>NC_058522.1:324495028-326995028 GCF_904849725.1 Hordeum vulgare subsp. vulgare | reverse complement strand
TTCTAGCAGTAGAATGGGCGAAGCAATGCCGCGTTCCATGGACGCTCCATTTCTTCATCGGAGTCGTCTCTCTTGCGCTTCTGTGGCTTCTAGGCGTCTATTAGAGAGTACGCATTGTTGTGCAATGCCCTGATGATGATGAAAGGTCCCTCCCATGGGGAAGAGAGCTTGTGATGGCCGGCTCTTCAGTGTATTCTTCTAAGTACCAGGTCCCCCTCCCGAAAGGAGAGAGGCCTGATCTTCTTGATGTGGTAGTGTCTCAGCTTCTGCTGGTAGATGGTCGTCCGGCTCAGAGCCAGCTCCCGTGCCTCCTCTAGTAGATCGACACCGTCTTCTCTTGCCTCTCTTGCATCCGCCTCCGTGTAAAGGGTGGCACGAGGCGAGTCGAACTCGACATCTGCAGGGATGATTGCCTGTGACCCATATACAAGGAAGAATGGTGTCAAGCCAGTTGACCGGTTCGGCATGGTGCGGAGGCTCCATAGCATAACCGACAACTCTTCGATCCAGCAGCCGGCTGACCTGACGAGCGGCGCCACGAGTCTTGGCTTGATGCCAGCCAAGATTAGGTCGTTTTCCCTTTCTTGTCGGTCGTTTGACTGCGGGTAAGCCACTGACGCCAGATCGAGTCAGATGCCCTCTTTGGCACAGAAGAGTGATACGTCCATTTTGCATCATGCTTTCATGTTGATATTTATCGCTTTATGGGCTGTTATTACACTTCACGGTACAATACTTATGCCTTTTCTCTCTTATTTTGCAAGGTTTACATGAAGAGGGAGAATGCCGACAGCTGGAATTCTGGCCTGAAAAAGGAGCAACTTTGAGATACCTATTCTGCGCAACTCCAAAATCCGTGAAAATCAATGAGGATTTATTTTGGAATTTATAAAAAATACTGGGCCGAAGAAGTACCAGAGGGGAGCCAGCAGGAGGCCACAAGCCTGCTAGGCGCGGCCTCCACCTGTTCGCGCCTAGGGGGCTTGTGGGCTCCCTGTTGGCCCTCTGCCCCCCCTCTTTTGCTATAAGGAGGGTTTCGTTCCAAAAAAATCAAGATGAGGCTTTCGGGAGGAATCGTCGCCGCCACGAGGCGGAACTTGAGCAAAACCAACCTAGAGCTCCGGGAGGGTCATCGTGCCGGGGAAACTTCCCTCCCGGAGGGGGAAATCATTGCCATCGTCATCACCAACACTCCTCTCGCCGGAGGGGACTCGTCACCATCAACATCTTCATCAGCACCATCTCATCTCCAAACCCTAGTTCATCTCTTGTAACCAATCTCCGTCTCATGACTCCGATTGGTATCTCTAAGGTTGCTAGTAGTGTTGATTACTCTTTGTAGTTGGTGCTAGTTGGATTACTCGGTGGAAGATTATATGTTCAAATCCTTGATGCTATTCAATACCTCTCTGGTCATGAACATAATTATGCTTTGTGAGTAGTTACTTTTGTTCCTGAGGACATGGGATAAGTCATGCTATAAGTAGTCATGTGAATCTGGTATTCGTTCGATATTTTGATGTGTGGTATGTTGTTTTTCCGCTAGTGGTGTTATGTGAACGTCGACTACATAACACTTCACCATTAGTTGGGCCTAGAGGAAGGCATTGGGAAGTAGTAAGTAGATGATGGGTTGCTAGAGTGACAAAAGCTTAAACCCTAGTTTATGCATTGCTTCGTAAGGGGCTGATTTGGATCCACTAGTTTAATGCTATGGTTAGAGTTGGCTTAATTCTTCTTTCATAGTTTCGGATGCTTGCGAGAGGGGTTAATCATAAGTGGGATGCTTGTCCAAGTAAGGGCAGTACCCAAGCACCGGTCCACCCACATATCAAACTATCAAAGTACCGAACGCGAATCATATGAACTTGATGAATACTAGCTTGACAGAAATTCCCATGTGTCCTCGGGAGTGCTTTACTTCCTATAAGAGTTTCTCGAGGCTTGTCCCTTGCTGCAAAAGGGATTGGGCCACTTTGCTGCCTCGTTGTTACTGTTGTCACTTGCTACTTGCTACGAATCATCTTACCACACATATATCTGTTACCGATAATTTCAGTGCTTGCATAGATTACCTTGCTGAAAACCACTTGTCAGATCCTTCTGCTCCTCGTTGGGTTCGACACTCTTACTTATCGAAAAGGCTACGATAGATCCCCTATACTTGCGGGTCATAAAGATTCTTTTCTGGCGCCGTTGCCACGGAGTGAAGCGCGTTTGGTAAGTGGAATTTGGTAAGGAAACATTTATATAGTGTGATGAAATTTATTGTCACTTGTCACTATGGAAACTAATTATTTGTGGAGCTTGTTTGGGGTATCTTCACCTCAAACGGAATCACATGGAGTTGCTCCTCAACCTGCTTCACATACTGAAAATATTTGCTATGAATTTGCTTCGGGTATGCTTGAGAAACTGCTGGCTAATCCTTTTATAGGAGATGGAAAATCACATCCCGACTTGGATCTAATCCATGCAGATGAAGTTTTTGGTTTATTTAAGCTTGCAGGTTTGCCCGAGGATGAGGTCAAGAAGAAGGTCTTTCCCTTATCTTTGAGGGATAAATCATTGACATGGTATAAGCTATGTGATGATACTGGATCATGGAACTACAACCGGTTGAAATTGGAATTTCATCAAAAGTTTTATCCTATGCATCTAGTACATCGTGATCGGAATTATATTTATAATTTTTGGCCTCGTGACAGAAAAAGCATCGCTCAAGCTTGGGTGAGGCTTAAATCAATGTTATATTCATGCCCCAACCATGAGCTCTCGAGAGAAATTATCATTCAGAACTTCTATGCTCGGCTTTCTCATGATGATCGCACCATGCTTGACACTTCTTGTACCGGTTCTTTTATGAAGAGAGATATTGACTTCAAATGGAATTTATTGGAAAGAATTAAACGCAACTCTGAAGATTGGGAGTTTGATGAAGGTAAGGAGTCAAGTATGACTCTCAAGTTTGATTGCGTTAAATCCTTTCCTGAAACAAATACTTTTTGTGATTTTAGCGCTAAATATGGACTTGACTCTGAGATAGTAGCTTCATTGTGTGAATCATTTGCTGCTCATATTGATCTCCCGAAAGAGAAGTGGTTTAAATATCATCCCCCCTTAGAAGTCAATGTAGTTAGACCCAATCCAGTTGAAGAGAAAGTCATTGCTTATAATGATTCTATTGTTCCCAGTGCTTACATTGAGAAACCACCTTTCCCTGTTAGGATAAAGGATCATTCTAAAGCTTCAACTGTGATACGTAGGAGCTACATTAGAACACCTACACCCCCTGAGCAAATTAGAGTTGAACCTAGCATTGCTATTATCAAAGATTTCCTATCCGACAATGTTGATGGCCATGATATTCACTTTTGTGAAGATGCTGCTAGAATTGCTAAACCTCATGCTAGAGACAAACATAGGCCTGTTGTTGGCACGCCTGTTGTTTCTGTTAAGATAGGAGATCATTGTTATCATGGTTTATGTGACGTGGGTGCTAGTGTTAGTGCAATACCTCAATCCTTATATGATGAAATTAAAGACGAGATTGCACCTGTTGAGATGGAACCTAATGATGTCACTATTCAGCCTGCCAATAGAGATACTATCTACCCTGTGGGAATTGTTAGAGATGTTGAAGTCTCGTGTGGTAAAACGAAGTATCCTGCTATTTCATGTTCTTGATACCACACAAGATAGCTTTTGTCCCATCATATTTGGCAGACCTTTCCTCAATACTGTCAATGCTCATATTGACCGTGAGAAGCAAACTGTCACTGTTGGCTTTGAAGGTGTGTCACATGATTTCAATTTCTCCAAGTTTGGTAGACAACCTCATGAAAAAGAGTTGCCTAGTATGGATGAAATTATTGCCCTAGCTTCTATTGTCGTGCCTCCTACTGATCCTTTAGAGCAATACTAGCTTGAGCATGAAAATGATATGCATATGGATGAAAGGGATGAGATAGATAGAGTTATCTTTGAACAATATCCTATCCTTAAGAATAATTTGCCTGTTGAACTGCTTGGAGATCCACCCCCACCAAAGGGTGATCTTGTGTTCGAGCTTAAACAGTTGCCTGATACTCTTAGGTATGCTTATCTCGATGAAAAAGAGATACATCATGTTATTATTAGTGCTAGCCTCTCAGAGCATGAGGAAAATAAGTTACTAAAAACTCTGAGGAAGCACCGTGCTGCTATTGGATATACTCTTGATGATCTTAAGGGCATTAGTCCCACTCTATGCCAACACAAGATTAAAACAGATCCTGATTCCAAACCAGTTGCCGATCATCAACGGAGATTAAATCCTAAGATGAAAGAGGTAGTAATAAAAGAAATACTAAAGCTCCTGGAACCAGGTATTATCTATCCTGTTGCTCATAGTGATTGGGTAAGTCTGGTGCA
The DNA here is from genome assembly GCF_904849725.1 of Hordeum vulgare subsp. vulgare. Taxonomy (NCBI): domain Eukaryota; kingdom Viridiplantae; phylum Streptophyta; class Magnoliopsida; order Poales; family Poaceae; genus Hordeum; species Hordeum vulgare. Next base: position 326,990,615 of record NC_058522.1, on the reverse strand, counting down.
TTGCGTCCCTAAGAAGGGAGGTATTACCGTTGTCCCTAATGATAAGGATGAATTGATCCCTCAGAGGATTATTACTGGCTATAGGATGGTGATTGATTTTAGGAAATTGAATAAAGCCACTAGGAAAGATCATTACCTTTGCATTTTATCAACCAAATGCTAGAAAGTCTGTCTAAACATGCACACTTCTGCTTTCTAGATGGTTATTATGGTATCTCCCAAATACCAGTTGCACAATCTGATCAGGAGAAAACCACTTTCACCTGCCCTTTCGGTACCTTTGCTTACAGACGTATGCCTTTTGGCTTATGTAATGCACGTGCTACCTTTCAAAGATGTATGATGGCTATATTCTCTGACTTTTGTGAAAAGATTGTTGAGGTTTTCATGGATGACTTCTCTGTTTACGGGTCTTATTTTGATGAGTGCCTCAGCAACCTTGATCGAGTCTTGCAGAGATGTAAAGATACCAATCTTGTCTTGAATTGGGAGAAGTGCCATTTTATGGTTAATGAAGGCATCCTCTTAGGACATAAATTTTTTGAAAGAGGTATTGAAGTCGATAAGGCTAAGGTATTGAAAGAGGCATTGAAGTTGATAAGGCTAAGGTTGATGCAATTGACAAAATGCCTTGCCCCACAGATATCAAAGGTATAAGAAGTTTCCTTGGTCATGCTGGTTTCTATAGAAGGTTCATTAAAGACTTATCTAAGATTTCTAGGCCTGTTACCAATCTCTTGCAAAAGGATATTCCTTTTGTTTTTGATGATGATTGTGAGGAAGCCTTCGAAATACTTAAGAAGGCCTTGATAACTGCGCCTATTGTTCAATCACCTGATTGGAGCTTACCTTTTGAAATCATGTGTGATGCTAGTGATTATGCTGTTGGCGCTGTTCTAGGACAAAGAGTTGATAAGAAGTTGAATGTTATTCACTATGCTAGTAAAACTCTAGACAGTGCCCAAAGAAACTATGCTACTACGGAAAAGGAATTTTTAGCAGTCGTGTTTGCATGTGAAAAGTTTAGATCTTACATAGTTGATTCCAAAGTCACTATTCACATTGATCATGCTGCTATTAAGTACCTCATGAAAAGAAAGACGCTAAACCTAGACTTATCAGATGGGTTCTCTTGCTACAAGAATTTGATTTGCATGTTGTTGATAGGAAGGGTGCTGATAACCGAGTAGCAGATAACTTGTCTAGGTTGGAGAATGTTCTTGATGACCCACAACCTATTGATGATAGCTTTCCTGATGAGCAATTGAATGTCATCAATACTTCACGTAGTACACCGTGGTATGCTGATTATGAAAATTATATGATTGCCAAATATATACCACCTAGTTTCACATACCAGCAAAAGAAGAAATTGTTCTTTGATTTGACACGTTACTTTTGGGATGATCCTCACCTTTATAAAGGAGTAGATGGTGTTATTAGACATTGTGTACGCGAGCAAGACTAGGGACAGATCCTACAGAAGTGTCACTCCGAGGCTTACGGAGGACACCATGCGGGAGATAGAACTGCACACAAGGTATTGCAATCAGGTTTCTATTGGCCCACTCTCTTCAAGGATGCCCGTAAGTTTGTCTTGTCTTGTGACGAATGTCAAAGAATAGGTAATATCAGTAAACGTCAGGAAATGCCTATGAATTATTTACTTGTCATTGAACCATTTGATGTCTGGGGTTTTGATTATATGGGACCTTTTCGAAAATCCAACGGGTATACTCATATCCTAGTTGCTGTTGATTACGTTACTAAGTGGGTAGAAGCTATCCCGACTAGTAGTGCTGATCACAACACCTCTATCAGGATGCTTAAAGAAGTTACTTTCCCTAGATTTGGAGTCCCTAGATATCTAATGACCGACGGTGGTTCACATTTCATTCATGGTGCTTTCCATAAAACGCTTGCTAAGTACGATGTCAATCATATAATTGCATCTCCCTATCACCCTCGATCTAGTGGTCAAGTAGAGCTAAGTAATAGAGAGATTAGACAAATTCTGCAAAAGACTATCAATAGGTCTAGAAAGAATTGGTCTAAGAAGCTCGATGATGCACCGTGGGCTTATTGAACTGCTTATAAGAATCCCATGGGCATGTCTCAGTACAAAATGGTTTGCAGTAAAGCATGTCATTTACCTCTTGAGCTAGAGCATAAGGCTTATTGGGAAATCAAAGAGCTCAACTTTGATTTCAAACTTGCCGGTGAGAAGAGGTTATTTGATATTAGCTCACTTGATGAATGGAGAACTTAGGCATATGAGAATGCCAAGTTGTTCAAAGAAAAGGTCAAGAGGTGGCATGATAAAAGGATAGAGAAACGTGAGTTCAATGTAGGTGATTATGTCTTGCTATATAATTCTCGTTTAAGATTTTTTGCAAGCAAACTTCTCTCTAAATGGGAAGGTCCTTACATTGTCGAGGAAGTATATCATTTCGGTGCCATCAAGATCAACAACACGGAAGGTAATTTTCCGAGAGTGGTAAATGGGCAAAGAATCAAGCATTATATCTGAGGTACTCCCATAAATGTTGAAAGCAATATTATCAATACCATAACTCCAGAGGAGTACATAAGGGATATTTATCAGCCTGTTTCAGACTCTGAAAACGAAGAGGTATGTCATTCAGTAAGTAAACCGACTCCAAAACTTTTCCAGTAGGAATTTTTCTCCGTTTTGGAATTTTTGAAAAAATAGAAAAATTTAAAGCAGTCCAGAAAGCGCACGAGGAGGCGACAAGCCTGCGAGGCGCGGGCCACCCCCTAGCCGCGCCTGGGGGGCTTGTGACCACCTCGTGTGCCTCCCGGACTCCGTTTTATTGTGGAGTACTCCTTCTGGTCGGAAAAAAATCGTTATATATTCTCCCGTAAGGTCTGACCCTTGTATCACGCAATTTTCCCTCTGTTTTTGTTTCGAGACTGTTTCTGTTGCAGATTTAGAGCAAGATGTCGTCTCCGGAATCTGTAGGGGAGAACGATCTCCCCCAAGTCTATGAAGAAGTAAATGCTGATCTGAAAAGAATGGAGGTCATGGAGGCAAAGGAAAGCTACCTAAAGAAACCAAGGGCAAAAGTAAGGAGAAGAATCCGGCGTTGGACGAAGGGGAATCTGTGCTCAACAAGGAAGAAGCTGAGGAAGAAGATTTTCTTCAACCCTACCTCCACCTTTTACCTCCATCCTTGATCGAGCTCTTGAGGTTATGTGGAATAACTCGTGTTCGTAATACTTATCTCACTCCTGAAGTTGTTTTGCTGGAGAAACATATCATAGAGCTCCAAGGTATAAATCAAAGATTTATGGCCCTCTTGGAATCAAAAGACAAGACAGCTCCATCACCATCATCTCCAAAGGAAGACAACTAAGCATGCGTATGGGCAATCCCCTTGGCTTGTGCCAAGCTTGGGGGACTTGCCCCGATATCGTATCACCCTCACATCTTTTGCCTTTACCTTTTCTTAGTTCAATCCTTTTTGGTTTTATCTTTCTCTAGTAGAATAAAGTTCTTAGTGTTTTAGGCTTGACTTTTGCTTGTGTCACCCCCGATGTATTCGAGCTCGTGAGCCATATAATAAAGAGTGTATTAGTTAAGGGCCTTGCTTCATGCCATGATCTAAAGAAAAGAATGATAAAAGAACAAAAGCATGAAAGATCATGTAATGATCTTATGAGAAGTGATAGCTTCATATATAAAAAGAATGACGATTGAAACTTGTTGAGGGTGGGCAAACATAGACCTTGGTCATTGTTGCAATTAATAGGAAGTGATAAAGAAAGAGAGGTTCACATATAAATATATCATCTTGGACACCATTTATGATTGTGAACACTCACTAAACTATTGCATGCTTATAAGTAGATGTTGGACAAGGAAGACAACATAATGAATTATGCCTGCTTGGTTCCGAACAATGATTATATGACTAGAGATCCCTTAGCATGTGACGATTGCTTCCACCTCATATCAGCCAAAACTCCCGCACCAAGTAGAGATACTACTTGTGCCTCCATAAAATTTAACCCAGTTTTGCCATGAGAGTCCACCATACCTACCTAATATTGAATAAGATCCCTCAAGTAAGTTTTCATCGCTGCAAGCAATAAAAATTGCTCCCTAAATATGTATGATCTATTAGTGTGTGGAAAATAAGCTTTGTACGAACCTGTGGTGAGGAAGACATAAAAGCGACATACTGCATAATAAAGTTCTTTATCACAGGAGGCACTATAAAGGGATATTTCTTCACACTAAGAGGACACACATCCAAACCTCAAAAGCACATGACAACCTCTGCTTCCCTCTATGAAGGGCCTATCTTGTAACTTTACTTTTTGCCCTTGAAAGAGTCATGGTGATCTACACCAATTCCTTATTTCGCCTTTATCTTGGCTAACGTCATATGCTAGGGAAAGATCTATATTCATATGTCAACTTGGAGGTAAGTATTCATGAATTATTATTGTTGACATTACCCTTGAGGTAAATGGTTGGGAGGAAAAAATATAAGCCCCTATCTTTCTCTGTGTCCGACTGAAATTTTGATCTCATGAGTACCATGTGAGTTGTAGCAATTGTAGAAGATGAAAGGATGATTGAGTATGTGGATTTTCTTTACAAGCTCTTACTTGACTCTTTGCGATGTTATGATAAATTGCAATTGCTTCAATGACTAAAGGCTATTGGTTGTTAATTCTCAATAAGGCTCTTGATCCTTACTGTACTTTGTGAAGGAATTGTCACTTTAGCATGAGAGATTATATGATGATATTGCTATTCTGATAATGATCATGATGCCTGCATGTCCATATCTTGTTTTGTCGACACCCCTCTCTCTAAACATGTGGGCATATTTATTGATCTTGGCTTTCGCTTGAGGACAAGCGAGGTCTCAACTTGGGGGAGTTGATACGTCCATTTTGCATCATGCTTTCATGTTGATATTTATCGCTTAATGGGCTGTTATTACACTTCACGGTACAATACTTATGCCTTTTCTCTCTTATTTTGCAAGGTTTACATGAAGAGGGAGAATGCCGGCAGCTGGAATTCTGGCCTGAAAAAGGAGCAAGTTTGAGATACCTATTCTGCGCAACTCCAAAAGCCGTGAAAATCAACGAGGATTTATTTTGGAATTTATAAAAAATACTGGACCGAAGAAGTACCACAGGGGAGCCAGCATGAGGCCACAAGCCTGCTAGGCGCGAGCTCCCCCTGGCCGCGCCTAGGGGGCTTGTGGGCTCCCTGTTGGCCCTCTGGCCCCCCTCTTTTGCTATAAGGAGGGTTTCGTTCCAAAAAAAAATCAAGAGGAGGATTTCGGGAGGAATCGCCGCCGCCACGAGGCGGAACTTGAGCACAACCAATCTAGAGCTCCGGCAGGGTCGTCGTGCCGGGGAAACTTCCCTCCCGGAGGGGGAAATCGTCGCCATCGTCATCACCAACACTCCTCTCGTCGGAGGGGACTCGTCACCATCAACATCTTCATCAGCACCATCTCATCTCCAAACCCTAGTTCATCTCTTGTAACCAATCTCCGTCTCGCGACTCCGATTGGTACCTGTAAGGTTGCTAGTAGTGTTGATTACTCTTTGTAGTTGATGCTAGTTGGATTACTCGGTGGAAGATTATATGTTCAGATCCTTGATGCTATTCAATACCTCTCTGGTCATGAACATAATTATGCTTTCTGAGTAGTTACTTTTTTCCTGAGGACATGGGATAAGTCATGCTATAAGTAGTCATGTGAATTTGGTACTCGTTCGATATTTTGATGTGTTGTATGTTGTTTTTCCTCTAGTGGTGTTATGTGAACATCGAATACATAACACTTCACCACTGTTTGGGCCTAGAGGTAGTCATTGGGAAGTAGTAAGTAGATGATGGGTTGCTAGAGTGACAGAAGCTTTAACCCTAGTTTATGTGTTGCTTCGTAAGGGGCTGATTTGGATCCACTAGTTTAATTCTATGGTTAGAGTTTGTCTTAATTCTTCTTTCGTAGTTGCGGATGCTTGCGAGAGGGGTTAATCATAAGTGGGATGCTTGTCCAAGTAAGGGCAGTACCCAAGCACCGGTCCACCAACATATCAAACTATCAAAGTACCGAACGCAAATCATACGAACTTGATGAAAACTAGCTTGACAGAAATTCCCATGTGTCCTCGGGAGCGCTTTACCTCCTATAAGAGTTTCTCCAGGCTTGTCCCTTGTTGCAAAAGGGATTTGGCCACTTTGCTGCACCGTCGTTACTATTGTTACTTGCTACCTGCTACGAATCATCTTACCACACAACTATCTGTTACCGATAATTTCAGTGCTTGCAGAGATTACCTTGCTGAAAACCACTTGTCAGATCCTTGTGCTCCTCGTTGGGTTCGACACTCTTACTTATCGAAAGGACTATGATAGATCCCCTATACTTGTGGGTAATCAAAGAGCGCCATTGCACCTTTGGAGAAGATGGTGCCGTTGTCGGCGATGATGCTATGGGGGATGCCGTAGCGGACGGACATGTCCTTCATGAACTTGACGACTGTGGGACCGTCAAGCTTTTTGATTGGCCTGGCCTCAATCCACTTGGTGAACTTGTTGATGGCTACAAGGAGATGCGTCATGCCACCTCAAGCAGTCTTGAGTGGGCTTAATACGTCCATTTTGCATCATGTTTTCATGTTGATATTTACCGCTTCTTGGGCTATTATTTCACTTCATGGTACAATACTTATGCCTTTTCTCTCTTATTTTGCAAGGTTTACATGAAGAGGGAGAATGTCGGCAGCTAGATTTCTGGCCTGAAAAAGGAGAAAAGTTGAGATACCAATTCTGCGCAACTCCAAACGCCGTAAAAATCAACGACGATTTTTTTTCCGAATTTATAGAAAATACTAGGCCCAAGAAGTGCCAGAGGGGCGCGAGCAGGTGGCCACAAGCCTGCTTGGCGCGACCACCCCCTGGCTGCGCCAAGAGGGCTTGTGGGCAGCCTGCTGGCCCATTGCCCCCCTCTTCTGCTATATCAAGGGTTTCGTCTGGAAAAAAAATCAGAGAGGAGCTTTTTCATGGATTCGCCGCCGCCACAAGGCGGAACTTGAGCAGAACCAATCTAGAGCTCCGGCAGGACGATCCTGCCGGGGAAACTTCCCTCCCAGAGGGGGAAATCGTCGCCATCATCATCACCAACACTCCTCTCATCGGAGGGGACTCGTCACCATCAACATCTTCATCAGCACCATCTCATCTCCAAACCCTAGTTCATCACTTGTAACCAATCTCTGTCTTGCGACTCCGATTGGTACTTGTAAGGTTGCTAGTAGTGTTGATTACTCTTTGTAGTTGATGCTAGTTGGATTACTTGGTGGAAGAGTTTATGTTCAGATCCTTGATGCTACTCATTACCTCACTGGTCACGAATATGATTATGCTTTGTGAGTATTTACTTTTGTTCCTGAGGACATGGGATAAGTCATGCTAATAGTAGTCATGTGAATTTGGTATTCCTTTGGTATTTTGATGTGTTGTATGTTGTTTTTCCTCTAGTGGTGTTATGTGAAAGTCATCTACATAACACTTCACCATTATTTGGGCCTAGAGGAAGGCATTGGGAAGTAGTAAGTAGACGATGGGTTGCTAGAGTGACAGAAGCTTAAACCCTAGTTTATGTGTTGCTTCGTAAGGGGCCAATTTGGATCCACTTGTTTAATGCTATGGTTAGACTTTGTCTTAATTCTTCTTTCATAGTTGCGGATGCTTGCGAGAGGGGTTAATCATAAGTGGGATGCTTGTCCAAGTAAGGGCAGTACCCAAGCGCCGGTCCACCCACGTATCAAACTATCAAAGTAACGAACGCGAATCATATGAACATGATGAAACTAGCATGACAGAAATTCCCGTGTGTCCTCCTATAAGACTTTGTCCAGGCTAGTCCCTTGCTACAAAAGGGATTGGGACACTTTGCTGCACAGTTGCTACTTTTTTTACTTGTTTCTTGCTACGAATCATCTCACCACACAATTATTTGTTATCGATAATTTCAGTGCCTGCAGATTTTACCTTGCTGAAAACCATTTGTCAGATCCTTCTGCTCCTCGTTGGGTTCGACACTCTTACTTATCGAAAGGACTACGATTGACCCCCTATACTTGTGGGTCATCAAGACTCTTTTCTGGCGCCGTTGCCGGGGAGGGAAGCGCCTTTGGTAAGTGGAACTTGGTAAGGAAACATTCATATAGTGTGTTGAAATTTATTGTCAGTTGTCACTATGGATACTAATCCTTTGAGGGGCTTGTTCGGGGTATCTTCACCTCGAACGAAAGCACAAAGAGTTGCTCCTCAACCTGCTGCACCTACTGAAATTTTTTTCTTTGAATTTCCTTCGGGTATGCTTGAGAAACTGCTGGCTAATCCTTTTACAAGAGATGGAACATCACATCCATACTTGCATCTAATCTATGTAGATGAAGTTTGTGGTTTATTTAAGCTTGCAGGTTTTCCCGAGGATGAGGTCAATAAGAACGTATTTCCTTTATCTTTGAAGGATAAGGCGTTGACATGGTATAGGCTATGTGATGATACTCGATCATGGGACTACAATCGGTTGAAATTGGAATTTCATCAAAAGTTTTATCCTATGCATTTAGTACATCGTGATCGGAATTATATTTATAATTTTTGGCCTCGTGATAGAGAAAGCATCGCTCAAGCTAGGGGGAGTCTTAAATCGATTTTATATTCATGCCCCAATCATGAGCTCTCGAGAAAAATTATCATTCAGAACTTCTATGCTCGGCTTTCTCATGATGATCGCACCATGCTTGACACTTCTTGTACCGGTTCTTTTATGAAGAGAGATATTGACTTCAAATGGAATTTATTGGAGAGAATTAAACGCAACTCTGAAGATTGGGAGCTTGAAGAAGGTAAGGAGTTAGGTATGAATTTCACGTTTGATTGCGTTAAATCCTTTGTTGAGACAAACACTTTTTGTGACTTGAGCGCTAAGTATGGACTTGACTCTGAGATAGTAGCTTCATTGTGTGAATCTTTTGCTGCTCATATTGATCTCCCCAAAGAGAAGAGGTTTAAATATCATCCTCCTTTAGAAGTCAATGTAGTTAAACCCAATCAAGTTGAAGAGAGAGTCATTGCCTATAATGATCCTGTTGTTCCCAGTGCTTACATTGAGACACCACCTTTCCCTGTTAGGATAAAGGATCGTTCTAAAGCTTCAACTGTGATACGTAGGAGCTACATTAGAACACCTACACCCCCTGAGAAAATTAGAGTTGAACCTAACATTGCTATTATCAAAGATTTCCTATCCGACAATGTTGATGGCCATGATATTCACTTTTGTGAAGATGCTGCTAGAATTGCTAAACCTCACGCTAGAGACAAACATAGGCCTGTTGTTGGCATGCGTGTTATTTCTGTTAAGATAGGAGATCATTGTTAGCATGGCTTATGTGACGTGGGTGCTAGTGTTAGTGCAATACTTCAATCCTTATTTGATGAAATCAAAGACGAGATTGCACCTATTGAGATAGAGCCTATTGATGTCACTATTCAGCTTGCCAATAGAGATACTATCTGCCCTGTGGGAATTGTTAGGGATGTTGAAGTATTGTGTGGTAAAACGAAGTATCCTGCTGATTTCCTCGTTCTTGCTACCGCACAAGATAGCTTTTGTCCCATCATATTTGGCAGACCTTTTCTCAATACCGTCAATGCTCATATTGACTGTGAGAAGCAAACTGTCACTGTTGGCTTTGCAGGTGTGTCACATGAGTTCAAGTTCTCTAAGTTTGGTAGACAACCTCATGAAAAGGAGTCGCCTAGTAGGGATGAAACTATTGCCTTAGCCTCTATTGCCGTACCTCCTACTGATCCCTTAGAGCAATACTTGCTTGAGCACGAAAATGATATGCATAGGGATGAAAGGGATGAGATAGATAGAGTTGTCTTAGAACAATATCCTATCCTTAAGAATAACTTGCCTTGTGAACTGCTTGGGGATCCACCCCCACCAAAAGGTGATCCTGTGTTCGAGCTTAAACAGTTGCCTGATACTCTTAAGTATGCTTATCTTGATGAAAAGGAGATACATCATGTTATTATTAGTGCTAGCCTCTTAGAGCATGAAGAAAAGAAGTTATTTAAGACTCTGAGGAAGCACCGTGCTGCTATTGGATATACTCTTGATGATCTTAAGGGCATTAGTCCCACTCTATGCCAGTACAAGATTAAAACTGATCCTAATTTCAAACCAGTTGCTGATCATCAAAGGAGATTAAATCCTAAGATGAAAGAATTAGTGAGAAAATAAATACTAAAGCTCCTGGAAGCAGGTATTATCTATCCTGGTGCTCAGAGCGCTTGGGTGAGTCCGGTGCATTGCGGCCCTAAGAAGGGAGGTATTACCGTTGTCCCTAATGATAAGGATGAGTTGATCCCACACAGGATTATGACTGGCTATAGGATGGTGATCGATTTAAGGAAATTGAATAAAGCCACTAGGAAAGATCATTACCATTTGCCTTTTATCGACCAAATGCTGGAAATACTGTCTAAACACACACACTTCTGCTTTCTAGACGGTTATTCTGGTTTCTCCCAAATACCAGTTGCACAGTCTGATAAGTAGAAAACCACTTTCACCTGCCCTTTCGGTACCTTTGCTTATAGACGTATGCCTTTTGGCTTATGTAATGCACCTGCCACCTTTCAAAGATGTATGATGGCTATATTCTCTGACTTTTGTGAAAAGATTGTCGAGGTTTTCATGGATGACTTCTCCGTTTACGGATCTTCCTTTGATGATTGCCTCAACAACCTTGGCCGAGTCTTGTAGAGATGTAAAGACACCAATCTTGTATTGAACTGGGAGAAGTGCCACTTTATGGTTAATGAAGGCATCGTCTTAGGACATAAAATTTCGGAAGAGGTATTGAAGTCGATAAGGCTAAGGTTGATGCAATTGAGAAAATGCCATACCCCATAGGTATCAAAGGTATAAGAAGTTTCCTTGGTCATGCTGGTTTCTATAGAAGGTTCATTAAAGACTTGTCTAAGATTTCTAGGCCTCTTACCAATCTCTTGCAAAAGGATATTCCTTTTGTCTTTGACGATGATTGTGAGGAAGCCTTCGAAATATTTAAGAGGGCTTTGATAACTGCACCTATTGTTCAACCTCCAGATTGGAACTTGCCTTTCGAGATCATGTGTGACGCTCGTGATTATGCTGTTGGTGATGTCCTAGGGCAAAGAGTCGATAAGAAGTTGAATGTTATTCACTACGCTAGTAAAACTCTAGACAGTGCCCACAGAAACTATGCTACTACGGAGAAGGAATTTTTAGTAGTCGTGTTTGCATGTGAAAAGTTCAGGTTTTACATAGTTGATTCCAAAGTCACTATTCACACTGATCATGCTGCTATTAAGTACCTCATGGAGAAGAAAGATGCTAAACCTAGACTTATCAGATGGGTTCTCTTGCTACAAGAATTTGATTTGCACGTTGTTTACAGGAAGGGTGCTGATAACCTAGTGGCAGATAACTCGTCTAGGTTGGAGAACGTTCTCGATGACCCACAACCTATTGATGATAGCTTTCCTGATGAGCAATTGAATGTCATCAATGCTTCACATAGTGCATCGTGGTATGCTGATTATGCAAACTATATCGTTGCCAAATATATACCACCTAGTTTCACATACCAGCAAAAGAAGAAATTCTTCTTTGACTTGAGACATTACTTTTGGGATGATCCTCACCTTTATAAGGAAGGAGTAGATGGTGTTATTAGACGTTGTGTACCTGAACATTAACAGGGTCAGATCCTACAGAAGTGTGACTCCGAGGCCTACGGAGGACACCATGTGGGAGATAGAACTGCACACAAGGTATTGCAATCAGGTTTCTATTGGCCCACTATCTTCAAGGATGCCCGTAAGTTTGTCTTGTCTTGTGACGAATTTCAAAGAATAGGTAATATCGGTAAACGTTAGGAAATGCCTATGAACTATTCACTTGTCATTGAACCATTTGATGTTTGGGGCTTTGATTATATGGGACCTTTTCCAAAATCCAACGGGTTTACTCACATCTTAGTTGGTGTTGATTACGTCACTAAGTGGGTAGAACCTATCCCCACTAGTAGTGCTGATCACAACACATCTATCAGGATGCTTAAAGAAGTTATCTTCCCTAGATTTGGAGTCCCTAGATATCTAATGACCGATGGTGGTTCACATTTCATTCATGGTGCTTTCCGTAAAACGCTTGCTAAGTACGATGTCAACCATATATTTGCATCTCCCTATCACCCCAGTCCAGTGGTCAAGTAGAGCTAAGTAATAGAGAGATTAAACTGATTCTACAAAAGACTGTCAACAGGTCTAGAAAGAATTGGTCTAAGAAGCTTGATGATGCATTGTGGGCTTATAGAACTGCCTATAAGAATCCCATGGGCATGTCTCCGTACAAAATGGTGTACGGTAAAGCCTATCATTTACCTCTTGAGTTAGAGCATAAAGCTTATTGGGCAATCAAAGAGCTCAACTTTGATTTCAGACTTGCCGATGAGATGAGGTTATTTCACATTAGCTCGCTTGATGAATGGAGAACTCAGGAATATGAGAATGCCAAGTTGTTCAAAGAGAAGGTTAAGAGGTGGCATGATAAGAGGATACAAAAGCATGAGTTCAATGTAGGTGATTATGTCTTGCTATATAACTCTCGTTTAAGATTCTTTGCACGCAAGCTTCTCTCTAAATGGGAAGGTCCCTATGTTGTTGAGGAAGTATATTGTTCCGGTGCTATCAAGATCAACAACACGGAAGGTAATTGTCCGAGAGTTGTAAATGGGCAGAGAATCAAGCATTATATCTGAGGTACTCCCATAAATATTGAAAGCAATATCATCAATACCATAACTCCGGAGGAGTACCTAATGGATATTTATCAGCCTGTTTCAGACTCCGAAAACGAAGAGGTATGTGATTCGGTAAGAAAACAGAGTCCAAAACTTTTCGAGTAGGAAATTTTCTCCATTTTGGAATATTTGAAAAATAGAAAAATTGGAAGTAGTCCGGAAAGTGCGCGAGCAGGCGACAAGCCTGCCCGACACGGGCCCACCCCGTGGCCGCGCCGGGAGGGCTTGTGGCCACCTCGTGCGCCTCAGGGAATCCTTTTTCATGCGGGGTACTCCTTGTGGTCTGGAAAAAATCAATATATACTCTCCTGTTTGGTCTGACCCCTGCATCATGCAGATTTCCTCTGTTTTTCGTTTCGAGCCTGTTTCTGTTGCAGATCTAGATCGCTATGACTTCCCCAAAAGGACAAGATCTTCGAGAAGGTCATCAATCCCTACCTCACGGGAGTGCTGCAACACCCTCAATCTATCGAGATGCGTGAGGGGATGTTGCACATCCGTGATGTTGAGGGGCCCAAGAAGACCGGAAGCGTGGAGACGAGGCTCGAAGCAATGGAGCAACAAGTCTTCAAGTGCCAAGGGATGGTGGAGCGTGGACTCAACGCCAACCACATGATGATCACGGAGTTCACCACCAAGCACAAGATTGATGCCAATGACATTGTGAAGCACTCTCCAGGCTCTATGACAGGATTGATCAACTCCAGGCCCAGATCTACGACCTGCAGAACCAAAACTGTGAGTATGAGTATAGATTTAAATCAATAAGGTTGGCTAAGGATTTGAGGATTCCGGAGACTCGTTCATCTTTCCATGATGGAGAACCCATGACTTGGAAGACGTAGGATCAAACCCATGTTGCAACAACTCCACCACCATCACCACCAAAGAAAGACAACTGAGCATGGGTATGGGCAATCCCCTTGGCTTTTGCCAAGCTTGGGGGAGTTGCCCCGGTATCGTATCACCATCACATCTTTTGCCTTTACCTTTGTTTTAGTTCGTTCCTTTTCACTTTTCTTTTTCTCTAGTAGTTTAAAAGTATTAGTGTTTTAGTCTTGAGTTTTGCTTTGTGTCACCCCCGATGTATTCGAGCTCGTGAGCCATATAATAAACAATGTCTTAGTTGAAGGGCTTTGCCTCTTGCCATGATCAAAAGAGTGAGAAAAGAACAAAAGCATGAAATATCATGTAATGATCTTATGGGAAGTGATGGCTTCACATATAAAAAGAATGTTGATTAAAACTTGTTGATGGTAGAGAAACGTAGACCTTGGTCATTGTTGCAATTAATAAGAAGTGATAAGGAAGGAGAGGTTCACATATAAATACATCATCTGTGACACCATCTATGATTGTGAACACTCACTAAACTATTACATGCCTAGAAGTAGATGTTGGACAAGGAAGACAACATAATGAATTGTGTTTGCTTGGTTCCGAACAATGTTATATGACTAGAGATCCCTTAGCATGTGACGATTGCTTCCACCTCACATTATCCAAACCTCCCGCACTAAGTAGAGATACTACTTGTGCATCCATAAACCATCAACCAGTTTTGCCATGTGAGTCCACCATACCTACCTATGGATTGAATAAGATCCCTCAAGTAAGTTGTGATTGGTGCAAGCAATAAAAATTGCTCATGATCTATTAGTGTGTGGAAAATAAGCTTTATACGAAACTGTGACAAGGAAGGCATAAAAGCGATAGACTGCATAATAAAGTTCTTTATCACAGGAGGCAATATAAAGTGACGTTCCTCCGCACTAAGAGGACACACATCCAAACTTCAAAAGCACATGACAACCTCTGCTTCCCTCTGCGAAGGGCCTATCTTGTACCTTCACTTTTTTCCTTTGAAAGAGTCATGGCGATCTTCACCAATTCCTTGTTTCGCCTTTATCTTGGCTAATGTCATATGCTTGGGAAAGATCTATATTCATATATCAACTTGGAGGTAAGCATTCATGAATTATTATCGTTGACATTACCCTTGAGGTAAGCAGTTGTGAGGCAAAACTATAAGCCCCTATCTTTCTCTGTGTCCAGCTGAAACTTTGATCTCATGAGTACCACGTGAATTGTAGCAATTGTAGAGAACAAAAGAATGATTGAGTATGTGGATTTTCTTTAAAAGCTCTTATTTGACTCTTTCCGATGTTGTGCTAAATTGCAATTGCTTCAATGACTAAAGGCTATCGGTTGTGACTTCTCGGTAAGGTTCTTGATCTATGCTTTATTTTGTGAAGGAATTATCACTTTAGCATGAGAGATTATATGTTGGTATTGCTATTTTGATCATGATCATGATGCAGGAATGTTCGTATCTTGTTTTGTCAACACCTCTCTCCCTAAACATGTGGACATATTTATTGAGCTAGGCTTTCGCTTGAGGACAAGCGAGGTCTAAGCTTGGGGGAGTTGATACGTCCATTTTGCATCATGTTTTCATGTTGATCTTTATCGCTTCTTGGGCTGTTATTTCACTTCACGGTACAATACTTATGCCTTTTCTCTCTTATTTTGCAAGGTTTACATGAAGAGGGAGAATGCCGACAGCTGGAATTCTGGCCTGAAAAAGGAGCAAAATTGAGATACCTATTCTGCGCAACTCCAAACGCCGTAAAAATCAACGACGGTTTTTTTCGGATTTATAAAAAATACTGGGCCGAAGAAGCGCCACAGGGGCGCCAGCAGGTGGCCACAAGCCTGCTTGGCGCGGCCACCCCCTAGCCGCGCCAAGGGGGCTTGTGGGCAGCCTGCTGGCCCATTGGCCCCCTTCTTCTATATGAAGGGTTTTGTTTGGAAAAAAAATCAGAGAGGAGCTTTTTCGTGGATTCGCCGCCGCCACGAGGCGGAACTTGAGCAGAACCAATCTAGAGCTCCGGCAGGACGATCCTGCCGGGGAAACTTCCCTCCCGGAGGGGGAAATCGTCGCCATCGTCATCGCCAACACTCCTCTCATCGGAGGGGACTCATCACCATCAACATCTTCATCAACACCATCTCATCTCCAAACCCTAGTTCATCTCTTGTAACCAATCTCCGTCTCGCAACTCCAATTGGTACTTGTAAGGTTGCTAGTAGTGTTAATTACTCTTTGTAGTTGATGCTAGTTGGATTACTTGGTGGAAGATTATATGTTCAGATCCCTGATGCTACTCATTACCTCTCTGGTCATGAATATGATTATGCTTTGTGAGTAGTTACTTTTGTTCCTGAGGACATGGGATAAGTCATGCTATAAGTAGTCATGTGAATTTGGTATTCGTTCGATATTTTGATGTGTTGTATGTTGTTTTTCCTCTAGTGGTGTTATGTGAACGTCGACTACATAACACTTCACCATTATTTGGGCCTAGAGTAAGGCATTGGGAAGTAGTAAGTAGATGATGGGTTTCTAGAGTGACAGAAGCTTAAACCCTAGTTTATGCGTTGCTTCGTAAGGGGCTGATTTGGATCCACTAGTTTAATGCTATGGTTAGACTTTGTCTTAATTCTTCTTTCGTAGTTGCGGATGCTTGCGAGAGGGGTTAATCATAAGTGGGATGCTTGTCCAAGTAAGGCAGGCTTGTCCAAGTAAGGGCAGTACCCAAGCGTCGGTCCACCCACATATCAAACTATCAAAGTAACGAACGCGAATCATATGAACATGATGAATACTAGCATGACAGAAATTCCCGTGTGTCCTCGGGAGCATTTTTCCTCCTATAACAATTTGTCCAGGCTTGTCCGTTGCTACAAAAGGGATTGAGCCACTTTGCTGCACCGTTGCTACTTTTGTTACTTGTTGCTTTCTACGAATCATCTCACCACACAATCACTTGGTACCGATAATTTCAGTGCGTGCAGATTTTACCTTGCTGAAAAGCACTTGTCAGATCCTTCTGCTCCTCGTTGGGTTCGACACTCTTACTTATCGCAAAAACTACGATTGATCCCCTATACTTGTGGGTCATCAGGGCCTACCATATCCAGTCTCTAGATGGCGAAGGGCTATGACAAGGGAATGGTCTTGAGGGTCGAGGACGACAAGTGGCTTTGCACGCTGAAGCGCTGGCATCCGTCGCACTTGTCGACCAGGGTTGTGGCTTCTTCCAAGGCTGTGGGCCAGTAGAATCCATGGCAGAACGCCTTGGCCACCAGGGTTCTGGAGGCGGCATGATGCCTGCACTCACCCTGGTGTATGTCCTTAAGAATTTATTGCCATTCGTCTGATTCGACACAGGACACTACAGGAATCACCTTCTTTGCCGTCTGCCATCACAGATGGCAAAGACAAACACCCGGACGGCAAAGACAGTACCACGGACGGCAAAGATTGTCACGGCCGGCAAATTTTCTGCGTCAGCCTACGACGGCAAATCACCTTCTTTGCCGTCTGCCCCACCCAAGCGGACGACAAATCTCTTTGCCGTCCGCTTCCCTGGGCCGCAGTCGGCAAAGAGCTTGAGACGACAGCCGAGAGGCGTTGCCTCCGTTAGGGGTTAACGAAGGCTCTTTGCCGTCAGCCTGCTGGTCAATCTTTGCCGTCAGCCTGCTGGTCAATCTTTGCCGTCTGCCTTGTCCTCCCCTCCACCTCTCTCCACTCCTGCCCCTCCTCTGTGCCCTTTTCTTTGGCGTCTGCCACCCATCAGGCAGTCAGCAAAGAGCCCAGCAGGCAGACGGCAAATAGCCTATAGGCAGACGGCAAAGAGCCTATATGGCCAGCTGCTACTGCCCAGGAAGCACAGCTGGGTGCCATGTGGCACCTTTGCCGTCTGCTGGCTGATGGCAAAGGCCTTTGCCATCAGCCAGCAGACGGCAAAGAGCCCATATTGTCACTATTTTGTTTATTTTATGTTATTTCACAGCAATAATATATATAATTAAGTGCACATATATGATATATAGTTCACAACACATATATGATATACATATAAAGTTCACCAATGTCATTTGTTCATCAATGGACATCCATATATCGAAAGAAACCAACATATACAAAGTTTCATCCATATATATATACATATAGTTCCACATATATTGTTCATCAACACATACAAAGAACCAACACATTGTTCATCAACTCAAATAAAAAAGGAAACTAAAGCACTCCAACGCCAGCTTCCATGCATGTAGTACATCCAATCTGCAAAATGGGAATAAGAAAGTAAGTAGAAGAAGAACAACAACATATATGACAAATAAGCTAAATTGAAGAAGAAAGAGAAGAAGCAATAAGAGAACAAGGAGAAGAAAAACAAGAAGGAGGAGGAGGAGGAGGAGAAGGAGGAGGAGGAGAAGGATAGAAGGTCCTTGGCCTTCTCCTCCTCCTCCTCCTCCTCCTCCCTTCTCCTCCTCCTCCTCCTCCTCCTCCTCCTCCTCCTCCTTCTTCTCTTCTTCTTCATCTCTTCTTCTTCTTTCTTTTCATTTTGCCTATTTCTTCTCCTCTTCTCCTCTTGTTGGAGCTAAATTACCTAATTATGTCTTTTTTGAGCTAAATATTCCAATTATGTCATTTTAGAGGAAAAGAAGCTAAGTATATAATATTCATGAGCTAACCAAGGTTCTTATGCCATTTTGAGCTTATTACGGTATTTTGGAGCTAAATGGGCTAACTATGTCATTGTTGGGTTAATTAAACCAAGGATAATATGAAAGAGGAGAAGAAATAGGAGGAGGAGGAGAAGAAGAAGAAATCTAGAAGAAGGAGGAGGAGGAGGAGAAGGAGGAGGAGGAGAAGGATAGAAGGTCCTTGGCCTTCTCCTCCTCCTCCTCCTCCTCCTCCTCCCTTCTCATCCTCCTCCTCCTCCTCCTCCTCCTCCTCCTTCTTCTCTTCTTCTTCATCTCTTCGTCTTCTTTCTTTTCATTTTGAGCTTATTATGGTAGAAGAAGAAGAAGAAAGAGGAGGAGAAGAAGAAGAAAGAGGAGGAAGAGGAGAAGAAGAAGAAATCAAGAAGGAGGAGGAGAAGGCCAGGGGCCTTCTCCTCCTCCTCCTCCTCCTCCTCCTCCTCCTCCTTCTCTTCTTCTTCATCTCTTCTTCTTCTTTCTTTTCATTTTGCCTATTTCTTCTCCTCTTCTCCTCTTGTTGGAGCTAAATTACCTAATTATGTCTTTTTTGAGCTAAATATTCCAATTATGTCATTTTAGAGGAAAAGAAGCTAAGTATATAATATTCATGAGCTAACCAAGGTTCTTATGCCATTTTGAGCTTATTACGGTATTTTGGAGCTAAATGGGCTAACTATGTCATTGTTGGGTTAATTAAACCAAGGATAATATGAAAGAGAAGAAGCAATAAGAGAACAAGGAGAAGAAAAACAAGAAGGAGGAGGAGGAGGAGGAGAAGGAGGAGGAGGAGAAGGAGAAGAAATCAAGAAGAAGAAGGAGGAGGAGGAGGAGGAGAAGGATAGGCCTTCTCCTCCTCCTCCTTCTCCTCCTCCTCCTCCCTTCTCCTCCTCCTCCTCCTCCTCCTCCTCCTCCTCCTTCTTCTCTTCTTCTTCATCTCTTCTTCTTCTTTCTTTTCATTTTGCCTATTTCTTCTCCTCTTCTCCTCTTGTTGGAGCTAAATTACCTAATTATGTCTTTTTTGAGCTAAATTGGCTAATTATCTCATTTTAGAGGAAAACAAGCTAAGTTTGGAGGAGAAACTTACCGTAGTGGTCATCAAGGAGGAGAAACACCACGGTTGCTCGCGCCGGCTTCGTCTGGAGACGGTTGCCCTCGAGAAGGCTCTGGACCCGCGCCCACCATCTTTCAACACCTGCCATGAATAGTACAACATAAAAAAATTGAATGACTGACATGAATAATAATATGTACATGAATAGTAAATATTAAAATATATATAATTTAAGCTTTGAATCTTACAAACTAATAATCATCATCAATAAATGCATCATCATCATCACTATCACGCATGTCTTCATGAATGACGTGTTCATCGGGTTCAACGGCGTGAAGTTGTGAAAGGCCTTCCTTTAATCGTTGAAGCATTGACAGGTCATCCGCATGAGTAACCTCTACGAGTTCCAGGTCTTCTGGTTCCGGCTCAGGGCTGGAGTCGGATTCATTGTCGCTGTCTACTTCCATGTTCTTGGATGAAGCACGGCGGTTCTTGAAACGTTTCTTGGAAAGACGTGCTTCTTGGAAGAATTCTCCATCATATGTGTCTGGGTTAATGTGAGGTTCATAATCCTGTTCATTTGGGAGAGGTGGTCTGACATGTGGCGGCACTTCATAAACAACATACCAACCTTCCAGATTCTTATCCGTTTGGCATGCCCACGGTAGGTAGAAAACTTGGGTCGCCTGTTGAGCCATAATATAGACATCGGGAACATCTAAATGGGTGTTTGGATTGATTTCGACTAGTCCTATATGTTCATGAGTCCTTCTAGTCTCCTTCGGCTGGAAAATAACATTTGAAGACTACGACGTTCGGTGGGTTTTCACCATAGAATTGAAGTTCATAAATTGCTTCAACTCTTCCATAATACTCGATAACACCTTCGCCGATAGCAGAGACACCACAATTTGTAGATTTCCGGTCGGGCATAGATAGCTCTTTGCCAAAGGTACGAAAGAGATACCCGTTGATGTTGTATTTCTCAAATGAACGGACCTTATAGTCAAAACCATTAGCGACTTGTCTCAATTCGGCGTCCATAGACTCTGAATTAGCCTACAAGTTTAATACGAAACGGTTGTTGCATTAGCCGCAAGTTAGACCAAGAATGAAATGGTCCATTATTGATAATTACCGTTTGTTTGAACCAAGAGATGAAACCGGGATAGCCGCCTCCTGTCTTTGACAGAAGCTCATACTCTTCGATGGAATCATTTTCGATCACCGCTCCATCCGAGAATTTGACGACGTAACAGCTGTTTGAAATATCCGGGAATAAGAGCAGTTCAAATGAATTAGAAGTTACGGGAAAATGTGTCGAGAACTCACTCGATGTACGGCCGCACTTCTGTTAGGTTGTTGAAGATATACAAAGAAATGTTCCGCCATTCTTCGATATCCAACGTTATTGGTTTCGAAGCACCGGCTGGTGCGAGCTTCCCTTTGAATAGGCTGAGGTTGGACCCACCTTTTTTAGGGTCTCCATCATTGTGCCGAGGCTTCGGATTATGCAAATGATGATTTTTGGCTTCGTAGTGTGCTGTCACAAACTTTGCCACCTCCTCAGTAATGAATGCCTCAGCCATCGATGCTTCAATTCTACGCTTATTTTTACATTTAGCTCGAAGGGTCTTCTGCATCCTCTCAGTTGCATAGCACCAACGATCTTGCACCGGCCCACCCAATCTTGCCTCGGTCGGTAGATGTAAAATCAAATGCTGCATTGGATTAAAGAAGCCCGGTGGAAAGATCTTCTCTAACTTGCACAACAACTCCGGTGCAAACTCCTCCATGTCTTCTACCACGCCAGGCGACAATTCTTTCGCACAAAGAACACGGAAGAAATAGCTCAGCTCCGCCAGTACTAGCCATTCATCCTCAGGAATAAAGCCACGTAACATCACTGGCATTACCCGCTCTAGCCATATGTGCCAATCATGACTCTTGAGACCAAAGATTTTTAATTTTTCAAGACTCGCTCCCCTCTTTAGATTCGCTGCATACCCATCGGGGAACATCAAGTGCATTTTGACCCACAAGATAATTTCCCTCATAGCTGGCCTTCCAAGATTGAACCAGGCCTTTGGCTTCGACCACTTCTGCTTTCCTTTGCCTTCTCGCACGTTTTGTAACGGTCTATGACATAGTGTCTCTTGATCGACTCTAGCCTTAATATTATCCTTTGTCTTCCCATCTATGTCGAACAATGTACCAAAAATAGCCTCTCGGATATTCTTTTCAGTGTGCATCATGTCGATATTGTGTGGAAGAAGGAGGTCTTTGAAGTACGGCAGATCCCAGAAGCATGGCTTGTGAGTCCAGGCGTGTTTTGAATTATACCCCTTGAAATACCCTGGACGCTCTGGATCAGGCTCGAGGGCGTTTACCTGATCCAGGATCTGTTGGCCTGTGAACGCATGTGGTGCCAAGTTTTTGACAACTTTACCTTTGGTAAAGTTCTTCTTGTCTTTTCTGAACTGATGGTCAGGATCCAGGAACTGTCTATGCAAGTCAAAGCAAGAATACTTCCGACCCTCCTTCAACCAATGAAACTGAAGAGCTGCCTTGCATTGGGGGCACGGGAACCTTCCATGCACACACCATCCAGAGAATAGCGCATACGCTGGCAAGTCATGCATAGAGTACATGTACCACACATGCATTTTGAAGTTTTCTTTTCTAGCGGCATCGTATGTCTTGACCCCATTTTCCCAAGCTTCTTCCAATTCATCCTTAAGCGGTTGCAGGTACACATTCATATTCTTCCCCGGATAATTGGGCCCTGGAATTATCAACGTCAGAAATATGTTCTTTCTTTGCATAATCTGCCCGGGGGGGAGATTAAGTGGAATGACAAATACAGGCCAACAACTGTATTGGGTTGCAGTCATGCCGAAGGGATTAAAACCATCCGTGGCGGCGCAGACTCGAGGATTTCTTGGATCTGTCGCTTTATCCTGATGCAATCCATCGAAATGTTTCCACGCTTCCCCATCCGATGTGTGTACCATCATCTTATTCCCATCCGCATCTAGTTCGGTTCTTTTGCCCAATTTGTGCCATGTCATCTGTCTGGCTGTCTCTTCGACCATGAAAAGACGTTGAAGTCTTGGTACGATTGGCATATACCGAAGAACACTAACTGCGATTTTGGTCTGCCTCTTCTCACCCATACCGTTGTCTACCACAAGATACCTGCAAGACTCGCAATTGGGACAATAGTCCAAGTGTGCATACTCCTTCCTAAATAAGACACATCCTTTCTCACATGCATCTATCTTCTCATAGGGCATCTTAAGTACACGAAGTATTTTGTCCGACTGGTACAGGTTTGCAGGCATGACATGGCCTTTGGGTAGGAAACGTCCAAATAGTGTCATCATCGCGTCGTAGCATTCTCTTCCCAAGTTGAACTGAGCCTTCAGAGCCATTACTTGTGCAATTGCATCCAGCTGACACAGCTCGGTGTGCTCATGGAGAGGACGTTTTGAAGACTCCAACATTTCATAAAAGGCCTTTGCAGATTCTTCCATCTCATCTTCCGAATCCCGAGCATCATCAAAGTCTTGCACCATGTCTTTGATCCCAGTACCATGCTCGTCCGTGCGACGACGGACCACCTCAGCTCTTGTGCGTTGTATAGACTCACCATGAAATGTCCACAACGTATAATTAGGCTTAAAACCCCTCCTCTGCAGGTGTTTAATCATTACAGCCTCTGTCGTCTTTTTATAGTTGTCGCATCCAGGACAGGGGCAATAGTTTCTTTCCTCGCCATTTGCGAATGCGGCTTTCACAAATTCCTTTGTTTTTAAAAACCATTCTTTCGTCATCTCTTTCTGACTAGGGTGACCGGTATACATCCACGCACGATCACTCATCTTGCGTAGCTACTAAAGACAGAAGAAATATATTTATATATAATTCATCATCTATATTCATCGGTTAATCAGGTTCGCCATTTTTATTACGTCCAGGCAACCTACACGCTAATAGGTAAAGATAGGTCCTAATCCCACCCGAGTATGTGTAGACTGGGTTCGTTTTCCCATGCTCTGCTCCGGATCCAACGCAAAATTACGGCAGCACCTCCCCACTGTTCTCCTGATACACGTCTCCGCAATAAACAGAGAGGATGTGCATCCGGAGAACAACAGGGAGGCACTGACGAAATTCCGCATCGGATCCAGAGCACAGCATACGGGAAAACGAACCCAGTCTACACATACTCGGGCTGTCCATGGATAATGTTGGACAATTCGAAAGGATGGCGGTTATAAATATGCAAAGACATGCATATTTATAGATGTCGCCCTTTCGAATGGGAGACGCATACTGGTCACGCATACTCATGATTGAAGAAACCTATAGCTAGCAAGTTTCATCGGCACGAAGACCGGGACAGAGCAAATTAAGGGGGTAGGAGGAGAAGTCATTTGTGCTCACCAACAAACGCAAGGGCGGAGCTCGTCCAACGCACGTGGAGGTCGTCGAACAACTGCACATTGAAATTCACCCGATCAACACAAATATGATGTTTTTATAATTAACATAACTATATGACCTAACTCATAACTATGTGGGTCAGTGTCCTCGCGGGTCGAAGGTCACTGGCGTCGGGGATTGGGGTCTTTTCGGTCAACAAGAGGCCGAAGAGGTGTCGGGGCTCGGGGGTTGGGGGTCAGTGGCGTCGGGGGTCGGGGTAGGGGGTCGGGGTAGGGGGTCGGGGGTCGAGGGTGAGTGTTGTCGGGGGTCGGGGGTCGAGGGTCAGTGGCGTCGGGCTTCGGGGGTCGGGGGTCGGGGTAGGGGGTCGGGGGTCGAGGGTGAGTGTTGTCGGGGGTCGGGGGTCGAGGTTACCTATAGAACTTTCTAGGTTACCTATAAAACTTTCTAGGTTACCTATAAAACTTTCCAGGTTACCTATACTACTTTATAAAACTTTCCAGGTTCCATAAAAAAATATTTCATGCCGGGGTGTCGTCGAGATGTCGTGTCGGGGCGTCGTGTCGGGGTTTCGGGGCATCGTGTCGGGTGTCAGGGGTGTCGTCGAGATGTCGTGTCGGGGCGTCGTGTCGGGGTTTCGGGGCATCGTGTCGGGTGTCAGGGGTGTCGTCGAGATGTCGTGTCGGGGTTTCAGGGCATCGTGACGGGTGTCAGGGGTGTCGTCGAGATGTCGTGTCGGTGCGACAACTACTATTGCGAGCTGTTGTAATATCCTCAACGTTGTGGCTAGTGCAAGCATAGGCGGCGACCGGAGGGCTCTACACGGTCAACTACAAACCTAACAACTAACCTAACACACAGTAGGTAATTAACAACTAACCTAGCTCGAGGGGTAATACCACTAACAACTAACCTAATTACCACTAACGACTAACAAGTAACCTAACTAACCTAATTACCAGTACGTAACCACTAACCTAACTAACAAGTAACAACTAACCTAACTAACAACTAACCTAACTAACAACTAACAATAGGTAATTAACAACTAACCTAACTAACCTAACTAACCTAACCACTAACAACTAACCTAACTAACCTAACTAACAATAGGTAATTAACAACTAACCTAACTAACCTAATTAATGAATTAAACGAAAAAAGGAAAAAACTCACCGAGGAGGAGGAGGGCCGCAGGAGGGGGGGGGGGGCGCAGGGCGGCGGTGGGGCGTGTAGGTGGGGAGGTGGGGGGGGGAGGCGGCGGCTGTGCGGCGGCGGCGCTGGGGGCGCAGGGTGCAGGGAGGCCCGCAGGGGGGGGTTCACAGGGCGGCGGTGGGGAGGTGGGGGGGGGGGGAGGCGGCGGCGGTGGGGCGGCGGCGGCGGTGGGGGCGCAGGGCGCAGGGTGTGCGTGCGAGAGAGAGAGAGCGCGTGGGAGAGAGAGAGAGAGAGTGCGTGGGAGAGAGGAGAGAGATAGGCGCGCGGCGCCGTTATCTTTTCGGGGGTCCTTCTCCTTTGCCGTCTGCCGCTGATACCCTTTGCCGTCCGCCACGGACGGCAAAGCTAGTCAGGCAGACGGCAAAGGGGTGGGTGGGGCCGGGGTGGGTTGGGGAGAGAGGAGGGGTGGGGTGGGACAGCTTTGCCGTCGGCCATCCCTACCTTTGCCGTCTGTCAGCAGACGGCAAAGAGGTGGCTGATGGCAAATATTTATTTTGCCATCAGCCTCCTCTTTACCGTCTGTTTTTTGCCAACACACGGTAAAGAGGTTCTTCGCCGTCTGCTGGCTGACGGCAAAGATTTGGCGGACGACAAATATAGGAATTCCAGTAGTGACAGTGTTGGAATACGCCGGTTACGCTGCGTCGAACCACCTCGCGGTTGATGATGGCGTACGCGGGAGATCGATGTTCGATCTGTTGTGCTTCTGCCTTGTATTGAGGGAGGTCACCGCGAAGAAGGAAAGCCAGAATGTGGTGTGCCCATGAGGGGGCCGACACGGGAGGCGGCTCCGGCTCGACCTGATGGTCAGGGGCATCTGAAGCCCCCGAGTTTGTCGTTGTGGTCCTGGGTTTGAGACCTTCTGTCTCTGGCGCTGTCGTGGTAGCCGACATGCCATCAACCTCCATGACGGCTACCCACTGGGTGTTGAGCCATCTCGGTTCGAGGTTTTGCGTAGCTGGTGGAGTTGCCAGAGCCGGCAGAGCGAGCGTAGCCGGCGGAGTTGATGATTCCAACAGTTTCTCCGGACACAGAGTCATTGGTACGGATGGGTCCGCATGCACAAAGATTGATGCCGACTCCGTTGATGGCTTCATAGAGGGCTTGTGCAACTGCTCGAGGGAGACGCTGACCTGGATTGCTTGCCTTGTGGAGCCGATTTTTGCCAGTGTATCATCTGCCTCGTTGTCCGCTCGGGGGACATGATGGAACTCGCAACCCTTGAAGGGGCCACTGAGCTTCTAGATGAGGAAGCGTTAGCTGGCCATGTTGGCATCCCTAGCGTCCCACTTGCCAGAGACTTGCTGCACTACAAGATCAAAATCGCAGAAGCAAAGAATCCGTCGAATGCCGATTTCTCTGGCAAGTCGTAGGCCGTGTGTGAGCGCCTCGTACTCGGCGACGTTGTTGGAGGCGGTGAAGTGTATCTGGAGAACGTACTTGAGCTGGTCCCCTTTCAGAGACGTCAAGACGATGCTGGCTCCTAGACCGGTTCGCATATTTGAGCCGTTGAAGTGCATCCGCCAACGTGTGGAGTCGGGAGGTGGCGGCAGGAACTGGGCCTCGGCCCAATCGACGAGGAAGTCTGCCACCACCTGAGACTTGATGGCGGTGAGCGGCTCGTAGCGGATGCCATGGTCGGCCATGGTGATGGACTACTTGGCGATCCGTCCCGTGGCATCACGGTTGACCATGATTTCTGAAAGTGGAGTTGTGCTCACCACCGTGATCATGCTCTTGGAAGTATTGCTTCAGCTTCTTGGCAGCCAAATACACGCCATATCACATCTTTTGATACTGGGGGTAGTTTTGCTTGGAGGCGGACAAGACCTTGCTCAGATAGTAGACACGGTGTTGAATTAGCAGCACCTTGCCCTCCTCCTTGCGCTCCACTACCAAGACTACACTGGCCACACGCGTGGTTGCTGCGATGTAGATAAGGATGGGCTCCCTCTCTGCCGGCGCGGCCAAGATTGGCGTGCTGGAGATTATGCGCTTGAGGTCGCGGAAAGCTTCGTCCGCTTGATCATTCCACTCAAATTTGGTTGTCTTCTTCATCAGTTGATAGAGTGGTAGCGCCTTCTCGCCCAGCCGGCTGACGAACCGGCTAAGGGATGCCAGGAAGCCAACAAACTTCTGAACGTCGAGGATTCAAGCCGGCTTGGCCGTGCGCTCGATCGTTCTGATCTTCTCGGGGTTAGCTTCGATGTCACGGGCCGACACGAAGAAACCCAGGAGCTTGCCGGCTGATACTCCAAAGGCGAACTTCTTTGAATTGAGCCAGATCTTGTATTCGCGCAAGTTGGCGAAGGTCTCCCGCAAATCCTCAAGGAGACTGAAATGCTACTTGGTCTTGACGATGCTGTCGTTGACATAGACGTGAATGTTCCTGCTGATTTGCGGCAGGAGGCATTGTTGCATGCAGCGCTGGAACGTGGCGCCTACGTTCTTCAGGCCGAACGTCATCGTCTTTTAGCAGTAGGCTCCAAAAGGTGTGGTGAAGAAGGTCATGAGCCGATCATTCGGGTCCAACTTGATCTGGTGGTAGCCAAAATAAGCGTCCAGAAAGGACAACAATTCACAGGCCACCGTGGAGTTGATCACTTGATCTATCCGTGGCAGGGCGAAGGGGTATTTCGGACATGCCTTATTCAGGCTAGTGTAATCGATACACATGCGCCATGTCTTGTTCTTCTTCAACACTAGGACTGGGTTGGCCAGCCAGTCTGGGTGGAAAACTTCCATTATGAAGCTGGCTGTGAGCAGCTGGGCGATCTCTTCTCTGATTGTGTGCCGCTTCCCCTCAGCGAAGCGGCGCAAAGGTTGTTTGACTGGCTTTGCGTCCGGCCGCACATGAAGCTTGTGCTCGACATACTTCCTCAGGACTCCTGGCATGTCCTTTGAGGACCATGCAAATATATCTCGATTCTCATGGAGGAAGTCGACGATCTCGCCTTCCTATTTGGGGCTGAGGTTGGCGCCGATGGTGACGCATTGCTTGGGGTTGGCCAGGTCGAGCGACACTTGCTTGGTCTCCTTGGACGGCTCGAACGAGGCTTCACTGGCCGACTAGGACGGAGGAGTGGGCAGGGTCGGCTGCTCGGTAGCGTGAGCCACGAGCCGGTCAAGCTGCCTTTTCTCCACGGCAATCACCAGTGCCTCGGCCAGCCAGCTGCTGTCACGCGCGCACTCGAGCGACTTCTTGTAGTCGCCAGCAACAGTGATGATGCCCCTGGGACCCGACATCTTCATCTTGAGGTAGGCGTAATGGGGGATCACCATGAATTTGGCTAATGTTGGCCTGCCCAGCAGCGCATGGTAGGGATTGTTGAGGTCCACCACCTCGAACCAGACCATCTTGCGAGGAAAGTGCAACTTGTCACCGAAGAGGACGTCCAGCTGGATTTTGCCGATCGGCGAGCAAGACTATCCCTACACAATGCTGTGGAAGATAGTCCTCGTCGGCTGCAGGTCCTTCTCCTTCAGCCCAAGCTTGAGCACAGTGTCTCGGTAGAGGATGTTGATGCTGCTACCGCCGTCGACCAACACCCGCGAGAACCGGGAGGGGAGTCTCTTGGAGGCGAGGGTGGGGTTGAGGACGAGCGTGTATGTGCCAGGATTTGGCACACCGCACGATGGTCCATCCGACTCCATGTAATTGGCTTTTCAGACCAATGCATGTCTCGGGGAACCGAGGGGACCTTTGCATTCACCTCATGCCGGCGTTGACGCTGGCTATTCTTGTCGCCGCCTTCACAAGTGAAGACGACGTAGGCCCCGTCCTACTCGAGGAACTGGTCATGGAGACGGCCATGATTGGGAGGCGGCTGAGCTGGAGCCCGACCCGGACCAGGAGCCGAACCTCGAGGAGCCGCCCCCGGGGTAGCCTGCGCACCCTCACCCCGGGCCAGGCGCTGTGAGAAGCTACACTGCCGGAGTGTGTGGGTGGCCGGCTTCGCTTTGGTATGCATCTTGGAGGGCGCGTCGAGCATCTGCTCAAAGGTGAGCTTGGGCTGCCAGGCGTTCTTGTCGGTTCGCTGCCGTTGAGCGCCGGCTTGAGCAGCCGTCTGCTCTTCCTCCATGTTGGCCACCTGCTTGCTTCTGGGTTGCGGGTCGAGTTAATCCGCCTTGCGCTTGTTGTTTGGCCCGCCTCGGTTGTCGCCAGCCGGCTTTGTTGTAGCCGACAGTTGGACGGGCTTATCCGTCGCGCTGATCTTGATCCTCATTGTAGAGTCGGTGGTGGCGTACTTATCCGCCTTGGCCATGAGAATCGCCAAAGAGGTAGGCTCGGAGCACATGAGTTTGTGCTTAAGAAGGGTGCTGTGTCGGCAGCCATCGATGAAGTACTGAATAGCTTGTACTTCATGCACTCCTTCACAGGAGTTTCACAACCCCATCCAGCGTGTGACGTAGTCGCGAAGGGGTTCGTCAGGCTTTTGAACGCATATGGCTAGCTCACGGGGTCGGCCAGGGTGCTTGTAGGTGCCGGTGAAGTTGCGGACGAACGCCTCTTCAAAGTCAACCCAAGAGTTGATGATGCCGGCTGGCAGGCTGTTAAGCCAAGTCCTTGCCGAGCCGTCAGCATGAGTGGCACGTAGCAGACAGCTATGCGCTTGTTGGCCCGGGAGATGCCGACTGTAGTGGTGTAGTCGATCAGCTAGTCCTCCGGCTTGGCGGAGCCGCTGTACTTTGGAGTGTCACAGGGGAGGGTGAAGCCGGAAGGGAATGGCTCCCCTCGGATCCGGGGGCCGAAGCACGCCAGACCAATGTGACCCTCCTCCTCCAGGAGAGCCGACTGCGCCAGAAGGTCGAGGCGGATGCGAGCATCATTCTCATTGCAAGGGACGCGAGGGCCATCCGAGCCGCGAGCTCGGACCGGATCGGGGGCACGGGCGTGTTAGCCCTTTCCCGACGTTCTGGTGGGGAACCTCATGGACCGAATCTCCTTCATCTCCAACCGCCTCACGACGCCGGCTAGAAACTACTCGTGGCTCGCTCCGGCGCAGGGAACGCCGGTTATGGCTTCCTTCAGCCCTCCGACCAGAGGTGTGAGGGGATGAAGAATGCTGAGCTTGCTGACGGCCGCTAGGGACACGGTGACCGTGAGGGTCGAGTCCTGGAGATACTGAGAAGGCACGAGTAGGATCAAGGTGAGCTTGCTGCTCGTTGGCAGCATCAAGGAGGTCCTTGACGCGCTTTTCTTGGCGAGAACATTCCTCACTCTCCGGAGCACTCATTTCTTCAAGGGCCGCCTGGGCGCCCCGCATGTTTTACGCGATAGTGTCGTAGATGGGCATCTTGCCGCCTAGGATTTCGGTGACAACCCGACCGCGGCCACGGACATC
Source organism: Hordeum vulgare subsp. vulgare (assembly GCF_904849725.1). Lineage (NCBI taxonomy): Eukaryota > Viridiplantae > Streptophyta > Magnoliopsida > Poales > Poaceae > Hordeum > Hordeum vulgare. The sequence goes on along the minus strand of NC_058522.1, from coordinate 326,960,063 downwards.
TCCACGCCGGCTGGGTCCATCAGCGGCCGGGGTGAAGTCGTAGGCGAAGTTGTATCCATGCTGCGTGGCCTCCATCCGGCGCTTGGCGGTGGCAAGGGCGATGCCCTCTACCAGGAGTTGTTTGCGAGCTTCCTCCAGCTCGGCCCTTGCTGTTGCTGTGTTCGCTGTCGGGGCGATGGGAGTGGTCAGCCCGGCAAGAGTGACATGAAGCGGGTCGGAAGGGCCCAGAGGGGGTGCAACCTCGTGTTCCGCAGCCTTTCCATGGCCCGAGCTAGTGCTTGTGCTAGCAACCATCACCTCCATAAGATCGGAGGTAATGGAAACGTCACGCAGGGCAAGACACCTTGCGAATGATGGTGGATCGTGATGACCCACAAGTATAGGGGATCTATACATAAGGTCGATAAGTAAGAGTGTCGAACCCAACGAGGAGTAGAAGGATCTGACAAGTGGTTTTCAGCAAGGTAATATCTGCAAGCACTGAAATTATCGGTAACAAGTAGTTGTGTGGTGAGATGATTCATAGCAAGTAGCAAGTAACAAAAGTAACAACGGTGTAGCGAAGTGGCACAATCCCTTTTGTAGCAAGGGACAAGCCTGGACAAAGTCTTATAGGAGGTAAAACGCTCCCGAGGACACATGGGAATTTCTGTCAAGCTAGTTTTCATCATATTCATATGATTCACGTTCGTTACTTTGATAGTTTGATATGTGGGTGGACCGACACTTTGGTACTGCCCTTACTTGGACAAGAATCGCACTTATGATTAACCCCTCTCTCAAGCATCCGCAACTACGAAAGAAGAATTAAGACAAAGTCTAACCATAGCATTAAACTAGTGGATCCAAATCAGCCCCTTACGAAGCAACGCATAAACTAGGGTTTAAGCTTCTGTCACTCTAGCAACCCATCATCTACTTACTACTTCCAAATGCCTTCCTCTAGGCCCAAATAATGGTGAAGTGTTATGTAGTCGACGTTCACATAAAACCACTAGAGGAAAAACAACATACAACACATCAAAATATCGAATGAATACCAAATTCACATGACTACTTATAGCATGACTTGTCCCATGTCCTCAGGAACAAAAGTAACTACTCACAAAGCATAATCATATTCATGACCAGAGAGGTAATGAGTAGCATCAAGGATCTGAACATATAATCTTCCACCAAGTAATCCAACTAGCATCAACTACAAAGAGTAATTAACACTACTAGCAACCTTACAAGTACCAATCGGAGTCGCGAGATGGAGATTGGTTACAAGAGATGAACTAGGGTTTGGAGATGAGATGGTGCTCATGAAGATGTTGATGGTGATGAGTCCCCTTCGATGAGAGTAGTGTTGGTGATGACGATGGCGACGATTTCCCCCTCCGGGAGGGAAGTTTCCCCGGCAGGATCGTCCTGCCGGAGCTCTAGATTTGTTGTGCTCAAGTTCCGCCTCGTGGCGGCGGAAAATCCTCCGAAAAGCCTCCTCCTGAATTTTTCCAGACCGAAAGCCTTCTTGTAGCAAAAGGGGGGACCAAGAGGGCCAGCTGGGAGCCCACCAGCCCCCTAGGCGCGGCCAGGGGGGTGGCCGCGCCTAGCAGGCTTGTGCCCCCTGCTAGCGCCCCTCTGGCACTTCTTTGCCCCAGTATTTTTTTTAAATCCCAAAAAAAAATCCTCGTTGATTTTCACAGCTTCTGGAGTTGCGCAGAATAGATATCTCAAACTTGCTCCTTTTTCGGGCCAGAATTCCAGCTGCCGGCATTCTCCCTCTTCATGTAAACCTTGCAAAATAAGAGGGAAAAGGCATAAGTATTGTACCGTAAAGTGTAATAACAGCCCAAAAAGCGATAAATATCTACATGAAAGCATGATGCAAAATGGACGTATCAACTCCCCCAAGCTTAGACCTCGCTTGTCTCAAGCGAAAGCCGAGATCGATAAATATGCCCACATGTTTAGGGAGAGAGGTGTCGACAAAACAAGATACGAACATGCGGGCATCATGATCATGATCAGAACAACAATACCATCATATCATCTCTTATGCTAAAGTCACAATTCCTTCACAAATTAAAGTATGGATCAAGAACCTTACCGAGAATTAACAACCGATAGCCTTTAGTCATTTTAGCAATTGCAATTTATCACAACATCGGAAAGAGTCAAACAAGAGCTTGTAAAGCAAATCCACATATTCAATCATCTTTTTGTCTTCTACAATTGCTACAACTCACGTGGTACTCACGAGATAAAAGTTTCAGTCGAACACAGAGAAAGATAGGGGCTTATAGTTTCGCCTCCCAACCATTTACCTCAAGGGTAATGCCAACAATAATAATTCATGAATACTTACTTCCAAGTTGACATATGAATATAGATCTTTCCCAAGCATATGACGTTAGTCTACATAAAGGCCAAATAAGGAATTGGTGAAGATCACCATGACTCTATCAGGGGCAAAAAGTAAAGGTACAAGATATGCCCTTCGTAGAGGGAAGTAGAGGTTGTCATGCGCTTTTGAGATTTGGATGTGTGTCCTCTTAGTGTGGAGGAACGTCACTTTATATTGCCTCCTGTGATAAAGAACTTTATTATGCAGTCCGTCGCTTTTATGTCTTCCTCATCACAGGTTCGTACAAAGCTTATTTTCCACACACTAATAGATCATACATATTAGGGGAGCAATTTTTATTGCTTGCACCGATGACAACTTACTTGAGGGATCTTATTCAATCCATAGGTAGGTACGGTGGACTCTCATGGCAAAACTGGGTTGAAGGTTTATGGATGCACAAGTAGTATCTCTACTTGGTGCGGGAGGTTTGGCTAATATGAGGTGGAAGCAGTCGTCACACACTAAGGGATCTCTAATCATATAACATTGTTCGGAACCAAGCAAACACAATTCATTATGTTGGATCCAACATCTACTTCTAAGCATGCAATAGTTTAGTGAGTGTTCACAATCATAGGTGGTGTCAAATATGACGTATTTATGTGTGAACCTCTCCTTCCTTATCACTTCCTTTTAATTGCAAGAACGACCAAGGTCTACGTTTGTCTACCCTCAACAAGTTTCAATCATCATCCCTTATATATGTGAAGCCATCACCTCCCATAAGATCATTACATGATCTTTCATGCTTTTGTTCTTTTCTCACTCTTTTGACCATGGCAAGAGGCAAAGCCCTTCAACTAAGACACTCTTTATTATAAGGCTCATGGGCTCGAATAAATCGGGGGTGACACAAAGCAAAACTGAAACCTAAAACACTAAGACCTTTAATCTACTAGAGAAAGTGAAAACTGAAAAGGTACAAACTAAAACAAGGGTAAAGGCAAAAGATGTGATGGTGATACGATACCGGGCAACTCCCCCAAGCTTGGCACAAGCCAAGGGGATTGCCCATACCCATGCTTAGTTGTCTTCCTTTGGAGGTGATGGTGGTGGAGTTGTTGCAGAGGACCTTTCGGGAGAATATATAATGATTTTTTTCCGACCAGAAGGAGTACTCCGCAAGAAAACGGAGTCCGGGAGGCACACGAGGTGGCCAGAAGCCCCTCAGGCGCGACCAGGGGGTGTGCCCGCGCCTGGCAGCCTTGTCGCCTCCTCGTGCGCTTTCCGGACTACTTCAATTTTTTCTATTTTTCTAAATGTTCCAAAACGGAGAAAAATCCTACTGGAAAAGTTTTGGAGTCTGTTTACTTACCGAATCACATACCTCTTCGTTTTCGGAGTTTGAAAGAGGCTGATAAATATCCCTTAGGTACTCCTCCGGAGTTATGGTATTGATAATATTGCTTTCAACATTTGTGGGAGTACCTGAGATATAATGCTTGATTCTTTGCCCATTTACCACTCTCGGACAATTACCTTCCGTGTTGTTGATCTTGATGGCACCGGAACGATATACTTCCTCAACAATGTAAGGACCTTCCCATTTAGAGAGAAGCTTGCCTGCAAAAAATCTTAAACGAGAATTATATAGCAAGAAATAATCACCTAGATTGAACTCACGCTTTTGTATCCTTTTATCATGCCACCTCTTAACCTTTTCTTTGAACAACTTGGCATTTTCATATGCCTGAGTTCTCCATTCATCAAGCGAGCTAATATCAAATAACCTCTTCTCACCAGCAAGTTTGAAATCAAAGTTGAGATCTTTGATTGCCCAATAAGCTTTATGTTCTAGCTCAAGAGGTAAATGACATGCTTTACCATACATCATTTTGTACGGAGACATGCCCATGGGATTCTTATAGGCAGTTCTATAAGCACACAGTGCATCATCGAGCTTCTTAGACCAATTCTTCTAGACCTGTTGACAATCTTTTGCAGAATCAGTTTAATCTCTCTATTGCTTAGCTCTACTTGACCACTGGACTGAGGGTGATAGGGAGACGCAATACTATGGTTGACATCGTACTTAACAAGCGTTTGACGAAAAGTACCATGAATGAAATGTGAACCACCGTCGATCATTAGATATCTAGGGACTCCAAATCTAGGGAAAATAACTTCTTTAAGCATCCTAATAGATGTGTTGTGATCAGCACTACTAGTGGGGATAGCTTCTACCCACTTAGTGACGTAATCAACAGCAACTAGGATGTGAGTATACCCGTTGGATTTTGGAAAAGGTCCCATATAATCAAAGCCCCAAACATCAAATGGTTCAATGACAAGTGAATAGTTCATAGGCATTTCCTGACGTTTACCGATATTACCTATTCCTTGACATTCCTCACAAGACAAGACAAACTTACGGGCATCCTTGAAGAGAGTGGGCCAATAGAAACCTGATTGCAATACCTTGTGTGCAGTTCTATCTCCCGCATGGTTTCCTCCGTAGGCCTCGGAGTGACACTTCTGTAGGATCTGTCCCTATTCATGTTCAGGTACACAACGTCTAATAACACCATCTACTCCTTCCTTATAAAGGTGAGGATCATCCCAAAAGTAATGTCTCAAGTCAAAGAAGAATTTCTTCTTTTGCTGGTATGTGAAACTAGGTGGTATATATTTGGCAACGATAGAGCTTGCATAATCAGCATACCACGGTGCACTACGTGAAGTATTGATGACATTCAGTTGCTCATCAGGAAAGCTATCATCAATAGGTTGTGGGTCATCAAGAACATTCTCCAACCTAGACAAGTTATCTGCTACTGGGTTATCAGCACCCTTTCTGTCGACAACATGCAAATCAAACTCTTGTAGCAAGAGAACCCATCTGATAAGTCTAGGTTTAGCATCTGTCTTCTCCATGAGGTACTTAATAGCAGCGTGATCAATGTGAATAGTGACTTTGGAATCAACTATGTTAGACCTGAACTTTTCACATGCAAACACGACTGCTAAAAATTCCTTTTCTGTAGTAGCATAGTTTCTTTGGGCACCGTCTAGAGTTTTACTAGCATAGTGAATAAGATTCAACTTCTTATCAACTCTTTTCCCTAGGATAGCACCAACAGCATAATCACTAGCATCACACATGATTTCAAAAGGTAAGTTCCAATCAAGTGGTTGAACAATAGGTGAAGTTATCAAAGCCTTCTTAAGTATTTCGAAGGCTTCCTCACAATCATCGTCGAAGACAAAAGGAATATCCTTTTGCAAGAGATTGTTAAGAGGCCTAGAAATATTAGAGAAGTATTTAATGAACCTTCTATAGAACCCATCATGACCAAGGAAACTTCTTATACCTTTGATATCTGTGGGGTATGGCATTTTCTCGATCGCATCAACCTTAGCCTTATCGACTTCCGTACCTCTTTCAGAAATTTTATGTTCTAAGACGATGCCTTCATTAACCATAAAGTGGCACTTCTCCTAATTCAAGACAATATTGGTGTCTTTACATCTCTACAAGACTCGATCAAGGTTGCTGAGGCAATCATCAAAGGAAGACCCGTAAACGGAGAAGTCATCGATGAGAACCTCAACAATCTTTTCACAAAAGTCAGAGAATATAGCCATCATACATCTTTGAAAGGTGGAAGGTGGATTACATAAGCCAAAAGGCATACGTCTACAGGCAAAGGTACCGAAAGGGCATGTGAAAGTGGTTTTCTCCTAATCAGATTGTGCAACTGGTATTTGGGAGAAACCAGAATAACCGTCTAGAAAGCAGAAGTGTGTGTGTTTAGACAGTCTTTCCAGCACTTGGTCGATAAAAGGCAAAGGGTAATGATCTTTCCTAGTGGCTTTATTCAATTTCCAAAAATCGATCACTATCCTATAGCCAGTAATAATCCTCCGTGGGATCAATTCATCCTTATCATTAGGGACAACGGTAATACCTCCCTTCTTAGGAACGCAATGCACCGGACTCACCCAATCACTATGAGCGACATGATAGATAATACCTGCTTCAAGGAGCTTTAGTATTTCTTTTCTTATTACCTCTTTCATCTTAGGATTTAATCTTCGTTGATGATCAACAACTAGTTTGGAATCAGGATCGGTTTTAATCTTGTGCTGGCATAGAGTGGGACTAATGCCCTTAAGATCATCAAGAGTATATACAATAGCAGCACGGTGCTTCCTCAGAGTTTTTATTAATTCTTTTCTTCATGCTCTGAGAGGCTAGCACTAATAATAACATGATATATCTCTTTTTCATCAAGATAAGCATACCTAAGAGTATCATGCAACTATTTAAGCTCGAACACAGGATCACCTATTGGTGGGGGTGGATCCCCAAGCAGTTCAACATGCAAGTTATTCTTAAGGATAGGATATTGTTCTAAGACAACTCTATCTATCTCATCCCTTTCATCCATATGCATATCATTTTCATGCTCAAGCAAGTATTGCTCTAAGGGATCAGTAGGAGGCATGACAATAGAAGCTAAGGCAATAGTTTCATCCCTACTAGGCAACTCTTTTTCATGAAGTTGTCTACAAACTTAGAGAAATTGAACTCGTGTGACACACCTTCAAAGCCAACAGTGACAGTTTGCTTCTCACAGTCAATATGAGCATTGACTGTATTGAGAAAAGGTCTACCAAATATGATGGGACAAAAGCTATCTTGTGTGGTAGCAAGAACGAGGAAATCAGTAGGATACTTCGTTTTACCACACAAGACTTCAACATCCATAACAATCCCCAGAGGGCAGATAGTATCTCTATTGGCAAGGTGAATAGTGATATCAATAGGCTCTATCTCAACAGGTGCAATCTCGTCTTTGATTTCATCATATAAGGATTGAGGTATTGCACTAACACTAGCACCCACGTCACATAAACCATGATAACAATGATCTCCTATCTTAACAGAAACAACAGGCGTGCCAACAACAGGCCTATGTTTGTCTCTAGCGCGTGGTTTAGCAATTCTAGCAGCATCTTCACAGAAGTGAATATTATGGCCATCAACATTGTCGAACAGGAGATCTTTGATAATAGCAATGCTAGGTTAAACTCTAATTTGCTCAGGGGGTGTAGGTGTTCTAATGTAGCCTCTACGTATCACAGTTGAAGCTTTAGAATGATCCTTTATCCTAACAGGGAAAGGTAGTTTTTCAATGTAAGCACTGGGAACAATAGGATCATTATAGGCAATAACTTTCTCTTCAACTGGACTGGGCTTAACTACATTGACTTCTAAGGGAGGATGCTATTTAAACCATCTCTCACTGGGGAGATCAATATGAGCAGCAAATGATTCACACAATGAAGCTACTATCTCAGAGTCAAGTCCATACTTAGCGCTAAAATCACAAAAAGTATTTGTTTCAACTAAGGATTTAACACAATCAAACTGGAAATTCATACCTGACTCCTTACCTTCATCAAGCTCCCAATCTTCAGAGTTGCGTTTAATTCTCTCCAATAAATTACATGTGAAGTCAATATCTCTCTTCATAAAAGAACCGGTACAAGAAGTGTCAAGCATGGTGCGATCATCATGAGAAAGCCAAGAATAGAAGTTCTGAATGATAATTTCTCTTGAGAGCTCATGGTTGGGGCATGAATATAACATTGATTTAAGCCTCCCCAAGCTTGAGCGATGCTTTCTCTGTCACGATGCAAAAAGTTATAAATATAATTCTGATCACGATGTACTAAATGCATAGGATAAAACTTTTGATGAAATTCCAATTTCAAGCGATTGTAGTTCCATGATCCAGTATCATCACATAGCCTATACCATGTCAACGCCTTATCCCTCAAAGATAAGGGAAAGACCTTCTTCTTGAACTCATCCTCGGACAAACCCGCAAGCTTAAATAAACCCCAAACTTCATCTACATAGATTAGATGCAAGTCTGGATGTGATGTTCCATCTCCTGTAAAAGGATTAGCCAGCAGTTTATCAAGCATACCCGAAGGAAATTCATAGAAAATATTTTCAGTAGGTGCAGCAGGTTGAGGAGCAACTCTATGTGCTTCCGTTCGAGGTGAAGATACCCCGAACAAGCCCCTCAAAGGATTAGTTTCCATAGTGACAAGTGACAATAAATTTCAGCACACTATATAAATGTTTCCTTACCAAGTTCCACTTACCAAAGGCGCTTCACTCCCCGGCAACGACGCCAGAAAAGAGTCTTGATCACCCACAAGTATAGGTGATCTATCGTAGTCCTTTCTATAAGTAAGAGTGTCGAACCCAACGAGGTGCAGAAGGATCTGACAAGTGGTTTTCAGCAAGGTAATATCTGCAAGCACTGAAATTATCGGTAACAAGTAGTTGTGTGGTGAGATGATTCGTAACAAGTAGCAAGTAACAAAAGTAACAACGGTGCAGCAAAGTGGCCCAATCCCTTTTGTAGCAAGGGACAAGCCTGGACAATGTCTTATAGGAGGTAAAATGCTCCCGAGGACACATGGGAATTTCTGTCAAGCTAGTTTTCATCATATTCATATGATTCACGTTCGTTACTTTGATAGTTTGATATGTGGGTGAACCGGCGCTTGGGTACTGCCCTTACTTGGACAAGCATCCCACTTATTATTAACCCCTCTCGCAAGCATCCGCAACTACGAAAGAAGAATTAAGACAAAGTATAACCATAGCATTAAACTAGTGGATCCAAATCAGCCCCTTACGAAGCAACGCATAAACTAGGGTTTAAGCTTCTGTCACTCTAGCAACCCATCGTCTACTTACTACTTCCCAATGCCTTCCTCTAGGCCCAAATAATGGTGAAGTGTTATGTAGTCGATGTTCACATAACACCACTAGAGGAAAAACAACATACAACACATCAAAATATCGAACGAATACCAAATTCACATGACTACTTATAGCATGACTTATCCCATGTCCTCAGGAACAAAAGTAACTACTCACAAAGCATAATCATATTCATGACCAGAGAGGTAATGAGTAGCATCAAGGATCTGAACATATAATCTTCCACCAAGTAATCCAACTAGCATCGACTACAAAGAGTAATTAACACCACTAGCAACCTTACAAGTACCAATCGAAGTCGCGAGACAGAGATTGGTTACAAGAGATGAACTAGGGTTTAGAGATGAGATGGTGTTGATGAAGATGTTGATGGTGTTGAGTCCCCTCCGATGAGAGGAGTGTTGGTGATGACGATGGCGACGATTTCCCCCTCCGAGAGGGAAGTTTCCCCGGTAGGATCGTCCTGCCGGAGCTCTAGATTGGTTCTGCTCAAGTTCCTCTTCGTGGCGGCGGCGAATCCTCCGAAAAGCCTCCTCGTAATTTTTTCCAGACCGAAATCCTTCTCGTAGAAAAAGGGGGGAGCTAGAGGGCCAGCTGAGAGCCCACAAGCCCACTAGGAGCGGCGAGGGGGGTGGTCGCGCCTAGCAGGCTTGTGGCCCCTGCTGGCGCCCGTGTGCCACTTCTTCGGCCCAGTATTTTTTATAAATCCCAAAAAAATCCTAGTTGATTTTCATGGCTTTTGGAGTTGCGCAGAATAGGTATGTCAAACTTGCTCCTTTTTCAGGCCAGAATTCCAGCTGCCGGCATTCTCCCTCTTCATGTAAACCTTGCAAAATAAGAGAGAAAATGCATAAGTATTGTACCGTGAAGTGTAATAACAGCCCAAAAAGCGATAAATATCAGCATGAAAGCATGATGCAAAATGGACGTATCAGATCGTTGCAATCGAGTACATTGCAGGGGTACTCGTCGGGTGCAAGTGCATCCTCAAGACCGAGTCTGCTGAAGTGCGCGCAAGGAGCGTCGACGTCGATGTGCCTGCCAAGGTGGCGAGGCTCCTCGTCGAGGCGCAGGTTGTCGAAGAGAGCGCAGAGGCGAGAGACGTCAGGAGCAACGTTGCCGCTGAGCGGCTTGCTGGCGATCTCATCGATAGTGCCTGCAGGACGGGCTGAACCGTCGTTCATCACCGTGAAAACCTCCGCACAGGCAGGCTCCACGGGCGTGTTGATCAGTCCGTACGCGAGGCATCCGGTGGGGTTGGCGTAGGGTCCCGTCCGGAGCGTAACTCCGACCGATGCCGCGGATGGCCCCACGGTGGGCGCCAACTGTCGTTGTTTTCTCACAACAGATGCCATAGGTAGGCTTATCGAGGGTGGTTGGGATCGAAAGGACACCGGTGGGCTCCGGGAACGGGATTGGTAACTAGCAACGCAAGTCGCACGATGTACCCAGGTTCGGGGCTCTCCGTGGGAGATAATACCCCTAGTCGTGTCGGAGTGGTTGATGAACCAAAGTGTTTACAGGATGCTCTTGAGCTGTTCGACGGAAGAGGAATAAGGAGCAGACGCTCGCAATCTACCTCTCCTTTGTGGTGTGTGTGTGTGATAATGGCCGACCCTCTGCATGGAGGGGGACGGGAGGGGGGGGGGTTGTTATAGTCGAACCCACCGGCCTACAAAATGGATATTAGGTACATTATGCGGGACCAGATTGGCAGCCGGTCAGGAGGCCCACTAAGGTTTAGTCTTGTTGCTTGAGGGGCCCGCCGGCTGCTAGGTCCCATCTGGCCCTGGGACTCGTCGGCTAGCCTATGGGATTGGTGCGTGCTCCCCATGCAGGATGCGTGCGGTACGACAGACGTCGTCTAGCGGGATCCGACGCCGATCAGCGGTACGTAGCCATGCCGGGCTAGGTAATGGAGTGGGCTGTGGTGCGCGGGTACTGTACATGGTTGATGGATCGGAGCCGACATTGGTCAGCGGTACGGCCGCCGCCACTGTAACCATGTGTGCGCTTCTCCATCGTACACGTGCCGAGGTACCTTCACCTTTAATTGAGGACCCCCGTCACATCCTGAGGATTGATGCGACAGGTTCCCTTCAGCCGGCTGGCGGCTCGTCCAGTCGGCCACAGAGTAGACGGCTACGCTCCTAGCCGGCAAGTACTTCGTAGCCGGCCAGGAGGAGCCGACAGTTGAGGAAACTTTTGCTCCTTTCTATACCGAAGTATAGAGGAGTAGGCTTGATGATCCTACCCAGGGTTATCCCCCTGTCAGCTTCCCTCCGCCTCTGCTCATTTTGACCCCCTTCTCCACCGTGAGCCTCATAAACGTGCTACCAGCACATCATCCGGACAGTTAGGCATCAAGTTGAGAGCAACCAAGAGAAAATTGTGGTGTGCCATAGAATGAGTATGTGAAGGTTTTCAAGTCTAGCTTGAAGACTTACCACGAGTGATTGGGTGGGGTCTGCATGACCTTATTTTAAGGGGAAGAAGGTGACATCTAAGTGTCTTCTGAGTCGAATCTAAAGCCTCCCTAACCAGATGTATAGTTGTCACAGCAACTGGAACTGGTCAAACGAATCCATTTACTTAAGTGAGCAATTCGATTCTACTTCTTGAACTCTTTAATTTCCATATCTATGTGTTGAAGAATTTTTCATACTTCTCTTAAAGACTTTGACTAAAGACTTACACAATTTTGTCAACTCATGTTGCATTTTGTTTGTCTTCAATTCAGTTTTACTTCACTTATTCATCTGTGTGCTAGCATGTTTGTATGCCTTACTGCTCACTATGCATCTTTTATTTCATCATGATCACTCTGCTACTACTCTGATATGCTTGCATAAGTGTAGCAATTTCTCCATTTAGTTATTCATCGCTCTACAATTCTTCAGAAAACTCGTCTTTTTGTAGAATCTATTGAAATCTTCCAATCACCCCCTCTAGTCGATAACATGCATTTTCACTACTCGAAGCAGATAGGAAGGCTAAAGTGGGTGCAATAGAATTTTTGTATGTGATTTGATTCCACCCGTACCTTCCAATGCAGACCCCTCTTAGTAGTACATATTTCTTATGACCAATGAAGTAAATGTGTCAGAAATGTTGTCTTCGATATTTTCTTTCTAGAGGTGTACATAATTGTCTTGTGCCATATAGATATGCTGAGTAGCTCAAGCACACGATTAGGCCGCTAATTGCATTGTCATCAACACCAAAACACTTAAGGAAAGAAATGCCCTTTCAACATTGCCACCCAAGCTCCTTCGCAGCACCGCCATGTACAAAGTGAGGAGGGATGGCCAGATCCTGAACGGCAGCAAGGGCTCCCCATGGAGCCTCCCAAGGCGAAGAAGGCTTCACTGACCAAGGGGTGTGGAAATCCTCAATCATTTTGCATGGTCAGATGGATTGCCTCTCCAAAGTTGCTATGTGCCAACGCTGGAGCAGGCCTGCTACTTGTCAACTGCGTTGGGATTTTTTATGAAAAGGAGGGGAGATGCAACACAATAGAGATACGTATTTTCCTCACCGAGAAACAAGGTTATCAAACCAATATGGGAAACATGCAAACCCCATTAGACAACACCTACACACACATAACCAAACACTTGGACCCAACACGGACAAGAGGATTGTCAAGCCCCTTGAACTCGTTACTTGCAAGGATTAAATACTGATAGGTAGATAGATAGGATAAATACAAAAGTAAATAAATTGCAGCAAGGTAAATTGAGTTTTAGTAAATATTTTAAGTAGACCCGGGGCCATAGTTTTCGCTAGAGGCTTATCTCTTGAACATAGCATATAGTGGGTAAATTTTTTATTGTTGGGCAATGGACACAATAGCACATAGTTATGACATGTTACTGATGACAACGATCATGTCTATAGGTATCACGTCCATAAAGAGTTAGACCGGCTCCAACCTACAACTAGTACTATTACCCCACTCATCAACCGCTATCCAATATGCATGTAGAGTATTAAGTATGAAATAGAGTAATACTTGGAGCAAGATTACATGATGTAGACAAAGTAAGACAAGCAATATGTTCAGACCCCGTTGTTTTATCCTTAATGGCAACAATACAAATATGTGTCATGTCCCTTTCTATCACTGGGATCTTCTACAACAGAATTTCTGTTTTCAAACAACACACATCAAGCATCCCGAAGCAATTCTTGGTACTTCTTTATTGGAAAATATGATTATAAATAACATGAAGAAAAGTTTTTAAAAATAAAATGATGCTCCAAGTGTGATGAACAAAAATATAATTCCAGCTAACATATACCGATAGTGTTGAAGACGAAAAAGGGGATGGCTTCCGGGGCATCCCCAATCTTAGACGCTCGAGTCTTCCTTAGATATTATATTGGGGGTGCCTTGGGAATCCACAAGCTTAGGCTCTTGCCTCTCCTTATTCTCCTCATATCGGTATCTCACGAAATATAAGTTATGGAAACACTAAACAAGCAAACTATGCATGCAAAACAGAATTTGTCAAAAGCAGAAGAGTGTGTAAAGATCTAACCTAAAACCATATTTCCATGTCTTTGAAATTTGTGAAAAATAGGAAATATAGGAAATTTTCATAGCAACACTCTGCCAAAATTTTAGAATATTTTGATGCCCGAGTAAAATCTGATAATTTTTATACTGGACACACAAATTTATGTTTTTGCACAAAATCAAACTAATAAGTATCCACACTATCCCAAAGGCTTTACTTGGCACATTATTGAAATAAAAGACACAAAACATGATTAATACAGTATATTAATCATGTGAACATATAAAAACACTAGTTATAAGTATTGGGTTGTCTCCCAACAAGAACTTTTCTTTAATGCCTTTTATCTAGGATTTCAATGATGTTCACATAAGAGTAGTAAATGGAACATCCAAGAGAGCATCAAGAATCACATGACAAGCACATTTAAGTATAACCCATTTCCTATGCATAGGGATTTGGCAATCAAACAACTTATTGTAGCAAGAATCAACTTGCGTAGGAAGGCAAATAAAGCATAACTTCAAAACTTTGAACACATAGGGAGGAAACTTGATATTATTGCAGTACCTACAACCATATGTTCCTCCATCATAAAAAATTTCAGTAGCATCATGAAGGGATTCAACATTATAACTATCACATAAATAATTCTTTTCATGGTACATAAGCATACGTTTTTCATTACTCTCCACATAAGTAAATTTCTTATCATTCATAGTAGTGGGAGCAAACTCAACAAAATAAGTATCATGAGACACTTGAGTGACATAAAAAAATAAATATTAAAATAATGATGACAAGTGTCAGGATTGTCACTACTCTTTATAGCATACATGTCATCACCATAATCATCATAGATAGCACCTTTGTTATCATAGTCAATTGAAACCTCTTCCAAAATAGTGGACTCATCACTAAATAAAGTCATGACCTCTCCAAATCCAGTTTTATATTTATTCCAATAATAATAAACACCCTCCAAAATAGTGGGATCATTAGTACCTAGAGTTGACACTCTTCCAAACCCAGTTTCATCAATTTAATCATCATAAATAGGAGGCATGTTATCGTCATAATAAATTTTCTCATCAAAACTTTGGGGACTAGAAATAAGCTTGGGGACTAGAAATTTTTTGTCATCAAATATTTTACCTTTATGAAGTCTTTATAAATCATACTAACAACAATGAATCATCCTTATCAATCAAGGATTTAATGCCAAACATTTTATTGAATTCTTCTTCTAACACTTTGGCACAATTTTTTGATCCATCATTTTCAAGAAAGACTTTGTAAAGGTAAAGCATTTGATGCAACTTCATTTCCATTTTATATAGATTTATTTTATAAATCAAACTAGTGATAAACAAGAAACTAAAAGATCCAATTGAAACATCTTAATATATAACTTCAAGCACTCACCTCACCGGCAACAGCGCGAGAAAAGAGCTTGATGTCTATTACACAACTTTGTTCTTGAAGACATTGTTGGGCCTCCAAGTATAGAGTTTTGTAGGACAACATCAAATTTCCCACAAGTTGATGAAATAAGGTTTATCAATCCGTGGGAGGTGTAGTATGAAGATGGTCTCTCACAAACAACCCTCAATCAAATAAAAGAAATCGCTTGTGTCTCCACAATACCCAATACAATGGCAAATTGTATAGATGCACTAGTTCGGCGAGCAGATAGTTATACAAGTGCAATATGGATGATAGAAACAGGTTTTTCTAATATAAAAATATAAAAACAACAAGATAACAAGTAGTAAACAACGAGCAAAACTATATATCAATGCTAGGAAATAAGGCCTTGTTGGAAATATGGCCTAGAGGCAATAATATATTAGTTATTATTATATTTCTTTGTTCATGATAATCGTTTATTATCCATGCTATAATTGTATTGATTGGAAACACAAATACATGTGTGGATACATAGACAAAACACTGTCCCTAGTAAGCCTCTAGTTGACTAGCTCATTGATCAAAGATGGTCAAGGTTTCCTAACCATAGACAAGTGTTGTCACTTGATAACGAGATCACATCATTGGGAGAATGATGTGATGGACAAGACCCAAACTATCAAATGTAGCATGTGATCGTGTCAGTTTATTGTTACTGTTTTCTGCATGTCAATGTATCTGTTCCTATGACCATGAGATCATGCAACTCCCGAACACCGCAGGAATACCTTGTGGGTTATCGAATGTCGCAACGTAAATGGGTGACTATAAAGGTGCTCTACACGTATCTCCAAAGGTGTCTGTTGGGTTGGCATGGATCAAGACTGGGATTTGTCAATCCGTGCGACGGAGAGGTATCTCGGGGCCCACTCGGTAATACAACATCACAACAAGCCTTGCAAGAAATGTGACTAAGGAGTTAGTTACGGGATTTTGTATTACGGAATGAGTAAAGAGACTTGCCGGCAACGAGATTAAACTAGGTATAGAGATACCGACGATCGAATCTCGGGCAAGTAACATACCGAAGGACAAAGGGAATAGTATACGGTATTATATGAATCCTTGACATAGAGGTTCAACTGATAGCGATCTTCGTAGAATATGTAGGAACCAATATGGACATCCAGGTCCCGCAGTTAGTTATTGACCAGAGAGTGTCTCAGGTCATGTCTGCATAGTTCTCGAACCCGTAGGGTCTGCACACTCAAGGTTCGGTGACATTTCGGTATAGTTGAGTTATATGTGTTGGTGACCGAAGTTTTGTTCGGAGTCCCGGATGAGATCCCAGATGTCACGAGGATTTCCGAAATGGTCCAGAAACGAAGATTGATATATAGGAAGTTGGTATTTGGATTCCAGAACGTTTTTGGGCATTGCCGGTAGTGTACCGGGAGTGACGAAAGGGTTCCGGGGGCCCACTGGGTGGGCCCACAATGCCCCAAGGGGTCCACATGGGTTTATTGGATGCGCAATAAGATATAATGGGGTGACAAAGTCATCCAAGGAAAACCCATGAGGAAAAAGTGGAAAATCCAAAAGAGGTGGGAAAATAAGGAAGGAGTTCTAATCCAAGTGGTATGGGAGGAGGACTCCTCCCTTCCTCACTTTGGCTGACCCAAGGAGGCCTTCCTTTGCGCGCCAAGGATGCCTCCACCCTCCTCCTATATATACTAGAGGTTTAGGGCTTTTGAGACACAACTTTGCCACGTGCTGCCCTCTCCTCTAGATCATAGTTCTTCCTCTAGATATGTTTTCTGCGGAGCTCGGGTGGAGCCCTCCAGGAATAGATCATCACCATCACCGGCGTTCTGTACGGAGAACTCATGTACTTCCCCGTCTCTCTTGCTGGATCAAGTAGGCTGAGATCATTATCGAGCTGTACGCGTGCGGAATGCGGAGGTGCTGTCCGTTCGGCACTTGATCAGGACGGATCACAAGACGGTTCGTGTGACGGATCGTGAAGACGTACCACTACATCAACCTTGTTTATTAGCACTTCCGCTTAGGGATCTACAAGGGTATGTGGATCCAGTCTCCCTCTCATAGATGAACATCACCATGATAGGTCTTCATGTGCGTAGGATTTTTTTTTGTTTCCCATGCAACGTTCCCTAACAGTGGGATCATGAGCTAGGTTCATGCATAGATGTAATCTCGAGTAGAACACAAAAGTTTTTGTGGGTATTGATGTTCGATTTGCTGCCCTCCTTAGTCTTTTCTCGATTCGGAGGTACTGTTGGATTGAAGCGGCCCAGACCAACATTACTCGTACGCTTACGAGAGACCGGTTTCATCGACTAACATGCAACTTGTTGCATAAAGATGACTGTCGGGTGCCTGTTTCTTCAACTTTAGTTGAATTCGATTTGAGAAAGGCGGTCCTTAGAGAGAGGTTAAATAGCAATTTGCACATATCCGTCGTGGTTTTGCGTAACTAAGATGCGATCATACTAGATACCCATTACAACCACGTAAAACATGCAACAACAAATTAGAGGACGTCTAACTTGTTTTTGCAGGGTATGCATGTGATGTGATATGGCCAAAGACATCATGTGATATATTGGATGTATGAGACGATCATGTTGTAATAGTTAAATATCGACTTGCATGTCGATGCTACGGCAACCGGCAGGAGCCATAGGGTTGTCTTTAAACTAACGCTTGTGTTTGCAGATGCGTTTACTATATTGCTAGGTTGTAGCTTTAGTAGTAATAGCATAGATAGCATGACAACCTCAATGGCGACACGATGATGGATATCATGGTGTGGCGCCGGTGATGATGAAGATCATGCCGGTGCTTTGGTGATGGAGATCAAGAAGCACAAGATCCTGGCCATATCATGTCACTTATGAATTGCATGTGATGTTAATCCTTTTATGCACCTTATCTTGCTTAGAACAACGCTAGCATTATAAGGTGATCCCTCACTAAAATTTCAAGATAAAATTGTGTTCTCTCCGACTATGCACCATTGCGACAGTTCGTCGTTTCGAGACACCACGTGATGATCGGGTGTGATAGACTCAACGTTCACATACAATGTGTGCAAAACAGTTGCACACGTGGAACACTCGGGTTCAACTTGACGAGCCTAGAATGTATAGACATGGCCTCAGAATACAAGAGACCGAAAGGTCAAGCATGAATAATATAGTTGATATGATCAACATGGAGATGTTCACCACTGAAACTATACTAAACTCACGTGATGATCAGATTTGAGTTAGTGGATTTGGATCATGCGCCACTCGAATAACTAGAGGGATGTCTATTTGAGTGGGAGTTCTTAAGTAATATGATTAATTGAACTAATTATCATGAACATAGTCAAAAGGTCTTTGCAAATTATGTTGTAGCTTGTGCTGTAGCTCTACTGTTTTTATATGTTCCTAGAGAAAATTTAGTTGAAAGATGATAGTAGCAATTTTGTGGACTGAGTCCGTGAACTGAGGACTATCTTCATTGCTGCCCAGAAGGCTTATATCCTTAATGCACCGCTCGGTGTGCTGCACCTCGAGCGTCGTTTGTGGATGCTGCGAACATCTGACATACACGTTTTTGATGACTACATGATAGTTCAGTGCGTAATACTTAACGGCTTAGAAGTAAGACGCCGAAGACGTTTTTGAACGTCACGGAACATATGAGATGTTCTAAGAGATGAAATTGAGATTTCATGCTCGTGCCCTTGTTGAGAGGTATGAGACCTCCGACAAGATTCTTTGTCTACAAAGTAAAGGAGAAAAGCTCAATCGTTGAGCATGTGATCAGATTGTCTGAGTACAACCGTCGCTTGAAACAACTAGGAGTTAATATTCCAGATGAGATAGTGATGGTTCTCCAAAGTCACTGCCACCAAGCTACTAGAGCTTCGTGATGAACTATAACATATCAAGGATAGATATGATGATCCTTGACTGATTCGCAATGTTTGACACTGTGAAAGTGGAAATCAAGTAGGAGCATCAATTGTTGATGGTTAGTAAAACCACTGGTTTGAAGAAGGGCAAGGGCTGGAAGGGATACCTCATGAAACGGCAAACTAGTTGCTGCTCTAATGAAGAAACCCAAGGTTAAACCAAAACCCGAGACTAAGTGCTTCTGCTACGAGGGGAACGGTCACTGAGGCGGAAGTACCCTAGATACTTGGTAGATGATAAGGTTGGCATAGTCGACTAAAGTATATTGGATATACCTGATATTGATGTGTACCTTACTAGTATTCCTAGTAGCACCAGGGTATTATATACCGGTTAAGTTGCTAGGTGTTAGTAACTCGAAGTTATAGCTACGGATTAAAAGGATACTAGCAAGGGTGAGGTGATGATGTGTGTTGGAAGTAATTCTAATGTTGATGTCATCAAACATCGCACGCTCCCTCTACCATCGGGATTGGTGTTAAACCTAAATAATTGTTATTTGGTGTTTGCGTTGAGCATGAACATGATTGGATCGTTTTTATTGCAATACGATTATTCATTTAAAGAGAATAATGGTTATTCTATTTGCTTGAATAATTACCTTCGATGGTTTATTGAATCTCGATCGTAGTGATACACATGTTCATAATATTGATGCCAAAAGATACAAAGTAGTAATGATAGTACCACTTACTTGTGGCACTGCCGCTTGAGTCATGTCGGTATAAAATTCATGAAGAAGCTCCATAGTGATGGATCTTTGTACTCACTCATTTTTGAAACGTTTGAAACATGCAAACCCTACCTATTGGTATAAACGCATGAAGAAACTCCATGCAGATGGATCGTTTGGACTCACTTGATTTTGAATCACTTGAGACATGCAAATCATACCACATGGGCAAGATGACTGAAGGCCTCGTTTTCCGGTGAGATGGAACAAGAAAGTAACTTGTTGGAAGTAATACATTTTTTATGTATGCAGTCCAATGAGTGCTGAGAAACGCAGTGGATATCGTTATGTTCTTACTTCACTGATGATTTGAGTAGATACAAGAGTATTTACTTGATGAATCACAAGTTTGAAATATTGAAAAGTTCAAATCTATTTCAGAGTGAAGATCGTCGTGACAAGAGGATAAACTGTCTACGATATGATCATAGAGATGAATATCTGAGTTGCGAGTTTTTGGTACACAATTAAGACAATGTGGAAATTGTTTCGCAATTCATGCCACCTAGAACACCATAATGTGATGGTGTGTCCGAATGTCATAGCCGCGCCCTATTTGATATGGTGCATACTATTATGTCTCTTATCAAATTACCACTATCGTTTATGGGTTATGCATTAGAGACAACCGCATTCACTTTAAATAGGGCACAACGCATTTCCGTTGAGATGACACAGTATGAACTATGGTTTGGAGAAACATGAGCTGTCATTTCTTGAAAGTTTGGTGCTACGACGCTTATGTGAAAAAGTTTTAGTCTGATAAGCTCGAACCCAAAGTGGATAAATGCATCTTCATAGCATATCCAAAACAGTTGGGTACATCTCCTATCTCAGATCCGGAAGCAAAGTGTTTGTTTCTAGAAACGGGTCCTTTCTCGAGGAAAGGTTTCTCTTGAAATAATTGAGTGGGAGGGTGGTGGAACTTGATGAGGTTATTGAACCGTCACTTCAACCAGTGTGTAGCAGGGTGCAGGAAGTTGTTCCTCTGGCGCCTACACCAATTGAAGTGGAAACTGATGATGGTGATCATTGAGCTTCGGATCAAGTTACTACAAACCTCGTAGGTCGACAAGGTTGCATACTACTACAGAGTGGTACGGTAACCCTGTCTTGGAGGTCATGTTGTTGAACAACAATGAACCTACGAGCTATGGAGAAGAGATGGTGTGCCTGGATTTCGACAAATGGCTGGAGGCCATGAAATCCGAGAGAGGATCCGTGTATAAAACAAAGTGTAGACTTTGGAACAACTACTTAATGGTCGTAAGACTATTAAGTACATGTGGATCTTTAAAAGGAAGACAAACGATGATGGTGAAAAGTTACCATTAAGAAAGGCTCGACTTATCGCAAAGATGTTTTCGACAAGTTCAAGGAGTTGGCTATGATGAGACTTTCTCACTCATAGCGATGCTAAAAGTCTGTTGGAATTATGTTAGCAGTTGCTGCATTATTTATGAAATATTGCACATAGGATGTCAAAACATGGTTTCCTCGACGGTTTCCTTCAGGAAAGGTCGTATGTGATACAACCAGAAGGTTTTGTCGGTCCTAAAGATGCTAACAAGTATGCAAGCTCGAGCGATCCTTCTATGGACTGGTGCAAGCATCTCGGAGTTGGAATATACGCTTTGATGAGATGATCAAAGCTTTTGGGTTTATACAAGGTTTATGAGAAACTTGTCTTTCCAAAGAAGTGAGTGGGAGCACTATAGAATTTCTGATAAGTATATGTGGTTGACATATTGTTGATCGGAACTAATGTAGAATTTCTGTAAAGCATAAAGGGTTGTTTGAAAGGAGGTTTTCAAAGGGAAACCTGGATAGAGCAACTTGAACATTGAGCGTCAAGATCTATAGAGATAGATCAAAACACTTAATAGAACTTTCAATGAAATGCATGCCTTGACAAGTTTTCAAAGGAGTTCAAAATAGATCAGCAAAGAAGGAGTTCTTGGTTGTGTTGTAAGGTGTGAATTTGAGTACGACTCAAAAGACCGACCACGGCAGAAGAAAGAGAAAGGACGAAGGTCATCCCCTATGCCTTAACCGTAGGCTCTATAGTATGCTATACTGTGTACCGCACCTGATGTGTGCCTTGCCATGAATCTGTCAAGGGGTACAGAAGTGATCCAGGAATGGATTACTAGACAACGGTCAAAGTTATCCTTAGTAACTAATGGACTAGGGATTTTTTCTCGATTATGGAGGTGATTAAAGAGTTCGTCGTAAAGGGTTGCGTCGATGCAAGCTTTGACACTCCGAATAACTCTGAGTAGTAAAACGGATTCATATAGTAGAGCAGTCATTTGGAATATTTCCAAATAGCACGTAGTAGCAACATCTAGAGGATAACATAGAGATTTGTAAAGCACACAAAGATCTGAAAGGTTCACACTCGTTGACTAAAACCTCTCTCACAAGCAAGACGTGATCAAACCCCAGAACTATATGGATGTTGGATTTGTTAAAATCACATAGTGATGTGAACTAGATTATTGACTCAAGTACAAGTGGGAGACTGTTGGAAATATGCCCTAGAGGCAATAATATATTAGTTATTATTATATTTCCTTGTTCATGATAACCGTTTATTATCCATGCTATAATTGTATTGATTGGAAACACAAATACATGTGTGGATAAATAGACAAAACTTTGTCGCTAGTAAGCCTGTAGTTGACTAGCTCGTTGATCAAAGATGGTCAAGGTTTCCTGACCATAGAAAAGTGTTGTCACTTGATAACGGGATCACATAATTGGGAGAATGATGTGATGGACAAGACCCAAACTATAAAACGTAGCATGTGATCGTGTCAGTTTATTGTTACTGTTTTGTGCATGTCAATTTATCTGTTCCTATGACCATGAGATCATGCAACTCCCGAACACCGGAGGAATACCTTGTGGGTTATCAAACGTCGCAACGTAACTGGGTGACTATAAAGGTGCTCTACATGTATCTCCAAAGGTGTCTGTTGGGTTTGCATGGATCAAGACTGGGATTTGTCACTCCGTGTGACGGAGAGGTATCTCGGGGCCCACTCGGTAATACAACATCACAACAAGCCTTGCAAGCAATGTGACTAAGGAGTTAGTTACAGGATCTTGTATTATGGAACAAGTAAAGAGACTTGTCGGGAACGAGATTGAACTAGGTATAGAGATACCGACGATCGAATCTCGGGCAAGTAACATACCGAAGGACAAAGGGAATAGCATACGAGATTATATGAATCCTTGACATAGAGGTTCAACCAATAGAGATCTTCATAGAATATGTAGGAACCAGTATGGACATCCAGAGCCTGCTGTTGGTTATTGACCAGAGAGTGTCTCAGGTCATGTCTGCATAGTTCTCGAACCCGCAGGGTCTACACACCTAAGGTTCGGTGACATTTCGGTATAGTTGAGTTATATGTATTGGTGACTGAAGTTTTGTTTGGAGTCCCGGATGAGATCCCGGACGTCACGAGGAGTTCCGAATGTTCTGGAAACGAAGATTGATATATAGGAAGTTGGTATTTGGATTCCAGAAGGTTTTCGGGCATTGCTGGCAGTGTACCGGGAGTGACGAATGGGTTTCGGGGGCCCACTGGGTGGGCCCACCAGGCCCCAAGGGGTCCACGTGAGTTTATTGGATGCGCAATAAGGTATAATGGGCTGACAATGTCACCCAAGGAAAGCCCATGAGGAAAAAGTGGAAAATCCAAAAGAGGTGGGAAAATAAGGAAGGAGTCCTAATCCAATTGGGATTGGAGGAGGACTCCTCCCTTCCTCACTTCGGCCAACCCAAGGAGGCCTTCCTTGGCGCGCCAAGGCTACCTCCCCCTCCTCCTATATATACTAGAGGTTTAGGGCTTTTGAGACACAACTTTACCACGTGCTGCCCTCTCCTCTAGATCATAGTTCTTCCTCTAGATTGGTTTTCTGCGGAGCTCGGGCGGAGCCCTGCAGGAATAGATCATCATCATTACCAGCGCGCCGTCACGCTGCTGGAGAACTAATCTACTTTGCTGTCTCTCTTGCTGGATCAAGAAGGCGGAGATCATCATTGAGTTGTACGTGTGCGGAACGCGGAGGTGTCGTCCGTTCGGCACTTGATCGGGACGGATCACGAGACGGTTTGTGGGACGGATCGTGGGACGGATCGTGAAGACGTACCACTACATCAATCGTGTTTATTAATGCTTCCGCTTAGCGATCTACAAGGGTATGTGGATCCAATCTTCCTCTCGTAGTAGAACCACCTCAAAGTTATCCTTTTCGATTAGTCTATTAAGCTATTCCTATAAGTGCCACAAACAACCCTAGTGTTCGAACTAGAATAAAATCTATGATACACACCAACCAACTCTAATGTCACCTAGATACTCCAATGTCAACACAAGTATCCACGAGTTGATTATTCGACATGCATCAAACAATTTCAGATTCATCATATTCAATCCAACACAAAGAACATCAAAGAGTACCCCCAAGATTTCTATCGGATAAAGTAGGACAAACACGTGTATCAAACCATATGCATAGACCACCCCAATGTCACCACAAGAATCCACAAGGTCATTACCATAATATATATCAAGTGAATCAATAGAACACCCATTATCACCAACAGTATCCACTTGCAAGACATACATCTAGTGTTCAAATCCAAAGTATTCAATCCAACATAACGAAATCTCAAATGGAAATCTCAATTCATCACATCAAGATAGCAAGGGAAGAACACCATAGGATTAAACTATATTAACAAAGCCCGTGATACATCAAGATCATGCCATCTCAAGAATAAGAGAGAGTGAGAGAGATCAAACACATATCTACCGGTACATACCCTCGACCCGTGGGTGAACTACTACCGCCTCATCATGGAGACCATCGGGATGATGAGGACGACCTTCGGTGATGATTCCCCCCTCCAACAGGGTGCCAGAACAGGGCTTCAGTTGAGATCACTTTGGTACAGAGTCTTGGCGATGGAGCAGAAGTTTAGGTTAATTTCTGGGGGGTTCTCAATATATAGGACTTTTCAGTGATGGAATCACGCATAGAGGTGCCATAGGAAGCCCACAAGGCATTAGGGAACGACCACCCCCTACCCGCGCCCTCTTGCCTTGTGGGTCACCTGTGAGTCTTCTAATACTCACTCGAACCTTCCTGGGCCTCTTTCCTTCCAGGAAAAATCGTCAAAAAGTTTCGGGTGATTCCGAGAACTTTTATTTTCTACACAAAAATTACACCATGGTAATTCTGGTGAATTTAGTTCTAATTAAATCATATAAAGTGCATAAAAACCATATAAAACTATCATAGTACCTGTGCGTTGCCACATGATAACAACTATATAGAAATGGACCAATGGTCAAATGGTAATTGGTTAAAGGACCATTAATTTACTTCACTCATTTTTACCAGAATACATGTACTAGTTCCATCATTTTTTATACAAAAAATGTTGAGCTAATTAGATAATGGATATAAAACCAGCATCCTAATCTTCAGTACAAAGCCATAGTGGTAAGAAACTTCGGTGTATACTGATAAAACTACAATCAACCCGCCTAATTGAAACGGAGATGGTAGCTCCTTCCCAAATTGGTCATGATTAGTCCAGTATGAACATAATCAACTGCGATGGTAGCTCCTTCTCAACCATGTCCGAAATATACCTTCTTGGTGACTTTTATAAACCATCATATGCAATCATATACAAACTAATAAACCTAGAATTGCCGCCTGGATTTTCTTTTGTTGAAGATTTAACATGAAAGCTCATTTTATCTTATGCACTAAAGTGCATGACCCTCATGGTCATTGGCAAAGATGCGAGGGAAATGTAGCATGCAGGGGTTATGGCCTCGAAGGAACTTTCTGTTTTTCTACTTCTTTGTATATGGTTTCAACTGTAGTTTATCATCATTTAAATAATGATATATTTTATGGAATACAAAAATGGCCAAGATATTCTGGGAACATGATAGTGTGTTCTTTCACTGTTGAATAACCTTGCCGATGGTCAGCCATATATAGAGAAAAAAGAACAATCAAGATGGTTCTATGAAGAAGTCATACGATCTCTTGATGCACATCATGTTCATGGATCATAGTGAGGATCTCTTCTCGGAACTTCATTGTCATATTTTCGGCCAACAAAATCAACCACTCGTCTTCTAAATAGTTATTATAAATAAATTTCAAGAACAGGTCATGGATGAATCATTTGGGTATCATACTTCAAAACATTTATGCCTATAAGTGATTTGGCAGGTTATACTGCATGCCATGTAGAAAGCCATACCCAATTTGAATGATGAATGGACTTTCGAGTGTTCGAGAAGTCTCAGGTAAGTCTCATCGTCATGCAAAATCGAGATACTTTGCTATCTATCTTGCCAGGGCATATAAAGCTCATTCTCAGCCCACCTGGTGTCTTGCAAGAAAAGAGTGATGATATACTTTATTGGCTAAAAAGGACTTTTTATATTAGAATGAATATTGCTTTTATTCCGTATAGTTCATAAAATTCATCAATCAGGTCTAGAATTTGTGTTGGCAACAAAGAGAAGATCCAATTTAATTTTAAGAAAACTATGTTACACATAGAAAGTGTAACATGTAAGCTCAATAGTACTACCTTGTTCCTCAAGTCTTTGTGTTGATCGTGCAATTCTTACTCGTCCATACCATTTTGACAGCCATTAAAGAACATTTTAACGCAAGCAGGAGCATGCAATCTAGGCTGAGCATTATATGGAGTTCATGATTCATCATTATCTTATCTTTGAGGTCAAATAACTATGTAGTAGTTTATATAAAAAAAATATACAACTTTGCCGTAAGCAAGGAAAAACCACTAAAAACATTGTTTTTTTATAATTAATTTCTTTTGAAGCGTACTAACAATACTATGGCGTATACTTAACCTACCACTATAGAGATATGTCTTAAAGTTTCACATTCATTCTAACTATAACAAAAGTAAGACTGCCCTGCCCCTGCATTACAAGAAAGTGAACTCCAATTTATCGTCATCAAACTGTCACAAAATCACCTTAGGTCTTCACGAACTTACATTCCCCCTCCGTATGCCATAGCATTATCCTTATTAAACCTGAACAAAATCGTACATTTCAGCAAGCAAAAAATTGAAAAAATAACAATTTCTCAGTACCGTTTGGAAGTGTCACTCCCACCAAAGTCTTTTTTTAAATGTTTAATCCATGGGATGATTATCTGGTTCTGGTGTAAAAGAAGAACGACATGTCTAATGTAAAAGCACTAAAACACACATTAGAAATAGTAGTAGAGATGTCATTTGTATGTAGCGGTTCATTTCCTCAACTGAATCGCCGTTAATTATTTGGACTGGCACTACGTCTTAACTTATAAAATCTGAAATGTCGATTTTAAAAAAAGGGAGGTTGCCATATTTCTTAGCCATATAT
This sequence comes from Hordeum vulgare subsp. vulgare, assembly GCF_904849725.1. NCBI lineage: Eukaryota > Viridiplantae > Streptophyta > Magnoliopsida > Poales > Poaceae > Hordeum > Hordeum vulgare. The sequence goes on along the minus strand of NC_058522.1, from coordinate 326,932,811 downwards.
CCGTTATCAATTAGTCATTCAACAATTGGAAACTTTGGGTAGCAACAGTAAGAAACAAGTGCTAAGCTACTGAGTGTTGGTAGTTCTGAATCCCTGAAGCCTGAACTGTCAACTGGCCAATAACTCTGCATATATATTAACGAGATATAAATTCAAAAGTTATATTGTTCAGACTTCCCAGCGGGCTATAGAATAAGATCACCGATGGTGGTCGATGATGCAATAGGAAACTATCACTTATGGTTGTGCGACACAATGTTGTGGGGGCTTCTTATAAATGGCCGCGTTGGAGGACCTCATTGTCGGCGTGGTTCGTGCATGGTGAGCGCTCCAGATGGGATCCAACTTTGCGGCAAACTAACTTCAAAATAAGAAGCAATGTTTTATCTTGATTGATCAACGGAAGTCAAATATAACACATTCAATTTAATCAATACTCTCTCCGATGACAACATCTTTACATGCAACCCCGTTTAACAAGGATACGTCTTGTCATGCGCCCAACATTTATGAGGAGTAGGTTCAGCAACGGGCGATGATTTTGTCGCGTCTGATCGTCATAAACAAGTGGTTCGTCCATCCAGCAACGTCGATGACGAGGTTCTCCGACGTAGCCACCAAAGAGAAGTTGCCATAGATGCACAACATTGTGTCATGTGTCGTAAACGGTTGATTGCCAATCCACGGATGTACCACATCATGGCTCCACCCGTACGATCTTGGTGCCTCCACCTCATCATTGCGTAGTCATTGTAGCACGGTCGGGGACGGTTGGTCTCCTTCACCTCGTCCATCTTGTAGTCTTGTGACCCCAAACCGATGGCAAAGGAGCCAAATCTAGACACCGCCGCCGGCACCACCACCACGCGCTAACCGCGGCTCACAACTAACGCAACAACACCCAACCGCCCGGATTATATCACTCCTAGATCATCTCCGTTATATCACATCCATGGCTGTGCTATGCTGCAACATCTGTCTTCCCTGCCGGCCGCATCCAGGAGGACTACGCCATGCACCAGCACCACCTGTGCGAGCCCTCGACCATGATTCACCGTGCAACTGCTCCCCATTATGTGCCGACTCTTTGGAAGAATCCCGCTGTGTTGCCCGCTTGACATCTCGCCCCCGTGTGAGAGAAGCCCGTCAGGGAGTGCCCACCATGCCCGCCACCCTTGACGGCCAGGCACCGCCAACACCGTCGCCGGCAGTGGCGGCCAGATGAGCATGGGGGTAGGGGTTGCTGTCTAGGGTTTGGCTCTCTGGAGCCGCTCGTGCGAGTAGCTCAGAGGAAAGTGGACACGTTCGTAGGTTTTCGGTTAGGTGGGTTTCCTCGGTTTTCTTCCCCGGTTCATTTTTTTGTGATTGGGATCACGGGGAGCAAAAAAGGACAAAAAGACCAGGTGGAAGGGAATACAAAAAACGGAACATAAGCTACGAAGTCCTCCTTTAGTAGTAGCAAAGTTGTGAGAGTCGCGATTCTGAATCGAATCGGAGTTCCGTTGCTAGGATTGTGAATCGTAGAATCATAACTATCAGGATCATAGAAACTTAGATTCTATGGGCAAAATCGTAGAATAGGAGGGGGGTAGTTCAGATCCTAACATCGTAAGATTCTAAGACTTGAGTCACGATTCTGACAACTTTGAGTAGTAGAGATTATTTATTTTCTAAAGAAAATTGCACTAATGGAGGGATCGGCTGATTTGATTAATTTAGGAAAGTTAGATCCGTAATTTTTTGTATGTTAGGAAAGTACTGATTTGTAAAGAAAGAGTGGAGAGGAAATACATTAGTTGAACTTCTAAAGAAAATTCCACTAATGGAGGGATCAGATGATTTGGTTAATTTTGGAAAGATAGATGTGTGATCTTTTGTATTTTAGGAAAGTATTGATTTGTAAGGAAAGAGTTGAGAGGAAATAAACACATGGACAAGAAACCAGCATGGAGGAGTGATGGTGGCAACAGAGATGGAAAAAACCTGATGAATGTGGAAGGAGAGATGAAAATAAACCGGTGAATGCCGGCTACCAAACCTACCATCACAACCGCAGACTCCCCCTTTAGGAGTAGGGTTTGGCTCTTTGGAGCCGCCCGCGTGAGCGGCTCGGGATGAAAGGGGACAAGTTCGTAGGTTTTCGGTTAGGTGGGTTTGCTGGGTATTCTTCCCTGGTTCATTTATATGCGGGCGTGATCATGGGGAGAAAAAAAGGAAGAAAAATACCACGTGTAAGGGAAGATGAAAAAAACCCAGAACGGAAGTTACAATGTCCCCCTTTAGGAGTAGAGATATTGTAAACATGGGTAAATATGGCATGAATACTTCATAAATTAGCGATACGTTGGAGATGTATTAGCATCATGTCCATAAACGAGTAGACCGACTCCTGTCTGCATCTACTACTATTACTCCACTCGTTGACAACTATCCATCATACATCTAGAGTATTACATTTGAAATAGAGTAGTGCTTGGAACAATATGACATGATGAGACAAATTAAACTCAAGTAATATGAATAAACCCTGTCGTTTTATCCTTAATGATAACAATACAAATATGTGTCATGTCCCTTAGTGTCACCGGGATTGAGCACCACCAGATTGAAGCATCACTACACACCACTCCCACTAAAGATAAATTGATCTTGTTGGCCAAACCAAACTAATAGATCGTGGATAAATACATAGTTATAACAATCATCCATAAAAGAATTCAAAGAAGACTCAATATATATTCATGAATAATGTGATCGTAAACCCACAATTAATCGGATCCACACAAACACACCACAAAAGAGGATTACATCGGATAGATCACCGTGTGAATCACGGTGAACTTTGTATTGAAGATCAAAGAGAGAGAACAAGCCATCTAGGTACTAGCTATGGACCCATAGGACTATGGTGGACTACTCAGACATCATCATGAAGGCAGAAAGGTGGATGTAGATGGCCTATGTGATTGATTCCACCCTCCGACAGGGCACTAGATAAAGGTCTCTAGATGGGACCACGACAGATCAGAGACTTTTGATGGTGGAAAAAGTGTTTCTTGTGTCTCAATGTTGGTTTCTCGATTTCAGAGAATTTATGTAGGTGGAATTAGGTCTGACGGGGCCATGAGGGGACCCTAAGGCATCAGGGTGCACCTACCCCCTGGACGCACCTTGTTGCCTTGTCGTCTCCTTGTTTGTTGTGTGTTCTCCTTCGAAGTATCGAGGGTCTTTTTTGTCCAGAAAAATTGGCAAAAAGTTTCGTAGCATTTGGACTTCATTTGGTTCTGATTTCCTCAGAATCTAAAAACAAGCAGAAAACATGAACTGTCACTCGGCACTGGGTTAACAGGTTAGTTCCCAAAAATGATATAAAATAGCATATAATTGCATATAAAGTATCTAAGATTGTCAATATAATAGCATGGAACAATAAAAAAATATTGATACGTCTGAGACTTATCAAGGCCGCCATGCCCTCCCTCCCTTTTCGTCACCAATGGTGATGCATGGTTCGAGACGGTCCCCATATCCAAAGAAAACAAGCGAGTATGTTTTGTATCTTTTCTCATTCTCAGGCTAGGGCTCCCAATCCATCCCTTTATCAGGGGCCGGCTCCATCTTTACTGTCTTCAACTCGACCACCTCCTCCAAACTTGATCCTTCACATGGTATGATTTGTCATGCTGTCGAAAGCTTTGCTTTTCTATGAGCCACACCTAGTCTTTTGGCGCAAGTTATTCTACATGAAGATGTGCACATATGTATGGAGATAACAGGCATGAGAAGCATCTCGAATCTCATGGGTAAAATGTAGAACCTCTGCAAAATGTCAAACTATTCGAATAGTTGTGCGCACGGTCATGAACGATCTTGGTTACGCCATTACTTAGATAGATGATTTCAAAAGAGTTTTAGTTTTGCAAACTATTCAAAAAAAATACACAACGTTTTTGGATGGCACCATGGGGATGGAGTCAGATTAGATCACTAGAACTTGGATTAGGATGAATACCAGATTGGATCAAGGATGTTGGATTGGATTATATATGTTAATTATTTGTTATTATTGCATGGTGAATCATATCTCTACTTTGTTATTATTACTGTTTCAATAACTACTTTTACAAATGGTTGGAAAAATATAATAGTGTGATCGAAGTTAAACTTGGCTTTCCTTAACAACGAAACATAGTATAGCCTCCATTCCTTTTAGCGAGCCATGCATGAATCTTCTTTTATCACTTTGCGGGGTTGCTTGCAAGTACATTCAAAGTACACATGGCTTCTCCCTAACTAGTAACTTGGTCAGGCATGGAAAACTTTATTCTGGAAGGTGACACTACTACAGGAAGTGTTGGAAATATGCCCTAGAGGCAATAATAAAGTGATTATTATTATATTTCCTTGTTCATGATAACCATTTATTATCCATGCTAGAATTGTATTGATTGGAAACTCAAATACATGTGTGGATACATAGACAACACACTGTCCCTAGTGAGCCTCTATAGGACTAGATCGTTGATCAAAGGTGGTCAAGGTTTCCTATCCATAGACATGAGTTGTCATTTGATAACGGCATCACATCATTAGGACAATGATGTGATGGACTAGACCCAAACTATGAACGTAGCATATGATCGTGTGAGTTTATTGCTATTGTTTTCTGCATGTCAAGTATCTCTTCCTATGACCATGAGATCATGCAACTCCCGGACACCGGAGGAATGCCTTGTGTGTATCAAACATCACAACCTAACTGGGTGACTATAAAGGTGCTCTGTTGGGTTGGCGTGGATCGAGACTGGGATTTGTCACTCTGTATGACGAGTAGGTATCTCTAGGGCCCACTTAGTAATACAACATCACAAGAAGCTTTCAAGCAATGTGACTAATGAGTTAGTCACATGATCTTGTATTATGGAACGAGTAAAGAGACTTGCTGTTAACGAGATTGAACTAGGTATGCAGATACCGATGATCATATCTCGGGCAAGTAACATACCAATGGACAAAGGGAACACATACGGGATTAAGTGAATCCTTGACATAGAGGTTCAACCTATAAAGATCTTTGTAGAATATGTAAGAACTAATATGGGCATCCAGGTCCTGCTATTGATTATCGACCTGAGAGTGTCTCGGTCATGTCTACATAGTCCTCGAACCCGCAGGGTCAGCACACTTAAGGTTCGGTGACGTTTCGGTATTAGTGAGTTATGTATGTTGGTGACCGAAGGTTGTTCGGAATCCCAGATGAGATCCTGGACGTCACGAGGAGCACCAGAATGGCCCGGAGGTAAAGAATTATTTATAGGAAAGTGGTATTCGGGTTCCGGAATAGTTTTGGGATTTTCGGTATTGTACCGGGATAGCCGAAAGGGTTCTCGGGGTCTACCGAGTGGGGACCACCCTGTTGGGGAATGTTGCATAGGAAACAAAAAATTTCCTACGCACACGAAGACCTATCATGGTGATGTCCATCTATGAGAGGAGATTTGGATCTGCGTACCCTTGTAGATTGCACAGAATGAAGCGTTAAGAAACACGGTTGATGTAGTGGAACGTCCTCACGTCCCTCGATCCGCCCCTCGAACGGTCCCACAAACCGTCCCACGATCCGCTCCGATCTAGTGCCGAACGGACGGCACCTCCGTGTTCAGCACACGTACAGCTCGACGATGATCTCGGCCTTCTTGATCCAGCAAGCAAGACGTAGAAGTAGATGAGTTCCCCGGCAGCGTGACGGCGCTCCGGTGGTGGTGAAGGATCTACTCTTGCAGGGCTCCGCCCGAGCTCCGCTGAAATACGAGGTAAAACTATGGTGTCTAGATCCGAGTTGCACGTGGCAAAGTTGTCTCAAATCAGCCCTAAATCACCACTATATGTAGGAGGAGGGGGAGGAGGCTTGCCTTGAGGGCCAAGCCCTCAAGGGTGCGCCGGTTAGGGAGGAGGAGGAGTCCTACTCCAGTCCTAGTCCAACTAGGATTGGAACGTGTAGTCCTTCTCTTTCTTCCCACCTTTCCTTTTTCTTTTCTTTTCTTTGGTTTTTCTTTCTTGGCGCATAGGTCCTTTTGGGCTGTCCCACCAGCCCACTAAGGTCTGGTGTGCCACCCCTAGGTCCTTTGGGCTTCCCAGTGTGGGTTGCCCCCCTCCCGGTGAACATCCGGAACCCATTCGTCACTCCCGGTACAATCTCAGTAATGTCCGAAAACCTTCCGGTAACCAAATGAAGTCATCCTGTATATCAATCTTCATCTCCGGACCATTCTAGAAACCCTCGTGAGGTCCGTGATCTCATCCGGGACTCCGAACAACATTCGGTAACCACACATATAACTCAACTATACTAAAACATCGCCGAACCTTAAGTGTGCAGACCCTGCGGGTTCGAGAACTATGTAGACATGCCCCGAGGCACTCCTCGGTCAATATCCAATACCAGGACCTAGATGCCCATATTGGATCCTACGTATTCTCCGAAGATCTTATCGGTTGAACCTCAGTGTCAAGGATTCATATAATCCCGTATATCATTCCCTTTGTCCTTCGGTATGTTACTTGCCCGAGATTCGATCGTTGGTATCCGCATACCTATTTCAATCTCGTTACCGGCAAGTCGCTTTACTCGTTCTGTAATACAAGATCCCGCGACTTACACTTAGTCACATTGCTTGCAAGGCTTGTGTGTGATTTTGTATTACCGAGTGGGCCTCGAGATACCTCTCCGTCACACGGAGTGACAAATCCCAGTTTTGGTCCATAGTAACTCAACGAACACCTTCGGAGATACCTGTAGAGCACCTTTATAGTCACCCAATTACGTTGTGATGTTTTATGCACAAAGGTATTCCTCCGGTGCCAGTGAGTTATATGATCTCATGGTCATAGGAACAAATACTTGACACGCAGAAAACTATATCAATAAAACGACACGATCAATATGCTACGTTCATAGTTCGGGTCTAGTCCATCACATGATTCTCCTAATGATGTGATCGAGTTATCATGCAACAACACTTTGCACATAGTCAGAAAACCTTGACTATCCTTGATTAACTAGCTAGACAACTAGAGGCTTGCTAGGGATATTGTTGTGTCTATGTATCCACACATGTATCTATGTTTTCATTCAATACAATTATAGCATGGATAATAAACAATTATCTTAAAACAGGAAATATAATAATAACTATTTTTTATTGCCTCTAGGGCATATTTCAAACAGTCTCCCACTTGCACAAGTGTCAATAATATAGTCCTCACATGGCCATGCGATTTACATTGTAATAAATCGAACACCCATACAACTCTGGTGTTGATCATGTTTTGCCCATGGAAGAGGTTTAGTCAGCGGGTCTGCTACATTCAGATGTGTGTGCACTTTGCAAATATGCACGTCCTCTCCTTCGACGTAGTCGCAGATGAGGTTGAAGCGTCGTTTGATGTGTCTGGTCTTCTTGTGAAACCTTGGTTCCTTTGCTAAGGCAATGTCACCAGTGTTGTCACATAATAGAGTTAATGGATCTAGTGCGCTCGACGCAACTCCAAGATCTGTCATGAACTGCTTCATCCAGACACCCTCCTTTGCTGCCTCCGAGGCAGCCATATACTCTGCTTCACATGTAGAATCTACTATGACGCTCTGCTTGGAACTGCACCGGCTTACCACACCCCTTTAAGAATAAATATGTATCTGGTTTGAGACTTAGAGTCATCCGGATCAGTGTCAAAGCTTGCATCGACATAACCCTTTACGACGAGCTCTTCGTCACCTCCATAAACGAGAAACATTTCCTTAGTCCTTTTCAGGTACTTTAGAATATTCTTGACCGCCGTCCAGTGATCCACTCCTGGATTACTCTGAAACCTGCCTGCCATACTTATGGCCAAGATGATGTCTGGTCTAGTGCACATCATTGCATACATGATAGAACCTACGGCTGAAGTGTAGGGGACGTTTGTTCTCTATTTTATATACTGAGTCTTACTCAATTTTATACCTTGTAATACTGGCAAGAACCCTTTCTTGGACTGATCCATTTTGAACTTCTTCAAAACTTTATCAAGGTATGTGCTTTGTGAAATTCCTATCAGGCATTTCGATCTATACCTATAGATCTTAATGCCTAGAATGTAAGCAGCTTCTCCTAGGTCCTTCATAGAGAAACTTTTATTCAAGTAATCCTTTATGCTCTCCAAAATCTCCACGTTGTTTCCAATCAACAATATGTCATCCACATATAATATTAGAAACGCCACAGAGCTCCCACTCACTTTCTTGTAAATACAAGATTCTCCAACCACTTGTATAAACCCAAATGCTTTGATCACCTCATCAAAGCGCTTATTCCAACTCCGAGATGCTTGCACCAGTCCATAAATGGATCGCTGGAGCTTGCATACTTTGTTAGCATTCTTTGGATCGATAAAACCTTCAGGTTGCATCATATACAACTCTTCCTTAAGAAAACCGTTAAGGACCGCCGTTTTGACATCCATCTGCTAGATTTCATAATCGTAAAAGGTAGCTATTGCTAACATGATTCAGACGGACTTAAGCATCGCTACCGGTGAGAAAGTCTCATCGTAGTCAACTCCTTGAACTTGTGAAAAACCCTTTGCCACAAGTCAAGATTTATAAACGGTCACATTACCGTCTACGTTTGTCTTCTTCTTAAATATCCATTTGTTCTGAATAGCCTTGCAACCTTCAGGTAGTACTTCCAAAGTCCACACTTTGTTCTCGTACATGGATCCTATCTCGGACTTCATGGCCTCAAGCCATTTGTTGGAATCCGAGCCCACCATTGCTTCTTCATAATTGATAAGACATGATTACCGTACCACTCAAGAGCAGTACGTGATCTTGTCGACCTGCGAGGTTCGATAGAAACTTGATCCGAAGTTTCATGATGATCATCATCAACTTGCTCCTCAACCGGCGCCGCAGCAACAGGGGTTTCCCCTTGCCCTGCGCCACCATCTAGAGGAATTAGAGGTTCGACAACCTCATTAAGTTCTATCTTCCTCCCACTCAATTCTTTCGAGAGAAACTCCTTCTCAAGAAAAGCTCCGCTTTTAGCAACAAACACTTTGCCCTCGGATTTGAGATAGAAGGTATACCCAACTGTCTCTTTTGGGTAACCTGTGAAGATGCACTTTTCCGCTTTGGGTTCCAGCTTTTCAGGCTGAAGCTTTTTGACATAACCATCACATCCCCAAACTTTAAGAAACGACAATTTTGGTCTTTTTCCATACCACAGTTCGTATGGTGTCGTCTCAACGGATTTTGATGGTGCCCTATTTAAAGTGAATGCAGCTGTCTCTAATGCATAACCCAAAAACGATAACGGCAAACGGTAAGAGACATCATAGATCGCACCATCTCTAGTAAAGTACGATTACGACGTTCGGACACACCATTACGCTGTGGTGTTCTAGGCGGTGTCAATTGTGAAAAATTCCACATTGTCTTAAATGAGCACCAAACTCGAAACTCGGATATTCACCCCCACGATCAGACCGTAGGAACTTGATCTTCTTGTTACAATGATTTTCAACTTCACTTTGAAATTGCTTGAAATTTTCAAATGTTTTAGACTTGTGCTTCATCAAGTAGACATAACCATATCTACTCAAATCGTCAGTGATGGTGAGAAAATAACGATATCCGCCGCGGGCCTCCACACTCATCGGACCGCATACATCGGTATGTATGATTTCCAACAATTCACTTGCACGCTCCATTGTTCCCGAGAACGCAGTCTTAGTCATCTTGCCCATGAGGCATGGTTCGCACGTGTCAAGTGAATCAAAGTCAAGTGACTCCAAAAGTCCATCGGTATGGAGTTTCTTCATGCGCTTTACACCAATATGACCTAAGCGGCAGTGCCATAAAAACATGGCGCTATCATTGTTAACTCTAACTCTTTTGGTCTCATTGTTATGTATATGTGTATCATCGCTATCAAGATTCAATATGAACAATCCTCTCACATTGGGTGCATGACCATAAAAGATATTACTCATAGAAATAGAACAACCATTATTCTCTAAATTAAACGAGTAACCGTCTCGCAATAAACAAGATCCAGATGTAATGTTCATGCTTAACGCAGGCACTAAATAACAATTATTTAAGTTCATAACTAATCCTGATGGTAACTGAAGTGAAACTGTGCCAACGGCGATTGCATCAACCTTGGAACCATTTCCCACGCACATCGTCACTTCATCTTTCGCCAGCCTTCGCTTATTTCGCAGTTCCTGTTTTGAGTTGCAAATATGAGCAACAGAACCGGTATCGAATACCCAGGCACTACTACGAGAGTTGGTTAAGTACACATCAATAACATGTATATCGAATATACCTGATTTTTTCCTTGGCTGCCTTCTTATCAGCCAGATACTTGGGGCAGTTGCGCTTCCAGTGACCCATACCCTTGCAACAATAACACTCCGTTTCGGGCTTAGGTCCATCTTTGGATTTCTTCGTCGGATTGGCAACAGGCTTGCCGCTCTTCTCGGAATTACCCTTCTTTCCTTTGTCGTTTCTCTTGAAACTAGTGCTCTTATTCACCATCAACACTTGATGCTTTTTACGGAGTTCTGACTCTGCGACTTTAGCATCGTGAATAACTCGCCGGGTGACTTGTTCATCCCTTGCATGTTATAGTTAAGCACAAAGCTCTTGTAGCTTGGTGGCAGTGATTGAAGAATTCTGTCAGTGATAGCCTCTTGCGGGAGTTCAATCGCCAGCTCAGCTAGACGGTTTGAGTACCCACACATTTTGAGCACATGTTCACCGACAGACGAATTCTCCTTCATCTTGCAAGCATAGAATTGATTGGAGGTCTCATACCTCTCGATCCGGGCGTTCTTCTAAAAGATAAACTTCAACTCTTGGGACATCTCAAATGCTCCATGACACTCAAAGCAACATTGAAGTCCCGGCTCTAAGCCATACAATACTACACATTGAACTACTGAGTAGTCCTCCTTACGTGTTATCCAAGCGTTCTTAACATCTTGGTCAGTCGTAGCAGGTGGTTCATCTCCTAGTGCAGCATTAAGGACATAATCCTTCTTCCAGCTTACATGAGCAACTTAAGATTACGAGCCCAGTCTACAAAGTTGCTTCCATCATCTTTCAACTTAGCTTTCTCTAGGAACGTATTAAAATTCAGGGTGACTGTCGTGTGAGCCATTGAACTACAACCCAAATATTTTCAAAGTGGACTTAGACTATGTTCAAGATAATTAGAGTTTAACTAATCAAAATTACTTGCTAAACTCCCACTCAAAAAGTACATCTCTCTAGTCATTTGAGTGGTACATGATCCAAATTCACTAACTCAAGTCCGATCATCACGTGAGTTGAGAATAGTTTCAGTGGTAAGCATCTCTATGCTAATCATATCTACTATAGGACTCATGCTCGACCTTTCGGTCTCATGTGTTTCGAGGCCATGTCTGCACATGCTAGGCTCGTCAAGCTTAACCCGAGTGTTCCGCGTGTGCAACTGTTTTGCACCCGTTGTATGTGAACATTGAGTCTATCACACCCGATCATCACGTGCTGTCTCGAAACGACGAACTGTAGCAATGGTGCACAGTCGGGGAGAACACAATTTCGTCTTGAAATTTTAGTGAGAGATCACCTTATAATGCTACCGTCGTTCTAAGCAAAATAAGGCGCATAAAAGGATTAACATCACATGCAATTCATAAGTGACATGATATAGCCATCATCATGTGCTTCTTGATCTCCATCACCAAAGCACCGACACGATCTTCTTGTCACCGGCGCCACACCATGATCTCCATCATCATGATCTCCATCAACGTGTCGCCATCGGGGTTGTCGTGCTACTTATGCTATTACTACTAAAGCTACATCCTAGCAATATAGTAAACGCATCTGCAAACACAAACATTAGTTTTAAAGACAACCCTATGGCTCCTGCCGGTTGTCGTACCATCGACGTGCAAGTCGATATTAACTATTACAACATGATCATCTCATACATCCAATATATCACATCACGTCATTGGACATATCATATCACAAGCATACCCTGCAAAAACAAGTTAGACGTCCTCTAATTTGTTGTTGCATGTTTTACGTGGCTGCTATGGGTATCTAGTAGATCGCATGTTACTTACGCAGAAACCACAACGGAGATGTGCAAATTGCTATTTAACCTCTCCAAGGACCGGCTCGGTCAAAACCAATTCAACTAAAGTTGAAGAAACATACACCCGCTATTTATGCAATGAGGTTGCATGTCAATCGATGGAACCAGTCTTTCGTAAGCGTACGAATAATGTCGGTCCGGGCCGCTTCAATCCAACAATACCGCTGAATCGAGAAAAGACTAAGGAGGGCAGAAAATCGAACATCACCGTCCACAAAACCCTTTGTGTTCGACTCGAGATAACATCTACGCATGAACCTAGCTCATGATGCCACTATTGGGGAACGTTGCATGGGAAACAAAAAATTTCCTACGCACACGAAGACCTATCATGGTGATGTCCATCTACGAGAGGAGATTTGGATCTACATACCCTTGTAGATCGCACAACAGGAAGCGTTAATAAATGAGTTTGATGTAGTGGAACATCCCCACGTCCCTCGATCTGCCCCGCGATCCGTCCCACGAACCGTCCCACGATCCGCTCCGATCTAGTGCCGAACGGACGGCACCTCCATGTTCAGCACACGTACAGCTCGACGATGATCTTGGCCTTCTTGATCTAGCAAGCAAGACAGAGAAGTAGATGAATTCTCTGGCAGCGTGACAACGCTCCGGTGGTGGTGAAGGATCTAGTCCTGCAGGTCTCCGCCCGAGCTCCACGGAAATACGATCTAGAGGTAAAACTATGGTGTCTAGATCTGAGTTGCACATGGCGAAGTTGTCTCAAATCAGCCCTAAATGAACACTATATATAGGAGGGAGGGGGAGGAGACTTTCCTTGAGGGCCAAGCCCTCAAGGGTGCGCCGGCTAGGGAGGAGGAGGAGTCCTACTCCAATCCTAGTCCGACTAGGATTAGAAAGTGGAGTCCTTCTCTTCCTTCCCACCTTTTTTTTTCTTTTCTTTGGTTTTGCTTTCTTGGCACATAGGTCCCTTTGGGCTGTCCCACCAGCCCACTAAGGGCTGGTGCACCACCCCTAGGGCCTTTGGGCTTCCCCCGGGTGGGTTGCCCCCTCCAGGTGAACATCGGGAACCCATTCGTCACTGCCGGTACAATCCCGGTAATGCCCGAAAACCTTCCGGTAACCAAATGAAGTCGTCCTATATATAAATCTTCATCTCCGGACCATTATGGAAACCCTCGTGGCGTCCGTGATCTCATTCGGGACTCCGAACAACATTCGGTAACCACACATATAACTCAAATACTAAAACATCACCAAACCTTAAGTGTGCAGACCCTTCGGGTTCGAGAACTATGTAGACATGCCCTGAGGCACTCCTCGGTCAATATCCAATAGCGGGGCCTGTATGCCCATATTGGATACTACATATTCTCCAAAGATCTTATCAGTTGAACCTTAGTGTCAAGGATTCATATAATCACGTATGTCATTCCCTTTGTCCTTCGGTATGTTACTTGCCCGAGATTCGATCGTCGGTATCCGCATACCTATTTCAATCTCGTTACTGGCAAGTCTCTTTACTCGTTATGTAATACAAGATCCCGTGACTTACACTTAGTCACATTGCTTGTAAGGCTTGTGTGTGATATTGTATCACCGAGTGGGCCCCGAGATACCTCTCCGTCACACGGAGTGACAAATCCCAGTCTTGATCCATACTAACTCAATGGACACCTTCGGAGATACCTGTAGAGCACCTTTATAGTCACCCAGTTACGTTGTGACGTTTGATGCACACAAGGTATTCCTCTGCTGCCAGCGAGTTATATGATCTCATGGTCATAGGAACAAATGCTTGACACGCAGAAAACTATATCAATAAAACGACACGATCAATATGCTATGTTCATAGTTTGGGTATAGTCCGTCACATGATTCTCCTAATGATGTGATCCAGTTATCAAGCAACAACACTTTGCACATAGCCAGAAAACCTTGATTATCCTTGATCAACTAGCTAGCCAACTAGAGGCTTGCTAGGGATATTGTTGTGTCTATGTATCCACACATGTATCTATGTTTTCATTCAATACAATTATAGCATGGATAATAAACGATTATCTTTAAACAGGAAATATAATAATAACTATTTATTATTGCCTCTAGGGCATATTTCCAACACACCTTGTGGGGACCCCGACTGGTAAGTCGAGATCGCCATGCCCAGTGATCCCAAGGATCAATGCTCACTGAACACAGATACTGAATAATAGAGCCTTACATCCATACATACCGTTTGATACAATAAATGACCACTTCGGTCGAGTCTTACATACATAGGGCCTTAAAGGGCAAAGCACCAAACTAGACCAATAGCGGAATTATTGGTTGAAAGCGTGAACCCATGCCATCAGCCTTAACCTACAGGCATTCTGACTGGGAAGCATCCTAGCTCGCAAGAACGTGACGGAGTTAATCTTCACCATATCCTGTCTTTCACACCTGGTCAATGAAATAACCAGTGGCAAGCCAATGAGTACTTTGAATGTACTCGCAAACAGCCCATGATAGGAACAAATGAAAGTGAAGGATAACAATATCAAGCATCTTTTGTGTAACTCATCTGGGTGGAATGATCAGGTATATGCAACAAGTTAAAGAACTACTTTTGAAGAACAGGTTACAGATATTGACATATCTGTCAAGGGTTGAACACACCGGGTTCACCCTATATGCCAAGTCATCGGACTTGTCATATCCTCAAGATATTAATGAGGGCTAAACCATTCGGGTTTACCCTATATGTCAAGTCACCGAACTTGATCATATTATTGTGATTATCATAACAACACCTTTTTAACACCACGCACACACACTTGGTTTATGCGGAAACTCAGGACGTAGTTTAAGCAGCACCACCCAACTGTCCTTGACCGTGGACACGACTATTCGAATAGTTTACACTCTGCAGAGGTAGTACGCTGGACCCACGAGAAACGGGAAACTTCCGTGTCATCCACGACTCGCGGTATATCACATATACCCGAGGTAAGTACCCGATCATCATCTTTCCCCTAACGATACTAGACAAAGAGGTCAACTCGATTGGTACCCAGCCCACATGTTGTACGTCTTACGAGCACGGACTCTGGACCGTATCAACCATGCAGGGACCAACGGTGTGCGCGGAACTCATAATAATGGCATAGTCGTCCTACCTGGCACGACCGCATCACGAGAGTGACACCGATCACTCCCGCCACTAGTAATGTGGCTCTTTGCTAGCACCGACCAGAGTAATCAACAAAGCCCCGTCCCATAAAGGGGTATCGTGGTCGTACTGGTAAGGTAGGGACGGTCGACACATCATAAATCTAATCCATTTCCGAAACCATACTCACACCAAAATCACCGGTGCATCACTTCACCAAAAGTGATCACCAACTCATCATCACCCTCGGGCATTAGTGGCACCCGACGGGGTTTTCATAAACTCTTTATTTAGCTCATCATTATGCTTGAGATAATATGCCTTAACATTACTTGTCAACATGGTAATAACATGACCCTCACGGGGTAGGGTCAAGCTCAATGCAGTGATTCTACTTTACTAGACAACATGACAGTAGCATGATCCTCGTAGATGGTAGGGTCAGCTCATCATGTTTGTGCTCCGAGGAGCCATGTGAATATCACTACTATCAATGCAAGTGCTTCGAAGAAGCCTTCGGTACCATCACCTCAATGATGAACCCGCACTTTGATTACATGCAACGGGAAAATACTTTCTATACTAGCATGCATCATTTCATATTCTTAAGTCATGGTCAAAGGCTGCTTGCCTTGCTCCCGTAAGTCCTCGGGGTCTTCGAGGTCTTCCGCTCCGTCCCCGAATACTCCGTGTACCGTCAACTATCGTCGGAAACAACTATAGTAAGCCATATATCCAGCAAAAAAAAAGTGTTCTATAAATAGAAGTTATATTTTTCTTGGACCTCTCTGGTCATAAGAAAAATACCTGAATCCTTGCCAAGGGGTTTGAATCATAAGGGGTGTCTAGATGGAAGGAAAGGAGAGATAGGTGACCTTTGAAGAGGTCAACAGAAAACATTCTGTTAAAAATGAGTGGAGGCACCCATTTAACAAAGGATGATTTTAGAAATATTTAGGAAGTGGTTTCACTGGATTTGAAGTTGAAATGAATATTCTAGGGATTTAACAATCAGGATTAAATAGCAATAGAAGCTATTTATTTATTGCAACAGAATGAAGTTTGATAAAAATGTTGACCAAGGCTCTAAAATTAGGAAATGATTTAAGAAGGTTCTGGAAATTTGAATCACTCCAATTGGAGTTGATTTGAAGCTTCTAGGAGTTTTGAAAGGAGGGGTTAATAATATCCAGATTTGGATTTTAATTAACACACCACAGAAACATATCTTGGAAAAATGTGCAAAGCACATGGGTGGATAGAGTTTGAATTTAGGAACCTGCAGAAATTTGAACCAAGTGATTTGGAGTTAGAATGATTTTAATATGGAATTTATAAGCTATGGACGAAATAAAAAAGAGAAAAGGCGCAGCCTCCGGGGGTTATCCTGCCCCCACGGCTTTGGATAGGCCTTCGGGCAGGCCCAGCTGCCCTGGCCACCAACAGGCTGGCCACACAGGAGGCGCACCGGCCTAGGGCGCCTTTGGCGAGGGGAAAGCGTGAAGCGCTTGGGGCGCCTTCGCTAGGATGGGCGGCCAGCTCGTCGCTCGCTGACGCGGGGGGTCCCGCTGGCCAGGTTGTCTTCAATCTCCCGCCGTGGGAAGGCAGGGGGTCCGACGAGGTCTCGACGCCACAGGGCCCCATCCTAGCTGGCTCGGCCACCGGAACGCTTGGGGAAACCAGCCGCACTCGCCTGGGATCCCATCCCCGCCGGGAAGCCACAGAGGCGAGCGGGGCCTTGGCCGCGGCGCATCCGGCTTCGGCCGCAAGGTAGAGGGCCTTCCCTACACACCAGGGAGGAATGAGGAAAGGGGGAAAGGAGTGGCGCAGGCTCGGGGGTCCCCAGGGGCTTAGAGGCGAGGGGAGAAGCTCCTGGTTGGCCCGGCTCGAGAGGAGGCCCCCGGTGGGGCTTCGGCCATGGCAGAAGGAGGAGGGAAGGAGCGAACGGGGAGCTCGAGGGGGACTCGGGATGGATCCAGGAGGAGAGGAGATATGCCCCGGCTGCAATGCTCAAGGGGTAGGAGGTAATGATAGAGGGAATGGCCGAGAGAGCTCAAGAGCTCTGTGGAGCTCTCAGTGCACGACGAGAGCACGCGTGCGAGGGAGGGCTTGGCTGCTTCTAGGTGTCGGGATGGGTTGGACTGGTCAAGGGGAGCGTTCTGGCGCGCTGGGGCATGCTGCCAAGGAGGGGACCGAGCTACAGAAGGATAAGCGGGTGCAGAGCACCAATACTGCACGCTAGAGTGGTGGTCACCATGGTCACCTGTGTCTACAGGGTCCAAATGGCCAGTCAAACATGTCCAACACTCAAGGTACACACGTAGGAGAGTGACTCTGGAGTTTGGTAGCTAGTGGGGGTGGTTTCATTAGGTTTGGACTCTGGTTTAGTTTGCAGCAGCAAACTTGGGGCTAGCATAAGTGGTTTTCACAGGCAGAGATGGGAGGTGAAACCATGTCCTGGAGCATGAGGTAAAGATGGACTACACATCTGCAAAAATTCAACTCAAGCAAATAAGTGTAGCTAGCACTTGCTGTACAAAGCTACCCTTTAGCCAGAAATGAACTTGTGGTTGTGCTGCTCATTTTCTCCACATGAGCATGCCATATCTTGGTTCTAAATGAAGTCTTGGCATATATTATATGCTCTGGAAAGAGTTGGGGGTGATAGCTTAAGCAGAATAATGGGAAGAAGGGTAAAACAATGCTGCCAAGGGTGAAAATGAGAGAAACTTACAAAGGGTCCTCCCCCAATAATTGACCAGTGGCCATGGGAAAGTTACTGGAGGTAAAATATGACTATGTGAGGCTGTGGTAGAAAGTTGAGCTCAAGGGTGAAAGTGAAAGGGGCAAAAGAAACCAAATTAGTGAGTGTACACAAGGTGTTTGATCTGTGGTTAGGATACCAGATGGATTCCAATGGCTATGAAACTTAACAGGATCAAACAATAGATGATAATGGGCTTGCACACCAAATTTGGGATTTGCTCGAGGAGTTTTCCAATGTAGACTTGAAAAACCCTGGGAATGGGCAGAAATGGGTTTCTGCTTAGAAACTTATTCAAATGAATTCCCACAAGTCCAATTTTTGGTGTAGGGGCATTATTTGAGCATTAAGGCATGCACAAAAAGTTTGAGGATAATTGGAGAAACTTTATAATGTAAAGTTTACCAAAGTCAGAAATCAACAGAGAGGGTTTTGAGGGTCTTAGGACAAGTTCCTATATTCTCCTTGGTGTACCACGTGGTGTGGATCCCTTATTGGAGTATTAGAACATGTCCACCAAATTTGAGCACAATTGGAGACACTTCACAATGTAAAGTTGCTCAAATTTGATTCTGGACAGATAGTGTTTTAGAGTGATCAGGGGAGTCAAATCAACTTCGATTGAAATGAAACTTGGCAAGATCATCAATAATATCATATATCACATGCTAGAATTTTACTGGAATTTATTGAGAATATTTCTTATAGAAATATTCCAAAAGCTTGAAATAGGCGGGAATGGTTTTGGAGGGGTTTGCCCAATATTTCGAACATGACCATGTGTTGAAACTCATAAATATGGAATAAATATATCCACTGAGTTTCCCTAAATTTTCTTAAATATTTTGAAGGCAATAAAAATAACTTTCCTTCATAGGAGACCATTTCTGGCATCACAGAAGGGCTTTTAAATAAAATAATAAAATAACTTTTAAAATAATAATTTGGTGGTTTTTGAAAGTCATTTTTATAATGGTTTTAAATAAAACAATTGGTGCAAAAAGAAACTCCCTAGTTTGAGGACTTGTAGTGCAAACCTCATCTCAGGGGTTTGAAAGCTTAATTCAAAGAAAAGCTTTTTGGAAAAATAATATTTGGTAAAAATAGATATTTATCCTAAACACATGGTGTGATCATTAGGCAGGAGATCATGGAATGAGGAGGTGATTAGGAGAGTGACAGGATCTATTAGGTATCAAACACAATCATGCAACCAAGCAAGGCAAACAATAGTCACTCCAAGCATCACAAGCATTCACAAAAAATTTAATTGGTCCTATATTTTGAAATAAGTTAGTTAGTGAGGAAAGCCAAAAACTGGGGTGTGACAGACCTTACCCTCTTAAGAAAATCTCGTCCCCGAGATTTCTAGGCTAGGGGTTGGAGGGATACAAAATCTTGAGTCGGAGGTAGTCTTCATGTCTCCATGTTGTTGTTGTGGTCTTGAGGTGCTTGCTGATACAACTTAGAATGTCCGCACATCCTTGACTGATCGTGAGCGGGATCTGGCAATAAGTTAGGCTTGACCGAGGTCAAGGGCTTGGTAAGCTAATTCCGTGCAAGGTTCTGGCTTGCGAGTGTATTCCAAAGTCAGAATACGTGGCAAGAGGGTGTGTCTAGGATCTGGTCCTGGCTTCACATGTCGGTTAGTGACATCAAGATGTCTCGTGTTAGAACGCACTACCAAAGTCTACGCTTGGCTTCCTGCTTATGGGGAAGTCCTTGACTTCCTTTCAGCAGTCAAGCTATGGTCGCAAATAGTCTTCGTAGGCTTCTCTTGAAAGGGTCCGGGCTGGGTCTCACCTATGAGTCTAAGCTCGGAGGCTCAGGTCCCGAACAAGTCCTGCCATCTTGGGAGTTGCGAGGGTTTCTGGATAAGCTGGCTACCCAAGAGTATAGACCGGTCATCCATTCCCAAGGTCTGCGACTCGGCAAGCGGGAATCACCTTTAGCAGGTTTCCACCACGACTCACTAGTACTCTCGTCCTTGATTTGGACCAAGGAAAGGTCGTCTAATTCTTTCGCTTGTCCAAGGACTTCGTCATCTTGAATCGTCGAGGCTTCTTGATGTCGTTGATGTAGTCGGTGCGCGGTCGGTGGTTGACTTTTGTTGCTTCATCGTCGTTGTCGTGGCTTCCTTATCACGGCGGTTCTTCGTCTTGGCTGGAGTAGGTTAGACTTCCGTCGTCTTGGGATTGCTTCGAGAAGTCCACCTTCTCGAGATATCACGGTACCCTCGAGAGGTATAACGATCGGCGTTCCTGGGCTCGTCCAAGTAGGACTAAGGTGTTCTTCCTCTTACTGGGTGAGTAAGGATGTCATGAGTGAGGATGACAACCTACCTTCCCAAACACGACATAAGCACGGTGCTCAAGGTCAGGTGAGGAGAACGGGACTTGCTATGGGCGGGTACTGGCCACATTTTAACGACTTAGAGTCGTCTTCTATGGTCGTAATCCATCCATGTGTGGCTCAGCGAAGCTTTAGGGTCTTAAGGAACTTGGGATGTGGGCGAACAGTTATCATCTTATCTCTAAGCACATTCCTTAGATGCCAATAGTTCGACCGCTAACTTGAGACAACATCACCTCATCTCATCAAGGATATCATCCTACGTGGGTCAACTCCACACCGCTCAAGCTAGTCAACTCCGGGTTGAGGGAAGAACTAAACCCAAACACTTACAAGTATGGCGTAGCCCCCAACTATACATGCATTACTATGCAAGGACCTTGGGGAGACATACAGCTACCACGATTGATTCCGAGGCACAACAAATCCAATTGTCCACCTAAGTCATCCAATGGACAGGGTACTACACTACTATATTAAGGAAACACGCAGTAGACCAATCCATTATTTTGTTTCCTTTTCTATGAATCCGATCAAATGATCTATCAATCCGATCAATCATCACTGGACGTGTCACTCCTGCAATCCGACATTGATGGGGTTCTGCATACTCTCTTAGGGTCCTCATATTTCACATATTACTGCAAGAATTACGTCGTAGTATATCTACCAACTTAAATAAACATGGCCATCTAATCTCCAAGGCCAACTACATAGGTTGTAAATCTATTTGACAACTCCAAGTATACGTACTCTATATCCACCGAGAAACATGGTATCATGATCGAGATTAACGAGCTAAATCCAATTTACTCCGAACCATGTGGTCTTTGTCATCCTCAATACTCTATTAAGATTACCTATTTAACTCCAAGACTCAAATCCAATAAGAAGTCTACTTGATACTCAAGGTCATTATGGTAATTATCTCCAAACCATGCCAACTACTTGCTCAAGTTATGTATACCACCAAGAATAATGCTTGCGATCATAATCGTCCTATGAAATCCAATCTTACTCCAGATCATGCAGGTTATACTACTGTATCAACTCGTTCCACCAAATCCACATACCTTTATAAGGGTCTCACGATCCACCAAAACAGTCTAGCTATATCGTCAAGACAACTATTATCATCACAACAATCTTAGTCTAAAGCTCTCATATCGGAGATCGGTCCTCTTATGGCATCAAGGTTACAGTGCTATCTTGAGATGGAAGGATACTTGTTCACGGTGATCACTTGTTCCACAAGGAACCCAATGCTTAGCGGGGTTTATCGGGGACCTACACGAGTTCCGGCAAGTCCGTGTACTAGACACGTGACCAGAAATTTGAGCCGGAAAGGCTTGTGAAGGTTAGTCTGGTCTGGTGTGGTTTTTCCGTCTTGAGGGAAAAACATCACTACTACGGGTTGCGTGTGGTTAAGCGTAGCACAGTCAGTGTCTTCAACGTCAGCCGTCCTTCGAAGCGGATCCTTGGCGCATCTTGCCTTGCTGTCTTCAGTTGTCGAGAGGGTCGAGAGAGAGAGAGCACAGAGAGGAGTGTCTAAGGGTCTCAGTGCAATCAAACAAGCGTTGAAAAATCAACTCAAACAAGTGCTAAAATTATTTTGAACATCAAAATAAGACAAGTGATATAACCGCATGCTTGTTGCCTAAGCAAAAGTGCGACTTATATCAAAGCACAAACAACAAAAACAAACAACACTCAACATGGTCCATCCGAACCATTTCACGGACTCGACTTCGCATAGGGGATTCATGACTCATCCTATCCTAGGTTCACGGACTCGACAGTCGTGCTTGCTTCTTGCTCCGGAGTGGAGTCTGCTAAGTCTTCTGGACCTTCTTATGGTGTTGTCATGCCTCTTGTTGTTGCTTGCTGAAGCAATTCGCTTGAGTTGTAAGGAACTGTGGTTGTCTTCTCGTCTGGGAAGTTGCTGACGAAGGTGGTTCTTCATAGCTGTCACTGACACGGTCTTCCTTGTCTTCGTGATCTTGTCATCGTCTTCTTGTCTTTAGAGGCTTCGAGGGTCTCAAGTGGACACCTTCATGCACCGATATTTGCAAGACATGATAGAGATCTGATCTGTCAATCATACTAATTGCGATATCGACACCTAGAGCGGGGGATGAAGAGAACCGTTTTCCTGTTCACTAAGGTGAGGCGGACCAAATGGAAAGGTTCTCACCACCGGTGGTGGTCGACACAATTCCTTATAACTGACAGGGTCACTCTATTAGTGATGCAGATCAAGGTTTGCATATATTATGTCCATATTATCGTAGGCGAAAGTGGCATCACTCTGGAAGAGTGCCCAGGGTTTCACCCTATTCTAAACCTCGATAACCTTGTTCCTCATGGAGGTACTACTGTTGGTGTCGTCTGGTCGTAGAGTTGTATTTTCTGTCCTTCAGCACACGTGTTTGCCTGGAAAGGTTACTTCCTTCCGGGCTGCCCACAAGGATTTCAATTTATCCCATGGTCAGAAGGCATAGGGTACTAGCGACCATTAGCAAGTTTTGAAAAAGTAGACGAGGAGTGTCAAGAAAATAAGAGTGGAAGGCTAGAGCATAACCTGCAATTCCTTTGAAGATTTAGGCGAGCCGAGAAAATATATAAGTTTTGTAAGTATTTTGAAGGATCTGGAAAGCAGTTTTATCCTAACTAACGTCCATGCTAACTAAGGGCTTCCTACAGTCAGGATGGCTCTGATACCAGCTCTGTGGGGACCCCGACTGGTAAGTCGAGATCGCCATGCCTAGTGATCCCAAGGATCAATGCTCACTGAACACTGATACTGAATAATAGAGTCTTACATCCATACATACCGTTTGATACAATAAATGACCACTTCGGTCGAGTCTTACATACATAGGGCCTTAAAGGGCAAAGCACCAAACTAGACCAATAGCGGAATTATTGGTTGAAAGCGTGAACCCATGCCATCAGCCTTAACCTACAGGCATTCTGACTGGGAAGCATCCTAGCTCGCAAGAACGTGACGGAGTTAATCTTCACCATATCCTGTCTTTCACACCTGGTCAATGAAATAACCAGTGGCAAGCCAATGAGTACTTTGAATGTACTCGCAAACAGCCCATGATAGGAACAAATGAAAGTGAAGGATAACAATATCAAGCATCTTTTGTGTAACTCATCTGGGTGGAATGATCAGGTATATGCAACAAGTTAAAGAACTACTTTTGAAGAACAGGTTACAGATATTGACATATCTGTCAAGGGTTGAACACACCGGGTTCACCCTATATGCCAAGTCATCGGACTTGTCATATCCTCAAGATATTAATGAGGGCTAAACCATCCGGGTTTACCCTATATGTCAAGTCACCGAACTTGATCATATTATTGTGATTATCATAACAACACCTTTTTAACACCATGCACACACACTTGGTTTATGCGGAAACTCAGGACGTAGTTTAAGCAGCACCACCCAACTGTCCTTGACCGTGGACACGGCTATTCGAATAGTTTACACTCTGCAGAGGTAGTACGCTGGACCCACGAGAAACGGGAAACTTCCGTGTCATCCACGACTCGCGGTATATCACATATACCCGAGGTAAGTACCCGATCATCATCTTTCCCCTAACGATACTAGACAAAGAGGTCCACTCGATTGGTACCCAGCCCACATGTTGTACGTCTTACGAGCACGGACTCTGGACCGTATCAACCATGCAGGGACCAACGGTGTGCCTGGAACTCATAATAATGGCATAGTCGTCCTACCTGGCACGACCCCATCACGAGAGTGACACCGATCACTCCCGCCACTAGTAATGTGGCTCTTTGCTAGCACCGACCAGAGTAATCAACAAAGCCCCATCCCATAAAGGGGTATCGTGGTCATACTGGTAAGGTTGGGACGGTCGACACATCATAAATCTAATCCATTTCCGAAACCATACTCACACCAAAATCACCGGTGCATCACTTCACCAAAAGTGATCACCAACTCATCATCACCCTCGGGCATTAGTGGCACCCGACGGGGTTTTCATAAACTCTTTATTTAGCTCATCATTATGCTTGAGATAATATGCCTTAACATTACTTGTCAACATGGTAATAACATGACCCTCACGGGGTAGGGTCAAGCTCAATACAGTGATTCTACTTTACTAGACAACATGACAGTAGCATGATCCTCATAGATGGTAGGGTCAGCTCATCATGTTTGTGCTCCGAGGAGCCATGTGAATATCATTACTATCAATGCAAGTGCTTCGAAGAAGCCTTCGGTACCATCACCTCAATGATGAACCGACACTGTGATTACATGCAACGGGAAAATACTTGCTATACTAGCATGCATCATTTCATATGCTTAAGTCATGGTCAAAGGCTGCTTGCCTTGCTCACGTAAGTCCTCGGGGTCTTCGAGGTCTTCCGCTCCGTCCCCGAATACTCCGTGTACCGTCAACTATCGTCGGAAACAACTATAGTAAGCCATATATCCAGCAGAGTAAAAGTGTTCTATAAATAGAAGTTATATTTTTCTTGGACCTCTCTGGTCATAAGAAAAATACCTGAATCCTTGCCAAGGGGTTTGAATCATCAGGGGTGTCTAGATGGAAGGAAAGGAGGGATATGTGACCTTTGAAGAGGTCAATAGAAAACATTCTGTTAAAAATGAGTGGAGGCACCCATTTAATAGAGGATGATTTTAGAAATATTTAGGAAGTGGTTTCACTGGATTTGGACTTGAAATGAATATTCTAGGGATTTAACAATGAGGATTAAATAACAACAGAAGCTATTTATTTATTGCAACAGAATGAAGTTTGATAAAAATGTTGACCAAGGCTCTAAAATTAGGAAATGATTTAAGAAGGTTCTGGAAATTTGAATCACTCCAATTGGAGTTGATTTGAAGCTTCTAGGAGTTTTGAAAGGTGGGGTTAATAATATCCAGATTTGGATTTTAATTAACACACCAAAGAAACATATCTTGGAAAAATGTGCAAAGCACATGGGTGGATAGAGTTTGAATTTAGGGACCTGCAGAAATTTGAACCAAGTGATTTGGAGTTAGAATGATTTTAATATGGAATTTATAAGCTATGGATGAAATAAAAAAGATAAAAGGCTCAGCCTCTGGGGGTTATCCTGCCCCGAGGGCGTTGGATAGGCCTTCGGGCCGGCCCAGCTGCCCTGGCCACCAACAGGCTGGCCACACAGGAGGCGCACCGGCCTAGTGCGCCTTTGGCGAGGGGAAAGCGTGAAGCTCTTGGGGCGCCTTTGCTTGGATGGGCGGCCTGCTCCTGGCTCGCTGACACGGGGGGTCCCGCTGGCCAGGTTGTCTTCAACCTCCCGTCGTGGGAAGGCAGGGGGGTCCGACGAGGTCCCGATGCCACAGGGCCCCATCCTCGCTGGCTCGGCCACCGGAACGCTTGGGGAAACCCGCCGCACTCGCCTGGGATCCCATCCCCACCGGGAAGCCACAGAGGCGAGCGAGGCCTTGGCCGCGGCACATCCGGCTTTGGACGCAAGGTAGAGGGCCTTCCCCAGACACCAGGGAGGAAGGAGGAAAGGGGGAAAGGAGCGGCGTAGGCTAGGGGGTCCCCAGGGGCTTAGAGGCGAGGGGAGAAGCTCCTGGTTGGCCCGACTCGAGAGGAGGTCCCCGGTGGGGCTTCGGCCATGGCAGAAGGAGGAGGGAAGGAGCGAACGGGGAGCTCGAGGGGGATTCGGGAAGGATCCCAGGAGGAGAGGAGAGATGCCCCGACTGCAATGCTCAAGGGGTAGGAGGTAATGATAGAGGGAATGGCCGAGAGAGCTCAAGAGCTCTCTGGAGCTCTCGGTGCACGACGAGAGCACGCGTGCCAGGGAGGGCTTGGCTGCTTCTAGGTGTTGGGATGGGCTGGACTGGTCAAGGGGAGCGTTCTGGCGCGCTGGGGCATGCTACCAAGGAGGGGACCGAGCTGCAGAAGGAGAAGAGGGTGCAGAGCACCAATACTTCACGCTAGAGTGGTGGTCACCATGGTCACCTGTGTCTACAGGGTCCAAATGGCCAGTCAAACATGTCCAACACTCAAGGCACACACAGGAGAGTGACTCTGGAGTTTGGTAGCTAGTGGGGGTGGTTTGATGAGGTTTGGACTCTGGTTTAGTTTTCAGCAGCAAACTTGGGGCTAGCATAAGTTGTTTTCACAGGCAGAGATGGGAGGTGAAACCATGTCCTGGAGCATGAGGTCAAGATGGACTACACATCTGCAAAAATTCAACTCAAGCAAATAAGTGTAGCTAGCACTTGTTGTACAAAGCTACCCTTTAGCCAGAAATGAACTTGTGGTTGTGCTGCTCATTTTCTCCACATGAGCATGCCATATCTTGGTTCTAAATGAAGCCTTGGCATATATTAAATGCTCTGGAAAGAGTTGGGGGTGATAGCTTAAGCAGAATAATGGGAAGAAGGGTAAAACAGTGCTGCCAAGGGTGAAAATGAGAGAAACTTACAAAGGGTCCTTCCCCAATAATTGACCAGTGGCCATGGGAAAGTTACTGGAGGTAAAATATGACTATGTGAGGCTGTGGTAGAAAGTTGAGCTCAAGGGTAAAAGTGGAAGGGGCAAAAGAAACCAAATTAGTGAGTGTACACAAGGTGTTTGATCTGTGGTTAAGCTACCAGATGGATTCCAATGGCTATGAAACTTAACAGGATCAAACAATAGATGAAAATAGGCTTGCACACCAAATTTGGGATTTGCTGGAGTAGTTTTTCAATGTAGACTTGACTAACCCTGGAAATGGGCGGAAATGGGTTTCTGCTTAGAACCCTATTCAAATGAATTCCCACAAATCCAATTTTTGGTGTAGGGGCATTATTTGAGCATTAAGGCATGCACAAAAAGTTTGAGGATAATTGGAGAAACTTTACAATGTAAAGTTTACCAAAGTCAGAAATCATCAGAGAGGGTTTTGAGGGTCTTAGGACAAGTTCCTCTATTCTCCTTGGTGTACTAATTGGTGTGGATCCCTTATTGGAGTATTAGAACATGTCCATCAAATTTGAGCACAATTGGAGACACTTCACAATGTAAAGTTGCTCAAATTTGATTCTGGACAGATAGTGTTTTAGAGTGATTAGGGGAGTCAAATCAACTTGGATTGAAATGAAACTTGGCAAGATCATCAATAATATCATAGATGACATGCTAGAATTTTACTGGAATTTATTGAGAATATTTCTTATAGAAATATTCCAAAAGCTTGAAATAGGCAGGAATGGTTTTGGAGGGGTTTGCCCAATATTTTGAACATGACCATGTATTGAAACTCATAAATATGGAATAAATATATCCACTGAGTTTCCCTAAATTTTCTTAAATATTTTGAAGGCAATAAAAATAACTTTCCTTCATAGGAGACCATTTCTGGCATCACAGAAGGGCTTTTAAATAAAATAATAAAATAACTTTTAAAATAATAATATGGTGGTTTTTTAAAGTCATTTTGATAATGGTTTTAAATAAAACAATTTGTGCAAAAAGAAACTCCCTAATTTGAGGACTTGTAGTGCAAACCTCATCTCAGGGGTTTGAAAGCTTAATTCAACGAAAAGCTTTTTGGAAAAATAATATTTGGTAAAAATAGATATTTATCCTAAACACATGGCATGATCATTAGGCAGGAGATCATGGAGTGAGGAGGTGATTAGGAGAGTGACAGGATCTATTAGGTATCAAACACAATCATGCAACCAAGCAAGGCAAACAATAGTCACTCCAAGCATCACAAGCATTCACAAAAATTTTAATTGGTCCTAAATTTTGAAATAAGTTAGTTAGTCAGGAAAGCCAAAAACTGGGGTGTGACACACCTACCCCCAGGGGGGGGGGCATGGGCCTAGGAGGTGGCTCACTAGCCCCTGGTGGGCTTGGGCAGCCGACCCCAAGAGGCTCATGTGCAAAGACTTGGTGGAGGAGTGGAGGAGGAGTCCTCCCAAGGGTGCCCACCTCCCTTGTGGGGAGGTGGATAGTCCCCCACTTCGACCGAACCCTTCCTCCTTGGAGGAGGGGCAAGGCTAGCCCTACCTACCCATTCCTCCTATATATAGTGGAGGTTATGAGGGCAGCCACCACCCTGAAAAGCCACATGCTGCCCTCCTCTCCATAGATCATCTTCTTCCTCTAGATTAGTTCGGTAGAGCTCGGCGAAGCCCTACCGGATTAGTTCACCACCACCGCCACCACGCCGTTGTGCTGCCGGAGAACTCATCTGCATCTCCACCCTCGCTTGCTAGATAAAGGAGGTGGAGATCGTCATCGAGATGTACGTGTGGTGAACGATGAGGTTCCATTTTCGGCACTAGATCATGATTAGATCACGGGACAGCTTGCGATTTGGATCGCAAAGACGTTTGACTACATCAACCGGGTTTCTTAACGCTTCCCGCTTAGCGATCTACAAGGGTATGTGGATCCGATCTCTCCTCTCGTAGATGGTCATCACCATGGATAGATCTTGTATGTGCGTAGGAAAGTTTTTGTTTCCCATGCAACGTTCCCCAACAGTGCCATCATGAGCTAGGTCTATGCGTAGATGACATCTCGAGTGGAACACAAAGGAGTTTGTGGGCGTTGATATTCAGATTGCTTCCCTCCTTAGTATTTTCTTGATTCGGTAGTATTCTGGGATGAAGCGGCCTGGACCAACCTTACTCGTCCATGTACGAGAAACCGGTTCCATCGACAGACATGCAACTTGTTGCATAAAGATGTTTGGCTGGTGTCTATCTCTCCCACTTTAGTTGAATCGGATTCGACAGAGGCGGTCCTTGTATAAGGTTAAATAGAAACTTGCATATCACCTGTGTTTTTGCGTAGGTAATAAGCGTTCTTACTAGATACCCATAGCAGCCACGTAAAACATGCAACAACAAATTAGAGGATGTCTAACTTGTTTTTGCAGGGTATGTTCTGATATGATATGGCTAAATACATGATGTTATATATTTCATGTATGAGATGATCATGTTGTAATAGTTAATATCGACTTGCATGTCGATGCTACGGCAACCGGTAGGAGCCATAGGGTTGTCTTTAATTATTCTATGACCTGCACGTCAATCATTAAGCGCTATGTAATGCTTTACTTTATTGCTCAACGGTAGCAATAATAGTACAAGCATGGTTGGCGCGACAACCTTGATGACAACACGATGATGATGATCATGGTGTTGTGCCGGTGGCGATGGAGATCATGCCGGTGCTTTGGAGATGGAGATCAAAAGCACAAGATCACGGCCATATCTTGTCACTTAGGATTTACATGTGATGTTAATCCTTTTATGCACCTTATTTTGCTTAGGACGACGGTAGCATTATAAGGTGATCCCTCACTAAAATTTCAAGATAAAATTGTGCTCTCCCTGAGTGTGCACTGCTACCTCTTGAGATTGCGTTGTTTTTCCCTTGAAGAGGAAAGGGTGATGTATCATAGTAGTAGAAAGTATTCCCCTCAGTTTTGAGAACCAAGGTATCAATCCAGTAGGAGAATCAAGCCAAGTGTCCAGAGTACCTGCACAAACACAAACAAGCTTGCACCCAACGCTATAAAGGGGTTGTCAATCCCTTCAAGATTGATTGCAAGGTGAGATCTGAAGGCGGAAAGTGCAACGAAGTAAAAGTGTAAGGCTGAAAATATGGTGTGAAGTAGACCCCGGGGCCATAGTGTTCACTAGAGACTTCTCTCAAAATAGCAAATATTACGGTGGGTGAACAAATTACTGTCGACCAATTGATAGAACCACGCAAAGTCATGACCATATCTAAGGCAATGATCATACATATAGGCATCACGTCCGAGACAAGTAGACCGATACTTTCTGCATCTACTACTATTACTCCACACATCGACCGCTATCCAGCATGTATCTAGTGTATTGAGTTCATGACGAACAGAGTAACGCCTTAAGCAATATGACATGATGTAGAGGGATAAACTCAAACCAATGATGTAAACCCCTTCTTTTTACCCTTGATGGCAACAACATGATGCGTGCCTTGCTGCCCCTTCTGTCACTGGGAGAGGTCACCGCACGGTATGAACCCAAAACCAAGCACTTCTCCCATTGCAAGAATCATAGATCAAGTTGGCCAAACAAAACCCACAACTCGAAGAGAATTACAAGGATATGAAATCATGCATATAAGAGATGAGAAGAAACTCAAATAAGATTCATAGATAATCTGATCATAAATCCACAATTCATCGGATCTCGACAAACACACCGCAAAAGAAGATTACATTGGATAGATCTCCATGAAGATCATGGAGAACTTTGTATTGAAGATCCAAGAGAGAGAAGAAGCCATCTAGCTACTAGCTATGGACCCGAAGGTCTATGGTGAACTACTCACGCATCATCTGAGAGGTCATGGTGTTGATGAAGAAGCCCTCTGTATCCGAATCCCCCCTCCGGCAGGGCACCAGAATGTGCCCCAGATGGGATCTTGCGGAGACAGAAGCTTGCAGCGGCGGGAAAGTATTTTTGTGGATCTCTCGCGTAGTTTTGGATATTTCGGGAATTTATAGGCGGAAGAGGTAGGGCAGACAAGCCAGAGGGGGGCCCACAAGCCTGCTAGGCGCGGGCCCCCTCTGGCCGCGCCTAGGGCGCTTGTGTCCTCCCCTGGTGGCCTCTGCCTTGGTTCTCACACCCCCTGTGTATCTTCTATTCCAGAAAAAATCTTTTCGGAAGTTTTATTCTGTTTGGACTCCGTTTAATATTCTCCTCTGAAAAGGGTCAAAAACACGGAAAAAACACGAACTGGCACTTGGCACTGAGTTAATAAGTTAGTCCCAAAAAATATATAAAAGTGATACAAAACATCCAAAGTTTGACAAGATAATAGCATGCAACCATCAAAAATTATAGATACGTTGGAGACGTATCAAGCATCCCCAAGCTTAACTCCTGCTCGTCCTCGAGTAGGGAAGTGATAAAGACCGAATTTTTGATGTGGAATGCTACCTAGCATAGTTGTCCTTTGTAACTTCTTTCATGTGACATGAATGTTCAGATCCATAAGATTCAAAACAATAGTTTGCTATTGACATGAGAACAATAATATTTCAAGCAAACTAGCAAGGTAATCATGAACTTTCAAAATAACAAGGCCAAAGAAAGTTATCCCTACAAAATCATATAGTCTAGCTATGCTCCATCATCCCCACACAATGAATTTAAATCATGCACAACCCCGGTATTGGACAAGTAATTGTTTTCGCACTCTTACTTTCTCAAACATTTTTCAACTCTCACGCAATACATGAGCGTGAGCCATGGATATAGCACTATAGGTGAAATAGAGTGTGGTGGAGGTTGTGAGGCAAAAAGGAGGAGATGGTCACATCGACTTGGCATATCAAAGGGCTATGAAGACGCCCATTAATAGATATCAATGAGAATGCGTAAGGATTGCTATACAACGGATGCACTAGAGCTATAAGTATGTGAAAACTCAAAAGGAGAACTAGTGGGTGTGCATCCAACTTGCTTGCTCACGAAGACCTAGGGCAATTTTGAGGAAGCCCATCATTGGAACATACAAGCCAAGTTATATAATAAAGATTCCGACTAGCATATGGTGGTGAAAAACCGAGAGGCTCTCAATCATGAAGAACATGGTGCTATTATGAAGCACAAGTGTGGAAAGAGATAGTAGCATTGTCCCTTCTCTCTTTTTCTCTCTCTCTTTTTTTGTTTGGGCTCTTTGGCCTCTTTCCATATCTCTCTTTTTTTGTGGGTAACTTTGGCCTCTTTTTTTTATTTCCTCACATGGGACAATGCTCTAATAATGGTGATCATCACACTTTTATTTACTCACAGCTCAATGCTTAGAACGATGATGACTCTATAGGGAATGCCTCCGGCAGTGTATCGGGATGTGCAACGATCTAGCTTGGCGTATGACGTCGAAACAGCTCGCTAGCTATCTTACGATCATGCAATGGCAATATGACAGTGACGGCACAAGTCATGAGACGGAATGGTGGAAGTTGCAAGGCAATATATCTCGGAATGGCTATGAAAATGCCATAGTAGGTAGGTATGGTGGCTGTTTAGTTTTTATTAGTAATCGAAATAAAGTGCTAAACGCATACTCCTAGGGGAAGGGTTGGTAGGTGTTAACCATCACGCGATCCCGACCGCAACACAAAGGATGGCAATCAATAGATCGGTTATGATCCCACTTCCTAACATAGCGGTTCACCATACGTGCATGTTACGGGAATCACTAACTTCGACACAAGTATTTCTAGATTCACAACACCCTACTAACACAACTCTTAATATTACCGAATCCACGTCTCAAAACTAATTGAGAGGAATCAAACTTCTCTTTCTACTCAATGCACATGAAGATGGAGGTTTTATTGTATCCTCTTTGGGTGCCTATAACCTTTAGGATTACTTTCATAGCGCAAGCCAACTACGAAGTTCCGCACCGCCGTGCTCTAAAAGATCTAAGTGAAGCACATAGAGCAAAATTGTCCAGCTCAAAAGATATAAGTGAAGCACAATGAGTATTCTAGAAAATTCTCGATGAGTGCATGTCTCTCTCAAAAGGTGTGCAACAAGGATGATTGTGACACAACAAAAACAAAATAATCCTACGATACAAGACACTCCAAGCAAAACACATATCATGCGGTGAATAAAAATATAGCTCCAAGTAATGTTACCGATGGATTGAAGACGAAGGAGGGGATGCCTTCCCGGGGCATCCCCAAGCTTAGGATTTTTGGTGTCCTTGAATTTGGCTAGGGATGCCTTGGTCATCCCCAACCTTGAGCTCTTTCCACTCTTTATCCCTTTGTCCATGAGAACATCACCCAAAACTTGAAAACTTCACAACACAAAACTTAAACAAAAACTCGTGATATCATTAGCACAAGAAAAAAAACTACCACCTCTTGAGGTACTGTAGCAATCTTGATTTCTATTTATATTGGTGTTATATTACTGTATTCTTACTTTTCCATGGCTAGTACCCCCGATACTATCCATAGTTTCATCAAAACAAGCAACCAACACAACAAAAACAGAATCTGTCAAAAACAGACTAGTCTGTAGCAATATGTATACTTCGTATACTTCTGGTACCTCAAAAATTGTGAAAAATTATGATAGCCTAGGCAAAAGGAATATCAACCAGAAGCAAAAGGAATCAACTCAAAAAGCTCTTTCTGGATAAAAATGAAAAATCATTTCGTGAGCAAAAAGTTTCTGTCTTTTTCCAGCAGGATCAAACAACCAACACCAAACTAGTCATAAAGGTTTTGCTTGGCTCAAACACAAAAACAAAAACAAAAGACATAATCATAATAGAATTATGATGGTGTGGATGCAACAAAACAGAAAAAATATAAATTCATTGGGTTGCCTCCCAACAAGCGCTATTGTTTAACGCCCTTAGCTAGGCATTGATAATTCAATGATGCTCACATAAAACATAGGAGTTGAAGCACAACGAGAGCATCATAAAGCATGTGAAAATCACATCTAAGTCTAACATACTTCCTATGCATATGCATTTTATAGGAAAACAAATTGTCAAGACAACCAATAGTCACCATATGCAAGGAATAAGAAAGAGACAATAGCAATCTCAACACAACAAGAGGTGGTTTAGTAACATGAAAGTTTCTACCACAATATTTTCCTCTCTTATAATAATTACATGTGGGATCATATTCAAATACAATAATATAGCTATCCCATAGGATATTCTTTTCATGATCCACATGCATGCAAAGTTGACGCTCTTCAAAAATAGTGGGATTCTCATCAACTGAAGTCATGACTTCTCCAATCCCACTTTCAATAATATTGCAAATATCATATTCATCATGAGGTTTAAACAAATTTTCAAGTTCATTAGAAAAATCATCACCCCATTCATGATCATTGCAACAAGTAGATGCCATAGCAAAACTAGCATCCCCAAGCTTAGGGTTTTGCATATTTTTAGCATGATTGTCACTAATAGAATTTATAGTGAAATCATTGCAATCATGCTTTTCATTCAAGGAGCCCTCATGAATCACTTCATGAATTTCTTCATCATGATTTTCAGATTCATGCATCTCAAGCAAAACTCCATAGAGAAAGTCAAGTGCACTCAACTCAGTAACAATTGGTTCCACATAATGGGATCTCTTAAAGAGATTAGCAAGTGGATGAGGGTCCATATCAATAGATTTTAAGCAAGCGAAGATGCAAGTATATTGAAGGCACATAGCACACAAGCAAAGGAAAGGCAAACGAAAAAGGCAAATATTTGTGTAATTTTTTGTTTTTTCAGAAGTGGGAGAGAGGAAAACGAGAGGCAAAAACGTAAATGCAAGAGATGAGTTTGCGACACTTACTTGGATAAGCTTCACTTAGAATAATCCCCGGTGCCAGAGATTGACACGTTGACAAGAGACTATTCTTGACTTGATCCTCCCCGGCAACGGTGCCAGAAATCCTTCTTGCTACCTGCTACTGCGACAAAAGACCTTCCAACGGTGCCAGAAACAAGCGTGCTGACGGGAGACTATTCTTGTTCTTGATTCTCCTCAACAACAGCACCAGGAATCCTTATTCTACGGCTACGCCTTTAGGGACTTCCTAGGCAAATATGCAAAGGATTTCCCCGTGGCCTTGGAGCCTTGCGTTGGTGTTCCCTCGAACCGGAAAGGGTGATGTAGCACAGCGGCGATAAGTATTTCCCTCAGTTTTGAGAACCAAGGTATCGATCCAGTGAAGGAGTATCACAAGTGTCTGCACAAACACAAAGAGCTTGCTCCCAACGCTGTGAAGGGGTTGTCAATCCCTTATAGATTGTTTGCCAAGTGAGAACTGAAAGCAACAAAGTAACAAAGAAAAGTAAAAGCAAAAGTGGAAATGATAGGTGTGAATAGACCCGGGGGCCGTAGTGTTCACTAGCGGCTTCTCTCATGAAAGCAAGTAGATGGTGGGTGAACGAATTACTCTCGAGCAATTGATAGAACCGCGCAAAGTCGTGACGATATCTGTGGCAATGATTATATCTATAGGCATCATGTCCAAAACAAGTAGACCGATACTTTCTGCATCTACTACTATTACTCCACACGTCGACCGCTATCCAGCATGCATCTAGTGTATTAAGTCCAAAAGAACAGAGTAACACCTTAAGCAAGATGACATGATGTAGATGGACAATATCATATCTACGACAAAGCCCATCTTGTTACCCTTGATGTCAACTACACGATGTGTGCCTTGCTGCCCCTACTGTCACTGGGAAAGGTCACCACACGGTAAGAACCCCAAACCAAGCACTTCTCCCATTGCAAGAATCATAGATCTAGTTGGCCAAACAAAACCCAAGACTCGGAGAGACTTACAAGGATATCAAATCATGCATATAAGAAATCAGCAAAGACTCAAATATATATCATAGATAATCTGATCACAAATCCACAATTCATCGGATCTCGACAAACACACCGCCAAAGAGAATTACATCGGATAGATCTCCATGAAGATCATGGAGAACCTTGTATTGAAGATCCAAGAGAGAGAAGAAGCCATCTAGCTACTAACTACGGACCCGTAGGTCTGAAGTGAACTACTCACGAGTCATTGGAGGGGCGATGATGTTGATGAAGAAGCCCTCCAACTCCAAAGTCCCCTCCGGCAGGGCACTGGGAAGGGTCTGCATATGATATCTCGCGGAAACGGAAGCTTGCGGCAGCGAAAAGTGTTTTCGTGGACCCTTGATTTTTTCTGGAATTTAGGGAATTTATAGGCCAAAGACCTAGGACAAGGGGGTGCCAGGGAGGCCACAAGCTTGGTTGCCGCGACCTCCCCCCTGGCCGCGGCAACAGGGCTTGTGGGCTCTCTGTGGGCCCACTTCCTTGGCCCTCAAGCCTCCCGATCTTCTTCCATTCTGGAAAAAAATATTTTGGGGATTTTATTCCGTTTGGACTCCGTTCCAAAATCAGATATGAAAAGAGTCAAAAACACAGAAAAATAAGAACTGGCACTTGGCACTGAGTTAATAAGTTAGTTCCAAAAAAGATATAGAAGGTAAACAAAACATCCAAAGTTGACAAGATAACAGCGTGAAACCATCAAACATTATAGATACGTTTGAGACGTATCAAGCATCCCCAAGCTTAACTCCTGCTCGTCCTTGAGTAGGGAAGTGATACAGAATGAATTTTTGATGTCTTCATTCTACCTAGCATAGATGTCCTTAGTAACTCCTCTTACGTGGTGTGAATGTTCAGATCCATTAGATTCAAAACAATAGCTTGCTATTGACGTGGAAACAATAATACTGCAAGCAAACTAGCAAAGTAATCATGAACTTTCAAAATAACAAGGCCAAAAGAAACTTATCCCTAGAAAATCATATAGTCTGGCTATGCTCTATCATCATTGCACAACGAATTTAAATCATGCACAACCCCGGTATTGGCCAAGTAATTGTTTTCACACCTTTACTTTCTCAAACTTTTTCAACTCTCACGCAGTACATGAGCGTGAGCCATGGTTTTAGCACTATAAGTGGTGTGGAGTGTGGTGGAGGGTGCAAGAAAAACAAGGAGAAGATGATCACATTAACTTGGCATATCAATGAGTTGTGGAGATGCTCATCCATAGATATAAATGTGAACGAGTATGGATTGCCATACAAATGATGCACTAGAGCTAAGAGTATGTGAAAGCTCTTAAAGAAAACTAGTGGGTGTGTATCCAACTTGCTTGCTCACGAAGATCTAAGGAAAATTTGAGGAAGCCTATCATTGGAATATACAAGCCAAGTTATATAATGAAAAATTCCCACTAGCTATATGGTGGTGACAAAATGAGAGACTCTCAATCATGAAGATCATGGTGCTTAATATGCACAAGTGTGGAAAAAGTGGTAGCATTGTCCCTTCTCTCTTTTTCTCTCATTTTTTTGAATGGGCTCTTTGGCCTATTTTTATTTTATTTTTTATTTTTTATATATTGGTGGGCATCTTTGACCTCTTTTATTTCCTCATATTGGACAATGCTCCATCAATGATGATCATCACACTTACAACTCAAACTTAGAGCAACGATGACTCTATATGGAATGCCTTCGGTAGTGTACCGTGACAATGAACTAGCATGGCATGGACATTAATGGAAACATCATGCTAGCTATCTTACGATCATGCAATGGCAGTGTAGACGTGGTGGCACATGTCATGGTGGTAGTTGCATGGCAATATATCTTGGAATGACTTTGAAAAAGCCATAGTAGGTAGCTATGGTGGCTGTTTTGAGGGAGGCTAATGGTGGGTTTTGTGCACCGGCGAAAGTTGCACGGTACTAAAGAAGATAGTGATGGTGGAAGGTGAAAGTGCATCTAAACCATGGACTCAACAATAGTCATGAAGTACTCATATACTTGTTGCAAAAGTTTTATTAGTAATCGAAACAAAGCATTCAACGCATACTCCTAGGGGAAGGGTTGGTAGGTATAAACCATCGCGTGATCCCGACCGCCACACAAAGGATGAAAATCAATAGACTAATCATGCTTAGACTTCATCACATAACGGTTCACCATGCGTGCATGCTACGGGAATCACTAACTTCAAAAGAAGTATTTCCAGATCCACAACACCTTACTAATATAACTTCAATATTACCATAACCACAACTCAAAACTAGTTGAGATGAATCAAACTTCTCTAACTATTCAATGCACATGAAGGTGGAAGTTTTCGTATCCCTTTGGATAACTACCCCTTTTGAGACTACTTTCAAAGCATAGATCAACTACCAACCCACGCACCGCCGTGCTCCAAAAGATATAAGTGAAGCACATAGAGCAAAATCAACTAGCTCAAAAGATATAAGTGAAGCACATATGAGTTGAATTGTCTAACCAAAGGATATAAGTGAAGCTCGACAAAATCACGGTGAGTGCATGTCTCTATCTCTAGGTGTGCAGCAAGGATGATTGTGACGCAAAAAAATAAAAGACTCCTACGATACAAGACGCTCCAAGCAAAACACATGACATGTGGCGAATAAAAATATAGCCCCAAGTAACGTTACAGATGGATTGAAGACGACAGAGGGGATGCCTTCCCGGGGCATCCCCAAGCTTATGATTTTACGGCATCCTTGAATCATCTTGGGTTGCCTTGGGCATCCCCAAGCTTGAGCTCTTGCCACTCTTTATCTTTTTGTCCATAAGAACTTCACCCAAAACTTGAAAACTTCACAACACGAAACTTAAGCAGAAACTCGTGATAACATTAGTATAAGAAAGAAAAACCACCACTTCCTTAGGTACTGTAGCAAACTTGAATTCTACTTATGTTGATGTTGGGTTACTGTATTTTCAATCTTCCATAGCTAATACCCCCCGATACTATCCATAGTTTCATCAAAATAAGAAACCAACACAACAAAAACAGAATCTGTTAACAGCAGACCAGTCTGTAGCAATCTGTATACTTCATATACTGCTGATACATCAAAACTTCTGAACAATTACGACAGTCTGAATAATTTGCGTAGCAATCAGCAGCAAAAAGAATCAACTCAAAAGCTCTTACAGAACAAAAATGAAAATTATTTTCGTGAGCAGAAAGTTTCTGTCTTTTCCAGCATGACCAAACGATCATCCCCAAGACTAATCATAACGGTTTTGCTTGGCACAAACGCACAAAGAAACACAAAAAACACAATCATAACAGAATTATGAAAGTGTGGAAAACACAAAACAGAAAGAAAAAAGGATAGATTCGTTGGGTTGCCTCCAACAAGCGCTATTGTTTAACGCCCTTAGCTAGGCAAAGGTGATGGAATCATGTATAGTCATCTTTGGTGCTCAAACCATAAGTAACCCTCATCATAGATTCATAAGGCAATCTTATTTTATTTCTAGGAAAGTGCTCCAAGCCCTT
Source organism: Hordeum vulgare subsp. vulgare (assembly GCF_904849725.1). Taxonomy (NCBI): domain Eukaryota; kingdom Viridiplantae; phylum Streptophyta; class Magnoliopsida; order Poales; family Poaceae; genus Hordeum; species Hordeum vulgare. Next base: position 326,893,414 of record NC_058522.1, on the reverse strand, counting down.
CTTTAGGGGAAACTGAAATCTAATATTCCCTTCCTTCATATTGATAGCACCAATAGTCCTTAGGAAAGGTCTACCAAGAACAATGGGACATGAAGGATTGCAATATATGTCAAGTACAATGAAATCCACGGGTACATAGTTCTTATTTGCAACAATAAGAACATCATCGATCCTTCCCATGGGTTTCTTGACAGTTGAATCCACAAGATGCAAATTTAGAGAACACTCTTCAATCTCATGAAAACCAAGAATATCACATAAAGATTTTGGAATCGCGGAAACACTAGCACCCAAATCACACAAGGCATTGCACTCATAGTTTTTGATCTTGATTTTGATAGTAGGTTCCCACTCATCATGAAGTTTTCTAGGTATAGAGACTTCTAGTTCGAGCTTCTCTTCAAGAGATTTCATCATAGCGTCTACGATATGCGCGGTAAAGGCTTTGCTTTGGCTTAAGAATGTGGAGAGTTTGCAATGGATTGCATCAAAGAGATGCATTCACACAAGGAGCAATTATCAAAATTGAATTCCTTGAAATCCAAAGTGGGAGTTTCATTACTACCCAAAATTTTGATTTCTTCTACTCCACTCTCCACACCTTTATCATCAAGATAGGTGGACTCCGAATCATTGGGGCGTTTTTCAACCAAAGTGGATTCATATCCAGCCCCTTCATCAATAGGTTTGACACGTGAAAACAAAGATTCAAGAGGAGACACACCAAGAACTTTAAGATCTTTGTGATTTGCATCACTAGAACGCACCCTTTTAAACCATTCATGCCTAGCGTGAATTTGGGCGGTTCTTTCTTTGCTCTCATTCATGGAGACACGCATAGCTTTCAAAGTTTCATCCAAGTTGACCTTGGGAGGAGCACATCTAACTTTCAAAGTATCAATATCACAAGACATCCTATCAATGCTCTTAGCCAAATCGTCAATTTTGAGTAGTTTTTCCGCTATGGACGCATTGAAAATCCTTTGAGAGTTGATGAACTCTTTGATATTACTCTCTAAATCAGAGGGTAATTTGTTGTGATTTCCATAAGTGTTGTTGTAGGAATTGCCATAATTGTTAGAGGAGTTACTAGGAAAAGGCCTAGGAACATAGTTTCCTCTAAAAGCATTGTTGTTGCCAAAATTGTTCCTACCAAGAAAATTAACGTCCAAACTAGCGTTGCTACTATCAATTAAGGAAGGTAGTGGCATGTCATTAGGATCTAAAGGAGCGTTTCTACTAGCAACCAAAGTCATCAACTCATCCATCTTAGCACTAAGCGAGTTAATTTCTTCTATAGCGTTTACCTTTTTGCTAGCAGCTGACCTTTCAGTGTGCCACTGAGAGTAGTTGGTCATGATATTGTCTAGAAGTTTTGTAGCGTCTCCTAACGTGATTTCCATGAACGTTCCACCTGAGGCGGAGTCCAAGATATTGCGAGAGGCGAAATTCAAGCGAGCGTAAAATATTGTATAATCATCCACAAACTCAAGCCATGAGCGGGACAATTTCTAATCATAAGCTTCATCCTCTCCCAAGATTGTACAACGTGTTCATGATCAAGTTGCTTGAAATTCATGATATTGTTACGTAAGGAGATGATCTTAGCCGGCGGAAAATACTTGGATACGTAAGCATCTTTGCACTTATCCCAAGAATTGATACTATTTTTAGGCAAAGAAGAAAACCAAGTTTTTGCACGATCTCGCAACGAGAAAGGAAAAAACTTCAACTTAATCAGGTCATTATCCACATCTCTTTTCTTTTGCATATCGCAAAGCTCAATGAAGGTATTGAGATGGGATGCGTCATCTTCACTAGGAAGGCCAGAGAATTGCTCTTTCATAACAAGATTTAGCAAAGCTGCGTTGATTTCATACGATTCCGCACTAGTGGCGGGAGCAATCGGAGTACTAAAAAAACCATTATTATTGGTACTCGAGAAGTCGCAAAGTTTGGTGTTTTCAGCCATGATGACTTCAACAAACATACAAGCACACAAGCAAGCAAGAAAACTGGAAAAGGAAAACGGCAAAGAAGAAAGGCAAAACAAAACGGCAAATGTGAAGTGGGGGAGAGGAAAACGAGAGGCAACTGGCAAAAAAAGTAAATGCAAGAGATGAGTTTGTGAGACCTACTTGGATAGATCACTCCTTCCCTGGCAACGGCGCCAGAAATTCTTCTTGCTACTGGGACAAAAGACCTTCCAACGGTGTCAGAAACAAGCGTGCTGACGGGAGACTATTCTTGTTCTTGATTCTCCTCAGCAACGGCACCAGGAATCCTTCTGCTACGGCTACGCCTTTAGGGACTTCCTAGGCAAATATGCAAAGGATTTCCCCGTGGCCTTGGAGCCTTGCGTTGGTGTTCCCTCGAAGCGGAAAGGGTGATGTAGCACAACGGCGGTAAGTATTTTCCTCAGTTTTGAGAACCAAGGTATCGATCCAGTGAAGGAGTATCACAAGTGCCTGCACAAACACAAAGAGCTTGCTCCCAACACTATGAAGGGGTTGTCAATCCCTTATAGATTGTTTGCCAAGTGAGAACTGAAAGCAACAAAGTAACAAAGCAAAGTAAAAGCAAAAGTGGAAACGATAGGTGTGAATAGACCCGGGGGCCGTAGTGTTCACTAGTGGTTTCTCTCATGAAAACAAGTAGACGGTGGGTGAAAGCATTACTGTCGAGCAATTGATAGAACCGCGCAAAGTCGTGACGATATCTATGGCAACGATTATATCTATAAGCATCACGTCCAAAACAAGTAGACGATACTTTCTGCATCTACTACTATTACTCCACACGTCGACCGCTATCCAGCATGCATCTAGTGTATTAAGTCCAAAAGAACAGAGTAACGCCTTAAGCAAGATGACATGATGTAGATGGACAATCTCATATCTACGACAAAGCCCATCTTGTTACCCTTGATGGCAACCACACGATGTGTGCCTTGCTGCCCCTATTGTCACTGGGAAAGGTCACCACACGGTAAGAACCCAAAACCAAGCACTTCTCCCATTGCAAGAATCATAGATCTAGTTGGCCAAACAAAACCCAAGACTCGGAGAGACTTACAAGGATATCAAATCATGCATATAAGAAATTAGCAAAGACACAAATATATATCATAGATAATCTGATCACAAATCCGCAATTCATCGGATCTTGACAAACACAACGCCAAAGAGAATTACATCGGATAGATCTCCATGAAGATCATGGAGAACTTTCTATTGAAGATCCAAGAGAGAGAAGAAGCCATCTACCTACTAACTACGGACCCGTAGGTCTGAAGTGAACTACTCACGAGTCACTGGAGGGGCGATGATGTTCATGAAGAAGCCATCCAACTCCAAAGTCCCCTCCGGTAGGGCACCGGGAAGGGTCTTGAGATGAGATCTCGCGAAAACGGAAGCTTGCGGCAGCGGAAAAGTGGTTTCGTGGACGTCCTGATTTTTTCTTGATTTTTAGGGAATTTATAGGCCAAAGACCTAGGGCAGGGGGCGCCAGGGAGGCCACAAGCTTGGTTGCCGCAGCCTCCCCCCTGGCCGCGGCAACAGGGCTTGTGGGCACCCCGTGGGCCCACTTGCTTGGCCCTCAAGCCTCCCGATCGTCTTCCGTTCTGGAAAAATTCATTTTGGGGATTTTATTCCGTTTGGACTCCGTTCCAAAATCAGATCTGAAAAGAGTCAAAAACACAAAAAAAACAGGAACTGGCACTTGGCACTGAGTTAATAAGTTAGTCCCAAGAAAGATATAAAAGGTAAACAAAACATCCAAAGTTGACAAGATAACAACGTGAAACCATCAAAAACTATAGATACGTTTGAGACGTATCACTACCTCTTGAGCTTGCGTTGGTTTTCATTTGAAGAGGAAAGGGTGATGCAACACAATAGGAGTAAGTATTTCCCTTAGTTTTGAGAACCAAGGTATCAATATAGTAGGAGAATCAAGCCAAGTGTCCAGAGTACCTGCGCAAACACAAACAAGCTTGCACCCAACGCTATAAAGGGGTTGTCAATCCCTTCAAGATTGATTGCAAAGTGAGATCTGAAGGCAGAAAGTGCAACGAAGTAAAAGTGTAAGGCTGAAAATATGGTGTGAAGTAGACCCAGGGGCCATAGTGTTCAATAGAGGCTTCTCCCAAAATAGCAAATATTACGGTGGGTGAACAAATTACTGTCGAGCAATTGATAGAACCGCGCAAAGTCATGACGATATCTAAGGCAATGATCATACATATAGGCATCATGTCCGAGACAAGTAGACCGATACTTTCTGCATCTACTACTATTACTGAACAGATCGACCGCTATCCAGCATGCATCTAGTGTATTGAGTTCATGACAAACAGAGTAACACCTTAAGCAAGATGACATGATGTAGAGGGATAAACTCAAACCAATGATGTAAACCCCATCTTTTTACCCTTGATGGCAACAACACGATGCGTGCCTCGCTGCCCCTTCTGTCACTGGGAGAGGTCACCGCACGGTATGAACCCAAAACCAAGCACTTCTCCCATTGCAAGAATCATAGATCAAGTTGGCCAAACAAAACCCACAACTCGAAGAGAATTACAAGGACATGAAATCATGCATATAAGAGATCAGAAAAAGCTCAAATAAGATTAAATGATAATCTGATCATAAATCCACAATTCATCGGATCTCGACAAACACACCGCAAAAGAAGATTACAACGGATAGATCTCCATGAAGATCATGGAGAACTTTGTATTGAAGATCCAAGAGAGAGAAGAAGCCATCTAGCTACTAGCTATGGACCCGAAGGTCTGTACTGAACTACTCACGCATCATCAGAGAGGTCATGGTGTTGATGAAGAAGCCCTCCGTATCCAAATCCCCCTCCGGCAGGGAATCAGAACGTGCCCGACATGGGATCTTGCGGAGACAGAAGCTTGCGGCGGCGGAAAAGTATTTTCGTTGATCTCTCGCGTAGTTTTGGATTTTTCGGGAATTTATAGGCGAAAGAGGTAGGGCAGACGAGCCACAGGGGCCCCACAAGCCTGCTAGGCGCGGCCCCCCTCTCGCCGCGCCTAGGGGGCTTGTGGCCTCCCCTGGTGGCCTCTGCCTTGGTTCTCACGCCCCCTGCGTATCTTCTGTTCCGGAAAAAATCTTTTCAGAAGTTTTATTCCGTTTGGATCCGTTTTATATTCTCCTCTGAAAAGGGTCAAAAACACGGAAAAACAGGAACTGGCACTTGTCACTGAGTTAATAAGTTAGTCCCAAAAAAGATATAAAAGGCATACAAAACATCCAAAGTTTGACAAGATAATAGCATGGAACCATAAAAAATTATAGATACGTTGGAGACGTATCATGCACCATTGCGAAAGTTCGTCGTTTCGAGACACCACGTGATGATCGAGTGTGATAGACTCTATAATCACATACAATGGGTGCAAGATAGTTTTGCACATGTGGAACACTCGGGTTAAACTTGACGATACTAGCATGTACAGACATGGCCTCGGAACACAAGAGACCGAAAGGTCAAACATGATTCATATAGTAGATATGATCAATATCAAGATGTTCACCATTGAAACCAACTCATCTCACGTGATGATCACACTTGGGTTGGTGGATTTGGATCATTTATCACTCGAATGACTAGAGGGATGTCAATTTGAGTGGGAGTTGTTTAGTAATGTGATTAAATAAACTTATTATCTTGAACAATAGTCTAAGTAATCTTTGCAAATTTATGTTCAAGATCACTGGCTTGCGCAGTAGCACCCCTAAATTTTAATATGTTCCTAGATAAAGCCAAGCTGAAAGATGATGGAAGTAACTTTTTAGACTCGGCCCGTAATCTTAGGATTGTCCTCATAGTTTCCCAAAAGAATCATGTCCTTGATACACCGCTTGGTGATGCTCCCCCCTTTCCAGCGGCTGAAGACGTTATGAACGTCTGGCAGTCGCGTCTGGATGACTACTCAGTAGTTTAGTGTGCAATTTTGTATGGCTTAGAACTGGGACTTCAAAGGTGTTTTGAACGTCATGGAGCGTATGAGATGTTCCAGGAATTGAAGTTTATCTTTGAGAAGAATGCCCGAATCGAGAGGTATGAGACCTCCGATAAGTTCTATGCTTGCAAAATGGAGGAGAACGGGTTTGTTAGTGAGCACATACTCAGAATGTGTGGGTATTCCGACCGTCCGGCTGAGTTGGGAACTGTTCTCCTGCGAGATGCAATCACTGATAGAGTTCTTCAATCACTTCCACCTAGCTACAAAAGCTTTGTGATAAAATACAACATGCAAGGGATGAATAAATCAGTCGTCGAGCTATTTGTGATGCTAAAAGTCACTGAGTCATAAATTCAGAAGGAACATCAAGCGTTGATGGTCAATAAAACCACCAGTTTCAAGAACAATAGCAAGGGCAAGAAGGGTAACTCCAAGAAGAGTGGAAAAGCAGTTCCCCTCCCATGAAGAAACCCAAGGTTGGACCCAAGCCAGAAACTAAGTGCTTTCATTGCAAGGGGTCTGGTCACTGGAACCGTAACTGCCCCAAGTATCTGGCCGACAAGAAGGCGGCCAACACCAAGCAAGGTATATATGATATACATGTTATTTATGTGTACCTCACCAATTCTTGTTGTAGTGCGTGGGTATTTGATACCGGTTCGGTTGCTCACATTTGCAACTCAAAGAAGGAACTACGGAATAGATGAAGGTCGGCGAAGGACGAAGTGATGATGGGCGTGGGAAATGGTTCCAAGGTTGATGCGGTCGCGTCGACACACTCTCACTTCAATTACCATTGGAATTAGTGATGAACCTGAATAATTGTTATTTAGTGCCCGCGTTAAGCATGAACATTATATCTGGATCTTGTTTATTGCGAGACGGTTACTCATTTAAATCAGAGAATAACGATTGTTCTATTTATATGAGTAATATCTTTTATGGTCATGCACCCAATGTGAGGGGTTTATTCTTATTGAATCTCAATAGTAATGACACACATGTTCATAACATTGATGCCAAAAGATGTAGAGTTGATCATTATAGTACCACTTTCTTGTGGCACTACCGCTTAGGTCATATTGGTGTAAAATGCATGAAGAAACTCCAAGCTGATGGACTTTTGGAGCCCCTTGATTTTGAATCACTTGACACATGTGAACCATGCCTCATGGGCAAGATGACCAAAACTCCGTTCTCCAGAACAATGGAGCGAGCAAGTGACTTATTGGAAATCATACATACTGATGTGTGCGGGCCGATGAGCATTGAGGCGTGCGATGGATATCGTTATTTTCTCACTTTCACCGATGACTTAAGTAGATATGGTTATGTTTACTTAATGAAACACAAGTATGCAACGTTTGAAAAGTTCAAGCAATTTCAAAGTGAAGTGGAGAATCATCATAACAAGAAGATCAAATTCCTACGATCTGATTGAGGAGGAGAATTTCTGAGTTATGAGTTTGGTGCTCACATAAGACAATGTGGAATTATTTCACAGTTGACACCGCCTGGAACACCAAAACGTAATGGTTTGTCCGAACACCGTAATCGTACTTTATTGGATATGGTGCATTCTATGATGACTCTGGCCAATTTGCCATTATCATTTTGGGGTTATGCATTAGACACAACTGCTTTCACTTTAAATAGGGCACCATCAAAATCAGTTGAGACGACGCCATATGAACTGTGGTTTGGCAAGAAACCAAAATTTTCGTTTCTTTTAAAGTTTGGGGATGTGATGCTTATGTCAAAAAGCTTCAGCCAGAAAAGCTGGAATCCAAAGCGGAGAGATGCATCCTCATAGGATACCCAAAAGAGATAGTTGAGTATACCTTCTATCTCAGATCCGAAGGAATTTTTTTTTCACTAAAAACGAAACAATTCTTGAGAAAGAGTTTCTCTTGAAAGAATTGAGTGGGAGGAAGATAGAACATGATGAGGTTGTAGAACCTTTACTTCAACCAGAGAGTAGCGCAGCACAGAAAGATGTTTCTATGGAGCATATACCAGTTGAAGAGGAAGCCAATGATGATGATCATGAAGTTTCGGATCAAGTTGTTGTCGAACGTCATAGGTCGACAAGGGCACGCGCCGCTCCTCAGTGGTATAGTAACCCGGTCTTAGACATCATGTTGTTGGAAAACGATGAACCTACTAACTATGGAGAAGGGATGGTGCGCCCGGATTCCAACAAATGGTTAGAGGCCATGAAATCCGAGATAGGATCCATGTATGAAAACAAAGTCTGGACTTTGGAAGTATTACGTGAAGGGCGAAAGGCCAGTCATAATAAATGTATCATTAAGAAGAAAACGAACGCGGACGATAATATCACCGTTTATAAAGCTCGACTTGTGGCAAAGGGTTTTTCACAAGACAAAGAAAAGCGTAGTTGAAAGTTCGTTATATCGACTAAAGGGAGGTGAATAGGAGATTTTTAGAATTTCATCACTGAGGAAATTCCCCTTGAGGAAATTCCTCACTGATGACTTACTTACAGCGGAAACAGCAAAGGATCAGGGGTGCAAAGTATCACTACAACAGTTTTCAAGATGAGGAATATGAAAAACAGTTTGCACGGTACGCATGCACAGAGAAAGCAGGTGAGGGTTTGAGGTTGAGGAATTTTAGAGAAAGTCTTCAGCAAATTCTTCAAACAGTGACAACGAAAATCTTCAACATACAATATTGATGAATTGAAAGAGTTGAAGAAATAGAACCCGTATCACAGTGAAGACAGTGGTTCATGACCCAGTTCCAACTGCTGTGATAGTTGTATGTCTGGTTTGGAGTGGCTTGGTATTGAAACCAAAAGACACACAATCCCGGGACACACAGTCCCTACCGTATTGTCCTTGAGCTAAGTACACACAGTCCTCGCCCAACTCTCGTGGTAAGTCTTCAGGGCAGACTTCCAAACCCTCACAAACTTGGTCACCCGGCGATCCACAATTGACTGCTGGATTGCTCTAGACCATGACGCCTAACCGTCTGGAGGATGCACAGTCCTCAAAGGTAAAAGGCTTCAGTCCCAAACAGGAACAAATTCTTCAGTGATGCTCAATCACTTGGTTTTTGGTTTTTGGTTTGGTGTTTGGGGGTATTTCCTCACTGATGATTTACTCTCAAAGACTCTGAGGAATTTGGGTTGCTTCTAAATGACAAGTGTCAGTTTCTCACGAAGCAGCCAACCAGCTAATGGTTGTGGGGGCGGCTATTTATAGCCTGGGAGCATCCCGACATGATTTGACATTAATGCCCTTAAATAATATGGCCGTTGGTGTGGATAAGATCGGTGATGTGGCGCGAATTGCAGCAACGGTCGTGACCCTCAACTGTGAGAGTCCTCATGTCTCTCATATTCCTCACTTGAGGCTTTTGGTAGGATTAGGATTGGGTTGAGCATCATGAGGAAATTTATTCCAAAGTGTTACCTCGACCCCCTTTAATAGTACGGTGTTCCTATGACTCAAGAGTGAGGAAAATGAAACAGAAAGAATAAATCTTCACGCTTCAAAGTCTTCGGATCAATTTTCTTCAGGACACACCGAATTCCTCATCTTCAATATCTTCATGAGGAATATCAATTTCATCGCGATTTCTTCGCGATCAAAGTCTTCAGCAGAAGACCAATTTCTTCAGCCGAAGATATACATTTTTAGGGGTCAATATTCATGAAATATTTCAAACTCCTCAGTGATTTATAGATCCTGTGTACACTCATGAACACATTAGATACTTAACATACAAGTCTTCAAACCACCAAAATCACTAAGGGGGCACTAGATGCACTTACAATCTCCCCCTTTTTGGTGGTTGATGACAATTAGGTTAAGTCTTCAACGAGGATAAAATATGAGGTGTAAATACTCATTTGAGGAATTTGAAATCAAGATACAGAGAGACTCCCCCTGAAGATGTGCATATCTTGAGGATTTTGCTTTTCACAGCAAATGCACATTGATGATTTATATCATGGAGATCTCCCCATGAATCTTGTAAATCATGCATACATATGACATATAATATGAAGAATTTGAGAATGCATGATGAGAAATGGTATCTGGCGAATTTCAGCATGCGTGCATTAATATTTTGAGGAATAAGCATGCGAAGAAAAATGTTCAAAAGCGTCAGAGTACCATCGGGCTTAAATTAGAACGCATCACATAAAACACTTGAGAAGAGCCAAGAGTTTGTAACTTAATAAAGTTCATAAGCCCCAAAACATATCCCGCGTGAAGACTAACTCTCAGATTTCTCCCCCTTTGTCATGAAGTGATGAAAAGGGACAAAACTGAGGACTAACGCCCCTTAAAGACTTTCACTTCTTGGCTGATGAAGAAGACGCGTGAGGATTCTTGGCGGGCTTCTTCCTTGGGCCGGTGGCAGTGTCTTCTTGATCTTCATCAGATTCTGCAGTGCGGAAAGAAGAAAAGGAGCTGTCCTCAAGGTCTGGAACTGAGATTGGCTTGAATTTCCTCTTCGGAGGCCACGACCAGTCGAAGTCCTGAGTAAATTCCAATTCATCAAGTTCTTCTTGAGTCTTCAGATGAGCCAAAGTGGCCCAGGTGCGATCGAAAACCTCATGAAGATAGTAGTATTTTTCTTCACTGCATTCTCGGTCTCGTTGAGGGTTTTCACAATGGCGCTGAATTGACATTTTACCCATTTGTGATTCTGATCGACCTTCTGATGAAGACTGAGCAGTAGTTCCCGGTTAGTCATCACCCTTGGTGCAACATGGCTTGGTGGCTCCTGAGTTTCAGTATCATCCCATGAAGAATATGCATCTCCTTCACGAAATTGGCCATCAACGGGCTGACTACCTTCATCAATGACTGATTTTCCTTTTCCTTCAACAGGCTCAAAAGTCTTCTTGTTGGCTCTGATAGGAGGCATATATCCAATGTGATTGTTGAAATCAGCATGATAGTTGATGCCTGACCTGCGCCTGATGAATCTCATGATCCATGGAGCGTAAATCTTTAGGTCGAAGGGTGACATAGCATTGTCAGCTAGAGTCCTCAGGAGGAAGTCGTGAAGGTTCATAGGGATGTCATGGATGATGTTGAAGAGGATATTCTTCATGATGCCTACAACATCTTCTTCATCATCATGACCCTTGATTGGAGCAATGACACTGCACAGAATCCTGTAGACAGTCCTGGGTTCATACTTCAAGTCTTGAACCAAAAAAGTCATTCTTGGAGGCTGATCCTTGGGCAAAGGCTTCATGAGGACTTCCATCAGCTTATTGGGCAACTCCCGTTCATCATACATCATCACAACATGTTCCGAGGGAATTGACACCAGAAGTACTCGCAGCAGCTCAGTAGCAGGGGCTTTGTAATGTGTGCGTTGTGTCATCCAATCCAGCACCCAAGTGTTGATATCCTTCGGGTCTCTAGAGATGTGAAAAGTTGCATAGAATTGAAGAATGATATCGCTATTCCAATCACAGATATCAGTGCAAAGTGGCAGCAGTCCGTCTTCCTGAAGAACGTTGAGGACTGGGGCGAAGCAAGGAATTTCTTCTAACTCAACATGAGGAATATGCCTGTGCTGAAATATTTTGTTTCTTCCAGAGAGCATAGATGCATAAGAGTTGAGCTGAGTCCTTGTCCAAAACTTCCTCTGCCTGATGCGAAGCTTGTCATAAGGATTGTCGCCGATGAGATACATACGTTCTTCATAGAACAACTCCTTCTGAAACTTTGGCCTCTTTGAAAAAGGCTGATTTTGCATAGGCTGAAGATTATGCTGCTTCTCTTGAGGAGATACTATCATTGCAGTCTTAGTGTTGACCACCACAATAGCAGTTTCAGTATTGCGTGCAAGAGCATTTTCTTTAGCCTGTACCTTAGGTTGAGGATTTTCTTCGGCCTGAACCTCAGGTTGAGGATTTTCTTCAGGTTGAGGATTTTCCTCGGGCTGAGGATTTTCTTCTGGGTTTTCCTTAGCTTGAGGAATTTGCTTGGAGGAGGAGGCAAAATCTTCAGCTGGTGCAGCTGATCCTTGTGCAGTTTCATCAGGTGTCTTGTGAGGAATGAAGGACAAAGGAATGTCATCAATTTGAATTTCCTCATCCATGGTTTCGTCAGAATCAACGTCTTTCATTTCCTCATCAACTGGAATCTCCTCATCTTCTTCAGGAATGACATAGTCAATTCCGAAGGGGACCATAGTGTATGATGGAGCTTTCTTCAGAGGCACATCATCAAGTGGAGCAGTTTCATCAAGAGTCTTTTGACGCTTGGCCTCTGATGATTCTAGAGTTAAAGAAGCTTTATTTTCTTTTCTTTGCTTCTTTCTTTACAGCCTTGGTTTTCTTCATGTCTGATGTAGACGGAACCATTTTCTTCACCTTTGAGGACTGAGGTGAAGGGATTTTCTCTTCAGGAGCTGGTGTAGTGTCAGTCCTCGCAGTTTCCTCAGTTGAAGCATTTTCTTCAGCTGTAGCAGATTCATCAGCTGGCACAGATTCATCAGCTGGAATGTCCTTAGCTATTTCTTCAATAACTGGTGCATCAACACAGCTTTTTTGAGGCATTACCTCAGCAGGGGTTGCTTCTTCTTCATCTTCCTCCGTGAGCTGAACAGAATAGCTGGGCTCAGACTGCTCAGGCTGCGTTGGTTTTGCTGGAGGAGCAGCCTTCTTGTTTTATTCATCAATTGCATTGGTTGCAAACTTGATGAAATTTGTCTTGAGACTTTGACGATCAGATAGTTTGGTATACTTGTCGGTCAAAGTCTTCAGTTCCGCCTAGGTTTACATAAGAGCATCAGGCATCAGGTTTAGGAGATTCTGTGTGAGGAATTTCTCCTTCTTCAGCTTTGCAGCCTTTGCTTGCTTGGCTTGCGTCTCCTTCCATTTGGCCTCATTGATGAATGTGGCCACCATATGGCTAATACCAGGGGAAGCTTCAACTCATCAATGGGTGTGTTAGGGTCATCATACCAAACATTGATGTAGTCCAACAGGACCTTTGGGTCCATGGCAAGAGGAATAGCGTTGCCTGAAGCTTGTGTGACGCATTCCTGCTTGTTTCGGATGATGGCTTGAAGAGTTTCATCATCATATTCATCACTTCCTTCTGATGCAGAAGGGACTTTGATGACTTTGCTTGGGTTGGGTCTGATGCCTCTTCCAGCAGTCATTTTGGTCTTCAAAGGTGTTGGTGAAGACTTTGTCTCTGAGCTCGTGGCAGATGGTACAGAGGAGTTGGAGTGCGCAGGCTGTTGCTTGACAATCTGCTTGTGTTCAGGCTTTGGAGCCTGTGTGGCTATTGAGGGTTTTGGCGCATGCACAACCTTCTGAGGGAATTGCTCTTTAGGCTTTGAAGCCTTTGGTTTCTGTGGAACATGCTTCACTTGAGGAATAGTTGTGCCAAAAGCTTTAGCAGCAGATGAGGTGGCTGCAGTGGCAGTAGCAGATTCCTCATTGAATTTCCTCACTGCAGCTTTTGCTTTCTTCTGAAGCTTAGACAAGTGTTTGTCTTTCTCCTCACGATAATCATCAATATATTTGATGCTTGAAGGATGTGCAACCTGATGATCCTCGAGAGGAGGCCTTTTTCCAGGCGGCTTAAGGGCGAATTTGTTCGCATACTTTGGGGTGACGAAGCGGTATTCCTTCCACTACTTAGCCCACGTGCGTTCTATCTTTTGAAGCCTGATTTTCCTCTTAGGCATTGGTTCCTGCTCATCTGGCGTGCAATAGTTAAGGTATATATCCTCAGGGATATCAATTGCATTGTTTTTCTTTCTGTCATCTTCCATTTTCTTTAGCTGAGGCTTTTGCTGAGGAATTTGCACTCTTGAGGATTCTGATGACACTCGAAAAGTTTCTTCGAGAAATGCTGCAAATGAGTTAAGTTGATGAGAACCTAGAGATTCATCAGCTGACATTTTGTACCTATGAACAGAGTATATGTGCGAGGAATTTGGAGAGGTCATATGCGTTCTCAGATTTGAAGAAATTGATTTTTTTTTGAAAGTTGAGGAATTTGACCAGTGGGTTGAGGAATTTGTCTAAGCACTCTAATCTTGGGTTCCAGAGTTGTACAGTTTCAAAAATTTGCACAATTTAGGAATCACGTGAATAATTTTAGTGGCTTAGTGAAATTCATCAAGTGTTTGAGGAATAGAGTGTGCGAGGCTGATAGACACTGAGGAAAAACAGATTTCTCGAATCTAAGGTAAAATAGTAGACCGAAAGGGATAGTAAAAATAGGTTTTTATTTACCCTATATGGCAAGCACGAAGAACAGAGGAAGCAACAGTAGATGCTCTTTGGTTTGAGTCTGCTGCGCCCTAACTTGGTGGCAGAAGACGACTACGGCGGCGGCGGATGAAGATGTTCCGCTTCCGGCGTGAGCTCGGCGACGGAGAGGTCAAGGCAGTGAAGCTTTTCCTCGCCGGCGACGAGATTTCTAGGAGTGGCGCTAGGTTTTTCTAGTGGCGGAGAGAAGGTCGAGAGAGAACGAAGAGTTTGGACAGAAGGGGTAAGGGCATATTTATAGCTCAGGTGAAAACTGTCCGGACGATTCTTTTGGACCGAACTACCCTTGCCTATTCGTCTCCGCACGACACGTGTAGCCAGAGTTTAAAGCGGTCGATATCGTGCTTATCTCATCGTGGGAAGTGGGGTTCAGTTACTGTGTAACAATATAAAAATCATTTTTGAGGATTTGAGGATTTTGTTGCAAAATCATCAGCTGACAAGGACGCAGTGAGGATTTTGAACAAAGTTTCAAGTAGAACGCATATGAAGAATTGAATAGACTCGATGAGTAAAGCATAGGGGGAGTAGGGTCCTATCACATTCACTTAGATGAAATATCAAATTGAAGAAATAGCTATAAGTGAATGATGTTGAGGACTTCGAAATCACACTATATATATATATATATATATATATATATATATATATATATATATATATATATATGAAAATCATCAAGTGTTTTGAAATTTTTGACTAACTTGAGGATTTTGTGACAAAGCGTCAGGTTGATGAATTTCAGCTTTGAATAAAAACAAGTTTGAAGAAAATCAACTTTGAAGAAAATAAACTTGAGGAAAAACAACTTTGAAGAAAATCAACTTGAGGAATTTCAAAGTTGGGTGGTGGCGTGACCCACTGTATAAGAATGATGATTTCAAGCGCCGCGTACAATTGTCGTAGGGCCGTGAGAACCAAATTATTCATTAATTTCCTCACACTAAGAGTGATATTCTTCATTGGTTGAAGAAAATCGATTCTTCATGTGTTGCACATCTAAGTGATCAATTTTGCATAAGTGTTAGGATGTGTGCATGTTTTTACAAAACGTTTGAAGATTCTAGGATATTTAGCTCACACCGCAACTTGCAAAACCTTTTCTCATCCAAGGGCTTGGCGAAGATATCATCTAGTTGATCATCAGTCTTCACTGATGTGTACTACGCAACCTTCTCCTTGTAGACGTTGTTGGGCCTCCAAGTGCAGAGGTTTATAGGACAGTAGCAATTTTCCCTCAAGTGGGTGACCTAAGGTTTATCAATCCGCGGGAGGTGTAGGATGAAGATGGTCTCTCTCAAGCAACCCTGCAACCAAATAACAAAGAGTCTCTTGTCTTCCCAACACACCCAATACAATGGTAAGTTGTATAGCTGCACTAGTTCGGCGAAGAGATGGTGATACAAGTGCAATATGGATGGTAGATATAAGTTTTTGTAATCTGAAATTACAAAAACAGCAAGGTAACTAATAGTAAAAGTGAGCACGAACGGTATTGCAATGCTTGGAAACAAGGCCTAGGGTTCGTACTTTCACTAGTGAAGTTCTCTCAATAATGATAACATAATTGGATCATATAACTAGCCCTCAACATGCAACAAAGAGTCACTCCAAAGTCACTAATAGCGGAGAACAAACGAAGAGATTATTGTCGGGTACGAAACCACCACAACGTTATTCTTTCTGATCAATCTATTCAAGAGTCCGTAGTAAAATAACATGAAGCTACTCTTTCCATTCAATCTATCCTAGAGTTCGTACTATAATAACACCTTAAGACACACATCAACCAAGACCCTAATGTCACCTAGATACTCCATTGTCACCTCAAGTATCCATGGCCATGATTATACGATATGCATCACACAATCTCAGAATCATCTATTCAACCAACACATAGAACTTCAAAGAGTGCCCCAAAGTTTCTACCGAAGAGTTAAAACGTGTGCAATCCCATATGCATAGGTTCCCGATGTCACGAAAACCGCAAGTTGATCACCAAAACATACATCAAGTACTCACATGAATATCCCATTGTCACCACAGATAGACACTTGCAAGACATACATCAAGTGTTTTTAAAGAATCGATCCGATAAGATAACTTCAAAGGGAAAACTCAATTCATTACAAGAAGGGAGAGGGGGAAGAACATCATAGGATCCAACTATAGTAGCAAAGCCCGCGGTACATCAAGATCATGACATCTCAAGAACACGAGAGAGAGAGAGAGATCAAACACATAGCTACTGGTCCATACCCTCGACCCCGAGGGAGAACTACTCCCTCCTCGTCATGGAGATCGCCGGGATGATGAAGATGGCCACCGGAGATGGATTCCCCCTCCTGTAGGGTGCCGGAACGGGCTCCCGATTAGTTGTTGGTGGCTACAGAGGCTTGCGGCGGCGGAACTCCCGATCTAGGTTTCTTTTTGGGGGTTTCTATATTTATAGGAATTTATGGCGGTGGAATTATGTCTATTGGGCCCACGAGGAGGTCACAAGCCTGCTAGATGCGGCCTAGGGGGCGCCTCGTGGGCTTGTGACTCCCTCGTGTCTCTTCTGGCCTTCTTCCAAAGCTTCGGGGGTCTCTTTTTGTCCAAAAAATCATCGCGAAAGTTTTATTCCATTTGGAATCCGTTTGATATTCTTTTCTGAAAAAGGTCAAAAACTCAGAAAAAAAGAAACTAGCACTAGGCACTGAGTTAATAGGTTAGTCTCAAAAAAGATATAAAATAGCATATTCATGCATATAAAACATCCAAAGTTGAAAAGATAATAGCATGGAACCATCAAAAATTATAGATACGTTGGAGACGTATCAATCATCCCCAAGCTTAACTCCTGCCCGTCCTCGAGTTGGGAAGTGATAAAGACCGATTTTTTGATGTGGAATGCCACCTAACATATTTGTTCTTTGTAACCTCTTTCTTGTGGCATGAATGTTCAGATCCATAAGATTCAAAACAATAGTTTACTATTGACATAAGAACAATAATACTTGAAGCATACTAACAAAGAAATCATGTCTTCTCGAAATAACATGGCCAAAAAAAGTTATCCCTACAATATCATATAGTCTGGCTATGCTCCATCTTCCCCACACAACGTATTTAAATCATGAACAACCCCGGTCTTAGTCAAGCCATTGTTTTCACACTTTTACTTTCTCAAACCTTTTCAACTCTCACGCAATACATGAGCGTGAGCCATGGACATAGCACTATAGGTGGAATAGAATATGGTGGAGGTTGTGAGGCAAAAAGGAGGACTTGGTCACATCAACTAGGCGTATCAACGGGCTATGGAGATGCCCATCAATAGATATCAATGTGAGTGAGTAGGGATTGCCATGCAACGGATGCACTAGAGCTATAAGTTTATGAAAGCTCAAAAAGAAACTAAGTGGGTGTGCATCCAACTCGCTTGCTCACGAAGACCTAGGGAAATTGAGAATGCCCATCATTGGAATATACAAGCCAAGTTCTATAACAAAAATTCCCACTAGCATATGAAAGTGACAATATATGAGACTCTCTATCATGAAGACCATGGTGCTACTTTGAAGCACAAGTGTGGTAAAGGATAGTAGCATTGTCCCTTCTCTCTTTTTCTATTTTTTTGTTTGGCCTCTTTGGCCTCTTTTTATTTTATTTTATTTTTCAGTCATTTTTTGGTGGGCTCTTTGGCCTCTTTTATTTTCTTTTTATTTTAAGTCCAGAGTCTCATCCCAACTTGTGAGGGAATCATAGCTTCCGTCCTTTCCTCACATGGGACAATGCTCTAATAATGATGATCATCACACTTTTATTTACTTACAACTCGATTCATAGAACAAAAGATATGACTCTATATGAATGCCTTCGGTGGTGTACTGGGATGTGCAACGACTCATGAGTGACATGTATGAAAGATATGAATGGTGGCTTTGTCACAAATACGATGTCAACTACATGAGCATGCAAAGCAATATGACAATGATGATGCGTGTCATAATAAACAGAACGGTGGATGTTGCATTGCAATATATCTCGGAATGGCTATGGAAATGCCATGATGGGTAGGTATGGTGGATGTTTTGAGGAAGGATATATGGTGGGTGTATGCACCGGCGAAAGTTGCGCGGTACTAGAGAGGCTAGCAATGGTGGAAGGGTGAGAGTGCGTATAATCCATGGACTCAACATTAGTCATAAAGAACTCACATACTTGTTGCAAAAGTTTTATTAGTAATTGAAACAAAGTGCTAGACGCATGCTCCTTGGGGAAGGGTTAGTAGGAGTTAACCATCACGCGATCCCGACCTCCACACAAACGATTACACTCAATAAAAACATCATGCTCCGACTTCCTAACATAGCGGTTCACCATATGTGCATGCTACGGGAATCACAAAGTCTAACACAAGTATTTCTACCAATCCATAATTACTAACTAGCATGACTCTAATATCACCATCCTTATGTCTCAAAACTATATGCAAAGAATCAAACTTCTCATAGTACTCGATGCACTCTATATGAAAGTTTTTATTATATCCCTCTTGGATGCCCATCATATTAGGACTAGATTCATAACCTAAGCAAATTACCATGCTGTTTAAGACTCTCAAAATGATATAAGTGAAGCATGAGAGTTTTTATTTCTACAAAATATGACACCGCCATGCTCTAAAAAGATTTAAGTGAAGCACTAGAGCAAAATTACCTAGGTCAAAAGATATAAGTGAAACACATGCGAGCTAAATTGCCTAACTCAAAAGATATAAGTGAAGCTCATTGAGTATTCTAGCAAATTCACGATGAGTGCATGTCCCTCTCAAAAAGGTGTGCAGAGAGGATGATTGTGACAAAACAAAAATCAAAGACTCCTATAATACACGACGCTCCAAGCAAAACACATACCATGTGGTGAATAAAAATATAGCCCCAAGTAAAGTTACCGATGGATTGAAGACGAAAGAGGGGATGACTTCCCGGGGCATACCCAATATTAGGCTCTTTGGTGTCCTTGAATATGTCTTTGGGGTGCCTTGGGCATCCCCAAGATTAGGCTCTTGCCACTCCTTGTTCCATAGTCCATCGAAACTCTACCCAAAACTTGAAAACTTCACAACACAAAACTTAACGGAACTTCGTGAGATGGGTTAGTATGATAACAAGCAAATCAATCACTTGGGTACTGTAAAAACAAGACTCATAATTATTTTCACACAATGCCTACTGTATCTTACTATTTCCAAAATTTATATTACTCAATATAATCTATGGAAACACCAAAACAAGCAAACTATGCATTGAAAACAGAATCTGTCAAAAACAGAACAGACTGTAATGATTTGTATATTTCATATACCTCTGTTATCCCAGAAATTCTGAAAAATTATGACAATTAGGGAAATTTGCATATAAATCAGAAGAAAAAATAATCAGCTCAATATCTATCTCTCGATAGGAACGAAAAATAATTTTGTGAGCGCAAAGTTTCTGTATTTTTCAGCATGATCAAACAACTATCAACCAAACTAATCATAAAGGCTTTACTTGGCACTTTATTGAAACTAAGGCAATAAAATATGATTAATACAGTAGCTTAATCATGTGAACACACAAAAACAGTAAGTATACATATTGGGTTGTCTTCCAACAAGCACTTTTCTTTAATGCCTTTCAAGCTAGGCATGATGATTTCAATGATGCGCACATAAAAGATAAGGATTGAAACATAATGGAAGCATCATGGAGCATATGACTAGCACATTTAAGTCTAACCCATTTCCTATGCATAGGGATTTTGTGATCAAACAATTTTTTAGAGCAAGAATCAACTAGCATAGGAAGGTAAAACAAGCATAGCTTCAAAACTTTCAACACATAGAGAGGAAACTTGATATTATTGCGATATGGAGTAGCATATGTTCCTCTCTCATAATTATTTTGAGTAGCATCATGAATGAATTCAACAATATAACGAGCACCTAAAGCATTCCTTTCATGATCTACAAGCATAGAAATTTTACTACTCTCCACAATAGCAAATTTATTCTCATGATTAATAGTGGGAGTATCGTAAAAGACTTGAGCACTACAAATTGTTTCCACATTAAAAGAGTGATGTTCAGTAAAAGGATACTCAAGAGTATGACAAGTTTTATCATCCCTATTATTTATAGCATAAGTATCATCACGATAATCATCATAAATAGGGGGGCATGCTTTCATCATAATAAATTTGATCATCCAAAGTGGGGGAACTAAAAAGATCATCTTCATCAAACATAGCATCCCCAAGCTTTTGGCTTTGCATATCATTAGCATCATGGGTATTCAAAGAATTCATACTAACAACATTGCAACCATGCTCATCATTCACATATTTTATGCCAAGCATTCTATGTAATTCTTCTTATAGCACTTGAGCACAATTATCCTTCCCATCATTTTCACGAAAGACATTAAAAAGATGAAGCATATGAGGCAACATTAATTCCATTTTTTTGTAGTTTTATTTTATAGACTAAACTAGTGATAAAACATTAAACTAAAAGATTTGATTGCAAGATCTAAAGATATACCTTCAAGCGCTAACCTCCCCGGCAACGGCGCCAGAAAAGAGCTTGATGTCTACTACGCAACCTTCTCCTTGTAGACGTTATTGGGCCTCCAAGTGCAGAGGTTTGTAGGAAAATAGCAATTTTCCCTCAAGTGGGTGACCTAAGGTTTATCAATCCGCGGGAGGTGCAGGATGAAGATGGTCTCTCTCAAGCAACCCTGCAACCAAATAACAAAGAGTCTCTTGTGTCCCCAACACACCCAATACAATGGTAAGTTGTATAGGTGCACTAGTTCGGCGAAGAGATGGTGATACAAGTGCAATATTGATGGTAGATATAGGTTTTTGTAATCTGAAATTACAAAAACAGCAAGGTAACTAATAGTAAAAGTGAGCACGAACGGTATTGCAATGCGTGGAAACAAGGCCTAGGGTTCATACTTTCACTAGTGAAGTTCTCTCAACAATGATAACATAATTGGATCATATAACTAGCCCTCAACATGCAAGAAAGAGTCACTCCAAAGTCACTAATAGCGGAGAACAAACGAAGAGATTATTGTCGGGTACGAAACCACCACAAAGTTATTCTTTCTGATCGATCTATTCAAGAGTCAGTAGTAAAATAACATGAAGCTTTCCATTCAATCTATCCTAGAGTTCGTACTAGAATAACACCTTAAGACACACATCAACCAAGACCCTAATGTCACCGAGATACTCCATTGTCACCTCAAGTATCCGTGGGCATGATTATACAATATGAATCACAAAGTCTCAGAATCATCTATTCAACCAACACATAGAACTTCAAAGAGTGCCCCAAAGTTTCTACCGGAGAGTCAAAACGTGTGCCAACCCATATGCATAGGTTCCAGACATCATGAAACCCACAAGTTGATCACCAAAACATACATCAAGTAATCACATGAATATCCCATTGTCACCACAGATAGACACGTGCAAGATATACATCAAGTGTTTTTAAAGACTCAATCTGATAAGATAACTTCAAAGGGGAAACTCAATTCATTACAAGAAGGGAGAGGGGGAAGAACATCATAGGATCCAACTATAGTAGCAAAGCCCGTTGTACATCGATATCATGACATCTCAAGAACACGAGAGAGAGAGATCAAACACATAGCTACTGGTACATACCCTCAGCCCCGAGGGAGAACTACTCCCTCCTCATCATGGAGATCGCCGAGATGATAAAGATGGCCACCAGAGATGGATTCCCCCTCCGACAGGGTGCCGGAACGGGCTCCCGATTGGTTTTTGGTGGCTACAGAGGCTTGCGGCGGCGGAACTCCCGATCTAGGTTTCTTTTGGGGGGTTTCTGTATTTATAGGAATTTACGCGGTGGAATTATGTCGGTTGGGCCCACGAGGAGGTCAAAAGCCTGCTAGGTGCAGCCTAGGGGGCGTCTCCTGGGCGTGTGACTCCCTCGTGGCTCTTCTGGCCTTCTTCCAAAGCTTCGGGGGTCTCTTTTGGTCCAAAAAAATCATCACGAATTTTTATTCCATTTGGACTCCGTTTGATATTCTTTTCTGAAAAAGGTCAAAAACTCGGAAAAATAGAAACTGGCACTAGGCACTGAGTTAATAGGTTAGTCCCAAAAAAGATATAAAATAACATATTCATGCATATAAAAGTTCCAAAGTTGACAAGATAATAGCATGGAACCATAAAAAATTATAGATACATTGGAGACGTATCATTCACATGGTCAATGATGATATTGCCCTTGAGGACATGGTCCCGAAAAAAATGATGACGAATCTGGATGTGCTTAGTCTTCGAGTGTTGTACTGGGTTGTATGCAATCTTGATTGCACTCTCATTGTCGCAGTAGAGAGGCACATTCTTCATGTTGATGTCGTAGTCCTTAAGGGTTTGCTTCATCCATAGCAATTGAGCACAACATCTACTTCTTTGAGGACCCGTAGACTAATGATCTTTCGAGGAAATGACAAGTGCCAGAAGTTGACTTGCGATCCACATGGTCACCAACATAGTCAGAATCAGAATATCCCACAAGATGAAGATTTGAGCCCTTGGGGTACCATAATCCTAATGTTGGTGTGTGAGCTAAGTATCGAAGAATATGCTTCACAGCCTTATGGTGTGATTCCTTCGATTTTTCTTGAAAACATGCACACATGCAAACACTAAGCATTATATCTGGCCTAGATGCACATAAATACAGTAAAGAGCCAATCATTGAGCGATATACCCGCTGATCGAATTCTTTACCATTTTGTCAGTGTAGAGGTGGCCGTTGGTAGGCATGGGAGTCTTTGCGCCTTTGATTCATGCATGTCGAATTTCCTCAGAACATCCTTGAGGTATTTCTCCTGTGATATGAAGATGCCATTGCACTGTTGACAAATTTGAAGACCTAAGAAGAATTTCAGTTCCCCCATCATAGACATTTGATATTCTTCACTCATCATGTAAGCAAAGTCATCACTCTAACGTTTGTCAGTACAACCAAATATGATGTCATCAACATATATTTGGCACACAAATAGTTCATTGTCATATGATTTTGTGAAAAGAGTTGGATCGAGTGAACCAGGTTTGAAGCCTTTCTTTATGAGGAATTCCTTCAAAGTATCGTACCACGCCCGAGGGGCTTGCATGAGACCATAGAGCGCCTTTTTGAGTCTAAAGACTTTGTCTGGATTCTTTGGATCCTCAAAACCTGGGGGCTGAGCAACATATACTTCTTCCTCAAGCTTAGCATTGAGGAATGCACTTTTCACATCCATTTGATATAAGGTAATGTTATGATTATTAGCATAAGCAAGTAGTATTCGAATAGCTTCAAGTCTAACAACAGGTGCACAAGTTTCATCGAAATCAATTCCTTCAACCTGTGTGTAGCCTTGGGCAACATGTCGTGCCTTATTCCTCACCACTTGACCATCCTCATCTTGCTTATATCGGAAAATCCACTTGGTGCCGATGACATTGTACTTGTGAGGATCTGGTCGTTTGACAAGCTCCCATACGTCATTCAGCTTGAATTGAAGAAGTTCGTCTTGCATGGCTTGAATCCACTCAGGTTCCATGAAAGCCCCAACAACTTTTGAAGGTTCTGTGATAGACACAAAAGAAGAATGCCCACAAAAGTTAACTAAGTGTGAAGCTTTTGAGTGAATGAGAGGACCTGGCGCGTTGATGTCATCGAGGATTTTGTCAAGTTCTACTTCATTTGCAATCCTCGGATGAGCTGGTTGAGGATTTCATTTGGGCTGAGGAATTTGTTCTGGAGCAATTTCCTCAGGAGCATCTTCTTGATTTGCATCAGTGCTGGGAGTGATTTCTTCAGCAATTTCCTCAGAAGGAACAAGGTCTTCAGTAGCTTTGAGCTTTATTGCTTCCTTAGGAGACAGCTTATCTGGATCAGGAGGCAATTGCTCTCTTTGCAAGACATTAGTTTCATCAAACCGCACATCTACTGTTTCAACAACCTTGTTGTGATAGGTGTTGAAGACTCTATAGGTGTAAGAGTCCTTTCCGTAACCAAGCATAAAACCCTCATGTGCCTTAGGTGCAAACTTTGAGATATGGTGAGGATCTCTAATCCAGCATTTTGCACCGAAGACTTTGAAATAACTTACATTGGGTTTCTTGTGAGTGAGGAGTTCATATGAGGTTTTCTTGAGGAATTTGTGAAGATATACCTTGTTGATGATATAGCAAGCAGTGTTGATTGATTTAGGCTAGAAACGACAAGGAGTCTGATATTCTTCAAGCATGGTCCGTGCCATTTCAACCAGACTCCTGTTCTTTCTTTCGACGACGCCATTCTGTTGAGGAGTATAAGGAGCAGACAATTCGTGAGTAATACCAAGTTCATCAAGATAAGTATCAAGACCAATGTTTTGGAATTTTGTCCCATTATCACTCCTGACGTGTTTGATCTTGACGCCAAAGTTCTTCAAGGCCCTTGAGGAAAATCGTTTGAAGACTTCCTGCACTTCAGTTTTATACAGAATGATGTGTACCCAAGTGTATCTGGAATAATCATCAACTATGACAAAGCCATATAAAGATGCAACATTTGTTAGAGTGGCATAATGAGTATGTCCAAATAGATCCATGTGAAGCAATTCAAATGGACGAGTATTGGTCATGATAGTCTTCAAAGGGTGTTTGGATTTGGTCATTTTTCCACACTCACAAGCACTGCAGAGGTGGTCCTTGAGGAATTTGACTGATTCGATGCGAATGACATGCTTCTTCTTCTTCGCTAGCGTGTGGAAATTCCTCATGCCTGCATGACCAAGTCTTCGATGCCATAGCCACCCTTCTGAGGTTTTTTATAGTAAGCATGTGGCTGGTTGAGGACCTGTAGAGAAATCAACAATGTACAAATCCCCTCTTCTAATACCTTCAAAGACTTTGGATCTGTCAGATTCCATGATGACAACACATCTATATTTTCCAAAGATAACCACCATATCAAGATCACAAAGCATTGAGACTGACATGAGGTTAAACCCAAGGGATTCAACAAGCATCACTTTATCCATGTGCTTGTCCTTAGAAATCGCCACTTTGCCAAGTCCCAATACCTTGCTTTTACCTTTGTCAGCATAAGTGATTTGCTTCAGGGGTGATGGAGTCAGTGACATATTCATCAGCAAGCTTTTGTCACCAGTCATGTGATGTGTGCAGCCACTATCAAGAACCCACTTAGTACTCTTGGTTTTGTCATCCTGCAGATGAATTAGTACAGCTTACCATCTCATATGCTTCAGACTTGAAGAATATGATATCAATTTCATCAGATAGGAATTTCATCATAATAGTAATTATGAGGACGTGTGAAATGTTTTTCATTTCATCAATGTTAGCTTGCGTCCTATCAAGCATTTTCCTCAGGTCTCCAGCAAGTTCTTCAGATGATGATTTTCATCTGGAGACCTGTCCTGCAGAAGTGATTAGTTCAATTTCTTCACCACCCACATCTGAAGGGGTGGTAAAGAGTTCATCATCCTGCGACCACCATACGAGAAAGGGGGCATTGAAGCTAATGCACTTCTCTTCACAGTAGGGGGGCTAGAGTACTCAAATGAATAGGCAGAGAAATTCTTTGAGGATTTATGAACATAATGATTTGAAGAGTAATACTCATATTCACGTCCCTTGTAAATTCCCTGCATATTTGAAGTATTAGCACGGGTATGAGCATAGTTTTGACCAGTTGAGGATTTTGATCCTCTTGAAGACTTTGGTCCTCCTGAGGAATTTGATCTGGGGTTCAGATTCTTCATAGGGGGTGTCATGAGGACATTCACCTGAAGATTTTCAAGGCAACTTTTGGGGACCCAGGTTTTCCTCAGGGGTGGTCCATTCCTGTAGTTAGTTCCAACATATCGAGCAAATACTTCACCAGATTGATTTTTGAACAGTTTATAGTTGGAGTCAAATGACTCATCTGAGGAATAGGATAATTCACATGCAAAGCCTGTTAGATTGGATGGATCAATAGGAGGCCCTTTAGCAGCAACCCATGAGGTTTTGGGATACTTCTCAGGTTTCCAGTATGATCCATCAGCATTCAATTTCCTCTCAAAGGCAATTCCTTCTTTCCCCGGGTTCCTATTCAAGATCTGCTTTTTGAGCACATCGCAAAGGGTTTGGTGCCCTTTGAGACTTTTGTACATGCCTGTCACATACAATTCCTTCAGTCCTGCATTTTCATCAGTGACATTTGTGGTTTCCTCAAGTGAGGAATTTGATACCACATGAGCAGTTGAGGAATTTGTAGCAATATAACCATTTGATGATTCTGGTGAAGAATTAGCAGTTTCACGTTAGATGCATTTAAGACATGGAGGAATGAATTCAACCTGAGTGGCACGGATCTGTTGAGCGAGTAATGAATCATTTTCCATATGAAGATCATCATGAGAAATCCTCAGCTTCTCAAGATCAAGTTTCCTTTGAAGAAAGTCATAGGAAAGTTTCTCATGAGCAGCGAGGAGTGTGCCATGACGATCTTGAAGATTATCAAATCTGAACTGAAGACTTTTCATATCTTCTGTGAGGATTTGGGTAAGATTCATTTCATCATTCAACAGGTCATCGCTTCTATCTAGTAGTTTCTGAAGCTTTTCGAGGGCAGTTTGTTGTTTAGTTGCAATGATAGCAAGTTTACTGTAACTGGGTTTTTTATAATCATCAGGTTCACAGTCACTTGAATCAGAGGAGGAAGCATCAGTCGGTACCTTTGAACCTTTTGCCATGAAGCAATAGGTTGGAGCGAAGTCATCAACATAGTCACCAGTGTGGATGGTGTTGTCATTTTCTTCAAGGTTGAAGATTGACTTGCTCACGAATGTGGTTGCTAGTGCATGACTAGCCTCTCCAGATTCTGAGTCTTCTTCAGAACCCTCCTCTTCATCACATTCCTCAGATTCTGCCTCAAAATACCAATAAGTGCTCGAGCCTTTCTAAAACTAGTCTTCTGGTGCGATGAGGACTTTGAGGATGAGGATTTTGAAGATTTCTTCTTTTTCTTTGAGTCATCAGAACTCTCATCCTTGTATTTCTTCTTCTTTGATTCCTTCACCCAACGAGGACAATCAGCAATATAGTGACCTGATTTCTTGCATTTGTGGCAGGTCCTTTTCTTGTAGTCTTGAGATGAAGATTCTGATTTCCTCATATTTCTTCTTGAAGATTTACCAAACTGGCCACATCTTGTAAACTTCTGGAATTTCCTCACGAGCATTGCTAGCTCCTGTCCAAGTTCTTCAGGATCACCAATGCTGCAATCCGAGTCTTCTTCTTCAGATGAGGAAATTGAGTTGGCCTTCAGTGCACGAGGTCTAAAGTAGCTTGGTCCATATAGATCTCTCTTTTCTTCCTGTTGGAATTCATGAGTATTGAGTCTTTCGAGTATATCAGCAGGATCAAGCATCTTGTAGTCTGGTCTTTCTTGAATCATCAAAACCAAAGTATCAAATGATGAATCCAAAGATCATAGCAGTTTCTTCACAACTTCATGGTCAGTAATGTCTTGAGCTCCCAGTGCTTGCAGTTCATTTGATATGTCAGTGAAGCGATCAAAGGTATCTTGGCAGCTTATATTGTCAAGCCTTTTGAAGCGATTGAAGAGATTGCGAAGAACATCAACACAAGAGTCATGTTGAGCTGATACTCCTTCATTTACTTTGGACAACCTTTCCCAGATTAGTTTTGCTGAGCCCAAAGCACTTACTCTGCCATACTAACCTTTGCTCAGATGGCCACAAATGATATTCTTTGCTTGAGAATCAAGTTGCTTGAATTTCTTCACATCAACGGCAAAGACAGTAGCAGTGATGAGAGGAACACCATGTTTCACAATATACCAGAGATCATTGTCAATAGCTTGTAGATGCATCTGCATCTTGGTCTTCTAGAAGGGAAAGTCCTTTCCTTCGAAAGTAGGACATCCTGTAGT
Source organism: Hordeum vulgare subsp. vulgare (assembly GCF_904849725.1). Classification (NCBI taxonomy): domain Eukaryota; kingdom Viridiplantae; phylum Streptophyta; class Magnoliopsida; order Poales; family Poaceae; genus Hordeum; species Hordeum vulgare. The sequence continues at coordinate 326,865,106 of NC_058522.1, read as the reverse complement.
AACCTTGATCATGCCTACAGTCGACATAACTAAAACTCCAGGTGGTTAAACCAAAATCACACAGAACGAGGGAGTACCTTGCTCTGATACCAATTGAAAGTGTGTTATATCGACTAGAGGGGGGTGAATAGGAGAATTTTAGAATTTCATCACTGAGGAAATAATTTCTCACTGATGACTAACTTGCAGCAGAAATAGCAAAGGATCAGGGGTGCAAAGTATCACTACAACAGTTTTCAAGATGAGGAATATGAAAAACAGTTTGCACAGTACACATGCACAGAGAAAGCAGGTGAGGATTAACTCGCGTGAAGAATATGAGGTTCAGGAATTTTAGAGAAAGTCTTCAGCAAATTCTTCAAACAGTGACAATGAAAATCTTCAACATACAATATTGAGGAATTGAAAGAGTTGAAGAAATAGAACCAGTATCACAGTGAAGACCGTGGTTGATGACCCAGTTCCAACTTTTGTGACAGTTGTACTTCTGGTTTGGAGCGGCTTGGTATTGAAACCAAAAGACACACAGTCCCGGGACACACAGTCCCTACCGTATTCTCCTTGAGCTAAGGACACACAGTCCTCGCCCATCTCTCATGGTAAGTCTTTTGGGCAGACTTCCAAACCCTCACAGACTTGGTCACCCGACAATCCACTATTGACTGCTGGATTTCTCTAGACCATGACGCCTAACCGTTTGGAGGATGCACAGTCCCCAAAGGTAAAAGGCTTCAGTCCCACATAGGAACAAATTCTTCAGTGATGCTCAATCACTTGGTTTTTGGTTTGTGGTTTGGTGTTTGGGGTATTTCCTCACTGATGATTTACTCTCGCATACTCTAAGGAATTTGGGTTGCTTCTAAATGACAAGTGTCAGTTTCTCACGGAGCAGCCAACCAGCTAATAGTTGTGGGGGGGCTATTTATAGCCTGGGAGCATCCCGACATGATTTGACATTAAGGCCCTTAAATAATATGATCGTTGGTGTGGATAAGATCGGTGATGTGGCGCGAATTGCGGCAACGGTCGAGACCCTCAACTGTGAGAGTCGTCATGTCTCTCATATTCCTCACTTGACGCTTTTGGTAGGATTAGGCTTGGGTTGAGCATCATGAGGAAATTCATTCCGAAGTGTTACCTCGACCCCCTTTAACAGTACGGTGTTCCTATGACTCAAGAGTGAAGAAAATGAAACAAAAACAATAAATCTTCACGCTTCGAAGTCTTCAGATCGTTTTTCTCCGGGACACACCGAATTCCTCATCTTCAATATCTTCATGAGGAATATCAATTTCATCATGATTTCTTTGTGATCAAAGTCTTCAGCAGAAGACCAATTTCTCCAGCCGAAGATATACATTTTTAGGGGACGATATTCATCGAATATTTCAAACTCCTCAGCAACTTATAGATCTTGTGTACACTCATGAACACATTAGATACTTAGCCTATAAGTCTTCAAACCACCAAAATCACTAAGGGGCACTAGATGCACTTATAGTAGTAGCTGATTCTTCATGTGAAGCGGAGTACATAGCTGCCTCGGAGGCGGCTAAAGAAGGTGTCTGGATGAAGGAGTTCATAGATCTTGGAGTTGTGCCCAGTGCACTAGATCCAATGAATCTGTTCTCTAACAACATGGGTGCCATTGCTCTAGCCAAGGATCCAAGGTTCCACAAGAGGACCAGAGATATAAAGCAATGCTTCAATTCCATCCGCGATTATATCAAGGAGAAGGACATAAGTATTTGCAAAGTATACACGGATTTGGATGTTGCAGGCCCATTGACTAAGCCTCTTCCACGAGCAAAACATGATCAACACCGTAATTGTATGGGTGTTAGATTCATTACAATGTAAATCACATAGTGATGTGAGATAGATTATTGACTCTAGTGCAAGTGGTAGACTCTTCGAAATATGCCCTAGAAGAAATAATAAAGTGGTTATTATTATATTTCCTTGTTCATGACAATCATTTATTATGCATGCTAGAACTGTGTTGATTGGAAAGTCAAATACATGTGTGGATACATAAACAACAAACTTTCCTTAGTGAGCCTCTATAGGACAAGCTCGTTGATCAAAGATGGTCAAGGTTTCCTGGGCATAGACATGAGTTATCATTTGATAACGGGATCACATCATTAGGAGAATGATGTGATGGACAAGACCTAAACTATGAACGTAGCATATGATCGTGTCAGTTTACTTCTAGTGTTTTCTGCAAGTCAAGTATTTGTTCCTATGACCATGAGATCATGCAATTCCCGGACATCGGAGGAATGCCTTGTGTGTATAAAATGTCACAATGTAACTGGGTGACTATAAAGGTGCTCTACACGTATCTCTGAGGGTGTTTGTTAGGTTGGCGTGGATCGACAGTGGGATTTTTCACTCCGTACGATGGAGAGGTATCTCTAGGGCCCACTTGGTAATACAACATCACAAGAAGCTTGCAAGCAATGTGACTAATGAGTTAGTCACACGATCTTGTATTATGGAACGAGTAATGAGACTTGCTGGTAACGAGATTGAACTAGGTATGCAAATACCGACGATCGTATCTCGGGCAAGTAACATACCGATGGACAAAGGGAACACATACGGGATTAACTGAATCCTTGACATAGACGTTCAACCGATAAAGATCTTCGTACAATATGTAGGAACTAATATGTGCATCCAGTTCTAGCTATTGATTATCGACGTGAGAGTGTCTCAGTCATGTCTACATAGTCCTTGAACCCGCACGGTGAGCACACTTAAGATTCAGTGACATTTCAGTATTAATGAGATATCTATGTTGGTGACCGAAGGTTGTTTGGAGTCCTAGATGAGATCCCGGACGTCACGAGGAGCACCGGAATGGCCCAAAGGTAAAAATTTATGTATAGGAAAGTGGTATTCGAGTTCCAGAATAGTTTCAGTATTCGGTATTGTACCGGGATTGCTGAAAGGGTTCCAGGGGTCGACCGGGAGGGGCCCACCCACCCCCCCGGGGGGGCACATGGGCCTAGGAGGAGGTGCACCATCCCCTGGTGGGCTTGGGCAGCCAACCCCAAGAGGCCCATGCGCCAAGACTTGGTGGTGTAGGTGGAGGAGGAGTCCTCCTAAGGGTGTCCACCTCCCTTGTGGTAGGTGGGCTCTCCCCCCACTTCGGCCAAACCCTTCCTCCTTGGAGGAGGGACAAGGCTAGCCCTATCTACCCCTTCCTCCTATATATAGTGGATGTTTTGAGGGCATCCACCACCCTGAAAAGCCACGTGCTTCCTGTTGGAATTATGCCCTAGAGGCAATAATAAATATAGTTATTATTATAATTCCTGTATCAAGATAATCGTTTATTAACCATGTTATAATTGTATTGAATGAAGACTCATTTACATGTGTGGATATATAGACAAAACACTGTCCCTAGCAAGCCTCTAGTTGGCTAGCCAGTTCATCAAAGATAGTCAGTGTCTTCTGATTATGAACAAGGTGTTGTTGCTTGATAACTGGATCACGTCATTAGGAGAATCACGTGATGGACTAGACCAAAACTAATAGACGTAGCATGTTGATCGTGTCATTTTGTTGCTACCGTTTTCTACGTGTCAAGTATTTGTTCCTATGACCATGAGATCGTATAACTCACTAACACCGGAGGAATACTTTGTGTGTATCAAACGTCGCAACGTAACTGGGTGACTATAAAGATGCTCTACAGGTATCTCCAAAGGTGTTCGTTGAGTTAGTATGGGTCGAGACTGGGATTTGTCACTCCGTGTGACGGAGAGGTATCTCGGGGCCCACTCGGTAATACAACATCACACACAAGCCTTGCAAGCAATGTGACTTAGTGTAAGTTGCGGGATCTTGTATTACGGAACGAGTAAAGAGACTTGCCGGTAAACGAGATTGAAATAGGTATACAGATACTGACGATCGAATCTCGGGCAAGTAACATACCGAAGGACAAAGGGAATGACATACGGGATTATATGAATCCTTGGCACTGAGGTTCAAACGATAAGATCTTCGTAGAATATGTAGGATCCAATATGGGCATCCAGGTCCCGCTATTGGATATTGACCGAGGAGTCTCTCGGGTCATGTCTACATAGTTCTCGAACCCGCAGGGTCTGCACACTTAAGGTTCGACGTTGTTTTATGCGTATTTGAGTTATATGGTTGGTTACCGAATGTTGTTCGGAGTCCCGAATGAGATCACGAACATCACGAGGGTTTCCGTAATGGTCCGGAAACGAAGATTGATATATAGGATGACCTCATTTGATTACCGGAAGGTTTTCGGAGTTACCGGGAATGTACCGGGAATGACGAATGGGTTCCGGGAGTTCACCGGGGAGTTAACCCACCCCGGGGAAGTCCATAGGCATTGGGGGTGGCGCACCAGCCCTTAGTGGGCTGGTGGGACAGCCCAAAAGAGCCCTATGCGCCATAGGAAGAAAAATCAAAGAGAAAAGAAAAAAAAAGGAGGAGGTGGGAAAAGGGGGAAGGACTCCTCCTTCCAAACCTAGTTGGACTCGGTTTGGAAGGGGAGAGCTGCCCCCCTTGGCTCGGCCGAAGCCCTTAGGGGTCCTTGGACCCCAAGGCAAGGCTCCCCCTCTTCCCCCTATATATACGGAGGTTTTAGGGCTGATTTGATACAACTTTGCCACGGCAGCCCGACCACATATCTCCACGGTTTTACCTCTAGATCGCGTTTCTACGGAGCTCGGGCGGAGCCCTGCTGAGACGAGATCATCACCAACCTCCAGAGCGCCGTCATGCTGCCGGAGAACTCTTCTACCTCTCCGTCTCTCTTGCTGAATCAAGAAGGCCGAGATCATCGTCGAGCTGTACGTGTGCTGAACGCGGAGGTGCCGTCCGTTCGGTACTAGATCGTGGGACTGATTGCGGGACGGTTCGCGGGGCGGATTGAAGGACGTGAGGATGTTCCACTACATCAACCGCGTTCACTAAGGCTTCTGTTGTACGGTCTACAAGGGTACGTAGATCACACATCCCCTCTCGTAGATGGATATCACCATGATAGGTCTTCATGCGCGTAGGAAATTTTTTGTTTCCCATGCTACGTTCCCCATTAGTGGCATCATGAGCTAGGTTCATGCGTAGATGTCTTCTCGAGTAGAACACAAAAGTTTTTGTGGGCGGTGATGTGCGTTTTGCTGCCCTCCTTAGTCTTTCTTGATTCGGCGGTATTGTTGGATCGAAGCGGCTCGGACCGACATTACTCGTACGCTTAGGAGAGACTGGTTTCATCGCTACGAGTAACTCCGTTGCTCAAAGATGACTGGCGGGTGTCAGTTTCTCCAACTTTAGTTGAATCGGATTTGACCGAGGAGGTCCTTGGATGAGGTTAAATAGCAACTCATATATCTCCGTTGTGGTGTTTGCATAAGTAAGATGCGATCCTACTAGATACCCATGGTCACCACGTAAAACATGCAACAACAAAATTAGAGGACGTCTAACTTGTTTTTGCAGGGTATGCTTGTGATGTGATATGGCCAACGATGTGATGTGATATATTGGATGTATGAGATGATCACGTTGTAATAGATAATATCGACTTGCACGTCGATGGTACGGCAACCGGCAGGAGCCATAGGGTTGTCTTTATACGAATGTTTGTGCTTGCAGATGCGTTTACTATTTTGTTAGGATGTAGCTTTAGTAGTAATAGCATGAGTAGCACGACAACCCCGACGGCGACACGTTGATGGAGATCATGGTGTGGCGCCGGTGACAAAGAAGATCGTGGCGGTGCTTTGGTGATGGAGATCAAGGAGCTCGTGATGATGGCCATATCATGTCACTTATGAATTGCATGTGATGTTAATCCTTTTATGCACCTTATTTTTCTTAGAACGACGGTAGCATTATGAGGTGATCTCTCACTAAAATTTCAAGACGAAATTGTGTTCTCCCCGACTGTGCACCGTTGCTACAGTTCGTCGTTTCGAGACACCACGTGATGATCGGGTGTGATAGACTCAACATTCACATACAACGGGTGCAAAACAGTTGCGCACGCGGAACACTCTGGTTAAGCTTGACGAGCCTAGCATGTGCAGACATGGCCTCAGAACACATGAGACCGAAAGGTCGATCATGAATCATATAGATGATATGATTAGCACAGGGATGCTTACCACTGAAACTATACTCAACTCACGTGATGATCGGACTTGAGCTAGTGTAAGTGGATCATGAACCACTCAAATGACTAGAGAGATGTACTTTTTGAGTGGGAGTTTAGCGAGTAATTTGATTAAGTTAAACTCTAATTATCTTGAACATAGTCTAAGTCCACTTTGAATATATTTGTGTTGTAGATCATGGCTCACGCGACAGTCACCCTGAATTTTAATACGTTCCTAGAGAAAGCTAAGTTGAAAGATGATGGAAGCAACTTTGTAGACTGGGCTCGTAATCTTAAGCTAATCTTACAAGCTGGGAAGAAGGATTATGTCCTTAATGCTGTGCTAGGAGATGAACCACCCGCTACGGCTGATCAGGATGTTAAGAACGCTTGGTTAGCGCATAAGGAGGACTACTCAGTAGTTCAATGTGCAGTCTTGTATGGCTTAGAACCGGGACTTCAACGTTGCTTTGAGCGTCATGGAGCATTTGAGATGTTCGAGGAGTTGAAGTTTATCTTTCAGAAGAACGCCCGGATCGAGAGGTATGAGACCTCCGATAAATTCTATGCTTGCAAGATGGAGGAGAACTCGTCTGTCAGTGAACATGTGCTCAAAATGTCTGGGTACTCAAACCGTCTAGCTGAGCTGGGGATTGAACTCCCGCAAGAGGCTATCACTGACAGAATCCTTCAATCACTGCCGCCAAGCTATAAAGGCTTTGTGTTGAACTACAACATGCAAGGGATGAACAAGTCTCCCGGCGAGTTGTTTGCGATGCTGAAAGTCGCAGAGTCTGAACTCCGTAAAGAGCATCAAGTGTTGATGGTGAATAAGACCACTAGTTTCAAGAGAAACGGCGAAGGCAAGAAGGGTAATTCAAAGAAGAGAGGCAAGCCTGTTGCCAATCCGACGAAGAAACCCAAAGCTGGACCTAAGCCTGAAACAGAGTGTTACTATTGCAAGGGTATGGGTCACTGGAAGCGCAATTGCCCCAAGTATCTGGCTGATAAGAAGACGGCCAAAGAAAAATCAGGTATGTTTGATATACATGTTATTGATGTGTACTTAACCGACTCTCGTAGTAGTGCCTGGGTATTCGATACCGGTTCTGTTGCTCGTATTTGCAACTCGAAACAGGAACTGCGGAATAGACGAAGGATGGCGAAAGATGAAGTGACGATGCGCGTAGGAAATGGTTCCAAGGTTGATGCAATCGCCGTCAGCACAGTTTCACTTCAGTTACCATCAGGATTAGTTATGAACTTGAATCATTGTTATTTAGTGCCTGCGTTGAGCATGAAGCTTATATCTGGATCTTGTTTATTGCGAGACGGTTACTCTTTTAAGTCAGAGAATAATGGTTGTTCTATTTCTATGAGTAACATCTTTTATGGTCATGCACCCAATGTGAGAGGATTGTTCATATTGAATCTTGATAGTGATACACACATACATAACATTGAGACCAAAAGAGTTAGAGTTAACAATGATAGCGCCATATTTTTGTGGCACTGCCGCTTAGGTCATACTGGGGTAAAGCGCATGAAGAAACTCCATGCCGATGGACTTTTGGAGTCACTTGACTTTGATTCACTTGACACGTGCGAACCATGCCTCATGGGCAAGATGACTAAAACTCCGTTCTCCGGAACAATGGAGCGTGCAAGTGACTTGTTGGAAATCATACATACCGATGTATGTGGTCCGATGAGCGTAGAGGCACGCGGCAGATATCATTATTTTCTCACCTTCACTGACGATTTGAGTAGATATGGTTATGTCTACTTAATGAAGCACAAGTATGAAACATTTGAAAAGTTCAAGCAATTTCAGAGTGAAGTTGAAAATCATCGTAACAAGAAGATCAAGTTCCTACGGTCTGATCGTGGGGGTGAATATCTGAGTTTCGAGTTTGGTGCTCACTTAAGACAATGTGGAATTGTTTCACAGTTGACACCGCCTGGAACACCACAGCGTAATGGTGTGTCCGAACGTCGTAATCGTACTTTATTAGAGATGGTGCGATCTATGATGTCTCTTACCGATTTGCCGTTATCGTTTTGGGGTTATGCATTAGAAACAGCTGCATTCACTTTAAATAGGGCACCATCAAAATCCGTTGAGACGACACCATACGAACTGTGGTATAGCAAAAGGCCAAAGTTGTCGTTTCTTAAAGTTTGGGGATGTGATGCTTATGTCAAAAAGCTTCAGCCTGAAAAGCTGGAACCCAAAGCGAAAAAGTGCGTCTTCATAGGTTACCCAAAAGAGACAGTTGGGTACACCTTCTATCTCAAATCCGAGGGCAAAGTGTTTGTTGCTAAAAACGGAGCTTTTCTCGAGAAGGAGTTTCTCTCGAGAGAATTGAGTGGGAGGAAGATAGAACTTGACGAGGTTGTCGAACCTCTCATCCCTCTGGATGGTGGCGCAGGGCAAGGGGAAACCTCTGTCGTTGCGACGCCGGTTGAGGAGGAAGTTAATGCTGATGATCATGAAACTCCGGTTCAAGTTTCTGTCGAACCACGCAGGTCGATGAGACCACGTGCTGCTCCAGAGTGGTACGGTAATCCCGTCTTATCAATCATGTTGTTGGACAACAATGAACCTGCAAATTATGAAGAAGCAATGGTGGGCCCAGATTCCAACAAATGGCTGGAAGCCATGAAGTCCGAGATAGGATCCATGTATGAGAACAAAGTGTGGACTTTGGAAGTACTGCCTGAGGGCCGTAAGGCTATTCAGAACAAATGGATCTTGAAGAGGAAGACGGACGCTGACGGCAATGTGACCGTTTATAAAGCTCGACTAGTGGCAAAGGGTTTTTCACAAGTTCACAGAGTTGACTACGATGAGACATTCTCACCCGTAGCGATGCTTAAGTCCGTCAGAATCATGGTAGCAATAGCTGCATTTTTCGATTATGAAATCTGGCAGATGGATGTCAAAACGGCGTTCCTTAACGGTTTCCTTAAGGAAGAGTTGTATATGATGCAACCCGAAGGTTTTGTCGATCCTAAGAATGTTGAGAAGGTGTGCAAGCTCCAGCGATCCATTTATGGACTGGTGCAAGCATCTCGGAGTTGGAACAAACGCTTTGATGAGGTGATCAAAGCATTTGGGTTTATACAAGTGGTTGGAGAATCTTGTATTTACAAGAAAGTGAGTGGGACCTCTGTGGCGTTTCTAATATTATATGTGGATGACATATTGCTGATTGGAAACAACGTAGAGTTTTTCGAGAGCATAAAGGATTACTTGAATAAAAGTTTCTCTATGAAGGACCTAGGAGAAGCTGCTTACATTCTAGGCATTAAGATCTACAGGGATAGATCAAAACGCCTGATAGGACTTTCACAAAGCACATACCTTGATAAAGTTTTGAAGAGGTTCAAAATGGAACAGTCCAAGAAAGGGTTCTTGCCAGTTTTAGAAGGTACGAGATTGAGTAAGACTCAGTGCCCAGCAACTGATGAGGATAGAGAGCATATGCGCACCGTCCCCTATGCTTCAGCCATAGGTTCTATCATGTATGCAATGCTGTGCACTAGACCGGACGTTAGCCTGGCCATAAGTATGGCAGGTAGGTTCCAGAGTAATCCAGGAGTGGATCACTCGACGGCGGTCAAGAATATCCTGAAGTACCTGAAAAGGACTAAGGAGATGTTTCTCGTGTATGGAGGTGACGAAGAGCTCGCCGTAAAAGGTTACGTCGATGCAAGCTTTGACACAGATCCGGACGACTCTAAGTCGCAAACCGGATACGTATTTATTCTTAATGGGGGTGCGGTAAGCTGGTGCAGTTCCAAGCAAAGCGTCGTAGAAGATTCTACATGTGAAGAGGAGTACATGGCTGCCTCGGAGGCGGCTAAGGAGGGTGTCTGGATGAAGCAGTTCATGACGGATCTTGGAGTGGTGCCAAGCGCACTGAATCCAATAACCTTGTTCTGTGACAACACGGGTGCCATTGCCTTAGCAAAGGAACCACGGTTTCACAAGAAGTCCAGACACATCAAACGACGCTTCAACCTCATCCGTGACTACGTCGAAGGGGACGACGTAAATATATGCAAAGTGCACATGGATCTGAATGTAGCAGACCCGCTGACTAAACCTCTTCCACGGGCAAAGCATGATCAACACCAGAACTGTATGGGTGTTAGATTTATTACAATGTAATTCGCATGATGATGTGAGGGCTAGATTATTGACTCTAGTGCAAGTGGGAGACTGTTGTTATTATGCCCTAGAGGCAATAATAAATATAGTTATTATTATAATTCCTGTATCAAGATAATCGTTTATTATCCATGCTATAATTGTATTGAATGAAGACTCATTTACATGTGTGGATACATAGACAAAACACTGTCCCTAGCAAGCCTCTAGTTGGCTAGCCAGTCGATCAAAGATAGTCAGTGTCTTCTGATTATGAACAAGGTGTTGTTGCTTGATAACTGGATCACGTCATTAGGAGAATCACGTGATGGACTAGACCCAAACTAATAGACGTAGCATGTTGATCGTGTCATTTTGTTGCTACTGTTTTCTGTGTGTCAAGAATTTGTTCCTATGACCATGAGATCATATAACTCACTAACACCGGAGGAATACTTTGTGTGTATCAAACGTCGCAACGTAACTGGGTGACTATAAAGATGCTCTACAGGTATCTCCGAAGGTGTTTGTTGAGTTAGTATGGGTCGAGACTGGGATTTGTCACACCATGTGGCAGAGAGGTATCTCGGGGCCCACTCGGTAATACAACATCACACACAAGCCTTGCAAGCAATGTGACTTAGTGTAAGCTGCGGGATCTTGTATTACGAAACGAGTAAAGAGACTTGCCGGTAAACGAGATTGAAATAGGTATACAGATACTGACGATCGAATCTCGGGCAAGTAACATACCGAAGGACAAAGGGAATGACATACGGGATTATATGAATCCTTGGCACTGAGGTTCAAACGATAAGATCTTCGTAGAATATGTAGGATCCAATATGGGCATCCAGGTCCCGCTATTGGATATTGACCGAGGAGTCTCTCGGGTCATGTCTACATAGTTCTCGAACCCGCAGGGTCTGCACACTTAAGGTTCGACGTTGTTTTATGCGTATTTGAGTTATATGGTTGGTTACCGAATGTTGTTCGGAGTCCCGAATGAGATCACGAACATCACGAGGGTTTCCGTAATGGTCCGGAAACGAAGATTGATATATAGGATGACCTCATTTGATTACCGGAAGGTTTTTGGAGTTACCGGGAATGTACCGGGAATGACGAATGGGTTCCGGGAGTTCACCGGGGAGTTAACCCACCCCGGGGAAGTCCATAGGCATTGGGGGTGGCGCACCAGCCCTTAGTGGGCTGGTGGGACAGCCCAAAAGAGCCCTATGCGCCATAGGAAGAAAAATCAAAGAGAAAAGAAAAAAAAGGAGGAGGTGGGAAAAGGGGGAAGGACTCCTCCTTCCAAACCTAGTTGGACTCGGTTTGGAAGGGGAGAGCTGCCCCCCTTGGCTCGGCCGAAGCCCTTAGGGGTCCTTGGACCCCAAGGCAAGGCTCCCCCTCTTCCCCCTATATATACGGAGGTTTTAGGGCTGATTTGACACAACTTTGCCACGGCAGCCCGGCCACATATCTCCACGGTTTTACCTCTAGATCGCGTTTCTGCGGAGCTCGGGCGGAGCCCTGCTGCGACGAGATCATCACCAACCTCCGGAGCGCCGTCACGCTGCCGGAGAACTCTTCTACCTCTCTGTCTCTCCTTCTGGATCAAGAAGGCCGAGATCATCGTCGAGCTATTCGTGTGCTGAACGCGGAGGTGCCGTCTGTTCGGTACTAGATCGTGGGACTGATCGCGGGACGGTTCGCGGGGTGGATCGAGGGTCGTGAGGATGTTCCACTACATCAACCGCGTTCACTAACGCTTCTGCTGTACGGTCTACAAGGGTACGTAGATCACACATCCCTTCTCGTAGATGGACATCACCATGATAGGTCTTCGTGCGCGTAGGAAATTTTTTGTTTCCCATGCTACGTTCCCCATCACTTCCCTCCTCTCCATAGATTGTCTTCTTCCTCTAGATTAGTTTAGTAGAGCTCGACGAAGCCTTGCCGGATTAGTTCACCACCACCGCCACCACACCGTTGTGCTGCTAGAGAACTCATGTACCTTCCCACCCTCGCTTGTTGGATCAAGGAGGTGGAGATAGTCATCGAGCTCTACATGTGTTGAACACGGAGGCGCCGTCCGTTCGGCACTAGATCATGATTGGATCGCGAGACTACATCAATACATTTCTTAACGCTTCCCGCTTAGCAGTCTACAAGGGTATGTGGATTCGATCTCTCCTTTCGTAGATGATCATCACCGTGGATAGATCGTGTATGTGCGTAGGATTTTTTTTGTTTCCCATGCAATGTCCCCAACAGGAAGGTCCTAAGAAAACATATGTATAGGACACCATTCGACCAAACTATGTGCGATGCATGAATCGCAAACAATATGGTAATGGAATTGTCGCCAATAAAGTAAACCGTGTGTGATGGATGATCCATCAAGCACGATTCATATCAGATTTGCGTTTGTGATACGTGGCATATAGTTGATCCATATGAACTGTTTGCGATGAGCCAAAATAACATAAATGATTACCTAGATGAAGATGTGTGTGATAGAGGGCATACATGTCACTCGAATGGACTGTTTGCGATGAGAAAAAATAACACAAATGATTATCCAAATCAAGATGCACGTGACAGACGACATACATGTCAGTCTTATGAACTATTTGTGGTGAGAAAAAATAACACAAATGATTTCGTGTAACAAGATGTGTGTGATGCCCGACTAACAGGTCAGTAATCAAAATTGTGTAGGAAGACCGTTAATAACATAAGACATTCCTGATAATAAATTGTGTGTGTTGTGGGAAAACACTTGTTGATAAACAAATGTATGTGATTGTTGAAATCATCACGGACATTTTCCTTAGTTTAATCGTATGCGATGTGATTTGCTGTGTCTACACGACATCTATGCTCTGTCTATAGAACAACAAGATATATACTTATATCAACATGATTACATACCAAATTAAACATCCAATTACATAAATGGTTAAACATAACATTTGCCCGCCTCAATAAACAATAACATGCATAATAAACTAGGAGAAATGATAATGAAAACATCTACCTCTTGTGATGATGTTTGTCGATACTGCTCCGCTTGTGGCTTGATCCCTCATCATCTACAGGACATAAGCACTTCCTCATGTCACCGATTTGCATGTACATCTAGTAGCTTGTGTATGCATCCTTGGCTAGATACTTGATGTGATTTTCATCCAGTCTCTGCAATCAGGCTCTGTATGAGGCAAACTTGTTTTTGTTGCATTCATCCTTCATGTTTCTATAGTAGGGGTTGATGATGGACATGAGGAGGTCAATGAGGGAGTCATTCTCCTTCTTGCTGGCCCAGACCCTGTACTAGACTTGGATATCGACAAGCTTCTAACAGGCCAAGATCGGAGTCTTCAACGCCTTTACATCATTGGTGGTGCCATCGTTGCGAACCTAGAGTTAGGGCTATTGACAAACCTAAAGAAACGCTCACAAGGCCTTATGGCCACATAGTAGTGGTAGACGAGGATGTGATGGCGCATGCACAACTGGGTGACGATAACCTTCTGATCATAGCCGGCATGACTGTTAGTGTACTCGAGCTCGAAGCCAACCACTTTGTACTTGTACTCAACAAGCAACTGCTCCATGGCGTGGATGGAGTTCTCCACCCAGATTGGGTCATTGGTGTACATCACCAAGAGGTCCATGAACCTTCTCTGTGTGTCCACTATGGCATGAATGGTGAAGCTCATCGTTAGCACCCGGGTGGGGGCGTCATTGGATCCACTAGATATTATCTGTGTATGCATAATCGTGGTTGAAGAGATTAAGGTAAATGGCCGCGGGAACAAATGGGGGTTGTATGATCTTGAATTTTGGCATGTCTACATGGTAGTTTTTGCTACACGTAATTGTATTATGGCGCAAGTAAATGCATGGTGGCGCCATGCGTGGCGCAACCGCATGCATATGTCACCCAAACTTACGTGATCGTGCGCCGACACCAACTGTTGGCAGCATGCATGGAGGGAGGCTGACAGAGCACACATAGAGGGGCACGAGTAGAGAGCATCGTGGTTGCCTTAACCGTGAATAACCACATGCATAGACAAGTTGTACACGCAAGGAATGGCCGTATACAAGCCATCTGTACATGCATGCGGTTGTATACCATGGGCATCGTGAGAAACGACATCGCATTTCACATCTTACCGTGGGCGAACAACCGTTTGGTTCTACGTAGAGAATGATCATTTTCTATGTAGATAATTGCAAATGTTGTTTTATTATTAATCATATGTGTACATGTCATTTCATTGTCATCTCACACATCTTGTCACCGTGTTGCCTCGAAGCATTCGAGTGCATGCTTGAGCATCACACAAGTGTTTCAGATGGTGTTAGTGAGCCTGTTCCCGTGCACAACCCCCACGGTCACTGAAATCTCCCAAATCCCCAATGCTTACTGTCCTGCTATATAAACCCTCACGGTCGGCAACTCTGCATCACATTCATCCCCTTCCTCCCAGTAGTGTATCTCGTTTACTTCTCCCCAATCACCAATGGCACCAGTATGTCATTGTCGCTCAACCACTCCATCAGAGGACAAATCTAGCTAGAGGAGGTTGCACCCCGTCAGTGCCATAGTCCCTGGAAGAAAGTAGTGAACGTGGTGGCCCTGTTGGGTGTGTGTGCGCCACCTACCGCATGCTCCACCACCGCCACCCCATCATCGACCGCTCGGGTCAACACCTACTCTGCCTCCACGGCCCGAATGCGGGAGGTGGAGGCCGTCGAAGGCCAGTAGCTCGGCATTTGCATCGGCAACCTTGCACGCTACATCTACTTCCTAAGGTAGGAGGAGGAGTGCGAGGTCATGCATGCAATGAAGCTTTCATTCGTTGTGCCCGTTGCAGAAATGGCACAGAATGCGGAGATCTATGAGGAGTCCCACTACTTTGAGGAGGCTCTCAGGAGCAACAGAGGACAACAACGACAAGCGGCGGATTCCGCTCCTCCAGCTCGTCTGTAGGCTCCGCGTTCTCTAATACTTACTGAGTGCGCTCGCCGGATAATAGGATGCCGGAAGTAGTACAAAGCCCCACTTTGGTAGTATTTAGGGGCTATTTTGTTCAGTTCATATTACTAGAGATATTGTTGAACTATACTACGTATATAAAATTAGCTAGTATATATAGTTGAACTAGCTATTTTAGTACGTGGTTGGCAACAATTGGGGAAAAGTTTGTTCGTTTGATCTGTTGAGTTGAACCATTGTATAAAGAGCGGTTGCTTCATCTATGAATGAAATCTACGTTTAGTGAATTTCAGTTGCAAAATTAGACAGTACTAGTGATTTTTAGCTGCAATGTTTTTGCTAATGGTAGTGTTACAAGGTTGGCAGATGGCAATGTTACTAGATTGACAAATGCTAATGTTTATAAGTAGACAAATGACAATATACCCAATATGAAAGATGCTAATATTACCAAATTGTATGGAGTAAGCACATGAGTCATCATACAAAATCGCTTGAGATGACACGATGCACAAATCCTTTGCGCCAAATTTTTCCTTAACTTAGTGGCGAAGGAATAGCTCTGCCTTTGCAAACAGGTATTCAATCTGAAACATTTATGACGAGTGTTTTATTCAAAGAAAAAACATTGACGTTTTTTATTTACTTTGGTTAGTCTGTGCATTTAGAGAAAAATACTGAGATGATCAACCCATAGATTTCATTCACTCAAACTATGACTTTATGTTCATACGATTGACATACAATATTAAAAAAAACATACTGCGGCAACATCGTCGTGCATCGGCGATGCCATCCTCTAGGACATCGTTTTTAAAGTTGTCAAGCGTGCACAAAATATTTTGAACTTCCAATCAAAGTGTCTATCATCGCGTGATCGACATGTGGGGTCTCACGATGCTGCGAGGGTGTGGTTGATGGCTGTGTCCCATGCCGCTGAAGGGGGCGCAGCGGGTGTAGGCACATGCACGGGCACGAACATCGCATGTGCTGGAATGAGCACCGAGATTGGCACGACGGGTGCAGGAATGCGCACGTGCAAATGCACGGGCACTAACGCTTGCACATACACAAGCTCACGCGGTTCCATGGGGACCTCACTGACGCCCATGGTTTCTATCTCTACAATGGTGCTTGGCGACCAGCCCATTAATGCCATGAGGATGGTCGCTGGCGCGGGCGCGAGGACGGGAGCTGATATAGGAACAGGGGCAACGTCTACCATGACCATCTCATTCAGGGCCATGTTCACGAGGTCCCATTCTTCATTATGTTCTATATCCTTCGGCTCGGGGTTGACTTCACCAAACCGTAAGATTAGTGGTATATGATCCTTGTGCATCATGGCGTAGGTGGCCATCTACATGAAAGGAGGTAGGCAAGACGAGGAGAAGAGAGAGGATTGTGAGTGAGCAGGCAGTATGGCCGCCTATTAAACGATAGCTTGAGCGCCATCGATGGAGAAGTTGTGAGCGATTCGGGCGACGATGGAGTTCACAGGGCCTGCTTCCTAGTGAGCTTGCACAATGTACTTCTCACACGCCTCCACGTGAGCATGCAGAGTGAATGACTAGTTGCATGTCTCCCATCTACTCAAACAACTACCCACACGACACCTCCTACCAAATAAAAAGTGGGATGCATGGCGACACAAAAATGGTCAGTATAACACCCATGATTTATAAATAATACAACCATTTGCGATGCTAACGGTGCAGCTATTTGTTCCAAAATGCTTTTGTTGGCTGTTAATGTGTGCGCCATCTCTCAAAATGAATAGGAAAATACCATAATATAATTGTGCTATATCATGACGCCCCACCCGATTTCATGAATTTCATGTGATTTTTGAATTTACTATAATTTAAACTAATATTCTTAATGTTTGATCTAGAAATACGATCGAAAACTTGTCTCAAATTGGAAAACAAAACCCTACAATGCCCATATCCACCATGTCACAACATCATGCCAAGTTTCATGAATTACTGACAAGTTTTGGATTTATATAAATTTAAAAACCAACTTCGTCAATGTTAGTCGTTGAGACACGACGTCGAGATGTTTGAAATTCATTCTCATTTCTTGTATTGGACCTAAACATGCACCCAAGGACACATATATGTTTTTCAACCCATTTTGATGCACTAGAGCATGTGCTTGTAGTTCAAATTTGAATTATGCACATTAATATGCCTAGAAAACCCAGTTAATGTATCAAAAGACCAAACGAACCCCAAATAAGTCAAAATTTTAACAAAACACTCCTATTGGTATATATTGCCTATAAACAAATCAAGGCAGGTAGAGGCATCGATGTTGTATCACCCACGAAGGTGACACATGTTCCCTATTGCAACCATGAGGCTTCTTGTGATAAGTTCTCGTTTGTAAGAAACTTTTGCTAAAACTTGTCTCAAACAGGACAATTTTTTTACCGCAACATATATGTTCGATGCCATGACACCATGCCAACTTTCATGAATTTCATATGAGTTTTGGATTTACGGAAATTTAAAAAAAAATATTCTCAGTGTCTACGGCCAAGCCATGAGCCCGAGATGTTTGAAATTCATTCTCATTTCTTGCATGGGACCTAAACATGCACCCAAGGACTCATATGATTTTTTAACCCATTTTGGTGCACTCAAGCATGTGCGTGTATTTCAAATATGAATTATGCACTTAAATGCCTAGAAAACTCAATTAATGTATAAAAAGGCCAAAGGAACCTCGAATAATTCCATATTTTAGCAGGACAGTCCTATTTGGTCTATGTTGCCTCTAGAAAAAAAATAAGGAGAGAAGAGGCAGAAAATGTCGTTTCGCCCATAAAGGTGACATGTTCCCTACCGAAACCACGAGGCTTCTTGTGATAAGCTCCGATTTGTAAGAGCCTTGCTCCAAATTGGAAAACAATACCACGGCATATATGTGCCATGTCATAACACCATGCCAAGTTTCATGAATTTCAGGCAAGTTTTGGATTTACATGAATTTAAAACCCAAAATTCTCAATGTTTGCGACCAAGCCGCCATACCAAGATGTTTGAAATCCATTCACATTTCTCCATGAGACCTAAAAATTCACCCAAGGACATATATATGATTTTCAATCCATTTTGGTCCACTGAGCATGTGCTCGTGGTTCAAATTTGAATTATGCACATTAAATGCCTAAAAAATTCAATTAATGTATAAAAGGCTAAACAAATCCTGAATAATTCCACATTTTAGCGTGACACTCATATTGTTCTATGTTCCATCTAGAGAAAAATCAAGGAGAGAAGAGGCAGCGAATGTCATTTCACCCACAAAAGGGACACATTCCCTTCGGAGCCACAAGGCTTCTTATGAGAATCTCAGGTTTGTTAGAGGCTTGTAACAAACTTGTCCCAAATTAGACAAAAAATATACCATGACATATATGTGCCATGGCATGACACCGTGCCAATTTTCATGAATTTTAGGCGAGTTTTGGATTTACGGGAATTTAAAAACCAAGATTCTCGATGTTTTTGGTAGAGCCACGCGCCTAGTTGTTTGAAATTTGTTCTTATTTCTTGCATGGGACCTAAACATGTACCCAAGGACACATATACGATTTTCAACCCATTTTCGTGCACTCGAGCATGTGCTTGCAATTCAAATTTGAATTATGTACATAAATGCCTAGAAAACTAAATTAATGGATAAAAAACCAAATGAACCCCAATAATTCCATATTTTAACATGACACCTAATTGCATGTTCACAGTAGATAAATGTTCTCGCAATCCAAACACCGCCTTTTCCAATGTAATCCCATTTTCCTTTCAAAAAAAATGGAAATCAAGTACATCACAAATAGTTTATTAGCACGAATCACGTGTGATGTGGTATAATATATCTTGGGGCACTCTCACATATGGCTTTTACTGGAATCTTCGTCGGCTATAGTCCATCGCCGACGCATCAACTAAACTTGCTCCCCAAGCCTATTTTACTATTCAACCATTACCGGTGAAAGATGGGGATATGAATTTGCGTCCCGAGGGCAAATTCGACGGCCCACTCCGGCCCCAGTGTGGCTGCATCCACCATGAGTGCGCTAACAACATCCATGAGCACAACCACAATCTACGACAGGGTAGCTCCAATGATAGAAATGTCAACCGTTGTAGCTGAGATGGTGACACGAACATATTTGATGGGGATAAAAAATGGCTAGAACAACAGAACAGTTGTCCGTTCCTCGGAGGACGTTAGAGCTGTGATGGAGGCCGCCAATGCCCATGTCGAGGCTGCCCATTCCGAACTCATGTTGGTCATCACACAAATTGTAGCGGCCTTCTCTAACACCGGTCGACAGCCCACATCATAAGAATTGGCAATCATTGTGAGCGCTTGAGAAGCCATCTGTTCGTTGGCGGCCTCCTATTTGAGATGAAGACCGACCACACCCGGACTAGAGCCACCCATGCATGGCTCGTGGCAGCCTTTTCCAAAGAGATGGCATATGCGGACTGTGATATACTTGTCGACTATGTGGCGATGGATGTCAAGGAACCCCTTCCCTAGGCGGACGGCAAGCGATGGATGGACAAGGAGGAGGCGACGGATATTGACAAGTGCCATGCGAAATATTAGTCTTTGTTTAGACTAATGTTTAGATCAACCAGCTTTATTTAATTGCTAAGATTGCTCAATTCAGTAAGCGTGGGTTGTGCTATAGGCTCTTTTGTGTACCCAAATTAGCAAGTGTTGTTAAATTATGCAATGATGTGGACGACCACTGTAACTAGGAAAATTTGGACCAAATTTGCCATTGTATCCCCTTTTATCTTCCAAATCAATATGAAAATCAAGTACATCACACATCGTTTGTTAGCACAAACCATGTGTGATGTAGTATCAAATATCTTGGGGCACCCTCATATATGGCTTATGTCGGAAGCTTTGGACAAAAATTTGCACGACACATGGGTTAAGCTGTAGGAGTACTTTGTGATGCTTCAATATCGCACAAAGTTCTGAGTAAGGGACAATGTCCGATGACACTTACTGCGCCAGTTTTTCACTGCACCAAACGAAAAATTTCAGCTTTCGCAGAAATGTCTACCTCCCCCTCCTCCCGACCAAAACCATATTTCTTCTATTTCCTCCTTCCTTTCCAAGTTTATACCTCCACTGCTTGCTTGCCGCACCGTTGACTACCCACAAGTATAGGGGATCAATCATAGTCCTTTCCATAAGTAAGAGTGTCAAACCCAATGATTAGCAGAAGGAAATGACGAGCAGTTTTCAGCAAGGTATTCTCTGCAAGTCTTGGAAGTAACAATGATAGATAGTTTTGTACCATGATAATTGATAACAAGTAACAAGTAACAATAGTAGCAAAGGTGCAAGAAGGTGGCCCATTACTTTTGTATAGCAAAGGACAAGCCAAAAAGTTCTCCTATATAAAGCAAAGCGCTCTCGAGGACACATGTGAATTATCGTCTAGTCACGTTCATCATGTTTAGTTGATTCACATTTGTTACTTTGATAATTCGATATGTGGGTGGACCGGTGCTTTGGTGTTGTTCTTACTTTAAAAAGCAACCCACTTATGATTACCCCCTCTGCAAGCATCCGCAACTATGAAAGAAGAGTTAAGATAAATATAACCATAGCATGAAACATATGGATCCAAATCAGCCCCTTACGGAACAACGCATAAACTAGGGTTTAAGCTTTTGTTACTCTAGAAACCAATCATCTATTTAATACTCCCCAATGCATTCCCTTAGGCCCAAATATGGTGAAGTGTCATGTAGTCGACATTCACATGACACTACTAAATGCAGCAACAACGTATATATCATTAAAATATTGAATGAATACCAACTTCATATGATTACTTATAACAAGACTTCTCCCATGTCCTCAAGAACAAAAGTATCTACTTGCAAAGAATTTTCATGTGCAAGATCAGAGGGGTATTTAATATCATTAAGGATCTAAACATATAATCTTCCATCAGGTAAACCAACTAGCATAAACTACATGATGTAATCAACACTACTAGCAGCCCACATGTACCAACCTGAGATTTTAAGACAAAGATTGAATACAAGAAATGAACTAGGGTTTGATATGAGATGTTGTTGGTGAGGATGTTAGTGAAGATTGGTCCTCCCATGAAGCAGGAGGTGTTAGTTATGACGATGGCTTCGATTTCACCCTCCCGAAGGGATGTTCCCCAGTGGAATCATTGTGCCCGAGAGCCAAAGTGCTCCTGCCCAGGTTCTGCCTCGAGACGACGGTGCTTCATCCCGAAATTCCTCCACTTATTTTTTTTCTAGGTCAAAACCCTTCATATAGGAGAAGATTGGCACTAGAGGCCACCCATGGGACTCACAAGGCATGAGGGCGTGCCTAGGGGGTGGCCGCACTCTGTTGCCTTGTGGGCAGGTGGTGGGCCCCCTCATGTATTTCTTTGCTCTGGTATATTTTATATATTCCACAAAAATTCTCCAAGAAGGTTTAGGTCATTTGGAGTCCAGGAAATTTCCAGATTTGCCATAGCACTTTCAGGTCCAGAATTCTAGTTGTCGGTAATTCCCGTCTTTGTATAAACCTTGTAAAATAAGAGAGAAAAGGTATAAGGATTGCATAATAAAGTGAAATAATGCCTGAAAACATTATAAATATCAATAGGAAATCATGATGCAAAATGGACGTATCAACTCCCCTAGCTTAGACCTCGCTTGTCCTCAAGCAAAGGCCGAACTCGATAATAATGACCACATGTTTAGAAAGAGGGAGAGAGAGATAGAGAGAGAAAGAGAGAGAGGTGTTGATAAAAACAAAAATACGAACATGATGGCATCATGACCATTACAATAGAAGCAATATATCGTCATAAAAACTTCTCATGAACAAGTGGTAATCTATTCATAGGCTAAAGTATAAACTACAAACCTTCTTGAAAATTGACAAACTATGTTCTTAGTCATTGAGCCAGTTACAATTCATCATATTTCAGCAAGAGTCTATGTCAAAGATTTGTTTAGCAAGTTCACATACTCCACTATCATTTAGCCTTCTATGATTGATGACACTCATGTCATATTTGTGAAACAAAAATCATTAATTCGATACAGAGGAAGATAAGGGTTTATACTTTTCACCACCCAACTACTTATCTTGAGGATAATGTCAACAATAATAAATCATGATCACCTACATCCAGCTGGATATATATGCCTGGATCTTTCCCCATCGCATGAGGGTTGCCAAGTAGAGAGTAAATAAGGTTGGAATAGGGATGAACATTAATGACTCTTGCATAAAAATAAATACATGAAAGTAAAAATTTGTCCCTTTGCAAAGGGAATTAGAGGTTGTCATGCGCTCTTTAATTCAATGTGCAAGATCTTAATGGAAAGGAACGTCATTTTATGTTGCCCCTTGTGATAGCAACCTTTATTATGCAGTGTTTTGCTTTTATTTGTTTGCCATCACAAGTTCATACAAAGCTTATTTGCCCTTGCAATAAAACATCATACATATTTAGGAGTAATTTGTATTTTTTTATACTAATGACAACTTACTTGAATGATCTTGTTTAATCCATAGGTAGATATGGTGGACTCCCATGGCAAGAAACTAGGTTTATCGATTTATGGATGCGAAAATAGTATCTTTACTTGGTGCGAAGTTTTCGCTAGCAAAGGTTATGAGCATGCACCACATGTTGGAGGATCCATAGCATATAACTTCTTTGTGAATATAAGCAAACATAACTCATTACATTGTCTCCCATGTCCAACGCCAACTAGTTAATCTTGCATAGAATATTTAACGGTGGCTCACATCTTAAAAGATATTCAAGATAATATATTTATATGTGAGACCTCCCTTCCATTATTACTTTTTTAGGAAATTGAATCAATGACTAATACTATGTTTGTCAACTTCCAAAAAGTTTATCAATCATACTTTTTTATGTGAGTCCATTATTCCCCTTGGGATGAGCATACAATCTTTTATTTATGTATTCTTTTCATAGCTAGGATTGATGCAAGAAGGTAAAGCAAACAAACTCAAACTACTCTTTATTATATAACTCTCAAACTTGATTACATCGATAGATAGATCACAAAGCAAAATACTCAAAACTAAATGACACTAGGACTTTATTCCTCTAAACCAAAGAGCAACTAAAGATCGAACTAGAATAGGTAATGATGATTGATGCGGAGGCCGGGGAAATCCTCCTTTTCTAAAAAAAGGTAATGATGATAAAACTGATGGTGATACGATACTGGGGCACCTCCCCCAAGCTTGGAACAAGCCAAGAGTGGTGCTCCTACCAGTGTACTCAAGTTTCTTTCTTGGGTGATGGTGGTGGTGAAGTGGCAGGCTTGTTTTACATAATGGGCAACAGGGCATCCTTCAGTTCTCGCATCTCCCGGAGCAACTTGTCGATCATTGCGGTGTTCTTTTGCACCTCCGCCATAAGATGTTTATTCTCAGGCCACCAAGAGATTTTCCCTGCATCACTTTCACTTGGACTACAGATGTCCCGATTCGATGGTATATCTGAGCAATGTGTATTCTCAACCATGTAGTTATGAATCAAATTATGGAAGTTATTTCCACGTACCAGCCGAGGGGTTTCCTCGGATTTGATTCACTTTACACTTCTTGAACTGATTGAGTTCTCCATCTCATTGGTAGAAAAGGGTTTGGACAGGTGGAGATGCCCACCAACATGCCATGCTTCAAGGTCCGGTGCACACTTCCATAGAGTCCATAGATTCTTCCCCCATGATGACTTCCTCGGTTCCTTCTCTTTCAAACTCCATGTGCAGCAACCAAGCCTCATCATCAATGTTGTTGGAGGAGGACGACAACATAACTTCCAAGCCTTGAAATCTCTGACAAAAAATAGCTCGAAACAAGAACATAGAGAAAACTAGCAATATGGTGAGCAAAAGATACGGGAGTATACATAATGATTTTTCCCGTGCACGACAAGTATTCAAGGCGAAAACGGAGTCAGAAAGGCACATGAGGGCCCACAAGGTAACTTGGCACACCCAGGGCGTAGTGCGTGCCATGTTGCCTTGTGACCTTATTATGGGTCCCCTGGGATGGTTCTTATTTTTGTAGTTTCTGTAATATTCCAAAACAGACATAAATATTTTTTATGGAATTTTTGGATCAATTTACTTACCGTATCACATACCTACTCCTTTCAGGTATCTAGATTGTTCTGCAAGGTCTCTTCTATATGTTCTTCTCGTGTCATCACTTGAATAATATTAGTTTCAACATTAACGGGCATACCTAAGATAGAATGTTTAGTTCTTTTTCAGTTAACTATTCGCGAATTAGTGCCTTCGGCATTGCTTATCCTGATAGCTCCGGAGTGACAAACTTTTTCGATGATATATGGTCCTTCCCATTTAGATAGAAGCTTTCATGCAAAGAATCTGCAACGAGAATTGTACAAAAGTACTTGATCACCTACTTTAAATTCCCGTCTTTGGATTCTTTTGTCATGGCATTTTCATAAGCTTGTGTCCTCCATTCATGCAAAAAGCTAATATCAAATAACCTCTTTTCACCGGCAAGTTTGAAATCATAATTAAGTTCTTTAATTTCCCAATAAGCTTTATGTTGTAACTCAAGAGGTAAATGACATGCTTTTCTATAGACCATTTTATATGGAGACATACCCATAGGATTTTCACAAGCAATTATGTAAGCCCATAATACATCGTCAACTCTAAAGTCTTTGGATGTATGGTTAGACCGAAACCGGATGTGCAAAAAGGACATGAAGTCATTGGATCATTATCATGAACTCCGAAGAAACCCCGACAAACTATGAAGTTTGTTTTTAAACCCTAATGGCATTAGGAGGACTTACAAGATGAGCAGTGAAGAGTTGGAGGAGACCGCGTTTCGAAGGAATATTGGAGGTTCGGATGAGCTTCGGTGACGACGGCACAGGGGCGAGATTGATCGTGGATTCGGGACACCGGAGGGCTCTAGGATGCCACTAGACACGAAAGAAGGAAGATGATGTAAAAAATATGAAGGGGGGCTGGATGGACTATTTATAAGGGGAAAACCTGAAACAACACGGTAAAAAATGATCTGTTATAGCAAATCATGGCTATGAAGACGCATTGTCACATCCCTAACCCTTAAGCAAGATAGCATTGTGCTCATGTCTTCTTTGCTTTTGCATGTAAGAAGTTTCAACAAAAACAACAAAGTGGCAAAGGAAAAACTCAAAACCCTAGCCACCATTTCAATTAAAGGAATTTTCAACTAGTTCAAAATCAATGAACCCAAAATGGCCTCAAGAAATGTTCAAACTTTCTGATAAATCATGAAAGTAAATGAGCATTGGAGAAAACTATTTTCTTGACACTTTAAGCATTTTAAATAAATGCAAAAGCCACTGGTTTCAAATTTAAAATTTGAAATCAGAAACTATAGTTTTCCAAAATTGTTGAAAGTCTTGGAAATGAGTGGGGATATTATGACAAATATTTCAGGAGGTCTAAAATAGTTTTTACTTTTGTTTTGGAGCTGAAATAATTAGCAAAGCAATAAATAGCAAAATAGAAAAACAAAAACAGAGGAAATGGAAAAAGACTTACCTGCCGCCCAAGCCTGGCCCGGCCCATCTCCCCGCTCGTCCCCTCCCTCGCGCCAGTAGGCAGCAGGAGGTGGCCGCCGCCTCCTCCGGCGCGGCCACGCACCTGCGTGCCTGCCTGGCCGCCGGTTCGTGCTGGCGACGACGGGGATAAGCTCCCCAGAGCTTCCCCTATCCATTCCCCGCCTCGGTTCTTCCCCTCCTCCCGGATCCCCTCCTTCTCCCTGCTGCCGCCATTAGAGCCGAGCTCGAGCTCGAGCTGGCCGTGCCCCTGGCCATAGGATCCCCTCCCAGAGCACGCCATTAGCTCCGCCTTGTCGCCCTGGTCGTCTCTGCAGAAGCCGAAGTCTCCTCGAGCCCTGCAACGCCCGCAACGCCGTCGTCTTCCTCCTCCGGCCGCCGGACCTCTCCCGTCGATTCGTCGCCCCCAGGCCTTCCCCGAGCCGTCTAAGCTCTGCTCTGCACTCCCTATGAGCATGCGGTCGTTTCCCCTAAGTTTTCCCCGTCGATCCCCTCCTCTAGACCTAGTTTCACCGGAGCCCGACGAGGACCGCCGCTGCCGCTCGTCGCCGGTAGCCCTCCGATGATCAGTTCATCCTCCCGAGAGCACCAGCAGCTCCAGGACGACGCGTAGATGCCGTAGCAGCTAAGAACCGAGCGTAGATCCCCCTAATTCAAAGACCCCAAGGACGCCCGATCTTCGACCGCTGCTCCGGCTCGTCGCCGACGCATCTTCCGGTGACCCTAGCCTCCCCAGTTGGTCCTGCCAGATCGGCCACTTCGCGAGCTCGCTGTAGCTGCCAACCGCGTGCGTTTTGGTGCTGTGCAGCGCCGTCTAGGTCGCCTCCGGCGAGCCCTCCGCCGCGGGTTTGGTCGCCGGCGACCACCCTCCGGTGGGCGTCGACGTGGCCGACCATTAGGGCGTAATCGCCCTCCCCTCAGTCGCTGCCAGAGGGCCCCACGCCTGGTCAAACCCCAATTAAGGGCTGGTCAGCGCGGGATTAGTCCCAGAGAGGCTGACCAGTGGGGCCCCCGTGTCAGGTTTGACCTGAACAGGTCGGCTGACCTGCTGACGTCAGCCTGATGCAATAAATGGAATTTCCAGTATAAAACTAATTCAGGAAATTGCTAAAAATTGCAAAAATCATAGAAATTAATCTGTAACTCCAATGAAAATAAATTATATATGAAAAAGTATCAGAAAAATTCAAGGATTCTGATTATGCTATTTTCAGCTATGTTTGAAAAAGTTACAGAACCCTAAATTGTGAAATAAGGAATAATTCAATTCTTTTAATCACTTCATAAATGGAATTTGCAAAAATATTCAAATTTCATTATAAATGCAATGATCACACACTGCCCTAGATATAAATCAGTATCATAACATGACATTCATGCATGTTAACACCAAGTTGATCTAAGCATCAAGTCGAATCAATTAAACCGGTATCCGAGAATACCCCGTTTGAATTGCTATTCGAATGTGATTCAAATCAACTCTAAACCTAATACATGTTGAAAATAATAATTTATCACTTGCATTCTCATGCCATGCTCATGCATCATTTTGAGTGCATATGATTGTAGAATGTTGCCATTCTTTCGGTAGGCTCCGCACCCCCGGATTCCACCGAATATCCGTCTGACGGATATCGTTCCTCCTCTGAGCAACAAGGCAAGCAACCCTTTTGATCATCCCGATAACTCCTATGTTCCTGCTCCTGCATCTAATTATTGCATTAGGATCAAATGCTTCAACTGCTTTTGCCACGATAGTTGGACCCACTTCCTTTGCATGACTTAACCTTGTCACAGTAAATAGCCGAACCTTGCAACCTAGCATACCTGGTAGTTGCTTGAGCTATGATGTGCCTTATCCTGCTATGCATGCTATGCTTAGAGTTGTGTATGGTCTGTCATCTGGGAGATGAACAGAATTGTGGAATGTGTTCGGTGAGCAAAGGTTGTGTGTTGAACTTGATTTGGTAAAGGTACCGGTGAAAGGCTGTGTAGGAGTACATGGCGGGTTGTTTCATTGGAACCGTCCATAGGAACTGAGTTCCGTGTATGTAATCCAAGACTAGATACTACCACATGCTGGGCCCTGAAATATGACCCCGCTCGGCCTATTAATCGCGTAGTACTCGGTCCAGGAGTTGCAAGTAGTTTCTGGTGTTTATAGTAATGCTGGAGGCCGTGCATGGTGCTGACCTGAGAGGTGGGCCGTGATGTGGTAGGCAGTGGCACGGTGTACAAAGTGGCACCCAGACGGTGGGTTGGGAACCCTGCGCACATCGTTTGAGGCCGTGGCGGAAACCTCGGCCGGACTTTCGTACGGGTTACTCTCAGATAGGCGATAAACCTGGACTAGGTACTAGTGTGGTTAACGGTCGTGGCCGACTCCCTCGCTGGGCTTCCGCTTGAAGGTTGCCGAGGTGCATGACGTGCACATGGCGATAAGTGGCGGGAGCGTGTGTGACGAAGTACACCCCTGCAGGGTTATGATCTATTCGAATAGCCGCGTCCGCGGATATGGACTACTTGGAGACATATGTTGTTCATAGATAACTTCAATGGCTACTCATAAAATTGTCAAGATAAGCGTGAGTGTCGTGGACGGCATTTCGTATGGAGACGGAATGATTCCACGATAGTGTATTTTTGTGGTGTTAGTGGACTCGTGTGCGAGAAATCAAGTTGTCAAAACTAATTTCAACAGCAAGTTGTCTAGCCACGAGTCAAATGCTGGCTTTCCGCATGAAACCCCACAATACCTTCTTGATACCTTGCATGAGTAGTTAGTCATCCTAAAGTCTTGATGAGTACCTTCGTACTCATGTTTGCTTAATAAATGTTGCAGAGGTTGCTAATGACCCTAATGGAGGGTTCTTCGTAGACATCGACGACGACGAGTAGCTGGTGTCCCAGCTACGATCTGGCCCTACGTCGGCTCTGTAGTATAGTCAGACCATGTGCCTTCTAGCTGCACTGTCTGTACCCAGACAGTTTATAACTCTTCCGCTGGCTTGTATTTGTATGACTGTTATTATGGGTCGAGAGACCTTAATGTGTAATATTATGTGTGTGGCTCTTCCGAGCCTCTTAAATAAAGCTTGTATATGGTTATGGTTATGTTGTGATGCCATCGATGTATCTATACATATCGGTATGCCATGCGTACGTGTGTCTTACTTGATATGTATGGGGTTCGAATACCTAGTCGTGAACTTTAGTAGCACTCCTTACAAGGAAATGCCCCTTTGTGATCCAACGAGCCTTGGTAGTTCGCTATTGCTCCAGACACATTGGTTGACCGGCATGTGTCCTTCTTAGCTGCTGTGTCTGTCCCCTTTGGGGAAATGTCACGCGACGTAATGGAGTCCTTGTAGCTTGCTACGACTCGTCTACGTTCGTTGATGACCGACACCTGCTTTGTTGGGTCATGTATGCCTGTCCTTGTGCGGAACTGCCACTTTGGTTTATGACTAGACATGTCGATCCGGGTTCTTTGACATTGGATTGCTAGCGACACTATCGCATACGTGAGTCAAAAGACGCAAACGGTCCCGGCTAAGGTAAGGCTGCAGCCGTGGAGTTAACCGTGCGTGAGACCACAAAGGGATGCGATGTGTTACAGGCTGGATTCCTATGGCTTAGGATCAGGGTCCCGACACGCCTCAATTCCCGCACGAGGCCGGATTTGACGGTTATTTAAAAGATTCACAATCAAGGCACGCTATTGCTAGGGGACAATGATGTGATGTCATGAAGGTGCCTATCAGAAAAAAAGACTAAGTCTCACAAAAGGAATAAATGACCTGGCTAGTATTGACTTGTACAAAGGTTCAAGCAGAGAAATCCCGGCTTAACGACAAAGCTCAAGTTTTAGTTTCACGGTTAAGGTTTTCCTTTATATTGTTCAAGATGAAGTTTAACATGGGTAAACCCAAGTTAAACCGGGGGCTAATGTTGGGGATAAACCCCATAGAGTGGACCGTGAGGAAGACGACTAGGCTGTCGGAGACGGTGGCTCAAGTGGCATGGTCACATGCAAGAGGCAAGAAGAGCCCGAAAGTCCAAGGCACACGAGGCAACTCGTAGAAGGCCGACTCATAGGCCAGTATTTGGCAGGTCATCTCATGAAGGGAGGCGCAAGGTATTTTACATATGCGAGAGACAAGATCACTAGGAGTTAGATTAAGTCACGGGTTGCTATGCGACCCAGACTCTATTGTAATCTTACAGCCTCAACCTACATATAAAGGAGAGACCTTGAGAGAGAGGACACGTTAGAAATCCTCGAGAGCTAGGTTAGCGATTCTGCACCCTTGTATTTGATATCATCATCAATAGCACAAATAGCAGGACGTAGGTTTTTACCTCCATCGGAGGGGCCGAACTTGGGTAAACCCTTGTCTCTCGTTCCCGATCAACCCCATCCAAGCAACCACCTAGTTGTGATGGCTCTTAGACTTAGTCCGACACGAGGACATATGTCATGGCAAAACCATGCCACACATGCTACTCTCTGGTGCACCCTTTCCAATGTGCACCACATCACAAACAATTCCTAACTATAAACCGTGTACGATAAGGAGACTATCACACACATTTAGTTCCACTATGATCATCTATGATAGGATATAAGAGTGCATACGTTTATCCTTATAAAACCGTATGTGAAGGTTGAATCCATCCCACATGTGACGCTTTTGATAAATATTTGTGATTTGTAAAATGTCCCAAACTTATCATCCATACTTCCCAAATGTGTCATCCAGAATACCTGTGTCAGATGAAGGCCAATAGCACGCGTTCTTCTTTGACCAACGTTTACGATGGGAACGACATCATAAACAGTTCACGATAGAAAATCGTGTGTGTTAAGGAGACTAGCACAAACACCCTATGATGAGGAATTGTGTGTGCTGGTCTTGTTAATCTCACATGTTATTTCTATGTTGACCATGTGCGCAACATGCATTCATTGCACACACCGCAAGTGGAGAAACGTATGTGATCTTGAAGTTGATCTCATATGTTTTTCCTTTTCAAACCGTGTGCATTGTAATGGCTTGCATAGCATAATTAACCCCTAATTTAATACATGCATTCAGAATTCACATAATCTAAATTTGAAAGTAGGAAGTCATGTATTTCATATTGAATCATGTTTAAATATAGGTTGAAGAATGAATGCATAATTCGATTCACACGTACACATACTTAAGAACTACATAAGCACCAAGTCGCAAAAAAGGAAAAAAAACATATATGGGACAAATAAAGAATGATGGAACCACAGCTGTATTAAAGACGGTAAAGAGAGAACCGAAAGACATTCTCGTTGTTGGAGAAGGTTAAGTGGAATGCCCATATTGTGCCCTCCTCCATGCCTAACACATGAACGACTCTAGGCCAGCCCCTAGTGATGGCCACCCGCCCATCCTTCAATGTCTTCATTACGACTTCTTGATACTCATTATAGTCTCTATGATATACTTTAACGTTCATTACGTGTCCATCAATCATGCACTTTGCGAGGTAATCTTGAGTAATTGCTTTGGGAACCACTTCAAAACAAAAAGTTCCAGACATTGTTGTGTGACAACTCATTATGGGCGATTCTAATAGAAGGCCACAAAGTTCGTAGTTACCATCCTACGACTCACTGTTGTGTTGGATAGAGCGTAAACAAATAGTCTAATTGGCATCGTTCGTCTCTTTTCCCTAACAATCCTTATCAGTTTCCTCACTTGATGCTGGTTCATGAATATTTCATTTCCCCACATGCAAAAAGGGTCCAGTCATGGATCTTTACCAAGGACATATGTACCTACAAGCAACAAGCCAATATTATAAGCTACAATGAAGCTGTAGAATGTTGTAATATATTACTCCATCAGTTCCACGACGGGTTGCATATAAACATTTTGAGAAGTCAACATTTACTAACTTCATCCAAGCTTGTAGAGAAAAACATATACATCTAGAATTCCAATTCCATTTCATTAGATACATCAAAAATTTACTTCCATATCATATACATCTTAGTATGGTATATATAAATATTATTCCCAATAAATTTGTTCACAGTTTGAAAAGTTTGACTATTCAAAGAATCTACTCTCTATGTTCCTAAATATAAGTCTTTTTAGAAATTCCAAAAGTGGACTACATACAGAGCAAAATGAGTTAATCTACACTCTAAAACATGCCTATATACATCCGTATGTAGTCCAATAGTGGAATCATTAAAAAGACATATATTTAGAAATGGAGGGAGTATATGTAGTACATTATGGAACGTATGGAGTATATGCGGAGGTATGAAAAAACATCGGTCGAAAACATCGGCCACTCCAATTGTTTTCCTGTGCAAGTACATGTAAAGTCATGATAAGTACAATAGGCTTAACATCAACCAAAAATACAAGGTATCTTCTTGAAATAAAAAAGGCATATATGCTCACTATACCAACCAAATATAGCCATTGGAAACTGGACAAATGATCGATGCAATCAACCTAACAATAAGATTCAGAAAAGCAATGCATCTGCTTGAAAACAAGACAAATGCTCACTGCAATCAACCTAACAACCAGATATAGAAAAGCAAGGCATCTTCTTGAAAACTAGACAAATGCTCACTGCAACCAACCCGCCAACCAAATTTAGAGAAACAAGGCATAAATGTTCGAAGCAGCAGTTAAGGGCACTCGTTAAAAACACTAGGCATAACATGTGGTATTGATGAAATTGAACTACACAGTTCATACTTGCACATAATGAACATCACATTATGAATAACTGAAAGAAACAAGGCATATATGCTCACTCTAACAACCAAATATAGCCATTGAAAACTGGATAAATACTCAATGCAACCGACCTACCAACCAGATGTAGAAAAGCAAGGCATCTTCTTGAAAACTGGACAAATGCTCAATTAAACACTACATTATTATTGCATGACAAAAGCTACTACAACAATGGGTACGAGAGGTCTAGCTACAAAAGTATGATTTGCTCACATGATGTTGCCTCACTTGTGATGGACGGGCTCCTTCCACTTGCAATTTGTGGCATCGAGGGTGCGCTTCCTGATGTCGCAGATGGGATGTTTCCCCTTGTAATAGCCGTAGTGTGTACCCTTCTGTTGGTCGATGAGATCTGACTTTGGAGCTAAGGATCCCAAGCCACCGTCGTAGAACGTTTCCTTAAAAAATGACAAAATGGGCTCGATGGAGTAAAATGATCGCAAATCCATGACCACGAGGTGGACGAGATCAACGACAGGGCCTTTGAAGAGATCGATAGCGATTGAACCAGAGGGGTTGCCGATGGACTACTTAACTTGTGACATGGCCCAAGTGAAGTCGTTGATGTTGACGAGCTTGATGTCGTAGCCAGCTCTCCTGAGATACAGGAATACGCGAGCGCACAGACTTGAAGCCTTTAGCAAGGCAACGTAGTCAACATCCTCACCGACTTCCGCGGTGAGGTGTTCCTCTAGGATCGAATGGTCAGCACGAATGACGCCCACCTCGTCAGCGTAGTATGGAGAGGCCATAATATACTTCTTCTTTCTCGAGCTCAATGAGATATGTGGTCGGGCTAATTAGGCTGCAACTCTCTGGATTACAGGATGTGGATCTAGGGAAAGGGACACCACCGGACCCATCTAAAAACTTAGCGCAGCGATGGTGTATGTGGAGTGGTGGGTAACCTGAACTTGTTTAGGTAGGATGCACGGGGCAGACCGGCTGAGGTTGGTGGTGGAGGGTAGCGGCGTGGGGGAGCTAGGGTTCAAGCGGGGGAGGAAGGGGGAGGGGGGCTAGTGTTGTGTGGACTAGGGGGTATTTGCAAATGTGCCGATGCTACAGACAATTTTAGTAGTAATGGTGTGGGCGGAGATGGTGTTGGATGAGGGATGGCGATGATTCTAATGCGTGGGCAACCCAAATTTTACTATAGGGTCGATGGTGGATGAGGGAGGGTGACAGTTGAAATACCGCTCCCACTTAAATTTTGGTGAAGTAACTAAAGCAGGGAAGGAGCAACTAAGACCGCACACGGTCCAAACATAATAAAGTGTGTATGATGTACTGAAATGCCACAAAACCATGAATTTGTGCATCAATCAAGGCGGGTAGCTTTTTCTGAGATTTCTCAAGGTGGGTTCATCTCACACGGTTCATCCTCATTTTTAGACGCAAACATGAAATTCATCCTAAATTTGCACATACCCACAAACATATGACACAAACATTTGGCTAATTTTCACCACGAAATGTCTTATTTTTGGAGCGTATTAGTTGACATTACTTCATAAGCTCACTAATTTACAAACATTTCGCCAATTTAGATGAAGACGAACTGCACAAAATATTCACTATGCCATGGATGCTTACGAACGTCGCGCCTCCATCGTCAGCATGACCTTCCTCGTCTCAGAAGGGGTTTTCACACGAGCTCGTCAAGTTGATGAGCTCCATTGGTGCCATGGTGGCGATCGGCGAGGCTACCACGTCCGGAGTGACTACGACGCCTCTTGCTAGGTCTAGCGCTGTTGACGAAGCTACCTTTGCCACGGCCGCATTCCCCAGGGCAGTGTTGCGGCAAGAAAAGTCCTTCCTTGGCGCTAGGAATTCTTCTTGCTACTTCTCTGATTTGCGTCATTTTTTTCCCTTGAAGAGGAAAGGGTGATGCAGCACAGGAGCAGTAAGTATTTCCCTCAGTTTGAGAACAAAGGTATCGATCCAGAAGGAGGGCCTCGTCAAGTCCAGAGTACCTGCGCAAACACAAACAAGCTTGCACCCAACGCTTCAAAGGGGTTGTCAATCCCTTCAAGATTTTTTGCAAAGTGAGATCTGAAGGCGGAAAGTGCAACGAAGTAAAAAGTGTAAGGCTGAAAATATGGTGTGGAGTAGACCCTGGTGAAAGTGTTAGGCTTTCTGCATCTACTACTATTACTCCACACATCGACCGCTATCCAACATGCATCTAGTGTATTGAGTTCATGACGAACAGAATAACGCTTTAAGCAAGATGACATGATGTAGAGGGATAATCTCAAACCAATGATGAAAACCCCATCTTTTTACCCTTGATGGCAACAACACGATGCGTGCCTTGCTACCCCTTCTGTCACCGGGTGAGGTCACCGCACAATATGAACCCAAAACCAAGCACTTCTCCCATTGCAAGAATGATAGATCTAGTTGGCCACACAAGACCCACAACTCGAAGAGAATTACAAGGATATGAAATCATGCATAAGAGAGATAGAAGAAACTCAAATAAGATTCATAGATAATCTGATCATAAATCCATAATTCATAGGATCTCAACAAACACACCGCAAAAGAAGATTACATCGGATAGATATCCATGAAGATCATGGAGAACTTTGTATTGAATATCCAAGAGAGAGAAGAAGCCATCTAGTAACTAGCTATGGACCCGTAGGTCTATGGTGAACTACTCACGCATCATCGAAGAGGTCATGGTGTTGATGGAGAAGCCCTCCGTATCCGAATCTCCCCTCCGGCAGGGCACCAGAACGTGGCCTAGATGGGATCTTGCGGAGACAGAAGCTTGCGGCGGCGGAAAAGTACTTTCGATGATCTCCTGATTTTTTTTGGGATTTTTAGGGGATTTATAGGCGCAACCCCTAGGTCAGGCGGTGCTCAGGGGGCCCACAAGCCTGGGTGGCGCGGCCTACCCCCCTGGCCGCGGGGTGGGGGCTTGTCGGCCCCTGAGGCTCCCCTTCCTTGGCTCCCAAGCTTCCCGATCTTCTTCCGTTCCAAAAAATATCCTTTCGGGGATTTTCTTCCATTTGGACTCCGTTTCAAAATCTCCTCTAAAAGGGGTCAAAAACATGGAAAAAACAGGAACTGGCACTTGGCACTGAGTTAATAAGTTAGTCCCAAAAATATATAAAAGGTAAGAAAAACATCCAAAGTTTGACAAGATAATAGCATGAAACCATCAAAAATTATAGATACGTTGGAGACGTATCAAGCATCCCCAAGCTTAACCCCTACTCGTCCTCGAGTAGGGAAGTGATAAACAATGAATTTTTGATGTGGAATGCTACCAAGCATAGTTGTCCTTTGCAAGTTCTTTCACGTGACATGAATATTCAGGTCCGTATGATTCCAAACAATAGGTTGCTATTGACATGAAAACAGTAATACTTCAAGCAAACTAGCAAAGTAATCATGAACTTTCAAAATAACAAGGCTAATGAAAGTTATCCCTACAAAATCATATAGTCTGGCTATGCTCCATCATCCTCACACAACTAATGTAAATCATGCACAACCCCGGTATTGGCCAAGTAATTGTTTTCGCACTCTTACTTTCTCAAACTTTTTATAACTATCACGCAATACATGAGCGCCAGCCATGGATATAGCACTATAGGTGGAATAGAGTGTGGTGGTGGTTGTGAGATAAAAAGGAGGAAATGGTCACATTGACTCGGCATATCAATAGGCTATGGAGATTCCCATTAATAGATAGCAATGTGAATGAGTAGGGATTGCCATACAAGAGATGCACTAGAGCTATAAGTATGTGAAAGCTCAAAAGGAAAACTAGTGGGTGTGCATCCAACTTGCTTGCTCACGAAGACCTAGGGAAATTTTGAGGAATCCCATCATTGGAATATACGAGCCAAGTTATATAATGAAGATTACCACTAGCATATGGTAGTGACAAAGCAAGAAGCTTTCAATCATGAAGAACATGGTGCTATCATGAAGCACAAGTGTGGAAAAAGATAGTAGCATTGTCCCTTCTCTCTTTTTTTCATTTGGGCTCTTATGTCTCTTTTTTTGGGGGCTCTTTGGCCTCTTTTTTTTTATTTCCTCACATGTGAGAATGCTCTAATAATGATGATCATCACACTTTTATTTACTCACAGCTCAAAGATCACAATGATGATGACTCCATAGGAAATGCCTCCGGCAGTGTACCGGGATGTGCAACGATCTAGCATGGCGTATGACGTTGAAACATCTCGCTAGCTTTCTTACGATCATGAAATAGCAATATGAGAGTGACGGCACAAGTCACGAGACGGAACGGTGGGAGTTGCATGGCAATATATCTCGGAATGGCTATGAAAATGCCATAGTAGGTAGATATGGTGGTTGTTTTGAGGAAGGAATTTGGTGGGTTTGTGCACCGGCGAGAATTGCGCGGCACTAGAGAGGCTAGCAATGGTGGAAGGTGAAAGTGCATCTATACCATGGGCTCACATTAGTCATGAAGAACTCACATACTTGTTGCGAAAGTTTTTATTAGTAATCGAAACAAAGTGCTAAACGCATACTCCGATGGGAAGTTTTGGTAGGTGTAAACCATCGCGCGATCCCGACGTCAACACAAAGGATGACAATCAATAGATCAATCATGCTCCGACTTCCTAACATAGCGGTTCACCATACGTGCATGCTATGGGAATCACTAACTTCAACACAAGTATTTCTAGATTCACAACACCCTACTAACATAACTCTTAATATTACCAAATCCATGTCTCAAAACTATTTGAGAGGAATCAAACCTTCTCTTTCTACTCAATGCACATGAAGATGGAGGTTTTTGCATCTTTTTGGGTATCTATCACTTTTGGGACTACTTTCATAGCATAAGCCAACTACCAAATCACGCACCGCCGTGCTCTAAAAGATATAAGTGAAGCACATAGAGCAAAAGTATCTAGCTCAAAAGATATAAGTGAAGCACTATGAGCATTCTAGCAAAATCACGATGAGTGCATGTCTCTCTCTCTCAAAAAGGTGTGCAGCAAGGATGATTGTGACACAACAAAAGGAAAAGACTCCTACGATACAAGACGCTCCAAGAAAAACACATATCATGTGGTGAATAAAAATATAGCTCCAAGTAATGTTACCGATGGATTGAAGACGAAAGAGGGGATGCCTTCCCGGGGCATCCCCAAGCTTAGGCTTTTTGGTGTCCTTGAATTTGGCTTGGGATGCCTTGGGCACCCCCAAGCTTGATCTCTTTCCACTCCTTATCTCTTTTTCCATGACAACATCACCCAAAACTTGAAAACTTCACAACACAAAACTTAAACAGAAACTCGTGATAACATTAGCACAAGAAAACAAACTACCACTTCTTTTGGTACTGTAGCAAACTTTAATTCTATCTATATTGATGTTGGGATACTGAATTCTCACTTTTCCATGGCTAGTACCCCCCCCCCCGATACTAACCATAGTTTCATCAAAACAAGAAACCAACTCAACAAAAACAGAATCTGTCAAAAACAGACCACTCTGTAGCAATCTGTATACTTCGTATACTTCTGGTACCTCAAAAAATCTGAACAATTACGATGGCCTGGGAAAAAATCATATCAACCAGCAGCAAAAAGAATCAACTCAAAATCTCTTTCTGAATAAAAATGAAAAATCATCTCGTGCGCGAAAAGTTTTTGTCTTTTTCCAGCAGGATCAAACAACCATTACCAAGACTAGTCATAAAGGTTTTGCTTGGCTCAAACAAAAAAAGAAACACAAAAAACACAATCACAACAGAATTATGAAAGTGTGGACGCAAAAAAACAGAAAGAAAAAGATAAATTCATTGGGTTGCCTCCCAACAAGCACTACTGTTTAACGCCCTTAGCTAGGCATAAAAGCGATAGAATCACATATCATCGTCTTTGGTGCTCAAACCATAAGTAGCGTGATCACTGATCATGTTAAGGTTTTCATATTTCTTGCTAGATGATTCGCCACTATTTTTGGGAACAAAAACAGATTTGGTGACCTTATTGTGGGCAAAGTTTGGAGTATTCTGCACAACGGCAAAAGCGGAACCCAAGTTGGTTATAACATCCTCTAGTTTGCCAATCCTAGCAGAATCATGACCTAGCTTTTCGTTAACTGTGGGTTCCTTCTCCTTTAAATTTTTCAAAACCATTCCCACCTTGGATCCATACTGAGTGATTTGATTGTGGATCTTTTTATCCAAATTCTCAATGAGTTCGATCGTAGCAACTTTATTTTCAATGACGTCTAGCCTACGCATCACATGTTCCAGAGTTAAGGTAGTTCCATTAACCATGAGTGGGGGTGAGCCTACCAAATTTATTACTGCTCCATAAGAATCAACGGTATGGCTACCCAAGAAATTTCCACCTATGATGGTGTCAAGAATATACCTATTCCAAGGAGAAATACCCACATAAAAACTGCGAAGCAGGACGATAGTGGATTGCTTATGAGTGGATCTACTCTGAGCATTGCAAATCCTATACCAAGCATCCTTTAAGTTCTCTTCCTCAATTTGTTTGAAATTGAGGACTTCGCTCTCGGGAGTATCGTTTGAAGTGGTGGATCTGGCCATCAGGATAGACTATCCCACACAGACGAACCGAAAGTAAGCGAGAGAAAAGGGCGAACGAAAAAGGCGAACGAAAAAGGCAAACGAAAAAGGCAAATTCGTCAAGTGGGGGAGAGGAAAACGAGAGGCAACTGGCAAACAAAGTTAATGCAAGATATGAGTTTGTGACACCTACTTGGATGAGTCCTTGACTTGATCTTCCTCCCCGGCAACGGCGCCAGAAATTCTTCTGCTGCGGCAACAAAAGTCCTTCCTTGGCGCTAGGAATTCTTCTTGTTACTTCTTTGATTTGTGTCAGTTTTTTCCCTTGAAGAGGAAAGGGTGATGCAGCACAAGAGCAGTAAGTATTTCCCTCAGTTTGAGAACGAAGGTATTGATCCAGAAGGAGGGCCTCGTCAAGTCCAGAGTACCTGCGCAAACACAAACAAGCTTGCACCCAACGCTTCAAAGGGGTTGTCAATCCCTTCAAGATTGTTTGCAAAGTGAGATCTGAAGGCGGAAAGTGCAACGAAGTTAAAAGTGTAAGGCTGAAAATATGGTGTGGAGTAGACCCTGGGGGCCATAGTGTTCACTAGAGGCTTCTCTCATAATAGAAAATATCACGGTGGGTGAACAAATTACTGTCGAGCAATTGATAGAACCGCGCAAAGTCATGACGATATCTAAGGCAATGATCATACATATAGGCATCGCGTCTGAGACTAGTAGACCGATACTTTCTGCATCTACTAATATTACTCCACACATCGACCGCTATCTAGCCTGCATCTAGTGTATTGAGTTCATGACGAATAGAATAACGCTTTAAGCAAGATGACATGATGTAGAGGGATAATCTCAAACCAATGATGAAAACCCCATCTTTTTACCCTTGATGGAAATAACATGATGCGTGCCTCGCTACCCTTCTGTCACTGGGTGAGGTCACCGCACGGTATGAACCCAAAACCAAGCACTTCTCCCATTGCAAGAATCATAGATCTAGTTGGCCAGACAAAACCCACAACTCGAAGAGAATTACAAGGATATGAAATCATGCATAAGAGAGATCAGAAAAAACTCAAATAAGATTCATAGATAATCTGATCATAAATGCACAATTCATCAGATCTCGACAAACACACTGCAAAAGAACATTACATCGGATAAATCTCCATGAAGATCATGGAGAACTTTGTATTGAAGATCCAAGAGAGAGAAAAAGCCATCTAGTTACTAGCTATGGACCCGTAGGTCTATGGTGAACTACTCACGCATCATTGGAGAGGTCATGGTGTTGATGAAGAAGCCCTCCGTGTCTGAATCTCCCCTCCGGCAGGGCACCAGAACGTGCCCCAGATGGGATCTTGAGGAGACAGAAGCTTGCGGCGGCAGAAAAGTACTTTCGATGATCTCCTGATTTTTTTGGGATTTTTAGGGAATTTATAGGCGCAACCCCTAGGTCAGGGGGCGCTCAGGGGGCCCACAAGCCTGGGTGGCGCGGCCTACCCCCCTGGCCGCGGGGTGGGGCTTGTGGGGACCCTGAGGCTCCCCTGCCTTGGCTCCCAAGCTTCCCGATCTTCTTCCTTTCCAGAATAAATCTTTTCGGGGATTTTCTGCTGTTTGGACTCCGTTTCAAAATCTCCTCTGAAAGGGGTCAAAAACATGGAAAAAACAGGAACTGGCACTTGGCACTGAGTTAATAAGTTAGTCCCAAAAAATATATAAAAGGTATGCAAAACATCCAAAGTTTGACAAGATAATAGCATCAAACCATAAAAAATTATAGATACATTGGAGACATATCAGGCAGCCACCAACATTGATGAAGCTATCATGGTGTCCGCATGGGCCATAGGGATACATACGGATGCCACTCTCGTAGGAGCTGCGTCCCCGGTCATTATGGCAGCTGTTGCTAGGATTTCCACCGCAC
Source organism: Hordeum vulgare subsp. vulgare (assembly GCF_904849725.1). Lineage (NCBI taxonomy): Eukaryota > Viridiplantae > Streptophyta > Magnoliopsida > Poales > Poaceae > Hordeum > Hordeum vulgare. Next base: position 326,823,833 of record NC_058522.1, on the reverse strand, counting down.
ATGCAAGGCTTGCACTCGCCTCCAACGCGGCTGAGAGGCATGCGGTGCCTCATATGTGTCCAACATATCTATAATTTTTGATTGTTCTATGCTATTATGTTATCATTCTTCGATGTTTTATAATCATTTTACAGCAATCTTATATCATTTTTTGGGACTGACATATTGACATAGTGCCTAGTGCCAGTTGTTTTTTTTCCTTCGTAGAAAATCCATATCAGATGAGGTCCAATTGCCATGAAACTTTACGGAGATTTTTTTGGACTAGAAGGAAACTTGGGGGCCAAAATTGAGCAACATCCAAGGTCCAGAGGGCCCACTAGACACTACAGCACGCTAGAGGCCCCTGGCGTGGCCTACTGTCTAATGGGGCCCTCTGGAAGTTTCTGCACCGCCTCTGAGCTATATAAATATCAAAATATTCCAAAAAACTAGAGGAGTTGACAAAAAATCGTTTAAGCAACCCCAAGTTTTAGAGCCACAAAAAACAATCTAGAGCCTTTTCCAGAGAAGAACACGATCATGGAGGGGTTCACCATCTTCATTGGTGTTCCTCCCATGATGGATGAGTAGTTCATATCATACCTACGAGTCCATAGGGAGTAGCTAGATGGCTTTCTCTCTCATTTTGTTTCTCCATCCAATGGTCTCTTGGAGATCCATATGATGTAACTCTTTCTTTTGCGGTGTGTTTGTTTGGATCCGATGAATTGTGAGTTTATGATTAGATCAATGAAAACATATTCATGCTTGATTATTATAGCTCGTATTTCTTCTCCAATATTTGGTTTTTATTTGGCCAGCATGATCTTTTATCTTGCAATGGGAAGAGGTGCTTTGTGATGGGTTTGATCTTGCGGTGCTCAATCTCTCTAACAGAAAGAGACACGACACACATGTATCGTTGCCATTAAGGATAAAACGATGGGGTATATTCCTACATGAATAGATCTTGTCTACATCATTTCATCATTCTTAAGGCATTACTACATTTTTCCATGAACTCAATACACTAGATGCATACTACATAGCACTCGATGTGTGGAGTAACAGAACTAAATGCAGGAAGAAGTCGGTCTACTTATTTTGGACGTGATGCCTATAAAAATGATCATTGTCTTGAATATCATCATAATTATTTCTTTTCTATCAATTGCCCAACAGTAATTTGTCTACCCACCGCTTGCTATTTTTTCTAGAGAAGCCATTAGTGAAAACTACGGCCCCCGGTTCTACTTCACATTATCTATTTGCAATCTCTACTTTGCTATTTGCTTTTCTATTTTATTTGTTCTTTTGTTTTCAGATCTATATTATCAAAAAACCCAAAAATACCTTGTTGCATTGTATTTTCTGCCACTCTTATTTGCCTCTATTAGTCTATCCTTACTTTACCTACGAGGGATTGACAACCCCTCTATGCGTTGGGTTGCGAGGACTTGCTATTTGTGTCTGCAGGGGCTGCTTACATAGTCTTGTGGATCTTCCTACTAGATTGATACCTTGGTTTCTTAACTCAGCAAAATACTTGCCATAGTTGTACTACATCACCCTTTAAGCTTGGAGGGAGACCAACACACTCGTGAGGAATCACAAGATTTGTGGCGCCGTTGCCGGGGAAGATCAAGTCAAGATCTATCAGGTTCCTACATACAAGTCTCATCTCCTTGGCATTACATTATTTACCATTTGCCTCTCGTTTTCCTCACCCCACTTCACAACAAATTGCCTTTTTTATTTGCCATCTTTAATTTGTAGTTTTCTTGCTGGATCTCTTGTTTGCTTGTGTTCCTGTTTGCATAGTCACGATGACTCAAGAGAACACTAAGCCGTGCGATTTTTCCAATACCAATAACAATCATTTTACTAGCATTCCTATTGCTCCTCCTACCACTAGTGCGGAGTCTTATGATATTAATGCTGCATTGTTGAATCTTGTTATGAAAGAGCAATTTTACGGTAATCCTAATGAGGATGGCACGTCCCATCTAAACACTTTTGTAGAATTATGTGATATGCAAAAGGAGAAAGATGCAGACAATGGCATTGTCAAGCTAAAATTACTTCCGTTCTCTTTGCGTGATCGTGCTAAAATATGGTTTTCATCTTTGCCACGAAATAGTATTGATTCTTGGAACAAGTGCAAAGATGTTTTTATCACAAAGTATTTTCCTCCTGTGAAAATTATTTCTCTTAGAAATCATATTATTAATTATAAACAACTTGAGCATGAGCATGTTGCCCAATCTTGGGAAAGGATGAAATTGATGATAATAAACTTCCCAACTCATGGTTTAAATTTGTGGATGATCATACAATTGTTTTATGCAGGGTTGAATTTTGTTTCTAGAAATCTTTTATATTCCGCTGCGGGTGGTACTTTTATGGAAATTACTTTGGGTGATGCTCCTAAATTTCTTGATAATATTATGGCTAATTATTTACACTGGCATACTGAAAGAGCTCCTACTAGTAAAAGAGTTAATTCTATTGAAGAAATTGGTACTTTCAGTGAAAAAGTTGATGCTCATATGAAATTGCTTGCTAGTAAGCATGCTCCTATTGATCCTAATGATGTGCCTTTGTCTACTTGGATTGAGAAAAATATTAATCCCGTAGATGTGAATTTTGTCTCGTGAAACAATTTTAACAATAATGCTTGTAGGAACAATTTTAATACTAGGCCGTATCCTCGAAGTTCTTCAAATAATTATGGTAAATACTATGGTAATTCTCATAATAATAATGCTAGGATACCCTCTGATCTTGAGAGTAATATTAAGGAATTTATCAATTCTCAAAAGGCTTTTAATACAAAGATAGAAGAAAATTTGAATAAAATTGATGATATGTCTAGAAGGAGTGATAGAATTTCGCATGATGTAGAAAAATCTCAAGAATATTTTTTTCCAAAGGTTGATATTAATGAATCAATTAAAGCTTTATCTGTTTCTATAGATGGAAGTAAGAAAAGAACCATTATGCTTAGAGCTAAAAGACAATTTTTAGAAAGAGCGTTTCCCGATTGCTTTCATAAAAATGATGAAGAGATTAAAATGATTGGTGTTTCTTCTATTGATTCCCTATTTAATAATGTTAAAATTAATGATGAGGGAACGGAAGAAGTGTCATCTTTAGCTAGGAGGCGTACCCATGATTTGGGGGGTGAAAATATTATTGATTTTTTTTTATAAAAGTGGGATTGAAGAGGTGAAATATTTAGCTAGTGATGCACCCACTATTTTGGATTGCAATTTTTTAAATTTTGATAGCTGCTCCATGATTTAGTGTATTTCTATGTTGCAATCCATGATAAATTTACCCAATTCCTATGAACAAAATGAAGCTTTCACTAAGCATATTTCGGAAGCGATGATTAAAACTCTCGAAGAGAAGTTAGAGCTAGAGATTTCAATTCCTAGGAAATTACATGATGAATGGGAACCCACCATTAAGCTAAAAATCAAGAATTTTGAGTGATATGATTTATGTGATTTGGGTGCTAGTGTTTCCATAATTCTGAAATCTCTTTGTGATGTGCTTGGTCTTATCGATATTGAAGAGTGTTCTCTCAATTTGCACCTGGCGGATTCTACTATTAAAAAACCTGTGGGAAGAATTAATGATGTTCTTATTCTTGCAAATAGGAATTATGTGCCCATATATTTTATTGTTGTTGATATTTAGTACAATCTGTCTTGTCCAATAATTCTTGGTAGACCGTTCTTGTGTGCTATAGGAGATGCGATTTATATGAAAGTAGGGACCATTAAATTTCAGTTTCCACTAAGAAAGGGCATGTAACACTTCCCTAGAAATAAAATTAAATTACCATATGAATCAATCATGAGGGCAACCTATGGATCAATCGCTAAGGACGACATCACTTCAAATTTATCTTATATGCCTAGCTAGGGACGTAAAACGACATCGCTTGTTGGGAGGCAACCCAATGAATAAAATTTATTTTCATTTTTATTTTCTATTCTTGAGTTTTTGCACAATTATGCTACTCTTATAATTGTATTTTTTGTGTTTTATTTATTTTTTGTACCAATCAAAGCCTTTGGGATCATGTGGGGTATTAGTTGATGTAATCCTGCTATAAAACAAAAACTTTTTGCGTCCGGTAGAAAAATTCCTAAAAATCAAAAAAAGTCAAAACTGTCTGAATTTAAGAAAAACGATTAATATAAAAATTCCCTAAGTGGTACTAATTGTTCATTATTTTTGGAGTTACAAATGTATAAGTAAATTTCGAATCTTTACAGACTATTTTGTTTTTAACAGATTCTGTTCCTTTGTGTTATGTGCTTATTTTAATGATTCTATGGTTTATATTGGGGGTCATAAGCCATGGTAGAGTTAGAATACAGTATTTATAATGCAAAATAATAAAATTGGAATAGGGTTTTAACAGTACCTATAGTAAAGTTTGGTTTTCTTATACTAAGGGATCTCACGTAATTTTCTTGAGTTTTGTGTGATTGAAGTATTCAAGTTTTAAGTGAGATCACGATGGATAATGGAATAAGAAGTGATAAACGCCTAAGATTGGGGATTCCCATGGCACCCAAGGTAATATCTAAGGAATACCAAGCAGCTAAGCTTGGGGATGCCCCATAAGGCATCCCCTCTTTCTTGTAGAAACCATGGGTAATTTTACTGGGAGCTATATTTTTATTCGTCACATATCATGAGTTTTGCTGGGAGAATTTTGTATCATTTGAGTCTTTTCTTTATTTGATGATTAGATTGTCATAATAAACCTTGCTGTACACACCCACTTGAGGGAGCTAAATTATGCCATGATTTGTTAAGAATCGCTCTTTATGCTTCCCTTAAAGTTTTTGAGCAATTGAATTGCTCAAGTACTTCACTTATATCTTTTTGAGCATGGTGGTGCTATTATTTTGAAGAATTTTTCTCTCATGCTTCACTTATATTATTTTGAGATTTTCTGAAATTTTGAAGAAATCCTCTCTTGCTTCACTTATATAATTCTGAGAGTAGAAAATTTGAAAGAAACTTGTGTTCTCGTGCTTCACTTATACTTGTTTGAGAGTTTTTTTTTGCATTGAAAATTTGCTTTAAATGAAAATTAGTCCCAAAGTGAGGAATGTCCAGGAAATGTATAATAAAAACTTTCATGAAGATCATTGGATATTAAACTTGATTCTTTGCAATAGTCTTGCGATATGAAGATAGTAATATGTGAGTTATGTTGGTGAGTAATTATGCTCTAGTAAGAATATTGGTGTTAAGGTTTGTGATTCCCTATGCATGTACAAGAAGTCAAAAATTATGCTATGAAATTACATCCTACTTGTGTTGCATTATTCAGTGTTACTTATGTTTATTGTTCACTTATGATGATTTTTGTTCTTTGGTTGGGCGCTTCTCAATCTATTGTCTAGCCTTCACTTCTACTAAGCGGGAATGTTGCTTGTGCATCCAAATTTTATAGAAACTTGTGTTCTCGTGCTTCACTTATACTTGTTTGAGAGTTTTTTTTGCATTGAAAATTTGCTTTAAATGAAAATTAGTCCCAAAGTGAGGAATGTCCAGGAAATGTATAATAAAAACTTTCATGAAGATCATTGGATATTAAACTTGATTCTTTGCAATAGTCTTGCGATATGAAGATAGTAATATGTGAGTTATGTTGGTGAGTAATTATGCTCTAGTAAGAATATTGGTGTTAAGGTTTGTGATTCCCTATGCATGTACAAGAAGTCAAAAATTATGCTATGAAATTACATCTACTTGTGTTGCATTATTCAGTGTTACTTATGTTTATTGTTCACTTATGATGATTTTTGTTCCTTGGTTGGGCGCTTCTCAATCTATTGTCTAGCCTTCACTTCTACTAAGCGGGGATGTTGCTTGTGCATCCAAATCCTAAACCCAAAGTTGTGCAAAATGAGTCCACCATAACTACCTATATGCGGTATTTAAACACCATTCCAAGTAAATTTGCAAATGCCAACTCTAAAAATTCAAAATAAAATTCTATTTTGTGTGCCCGTACCGCTCATGAAGCGGCGAGGGGTGGCCAGTATCTTCCATGTTAAATAGGTTATTCTCAAGATGAGTGTTTATTCACTTGTCATTGCATGAGAGTGTGGTGGTAATATGGATGCCCAGTACCAAAAAGAAAAATATATATTTTATGTTGTCAAATAATAAGTTCCTTGGAAAGTATTGGTATGGACGACACCCGTCGATACGGCTAGCCGTGGAATCTAAAAGAATGGTGGAAAAGGAATAAACTTTACTTTCAGTTTGGAACTGCCTATAATTTGTTTATCATGAAGGATATTGGGGACTATTAATCGTTCTCGTTGACTAGAAAAGCATGCCACCCTAAAAAATTATCTCTAAGTTTTGTACTTTGAGCTATGGCGCATCTACAAATCCCTGCTTCCCTATGCGAAGGGCCTATCTATTTACCTTATGTAATTTTTATTTTCGAATTGGAGTCTCCATCATCTCTTATAAAGCCCCAACTAAGGAACACCATTATCAGACTTGAGCATTGGACGTATTTAATATGTGAGTGTGTTGCATGAATGGGTCAATGATAGAGCACGATGGGCTAGGGATAACATTCTTCAGCATTGATATTTAGAAAGACTTGGTTGCTTGTTGATATGCTTGCGTATTGAAATCTTCATGTCAAATTATAGACTATTGCTTTGCATCATCTACAAGTCCATATGTCCATGCTGAAAGAAAAAGAATATGATGGACATGAGAGACAACATTCCACAATCAAAAGTTCTGTTTTCATCATTTACCTACTCGAGGACGAGCAGGAGTAAAGCTTGAAGATGATGATACATCTCCAATGTATCTATGATTTTTGATTGTTCTATGCTGTTATGTTATCATTCTTGGAGATTTTATAATCATTTTATAGCAAGTTTATATCATTTTTTGGGACTAACATATTGACATGGTGCCTAGTGCCAATTGATGTTTTTTCCTTCACAGAAAATTCGTATCAGATGAGGTCCAATTTCCATGAAACTTTACGGAGATTTTTTTGGACCAGAAGGAAACTTGGAGGCCAAGATTGAGCAGCAGCCAAGGCCCAGGGGGCACTAGTCACCACAGCTTGCTAGAGGCCCCTAGCGCGGCCTCGTGTCTCGTGGGGCCCTCTAGAAGCCTCTGTACCGCCTCTAAGCTCTATAAATACCCCAATATTCGAGAAACCCTAGAGGAGTTAATGAAAAATCATTCCAGCCACCGCAAGTTCCAGAGCCAGGAAAACCAGTCTATAGCCTTTTCCAGAGAAGAACACGATCATCGAGGGGTTCACCATCTTCATTGGTATTCCTCCCATCATGCGTGAGTAGTTCATATCAGACCTACGGGTACGTAGGCAGTAGCTAGATGGCTTTCTATCTCGTTTTTTATCAATACAATGGTCTCTTGGAGTTCCATATGATGCAACTCTTTTTTTTGTAGTGTGTTTGCTAGTATCCGATGAATTGTGAGTTTATAATCAGATCTATGAAAACATATTCATGCTTGATTGTTATAGCCTCGTATTTCTTCTCTGATATTTGGTTTTTGTCTGGACAACTTGATATTTTATCTTGCAATGGGAAGAGGTCCTTTGTGATGGGGTTCGATCTTGCGGTGCTCAATCTTTGTGACAGAAAGAGACATGACACACATGTATCGTTGCCATTAAGGATAAAACAATGGGTTCTATTCCTACATGAATAGATCTTGTCTACATCATGTCATCGTTCCTAAGGCATTTCTTTGTTTCTAGATGAACTCAATACACTTGATGCATGTCAGATAGCGGTCGATGTGTGGAGTAATGGAAGTAGATGAAAGCCAAAGCCGGTTTACTTATTTTTGACGTCATGCCTATATACATGATCATTGTCTAGAATATCATCATAATTATTTGCTTTTCTATCAATTTCCCAACAATAATTTGTCTACTCACCACTTTCTATTTTCTCAAGAGAAGCCACTAGTGAAACCTAAGGCCCCAGGTCTTCTTCACATCATCTATTTGGAATCTCTACTTTGCTATTTGCTTTTGTAATTTATTTGATCTTTTTTTCAGATCTATATTATCAAAAAACCTAAAAATACCTTGTTACGTCCTATTTGCTATCACTCTTATTTGCATCTATCAATCTATCCTTACTTTAACCACGAGGGATTAACAACCCCTCTACGCGTTGGGTTGTGAGGATTTGCTATTTGTGTGCACGGGCTGCTTACATAGTCTTGTGTGTCTTCCTATTGGATTGATACCTTGGTTTCTTAACTGAGAAAACACTTGCCATTGATGTGCCACATTACCGTTTAAGCTTGCAGGGAGACCAACGCACTCGCAAGGAGTCAGGGGCCTGCTCTGCCGCCTTCTGGTCCTGCTCCCACCTCTTTTTGCCCGCTACATTCGCTTCTGAGTTCTTCCCTAGGTGCTTCCTCTTTGCAATCGCACGAAATTTCTACCATTTCAGATCCCTAGCCTCGTTGCGGATGTAGGGGCCTATGCGTATGGCATCCGTAGATGGAATAGATTTTTCCACACTAATGCTGAGACGATGCTCGTCCATGTCGCACAGGAACACATCGAAGCCCAATTCCTGGACGGACACAACAATGGCAATCTACATCTGACATTGAAACTAGGGGCCGTCATCATCGGCGGCAGATGGTGGTTTACCGTTGACTGACATGGAGGCTAGTGCATCGTAATCCTCTATCCCGTCATCATCGGCTGCGGTAGCTGGCTGTTTGTCGTTCAGCGCCATGGCAGCCAACGCGGTGGAATCCTCTATCATGTCGTCATGGAACACTATTAGGACGGCGCCATACACATCCCCATGGTTGAGCACCAGTTCCATTTGGTGTGTGTGTGGCGGTTGTGGCGAGGTACCAACGGAAAAAATTAACTATTAGTGGCCGCCGGCGGAATCTTTTGTAGGTCGCTAGCGGGTTTGGGTTTTTAGTGTGCACATTACCCCTTTGCACTGGCTAAAGGTTGTGGTTGCCCGATCATCACACACGACTAGAGTAGAAAACTTATGTCTATTGGGGTACAATCACATACAGTTGTTTTTCCACATTCGTTTGCAATTTTAGATAATAATTTTTTTTGGGTAAAACAACGAAAAATGCAAGATAGGGTCAAAATACAACCGCACCCGCTAGAGTCCCAAATATATACTCACTTTGTTCCTATATATAAGTCTTTTTAGAGATTCCACTATGGACTACATACATAGCAAAATAGGTGAATCTACACTTTAAAGTATGTATATATACATATGCATGTACTTCGGAATCAAATCTCTAAAAGACTTGTATTTAGGAATGGATGAAGTATGTATATGTACGAACATGGTGTTGTCATGTTCAAATTTCCAATGCACAACTTTGATGTGGCACATGATGCATATATATGTTCATGCCAAAAAGTGTCAAGTGTGACAGAAAAGGGTTCATGACACAAACATAGGGTGTTGGACCATAAACTATGTGCCGGAGGAGGGGATCCTATGAACACATGACCTGGCTGAAACTTTGTCACACATTTAGCTATCCCCGACTTGTCATAATACAACCAAGATAATTTATACCTTAATTTGGTCAAACCATCAAATTTTGTTGTCGGACAAGAGGGATATATAGAACATGTGGTCCCATGAGTTGGAGCATCGTTGAAGATCGGATGAGCATGGCTATAGAAGAACAACATCGCCTGCATGTGGCCAAATGTATATAGGAAAAGAGTGTGGTCCGGTGTTCAAATATACAACACACAACACTATGATGTGGCATTCATGCACCTGGCTCAGGAAACTAGACATACACGCGTGCGTGTCACCCGTCCTAGCCAGTCCGACGTTGTCAGTCAAAGGGATATGATAGACCCTAGGGCCCACCGATAGGTGTGTCATCACAAACCGCACAACGGAGTAATGGTCCATACATGCACAAGCATGGGTTGACACACACACACAAACACACACAGACACACGTCACCCATCCTTGGCATTCCTATGTTGTGAGTCAAAGAAATGACACACCCTAGGGCCCATCAACAGGTGTCGTCGAAAACCACACAACAGAGGCATGGTCCATGCACACACACACACAAACAACAAAAGAAAACCACTCGAAATATTTTGAAAACAAGGATCTCAAGATTTATTTAACCGGAATGACATATCACTACACACACAAACACACACACACATCACCCATCATTGATGTTCCAGCATTATGAGTCAAAGGGACATGATAGGCCCTAGGATCCCATCGATAGGTGTGTCATCGAAAACCGCACAACAAAGTCATGGTCCACACACACACACACACACGTCACCCATCCTTGGCGTTCCAGTATTGTCAGTCAAAGAAAATCATTGTAATTATTTTCAAATCAAGGATCTCAAGATTTATTTAGCCGGAGACATATCACTACAGACATTCCTGTGTCATCAAAAAACGCGCAACGAAGGCATGGTCCACACACACATGCATGGGTTACACAGAGACGCCTACACGAAAACAAAAGAAAGTAACTCAAATATTTTGAAAAAAAGGATCTCAATATTTATTTAGCCGGATTAACATACCACTACATGCATTTACTCGCAAATGCATGTAGTGATTGTATCACACCGTCTAAATGAACATTGAGATCTAGCAAGTTCCCAACCGGTAACCCATCCTTGGACTACTACACTCACAACACGCTTAACTTTCTAGTTCCATTTTAATCAGTTAGGGGCTGGGAAGCTACAACTTGCTGATAAGGCATGTGTCCTAGCATTTATAAGGCATCCCTGACGGTCACCTCGTGGGACCAGCTATGTCTCGCAAACGTTTCTTGTAGTACTAGAAACTATGTGCGATGTGTCATGGCAGCGCTGCCGACGCCTGCATGGACTGATGCTGACGTCTCGCTCATGCTCGATGGGATGATGCCGTTCTTGCTCTCCGGCTTGCTCCGTCTCATCCTCCTCGTCGAGGAGGTTGATGACAAGGTCGATGCTTCGGCATGAAACTGATTGGGGGAGTGGCGGGAGACCAATTGGGGGAGTGGTGGGACAAGCGTGTTTGGATAGAACACCATTTTAATATAAAATAGATAACTTCTGAAAGAAGGAAACTCGACCCAGCATGAGACATGCACACACCATGCTTACATACGCACGGGCTCAAGGCGGGTGTATAGACCTGTTTCAAATTATTTGTGGATCATTTGTCCTTTTTATGTACTACACAATTTTTCTAGGCATTTAATGTGCATAATTAAAATTTGAACTAAAAGCACATGCTCCATGTTTCCAAAATAGGTTTCGATATGGAGCATGTCACCCACGTGGACGTAGCGGCATTTAATGCCTCTTCTTGCCTTGATTTGTTTTCTGCATGCAACGTAGACTAATGCAAGTGCAGTGCTAAATTATGAAATTATTCAGGGCTCATTCAGTGCCCTTTATACATTAATCGAGTTTTTATAGATATTTAATGTGCATAATTCAAATTTGAACTACAATAAGCACATGCTGTAGGGAACCAAAATGGGTTAGAAAATCACTTTTATGTACTTGGGTCCCTATTCACGTCACATGCAATGATTAGAAACATCTTAGTGTCGTGACTAGGCCGCAAACATTGAGAAACTATGCTCTTATATCCCCATAAGTCTGAAACTCGTCTGAAATTCTTGAAACCTACCCACGTGTCATGACACAACTCTTATACGACATGGTATTTTTTTGACCAATTTGGGACAAACCTCTTACAAATTGGGGCTTCCCATGAGAAGCCTCATGGTTTCGATAGGGAACATGTCACCTTTATGGTCGAAACGACATTGAGTTTTCTAGTCATGCACTTAATGTGAAGAACCCAAATTTGAACTACAACAAGCACATGCTCCAGGGCACCAAAAATGGATTAAAAACCATTTTGTCGTCCCTGAATGTCAATGAATTACAAACATCTTGGCAACGTAACTAGGGCGCAAACATTGACAATATTGGTTTTTTAATCCTCGAGAACCCAACACTCGTATGAACTTCATGAAACTTACCTAGCGTCATGCCACAACACATATATGATGTGCTATCTTTTTTAGAATTTGGGACAAATATTGGTACATGCATCTTACAACCTAAGCTTATGCAAGAAGCCTTGTAATTTTGATAGGGAACATGCCACCTTTGGTAGAAAAACTACATTCAATGCGTCCCCTAGTGCACTAATTCGATCCTTTTTATACATTAATTGAGTTCTCTAAGGATTTAATGCACATAATTCAAATTTTGAACTAGAAGAACATGCTATTGTGCATGAAAAATCATTTTTGTGTCCCTAGGCGCTTTCTTAGGTCCCATGGAACGAATGTAAATGAATTAGAAACATTTAGGCATGATAGATTATGGACACTACAGGAATCAGCTTCTTTGCCGTCTGCCATCACAGATGGCAAAGACAAAATCCCAGACGGCAAAGACAAAATCACAGACGGCAAAGATTCTCACGGCCGGCAAAAAATTTCTGCGTCAGCCTACAACGGCATAGGACCTTCTTTGCCGTCTGCCCCCCCCCAAAGTGGACGACAAAGCTCTTTGCCGTCAGCTTCCCTTAGGAGCAGTCGGCAAAGTGCTCGAGACGGCAGCCGACAGGCGTTGCCTCCGATAGGGGTTAACGGAGGCTTTGCCGTCTGCCTCCCCCTCCATCTTTGCCGTCTGCCTCCCCCTCCATCTTTGCCGACTGCCTGCTACTCCCCTCCCCCCTCCATATTTGCCGTCTGCCTCCCCCCTCCATCTTTTCCGTCTGCCTACTCCTCCCCTCCCCCCCTCCACTCATTGCCGACTGCCTCCTCCTCCTTCCCCCCCTCCACTCTTTGCCGCCTGCCTCCTCCTCCCCCCCTCCTCTGTGCCCTCTTCTTTGTCGTCTGCCCACCCTAGAGGCAGACGGCAAAGAGCCTATATAGACACCCCAGGATGCACAGCTAGGTGCCATGTGGCACCTTTGCCATCTGCCAGCTGATGGCACAGGTCTTTGCCATCAGCTGGCAGACGGCAAAGAGCCCATATAGTACCTGTTTTATTTGTTTTATATTATTTCACAGCACACACACACACACACACACACACACATATATATATATATATATATATATATATATATATTTGACAACACATTTATATAATTCACCACACATCTATGATATATAGTTCCCTTCCTTTTTCTTCTTCTTCTTCTTCTTCTTCTTCTTCTCCTTCCCTTCCTTTTCCTTCTTCTTCTTCTTCTTCTTCTTCTTCTTCTTTCTTCTCCTTCCCTTCCTTTTCCTTCTTCTTCTTTTCCTTCTTCTTCTTATTTTTTTTCTTCTCCTTTCTCCTTCTCCTTCTTCTTCTCCTTTCTCCCCCTTCTTCTTCTTCTCCTTTATCCTTCTTCTTCTCCTCCTTTCTCCTTCTTCTTCTTCTCCTTTCTCCTTCTTCTTCTTCTCCTTTTCTCCTTTACTAAACAGGAAACTAACCTAACTAAACCTAAACTAAAACTGAACCTAAACTAAACTAATTTAACAACCTAACTAACTAACCTAACTAACCTAATAAAGTAAAAAACTAACCTAACTAATTTAACATAAATAAAAATAAGGAAAAACAAAAAAAATGGGGGGACTCACCAGCGGGGGCGGCTGGGGCGTTGGGGCGGCGAGGAGGACGGGTGCGACGGGGCAGTGGGGCGTCGCCGGGGGCAGTGCGGCGGCGGGGGGCAGTGGTGGCGGCAGGGGGCAGTGGTGGCGGCAGGGGGCAGTGGTGGCGGCGGTGGGGTGCTGTGCTGCGGCGGGGGGCAGTAGTGGCGGCGGGGGGCAGTGGTGGCGGCGGTGGGGGCAGGTGAGGGGGCGGCGCAGGGGGTGGCGCAGGGGTCGGCGTAGGGGGCGGCACAGGGGTGGCCGGCCGCCGGTGGTGCAGGAGGGAGGCGCGCACGACGGTTTGAAGGAGAGACAGAGCCGGGAGTGGGGTAGTGGAGCGAGGGGCTAGTGGATAATGGCCGTCAGCTTTGTCGTCTGCCCTCGGACGGCAAAGGGCCCAACGGCAGATGGCAAAGGCCAGGCTGACGGCAAAGAGCCCGTCCGTTGGACCTGGCCAGGCCCAAGGTCTAGTGGGACCCATCTGCCCTCTTTGCCGTCTGCCCTAGGTCTCTTTTTCGTCCGCAGGCAGATGGCAAATATTCTTTTTACCATTAGTGAGCCCTTTACCATCCGCTTTAGGTCAGCTGACGGCAAAGAGGGTCTTTGCCATCAGCCAGCAGACGGCAAAGAACCGGCCTATGGCAAATTACTGTTTTCCAATAGTGGGAACCTCAATCATTGATAATTTTGGTTTTTGAATTCCTGTAAATACAAAACTGACAATGTAGAGGTTCACACAATAACATACAATGTAGACATATTGGAACAAATAGTTGCAACATTATTATCACGCATCTAATAACAATTTATTTGGTGCCATGCATCCAACTTTTTTGGTGCCCTCCATCTAATTTTTTTACTTAATATGGGGGTGTCGTGGGAGCATCTATTGGATGACAGGACACGTGCGAGCTTTCCGTCGCATAGGCCCGACGGGACACTTGAGAGCTGTCCATCGTGCAAACTCGGCGTGATAAAGGCGAGGGTCCTGATCTTTCAATGAGTTGATAACTATCGATTTGGTGTAGATGAATTTGTCGATCCGACTACAAAATTGCATGATGTTGCGCCTTAACAATCGCTAAACCAACTCTAGGAGGTTATTGACCACGCCGGAGCACGATAAACCTGACCACGAAGGTTTATTCCTCAAAGCAATTGAAGAACAAGCAATAATATGATAAAAGCAATCTGAATATTGCAAATATAGATGAATTATTGATAAGGGTGAGGATCTGAAAGCAGTCTTAGTGTGGTCGTTGGGCACAAACGAAGTACACGAAGTTGCAACGGCTACCTTTTAACTATACAAATCCCAAGAAAAAAGCTACTAAAATGATCTACCTATATAGGAGCGAGTGGTGGCGGCCAAGGAGGTGGGAGGATGTCCCAAGACAACCTAAAACTAACCCTATATCGTACAAGGCACATGGGCCCTAGTGGAGGTGATGCAGCACCTCTAGACTTGTAGTTTGACTCGGATTCTGCCGCAGCATTAGATTATTTCATCAATATCTCCATGCTCCGGACGAATTTGAAGGTGAATCTAGTTGGGCTGAAATCATGTGAAATCTACTTTCCAACAAAAAATAATCACCCAATTTGGAGTCCAAATTCAGAAGTTGGTGGTGTTTTGAGACAGTTGTGTTGGTGTAGTCCGAATCTGAGTCCAGAACGTGAGTGAGTTGGACTCTATCTTTTCTTGAGCTAAAAGTAACGTGAGAGAACTTCTTGAACATCACCTAAATGCCTCTTTTTCCCTTACCTGCATATGTGGATTGTACAAGTGTCCGGTAGTTCTACAATTAGGCATGACACAAAAAGAGGTGAAGTACTTTTATTATGTATAGCATAAATAAATTATTACATAACTCTTATCACAAATCACCTCAAATAAATGTGCATATGCAATATTTGTGATCATATCCAATGTAGGCATGTCCTCATCATCTTCCCCTTCTTTAAAACAAAGCCGTCCTCGACGTTGATTAATATGAAATGTAGCTAAAAAAAGAGACAAAGTGTACATGATGTATATGTATATATCATCAATTTTGACTTCCCTTGTTTTTTGCAGATATGACACATGTACACATGAGTAACTTTCATATGTTATGAAATATAAAGTCAAAAGATTGCAACTTTCAGGAGAAGTAGAAGGCATGAAAATATTGCTACTCAGTTTGCACATATAAGCGAAGCACTTATTCATATCAAAAGATTGACAATGTTCATCATTAAAACATCCCAACATTGGTAAATAAACTTTAATTGCTTCAAATTTACATGCTACAATGATCTTAAATAAGAAAATATGAAAAAGTCTTTTGAGACAGAATCATCACCAATATTAGAGGCCATAACATAATGATTAAACATTGGCACAATTATTCTCAAACGTATTTGAGCTAGATCTGATTTATTCACCGATTCACATGGTTCTTCCTCATCAGCAAATTGAATTGATTCACCCAAAATTGTTGGTACTTCAGTTGTTTGATCACATGACACATTTATAATAGTAACATGATTATCTAAAATAGGTGTTGTCCTCAAATCAATAGGAAACCCAACAAACGATGTATTCAAGTCAACTAGGCATACATCATTCTCATGTGAAGTTATGTCATCAATACCTTTACTCTTACCTTGATGCAATGACTCAAATGATGTAGGTATGGACAATGATAATGTTTCATAGACTTGAGGCGATATCGCGTTCACAATCTGAGGTGTGGCTGATCTAGCACATGCATCGGTGGAGGATACAACCAATGGTGGTGAGCATGAACTGGATTAGAAGTTGTCGTAGTCTCCCAACGCATCTTCCTGCATTTATCTCTGAAAGGTACAAGCATGAACATAGATACCAGCAAAGCAATGTAGAATATAATGATTTTTCTTCGAATGTCATGGTTCAAACCATGAAAAATATATATTCTTTGTTTCATCCTCGGATTCATCTATGTCACAATGATGCATGTAAGCGTTGAACTCTTGGTAGTAAGCATTAACATTTTTACTGCCTTGTTTTAATTGTTCTAACTTGCAAAGCAATTCACGACAATACTAAGCGGGAACAAATTTATGTCTCATTATAGCTTTCAAATCTTTCCAAGTTGTGGGTTGATTATCAATGTTTTCCTTGCGATACATACCCCACCAAATAGAAGCAAAACTAGTAAATTCTCAAGTGACAACTCATACTCTCTCAAGTGCAGAAAAATCATAGAGACTAAAACCTTGTTCTATCTCAAGCTCCAAACCAAGATACATAGGAGGATTAAATCTACCGTGAGAAGGAGGTGGAGAGATAACCTGGTCACATGCTTGTGATTTTAGTCACACCTCTCGTGAGGGTGAAGATGTGTCTGTCATCCTAGAACTTACAACTCCGAAACCTTTCATAATTAGTAGAAAACAAGTAACAAAATCTGATAATAATGTTCCTGTAAACTACTAGTATGTGGTGGTAAAGCGCTCATAGTAGAGCAAATATCAATGTCCTACAAATTCTTTTCATGCAGCAGGTGGTGACCAGCAACCCACGATATCAATATCTCCGAAGATTGATTAAAGCGATTACCAGGTGAACGTATGTTTACACAATTTAGAAATATGTGGAGCTCGGAAGGCTTAATATATCGTAGCTAAAGATTAGAAATAATCAATTCACAGATACAATGTTCAATAAACGCTCAACGACGGTACTGTTTTGGTCCTAGGCTAGATCGTACAAGAGACACGAGCCTAGAAAACTAACAGACTCACGACATACCACAAGTAGCAGCAAAAAATGATATGAAGTAGGTCTAGATAGCAAGATATAAGTGAAAATCACAATGGGAGTAAAGATAATGACGATAAATGACCACCAAGTAGGATATACCAAAACTCCGTGTGCAACATTCCTCTGAAAATATCATGTCTAATTTCTTATATTTTTTCTTAAGAATGCCACTATCTCAAGCTTTCCAATGCAAAAATAATCACTTAATTCTGAGTTCGTATGAGGAGTCAAAACAATTCGGGTCCGGACCTGGAAAATAATGAAACTGTGTTCGCGACCTTTAGAGGGCAAAACAAAATCCTATTTAGAAGCTGAACTAGAACTGACAATAATGAACTATTCAAATGCGGCTCGTCGATAGCTTGAATTTGAGTACTTGTCGAGCCAAAACAGACTTCGTATGAGGAAGATATGCATCTTTTACTAAACACTACGTATAACAAATTCCAATCTGAATGCACATAGAAGATTTAGTCTAGATGGATCCGAATATTTTCCTTTTTTTCTCGTCTCACTTTTTTTTATTTTTTTTCTGTCTATTTTTCTCTCACTTTATTTTTACTTTTTATCTCTCACTTTTTTCCTCGTTTTCTTTCTTCTTTCCAAAACAAACCAGATACAATGCAGATTGGATATAGCGTAGACGCGAACAACCTCAAGTATGATAATGACAATGAACGATGGAGAGCATGTGGTGGAATTTGATGGATGGTGATGGGCAACAACAATAGGGGTGATGATTCAGCGGTGGTGTGCCTAATGTGAACAGAACTCAAAACTCTAAAGGAACTAGACACTAAGACCCACAACTCGACATGATGATGCAACCGATAATTCAACTATGCAAGCACTGAAAAGAAAATTGCAAAGGCTCAGACTCGCTTGGACATAGGATGAATAGATCTAAAAATAATTTGTGGATTTTTATTGGTAAATAGGTAAGAAAAATAAATCAACTCTAGGGTTAATTGGAAATTCTCATCGAGCAACCTGAAAACTAATACCACTTGATTGAGGCCAGGGTACTGATCTTTCAATGAGATGATAACTATCGATTTGGTGGAGACGACTTTGACGGTCCAACTACAAACGTGTATGACGTTGTGCCTTAGCAATCACTAAACCAACTCATGGAAGTTATTGACCACACCAAGTCATGATCAAGATGACCATGAAGGTCTATTCCTAGAGGCAATCAAAGAACAAACAAGAATATGATAAAAGAAATCTCAATATTGCAAATATAGATGAAGTATTGGTAAGGATTGGGATCCAAAAGAGGTCTTGGTCTGGTCGTTGGGCACAAATGAAGTACACGAAGTTGCAATGGCTAACTTTTAACTAAACAAATCCAAAGAAAAAAAGCTACTAGATTGACATACTTATATAGGAGCAAGAGGTGGCGGCTAAGGAGGTGGGAGGATGTCCCAAGGCAGCCTAAATCTAACCCTAGATCGTACAAAGCCCATGGGCCCAAATGGAGGATATGCAACACCTTTGGACTTGTAGTTTGACTCGGATTCTGCTGTAGCATCAGATTGTTTCATCAATATCTCCATGCTCCATATGAATTTGAAGTTGAGTCAAATTATCTTGTTGTGAACCAAGTACTAAGAAATCAATACGGTATTTGATTTTCCACACAAGACTTCAACATATCGAGCAATCCCAAGTGGTGAAATAGTATCTCTATTTCCATGTTCAATGGTAACATCAATGTCTTCAATATCAAAAAGTGTTATATCATTCATAATTTCTTGATACAAAATAAAAGGGATAGCAGTCACACTAACACCCATATCACACAAACCATGATAGCAATGATCTCCAATTTTAACAAAAACAACAGGCATGCCAACCACTAGTTTATTCTTACCTGACATATCACGTTCATTTCTAATAGGTTTTGTGATACTAAGAGTGTAACAACCCAGAACTGACACTCCAGAAGATTCCCCTTTTATTCCGTTGCCGCCCTGTGATTATTCGTTGGTCGCACTCATCATCGCATCATCCGCATTGCATCGGCACTCTGTTGCCGCCAGTTTTCGAAACTTGCATCCGTTATTAGTTGCTGGTTCTCTCTGTTTTTGTCGTTGACTATTTTGAGACCAACCACACACACACGTGCCCACGACATCATTAAAATATTGTTTTTAAAAGGGTGTATGAAACTTTCTATTATTGGGTTGACACTTGGTGTGTGGTCTTATTTTAATGTAGGTAGACCGCATGCCAAATTTTGTCGCAATCGGAATTCGTTTGATACCCGAACCGTTAAACATATAGCGGCACTATAGGTGGTCAATTGTCGGACATTTTGATATTTTAAACTCTGTCATGGGCCGCACCATTTCCCTCTCATCCTCACATAGCCTAACTACACAACCCACTAGACCAAGCTAGCCCTTCCCTCCATTCGTGGTCGTCGGATCGCGATCGGACGGACGAGGGCCATCCCACCATAGACCAAACGCTATATAAGAACCACGCCATGGAGAGAGCTCTCTCACTCCATTAGGGTTTCCCCCTAGCCAAATTGCAGACACCCCCCAAATCCCACCTTCTAGCTCCACCTCTTCACTTCCACGAAATCCTACCCCATGTCCAAATATGGACCATTGGATCCCCATCCAATGGCCCCAAATCGCCTAAGTCCCCATATACCGACCATGTCCGCGGTCAAATTGGATACGTCCGGGTGACCACAGCCTCCCACGCACCCTCTCCCTTTCGTTCCTTCTAGCATCGCCACACATACACATAGATCACACAAGAGAAGCTCCTCATCCCGAACCCCATGGCTGCAGCCCCACTCCGGTGAGCCCCTCACTTCTTGTCGCCCTCCCGGACTCCTGTTGTGCTCGTCGCGCGCCCGATCATCTGCCATGGCTAGAACCTCACCCCGCCGCCCCTGCCGGAGCTCCTCGCGGCTGGAGACCTGCACGCCCGCCTTTCCGACCTACTAATAGCTGGCGAGCCGCCGACAAGCAGCGGCACCATGGTTGCCGTGTCGCCTCCCCTCAAGCTTCTGCTGCGCCCCGTGCCCGAGGGCTCCTCCAGCCTCCTCGCGTCGCTGCACCCACTACCGCTCCTTCTGCCTTGTGCCGTTTCACAGGGAGGAGTCCCAACCCCAATCTCGCGCCTTGCTGCTATGCCTCCTCCCTCCCTCGCACCTTCCGGAATCGAGCCGAGCAGAAGGCCCCGTGCCCTCTATGCCTCTGGAGTACGACTGTTCCCCATGCCCATGCCTTTCCCTGTTGTCTCTAGCTGTTGTCGACCTTGTGTGCAACTTGCCAAGCCGCCACTCTGTTGCGTGCATCCGCATGGCCTCCGCCCGTCTCCTTGCTATGGCGATGCTCCGCTCTTGCTGCCGCTGCTCTTCTGGTTCCACGTGACCTCCACATCCTGCTGGACCACCACCCCCTTGACCGTTTCCATGAGCTGCTGCACCATGGAACCGAGGCCATGTGCTTCTTCATTTTGTTCATGCCAAGTATCGCAAGTCCTTTGCCACTCTGCCCATGACCGTTGTCGTCCTGCTTCATCTCTATCAAGTTCGAGACCGTCAAGTACTCGATGAACCGATGATGCGCTGAGTACCACTACTTCCACTACCGTCGTCGTGGATCCGACAAGAACATGTGTACTGCTACTTCCATGACGTTTGCGAGGACCCATGAACATCTAATCCACAACGACTCGATCCTCTCCGAGATGCACACTTCAAAGGTATACTGCCAAGACGATACCCATGGATCGAATGCATTGTTGTATGAGATGTGATGTTATCCGTTTCGTAGATGCAATGTTAGTTGCACGTACCCCATATTCATGCCTCCGACACATGGGGAAACCGGTATCCGGGATCACCCCATCATTCTTTGGCATGACACGCACACACTCCCAATTCGTTTGCACCGGTATCTCATTGAGTTATCGGAACTGGAACGTGTTGTGGCTGTCAATTGCATCCATGTTGCGTTGATGCCATATTATCTTGTGTTGCTCGTTTCTTTTAGACCGTAACTCCGCTGGAGTTGAGCTATATATGTAAACCGACTAGAATGACATGTAGAATCACATGAACCACTTTATTTTGCCGTTTAACAAACATAAAATGTGTTTAGGACATATCTGGACAAATTTTGAAGTTAACATGTGGGGTCGTTTCGGAAATGCTATATGTCATTTTAGACCTCATTTAAAATGCCTAGATAGGTAGTTTATTTGTGCTTCACTTCTTGCCATGTTAACAACATTTTAAAATTGTCGTGTACCTGAATGAGAGTGAGCTAAATATTTGAATGTGGAGTTTCGTCAATATGCAACTCGTTGTATATTGAGCTTCACTTAATGTGTTGTGCTTGATTATTGTGAATTTCCATGCCATGCATAATTGAAATGGACATGCATCATATTTGGTTGTGCATCATATCGTGTGTTGATTCTTGTTTCTGGTTTGCTTCTTCTCGAAAGAGTTCCACAAGTGTGTCAGAATGTGAGGATCCGTTCGACTACGTTGGTTTGTCTGCTTCGTGGATTCATTCTTCTTCCAAGCGGGATCACAGGCAAGATGATCATTTCCCTAGATATCATTACTATCATTGCCATGCTAGTTGTATCATTTCTTTTGGTATGTCTCGTTGCCTACCACAAGTTTAATATGCCTCCCAACATTGCCATAAAAACCTCTAACCTTTCGAGAACCCAGCAAATCACTGTTTGGCTATGTTACTGCTTGCTTAGCCTTTTGATAGCGTTGCTAGTTGCAGGTGCAGTTGCTTCCATGTGAAAACATGGGTTCCTTGTTATATCACCATATTAATTCTACTTAATTTAATGCACCCATATACTTAGTAAAAGGTGGAAGGCTTGGCCTTCTAGCCTGGTATTTTTGTCCCACCTTTGTCGCCTTAGTTTCGGCTATCAGTGTTATATTCCATAATTGAGCGCTCCTAACACGCTCCGAGTTGTTGTGGGGACCCCCTTGATAATTTATTTTAGTTTAAGACTGGTCTTGCAAGGGCCAACTTTGGTACTATTTGCCTAATAACTAATGAACCACATAGGGAGTAATTAACCCGAGGGTAATTAATCAACAACCCGGGCCAGTGCTCCTCATGAGTGTTGGTCAAATATAGAGCGACTTGCATGGGCCACCCGGGGCAACTCGGGGGATGTCTATACGGCTACAGTACATATTGCTCATACGGTCATGTCGTGAGAACGAGATACGCGGCTCCTATCGGGTTCGTCGACACGTCGGGCGGCCTTGCTGGACTTGTTTTATCTTTTACAAAATATCTTGTGCATCGAGATATTGGTGATGCTTTGGGCCACCTCAGAGTTGAGGTTTTCCACTAAGGAATCCGAGGAGATCATGAGTTTCGTGATCGAGGTTTTCTATGCAGCTTGTGGTAATTTGTGACGGATCAGTTGGAGCACCCCTACAGGGTTAAATCTTTCGGAAAGCCGTGCCCACGGTTATGTGGTAAACTTGGAAACTTTGTTGAACAACCGGTTGTAGATAACCTGAAGTAAGTTTAATTAAAATATCCCAACCGTGTGCGTAACTATGACCGTCTCTTCTCGTGTGTTCTACATCTGGAAGAGAACATGGTGGGTTATTTTTGACACAAGTAGGTGTTCAGGATCATTCATTTGATCATTATTAGTTCATGTCTGTTATGCATAGATCACCCCCCTCTTATTCTTGTACTCGTAAGTTAGCCACCTCAAATAAATGCTTAGTCACTTGCTGCAGCCTCACCACTTAACCATTCCTCACCCATTAAGCTTTGTTAGTCTTGATACCTTTGGAAATGATATTGCTGAGTCCGTGTGGCTCACGTATTACTACAACAACAGTTGCAGGTACAGGTAAAGTGACACTTTGATGTGAGCGCGATGATTGTTCTATTTGGAGTTTCTTCTTCTTCTTCTTCATTGATCTAGGTTGGGTTCCAGGCCGGCATCCTGAGATAGCAAGGATGGACGTTGTTCTTTTATCGTTTTTTCCGTCCGTAGTCGGACCCTGTTCTTCTACATGTTGATTGAATGTTGTTGTATTGATGTGATCTTGATGTAGCTTGTGGCAAGTGTAAGACAACTCCATATACTCGTATCTTCTATACATGTACTTGTAACCATATCCATTCTTGCAAAACAACGAGATGCGCTTCTATTCGTGTCTAGGCCCTCGAACCAAAATAAGGATAGTATCGCATCTTGTGCATTACAAGCAACCTCATGACAGAAGTAAATAATATGACCATCAATATTATCAACCAAGAGATCCTAAACCATAGCAATATTATGTTCTACATTTATCTGTTTAGAGGGTTTAGCTGTTCTAATATTCCTTTTATTAACCACAATTGTAATGTTAGCATGTTGCTTAATCCTAACAGGAAAAGGTGGTTTCTCAATGTAAGCAATAGGCATGGTCGGATCAACATTACAAATAGTTGTTTAATCTTTAACTATAATAGGTTCCTCTAAGAATTCTTCAATAGGTGGGCGAAATTTAAACCAATTATCCTTTGGGAGATCAACATGAATAGCAAATGATTCACAAAAGGAAGCTACTGTCACAGACTCGATTCCATATTTAGTACTAAACTTATGAAAATAATCGTTTCCATAATAGATTTAACATAATCAAACTCAAGCTTTATACCTGAATCTTTACCTTTGTAGAGTTTCCAATCTTCAGACTTGCGTTTAATTCTTCCCATAATCTACCATTTGAATTCAATAGTTTTCTTCATAATGGAGCAAGTAGAAGAAGAATCAAGCATCGATTGATTATAATGAGAGAGCGGAGCATAAATTTTTTGTATAATTATTTCTGTTAAGAGCTCATGATTGGGGGCATGTGTACACCATAGGCTTAAGCCTACCCCAAGCTTTAGAGATACTTTCCCCTTAATGAGGCAAAAAATTATATATATAATTCCGATCACGATGAACCAGATGCATATGATAAAACTTCTCATGAAATTATAGATTTAATCGATTCCAATCCCATGTTCCAGTATCATCCAATAGCATGTACCATATCAATGCCTTTCCCTCCAAAGATCAAGGGAATACGTTCTTCTTAACTCCATATTTGGATAAACCTCCAAGCTTAAATAATCCACATATTTCATCTATATATATCAACTGCAAACCAGGATGAGTTGTTCCATTTCCTGCATAAGGATTAGCTACCCGTTTCTCTAACATACCTAAAGGAATTTCATAGTAAATATTTTTAGTAGGTTCAGTAGGTTGAGGATCGACTTTTTTGCACTTCTAGTTGAGGTGAAGATACCCAAAATAGGCCTGTCAAAGGATTATCCTCCATAGTATAACAAGCAACAGTAAATTTCAACACGTAGCAGAAGTGTTTCCTTGCCAAATTCCACTTACCAAAGGTACTTCACTCACCGACAACGGTGCTATAAAAGAGTCTTGGTGACCCACAAGTATAGGGGGTCAATTGTAGTCCTTTCGATAAGTAAGAGTGTCGAACCCAACGAGGACCAGACAGAAATGACAAGCGGTTTTTAGCAAGGTATTCTATGCAAATGCTATATGTAACAATGATAGATAGTTCTGTAGCAAGATAATTCATAACAAGTAATGGGTAACAATAGTAGAAAAGGTGCATCAAGGTGTCCCAATCCTTTTTATAGAAAAGTAAAAGGTGGAAATTTTTCTTATATAAAGCCAAGTGCTCTCGAGGACACATGGGAATTGTCGTCTACTCATGTTCATCATGTTTAGTTGATTCACATATGTTACTTTGATAATTTGATATGTGGGTGGACCGGTGCTTGGGTGCTATTCTTACTTCAACAAGAAACACAATTATGATTACCCCCTCTCGCAAGCATCCACAACTATGAAAGAAGAATTAAGATAAATCTAACCATATCATTAAACATATGAATCCATATCAGCCCCTTATGGAATAACACACAAACTAGAATTTAAGCTTCTTTAACTCTAGCAACCCATCATCTACTTACTACTCCATAATGCCTTCCCTTAGGCCCAATTATGATGAAGTATCATGTAGTCGACTTTCACATGACAACACTGAAGGAAGCAACAACATTCACATCATCAAAATATCGAACGAATACAAACTTCACATGATTACTTATAACAAGACTCCTCCCATATGCTAAAGAACAAAAGTAACTACTCACAAAGCACGTTCATGTTCAATATCAGAGGGTTATTGAATTCGTTAAGGATTTCATTGTGCTGGTGAATATGTTGATGAAGATTGGTCCTCCCATGAAGAAAGAAGCACTGGTGATGACGATGGCTTCGATTTCCCCCTCCCAAAGGGAAGTTTCCCCATGGAATTTCTTTGTCGGAGAGCGAAACTACTCCTACCAAGGTTCTGCCTCGAGACGGCAGCGCTGTCCTAAAAATCCTCCACTTATTTTGGCTAGGTCAAAACCCTTCATATAGCAGAAGATGGGCACTAGAGGCCACCTATGGGACCCACAAGGCATGAGTGCGGGCCGAGGGGTGGTTAATCCATGTTGCCTTGTGGTCAAGTGGTGGCCCCCTCTGGTATTTGTTTTCTTGAATATTTTTTATACATTCCACAAAAATTCTTTGTGAAGCCTCACGTCATTTGGAGTCCAGAAATTTTCCAGCTTATCCATAGCCCTTTCAGGTCTAGAATTCTAATTGCCGAAAATTTTCTCTTTGTATAAATCTTGTAAAATACTCCCTCTGTTCCTAAATATATGTCTTTTAGACATTTCAATAGGAGACTCTATACGAAGCAAAATGAATGAATCTATACTCTAAAATAAGTCTATATACATCCGTATGTAGTTCAATAATGAAATCTCTAGAAATACTTATATTTAGGTACGGAGGGAGTAAGAGAGAAAAGGTATAAGGATTGCATCATAAAGTGAAATGGTGCCTGAAAACATGATAAATATCAATAGGAAATCATGATGCAAAATAGACGTATTGACCACCTCCTCGCTGGCACCGATACTAATTAGTGATCGGTCCCATCGATCTAGTGAGGTAATCCACACCTCCTCTATCCCCCTCCCCTCACCAACTCCTCTTCCTCCTCCATCCTAAATTCCCCGACTATCGATGCGACACCTTCCACCCAAATCATCACCCCATCCTCCAAATAACCGCCATCGAAAGCCATGGTGCATGTAGTATAGCCAGGAGCTGAAGGAGCATTTGGCAATGGAGAAGTAAATCACGACCGCACACGTGTATGAAGCTACAATGGTGCCATGTGTGCCAACCCCCAGATCTTCGAGGAGCACCTCAATATCAAGGCCACCATCGAAGCCTCACACATGGATGCCTCCATGCGGTTGGTTGCTTTAAACGACAGTTCATGGGGTTTTCTCAAGGGTCCCACCGGTGCCTTTCACGAACACAATGATGTGTTTTCTCAACTAACCCATGCTTACCTCAACTCTAGAGATAGCAAGTTGATGCTCGGACAGGCTCAGGTGACTCATCACTACGAGGAGGGCACCCACGATGTGGAGTCCTCCCCCTCTTTGAAGTTTAAGGAGCTCATCATCATCAGTATCTCTAACGATGAGGAATATCTAGATATTAGCTTACCAAGGACCAATGTTCAGCTCGCTACGCTGGTTAAGCATGTTTGGTTTACCTGTTGCATGTGCTGCTCATGCCTTTCCTTTAGAAATTCTAGTGAATTGTCCTATCTAATGTTACTATGCAATATGATCTTTTGGTATGTTCTGTTGTGCAATGGTGCTCATGTAACCGTTTGGTTCATTTTTTGTGGTGATCAGTTATTTGTTTTGTTCAATTCTGCAATGTGATGTTCAATTGTTCTCGATACAGTTTTGTATTGTTATGCATGTGAGAAATAAATCGAATTTGTATGGACTAACAGTTGCTACATTTCCTAGTTCTTAAAAACGATTGCTTTAGATAAATGGCTTTTCCATATGGCTCGAATTAATCTGTTGGATCTGTAATGTGCTTATTTTATATTAACATATTTTACTGATAGTGTGCCAACTCTCACTTAACATGTCAATTATCTTCCTTATATATGTTTCGGGGAAAACAATGGGAGAAACTCAGGTTTACCATCAAGGTTTGCACATGCATGGTCCTTTGGCTGATAGCACATTACTGTACAATTGCAGGAACCATTCTAATATTTAGGTTTTTAATAATTTAGTCTTGACATGTAAGTCTTGTTGTAAGAGGATTAGACCCGCTATTCAACCCATTTTGCATATGATCAAATGAGAATCTCCATGAATATCAGTTAAATAAAGAAACTCGGAAATATTGTTAGCATAAAGAAACTAGCGTAAAAACAACGGGATGTTTGTCTCGACAATGAAGAAGACATCACTTAACTATAGGATAGTACTAACTCTTTTACCTTGTTTTGGTCCTTTGTGCCATTTCAAAATATAGAAAATATATTTATGCATATATTTGTTTTCAATCCTTTCCAAAGTTCTTCATCAATGATTACCTCTCAAACCACATGTATGGTAAAGAGGCGAGTAAGGCATTCATACAACACCCAAGATATAATCTTGAACTCTTCCTCAATAGGACGAAGGATGTGCGGGCAATCATCCACAAACACCGTCCTAAAGTCGCAAGGACCTTCAATGTCATTAAAGGCTCAATATTTCCTTTCTGCTTCAAAACATTTCTAGATGAGATTCATCTATCTATTTACCGACTATGATGCTAGTTTCCAAAGGTTTGAGATCTTGCACGTGGAAACACGACCTTGTTGTGTAATTGGGTAGCTAGGTATATGCCTATATGGTGTAACTTAGTGTTGAGGCTATATGATTTTGTACTCTGATGTATCTCAATTATGAAATCCTGGTCGCCGTAATATGAATATGAAATATATTGTGTGTTTGATATGAAATGTCAATTTGAGTACTACATGGGCTAAACAATAATAGTGCAATTAGCCTGCTTATTGGTTTTTTCATCGCAGACAGTTTCAAAGACAACATAATGGAAATGACCTCAACCAACCCACACAGTTTTTAGAAGCTGGTCGTGTTGGATGAGTGAACAGTTGTGTGCATTCGGCCAGCTTACACAAACATCTCCACACACAAAATGTGTGTGATGTACAACCCTATGCCATATAGTTTCTTCTAGGCGTCACGTGTGATGTATTGAATAACAAAGTGATAAAATTTTAAATATCGTCCGTGATGGACACCCCCATCACACACGATGTTATGCAGAAAGTTGTACCATACAAACGGATATGTAGGTTGCAGATTCACTTTGTGGGATGCTAAGAATATATCACACGACTAGTACAATATATTTGTTTTTGATGGCTCACTCAATCACGGACGAGCTCTTTTTGTAACACGTGTGTGACCTGAGGAGGCATCACCTACGCTTTATCTGGCGTGTGGGATGGACTCCCCTATCGCCCACACAAGGAAGGCGATGGTTTAAAACTATGTCACGGAAAGATCGTAAAAACCATTTGTATAGGACCCGCATTCACTAGTGTGAGTTCTCTGAGGACACCCCTGCAAACTAGGGCGCTTCGTAGTCGGTTGCATGTAGGGTAAGGCGAGTTGAGATGGGCACAAGTTATCTGATACAACTCCAATGTGTCGATAATTTATGAAGTATTCATGCCATGTATGTCTATGTTTACAATACTTTTATATGGTTTTGATGCACTTTATATAATTTATTTATAACTAACCCTGACTGACGCTGTTTTCAGCGGAATTACCATGGTGTTGTTTTTGTGTAGAAAATGAAAGTACTCGGAATCGCCCGAACTTTTTTATACTTCTTTCTGGAGTAAATAAGAAATATTGGAGCGAAGAAACACCAGAGGGGAGCCACATGTGGGCCACAAGCCAATAGGGTGCCCCCCCAGGCCGTGTCCTAATGGCTTGTGGGGTCCACGTGGCTCCGTTTGGCGTGATTCCAATGCTGAAAAATCCTATATATACGAGAAAACCCAAAAATAAAGAGAGTACTTCCGCTCCGCTGTTGCAACTCTCTATATTGATGAAAAACACATATAGAGCCTTTCTAGTACCCTCTCGGAGAGGGCAAATCATCTCCGGGGTCCATCTTCATCATCCGGCGGATGCCATGACAAGGCGGAAGTAGTTCACCTCGGGGCTGAGGGTATGTACCAGTAGCTATGTGTTCAATATATATATATCTCTCTCTCTCTCTCTCGTGTTCTTGAGATGGCACGATCTTGATGTATCACATGCCTTGTTAATCTAGTTGGATCATATGATGTTATTCCCTTGCTACCTTGTTGTGATGAATTGAATCTTTCACTTTAATGCCCCGTTATGTTTGATTGAATATTTTGGTTTGAGAATACTTGATGTATGTCTTGCATGCGGATACCCGTAGTGATATTGGGGTATTCAAGTGATTTAGTTGATATATGTTATGGCATCAACTTGCAGATTCCTATGACCTTGGGGATTACGCATAGGGTTTGATTGCACGTTTTCATACTATGTTCTCCGAGAGAAATCTTGGGGTGCTCCTTGAAGTTCTTTGTGTTTGATTGAATATGATAGATCTAAAATTGTTTGACGCATGTCATATAATTTACCCGCAGATACTTGAGGTGACATTCCAATATCTAGGTGACATTAGGGTTTATTGATATGTATCATGGGTGTTATTCTAGTACAAACTCAAGGGCTACTTGTGAGACTTATAGGAATAGCTCAAAAATTGATCAAAAAGAATAACTTTGAGTTGGTTATACTACCCACACCAATTTCATCTTATTGTTCTCTGCTAGATAGGAACTTTGGGGTGATTCTTTGTTGCACATTGCAGGATGATCATATGATCCTATTATGTTAGCATTGTTGAGAGATTGCACTAGTGAAATTATGAACCCTAAGCCCTATTACCAAGCATTTATACAACGTTTTGCTCGCTGTTTTACACTTGCTACCTATAGGATCTGAAGTATGTCTTGAGGGGGGGTGATTAGACTACTTGGCCAAATGAAAACTTAGGCTTTTCCAAATTTTAGTTGTGGGTCAGTTTTAGCAATTGTGACTAGTCAAGTACACCCTACACATGCATATCTAGAAGTATAGTAGCGGAAAGTAAAGACATGCCAGTGTAAGTAGAGGGTAGGGAAGGAAGATCAAATGCAAAGGTCGATTTGGTGATTTTTGGCGTGGTTCTAATAGTCGGTGCTATCGAACATCCACGTTAGTGGAGACTTCAAACCACGGAGGCTAACGGCGGCGAGAGTCCATGGAGGGATCCACCCACAAGGGGTCCATGAAGATGCAACCTTGTCTATTCCACCATGGATTACGTCCACACAGGACTAACCTCACTCTGGTAGATCTTCACGAAGTAGGTGATCTCCTTGCCCTTACAAACTTCTTGGTTCGACTCCACAACACGAAGTAGGAGGCTCCCAAGCGACATCTAACAAATCTAGGATGCACCACCCTAAAAAAGGTAATAGATGCGATACAACGATGAAATCCATGCTCTTGTGCTTCAAAAGATAGTCTCCTCAATAGTCAGTCACTCTCTCACAGATTTGGCATGGGTATGAGAGATTGATTCAGTGGAAAGCAACTTTGGAAGGTTGGAGGTCAAGTTTCAAACGGATGGACTCGAATCTCTTGATCTCAACACATGAATATGTGGCTCTCTCTCAGAAAAATGGATATGGCAAGTGTGTGTTTGTGTGTGTGTGTGTTTTGAGTGCTTCCTCTATGAATGAGCGGTGGTGGAGGGGTATATATTGGTATCTCCCAAAATCCAACCGTTACAACATTATTTCCCAACTCGGTGATACGGACATGAATCCCGGTGGTGCCGAGTTGCACTAAATGTGACCACTTTTGGATTCTTGGTGAGACCGATATATGAATCTTGGTGGTACCGATTTGGAGACCTAGGGCAGTTTCCAAATCTCGGTGAGACCGATTTCAAACCTCGGAAATTCCTATTCTTGAAATCGATAGACCAGAAAGTTGGTCACTGACTTTCAATGGCACTGATATGAAAGATGGTGATACCGAGAGATTAGGGTTTGGCAAAGGTTCTGTCTTTAGAAAATCGGTAGGGCCGAAATAGAATTCTTGGTGGCACCGATTTTTGATGTATAGGCTTTGGACAAAGATTTCATGAGATAATTGCTGAGTATTTTTGGTGGTTGTCTCTAAGCACTTCAGGAACCAATTCACCATAAATACCTCACCCCCTTTTAACAGTATTGGCTTTCCTATGGACTCAAAAGTGACTTCTTATAAATATAAAATGTAGAGTCCTCTTGCTTGAAGCTTGGCAAATCCTCTTCCTTTCTTTGCATCAAGGGGTTTCTCCTTCCAATCATTTAGTCAATGCATCTTTGAACTTTTCTAAAATATACTTGGATAGAATCATTAGTTCGATGATACATATGTTGTTATTAATTACCAAAACCACCTTAGGGAGCAATTGTGCTTTCAATCTCCCCCTTTCTCGTCATTGATGACAACATATAGATCAAAGTTTTGACAAAAGATATAATCAATTATTAGCATCGTAGCTTTGAGAAGTATGGGAAAAATCAAGATCTCCCCCTAAATTT
This sequence comes from Hordeum vulgare subsp. vulgare, assembly GCF_904849725.1. Taxonomy (NCBI): domain Eukaryota; kingdom Viridiplantae; phylum Streptophyta; class Magnoliopsida; order Poales; family Poaceae; genus Hordeum; species Hordeum vulgare. The sequence goes on along the minus strand of NC_058522.1, from coordinate 326,791,712 downwards.
GTGCATTATTCTAAATTTGTGTTTGAATGCAAATGCACAATCAATTAGGATCATGGTTCACCCTTCCAGGTCACATATATCTTGGTGGTGCACATAAATGATACAAGTGAATAGTAATGCACATAACACCAAACAAAGAGTGAATGATCATCATGTAGATATCTCAGAAGTATAACATAGTAGCATCAACAATCAAAGCGTATGATCAAACACGAAAGTTTAAGTCATCCAAAAGACCAAATGTTCTGTAAAACCAAACGAGAGAAAATAAAAGGCAAAGCTATCTCTCTATCAAATCCATAAATGATCTACACTTCTCCCCCTTTGGCAACAAGTTACCAAAAAGTTCAAAGGTCTATAACTAAGCAGTGCTCTCGGCTCGATCTCCTCCAATAGCAGTTGATGGATTCGACAGGAGATCGTCGGTGAATGCTTCAACGGATGTCCCCGGAGGCAGAGGTGTTATCACGGGAGGTGCAGGAGGTGGTGGAGTTGAAGGAGCTGAAGGTGCTGATGCTTGAGCTGATGAAGTTGGTCTTGCTTCCATCACGGGCACAGCTATAGACCTAGAATGGGACCTAAACTAAGTAGTCATTGGAAGAGGCGAATCTTCATCATCACTGCTGGAGCGAGATATATGCACTGCATCATTTCATGCTGGAGCTGCTCAACAGTTGTAGCCAACTGTGTCACGTTGACATCTAGGTCATGGAATTTAGTCTCCACGATCCTATCAAGGCTCTTCTGGTTCAACAAGATCTCTGTAATTCTCCTCCATTGGATGGTGCTGACAAGAAATGACATTTGCTCCTCTGTGGATCTCACATGTGCTGCTGGAGCTTCTTTGGCTACCTCTGCCTTCTGATGAGCTGTAGCTGAGCTAGGATGGTTGGGGTCCATCACAACTTCATTGTCCTCGAACTCTAGCTGAAGTGGCAGATGTGGACGATCAAGTTGATATGCATGTTGGCCAATCTTGGCATTGATGAGCATCTAAATGTATGGTGCATACCCACAAGATCTCTTCTCATCTGCGGGTGTGTGATGACGAGTTGATGGATATAGTTTTCGCCCCTCGCAGATATCCCTTACATGGAGACTGTAAGGTTTATCGAACCAGGAGGATTCCTAGGCTCAACAAGTAGGTGTATCATCTCCTGGTCAGCAGAAAATGTGGACCTTCAGACACAACACATAACTTTGCTCACAACGAGTACAAAGAGGTTGTCAATCTCTCCGGCCTTGTAGTTTGCAAAGGATCAAAACAAAAGCGGGAAGGTAATAGTGATTGCAACGGAAAAGTAAATGAAAGCGGAAAATGACGGAGGTGTGAACGATGATGGTGATATGGACCGGAGTCACATGATGTTCACTAGCGATGTCTCTCTCCCAAAAGAAGATAAACAACTATGCTTGGGTAAACAAATCACAGTTGGGCAATTGACAGAATTATGATCGCACCGCAATGCTAATTATGCTACTTGACAGTTAGAGGTTCAATAGTAATGGGCAGTACGCCAAGACAAGTAGACCGTTTATTCATCAGCATCTACTTACTAATCATCCACCTTGAGATATCTATCCAGAATATCTCTCTGGTATTAAGTTGCGAGCCCCACCCAAAGTGTAAACTCAAAGCAACGGACAACTGCATTAACGAACTATGCGTAAGGTAAACAATCCTTGCAACAATGGTCACAAGCACCGTTGTTTTCTCCCTGGTGGCAACAAGCACATCCCCTAGTCTCATGTTTCTATCACTCAAGCTAGACATTGAGGGGCATGAGCCCACAATCATGCATAACGCTCCCTCTTGGAGTTACAATCTACTACTCGGCCAAAGCAATAAATAGCAACAAAGAACATGCATGAATCACTAAGGAACCTAATATAGAAGGATAATCAAATATATAACTCATAAAAATCTGAACATAATCTCATAATCCATCCAGCAAACCGAGCATAGCAATAGCAAGAGAATTACAATCTACTACTCGGCCAAAGCAATAAATAGCAACGGAGAACATGCATGAATCACTAAGGAACATAATATAAGAGGATAATCAAATAAATAACTCATAACAATCTGAACATAATCTCATAATCCATCAGATCCCAACAAACCGAGCATAGAAATAGCAAGAGAATTACATAAATGCCTTGATCATGTAGGGCAGCTCACAAGGACTAACCATTGAAGCACAAGATTGGAGAGAAGACATGACATAGCTACTGGTCATGGACTCATGGTCTAAGGAGGACAACTCACGGCACGTCCGGGAAGCATCCATGGTGGTGGAGAAGCTCCCAAAGGTCAATCCCCCCTCCGGAAGGGTGCCGGGTAAAGGTCGCCTGACACTCCTGATCTCGGAAGCGCTGTGGCGGCGGAACGATGGAGAAATTCGCAATTCCAGAAAGTCTGCAAGGGTTTTCTCTCGAGACTCTAAATATAGGCCAAAGGAGGGCACCGGAGGAGGTGGGACCCATCCAAGCGACCTCCTGGTGTGGCCTAGGGCCTGGCCGCGCCAGCAGGCCGCCTGGGAGGCCCGTGGCCCCCCTATGGCCTGTTGGGGAACGTCGCATGGGAAACAAAAATTTTCCTACAAGCACGAAGACCTATCATGGTGATGTCCATCTACGAGAGGGGATGAGTGATCTACGTACCCTTGTAGATCGTACAGCAGAAGCGTTAGAGAACGCGGTTGATGTAGTGGAACGTCCTCACGTCCCTCGATCCGCCCCGCGAACAATCCCGCGATCAGTCCCACGATCTAGTACCGAACGGACGGCACCTCCGCGTTCAGCACACGTACAACTCGACGATGATCTCGGCCTTCTTGATCCAGCAAGAGAGACGGAGAGGTAGAAGAGTTCTCCGGCAGCGTGACAGCGCTCCGGAGGTTGGTGATGACCTTGTCTCAGCAGGGCTCCGCCCGAGCTCCGCAGAAACGCGATCTAGAGGAATAACCGTGGAGGTAAGTGGTCGGGCTGCCGTGGAAAAACCGTGTCAAATCAGCCCTAAAACCTCCGTATATATAGGTGGGAGGGAGGGGACCTTGCCTTGGGGCTCAAGGAGCCCCAAGGGGGTCCGCCGAGTCCAAGGGGGGAGGACTCCCCCCCCCCCCCAAACCGAGTTGGACTTGGTTTGGTGGGAGGGAGTCCCCCTTCCTTCCCACCTCCTCCTTTTTTTTTCTTTTCTCTTGATTTTTTCTTCTTGGCGCATAGGGCCCTTTTGGGCTGTCCCACCAGCCTACTAAGGGCTGGTGTGCCACCCTTAAGGCCTATGGGCTTCCCCGGGGTGGGTTGCCCCCCCCGGTGAACTCCCGGAACCCATTCATCATTCCCGGTACATTCCCGGTAACTCCGAAAACCTTCCGGTAATCAAATGAGGTCATCCTATATATCAATCTTCGTTTCCGGACCATTCCGGAAACCTTCGTGACGTCCGTGATCTCATCCGGGAGTCCGAACAACATTCGGTAACCAACCATATAACTCCAATACGCATAAAATAACGTCGAACCTTAAGTGTGCAGACCCTGCGGGTTCGAGAACTATGTAGACATGATCCGAGAGACTCCTCGGTCAATACCCAATAGCGGGACCTGGATGCCCATATTGGATACTACATATTCTACGAAGATCTTATCGTTTGAACCTCAGTGCCAAGGATTCATATAATCCCGTATGTCATTCCCTTTGTCCTTCGGTATGTTACTTGCCCGAGATTCGATCGTCAGTATCCGCATACCTATTTCAATCTCGTTTACAGGCAAGTCTCTTTACTCGTTCCGTAATACAAGATCCCGCAACTTACACTAAGTTACATTGCTTGCAAGGCTTGTGTGTGATGTTGCATTACCGAGTGGGCCCCGAGATACCTCTCCGTCACACGGAGTGACAAATCCCAGTCTTGATCCATACTAACTCAACTAACACCTTCGGAAATACCTGTAGAGCATCTTTATAGTCACCCAGTTACGTTGCGACGTTTGATACACACAAAGCATTCCTCCGGTGTCAGTGAGTTATATGATCTCATGGTCATAGGAATAAATACTTGACACGCAGAAAACAGTAGCAACAAAATGACACGATCAACATGCTACGTCTATTAGTTTGGGTCTAGTCCATCACGTGATTCTCCCAATGACGTGATCTAGTTATCAAGCAACAACACCTTGTTCATAATCAGAAGACACTGACTATCATTGATCAACTGGCTAGCCAACTAGAGGCTTGCTAGGGACGGTGTTTTGTCTATGTATCCACACATGTAAATGAGTCTTCATTCAATACAATTATAGCATGCATAATAAACGATTATCTTGATACAGGAATTATAATAATAACAATATTTATTATTGCCTCTAGGGCATAATTCCAACAGTCTCCCACTTGCACTAGAGTCAATAATCTAGCCCTCACATCACCATGTGAATTACATTGTAATAAATCTAACACCCATACAGTTCTGGTGTTGATCATGTTTTGGCCGTGGAAGAGGTTTAGTCAGCGGGTCTGCTACATTCAGATCCGTGTGCACTTTGCATATATTCATGTCCTCTCCCTCGACGTAGTCGCGGATGAGGTTGAAGCGTCGTTTGATGTGTCTGTCTTCTTGTGAAACCGTGGTTCCTTTGCTAAGGCAATGGCACCCGTGTTATCACAGAACAAGGTTATTGGATTCAGTGCGCTTGGCATCACTCCAAGATCCGTCATGAACTGCTTCATCCAGACACCTTCCTTAGCCGCCTCCGAGGCAGCCATGTACTCCGCTTCACATGTAGAATCTGCTACGACGCTTTGCTTGGAACTGCACCAGCTTACCGCACCCCCATTAAGAATAAATACGTATCCGGTTTGCGACTTAGAGTCGTCCGGATCTGTGTCAAAGCTTGCATCGACGTAACCTTTTACGATGAGCTCTTCGTCACCTCCATACACAAGAAACATCTCCTTAGTCCTTTTCAGGTACTTCAGGATATTCTTGACGGCTGTCCAGTGATCCACTCCTATATTACTCTGGAACCTACCTGCCATACTTATGGCTAGGCTAACATCCGGTCTAGTGCACAGCATCGCATACATGATAGAACCTATGGCTGAAGCATAGGGGACGGAGCGCATATGCTCTCTATCTTCATCAGTTGCTGGGCACTGAGTCTTACTCAATCTCGTACCTTGTAAAGCTGGCAAGAACCCTTTCTTGGACTGTTCCATTTTGAACCTCTTCAAAACTTTATCAAGGTATGTGCTTTGTGAAAGTCCTATCAGGCGTTTTGATCTATCCCTATAGATCTTAATGCCTAGAATGTAAGCAGCTTCTCCTAGGTCCTTCATAGAGAAACTTTTATTCAAGTAACCTTTTATGCTCTCCAAAAACTCTATGTTGTTTCCAATCAGTAATATGTCATCCACATATAATATTAGAAACGCCACAGAGCTCCCACTCACTTTCTTGTAAATACAAGATTCTCCAACCACTTGTATATAACCCAAATGCTTTGATCACCTCATCAAAGCGTTTGTTCCAACTCCGAGATGCTTGCACCAGTCCATAAATGGATCGCTGGAGCTTGCACACCTTGTTAGCATTCTTAGGATCAACAAAACCTTCGGGTTGCATCATATACAACTCTTCCTTAAGGAAACCGTTAAGGAACGCCGTTTTGACATCCATCTGCCAGATCTCATAATCGAAAAATGCAGCTATTGCTAACATGATTCTGACGGACTTAAGCATCGCTACGGGTGACAATGTCTCATCATAGTCAACTCCTTGAACTTGTGAAAAACCCTTTGCCACAAGTCGAGCTTTATAAACGGTCACATTGCCGTCAGCATCCGTCTTCCTCTTAAAAATCCATTTGTTTTGAATAGCCTTGCGGCCCTCAGGTAGTACCTCCAAAGTCCACACTTTGTTCTCATACATGGATCCTATCTCGGATTTCATGGCTTCTAGCCATCTGTTGGAATCTGGGCCCACCATTGCTTCTTCATAATTTGCAGGTTCATTGTTGTCTAACAACATGATTGACAAGACGGGATTACTGTACCACTCTGGAGCAGCACGTGGTCTCGTCGACCTGCGTGGTTCGACATAAACTTGAACTGGAGTTTCATGATCATCATCATCAACTTCCTCCTCAACCGGCGTCGCAATGACAGAGGTTTCCCCTTGCCCTGCGCCACCATCCAGAGGGATGAGAGGTTCGACAACCTCGTCAAGTTCTATCTTCCTCCCACTCAATTCTCTCGAGAGAAACTCCTTCTCGAGAAAAGCTCCGTTTTTAGCAACAAACACTTTGCCCTCGGATTTGAGATAGAAGGTGTACCCAACTGTCTCTTTTGGGTAACCTATGAAGACGCACTTTTCCGCTTTGGGTTCCAGCTTTTCAGGCTGAAGCTTTTTGACATAAGCATCACATCCCCAAACTTTAAGAAACGACAACTTTGGCCTTTTGCCATACCACAGTTCGTATGGTGTCGTCTCAACGGATTTTGATGGTGCCGTATTTAAAGTGAATGCAGCTGTTTCTAATGCATAGCCCCAAAATGATAACGGCAAATCAGTAAGAGACATCATAGATCGCACCATCTCTAATAGAGTACGATTACGACGTTCGGACACACCATTACGCTGTGGTGTTCTAGGCGGTGTTTAACTGTGAAACAATTCCACATTGTCTTAAGTGAGCACCAAACACGAAACTCACATATTCACCCCCACGATCAGACCGCAGGAACTTGATCTTCTTGTTACGATGATTTTCCACTTCACTCTGAAATTGCTTGAACTTTTCAAACGTTTCAGACTTGTGCTTCATCAAGTAGACATAACCATATCTACTTAAATCGTAAGTGAAGGTGAGAAAATAACGATATCCGCCGCGTGCCTCCACGCTCATCGGACCACACACATCGGTATGTATGATTTCCAACAAGTCACTTGCACGCTCCATTGTTCCTGAGAACGGAGTCTTAGTCATCTTGCCCATGAGGCATGGTTCGCACGTGTCAAGTGAATCAAAGTCAAGTGACCCCAAAAGTCCATCAGCATGGAGTTTCTTCATGCGCTTTACACCAATATGACCTAAGCGGCAGTGCCACAAAAATATGGCGCTATCATTGTTAACTCTAACCTTTTTGGTCTCAATGTTATGTATATGCGTATCGTTATCAAGATTCAATATGAACAATCCTCTCATATTTGGTGCATGACCATAAAAGATGTTACTCATAGAAATAGAACAACCATTATTCTCTGACTTAAAAGAGTAACCGTCTCGCAATAAACAAGATCCAGATATAATGTTCATGCTCAATGCAGGCACTAAATAACAATGATTTAAGTTCATCACTAATCCTGACGGTAAACGAAGTGACACTGTGCCGACGGCAATTGCATCAACCTTGGAACCATTTCCTACGCGCATCGTCACTTCATCTTTCGCCAGCCTTCGCCTATTCCGCAGTTCCTGTTTCGAGTTGCAAATATGAGCAACAGAACCGGTATCGAATACCCAGGCACTACTACGAGAGCCGGTTAAGTACACATCAATAACATGTATATCAAATATACCTGATTTTTCTTTGCCCGCCTTCTTATCTGCCACATACTTGGGGCAATTGCGCTTCCAGTGACCCATACCCTTGCAATAGTAACACTCTGTTTCCGGCTTAGGTCCAGCTTTGGGTTTCTTCGTCGGATTGGCAACAGGCTTGCCGCTCTTCTTCGAATTGCCCTTCTTGCCTTTGCCGTTTCTCTTGAAACTAGTGGTCTTATTCACCATCAACACTTGATGCTCTTTACGGAGTTCAGACTCTGCGACTTTCAGCATCGCAAACAACTCGCCGGGAGACTTGTTCATCCCTTGCATGTTGTAGTTCAACACAAAGCCTTTATAGCTTGGCGGCAGTGATTGAAGGATTCTGTCAGTGATAACTTCTTGCGGGAGTTCAATCCCCAGCTCAGCTAGACGGTTTGAGTACCCAGACATTTTGAGCACATGTTCACTTACAGATGAGTTTTCCTCCATCTTGCAAGCATAGAATTTATCGGAGGTCTCATACCTCTCGATCCGGGCATTCTTCTAAAAGATAAACTCCAACTCCTGGAACATCTCAAATGGTCCATGACGCTCAAAGCGACGTTGAAGTCCCGGTTCTAAGCCATACAAGACTGCACATTGAACTATTGAGTAGTCCTCCTTACGTGCTAACCAAGCGTTCTTAACATCCTGATCAGCCGTAGCGGGTGGTTCATCTCCTAACGCAGCATTAAGGACATAATCCTTCTTCCCAGCTTGTAAGATTAGCTTAAGATTACGAGCCCGGTCTACAAAGTTGCTTCCATCATCTTTCAACTTAGCTTTCTCTAGGAACGTATTAAAATTCAGGATGACTATCGCGTGAGCCATGATCTACAACACAAATATATTCAAAGTGGACTTAGACTATGTTCAAGATAATTAGAGTTTAACTTAATCAAATTATTCGCTAAACTCCCACTCAAAAAGTACATCTCTCTAGTCATTTGAGTGGTTCATGATCCACTTACACTAGCTCAAGTCCGATCATCACGTGAGTTGAGTATAGTTTCAGTGGTAAGCATCCCTATGCTAATCACATCATCTACATGATTCATGATCGACCTTTCGGTCTCATGTGTTCCGAGGCCATGTCTGCACATGCTAGGCTCGTCAAGCTTAACCCGAGTGTTCCGCGTGCGCAACTGTTTTGCACCCATTGTATGTGAACGTTGAGTCTATCAAACCCAATCATCACGTGGTGTCTCGAAACGACGAACTGTAGCAACGGTGCACAGTCGGGGAGAACACAATTTCGTCTTGAAATTTTAGTGAGAGATCACCTCATAATGCTACCGTCGTTCTAAGCAAAACAAGGTGCATAAAAGGATTAACATCACATGCAATTCATAAGTGACATGATATGGCCATCATCACGTGCTTCTTGATCTCCGTCACCAAAGCACCGGCACGATCTTCTTGTCACCGGCGCCACGCCATGATCTCCATCAACGTGTTGCCATCGGGGTTGTCGTGCTACTCATGCTATTACTACTAAAGCTACATCCTAGCAAAATAGTAAACGCATCTGCAAGCACAAACGTTAGTATAAATACAACCCTATGGCTCCTGCCGGTTGACGTACCATCGACGTGCAAACCGATATTTCTATTACAACATGATCATCTCATACATCCAATATATCACATCACATCGTTGGCCATATCACATCACAAGCATACCCTGCAAAAACAAGTTAGACGTCCTCTAATTTTGTTGTTGCATGTTTTACGTTGTGACCAAGGGTATCTAGTAGGATCGCATCTTACTTACGCAAACACCACAACGGAGATATATGAGTTGCTATTTAACCTCATCCATGGACCTTCTCGGTCAAATCCGATTCAACAAAAGTTGGAGAAACCGACACTTGCCAGTCATCTTTGAGCAACGGAGTTACTCGTGACGATGAAACCAGTCTCTCGTAAGCGTACAATACCTCGGAATCAAGAAAAGACTAAGGAGGGCAGCAAAACGCACATCACCGCCCACAAAACCTTTTGTGTTCTACTCGAGAAGACATCTACGCATGAACCTAGCTCATGATGCCACTGTTGGGGAACGTCGCATGGGAAACAAAAAATTTCCTACGTGCACGAAGACCTATCACGGTGATGTCCATCTACGAGAGGGGATGAGTGATCTACGTACCCTTGTAGATCGTACAGCAGAAGCGTTAGAGAACGCGGTTGATGTAGTGGAACGTCCTCACGTCCCTCGATCCGCCCCGCGAACAATCCCGCGATCAGTCCCACGATCTAGTACCGAACGGACGGCACCTCCGCGTTCAGCACACGTACAGCTCGACGATGATCTCGGCCTTCTTGATCCAGCAAGAGATATGGAGAGGTAGAAGAGTTCTCCGGCAGCGTGACGGCGCTCCGGAGGTTGGTGATGACCTTGTCTCAGCAGGGCTCCGCCCGAGCTCCGTAGAAACGCGATCTAGAGGAAAAACCGTGGAGGTATGTGGTCGGGCTGCCGTGGAAAAACCGTGTCAAATCAGCCCTAAAACCTCCGTATATATAGGTGGGAGGGAGGGGACCTTTCCTTGGGGCTCAAGGAGCCCCAAGGGGGTCGGCCGAGTCCAAGGGGGGAGGACTCCCCCCCCCCAAACCGAGTTGGACTTGGTTTGGTGGGAGGGAGTCCCCCTTCCTTCCCACCTCCTCCTTTTTTTTCTTTTCTCTTGATTTTTTCTTCTTGGCGCATAGGGCCCTTTTGGTCTGTCCCACCAGCCCACTAAGGGCTGGTGTGCCACCCTTAAGGCCTATGGGCTTCCCCGGGGTGGGTTGCCCCCCCCCGGTGAACTCCCGGAACCCATTCGTCATTCCCGGTACATTCCCGGTAACTCCGAAAACCTTCCGGCAATCAAATGAGGTCATCCTATATATCAATCTTCGTTTCTGGACCATTCCGGAAACCCTCGTGACGTCCGTGATCTCATCCGGGAGTCCGAACAACATTCGGTAACCAACCATATAACTCCAATACGCATAAAATAACGTCGAACCTTAAGTGTGCAGACCCTGCGGGTTCGAGAACTATGTAGACATGACCCGAGAGACTCCTCGGTCAATATCCAATAGCGGGACCTGGATGCCCATATTGGATCCTACATATTCTACGAAGATCTTATCGTTTGAACCTCAGTGCCAAGGATTCATATAATCCCGTATGTCATTCCCTTTGTCCTTGGTATGTTACTTGCCCGAGATTCGATCGTCAGTATCCGCATACCTATTTCAATCTCGTTTACTGGTAGGTCTCTTTACTCGTTCCGTAATACAAGATCCCGCAACTTACACTAAGTTACATTGCTTGCAAGGCTTGTGTGTGATGTTGCATTACCGAGTGGGCCCCGAGATACCTCTCCGTCACACGGAGTGACAAATCCCAGTCTTGATCCATACTAACTCAACTAACACCTTCGGAAATACCTGTAGAGCATCTTTATAGTCACCCAGTTACGTTGCGATGTTTGATACACACAAAGCATTCCTCCGGTGTCAGTGAGTTATATGATCTCATGGTCATAGGAATAAATACTTGACACGCAGAAAACAGTAGCAACAAAATGACACGATCAACATGCTACGTCTATTAGTTTGGGTCTAGTCCATCACGTGATTCTCCCAATGACGTGATCTAGTTATCAAGCAACAACACCTTGTTCATAATCAGAAGACACTGACTATCATTGATCAACTGGCTAGCCAACTAGAGGCTTGCTAGGGACGGTGTTTTGTTTATGTATCCACACATGTAAATGAGTCTTCATTCAATACAATTATAGCATGGATAATAAACGATTATCTTGATACAGGAATTATAATAATAACTATATTTATTATTGCCTCTAGGGCATAATTCCAACATGGCCCATGTTCGGTGATCCAGAAGCTTCCGTTTCGCTGTTTTTTTATATAATTTTTCTGGAATTTTTCGGGCTTTGGAAAATTAGGTAAAAGCCCTTGCAAAATAGACATCAGCAGACAGAAACTGACCCTGGGTGCACTGAGTTAGTAGGTTAGTCCAAATATGTGTAAAATGATATAAAAGTGTAGCAAAACATATAACAATGTCACCCAAAAGATCATGGAACACGAAGAAACTATAAATACATTTGGGACATATCAACATCCCCAAGCTTAATTTCTGCTCGTCCTCGAGTAGATAAATGATAACACAATAATTTCTGTGGTGACATGCTAACACACATATAAGAACTTAAAAGTAAAGCAAGTGAGATATGTAATTGAAGTCAAGACAATAACAAGCAAGAGTCTATATCTAGTATTGAGTTTAGCAAAGTAAGAACATAAAGGTACAAGAGCTCTCGCTGTCCGTGACTCAAATGTCTCCAAGTGGTGTTTGCGTGAAAGAAGTGGGAGATGGGTTGAGATAATAAAATATTTTTTAATTGAGAACTCAATCTACTTAAAATTTCACACTTGGTCTCCTTCGGAATCTTATTTTGACTCATCCCCAGACCACTAATAAGGCACAAATCAAAATGATCCTCTCCCTTTATACTTTGAGCACTCATGCAATGAATGAGCGTAAGCAAGATATGTTGGCACTTAGGATGGCAAATAGAATAATAATGGGGAAGGAAGACAAAAAGGTGTGATAGGCTCACATCAATGAGGACAACCATAGGTGAGAGAAAGCCAAATGATAGATATGATGTGAGGAGTAGGGATTGCCATGTAATGGATGCAAATATGAGCTAAGGTAAGCTCTCCAATGGAACTAGTGGGGGTGCATCCAACTAGTTTGCTCAAGAAGACCTAGAGCTCACTTGAGGAGGCTCATCATTGGAATATGCAAACCAAGTTCTATAGTGTAAGGGTCCCCACATAGTTATGCATGAATGATAATCAATATGTAGTACAAATATAACAATGGAGTACAGTGTGGATCTTTCAAAAGGAATAGTAGTGTTGCCCCCTTCTCTCTTTTTATTTCTCTTTTTTTCTTTTTCTCTCTTTATATATTTTTTGTGGCCTCTTTGGCTCTTTCTTTTTATCTCCCATTTGTCCTCTTTGAGATCTTTTGTTTTGTGCACTTTGGTATCTTTTCCTCACTTAAGGGCAACTATCTATGTTTTACATGAATAAAAATAAAAATCATCACACTTTATAAGATGTACTCAACATAAAGACAAGTGAAAACTATCATGATGTATGCAAATGTATGCCTCTGCCAGTGTAGCAGGATATGAAATGATACTAGCGCATCATGTAGCAGTAATAAGGGCGAAGCCCAACTAGCATGCGTCTCCTCGATCAAGCAAAAGCATGTATGACATGAAGATCATGTCATGAGATGGTGGATGTTGCATGGCAATGTATCTCGGAAAGGCTATGGAAATGCCTTAGTAGGTAAGTATGGTGGATGTTTTGAGGAAAGATATAATGAAGCTTATGTATGATAGAGCGTATCATGTCATGGGTTTGGATGCACCGGCAGAGTTTGCACCAACTCTCAATGTGAGAAAGGGCAATGCACGGTACCGAAGAGGCTAGCAAAATATGGATGGTGGAAGTGCCAACAATCGAATACTCACATTAGTCCGAAGAACTCATACACTTATTATCGGTAACTCTCTATCTAGTTAGGAAATTCACAAAGAGACAAGTACCCCGAGGAGTAGTGTTTGGGGGTTTGGTTATGCTTGCGCATCCTCGGCTCATGGTAACGTGAGGGTACTCTATATATTCCAACCCCTCTAGAGGTTAGCGATCAATTTAGTAGCTAGAGTGCTCAATTAATTTTAGTTTTTGAAAAACACACGGATTTCCCAAAATATGACACCTATTACTAATTGGCTCAAGCTCTTGGCACCAATAGTCCAAACATTACTCCAATCAATACATCAAAACTATTGCAAGTTACTACTATACTTAAGTAGCAACCTCAATTACCTACTCATGCAAGACACACAACTCAGTGCAACGAGCCAACTCTTTAAACAAGATAAGCATGATAATTCAAGAGAGTTCTAGAAGCAACTTAAATAAAAGCTCTTAAAAAGATAAGCATGAAAACTAAGAGCAAAGCATGATAGTAGCTACGAAAAGATGAAGAACACACAAAAAGGATAAGCATGAAAACCTATGTTGTGTTCTAGAGTGGAATGGAGCGTGTGTCTCTCCCAAACAAGGTAGGTTAGGTTCCGACTTGTTATGAACAACAAGCAAAACTAAAACAAACTAAAAAGCAAATAGCGGGACGCTCCAACCATAGCACATATCATATGAAGTGATAAAAATATAGCATGGAGATGGTCGAACTGATGATTGTTGATAGAGAAGGGGATGCAATGGGGCATCCCCAAGCTTAGACGCTCGAGTCTCCTTTGAACATTTCTTGGGGTTAATGGGGCATCTTCAATCTTGAGCGCTTGACACTCTTGTACCTTTTTTCATCATCTCCCATCGCATACGTGAAAACTCCCTTCATAGGAAACTCATCATAAGCTGAATAGAATGGTTAGTTCCCTTAATAAAATAATTAATTACCTGCTGGAAATAAAGATTTTCATGAAAAGCTACTGCTTCTTATGAATGCTAAAAGGTTTTTGCGAATAAAAAGTAAGCTTAGGATTTGCAAGACAATGAAAACGCAAAACATGGCAGAATCTGCGAAAAACAAAACAAGGGGTAGTAAATAATTTATTCCGGGCACTTCTGCAACTCAAATAAAAAACTCAGAACAGATGCCAGAAAGTAAATTATATATAGCATGCTGTCAAAAACATTCAGATCATAAAGATGACCTCGTGATGTTTGGTGAATTTTTCCGTTAAGCAGACATAATCTGTTTCTGGACAGCATGTCACAACTTTTGAACTTTCTTGCAATCGGAGGCTATAACTTGGCACAAAGCTTAAAAATAAAGATACAATGATGTTGCTAGAGTTGTAACACACATCAAGATCACTAAAACAAAAAGTAAAAACAAATTGGGTTGCCTCCCAACAAGCGCTTTCTTTTATGCCTTTGAGCTAGGCATAATGCAAGAAGATCAAGTGTTATCAACTCCAAAAGAATAACTTGCCCGAGTAACGGAATCATAAGGTAACTTAATATTCTTTATAGGGAAGTGTTCCATTCCCTTTTTAAGAGGAAATTGGAATTTAATAATCCCCTCTTTCATGTCAATGATAGCACCAACGATGCGGAGAAAAGGACGTCCCAAAATAATTGGACATGAAGGATCACATTCAAAGTCCATAATAAGAAAATCAGTGGGCACATAATTAACATTGACAATAATAAGCACATCATCAATTCTCCCTAAAGGTTTCTTTATGGAAGAATCAACAAGACGTACACCAAGGAACATGCATCATAAGGTTTCCAATCAAGAATATCATACATTCTTTTGGGCATAACGGAGGCACTAGCTCCAACATCACACAAAGCAAAGCAAGAGACATTATTCAATTTTATTTTGACCATAGGATCCCAACCATCTTCTAGTTTTATAGGAATAGAAGTCTCTAGCTTGAGCTTCTCCTCCCTAGCTTTGATAAGAGCATTGGTAATATGCTCGGTGAAGGCAATATTGAGTGTACTAGTGTGGCGGTCTTTAGCCATTCTTTGCAAAAAGGTGATGACTTCGGAGAGACTACAATTGTCAAAATCAAGGTTACTACCATTAATTAAAGTGGTAGTTATGTCATCTAAGCTCATTCTTTTGGTAGTCTCTAAATACAAAGGACCTTCTTGTCCTATAGTTGAGGTATTAGCATCACCATTAATAGGTCCATTGGTACTAGGAGTGCGATGGGTGCTAAAAGTTTTGAGATCCTCAACAACTTGTATAGTAGAAATGGTAGTGTGTGTAGGAAGGCTCTTAATTCTCTCTTCCTCTTCCTTTTCTCTAGCACATCTCTCTTTAAGTTTGGCTAGCATTCTTATGTTCTCATTAATTTGGACTTGGATAGCATTCATGGGTGTGGTGTTCCTTTCCTCAAGTGGGGAAGTTCTAATTTTAAGAATCTCTACGTCATGAGCTATGTTGTCCAACTTCAAAGAGAGACTATCTAATTTTTCTAGTTTCTCTTCTACACTCTTGTTGAAGGCTTTTTGAGAAGTGATAAAATCCTTAAGCATGCTCCCTTATTCAGAAGTGGAGTTTTTGGTGCTAGGATAATTGTTATTGTTACCATAGTTGTTGGATGGGAACGGTCTATGATTGCTACCAAAAGTACTCCCATAAGCATTGTTATTGAAGTTGTTCCTAGAAATAAAATTAACATCCACTTGCTCTCTTTCTTGAGCAACCAAAGAATTTAGAGGAACATCATGAGGATCAATAGGAGCTTTCTTATTAAGTAAAGTCATGATCATGTCAACCTTTATCGAGACCCCAATCCTAAATCATAAGAACCCATCCTGTAACACACCACATCACTTTGCGGCCCCACGCATGGTAAACTCCACGGCTGCCACCTTACCTTGGCCGGGACCGTTTGCATCTTTTCGCTCACGTATATGAATGTGTCGCTAGCATTCAAATGACAAAGAACCCGGGTCGACATGACTAGTTATAAACCCAAGTGGTACATCCGTACAGGGACATGCATACCTAACCCAGCAAAATAGGTGTCGGTCATCAGCGTGTGTACACGAGTCGTAGCAAGCTACAAGGACAGACACATCAGCAAAGAAGGACAAATGCCGGTCAATGAATGTGTCCGAAGCAGTAGCAAGCTACTAAGGCTCGGTGGAAGCACAAAGAGGCATTTCCCCGTAAAAAGTACTACTAAAGGCACACAACTAGGTGTCGAATCCCACACATATAATGCATTTCATAACATACAAACAATATGCACGATATGTGTAGATACAACATGGCATCACAACATAACTCTATGACTCAAGCTTTTATTAAAGACTCATAAGAATCAACATAGTATGATATTACAAACAAGGGTCTCGTGACCCGACATTGAAGTCATACAAACATCAAGCAGAAACATAACATGTGTGGGTACAAACATCTACTAAAAGTGATTGGAGGAGCCTGAAAAGCTATAACGACCCTACCAAAGGAACGAGAGCTCTGTTTAGGATTCCCAAGCTATTCCGGTCAACATCGAACACATCTCGTAGAAACCTTTAATGAGACTAAAATCTTCTCTACAAAAACATAAATAAAAAAACCATGAGTACAAAGGTACTCAGCAAGACTTACATCAGAACTATCTACATATGCATCAGTATCAATGAAGGGATTGTGGGGCTTGACTACAACAAGCCAGCTTTGACTCTTCGCTAACCTGTACTACGACTACAAGTTCTTTTTTGAGGTGGGATAGGGCACACGAGTCCACATATTCACCAATTCAATACACCACTATGGATCCACTCTCGTCTCCCTACGAGAAGGCCATCCATAGCACTCACACTTATCTTCAATATTTTATAGTATCCATTCAAGTTTTATATGACCATATAAGTTTCCAAGTAGTTCATATCGACGGACGCAGCTATTCGAATTGATTAGATTACCATGCAGGGGTGTACTTCTTCACACACGCTCCCACCACTTATCACCATATGCACATCATGCATCTCGGCAACCTTCAAGCGGAAGCACTGGCGTGGGTGTCGGCCACGACCTAACTAACCACACAAGACTCTAGTCCAGGTTTATCGCCTATTTGAGACTAAACCCGCAAGGAAGTCTGACCAAAGTTTCCTCTACAGTCCCAAACGATGTGTACAGGGTTGCCAAGCCCACCTGTACGGGGTGCCACTCGGTAGACTACTAGCATGCCCTACAAACAGCAGAAACTAGTTGCAACTCTTGGACAGAGATCTAGGTGATTAATAAGCCGAGAGAGTCAATTAAGGATCCCAATGTGCGGTAGTAGCTAGTCTTGGATAACATACACGAGACTCAGTTCTTAAGGACGGTCACAATGATACAACCCGCCATGTACTCCTACAGAGCCTCTCATCGGTACCTTTACCAAATCTGATTCACACCTTTACTCTCATACTATAGAACATGAACACCACCATTTCGATTCGTTGTCCAGATGGATCGGACCTGACACGGCTCTAACCATAGCAGGCACAGTAAGCAAGCATGGATGAGTGCGCACAAAAAGGCTCAAGCAGTTGCTACTCATGCTAAGTGGTTTCAACTATTTACTATGGCAAAAACAGGTCATGTAGAGGGATGGGTTCAACTACCGAAATATGTAACAGTTGAATCATGATTGTCCTAATGCAATAAAAGGGAGCAGAGGCAAGAGAGTAGGATTGTATCCGAATGCTCAAGGAGGGTTGCTTACCTGACAGTTCTAAAGATAGCTCTGAGTCTTCATCAGTGTCAACGATCACATCGTCGGAACCATCATTTACCGATGGGGAACAACATCGGCAAACAAGAAAGAACATTATTTACTTCACGGAAATGCAACACTATGATGCATGATCATGACATGAAAATGAAATGTGGCAGGGCTAATGTAGCTACCACTTCTTAGGTTGAAGCTGATTTGAATCAAAATTCAAATATAACTTCAAATAAGGTATTTTCAAATACCCTTTTAATTGATTTGACCTGATGCTCAGGTATAACTTGTTTGTCACGCATGAAAATAGCACCATTAGATTCCTTGAATTTTTCTTATCATTTTTCATATATAAATTATTTTCATTGGAGTTATATTTTACTTTCTATGATTTTTCAAAGTTTTCAGCATTTTCTCGAATTATTTTTATATTAGAAAATCATTTATTGTGTCAGCTCTGCGTCAACATTGCGTCAGCAGGTCATCTGACCTGGGCCAGGTCAAACCTGACACTCGGACCCGCAAATCTGTGTCTCTGGGTTAATTAAGATTAGCTAAACTAAATTATTCCTAAACAAAAGTTAATCAGGGGTTAGGCCCCACCTGTGTGTGACCCTGGGAGGTCAAACCCCTGGTCAAAGGGGTCAGACCCACCGGTAGCTTGACGCCGGCGAGGTTCGAGGCGGCGGAGGTGATCGGAAATCACCCTCCGGTGACTAATCGAGTGGCGGAGGCCACCTACATGGAGCTAGGACTCGCCCGCATCCATTCCGACAGGTTTTGGGTGCTGGGAGGGCTCTTGCGACGGCACGCTACGGTGAGCAAGGGGCAACGGCTACAGCGAGGGACAGGCCATGGGTAGGGGAGAATTGAATCCGGAGCTCACCGCGGAGCTTTTGGTGCTGAAGACAGGGTCGGGAAGGCCCTGTGCCCCGCGAATCATCGATGGCAACCGGCAGCCAGAGGTGGAGAAGACTGCGGCGATGGCGATGACAGGGGCCCTCTGGCCTTGATTCTCTCTTCTAGGAGACTGGGAGGAGCACAACGAGGCTCTCGGACACGTTATCTAGATCGTAGGTGGCCGGGGACATGGTGGCTGTGAGCAGTGGCGACGATGGCACTCGATCACGGCGAGCAGAGGCAAGGGGGGAAAATGGCGCGGCACACTCAATCGGGATGGCATCACGGAGTCTATCCCCGTCGTCTACATGGCTCGGGGCAAGCAGGAGGTGGCTGGGGACATAGCCACGCTCGTCGGCACGTCGGGCACGCAGCTGTTTCTCTTCCTGGCAGGAGGAAGAAGACAGCGGTGCCCCTGGGGGGCTGGGCCGGCAAGGTGGCGCCAGGTAAGAGTTTTTTTCCTATTTTTATTTGTTTTCTGACATTTGTTTTGATATTTTTTCTAGGGCTCAAACCTAGCTCCAAATATACCAATGCATTTCGAGGGTGTAGTTTGAATATTGCAAACCTCCTCAAAATGTTTCAGCATTTTTGAAAGACTAAAAATAATTTAATCTCGTATTTGTCATTTTATGCAACTTTGCTAGTTTATTTAAAATTCCAAAAAGGTTCATAAAAAGTGGATCACCCCTCGTATGTTGTTGCCAACATTTATTAGAGAGGGTGAACATTTTTTAAAACCATTTGGGTTCATTGAAAATCACCACTATTTAGATTTTTTTTTATTCAATGAATTGCTTGGGTTTTGTGAGTCGAAAAACTCAAAAACATTTGGGTATAATATGATGCAAGATGATGATGCAACTAATTGCAAGCAGTTATTCTAGGGTTGTGACAACTCACCCCCACTAAACAAGAATCTCGTCCCGAGATTCAAGTGTAGGATAAGAGGGAAGAGGGAACACTAGCTATCACAATCTTCACGATCTATTTTCTCTTCTCGAAGATGTTGATTCATTGCATTATGTTGATCTTTACATCTTTGTCTTTGAGGTCTCCATCTAAAACGACGACAAAAGAACAGGAAGACTCTACAAGATTCGATCTCCTCGAAGATCGAGCAACTCATGATCAACTCATAGAATGAGACGTATGGACGTCCCTTGAGCTGAGACACAAAACACATAACAGAAATGAGGAGATGAGTCATATGACAGAGGTTCAATTGGTAGGCAACAATTCCATGCTTAAAATAGATGGTAACAAGGTTTCAAAGTAGCGAGGATTAAGTTGCCCTTCATACCATGGCGAGGCACCTTAGGAAAGTGACTCGCAGAGTTATTTCCTTATGTGGAAAAAATAATTACAAAGATCATTTAAACTCTTCATAGGAGGTTAAGGAAATTCACAAATGATAGTTTGAAGGAATTTGAAAGAATGGCATACTCAGTTTGAAAAGAAACTAGAGTTATAGGACAGCTCGGCAAACGGAGGGCACATTCCAATTGATACTGAGGATATAACCTAGGGTCTGAGCGTGCTCTCAAGAACTTGAGCATTTCCATATCCATCAAGGTTTTACCAATACCCATGCCAAGATCGTGGTGACACACATACTACCATGATGAATAATGATAGAGAATGCAGATGCAAAGGACGAAAACATTTTCTCAGATTTCACCTTAGCTATGCCAAGGAAACGAAATCTGGATGATCGACCGAGAGACATTTAGAACTCCGCTTCTAATGTTATCCTTGATGTAATAGAGTAACTCAACTTCTTGGTGTCTATAACATCAAGTAAATATTGGACTTTGGGGCTCAAAGGGAGTCCATGAGGAACTACTTGTAGAACAAGTCATACTAAGTCCTCATAGGGAAATGGCTAAGGTTGCTGACGGAAGATATTATAATATTAAGTCTCCCGGCTAGGTGTGTTAGCCATGGCATCACTTTACCGGTTATAGAGAGACCAATATTATAATCCTTGGGAAGCGTTACAACCATAATATCTGCGTGAGATTCAGATCTGGTTGGTGACATGATGTTTCAGACTCAGCATGTGTGAAAAGAAAGTTTGCAACACAAATCGAAGAGATAACGTTGTGACATTCTCAGGAAATGAACTATGGAAGACCACTCCAAAACATCAGTTGGATTGCAAGATCCACGTGAACACACTGCCCAAGACAATGATGACGACATGAAAAGTGTCACAGCCCTAGATTATATTTTGTAGTTAGTTGCATCATTAAGCATTCATGAATGCATTCAAATCAATTTTATTCAAACTGGATGATTTACAAATGGGGATGACTAAACTCTAACACCAAACAACATCCAAATAGGTTCAACAAGAGAAAAATCCTAGCTACTCTATATTCAAAACAAAACCCTAGCAACTCTATATGCAAAACAATTCAAAAGTGGTGATAAATCAATGAACCAAAATGGTTTCATAAAAGTCCATCATTTTTGATAAATGTTGGAAAGAAAATATCAGGGGTGATATATATTTTCAAAATACTTTTGGCATTTTAGTTTAAACTCAAAAGCCACTGAAATCAATTAATTAATTGATTTCAAATACTTCCTAGTTTTATAAAATGTTGAAACTATTTTGTGGCATTGATCTTTTTTTTACTGTCACATAATACTATTCTAGGATTTTATAAAATGATTAAATGTTTTATTAAAATCCTAAACCTAAAATGCCAGAAAGAAATAAAAAAACAAAAAAGGAAAACAGAGGGAAGTCCTTACCTGCGCTCACCTGAAGCGGCCCAGCCCACCAAGGGCACCGCTGTCTTCCTCCTCCTGCCAGGAGGAGAAGCAGGTGCGTGCCCGACGCATCGCCGGGCACCGCCACGTCCCCTGGCCACCTCCTACTCGCCTCGTCCTTATCTCCTCGCCGTGGAAGCCCCAGACCCCCCCCTCGAGATCATCCTCCTCTCCTCTCTCCAGTTTCCCCTTCTCTCTCTCTGCTTCCCTCGTTGCCTCCATTGCCGAGCTAGAGCTCGAGCTCGCCCCTCTGGTCTCCGGCCTTCCCTCGCCTCTACGAGAAGCCCAGAAGAACCGCCTCGACGCCCTGCTCCTCCTCGCCATTGGAATCGAGCCCGGACGACCCCTGTCGTCGCCATCGCCGTTGTCTTCCTCACCTCCGGCCGCCGGCCCCCTTCCGTCCATTCACCGCCTCCGGCGCGCCCCCGACCTCGCCGCCGGTGCCACGAGGTCCGCAGTGAGTCCCTCTCTCCATTCCCCTCCTTCCCCATCGAGCTTCCCTCCTCTATCTCCCTCTTGCCGCCGGAGCCCGAGCTCCTTGCTATCGGCAATGGCCGTCGCGGCAGAGCCTCTCTCTCGCCCGTTTGGGGGTGCCGGCGTGCTCCTAGGGGCCCGTAGGTGCCGCCCCGGCCCCCAGTTCCTCTTCCCGCAGCCTCTGGAGACGAGCCCGAGCTGGCTGAGCTCCGGCCCCCGCCCCGTCGCTGCTGTCGTCGACTCCGGCGACCCCCCTCGCCTCAAAACCCCCGGAATGGATGCGGGCGAGCTCGGGCTACGCCCTAGTGGCCTCCTGTGTCGCTCCCATGACCGGAGTCGTGGACTCCGCCGCATGCGGTGGTCGCCGGCGTTGAACCTCGCCGGTGAGCCACTGAACGATGGGTCCACATCATCAGGTGATTAGCTTAGAGCTAATCACATGTTAGTTTAACCCAGAGCCAATGATAGATGGGCCCCACTTCTAATTAAGCCATTAGTTAGCTAAAAAAAACCCTGTTATTAAACTCAGTCACTGACGTGTGGCCCGCACACGTCAGGTTTGACTCTGACCAAGCTAGTTGACTGCTGACGCAATGCTGATGCAGTGCTGACGCAGTAATTCATTTTCAATTATAAAATTAATCCAGGAAATTACTAAAACTTGAAAAAAATCATAGAAATTAAAATATAACTCGGATGAAAATAATTTATATATGAAAAAGTATCAGAAAAATCCAAGGAATCTGGTTATGGCATTTTCATGCATGTTTGAAAAAGTTAACAACACCAAATAGGCAAAATGAGGAATAGGGTAAATTTAATAAATAGTTTGGAGTTGGAAATTGATACTTATTTGAATTCCACCTCAATTAGTATGCTCAAACATTGGTCAATGCAAATCAGTACCTCAAAATACTAACTCCATACATGTTGAAACAATTTGTTATGAGCATCAGGTCGAATAAATTAAAAGGGTATCTGGAAAGATACCCGGCTTGACGTGATGTTTGAATCCTAATTCAAACCAACTTCAACTTAAGAAATGATAGCCACATTAGCCCTGCCACCTTTCATTTCATGTCTTGAGCATGCATCATAGTGTTGCATTTCCGTGAAGTAATTGTTGTTCTTTCTTGTTTGTCGGTGTCATTCCCCCTCGGTAAACGATGTCTCCGACGATGTGATCGTTGACATTGATGAAGAATCATTGCTATCTTCAGACGTGTCAGGCAAGCAAAACCCCCTTGAGCATATTGAAATTAACCCACTCTCTCGCTCCTGCTCTCTTTTACTGTATTAGGACAAACACGATTCAACTGTACATGTTGTCGGTAGTTGAACCCATTCCTTTGCATGACCTGATTTTGTCACAGTAAATAGTTGAAACCACTTAGCATGAGTAGCAACTGCTTGAGCCTTGTTGTGCTTACTCATCCATGCTTGTTTACAATGCCTGCTATGCTTAGAGTCGTGTCGGGTCTGATCCGTCTGAATGATGAATCAGAACGGTTGTGTTCATGTCCTACAGTGTGAGAGTAAAGGTGTGAATCTGATTTGGTAAAGGTAGCGATGAGAGGCCATATACGATTACATGGTGGGTTGTCTCATTGGGACCGTCCTTAAGAACTGAGTTGTGTGTGTGTTATCCAAGACAAGATACTACCACACATTGGGATACTTAATTAACCCTCTCGTCTTATTAATCGCCTAGATCTCTGTCCAGGAGTTGCAATTAGTTTCTGGTGTTTGTAGGAAAAGTGTTGGCGGCCGTGTTTAGCTCTGCCCGACGGGGTAGGCTTCACTACGGTAGATACACAGTGCCACGGTGTACCAAGTGGCACCCGAATGGTGGGCTTGGGAACCCTGCGCGCATCGTTTGGGGCCGTAGAGGAAACCTCGGCCGCACTTCCTTGCGGGTTCAGTCTCAAATAGGCGATAAACCTGGACTAGGGTCTTGTGTGGTTAACGGTCGTGGCCGACACCCACGCCAGTGCTTCTGCTTGAAGGTTGCCGAGATGCATGACGTGCATATGGTGATAAGTCGTGGGAGCGTGTGTGAAGAAGTATACCCCTGTAGGGTGATTTAATCTGCTCGAATAGCCGCGTCCTCGGTTATGGACTACTTGGAAACATTACGTGCTACATAGACAATATAAATGGATACTCTAAAACATGCGAGATAAGTGTGAGTGCTATGGAAGGTCTTCTGGTAGGGAGACGAGAGTGGATCCATAGTGGTGTATTGAATTGGTGAATATGTGGACTCCTGTGCGCTATCCCACCTCAAAGAAAGAACTTGTAGTCGTAGTATAGGTTAGCCAAGAGTCAAAGCTGGCTTGTTGTAATCAAACCCCACAATCCTTTCATTGAAACATGATGCATATGTAGATAGTTCTGATGTAAGACTTGCTGAGTACCTTTGTACTCACGGTTGCTTTATTTATGTTTTGCAGAGAAGACTTAGACTCATTAAAGGTTCTACGCGATGTGTTTGACGTTGACCGGAATAGCTTGGGAATCCCAGACAGAGGTCTGGCTCCTTTGGTAGGGTCGTAGTAGCTTTTCAGGCTCTTCCAGCCACTTTTAGTAGATGTCTGTACCCAGACATGATTTGCTTCCGCTTGTTGTTTGTATGACTTGAGTGTCGGGTCACGAGACCCCTGTTTGTAATATCATACTATGATGACTCTTATGAGTTTTTAATAAATGCTTGAGTCGTAGAGTTATGTTGTGGTGCCATGTTGTATCTACACATGTCGTGTATAATGTGTGTATGTTTGAAATGCATTATATGTGTGGGATTCGACACCTAGTTGTTTGCCTTTAGTAGTACCCTTTACAGGGAAATGCCTCTTTGTAATTCCATCGGGCCTTGGTAGCTTGCTACTGCTTGGAACACATTGATTGACCGACATGTATCCTTCTCTGCTGCTGTGTCTGTCCCCTCGGGGAAATGTCACGCGGTGTAATGGAGTCCTTGTAGCTTGCTACGACTCGTCTACACACGCTGATGACCGACACCTGCCTTGCTGGGTTATGTATGCGTGTCCCTGTACGGATGTACCGCTTGGGTTTATAACTAGTCATGTCGACCCGGGTTCTTTGTCATTTGAACGCTAGCAACATATTCACATACGTGAGCCAAAAGACGCAAACGGTCCCGGCCAAGGTAAGGTGGTAGCCGTGGAGTTTACCGTGCGTGAGGCCGCAAAGTGATGTGATGTGTTACAGGCTGGGTTCTTTTGATTCAGGATCGGGGTCCCGACAAAAAGTCTTACAACAAAACAATACTGAGTTCTCGATGGGAACCATCATTGCAGAAAACGAAGCCTTGTGGAAGTCCTTTTGGGCCCTTCGGGAATAACACTTAACTTCTTTTCCTTGAACAAATCAATCAGTGGCTTGGTGTGCTAGGAATACATATCGAATGAAGATGATCAGTCTATCAA
This sequence comes from Hordeum vulgare subsp. vulgare, assembly GCF_904849725.1. Lineage (NCBI taxonomy): Eukaryota > Viridiplantae > Streptophyta > Magnoliopsida > Poales > Poaceae > Hordeum > Hordeum vulgare. The sequence goes on along the minus strand of NC_058522.1, from coordinate 326,766,201 downwards.
ACCACAGAATACTTTGCACGTGCATGACTGACTTGGGATGATTCCGAAGAAAACAAAATAACTTTTCTCAAATTCATGGCGGCAAGTTGCATCAAATGCACGCGAATTAGAGGAAGTCACTTCTTACACCTAACATATACTTCATGAATAGACACGAAGACGATGTCTACAAAGTTTCCAACACTAGCTTAATGTCCAACATAAATCATGGAGCAAATGAAAATGTTGCCGATGGACTCAACAACAATTCATCGAGATATCCATATAAATGGATTTCCACAACTATGTGAGCAAGATGATAGCATTGGTCGGATCAAAGAATATAAAGGTGTATGCTCAAGGAAATCCACGAGTAAGACACCGTTACAAAAATCTTTGGTTCTGAGTTTGATTTGACAATAGCCCATACCCAAATCAAAATTTGGACAAGATAATATTTACAACAATTGATCATAGGAATCAAGCGATGAGAATATCATCTTTCTTCAAGACTCACACAACAAAAAAGGTATCCCTTTAAAATGAACTAAGTTTGGCAAAGCTTTTATCTTCCAACTCTCCAAGTTGTTGTTTAGCTTAACCAACTAGCTGGGGGGTATCCAACATGATCACAAGCTCTATTATAACAGTCAGGAAAAACCTGGTAATACTTCCGAGAAGATATTCGGAAAATTACGAACCACCGATATGTTATTAAGCTTGGGAACAATATCACTTTTCAGGGCAAGACGATATGATCAAAGAGCAAAGGATTGACACAATCCTAACCCATTGATCGAAAAGTGCACCATGAAAGATGGACTAGGTGGGATGATCAATCTTTAGAATGGTGGTTCACTAACAACACACTAAGAATGAATTTATTGTCCATTAACTACAAAGCAACGACATTGCTAGGAGTATTGATTTCACACATCATGGTTCACTTGTCGATATTCCGGTTACAACCAACACGGAAACCGAGGGATGAACAATGATAGCGAGAAGTATCACTACATCAAGAGCTCATAAGAGATGGCGCAATTCTCACGACATTCTTGACAAAAGAGGGTAATAACAAGATAGAACAAAAGAAAAGTTGGATTGGCATTTTGATCTACCGAATACAACTACTTTCACCCAATACAAGAAATGGATGAGGTACTGGAGTTTTCTTCTCCCAGTCATTCTGAAATAGAATAGCTCGACGGACCACAAGAACAATAGGCATCGATGGCACGAATGCACAACTACTCTTGACTATACTCTCATGGATGAAGGTCAGAATCCAACTAGATAGGGCCAACTCGAGAGAACATGATTTTCTGAGTTGTGGATGCATCGATTAGCATGGCGAGCGAGTTCAACATAATTCTTCCAGATAACCCATGCAGAAGGGCGGAGTTCACAGAATCACAATATGGAGTAGAGAACTCATCACCAACACTCTTGTTACGATCTTTAGTTCACGAAGAACTTCTGCCATAGATGATCCATGGTGTTGGAAGAATGATGTACCTCGATCCTTGGAAACTACAACAAGGTTACTAATCATTCTAAAGGAACTAGCAACACTATCAACAGAAGTGAGCAGAATGATCCTTGGGTTTAAGAACCCGGAAATAGAATACCTACTAACTAAATAGCATCACGGGATGTTTTTGAAAATGATGGCCAGAATTATCACACTAGAAACACAAACATATCTAGACTATTGGGTGGTTCTCTAAGATAACATAGTTTCCCAACACTTCAACAAATATGTCAAGGCAATCGAGTACCTCAACACAATGATTAGTGTGCTTTGTCTGGCCCAAAAGACATCGGGAACAGGAGGAAGGGATTTGCAATTGCATCAAATTATTTAGAGACCTTGGAAAACTCGGACAGCATAACGGCTGTACGGGCATGAAATATGAGGCAACCTGCAAGAAAACTGACAACATAACAATGAATTCCTATGGCGACATCAATCCACGAAGACAACAACTTTCCTATAAGTCTCCAGCATAGTAACTCGTGATCCTAATAGATGGATGAGAATGCCTAATTCTTAAACCCCATAGAATATAGAAGAGGGTGACTCAGAATAAGAATGACACAAGGAAAGGAGTAAAAAGAGCCTTACGTTCCCTTCCACAAACAATTCCCTTATATAACTAAAGAGTTGCTAGACTCAACATCGACCAGTTTGGCTTGGTTATCCTACATGCAGTCAAGCTCTGATACCAAAGCTGTCGGGACCCCGATCCTAAATCATAAGAACCTAGCCCGTAACACATCACATCACTTTGCGGCCTCACGCACGGTAAACTCCACGGCTGCCACCTTACCTTGGCCGGGATCGTTTGCGTCTTTTGGCTCACGTATATGAATGTTTCGCTAGCATTCAAACGACAAAGAACCCGGGTCAACATGACTAGTTATAAACCCAAGTGGTACATCCGTACAGGGACATGCATACATAACCCAGCAAAGCAGGTGTCGGTCATCAGAGTGGGTAGATGAGTCATAGCAAGCTACAAGGACTCCATTACACCACATGACATTTCCCCGAAGGGAAAGACACAGCAGCAAAGAAGGATACATGCCGGTCAATCAATGTGTCTGGAGCAGTAGCAAACTACTAAGGCTCGGTGGAAGCACAAAGAGGCATTTCCCCGTAAAGAGTACTACTAAAGGCACACAACTAGGTGTGGAAACCCACAGATATAATGCATTTCATAACATAAATACAATATGCACGATATGTGTAGATACAACATGGCATCATAACATAACTCTATGACTCAAGCTTTTACTAAAGACTCATAAGAGTCAACATAGTATGATATTACAAACAGGGGTCTCGTGACCCGACAGTCAAGTCATACAAACATCAAGCGGAAGCATAACATGTGTGGGTACAAACATCTGCTGAAAGTGGCTGGAGGATCCTGGAAAGCTACAACGACCCTACCAAAGGAACCAGAGCTCTATCTGGGATTCCCAAGCTATTTCGGTCAACATCGAACACATCGTGTAGAAACATTTAATGAGACTAAAATCTTCTCTGCAAAAACACAAAAAAAAGCAACTGTGAGTACAAAGGTACTCAACAAGACTTACATCAGAACTATCTACATATGCATCACTATCAATGAAGGGATTGTGGGGTTTGACTGCAGTAAGCCATCTTTGACTCTTGGCTAACCTGTACTATAACTACAAGTTCTTTTTTGAGGTGGGATAGTGCACACGAGTCCACATATTCACCAATTCAATACACCAATATGGATCCACTCTCGTCTCCCTACGAGAAGGCCATCCATAGCACTCACACTTATCTTGAATATTTTATAGTATCCATTGAAGTTGTATATGACATTATAAGTTTCCAAGTAGTCCATATCCGCGGACACGGTTATTCGAATAGATTAGATTACCATGCAAGGGTGTACTTCTTCACACACGCTCCCACCACTTATCACCATATGCACGTCATGCATCTCGGCAACCTTCAAGCGGAAGCACTGGCGTGGGTGTCGGCCACGACCTAACTAACCACACAAGACTCTAGTCCAGGTTTATCGCCTATATGAGACTGAACCCACAAGGAAGTCCGGCCGAAGTTTCCTCTACGGTCCCAAACGATGTGTACATGGTTCCCAAGCCCACCTCGATGGATGGTACTACGCTTGGTACACCGGGCCACGATGCCTAGTCTGTCCCAAGCCCACCTGTACAGGGTGCCACTCGGTAGACTAGTAGCATCTCCTACAAACACCAGAAACTAGTTGCAACTCCTGGACAGAGATCTAGGTGATTATTAAGTAGAGAGAGTCAATTAAGGATCCCAATGTGCGGTAGTAGCTAGTCTTGGATAACAAACACGGGACTCGGTTCTTAAGGACGGTCCCAATGAGACAACCCGCCATGTGCTCCTACACAGCCTCTCATCGGCAATTTTACCAAATCGGATTCACACCTTTACTCTCACACTGTAGAACATGAACACAACCATTCCGATTTATCGTCCAGATGGATCAGACCCGACACGACTCTAAGCATAGCAGGCACAGTAAGAAAGCATGGATGAGTACGCACAACAAGGCTCAAGCAGTTGCTACTCATGCTAAGTGGTTTCAACTATTTACTGTGGCAAAAACAGGTCATGCAGAGGGATGGGTTCAAGTACCGGAATATGTAACAATTGAATCGTGATTGTCCTAATGCAATAAAAGGGAGCAGAGCCGAGAGAGTAGGATTGTATCGGAATGCTCAAGGGGGGTTGCTTGCCTGACAATTCTGAAGATAGCCATGAGTCTTCATCAGTATCAACGATAACATCGTCGGAATCATCGTCTACTGAGCGGGAACAACACCGGCAAACAAGAAAGAACAATATTTACTTCACGAAAATGCAACACTATGATGCATGATCATGACATGAAAATGAAATGTGGCAGGGCTAATGTAGCTACCACTTCTTAGGTTGAAGCTGATTTGAATCAAAATTCAAATATCACTTCAAATAAGGTATTTTTCAAATACCCTTTTAATTGATTTGACCTGATGCTCAGGTATAACTTGTTTATCATGCACTAAAATAGCACCATTGGATTCCTTGAATTTTGTTCATATATAAATTATTTTCATTGGAGTTATATTTTATTTTCTAAGTTTTTTCAAAGTTTTCAGCATTTTTTGGAATTATTTTTATATCAGAAAATCATTTATTGCGTCAGCTCTACGTCAGCATTGCGTCAGCAGGTCAACTAACCTGGGCCAGGTCAAACCTGACACTGAGTCCCGCATGTGAGTGTCTCTGGTTTAATTAGGATTAGCTAAACTAAATTATTCCTAAACAAAAGTTAATTCGGGGTTAGGCCCCACCTGTTTGTGACCCTGGGAGGTCAAACCCCTGGTCAAAGGGGTCAGACCCACCGGCGGCTTGACGCTGGCAAGGTCCGAGGCGGCAGAGGTGATCGGAAATCACCCTCCGGTGACCAATCGAGCAGCGCAGGCCACCTACATGGAGCTGGGACTCGCCGCATCCGTTCCGACAGGTTTTGGGCGCTGGGGAGGGCTGTGGTGACGGCATGCTACGGTCAGCAAGGGGGCGACGAATACAGCGAGGGACAGTCCATGGGGTAGGGGGAATCGAATCTGGAGCTCACCGCGGAGCTTTTGGTGTTGACGACAGGGTCAGGAAGGCCCTATGCCCCGCGAATCATTGACATCTACCGACGGCCAGAGGTGGAGAAGATGGCGGCGATGGCAACGACAGGAGACCTCCGGCCTTTATTCTATCTTCTAGGAGACACGGAGGAGCACACCGGGGCTCTGGGACACGTTACCTAGACCGTAGGTGGCCCGGCGCGTGGTGGCTGTGAGCAGCGGCGACGATGGCGCTCGGTCACGGCGAGCATATGCAAGGGATGGGGCAAGGGGGAAAATGGCACGACACACTTGATCGGGACGACATTAGGGAGTCTATCCCATTGTCTACGTGGCTCGGGGCAAGTAGGAGGTGGCCGGGGACGTGGCCACGCTCGTCGGCGCATCGGGCACGCAACTGCTTCTCCTCCTAGCAGGAGGAAGAAAACAACGGTGCTCGTGGGGGGCTGGGTCGGCAAGGTGGCACTAGGGAAGAGTTTTTTTTGTTTCCTATTTTTATTTGTCTTCTCACATTTGTTTTGATATTTTTCCCATGGCTCAAAGCTAGCTCCCAAAATACCAATACATTTTCTAGGGTGTAGTTTGAATATTGCAAACCTCCTCAAAATGTTTCAGCATTTTTGAAAGACTAAAAATAATTATAATCTGGTATTTTTTATTTTATGCAACTTTGCTAGTTTATTTAAAATTCCAAAAAGGTTGATAAAAAGTGGATCACCCCTGGTATGTTGTTAACAACATTTATTAGAGTGGTTGAACATTTTTGAAAACCATTTGGGTTCATTGAAAATCACCACTATTTGGATTTGTTTTATTCAATGAATTGCTTGGGTTTTGTGAATCCAAAAACTCAATAACATTTGGGTTTAATATGATGCGAGATGATGATGCAACTAATTGAAAGTAGTTATTCTAGGGCTGTGACAACCTTATCATTAAGGGGGGAGATCTCCTCAACAGAGTTTACCTTTCTACCTGTTGGAGCTCTCTAGTGTGCCATTGAGAATAATTTGTCATCATCTCATCCAATAGCTTTGTGGCAGCACCAAGTGTAGTTGACATAAAGGTTCCTCCCAAGGCTGAGTCTAACAGATTCCACGAGGTTAAGTTCAATCCTGCATAGAAAGTTTGGATAACCATCCAAGTAGTCAAACCATGTGTAGGGTAATTCTTAACAAGAGATTTCATACGATCCCAAGCTTGAGCAACACGTTCATTATCCAATTGCAAAAAATTCATAATGTTACTCCTCAACTGGATAATCTTAGCAGGCGGGTAATACTTCCGAATAAAAGCATCTTTGAACTTATCCCAAGAATCTATGCTATTCCTAGGCAAAGATTGAACCTCATCCTCTCAAGGAGAAAGGAAAAAGCTTAAGTTTAACAATATCACCATCTACTTCTTTATATTTTTGCGTATCACAGAGCTCAACAATGGTTCAAGTGCAAGGCAGCATCATCTCCTGCACTGTAGAATAGATCGTTCATAACTTGGTTCAGTAAAGTAGGTTTAATCTCATAGGACGTGGCTCCAGTGACGGGAGCAGCAATAGGAGTGCAGATAAAGTCATTGTTGTTGTGACTAGTGAAGTCACACAACTTGGTGTTTTTAGTGGAACCCATAGCAGCAGCAACAAGCAAGAACAAAGAAACTAATTTTTTTGTGATTTTTGGAATAAGACTCTAAACAAAGACTAAAAAGAAAACTAACAAGACTAAAAGTCAAAGGTAAAGGATAGTGTGCAACTCCCCTATCTTCAAAACTGGAGTCCCCGGCAATGGCACCAGAAATTTTGCTTGATGACGATTTGACGGATATACTTCTCGCCCCTCGTTGGTTACCCCAAGAGGAAGGTGGAGATGTAGTCAGCAACATATTTCCCTTACATGGATACTGTAAGGTTTATCGAACCAGGAGGACTCCTAGGCTCAACAAGTAGGTGTCTCCTGTCCTAGTCAGCATAAGACATGGACCTGCACACACAACAAATAACTTTGCTCCCAACTAGTACAGAGAGGTTGTCAATCTCTCCGGCCTTGTAGTTTGCAAAGGATCAAAACACAAGCGGAAAGGTAATAGTAATTGCAATGGAAAAGTAAATGAAAGCGGAAAATGATGGAGGTGTAAACGATGATGGTGATATGGACCAGAGTCACATGATGTTCACTAGTGATGTCTCTCTCCCAAAAGACGATAAACAACTATGCTTGGGTAAACAAATCACAGTTGGGCAATTGACAGAATTATGATGGCACCATAATGCTAATTATGCTACTTGATAGTTATAGGTTCAATAGTAATGGGCAGGACGCCAAGACAAGTATACCGTTTATTCATCAGCATCTACTTACTAATCATCCACCTTGAGAGATCTATCCAGAACATCTCTCCGGTATTAAGTTGCGAGCCCCACCCAAAGTGTAAACTCAAAGCAATGGACAACTGCATTAACGAACTATGCGTAAGGTAAACAATCCTTTCAACCGTGGTCAGAAGCATCGTTGTTTTCTCCCTGGTGGCAACAAGCACATTCCCTAGTCTCATGTTTCTGTCACTCAAGCTAGACATCGAGGGGCATGAACCCACAATCATGCATAACGCTCCCTCTTGGAGTTACAATCTACTACTCGGCCAAAGCAATAAATAGCAACGGAGAACATGCATGAATCACTAAGGAACATAATATAAAAGGATAATCAAATATATAACTCATAACAATCTGAACATAATCTCATAATCCATCGGATCCCAACAAACCGAGCACAGCAATAGCAAGAGAATTACATAGATGCCTTGATCATGTAGGGCAGCTCACAAGGACTAACCATTGAAGCACAAGATTGGAGAGAAGACATCACATAGATACTGGTCATGGACTCATGGTCCAAGGAGGACTAGTCACGACACGTCCGGGAAGCGTCCATGGCGCTGGAGAAGCTCCCGGAGGTCCATCCTCCCTCCGGTAGGGTGCCGGGAAGAGGTCTCCTGACGCTCCCGATCTCGAAAGCGCTGCAGCCGGGCATGAACGATGGAGAAATTCGCAATTCCAGAAAGTATGCAATGGTTTTATTTCAGGACTATAAATATAGGCCAAAGGAGGGTTGGTCGCGCCAATAGGACCCCCTCTGGCCCATCTTTGGTGATCCGGAAGCTTCCGTTTTGCTGATTTTTTATATAAATTTTCTGGAATTTTTCGGGCGTCGAAAAATTGGGTAAAAGCCCCTGCAAAATAGACATCAGTAGATAGAAGCTGGCACTTCGTGCACTGAGTAAATAGGTTAGTCCAAATATGTGTAAAATGATATAAAAGTGTAGCAAAACATATAACAATGTAACCCAAAATATCGGGGAACACGCAGCAATTATATATACGTTTGGGACGTATCAGTATTCTCCTGACTGTCTCAACTATGAGATCCATCATTCTGATTCTGGTGTGGTTGTCTAGATGGTGGAGCATGTTAATGGAATACCCTCTCATCATTTTATCATCTCCTGATTTGGGCATGAGGGTGTATCTCATAATGGTGTTTATTGTTGGCATTCCTGCTTGCAGAAAATATACAAAGCCAAACTTATGTGTCTTCCGATACTGATGGGGCACAGGATTTTACATGTTGGCCATAGTGTTATGATTCATCTTGGAATTTGAGTACACATCCAAATCATCCTATTGAGTCTTAGGGGCACCAATGATAGTGGCACACTCCTCTATGATAGACTCATACCCGTGACCTTCCGTCATCCACAATATCCTTCCATCTCGGTAGAAATGAGTAGTTGAGTAGAATTGCATAATCATTTCATCATTTCAAGATGTCATCTCTCTGCCAACAAAACCTTCAATGTCAATCGGCCTAAAGTTTTCTCTCACATAAGGGAAGAATTCCTCATGTTTCTTGATGTAGTCCCAGTCAACTAATCGGTGAATGCGGGACTCCTGTCAAACAATGCTATCTCATAAATTATTGTTGCTCCTTAGTGTGAAAATGAGGATCAACATCAGTTATCCTCCTCACAGCATGTGGATTAGCAGACCTCCACTGTCTTAGACCTCGATCCCTTCTCTTCTTTACATCCTCAACAACAGGATGAACAACATTGTGTAATGGCAAGTGAGCTCTCAATTTCCTCAGCATTGATGCATCTTCTTCCTCCTGTGGAGAAGCCTCTCTGGATGCAGAGATCTTGTTCTTCTCTGCTACATGTATGTCCCTAGTAGTCTTCTTGGGAGCTACTGGCTTCTTGGGCTTAGGAGCTGAAGATTTAGGTGCAAACCTACTGGGCATAGAATCTGCCATAAGCTTCTTCTTCTTAGAAGGAGGTGCATTAGCAGGAAGCTCTTCTTCCTCTTCCTTAACAGCTTCTCCTGGATCTTCATACATGGATGTTGGCCTTCCAACAACATGCACCACTCTCATCCTGGCTCTGTTGTGCCCTGCCTTCTTAGCTTGCTTGGATGACGTGTTCTCAAGGGTGAGCTTCATCCCTTTCTGAACAGCCTCTGTAATTCTCATAGAATCTGGTGTGACATACTCCTTTCTCACAGTTTTCTTGATTGTGACTCTCTCCTTATGCTTCTGGGGAATTCTCTCCTTAAGGATAAAATCAGCATCCTCCTCATCAGAATTAAGCTTCTTCCTAGACCTGCTAGCTGCCTTGGGAAAATCATGGGAACTAGGAGTACCTCGGTCAGAAACAGTCCTCTTAGGACTAGTGCCTAAATCCATCTCAACACTAGGCTCTCTGAAGTCATTGTGACTATCCTCTGAACCTGACATGCTGACAAGCAACCAACCAAACAAGATGACCATGTGAATAGAAGTAGAAGAGCTCGAGTGGATGAGCATCACAAAATTCAGAAGTTTTAAAAAATGAACTTTGAAAATATTAAGTTTAACTTTCTAAAAAAGGGTTATTGGTTTCACCGAGACAAAAAATTTGGAGCCACCGAGACTGACAATCTCCTTAACACAAACTTGGCACACTTTTCAGTTCCATGGAAAAGTGTAACTCGGTTTCACTTTTCTGAGTAGCCCAAAACCAAAATCGGTAAGACCAATTTTTGTGACTCGGTGACAGCGAGATATGGTTTTGCGGACGGTTAACCCTAAAATTTCAATTGTTCTCTAATCTACTCGAGTCTTCTTCTAATTCGGTGAAGGTCTCACTACGGATAGCATGATTGCAATTGTGGATAGAAGATGGGAAAACCTAATTGCGCAAGATTCAGATTTCGAGAGCGCAAGAAAGGGCCGAAACCTTGCCCTAATTCGGTGAAGGTCTCACTACGGCAACGACGACGGAGATGATTCCCATCGGCGGCGAGGACTCCTATGGCGAGGGCACGCTTGAGACCATAGAGATGTCCAAGAGACTAGCGCATGATGGCGAGGTGGTGCGGGGAGGTGAGGTTTGTGAAGTTATTTCAAACGTTGGCTTCGTGGAGTTATATACTCCCTCGCTGTCGATGACACCGAGTTGGATTTTTCCGTGCCACCGATTTCCATAACTGTCAGGTGACACTGAAACTCGATGAAGTCAAAAACTTCCTATCTATGGTACCGAGATGGAAAATTCTCTCAGATTTACCATTCCGAATAGCAAGAGAATGAAGAGAGTAAGTCGTCATGGTGATCAATCCATTCCGCACCCAAATCATTTCTCTGTATAAGGTTTAGCGAATCTCGCATTCTAACACTTGGGCATCCTCACTAGCGTTGCAGAATTTCTCTTGTCCACGAACGAAGTTCGGATAATCCATTGGTTCTGCAAGCTGAACGGAACATCTATCGTATCTTCACAACTCTCAGGTTTTCGTATGCTCCTAAGAAAACGTTTGCTGATCCAACATAGTTTCTTTCCATAAATCATATCCATTTCATAATCAATCCTTTATTACATCCTTAATTTATCCTCACAAATTCCAATTCAAAAGTACTTTATTACAAATGCTACCATCCACATTGTTCGGTATGGTCGAGCATTTCTGCCAACTTTATTCATCTGTCTTTCTTGGAGGTACTTAGTTCCACTCGAACTTTTCAATGTGCTCCTTGAAATCATCCATCTTTTGCTTCATCATGGTGGTCATTAGCTTCATCTCCATCATTTCCGCACGTACCTCACTCAGGTATTCCTGGGTATGACGGAGTCTTGCTTCAAGTATTTCTCCGATCTGACATATGGCTTCCATGGCAGCTTCACGAACAGCATCAAAGAAGGTTGCTCGTGGTACACGTGAAATGAAAAAGTATTGCCCCATAGTCTTTGGACAAACTCCTTTCACAGGGTGGAGGTGTACTTCCACATACCAAAGTTCTACTCCACTTTCCATGAATTGGTAGCCTTTGTAGACTGCATCTCCTTCAAGATGAATGTGCTTCATCATGTCCGTCAGGATTTTCGGGTAATCATGATCACTGGTCAGGGTCATGACCGTTTCTGGGCCCTTGATGTATGACTCGTAGAGAGTTGTCATCTGCAGGTGTCAATAAATAGGTACTCAGAGGAATGTATATGTCTCCTTGGTAATCATGGTACATTCCTACTCAGTGGATCGTGTGGGTTTACCGATTGCTACCACACTTAAAATGAGAGATACTCATGCCTGCATAAACCATATTTTCTCATATCCTCATAATGTTCAGAGATCTTTGCTCGTACAGAAACAACGCATACATTTTCAACATAGACAATCATGAGACAATAAATTCCATTTATTCATGATGTTATTACAATCTCAGGGACTTCTGTTACAAAAAATTTCACTCCATGATCTTATGAAAAACAAGAGTGCTTCGGATTACACTTATTGTCATGGTCAAAACTTAACTACTCCATTCTAGCTTTCTTCCTTTGTGGACAATCGCTGGCAAAATGTCCTGCTTCCTTGCAGCAAAAGCAAATGATTTATGACAAGTCTCGAGGCGTCTTAGTGGTTGCCTTTGCTCCTTGGGTTCCCGGCTTCCTTCCTGAGCACATGTATTTGGGGTGGCCAAATTTCATACACTTGTAACATCTGACATGACTCAGGTCTATGTCTGCAGAGATTTGGCTCTTCCGAGAGTACTTTTTCTTCTTTCCGAACTCCTTTATTTTGGCCAGTTCTTCTATTTCAAGTGGATCAAACTCCACTTCTTCCGTCGGGAAGTTTCCCAGATACTCTTGGCTTCTCTTCGTGCAGTCCTGTGAATAATGTCCTTCTTCTCCACATGAGTAGCATGCGTTGGAGAAAAATCTGGTCAGATCTTGTCCATCAGGGTCTTCAATATTTTCGTTCATCAGCGGCTCTTCTGGAATCTTCTTCTTGAGTGTTTCCTTTACTGCATCTTTCTGCTGCTTGACAACCTGTTGCACCTTGGGGTAAATGTGACACTGAGATGGGTAGTGGGTGGTTCCTTCACACAAGAAACAAGTCACCTGACTGCTTGGGCACTCCTCAGCTGGGTGAATTTCTTCACAATGAGTGCATCCATGCTTGTGTTCTTCCTGGGTGTGTCCTATTTCTCCACAGATCTTGCATGCACAAGTCTTCTCCTTCGGATTATCATAGCACTTCTGAATGAGACGGGATCTTAACAGAGTCTTCTTGAATTCTTCCCAACTTTCTGCTCCTCTAAATCCTTGTATGGCATGGTGCATTTTCCACCAGATAGCAGCACTTTGGGTAAAGTACTGAAGAGCGTGTTCCACTTCATGCTTCCTTGAGACCAAGTTGGTCCCGAAGTGGTTCTCCATTTTCTGAATCCATATCTCAGCCTCCAGCTGGGTCATTGGTCCAGAGACTACAAGTCCAGCTTCATACTCCATCTGGTAGGGTTGAGGTTTTGGGGATGAGACGGGTAAGAGAGGGAGAGAGATACACACAATACAAACAATATTTTTGAGAATAGGTTTTATCTGTGGCCGTCGGAAAACACACACCAATCACGGCTCACAAATCATCGTATCTAACGTGGGCATATAACAGGGGTTTGGACTTCTAATGGTGATATAAATATTCGAACGCTTCGGGGTCTTCGAGTTCTTCGGGTCTTGAGAGTCTTCAGTTGGTGTAGCTTCAACTGCATGATGAAATCCTCTTTACTTTGAAGTGGGAGTCGGTTGATCCTTCACGTGGTCAAAGGGGTAAGGGGGTTGTATAACTATTTGAGGTGAGAGAGAACATTTGATGAAATCAGAAGAGATGAGAAATGAAGGATGTTCTTGAAAAAAAATATAAAAATTGAGAGATCCTTTCCTAAGAAATTTCCAGTTTCTAGGGGTCACGTCCTACAGTCAACATGTGCTGTGATACCATCTCTGTAGCGACCCGACTCAAAACGACTCAAGCCTCTGTGTTTCTGTGCCATCCCTGGATCAGTATGCTCGCACACACAGTACATCAATGTATATATCAAAGTGCAATCACATGTAAAATAGCGTAAAACTGATATATACCTTAAATATCTCTGCGGAAGCGGTCAAGTGAGTGGAGTCCCAATAAACACCAACGGCAAGTTGAGTGTAGACCGTAACCCTGAATCGTACTCTTACTCGTCGAAGAGAAATATCTGCAACATAAGATGTTGCAGCCGTGTAGGTCAGCATATTGAATATGCCGGCAAGTCACATAAGAGAGGGGTAAAGTAATAATAAACTATCTCTACATGCATATTTGGTCGGTGGAGCTAAGTTTTGCATAAAGCCAGTTTTATCCTACAACAAGAGGGGTTGAAAGCAAAATGTTACTACAAGGTTTGTTGTTAACGAGATGGTTCCGCCAACCAGTTCTCGTACCCGAGTTGTCAATAATTACCCTCATCAAATATATTTAATGGTGTTGAGAAATCCAGATAACTTCAGTTCCTTTGGCTCAAGTCGTCCATGACCGTGGACACGGCTAATCGATTAGGTTTGAGTACTCTGCAGAGTTTTGCACACGTTCCCCACAAGATTTGATCGCCTCCGTGTATGTCCTCGCACTTCAGGGTGTTTGAAGACCGGATGATCAAAACATGGTCTTTCAACGGGTCCCTCTGAATCCCTGTCGGTGCCCATCCAATCCTACCGTTCTTCTACATCTGCTAGCACCGCCTGTCCAGAGTCGCCGCGTTGTCCAACCAAGCCAGAGCCCATAATGACTTGTGGCTGTGCAGGTAAGCCTTGGGTCTTGAAAATATCCATTCGTCTCTTTGAGCCTGGGTGAAGCTTTCCGCAGGATGACATGGCCTCTCCAGCATCCCGGGCATCCACTGGGTTTTCCAGGGAGCTGGTCAACCGTCCTTCACCCAGTGTTGCATTGCGTTCGAGGTCTTGAAAATCTTGTCTTAGTCCGGTCTTGATTATTATATCAACCTCGCATCACTCCTGGTATACACTCAACCGATAACCCGTCTACTTAAGCATAGCAAATATAACATTGTCGTCCCGGGGCCAAGTGTCGGGGTTGTTGTGTTCCTACCACATGATACTACAACTTATGCTAAAGTTTCCAAGTACCTAGGCAGCATGCAATTGGGCATAGGATGGTAGAACTACAATGCATAAAACATAGGTGAAAGTATGATCAAAGTGACTTGCCTGTGAGGTTGACGAAGAAGAATTTCTCGAGAACATAACTTGATAGACTACTCGTCACTCTCCGATGAAATCTATATAACAAAAATATCATCCACATAAGCACTCATTCTAGCAATCATTCTAGCAATCAAACAAAAGAGAGAGAGCGAATGAGAAACCGAAAGAAACTTCAAATAGAACTAAAGAGTCTTCTACTATGACAACACTAAATAGTTTTGTCTAACAGAAAATATTAACAAAGAACTAATATATAAGTCTAACTAAGAATAAAATAAAGTGTTTTTCACAAAACCTTTGAAAGTATTCCCAAACGGGATTTGAAACAGCGGTGAAAACAATTGCACGTTACTACGGAGCTAGAATTGTTTTCATAAAAACAAATAAAACTAAAATAAGAACTTGTTGCAAAACTACTGGTAACTAACATAACCAAAACAATAATAATGTTTCTGAAATAATAAAGGAAGTATTTTAAAACAAAGCTAGAAAATGAATTAGCCGAAAACCGAAAAGCGGTGAAACAGAAACTGTTTCACATGAAATAATGCGTTAAAATACTCAAAAAAATCTGAAATTTTTACCACTTGTAAATAGGATCACTAGTGATCAGTACCAAAAGGAATCAAATTAAAATCTATTTTTAAACTCCTGGAATAGGCAAAACAGTGTTTAAACCAAATCTGCTCTAACTTATATTTAAAAATTTCAAACACAGACAATTTATATGTTTTTGAAAACTAAAGAAAATTTTTGAGCTACTAGAAAAGGAATCAATGTCATTGGACTTAGGGATAAAAAGTTGTGGCCAAAACAAGATTGAAAGTTGCTGTTTTTGCTGTTTTGACGGAAAAAACTGGAGATAACTAGCTAGCTATTGGGGTACACGTGGCAAGTTACGGTTGGCTGCGGTGGATGTTTGTTTCTTGGTTTGGAGCAAACGGCCTATCTCTAACAGAGGTGCTGGTTAATTTCTAAGTGAAAATAAACCCACTGGTTTTCTGGGATGAACCGAAGAGGTATTCTCTGTTCTAATCTAAGCCTTACTCATTAGATCCAATGGTTCTAAACAATCTGAACATGCAGTACAGAGAGATGGAGGGGGAGATCACCGTGGCTGGGTGCTGGGCAGTGCTCCGGCGAGGCACGTCGCCGGCGAAGGGGGAAGGGGCTCCGGGGCGGTGAGGAAAATGGGGAGGCGGCGGCGGGGTCCTTCTCCTCCGCGGGGAGGTGTCGGGCGGCTCGGGTGCTGCTCCTGGAGGCGAGGCCGAAGGGTGGCAGGCGTGGTGCAGCTCGCTGCTGCTGTTGCTCGTGGTGCAGCGACGGCAGGGTGGTGGAGGGGTGGCGGGGGTGGTGGCAAGGGGCTTGGTGGCGGTGGTGCAGCGGCTCGGGTGGCAAGGGGGCGCTGGTGGCGGTAGGGGAGAGGGAGGCGGCGACGGTAGGGTAGGAACGGGGTGGAGGAGGTGGCTCTTATATAGTCCATGGGGGAGGGGAAACTATGGAAGGGAGCGGGAGAAACGGGGAGAGAATCGCTGGTGAGAAGGAGCTGCGGCTCGGTCTCTGTACATATGCAGAGAAAGGAAAGTGAGAACCGCTGGAGGGCAGAGAGGGAGGAGAGGCTCGGTGGGGAGAAGGAAAGAGGAGGGAGAAGAAAGAAGGAAGGAGGAGAGGGAACTGGGAAAGAAATCACGGGAGAAAAAGAGCTCGGTTCGGTTCCTGGATAGGAAAAAGTGGAGAGGGAGGAGAAGATGGGAGGTGACGTGGAGAAAAGGAGAGAGAGAAAAGAGAGGAGATGTGGGGAGGGAGAAGAGGGAGTACCGTGCTGGGCTCTCTCCAGGGGATTTGATCCGAGGGGATCTCGGGCACGTGGGCATCGGCACAGCGGCTAGTTTCTATTTTTTTTTATTAAACCACAAAAAAAAGTATAAAAAATATATATATACATTTTTTTTAAAGAAAAACAAACAGAGAAAATAATAACGATATACGTATACAAATATATATACATATGTATATAAAAATAATACATACGCATATAGCAATATATATATATATATGTATACATATAGATATATATATATGAAAATGCTAATATAGACACATATATATAAGTATAAAATAAATCCTCTATTAAATTATAAAGAAATCCTAGTTCCACCTAATGCATATTTTTGAAAATAGCTTTTATGCAATAGGCCACACAAAGCGCATTTAAAATAAAAACCCCACTAAAAATAATTTGAAAGATTATAAAGTTTCCAAACCCAGTGAGATAACTCCACATAATATTCGAAACATTATGCACTTAATTTCGACAGGGGAGAAGTCATATTATCTCCACTCCAATAAATTGCCCGCAGTTTTGGAGTGTCATTTTCCTCCGCTCTCTCTCTCTTGCGTGCAAGAGAGTATTTTTCTCCGGGCTTTTCTCGTGCGAAGAAATGCAAAAGAAAATCAATGCAAATATCTCCGTTCAAATTCTTTATAATCGAAGAAGTCATGTCATCTTCTCTCGTTGCTTTTAAAAGCTTGAATTTGAATTCACGGGAGAAGGGGAAAGTCATTTTATTCCCTCTCATTCAAAAGTTTCGAAAAGTTTCAAATTTCACACAAGTTTTAATCACTCAGCAAACAAACAAACAAACAATCTAATAATTATATTAACATTCCAAAATTTATAATTTTGGGATGTTACAGATTTGAATCAAAATTCAAATATCACTTCAAATAAGGTATTTTTCAAATACCCTTTTAATTGATTTGACCTGATGCTCAGGTATAACTTGTTTATCATGCACTAAAATAGCACCATTGGATTCCTTGAATTTTGTTCATATATAAATTATTTTCATTGGAGTTATATTTTATTTTCTAAGTTTTTTCAAAGTTTTCAGCATTTTTTGGAATTATTTTTATATCAGAAAATCATTTATTGCGTCAGCTCTACGTCAGCATTGCGTCAGCAGGTCAACTAACCTGGGCCAGGTCAAACCTGACACTGAGTCCCGCATGTGAGTGTCTCTCGTTTAATTAGGATTAGCTAAACTAAATTATTCCTAAACAAAAGTTAATTCGGGGTTAGGCCCCACCTGTTTGTGACCCTGGGAGGTCAAACCCCTGGTCAAAGGGGTCAGACCCACCGGCGGCTTGACGCTGGCAAGGTCCGAGGCGGCGGAGGTGATCGGAAATCACCCTCCGGTGACCAATCGAGCGGCGCAGGCCACCTACATGGAGCTGGGACTCGCCGCATCCGTTCCGACAGGTTTTGGGCGCTGGGGAGGGCTGTGGTGACGGCATGCTACGGTCAGCAAGGGGGCGACGAATACAGCGAGGGACAGTCCATGGGGTAGGGGGAATCGAATCTGGAGCTCACCGCGGAGCTTTTGGTGTTGACGACAGGGTCAGGAAGGCCCTGTGCCCCGCGAATCATTGACATCTACCGACGGCCAGAGGTGGAGAAGATGGCGGCGATGGCAACGACAGGAGACCTCCGGCCTTTATTCTATCTTCTAGGAGACGCGGAGGAGCACACCGGGGCTCTGGGACACGTTACCTAGACCGTAGGTGGCCCGGGGCGTGGTGGCTGTGAGCAGCGGCGACGATGGTGCTCGGTCACGGCGAGCATAGGCAAGGGAGGGGGCAAGGGGGAAAATGGCACGACACACTTGATTGGGACGGCATTAGGGAGTCTATCCCATTGTCTACGTGTCTCGGGGCAAGTAGGAGGTGGCCGGGGACGTGGCCACGCTCGTCGACGCATCAGGCACGCAACTGCTTCTCCTCCTAGCAGGAGGAAGAAAACAGCGGTGCCCGTGGGGGGCTGGGTCGGCAAGGTGGCGCTAGGGAAGAGTTTTTTTTGTTTCCTATTTTTATTTGTCTTCTCACATTTGTTTTGGTATTTTTCCCATGGCTCAAAGCTAGCTCCCAAAATACCAATACATTTTCTAGGGTGTAGTTTGAATATTGCAAACCTCCTCAAAATGTTTCAGCATTTTTGAAAGACTAAAAATAATTATAATCTGGTATTTTTTATTTTATGCAACTTTGCTAGTTTATTTAAAATTCCAAAAAGGTTGATAAAAAGTGGATCACCCCTGGTATGTTGTTAACAACATTTATTAGAGTGGTTGAACATTTTTGAAAACCATTTGGGTTCATTGAAAATCACCACTATTTGGATTTGTTTTATTCAATGAATTGCTTGGGTTTTGTGAGTCCAAAAACTCAATAACATTTGGGTTTAATATGATGCAAGATGATGATGCAACTAATTGAAAGTAGTTATTCTAGGGCTGTGACAACCTTATCATTAAGGGGGGAGATCTCCTCAACAGAGTTTACCTTCCTACCTGTTGGAGCTCTCTAGTGTGCCATTGAGAATAATTTGTCATCATCTCATCCAATAGCTTTGTGGCAGCACCAAGTGTAGTTGACATAAAGGTTCCTCCCAAGGCCGAGTCTAACAGATTCCGCGAGGTTAAGTTCAATCCTGCATAGAAAGTTTGGATAACCATCCAAGTAGTCAAACCATGTGTAGGGTAATTCTTAACAAGAGATTTCATACGATCCCAAGCTTGAGCAACACGTTCATTATCCAATTGCAAAAAATTCATAATGTTACTCCTCAACTGGATAATCTTAGCAGGCGGGTAATACTTCCGAATAAAAGCATCTTTGAACTTATCCCAAGAATCTATGCTATTCCTAGGCAAAGATTGAACCTCATCCTCTCAAGGAGAAAGGAAAAAGCTTAAGTTTAACAATATCACCATCTACTTCTTTATATTTTTGCGTATCACAGAGCTCAACAATGGTTCAAGTGCAAGGCAGCATCATCTCCTGCACTGTAGAATAGATCGTTCATAACTTGGTTCAGTAAAGTAGGTTTAATCTCATAGGACGTGGCTCCAGTGACGGGAGCAGCAATAGGAGTGCAGATAAAGTCATTGTTGTTGTGACTAGTGAACTCACACAACTTGGTGTTTTCAGTGGAACCCATAGCAGCAGCAACAAGCAAGAACAAAGAAACTAATTTTTTTGTGATTTTTGGAATAAGACTCTAAACAAAGACTAAAAAGAAAACTAACAAGACTAAAAGTCAAAGGTAAAGGATAGTGTGCAACTCCCCTATCTTCAAAACTGGAGTCCCCGGCAATGGCACCAGAAATTTTGCTTGATGACGATTTGACGGATATACTTCTCGCCCCTCGTTGGTTACCCCAAGAGGAAGGTGGAGATGTAGTCAGCAACATATTTCCCTTACATGGATACTGTAAGGTTTATCGAACCAGGAGGACTCCTAGGCTCAACAAGTAGGTGTCTCCTGTCCTAGTCAGCATAAGACATGGACCTGCACACACAACAAATAACTTTGCTCCCAACTAGTACAGAGAGGTTGTCAATCTCTCCGGCCTTGTAGTTTGCAAAGGATCAAAACACAAGCGGAAAGGTAATAGTAATTGCAATGGAAAAGTAAATGAAAGCGGAAAATGATGGAGGTGTAAACGATGATGGTGATATGGACCAGAGTCACATGATGTTCACTAGTGATGTCTCTCTCCCAAAAGACGATAAACAACTATGCTTGGGTAAACAAATCACAGTTGGGCAATTGACAGAATTATGATGGCACCATAATGCTAATTATGCTACTTGATAGTTATAGGTTCAATAGTAATGGGCAGGACGCCAAGACAAGTATACCGTTTATTCATCATCATCTACTTACTAATCATCCACCTTGAGAGATCTATCCAGAACATCTCTCCGGTATTAAGTTGCGAGCCCCACCCAAAGTGTAAACTCAAAGCAATGGACAACTGCATTAACGAACTATGCGTAAGGTAAACAATCCTTTCAACCGTGGTCAGAAGCATCGTTGTTTTCTCCCTGGTGGCAACAAGCACATTCCCTAGTCTCATGTTTCTGTCACTCAAGCTAGACATCGAGGGGCATGAACCCACAATCATGCATAACGCTCCCTCTTGGAGTTACAATCTACTACTCGGCCAAAGCAATAAATAGCAACGGAGAACATGCATGAATCACTAAGGAACATAATATAAAAGGATAATCAAATATATAACTCATAACAATCTGAACATAATCTCATAATCCATCGGATCCCAACAAACCGAGCACAGCAATAGCAAGAGAATTACATAGATGCCTTGATCATGTAGGGCAGCTCACAAGGACTAACCATTGAAGCACAAGATTGGAGAGAAGACATCACATAGATACTGGTCATGGACTCATGGTCCAAGGAGGACTAGTCACGACACATCCGGGAAGCGTCCATGGCGCTGGAGAAGCTCCCGGAGGTCCATCCTCCCTCCGGTAGGGTGCCGGGAAGAGGTCTCCTGACGCTCCCGATCTCGAAAGCGCTGCAGCCGGGCATGAACGATGGAGAAATTCGCAATTCCAGAAAGTATGCAATGGTTTTATTTCAGGACTATAAATATAGGCCAAAGGAGGGTTGGTCGCGCCAATAGGCCGCCTGGGAGGCCCCTGTCCCCCCTCTGGCCCATCTTTGGTGATCCGGAAGCTTCCGTTTTGCTGATTTTTTATATAAATTTTCTGGAATTTTTCGGGCGTCGAAAAATTGGGTAAAAGCCCCTGCAAAATAGACATCAGTAGATAGAAGCTGGCACTTCGTGCACTGAGTAAATAGGTTAGTCCAAATATGTGTAAAATGATATAAAAGTGTAGCAAAACATATAACAATGTAACCCAAAATATCGGGGAACACGCAGCAATTATATATACGTTTGGGACGTATCAGTATTCTCCTGACTGTCTCAACTATGAGATCCATCATTCTGATTCTGGTGTGGTTGTCTAGATGGTGGAGCATGTTAATGGAATACCCTCTCATCATTTTATCATCTCCTGATTTGGGCATGAGGGTGTATCTCATAATGGTGTTTATTGTTGGCATTCCTGCTTGCAGAAAATATACAAAGCCAAACTTATGTGTCTTCCGATACTGATGGGGCATTGGATTTTACATGTTGGCCATAGTGTTATGATTCATCTTGGAATTTGAGTACACATCCAAATCATCCTATTGAGTCTTAGGGGCACCAATGATAGTGGCACACTCCTCTATGATAGACTCATACCCGTGACCTTCCGTCATCCACAATATCCTTCCATCTCGGTAGAAATGAGTAGTTGAGTAGAATTGCATAATCATTTCATCATTTCAAGATGTCATCTCTCTGCCAACAAAACCTTCAATGTCAATCGGCCTAAAGTTTTCTCTCACATAAGGGAAGAATTCCTCATGTTTCTTGATGTAGTCCCAGTCAACTAATCGGTGAATGCGGGACTCCTGTCAAACAATGCTATCTCATAAATTATTGTTGCTCCTTAGTGTGAAAATGAGGATCAACATCAGTTATCCTCCTCACAGCATATGGATTAGCAGACCTCCACTGTCTTAGACCTCGATCCCTTCTCTTCTTTACATCCTCAACAACAGGATGAACAACATTGTGTAATGGCAAGTGAGCTCTCAATTTCCTCAGCATTGATGCATCTTCTTCCTCCCGTGGAGAAGCCTCTCTGGATGCAGAGATCTTGTTCTTCTCTGCTACATGTATGTCCCTAGTAGTCTTCTTGGGAGCTACTGGCTTCTTGGGCTTAGGAGCTGAAGATTTAGGTGCAAACCTACTGGGCATAGAATCTGCCATAAGCTTCTTCTTCTTAGAAGGAGGTGCATTAGCAGGAAGCTCTTCTTCCTCTTCCTTAACAGCTTCTCCTGGATCTTCATACATGGATGTTGGCCTTCCAACAACATGCACCACTCTCATCCTGGCTCTGTTGTGCCCTGCCTTCTTAGCTTGCTTGGATGATGGGTTCTCAAGGGTGAGCTTCATCCCTTTCTGAACAGCCTCTGTAATTCTCATAGAATCTGGTGTGACATACTCCTTTCTCACAGTTTTCTTGATTGTGACTCTCTCCTTATGCTTCTGGGGAATTCTCTCCTTAAGGATAAAATCAGCATCCTCCTCATCAGAATTAAGCTTCTTCCTAGACCTGCTAGCTGCCTTGGGAAAATCATGGGAACTAGGAGTACCTCGGTCAGAAACAGTCCTCTTAGGACTAGTGCCTAAATCCATCTCAACACTAGGCTCTCTGAAGTCATTGTGACTATCCTCTGAACCTGACATGCTGACAAGCAACCAACCAAACAAGATGACCATGTGAATAGAAGTAGAAGAGCTCGAGTGGATGAGCATCACAAAATTCAGAAGTTTTAAAAAATGAACTTTGAAAATATTAAGTTTAACTTTCTAAAAAAGGGTTATTGGTTTCACCGAGACAAAAAATTTGGAGCCACCGAGACTGACAATC
The DNA here is from genome assembly GCF_904849725.1 of Hordeum vulgare subsp. vulgare. Taxonomy (NCBI): domain Eukaryota; kingdom Viridiplantae; phylum Streptophyta; class Magnoliopsida; order Poales; family Poaceae; genus Hordeum; species Hordeum vulgare. The sequence continues at coordinate 326,743,137 of NC_058522.1, read as the reverse complement.
TCCTTAACACAAACTTGGCACACTTTTCAGTTCCATGGAAAAGTGTAACTCGGTTTCACTTTTCTGAGTAGCCCAAAACCAAAATCGGTAAGACCAATTTTTGTGACTCGGTGACAGCGAGATATGGTTTTGCGGACGGTTAACCCTAAAATTTCAATTGTTCTCTAATCTACTCGAGTCTTCTTCTAATTCGGTGAAGGTCTCACTACGGATAGCATGATTGCAATTGTGGATAGAAGATGGGAAAACCTAATTGCGCAAGATTCAGATTTCGAGAGCGCAAGAAAGGGCCGAAACCTTGCCCTAATTCGGTGAAGGTCTCACTATGGCAACGACGACGGAGATGATTCCCATCGGCGGCGAGGACTCCTATGGCGAGGGCACGCTTGAGACCATGGCGATGTCCAAGAGACTAGGGCATGATGGAGAGGTGGTGCGGGGAGGTGAGGTTTGTGAAGTTATTTCAAACGTTGGGTTCGCGGAGTTATATACTCCCTCGCTGTCGATGACACCGAGTTGGATTTTTCCGTGCCACCGATTTCCATAACTGTCAGGTGACACTGAAACTCGATGAAGTCAAAAACTTCCTATCTATGGTACCGAGATGGAAAAACATGATCAATCCTAGGCATTGGTGGGATCAAGTTTATGAGGTAGGTCACACCGAAATGCACTTGGGAGGTTTTGGAAATCAGCCCTTGTCGAGACGGATTTCTGAGTGCTCCTCACATAGATTGTCCCTAAAGTGCTTGCTCAAATTTTGTGATTTAGGATGAATATAATTTGAGGCAAGAAAACATAGATAACTAGAGAGAGGTACTTAGGCATTCTTGTATATCCAATTGGCCAAATGAAAATAGGAAGCCAAGTAACAACAATTGGATATCCTCGAATGAGAAAAATATGCATACCAACATGCTCACACAATAAGATGTCAAATAAAACATGGTGAATCATGCGAAAACACTCTAGTATCTACCGACCACTTTGGAAATAACGAAGTCATCTATATATGAGTATATTAACATAGGAGCCAAGCAAGAATACTTGATCATAGGTCATACTCATCGTTTATGCACAAGTGGGGTTACCACTTTTACATAAAGCTTTCAGTGTGTTCATGTCTTAAGAGATGCTTATACTCAAGTCCTAGAGTAAAGCTCCCCCTTGATGTGACATGCCCCCTAAGAGGAGTAAACTAACCTTGGGTTTTGTCATAGAAGACTTCATGTACGTCTAGTAGTGGTGGATGCTCATTGTTGATTAAGATCATATTGAGTTGGGAGAAATACCTGTTGTTTTTTACACTTCTCACCTACATGGGTTAGTCCTAAAGCACAATGAGTGTATACAAGGACATCTAGGCACATGGAGTGAATTAAATGTGAAATGATGTACAATGATACACTAATTACCTTGTCCCTTGCTTACCTTTGAGAGAATTTGTGACTCCTTGAACTAATGCATATGGTTGGAGTTGATTGCATATAGTTCTTGCCAAAATGAATAAGAGTGAACTTCATTGGCGGAGTCACCCCTCAAGAACTTCCCTAGTTCTTCTTCTTGGGGACCCACATCAACTTGATGGGGATCCTTGGGGTTTTGGTGGCACTAAATTAAGTAGAGCTATTAGTGTCCTTGAGAATTCACTTGACCTTGGCTTAGGGTTCTTCATCAAATGAGTCAATATCCTCTTGAATCTTGTCCTTTCCCTTGTGGTCTTGTGGTGGAATGTCATCTTGAGAGCTTGTTCCCTTGGGGAGAGTAGGTTCATACTTCTCCTTTTGGGGAACAAACTTCGGGATGGGGTATTGACCTTCTTCCCATTCAATTCCGTCAGCATTAAAGTAGCCAACACCTTGCTTCGTCCCGTGTCCTCCTTGCTTGCACAAAATTTCCTTGAATTGCTTACTTCCGGCAAGACTCTTGAAGACACCTCTCTCTATAATTCCTATCAATAAATTGTTTTCTTGCTCTAGTGTAACTTTGCTATGAGAATCATTAGTGGAATCAAGAGAGCTACCAGCAACAACATCATTTGATTTAACTTTCGAATTTTTTTTTACTAGATGAAGAAACATTCTTGCCTTTGTTACTATTGTGCTTAGGTTTAACTTGTGGAACAAAACTAGACAACAGTAATCGCTCAGCTAGATAAGAACAACTCATTCTCTGGCTCTAAATTTAGCTTCTCGAAGCGTAGCTTCTCATGAGTTCTTGCAAGCTCTCTATAATCTTCTAGAGTAGTTTCATGAGCTAACATAAAAGTGTTTAATCTTTAATTAGTCGTTCAATCTCTTTCTTATCATCATGATACGACTTCTCTTGACTAGGATAATTAACATCGAGTTCATTTTTATCATTGTCACTAGTTTTATCAAAGAGCAAGTCATCTTCTCCTAACAAGTCATTCTCATCACTATCAAAGTCAAAGTACTCGGGGTATGATACCTTGGGGCCTTTTTCCATGAAGCAGCTTCAAATCCCTTGATTTGGTGAATCGAGTATGTCATAGGCGTTGGAGGATACGAGTGCAAGACCTGCAACACCTTCATCTTGGCTATAGTCGGAGTTGGAGTGGTACCTTCTCTCGGATTGGTTTTCGAACTCGGAGCCGGATACCCATTCACCAACATGAGCTTGATGTCTTCTTCTTGAGTGGCTCTTGGTGTACTTGTCCTTCTTCTCCACTTCCTTGCTTCTCTGGGACTATCTTTGTTCATAGCGGTCTCCTCTACTCCTCTCTCGGTGAGGTGGATCTTCTCTTGAGGTTCGTCTACTAGGTGACTCTTCTCTTTGTTTGTGGGGAGCCGAGCACTCATTGGAATAGTGTCCAGGTTTTCCACAATTGTAGCAGTTTCTGTCACGACTAGATGAACGCTTATCTTCATATCTTGAGCTAGAGCTTCTCTCTTTGCCTCTACTCTTGTAGAACTTGTTGAATTTCCTGACCATGAGGCTTATCTCTTCATTGGTAACAAGGTTGTCATTTGAAGTAGTGGGAGTTTCACTTGAAGCATTGTAAGCATCGCTTGACTTGTTATGCAACTCATCTTTGTCCTTGAGTGACATTTCATGAGCAACAATCCTTCCAATGACTTCCGTTGGCTTGAGATCCATGTGCACACTGTTGGGGAACGTCGCATGGGAAACAAAAAATTTCCTACGCGCACAAAGACCTATCATGGTGATGTCCATCTATGAGAGGGGATATTCGATCTACGTACCCTTGTAGATCGCACAACAGAAGCATTAAGAAACGCGGTTGATGTAGTGGAACGTCCTCACGTCCCTCGATCCGCCCCGTGAACCGTCCCTCGATCCGTCCCACGATCTAGTGCCGAACGGACGACACCTCCGCGTTCAGCACACGTACAGCTCGACGATGATCTCGGCCTTCTTGATCCAGCAAGAGAGACGTAGAGGTAGATGAGTTCTCCGACAGCGTGACGACGCTCCAGAGGTTGGCGGTGATCTAATCTCAGCAGGGCTCCGCCCGAGCTCCGCAGAAACGCGATCTAGAGGTAAAACCATGGAGATATGTGGTCGGGCTGCCGTGGCAAAGTTGTCGCAAATCAGCCCTAAAACCTCCGTATATATAGGTGGGAGAGGGGGGCCTTGCCTTGGGGCTCAAGGAGCCCCAAGGGGGTCGGCCGAGCCAAGGGGGGGAGTCCTCCCCTGCCAAACCGAATCCAACTAGGTTTGGAAGGAGGAGTCCTTCCCCTTTTTCCCACCTCCTCTTTTTTTTTCTTTTTCTCTTTGATTTTCTTCCTATGGCACATAGGGCCTTCTTGGGCTGTCCCACCAGCCCACTCAGGGCTGGTGCGCCACCCCCAAGGCCTATGGGCTTCCCCGGGGTGGGTTGCCCCCCCCCCCGGGTGAACACCCGGAACCCATTCGTCATTCCCGGTACATTCCCGGTAACTCCGAAAACCTTCCGGTAATCAAATGAGGTCATCCTATATATCAATATTCGTTTCCGGACCATTCCGGAAACCCTCGTGATGTCCGTGATCTCATCCGGGACTCCAACCAACATTCGGTAAGCAACCATATAACTCAAATACGCATAAAACAACGTCGAACCTTAAGTGTGCAGACCCTGCGGGTTCGAGAATTATGCAGACATGACCTGTGTGAGTCCTCGGTCAATATCCAATAGCGGGACCTGGATGCCCATATTGGATCCCACATATTCTACGAAGTTCTTATCGTTTGAACCTCAGTGCCAAGGATTCATATAATCCCGTATGTCATTCCCTATGTCCTTCGGTATGTTACTTGCCCGAGATTCGATCGTCAGGATCCGCATACCTATTTCAATCTCGTTTACCGGCAAGTCTCTTTACTCGTTCCGTAATACAAGATCCCGCAACTTACACTAAGTCACATTGCTTGCAAGGCTTGTGTGTGATGTTGTATTACCGAGTGGGCCCCGAGATACCTCTCCGTCACACGGAGTGACAAATCTCAGTCTCGATCCATACTAACTCAACGAACACCTTCGGAGATACCTGTAGAGCATCTTTATAGTCACCCAGTTACGTTGTGACGTTTGATACACACAAAGCATTCCTCCGGTGTCAGTGAGTTATATGATCTCATGGTAATAGGAACAAATACTTGACACGCAGAAAACAGTAGCAACAAAATGACACGATCAACATGCTACGTCTATTAGTTTGGGTCTAGTCCATCACGTGATTCTCCTAATGATGTGATCCAGTTATCAAGCAGCAACACCTTGTTCATAATCAGAAGACCCTGACTATCTTTGATCAACTGGTTAGACAACTAGAGGCTTACTAGGGACAGTGTTTTGTCTATGTATCCACACATGTATATAAGTCTTCATTCAATAAAATTATAGCATGGATAATAAACGATTATCTTGATACAGGAATTATAATAATAACTATATTTATTATTGCCTCTAGGGCATAATTCCAACACACACAATGTTGTACCTTCCATCAAAGGCTCTAATTAGTATCGTCTTGATGATGAATTTTTCGGTCGTCTCTTTGCTTCCCAAGTCGGCAATCTCATTTTTGATCAGAGCTAGCCTATAGTACATCTCAGCGACTCCTTCACCATCCTTCATCTTGAACTTATCAAGCTGAGTTTGTAGCACATCCAACTTAGATTCCTTGACATATTATGTAGCTTCGTGCATATCAACCAAAGTATCCCTAATTTCCTTTGAATTCTCAAGGTGACTGGTTTTTTTGAATTCTTCGGGGCAGAGGCAGTTGAATAGAATGTCGCATGCTTGAGCGTTATTTTGCAACATCTTCGTTTCTTCCTCTGTCACATCATGATCTGATTCCCTTCCATCACCGAAGAAATCACCTTGCACACCAACACGAACAACTGCCTAAACGGCAGGGTTACGACCAGGAATATGCATTTTGATCTTATGCTTCCAACAAGCAAAGTTTGTACCATCGAAATATGGACCTCTATGGTGGTAATTTCCCTTATTAGACGTCATACTCTCCTAGGTTGCGAAACCAATGCAATGGAGACCAAAGCTCTTATACCACTTGTAGGATCCGAAGAATGTTTAAAGGGGGTGATTAGACTACTTGACCAAATAAAAACTTAGCCTTTTGCCAATTTTAGTTGTGGGCCAGTTTTAACAATTGTGACTAGTCAAATACACCCTACACATGCTTATCTAAGAGTATAGCAGCGGAAAATAAAGACATGCAAATGTAAGTTGAGGGTAGGGAAGTAAGATCAAACGCAACGGTTGACACAATGATTTTTGGTGTGATTACGATGGGTGGTGCTATCATAGATCCACGTTAGTTGAGACTTCAACACACGGAGGGTAACGGCTCCGAGCGTGCACGGAGGGCTCCACTCACAAGGGGTCCATGAATAAGCGGCCTTGTCTATTCCACCATGGCTTATGACCACACAAGACTAGCCTCACTCACGTACATCTTGACGAAGTAGGCGATCTCCTTGCCCTTAGAAACTTCTTGCTTCAACTCCACAACACGAAGTAGGAGCTTCCCAAGCGACACCTAACCAATCTAGGAGGCACCACCCTCAAAAAGGTAATAGATGCGGTAGAACAATGAACTCCTTGCTCTTGTGCTTCAAAAGATAGTCTCATGAACACTCAATCACCCTCTCATAGTTTTGGCATGGGTAGGAGAGATTGATTTGGTGGAAAGAAACTTGGGGAGGCTAGAGATCAAGTTTCAAATATATGGATTGGAAACTCTTTATCTCAACACATGAATAGGTGGCTCTCTCTCAGAAAAATGGAGATGGCAAGTGTGTGTGTGTGTGTGTGTTTGTGTGTGTTCTGAGTGCTTCCTATGAAAATGAGAGGTGGTGGAAGGGTATATATAGGCATCTCCCAAAATCCAACCTTTACAACATTATTGCCCAAGTCGGTGACACCGACATGATTCTCTGTGGTACCGAGTTGCACTAAATGTGACAACTTTTGATTTCTCGGTGAGACCAATATATGAATCTCACTGGTACCGATTTGGCGACCTAGGGAAGTTTCCAAATCTCAGTGAGACCGATTTCAAACCTCAGAATTTTGGATTCTTGAAATTGACAAACCAAAAAGTTGGTCACTCACTTTCGATGGCACCTATAGGAAAGTCGGTCGTACTGGGAGATTAGGGTTTGGCAAAGGTTCTTTCTCTAGAAAATTGGAAGGGCCGAAATGGAATTCTTTGTTGCACCGATTTTTTATGTATAGGCTTTGGAGAGATATTTTGTGAGAGAATTGCTGAGTATTTTCGGTGGTTGTCTCTAACCACTTAAGCAACCAATTCATCATAAATACCTCACCCCCTTTTAATAGTATTGGCTTTCCTATGGACTCAAAAGTGATTTCTCACAAATATAAAATATAGAGTCCTCTTTCTTGAAGCTTGGCCAATCCTATTCCTTTCCTTGCATCAAGGGGTTTCTGCTCACAATCCTTTAGCCAATGCATCTTTGAACTTCTCTGAAATATACTTGGATAGAATCATTAGTTCAAAGATACATATGTTCTTATTAATTACCAAAACCACATTAGGGAGAAATTGTTCTTTCACTACCTTGATGTTTTTATATTTTCATATTACAAAATCCTATATCCGCTATCCATACTACACTTGTATCACCATCTCTTCGCCAAACTGGTGCACCTCTACAATTTGCCATTGTATTGGATGTGTTGAGAAGAGGTTTTTTGTATTTGATTGCAGGGTTGTTTGGGAGAGACCATCTTAATCCTACGCCTCCAAAAACTAATAAACCTTATGTCGTTTACTTGAGGGAAGATTGCTACTCTCCTACAAGACTGTGCGAACCCAGAATTTACTTCCAGACCCTCCTGTGTATATTTGTCAACCCCAGGATCATTGTTGACAACACAGCGAAATGGTATCATTGCAAAATACGTAAAATTATTTTTAATACAAATTGCCACAAAGCATACATTGGCAAATGTCTCATGACATTTATTACAATCAGAAAACAGCAGAAAATACAATGCGTAGAGACTCCATCTCAGCCACAGGCAGTCGATGTAGTCCACGTGACCTCACTCCTACGGATCCCCATAGTAGTCGTAGTCATCACCTCCATCTTCATATAACTCTGTTGTCAACAAAAGTATTGCCATGAGTACATTACGTACTCAACATACCTCCTTCGGAGAAGGTCCTAACAGCTACATGTGGCTTCAAAGGAAGGTTGTATGGCTCATTTGCATAAAAGCTAATTTTATTTGAAAACGATAGCAATTGGATAAAAGCAGTTTTTGATGAAAACATGTTTATATCCGGAGTAACTTTCATCAAAGAGAGGATCCTCGATCAACTCACACTCATCATAGGTTTCAACAATTGGGGCAAAGAGGGAATAAGCAAGACAGGTCCTGTATGTCAACAAAGATTCATGTGTCGTCCATGATTGTGGTCACGGCTATTCGAATAGTTTTACACTCTGCAGAGGTTATACACTTTACCCACACGACACAATCTCGTCTTGATGCCACCAGTGTCCGCTGGTCTAGTACACCATTTGGTATACCGGCAGGGAGATTGTGACGAGGTCTTTGGACTAGATCCCCCAAAGATGTGACATGCCCACCAGGTCTGGCGCACGGAACTGACAGTACGTCCGCAAACCGGTCCCCCATCTGCGGTACGGCAACATCGACACCTAATGCTGAGTAGCTTACTTGACCAAGCCAGTGCCCATATAGCATGTGGTTGTACTGTTTACACAATCTTCAAATCCAATACTTATTAGGCCTCATGTGGCACGGACGACTGATTGCTCCCTTAACCTTGGGCAGCCAATCGCTCCTTCAATCCTCGATTCAGCTGTCGCCCGCGCCAGTATTCAGATGGTAATTTTCACCCAGAGTAGAAGAGGATAGAGAAGGTCAACAAGGCCAACTGGCCAGCTTAGCGGTAAGTTTCAAGTTTCAATGACTCAAAGGTCATCCAACAAGTACCTATAGGGTAATAAGCATGGCTAAGCATTTTGACTCTACCAGAATACTATATAGTTCTACTCAGGTGTCAAATGAATAGGCGACAGGCGGAATAAGGTAATGTGTCAATCGACACGCTAGATATGAGACTTAAAACATGCATGGTGTAACCATAAAGCTCAATGCAATTTATAAAAACATAGGATAAGTATGATCAAAGAAGGAGGCATGCCTTCGTTGTTGAGTCCTTCTTCAGTAACCTGTTTGTGTCCATGTCCCACCTCGTCACTCCCTACTCGTCGTAACGATAGCAAACAAAAACACATGAATACCAAAGCAATAGTAAATCCAAATAACATCCAAAGGAAATCAAGAATGGAAGGATAGTAAGATATTGATCAACATGGAGATTCCAAAGAGATTGTAAAATGAGATAGCTTGGTAGGAAGGTAAGAGATGGAATTCAACGAAGGGAAAAGGTTAGGTTGACACGACTAAGGAAGGCTTGGCGATCAAGACTAATGTTGTGGTACAAATTAAAATAAAATAGGATCCACTCCCTTATGTCAAACCAGTACTATGGTACAAAGCAATTAATTAACTTAATAATAAGACACATCTGATGCAATGCATGTGTGTATAGGATCATAAAGATGTGTTAACTAATAACACAAGCATCAAACATACAAGTGATCATGAGAATGATTAAACTAGGAGATGCTCTTTATAGAATGAAATAACAAATATCCAATTAACTACTGACAACAAGATTATACCCACATGCTTGTAATAGCATGGCAAACTAAGCACACTAAGCATATGAGAAAGGCACAAGTCAACTAACGAAAGATAAACTATCCAATCATGTGATGAACTAATGAAACGAGTATTAAACACTCATAATACTAAAATGGTACAAAGTCAAACATCTATACAGAGGAACTAAGTATGCAACTATAACACACAAAACATCATGAGGCATGAAAGATGTCTAGGTATAGAATAACGCAATAGCAAGGTAAACAAATATAACATCTAAACATGGATGATCATCACATGAGATACCACACTAGGCTACCAAAAGAATACAACTCGTAACTATGAGATAACTTAATTTATATCAACTATCATGAAGATCATTCATGGCACTAGCATGCAATCTCACATTCTAGTCATGACATGTAAGAACACGAAATCGTGGAATAAGCACACAACCCTATCAAGTCAGGTAATACAGGTAATCATGTTTATAAACAGTAATGAGCATGTAGGCAAGTAAATAACTAGATCATATAATCAACTAATCAACATGTATTATACAACATGAATAACATGATTGCATGCGTTTCTAAATAGTATAACCTCACTTGCAAATGCATATAAGCACAACTAAGGCATCGTACAACTCTCGGGTTGGTACATAGATGACAGGTAAGTCAACTAAGCATGCATAGCTACCATCCTAGGTAAACAAGACAACTAAGATAAATAACAAGAAGTAATAAAGTAGGTTATATGCTATAACCTAAATCATATGTAACAATACATATCTGAAACGTGACATGAAACAACCAACCATGAATAATGGATAGCAAACATCTATAAAACTACATGATCAAATAGGCGATAATATCTATGCAACTAACTATAATGTAGTCACCTCCAATAACAAAGCATCTCATTTGATATCTATCATAATTAACATATGCAAAACACATCAAATAATACAACTAACCTATACTAGACATGCATGACTAAATGTTAGCCGACCAAGATAAAAATTTAGATAACTCTAAATATTTGTAAAGATTAAATGACAATTAACTATACGCAACAACCAATGATTAACCTTGGCTTCATTTATCTTATAGCAACTCTAAAACAATATCACCTTACTCAAAAATCTAATGTAACATAACATGCTCATGACAACTAGTAAATGGAAATTAAATATATAACACATATAATTAGATAAGTGTTAACCTACAACATGCCATGACTTCACACATAAACAATCACATAAGCAACATGATTGAGAAAGAATATATGAAACAATCTAATATATTTGCCATGTTAAACAAAAATAAATTAAATCAAAAGATAAATTATTCCAGTGATTAAACAAAGGAAACAATGAAAATTCTATGCAACTATAAGCATGGCGAACATTATAAAATCCTTACAAACATGATAATAATTCACAACACGTGTACGTGCATATATCCTACGACTACTTACCGCATCAAAGAAAAATAACACGTGAAATAATATGTTAATTTTTTTTCAAAAACTATAACCTGTAAAAATAAATAAATCTACCAAGTCACTTGCCACATCAAAAGTTATGAGAGCCATATCACGAACATATGAATTATAATAGATTACACCAAAATTCACCGCTAAACTACAACACATGTGATAATTCGTAATACCTATTACAAACATATATTGCACTATTTAGTAGATCAAACGAAATCTAAGCTAAATATACAAAATACTAAACATGCCAAAAAATTCATAAAAAAACTACACAATTATAAGACACGAGTATATGTGGTAACACAAATTATCGATCAATACATACAACTATTTTCATAGTTTAAACAAGAGTAAAACAAATCTAATAAATCATAAGTAACACCTAGGCTTATGAAATAATTTCGAGCGACCCGAACACATAGCGCGAAGATATGGAAATATTTTAACAAATAGATAATCTTTCTAAAAATAATCATGTATTCATGACCAAATTAAATACGATCATATATATTCTTCCTCTTATAAGCTCTAACAACTAATCTAACTCGATCACATGGTTACTACAGCCACATGTAACATTTCATATGTCGAACATGAAGTCATATCTAAGGAAAACAGGTTGATGCCATGTGATGACCTCTGATTTTGGACTCGCACGGCCAACTCGTGAAATAGGACGAATTATGATGTCTAGGAGATACAATGGGTGATGTTGAGGAGGTGTAAAATAGGAATTTGGTAGAGGCTCACCAAGTTTGACGGAACGGCTCGATGAACTTGAGGAACGGTGTACGCGGACATGCAGAATTCTTCGTGTGTGGTGGACGGATCGCGTTCTTTCTTCTCTGAATGGAGCTGCGGCATGGAGAATAATCTTTTGGCGCAAGGGATAGGATGGAGATGCTTGGAGTCGCCGGGAACGAGCACTCGCGTCCATGGAGCAGTAGCAGATTGAGGAGGGTTCTTGGAGAGAGGTGGAAGAGAGAGGGCAGGGATTGCTACAGGGTTGGAAGAGGAGGTTGAGGCGCACATATATATAGTCATTGATTTGAAAACGGTGGGGAGTCAAGGAGATTAGAAAAGGACAGGAGTTCACGTACATGACGTTTCTTCTCTATTCATTTCATCTCCTCAGTGTCTGTTCGTGCGTGGAAAAGGAAGACGATGCTTCGTTGGCTGGCTGGCGTGCTGGACGCTCCATGCTGGAATGGGCCTTGGACCAGGTGGAAAAGAAATAGAGAAAATGGACTTGGCCCCATTCGGTGCAGGAAGGAAAATAGAATGAGGTAGGCTACACCTAAAAAAAGATACAGAAAAAAAACGAATGTTGGAATTGAACAATTCGGTGGACAAAAGAAATTTAGGTACACACCGGAAAAGAGAGATGGATTGGGACTTGGAATTCTGTCCGGAGTTTCATAGATGGAAAATAATTGATTTTCCTTTTAGGACAAACCAAAAATGGACAATTGCTCGAACAACAACAAATGAACTTCACAAAACCCAAAAAATTAAATGCGCATAAATCAAAATGCTAAAAACAAAACTCAAATAAAAGTGGAGAACAAACCATTTTAAATTTAAGTTGGTATTTAATCAAATTCAATTCGCCAAACTATAAAATTTGATTCACACTTTTATTAAAGTATAAAACAAACAAAAAATTTCTAGCCCTTATTTTTGGAAAAAAATTCTTAAACATTCCGGACATCGAGATGTTACAAAGACTTTGTGCTTGGATGCCCAACATAGTCTAGAATAATAAAGTTGTGTAGTGGACATCATTACCATTGATGTATCTGTTGGAGTGTTTCATTCAAAGTTTCTACCGATGAGACAATTGTCGGAGTGTGTGATCAATGTACACGAGCTTCTTAGAGAACAAGGTTCGAACACTAGGGTACTAGGTTTGTGACCTGCAATACGATGACAAATATAGCAAAACGGATGGTGAACTCACTCCTACTTGCCGGAGGCAGTAGGGACACACGAGCTACCCAGGTTAGGGCCACCGGCAGCGTAAAACCCTACTCCTGCTTGTGGTTCTCTTTCTTCGGGGGGGGGGAGCGCTTGATGGTCTGGTACACGTAGGGTTTTTTGGGGAGAGAATGGCTCGATCCCCCTATACACATGCGGTCGTGTCGCTCTTGTAGTACCTCGGTCCTTTTCCCCGAAAACATGAGCGGGAAAGGGTAGCCACAATAGGGCATTTAAAAGGGGGCAAGGATCCCACCCTATCCTGACTAAAGGTGGTCTTTGCATCATAAAGTAGTCTTCATGACGTGGTCGGGGGCTCGACGATGACCTCTGTCATGCAACGATGATCCATCATGGTCCTCTATCACTGAAATGGTAAGCTTTGGCCACCTGCTTTTTGAGGGAGTAGCTGGCACTGCCTCCTAATCACCAGAAGGGAAATCCTCTCTATCCATGCTGGCTGGCGCGGTGCCAGTTAACCTTTCCCGTATGAGCGCACCACCCATGTGGTGGGTGCGGGGCCATGCGATTGGTTTCGTACACCAGGCTTTGCGAGGTCACCTCGCGGAAGGGTGTGACGCCCCAAGCTTAATCTTATGCTAATCATGCACGCAAATGCGTATGATCAAGATTAGGGACTCATGGGAAGATACCAAAACATAACTCTAGATACAAATAAAATAATTCAAGCTTTATATTACAAGCCAGGGCCTTGAGGGCTCGAATACATAAGCTCAAGTACATAAGACTCAGCGAAAGCAAAATCATCTGAGTAAAAACATAACAAAGAACTTTTGCCTTAAGAAGGATAGCACAAAAGATACATAGATCGAAAAGGCAAGGCCTCCTTCCTGGGAGCCTCCTAACTACTCCTGGTCGTCAGCGGTCTCCATGTAGTAGTAGGCTCCATCGGGGTAGTAATAATCGTGAGTGGGATCAAGTGTCTCCTAGGCTCCGTCATCTGTTCACGACAATCGTATCAAGAGGGAAAGGGGAGAAAAGCAGTGGTGAGTACTCATCCAAGGTACTCGCAAGACTTACATTAGAAGTGTGCTACATATGAATTGGTTTGAAAGGAATGGGGCTATATCTTTGGACTGAACTACAGAAATGCCAGAATGGAGAGGGAAGACCTAGTCCCACCAAATACTAGCATCTTAAGTGTCTTGCGGCATTACAAGAGTTCAGATGAGTAAAACATATACAAGCATGTTGTAACAAGGCCCAAAGATTCTTCCTCAACTCCCTACAAGGAAGAAATTCCAGAGCCACCATTTCAATGTAATATCACAAGTATCCAGTTCTATATATAGAATATTAGGATACAATTCTGAGCGTCTGTTGCCGTGGAAACGTCTATTCAAATAGATATACTACTCTACAGGGGTGCACCAACTTGGCCAACACGCTCGATTAATGCCGACCGGACACACTTTCCTTGGTCATGCCCGGCCTTGGCTGATCGACACATCATAGACCTACCTAGGCTCAAGAGAGAGGCCAACACGCCGGTCTATTCCTAAGTGCTTAGGGGTATTGGGCCCATCTTCCTTTGCACTCATGTGCGTTACAAGGATGGTTGGTGTCACTCCTAGCACCTCTTAATACAAAGCCGGTGCTTATGCAGGCCACCTGGGCGCCTGCTTCTCATTGTGGCATCTGAATAACTAATACGTCTCCAGCATATCTATAATTTTTTATTGTTCCATGCTATTATGTTATCATTCTAGAACACTTTTTAGGCACTTATCTATGAATGTATATTATTTTTGAGCACTAACCTATTGACCCAGTGCCCAGTGTTAGCTGATGTTTTCTGCATGTTTTTCGACTTTTGTGGTTTCAATACCAAACAAAGCCCAATTAACCTGAACATTTTTGTGAATTTTTTGGGACCAAAACAAAACCATGGAACATCAGAAGAAGGCCGGGAGGCACACGATGCCCCCATATGTCATCAGACCGTGACCAGGGGGTGATGGCTTATGGACGCCTCGTGGCTCTCCCGACCCGTTATCTAGCTTATAAATTACTATTTACCCTAAAAACTTGAGAGGAGGTCCCGAAATACTTTTTACGCTTCCGCAACTCTCTATTTTGACGGGAGTCCATCTAGAGCTCTGTTCCGGCACTCTGTCTGAGGGAGATCGATCACGGAGGGCTTTTTTTATCAACCTTGTTGCCCTCATGATGATGTGTGAGTAGTTCACGATAGACCTACGGGCCCACGACAGTACCTAGATGGCATATCTCTCTCTCTTTGATCTTCAATACAATGATCATCGCATCTTCGCTTTGATCCATATGATGTAACTCTTTTGTATAATGCGTTTGTCGGGATCCGATGAATTGTCGGTTTATGTTCAGATTATTCATGATAAATATTTGAGTCTCCTCTGATATATAATCTGATTCTTATTAGCATGATTATGATAGCAACGTAATTCTCTCCGATCTGTTGAAATAGTTTGGCCGACTAGATTGATATTTCTTCGGTGAGAGAGGTGCGTTGTAGTAGGTTCAACCTGGCGAGTTTCTATATCACAGTGACAGAAGGGGACAAATTGTGTCTCTCTGTTGCTTCTACTAAGGGTAAAATGATGGGGTTTCTTCATATAGGTTGAGTTTACTTTGTCTACATCATGTCATCTTACTCCAAGCATTACTTCATTTGTCATGAACTTAATACGTAGAGAGGCAAGCATAGAAGCGATCTTGAAGTGAAGTAATAGTAATAGGTGCACGCAGGAGTCGACCTATTTGTTTATGGACACGATGCCTATATTTACATAATCATTGCCGTCAAATTCACATAACTATCCGCTCTTCTATCAGTTGCCCAAGAGTAATTTGTTTACCCATCGTATGCTTATTTTCATGAGATGCCACTAGGGAAAGCTATGGCCCCGGGGTCTATTCATAGTATATTGCTAAAACCTCCAATACCTTGTTGCCATTTATTTGCTTTTATTTTATTTTGTATTTTACAATTATCTCCACACCTCATTTACTTGCAAATAACGAGACCAAGGGGATTGACAACCCTCTTGCCCGTGTTGGGTGCAAGTTGTTTGTTCTTTTGTGTGCACCCGCTGAAGAAGGTTATGGATTGATATTCCTATTGGCTTGACAAACCTTGGTTTCATAACGGAGTTAAATACTTACCCACTTTGTGTTGCGATTACCCATTCCTCTTCACAGAAAACCCAACGTAGATCACGAATATCAAGAACTTTCGGGCGAATGTATGATGAAGAGTGCCCATACTTATTCCCGTGTGGTGGTTAGTGTGAAATAGGCCAGAGGCCTACTGAGATCACATATCCAAACCCATTAGTGACTTTTGTAACTCACGACAATGATGAGTGCCCCAGTTGCCTCGTCTCGAGCATCTGCGGCAAGGGTGAGTCCCATCCCTCTCCTAGAAAGTCTGCATGCCCGGCCGTGACTCGTAATTATCTCGTAGGTACCTTCCTGGTCAAACTGTCCTACACATCACTCGCGGGTACCCCTCTGGGCTGACCAATCATTTCGGTGAATCAGGGGGGATTCAAAGCAACCGTATGTCCATAACATCAACTGGTAATCCAAGGAATCACCCTTGATGGATTCCAATTGATGTAACGATCAAGGTGACTGGGGAGGAACCACCCTCGAGGGTTATGCTTCAGGACTTGCATGGTAGGATCGTTATTGGGAGTGATGACGGAGGAATCACCCTCAAAATCCACGACCGACTAGCTATGCTATAGAGTCAACATCCGGAATGCTTTACGAGGTTTCACTCTCGGCACCCGATAGTAACTCTACAGAGTCATACAACTAAGGGGGTGTGTGATGCGATGTATCCAACTCAGGACGTCAATGAGGGGGATCGAGTCATCAATGATGAAGCAGGGACAACAGGGACAATGTGTGGGGCCAGTCATGGTTCACTAACCAACCTATACTAAGCATTAGGATACGCAGGCATGTATCAATAATAGGATACAAAATCAAGCTATGCATCAGAATAGGATCAATCAAATACAATAGCAAAATTCTAATGCAAGCATGAGGGAAAAGAATTGGGTGACATCGAAAGGATCAGGGGGGTTGCTTGCCTTGTTGCTCTGCTGCAAAAGGCTAATTGTCAGGGGCGTAGTCGTACACGGAAGAAACATCAGTCTCGGTTTCTACCGGAGAGAAGAGGGGGAATAAACAACAAATAAAAGCAAACGAATGCATAATGATGCATGCCATGACAATATGCAGAGCTAGGGATGATATAACACGGTGCTACACATTGCAGAAGGAGCGGAAAATTATCTCAGGATATTTCCCTGGTTTCGGGTTTTTATCGAACGGATGATCCTAACACAAAATGTCCATCTTCATCAAGATAGGGGCATGTGACAAATGAACGGACAACATATTCACATTTGTTGGATTACTTTTGAGGAACTTTCATATATAAAATATTTTCATCAGAGTTATAAATTATTTGATATGGTTTGTCAAAGATTTACTTATTTTCTAGAATTTATATAATTTCGAAATAAATAGTCAAAATAATAAGTGCACCCAGAAATGTACCCAATCAAGCCACACCATGGCTGACTGCTGGGCCATATTGACTGGGTCAAGAGCCCAGCGAGCAGAGGCTGACTCGTGGGTCGAGCTGTTGACTCACCGGCTGAATGGGCCGGCCCTATCCACTGCAATAATGGTAGGGCCCCACCTGTTAGTGATAGAGAACTTAATCTAGGGTTTAATTTTAAATGAGGTTAATTAATAGCGTGGGGCTTAGCTACGAGTGAGTGATCTAATTAACACAGTGGATTTACATTAACTACTTAATTAACTAACTAGGTGGTCCCATTGGTTAGTGGGACATTAGTGCCTAATTAAGTGGCCTAACAGAGGGGGCCCACCTTAAAGCATCACACTAACGTTTAAACGCGGTGGCGCACCGGAGGTGAGCCGCAAGACAACGGCAAGGTGCGGGATTGTAACGCCCAAGATGCGGTCCTATCCTTATTTTGGCGTGACGGCCTCGACAGGGATAGAAACACATCTCGTTGTTTTGCAAGAATGGATATCGTTACACGTACATGTACTGAAAAGATGAGAATAAAGAGTTGGCTTACACTCGCCACAAGCTACATCAGAGTCACATCAGTACAATACATACAATCATCATGAAGAAGAGCAGGGTCCGACTACGGACGAAAAAACGATAAAATAACGACGTACATCCTTGCTATCCCAGGTTGCCGGCCTGGAACCCATCCTAGATCAACGTAGAAGAAGAAGAAACTCCAAATGAATAATCAACGCGCTCGCATCAAGTAACCCTTTACGTGTACCTGCAACTGGTGTTGTAGTAATCTGTGAGCCACAGGGACTCAGCAATCTAACTTCCAAAGGTATCAATACTAGCAAAGCTTAATGGGTGAGGTATGGTTAAGTGGTGAGGCTACGTCAAGCGACTAAGCATTTATTTAGTGGCTAACTTACGAGTACAAGAATAAAGAGGGGGTGATCTACGCATAGCGGACGTGAACTACTGATGATCAAAAGAATGATCCTGAACACCTCCTTACGTCAGACATAACCCCACCGTGTCCACGATCGGAGAAGGATCTCACGAAAGAGACAATCACGGTTACGCACTAAGTGGCCGAGTTTTAATTAAGTTTACTACAAGTTATCTATAACCGGGTGTTAAACAAAGTTTCCACGTTGCCACATAACCGCGGGCATGACTTTCCAGAAGATTTAACCCTGCAGGGGTGCTCCAACTAGTCCATCACAAACTACCACACGCTGCGACGGAATGACCTCGATAAGGGAAACCCATGATCTCCTCGGGTTCCTTTTGTAAAACATCAACCTCGAGATAACCCAAAGCATCCTTGGAATCCCTGGCACAAGACGCTCGAGGAAGGTAAAACAAGTCCAGCAAGGCCGCCCGACGTGTCGATGAACCTGATAGGAGCCGCGTATCTCGTTCTCAGGACACGACCGGATGGGAAAGCCTACGAGTAAAAACAAACCTCGAGTTTCCTCGCGGTGGCACCGCAGTCTGCCCGTTTGGGACCAACACCATCAGCACTGCCCCCCTGTATTATGTTGAATTACTCCTCGGGTAGTGCTAACTCCCTATGTTTTTCAGTATTAACAATTTTTTTACATTGGGCAAATATAGTATCAATTTGGTCCTTGCCAGACGAATTTTATCCCAAGACGAGAACCAAGGGGTTCCCCATAACAACCCCAAGCATGTTAGGAGCGCTCATTTATGGAACATAACATCGGTAGCCGAAACTAAGGCGACAAAGGTGGAACAGAACACCAGGCTAGAAAGGCCAAGCCTTCCACCTTTTGCCAAGTATATATGTGCATTAAATTAATTAGCAATAATATGGTGATATAACAAGGAACCCATGTTATCACATGGAAGCAACTGCACCTGCAACTAGCAACGCTAACACATGGTTAAGCAAGCGGTAACATAGCCAATCAGTGGTTTGCTAGGTTCTAGAAGGTTGAAGGTTTTCATGGCAATGTTGCGAGGCTGATATTTAACATGTGGAAGGCAACGAGACATAATGATAGAAAAGAAACAACTAGCATGGCAATGATAGTAATGGTATCTAGGGAGATGATCATCTTGCCTGAGATCCAGCTTGGAAGAAGAACGACTCTGTGAAGCAGACGAACCGACGTAGTCGAACGGGTCCTCACATTCTGACACACTTGCGGAACTCTATTGAGACGAAGCAAACCGGTAACAAGCATCAACACACGATATTCACCACGGCACATGCACGACATAATGCAATTCACATATGATGCATCAGGAGTTCCAAATATGCAAGGCATGGCACGACAATTCACATCACGCAAACACTACACATTAAATGAAGCTCAATATGCAACGAGTTCCATATTAACGAACTCCACATTTAATTATTTAGTTCACCCCATTTATTTACACAACAATATTAAATGGTGTTAAACATGGAAAGAGGTGAAGCATGGATTCTACACTAGTCGGTTTACACATATAGCTCATTTCACGAGAGCTACGGTTCAAAAGATATGATCGCCACAAGATATGATGCCATGAATTGCAATATGTATGCAGATGGCAGTCACAAGCACACCTAACCATACAAGCAGCAAGATAAAATGAACCTACACGACATTATAAGCAAGTTTCATATAGGACACGAAAAAAACGGAGCAACGCTTCAACAAAACAACCTAAACGAGAAATAGCTACAATCTGCCCAAAAGAGCAACATGGCATTTCTACACCTACCACAACAAGCTACACAATTCTAAAATGCTCAAACAAGACATGAGACAGTAGTGGTCAAGATGAAAAACAACCCCTACTGAAAACAACTAGCATGGAAGCATGGATCACTAGGAAAAGAACTCACAAAATGGTAACTAGCACACAGTTTCAGACTTAGTGAAAATAACACTTTTGATAGTGCAGTTTTCAACCAGAAGGCATATTGGTAGCAGTAAAACTATATGCTACGGGGCACCGAATGGCATGAATCTCTACAGCAATCTAGAGAATCTTAAGCACTATAAATAACTCCATTGCACTGCTACTGCAACAAAAGACCTTCCAACGGCGCCAGAAACAAGCGTGTTGACGAGAGACTATTTACTCCTCAGCAACGGCACCAGGAATCCTTCTGCTATGGCTACGCCTTTAGGGACTTCCTTGGAAAATATGCAAAGGATTCCCCCGTGGCCTTGGAGCCTTGCGTTGGTGTTCACTCGAAGCGGAAAGGGTAATGTAGCACAACGGTGGTAAGTATTTCCCTCTGTTTTGAGAACCAAGGTATCGATCCAGTGAAGGATTGTCACAAGTACCTGCACAAACACAAAGAGCTTGCACCCAACGCTATGAAGGGGTTGTCAATCCCTTATAGATTTTTGCAAAGTGAGAACTGAAAGCAAAAAAGAAACAAAGCAAAGTAAAAGTGAAAGCGGAAACGATAGTTGTGAATAGACCCGGGGGCCGTAGTGTTCACTAGTGGCTTCTCTCATGAAAGCAAGTAGATGGTGGGTGAACGAATTACTGTCGACCAATTTATAGAACCGCGCAAAGTCGTGACGTTATCTATGGCAATGATTATATCTATAGGCATCAGGTCCAAAACAAGTAGACCGATACTTTCTGCATCTACTACTATTACTCCACACGTCGACCGCTATCCAGCATGCATCTAGTGTATTAAGTTCATGAGAACAGAGTAATGCCTTAAGCAAGATGACATGATGTAGATGGACAATCTCATATCTACGATAAAATCCCATCTTGTTACCCTTGATGGCAACAACATGATGCGTGCCTTGCTGCACCTTCTGTCACAGGGAAAGGTCACCACACGGTATGAACCCAAAACCAAGCACTTCTCCCATTGCAAGAATCATAGATCTAGTTGGCCAAACAAAACCCGACACTCGGAGAGACTTACAAGGATATCAAATCATGCATATAAGAAATCAGCAAAGACTCAAATATAATTCATAGATAATCTTATCACAAATCCATAATTCATCGGATCTCGACAAACACACCGCCAAAGAGGATTACATCGGATAGATCTCCATGAAGATCATGGAGAACTTTGTATTGAAGATCCAAGAGAGAGAAGAAGCCATCTAGCTACTAACTATGGACCCGTAGGTCTGAAGTGGACTACTCACGAGTCATTGGAGAGGTGATGATGTTGATGTAGAAGCCCTCCAACTCCAAAGTCCCCTCCGACAGGGCACCGGGAAGGGTCTCCACATGAGATCTCGCGGAAACGGAAGCTTGCGGCGGCGGAAAAGTGTTTTCGTGGATGCCCTTATTTTTTTGTGTATTTTAGGGAATATATAGGCGAAGGAGCTAGGTCAAGGGGGCGCCAGGGAGGCCACAAGCCTGGTAGCCACCGGCCCCCTGGTGGCGGCTACATTGCTTGTGGCCCCCGTGTGGCTCTCCTGCCTTGGCCCTCAAGTCCCCTGATCTTCTTCCGTTCTGGAAAAAATTATTTCGGGGATTTTGTTCCGTTTGGACTCCGTTCGAAAATCAGATCTGAAAAGAGTCAAAAACACAGGAAAACAGGAACTGGCACTTGGCACTGAATTAATAAGTTAGTCCCAAAAAAGATATAAAAGGTACATAAAACATCCAAAGTTGACAAGATAACAGCATGAAAGCATCAAATATTAGAGATATGTTTGAGACGTATCAAGCATCCCCAAGCTTAACTCATGCTCGTCCTCGAGTAGGGAAGTAATAAAGAATGAACTTTTGATGCTTTCATGCTACCTAGGATAGATGTCCTTTGTAACTCCTCTTATGTGACGTGAATGTTCAGATCCATTAGATTTAAAACAATAAATTGCTATTGATGTGGAGACAATAATACTTTAATCAAACTAGCAAGGTGATCATGAACTTTCAAAATAACAAGGCCAAAAGAAAGTTATCCCTACAAAATCATATAGTATGGCTACGCTCTATCATCCTTGCACAACGAATTTAAATCATGCACAACCCTGTTATTGGCCAAGTAATTGTTTTCACACCTTTACTTTCTCAAACTTTTTCAACTCTCACGCAATACATGAGCGTGAGCCATGGTTTTAGCACTATAAGTGAGATGGAGTGTGGTGGAGGTTGCAAGACAAATAAGGAGAAGATGGTCACATTGACTAGGCATATCAATGAGCTATGGAGATGCTCATCAATAGATATCAACGTGAATGAGTAGGGATTGCCATACAAATGATGCTCTTAAAGAAAACTAGTGGGTGTGCATCCAACTTGCTTGCTCACGAAGACCTAAGGCAAATTTGAGGAAGCCTATCATTGGAATATACAATCCAAGTTATAAAATGATAATTTCCCACTAGCTATATGGTGGTGACAAACGAGAGATTCTCAATCATGAAGATCATGGTGCTTAAAGAGCCCAAGTGTGGAAGGATAGTAGCATTGTCCCTTCTCTCTTTTTCTCTCATTTTTTTGGCAGGCTCTTTGGCTTGTTTTTTTTTGGTGGGCATCTTTGGCCTCTTTTTGTATATGGGCTTCTCTGGCCTCTTTTATTTCCTCACATGAGACAATGCTCCATCAACGATGATCATCACACTTACAACTCAAAACTTAGAGCAATGATGACTCCATATGGAATGCCTTCGGTGGTGTACCATGACGATGATCTAGCATGGCATAGACATTAATGGAAACATCATGCTAGCTATTTTACGATCATGCAATGGCAATGTAGAAGTGGTGGCACATGTCATGGTGGTAGTTGCATGGCAATATATCTCGGAATGACTTTGAAAAAGCCATAGTAGGTAGGTATGGTGGCTGTTTTGAGGGGGGCTAATGGTGGGTTTTGTGCACCAGCGAAAGTTGCACGACACTAAGAAGATAGTGATGGTGGAAGGTGAAAGTGCATCTAAACCATGGACTCAAAATTAGTCATGAAGAACTCATATACTTGTTGCAAAAGTTTTAGTAGTAATCGAAACAAAGCATTCAACGCATACTCGTAGGGGAAGGGTTGGTAGGTATAAACCATCGCGCGATCCCGACCGCCACACAAAGGATGACAATCAATAGACTAATCATGCTCAGAATTCATCACATAGTGGTTCACCATACGTGCATGCTACGGGAATCACTAACTTCAACACAAGTATTTCTAGATCCACAACACCTTACTAGCACAACTTCAATATTACCACAACCACAACTCAAAAATAATTGAGATGAATCAAACTTCTCTAACTATTCAATGCAAATGGAGATGGAAGTTTTCATATCCCTTTGGTTAACTACCCCTTTTGAGACTACTTTCATAGCATAGATAAACTACCAAGCCACGCACCACCGTGCTCTAAAAGATATAAGTGAAGCACGTAGAGCAAAATCATCTAGCTCAAAAGATATAAGTGAAGCGCATGTGAGCTGAATTGTCTACCAAAGGATATAAGTGAAGCTCGACAAAATGATGGTGAGTGCATGTCTCTCACTCTGGGTGTGCAGCAAGGATGATTGTGATGCAACGAAAATAAAAGACTCCTACGATACAAGACGCTCCAAGCAAAACACATAACATGTGGTGAATAAAAATATAGCCCCAAGTAACGTTACCGATGGATTGGAGACGAAAGAGGGGATGCCTTCCTGGGGCATCCCCAAGCTTAGGCTTTTACGGCATCCTTGAATCAACTTGGGGTGCCTTGGGCATCCCCAAGCTTGAGCTCTTGCCACTCTTTATCTCTTTGTCCATAAGAAATTCACCTAAAACTTGAAAACTTCACAACACGAAACTTAAACAAAAACTCGTGATAACATTAGTATAAGAAAGCAAACCACCACTTCCTTAGGTACTGTAGAAAACTTAAATTATACTTATGTTGATGTTGGGTTACTGTATTTTCAATCTTGCATGGCTAATACCCCCCGATACTATCCATAGTTTCATCAAAATAAGCAACCAACTCAACAAAAACATAATTTGTTAACAGCAGACCAGTCTGTAGCAATATGTATACTTCGTATACTTCTGGTACTTCAAAAATTCTGAAAAATTACGAAAGTCTGAAGAATTTGCGTAGCAATCAGAAGCAAAAGTACTCAACTGAAAAGCTCTTGGAGAAAAATAATGCAAATTCTTTTCGTGAGCAGAAAGTTTCTGTCTTTTCCAGCATGACCAAACGATCATCCCCAAGACTAATCATAACGGTTTTACTTGGCACAAACGCAAAAGAAACACAAAAAACACAATCATAACAGAATTATGAAAGTGTGGAAAGCACAAAACAGAAAGAAAAAGGATAGATTCGTTGGGTTGCCTCCCAACAAGCGCTATTGTTTAACGCCCTTAGCTAGGCATTGATAATTCAATGATGCTCACACAAAAGACAAGAACTGAAGCACAACGGGAGCATAATAAAGGATATGAAAATCACATCTAAGTCTAACATACTTCCTATGCATAGGCATTTTATAGGAAAACAGATTGTCAAGACAACCAATAGTTACCATATGCAAGGAAGAAGAAAGATACAATAGCAATCTCAACATAACGAGAGGTGATTTAGTGATATGAAAGTTTCTACCACCATATTTTCCTCTCTCATAATAATTACATGTGGGATCATATTCGAATTCAACAATGTAACTATCACATAGGACATTCTTTTCATGATCCACATGTATGCAAAGTTGACGCTCTTCAAAAATAGTGGGATTATCATCAACTAAAGTCACGACTTCTCCAAACCCACTTTCAATAATATTGCACATATCATATTCATCATGAGGCTTAAACAAATTTTCAAGATCATAAGAAAAATCATCGCCCCACTCATGATCATTGCAACAAGTAGTGGACATAGCAAAACTAGCATCCCCAAGCTTAGGGTTTTGCATATTCCTAGCATTATTGTCACTAATACAATTTATAGTGAAACCATTGCAATCATGCTTTTCATCCAAGGAGACCTCGTGAATCTCTTCATAAATTTCTTCCTCACAGTTTTCAGATTCACGCATCTCAAGCAAAACTCCATAAAGATAGTCAAATGCACTCAACTCACTAGCAATTGGATCAACATAATTAGATCTATTAAAGAGATTAGCAAGTGGATGAGGATCCATATCACTAGATTTTCAGCAAGCGAAGATGCAAGAATATTGAAGGCACATGGCGCACAAGCGAATAGAAAGCAAGCGAGAGAAAAGGGCGAACAAAAAGGCGAACGAAAAAGGCAAATTGTGAAGTGGGGGAGAGGAAAACGAGAGGCAACTGGCAAACAAAGTAAATGAAAGAGATGAGTTTGCGACACCTACTTGGATAGATCTCTCCTTCCCCGGCAACGGCGCCAGAAATACTTCTGCTACTGCAACAAAAGACCTTCCAACGGCGCCAGAAACAAGCGTGTTGACAGGAGACTATTTACTCCTCAGCAACGGCACCAGGGATCCTTGTGCTACGGCTACGCCTTTAGGGACTTCCTTGGAAAATATGAAAAGGATTCCCCCGTGTCCTTGGAGCCTTGCATTGGTGTTCCCTCTAAGCGGAAAGGGTGATGTAGGACAGCGGTGGTAAGTATTTCCCTTAGTTTGGAGAACCAAGTTATCGATCCAGTGAAGGATTGTCACAAGTACCTGCACAAACACAAAGATCTTGCACCCAACGCTATGAAGGGGTTGTCAATCCCTTATAGATTGTTTGCAAAGTGAGAACTGAAAGCAAAAAGAAACAAAGCAAAGTAAAAGTGAAAGCGGAAACAATAGTTGTGAATAGACCCGGGGGCCGTAGTGTTCACTAGTGGCTTCTCTCATGAAGGCAAGTAGACGGTGGGTGAAAGAATTACTGTCGAGCAATTTATAGAACCGCGCAAAGTCGTGACGTTATCTATGGCAATGATTATATCTATAGGCATCACGTCCAAAACAAGTAGACCGGTACTTTCCGCATCTACTACTATTACTCCACACGTCGACCGGTATCCAGCATGCATCTAGTGTATTACGTTGATGAGAACAGAGTAACGCCTTAAGCAAGATGACATGATGTAGATGGACAATCTCATATCTACGATAAAAGCCCATCTTGTTACCCTTGATGGCAACAACACGATGCGTGCCTTGCTGCCCCTTCTGTCAATGGGAAAGGTCGCCACACAGTATGAACCCAAAACCAAGCACTTCTCCCATTGCAAGAATCATAGATCTAGTTGGCCAAACAAAACCCAAGACTCAAAGAGACTTACAAGGATATCAAATCATGGATATAACAAATCAGCAAAGACTCAAATATAATTCATAGATAATCTGATCACAAATCCACAATTCATCGGATCTCGACAAACTTACCGCCAAAGAGGATTACATCGGATAGATCTCCATGAAGATCATGGAGAACTTTGTATTGAAGATCAAGGAGAGAGAAGAAGTCATCTAGCTACTAACTACGGACCCGTAGGTCTGAAGTGGACTACTCACGAGTCATTGGAGAGGCGATGATGTTGATGTAGAAGCCCCCCAATTCCAAAGTCCCCTCTGGCAGGGCACCGGGAAGGATCTCCAGATGAGATCTCGCGGAAACGGAAGCTTGCGGCGGCAGAAAAGTGTTTTCGTGCATGCCCTTATTTTTTCTAGATTTGAGGGAATATATAGCCGAAGGAGCTAGGTCAGGGTGGCGCCATGGAGGCCACAAGCCTGGTAGCCGCCGCCCCCTGGTGGCGGCTACAGGGCTTGTGGCCCCCCTGTGGCTCTCCTTCCTTGGCCCTCAAGTCCCCTGATCTTCTTCCGTTCTGGAAAAAAATATTTCGTGGATTTTATTCCGTTTGGACTCCGTTCCAAAATCAGATCTGAAAAGAGTAAGAAACATAGAAAAAACAGGAACTGGCACTTGGCACTGAATTAATAAGTTAGTCCCAAAAAAGATATAAAAGGTACATAAAACATCCAAAGTTGACAAGATAACAACATGAAACCATCAAAAATTATAGATACGTTTGAGACGTATCATGCACCAACCCCAAATGAGTTGTAGATCACTAGAAAATCTAATGGCAAGACAACAACTAAATATTACGGATCTCAGACTTGGAAATATTTCAGCATCCCAAAACAACACTATTTTCTAGCATATTGGCCACAAGCAAAAAACACCTAAACATGGATTTCTAAAGCAACCAAAATTACCAGGGGCTAGCATACATATCCAAGGGCATATCTCATGTTCACAAGTAATTCATATCATGCACGGAATAAATCACACAAAATAAACAAGAGGGCAACATGGAAAAATATCATGCATACTAACTTACTCAAAAGATAAAACTAATTGCACAGTTAAATTCTATGGATTTTCTACCCCTAAAACATATATAATATGTGGGGTTGAAAAATAATACTAATGCCACACAAAATGCGAAAAAATGTCTTAAACCCGATAAAGCAAACTATTGACGCCACCTACACTAAATCACCAATAAGCTAATTTTACCAAGCATGAAAATGGCTTCCCAACAACCTGAACATTTTTCCTACTTGGAACGAGAAAATTGGTTACACAGAAAAATAGCTATCAAATATCTAACCTAATAGGATAGCACACAAATCTATGCAAATAGCAGGTCAAACCACTTTCAACATGCATGCAAGTTGTGAATTATTACTCTACGCAAAATTCTAGCCAAGTTACATATATAACTTGTCACAAACCGACACACGGATTAAAATTTATAGCCGTTTTAAAAAATTATATTTCTTGAATTATCAGGGATAATAGAAAAATGTCCACGGTCAGAATCCGATCTACCGGGCCTAAAAGGCATGTGCAAAATAACTACCATACGCCTAGGGCGAGGATTAGGGGCGCTCACCCATGGGCTCATTGTCATATCCCTGGATTCCCTGTTAGGGTTTAACATCTTGTGCTCATGTCTTCTTTCATTGCATTCAAGAAATGGAAAGAAACCCAAAAGCAAAGCAAGAAAACCCAAAGCAAAACCCTAGCCACTATTTATTCAAAAGAAATACAACTATTGCCAAAATCAATGAACCCAAAATGGCCTTCATAAATGTCCAATATTTCTGATAAATGTTGAAAACAAAATATCAGAGGTGAGACTTATTTTAAAACCACTTTTGGCATTTTAAGTTTAAGTTAAAAGCTACTGAAATCAATTATATATTTGATTTCAAATAATTCAAAGTTTCCAAAAATGTTGAAAACTTTATGAGTAGTTGGAAATATTCCAACTAACACTCTGGTATTTTTCAAACTATTTTTAGGAATAGTTTGGAGCCAAAAATAAATGAAACAATATCAGAAAGAATAAAACAGAAAAGAGGAAGGAAGTAAAATAGAAAAACTCTACCTGTCGCTCACCTAAAGCCCAGCCCACCTAGCGTCGTCGTCTTCCTTTGCTAGTCGGAGCAGGAGATGGCCGCCGCATTCCCCGGCGCGCCCACGCAGATGCGAACCTGCCTGGCCGCCGCGTCGCGCTGGCGCAACAGGGATAAGCTCCCGAAGGCCTCCCCGAGCTCATCCCCTCCCCATTCGCCCTGTTCTCTCTTCCCCTCTCGGCCACCATGACCGCAAGCTCAAGCTTGAGCTCGCCCTCGCTCCTGTCCCTCTCCCTCTCACCTGAGCTGCGCAACAGCTTCGTCGTGATCTTCTGAAGCTCTCCAGCTAGTCGCGCGATGCCAAGAACCCCTGAGACACCGTGAAGCCATCATCTTCTTCCTCGAGTCACCGGAGCTTTGCCGCCGTCATTCTCCCTCCTCAGGCCATCCCCGAGCCACTCTCGACGGCTCTGCACTCCCCGTGAGCTCAGGGTCCTTTCCCCTAAGTTTTCCCCCTCGATCCCTTCCTCTAGGCCTCGATTCCACCGGAGCCCAACGAGATCCGCCGAGGGACCTCGTCGCCGGTAGCTCTCCGGTGATTGGCTGGTCCATCTGAGGCCACTAATGGCTTTAGTGCGTCGCGTAGATGCTGTAGGAGCCCAGCCCCGCACGTGATGCCCTATGTTTTGATGACCCCAATGATGCCCGAGCTTCGGCCGCCGCCAAGCTCGTCGCCGGCATCATCTCCGGCCATTTCATCCCCTGTTGCGTGCAAAAATAGAGCTGCGGGTGAAGTGTCGTTCATATGGTGCCCTCCGCGTGAAGTTTGGTCATCGGAGATGCATTTCCGAGCCCCTTCGCCATTCTGGTGGTCGCCGGAGGCTCACCGCCGGCGAGATCGACCTCGCCGCCGATGGATCTGACCCCCTGAGCCTATCACAGGTGGGGCCAGCCCCCTGGCTAATTAGGATTAAGTTAATAAAAATAATTAAATAAATAAAAACTTAAACAGACACTCACATGTGGGTCCAACCCTGATAATTAACTAATTAAGTTAAATTTAAACTAAAAACTGGCCAGAGTCACTGACCAGTGGGTCCCACTGGTTAGGTTTGACTTTCAACGGCCAGTTGGACCTGTTGATGTCATGCGGATGCAATAAAAGCTTTTCTGTTTAAAAATAATTCTAGAATAAGTTCAAAACTTTGGAAATTCATAGAAAATTGAATATAACTCCAAATTTGACAAATAATATATGTAAATGGATCAGAAAAATTCAAGGAATCCAATGGTGCTATTTCCATGCATGAAAAACAAAGTTATGAAACAGCATCAGGTCAAATCAATTAAAAGAATTTGATAAATTACAATTCAAATGATATTTGAATTATGATTTCAAATCAAGATCACCCCAGAGGGTTCTGCTAGTCATTTCAAACCATGCCACATTGCATTTCATGCATCATTTTGTTGCATATGTTTGATATTGATTGATTGTTGTTATTCCGGTAGGCTCCGCCCCTCCGGATACGTCTGATTATCCGACTGACGGATATAACCCCTCTGCTAAGCAACAAGGCAAGCAACCATTTTGATCATCCCGATAAATCCCATGTTCTCGCTCCTGCTCTTACTTATTGCATTAGGTCAAAATGCTTTCAATGCTTTACCACGTTAGTTGAACCCACTTTCTTTGCATGACCTGTCCTTGTCACAGTAAATAGCTGAACCTTGCAACCTAACATACCTGGTAGATGTTTGAGCCGTGATGTGCCTTATCCTCCTATGCATGCTATGCTTAGAGTTGTGTATGGTCTGTCATCTGGGTGATGAACAGAACTGTGAGAATGTGTTCAGTAAGTAAAGGTTGTGTGTTGAACCTGATTTGGTAAAGGTACCGGTGAAAGGCTATGTAGGAGTACATTGTGGGTTGTTTGATTGGAACCGTCCTTAGGAACTGAGTTCCGTGTGTGTAATCCAAGACTAGATACTACCACACATTGGGATACTTAATTGACCCTCTCGACTTATTAATCGCTTAGTACTCGGTCCAGGAGTTGCAAGTAGTTTCTGGTGTTTATAGTCATGCTGGAGGCCGTGCGTAGCGCTGACCTTAGAGGTGGGCTATGATGCGGTAGGCAGTGGCACGGTGTACCAACTGGGACCCGGATGGTTGGCTTGGGAACCCTGCACACATCGTTTGGGGTCGTGGCGGAAACCTCGGCTGGACTTCCGTGCGGGTTACCCTCAGATAGGCGATAGACCTGGACTAAGTATTAGCGTTGTTAATGGTCGTGGCCGACTCCCTCGCTGGGCTTCCACTTGAAGGTTGCCGAGGTGCATGACGTGCACATGGCGATAAGTGGCGAGAGCGTGTGTGAAGAAGTACACCCCTATAGGGTTATGATCTATTCGAATAGCCGCGTCCGTAGATATGGACTACTTGGAAACATATGTTGTTCATAGATAACTATAATGGCTACTCATAAAATTGTCAAGATAAGTGTGAATGTCGTGGATGGCATTTCCGTAGGGAGACGAAATGATTCCACGATGGAGTATTGCTGTGGTGTTAGTGGACTCGTGTGCGAGAAATCAAAGTTGTCTGAACTATTTAAAAATGCAAGTTGTCTAGCCAAGAGTCAAATGCTGGCTTTCCACATGAAACCCCACAACTCCTTGTTGATACATTGCATGAGTAGATAGATTATCCTAAAGTCTTGCTGAGTACTTTTGTACTCACGTTTGCTTAATAATTTGTTGCAGAGGTTGTTAATGACCCTAATGGAGGGTTTTACCTAGACATCGACGACGACGAGTAGCTGGTATCCCAGCTATGATCTGGCCCTAGGATGGGTCTATAGATAGTCAGGCCATGTGCCTTTATCTTTTCATATATCTGTACTCAGACAGTTTTAAATCTTCCGCTTTCTTGTGAGAATGGTGTGTATGACTTGTGATGATGGGTCGTGAGACCCCTACCTTGTAATATTATGTGTGAGGCTCTTCCGAGCCTTTTAAATAAAGTTTGTATGTTTATGGTTTTGTTGTGATGCCATCGATGTATCTATACATATCGGTATGCCATGCGTACCTGTGTTGTACTTGATATGTATGGGGTTCGAATACCTAGTCGTATGCCTTAGTAGCACTCCTTACGGGGAAATGCCCCTTTGTGATTCCATCGAGCCATGGTAGTTCGCTACTGCTCCGGACACATTGGTTGACCGGCATGTGTCCTTCTTAGCTGTCGTGTGTGTCCCTTTGAGAAATGTCACGCGTTGTAATGGAGTCCTTGTAGCTTGCTACGACTCGTCTACATTCGCTGATGACCGACACCTGCTTTGTTGGGTCATGTATGCCTGTCCGTGTACGGAACTGCCACTTTAGTTTATGACTAGACATGTTGATCCGGGTTCTTTGACATTGGATTGCTAGCGACACAATTGCATACGCGAGTCAAAAGGCGCAAACGGTCCCGGCTAAGGTAAGGCTGCAGCCGTGAGGATAAGCGTGTGTGAGGCCGCAAAGAGATGCGATGTGTTACAGGCTGGATTCCTATGGCTTAGGATCGGGGTCCTCACAACGTTGGTATCAGAGCCTGATTGACTGTAGGATTACTAAGCCAAACTGGTCGAAGTAGAGTCTAGAATTGCTTTAGTTATACATAAGGGAATTGGTTGTGGAAGGGAACGTAAGATTCTTGCTTCTCTTCTTTAATTATTCTCTTCTGGTCATCCTCATCTTTTCTGCGGGGATTAAGGACTAGGTTACTTATCTTTCTCTTAGGCTTGTGTTTCTGATCGGTAGATTATAGGACAACGAGTCGAGAGTTACTTCGGTTTTCTTTTATTCCAAGGAAAAGAAAGTAAGTTTTGATGACCATGGAATTGAACTTGGTAGTTGAGTGGTTACGCTATCCTATCTTTTTGGGTTGTCTCAAAATTGTTTTTGAGCATTTACAGCCGTTATGCTGCCCAATTTTGTCTTCAGATCTCTAATGCTTTTGCATTACTCTCTATTTTCAGATGTCTGGCCGTCCTTCTCGTCAGGTGGTCTGTCTGACTAGGTGCATTGATGTTCCGGGTCGTACGGCCATGCTAGTCAGGATGATGTCAGTATTCGGTTACCGCTGGTACCCAGAGTACACAGTGGAGGAGCAGTACCGGGATTTTAATCAGAGTCAGTACCTCTGCACTGTTAGGGTATTCCCAGATTACCCTGGAGCTGAGGAGCCGGTCCATTGGTCTTATGGTTTGGGGGTGACTGTTGACATGGCAGTACAAGATGCTGCCTATTCAATGCTGACCATCATGAGGGCTAGACATGCACTGCTGTAGAATTTAGAGTTCTGCTATGTTCCTGCCTCTCAGCCAGGAGAAGAAGAATACCTTAGTGGGGTCTACTTTGATTCCACTATGGAGGATCCGCTGCTGCCGTCCACTGCTGAGATGCTAGAGAATAGAGACAAGGAAGCTCGTGCCCTTCGTATGGAGGTCTATGCTACACGTGCCGGTCTGTGGACGGCTTTGACTGTAACATCCCAATTTTCCTAATTGGGAATGTTTTACATTGTAGCTAAGCATCTATGCATATTGATTGAAATAAATTTAGCATGTGAATTTCTTTCGTCTTTCCGAATTGCATTTCCATTTTTCCTCGCACGAGAAATGCCCGGAGAAAATACTCTCTTGCACGCAAGAGAGAGAGCGGAGGAAAATGACCCTCCAAAGTGCGGGAAAATTTCTGAAATGTTGAAGCCAAGAAAATCCAAGGATATTTGCAAAAATAATTGCAAAAAGAAATAAAGCAAATTGGGAATTTTCTGAAAAAACATTTTTTTTAAGTTTTTATTTTTGCTTTAAAAAAATGTTATTCGGGTAGAGAATATTTTTCTGAATTTTTTGGTATATAATACCCTATATTAATATTTTGATTTACTTTCCTTTCATTCGTTTTTATTTTCTGATTCGGAAAAAGGTTTAAATTTAGGAAAACCTTTTTTTCTTTAGAAACTGCCGCCCCCGAGCGCCTTATAGCCTGGGCCGAAATCTCCTGTCCTCGGATCTGAATCCTGTAAATACCGGCCGCCCGCCCCACTCTCCACCGCCTCCCTCTCTATGGCCAGTGGACCCCACCACCCGAGCCTTCTCTCCCGTCGGTCACCACCTTCCTCCCCTTCCTATTCTACTGCTCGAGGCCGAGACCGAGCCAAGCTCCGGATTTCCTTCCCTGATCTTCTCTACTCCTTCCTTAGCCCACCCCTCCCCTGGCCTATATAATACCCCACCCCGAGCCGACCCCGTTCCCACCCTTTCCCCGTCGAGCCGCCGCCCCTAGCCCCTGTCACCGCTCGCCGGAGCAGCCCGAGCTACTGCCCTTCGGCAGCCCCTGGAGCAGCGCCACCCTGTCAGCCGCCCCTCTCCCCCCGAGCGCCTCCCCCGAGGAGGAGGACTGCCCCGCCGCCGCCGCCCCATCCCCTCCAACGCCCCGGAGCCCCCTCCTCCCCCTCGCCGGCGACGTCATCATCTTCTTCTCGCCGGAGCTACTCCACAGCGCGGTAGCTCTCCTCTACTTTCTGTTGTTTTCTTTTTTTCGTTTATAGCCCTTAGATCTTAGTTGGATGGTTTAGATTAGATCTAGGGATAACTCTTCGGTTTAGTTTAGAAAACCAGCGGTTTTTTAGTTCACTTATGTTTTAACCAGCAAGATTTGCTTAGCATCGGCCGTTTTCTCCTAGCCATGCATCAAACAGCACCCGCAGCCAATAGTAACAGGCCA
Organism: Hordeum vulgare subsp. vulgare; assembly: GCF_904849725.1. Classification (NCBI taxonomy): domain Eukaryota; kingdom Viridiplantae; phylum Streptophyta; class Magnoliopsida; order Poales; family Poaceae; genus Hordeum; species Hordeum vulgare. The sequence goes on along the minus strand of NC_058522.1, from coordinate 326,708,773 downwards.
CGTGTACCCTCCTTTTAGTACTAGTTAGCTTTATATTTTTCTGTCTATATTACAAAAACAGAAAGTTTCTGTTTTGTTTTAGCCACAACTTTTTATCCCGAAGTCCAATGACGTTGATTCTTTTTCCAGTAGCTCACAAATTTCCTGTAGTTTGTAAAAACATATAAGTTTTCTATGTTTGAGATTTTAAAATATAAGTTAGATCAGATTTAGTTTAAACCTTGTTTTGCCTATTCCAGGAGTTTAAACAATTATTTTTAGTTGATTCTTTTTGATACTGCTTCCTAGTGATAAAATCTTACTATGGTAGAAGTTTCAAAAATTTTAAAGTAATTTTACTGGTGTTTTCAACAGAAACAAGTTTCTGCCATACCGGCGCGTGATGAATTCTTTTGCTTAGGCTTTAGCAATTCCTTGCATGTGATGTTATTTTACTTGTTGCATGATTGAAGTGCTTATGGTGTGCTTTGTGTTTGTATCGGTAGATCATCCGGAGTGCGAAGCGTGTTACTTAGAAGCGCTCGAGCAAGACAACTATCATAAAGGCAAGTCATTTTGATCATGCTATTTTACCTATGTTTTCGATGCATGGTAGATCACCTTTCTTAGCCCAATTGCATGCTGCCTAGGTACTTGGAAACTTTAGTATAAGTTGTAGTATCATGTGGTAGGAACACAACAACCCCGATACTTGGCCCCGGGACGACAATCTCTTAATGCTATGCTTGAGTAGACGGGTTATCGGTTGAGTGTATACCACGAGTGATGCGAGGTTGATGTAATAATCAAGACCGGTTAAGACAAGATTTCTAAGACCTCGGACGCAATGCAACTCTGGGTAAAGGACGGTTGATCGGCTCCCAGGAGAACCCAGTGGATGCCCGGGATGCTGGAGAGGCCATGTCATCCTGCGGAAAGCTTCACCTAGGCTCGAAGAGACGGACGGAGACTTCAAGACTCAAGGCTTACCTGCACAGCCACAAGTCATTATGGGCTCTGGCTTGGTTGGACAACGCGGCGACTCTGGACAGGCGGTGCTAGCAGATGTAGAAGAATGGTAGGAATGGATGGGCACCGACAGGGATTCAGAGGGACCCGTTGAAAGACCATGTTTTGATCATCCGGTCTTCAAACACCCTGAAGTGCGAGGACAAACCCGGAGGCGATCAAATCTTGTGGGGAACGTGTGCAAAACTCTGCAGAGTACCCAACCTAATCGATTAGCCGTGTCCACGGTCATGGACAACTTGAGCCGAAGGCATTGAATTTCCCCTGAACTCTCGACACAACTTAATAATGATGTGGGTGTTAACAACTATTCGGGTACGAGAACTGGTTGGCGGAACCATCTCGTTAACAACAAACATTATAGTAATATTTTGCTTTCAACCCCTTTGTTGTAGGATAAAACTGGCTTTATGCAAAACTTAGCTCCACCGGCCAAATATGCATGTAGAGATAGTTGATTATTATTTTACACCTCTCTTTGATGACTTGCCGGCATATTCAATATGCTGACCTACACGGCTGCAACATATCATGTTGCAGAGTACTTTTCCGACCAGGAGTGAGGCTACGATCTACGCTCAGCGACATGCCCTTGTAGTCGGATGGACTCGTCTACCAGATGCTTCCGCTTAGTCTTCGTTAGATATCTCATGAGTTGGCCTTCAGCCACTTTATTGTAATCCTTTATTGTAATAAAGTACTCTTTATGAGATTTCGATTAATAAAGTTGTGTGATTGAACTCTTGAATATATACATTATGTACTGTGTGTGTACGAGCATGATCTTGGGATGGTACGGAAACACCAGAGGCTTGACTCGTCTTGAGTCGAGTCGCTACATTGACACAGTTGGCACCTGTAGTCCAGACAGGGTATGGAGATATGGAGATCCAGAACCCTGTTAGGACCCATCTTCTGGCTCATGTTGACTAGCCTGCTATAGGAGGAGTCACCCCTCTTCGGGGACCTCTACTACCACCAGTCAGGGGACCAAGGCCACACCCATGTCCTTACGGATCCCAGGGGTCTCAGGCTGGAGTATTTCCTGATCCACAGGTTGAGCTCCCAGGCCATGGAGGCAATATTTATGAGATGTTCTATGCGGATGCCTGAACCCGTGAGTGGAAAGATAGTATGGTAGTAGTTATACTTCCACAGTCCTGTGTGTCTTGTGGAGTATGCTTGTGTCGTGAGATGAATTCCGGAGGCATAGATAAATAATGTATAGGAAGCTTGGAAAGCCTCTGATGAGTAGTTTCATGTTTTCAGTAGTTTGCTATTTGATTAAGGTTATACTGAATTATGTAATGGTGTGTATGAACCATGGTGTATATATAGCAGTTGCTTGTTACCATGTTGTTCGGATGTTCATTTCCGCATTCCATGTGTTCAGTGCATTCTTAATCCATAGTTAGTGTTGATGTTGATATTGGTCTAAGCTGTGACTTTGTTTGTCAGGATGGTGTTCACCAGGTTGAACCGTGCCCCTGCTCATGAGCAGGGAGAAGGTAGTCAAGCATCGCAGGAGGAACAGCCTCATCCGCCCTCTCTGGCGGAAGTTATGCTTGAGGCAGAGAGAAACAAAAGGGAGACCAACCGTCTGTTAGAGCGTATTGAGCAAAATATGGCTCGTCAGCCTAGGAATGATGCAGTGTCCCTCAATGATTTTGTGAAGCTGAATCCTCCAAAGTTCCATCACTCCGTCGATCCCCTCGACGCTGATGATTGGATGTGCAGTATATCACGCAAGATTCGCTCTGCAAATGTTTCTGAGGCTGACAAGGTGACCTTTGCGGCGTACTTTCTGGAAGGACCCGCCAATCTGTGGTGGGAGAACTTTGAAGCTATGCATCCTGTCGGACCAGCAGCCACATGGGCAGACTTTAGTGCAGCCTTCCTCTACACCATATTCCAGAGGGCCTGATGGATAGAAAGAGAGAGGAGTTCCGTGCATTCACCCAGGGAAAGTTGACAGTGCATTCCTATAGCCGCGAGTTCAGTAACCTCGCCTGCTATGCAACGGAGGAGGTGTCTACCGATGCCAAGAAGCAAGCAAGATTCCGAAAGGGTCTGAGCCCTAAACTTCATCATGATTTGCACTTCCACGAATGTACAAGCTTTCAAGCTCTTGTCAACAAGGCGATCAGTGTCGAGACTGGTCATACTAACTATGAAGCCATAAAGAAGGACTCCCGTGACTCTGGCTCGTCATCTGGTTCTGCGTTCCCAAAATGCAGGTTGTGGGTTCCAAATAGTTCTCTGCCGCCAAGATACAATCTGAGGCCATCCTATGGGGCACCTCAGACGAATCAGACCAACCCTCCAGCAAAAACCTATGGTGGTCCAGCTAGCAATGCTGCACCACGTGCAAATCAGGTGATTTGTTACAAGTGTGGAGAACCAGGGCACTATTCCCGAGAGTGTCCTCAGAATATGGGTGGCAAGCAACCCGGAAAGTCCGTTGGGAAGGCTAGTCGAGAAAAGCTTACTATGTGAAGCCAACTCCTGCACGTGGTCGTGTGAACTATGTTTCAGCAGAAGAAGCTGCATAGGATCCCGACATCATACTGGGTACGCTCCTAGTTAATCATCACCAAGCGTTTGTTCTTTTTGACACTAGGTCATCTCATTCCTTCATTTTAGAAAGTTATGCACAGTTGCATAACATGTCTTTCTGTGATATGCCAATTCCATTGGTTGTCCAAACCCCTGGTAGTAAGTGGCAAACCTCCAGGATAACCTATGACAATGAAATTCTAGTAGACAGGCTAGTTTTTCTAGCATCCTTGATAGCCTTGAAATCTTCGTATATAAATATCATCTTGGGTATGGACTGGATGTCAGCTCACTATGCCAAGATTGATACTCATTCTAGAAATGTTCAGCTTACCCATCCCTCGGGTGAGATAGTTAATGTCTCTACTCGAGTTGCCAAATGCCAACTTTATTCCCTCAATGCAAACCCTCTTCCAGAACTTGAAGACATTCCGATAGTCCGTGACTTCCCAGATGTTTTTCCAGAGGAACTGCCAGGAATTCCACCTGACAGAGATGTAGAGTTTGGGATAGACCTTGTTCCAGGAACCGTTCCAATAGCCAGAAGACCTTATAAGATGGCACCCCTGGAGCTAGGCGAACTTAAGAATAAACTAGATGAGGCCTTGAATAAAGGTTTCATTCGTCCTAGCTCTTCTCCTTGGGCTTGTCCTGTCCTCTTCGTCAAGAAGAAAGACGGAACGGATCGGATGGTTGTAGATTATCGACCAGTTAACCTGGTCACCATAAAGAACAAGTATCCGCTCCCTAGGATCAACGATCTATATGATCAGCTCACTGGATCCTCAGTCTTCTCCAAAATGGTTTGAGGTTGGGATACCATCAAATCAAGATCAAGAACGGGGACATTCCAAAAACGGCTTTTGTCACTCGTTATGGCCAATACGAGTACACCATCATGTCCTTCGTTTTAACCAATGCCCCAGCCACCTTCTCTCGTTTGATGAATTCAATCTTCATGGAGTATTTGGATAAATTCATCGTAGTATACCTCGATGATATTCTCATCTACTCGAAGAACGAAGAAGAACATGCCGAGCATCTAAGGCTGGTATTGATGAAACTTCGAGAGCATCGCCTTTATGCCAAGTTTTCGAAATGTGAATTTTGGTTACCAGAAGTGACCTATCTAGGTCGCGTAATCTCTGGTAAGGGTATTGATGTCAATCCCAAGAGAGTTCAAGCTGTCCTTGATTGGACTCAACCTGAATCGGTTAAGCAAGTTAGGAGTTTTCTTGGTCTAGCGAGCTATTGCCTCCGCTTTGTCGAGAATTTATCCAAGGTTGCAAAGCCTCTAACTGAACTCCTCAAGAAAGATAAAAAAGTTCGAGTGGACACCACAGTGTGAGCATAGTTTTCAAGAACTGAAAAGACGCCTGACTTCCGCACCTGTGTTGCTACCACTAGATTTCCCTAAGGACTTTGTTATCTACTACGACGCCTCGCGACAACGATTAGGTTGCATTCTCATGCAGGATCGTCATGTGATTGCATACGCATCTCGACAGTTGCGTCCACATGAGGATAATTATCCCACATATGATCTTGAGCTTGCAGCAGTAGTCCATGCACTTAAAACCTGGCGACATTACCTTCTTGGTAATCGTTGTGAAATATTCACTGATCACCAAAGTCTGAAATATATCTTCACCCAGCCGGATTTGAATCTCAGGCAAAGACAGTGGGTTGAGTTGATCATGGATTACGACTTAGGGATAACTTACACCCCGGGGAAGGCCAATGTTATGGGTGATGCACTAAGTTGTAAGTCTTATTGTAACAATTTGATGCTACAACGAGGTCAACCACGTCTCTATGAGGAATTTCGGAAGTTAAATCTTCACATTGTTCCTCAAGGATTCCTTTCTACCCTGGTGGCGAAGCCTACTCTTAGGGATCAAATCATAGCCGTGCAGGCATATGATAAAGGTATATCCCAGATCAAGGAGAATATTGCTAGCGGAAACGCTAGGGATTTCTCTATCAATGAGAAAGGTGTTGTGTTCTTTCAGAACCGTCTAGTGGTTCCTAAGAGCAAACGTCTGCGGCAATTGATCCTTAAGGAGGCTCATGATTCTCCTCTCACCATTCATCCTCGTAGTACTAAGATGTATCAGGATCTACGCCAGAGGTTTTGGTGGAGTAGGATGAAGAGAGAAATTGCTGAGTTTGTTGCTAATTGCGACGTTTGTCGTCGAGTTAAGGCAGAACATCAAAGGCCTGCTGGCACCCTTCAACCTTTAGCTATTCCTGAATGGAAATGGGATAAAGTCAGTATGGATTTCATCACCGGATTTCCCAAGACATGAAAGTAAATAATGCTATCTTTGTGGTCATTGACCGTATTTCCAAAGTAGCTCATTTTCTTCCAGTTCGTGAGAGTATAACAGCTAGCCAGCTACGAGAGTTATATATCTCTCGAATAGTGTCTCTTCATGGTGTTCCTCTGGAGATTAACTCAGACCGTGGAAGTATCTTTACTTCTCGCTTCTGGGAAAGTTTTCAGAATGCCATGGGGACTCACTTATCTTTTAGCACTACTTTCCATCCTCAATCAAGTGGTCAAGTAGAAAGGGTGAATCAAGTTCTAGAAGATATGCTCCAATCTTGTGTTATATCGTTCGGTATGAATTGGGAGAAGTGCCTTCCATTCGCCGAGTTCGCTTATAACAATAGTTATCAATCAAGCTTGGGCAAAGCTCCTTTTGAAGTTCTCTATGGACGAAGATGTCGAACACCTCTTAATTGGTAAAAAACCGGAGATAGGCAACTCTTTGGTCCAGATATGATCCAGGATGCAGAAGAGCAAGTTCACATTATTCGTGAAAAATTGAAAACAGCCCAGTCTCGTTAAAAGAGCCAATATGACCGTCATCATAAGGCTGTGACTTTTGAAATTGACGAGAAGGCTTACCTTCGAGTTACACCTTTGAAGGGAACCCATCGATTCGGTATCAAGGGCAAGTTGGCTCCTTGTTACATTGGTCCTTTTCGCATTCTTGCCAAACGAGGAGAAGTTGCCTACGAGTTGGAACTTCCTCCGCATCTTTCCAAGGTTCATGATGTATTCCACGTCTTGCAACTCACGCGTTGCTTTTCGGATCCTATCCGTGAAGTGGACCACGAAACGCTTGATCTCCAAGATAACCTTTCATACCAAGAATACCCTGTGCGTATTCTTGATCAAGTTCAGCGTACCACTCGACGTCGAAACCTCAAGTTTCTTAAAGTTCAATGGTCAAATCATTCTGAAAAGGAGGCAACATGGGAAAGAGAGGATCGTCTCCGACTTGAGTATCCCGCGCTATTCCCGACGACTTCCAAATCTTGGGACGAGATTCTTTTGAGTGGGGGTGAGTTTTCACATCCCTGGATTCCCTGTTAGGGTTTAACATCTTGTGCTCATGTCTTCTTTCATTGCATTCAAGAAATGGAAAGAAACCCAAAAGCAAATCAAGAAAACCCAAAGAAAAACCCTAGCCACTCTTTATTCAAAAGAAATACAACTATTGCTAAAACCAATGAACCCAAAATGGCCTTCATAAAAGTCCAATATTTCTGATAAATGTTGAAAACAAAATATAAGAGGTGAAACTTATTTTCAAACCACTGTTGGCATTTTAAATTTAAGTTAAAAGCTACTGAAATCAAATATATATTTGATTTCAAATAATTCAAAGTTTCCAAAAAATGTTGAAAACTTTCAGGGTAGTTGGAAATATTCCAACTAACACTGGTATTTTTCAAACTATTTTTAGGAATAGTTTGGAGCCAAAAATAAATGAAACAATATCAGAAATAATAAAACATAAAACAGGAAGGAAAGAAAATAGAAAAACTATACCTCTCGCTCACCTGAAGCCCAGCCCACCTAGCGCCCTCGTCTTCCTTTGCCAGTCGAAGCAGGAGGTGGCCGGCGCGTTCCCCGGCGCGCCCACGCAGCTGCGTGCCTCCTGGCCGCCGCGTCGCGCTGGCGCAACGGGGATAACCTCCCCGAAGGCCTCCCCGAGCTCATCCCCTCCCCATTCGCCCTGTTCTCTCTTCCCCCCTCGGCCGCCATGACCGCAAGCTCAAGCTTGAGCTTGCCGTCGCTCCTGTCCCTCTCCATCTCACCTGAGCCGCGCAACGGCTTCGCCATGATCTTCTAAAGCTTTCCAGCTCGTCGCGCGATGCCAGAACCCCTGAGACGCCGTGAAGCCATCGTCTTCTTCCTCGGGTCACCGGAGCTTCGCCGTCGTCGTTCTCCCTCCTCAGGCCATCCCCGAGCCCACTCTCGACGCCTCTGCAATCCCCGTGAGCTCAGGGCCCTTTCCCCTATGTTTCCCCCCTCGATCCCTTCCTCTAGGCCTCGATTCCACCGGATCCTGACGAGATCCGCCGCGGGACCTCGTCGCCAGTAGCGCTCTGGTGATCGGCTGGTCCATTTGAGGCCACCAATGGCTTCAGTGCGTCGCGTAGATGTTGTAGGAGCCCAACCCCGCGCGTGATGCCTTCTGTTTCGATGACCCCGATGATGCCCGAGCTTCGGCCGCCGCCAAGCTCGTCACCGGCGTCATCTCCGGCCATTTCATCCCCTGCTGCATGCAAAATGGAGCCGCGGGTGAAGTGTCGTCCGTCTGGTGCCCTTGGCGTGAAGTTTGGTCATCGGAGATGCATTTCCGAGCCCCACCGTCATTCTGGTGGTCGCCGGAGGCTCACCGCCGACGAGATCGACCTCGCCGCCGATGGATCTGACCCCCCTGAGCCTATCACAGATGGGGCCAGCCCCCTGGCTAATTAGGATTAAGTTAATAAAAATAATTAAATAAATAAAAACTTAAGCACAGACTCACATGTGGGTCCAACCCTGATAATTAACTAATTAAGTTAAATATAAACTAAAAACTGGCCAGAGTCACTGACCAGTGGGTCCCACTGGTCAGGTTTGACTTTCAACGGACAGTTGGACTTGCTGATGTCATGCGGATGCAATAAAAGCTTTTCTGTTTAAAAATAATTCCAGAATAAGTTCAAAACTTTGGAAATTCATAGCAAATTGAATATAACTCCAAATTTGACAAATAATATATGTAAATGGATCAGAAAAATTCAAGGAATCCAATGGTGCTATTTACATGCATGAAAAACAAAGTTATGAAACAGCATCAGGTCAAATCAATTAAAAGAATTTGATAAATTATAATTCAAATGATATTTCAATTATGATTTCAAATCAAGATCACCCGAGAGGGTTCTGCTAGTCATTTCAAACCATGCTACATTGCATTTCATGCATCATTTTGTTGCATATGTTTGATATTGATTGATTGTTGTTATTCCGGTAGGCTCCGCCCCTCCGGATACGTCTGATTATCCGACTGACGGATATCACCCGTCTGCTGAGCAACAAGGCAAGCAACCATTTTGATCATCCCGATAAATCCCATGTTCTCGCTCCTGCTCTTACTTATTGCATTAGGTCAAAATGCTTTTAATGCTTTACCACGTTAGTTGAACCCACTTCCTTTGCATGACATGTCCTTGTCACAGTAAATAGCTGAACCTTGCAACCTAACATACCTGGTAGATGTTTGAGCCATGATGTGCCTTATCCTGCTATGCATGCTATGCTTAGAGTTGTGTATGGTTTATCATCTGGGTGATGAACAGAATTGTGAGAATGTGTTCAGTAAGTAAAGGTTGTGTGTTGAACCTGATTTGGTAAAGGTACCGGTGAAAGGCTATGTAGGAGTACATGACGGGTGGTTTCATTGGAACCGTCCTTGGGAACTGAGTTCCGTGTATGTAATCCAAGACTAGATACTACCACACGTTGGGATACTTCATTGACCCTCTCAACTTATTAATCGTTTAGTACTCGGTCCAGGAGTTGCAAGTAGTTTCTGGTGTTTATAGTCATGCTGGAGGCCGTGCGTAGCGCTGACCTTAGAGGTGGGCTATGATGCGGTAGGCAGTGGCACGGTGTACCAAGTGGCACCCGGATGGTGGGCTTGGGAACCCTGCGCACATCGTTTGGGGCCGTGGCGGAAACCTCGGCCGGACTTCCTGCGAGTTACCCTCAGATAGGCGATAGACCTGGACTAAGTATTAGTGTGGTTAACGGTCATGGCGGACTCCCTCGCTGGGCTTCCGCTTGAAGGTTGCCGAGGTGCATGACGTGCACATGGCGATAAGTGGCGAGAGCGTGTGTGAAGAAGTACACCCCTGCAGGGTTATGATCTATTCGAATAGCCGCGTCCGCGGATATGGACTACTTGGAAACATATGTTGTTCATAGATAACTCTAATGGCTACTCATAAAATTGTCAAGATAAGTGTGAGTGTCGTGGATGGCATTTCCGTAGGGAGACGGAATGATTCCACGATGGAGTATTGTTGTGGTGTTAGTGGACTCATGTGCGAGAAATCAAAGTTGTCTAAACTATTTAAAAATGCAAGTTGTCTAGCCAAGAGTCAAATGCTGGCTTTCTGCATGAAACCCCACAACTCCTTGTTGATACATTGCATGAGTAGATAGATTATCCTAAAGTCTAGCTGAGTACTTTTGTACTCACATTTGCTTAATAATTTGTTGCAGAGGTTGTTAATGACCCTAATGGAGGGTTCTACCTAGACATCGACAACGACGAGTAGCTGGTATCCCAGCTACGATCTGGCCCTAGGATGGGTCTGTAGATAGTCATGCCATGTGCCATTATCTTTGCATCTGTCTGTACTCAGACAGTTTTAAATCTTCCGTTGGCTTGTAAGAATGGTGTGTATGACTTGTGATGATGGGTCGTGAGACCCCTACCTTGTAATATTATGTGTGAGGCTCTTCCGAGCCTTTTAAATAAAGTTTGTATGTTTATGGTTATGTTGTGATGCCATCGGTGTATCTATACATATCGGTATGCCATGCGTACGTGTGTTGTACTTGATATGTATGGGGTTCGAATACCTAGTCGTATGCCTTAGTAGTACTCCTTACGGGGAAATGCCCCTTTGTGATTCCATCGAGCCATGGTAGTTCGCTACTGCTCCAGACACATTGTTTGACCGGCATGTGTCCTTCTTAGCTTCTGTGTCTATCCCTTTGGGAAATGTCACGTGTTGTAATGGAGTCCTTGTAGCTTGCTACGACTCGTCTACATTCGCTGATGACCGACACCTGCTTTGTTGGGTCAAGTATGCCTGTCCCTGTACGAAACTGCCACTTTAGTTTATGACTAGACATGTCGATCCGGGTTCTTTGACATTGGATTGCGAGCAACTCAATTGCATATGTGAGTCAAAAGGCGCAAACGGTCCCGGCTAAGGTAAGGCTGCAGTCGTGGGGATAACTGTGTGTGAGACCGCAAAGAGATGCGATGTGTTACAGGCTGGATTCCTATGGCTTATGATCGGGGTCCCGACAGTCATGGGCCGGCTCGATGTAGCGCTGGGGAAGGAGGCCTGGAGGAGAGAGGGCGACGGGAGCTGTTTGGGCCGGCCTGACCGGAGGCGAGGAGGCAGGCTGGTGGAGACGGGCGGCTGGGCCTGGGGCGCGGCCCATGCGAGGCGGCGACCCAGCAAGCCAGCCACACACGGTCGTCGTGCTCCTCCCGCACGAGCTGCCCGTTTGCAGATGGCCGGCAGCAGTCGGGGCGAAGTCCGACGGACCTCCGGCGAGGGATGCGGCGGGGACGGGTCCCCCGAACCGGATCTGGGTTGGAGGAGGATAGCGGCCGGAGGTGGAAGACCGGCGGCGCGACGAACATGGCCATGGCCGGGTGGACGCTCGCTCGCAGGCTGGTGGCGCTTCGGCCGACGGTTACCAGCGACAGGGGAGGTGAGGGATGCGGGACCGGACGAAGACGGGGCTACAGCGGTGCCTCGGGGAGCGGCGCGACGACGATGGGCTTGGGCGTGGTGCGGTGCGGGCATGGCTCGGTTGTGTTGGAAATATGCCCCAGAGGCAATAATAAATTAGTTATTATTATATTTCTTTGTTCATGGTAATCGTTTATTATCCATGCTATAATTGTATTGATTGGAAACACAATACTTGTGTGGATACACAGACAAAACACTGTCCCTAGTAAGCCTCTAGTTGACTAGCTCGTTGATCAAAGATGGTCAAGGTTTCCTGACCATAGGCAAGTGTTGTCACTTGATAACGGGATCACATCATTAGGAGAATCATATGATGGGCTAGACCCAAACTAATGAACGTAGCATGTTGATCGTGTCATTTTGTTGCTACTGTTTTTTTGCGTGTCAAGTATTTGTTCCTATAACCATGAGATCATATAACTCACTGGCACCGGAGGAATACCTTGTGTGTATCAAACGTCCCAACGTAACTGGGTGACTATAAAGATGCTCTACAGGTATCTCCGAAGGTGTTCGTTGAGTTAGTATGGATCGAGACTGGGATTTGTCACTCCGTGTGACGGAGAGGTATCTCGGGGCCCACTCGGTAATATAACATCACACACAAGCCTTGCAAGCAATGTGACTTAGTGTAAGTTGCGGGATCTTGTATTACGGAAACGAGTAAAGAGACTTGCCGGTAAACGAGATTGAAATAGGTATGCGGATACTGACGATCAAATCTCGTACAAGTAACATACCAAAGAACAAAGGGAATGACATACATGATTATATGAATCCTTGGCACTGAGGTTCAAATGATAAGATCTTCGTAGAATATGTAGGATCCAATATGGGCATCCAGGTCCCGCTATTGGATATTGACCGAGGAGTCACTCGGGTCATGTATACATAGTTCTCGAACCCGCAGGGTCTGCCCACTTAAGGATCGACGTTGTTTTATGCGTATTTGAGTTATATGGTTGGTTACCAAATGTTGTTCGGAGTCCCAGATAAGATCACGGACGTCACGAGGGTTTCCGGAATGGTCCGGAAACGAAGATTGATATATAGGATGACTTCATTTGGTTACCGGAAGGTTTTCGGGCATTACCGGTAATGTACCGGGAATGACGAATGGGTTCCGGATCTTCACCGGGAGGGGGGACCACCCACCCGGGAGGGCCCAAGGACCTTGGGCGTGGCGCACCAAGTAGGTGGAGTCAGCCCAAGGCTATCTTGCGCAAGAGAGAAAGAAAAACCAAAAGAAGAGAAAGAAAAAAAAAGGAAAGGTGGGAAAGAAGAGAAGGACTCCACCTTCCAATCCTAGTTGGACTAGGATTGGAGGAGGACTCCTCCTCCCCTTGTTGGCGCAGCCCTTGGGGCTCCTTGAGCCTCAAGGCAAGCCTCCCCTCCCCTCCACATATATATATGGAGCTATTAGGGCTGATTTGAGACAACTTTTGCCACGGCAGCCCGACCACATACCTCCATGGTTTTTCCTCTAGATCGCGTTTCTACGGAGCTCGGGCGGAGCCCTGCTGAGATTAGATCACCACCAACCTCCGGAGCGCCGTCACGGTGTCGGAGAACTCATCTACCACTCTGTATCTCTTGCTGGATCAAGAAGGCCGAGATCATCGTCGAGCTGTACGTGTGCTGAACGCGGAGGTGCCGTCCGTTCGGCACTAGATCGGAGTGGATCGTGGGACGGTTCGTGGGACGGTTCGCGGGGCGGATCCAGGGACGTGAGGACGTTCCACTACATCAACCGAATTTCTTAACTCTTCTGCTGTGCGATCTACAAGGGTATGTAGATCGGAAATCCCCTCTCGTAGATGGACATCACCATGACAGGTCTTCGTGCGCGTAGGAAATTTTTTGTTTCCCATGCGACGTTCCCCAACTGTGGCATGATGAGCTAGGTTCATGCGTAGATGTCTTCTCGAGTAGAACACAAAAGTTTTTGTGGGCGGTGATGTGCGTTTTGCTGCCCTCCTTAGTCTTTTCTTGATTCCGCGGTATTGTTGGATTGAAGCGGCTCGGACCGACATTACTCGTACGCTTACAAGAGACTGGTTTCATCGCTACGAGTAACTCCGTTGCTCAAAGATGACCGGCGAGTGTCGGTTTCTCCAACTTTAGTTGAATCGGATTTGGCCGAGGAGGTCCTTGGATGAGGTTAAATAGCAATTCATATATCTCCGTTGTGGTGTTTGCGTAAGTAAGATGCGATCCTACTAGATACCCATGGTCACAAGGTAGAACATGAAACAACAATTAGAGGACGTCTAACTTGTTTATGCAGGGTATGCTTGTGATGTGATATGGCCAACGATGTGATGTGATATATTGGATGTATGAGATGATCATGTTGTAATAGTTAATATCGACTTGCATGTCGATGGTACGACAACCGGTAGGAGCCATAGGGTTGTCTTTAAACTAACGTTTGTGCTTGCAGATGCGTTTACTATATTGCTAGGACGTAGCTTTAGTAGTAATAGCATGAGTAGCACGACAACCCTGATGGCGACACGTTGATGGAGATCATGATGATGGAGATCATGGTGTGACGCCGGTGACAAGAAGATCGTGCCGGTGCTTTGGTGATGGAGATCAAGAAGCACATGATGATGGCCATATCATGTCACTTATGAATTGCATGTGATGTTAATCCTTTATGCACCTTATCTTGCTTAGAACGACGGTAGCATTATGAGGTGATCTCTCACTAAAATTTCAAGACGGAATTGTGTTCTCCTCGACTGTGCACCGCTGCGACAGTTCTTCGTTTCGAGACACCACGTGATGATCGGGTGTGATAGACTCAACGTTCACATACAACGGGTGCAAAACAGTTGCACACGCGGAACACTCGGGTTAAGCTTGACGAGCCTAGCATGTGCAGACATGGCCTCGGAACACATGAGACCGAAAGGTTGAGCATGAATCGTATAGTTGATTTGTTTAGCATAGATATGCTTACCACTGAAACTATTCTCGACTCACGTGATGATCAGACTTGAGATAGTGGATTTGGATCATGTACCACTCAAATGACTAGAGACATGTACTTTTTGAGTAGGAGTTCTTAAGTAATATGATTAATTGAACTAATTTTCATGAATATAGTCTAATGGTCTTTGCGAATTACGATGTAGCTTGCACTATAGCTCTACTATTTTTATGTGTTCCTAGAGAAAATTTAGTTGAAAGTTGATAGTAGCAAACTTTGCAGACTGAGTCTGTAAAGCCGAGGATTGTCCTCGTTGCTGCGCAGAAGGCTTATGTCCTTAATGGACCACTCGGGGTGCTGCACCTCGAGCGTCGTCTGTAGATGTTGTGAACATCCGACATACACGTTTCTGATGACTACACGATAGTTCAGTACAAAATACTTAATGTCTTAGAAGCAAGGCGCCGAAGACGTTTTGAAACGTCACGGAACATAAGAGATGTTCTAAAGAGATGAAACTGTGATTTCATGCTTGTGCCCTTGTTAAGAGGTATGAGACCTCCGACAAGATTCTTTGTCCACGTATAAAGGAGAAAAGCTCAATCGTTGAGCGTGTGCTCAAATTGGCTGAGTACGACAATCGCTTGAATCAAGTGGGAGTTAATCTTCCAGATTATATAGTGATGGTTCTCCAAAGTCACTGCCACCAAGCTGTGATAGCTTCGTGATGACTATAACATATCAAGGATAGATACAATGATCCTTGAGCGATTCGCGATGTTTGACACTGTGAAACTAGAAATCAAGAAGGAGCGTCAATAGTTGATGGTTAGTAAAACCACTAAGTTTCGAGAAAGGCAAGGGCCAGAAGGGATACTTCGTGAAACGGCAAAACAGTTGCTGCACTAATGAAGAGACCCAAGATTAAACCCAAGCCTGAGACTAAGTGCTTCTGTTATGAGGGGAACGGTCACTGAGGCGGAGCAACTCTAGATACTTGGTAGATAAGAAGGCTCGCAAAGTCGAAAGAAGTATATTTGATATAGATGATGATTGATGTGTACTTTACTAGTACTCCTAGTAGCGCGAGTGTATTGGATACCGGTTCTGTTGCTAAGTGATTAGTAACATGAAATGAAAGCTATGGTATAAACGGAGACTAGCTAAAGGCGAGGTGACGATAAGTGTTGGAAGTGTTTCCAAGGTTGATGTGATCAAACGTTGCACGCTCCCTCTATCATCGGGATTTGTGGTAAAACCTAAATAATTGTTATTTGGTGTTTGCGTTGAGCATGAACATGATTGGATCGTGTTTATTTCAATACGATTATTCATTTAAAGAGAATTATAGTTGTTCTATTTGCTTGAATAATTACCCTAAATGGTTTATTGAATCTCGATCGTAGTGTTACACATGTTCATGATATTAGTGCCGGAAATACAAAATAATAATGATAGTACCACTTAGTTGTGGCACTGCCACTTTAGTCATGTTGGTATAAAATGCATGTGGAAGCTCCATGCTGATGGATCTTTGTACTCACTCACTTTTGAAATGTTTGAGACATGCAAACCATACCTGTTGGTATAAATGCACGAAGAAACTCCATGAGAGATGGATCGTTTGGACTCGCTTAATTTTGAATCACTTGAGACATGCAAAACATGCCACAAGAAACAAGAGAGTAACTTGTTGGGAATAATACATCTTTGATGTGTGCAGTCCAATGAGTGCTAAGGCACACAGTGGATATCGTTATGTTCTTACTTCACGGACGATTTGAGTAGATACAAGAGTATTTACTTGATGAATCACAAAGTCTGAAATATTGAAAAGTTCAATTCTGTTTTAGAGTGATGTTCGTCTTAACAAGAGGATAAACTGTCTACGATATGATCATAGCAATGAATATCTGAGTTACGAGTTTTGGTACGCAGTTAAGACAATGTGGAAATTGTTTCGCAGTTCATGCCACCTGGAACACCATAGTGTGATGATGTGTCTGAACGTCATAGCCACGCCCTATTTGATATGGTGCATACTATGATGTCTCTTATCGAATTACCACTATCGATCATGGGTTATGCATTAGAGACAACCGCATTCACTTTAAATAGGGCATTGCGTATTTCCGTTGAGATGACACAATATAGACTGAGGTTTAGAGAAATCTAAGCTGTCGTTTCTTGAAAGTTTGGGGCTGCGATGCTTTTGTGAAAAAGGTTTCCGTCAGATAAGCTCAAACCCAAAGCGGATGAAAGCATCTTCATAGGATATCCAAAAAAGTTGGATACATCTCCTATCTCAGATCCGGAAGCAAAGTGTTTGTTTCTAGAAACGGATCCTTTCTCGAGGAAAGGTTTATCTCGAAAGAATTGAGTGGGAGGGTGGTAGAACATGATGAGGTTATTGAACCATCGCTTCAACCAGTGTGTAGCAGGGCGCAGGAAGTTGTTCCTGTGGCGCCCACACTAATTGAAGTGGAAGCTGATGATGGTGATCATTAAGCATTGGATCAAGTTACTACAAACCTCGTAGGTCGACAAAGGTCGCATACTACTACAGAGTGGTACGGTAACCCTGTCTTGGAGGTCATGTTGTTGAACAACAATGAACCTATGAGTTATGGAGAAGCAATGGTGGGCCCGTATTCTGAAAAATGGCTGGAGGCCATGAAATCCGAGAGAGACTCCATATGTGAGAACAAAGTATAGACTTTGAACGAACTTGATGGTCATAGGACTATCAAGTAAAGATGGATCTTTATAAAGGAAGACAGACGATGATAGTGAATCATCGTTATTAAGAAAAGCTCGACTTGTTGCAAAGATGTTTCCGACAAGATCAAATAGTTGATTATGATGAGACTTTCTCACTCGTAGCGATGCTAAAAGTTTGTTGGAATTATGTTAGTAGTTGCTACATTATTTGTGAAATATTGCACATAGGAAGGCAAAAACATTGAGGATACTAGCAAGTATGCAAGCTCCAACGATCCTTCAATGGACTAGTGCAAGCATCTCGGAGTTGGAATATACGCTTTGATGAGATGATCAAAGATTTTGGGTTTGTACAAGGTTTATAAGAAACTTGTATTTCCAATGAAGTGAGTGGGAGCATTATAGAATTTCTGATAAGTATATGTGGTTGACATATTGTGGATCAGAAGTAATGTAGAATTTCTGTAAAGCATAAAAGGTTGTTTGAAAGGAGTTTTTTCAAAGGAATACCTGGTTTGTGCTACTTCAAACGTTGAGCATCAAGATCTATGGAGATAGATCGAAACGCTTAATAGAAGTTTCAACAAGATGCATGCCTTGACAAGTTTTTGAAGGAGTTCAAAATAGATCAGCAAAGAAGGAGTTCTTGACTGTGTTGTAAGGTGTGGATTTGAGTAAGACTCAAAACCGGACCATTGCAGAATAAAGAGAATAGACGAAGGTCGTCTTCTATGCCTTGGCCGTAGAATCCGAAGTATGCCATGCTGGCTACCGCACCTTATGTGTGCCTTGACTCAAAGTCTGTTGAGAGGTACAGAGAATGATCCATGATTGAATCACTAGCAGCGGTCAAAATTTATCCTTAGTAACTAATGGACTAAGGAACTTTTCTCGATTATGGAGGTGATTAAAAAGTTCGTCGTAAAGGGTTACGTCGATGCAAGCTTTGACACTAATCCTAATAACTATGAGTAGTGAAACGGATTTGTATAGTAGAGTAGATATTTGCAGTATTTCCGAATAGCACATAGTAGCAACATCTATAAGATGACATAAAGATTTGTAAAGAACACACATATCTGAAAGTTTTAGAACCGTTGACTAAAACCTCTCTCACAAGCAAGACGTGATCAGACCCCAGAACTATATGGGTGTTGGATTCCTTGGAATCACATGGTGATGTGAACTAGATTATTGACTCTAGTGCAAGTGGGAGACTGTTGGAAATATGCCCTAGAGTCAATAAGAAATTAGTTATTTATTATATTTCTTTGTTCATGATAATCGTTTATTATCCATGCTATAATTGTATTGATTGTAAACACAATACTTGTGTGGATACATAGACAAAACACTGTCCCTACTAAGCCTCTAGTTGACTAGCTCGTTGATCAAAGATGGTCAAGGTTTCCTGACCATAGGCAAGTGTTGTCACTAGATAACGGGATCACATCATTAGGAGAATCATGTGATGGACTAGACCCAAACTAATGAACGTAGCATGTTGATCGTGTCATTTTGTTGCTACTGTTTTTCTGCGTGTCAAGTATTTGTTCCTATGACCATGAGATCATATAACTCACTGGCACCGGAGGAATACCTTGTGTGTATCAAACGTCACAACGTAACTGGGTGACTATAAAGATGCTCTACAGGTATCTCCGAAGGTGTTCATTGAGTTAGTATGGATCGAGACTGGGATTTGTCACTCCGTGCGACGGAGAGGTATCTCGGGGCCCAATCGGTAATACAACATCACACACAAGCCTTGAAAGCAATGTGACTTTGTGATACTGACGATCTTGTATTACGGAAACGAGTAAAGAGACTTGCCGGCAAACGAGAGTGAAATAGGTATGCGGATACTGGCGATCAAATCTCGGACAAGTAACGTACCGAAGGACAAAGGGAATGACATACATGATTATATGAATCCTTGCCACTGAGGTTCAAACGATAAGATCTTCGTAGAATATGTAGGATCCAATATGGGCATCCAGGTCCGCTATTGGATATTGACCGAGGAGTCACTCGGGTCATGTCTACATAGTTCTCGAACTCGCAGGGTCTGCCCACTTAAGGTTCGACGTTGTTTTATGCGTATTTGAGTTATATGGTTGGTTACCCAATGTTGTTCGAGTCCCGGATGAGATCACGGACGTCACGAGGATTTCCAGAATGGTCCGGAAACGAATATTTATATATAGGATGACTCCATTTGGTTATCGGAAGGTTTTCGGGCATTACCGGTAATGTACCGGGAATGACGAATGGGTTCCGGATCTTCATCGGGAGGTGGGACCACCCACCCGGGAAGGCCCAAGGACCTTGGGGGTGGTGCACCAAGTAGGTGGGGGCAGTCCAAGGCTTTCTTGCGCAAGAGAGAAAGAAAAACCAAAAGAAGAGAAAAAAAGGAAAGGTGGGAAAGAAGAGAAGGACTCCACCTTCCAATCCTAGTTGGACTAGGATTGGAGGACTCCTCCTCCCCTTGGTGGCGCAGCCCTTGGGGCTCCTTGAGCCTCAAGGAAAGCCTCCCCTGCCCTCCTCCTATATATATGGAGCTATTAGGGCTGATTTGAGACAACTTTTGCCACGGCAGCCCGACCACATACCTCCACGGCTTTTCCTCTAGATCGCGTTTCTGCGGAGCTCGGGCGGAGCCCTGCTGAGATTAGATCACCACCAACCTCTGGAGCGCCGTCACGCTGCCGGAGAACTCATCTACCTCTCCGTCTCTCTTGCTGGATCAAGGAGGCCGAGATCATCGTCGAGCTGTACGTGTGCTGAACGCGGAGATGCCGTCCGTTCGGCACTAGATCGGAGCGGATCGTGGGACGGATCGCGGGACGGTTCGTGGGACGGTTCGCGGGGCGGATCGAGGGACGTGAGGACGTTCCACTACATCAACCGCGTTTCTTAACGCTTTTGCTGTGCGATCTACAAGGGTACGTAGATCAGAAATCCCCTCTCGTAGATGGACATCACCATGATAGGTCTTCGTGCGCGTAGGAAAATTTTTGTTTCCCATGCGACGTTCCCCAACAGGTTGCACTATGGTCACTCAGACATGTTCGAGTTAGCCGTGGACATGTCCGTTAGGTGGGGTTTCGGGCTAATCTGAGCCATTAGATGGAAATCCAATGGCTAGATTTGGTCAGAGGGTTTGGGCTGCGGGATTTAGAGGGTTTTCCTAGCAGGTGGGGTTTTCTCTAGGGGGTGGCTGCGAAATTTCTAGGGGGAACCCTAGTGGAGTGAGAGAGCTCCACCATGGGGTGGTTCTTATATAGGGTTGGGCTATGGTGGGGTGCACCTCGTCCGTCCGATCGCGATCCGACGACCACGAACGGAGGAAGTGGCTAGATGGGTTTAATGGACTTTGTAGTTGGGCTATGTAGGGATGAGAGGGAAATGGTGTGGCCCGTGACAAAGTTTTTAAAACGCCAAACGGCCGACAATTTAAACCGGCTATAGTGTCGCTATATAATAAACGATACGAGTATCGAACGAGCTCCAATTGCGACGAAAATTTGGCAGGCGGCCTACCTACATATAAGACCGCACGCCAAGTTTCACCCAATCCAAGAAAGTTTCATACACCCATTTAAAAACAATATTAAACGATGTCGCGGGCGCGTGCATGTGTCATAGGGGTCAAAACGGACAAGGACGAACACGGAGAGAACTGGCAACTAATAACGGATGTAGGTTTTGAAAACTGGCGACAACGAAGTGTCGATGCAATGCGGATGACGTGAATGATGCGATGATGAATGTGATACACAAACGAACCACATGACGAGAACAGAATAAAAGGGGAATCTTCTGGAGCATCGGTCTCGGGCTGTCACAGGGACCCCAGCCGACCAAACAAGCAGCAGAGCACACGGATCGGAAGCGGGGGTTAGCGCGCCTCTAGTGGGACAAGTGGGAGGAGCTAGGGGGGGTACTCGCCAGAGTTGAGCTCGCGGCTCCTACGGAGTATTGGCTCCGAGAAGAACACGCCCTCGGGCTTGGCCTCGACCAGCGGATGGGTTAGGCGGCTCTGCGGGGAAGCCATGAGCACACCCACATGCTCAGCTGACCTTCGGACAGTGAGCTACCACGGAGGCGAGCTCCATTGCGATGGCTAGCTTCGGTCGGAGTAAACTGAGGATAGCGGCAATACTATGGCTATGGATCGAGAGCGGGGATAGAGGGGGGGGGGGTAGGCAGCCTCACATCGATCCTATTGGAGGGCAAAGTGGGTTTGACTGGGACTCGAGGTCGCCGGAATTGACGACGACGTGAGGCGGTGACCCAAGGAAGATGACAACATGGGTGTAGGATACGTAGTATGTCTAGCGGGGGTGATTAGACTACTTGACCAAATAATAACTTAGCCTTTTCCCAATTTTAGTTACGGGCCAGTTTTGGCAATTATAAGTAGTCACGCACACCCTACACATGCAAGTCTAAGAGTATTGTAGCGGAAAGTAATGACATGCAAATATAAGTAGAGGGTAGGGATAGGTAGACCAAACGCAAAGGTTGACACGACGATTTTTGGCGTGATTCCAATAGGTGGTGCTATCATACGTCCATGTTAGTGCAGACTTCAACCCATGGAAGGTAATAGTCGCGTGAGTCCATGGAGGGCTCAACCCACGGAGGGTCCATGGAGAAGCAACCTTGTCTATTCCACCATGGCTTACGTCCACGAAGGACTAGCTTCACTCAGGGTAGATCTTCACGGAGTAAGCGATCTCCTTGCATTTACAAACTTCTTGGTTCAACTCCACATCACGAAGTAGGAGGTTCCCAAGTGACACCTAACCAATCTAGGAGGCACCACCCTCCAAAAGGTAATAAATGCGGTCGAACGATGAACTCCTTGCTCTCGTGCTTCAAAGGATAGTCTCCTCAACAATCAATCACTCTCTCGTAGATTTGGCATGGGTACAAGAGATTGATTAGGTGGAAAGCAACTTGGGAAGGCTAGAGCTCAAGTTTTAAATGGATGGATTGGAATATCTTGGTCTCAAGTTCTCAACACATGAGTAGGTGGGTCTCTCTCATAATTATGGCTATGGAAGGTGTGTGTGTGTGTGTGTTCTGAGTGCTTCCACTGGGAATGAAAGGTGGTGGATGGGTATATATAGGCACCTCCAAAACTCCACCCGTTACAACATTATTTCCCAACTCGGTGAAACTAAAGTGAATCTCGGTGGCACCAATTTGCAAAAAAGGTGGCAATTTTCGAATTCTCGATGAGATCGATATAGGAATCTCGGTGGGAGCAATATGGTGACCTAGGGCAGTTTCCAAATCTCGATGAGACCGATTTCAACACTCAGAAATTCGGATTCTTGACAATATAGAAAGTTGGTCACTGACTTTCGGTGGCACCAATATGAAAGTTGGTGGTACCGAGAGATTAGGGTTTGGCAAAGGTTGTGTCTCTGGAAAATTCGAAGGGCCGAAATGTTATTCTTGGTGGCACCGAGTTTTATGTATATGCTTTGGAGAGATATTTCGTGAGAGAATTACTTAGTATAGGCTTTGTATTGAAGCATGAGGGTCTTGTTCACCAGCTCGAAAAAAGTCTGACGGTCACAGACAATAAGTTCATACTGCAGTGCTTGTTGGAGTCCTTCCATGAAGCATTCTATCTTGGTTGTCTCAGTGCTGACATCATGAGGCACATATCTTGACAGGAGGTTGAACTTGTGCACATACTCCTTGATAGAGCCACTTCCTTCCTTCAGCACTTGAAATTCCCACTTCTTGATAGCCATGATCCTAGAAGGGATGTGGCTAGTGTGAAATCCTTGCTTGAAATGAGCCCAGGTGAACACACGTTCACCTTGCCTGACCTTGAATCCATCCCGCCAAGCTCTGGCGGTACCTCCAAGGCAGTGAGAGGCATAGAGAACCTTCTCATGGTCCACATTGCAGTTGACCAGTTCAAGCAGGTCCTCGATGGTGCGGATCCAGGTATTAGCAACCAAAGGTTCAGCTGTCTCGGTGAAGGTCGAGGGCGAACTCTTCATGAACTATGACAGAGTGGAATGACCATTGCTGTTCCCACCTTGTTGTTGGTTGTTCACAAGAACTTGAGCTATCTACTGGATAGCGGCAGTGTTGGCTTAGCTTCCTCCCAGAGAACTTGGAGAAACTGAGCTACGGTCATGTTCTCCGGTGGAGGAGGAGGAGGAGGTGGAGGAGGAGGTGGGGGAATCCTTGTGGCTGCTCCTGGTGATCCCCGACTTGATTGGACCCACCGACCTTTGGCTGCTAGCTTGAGTTGGCGGCATTGGGGTTGCCAAACATGCCGGTGCGGGTCAGAGTCACTATCCTGTTTGGAGCAGCCAAGTCAAACAACTGGAATAGACGAAGGAAACAACAACAAGCGGAAAACACGCCTAGGGGGGTTGCTACAGTGCAAGTGTGACATTCAAAGGTTGAAAAACCCAACACATAACATTAAGATGAGATAGGCGATGTAGTCGCTTACAGGTTTCTAAGGCAAAAGTGTGACTTGCATCGAAACACCAACTGTAAAACAAACAATCAGCACACATGGTTTCATATGAACAATTACACGGACTCGACTTTGCATGAGGGATACATAACTTATCCTACCCTAGGAGTTCTCGGACTCAAGTGGTGGAGTGCTCGGTCTCGTACTCATGCTCCTCTAGGTCTTCCTCCAGGTCATCATCTGTACGAGCATCATCTCCCGTCGAGGGGATCGGAGGATGGGGAGGTCCATTCTGACAATGCTTCGCCGGCGGATCGGTGAAGAGCGCACGATACTCCTTCGCACTCATGCGATGATGTCGTGTTGGTGCCTCTCTACTAGGGGTACTCCTCTGTTAGCGATAGCGGGTCGTTCGTCGGGGGCTCCATCCTTCTTGATCTTATCTGAAATCGCCTTGGCTAGTCGGAGTAGCTCGCGAGTGGGGTGAAGTTTGATACGTCTCAAACGTATCTATAATTTATGATTGTTCCATGCTATTATATTATCTGTTTTGGATGTTTATATGCATTAATATGTTGTTTTATATTATTTTTGGGACTAACCTATTAATATAGAGCCTAGTGCCAGTTTATGTTTTTCTGTGTTTTTGAGTATAGAAAATAAGGAATATTAAACGGAGTCCAAACGGAATAAAATCTCCGGAATGATTTTTATTGGACCAGAAGAAACGTGCGAGACTTGGAGAAGGGGGCAGGACACTTGCCGGGAGACGACAAGCCTGCAGGGCGTGCCCCTGGCTTGTGGCCCCCCCGCAGCTCTCCTAACCATAATCCTTGGCCTATAAATTCCCAAATATCCCCCAATACTGAAATGAGAAAAGAAAATAATTTTCTGCTGTCGGAGCCTCTGTTCCCGTGTGATCCAATCTGGGAGCCTTTTTCGGTAATCTGCCAGAGGGATATTAGATCACGGAGGGCATCTACATCAACTCCATTGCCCCTCCGATGATGCGTGACTAGTTCACCACAGACCTACGGGTCCATAGCTAGTAGCTAGATGGCTTCTTCTCTCTCTTTGTTCTTCAATACCATGATCTTCATGGAGATCTATCCAATGTAATACTCTTTTGCTTTGTATTTGTCGGGATTCGATGAATTGTGGGTTTATGTTCAGATTATCTATGAATATTATTTGAGTCTCTTCTGAATTCTTATATGCATGATTTCATATCTTAGCAAGTCTCTTCGTGTTATTGGTTTGGTTTGGCTAACTAGGTTAGTAATTCTTGCAATGGGAGAAGTGCTTAGTTTTGGGTTCAATATTAGGGTGTCCTCACCCAGTGACAAAGTAGGGGAAGTGAGGCACGTATTGCATTGCTGCCATCGAGGATAAAATGATGGGATTTTCATCATATTGCTTGAGTTTATCCCTCTACGTCATGTCATCTTACTTAATGTATTACTCTGTTCTTCATGAACTTAATACTCTAGCTGCAGGAAGGAGTCGGTTGATGTGTGGAGTAATAGTAGTAGATGCAGAATCGTTTCGGTCTACTTGACACGGACGTGATGCCTATATGCATAATCATTGCCTTGGATATCTTCATAATTATTCTCTTTTTTATCAATTGATTGACAGTAATTTGTTCACCCACCGTATTATTTTCCTTTATGAGAGAATCCTCTAGTGAAACCTATGGCCCCTAGGTCTATTTTCCATATTATACTTTCAGATATATAAACCAAAAATACCAGAAATATATTGCTTCTTTTTATTTACTTTTGTTTTAGTTTTTGATATATCAATCATTTATACCATCTCTATCAGATCTTATCCTTGCAAATAACTGTGAAGGGATTAACAACTCCTTTTCCTCTTCAAGGGTGCAATTGTTTGATTGTTTGTGTAGGTATTACGATTGGGGCCTTGCTTGTTCCTCCTACTGTATTGATACCTTGGTCCTCAAAGAACTGAGGTAAATACTTATCTACTTTGCTGCATCACTGATACGTCTCCAACGTATCTATAATTTTAATGGTTTCATGCTATTATCTTGTCAAACTTCGGATGTTATGCTAGCCTTTTATATATTTTTTGGGACTAACTTATTAACTCAGTGCCAAGTGCCAGTTCCTATTTTTTCTATGTTTTTGAACCCTTTCAGAGGAGATTTTGAAACGGAGTCCAAACGGAAGAAAATCCCCGAAAAGATTTTTTCCGGAACGGAAGAAGATCGGGAAGCTTGAGAGCCAAGGCAGGGGAGCCTCAGGGGCCCCACAATCCCCCACCCCGCGGCCAGGGGGGAGGCCGCGGCCCACGGGCTTGTGGGCCCCCCTGGGCGGCCTCTCCCTAGGGGTTGCGCCTATAAATTCCCTAAAAATCCCCAAAAAAATCAGGAGATCATCGAAATTACTTTTCCGCCGCCGCAAGCTTCTGTCTCCGCAAGATCCCATCTGGGGCACGTTCTGGTGCCCTGCGGGAGGGGAGATTCGGATACGAAGGGCTTCTTCATCAACACCATGACCTCTCCGATGATGCGTGAGTAGTTCACCATAGACCTACGGGTCCATAGCTAGTAACTAGATGGCTACTTCTCTCTCTTGGATCTTCAATACAAAGTTCTCCATGATCTTCATGGAGATCTATCCGATGTAATCTTCTTTTGCGGTGTGTTTGTCGAGATCCGATGAATTGTGGATTTATGATCAGATTATCTATGAATCTTATTTGAGTTTCTTCTGATCTCTCTTATGCATGATTTCATATCCTTGTAATTCTCTTCGAGTTGTGGGTTTTGTCTGGCCAACTAGATCTGTGATTCTTGCAATGGGAGAAGTGCTTGGTTTTAGGTTCATACCGTGCGGTGATGTCACCCAGTGACAGAAGGGGTAGTGAGTCATGCATCATGTTGTTTCCATCAAGGGTAAAAAGATGGGGTTTTCATCATTCTTTTGAAATTATGCCTCTACATCATGTCATCTTGCTTAAGGCGTTACTCTGTTCGTCATGAACTCAATACATTAGATGCATGCTGGATAGCGATCGATGTGTGGAGTAATAGTAGTAGATGCAGAAAGTATCGGTCTACTTGTCTCGGACGTGATGCCTATATGTATGATCATTGCCTTAGATATCGTCATGACTTTGCGCGGTTCTATCAATTGCTCGACAGTAATTTGTTCACCCACCGTGATATTTGCTATTTTTAGAGAAGCCTCTAGTGAACACTATGGGCCCCAGGGTCTACTCCACACCATATTTTCATCCTTACACCTGTTACTTCATTGCACTTTCCGCTTTCAGATCTCACTTTGCAAACAATCTTGAAGGGATTGACAACCCTTTGAAGCGTTGGGTGCAAGCTTGTTTGTGTTTGCGGAGGTACTCTGGACTTGACGAGATCCTCCTTCTGGATCGATACCTTGGTTCTCAAACTGAGGGAAATACTTACTGCTCGTGTGTTGCATCACCCTTTCCTCTTCAAGGGAAAAACCAACGCAAGCCCAGTCTCCGTCAATGTGTCAATTTCTAGCACTGTTGTTTGAGAAGTAGCAGAAGGATTTCTGGCGCCGTTGCCGGGGAGGAAGATCAAGTCAAGGACTCATCCAAGTAGGTGTCGGAAACTCATCTCTTGCATTTACTTTGTTTGCCAGTTGCCTGTCGTTTTCATCTCCCCCACTTCACCAATTTTCCTTTTTTTTCGTTTGCCTTTTTCGTTCACCTTTTTTCTCGCCTGCTCTTTGTTTGCTTGTGTGCTTGCTTGCTT
This sequence comes from Hordeum vulgare subsp. vulgare, assembly GCF_904849725.1. Lineage (NCBI taxonomy): Eukaryota > Viridiplantae > Streptophyta > Magnoliopsida > Poales > Poaceae > Hordeum > Hordeum vulgare. The sequence goes on along the minus strand of NC_058522.1, from coordinate 326,681,470 downwards.
GCTGAAGTCACCACGAACGAAAACACCAAACTTTGTGACTTCTCGAATACTACTAATAATGATTTTATTAGTACTCCGATTGATCCCGCCACTAGTGCGGACTCATACGAAATCAATGCCGCTTTGCTGAATCTTGTTATGAAAGAGCAATTCTCTGTCTTTCCTAGTGAAGATGCCGCATCCCATCTCAATACCTTCATTGAGCTTTGCGATATGCAAAAGATAAAGGATGTGGATAATGACGTGATTAAATTGAAGCTTTTTTCCTTTCTCGTTGCGAGATCGCGCAAAAACTTGGTTTTCTTCTTTTCCCAAAAATAGTATCGATTCTTGGGATAAGTGCAAAGATGCTTATATATCCAAGTATTTTCCGCCGGATAAGATCATATCTCTCCGTAATGATATCATGAATTTCAAGCAACTTGATCATGAACATGTTGCACAATCTTGGGAGAGAATGAAGTTTATGATTAGAAATTGTCCCGCTCATGGCTTGAGTGTTTGGATGATTATTCAAATCTTTTACGTTGGCTTTAATTTTTCTTCTAGAAATATCTTGGACTCCGCCTCAGGTGGAACGTTCATGGAAATCATGTTAGGGGAAGCCACAAAGCTCTTAGACAACATCATGACAAACTACTCTCAGTGGCACACTGAAAGGTCACCTACTAGTAAGAAGGTACACTCTATAGAAGAAATTAACTCATTGAGTGCTAAGATGGATGAGTTAATGAATTTGGTTGCTAGTAGAAGTGCTCCTTTGGATCCTAATGATATGCCCTTGTCTTATTTGATTGAGAGTAGCAACGCTAGCTTGGATGTTAATTTTGTTGGTAGGAATAACTTTGGCAACAATAATGCTTTTGGAGGAAACTATGTTCCTAGGCCTTTTCCTAGTAACTCCTCTAATAATTTGGCAACTCCTACAACAATACTCATGGAAATTACAATAGATTACCCTCTGATCTAGAGAGTAATATCAAGGAGTTCATCAACTCTCAAAAGATTTTCAAGGCGTCCATAGAGGAAACGCTACTCAAAATTGACGATTTGGCTAAGAGCGTTGATAGAATGTCTAGTGATATTGATGCTTTTAAAGTTAGATGTGCTCCTCCCAAAATCCACATGGATGAAACTTTGAAAGCTATGTGTGTTTCCATGATTGAGAGCCAAGAAAGAACCGCCCAAATTCGTGCTAGACATGAATGGCTTAAAAAGGCATGTTCTCGTGATGAGAATCACGAAGATCTTAAAGTGCTTGGTGCTAAAAGCATTGAATCTTTGTTTTCTTGTGTCAAACCTAATGATTACGGGGCTGGATATGAATCCACTTTGGTTGAAAAGTACCCCAATGATTCAGAGTCCATCTATCTTGATGCTAAAAGCATTGAAACTGGAGTAGAAGATGTTAAAACTTTGAGTAGTAATGAAATTACTACCGTGGATTTCAAGGAATTCAATTATGATAGTTGCTCCTTGATTGAATGCATTTCTTTGATGCAATCCATGTTCAACTCTCCACACGCTTATAGCCTAAACAAGGCCTTTACCGATCATATCGTCGAAGCTATGATAAAATCTCTTGAAGAGAAACTTGAGTTGGAAGTCTCTATTCCTAGAAAGCTTCATGATGAGTGGGAACCTACCATCAAAATCAAAATCAGAAACTATGAATGCAATGCTTTGTGTGATTTGGTTGCTAGTGTTTCTGCGATCCCAAAGTCTTTATGTGATGTTCTGGGTTTTAATGAGATTGAAGAGTGTTCTCTTAATTTGCATCTTGCTGATTCTACTGTCGAGAAACCCATGGGAAGGATGAATGATGTTCTTATTATTGCAAATAGGAACTATGTACCCGTGGATTTCATTGTGCTTGACATTGATTGCAATCCTACATGCCCTATTATTCTTGGTAGACCTTTCCTAAGGACTATCGGTGCTATCATCGATATGAAGGAAGGGAATATTAGATTTCAATTTCCTTTAAGGAAGGGCATGGAACACTTTCCTAGAAAGAACATAAGATTGCCTTATGAATCCATGATGAGGGCCACTTATGGTTCGAGCACCAAAGACTACGATACGTGATTCTATCGCTTTTATGCCTAGCTAAGGGCGTTAAACAATAGCGCTTGTTGGGAGGCAACCCAATGAATTTATCTTGTTCTTTCTGTTTTGTTGCGTCCACAGTTTCATAATTCTGTTGTGATTGTGTTTGTTGTGTTTCTTTTTGTGTTTGATCCAAGCAAAACCTTTATGACTAGTATCAGTAATGGTTGTTTGATCGTGCTGGAAAAAGACAGAAACTTTTCACTCACGAGATGATTTTTCATTTTTATTCAGAAAGAGCTTTTGAGTTGATTCTTATTGCTGCTGGTAGATATGCTTTTTTTCCCAGGCCGTAGTAATTTTTTAGATTTTATGATGTACGAGAAGTATACGAAGTATACAAATTGCTACAGACTGGTCTGTTTTTGACAGATTCTGTTTTTGTTGAGTTGGTTGCTTGTTTTGATGAAACTATGGTTAGTATCGGGGGGGGGGGGGTACTAGCCATGGAAAAGTGAGAATATAGTAGCCCAACACCAATATAGATAGAATTCAAGTTTGTTACAGTACCAAAAGAAGTGGTAGTTTGTTTTCTTGTGCTAATGTTATCACGAGTTTCTGTTGAAGTTTTGTGTTGTGAAGTTTTCAAGTTTTGGGTGATGTTCTCATGGACGATGAGATAAGGAGTGGAAATAACTCAAGATTGGGTATGCCCAAGGCATACCAAGCCAAATTCAAGGACACCAAAAAGCATAAGCTTGGGGATGCCCCGGGAAGGCATCCCCTCTTTCGTCTTCAATCCATCGGTAACATTACTTGGAGCTATATTTTTATTCACCACATGATATGTGTTTTGCTTGGAGCGTCTTGTATCTTAGGAGTCTTTTCCTTTTGTTTTGTCACAATCATCCTTGTTGCACACCTTTTTGAGAGAGAGGTACATGCACTCATCGTGATTTTGCTAGAATGATCATAGTGCTTCACTTATATCTTTTGAGCTAGATACTTTTGCTCATAGTGCTTCACTTATATCTTTTGAGCTAGATACTTTTGCTCATAGTGCTTCACTTATATCTTTTGAGCTAGATACTTTTGCTCTTGTGCTTCACTTATATCTTTAGAGCACGGCGGTGCGTGATTTGGTAGTTGGCTTATGCTATGAAAGTAGTCCCAAAGGTGATATATACCCAAAGAGCATGCAAAAACCTCCATCTTCATGTGCATTGAATAGAAAGAGAAGTTTTGATTCCTCTGAATTAGTTTTGAGACGTGGATTCGGTAATATTAAGAGCTATGTTACTAGGGTGTTGTGAACCTAGAAATACTTGTGTTGAAGTTAGTGATTCCTGTAGCATGCACGTATGGTGAACCGCTATGTTAGGAAGTCGGAGCATAATTGATCTATTGATTGTCATCCTTTGTGTTGAGGTCGGGATTGCGTGATGGTTAAAACCTACCAACCCTTCCCCTCGGAGTATGCGTTTAGCACTTTGTTTCGATTACTAATAAAAACTTTCGCAACAAGTATGTAAGTTCTTCATGACTAATGTGAGTCCATGGTATAGATGCACTTTCACCTCCCACCACTGCTAGCCTCTCTAGTGCCGCGCAATTCTCGCCGGTGCAGAAACCCACCAAATTCCTTCCTCAAAACAGCCACCATACCTACGTACTATGGCATTTTCATAGCCATTCCGAGATATATTGACATGCAACTCCCACCGTTCCGTCTCATGACTTGTGCCATCACTCTCATATTGCCATTGCATGATCGTAAGATAGCTAGCGAGATGTTTCAACGTCATACGCCATGCTAGATCGTTGCACATCCTGGTACACTGTCGGAGGCATTTCCTATGGAGTCATCATTGTGATTTTTGAGATGTGAGTAAATAAAAGTGTGACGATCATCATTATTAGAGCATTGTCCCATGTGAGGAAATAAAAAAAAGAGGCCAAAGAGCCCAAAAACAAAAAAAAAGGGGGAAGAAAAAAAGAGAGGCCTAAGATCCCAAATGAAAAAAAGAAAAGAGAGAAAAAGAGAGAAGGGACAATGCTACTATCTTTTTCCACACTTGTACTTCATGATAGCACCATGTTCTTCATGATTGAGAGATTCTTGCTTTGTCACTACCATATGCTAGTGGGAATCTTCATTATATAACTTGGCTTGTATATTCCAATGATGGGCTTCCTCAAAATTGCCCTAGGTCTTCGTGAGCAAGCAAGTTCGATGCACACCCACTAGTTCTCCTTTTGAGCTTTCACATACTTATAGCTCTAGTGCATCTCTTGTATGGCAATCCCTAGTCATTCACATTGATATCTATTAATGGGCATCTCCATAACCCTTTGATTTGACGAGTCAATGTGACCATCTCCTCCTTTTTGTCTCACAACCACCACCACACTCTATTCCACCTATAGTGCCGCTCATGTATTGCATGATATTTATAAAAAGTTTGAGAAAGTAAGAGTGCGAAAACAATTACTTGGCCAATACCGGGGTTGTGCATGATTTACATTAGCTGTGTGAGGATGATGGAGCATAGCCAGACTATATGATTTTGTAGGGATAACTTTCATTGGCCTTGTTATTTTGAAAGTCCATGATTACCTTGCTAGTTTCCTTGAAGTATTATTGTTTTCATGTCAATAGCAAACTATTGTTTCGAATCTTCCGGATCTGAACATTCATGTCACGTGAAAGAGTTGCAAAGGACAACTATGCTAGGTAGCATTCCACATCAAAAATTCATTCTTTACCACTTCCCTGCCCGAGGACGAGCAGGAGTTAAGCTTGGGGATGCTTGATACGTCTCCAACGTATCTATAATTTTTCATGGTTTCATGCTATTAACTTGTCAAACTTTGGATGTTATGCATGCCTTTTATATATTTTTTGGGACTAACTTATTAACTCAGTGCCAAGTGCCAGTTCCTGTTTTTCCATGTTTTTGACCCCTTTCAGAGGAGATTTTGAAACGGAGTCCAAACGGAAGAAAATCCCCGAAAAGATTTTTTCCAAAATGCTAGAATATCGGGAAGCTTGAGAGCCAAGGCAGGGGAGCCTCAGGGGCCCCACAAGCCCCCACCCCGCAGCCACGGGGAGGCCATGGCCCACAGGCTTGTGGGCCCCCTGGGCGCCCTCTGCCCTAGGGGTTGCGCCTATAAATTCCCTAAAAATCTCAAAAAAAATCAGGAGATCATCGAAATTACTTTCCGCCGCCGCAAGCTTCTGTCTACGCAAGATCCCATTTGGGGTACGTTCCGGTGCCCTGCCGGATGGGAGATTCGGATACGGAGGGCTTCTTCATCAACACCATGACCTCTCCGATGATGCGTGAGTAGTTCACCATAGACCTACGTGTCCATAGCTAGTAACTAGATGGCTTCTTCTCTCTCTTGGATCTTCAATACAAAGTTCTCCATGATCTTCATGGAGATCTATCCGATGTAATCTTCTTTTGCGGTGTGTTTGTCGAGATCTGATGAATTGAGGATTTATGATCAGATTATCTATGAATCTTATTTGAGTTTCTTCTGATCTCTCTTATGCATGATTTCATATCCTTGTAGTTCTCTTCGAGTTGTGGGTTTTGTCTTTCTAGCTAGATCTATGATTCTTGCAATGGGAGAACTGCTTGGTTTTGGGTTCATACCATGCGGTGACCTCACCCAGTGACAGAAGGGGTAGCGAGGCATGCATCGTGTTGTTGCCATCAAGGGTAAAAAGATGGGGTTTTCATCATTGGTTTGAGATTATCCCTCTACATCATGTCATCTTGCTTAAGGCATTACTCTGTTCGTCATGAACTCAATACACTAGATGCATGCTGGATAGCGGTCGATGTGTGGAGTAATAGTAGTAGATGCAGAAAGTATTGATCTACTTGTCTCGGACGTGATGCCTATATGTATGATCATTGCCTTAGATATCGTCATGACTTTGCGCGGTTCTATCAATTGCTCGACAGTAATTTGTTCACCCACTGTGATATTTGCTATTTTGAGAGAAGCCTCTAGTGAACACTATGGGCCCAGGGTCTACTCACACCATATTTTCAGCCTTACAGTTTTTACTTTGTTGCACTTCCGCCTTCAGATCTCACTTTGCAAACAATCTTGAAGGGATTGACAACCCCTTTGAAGCGTTGGGTGCAAGCTTGTTTGTGTTTGCGCAGGTACTCTGGACTTGACGAGACCCTCCTTATGGATCGATACCTTGTTTCCCAAGCTGAGGGAAATACTTACGGCTCCTGTGCTGCATCACCCTTTCCTCTTCAAGGGAAAAACCAACGCAAGCCCAGTCTCCGTCAATGTGTCAATTTCTGGCGCTATTGTTTGAGAAGTAGCAATCACCCTTTCCTCTTCCAGGGAAAACCAACGCAATCTCAAGAGGTAGCAAGAACAATTTATGGCGCCGTTGCCGGGGAGGATACATAGCAAGATCAAGCCTACCAAGTACCCATCACAAACAAATCTCTTGCATTTACATTATTTGCCTCTCGTTTTCCTCTCCCCCACTTCACGAATTTTTTGTTTTATTTCCCGTCTTTTCTGTTTGCCTCCTTGCTTGTGTTTCCATGTGCCTTCTATTTGCTTGCATCTTTGCTTGCTAAAAATAAATTGATATGGATCCTCATCCACTTGCTAATCTTTTCAAGAGATCCAATTATGATGAGCCAATTGCTAGTGAGTTGAGTGTACTTGATTATCTCCATGAAGTTTTGCTTGAGATTCGTGAATCTGAAAATTGTGATGAAGTCATTCACTATGTTTCCGTGAATGAAAAGAATTATTGCAATGATATTGTTATAGATTCTATTCATACCAATTGTGCTAATGATATGCAAACCCACAAGCTTGGGGATGCTATATTTGATGAGTTTGCCACGACCACTACTTATTGCAATGATCATGATTGGGGTGATAATGCTTCTTATGATCTTGATAATTTATTTAAAACTTTCATATTAAGTGCATTGAATATGATGAGAAGTTTGATTCCTGCCATATAGTTTTGGGATATGAAGATGGTAATATGAGGGTCATGCTAGTAAGTAATTGTGAATTGGAAGAAATACTTGTGTTAAAGCTTGTGATTCCCGTAGCATGCACGTAGGGTAAATCTTTATGTGATGAAGTCGGAGAATGATTTGTTTAATGATCGTCAACCTTTGTGTGGAGGTCGGGATCGCGCGATGGTTAACTTCTACCAACCCTTCCCCTAGGAGCATGCGTCTAATACTTTGCTTCGATAACTAATAGACTTTTGTAATAAGTATGTGAGTTCTTTATGACTAATCTTGAGTTCATGGATTATACGCACTCTCACCCTTCCACATTTGCTAGCCTCTCTAGTACCGCGCAACTTTCGCCGGTACATTAAACCCACCTTCCTCAAAACAACCACCATATACATTCCTCAAAACAGCCACCATATCTACCTATTATGGCATTTTCATGGCCATTCCGAGATATATTGCCATGCAACACCACCATCCCTTTTTTATGACACGCACCATCGCTTCCATATTGCTTATAGAGTCTTATTTTGTTCTAGCTATCGAGTTGTAATCTTTCATTTGTGAATAAATAAAAGTGTGATGATTTGCCTTACTAGAGCATTGTACTGTGTGAGAAAAGGATGATGGAACCTTTGATTCCCTCATAAGTTGGGATGTGGCTCCGGACCTTACAAAAAAATAAAATAGGCCAGCGAATCCCTTAAAAAATAAAAGAGGCCAAAGATGCCAACCAAAAAAAGAGAAAAAATGAGAGAAAGAGAGAAGGGACAATGCTAATATCTTTTTCCACACTTTTGCTTCAATGTAGCACCATGTTCTTCATAGAGAGTCTCCTATTTTGTCACTTTCATATAACTAGTTGAATCCCACAACCACTTAGTTTTGTTTTTGAGCTTTCATACACTTATAGCTGTAGTGCATTTGTTGCATGGCAATCCCAACTCACTCACATTGATATCTATTGATGGGCATCTCCATAGCCCGTTTATATGCCTAGTTGATGTGAGACTATCTTCACCTCTTTATTTTTGCAACCTCCACCGTATTCTAATTCAACTCTAGTGCTATATCCATGGCTCACACTCATGTATTGCGTGAGAGTTGAAAAGGTTTGAGAACATAAAAAGTGTGAAACAATTGCTTGATTTCATCGGGGTTGTGTATGATTTAGATACTTTGTGTGGGGAAGATAGAGCATAGCCAAACCATATTATTTTGTAGGTATAACTTTCTAAGACCATGTTATTTCTAAAGGAAGAAATTGCCTTTTTAGTATGCTTGAAGTATTATTGTTTTTATGTCAATATTAGACTTTTATTTTGTATCTTATGGATCTGAATATTCATGCCACAATAAAAAATATTACATGGATAAATATGTTAGGTAGAATTCCACATCAAAAATTATGTTTTTGTCATTTACCTACTCGAGGAGGAGCATGAATTAAGCTTGGGGATGCTTGATACGTCTCCAACGTATCTATAATTTTGAATTGTTCCATGCTATTATATTATCTGTTTTGAATGTTTTATATGCATTAATATGTTGTTTTATATTATTTTTTGGACTAACCTATTAATCTAGAGCCTAGTGCTAGTTTCTATTTTTTCCATGTTTTTGAGTATTGCAGATAAGGAATATTAAACGGAGTCCAGACGGAATAAAATCTCCGGAATGATTTTTCTTGGACCAGAAGAAACATGTGAGATGTGGAGAAGGGGACATGACACTTGTGGGGAGACGACAAACCTGCAGGGCGCGCCCTAGGGGGGTCGCGCCCCCAGGTTTGTGAGCCCCCTGCAACTCTCCTAACAATAATCCTTGGCCTACAAATTCCCAAATATTCCCCCAATATTGAAACGAGACAAGAAAATACTCTTCCGCCGCTAGGAGCCTCTCTTCCCGCGAGATCCAATCTGGGAGCCTTGTCCCATAATCTGCCGGAGGGAGATTCGATCACGGAGGGCATCCACATCAACTCCATTTCCCTTCCGATTATGTGCGAGTAGTTCACCACAATCCTACGTGTCCATAGCTAATAGGTAGATGGCTTCTTCTCTCTGTTTTATCTTCAATACCATGTTCTTCATGATCTGCATGGAGATCTATCCGATGTAAAACTCTTTTGTGGTGTGTTTGTCGAGATCCGATGAATTGTGGGTTTATGTTCAGATTATCTAGGAATATTATTTGAGTCTTCTTAATTCTTATATGCATGATTTCATATCTTAGCAGGTCTCTTCGAGTTATTGGTTTTCTTTGGCTAACTAGATTGGTAATTCTTGCAATGGGAGAAGTGCTTAGTTTTGGGTTCAATCTTGCGGTGTCCTCACCCACTGACATAGTAGGGGTAGCGACACACGTATTGCATTGTTTCCATCGCGGATAAAACGATGGGGTTTTCATCATATTGTTTGAGTTTATCCATCTACATCATGTCATCTTACTTAATGTGTTACTCTGTTCTTCATGAACTTAATACTCTAGATGTAGGCAGGAGTCGGTCAACGAGTGGAGTAATAGTATTAGATGCAGAATCGTTTTGGTCTACTTGACATGGACGTGATGCCTATATGCATATTTATTGCCTTGGATATCTTCATAATTATTCGCTTTTCTATCAGTTGCTCGACAGTAATTTTTCACCCACCGTATTATTTTCCTTTATGAGAGAAGCCTCTAGTGAAAACTATGGCCCCCGGGTCTATTTTCCATATAATACTTCCAGATCTATACACCAAAAATACCAACAATATATTCCTGCTATTTATTTACTTTTGTTTTACTTTTAGATCTATAAATCTTTTATATATATCTCTATCAGATCTCGTCCTTGCAAGTAACTATGAAGGGATTGACAACCCCTTTTTAGCGTTGGGTGCAAGTGTTTGATTGTTTGTGTAGGTACTACGATTGGGGCCTTGCTTGTTCATCCTACTAGATTGATACTATGGTTCTCTACAAACTATGGGAAATACGTATCTACTTCACTGTATCACCCTTTCCTCTTCAAGGGAAAACCAATACAAGCTCAAGAGGTAGCAAAGTTCCTTGCGGAGCTTCACGGACTACATAATCAGGTTGTGAGACACACTATCGGCGGAGAGGGTGAAGTAGGTGTGGAATATGAGTGGTGTCCCATCCTCCATGGATGGGATCAACGTCCAACTCTCGCCAATGTCATCTTTCCCGAAAGGGAAGTGGTGAGTAGCAAACTCGTCAGTCATATCTAGGATGAAGTCTTGAAGGTGGATGAGTGCCCTCCGTGCAGTTGTTTGAACTGCTAACACCAGGGTCTCCATCTAAGGTCATTCAAAGAACCAACTCGTCGGGGAGTCATTTGCCTTCACGACCACATCAACATTGTACTCCTTTTTGGTGGCTCATGGGGTTGTACATTAGGGGTAGGCCCACGAACCTGCATCCGAGGGCCTACCTAAGACCCCACATGGACACCAGTGTTCCGAAAACTACCGATGCAGTCACGGTTTCACTGGGGGAAACATGCTCTCACTTGGTTCGCACAAGGTCAGTAGGATCTTCTTACGTCAGTCGGACGTGCCTCAACACTCGGACTACAGCAAGGCGGGAACGACGAAGAAATTGCAACAACTATAGACTTAAATTACCACATGAAGTGCAGTGAAGACGCGCGTTACGAGTAAAGTCGGGGTTAGAGCTGTTGTTACTAGCAACTTCCGTATTTACTAGCATTAACTCACCCTTGTAATGGCATTCGGCCGGTCGTGGCACACTCTATATAAGCCGTGCCTGATCTCCTGAACAAGGGGTGAGCATTCTGTCATCTCACACACCCCATAAGCAAAGACTAGCCTCGAGACCTAGAGTTGTTGCCACTCCCGAGTGGGGCCCGAACTCGTACATCTGAGTGTATCCACTGCGTAGTAGCTAGGCTCTGCCCCTCATTCCTACCCATGGTATCATTGTCAGGATCATCCTAACGATAGTTGGCGTCCACGATGGGGCAGTACAGTTAGCAAATCTGGCGCGGTTAGAGTTTTCACCCTTTTCTTCACCATGATGACACTCAGCGGAGAAATCCTCTTCAATTCCCTCAGCTTCGTCGTCGACGACTCAGCATGGCTGCAGGACGCGACACTGGACACCGACGCCCTTCCTGCTCGAGGTACGTCGCACTTTAGCGTGGTTGTGCACGGGGTCCTGATCCGACAGCCATCGGTACCATATCACTCGGTGCCCCCACGTCCCGCTGTGGTCCATCACAAGCGCTCTGGGTGCTCACGACTGTAGCGATGGATCAAGCATGTGGTGGCCCACCAGGCCACGACAGGGCAGGTGACTATGCTCAATTCGGACGAGCCCACCATGAGCCTCTTCCCTTCATCGGGTGGCGCATCATTCGATGATTCTAACTACGAAAGCACTGGAGACACCTCAGAGATATTGATGGATGACACGGCTAGGGGAGGAGCTCATAGATTTTCCACAGAGAACTCTCATAGATAGGATGGTGGTGAGCGTCGTCATGGCGATGACAGCCATCACGTCCAATAACCGCTCACGGAGCAGAAGCAGGAGGAACTTCGGCGTAGGAGCGATCAAGCTCTTCATATGCCCATCACCAGGAACATCCCACAGGAAATAGCTCTGGAGAACGCGTGCCAGGCTACTCTAGCCGAGTGCAAGCAACTCGAGCGTCTTTAATAATCACTCGACGCCCGGGCCGAAAGAGACCTGTCTAGTTCCAGCCGCTGTCGCCGGCAGGTATTTCGCAATGACTGCCAGCGCAACATCGAGGTGATGCGGACACTTTTGCACAACCTGGTTGCCGCCACTCAGATCACTAATTCCATTCAGCCAAGTTATTCCGCGGCGCGGAAAGGCATTCGGCAGATTCAGACCCTGCTAAAGACTACCTTGCAACAAAACTCTGAAGTATCAGAATCGCGGTACCGTATCAACAGGTCCGTCCAAGCGGACACGATGAAGTCGGCTCACAACCCTCATGCACCCAAAAGACGTCAAAGATCTCCTCCTCCTTTGAGAGTCCCTCACGGGGATTAGAGGCATGATTATCGGGTTCGTAGCAGGACAGCTCCTCCGACGAGTGGTTCACGGGGACATCGAACCCATGACTGTAGGCCAAGCCCAATCGTCACAAGGGTTATGAGGACGATGGCTACCGAGCTCCCAATTCAACACGTGGTCCATAATAACGCAAAACGTGGTTAACCGATTGCGAGCAAGTTGGGGGGTACCTGTCCTCGAGTGGTTCAACCGACACATCCTCAAACAGAGATCCCCTCCAACTATCGATTGTCTATTGGAATCGGCAAGTTCAACGATGAGTCCAAGCCGGAGACTTGGCTCGAAGATTACCGAGTGGCCTTCCAGAAAGGCGGTGGGGACGACTTCATCGCAATGAAGCGCGTGCCCCTCGTGCTGGAGGGATCAACGAGGGGGCTTCCCTCCAGTAGCATCCACAACTGGGGAGACCTTGCCTGAGTGTTCATCAAAACATTGGAAGGAACTTACAGGTGCCCGGGTGGCTTAATGGAGCTGCAACATTGTGTCCAGAAGAGCAAGGAGACTCTCCGAGAGTACATCCAGCGATGGATCACGTTGTATAACACCATGGAAAACGTCACTAAGCTTGAGGCTGTGTGTGCTTTCAAAGCAGGAACTTGGTATCGGGAGCTCATCCTCAACTTTGGTTGATTGGGGTACCTGTCCTTCAGTCGGGTAATGGAGATCGCCAATCGGTACGCGAATAGCGAGGAAGAAGACCGCCTCCGTATAGGCAAAGCCCAAGCCAGCGATGCCTCACAGTCGGCAATGTCCAGAAAAAGCAAAAGCAAAAGGGCGACCCATCATGCAAAGCTGAAGTACCTTATGTCCTGGGGCAAGGCCAAAGCAAGTCAAAGCAAAAGGAAGAAGAAAGATTGGGCAGGCAAAAGGAAGATTGAGTCCAAGAGCAACCTTCTGGAACAACCGTGTATGGTTCACGCCAAGAAGGATGACGACGAGGAGATCATCCCCGCCAAGCACACGGCTCGGGACTGTCGCCTGCTGCGACCGGAGATGGGCGGAGAACCCTCTGGGGACAAACACGATGAGGACGATTGATACATCTCAAACGTGTCGACTTCTCCAAGCACTTTTGCTATTGTTTTGGACTCATTCTTGCATGATTTGAATGAAACTAACCCGGACTAACGTTGTTTTGAGCAGAACTGCTTGTATGGTTTTCTTGTGCGCGGGCAAATGGATATTTAGACGTCCCAGAAAATTCCCGTAAAAATAGAGAAAATCCACGCACCGGGAGGAACCATGGGCCAGAAGATGGGCCAGAGGGGAGCCACAGGGCCCCCAGGCGACCTGCTCGCACGGCCTGCCCCTTGGCCGTGCTGGGAGGCCGTCTGTGTGGGATCCACCCCCTCTGGTTCCATACTTTGGCTCCTATTTTTACCCGTGACATAGAAATCCCAGAACAGAAGTCGTTTTGCAAGTTCCCCACCCTCGGTTCTTCCTCAGGAGGGCTAAACTGGAGGCTGCTTTGGCCTCCGGAGAGGGGAAATCGTCGCCATCGTCATCACCATCACCACTCCATCATCCTTCCATGGATTCTCCTATCATGTGTGAGTAATTCCCTGCTGTAGGTGAAGGGGATGGGAGAGATTGGATGAGTTAGATCATATAATAGTTTGTCGGATTGTTGGGGGCATGTTGCCTATCATCTACTATGGTGTTTATCATCTTTGCTACTACTTATTACTCTTAATGCTTGTCACTTTGGGCCCGAGTGACATGCTTTCAGATATGGATACCTTTTGTTTTCATGAATATATTTGTGTTCTAGATCCTATCTGTGAGTACTACGCACCTATTATAGTCTGGAACTGGCGATTCCAATGGTGACAGCTTGGGACACCAAAGGGGATAGACTATAGTTTGAGGATTCCATGTATCAATTGATTGTTAATGCTTTGTTCCGGTGCTCTTTGACAGGAGCACCTTAATCTCCATAAGTTCCTTTTGGCCCCATTGATAGCGGGATGGCAGGACAAAAGATGGTGTGCAAGTTCTTATTGCAAGCACGCACGACTACCTCGGGATACATGCCTAATGTTTGATATATGCCTAGATGATCATTACTTTTCTATGTGCCTTGCCCCAAGTTAAATACATGGTATCTCTCGTCCATGACCAACCATCCATCTCCTTAGCCTACAGTGGTTTTAATCCTGCTGGTCACAAGTCGCTTTGCTTTCATTGTTTTACTTTTGCTGCTTTGTCACTATTATTTCCATTGGCACCATCACTTCCATATCACCATTGCTACTAATATTTCGTTGCCAAGCAAATATCTTTCAGGTGCGGTTGAATTGACAACTCAATTGTTAAAGCTTATAAATATTCTTTGGCCCCCCTTGTGTCGAATCAATAAATTGGGTTATCTTACCCCCGAAAACTGTTGCGATCCCCTGCACTTGTGGGTTATCAAGACCATTTTCTGGCACCGTTGTCGGGGAGCATAGCTTTATTTACAAGTCTACTTGGAGTTATTTTTCTTGCTGTGATTTATTCACTATGGGTAAGAAAGGAGACCCCAAGGTTCCAATTTTACCATCCACTATGAGAAAAGGTACGGTTCTTAGCACTAGCGCTACGCTTGATTCACCTTCCGTTATGAGTAAGTTCGCTTCAGCACCATCACATGATGCTTCTACCGAGTCTGTTACTATGCCTGATACTTTTGATGGTGCTTCCACTACTATTGATGAGCCTAGTTTACTTGGTCATTTTATTGAGTCTGAGATTGCTAAGGCTGCTAAGCAGTCTGGAATTGAACTTCCTGTTACACGCTACCCCATTGGTAGAACTTTTGGTTACCCAGACTTGAGTGGTCTCAAGGAAATAATTCTTGATGATGATTATATTGAACTTGATGATGATTTATGCAGGGAACTTACAAAGTGTGCTGACTCTGACCCTGCTTCTGTTAAGAAGCTGCTTGAAAAACATTCTATGCAGAACAAGTTTACTCCTGATCCTAAGTTTCTTCATCTCCTATTTGCATTGAGGATTCTGATTTTGATTTATCTGTCGATCTTTCACTTATATCCACAGTTGAAGCTGACCCCTTTTATGGCACAGAAGATGACGATGCTATTGCTCACCTTACCAAACACACTGAATTGGGTGGCTTATTCACTACAGAGGACAAGAATATAAATTATTATGTTACTAAGCTACTTCCTTTCTCTTTGAAGGAAGATGCTAAAGCATGGTATGATGCACTACCATGTGGTTCTATTAAGACTCCTCAAGATTTAGCTCAATCTTTTGTTGCTAAATATGTTCCTGCTCATAAGCAACATGCTGCTTTAAAAGAATTTATAACTTTAAAAATTTGCAAGATGAGCACCTCCCTAAAGCTTGGGGGAGGTATTGCACTTTGCTTAAGACTAGACCGGTACATGTAATCCCTAAGAATGAATTGCTTGATATAGTTTATGTTGGTCTAACCGATGAATCTAGAACCTATCTGGATAGTTGTGCTGGTTGTGTTTTCAGGGAAAGAATACCGGACGATGCCGAAGAATTAATGGGCAAGATAGCTAAGAATCATGATGATTGGTCCGTTCCTGAACCACCTCCATCACCCAAGAAGAGAGGTATTCTTTTCTTGAGCCCAGAAGTTATGCAAGAATCTAAGAAGTCTATGAAAGAGAGAGGTATTAAAACTGAAGATGTGAAGAATCTACATCCTATTGAGAAATTATGTGAGCCTACCACTCAACCACCTATGGTAGAGGTACACTCTCTTTTAGAATTCAATGCAAGTGACGTCCCTCATGGTAAGCCCCCTAATCAATGTTTAGATGAGCTTGATAATTTCATTGTCAAGCAAAATCACTTTAATGAGCGGATTCAAAGCCAATTGCATGACAATTCCCTTGCTATCAAAAGTTTGCTTCATGTTTTAAGTAGAACTGTTAATGATGTTAAAGGTCTTGTTAAGCATTTTCATATGGTTTAAACTCAGCTTGAACAAATTTCTAATGTGCAAAAAGATTTGCTTTCTAACAATGCCAAACAAGTTGATACGCACGCATATGGTATAAAGACCCGAGGAGGTACACATACCTAGGACCCCTTTATCCAGAGGGGCATCCAAAGAGGATCGAGCAAGATTCTCAATTGCAGGAAGAAGACATTGTCAGCTCCCCGAGGAAGAAGAAGAAACACAAGGAGGCTGAAAACTCCAATGATCCCATAATCGATGAAAAACCTATTGTTGATCCTAATAGTTTATCTATTTCCGATGCTGAAACTGAAGATGGTGCTGAACCTGATAAAGATAATGAGAAGATTGATCCTCCTGAGATACGAGAAGAAGAAGCACCCGACAAGCGCAAGAGATATACTAGTGGAGATTTTGTTGCAAGAAAACATGGGAAGGAAAGGGAGCCATGGGTACAAAAATCAATGCTCTTCCCAGGTAAGTCTTTCAAAACTAAAGAAGAAGAGCATTACAATAAATTTTGGGAATGGATGAAACCTCTTTTTCTTCAAATTCCTTTGACCGATGCTATTAAGTTGCCTCCGTACTCGAGGTATATGAAAGATACTATTACTAATAAAATTAAAGTTCCTAATGAGGCAGTATCTACTATGCTTGCTAATTACTATTTCAGTGGCAAGATTCCTGAGAAGCTTGGTGATCCAGGTATACCCACCATTCCTTGCTCCATAAAAAATAATTATGTCAGAACTGCTTTATGTGATCTTGGTGCAGGAGTGAGTGTTATGCCTTTTTCTATTTACAAAAGGCTTTGTATAGATAAACTAATCCCTACAGATATCTCTCTTCAAATGGCTGATAAGTCAACAGCCATTCCTGTAGGTATTTGTGAGGATGTTCCCGTTGAAGTTGCTAACTGCTTGATCCTTACTGACTTTGTTGTGCTTCACAAGCACGAGGATGGGAGCATGTCTATTATTCTTGGTAGACCTTTTCTTAACACCGCAGGTGCTATTATTGATTGCAATAAAGGAAAGGTAACCTTCAATGTTAATGAGAAGGAGCACACGGTATATTTTCTGAAGAAGATTGATAAAAGGCATGGCCTTAATTCTATTGAGAATATTGAGATCGTGAAGGTTGGGGAGTGGGATTGTCCTCTACATGTGCACCACAAATACAAAACCATTATGGAGGGGACAATATCCATTTAAATAAAGGTCCCATGATTTCTTTATAAGAAGTGAAACTTTTTGCTCAATATAACACCTGCTTGGTAGTTAGACTTGATCAACCTTGCTAACAAATATGTTTTATATGAGTAAAAAGAGAAGCTTGTTATGTTTTCATTTCCTTTATCTTTCATCCTCCTTGTTGTACCAAAGTTTAATGTTTTTGAGGCTTCATATGTTTAACCATTGTTTCGAGCTTTCTCGAAGTTTTGCAACTTTTGGTATTTCGATTTTTTTTCAAAAGTGAAGTTGTCAGAAAAATTCCATCAAATTTATAATAAAAATTTCCATCTAAAAAGAGACACAGGGGCACGTGGATCTAGCCAAGGGGGCCACCCTTGGTCCAGGCGGCCAGGTAGCGTGGCCTGCCCCCTAGTCGCGCCCACAGGTCGCCTGGGCCCACCTGGGCTCCTTTCGAGGTACTTCTTCCTCCCTTCTCTCTCTCTCACTCCAAAAATCCCGATTTTTCTCCTGGATCTAGAGTTCTTGCTGTTCTTAGTGGCAAATTTTGAACTCTCTCTACAACCCGTCATTTGCATTGAGAATTTGAGCATTTTCTCCCTAGTATGTGACTCCTCCACTACTCCAATTAAAATTTTGATTGGTGGTATTATTTGTGAGTATTTAAGAGTTCTTGGTTTTGTTCATATGAGCTTGCATGCATGTTTACAAATTTATTTGTGAAGTTTTGATGCAAGCTTATGCATCAGGGAAGTGAGTAGAATACTTTGCTCCAACTCATTTTTGCTTAAACCTCCATTTTTGCGATGAACCAAAAATTTCAGAAATGAGTTTGTTTGGAAAAGCAAAAGGATGGCTTGGGAAGAACAAACCCGAGCCTACTGATAGACTAACTAGAGATGTAGCTTCATCCTCTATTGTGAGGAAAAGTTACAATAATGATATCGTGCCACCGAAGTTGTTCCACGAGACGGACACGTCACGTGCCATGGCATACACTTGTTCAGATTTCCTTATGGCGGCAGGTATTAAGGATGAGTTTGATAACCTCTGTGCAGCTGCAGGTTTGCCACATCTTGTAACAAGACGTGTGCAACAATATCCAAAACTCACCTATTATTTTGTCAACTGGTTTAGATATAATGATAAAACTTCCATGATTGAATTCAAATTATATGAGGATGTCTTTACCATGTCTTTGGCAGAATTTTGTGATGTTATAGGTGTTCGGAATGTCGGGAAGACAACCAAAATGAACGTTCAGCCCTACATATGAAATCCCTATTCGCTTCCCTTTGTAGTAAGTACCCGCAAGAAATTCACAGGGGAAGATCTCCAGCATCTTGTTTCCCCACATCAGGTATTTCGCATACTATATTGCTCGAGGGGTGCTAACTCATGAAAACACGAGTAACATTTCGTCTCCGGATCTCGCTATCTTGGGAGCCGCCCTCTTAGGAGATAACACGTATAATATTGGTGCTTTGATTACTCGTCCCCTCGTCGCTAACAGCGGCAAAGGGCCTCACTTTGGTGGCATTTATGCCATACTTATCCTCGAGCACCTCGGGCGCACTGTGCGCATGGATGATACGCCTTTTTCATTCATAAGCTTTGATCTTACCACTATGAAGAGGCATGAGTTTGTTACTAGGACTTCCGAGTTTGGTAACCTTGTTTATATTATGAGGCTTGGCGAGCTTACTACTCGCGAGATCCGTCTACCTGCACCACTTCTGTTTGATTACACTAGCAGGAATGGGTGGTCTTTCACCTCGATTGAGCTGGACGAGTTCGTGATCCAGCAGCAGTTCCACAACCCCATGCAGGAGGTTGTTCCCGAGGAAGAAGAGCCTTCCCCTTGGGAGGCCAGCCAGGCATCAGTGTACGCGCCTGAGGCCTCGTATGATTCTTGGAGCCACCAGTAGCACTCTGGAGCCGGAGGAAGCTATTGGAGCCCACAGTAGCCGAGCTCAACTTAGGCCAAAAGCCTAAGCTTGGGGGAGTACGTATCTTTATCCCCTTTCATTGTATCATCCGTAGTTTCATTTTTAAATCTTTCCAGAGTTTTTGCCTGTTCTTCTTTGCTCTTTCTTTGCAGAAACAACAAAAAGATTTCTCTTTTATTTTGCTTTCGTTTAACCTTTGGAAAACCCAAAAAAGATTTATTTTCTCTCTTTAGTTTGCTTTGTTTGTAGAGTTCAGCTCACGTCTATGGTTGCAATCGCACTTGATTATATCTTTCTACATTCGATCGTGCAAGTGACGATGCAATAATGATGAAGATCGACGGAAGGAATGCAATAAGGAAAGCCGGTATGAACTCTGTTTGTTTATACTTTTGTACATATGCATGTACTGATGATCTAAAGACCAGCTTGTAGCGACATAGTGTATGATTACAATGCTTTCCCAGTAGTACATGCTTTCTTTGTGACTAGTCTCAAATAGCTAGAGTGCATAATGTGTTATTGAAATGTTTAGCATGCATTGCGTTGTTCATGGTTTGGCATATTAGAGTGGTATTTCCCTTCGGAGAGTTTTTGGATTGACTTGGCACATGCTTACACATGTTTATGACTAGAAGTCTATCAATCCTTGACGATCTTTTTATTTCTGTATAGTTATATCGCTTTCATGCCCGATTCAATGTTGCTTTGTCGCTTTGCATGATTATGACCGTTATTGCTCTCTAGTTGGTCGCTTCCCTCTCTTTTGCTAGCCTTCACCTGTACTAAGTGGACTAACTGCTTTTGCATCCAAAATCCTTGAAACCAGTTGCGCCATATGAGTCCACCATACCTACCTATATGCGATATTTACGTGTCATTCTAAGTAATTTTCATGTGTTGTATTCTAAATTTTCAATTAAATATTTTGTTTTGTATGCCCTAATCGCTCATGTAGCGACTAGGGGCTATTAGTATCTTCCATGCCAAGTAGGTTATTCTCAAGATATGTGTTGATTCACTACCATTCATGAGAAAGTGGTTGGTAACCGGGATGCCCAGTTACATGCTCAGAGTCAAATCAAAATTAATGAAGAAAAACTCCCCGAGGATTGGTGTTTGTATGAACGGTACCCACGGATTCGGCCCGCCGTGGAGTGTGATCGATTGGTGGAGGGCGAGTTAAAACTTTACTTTTCTGCTTTCGAACCGCCTATAATATATTTAGCATGGAAGATATTGAGATCTCTTAGTTGTTACGTTGAAAATGAAAGCATACCACCAAAAAATTTGATTTATCTGTGTTTTAAAGCTCAAGCTCTGGCACCTGTGCAAATCAATGCTCCCCTCTGCGAAGGGCCTATCTATTTTACTTTTCAGTTGGCTCGTCCTCTTCTTATAAAAAGCATAAACTATAGAGAGCATAATTGTCATTCTGAGTGTAATGTGCATTGTCCCAAAGCACCACATTGTCTTCTGCATGATTGTGACATTTCTTATTCTGAAACATTTATTTCTAGTCTCCTTCAATACTCCGAAGGAGCGTCTGCATTTATGTTTTGCTTCACTCTTGGGGGCAAGCGAGATACCACTCTAGTATATCCAAGTCATGTGCATTGTGATCTCGTTATGATTTTCAGTTACATATTAGTTATTCTTAGTTGTTTGAAACTCTTCACATGATGGAAGGATTGTTGCGTGCATTGTCTTTGTAGCATTACTTCAATACTTGTTGGACTTGTTCGTAGTGCATGCTTATATACATCTGATGAAGCAAAACAGTTTGTCAAAGTTTTCTTTGTCGAGTTCAGTTCGTCGAATTGAATTGCTTGAGGACAAGCAATATGCTAAGATTGGGGGAGTTGATACGTCTCAAGCGTATCGACTTTTCCAAACACTTTTGCTATTGTTTTGGCATCATTCTTGCACGAGTTGAATGAAACTAACCCAGACTAACGCTGTTTTCAGCAGAGCTGCTTGTATGGTTTTCTTGTGCACCGGAAAATGGATATTTAGACGTCCCGGAAAATTCCCATAAAAATAGAGAAAATCCACGCACTGGGAGGAACCATGGGCCGGAAGATGGGACAGAGGGGAGCCACAGGGCCCCTAGGCGACCTGCTGGCGTGGCCTGCCCCCTGGCCGCGCCGGGGGGTCGCCTGGGTAGGGTCAACCCCTCTGGTGCCCTATTTTGCCTCCTCTTTTTACCCATGATGCAGAAATCCCAGAACATAAGTCGATTTGCAAGTTCTCGATGCAGAGCCGCCGTCACCCTCGGTTCTTCCTCGGGAGGGCTAATCTGGAGGCTGTTTTGGCCTCCGGAGAGAGGAAATCGTCGCCATCGTCATCACCATCACCACTCCATCATCCTTCCATGGCTTCTCGCAGCATCTGTGAGTAATTCCCTATTGTAGGTGAAGGGCATGGGAGAGATTGGATGAGTTAGATCATGTAATAGTTCGTCGGATTGTTGGGGGCATGTTGCCTATCATCTACTATGGTGTTTATCATCTTTGCTACTACTTGTTACTCTAAATGCTTGTCACTTTGGGCCCGAGTGCCATGATTTCATATCTGAATACCTTATGTTTTCATGAATATATTTGTGTTCTAGATCCTATCTATGAGTAGTACGCACCTATTATAGTCCAGAACAGGCGATCCCAATGGTGACAGCTTGGGACACCAAAGGGGATGCACTATAGTTTTAGGTTTCCATGTATCCATTGATTATTAATGCTTTGTTCCGGTGCTCTTTGATAGGAGCACCTTAATCTCCATAAGTTCCTTTTGTCCCCGTTGATAGCGGGATGGTAGTACAAAAGATGTTGTGCAAGTTCTTATTGCAAGCACACACGACTACCTCGGGATACATGCCTAATGTTTGATATATGCCTAGATGATCATTACTTTTCTATGTGCCTTTCCCCAAGTTAAATACATGATATCTCTCATCCATGACCAACCATCCATCTCCTTAGCCTACAGTGGTTTTAATCCTGCTGGTCACAAGTCGCTTTGCTTTCGTTGTTTTACTTCCGCTGCTTTGTCACTATTATTTCCATTGCCACCATCACTTCCATATCACCGTTTCTACTAATATTTCGTTGCCAAGCATGTATCTTTCAGGTGCAGTTGGATTGACAACTCAAGTGTTAAAGCTTATAAACATTCTTTGCCTCCCCTTGTGTCGAATCAATCAATTGGGTTATCTTACCCGCGAAAACTGTTGCGATCCCCTACACTTGTGGGTTATCAACGATCAGGAGGCTACCCCGGGTACCCAAATATTGAAAAAGTTCTAATGATCTTCGCCGACGTCGACAGTAAGAGCCGAAGAAAAGTCATCAGTCGGGAGGTAAATATGGTAGTTCTGACAATCACGAAGTACCTCGATTGGGCAAAGACGTCCGTCATGTTCGATCAGTCGGACCACCCAGCCCACATAGCCACCCCTCAGAGGCAGGGGCTGGTTGTCGATCGACTGTCAATGGAGTTTAACTGCGGAGGTTCCTCATTGATGGCGGCAGCGGACTCAACATCATCTATGTCAACACGCTCAAGCCCATGGACATCCCATTGTCCCAGCCGAGCAAGAGTAAAATGCAGTTCCATGGGGTCATCCCCGGGAAAAAGGCCGAGTCACTCGGTTAGATCACCCTGAATGTTGTATTCGGCGACGAAAATAATTATAGGAAGGAGAGACTTACCTTTGAGGTGGTCAAGTTCTGAAGCACCTATCACACCATCCTATGTAGGCTTGCCTACGCACGTTTCATGGACCTTCCATGTTACTTGTATCTTAAACTTAAGATGCCAGGGCCGAAAGGCGTAATCACGGTGACCGACAATCGGAAGATCGCTGAGGAGTGCCTCGAGCGGGGCTCCAAGATCGCCAATGAACAAGTCCTCATGGCCGAGATCGAGGGTACAAGAAGGCAGTGGACACTACTGACTTGCTGAGGTCGAAGCGGCCGGCTACTGAGTCCACCTTCCAATCAAACGGTGAGACCAAGTAGGTTCACATCCATCCTACCGATCCGAGTGCCTCCAAGACAAACATCTCCACTTCACTTGGCGACAGATAGGTATATCTGAGCTCATCCACTTCCTCAGTGAGAACTGGGACATCTTCACATGGAAGCCATCTGACATGCCGAGTATTCCCAGTGAGCTGGATCAACACCACCTCCGAGTGGACTCCAAGGTCAAGCCCATCAAGGAACACTTGCGTCGCTCCTCCATGGAGGAGTGCAAGGCAATTGGCAAGGAGATTGCTCGGATCCTCGATGTCGAGTTCACCCGCGAGGTTTACCACTCCGAGTGGATGGCGAACGTGGTCATGGTTCCTAAGAAGAACAATTCACTCTGAATGTGTATTGACTTCAAGCACCTCAATCGGGCCTGCCCGAAGGACCATTTCCCTTTACCCTGCATAGATCAGATTGTAGATTCTACTATTGAATGTGAACGCTTGTCATTCCTGGGTGCGTACTCTGGGTACCACCAGATCTAAATGTATGGACCCGATGAAATAAAAACAGCCTTCATCACCCCATTCGCGTGCAATTACTACATCACCATGCTATTTGGACTCAAAAATGTTAGGGCTACTTTCTAGTGCATGATCCAGAAATGTCTGCATGAACAGATTAGTTGGAACGTCGAAGCATACATGGATGACATCGTGGTCAAGTCCAGGAAATGTTCTCTCGGGGATATAACCCCACGATATACCCATCGTTTGGGCCGGGTTAGACCATGGGTGGCTTAAGGATCATGTGTTAAATGGGTCATAGAGAAGACAGGAGGTCGATCTAGGAGACTTACCAAGCGAGCCGCTAGGCGGCCCAGTATTAGAAGATGGCGATTTAAGGCCCACAAAGCGGAAGACGCCAAAAGCTTTCCTAACTTGGAAAATAAGATAAAGTAGAATTGTTGTAGGTTACAAGTGTTTATCGACCCGAACTCTGTTGTAATTTCAAGGCCTCTACCTATATATAAAGGGGAGCCCTCAAGCCAGAAATATCAATCAAGAAACTCTCGAGAGCTAGGTTAGCTATTTGGCATCCTTGTAATCAATATCTCCATCAATATAGACACCAAAGAAGGGCGTAGGCTTTCACCTCCATCGGAGGGGCCGAACCAGGGTAAATGCGTCTCCCGTTCCCGATCAACCTCTTTGAGTCACTTCACAACGACGATGGCCTCACCACTAAGTCCTTTCACGAGGACATCTGATGTGACAAAACCACGACAGTTGGTGCCCACCGTGGGGAAATCACAAGGTGGAGTTGAGTTCTCGGAGGGAGCTCTTTCAGGGTTCGGGAGCTACATGGTGGGTCGTATGACGAGGAGTCGTTGTGGCAAGATCTACATCGATGATTAAACCTAGGGTCCCGACGCTGACTCAATCGAGTACGAGTACCGAGTCCCCTTCAGCAAGATCCATATCTTCGTCGGGAAGGTCAATGAAGCGACGCCCGAGCCGGACATCTGCACCAACATCGTTGAGCCGTCTCGTCGCATTCGACCCAGTCGGCGTGGAGCTGGCAAAAGCCATGCCTTCGTGAAGAATGTCGGTTTAGCCCGTCCCCTCAAAGTTGGGAACATTGAAGGCCAAGTCAGCAATAAATAGAAACGGCCTAAGGGCGGGTCAGAATCTGCGGCCAGTACGAACGCTAGTTTCCAAAACTAGGGGTGGAGCGTCCATCCTCGGAGGGTGCATCAGGTGAGTAAGGCGCGCAACTATGAGGTTCGCTCAAGGTGCCTTGCCCCAAGCATGGTACGCATGAGAAGGTAGCCAATCATTCCTGGGAAGACTGCTATATCATGCGGGATTTGCAGAACCGGGTTCTCGAAAAACACCAAGAGAAACATCCGGGTCAGAATACCCCTAGCGGGTCATCTGGGGGTCTCAAACTACCATGTAGTGGTTGATACGTCTGCAACGTATCTATAATTTTTTATTGTTGCTATTTTATATGTTTTGGATGTTTTATATGCATTTCTATGTTGTTTTATTTTATTTTTGGGACTAATCTATTAATCTAGAGCCCAGTCCAGTTTCTGTTTTTTCCAAGTTTTTGAATATTGCACATAAGGAATATTAAACTGAGTCCAAAGGGAACAAAATCTCCGGAAAGATTATTTTCTAGACTAGAAGACACGCAACAGACTTGGAGTAGGGGGCAGGGAAGTTGCTGGGAGGCCACAAGCCCGCAGGGCGCGTCGTGGGGGCGGTGGCCGCACCCCTTGGCTTGTGGGCCCCCTGCAGGTTTCCTGACCCAAATTCTTGGCCTATAAATTCCCAAATATATCAAAAACACCAAAAAGAGAGACGATAATAGTTTTACGCTGTCGTGAGCCTCTGTTCTCGAGAGATCCAATCTGGGAGCCTTTGCTCGTAATCTGCTGGAGAGGAAATTGATCACGGATGGCATCTACATCAACTCGAGTGTCCCTCCGATGATGTGTGAGTAGTTCACCACAGACCTATGTATCCGTAGCTAGTAGCTAGATGGCTTCTTCTCTCTCTTTGATCTTCGATACCATGTTCTTCATGATCTTCATGGAGATCTATCCGATGTAATACTCTTTTGCGGTGTGTTTGTTGAGATCTGATGAATTGTGAGTTTATGTTCAGATTATCTATGAATATTATTTGAGTCTCTTATGAATTCTTATATGCATGATTTCATATATTTGCAAGTCTCTTTGAATTATTTGTTCGGTTTGGCCAACTAGATTGGCAATTCTTGCAATGGGAGAAGTTCTTAGTTTACAGAAGTATTCGAAGTATACAGATTGCTACAAAGTGTTCTGTTTTTTAGAGATTATGTTTTATTTGTGTTGTTTGCTTATTTTGATGAATCTATGGGTTGTATCGGGGGGTATGAACCATGGAGAAGTTGGAATACAGGAAATATTACACCAATATAAATAAAGAATGAGTACACAACAGTACCTAAACTGGTGATTTATTTTTCTTATACTAACGGATCTCATGAGTTTTCTGTTGAGTTTTGTGTTGTGAAGTTTTCAAGTTTTGGGTAAATATTTGATGGACTATGGAATAAGGAGTGTCAAGAGCCTAAGCTTGGGGTATGCCCAAGGCACCCCAAGCCATATTCATCAAGGATACCAAAAAGCCTAAGCTTGGGGATGCCCCGTAAGGCATCCCCTCTTTCGTCTTCAATCCATCGGTAAATTTACTTGAGGCTATATTTTTATTCACCACATGATATGTGTTTTGCTTGGAGAATCTTGTATGATATGGGTCTTTACTTTTTAGTTTGCCACAATCATCCTTGATGCACACATCTTTTGAGAGAGATACACACACTGAATCGTGAATTTATTAGAATACTCTTTATATCTTTTGAGCTAGGCAATGTTGCTCTAGTACTTCACTTATATCTTTTAGAGAACGATGGTGTTGTGGAATTATTAAACTCTCGTACTTCACTTATATTATTTTTAGAGTTCTTTAAACAACATGGTAATTGGTTTAGATTATGAATTTAGTTCTAATATAATAGGCATCCAAGAGGTACATCATAAAAACTTTCATATTAAGTGCACTGAATATGATGAGAAGTTTGATTCCTTTCATATAGTTTTGAGATGTAAGGATGGTGATCTGAGAGTCATGCTAGTAAGTAATTGTGAGATATAAAAAATACCTGTGTTGAAGCTTGTGATTCCCTTAGCATGCACGCATGGTGAACAATTGTGTGATGAAGTCGGAGCATGACTTGTTTAATGATTGTCAACCCTTGTGTGGAGGTCGAGATCGCGCGATGATTAACTCCTACCAACTTTTCTCCTAGGGGCATGCGTCTAATACTTTGCTTCGATAACTAATAGGCTTTTGCAATAAGTACGTGAGTTATTTATGACTAATGTTGTATTCATGGATTATACGCACTCTCACCCTTCCACGTTTGCTAGCCTCTCTAGTACCGGGAAACTTTCGCCGGTACATTAAACCCAACTTCCTCAAAACAGTCATCGTATATTTTCCTCAAAATAGCCACCATACCTACCTATTATGGCATTTTCATAGACATTCTGAGATGTATTGCCATGCAACACCACCGTCCCGTTTTTATGACACGCACCATCACTTCCATATTGCTTGTAGAGTCATACTTTGTTCTAAGATATGGAGTTGTAATCTTTTCAGTTGTAAGTAAATAAAAGTGTGATGATTTTTCATTATTATAGCATTGTCCCTTGTGAGAAAAAATGATGATCGAAGATATGATTCCCTCATAAGTTGGGATGAGTCTCCGGACTTTACAAAAAATAAAAGAGGCCAGCGAAGCCCATAAAAATATAAAAGAGGCCATAGAAGCCCATTAAAAAAGGAAAAATAAAATAAAAAATGAGAAAAAGAGAGGAGGGACAATGCTACTATCTTCTCCACACTTGTGCTTCAAAGTAGCACCATGCTCTTCATAGAGAGTCTCCTATGTTGTCACTATCATATAACTAGTGGTACACATCTTTTCCACAACCACTTAGTTTTCTTTTTGAGATTTCATACACTTATAGCTCTAGTGCATTTGTTGCATGCCAATCCCTACTAATTCACATTAATACCTATTGATGGGCATCTCCATAGCCCATTGATATGCCTAGTTGGTGTGAGACTATATTCTTCCTTTCTTTTTGTATCGTCCACCACATTCTATTCCACCTATAGTCCTATATCCATGGCTCACGCTCATGTATTGCGTGAGAGTTGAAAAGGTCTGAGAACATGAAAAGTGTGAAAGAATTGCTTGATTTTCACCGGGGTTGTGCATGATTTAGATACTTTGTGCGGTGAAGATGGAGCATAGCCAGACCATATGATTTTGTAGCGATAACTTTCTAAGACCATGCTATTTCGAAAGGGAGCAATTACCATATTACTATGTTTGAAGTATTATTGTTTTTATGTCAATATAGACTTTTGTTTTGAGTCTTATGGATCTGAATATTCATGCCACATTAGATAATATTACATGGATAAATATGTTAGGTAGCATTCCACATCAAAAAATATGTTTTTATCATTTACCTACCCGAGGAAGAGCAGGAATTAAGCTTGGGCATACTGATAGTTCTCCAACGTATCTATAATTTTTTATTGTTCCATGGTATTATTTTATTTGTTTTGGATGTTTTATATGCATTTAGATGATGTTTTATATTATTTTTGGGACTAACCTAGTAATCTAGAGCCTTGTGCCAGTTTCTGTTTTTCCATGTTTTCGAATATTGAAGATAAGGAATATTAAATGGAGTCCAAACGAAATAAAATGTCCGGAAACATTTTTTCTGGACCAGAAGACACGCAACAGACTTGGATTAGGGGGCAAGGAAGTTGCCGGGAGGTGATATGTCACCATCGTATCTACTTTTCCAAAATCTTTTGCCCTTGTTTTGGACTCTAATTTGCATGATTTGAATGGAACTAACCCGGACTAACGTTGTTTTCAGCAGAATTGCCATGGTGTTGTTTTTGCGCAGAAATAAAAGTTCTCGGAATATCCTGGAAATTTACGGGGATTTTTTATGGAATATATATAAAATACTGGCGCAAGAATCAACCGGAGGGGTGGAGCTGAGAGCCCACAATCCCACCAGGCGTGCCCCCTGGCCGCGCCTAGCAGGCTTGTGGGTCCCACGAAGCTCCGCCACCTCCAGTCTCACCTCTATTTAGTCCCTTTCATCCGGAACAAAAATCAAGGAAGAGAGTTCATCGCGTTTTATGATACGGAGGCGCCGCCACCTCCTGTTCTTCCTCTGGAGGGCAGATCTAGAGTCCGTTTTGGGCTCCGGAGAGGGGAGATCGTCGCCATCGTCATCACCAACCTTCCTTCATCGCCAATTCCATGATGCACTTCACCGTTCGTGAGTAATCTCATCGTAGGCTTGCTGGACGGTGATGGGTTGGATGAAATCTATCATATAATCGAGTTAGTTTTGACGGGGATTGATCCCTAGTATCCACTATGTTTTGAGATTGATGTTGCTACTACTTTGCCATTCTTAATGCTTGTCACTAGGGCCCAAGTGATCTGAACCTATTATATTCTCGCCAATATATGTGTGTTCTTGATCCTATCTTGCAAGTTGTAGTCACCTACTATGTGTTATGACTCGGCAACCCCGGAGTGACAATAGCCGGAACCACTCCCGGAGATGACCATAGTATGAGGAGTTCATGTACTCACTAAGTGTTAATGCGTTGGTCCGGTTCTTTATTAAAAGGAGATCCTTAATATCACATAGTTTCCATTAGGACCCCGCTGCCACGGGAAGGATGGACTATAGATGTCATGCAAGTTCTTTTCCCTAAGCACGTATGACTACATACAGAATACATGCCTACATTACATTGACGAACTGGAGCTAGTTACATATCTCTCCGTGTTATAACTGTTGCATGATGAATAGCATCCGGCATAATCATCCATCACCGATCCAATGCCTACGAGTTTTTCCTACTGGTCGTTGCTACGTTACTTTGCTGCTACTGCTGTCACTGATGGTACTGTTACTCTATTGCTATTACTATTACTCTGTTGCTACTATTGCTATCACACTACTCTGCTACTGATACTTTTCTGCAGATACTAAGTCTTTCAGGTGTGGTTGAATTGACAACTCAACTGCTAATACTTGAGAATACTCTTTGGCTTCCCCTTGTGTCGAATCAATAAATTTGGGTTGAATACTCTACCCTCGAAAACTGTTGCGATCCCCTATACTTGTAGGTTATCAAGACCTTTTTCTAGCACCGTTGCCGGGGAAGCATAGCTATATTCTCTGAGTCACTTGGGATTTATGTCTGCTGATCACTATGCGGAATCTGAAAGATCCAAGAACTAAAGTCTTGCCCTCAACTACGAGGATAGGTAAGGAACTGCCATCTAGCTCTGCACTTGATTCACCTTTAGTTATGAGTAAGTTTGTGACTCCACCTCCTGCTAGAAATCTTGATATGTCGCCTGTGCTTGATGATGTTACTTCTGCTATCCATGATACTTGTGATGATGCTATGCTTGATACTGCTTTGCCACTAGGTGCATTCCTTGATGCACAAATTGCTAGAGTTGTTGCTAGATGTGATGATACTTCTAAAACTGCTGATACTACTGAAGTAGAACCTGCTATTTTGCATGTTAGAACTGTGATGTTGAGAAGCTATGATGTTGAGAAATTACTCCGCAAGTGGAAAGAAAAATCTGAGGACTATGAATTGCCTGATATGCCTGAGTGTTATGTTATGGAGGGAGAGATAGCTGACGACTTTCTTGCATTTAAGGATAGCTATGATGTTGAGAAATTACTCCGCAAGTGGAAAGAAAAATCTTTGAACGCTAGGATGAAATATGACCCGAAGTTTGCTACTTCGCCTATCTTTGTGACCGATAAGGATTATGAATTCTCTGTCGACCCTGAGTTAATCACTCTGGTCGAATCTGATCCTTTTCACGGTTATGAGTCTGAAACGGTTGTAGCCCATCTTACCAAACTGCACGATATAGCCACCCTATTCACTAGTGAGGAAAAGATCCGCCACTACTATATCCTCAAGCTGTTCCTTTCTCGCTAAAGGATGATGCTAAAACTTGGTTCACTTCTCTTGCTCCTGGTTGTGTGCGTAGCCCCCAGGATATGATCTACTACTTCTGTGAAAAATATTTCCCTGCCCATAAGAAGCAAGCCGCCTTGCAGGAAATATACAACTTTGCGCAAGTTGAACAAGATAGTCTCCCACAAGCTTGGGGGAGGCTCGTCCAGCTACTGAATGCTTTGCCTGATCACCCTCTTGAGAAGAATGAAATACTTGATATCTTCTATAATGGACTTACCGATGCTTCTAGAGACCACCTAGATAGTTGTGCTGGTTGTGTTTTTAGGGAACGAACCGTAGAACAAGCTGAGATCCTATTGAATAATATCTTGTGCAATGAGAATGCTTGGACTATTCCGGACCACCTCCAAAGCCAACTCCGAAGAAAAGAGGTATTCTATTCCTTAGTCCTGAAGATATGCAAGAAGCTAAGAAATCTATGAAAGAGAAAGGCATTAAATCTGAAGATGTCAAAAATCTACCGCCTATCGAAGAGATCCATGGTCTTGATAACCCGATACAGGTAGTAGAGGTAAATTCTCTTCGTAGATTCAATGAGAGTGATATTCCTTTTGATAAACCTTCTAGCTTATGCCTGGATGAATTTAATAACTTCGTTGCCAAACAACAAAGTTTCAATGATTATGTTAGCAGACAATTGGAACAGAATGCTCGTATGCTTAGTCATTAAGTGCTTGTGTGGAGAGAAACGTCAATGATCTTAAGCTTCTGAGTAAACATGCCTCTATGGTTACTACTCAGATAGAACAAGTACTTAAGGCTCAGAATGACTTGCTCAATGAGTTGAATGACAATTTTGTCAGAGTCGTCACTAGAGGCGGTAGAATGACCCAGGAACCTTTGTATCCTGAGGGTCATCCCAAGAGAATTGAACAATATTATCAAGGAGTTAGCACTGATGCACCTAGTCATCCTAGAAAGAAGAAGAGAGATGATAGGAACCTACACGCTAGCAACCCTGATGCTGTTACACCTGAGAGTCCAAATGATGTCTCTGTTTCTGATGCAGAAACACAATCTGGTGATGAACATGAGCCTAATGATAATATCAATAGTGATGTTCATGATGATGCTCAACCTAGCAATGATAAGGATGTGGAGATTGAACCTGTTGATCTTGATAACCCACAGCCTAAGAATAAGAGATACGATAAGAATGAATTTGCTGCTAGGAAGCATGGTAAAGAAAGGGAACCATGGGTTCAGAAACCCATGCCCTTTCCTGCCAAACCATCCAAGAAAAAGGATGATGAGGATTTTGAGTGATTTGTTGAAATGATTAGACCTGTCTTTCTGCAAATGCGTTTGACAGATATGCTCAAACTGTCTCTGTATGCTAAGTACATGAAGGATATTGTGACTAATAAGAGGAGGATACCTGAGGTTGAGATTTCCACCATGCTCGTTAATTATACCTTCAAGGGTGGAACTCCTAAGAAACTAGGTGATCCCGGAGTGCCCACTATACCTTGCTCCATTGAAGGCATTTGCGAGGATGTGCCTGTGGTGGTTGCTAACGTCACTATCTTAACAGACTTTGTTATTCTGGATATTCCTTAGGATGATGCCATGGCGGTCATCCTTGGAAGACCCTTTCTAAACACTGCAGGGGCTGTTATTGATTGCAACAAAGGCAATGTCACTTTCCATGTCAACGGTAATGAGCATATAGTGTACTTTCCGAAGAAACAATATCGAGTACATTGCATCAATGCTATCGAAAAAACTTCATCGATTCTTATTGGGAGCTTTGAATAACATATACCTACTGTCAAGATGAAGTATGATTTGCTTGTTCGGGATATCCACATCCCCATTGAGGTAACCTAGTGACTATTCGAAAATTCTCCGTTTCCTTTTGCGATTCGAAAAAGTTTGTCAAGGAGACTTGATCAACCTCATTGATGGATTTCTTTCGATGACCATTAGATGGATGAATCGAGGAGTCACAAACCTCTCTTCCAAGCTTTCACTTTCGGTTGCTTAGAAGAAAAATGATAGATTTAGTTTAGTTTTCCCTGTTTTCTGTTTTAGCGTTTGGTAGAAAAGTACCCCAAAAATAAAAGTTCTCCGAATGTCCTGAAAATCAAGTATGATTTTTTCTGGAATTTTTGAAAAATTCTGAGACGGAGAGCTAGTCAGTGGGGCTGCACCAGTGGGCCACAAGCCCTCGAGGCGCGGGCACCCCCCAAGGCTTATGGGGCCCACGTGCACCCCCTCCACTCATTCTAGCTCCCATATGCTTCTCCTACCTCCAGAAAAAAATCGTTTCGCAGCTTAAACCCGTGTTCTTGCTCTTCTTGCTAGGATTTTCGATCTCCTTGTGCAAAGCACCATTCACCAAACTGTTTTGTGGAAATTGCTCCTTGGTATGTGACTCCTCCATTGGTCCAATTAGTTTTTGCTCTAGTGCCTTATACGTCGCGCATTTTTGCTGCCTTGGTGATTGATACGTCTCCAACGTATCTATAATTTTTGATGGTTCCATGCTATTATCTTGTCAACTTTGGATGTTTTATATGCATGAATATGCTATTTTATATCTTTTGTGGGACTAACCTATTAACTTAGTGCCAAGTGCCAGTTTCTGTTTTTTTCGTGTTTTTGACACTTTTTCACACGGAGTCCAGATGGAATAAAACTTTACGATGATTTTTTGGGACCAAAAGAGACCCCCGAAGGTTTGGAAGAAGGCCAGAAGAGCCACGAGGGAGTCACAAGCCCGGGAGCCCCCCCCCCTAGGCGGGGCTTAGCAGGCTTGTGATCTCCTCGTGGGCCCAACCGACGTAATTCCACCGCCATAAATTCCTATAAATTCAGAAACCCCCAAAATGAAACCTAAATCGGGAGTTCCGCCGCCGCAAGCCTCTGTAGCCACCAAAAACCAATCTGGAGCCCGTTCCAGCACCCTGCCGGAGGGGGAATCCATCTCCGGTGGCCATCTTCATCATCCCGGTGATCTCCATGACGAGGAGGGAGTAGTTCTCCCTCGGGGCTGATGGTATGTACCAGTAGCTATGTGTTTGATCTCTCTCTCTCTCGTGTTCTTGAGATGTCTTGATCTCGATGTACCGTGCGTTTCACTACTATAGTTGGATCTTATGATGTTCTTCCCCCTCTCCCTTCTTGTAATGAATTGAGTTTCCCCTTTGAAGTTATCTTATCGGATTGAGTCTTTGAGAACACTTGATGTATGTCTTGCACGTGTCTATCTGCGGTGATCAACTTGCGGGTTTGTGACATTGGGAACCTATGCATATGGGTTGGCACACGTTTGATTCATGTGAGTACTTGATGTATGTTTTGGTGCTCAACTTGTGGGTTCGTGACATTGGGAACCAATGCATAGGGGTTGGCACACGTTTTGACTCTCCGGTAGAAACTTCGGGGCACTCTTTGAAGTTCGATGTGTTGGTTGAATAGATGATTCTGAGATTGTGTGATGCATATTGTATAATCATGCCCACGGATACCTGAGGTGACAATGGAGTATCTAGGTGACATTAGGGTCTTGGTTGATATGTATCTTAAGGTGTTATGCTAGTACGAACTCTATGATGGATCGAACGGAAAGAATAGCTTCATGTTATTTTACTACGGACTCTTGAATAGATCGATCAGAAAGAATAACTTTGTGGTGGTTTCGTATCGACAATAATCTCTTCGTTTGTTCTCTGCTATTAGTGACTTTGGAGTGACTCTTTGTTGCATGTTGAGGGATAGTTATATTATCCAATTATGTTATCATTGTTGAGAGAACTTCACAAGTGAAAGTATGAACCCTAGGCCTTGTTTCCACGCATTGCAATACCGTTCGTGCTCACTTTTGTTACTAGTTACCTTGCTGTTTTTGTAATCTCAGATTACAAAGACCTATATCTACCATCCATATTGCACTTGTATCACCATCTCTTCGCCGAACTAGTGCACCTATACAACTTACCTTTGTATTGGGCGTGTTCGGGACACAAGAGACTCTTTGTTATTTGGTTGCAGGGTTGCTTGAGAGAGACCATCTTCATCCTACGCCTCCCGCGGATTGCTAAACCTTAGGTCACCCACTTGAGGGAAAATTCCTACTGTCCTACAAACCTCTGCACTTGGAGGCCCAACAACATCTACAAGGAGAAGGTTGCGTAGTAGACATCAAGCTCTTTTCTGGCGCCGTCGTCGGGGAGGCTAGGTAAGCGGCACTAACATCCCGTCAACGAAGCTCTTTTCTAGCGCCGTTGCCGGGGAGGTTAGCGCTTGAAGGTATATCTTTAGATCTTGCAATCGAATCTTTTTGTTTCTTGTTCTTTCTCTAGAAAACTACAAAAAAAGGAATTGAGGATGCCTCATATGCTCCATCTTTTCAATGTCTTTCGTGAGCATGATGGGAAGGAAAATTGTGCTGAAGTGCTGAAAGAAGAATTACATAGAATGCTTGGCATAGAATATGTGAATGATGAGCATGATTGCAATGTTGTTAGCACGAATTTTTCGAATACCCATGATGCTAATGATATGCAAAGCCACAAGCTTGGGGATGATATATTTGATGAAGATGATCTTTTTAGTTCTTCCACTTTGAATGATCAAAATTATTTTGATGAAAGCATGCCCCCTATCTATGATGATTATTGTGAGGATACTTATGCTATAAAGAAGAGGGATGATAAAACTTGTCATACTATCGAGAACCCCTTTGCTAAACCTTGCTTTTTCATTGTGGACACAATTTGTAGTGCTCAGGTCTTTTACGATACTCCCACTACTATTCTTGAGAATAGATTTCCTTATGTGGAGAGTAGTAAAATTCCTATGCTTGTAGATCATGAAAAGAAAGCCTTAGGTGTTGGTTATATTGTTGAATTCATTCATGATGCTATTGAAAATTACTATGAGAGAGGATCATATGCTTCTACTTATTGCAATAGTATCAAGCTTCCTCTCCATGTGTTGAAATTTTTGAAGCTATGCTTGTTTTTCCTTCCTATGCTAGTTGATTCTTGCTCCAACAAGTTGTTTGTTCACAAAATCCCTATGCATAGGAAGTGGGTTAGACTTAAATGTGCTAGCCATATGCTCCATGATGCTCTCATTGTGCTTCAATCCTTATCTTTTATATGAGCATCATTGAAATCATCATGCCTAGCTAAGGGCGTTAAACAATAGTGCTTGTTGGGAGGCAACCCAATGAATTTATCTTTTTCTTTTTGTTTTGTTGCGTCCACACCATCATAATTCTGTTATGATTGTGTCTTTTGTGTTTCTTTTTGTGTTTGAGCCAAGCAAAACCTTTATGACTAGTCTTGGTGATGGTTGTTTGATCCTGCTAGAAAAAGACAGAAACTTTTCGCTCACGAAATGATTTTTCATTTTTATTCACAAAGATATTTTGAGTTGATTCTTTTTGCTGATGGTTGATGTGCCTTTTTCCCAGGCAGTCGTAATTTTTAAGTATTTCTGAGGTGCAGAAGTATGGTTCTCATTCAGATCACTACATACTGTTATGTTTTTGACAGATTCTGTTTTCAATGCATAGTTCGCTTGTTTTGGTGTTTCCATAGATTATTTTGAGTGATATAAATTGTGGAAATAGTAAGATACAGTAGGAATTGTGTGAAAATAATTATAAGTCTTGTTTTGACAGTACCCAAGTGATTGATTTTCTCGTTATCATACTAACCCATCTCACGAAGTTCCGTTAAGTTTTGTGTTGTGAAGTTTTCAAGTTTTGGGTATAGTTTCGATGGACTATGGAACAAGGAGTGGCAAGAGCCTAATCTTGGGGATTCCCAAGGCACCCCAAAGCCATATTCAAGGACACCAAAGAGCCTAAGCTTGGGTATGCCCCGGGAAGGCATCCCCTCTTTCGTCTTCAATCCATCGGTAACTTTACTTGGGGCTATATTTTTATTCACCACATGATATGTGTTTTGCTTGGAGTGTCTTGTATCATAGGAGTCTTTTATTTTTGTTGTGTCACAATCGTCCTTGCTTCACACCTTTTGAGAGAGACATGCACTCATCGTGAATTTGCTAGAATGCTCATTATGCTTCACTTATATCTTTTGAGCTAGACCATTTTGCTCTATGTGCTTCCTTTTGATATTTAGAGCACGGCGGTGCGTTACTTGGTAGTTGGCTTGTGCTATGAAAGTAGTCCCAAAGGTGACAGGTACCCAAAGAGGATACAAAAACTTCCATCTTCATGTGCATTGAGTAGAATGAAAAGTTTGAATCCTCTCAATTAGTTTTGACACGTGGATTTGGTAATATTAAGAGTTATGTTAGTACAGTGTTGTGAATCTAGAAATACTTGTGTTGAAGTTAGTGATTCCCGTAACATGCACATATGGTGAACCGCTATGTTAGGAAGTCGGAGCATAATTGATCTATTGATTGTCATACTTTGTGTTGCGGTCGGGATCGCGCGATGGTTAACACCTACCAACCCTTCCCCTAGGAGTATGCGTTTAACACTTTGTTTCGATTACTAATAAAAACTTTCGCAATAAGTATGTGAGTTCTTCATGACTAATGTGAGTCCATGGCATAGATGCACTTTCACCTTCCACCATTGCTAGCCTCTCTAGTATCGCGCAATTTTCGCCAGTGCACAAACCCACCATCTGCCTTCCTCAAAACAGCCACCATACCTACCTACTATGGCATTTTCATAGCCATTCCGAGATATATTGCCATGCAAATCCCACTATTCCGTCTCATGACTTGTGCTATCACTCTCATATTGCCATTGCATGATCGTAAGATTGCTAGCGAGATGTTTCAACGTCATACGCCAAGCTAGATCGTTGCACATCCCAGTACACTGCCGGAGGCATTTCCTATAGAGTCATCATCGTTCTGAGCTTTGAGCTATGAGTAAATAAAGTGTGATGATCATCATTATTAGAGCATTGTCCCATGTGAGGAAATAATAAAAAAAGGCCAAAGTTGCCCACAATAAAAAAGAGAAAAAAAAGAGGCCCAAGAGCCCAAAAAAAGAGAGAGAAAAAGAGAGAAGGGACAATGCTACTATCTCTTTCCACACTTGTGCTTCATAATAGCACCATGTTCTTCAGGATTGAGAGCCTCTCATTTCGTCACCACCATATGCTAGTGGAAATCTTTATTATATAACTTGGCTTGTATATTCCAATGATGGGCTTCCTCAAAATTGCCCTAGGTCTTTGTGAGCAAGCAAGTTGGATGCACACCCACTAGTTATCCTTTTGAGCTTTCACATACTTATAGCTCTAGTGCATCATTCGTATGGCAATCCCTACTCATTCACATTGATATTTATTAATGGGAATCTCCATAGCCCTTTGATACGTCGAGTCAATGTGACCATCTCCTCCTTTTTGTCTCACAACCACCACCACACTCTATTCCACCTATAGTGCTATATCCATGGCTCACGCTCATGTATTGAGTGATAGTTATAAGAAGTTTGAGAAAGTAAGAGTACGAAAACAATTACATGGCCAATACCGGCGTTGTGCATGATTTAAATTAGTTGTGTGGGGATGATGGAGCGTAGCCAGACTATATGATTTTGTAGGGATAACTTTCTTTGGCCTTGTTATTTTGAAAGTTCATGATTACTTTGCTAGTTTGCTTGAAGTATTATTGTTTTCATGTCAATAGAAAACTATTGTTTTGAATCTTACGGATCTGGACATTCATGTCACACGAAAGAAGTTACAAAGGACAACTATGCTAGGTAGCATTCCACATCAAAAATTCAGTCTTTATCACTTCCCTACTCGAGGACGAGCAGGAGTTAAGCTTGGGGGTGCTTGATATGCCTCCAATGTATCTATAATTTTTTATGGTTCCATGCTATTATCTTTTCAACGTTGGATGTTTCATATGCATGAATATGCTATTTTATATCTTTTTTGGGACTAACCTATTAACTCAGTGCCAAGTGCCAGTTTCTGTTTTTTCCGTGTTTTTGACCCTTTTTTAGACGGAGTCGAAATGGAATAAAACTTTACGATGATTTTTTTGGACCAAAATATACCCCCCAAGGTTTGGAAGAAGGCCAGAAGAGCCATGAGGGAGTCACAAGCCCGGGAGGCACCCCCCCCCTAGGCGGGGCCTAGCAGGCTTGTGGCCTCCTCGTGGGCCCAACCGACGTAATTCCACCGCCATAAATTTCTTATAAATTCAGAAACCCCCAAAATGAAACCTAGATCGGGAGTTCCGCCGCCGCAAGCCTCTGTATCCACCAAAAACCAATCTGGAGCCCGTTCCAGCACCCTGCCGGAGGGGGAATCCATCTCCGGTGGCCATCTTCATCATCCCGGCGATCTCCATGACGAGGAGGGAGTAGTTCTCCCTCGGGGCTGAGGGTATGTACCAGTAGCTATGTGTTTGATCTCTCTCTCTCTCGTGTTCTTGATATGTCTTGATCTCGATGTACCGTGGGCTTTGCTACTATAGTTGGATCTTATGATGTTCTTCCCCCTCTCCCTTCTTGTAATGAATTGAGTTTCCCCTTTGAAGTTATCTTATCGGATTGAGTCTTTGAGAACACTTGATGTATGTATTGCACGTGTCTATCTGCGGTGATCAACTTATGGGTTTGTGACATTGGGAACCTATGCATATGGGTTGGCACACGTTTGATTCATGTGAGTACTTGATGTATGTTTTGGTGATCAACTTGCGGGTTTGTGACATTGGGAACCTATGCATAGGGGTTGGAACACGTTTTGAATCTCCGGTAGAAACTTCGGGGCACTCTTTGAAGTTCTATGTGTTGGTTGAATAGATGATTCTGAGATTGTGTGATGCATATTGTATAATCATGCCCACGGATACCTGAGGTGACAATGGAGTATCTAGGTGACATTAGGGTCTTGGTTGATATGTATCTTAAGGTGTTATTCTAGTACGAGCTCTATGATGGATCGAACGGAAAGAATAGCTTCGTGTTATTTTACTACGGACTCTTGAATAGATCGATCAGAAAGAATAACTTTGTGGTGGTTTCGTACCCGACAATAATCTCTTCGTTTGCTCTCCGCTATTAGTGACTTTGGAGTGACTCTTTGTTGCATGTTGAGGGCAAGTTATATGATCCAATTATGTTATCATTGCTGAGAGAACTTCACTAGTGAAAGTATGAACCCTAGGCCTTGTTTCCATGCATTGAAATACCGTTCGTGCTCACTTTTGTTACTAGTTACCTTGCTGTTTTTGTAATTTCAGATGACAAAGACCTATATCTACCATCCATATTGCACTTGTATCACCATCTCTTCGCCGAACTAGTGCACCTATACAACTTACCTTTGTATTGGGTGTGTTGGGGACATAAGAGACTCTTTGTTATTTGGTTGCAAGGTTGCTTCAGAGAGACCATCTTCATCCTACGCCTCCTGTGGATTAATAAACCTTAGGTCACCCACATGAGGGAAAATTTCTACTATCCTACAAACCTCTGCACTTGGAGGCCCAACAATGTCTACAAGGAGAAGGTTGCGTAGTAGACATCAATGACCCTGTTCTTGAGCTTTGCATGCTAATTTTGTCTTCTCCTTTGTGTTTGCTTGCAGATTTCAGCTTAGTCCAATGCACGAGCACTATTATTGTTCACATCATTCGGTCGTGCAAGTGGAAGGCAATAATGACGATATATGATGAAGTGACTGAGCCTGGAAAAGCTGGTATGAACTTGATCTATTTTGTTTTTGTAAATATGACTAGCTCATCGTTCCATATTTAGCTTTGTTGTGAGAGAAACATGTTTGCAATGACAACTTAGAGATCATAGTTTCTGATGCCATGCTTAATTAGCTAGGAGCTTATAATGGTTTGTCTTGGATGCCAACTTGAATTTTGAGATGACTATGATGTAGTATGATAGGATGGTATCCTCCTTGGAATGATTCAAGTGGCTTGACTTGGCGCATGTTTACGCATGTAGTTGAAACAAAATCAACATAGCCTCTATGATATTCATGTTCATGGTAATTAATGTCCTACTCATGCTTGCACTCAATGTTGGTTAATCTCAATGCATTTTGATGACTTTTGTCGCTCTCTAGTTGGTCGCTTCCCAGTCTTTTGCTAGCCTTCACTTGGACTAAGCGGGAATACTACTTGTGCATCCACTTCCATAAACCCAAAGTTGTTCCATATGAGTCTAGCATACCTACCTATATGCGGTATCTACCTGCCGTTCCAAGTAAATTTGCATGTGCCACTCTCTAAACCTTCAAGAAATAATCTGTTTTGAATGCCCGAACCGCTCATGTGGTGACAGGGGGCTATCAGTATCGTCCATGCTAGGCATGTTATCCTCGATATGTGTTTATTCACTATCATTCACGAGAAAGGGCCCGGTAATTGGAATGCCCAGTTCCATGCTCAAATCGAAAAGATAATTGCAAACAAAACTCCCCCTGGATTGATGTTGGTATGGACGGCACCCGAGTATTCGGCTAGTCGTGGAGTGTGATTGATCGGTGGTGGGGGAGTCAAAACTTTACTTTTCTATGTGGGAACCGCCTATAGCATGTGTATCGTGGAAGATGGTGAAAACTCTTAGTCATTGCGTTGACAATGAAAGCGTGCCACCCAAAATTATTATCTCTGTTTTAAAAGCTTGAGCTCTGGCACCTCTGCAAATCAAGGCTTCCCTCAGCGAAGGGCCTGTCTATTTATGTTTCTGTTGAGTCATCCTCTTCTTATAAAAGCACCAATTAAAGAGCACCTCTGTCATTTTTATGCCTTGCTTTTAACCGTGATTGAGTATGACTGTGACTAGATATTCTTTGCCATGAATTACAACGTTTAGTCAGCCCTTGGTCTTTGAAGGTGCTCTGCATTTTTGTTTTGCGGTCTCAGAAAGAGCTAGCGAGATACCATCTGTTCGTACTGCTTCATGATTGTTTTGATTGAAGTTTTGACGTTTGAAACTTACTATTATTGCTCGCTAGTTGAATATGCCTTTGATATGAGTTCACCGTGAGACCTAGATGTCATTTGCTTATGTGGTTTGCTTGTGATCTTGCTGAATTCTGGATATGAGTTAGACAGAGTTCGTAAAAGTTTTTATTTTGTCTCTTTCAGTTTGTCAACTGAATTGCTTGGGGACAAGCATGGTTTTAAGCTTGGGGGAGTTGATACGTCTCCATTTTATCTATTTTTCCAAACTCTTTTGCCCTTGTTTTGGACTCTAATTTGCATGATTTGAATGGAACTAACCCGGACTAACGTTGTTTTCAGCAGAATTGCCATGGTGTTGTTTTTGCGCAGAAATAAAAGTTCTTGGAATGACCTGGAAATTTACGGGGATTTTTTGTGGAATATATAAAAAATACTGGCGCAAGAATCAACCGGAGGGGTGGAGCTGAGAGCCCACAAGCCCACCAGGCGCGGGCCCCCCTGGCACGCTTGTGGGGCCCACGAAGCTCCATCTCCTCCAATCTCAGCTCTATTTAGTCCCTTTCATCCGGAAAAGAAAATCAAGGAAGAGAGTTCATCGCGTTCTACAATACGAAGGCGCCGCCACCTCCTGTTCTTCCTCTGGAGGGCAGATCTGGAGTCCGTTTTGGGCTCCGGAGAGGGGAGATCGTCGCCATCGTCATCACCAACCTTCCTTCATTACCAATTCCTTGATGTTTTTCATCGTTTGTGAGTAATCTCATCGTAGGCTTGCTGGACGGTGATGGGTTGGATGAGATCTATCATGTAATCGAGTTAGTTTTGACAGGGATTGATCCCTAGTATCCACTATGTTCTAAGATTGATGTTGCTACTACTTTGCCAGGCTTAATGCTTGTCACTAGGGCCCGAGTGCCATGATTTCAGATCTGAACCTATTATATTCTCGCCAATATATGTGTGTTCTTGATCTTATCTTGCAAGTTGTAGTCACCTACTATATGTTATGACCCGGCAACCCCGGAGTGACAATAGCCGAAACCACTCCCGGAGATGACCATAGTATGAGGAGTTCATGTATTCACTAAGTGTTAATACGTTGGTCCGGTTCTTTATTAAAAGGAGAACCTTAATATCCCGTAGTTTCCATTAGGACCCCGCTTCCACGGGAGGGATGGACAATAGATGTCATGCAAGTTATTTTCCCTAAGCACATATGACTACATACGGAATACATACCTACATTACATTGACGAACTGGAGCTAGCTACATATCTCTCTGTGTAATAACTGTTGCATGATGAATAGCATCCGGCATAATCATCCATCACCGATCAAATGCCTACGAGTTTTTCCTACTGGTCCTTGCTACGTTACTTTGCTGCTACTGTTGTCACTGCTGCTACTGTTACTCTGGTGTTGTTACTGTTACTCTGTTGCTACTCTTGCTATCACACTAGTCTACTACTGATACTTTTCTAGTGGGTTATCAGGAGGCCACAAGCCTGCAGGGCGTGCCCTAGGGGGTGGCCGCGCCCCCTGGCTTGTGGGCCCCCTATAGGTCTCCTAACCCTAATTCTTGTCCTATAAATTCCCAAATATTCCAGAAACACCAAAAATAGAAACGAGAATACTTTTCCGCTGCCGAGAGCCTCTATTCCCGTGATATCCAATCTGGGAAACTTTTCCGGTAATCTGCTGGAAGGGGAATTTATCACGGAGGACATCTACATCAACTCCATTGCCCCTCCGATGATGCGTGAGTAGTTCACCATAGACCTACGGGTCCATAGGTAGTAGCTAGATGGCTTCTTCTCTCTCTTTGATCTTCAATACCATGTTCTTCATGACCTTCATGGAGATCTATCCGAGTTAATACTCTTTTGCGGTGTGTTTGTCGAGATCCGATGAATTGTGGGCTTATGTTCACAGTATCTATGAATATTATTTGAGTCTCTTCTGAATTCTTGTATGCATGATTTTATATCTTAGCAAGTCTCTTCGATTTATTGGTTTGGTTTGTCCAACTAGATTGGTAATTCTTGCAATGGGAGAAGTGCTTAGTTTTGGGTTCAATCTTGTAGTGTCCTCACCCAGTGACAAAGTAGGGTTAGTGAGGCCCGTATTGCATTGTTGCCATCGAGAATGAAAAGATGGGGTTTTCATCATATTGCTTGAGTTTATCCCTCTACATCATGTCGTCTTACCTAATGCGTTACTCTGTTCTTTATGAACTTAATACTCTAGATGCAGGCAGGAGTCGATCGATGTGTGGAGTAATAGTAGTAGATGCAAAATCATTTCGATCTACTTGACACGGACGTGATGCCTATATGCATAATCATTGCCTTGGATATTTTCATAATTATTCGCTTTCCTATCAATTGCTCGACAGTAATTTGTTCACCCATCGTATTATTTTCCTTTATGAGAGAAGCCTCTAGTGAAACCTATGTCCCCCGGGTCTATTTTCCATATTATACTTTCTGAACTATACACCAAAAATACCAAAAATATATTGCTCCTATTTATTTACTTTTGTGTTACTTTTAGTTCTATCAATCTTTTATATCTATCTCTATTAGATCTCATCCTTGCAAATAACTTTGAAGGCATTGACAACCCCTTTTTAGCATTGGGTGCAGGTGTTTGATTGTTTGTGTAGGTACTATGCTTGGTGCCTTGCTTGTTCCTCCTACTAGATTGATACCTTGGTTCTCAACAAACTGGGGGAAATACTTATCTACTTCGCTGCATCACCCTTTCCTCTTCAAGGGAAAACCAACGCAAGCTCAAGAGTTAGCAAGATGGATTTCTGGCGCCGTTGCCGAGGAGGATAGATAGCAAGATCAACCCTACCAAGTACCCATCACAAACTCATCTCTTGCATTTAC
This sequence comes from Hordeum vulgare subsp. vulgare, assembly GCF_904849725.1. NCBI lineage: Eukaryota > Viridiplantae > Streptophyta > Magnoliopsida > Poales > Poaceae > Hordeum > Hordeum vulgare. The sequence goes on along the minus strand of NC_058522.1, from coordinate 326,636,799 downwards.
ATTATTTGCCTCTCATTTTCCTGTCCCCCACTTCACCAATTTGCCGTTTTATTCGCCTTTTTCTTGCCGGATCTCTTTTTGTCTACTTGTGTTACCTTGTGCAATGATCTATTGATATGGATCCTCATCCACTTACAAATCTTTGCAAGGGATCAAATTATGATGAACCAATTGCTAGTGAGTTGAGTGAACTTGATTATCTCCATGAAGTTTTGCTTGATATTCGTGAATCTGAAAATTGCGATGAAGTGATTCACGATGTTTCCTTGAATGAAAAGGATGATTGCAATGATATTATTATAAATTCTATTAATATCAATTGTGCTAATGATATGCAAACCCACAAGCTTGGGATGCTATATTTGATAAGTTTTCCATGACAACTATGTATTGCAATGATCATGATTGGGGTGATAATGCTTCTTATGATCTTGATAATTTATCTAATACTCTTGATGAATATGATATCGAAAGTGGATTTGGAAGAGTGTAAACTTTAAGTAAAAAAGAATCCCACATATTTGGAGAGTGTTCAATCTTATGAATTTTTTGATAAAAGTGGGTTTGGAGAGGTCATGACTTTAGTTAATGTTAATCCCACTACCTTGGAAGATTCTAAGACTTTTATACATGTGGATCATAAAAATAATGCTTTATGTGATAGCTATATTGTTTAATTTATTCATGATCCTACTTAAAATTACTATGAGAGAGGAACATATGCTTTTACATATTGCAATAATATCAAGTTTCCTCTCTGTGTTAGAAATTTTGAAGTTATACTTGTTTTCCCTTCCTATGCTAATTGATTCTTGTTCCCATATTTTGTTTGCTCACAAAATACCTATGCATGGGAAGTGGGTTAGACTTAAATATGCTTTCTAGGTGATTCATGATGCTCTGTTTATGTTTCAATTATTTACCTTTATGCGAGCATCATTGAAATCGTTATGCCTACCTAGGTGCGTTAAACAATAGCGCTTGTTGGGAGGCAACCCAATTTTATTTTTATGCTTTTGTTTTTAGCTTCTACTTTTTAGTTTTGCACACATTATTACCTCTATAGTAATTGTGTTTTCTTGTTTTAATTTGTGTTTGAGCCAAGTAAGACCTTTGGGATGGTGTACGGTGTTTGCAAGTTGATTTTGCTGAAAAACAGGAACTTTCGCTCTTAGTCCAGGATATTTGGAAATTAGCTGGAATGTTCTTTTGATCTGAAATTTTTACACAAGATTGATAGACAAATTGTCCTGATTTTCTAATCTGTCAGAATTTTTAGAGTTATAGGAGTATTCGAAGTATAGAGATTGCTACAAACTATTCTGTTTTTGACATATTATGTTTTCTTTGTGTTCTTGGCTTATTTTTATGAATCTATGGGTTGTATCGGGGGGTATGAACCATGGAGAAGTTGGAATACAATAAATATTACACCAATATAAATAAAGAATGAGTTCACAACAGTACCAAAAGTGGTGATTTATTTTTCTCATACTAACGAATCTCATGAGTTTTCTGTTGAGTTTTGTGTTGTGAAGTTTTCAAGTTTTGGGTAAAGATTTGATGGACTATCGAATAAGGAGTGGCAAGAGCCTAAGCTTAGGGATGACCAAGGCACCCCAAGCCATATTCAAGGATACCAAAGAGCCTAAGATTGGGGATGCCCCGGAAGGCATCCCCTCTTTCGTCTCAATCCATCAATAAATTTACTTGAGGCCACATTTTTATTCACCACATGATATGTGTTTTGCTTGGAGCATCTTGTATGATATTAGTCTTTACTTTTTAGTTTTCCAAAATCATCCTTGCTGCACACATATTTTGAGAGAGACACGCTAAATCGTGAATTTATTAGAATACTCTATGCGCTTTACTTATATCTTTTGAGCTAGGCAATGTTGCTCTAGTGCTTCACTTATATCTTTTAGAGGGTGTTTTATTTTATAGAAATTATTGAACTCCCTTACTTCCATTATATTATTTTTAGAGTCTTTAAACAACATGGTAATTGGTTTAGGTTATGAATTTAGTCCTAATATAATGGGCATCCAAGAGGGATATAATAAAAACTTTCATATTAAGTGCATGGAATACGATGAGAACTTTCATTCCTTGCATATAGTTTTGAGATATGAAGATGGTAATATGAGAGTTATGCTAGTAAGTAAGTGTGAATTGGAATAAGTACTTGTGTTAAAGCTTGTGATTCCCGTAGCATGCACGTATGGTGAACCGTTATGTGATGAAGTCGGAGCATGATTTGTTTAATGATTGTCAACCTTTGTGTGGAGGTTGGGATCGCACCATGGTTAACTCGTACCAACCCTTCCCCTAGGAGCATGCGTCTAATACTTTGCTTCGATAACTAATAGGCTTTTGCAATAGGTATGTGAGTTTTTTTGACTAATGTTGAGTTCATGGATTATACACACTCTCGCCCTTCCACCTTTGCTAGCCTCTCTAGTACTGTGCAACTTTCGCCGGTACATTAAACCCACCTTCCTCAAAACATCCACCATATCTACATATTATGTAATTTTCATAGCCATTCCGAGATATATTTCCATGCAACAGCACCGTCCCTTTTTTAAGACACACACCATCACTTCCATATTACTTATAGAGTCATATTTTGTTGTAGATATCGAGTTGTAATCTTTGAGTTGTAAGTAAATAGAAGTGTGATGATTTGCATTATTAGAGCATTGTCCCATGTGAGAAAAGGATGATGGAAGCTATGATTCCCTCACAAGTTGGGATGAGTCTCCGGACTTTACAAAAAAAAAGAGGCCAACGAAGCCCATAAAAAAAAGAGGCCAAAAATGCCCACCAAAAAAATGAGAGAAAGAGAGAAGGGACAATGCTACTATTTTTTTCCGCACTTGTGCTTCAAAATAGCACAATGTTATTCATATAGAGTCTCCTATTTTGTCATTTTCATATAACTAGTGGAATTTCATCTTTTGCACAAACCACTTAGTTTTCTTTTTGAGCTTTCATACACTTATAGCTCTAGTGCATTTGTTGCATAGAAATCCCTACTCACTCACATTGATATCTATTGATGGGCATCTCCATAGCCCGTTGATATGCCTAGTTGATGTGAGACTATCTTCTCCTTTTTTTTCAACCTCGACCATATTCTATTTCACCTATAGTGTTATATCCACGGCTCACGCTCATGTATTGCGTGAGTTGAAAATGTTTGAGAACATAAAAAGTGTGAAACAATTGCTTGACTTTCATCATGGTTGTGCAAGATTTAGATACTTCATGTGGCGAAGATGGAGCATAGCCAGACCATATGATTTTGTAGGGATAACTTACTAAGACCATGTTATTTCGAAAGGACACAGTTGCCTTGTTAGTATGCTTGAAGTATATTATTGTTTTTATGTCAATATTAGACTTTTGTTTCGAATCTTATGGATCTGAATATTCATGCCACAATAAAGAATTTTACATGGATAAATATGTAAGGTAGCATTCCACATCAAAAATTCTCTTTTTATCATTTACCTACTCGAGGACGAGCAGGAATTAAGCTTAGGGATGGTTGATACGTCTCCAACATATCTATAATTTTTGATTGTTCCATGCTATTACATTATCTGCTTTGGATGTTTTACATGCATTAATATGCTATTTTATATTATTTTTGGGACTAACCTATTAATCTAAAGCCTAGTGTCAGTTCATGTTTTTCCACGTTTTTGAGTATTGCAGATAAGGAATATACAACGGAGTCCAAACAGAATAAAATCTCTAGAATGATTTTTCTTGGACCAGAAGAAACCTGCCAGAATTGGAGAAGGTGACAAGACACCTGCCGGGAGACGACAAGCCTACAGGGCGCGCCCTAGGGGGGGCGCGTCCCCTGGCTTGTGGGCCCCCTGCTGCTCTCCTAACCCTAATCCTTGGCCTATAAATTCCCAAATATTCCCCCAATACTAAAAAGAGACAAAAAATACTTTTCTGCCACCGAGAGCCTATGTTCCCGTGAGATCCAATATGGGAGCCTTTTCTGGTAATATGTCGGAAGGGGAATTGATCATGGAGGGCATCTACATCAACTCCATTACCCCTCCGATGATGCGTGAGTAGCTCACCACAGACCTACGGATCCATAGCTAATAGCTAGATGGCTTCTTCTCTCTCTTTGATCTTCAATACCATGTTCTTCATGATCTTCATAGAGATCTATTCGATGTAATGATCTTTTGCGGTGTGTTTGTCGAGATCCGATGAATTGTGGGTTTATGTTCAGATTATCTATGGATATTATTTGACTCTCTTCTGAATTCTTATATACATGATTTCATATCTTAGCAAGTCTCTTTGAGTTATTGGTTTGGTTTGGCCAATTGTATTCGTAATTCTTGCAATGGGAGAAGTGCATAGTTTCGGGTTCAATCTTGCGGTGTCCTCATCGAGTGACAAAGTAGGGGTAGCGAGGCACGTATTTCATTGTTGCCATTGAGGATAAAAAGATGTGGTTTTCATCATATTGCTTGAGTTTATCCATCTACATCATGTCATCTTACCTAATGCGTTACTCTGTTCTTCATGAACTTAAAACTCCAGATATAGGCAGGAGTCGATCGATGTGTGGAGTAATAGTAGTAGATGTAGAATCATTTCGGTCTACTTGACACGGACGTGATGCCTATATGCATAATCATTGCCTTGGATATCTTCATAATTATTCACTTTTCTATCAATTGCTCGACAGTAATTTGTTCACCTACCGTATTATTTTCCTTTATGAGAGAAGCCTGTAGTGAAACCTATGGCCCCAAGTCCATTTTCCATATTATACTTTCAGATCTATACATCAAAAATGCCAAAAATATATTGCTGCTATTTATTTACTTTTGTTTTACTTTTAGATCTATCAATCTTTTATATCTATCTCTATCATATCTCATCCTTGCAAATAACTGTGAAGGGATTGACAACCCCTTTTTAGCATTTTGTGCAAGTGCTTGATTGTTTGTGTAGGTACTATGATTGGGGCCTTGCTTGTTCCTCCTACTGGATTGATACCTTGGTTATCAACAAACTGAGGGAAACACTTATCTACTTTGCTGCATCACCCTTTCCTATTCAAGGGAAAACCAGCACAAGGTCAAGAGGTAGCAGTAGGCAACGAGACATAAAAAAAGAAACAAGACAACTAGCATGGCATTGATAGTAATGGTATCTAGGAAAATGGTCATCTTGCTTGAGATCCCGCTTGGAAAAGAACGAATCCGTGAAGCAGAAGAACCGACGTAGTCAAACGGATCCTCACATTCCTAAGCGGTTCTTCATCTAAATCTTTGCAAGGCTTTAATCTTATTCTTTTCAACCTTAATTATTTTTCTATCATCCTTTCATCCTAGTGTTCTCCAAGTGGTTCTTCATGGTGATTCATCAAGGTTTCAATTCTTTCTGGAAGTGTTCTTCAACATTCTTGTTGGAGAGTCTCAAATATCCTGTGTCTTGCATTTCAAAGTGCAATTCTTCCTACTTTTTCCTTTGAGGTGGTGTTATAGCATTCTTGTTACTGGAGGAGTCTCGAAGAGAATTTGTTTCAAGAATGAGATAATTAAACCCACCAATTCCTTCAATCATGAGATATTTCAACCCATGATTTCTTCATTGAGCTATCTATAAGGATTGTTGCTATTATGGTGTTGCCATTAATCCAAGTTTTCAATGTTTCCTCTTCGTGTAAGAAGTTTTCATATCTTGTTTCTCCCAATGAATCAATTGTTTTCCACTTGTGGCTGGTTGTCACCTCATTGTTGAGATGGTTTTCATAAGTCCACTAGAAGCTTGTTCTTTCCGTTGTTCGTTTGCCAACAACTGCGTTCAATTCTTCTTGCAAGGCTGCTTGTCAAATTCAATTGTCATAGTAGTTGCCATTCTCTTCTTCATTCTTTCTTCCCAATGATCTAGTTTCTATTCTCTTGTTCCGTAGTTGTTGTGACGTTGCTCTCTTTTATCCATTACCTAGTTGCCAAGATAGTGTTCTTTCCTTTCTTATTCATTTTACTGAAGTGTTGCTGAAATTTTGTTAGAATTCTTGCTTGTTCTTCATGTCATTCTTCAACCTCTTTGAAACCTTCAAGGATCGTTGGTTTCACTCGTTTGTGAAAGAAACAACTAAGTTTTTACCTCTTGCTTTCTCTTGCTCTTCCCCTTTCATTCTTTGATCTGAAAGTGCGTTATATTGACTTGAGGGGGGTGATTAGGTGATTTTTAGAATTTCATCACTGAGGAAATTCCTTTTGAGGAAATTCCTCACTGATGACTAACTTGCAGCGAAAACAACAAAGGATAAGGAGTGCAAAGTTTCACTACAACAATTTTCAAGGTGATGAATATAAAAAGCAATTTGCACACTATGTAGGCACAGAGAAAACAGGTGAAGAATAACTCGCGTGAAGAATTTGGGGTTGAGGAATTTCAGAGAAAGTATTCAGCAAATTCTTCAAACAGTGACAATGAAAATCTTCAACATACAATATGAGGAATTGAAAGAGTTGACGAAATAGAACCCGTTTCACAGTGAAGACAGTGGTTGATGATCCAGTTCCAACTGCTGTGACAGTTGTACATCTGGTTTAGAGCGGCTTGGTATTGAAACCAAAAGACACACAGTCCCTGCCGTATTCTCCTTGGGCTAAGAACACACAGTCCTCTCCCAGCACTCGTGGTAAGTCTTCAGGGCAGACTTCCAAACCCTCACAAACTTGGTCAGCTGGCGATCCACAATTGACTACTGGATTGCTCTAGAGCATGACACCTAACCGTCTGGAGGATGCATAGTCCTCAAAGGTAAAAGGCTTCAGTCCCACACAGGAACAACTTCTTCAGTGATGCTCAATCACTTGGTTTTGGTTTGTGGTTTGGTCTTTTGGGTATTTCCTCACTGATGAATTACTCTCGATGACTCTGAGGAATTTCGGTTGCTCTTATGACAAGTGTTAGTTTCCAACGGAGCAGCCAACCAGCAAATGGTTGTGGGGGCGGTTATTTATAGCCTGGCAGCATCCCGACATGATTTGACATTAAGGCTCTTAAATAATACGACTGTTGGTGTGGATAAGATCAGTGATGTGGCGCGACTTGCGGTAACGGTCGGGACCCTCAACTGTGACAGTCCTCGTGCCTTTCATATTCCTCTCATGAGGCTTTTGGTAGGATTAGGCTTGGGTTGAGCATCATGACGAAATTGATTCCAAAGTGTTACTTTGACCCCCTTTAACAGTACGGTGTTCCTATGACTCAAGAGTGAAGAAAATAAAACAGAAAGAATAAATCTTCATGCTTCAAAGTCTTCAGATTGATTTTCTTCAAGACACACCGAATTCCTCAGCTTCAATATCTTCATGAGGAATATCAATTTCATCGCAATTTCTTCGCGATCAAAGTCTTCAGCAGAAGACCAATTTCTTCAGCCGAAGATATACATTTTTAGGGGTCGATATTCATCTAATATTCCAATCTCCTTAGCGACTTATAGATCATGTGTACACTCATGAACACATTAGATACTTAACCTATAAGTCTTCAAACCACCAAAATCACTAAAGGGCACTAGATACACTTACAATCTCCCCCTTTTTGGTGGTTGATGACAATTAGGTTAAGTCTTCAACAGGGATAAAAATACGAAGTGTAAATACTCATTTGAGGTTGAAATCAAGATACAAAGAGACTCCCCTTGAAGATGTGCATATCTTGAGGATTTTGCTTTTCACAGCAAATGCACATTGATGATTTATATCATGGAGATCTCCCCCCGAGTCTTGTAAATCATGCATATAGTATGAAGAAATTGAGAATGCATGATGAGAAATGGTATCTGACGAATTACAGCATGCGTGCATTAATATTTTGGGGAATAAGCATGCGAAGAAAAAACGTTCAAACGCGTTAGAGTACCATCGGCTTAAGTTACAACTCATTACATAAAACACTTCAGAAGAGCCAAGAGTTTGCAACCTAATCAAGTTCATAAGCCCCCAAAATATATCCCGCATGAAGACTAACTCTCAGATTTCTCCCCCTTTGTCATCAAGTGACAAAAAGGGACAAAGCTGAGGACTAACGCCCCGTGAAGACTTTCACTTCTTGGTTGTTGAGGAAGACGCGTGAGGATTCTTGGGAGAAGGCTTCCTCCTTGGACCAGTGGCAGTGTGTTGTTGTTCTTCATCAGATTCTGTAGTGCGGAATGAAGAAAACGAACTGTCGTCAAGGTCTGGAACTAGAATTGGCCTGAATTTCTTCTTTGGTGGCCATGACCAGACGAAGTCCTGTGTAAACTCCAATTCTTAAAGTTCAGCTGGAGTCTTCAAATGAGCCAATATGGCCCAGGTGCGATCAAAAACCTCAAGAAGATAATGATGATTAAGCTTCACTGCATTCTGAGTCTCATTGAGGGTTTTCAAAATGGCGCCAAACTGGCGGTTGACCCACTTGTGATTGCGAGCTACCTTTTGACGAAGACTAAGGAGTAGCTCTCTGGTATTCATCACCCTTGGAGAAAACAGGACTTGGAGGCTGGGTTTCAGTACCATCCCATGAAGAATATGCATCTGGCTCACGAAAATGGCCATCAAGGGGTCGACTGCCTTCATCGATCATAGACTTGCCTTTTCCTTCAACTGCCTCGAAAGTCTTCTTGTTGACCCTGATCGGAGGCATATATCCAATGTGGTTATGGAAATCTGCATGATAGTTGATGCCTGACCTGCGTCTGATGAATCTCATGATCCATGGAGCGTAAATCTTCAATTCAAAAGGTGACATAGCATTGTCAGCCAGAGTCCTCAAGAAGAAATTGTGAAGATTTATGGGGATGCCATGGATGATGTTGAAGAGGTTATTCTTCATGATGCCTACAACATCTTCTTCATCATCATGGCCCTTGATTTGCGCAAGAACACTGCAGAGGATTCTGTAAACAGTCCTGGGTCCATACTTCAGTTCATGGACCAGGAAGGTTGTTCTTGGTCGTTGGCCCTTGGCCAAAGACTTCATGAGGACTTCCATTAGCTCGTTGGGAAGCTCCCGTTCATCATACATCTTCACAGCATTTTCTGAAGGAATAGACACAGGAAGTACTTGCAGCAGCTCCTTTGCAGGGGCCTTGAAGTGTGTGTGTTGCGTCATCCAATCTAGCACCCAAGTGTTGATATCTGTTGGATCTCCAGAGATATGTAGAGTTGCATAGAATTTAAGAACGATGTCGTTGTTCCAATCGCAGATATCAGAGAAAAGTGGGAGCAGTCCTGCTTCATGAAGGACGTTGAGGACTAGGGCGAAGCAAGGAATTTCTTCAAGCTCAACATGAGGAATATGCATGTGCTAAAAGATTTTGTTTCTTCCACAAAGCACATATATATAATAGTTGAGCTGAGTCCTTGTCCAAAACTTCATGTGCCTGATCTGAGGCTTGTCATAAGGATTTTCTTCGATGAAATACATGCGTTCTTCATAGAACGCTTCCTTCTGAAACTTTGGCCGCTTGGAGAAGGGCTGACGCTGTGTGGGCTGAAGGTTTTGCTGCTTTCCTTGAGGAGAGACAATCATGGCAGTCTTAGGATTGACAACCACAAGAGTAGTTTCTGTATTTGGCGCGGGGGCATTTTCTTCAACATGTTCCTCGGGATGAGGAATTTCATCAGCTTGTGCTTCAGGTTGAGGATTCTGCTCCGGGTGAGGATTTTCTTCTTCCTGATCATCTAGATGAGGATGTTGCTCAGGAGGAGGAATCTCTTTATCCTCAGCCTCAGGTTGAGGGTTTTGCTTAGGATTTAGATTTTCTTCAGGCTGAAGATCTTCTCCTTGGTTTTCCTCAGCTTGAGGAGTTTGCTTTGTGGAGGAGCCAAATTCTTCAGCTGGTTCACCTGATCCTTGAGCAGGTTCTTCAGGAGGAATGAAGGTTTGGGGACTTTCATCAATTTGAATTTCCTCATTTGTGTGTTCCTCAGACTCAGCAGTCTTCATTTCCTCATCAGTCATATGCTCTTTGTCTTCTCTCTCAAAGGGAATCATTTCATAGGATGGAGCAATCTTGAGAGGCACAAGATCTAAAGGAGCATTTTCATCAAGAGATTTGAGGCGCTTGGCCTCTGTTCATTCTTCTGTTGAGGAAGCTTTTCTTTTCTTAGCTTCCTTTTCTGTAGCCGTGGTTTTCTTCACGTCTAATGCAGACTGAGTTATTTTCTTCACCTTTGAAGATTTTGGTGAAGGCATTTTCTCTTCAGGAAGCGGAGTCGTATCTGTCCTGGCAGTTTCCTCGGCTGAAGTATTTTCTTCAGCTGGCTTAGACGCATCAGCTGGAGCAGTTTCATCAGCTGGCTTAGATGCATCAACTAGAATTTCCTTGGCTATTTCCTCAATAATTGTTGCATCTGCACGGCTTTCTTGAGGCATTTCCTCAGCAGGGGCAGGTTGTTCTTCCTCAATCTCAGGGTGTTGTGGTGTTGCTGGAGGGGCAGCCTTTTTGTTGTAATCATCAACTGCGTTGGTAGAAAACTTGATGAAATTGTTCTTGAGACTTTGACGATCAGATAGCTTGGTATACTTGCATGTCAAAGTCTTCAATTCTGCCTGGGTTGACACAAGAGCATCAGGCGTCAGGCTGAGGAGATTTTTTGTGAGGAATTTCTACCTCTTCAGCTTCGCAGCCTTTGCTTGTTTGGCTTGCGTCTCCTTCCACTTGGCCTCGTTGATGAAAGTGGCCACCATGTGGCTGATGCGTGGGGGAAGCTTCAAGTCATCAATAGGTGTGTTGGGGTCATCATACCATACATTGATGTAGTCCAAAAGGACTTTTGGGTCCATGGCTAGAGAATGGCGCTGCGTGAAGCTTGTGCAACCCTCTCCTGCTTGCTTCTGATGATTGCCTGCAGAGTCTCATCATCATATTCATCACTGCCTTCTGATGCAGAAGGGCTTTGATGACTTTGCCTGGGCTGGGTCTGGTTCCTCTTCCAGCAGTCACCTTAGTCTTCATTAGAGTTGGTGAAGACTTTGTCTCTGAGCTCGTTGCAGAAGGAACAGAGGAGCTGGAGATAGTAGGCAGTTTCATCACAATCTGCTTGGGTTCAGGCTTTGAAGCCTTTGGTGTTGCCGAGGGTTTTGGTGCAGATGCAGGTGCAGTCTTCTGAAGCAATTTTTCTTGAGGCTTTGAAGCCTTAGATTTCTGCGGCACAGGCTTCACTTGAGGAATGTCCGTGCCAGAAGTTTCAGCGGCAGAGGAGGTGGTTGCGGTAGCAGCAGAGATTCTTCATTAAATTTCCTCACCGCGGCTTCTGCTTGCTTCTGAAGCTTTGACAAGTGTTTTCTCTTTTCCTCTGGATAGTCATCAATCATCTTGAGGCTTGAAGGATGGGCATCCTGATAATCCTCGAGAGGAGGCCACTTGCCAGGTGGCTTAAGAGCGAATTTCTTCACGTACTTTGGAGTGACGAATTTGTATTCTTTCCACTCCTTAGCCCACCGACATTCTATCTTTTGAAGCCTTATTTTCCTCTTGGGCATTGTTTCTTGCTCATCTGGTTGCAGTATTCCAAGTATATATCATCAGGGATATCGATGGCAGTGTTCTGTTCGAGCTTCTTGCCACCCTTTTGCTTCCTTTCATATTCCATTTTCTTCAGCTGAGGCTTTTGCTGAGGAAATTGAACTCTTGAGGATTCTGATGACACTTGCAGATTTTCTTCAACAAACGCTGCAAATGAGCTAAGTTAATGAGAACCTAGAGATTCATCAGCTGACATTTTTGTACCTGTCAACAGAGTATAGTTGCGAGGAATTTCGAGAGGTCATATGCGTTCTCAGATTTGAAGAAATTGAAAATTTTAAAGTTGAGGAATTTGACCAGTGGGTTGAGGAATTAGTCTAAGCACTCTGATCTTGGGTTCCAGAGTTGTAAAGATTCGAAAATATGCACAATTGATGAATTTCGTGAAGACTTTTAGATTCTTAGTGAAATTCATCAACAGTTGAGGAATAAGCAATGTTTGAGGAGTAGAGACTGATAGACAGTTGAGGAAAAATAGATTTCACGAATCTAAGGTAAAATAGTAGATTGAAAGGGACTGTGAAAATAGGGTTTTCTTTACCCTATATAGCGCGCACGAAGAACAGAGGAAGAACCAGCGGTAGATGCTCTTCGGTGCGAGTCCACTGCGCCCTAACTTGGCAACAGAGGACAACTACGGCGGCGGACAAAGACGTTCCGGCTCCGGCGTGATTTCGGCGACGGAGAGGTCGAGGCAGTAAAGCTTTTCCTCGCCGGCGACGAAACTTCTAGCGGTGGCGCTAGGGCTTTGCTGTAGCGAAGAGGAGGTCGAGAGAGAGAACGAAGAGTTTTGACCGGAGGGGGTAAGGACATATTTATAGCCCAGGTGAAAACTGTCCGGCCGATTCTTTCGGACCGACTACCCCTGCCCTTCCGTCTCCGCTGGACATGTGTGGCAACCGTTTAAAGCGGTGGAGATCGTGCTTATCTGATCATGGGAAGTGGGGTTCAGTTACTGTGTAACAATATAAAAATCATTCTTGAGGATTTGAGGATTTTTTTACAAAATCATCAGCTGACAAGGACGCAGTGGGGATTTTGAACAAAGTTTCAAGTAAAACGCATATGAAGAATTGAATAGACTGGGTGAGTATAGCATAGAGGGGAAGTAGGGTCCGATCACATTCACTTAGATGAAATATCAAGTTGAAGAAATATCTATAAGTGAATGTTGTTGAGGACTTTGAGATCACACTCTCTCTCTCTCTCTCTATATATATATATATATACCTAGGCAAATGAAAATCATCAAGTGTTGTGGAAGATTTTAGTAAACTTGAGGATTTTGTGACAAAGCATCATGTCGATGAATTTCATCTTTGAAGAAAACCAATTTTGAAGAACAGCTTTGAAGAAATTCAACTTGAGGAATTTCATGTTGGGTGGTGGCGTGACCCACCGTATAAGAATGTTGATTTCAGACGCCGCGTACAATTGTCGTAGGGCCTTGAGAATCAATTTCTTCGTTAATTTCTTCACACTAAGAGTGATATTCTTCATTGGTTGAAGAAAATCGATTCTTCGTGTGTTGCACATCTAAGTCATCAATTTTGCATAAGTGTTAAGATGTGTGCATGTTTTTACAAAACATTTGAAGATTCTAAGATATTTAGCTCACACCGCAACTTGCAAAACCTTTTCTCATCCAAGGGCTTAGTGAAGATATCTGCTAGTTGATCGTCAGTCTTCACATGGTCGATGAGGATATTGCCCTTGAGGACATGGTCCCGAAGAAAATGATGACGAATCTGGATGTGCTTAGTCTACGAGTGTTGTACTGGGTTGTATGCAATCTTGATTGCACTCTCATTGTCGTAGTAGAGAGGCACATTCTTCATGTTTATGACGTAGTCCTTGAGGGTTTGCTTCATCTATAGCAATTGAGCACAGCATGAACCATCAGCAATGTACTCAGCTTCGGCAGTGGAGACTGAAATGTAGTTCTGCTTCTTTGAGGACCAGCAGACTAATGATCTTCCAAGGAAATGACATGTGCCAGAGGTTGACTTGCGATCCACACGGTCACCAGCATAATCAGAATCAGAATATCACACAATATGAAGATTTGAGCCCTTGGGATACCATAATCCTAGTGTTGGTGTGTGAGCTAAGTATCGAAGAATATGCTTCACAGCCTTATGGTGTGATTCCTTCGGTTTTGCTTGAAAACGTGCACACATGCAAACACTAAGCATTATATCTGGCCTAGATGCACAAATACAGTAAAGAGCCAATCATGGAGCGATATACCTGCTGATCGAATTATTTACCATTTTCGTCAGTGCAGAGGTGGCCGTTGGTAGGCATTGGAGTCTTGGCACCTTTGCATTCATGCATGTCGAATTTCCTCAGAACATCCTTGAGGTATTTCTCCTGTGAAACGAAGATCCCATTGCGTTGTTAACGAATTTGAAGACCTAAGAAGAATTTCAGCTCCCCCATCATAGAGATCTGATATTCTTCACTCATCATGTAAGCAAATTCATCACTGTATCGTTTGTCAGTACAGCCAAATATGATGTCATCGACATATATCTCGCACACAAATAGTTCATTATCATAGGATTTAGTGAAAAGAGTTGGATCTAGTGAACCAAGTTTGAAGCCTTTCTTCATGAGGAATTCCTTCAATGTATCGTACCACGCCCGAGGGGCTTGCTTGAGACCATAGAGCTCCTTTTTGAGTCTAAAGACTTTGTCTAGATTCTTTGGATCCTCAAAACCTGCGGGCTGAGCAACATATACTTCTTCCTCAAGCTTACCATTGAGGAATGCACTTTTCACATCCATTTGATATAAGGTAATGTTATGATGATTAGCATAAGCAAGTAGTATTCGAATAGCTTCAAGTCTAGCAACAAGTGCAAAATTTTCATCGAAATCAATTTCTTCAACCTGTGTGTAGCCTTGGGCTACAAGTCGTGCCTTATTCCTCACCACTTGACCATCCTCATCTTGCTTGTTTCGGAAAATCCACTTGGTGCCGATGATATTGTGCTTGCGAGGATCTGGTTGTTTGTCGAGCTCCCATATGTCATTCAGCTTGAATTGAAGAAGTTCATCTTGCATGGCCTGTATCCACTCCGGTTCCATGAAAGCCTCAACAACTTTTGAAGGTTCTGTGATAGACACAAAGGAAAAATGCCCACAAAAGTTAACTAAGTGTGAAGCTTTTGAGCGAGTGAGAGGACCTGGCGCGTTGATGTCATCGAGGATTTTGTCAAGTTCCACTTCATTTGCAATCCTCAGATGAGCTGGTTTAGGATTTCGTCTGGGCTGAGGAATTGGTTCTGGAGCAATTTCCTCAGGAGCATCCTCTTGATTTTCATCAGTGCTGGGAATGATTTCTTCATAAATTTCCTCAGTGGGAACAATGTCTTCAGTAGCTTTGAGCTTTATTGCTTCCTTAGGAAACAGCTTATCTGGATCAGGAGGCAATTGCTCTCTTTGCGAGCCATTAGTTCCATCGAACCGCACATCTACAGTTTCAACAACCTTGTTGTGATAGGTGTTGAAGACTCTGTAGGTGTGAGTGTCCTTTCCATAACCAAGCATAAAACCCTCATGTGCCTTAGGTGCAAACTTTGAGCTATGGTGAGGATCTCCAATCCAGCATTTTGCACCAAAGACTTTGAAATAACTTACATTGGGTTTCTTGTCAGTGAGGAGTTCATATGAGGTTTTCTTGAGGAATTTGTGAAGATATACCCTGTTGATGATATGGCATGCAGTATTGATTGTTTCATGCCAAAAACGACGAGGAGTCTGATATTCTTCAAGCATGGTTCTTGCCATCTCAACCAGAGTCCTGTTCTTTCTTTCGACGACACCATTGTGTTGAGGAGTATAAGGATCACACAATTCGTGAGTAATAGCAAGTCCATCAAGATAATTATCAAGACCGGTGTTTTTGAACTCTGTTCCATTATCACTCCTGATGTGTTTGATCTTGACGCCGAAGTTCGTCAAGGCCCTCGAGGAAAATTGTTTGAAGACTTCCTACACTTCAATTTTATACAAAATGATATGCACCCAAGTGTATCTAGAATAATCATCAACTATGACAAAGCCATATAAAGATGCTGCATTTGTTAGAGTGGCATAATGAGTAGGTCCAAATAGATCCATGTGAAGTAATTCAAATGGACGAGTAGTGGTCATGATGGTCTTCGAGGGGTGTTTGGATCTGGTCATTTTTTTAGACTCACAAGCACCGCAGAGGTGGTCCTTGAGGAATTTGACTGATTCGATGTCGATGACATGCTTCTTCTTCGCGAGCGTGTGCAAATTCCTCATGCCTGCATGACCAAGTCTTTGATGCCACAGCCACCCTTCTGAGGTTTTTGCTAGTAAGCAAGTGGCTGGTTGAGGACCTGTAGAGAAATCAACAAAGTAAAAATCCCCACTTCTAACACCTTTGGAGACTTGGGATCTGTCAGATTCTATGATGACAACACATTTATATCTTCCAAAGATAACAACCATATGAAGATCACAAAGCATTGAGACTGTCATGAGGTTAAACCCAAGGGATTCAACAAGCATCACTTTGTCCATGTGCTTGTCCTTGGAAATAGCCACTTTGCCAAGTCCCAATACCTTGCTTTTACCTTTGTCAGCATATGTGATTTGCTTCAGGGGTGATGGAGTTAGTGGCATATTCATCAGCAAGCTTTTGTCACCAGTCATGTGATGTGTGCACCCACTATCAAGAACCCACTCAGTACTCTTGGGTTGGTCATCCTGCAGATGAATTAGTACAGCTTACCATCTCATATGCTTCAGACTTGAAGAATATGATATCAATTTCATCAGATAGGAATTTCATCATAAACTGTAATTATGAGGACGTGTGAAATATTTTTATTTCATCAATATTAGCTTGCATCCTATCAAGCATTTTCCTCAGGTCTCCAGCAAATTCGTCAGATGATGATTTTCATCTAGAGACCTGACCTGCAGAAGTGATTAGCTCAATTTCTTCACCACCCACATCTGAATGGGTGGTAAAGCATTCATCATCCTGCGAGCACCATATGAGAAAGGGGGCATTGAAGCTAATGCACTTCTCTTAACAGTAGGGGGGTTAAAGTACTCAAATAAATATGCAGAGAATTTCTTTGAGGATTTATGAACATAATGATTTGAAGAATAACGCTCATATTCATATTCCTTGTAATTTCCCTGCATGTTAGAAGCATTAGCACGGGTAAGAGCATAGTTTTGACTAGTTGAGGATTTTGATCCTCTTGAAGACTTTGGTCCTCCTGAGGAATTTGATATGGGGTTCAAATTCTTCATAGGTGATGTCATGAGGACATTCACCTGAAGATTTTCAAGGCAACTTTTTGGAACCCAGATTTTCCTCAGGGGAGGCCCATTCCTGCACTTAGTTCCAACATTTCGAGCAAATACTTCACCAGATTGATTTTTGAACAGTTTATAGTTGGAGTCAAATGACTCGTCTAAGGAATAGGATAATTCACATGCAAAGCTAGTTAGATTGGATGGATCAAAACGAGGCCCTTTAGCAGCAATCCATGAGGTTTTGGGATACTGCTCAGGTTTCCAGTATGATCCATCAGCATCCAATTTCCTCTCAAAGGCAATTCGTTCTTTCCTCGGGTTCCTATTCAAGATCTTCTTTTTGAGCACATCGCAAAGGGTTTGGTGTCCTTTGAGACTTTTGTATATGCTTGTCACATACAATTCCTTCAGCCCTACATTTGCGTCAATGACATTTGTGGTTTCCTCAAGTGAGGATTTTGGCACTACAGGAGCAGTTGAAGAATTTGTAGCAATAGAAGCATTTGATGATTTTGGTGAAGAATTAGCAGTTTCACGTTCGATGCATTTAAGACACGGAGAAATGAATTCAGCCTGAGCAGCACTGATCTGTTGAGCTAGTAATGAATCATTTTCCATACGAAGATCATCATGAGAAATCCTCAGCTTCTCAAGATCAAGTTTCCTTTGAAGAAATTCATCGGAAAGTTTCTCATGATCAGCAAGGAGTGTAACATGACGATCTTGAAGATTATCAAATCTGGACTGAAGACTTTTCATATCTTTAGTGAGGATTTGGGTAAGATTCATTTCATCATTCAACAGATCATCGCTTCTGTCTAGCAGTTCTTGAAGCTTTTCTAGGGCAGTTTGTTGTTTAGTAGCAATGATAGCAAGTTTAATGTAACTGGGTTTTTTATAATCAGCATGTTCACAATCACTTGAATCAGAGGAGGAAGTATCATTGGTACCTTTGAACCTTTTGCCATGAAGCAATAGGTTGGAGCGAAGTCATCAGCATGGTCATAGTGTGGATGGTGTTGTCATCTTCTTCAAGGTTGAAGATTGACTTGCTGACGAATGTGGTTGCAAGTGCAAGGCTAGCCCGTCCAGATTCTGAGTCTTCATCAGAACCCTCCTCTTCATCACATTCCTCGGATTCTGCCTTGAAATCCATTTCCTTGCCAATAAGTGCATGAGCCTTTCTGAAACTAGTCTTTTTGTGCGATGAGGACTTTGAGGGTGAGGATTTTGAATATTTCTTCTTTATATGTCTTCTTATTTGATTCCTTTCCCCAACGAGGACAATCAACAATGTAGTGGCCAGATTTCTTACATTTGTGGCAGGTACTTTTCTTGTAGTCCTCCGATGAAGATTCTGATTTCCTCATATCTCTTCTTGAAGATTTACCAAACTGGCCACGTCTCGTAAACTTCTCGAATTTCCTCACGAGCATTGCAAGCTCCTGTCTAAATTCTTCAGGATCACCAATGCTGCCATCCGAGTCTTCTTCTTTGGATGAGAAAATTTCTTTGGCCTTCAGTGCATGAGGTCTAGAATAGCTTGGTCCATATAGATCTCTCTTTTCTTCTTGTTGGAATTCATGACTATTGAGTCTTCGAGTATATCAGCAAAATCAAGCATCTTCTAGTCTGGTCTTTCTTGAATCATCAGAACTAAAGTATCAAATGAAGAATCCAAAGATCTTAGCAATTTCTTCACAACTTCATGATCAGTAATGTCTCGAGCTCCCAGTGCTTGCAGTTCATTTGATATGTCAGTGAGGTGATCAAAGGTATCTTGACAGATTTCATTGTCAAGCCTCTTGAAGCGATTGAAGAGATTGCGAAGAACATCAACACGAGAATCACGCTGGGTTGATACTCCTTCATTAACTTTGGACAGCCTTTCCGAGATAAGTTTTGTTGAGCCCAAAGCACTCACCCTGCCATACTGACCTTTGCTCAGATGGCCATAGATGATATTCTTCGCTTGAGAATCAAGTTGCTTGAATTTATTCACATGAGCGGCAGAGACAGTAGCAGTGACGATAGGGACACCATGTTCCACAATATACCAGAGATCATTGTCAATAGCTTGTATATGCATCTGCATCTTGGTCTTCCAAAACGGAAAGTCCTTTGCTTCGAAAGTAGGACATCCTGCAGTAACCTTGATCATGCCTGCAATTGACATAACTAAAACTCTAGGTGGTTAAACCAAAATCACACAGAACAAGGGAGTACATTCCTCTGATACCAATTTGTCGGGACCTCGATCCTAAGTCATAAGAACCCAGCCTGTAACACATCACATCACTTTGCGGCCTCACGCACGGTAAACTCCACGGCTGCCACCATACCTTGGCCGGGACCGTTTACGTCTTTTGGCTCACGTATATGAATATGTTGCTAGCGTTCAAACGAGAAAGAACCCGGGTGGACATGACTAGTTATAAACCCAAGCGGTACATCCGTACAGGGACAGGCATACATAACCCAGCAAAGCAGGTGTCGGTCATCAGCGTGTGTAGACGAGTCGTAGCAAGCTACAAGGACTCCATTACACCGCATGACATTTCCCCGAGGGGACAGACACAGCAGCAAAGAAGGATACATGCCGGTCAATAATGTGTTCCGAGCAGTAGCAAGCTACCAAGGCCCGATGGAATCACAAAGAGGCATTTCCCTGTAAAGAGTACTACTAAAGGCAAACAACTAGGTGTCGAATCCCACACATATAATGCATTTCAAACATACACACATTATGCACGATATGTGTAGATACAACATGGCATCACAACATAACTCTATGACTCAAGCATTTATTAAAGACTCATAAGAGTAAACATACTATGATATTACAAACAGGGGTCTCGTGACCCGACACTCAAGTCATACAAACCACAAGCCGAAGCAAATCCTGTCTGGGTACAGACATCTACTAAAAGTGGCAGGAAGAGCCTGGAAAGCTACTATGAACCTACCAAAGGAGCCTGACCTCTGTCTGGGATTCCCAAGCTATTCTGGTCAACATCGAACACATCGCGTAGAACCTTTTAATGAGTCTAAGTCTTCTCTGCAAAAACATAAATAAAGCAACCGTGAGTACAAAGGTACTCAGCAAGTCTTACATTAGAACTATCTACATATGCATCATGTTTCAATGAAAGGATTGTGGGGTTTGATTGCAGCAAGCCAGCTTTGACTCTTGGCTAACCTGTACTACGACTACAAGTTCTTTCCTTGAGGTGGGATAATGCACACGAGTCCACATATTCACCAATTCAATACACCACTATGGATCCACTCTCGTCTCCCTACGAGAAGGCCGTCCATAGCACTCACACTTATCTTGCATATTTTAGAGTATCCATTTAAATTGTCTATGTACCACGTAATGTTTCCAAGTAGTCCATATCCGAGGACGCGGCTATTCGAACAGATTAAATCACCATGCAGGGGTATACTTATTCACACATGCTCCCACCACTTAGCACCATATGCACATCATGCATCTCGGCAACCTTCAAGCGGAAGCACTGGCGTGGGTGTCGGCCACGACCGTTAACCACACAAGACCCTATTCCAGGTTTATCGCCTATTTGAGACTGAACCCGCAAGGAAGTCCGGCCGAGGTTTCCTCTACGGCCCCAAACGATGTGCGCAGGGTTCCCAAGCCCACCATCCGGGTGCCACTTGGTACACCGTGCCACTGTGTATCTACCGCAGAGAAGCCTACCCCGTCGGGCAGAGCTAAACACGGCCGCCCACACTTTTCCTACAAACACCAGAAACTAATTGCAACTCCTGGACAGGGATCTAGGCAATTAATAAGCCGAGCGGGGTCATATTTCAGGGCCCAATGCATGGTAGTATCTTGTCTTGGATAACATACACAGAACTCAGTTCTTAAGGACGGTCCCAATGAGACAACCCGCCATGTACTCCTACATGGCCTCTCATCGCTACCTTTACCAAAACAGATTCACACCTTTACTCTCACACTATAGGACATGAACACAACCATTCCGATACATCATTCAGATGGATCAGACCCGACACGACTCTAAGCATAGCAGGCATTGTAAACAAGCATGGATGAGTAAGCACAACAAGGCTCAAGCAGTTGCTACTCATGCTAAGTGGTTTCAACTATTTACTATGACAAAATCAGGTCATGCAGAGGAATGGGTTCAACTATCGATAACATGTACAGTTGAATCGTGTTTGTCCTGATGCAGTAAAAGAGAGCAGGAGCGAGAGAGTGGGTTTATATCAATATGCTCAAGGGGTTTTGCTTGCCTGACACGTTTGAAGATAGCAATGAGTCTTCATCAATGTCAACGATCACATCGTCGGAAACATCGTTTACCGAGGGGGAACAACACCGACAAACAAGAAAGAACAACAATTACTTCACGGAAATGCAACACTATGATGCATGCTCAAGACATGAAATAAAAGGTGGCAGGGCTAATGTGGTTATCATTTCTTAAGTTGAAGTTGGTTTGAATTAGGATCCAAACATCACTTCAAGCCGGGTATCTTTCCAAGTACCCTTATAATTTATTCGACCTGATGCTCATAACAAATTGTTCCAACATGTATGGAGTTAGTATTTTGAGGTACTGATTTGCATTGACCAATGTTTGGTCATAACAATTGAAGTAGAATTCAAATAAGTATCAATTTCCAACTCCAAACTATTTATTAAATTTACCCTATTCATCATTTTGCCTATTTGGTGTTGTTAACCTTTTCAAACATGCAGGAAAATGCCATAATCAGATTCTTTGGATTTTTCTGATCCTTTTTCATATATAAATTATTTTCATTGGACTTACAAATTATTTTCTATGATTTTTAGAAGTTTTAGGCATTTCTGGAATTATTTTATAATCAGAAAGTACTATTATTGCATCAGCACTGACGTGAGCAGGTCAACTGGCCGGCCAGGTCAAACATAACAGCCAGGGCCCACTAGTCAGTGACACAAGTGTATAAAAGGGTTTAATTTTAAACTTTTATTTCTAATTAGGGTCTGGGCCCATTATCAGTGGGTCATTAGGTTAATTATCTTGTTTAACTTATTTATGAAAATATTCTAATTTGACAGGAGCCAGGCCCCACCTGTAGGTGACCCAAGGGAGGTCAAACCCCTGGTCAAGGGGCCAGAACCACCGGCGGCTCAACGCCGGCGACTCCAGACACGGCGGGGCTCATCGGACTTCGCCATCCAACGACCATTTGGACAGCCGAAGCCATCTACGCGAAGCCCAGGTTGGACCTCATCCATCCCGACCCAGCCATGGGCCAGGAGATGGCCGGAACGAGGCCGACGACGACCTCGGGCGGCGGCCGGACTTGTCCATGGTGGGGCTAATGCTAGGAGGCGCGGGAGGAGGAGATGAGGCCGGTTGCGGCTCCACGCAAGCTCACCGAGCACTCCAGAGTGCACAGCAGGGCGAGGGAGGCCCTGGCCACGGCGGCCATGACCGGTGGTGAGGTCCTCACGTGATCTGTGGCTAGAAGGGGTTAGAGGACGGAAGAACGCGATGGGGAGAGGAAAATCGATCGAGAGCCTCACTGCGAACCTTCTGGCACCGGTGGCGAGCTCGGAGACACGCCGGAGGCAGCGAATCAACGGCGGCAACATCCCCTGGCAGAGAGAGGCAGAGGGAAAAAAGAGAGGGAGAGAGGAAGGAAGAAGATAAGGCAGAGGGGTCCGGTGGAGGAAGAGAAGGGAGGCACGGGGGCGAGGCGTCGCGCTGGCTAGGAGGGCCAGGCAGGCAAGGAGGAGGTGGCGCCCTCGCGAGATCGACGTCCCCTGCTTCTCCTGTGCCTTCTGGCAAGAGGTAGAAGACAGGGGTGCCCCTGGTGGGCTGGGCCAGCAGGTGAGCACAGGATAGCTCTCTCTCTCTTCTTTTCTATTTTTGTTTTATTTTATTTCTGGCATTTAGATTTAGGATTTTAATAAAACATTTAATCATTTTATAAAACCCTAAAATAGTATTATGAGATAGTAATAAAAATAATCAATGCCACAAAATAGTTTCAACATTTTTGAAACTTTTATTTTAAAAGAAAACAAAATAACTCCATTCCAAACAGTTATTTAATCCAATCAAAATTCATGTTCATAAGTTCCTGTGACTTAGAAATTTGGTTTGACAAATTTATTCCCTGTCACTATTTTCCCAAATGTTTGGAAAAAATTTCTGGTTCCTTTTAAGGTAATATTTTTATTGCCTTTTTGTCAATTTCAACTCATTTGGCTTGATCACTTCCATTTCCAGATTCAATGAAATTTGGCATGCATGAAATGCAATGGCAAGCAAGGCAAACTTGGGTTGTGACACAATTGAAAGTGCGTTATATCGACTAGAGGGGGTGAATAGGAGATTTTTAGAATTTCATCACCGAGGAAATTCCTTTTGAGGAAATTCCTCACTGACTAACTTGCAGCGGAAACAGCAAAGGATCAGGAGTGCAAAGTTTCACTACAGCAATTTTCAAGGTGATGAATATGAAAAGCAATTTGCACAGTATGCAGGCACAGAGAAAACAGGTGAAGATTAACTCGCGTGAAGAATTTGGGGTTGAGGAATTTCAGAGAAAGTCTTCAGAAAATTCATTAAACAGTGACAATGAAAATCTTCAACATACAATATGAGGAATTGAAAGAGTTGAAGAAATAGAACCCGTTTCACAGTGAAGACAGTGGTTGATTACCCAGTTCCAACTACTATGACAGTTGTACATATGGTTTGGAGCGGCTTGGTATTAAAACCAAAAGACAAACAGTCCCGGGACACACAGTCCCTGCCGTATTCTCCTTGGGATAAGAACACATAGTCCTCTCCCAACACTCGTGGTAAGTATTCAGGGCAGACTTCGAAACCCTCACAAACTTGGTCACCTGGCGATCCACAATTGACTCCTGGATTGCTCTAGACCATGACGCCTAACCGTCTGGAGGATGCAAAGTCCTCAAAGTTAAAAGGCTTCAGTCCCACACAGGAACAAGTTCTTCAGTGATGCTCAATCACTTGGTTTTGGTTTGTGGTTTGGTGTTTTGGGTATTTCCTCACTGATGAATTACTCTCGAAGACTATGAGGAATTTGGGTTGCTCTTATGACAAGTGTCAGTTTCTAACGGAACAGCCAACCAGCAAATGGTTGAGGGGGGCGGCTATTTATAGCCTGGGAGCATCCCGACATGATTTGACATTAATGCCCTTAAATAATACGACTGTTGGTGTGGATAAGAATAGTGATGTGGCGCGACTTGCGGTAACGGTCAGGACCCTCAACTATGAGAGTCCTCATGTCTTTCATATTCCTCTCATGAGTCTTTTGGTAGGATTAGGCTTGGGTTGAGCATCATGAAGAAATTCATTCCAAAGTGTTACTTTGACCCCCTTTAACAATACGGTGTTCCTATGTCTCTAGAGTGAAGAAAATAAAACAGAAAGACTAAATCTTCATGCTTCAAATTCTTCAGATTGATTTTCTTCAGGATACACCGAATTCCTCATCATCAATATCTTCATGAGGAATATCAATTTCATCACAATTTCTTCACGATCAAAGTCTTCATTAGAAGACCAATTTCTTCAGCCGAAGATATACATTTTTAGGGGTCGATATTCATTGAATATTCCAATCTCCTCAGCGACTTATAGATCCTGTGTACACTCATGAACACATTAGATACTTAACCTATAAGTCTTCAAACCACTAAAATCACTAAAGGGCACTAGATGCACTTACAAGATCTCGGGGCGAGATCTCATGTTAGTGTAGGAGAGTTGTAACAGACCGAGACCGACGCTTGAGAAGATTCCCCTTTTATTCTGTTGTCGTCATGTTATTAGTTGTTTGTCGCATTCATGATCGCATATCCGTATTGCATCGGCACTCCGTTACCGCCAGTTTTCAAAACTTGCGTCCTTATTAGTTGTCGGTTCTCTCTCTTTTGTCGTTGACCGTTTTGAGACCAACCACACACGCACGCACCCACGACATCGTTAAAAAGAGTGTTTTTAAAAGTGTGTGTAAAATTTTCTCGAGTTGGGTTGAAAGTTGGCGTGCGGTCTTAATATAGTGTAGGAAGGCCGCGTGTCACATTTCATCGCAATCGGAGTTCGTTTGATACCCCAACCGTTAAACCTGTAGCGGCACTATAGTCGGTCATTTCATCTGATGTTTTCGGTTTATAAAACTCTGTCGCCGGGTTGCTTTTTTCCCTCTCATATCCTCCTAGCCCCTCTGCACAGTGCACCGACGTGCGCGGAACCTAGTCCGAAAACCTCCCCGTACCCGAAACACGCGGTCGTGACCGTTGGGTCCACATCAATCCTGTTATTCCGCAAACCGTCTTTCCCGACCGTCCGATTAAAATCGGAAGATCTAGATGATCCTAAACCTAGCCCACTAGCTATATATATAGACCACCTAGTCTAACCCTAGACCAATCCCTAAAAAATATTCCCCCTGTCCAATCACCGCCGCCACCCGCACCTGGTCTCCCCCATCCTCGGGATCTGCCCGATCCAACCCAGCCCGCAGCCGCATGCTTCGCGAGGAGAGCCTGAGTGCCCAACCCGCAAGCTCAAGACCGACCGTAGGAGCCTGAAGGCGCTCACCCTGGAGCTGCCTCGCACGATGGCGCCTGAGAAGGGGTCTCCTCCAGCTCGACCCCGGAAGCCGCCTCGACCCTACAACCCCGCCTTCCGTTCCTCGAGCATGGACCAGCAGCGCTGTCGTCTCCAAGCAGCAGCATCGGCAGGCAGTCCCCTGTCTCACCCGTCTCCTCCCTTGGTTTTCCTTCTCCATCTCTATCTCGTACTCATCTCTCTTCCCATCTCATTCGATAGGTCGTCGTGGTGTCTTCGAGCTCCGTCCGTCGCCGGGAATCGGCTCCCTCGGCCAGATCCGTGTCGAGCCATGCTGTCGCGCTCTGCTCCTGGCATGTGCAGAGCCAGCGCCTCGACTCCCCACGCGTTGACCGAGCAAGCCCAGCTCGAGCTCGCGCGTGTGAACCAGAGCGCACCCAGCCGGCGTGATCTGGCGAGGTGACCTCCGCCACCCCAGCAATCTCTTGTTCGACCGAAGATGTAGTGTGTCACAACCTCCCTCGTAGCCTGACTGGTAGATGAGCAAGAAGCTTGACCCAGGGGTCTGGGGTTTGAATCTCAGGCACCCCGATTTGTTTTCCAGCCCTATGATGTTGCACTCATATGTTGGACCGGTGGTAGTAGGTTTCGGTCCATGTAATTTTTTATAACCCAACGAATTTAGCAATTCATCTTCATGCATAAGTGTTATGTTAGAAAATAGTTTAATTCGTAGCTAGTTAACCGTACCTCCATTGGAGATGAGCTATATACGTAAACCGACTAGAATAATGTGTAGTTTCACGTGAAACACTTAATTTTGCCATTTAACAAACATAAAATGTGTTTTGGACAGATTTCGAAGTTAACGTGTGGGGTCATTTCGGAAATGCTATATGTCGTTTCCGACCTCATTTAAAATGCCTAGATAGGTAGTTTATTTGTGCTTAACCCTTTCCATGTTTAAACAACATTTAATATCGTCGTGTACCTAACAGGAGTGAACTAAGTAATTCAGGTGTGGAGTGTCGTCAATATGCAACTCGTTGCATATTGAGCTTCACTTAATGTGTAGTGTTTGATTGTTGTGAATTTCCATGACATGCCTTGCACAATTGAAATGAACATGCATAATAATAGGTTGTGCATCAGATCATGCATGTGCCGTGGTGAATATATCATGTGTTGATTCTTGTTTCTGGTTTGCTTCTTCTCGGTAGAGTTCCAAACCGCTTCAGAATTCGAGGATCCGTTCGACTACGTCGGTTCATCTGCTTCACGGATTCATTCTTCTTCCAAGTGGGATATCAGGCAAGATGACCATTTCCCTAGATACGGTTACTATCAATGTCATGCTAGTTGTCTCGTTTCGTTTGTTATGTCTCGTTGCCTACCACCTGTTAAATGTCAGCGTCTCAACATTGCCATGAAACCGTCAACCTTTCTACAACCTAGCAAATCACTGATTGGCTCTGTTACCGCTTGCTTAAACATGTGTTAGCATTGCTAGTTGCAGGTGCAGTTGCTTCCATGTGATAACATGGGTTCCTTGTAATATTACCATATAATTGCTAATTAATTTAGTGGACCAATATACTTGGTAGAAGGTGGAAGGCTCAGCTTTCTAGCCTGGTGTTTTGTTCCATCTTTGCTGCCCTAGTTTCGGCTACTGGTGTTATATTCCATAATTGAGCGCTCCTAACACGATCGGGGTTGTTAAGGGGACCCCCTTGATAATTCTTCTTAGTTAAAGCTTGTCTAGCAAGGCCCAACTTCGGTATTACATTTACCTAATAACCTAATAAAACTGCATAGGGACTTTTCGGACCCCCTGGATAATTAATCGACAACCCGGGCCAGTGCTCCACATGAGTGTTGGTCCAAACTAGAGCCATTTGCAGAGCCAACCCGGGGCAACTCAGGAGATTTCTATTAGGCCATCGTATGTTGTGCTTATCCGTCGTGTCTTGAGAACGAGATAGGCGACTCCTTTTGGGTTCATCGACACGTCAGGCGGCCTTGCTGGATTAGTTTTACCTTTTATGAAATATCTTGTGCATCGGGATTCTGGTGATGCTTTGGCCTATCTTAGAGTTGAGGTTTTCCACTAAGGAATCCGAGGAGATCACGAGTTTCGTGATCGAGGCTTTCTATGCGGCTTGTGGTAATTTGTGATGGACTAGTTGGAGCACCCCTGCAGGGTTAAATATTTCAAAAATTCGTGCCCGCGGTGGCAATGTGGAAAAAAAGTTAACATCCGATTCTAGACGACCTGAAGTAAACTTAATTAAAACTTGCCAACTGTGTGCGTAACTGTGACTATCTCTTCTCGAGAGTTCTATATCCAGAAGAGGACATGGTGGGGTTATGTTTCAAGTAAGTAAGTGTTCATGATCATTCATTTGATCATTATTAGACCCGTCCATTTATGCGTAGATCACCCCCCCTCTTATTCTTGTACTCGTAAGTTAGCCACCTCAAATAAATGCTTAGTCGCTTGCTGCAGCCTCACCAGTTAACCATACCACACCCATTAAACTTTGCTAGTCTTGATACATTTGGAAATGAGATTGTTGAGTCCCTGTGGCTCGCAGATTACTACAACACCAGTTGCAGGTACAGGTAAGTGATACTCTGACGTGGTCGCAATGATTGTTCTATTTGGACTTTCTTCTTCTTCTTCTTCATCGATCTAGGATGGGTTCCAGGCCGGCAGCCTGGGATAGCAAGGATGGACGTCGTTCTTTTATCGTTTGTTTTCGTCCGTAGTCGGACCATGCTCTTCTTCATGACGATTGATTATGTTGTTGTACTGATGTGAACTTGAGTTAGCTTGTGGCGAGTGTAAGCCAATTCTATATACTCATATCTTCGGTACAGGTACTTGTAACGATATCCATTCTTGCAAAACGGCAAGATGCGCTTCTATCCCTGTCGAGGCCCTCGCGCCAAAATAAGGATAGGTTCGCATCTTGAGCGTTACAACAATCCCAGTGCGGATAGAATCCGAGGATGTTCTCGCACAAGGGCACGAAAGCAGCTAGGTAGGACACAACATTGGGGGCAAGTTGATGAAGCTGCACGCCAAATAAGTCAAGGAATGCGTGGAAGAACATATGTGGGGGCTTAGAAAACATCTTTCCACATGGGTGACGAGGAGCACTCGCTCATGACCCCTCGGCACGGGCTCTAGGTCGGCATATTTTGGTAGTCTCCAGCTCCCTGGGACCACCAGACCTTCACTCTCCAGCTCCTGCAGACTCCCCTTGGAAACTCGGGACGACATCCAGTTGCCCGGAATCCAGCCCGGCGGGAGCACCCGCCACTCGAGGAGGACCCGTGCTAGCCCTTCTTGGCCTGCTCGGCCTTTGCTGTCGCGCCCTTCACCATGTCCTGCGGCAAGATGGGCGAGGCGGGAGGAAGTTGGAGACGGGGAAGAGCTCTCAACTACAGCGGCAAGGTTCAGAGGAGAGATGGAAATGGCCCAGATCAGCCGGCATGATCCTCTCTCCTCGCTGCCTTGTCCCTTTTATAAGTCACCCAGAGATCACCCATCAAGTACTTCGCCTGCACGAGGGGGATCCGCAGGATTCCTGGGACATCGCACATATGGCACGACAACGACATTTGAGGCACGAAAATCTAGGCGCCTATCCACTACCTCTGCTACTCACGTCGATGTCGTTTCCACCCCTCCTGCGCTCTCCTTCAATTTTCAAAAAAGTGGAGATGTCGCCTCCCTCATAAACCTAATGGATTTTGTATCCACGACACATAATCAGGTGAGCCGAACATCCTGCTGGTCGTTCTTCCATGGGACCTCAATCATTCAGATAAAATAAGAAGGCGACCTAATCGCCCTTACCATAGCGCGAGTGGGATCCGTCCTGTCTCACCGTTGGGCATTCGGAGCTCAAAGCTCACGATCGTCCGAATCGTCGATCTATCTTCCCGAAAGATTCTCAATTATTGCCGATTGCAAGCATGCGGACATGCTCAAACACTTGGAATTTTCCACTCTTGCATCCACAGCGGTTTACTAAGAGTCCGAGTGATGTAGCCCCGAACTACAACCTCAGCGTCCTTGTGACACCGAGAGACTAAAGAGTGTCATCCACTGAAATAGTAAAACCTCAACCGATTCTGGGGCTACAGATGGGGTTGTACACTAGGTGTAGGCCCACGGACTTGCATCCCAAGGCCTACCTAATACCCCACATGGACAACAATGTTCCCAAAATTACCGGTGCAGTCACGATCTTACTCAGGCAAACAGGTTCTCACTCGGTTTGCACAAGTTCACTCGGATTGTCTTACATCAGTCGGACGTGCCCCAACACTCGGACTACAGCAAGGCAGGGACGAGGAAGAGACTACAACAGCTACAGACTTAAACTACCACATGAAGTGCAGTGAAGATGCGCGTTATTAGTAACGCGAGAGTTAGAGTTGATGTTACTAGTAACTTTCATAGTTATTAGCATTAACTCACCCTTCTAATGGCGCGCGGCTGGTCGTGGCACACTCTATATAGGCCGCACCAGAGCTCCTGAACAAGGGTAGAGTATTCTGTAATCTCACAACCCCCATAAGTAAACACTAGCCTTTGGGATCGAGACGCAAGGTTGTTACCACTCCCGAGTGGGGCCCGAACTCGTACACCCGAGTGTATCCACTATGTCGTATCTAGGCTCGGCCCCACATTCGTTCCCCTGGTATCATTGTCAAGAACATTCCCACGACGGTCGCATCGACCTAGTGCTCGTGGTAGAGGAAAGCGGGTGTTCAGTGGAACTGACACTTCTCCAGGCTATTCTCAAGCAGTAGGGGAAAGCCGGATACTCGGAGGTCTTCCGGTACGATAGTAATCTACAAGGTTTAAGGGGAGGGTGTCAGTAATGCTTTTGAAGTAGAGTGGAAGAGTTAAGAAGTGTTGAAATTCGTAAGTACAGATACTAGGTATAGTTTCTGAAAGGGGGTTTATCATATCTAACGTCCATGCTAACTAAGGCTTCCTACAATCACGATGGCTCTGATACCAGCTCTATGGGGAATCCAACTCATGAGTCGTGATCACCGAATGCACGTGTACAGTGATCTCAGAGATCAATGCTCACTGAACAAACATAAGCTGGATTACTAGAGTCTCACATCCATACATATCGTCTAATACAAATGGTGGCCATTAAATTCAAGTCTTACATAGATAGGGCCTCGAAGTCCGACACACCAAACATATCTAGAGCGGAATTCTTGAATGAAAGTTTGAACCCATGCCATCTTCCTTAACCTACATGCATTCTGGCTAGGAAGAGTCCTAGTTCACATGTTCGTCACTAACGAACTCTTCTCCATATTCCCGCTCTTCCATGCCTAGCCAATAAAATAACTAGTGGCAAGCCAATGAGTACTTTGAATATAATCGCAAGCAACCCAGGTTGTGGAATAAGGAAATGACAATGCATAATATAACACTAATAGGTAATTTGCAGAAAGCGGATTTCCAATTGCAATGACATGATCAAATTCTTGTGAGGGCATGCATCATGAGGTAAACGATATCCATACGAACAGGTCACAGATATCAATATCATCTGAGGGTTGAACATCCCATGTTCACCCATCATGCCAAGTCGTCTGACTTATCTCAGTGTCATACCATCATGTTTTTCACACAATACACGCACAACAAGTTTGTGAAAACATCTAGACATAGTCTAAGCAGGTTCACCCAACTATCCTTGATCGTGGATGATACGTCTCAAACGTATCTATAATTTTTGATGGTTTCACGATGTTATCTTGTCTTCTTTGGTTGTTTTATGTACCTTTTATATCTTTTTTGGGACTAACTTATTAATTCAGTGCCAAGTGCCAGTTCCTGTTTTATCCATGTTTTTGACTCTTTTCAGATCTGATTTTGGAACGGAGTCCAAACGGAAGAAAAACCCCGAAATGATTTTTTTCCCGAATGGAAGAAGATCAGGGGCTCCAGGGATCCCACAAGCCCCCACTCCGCCACGAGGGGGAGGCGGCGGTGGGCAGGCTTGTGGCCTCCTTGGACGCCCCCTGACCTAGGTCTTTGGCCTATAAATTCTCAAATATTCCGCAAAAAATCAGGGGAGCCTCGAAAATACTTTTCCGCCGCCGCAAGCTTCCGTTTCCGCGATATCTCATCTGGAGACCCTTCCCGGCGCCCTGCTGGAGGGGACTTTGGAGTTGGAGGGCTTCTTCATCATCATCATCGCCCTTCCAATGACTTGTGAGTAGTTCCCTTCAGACCTATGGGTCCGTAGTTAGTAGCTAGATGGCTTCTTCTCTCTCTTGGATCTTCAATACAAAGTTCTCCATGATCTTCATGGAGATCTATCTGATGTAATCTTCTTTGGCGGTGTGTTTGTCGAGATCCGATGAATTCTGGATTTGTGATCAGATTATCTATGATATATATTTGAGTGTTTCCTGATTTCTTATATGCATGATTTGATATCCTTGTAAGTTCCTCCGAGTCTTTGGTTTTGTTTGGCCAACTAGATCTATGATTCTTGCAATGGGAGAAGTGCTTGGTTTTGAGTTCTACCATGTGGTGACCTTTCCCAGTGACAGTAGGGGCCGCAAGGCACACATCAAGTAGTTGCCATCAAGGGTAAAAAGATGGGGTTTTAATCATTGGTTTGAGATTATCCCTCTACATCATGTCATCTTGCTTAAGGCATTACTCTGTTCTTATGGACTTAATACACTAGATGCATGCTAGATAGCGGTCGACGTGTGGAGTAATAGTAGTAGATGTAGAAAGTATCGGTCTACTTGTTTTGGACGTGATGCCTCTAGACATAATCATTGCATAGATATCGTCATGACTTTGCGTGGTTCTATCTATTGCTCGACAGTAATTTGTTCACCCACCGTCTACTTGCTTTCATGAGAGAAGCCACTAGTAAACACCACGGCCCCGGGGTCTATTCACATCCATCGTTTACACCTCCGCTTTTACTTTGCTTTGTTACTTTGTTGATTTCAGTTCTCACTTGGCAAACTATCTATAAGGGATTGACAACCCCTTCATTTGGGAGCAAGCTTTTGTGTTTGTGCAGGATCTTGAGATACTCCTCCACCGGATTGATACCTTGGTTCTCAAACTGAGGGAAATACTTACCGTCACTGTGCTACATCACCCTTTCCGCTTCAAGGGAACACCAACGCAAGGCTCCAAGGCCACGGGGGAAATCCTTTGCATACTTGACTAGGAAGTCCCTTAAGGCGTAGCCGCAACTAAAGGATTCCTGGTGCCATCGACACACCTGTTTCTGGCGCCATTGGGAGGACTTTTGTGCATTAGCATAGTTGACATCAGTGGACATGGCTACTCTAATAGTTTTACACTCTGTAGAGGTTGCACACTTTACCCACAAGACTCGGGAAACTTCTGTGGCCATCCACGACTCGTGGTATTTTTCATACCCAAGGTAAGTACCTCAACAATGCCTTTCCCATGACGATACTAACAAATAGTCCACTCGTTGGTGTCATCCCTCATGATATAAATCACTAGTATCATCGACGAGGGCATGCAACAATGTGCCTGGTGTCTGTGAAAACAGCCCATGGTCGTCCTTTTTGGCACTGCCCCGTCTTGAGAGTAATCATGTTACTCCCACGACTAGTAATGTGGGCTCTCTCCCAATACCAACCATAGTAATCAACAAGGCCCCATCCCATAAGGGGTATCATGGTTGCTCATGTAAGGTTGGGGCGGTGAGCACATCTTAAATCTAACCTGTTTTCGAGAAAACACACACACACCTTGTCTCGGTACACCACTTCTTTCTCAAGTGGGTACCCAACTCAACACCATTTCCCTCGAGCATCAGTGGCACCCGACGGGTTTTCCAAAAGTTTTTGTAACCACTTCCTCTTCCGACACCATGCATATTCCCATCCCATTTGTGTAGCAACTATTTTGCATCCTAACTACTTCCCACCCGCGCAACCCTCATAGGAAGGTAGGGTCATAGGTCGGCATATTTTGGTAGTCTCCAGCTCCCTAGGACCACCAGACCTTCACTCTCCAGCTCCTGCAGACTCCCCTTGGAGACTCGGGACGACATCCAGTTGCCCGAAATCTAACCCCGGCGGGAGCACCCGCCACTCGAGGAGGACCCATGCTAGCCCTTCTTGGCCCGCTCGGCCTTTGTTGTCGCGCCCTTCACCATGTCCTGCGGCAAGATGGGCGAGGCCGGAGGAAGTTGGAGACGGGGAAGAGCTCTCAACTACAGCGGCAAGGTTCAGAGGAGAGATGGAAATGGCCCAGATCAGCCGGCATGATCCTCTCTCCTCGCTGCCTTGTCCCTTTTATAAGTCACCTAGAGATCACCCATCAAGTACTTCGCCTGCACGAGGGGGATCCGCAGGATTCCTGGGACATCGCACATATGGCACGACAACGACATTTGAGGCACGAAAATGTAGGCGCCTATCCACTACCTCTCTACTCACGTCGCTGTCGTTTCCACCCCTCCTGCGCTCTCCTTCAATTTTCAAAAAAGTGGAGATGTCGCCTCCCTCATAAACCTAATGGATTTTGTATCCACGACACATAATGAGGTGAGCCGAACATCCTGCTGGCCGTTCTTCCATGGGACCTCAATCATTCAGATAAAATAAGAAGGCGACCTAATCGCCCTTACCATAGCGCGAGTGGGATCCGTTCTGTCTCACCGTTGGGCATTCGGAGCTCAAAGCTCACGATCGTCCGAATCGTCGATCTATCTTCCCGAAAGATACTCAATTATTGCCGATTGCAAGCATGCTGACATGCTCAAACACTTGGAATTTTCCACTCTTGCATCCACAGTGGTTTACTAAGAGTCCGAGTGATGTAGCCCCGAGCTACAACCTCAGCGTCCTTGTGACACCAACGAGACTAAAGAGTGTCATCCACTGAGCTAGTAAAACCTCAACCGATTCTGGGGCTACAGATGGGGTTGTACACTAGGTGTAGGCCCACGGACTTGCATCCCAAGGCCTACCTAATAGCCCACATGGACAACAATGTTCCCAAAATTACCGGTGCAGTCACGATCTTACTCAGGCAAACAGGTTCTCACTCGGTTTGCACAAGTTCACTCGGATTGTCTTACATCAGTCGGACGTGGCCCGAAACTCGGACTACAACAAGGCAAGGACGAGGAAGAGACTACAACAGCTACAGACTTAAACTACCACATGAAGTGCAGTGAAGATGCGCGTTATTAGTAACGCCAGAGTTAGACTTGATGTTACTAGTAACTTTCATAGTTATTAGCATTAACTCACCCTTCTAATGGCGCGCGGCTGGTCGTGGCACACTCTATATAGGCCGCACCGGAGCTCCTGAACAAGGGTAGAGTACTCTGTAATCTCACACCCCCCATAAGTAAACACTAGCCTTTGGGATCGAGACGCAAGGTTGTTACCACTCCCGAGTGGGGCCCGAACTCATACTCCCGAGTGTATCCACTGCGTCGTATCTAGGCTCGGCCCCACATTCGTACCCCTGGTATCATTGTCAGGAACATTCCCACGACGGTCGCATCGACCTAGTGCTCGTGGTAGAGGAAAGCGGGTGTTCATTGGAACTCGCACTTCTCCA
Organism: Hordeum vulgare subsp. vulgare; assembly: GCF_904849725.1. NCBI lineage: Eukaryota > Viridiplantae > Streptophyta > Magnoliopsida > Poales > Poaceae > Hordeum > Hordeum vulgare. Next base: position 326,601,674 of record NC_058522.1, on the reverse strand, counting down.
GGCTATTCTCAAGCAGTAGGAGAAAGACGGATACTCGGAGGTCTTGCGGTACGATAGTCATCTACAAGGTTTAAGGGGAGGGTGTCAGTAATGCTTTTGAAGTAGAGTGGAAGAGTTAAGAAGTGTTGAAATTCGTAAGTATAGATACTAGGTATAGTTTCTGAAAGGGGGTTTATCTTATCTAACGTCCATGCTAACTAAGGCTTCCTACAATCACGATGGCTCTGATACCAGTTCTATGGGGAATCCAACTCATGAGTCGTGATCACCGAATGCACGTGTACAGTGATCTCAGAGATGAATGCTCACTGAAAACACATAAGCTGGATTACTAGAGTCTCACATCCGTACACATCGTCTAATACAAATGGTGGCCATTAAATTCAAGTCTTACATAGATAGGGCCTCGAAGTTCGACACACCAAACATATCTAGAGCGGAATTCTTGAATGAAAGTGTGAACCCATGCCATCTTGCTTAACCTACATGCATTATGGCTAGGAAGAGTCCTAGTTCGCATGTTCGTCACTAACGAACTCTTCTCCATATTCCCGCTCTTCCATGCCAATAAAATAACTAGCGGCAAGCCAATGAGTACTTTGAATATACTCGCAAGCAACCCAGGTTGTGGAACAAGGAAATTGCAATTCATAATATAACACTAATAGGTAATTTGCAGAAAGCAGATTTTCAATTGCAATGACATGATCAAATTCTTGTGAGGGCATGCATCATGAGGTAAACGATATCCATACGAACAGGTCACAGATATCAATATCATCTGAGGGTTGAACATCCCATGTTCACCCATCATGCCAAGTCGTCTGACTTATCTCAGTGTCATACCATCATCTTTTTCACACAATACACGCACAACAAGTTTGTGAAAACATCTAGACATAGTCTAAGCAGGTTCACCCAACTATCCTTGATCGTGGATGATACGTCTCAAACGTATCTATAATTTTTGATGGTTTCACGCTGTTATCTTGTCTTCTTTGGTTGTTTTATGTACCTTTTATATCTTTTTTGGGACTAACTTATTAATTCAGTGCCAAGTGCCAGTTTCGGTTTTATCCATGTTTTTGACTCTTTTCAGATCTGATTTTGGAACGGAGTCCAAACGGAAGAAAAACCCCGAAATGATTTTTCCCGAATGGAAGAAGATCGGGGGCTCCAGGGATCCCACAAGCCCCCACTCCGCCACGAGGGGGAGGCAGCGGTGGGCAGTCTTGTGGCCTCCTTGGCCGCCCCCTGACCTAGGTCTTTGGCCTATAAATTCTCAAATATTCCGCAAAATATCAGGGGAGCCTCAAAAATACTTTTCCGCCGCTGCAAGCTTCCGTTTCCGCGATATCTCATCTGGAGACCCTTCCCGGCGCCCTGCCGGAGGGGACTTTGGAGTTGGAGGGCTTCTTCATCATCATCATCGCCCCTCCAATGACTTGTGAGTAGTTCCCTTTAGACCTACGGGTCCGTAGTTAGTAGCTAGATGGCTTCTTCTCTCTCTTGGATCTTCAATACAAAGTTCTCCATGATCTTCATGGAGATCTATCTAATGTAATCTTCTTTGGCGGTGTGTTTGTCGAGATCCGATGAATTGTGGATTTGTGATCAGATTATCTATGATATATATTTGAGTGTTTGCTGATTTCTTATATGCATGATTTGATATCCTTGTAAGTCTCTCCGAGTCTTGGGTTTTGTTTGCCCAACTCGATCTATGAATCTTGCAATGGGAGAAGTGCTTGGTTTTGAGTTCTACCATGTGGTGACCTTTCCCAGTGACAGTAGGGGCCGCAAGGCACACATCAAGTAGTTTCCATCAAGGGTAAAAAGATGGGGTTTTTATCATTGGTTTGATATTATCCCTCTACATCATGTCATCTTGCTTAAGGCGTTACTCTGTTCTTATGGACTTAATACACTAGATGCACGCTAGATAGCGGTCGACGTGTGGAGTAATAGTAGTAGATGTAGAAAGTATCGGTCTACTTGTTTTGGACGTGATGCCTATAGATATAATCATTGCATAGATATCGTCATGACTTTGCGTGGTTATATCAATTGTCGACAGTAATTTGTTCACCCACCGTCTACTTGCTTTCATGAGAGAAGCCACTAGTAAACACCACGGCCCCCGGGTCTATTCACATCCATCGTTTACACCTCCGCTTTTACTTTGCTTTGTTACTTTGTTGATTTCAGTTCTCACTTGGCAAACTATCTATAAGGGATTGACAACCCCTTCATTTGGGAGCAAGCTTTTGTGTTTGTGCAGGATCTTGAGATACTCCTCCACCGGATTGATACCTTGGTTCTCAAACTGAGGGAAATACTTATCGTCACTGTGCTACATCACCCTTTCCGCTTCAAGGGAACACCAACGCAAGGCTCCAAGGCCACGGGGGAAATCCTTTGCATACTTGCCTAGGAAGTCCCTTAAGGCGTAGCCGCAACTAAAGGATTCCTGGTGCCGTCGACACACCTGTTTCTGGCGCCATTGGGAGGACTTTTGTGCATTAGCATAGTTGACATCAGTGGACATGGCTACTCTAATAGTTTTACACTCTGTAGAGGTTGCACACTTTACCCACAAGACTCGGGAAACTTCTGTGGCCATCCACGACTCGTGGTATTTTTCATACCCAAGGTAAGTACCTCAACAATGCCTTTCCCATGACGATACTAACAAATAGTCCACTCGTTGGTGTCGTTCCTCATGATATACATCACTAGTATCATCCACGAGGGCATGCAACAATGTGCCTCGTGTCTGTGAAAACAGCCCATGGTCGTCCTTTTTGGCACGGCCCCGTCTTGAGAGTAATCATGTTACTCCCACAACTAGTAATGCGGGCTCTCTCCCAATACCAACCATAGTAATCAACAAGGCCCCGTCCCATAAGGGGTATCATGGTTGCTCATGTAAGGTTGGGGCGGTGAGCACATCTTAAATCTAACCTGTTTTCGAGAAAACACACACACACCTTGTCTCGGTACACCACTTCTTTCTCAAGTGGGTACCCAACTCAACACCATTTCCCTCGAGCATTAGTGGCACCCGACGGGTTTTCCAAAAGTTTTTGTAACCACTTCCTCTTCCGACACCATGCATATTCCCATCCCATTTGTGTAGCAACTATTTTGCATCCTAACTACTTCCCACCCGCGCAACCCTCATAGGAAGGTAGGGTCATGCCCAAGAGCAAGTATTAGCAAGGAGTTTTCCGGAGACGACCCACCAAGGTGATCACTGATTAAACATGAATCAAATGCACCAAGTAGAGTGCAATATGGCATGCAATAAAATGGTTTTCAAACATGGTCAAAGGGCTGCTTGCCTAGCTCAACAAAGTCTGCGGGGTCTTCAACTTCTTCTGGTCCAATCCCTTCATCAACAACGCAATCTATCTTCGCAAATATAACAGAAATAATAAGACCATGGAAAAAACAGGAAAAATAACAAACTTAGAAAAAATTCAACCTTTTTGTAAAATACTAGGGTGAGTATTAACACGGTGAAAGTTACTAGGTTTATTTTTGAAGTGCAAAAAGTTGTGAAAAAGATTTTAACACAAGGTTGAAATGCTTTAAACATGGTTTTAAAATAAAATGGTGTTTAAAACCTTTTTTCCAAAAACTGCACAAGTGGCATATTCAAATGGGTTGTAATATTACAATTTTTCAGAAATTTGAATCATTGAATTTGGATAAATGTAGTAGCCACAGGAATTTTTGGAAATAAAGTCAGAAAAAGGAAAAGGGAAAAGCTCAGTGCGAGCGGGCCACAGCCAGCCAGCTGAGCCATGCCCAGCTAGCTAGTCTGGCCCACGTGAGCCAGCGCACTTGCGTGCGTTAAGTTAAAACCTGACGGGCGGGGCCCATGGGTCAGCAAGAGAGGAGGGAGGCACAACGTGTGGTGGAGGCTGACGGGTGGGTTCCCTTGTGTGGGGACCCCAACTTACGAGTCGAGATCGCCGTGCTGAGTGATACCAGAAATCAATGCTCACCGAACACACATACCGAATAAAAGAGTCTTACATCCATACATACCGTTTGATACAATAAATGACCACTTTGGTCGAGTCTTACATATATAGGTCCTTAAAGGCTACACTTGAAACTGAACCAATAGCGGAATTATTGGTTGAAAGTGTGAACACATGCCATCAGCCTTAACCTACAGGCATTCTGACTGGGAAGCATCCTAGCTCGCAAGAACGTCACCGAGTCAATCTTCACCATATCCTGTCTTTCACACCTGGTCAATGAAATAACTAGTGGCAAGCCAATGAGTACTTTGAATGTACTCGCAAACAGCCCATGATATGAACAATGAAAGTGAAGGATAACAATATCATGCATCTTCAGTGTAACTCATCTGGGTGGAATGATCACGGCTATGCATCAAGTTAAAGAATTACTTTTGAAGAACAGGTTACAGATATCAACATATCTGCTAAGGGTTGAACCATCCGGGTTCACCCTATATGCCAAGTCATCGGACTTGTCATAACCTCAATGTATCAGCTGAGGGTTAAACCATCCGGGTTTACCCTATATGCCAAGTCACCAAACTTGGTCATATTATTATTATTGTAACAACACCTTTTTAACACCACACACACACTCACACTTGGTTTATGCGGAAATATCAGGACGTAGTTTAAGCAGGATTACCCAACTGTCCTTGACCGTGGACACGGTTATTCAAATAGTTTACACTCTGCAGAGGTAGTACGCTGGATCCACGAGATCCGGGAAACTTCCGTGTCATCTACGACTCACGGTATATCACATATACCTGAGGTAAGTACCCGATCATCATCTTTCCCCTGACGATACTAGACAAAGAGGTCCACTCGATTGGTACCCATCCCACATGTTGTACGTCTTACGAGCACCAACTCTGGACAGTATCAACCATGCGGGGACCAATGGTGTGCCTGGAACTCATAATAATGGCATAGTCGTCCTACCTGGCACGACCCCATCACAAGAGTGACGACAATCACTCCCGCCACTAGTAATGTGGCTCTTTGCTAGTACTGACCAGAGTAATCAACAAAGCCCCGTCCCATAAAGGAGTATCGTGGTCGTACTGGTAAGGTTGGGACGGTCGACACATCATAAATCTAATCCCATTTCTGAAACCATACTCACACAAAACACCGGTGCATCACTTCACCAAAAGTGACCACCAACTCATCATCACCCTCGGACATTAGTGGCACCCGACGGGGTTTTCATAAACCTTTGATTTAACTCATCATCATGCTCATGATAATATGCTTCTATCTTTACTTGTCAACATGGTATTAGCATGACCCTCAAGGGGTAGGGTCAAGCTCAATGCAATGGTCTTTTAACTCTACAAGTCAGCATGACAGTAGCATGATCCTCATAGATGGTAGGGTCAAGCTCATCATGCTTGTGCTCCGAGGAGCCATATGTATAACATCACCATCATGCAAGTGCTTTGAAGAAGCCTTCGGTACCATCACACCAATGATGAACCGGCATTATGATCACATGCAACGGAAAGTACTTACTATTCTAGCATGCATCAATTCATATGCTTAAGTCATGGTCAAAGGGCTGCTTGCCTTGCTCACGTAAGTCCTCGGGGTCTTCAAGATCTTCCACTCCAACTCCGAATACTCCGTCTACCGTCAACTATCGTCGGAAACAACCATAGTAAGCCACACATCAAGCAGAATAAAAGTGTTCTATAAATAGAAGTTTTATTTTTCTTCGACCTCTCTGGTCATAAGAAAAATACCTGAAGCTTGATATAGGATATTTGGGTCATCAACGATTTTTGAATGGATGGAAAGAGCAATAGGTTATCATTGAAGAAGCCAACAGAAATCATTCTGTTAAAAATGAGTGGAGGCACCCATTTAACAGAGAAGGATTTTAGAAATTTTTGGGAAGTGGTTTCACTGGATTTGGAGTTGGTATGAATATTCTAGAGATTTTACAATGTGGAATAAATAGCAATAGGAGCTATTTATTTATTGCAACAGATAAAAGTCACACAAAAATGTTGACCAGGGTTCTAAAAATAGGTAAGGATTTTAGAAGGCTCTGGAAGTTTGAATCACTCCAATTGGAGTTGATTTGAATCTTCTAGGATTTTTGAAAGGTGGGATATTTTATATCCAGATTGGGATTTTAGATAAAACACCACAGAAAGTGGGTAGGGAAAAACGTGCAAAGCACTTATTTGGATAGGCCTCATTTTTAGGATCCTGTATAAATTGGAATCAAATAAATAGGAGTCAGAATGAATTTATGGTGGAATTTGTAAGTTGAAGCAAATATGAAAAAGGGAAAAGCTTAGCTTTGGGTTAAATAACGCTCATGGCGTTGGGTAGGCCTTCGGGCCGGCCCAACAGCTTGGTCTGGCCAGGGAGGAGGCCACACCGAAGGCGCCTTCTGGGAGTACGCCTTCGCAACGGGGAGGCGACAAGAAGGGAAGCCCGCTTCCAGTTAACTGCGCGGGCCGAGCCGCTATTCCGCTTACAGGCGGGCCCCGCTCGCCAGGGCCTGCCCCTACCTCCTACCCGATCTGAGGCACGAAGGGAGGTAGGGCAGGCTGATGCAGGCCGGCTCCGATGGCGCTCCGTCCACCCCCAACCGAGGTAGGTGCACCAGCGAGCTCGGGGAGCCACACCGCTCCCATTCTGGAGCTCGGCGCCCGTAGGGAGGGCCACAATGGAGGCCGACGATGGCGGCTGCGGGGAGGTTGTCTACCCCCTGGCTTTGGCCAGCGGCGAAGGGAGAGAGAGTCGGAGGTGTTGCGCAGGAGCTGCGGCGGCCTGGGGTCTCTAGTAGGGGAGGAAAGAATCGAGGGGAGGCTCCGAGCGTGCTAGCCCCGCGGAGGCCGGAGCTCTACCCATCGGCCATGGCTATGGCAGCAGGAGGGGAGGCTTGGGGAGAAGAAGGGGAGCTCGAGAGGGGCTCCAGGGAGTGAGGAGGAAGGTTTGAGAGGCTCAGGCGCTCGGGGGACGCTCTAAGTGGGGAAGGGGGGCCGAGAAGGGTCTCGGAGCTCTGTGGTGCACCCAGGGCATGGTGGCCACGCGTCTCTGAGCCACCTTGGAGTCTAGCTGATGGATGGAGATGCTTTGAATGGTCAACACGATGCTCTGAGACACGCTGGGACAACCTGCCTCGCCAAGAAACGGTCGGGAGGAGAGAAACTAGGTGCAGAGCACCCGGTTTGCAGGTCAGGGTGGTGGTCACCACGGCCACTCACGCCCACAGGTTTGCAATGGCCAGACAAACATGTCCAGCATGCAAGGCATACATACAGAAAGGTAACTCTGGAGTTTGGAGGCTAGTAGAGTTGGTTTGAACTGGCTTTGACTACTGCAAAGTTCCTAACAGCAAACTTAGAGCTGACAACACGGGGTCTTAGGTGGGGATCCTTGGGGAGAATTTATGTCTGGCAGTGTTAGGCATGGAAGGACTTTAATACTGCAAAGTTTCAGCTCAAACAAAGGAGGGTAGCTACTACTTGCTGTACAAAGCCACATTTCAGCCAGAAATCAACTTGAAGAGGTGCTGCTCATTTTCTCCACATGAGCATGCCATATCTTTGCTTGAAATTAAGCATTTACATACTAGAGAGGCTCTGGAAAGAATTGGGAGCCTTGGGTTAAGCAGAAGAATGGGAAGAAGGGTAAAACAGTGCTTACAAGGGTGAAAATGAGAGAACTTACAAAGGAACCTTCTCCAATAATTGACCAGTGGCCATGGGGAAGTTACTGGAGGTAAAAGATGACTATGTGAGCCTGTGGTAGAAAGTTGAGCTTAAAGAATAAAGTGGAAGGGGCAAAAGAAGCCAAATTAGTGAGTGCACACAAGGTGTTTGATCTGTGGTTGGGCCACCATATGAAAGCCAATGGCTATGAAACTTCACAGAGTCAAGTAATAGATTAAAATAGGGTTGCACACAAAATTTTGGATTTGCTGGAGAAGTTTTACAATGTAGACTTGGAAAACCCTAGAAATGGGTAGAAATGGGTTTCTGCTTGGAACCATATTCAAATAAATTCCCACAAATCCAATATTTGGTGTAGGAGCATTATTTGAGCATTAAGGCATGCACAAAAAGTTTCAGGATAATTGGAGAAACTTTATAATGTAAAGTTTACCAAAGTCAGAAATCAACAAATAGGGTTTTTAGGGTCTTAGGACAAGTTCTTTTATTTTCCTTGGTGTACCATTTGGTGTGGATTCCCTATTGGAGAATTGGAACATGTCCACCAAATTTGAGCACAATTGGAGACACTTCACAATGTAGAGTTGCTCAAATTTGATTCAGGACAAATAGGGTTTTAGAGTGATTAGGGGAGTCAAATCAACTTGAATTGAAATGAAACTTGGCAAGATCATCAATAATATCAAAGATGACAAGCTAGAATTTTACTGGAATTTATTGAGAATATTTCTTATAGAAATATTCCAAAAGCTTGAAATAGGTAGGAATGGTTTTAGAGGGGTTTGCCCAATATTTTGAACATGACCATGTGTTGAAAATCATAAATATGGAATAAATATATCCACTGAGTTTCTCTAAATTTTCTAAAATATTTTGAAAGCAATAAAAATAACTTTCCTTCATAGGAGACCATTTCTGGCTTCACAGAAAGGCTTTTAAATAAAATAATAAAATAACTTTTCAAATAATAATATGATGGTTTTTGGAATACATTTTGATAATACATTTTAAATAAAAGTATTGGTGCAAAATAAATTCCCTAATTTGAGGACTTGTAGTACAAACCTCATCTCAGGGGTTTGAAAGTTTAATCCAAGGAAATGCCTTTTGGTGAAAATAATATTTGGTAAAAATAGATATTTATCCTAAGCACATGGCATGATCATTAGGCAGGAGATCATGGAATGAGAAGGTGATTAGGAGGATGGCAAGAATTAATGGGGAGCAATCACATGCAAATAAACAAACAGGCAAACAATAGTCACTCCAAGCATCACAAGCATTCACACAAAAAATTAATTGGTCCTAAATTTTGAAATAAGTTAATTAGTCAGGGAAGCCAAAAACAGGGTGTGACACCTTGTGGGGGTCGTCGTCAACTTGTGGTAGAGAGGGGGCAACGCTCACTCGCGGCGGAGGAAGGCATGGTGAGGACAACCGATGGCGGGAACAAAACTAGGAGGGAGTTGCCGTTCAGATGTTGGTCGAGGAAGCCGCCGGAGCGCATGGATTCACCGGCGATGAGGAGGCCAAGGCGGAGGGCCTTGGGAGGTGGTCGCCGTCGATGAAGCCGACTACAAAACACACAGGGGAGAGGGGGAAATGACCAGGACCTCCATGTGGTCATAGATCAAGCAAGAAGAGGGGCGGAGAAGCTCCCTATCGTGCTAGCGCCGGTGCATCAAGACGGCGGTGCTCGGCTCGATCTTGAGCACTCAAGCACTGGGGCTCGCTAGGAGGAGCTCTAGTGCTCGATTAGAGATAAGAGAGAGAGAGAGAGAGAGAGAGAGAGAGATACCAAAGGGGTAGGGGGACTTTGGGGGCCTTTTATAGGCGGGCGACGGGGGCAGGGTGTTGGGTGTGCGGGAGAGCTCGAGGTGGAGCTCTCATACTGTAGCGGCTCGAACAGGAACTATGGGCGAGGTCAGTGGGACGGCAGGGAGGGGCCAGGAGGTAGAGGACAAAGTAGAAGGCCCTATGGTGCCATGCGTGTCAGCTGACCGATTGAGGGTCTCGGGCAGCAGCGCGCTCACGCGGGGGGCGGGGGGGCAGGAGGGGCATAGAGGAGGTGTCGTTGCCCTGGCGTCTTGCCGACTCTAGGGGCAGACTTGTGGTGAGCGGGAGGGACTCGAGGAGCAAGGGTCTTGGCGTCAAGCAAAGTCAGCGCTTCAGCTGCCCTATAGCGCGATCCAGAGCGCGTGTATGGCCGGCATGATGATGCTAGTGACGCGCTCTGGCATGGGCACTAGCGCCCTTTTGTAGTAGGGGGCTTAAACAAAGGTGCAATGGGCGTTGGATGCTCGAGATATTGGCTAGGGGAGAGAGAGAAGAGCGAGAGAGAGAGGGGGAGTGACGTCCAGAGGGGGAAATGGGGGGTTTTTACCCCTCCAACCATGCACCTAGACGCTGGGGTGGATCATGAGGGTGCTCTGGGTCTCACATAAGCTTTGGTAAAAATTTGGAGTGAAGGAGAATAGTGGAAGGGGTAAATGTGCAGCTTTTACCAAATCACGAGAAGGTGTTTGGTGCTATTTTGAGGAAGGTAAAATTTACAAAATGCAGTGAGATTTAACAGGATCAATTGATAGGTAAACATGAGAGGGATCACAAGGTTTGATTTCAGTTGAGCAAATTTGACAATGTAAACCCTAGAAATCAACACAATTAGATTTCTGTAGACTAAGCTAGGCTAATCTATTCCCACAAATGCACAACTTGGGGTAGCATCCTTATTTGGATCTAGATCACTCCTACAAAGTTTGAGATCAATTGGATAAAGTTGGCAATGTAAAGTTGCTCAAATTTGGTTTTGTACAAAGAGGGTTTTTGGATATTTTGATGGACCAAATCAACTTGGATTGGGACGAAACCTTGCAAGATCACCACATATAGCATGTGTGAGTTTCTAATTTTCCTGCGATTTCTTGACAATACTTCCTATGGAAATATTTCAAAATGTTGAAATAGACATAAAGGGTTTTGAGGAGTTTTGTCCAATATTTTGAACATGACCATGTGTTGAAACTCTTATATATGGAAAATATATGTCCACTGAGTCTCCCTAAATTTTCTCAAATATTTTTGAAGTAAGAAAATAATTTTCATCCACAAAAGATCATTTCTGGTTTCAAAAAAGGTATTTAAATAAAATAGGAAAGTAAATTTTAGACTAATAATTTTATGGTTTTGGGAAGTCTTTTGATAATAGGATCCAAATAAAATCTTTGGGGTAAAACATCCCTCCTAAATTGAGGACTTGTAGTACAAATCTCAACTCAGTGGTTTTTGAAGCTTAAAATAAACAAATCCCTTTTTGTTGAAGTAATACTTTTAAAAAATAGTTTTTGGTCCTATACACATGGCTTGATCATTGGGCAAAGGTTTGGGGTCAAGGAGATGAGTTCTTGAGAAGAGAACAATTTTAGGTGGTTCAATGCACAATCAAACACACAAGCAAGTAGCAACTAGATCAACCATCACAAGCATGCAAAAACTTTTAATTGGCTCTAAATTTTATATAAACATCATGTGGAATAGTGGTACAAACACAGGGTGTGATCGGGTGTCAATGTGGTGCGACATGCTAATGGAATACCCTCTTATCATCTTATCATCTCTTGATTTGGGCATGAGGGTGTACCTCATAATGGTTTTTGTAGCACGTATTCCTGCTTGCAGGAAATAGACAGAGCCAAGCTTATGTGTCTTCAAGTACTGGTGGGGAACTGGCTTGTACATATTTTTCATAGAATTGTGATTCATTTTTGACTCAAAGCACACATCCAAGTCACCCTCTCGGACCTTTGGGGCACCAATGATTGTAGCCGACTCCTCAATAGTTGACTCATATGTGTGACCTTCAGTCATCCACACAATTCTACCATCCGGATAGAAATGTGGAGTAGAATTGCATGATCATCTCATCATTCGAGGCAGTCATCTCTCGTCCAACAAAATCTTCAATATCGATCACTCTGAAATTTTCTCTCACATGAGGGAAGTAGTCCTCATGTTCTTTGATGTAGTCCGAGTCTACATATCTCATATGACTCACTACCGGAATCTTGTCCAACAGCACTATCTCATAGAAATCTTGTTGATCCTTGGTATGAAAGAGAGCATCAACAATTGTCCTCCTCCTAATAGCATAGGGATCTGCTTCTCTCCACAATCTCAGACCTTGATCCCTTCTCTTATTCATATCCTTAGCAATTGGATGAGCGTCATTGTGCAATGGCAGGTGAGATCTCAATTTCCAAAAAATACAAAGATCTTCTCCTCCTCAACAACAATATCTCTGGATGCAGAGCCTTTGTTCTTCTCTCCTACAGGTATATCCCTAGTAGTCCTCTTGGGTTTAGGAGCTACAAGCTTCTTGGACTTTGGATATGTAGGCTTTGTCTTAGGTGGAGACATGCTAGGCATAGCATCTGCCATCAGCTTCTTCTTGGAAGGAGGTGGATTAGCGGTCTCCTCTTCCTCTTCTTCCTCAACAGCTTCTCCTGGATCTTCCTTCCCACCTTTCCTTTTTTTCTTTGGTTTTCTTTCTCTGGCGCATACGCCCTCTTGGGAAGTGGACTAGGATTGGAGTAGGACTCCTCCTCCTCCCTAGCCGGCGCACCCTTTAGGGCTTGGCCCTCAAGGCAAGCCTCCTCCCCCTCCCTCATATATATAGTGGTGATTTAGGGATGATTTGAGACAACTTTTTCCACGTGCAACTCAGATCTAGACACCATAGTTTTACCTCTAGATCGTATTTCTGCGGAGCTCGGGCGGAGCCCTGCAGGAGTAGATCCTTCACCACCATCGGAGCGTCACGCTGCCGGAGAACTCATCTACTTCTCCATCTTGCTTGCTGGATGAAGAAGGCGGAGATCATCGTCAAGCTGTACGTGTGCTGAAGCGGAGGTGTCGTCCGTTCGGCACTAGATCGGAGAGGATCATGGGACGGATCGCGGAACGGTTCGTGGGACGGTTCGCGGGGCAGATCGAGGGACGTGAGGACGTTCCACTACATCAACCACGTTTCTTAACGCTTCCTGTTGTGCGATCTACAAGGGTACGTAGATCCAAATCTCCTTTCGTAGATGGACATCACCATGATAGGTCTTAGTGCGCGTAGGAAAAATTTTGTTTCCCATGCGACGTTCCCCAACAGTGGCATCATGAGCTAGGTTCATGCGTAGATGTTATCTTGAGTAGAACACAAAGGGTTTTGTGGATGGTGATGTTCGATTTGCTGCCCTCCTTAGTCTTTTCTTCATTCAGCGGTATTGTTGGATTGAAGCGGCCCGGACCGACATTATTCGTACGCTTACGAAAGACTGGTTTCATCGATTGACATGGAACCTCGTTGCATAAAGATGACTGGCGGGTGTCGGTTTCTTCAACTTTAGTTGAATTGGTTTTGACCGAGGCGGTCCTTGGAGAGGTTAAATAGCAATTTGCACATCTCCGTTGTGGCTTTTGCGTAAGTAAGATGCGATGTACTAGATACACATAGCAGCCACGTAAAACATGCAACAACATATTAGAGGACGTCTAACTTGTTTTTGCAGGGTATGCTTGTGATACGATATGGCCAATGAAGTGATGTGATATATTGGATGTATGAGATGATCATGTTGTAATAGTTCATATCGACTTGCACGTCAGTGGTACGACAACCGGCAAGAGCCATAGGGTTGTCTTTAAACTAACGTTTGTATTTGCAGATGCGTTTACTATATTGCTAGGACGTAGATTTATTAGTAATAGCATAAGTAGCATGACAACCCCGATGGCGACACGTTGATGGAGATCATGGTGTGGCGCCGGTGACAAGAAGATCGTGCTGCTGCTTTGGTGATGGAGATCAAGAAGCACATGATGATGGCCATATCATGTCAGTTATGAATTGCATGTGATGTTAATCCTTTTATGCACCTTATTTTGCTTAGAACGACAGTAGCATTATGAGGTGATATCTCACTAAAATTTCAAGCCGAAATTGTGTTCTCCCCGACTGTGCACCATTGCTACAGTTCGTCGTTTCAAGACACCACGTGATGATGTGGTGTGATAGAGTCAACGTTCACATACAACGAGAGGAAAACAGTTGCACACGTGGAACACTCGGGTTAAGCATGACGAGCCTAGCATGTGCAGACATGGCCTCGGAACACATCATACCGAAAGGTCGAGCATGAATCGTATAGTTGATATGATTAGCATAGAGATGCTCACCACTGAAACTACTCTCAACTCACGTGATGATCGGACTTGAGTTAGTGAATTTGGATCACGTACCACTCAAATGACTAGAGAGATGTACTTTTTGATTGGGAGTTTAGCAAGTAATTTGATTAGTTAAACTCTAATTATCTTGAACATAGTCTAAGTCCACTTTGAAAATATTTATGTTGTAGATCAATGCTCAGGCGACAGTCACCATGATTTTTAATACGTTCCTAGAGAAAGCTAAGTTGAAAGATGATGGAAGCAACTTTGTAGACTGTGCTCGTAATCTTACGTTGCTCCTGCAAGCTGGGAAGAAGGATTATCTCCTTAATGCTGCGCTAGGAGATGAATCACCCGCTACGGCTAACCAAGATGTTAAGAACGCTTGGTTAACATGTAAGGAGGACTACTCAGTAGTTCAAAGTGCAGTCTTGTATGGCTTCGAGCCGAGACTTCAACGTTGCTTTGAGCATCATGGAGCATTTGAGATGTTCCAAGAGTTGAAGTTTATCTTTCAGAATAACGCTCGGATCGAGAGGTACGAGACCTCCGATAAATTCTATGCTTGCAAGATGGAGGAGAATTCGTTTGTCAGTGAACATGTGCTCAAAATGTCTGGGTACTCAAACCGTCTAGCTGAGCTGGGAATTGAACTCCCGCAAGAAGCTATCACTGACAGAATTCTTCAATCACTGCCACCAAGCTACAAGAGCTTTGTGTTGATCTATAACATTCAAGGGATGAACAAGTCACCCGGCGAGTTATTCGCGATGTTGAACATCGCAGAGTCATAACTCCGTAAAGAGCATCAAGTGTTGATGGTGAATAAGAGCACTAGTTTCAAGAGAAATGGAAAGGAAAGAAGGGTAATTCCAAGAAGAGCGGCAAGCCTGTTGCCAATCCGACGAAGAAACCCAAAGCTGGACCTAAGCCTGAAACGGAGTGTTATCATTGCAAGGGTATGGGTGACTGGAAGCGCAACTGCCCCAAGTATCTGGCTGATAAGAAGGCGGCCAAGGAAAATCAGGTATATTCGATATACACGTTATTGATGTGTGCTTAACCAGCTCTCGTAGTAGTGTCTGGGTATTCGATATCGGTTCTGTTGCTCATATTTGCAACTCGAAACAGGAACTGCGGAATAAGCGAATGCTGGTGAAAGATGAAGTGATGATGCACGTGGGAAATGGTTCCAAGGTTGATGCAATCGCCGTCGGCACAGTTTCACTTCAGTTACCATCAGGATTAGTTATAAACTTAAATAACTGTTATTTAGTGCATGCATTAAGCATGAACATTATATCTGGATCTTGTTTATTGCGAGACGGTTACTCATTTAAAGTCGGAGAATAATGGTTTTTCTATTTCTATGAGTAATATCTTTTATGGTCATGCAACCAATGTGAGAGGATTGTTCATATTGAATCTTGACAGTGATCATACACATATACATAACACTGAGACCAAAAGAGTTAGAGTTAACAATGATAGCGCCATGTTTTTATGGCACTGCCGCTTAGGTCATATTGGTGTAAAGCGCATGAAGAAACTCCATATCGATGGACTTTTGGAGTCACCTGACACATGCGAACCATGCGTCATGGGTAAGATGACTAAGACTCCATTCTCCGGAACAATGGAGCGTGCAAGTGACTTGTTGGAAATCATACATACCGATGTATGCGGTCCGATGAGTGTGGAGGCACGCGGCGGATATCGTTATTTTCTCACCTTCACTCACGATTTGAGTAGATATGGTTATGTCTACTTGATGAAGCACAAGTCTGAAACATTTGAAAATTTCAAACAATTTCGGAGTGAAGTTGAAAAACATCGTAACAAGAAGATCAAGTTCCTACGGTCTGATCGTGGGGGTGAATATCTGAGTTTCGAGTATGGTTCTCACTTAAGACAATATGAAAATGTTTCACAGTTGACACCGCCTGGAACACCACAGCGTAATGGTGTGTCCGAACGTCGTTGTAATCGTACTTTATTAGAGATGGTGCGATCTATGATGTCTCTTACCGATTTGCTGTTATCGTTTTGGGGTTATGCATTAGAGATAGCTGCATTCACTTTAAATAGGGCACCATCAAAATCCGTTGAGATGACAATATACGAACTGTGGTATGGCAAAAGACCAAAATTGTTGGTTCTTAAAGTTTGAGGATGTGATGCTTATGTCAAAAAGCTTCAGCCTGAAAAGCTGGAACCCAAAGCGGAAAAGTGCGTCTTCATAGGTTACCCAAAGGAGACAGTTGGGTACACCTTCTATCTCAAATCTGAGGGCAGAGTGTTTGTTGCTAAAAACGGAGCTTTTCTTGAGAAGGAGTTTCTCTCGAAAGAATTCAGTGGGAGGAAGATAGAACTTGATGAGGTAGTCGAACCACTAATTCCTCTAGATGGTGGCGCAGGGCAAGGGGAAACCCCTATTGTTGCGGCTCCGGTTGAGGAGCAAGTTGATGATGATGATCATGAAACTTCGGATCAAGTTGCTATCGGACCTCGCAGGTCGACAAGATCAGGTACTGCTCCTGAGTGGAATAGTAATCTTGTCTTAACGATTATGTTGTTAGACAACAATGAACCTGCGAATTATGAAGAAGCAATGGTGGGCCCGGATTCCAACAAATGGTTGGAGGCCATGAAGCCCGAGATAGGATCCATGTACGAGAACAAAGTGTGGACTTTGGAGGTACTACCTGAAGGCCACAAGGCTATTCAGAACAAATGGATCTATAAGAAGAAGACGGACGCAGACTTGTGGCAAAGGGTTTTTCACAAGTTCAAGGAGTTGACTACGATGAGACTTTCTCACCGGTAGCAATGCTTAAGTCCATCCGAATCATGTTAGCAATAGCTGCCTTTTACGATTATGAAATCTGGCAGATGGATGTCAAAACGGCGTTCCTTAATGGTTTTCTTAAGGAAAAGTTGTATATGATGCAACCCGAAGGTTTTGTCGATCCAAAGAATGCTAACAAAGTATGCAAGCTCCAGCGATCCATTTATGGACTGGTGCAGGCATCTCGGAGTTGGAATAAGCACTTTGATGAGGTGATCAAAGCATTTGAGTTTATACAAGTGGTTGGAGAATCTTGTATTTACAAGAAAGTGAGTGGGAGCTCTGTGGCGTTTCTAATATTATATGTGGATGTCATATTGCTGATTGGAAACAACGTGGAGCTTTTGGAGAGCATAAAGGGTTACTTGAATAAAAGTTTCTCTATGAAGGACCTAGGAGAAGTTGCTTACATTCTAGGCATTAAGATCTATAGGGATAGATCGAAACGCCTGATAGGACTTTCACAAAGCACATACCTTGATAAAGTTTTGTAGAAGATCAAAATGGATCCGTCCAAGAAAGGTTTCTTGCCAGTTTTACAAGGTATAAAATTGAGTAAGACTTAGTGCCCAGCAACTGCGGAAGATAGAGAGCAAATGAGTTCCGTCCCCTACGCTTCAGTCGTAGGTTCTATCATGTATGCAATATTGTGCACTAGACCAGACGTCAGCTTGGCCATAAGTATGGCAGGCAGGTTTCAGAGTAATCCAGGAGTGGATCACTGGACGTCGGTCAAGAATATTCTGAAGTACCTGAAAAGGACTATGGAAATGTTTCTCGTTTATGGAGGTGACAAAGAGCTCGTCATAAAGGGTTACGTCGACCCAAGTTTTGACACCGATCCGGACGACTCTAAGTCACAAACCGGATACGTATTTATTCTTAATGGGGGTGCAGTAAGCTGGTGTAGTTCCAAGCAGAGCATCGTAGCAGATTCTACATGTGAAGCGGAGTACATGGCTGCCTCGGAGGCAGCAAAGGAGGGTGTCTGGATGAAGCAGTTCATGACAGATCTTGGCGTTGTGCCGAGCACACTAGATCCATTAACTCTGTTGTGTGACAACACTCGTGCAATTATCTTAGCAAAAGAACCAAGGTTTCACAAGAAGACCAAACACATCAAATGACGCTTCAACCTATCCGCGACTACGTCGAAGGAGAGGACGTGAATATTTGCAAACTGCACACGGATCTGAATGTAGAAGACCCGCTGACTAAACCTCTTCCACGAGCAAAACATGATCAACACCAGAACTGTATGGGTGTTCGATTTATTACAATGTAAATCGCATGGCGATGTGAGGACTAGATTATTGAGTCTAGTGCAAGTGGGAGACTGTTGGAAATATGCCCTAGAGGCAATGATAAATAATTATTATTATATTTCCTGTTTAAAGATAATCGTTTATTATCCATGCTATAATTGTATTGAATGAAAACATAGATACATGTGCGGATACATAGACACAACAATGTCCCTAGCAAGCATCTAGTCGGTTAGCCAGTTGATCAAGGATAGTCAAGGTTTTCTGACTATGTGCAAAGTGTTGTTGCTTGATAACTGGATCACATCATTAGGAGAATCATGTGCTGGACTAGACCCAAACTATGAACGTAGCATATTGATCGTGTCGTTTTATTGCTATAGTGTTATGCGTGTCTAGTATTTGTTCCTATGACCATGAGATCATATAACTCACTGGCACCGGAGGAATACCTTGTGTGCATCAAACGTCACAACGTAACTGGGTGACTATAAAGGTGCTCTACAGGTATCTCCGAAGGTGTCCGTTGAGTTAGTATGGATCAAGACTGGGATTTGTCACTCCGTGTGACGGAGAGGTATCTCAGGGCCCACTCGGTAATACAACATCACACACAAGCCTTGCAAGCAATGTGACTAAGTGTAAGTCACAAGATCTTGTATTACGGAATGAGTAAAGAGACTTGTCGGTAACGACATTGAAATAGGTATACAGATACCGACGATCGAATCTCGGGCAAGTAACATACTGAAGGACAAAGGGAATGACATACGGGATTATATGAATCCTTGACACTGAGGTTCAACCGATAAGATCTTAGAAGAATATGTAGGATCCAATATGGGCATCCAGGTCCCGCTATTGGATATTGACCGAGGAGTACCTTGGGGCATGTCTACATAGTTCTCGAACCCGCAAGGTCTGCACACTTAAGGTTCGGCAATGTTTCAGTATAGTTGAGTTATATGTGTGGTTACCGAAAGTTGTTTGGAGTCGCGGATGAGATCACGGACGTCACGAGGGTTTCTGGAATGGACCGGAGACGAAGATTGATATATAGAATGACTGCATTTGGTTACCGGAAAGTTTTCGGGCATTAACAGGAATGTACCGGGAGCGACAAATGGGTTCCGAAAGTTCACCGGGAGGGGGGAAACCCTCCCGGGGGAAGCCCAAAGGACCTATGGGTCGCGCACCAGCACTTAGTGGGCTGGTGGGACAGCCCAAGAGGGCCTATGCGCCAGAGAAATAAAACTAAAGAAAAGAAAAAAGGAAAGATGGGAAGGAAGAAAAGGGCTCCACTTTCCAATCATAGTTGGACTAGGATTGGAGTAGGACTCCTCCGCCCTAGCCGGCGCACCCTTGAGGGCCTGGCCCTCAAGGCAAGCCTCCTCCCCCTCCCTCCTATATATAGTGGTGATTTAGGGCTGATGTGAGACGACTTTTGCCATGTGCAACTCAGATCTAGACACCATAGTCTTACCTCTAGATCGTATTTCTGCGGAGCTCGGGCGGAGCCATCCAGGAGTAGATCCTTCACCACCACCGAAGCATCGTCATGCTGCCGGAGAACTCATCTACTTCTCCGTATTGCTTGCTGGATCAAGAAGGACGAGATCATCGTCGAGCTGTACGTGTGATGAACGTGGAGGTGCCGTCCGTTCGGCACTAGATCGGAGCGGGTCGTGGGACGGATCGCGGGACAGTTCGTGGGACGGTTCGCATGGCGGATCGAGGAACATGAGGACGTTCCACTACATCAACCACGTTTCTTAACGCTTCCTGCTGTGCGATCTACAAGGGTACGTACATCCAAATCTCCTCTCGTAGATGGACATCACCATGATAGGTCTTCGTGCACGTAGGAAAATTTTTGTTTCCCATGCGACGTTCCCCAACAACTCCTTTCTCACAGGTTTCTCGAATGTGACCCTCTCCTTTTGCTTTTGGGGAATGTTTTCTTAAGGAATGAAATCAACATCCTCTTCATCTGAGTTTAGCTTCTTTCTGGACCTGGTAGCTGCCTTAGGCATTTCATGGGAGCTTGGAGTACCTGGGTCAGAAGCAGTCCTCTCAGGACTAGTGCGTGAGTCAATTTTCACACTTGGCTCTCTCGGAACATTCTGGCTATCTTTAGAACCTGACATAATCACAAGATGACAAGCAAACAAACTAACCCTATGAATAGTTGTAGAAGAGCACGAGTGGATGAGCATCACAAAACAAAGCAAAAAATCAAAAGTTTGAAGCCAAAATCTTAAATTTAACTTTCAGTTAAGTGGGTTTCGGTTCCACCGAGTCATAATTTTTGGAGTCACCGAGACATACATTCTCATTAATAGAAACTTGCCAACCCACTTCGGTTTCATAGAAATAAGAAGCTCGGTCTCACCGAGAATGTTTCGAGTATCCCTAAAAGTGAAATCAGTAGGACCAATTTTCTGCTTCGGTGACACCGACACACACATTGCGGAAAATTAAACCTAAACAATTTCGTTCACCTAATTTAATCAGAGTTTTCTGTGGATAGGTGCTTTGTAATCTTTGGCCAAATGATGAAGAAATCCTAATGGGCATAAATCGTATAAGGAGCGCAAACAGGCGAGATCTTTACCCTACTTTTGGTGAAGATCTCCTATGGTAGCGACGGGAGGAGAGATTTCTGTCGGGGGCGAGGACTCCTATGGCCAGGGCGCACGGGAGACGAATGGCGATGTCCTAGAGACGAGAGCACGGCGGCAGGTGCTTGTGGGAGACGACGTTTGAGATCGAATTTCAGAAGTCAGGTCCGCTGATATATCTATCCCCTAGCTATTAGTGACACCGAGTTGGAAATTTTGGTGCCACCGAGTTCCGTAACTATCAGGTGAAACTGAAACTTGCTGAGGCCAAGATTTACAAATAGGGGGTACCGGGATCATAAAACTAGATCAACCCTAATGCTTCGATGGGACCGAGATTTTGGAGTTGGTCACATCGAGTGGCGCATGGGAGGTTTTGGAAGCCATCTCTTGTCGAGAGGATCTGTGAGTGCTCCTCACACAGAGTGTCCCTAAAGTGATTGCTCAAATTTTGTGATGAAGCATGAATAGAATTTGAGATCAGAAAGCATATATAGCTCGAGAGGGGTACTTAGGCATTCTTGTATATCCAATTGGCCAAATAGAATGGAAAGCCAAATAACAACAATTGGATATCCTCGAATGAGAAAAGATATGCATACCAACATTCTCACACAATAAGATGTCAAATAAAACATGGCAAACATGCACAACCACTCTAGTATCTACCAAGAACTTTGGCGATGACAAAGTCATCTATATATGAGTTTATTGACTTAGGAGCCAAGCAAGAATACTTTATCATGGGTCATACTCATCGTTTAAGCACAAGTGGGTTTACCACTTTTACATAAAGCTTTCAGTGTGTTCACACCTTAAGAGATGCTTTATCTCAAGTCTTAGAGTAAATCTTCCCCTTGATGTGACATCCTGACTCCTTGATGATTGCGTTGGTTTCCCTCCAAGATTAAAGGATGATGTAGCACAGCGATGGCAAGTATTTCCCTCAGTTATGAAACCAAGGTATCAATCCTGTGGGAAGATCCACAAGACTATGTAAGAGGTACGTGCACAAAAATAACAAATCCTCGCAACCAAACGCGTGTAGGGGTTGTCAGTCCCTCGTGGGTAAAATAAAACAGTAAACGGATAGATTGATAGATGCAAATAAAGTAATGGTAAATAAAATATAGCAATGTATTTTTGGAGTTTTGAAAATATAGATCTGAAGATAAAAGAGCAAATAAAATGGAAACGCAGATAGAAAAATTTATCTTGCAAATAGATGATGTAAAATAGGCCCGGGGGTCGTAGGTTTCACTAGTGGCTTCTCTCGAGAAAATAACAAACGATGGGTAGACAAATTACTATTAGGCAATTGATAGAAGAGGGAATAATTATGACGATATCCAACACAATGATCATGTATATAGGCATCACGTCCAAGACAAGTAGACCGACTCCTGCTTGCATCTACTACTATTAATCCACACATCGACCGTTATCGAGCATGCATCTAGTGTATTAAGTTCATGGAGAAATGGAGTAATACTTTAAGAACAATGACATGATGTAGACAAGATCTATTCATGTAGGAATATACCCCATTGTTTTATCCTTAATCGCAATGATACATGCATGGCATGTCTCTTTCTGTCACTGAGATTGAGCACCCCAAGACCGAACCCATCACAAAGCACATCTTCCCACTGCAAGATAAAAAGATCAAATTAGCCAAACAAGACCCAAATATCGGAGAATAAATACGAGGCTAAAATAGTCAAGCATGGATATAATTTCATAGATCCGATCATAAACACGCACTTCATCGAATCCCAACAAACACACAACAAACTATAGAGTTACATCAAATAGATCTCTAAGAGACCATTGTATTGAGTAGAACAATGAAAGAGAAAGCCATCTAGCTACTACCTATGGACCTGTAGGTCTGATATGAACTACTCACCCATCATCGGAGGAGCACTAATGAGTATGATGAACCCCTTTGTGACCGTGTTCCTCTCCGGAATGGTCTCTAGATTGGATTTGTGGTTGCTGGAACTTGCGGCGGCTAAACCAATTTTTCGTCTTCTCTTCTAGGGATTATGCAATATTGGGGTATTTATAGAGCTCAGAGGCGGTGGAGGAGGTTTGTGAGACCACCACTACCCACCAGGGCATGCCACAGGCCCACGGTGCGCCCTGGTACCTAGTGGGTCGCCTGGGCCTTCCCTGGTGAGCATCCTTGGTCCTCAAGTTTCCTTCTGGTCCAAAACAATTTCCAAAAAGTTTTGTGGCATTTGGACATCATCTTACATAGATTTTCTACAAAGGAAAAAACAAGCAAAAAGCATCAACTAGCACTATGTCAATAGGTTAGTCCCAAAAAATGATATTATGTTGCTATAAAATGATTATAAAACATCCAAGAATGATAATATAACAACATGGAACAAATAAAAATTATAGATACGTTGGAGACGTATCAGCATCCCCAAGCTTAATTCCTACTCGCCCTCGAGTAGGTAAATGATAAAAACAGAATTTTTGATGTGGAATGTTTCCTAACATGTTCATCATATTCTTTTCTCTATAGCATGGACATATGGACTTCAAGATGATTCAAAGAAATAGTCTATAATTTGACATGAAAACTTCAATACTCCAGCATATCAACAAGCAATCAATCTTTCAAAATATCAATGCTAAATAACAATATCCCTAGCCCATCATTCTACATCATTGATCCATTCATGCAACACACCCAAATATTAGCTACATCCAATGCTCAAGTATGATAACAGTGTTCCTCAGTTGGTACTTTATAAGAGAAGATGGAGACTCAAATTCAAAATAAAAAATGCTAAAGTAAATAGATAGGCCCTTCGCAGAGGGAAGCAGATATTTGTAGAGGTGTCAGAGCTCAAAGAGAAGAAACTTAGAGACAAAATATTTTGGGTGGTATTGTTTTCCTGTCAACGAAAATGACTAGAAGTTCTGAATATCCTCCATGCTAAACAAATCAGGTGGTTCCCAAACTAAAAATAAAGTGTATTCCTTTTTCCACCTTTCTTTTTCATTCCACGGCTGCCGCACCCACGGGTACCGTTCATACAACCACTTTCCAAGGAATTTATTATTTGACAACATAAAATAAATTTTCTTTGCATTTAGGGATTGAGCATCCCTATTACCGCCATACTCTCGTGCAATGACAAGTGAATAAGCACTCATCTTGAGAATAACCAATTTAACATGGAAGATATCAGCCACCCCTCGTCGCTTCCTCAGCAGTACGGGCACACAAAACAGAAATTTATTTTGAACATTAGAGTTGGCACTTGCAAATTTACTTAGAGCGGCGTTGAAATACCGCATCTAGGTAGGAATGGTGGACTCATTTGGCACAACTTTGGGTTTCGGATTTGGATGCACAAGCAGTATTCCCACTTTGTGCAAGTGAAGGCTAGCAAATAGATTGAGAAGCACCCAACCAAGGAACGAAAACCATCATAAGCGAACATTAAACATAACTAACACCGAATAATGCAACACAAGTAGGATGTAATTTAATAGCATAATTATTGACTTCATGTGCATGCATAGGGAATCACAAACATTAACACCAATATTCTTACTAAAGCATAATTACTCATCAACATAACTCACATATCACTATCTTCATATCGCAAAATATTGCTAAGAATCAACTTTAACATCCAATGAACTTCATGAAAGTTTTTATTATATCTCCCCTCTATATCTATCACTTTGGGTCTAATTTCATTTAAAGCAAATTGCCATTGTAAATAGCAAGCTCTCAAACAAATATAAGTGAAGAACCGGGGCACAAGTTTCTTTAAAATTTTCAACTCTCAAAATATTATAAGTGAAGCAAGAGAAGATTTCTTCAAAAATTATACTAACTCTCAAAATAATCTAAGTGAAGCATGAGAGCAAATTTCTTCAAAATAACAACACCACCCTGCTCAAAACGATAAAAGTGAAGCACTAGAGCAGTTCCATGGCTCCTAAAAAAATTAAGTGAAGCATAAAGAGCGATTCTAACAAATCATAGCATAATTGGGCTCTCTCAAAGAGGTTTGTCCAGCAAGGTTTATTATGACAAAATAACTAGCAAAGCAAGCAAAGACTCATATGATACAATACGCTCCAAGCAAAACTCATGATATGTGACGAATAAAAATAAAGCTCCAAGTAAAATTACCTATGGTTGTTAGAAGAAAGAGGGGATGCCTTCCAGGGCATCCCCAAGCTTAATTGCTTGGTACTCTTTGGATATGACCTTGGGGTGCCGCGGGCATCCCCAATATTAGGCTTTCATCACTCCTTATTCCTTCATCCATCATGATCTCACCCAAAACTTGAAAACTTCAATCACACAAAACTTAACAAAACCTTCGTGAGATCCATTATTATAAGAAAACCAAAATTTACTTTAGGTGCTGTTGAAAACCGATTCCAATTTTTTTTTTGCATTATACCTAGTGTATTCTAACTTTACTATGGCTTATACCCCCCCCCCCCGATAAAATGATAGAATCATCAAAATAAGCACACAACGCAAAGAAAACATAATCTATCAAAAACAGAATAGTTTGTAAAATCTAGAATTTTACTCATACTTCTGTAACTCAAAAAATTCTAAAACATTAGGGCAACGTAGGAAATTTTTATATAAATCTTGTGTAAAAAATTCAGACAATTTTGTCGCCTCTTTGATTTTTAGAATATCTTCTATTGGACACAGAAGTTTCTGTTTTCCAACAAGATCAATGCAATTATCACCCAACATGGTCCTAAAGGCTTTACTTGGCACAAACACTAACTAAAACATGAAAAACACAATCATAACAGTAGAATATTTGTTCACACACTCAAGAACAGAAAGCAAAAGTGAAAAATAAATTTTATTCATTGGGTTGCATCCCAACAAGCGCTATGGATTTACACCTTAGCTAGGCATAAAGCATAGATTCAAGTGTTGTCATCTTTCGTTTCCAACTCCTTAATGACACATCCATAAATCCTTAGATATCTAGCATGCATATTATCAAAAATTACACTCCTAGGAATAAAGTTGAAGTATTCATTCATATGAGGAAGTTCCATCAAGTTAAAGTGAGCCCTTATCATCTTAAGATCTACGTTGTTGTTGCTAGAATAGGCATCCTTGTTCTTGGGAGTTTGGGTAGTTTTCTTTCTAAGAGGAATTTTCTCAATAGTTTCAATGAAAGAAAAAGTCATGCTCAAGTTACTAAAAATTTCTTCTAATTTATCAATTTGAGCGGGGCTCTCTACTACCCTTTCATTAGTTATGGGTTGTTTCTCTTTCAGCATTTTAATAGCTTCTCCCATCTTTGAACAAATACGATTAACAAGATCTTGCACCATTTTATACAAGTTTTCAACATGCTCTTTGATAATAATTTTCTTTTCAATAGCATCTAACCTTTGCATAACATTCTCAAGAGTTAAAATTGTTTCATTTATAATGATAGGTGGAGACCCCAATAAACTTCCCGTGGAATTAAGAGGATCGGAGGGTGGAAAACTTAAGAAATTTCCCCCGGTGATAGTGTCAAAAACAAATCTATAACAAGTAGTAATTCCCACATGAAAATTTTGAACAAGAATGATGGTAGATTTCTTGTGGATAGATCTATCATGAGCATTGCAAATCATATACCAAGCATCTTTCAAACTTTCTCCTCCCCTTTGCTTAAAATTGAGAACTTCAATCTCAGGGGTGCTCAAAGCGAGGGAGGAATTTGCCATGGCGATAAGGCAAGCAAGAACACAATCAAACGAAAGATTCGGCAAGAAAACGGAAAACGGAAAGAAGGCAAATGAAAAGACATTTTTTTGCAAAGTGGGGGAGAGGAACGCGAGAGGCAAATGGAAAATAATGTTATTGTAAGGAGGTGAGAGTTTACGTGTGGTAACCTGATAGATCTTGACTTGATCTTCCCCAGCAACGGCGCTAGAAATCTTGAATCCTCGCTGATTGTCTTGGTTTCCCTCCAAGCTTAAAGGGTGATGTAGCACAGCGACGGCAAGTATTTCCCTTAGTTATGAAACCAATGTATCAATCTAGTAGGAAGATCCACAAGACTATGTAAGCGGTACTTGCACAAAATAACAAATACTTGCAGCCCAATGTGTGTAGGGGTTGTCAATCCCTGTGGGTAAATAAAATGGTAAAAGAATAGATTGATAGATGCAAATAAAGTAATGGTAAATAAAATGCAGCAAGGTATCTTTCCTTTTTTGATAATATAGATCTGAAAATAAAAGAGCAAACAAAATGGAAACGCGAATAGCAAAATAAATCTTGCAAATAGATTATGTCAAATAGACCCATGGGTCGTAGGTTTCACTAGTGGATTCTCTCAAGAAAATAGCAAACAGTGGGTAGAAAAATTACTGTTGAGGAATTGATAGAAGAGAGAACAATTATGATGATATCCAAGATAATGATCTTGTATATTGGCATCACGTCCAAGACAAGTAGACCAACTCCTGCCTGCATCTACTACTATTATTCCACACATCGACGGCTATCTAGCATGCATGTAGTGTATTAAGTTCATGGAGAAATGGAGTAATGCTTTAAGAACGATGACATGATGTAGACAAGATCTATTTATGTAGGAATAGACCCCATCGTTTTATCCTTAATAGCAACAATGCATGGGTATCATGTCTCTTTATGTCACTGGGATTGAGCACCGCAACATCGAGCCAATCACAAAGTGCCTCTTCCCATTGCAAGATAAAAAGATAAAGTTGGCCAAACAAAACCCAAATATCGGCAAAGAAATGCGAGGCTATAATAATCAAACATGGATATAATTTCATAGATCTGATCATAAACTCACAGTTCATTGGATCCCAACAAACACACCACAAAAGATAGAGTTGCATCAAATAGATCTCCAAGAGACCAATGTATTGAGAAACAAAACGAGAGAGAAAGCCATCTGGCTACTACTTATGGACCCATAGGTTTGATATGAACTACTCGCGCATAATCGGAGGAGCACCAATGAGGATGTCTGTGACCATGTTCCTCTTCGGAACGGGCTCTAGATTGGATTTCGTGGCTTCTCGAACTTGTCGCGGCTAAAACGATTTTTGCCCTTGTTTTGGACTCTAATTTGCATGATTTGAATGGAACTAACCCAGACTAACGCTGTTTTCAGCAGAATTGCCATGGTGTTGTTTTTGCGCAGAAATAGAAGTTCTCGGAATGACCTGAAAATTTACGGAGAATTTTTCTAGAATTTATGAAAAATACTGGCAGAAGAATCAGCGGAGGAAGTGGAGCCGTGAGCCCACAAGCCCACCAGGCGCGGGCCCCTGGCCGCGCCTGACTGGCTTGTGGGGCCAACAACGCTCCACCTCCTCCAAATCCAGCTCTATTTAGTCCGTCTCACCCGGAAAAACTCAAGGAGAAGAGTTCATCGCGTTTTACGATACGGAGGCGTCGCCCCCTCCTGTTCTTCATCTGGAGGGCAGATCTGGAGTCCGTTCTAGGCTCCGGAGAGGGGAAATCGTCGCCATCGTCATCATCAACCTTCCTTCATCGCCAATTCCATGATGCTCTTCACCGTTCATGAGTAATATCATCGTAGGCTTGCTGGACGGTGATGGGTTGGATGAGATCTATCATGTAATCGAGTTAGTTTTGACGGGGATTTATCCCTAGTATCCACTATGTTCTGAGATTGATGTTGCTACTACTTTGCCATGCTTAATGCTTGTCACTAGGGCCCGAGTGCCATGATTTCAGATCTGAACCTATTATGTTGTCGCCAATATATGTGTGTTCTTGATCCTATCTTGCAAGTTGTAGTCACCTACTATGTGTTATGACCCGGCAACCCCGGAGTGACAATAGCCGGAACCACTCCCGGAGATGACCATAGTATGAGGAGTTCATGTATTCACCAAGTGTTAATGTGTTGGTCTGGTTCTTTATTAAAAGGAGAACCTTAATATCACATAGTTTCAATTAGGACCCCGCTGCCATGGGAGGGACGGACAATAGATGTCATGCAAGTTCTTGTCCCTAAGCACGTATGACTACATATGAAATACATGCCTACATTAGATTGACGAACTAGAGCTAGTTACTTATCTCTCCATGTTATAATTGTTGCTTGATGAATAGCATCCGGCATAATCATCCATCACTGATCCAATGCCTACGAGTCTTTTACTACTGGTCCTTGCTATGTTACTTTGTCGCTACTTCTGCTACTGTTACTCTCCTGTTACTGCTGCTACTGTCACTCTGTCGCTACTGCTGTCACTTTGCTGCTACTGGTTACAGTTGCTACTGCTGCTATCATACTACTTTGCTACTCATACTTTGCTGCAAATACTAAATCTTTCAGGTGTGGTTGAATTGACAACTCAACTGCTAATACTTGAGAATATTCTTTGGCTTCCCCTTAAGTCGAATCAATAAATTTGGGTTGAATACTCTACCCTCGAAAACTATTGCGATCCCCTATACTTGTGGGTTATCAAGACCATTTTCTGGCGCCGTTGCCGGGGAAGCACAGCTATATTCTCTGAGTCACTTGGGATTTACATCTGCTGGTCACTATGAGGAATCTGAAAGATCCAAGAACTAAAGTCTTGCCCTCAACTACGAGGACAGGTAAGGAACTGCCATCTAGCTCTGCACTTGATTCACCTTCAGTTATGAGTAAGTTTGCGACACCACCTCCTGCTAGAAATCTTGATATGTCGCCTGTGCTTGATGATGCTACTTCTGCTGCCCATGATGCTTATGATGATGCTATGCTTCATACTGCATTGCCTGATGATGCTATGCTTGATACTGCTTTGCCACTAGGTGCATTCCTTGATGCACAAATTGCTAGAGTTGCTGCTAGATGTGATGATACTTCTGAAACTGCTGATACTATTGAAGTAGAACCTGCTATTTTGCCTGCTAGGACTAGCCCTCCTAGATATGAATTGCCTAATATGCCTGAGCGTTATGTTACGGAGGGAGAGATAGCTGAGGACTTTCTTGCGTGTAAGGATAGCTATGATGTTGAGAAATTACTGCTCAAGTGGAAAGAAAAATCTCTGAACGCTAGGATGAAATACGACCCGAAGTTAGCTACTTCGCCTATCTTTGTGACCGGTAAGGATTATGAATTCTCTGTCGACCCTGAGTTAATCACTCTGGTCGAATCTGATCCTTTTCACGGTTATGAGTCTGAAACGGTTGTAGCCCATCTTACCAAACTGCACGATATAGCCACCCTATTCACTAGTGATGAAAAGATCTGCAACTACTATATCCTCAAGTTGTTTCCTTTCTCGCTAAAGGATGATGCTAAGACTTGGTTCACTTCTCTTGCTCCTGGTTGTGTGCGTAGCCCCCAGGATATGGTCTACTACTTCTCTGAAAAATATTTCCCTGCCCATAAGAAGCAAGCTGCCTTGCAGGAAATATACAACTTTGCTCAAGCTGAAGAAGAGAGTCTCCCACAACTTGGGGGAGGCTTGTCCAGCTGTTGAATGCTTTGCCTGATCACCCTCTTGAGAAGAATGAAATACTTGATATCTTCTATAATGGACTTACCGATGCTTCCAAAGACCACCTAGATAGTTTTGTTGGTTGTGTTTTTAGGGAACGAACCGTATAACAAGCGGAGATCCTATTGAATAATATCTTGTGCAATGAGAATGCTTGGACTATTCCCGAACCACCTCCTAAGCCAACTCCGAAGAAAAGAGGTATTCTATTCCTCAGTCCTGAAGATATGCAAGAAGATAAGAAATCTATGAAAGAGAAAGGCATTAAATCTGAAGATGTCAAAAATCTACCACCTATCGAAGAGATCCATGGTCTTGATAACCCGATACAGGTAGTAGAAGTAAATGCTCTGCATAGATTCAATGAGAGTAATATTCCTTTTGATAAACCTGCTAGCTTATGCCTAGATGAATTTGATAATTTGTTGCCAAACAACAAAATTTCAATGATTATGTTAGCAGACAATTGGAACAGAATGCTCGTATGCTTAGTCATTTAAGTGCTTGTGTGGACAGAAATGTCAATGATCTTAAGCTTCTGAGTAAACATGCCTCCATGGTTACTACTCAGGTAGAACAAGTACTTAAGGCTCAGAATGACTTGCTCAATGATTTGAATGACAATTCTGTTAGAGTCATCACTAGAGGCGGTAGAATGACCCAGGAACCTTTGTATCCTGAGGGTCATCCAAAGAGAATTGAACAAGATTCTCAAGGAGTTAGCACTGATGCACCTAGTCATCCTAGAAAGAAGCAGAAAGATGATAGGAACTTGCACGCTAGCAACCCTGCTACACCTGAGAGTCCAAACGATGTCTCTGTCTCTGATGTTGAAACACAATCTAGTGATGAACATGAGCCTAATGATAATATCAATAGTGATGTTCATGATGATGCTCAACCTAGCAATGATAAGGATGTGGAGATTGAACCTGTTGATCTTGATAACCCACAGCCTAAGAATAAGAGATACGATAAGAATGACTTTGCTGCTAGGAAGCATGGTAAAGAAAGGGAACAATGGGTTCAGAAACCCATGCCTTTTCCTCCCAAACCATCCAAGAAAAAGGATGATGAGGGTTTTGAGCGATTTGTTGAATTGATCAGACATGTCTTTCTGCAAATACGTTTGACAGATATGCTCAAAATGTCTCCGTATGCTAAGTACATGAAGGATATTGTTACTAATAAGAGGAGGATACCTGAGGTTGAGATTTCCACCATGCTTGCTAAATATACCTTCAAGGGTGGAACTCCTAAGAAACTAGGCGATCCCGGAGTGCCCACTATACCTTGCTCCATTAAAGGCAACTACATTAGAACTGATTTATGTGATCTTGGAGCCGGTGTTAGTGTTATGACTCTCTCTCTTTATCGTAGGCTTGAACTGGATAAATTGACACCCACTGAAATCTCTTTGCAAATGGCCCACAAATCATCTGCTTTCCCTATCGGCATTTGCAAGGATGTGCCTGTTGTGGTTGCTAACATCACTATCTTAATAGACTATGTTATTCTGGATATTCCCGAGGACGATGCCATGGCGGTCATCCTCGGAAGACCCTTTTTAAACACTGCAGGGGTTGTTATTGATTGCAACAAAGGCAATGTCACTTTCCATGTCAACGGTAATGAGCATACAGTGCACTTTTCAAAGAAACAATATCGAGTACATTGCATCAATGTTATCAAAAAAACTTCATTGATTCTTATTGGGAGGTTTGAATGCCCTATTCCTCCTGTTAAGATGAAGTATGATTTGCTTGTTGGGGAGATACACATCCCCATTGAGGTAACCTAATGACTATTTGGAAATTCTCTGTCTTATTTTGCGATTCGAAAAGTTTGTCAAGGAGACTTGATCAACCTCATTGACGGATTTCTATCGATGACCTTGAGATGGATGAATCAAGGAGTCACAAACCTATGTTCCAAGCTTTCACTTTCGGTTGCTTAGAAGAAAAATGATAGGTTTAGTATAGTTTTCCCTGATTTCTGTTTTAGCGTCCCGTAGAAAAGTACCTCGAAAATAAAAGTTCTCCAAACGTCGTGAAAATCAAGTATGATTTTTTCTGGATTTTTTTAAAAATACTGAGACGCAGAGCTAGTCTGGGGGCTGCACCAGTGGGCCACAAGCCCTGGAGTCGCGGGCACCCCCCTGGCCGCGCCTACCCGGCTTGTGGGGCCCACGTGGACCCCCTCCACTCATTCTAGCTCCCATATGCTTCTCCTACCTCCAGAAAAAATCGTTTCACAGCTCAAACCCGTGTTCTTACTCTTCTTGCTGGGATTTTCGATCTCCTTGCTCAAAGCACCATTCTCCGAATTGTTTTGGGGAAATTACTCCTTGGTAAGTGACTCCTCCATTGGTCCAATTAGTTTTTGCTCTAGTGCCTTATACTTCGCGTATTTTTGCTGCCTTGGTGACCCTGTTCTTGAGCTTTGCATGCTAATTTTAGTTGGTCCCAAGTAGTTTTGATGCGTAATATGGTCTCTAGGCACTTGTCGGAGTAGTTGCTACGAGTTTAGTTGAGCCTTGATCACCTTTCCTTTGGGTCACTGAAAATTTCAGAAAAGGAAGATGTTCAGGAGAAACTATCATGGTGGTTCCTCAAGCAAGAGAGGTCCCCGTCTTGCGATTCGGGAGCCCGGTCCTTACCAACCGAGGAACGCACAGGTGCAACCATGTGAATGGCCTTCTGATGAATTCATGATTGAGGCAGGTTTCAAAGACGAGTTTGATACACTTGTTCATAATGTCGGACTCAAAGAATTCATCTGCGATAAATGTGAACAGTATGTTGCTCTCACTGCCTCTTTTGTTCGTAGATTCAAATTTTCAGTTGGCCGTGATACATCTATACTTTATGATCTCTATGTCAAATCGCATACCATGGATTTAGAGGATTTCAATAGAATTTGCAAGATACCTATTTGGGGTAGTCTCAATGATCCTCCTAAATCCTCGGTTAGAGATTTTTTTTCTCTGGTATAACTGTTGGAGAAACTAGAGATATCACGCAGGCTACCATGGGGAGCATTCATTTTCCTGCCTTGCATTACTTTGCCCTCTTCATAGGCAGATGCATTAATGGCAAGATTGAGCATTGTCACCTCTGCGCACCCGACCTTAGTATCCTTAAGAGCGCAGTAACGGGTGATAAAAGTTTCAACATGGGAGCTATTATAGCAAGGAGGCTGGATAATAATGCTAAAGAAGGGGATTTCTTTGGTGGGATCTATGCCATTCGCATAGCAAATTTTCTTGGAGTACCCATCCGCGAAGGAGATCCCCCGCTCCATACAGCTTTCCTTGATCGCACAGCTTTGACACGCTATCAGTTCCTTGAGAGGGATGATGAATCCCTCCTATACTGTTTGATATTTAACCGGCAGCGTGTTTTCCATATTACCCTTCCTGCTCCTGCCTTCTTTGACTTTCAGGTAAAACGGAGATATTACATAACCAGAGGACAGGTAGAGAAGTATGAGAGGGATGCAAAGGTTGTTCGTCTCCGTGAGGAAGCTATTTAGGCAGTGGCTGCAGCGCTCCCGTATAACCCCCATTATGATTTTGGGTATCACCTGGACCATCCTTGGCAGTAGACCAACTTAGGCCAAAAGCCTAAGCTTGGGGGAGTACGTGTTTCTCACCGACTTTATATTCTTGCTTATGCTTTCACTTTGTTCGTCGGTGTTCACACTTTGCCACTCGATCATCCATGCTAGTTTATTTTCTTTTTCTCGTTTTCTTTTCGTGTGTCTGTCTAGTTTGAGAAAACCCAAAAAAGATTTTCTTTTTCTTCTTTTGCTCATTGGGAGATTTCCCGTGTAAATAGTTTTCTTTTTCTTTGGGTCAAGGTAGAAGACCATGGTTACAATGTTTAGCGGCTCTCGCATGCATACATGTTTAGTTGTCAAAGAGCCATATTGATTTGTCTTCTCCTTTGTGTTTGCCTGCAGGTTCCAGCTTAGTCCAATGCACGAGCACTCTTATTATTGTTCACATCATTCGGTCGTGCAAGTGAAAGGCAATAATGACGATATATGATGAAGTGATTAAGCCTGGAAAAGCTGGTATGAACTCGATCTATTTTGTTTTTGTAAATATGACTAGCTCATCGTTCCAGATTCAGCTTTGTTGTGAGAGAAAGATGTTTGCAATGACAACTTAGAGATCATAGTATTTGATGCCATGCTTAATTAGCTAGGAGCTTATAATGGTTTGTCTTGGATGCCAACATGAATTTTGAGATAACTATGATGTAGTATGATAGGAAGGTATCCTCCTTTGAATGATTCAAGTGGCTTGACTTGGCGCATGTTCACGCATGTAGTTGAAAGAAAATCAACATAGCCTCTATGATATTCATGTTCATGGTGATTTATGTCCTACTCATGCTTGCACTCAATGTTAGTTAATCTCAATGCATTTTGATGACTGTTGTCGCTCTCTTGTTGGTCGCTTCCCAGTCTTTTGCTAGCCTTCACTTGTACTAAGCGGGAATACTGCTTGTGCATTCACTCCCATAAACCCAAAGTTGTTCCATATGAGTCCACCATACCTACCTATATGCGGTATCTACCTACCGTTCCAAGTAAATTTACATGTGCCACTCTCTAAACCTTCAAGAAATAATCTGTTCTGCATGCCCGAACCGCTCATGTGGTGACAGGGGGCTATTAGTATCTTCCATGCTAGGCGTGTTATCCTTGATATGTGTTTATTCACTATCATTCACGAGAAAGGGGTCGCTAATTGGAATGCCCTGTTCCATGCTCAAATCGAAAAGATAATTGCAAACAAAACTCCCCCTGGATTGATGTTGGTATCGATGGCACCTGAGTATTCGGCTAGTCGTGGAGTGTGATTGATCGGTGGTGGGGGAGCCAAAACTTTACTTTTCTATCTAGGAACCGCCTATAGCATGTGTAGCGTGGAAGATGGTGAAAACTCTTAGTCATTGCATTGACAATGAAAGCATGCCACCCAAAATTATTATCTCTTTTTTCAAAGCTTGAGCTCTGGCACCTCTGCAAATCAATGCTTCCCTCTGCGAAGGGTCTGTCTATTTATGTTCCTGTTGAGTCATCATCTTCTTATAAAAGCACCAATTAGAGAGCACCTCTGTCATTTTTATGCTTTGCTTTTAACTGTATTGAGTATGACTGTGACTGGATCTTCTTTGCCATGAATTACAATGTTTAGTCAGCCCTTGGTCGTTGAAGGTGCTCTGCATTTATATTTTGCGGTCTCAGAAAGAGCTAGCGAGATACCATCTGTTCGTGCTGCTACATGATTGTTTTGATTGAAGTGTTGACGTTTGAGACTTATTATTATTTGCTCGCTAGTTGATTATGCCATTGATATGAGTTTACCGTGAGACCTGGATGTCATTTGCTTATGTGGTTTGCTTGTGATCTTGCTGAAATTCTGGTTATGAGTTAGACATAGTTGCAACAACAAGATCAAACAGAGTTCGTAAAAGTTTTTCTTTTGTCTCTTTCACTTTGTCAACTGAATTTCTTGAGGACAAGCAAGGCTTTAAGCTTGGGGGAGTTGATACGTCTCCGTCGTATCTACTTTTCCGAACTCTTTTGCCCTTGTTTTAGACTCTAATTTGCATGATTTGAATGGAACTAACCCGGACTAACGCTGTTTTTAGCAGAATTGCCATGGTGTTGTTTTTGCGCAGAAATAAAAGTTCTCGGAATGACCTAAAAATTTACGGAGAATTTTTCTGGAATTTATGAAAAATACTGGCGCAAGAATCAGCGGAGGAAGTGGAGCCGTGAGCCCACAAGCCCTCCAGGCGCCCCCCCCCCCTGGTCGCGCCTGGCAGGCTTGTGGGGCCCACAACGCTCCACCACCTCCAAATCCAGCTCTATTTAGTCCGTATCGCCCGGAAAAAATCAAGGAGAAGATTTCATCGCGTTTTACGATACGGAGGCGCCGCCACCTCCTGTTCTTCATGTGGAGGGTGGATCTGGAGTCCATTCTGGGCTCCGGAGAGGGGAGATCATCGCCATCGTCGTCATCAACCTTCCTTCATCGCAAATTCCATGATGCTCTTCACCGTTCGTGAGTAATCTCATCGTAGGCTTGCTAGACGGTGATGGGTTGGATGAGATCTATCATGTAATCGACTTAGTTTTGACGGGGATTGATCCCTAGTATCCACTATGTTCTGAGATTGATGTTGCTACTACTTTGCCATGCTTAATGCTTGTCACTAGGGACCGAGTGCCATGATTTCAGATCTGAACCTATTATGTTGTCGCCAATATATGTGTGTTCTTGATCCTATCTTGCAAGTTGTAGTCACCTATTATGTGTTATGACCCGGCAACCCCAGAGTGACAATAGCCGGAACCACTCCCGGAGATGACCATAGTATGAGGAGTTCATGTATTCACCAAGTGTTAATGTGTTGGTCTGGTTCTTTATTAAAAGGAGAACCTTAATATCCCGTAGTTTCCATTAGGAACCCGCTGCCATGGGAGGGATGGACAATAGATGTCATGCAAGTTCTTTTCCCTAAGCACGTATGACTACATACGGAATACATGCCTACATTAGATTGACAAACTGGAGCTAGTTACATATCTCTTCGTGTTATAACTGTTGCATGATGAATAGCATCCAGCATAATCATCCATCACCGATCCAATGCCTACGAGTCTTTTACTACTGGTCCTTTCTACGTTACTTTGTCGCTACTATTGCTACTGTTACTCTGTTGTTACTGCTGCTACTGTCACTCTGTCACTACTGCTGTCACTTTGCTTCTACTGGTTACTGTTGCTATTGCTGCTATCATACTACTTTGCTACTGATACTTTGTTGTAGATACTAAATCTTTCAGGTGTGGTTGAATTGACAACTCAACTGCTAATACTTGAGAATATTCTTTGGCTTCCCCTTGAGTCGAATCAATAAATTTGGGTTGAATACTCTACCCTCGAAAACTATTGCGATCCCCTATACTTGTGGGTTATCAGTGCCTAGTGGGCCGCCTTGGCCTCCCGTGGTGAGCGTCCTTGGTCCTCAAGTTTCCTTCTGGTCAAAAAAATCTCCAAAAAGTTTCATGGCCTTTGGACTTCATATGATATGGATTTTCTGTGAAGGAAAAAACAAGCGAAACACAACAACTAGCAAAATATGTCAATAGGTTAGTCCCAAAAAATGATATAAAGTTGCTATAAAATGATTATAAGTCATCCAAGAATGATAATACAACAGCATGCAACAATCAAAAATTATATATACGTTGGATACGTATCACATCCCCCTAAGAGGGATAAACTAACCTTGGGTTTTGTCGTAGAAGACTTCATGTAGGTGTGGTAGTGGTCGATGCTCGTCGTTGATGAAGATCATCTTGAGTCGGGAGAAATCCTTGTTGTTTCTTGTTGTTCTCACCTACATGGGTCAGTCCCAGACACAAGGAATAAATACAAGCATATCTATGGACATGGAGTGAAGTGAATCTGTGGTGATTTCCATTGATGCATTAGTTTCCTTGTCCCTTGATTACCTTTGAGGGAATGTGTGACACCTTTAACTAGTACATATGGTTGTAGTTGATTGCATATAGTTCTTGCCAGAATGAATAATTGTGGATTTCATTGGCGGAGTCACCCCTCAAGAACTACTTTAGTTCTTCTTCTTGGGGACCCACATCAACTTGATGGTGATCCTTGGAGTTGTGGTAGCACTTGATGAAGTAGAGCTAGTAGTGGCCTTGGGAATTCTAGCACCCCGGCTGAGAGAGACCGGAACACCCCGTATTCTAGCCCAGATATAAAGTATTCTCGAATACGTCACTGATTGGCATAGAACAAATCAGCTCTTTATTATAAATAATACAAATACAATGGATCTGATATCACAATAAATTACATCGGCACAACGACACTATGCCTGCTCAGGTAGCTCTATGCTACCAGCAGAACAAATCAAAGTAGTCGAATATGTTCTAGCAGCGGAACAACGATGATGGTGATGAACGCCACTCTGCATGGACTCTGGGTGGAACGCTTATCCTAGCTCGCAAACATGTCAAGCAATCAAGCATGGCATGACTTGCAAACTGGCATGACACGCCACGTGAGTACTTGGAATGTACTCGCAAGCTCACAGCAACCAAAGCAATCAAGACAGACAATAGCATGGCATTTACAGGTTTTAGATCAATGATGAACATGATATTGCTAGAACAATACAATATGAGCATGGCATGCACATATGAACATGATGATACTAGCATGTAGCATGTTCAAACTATCATATTTCAACTTACTCTCATCGGGCTTATGTCACATCCCTAGCTAACCTTTGATGATTAGCAAGATTGTGCTCATGTTTTATTCTTGCATTAAAATGAAAATAGAAATCAAAGATAAACCCTAGCACTTCCATATTCAACCCAATTCAAAACTTGTGAGAAATCAATGAACCCAAAATGGTCTTCATAAAAGTCCATTATTTTTGATAAATAGTGGAAACAATATTTCAGGGGTGGATTTATTTTTAAAAATATTTTTGGCATTTTATTTAAAACCCAAAAGCCACTGATAAATACCCAAACAGTTAGTTATAAATATTTCAGGATGTTCTAAAATGTTGAAACATTTTGTGGAGCTTGGTAATAATCCAAATAGGCCCCACAAATATATTCAACAATTTAGGGAATAGTTTGGAGCCAAAAACAAATAAAAGTAAATGCTGGAATTACAAATAGAAATGAATAAATAAAGAAAATAAAAAAGAGATATCTAACGCTCACGCTCAGCCCACTCACCTCCTCCCTGTCGTCTTCCTCTTTGCCAGCAAGCAGCACGAGCTGGCCACCGCTCTCTCCAGCAACGGCACGTACCTGGGTGCCTGCCTGTCCTCTGTGATGTGTTGGCGAGCTGGATATGCTCCCCTGCACCCTATTCCAATCCACTCCTCCTCATTCGGTCTCTCTCCCCTTCTCCCTCTCTGCCCGCCATGGCCGAAGCTTGAGCTCGCCGTCGACAAGCTGCTCCAGCCACCCTTTCTCTCCTCAGGGCCGCGTAGAAGAACCACCGTGACCTACTAAAGCTCCCTAGCAAGCCACATGACGCCGAGAGCCCCTAAGACGTCAGATTGCCGTAATCTTCTTCCTCGGGCCGTCGTTGATCGCCGCCGTTGTTCTCCTTCTCCAGGCCATCCCTGAGCCCACTCTCGATGCCTTTGCATCCCTTGTGAGCTCAGGGATCTTTTCCCCTCATTTCCCCCTCGATCTCATGCTCTGGCCTCCGATTTCGTCGGAGCTCGACGAGATCCGCCGCGGGAGCTCTTCGCCGGTGACGCTCCGGTGATTGGTTGGTCGTTCTAAGGCCACAATCGGCTTTAGCTCGACGAGTAGGTGACATAGGAGCCCAACCCCACACGTTTCGAGCCCATTAGCAATAACCTCGACGAGGCCCAAGCTTCGGCCGCCGCCAAGCACGTCGTCGGCGTTGATTCCGGCCACCCCAGCCCCTGGAGCTTGCTCCATCGTGCGCGCCATCGAGTGGCCGTTCTCCCAGTGCCCTCCGTCGCTCGATTGGTCGTCGTAGGTGCATTTCCGACGCCCTCCGCCGTTTCTGGTTTCACCGGAGGCTCGCCGCCGGTGAGTTCGACCTCACCGCCAGTGGGTTCTACCCCCCCCCCCCCTGAGCCTATGACAGGTGGGGCCGGCCTCTGGTTAATTAGGATTAACCTAAACAGAAATAATTAATTTATTATTTGTTAATCAAACACTGACATGTGGGCCAGCCACTGTAATAAGCTATTTAACTTAAATTTTAATTAAAATCTAACCAGAGTCACTGACGAGTGGGTCCCACTGGTCAGGTTTGACTTTCAACGGCCAGATTGACCTGCTGATGTCATGCTGATGCAGTAATACTATTTCTGTTTTAAAACAATCCAGAATAAGTGCGAAACTTTGGAAATTCATAGATAATTAAATATAACTCCAAATTTGACAAATGAGATATGTAAATTGATCAGAAAATTCAATGAACACAATGGTGCTATTTTAATGCATGATAAACAAAGTTATAAAACAGCATCAGGTCAAATCAATTAAATGAATTTGATAAATATCTTACTTCAATTGATATTTGAATTTTGAATCCAAATCAGATTCATACTAAGGTTTTGATAGCTACACTAGCTCATGATACATTCCATTTCATGCCATGATCATGCATCATATTGTTGCATATGAATGTTATTGATTGTCGTTATTATTTCAGTAGGCTCTTCCCTTCCGGATACGTCCGAATATCCAACTGACGGATTTAATCCTTCTGCTAAGCAACAAGGCAAGCACCCTTTTGATCATCCCGATATAATCCCATGTTCCTGCTCCTGCTCCCACTTATTGCATTAGGACAAATATTTCAAATGCTTTACTTCGGTAGATGAACCTATTCCTTTGCATGACCTGTCATTGTCATAGTAAATAGCCAAACCTTGCAACCTAGCATTCCTGGTAGTTGCTTGAGCCATGATGTGTCTTATCCTGCTATGCTTGCTATGCCTAGAGTTGTGTCTGGTCTGTTTCATCTGGGTGATGAACAGGAATGCATGAATTTGTTCTAGTGACAAATAATAAGTGTGAAACCTGATTTGGTAAAGGTACCGATGAAAGGCTATGTAGGAGTACAAGGCGGGTTGTTTCATTGGAACCGTCCTTAGGAACTGAGTTCCGTGTATGTAATCCAAGACTAGTTACTACCACATGCTGATCCCTGAAATATGACCCCGCTCGACTTATTAATCGCTTAGTACTCGGTCCAGGAGTTGCAAGTAGTTGCTGGTCTTTATAGTCATGCTGGAGGTCGTGCATAGTGCTGACGTTAGAGGTGGGCTATGATGCGGTAGGCAGTGGCATGGTGTACCAAGTGGCACCCAGATGGTGGGCTTGGGAACCCTGCAAACACTGTTTGGGTCCGTGGCAGAAACCTCGGTCGGACTTCCGTGCGGGTTACTCACAAATAGGCGATAAACCTGGACTAGGTATTAGCGTGGTTAACGGTCGTGGCCGACTCCCTCGCTGGGCTTCCGCTTGAAGGTTGCCGAGTCTCATGACGTGCACATGGAGATAAGTGGCGAGAACGTGTGTGAAGAAGTACACCCCTGCAGGGTTATGATCTATTCGAATAGCCGCGCCCGTGGATATGGACTACTTGGAGACACATGTTGTTCATAGATAACTTAATGGCTACTCATAAGAGTATCAAGATAAGCGTGAGTATCATGTATGGCATTTCCGTAGGGAGACGGAAAGGAATCCATGATAGTGTATTGTTGTGGTGGTAGTGGACTCGTGTACGACTTATCAAAGTTGTTAAAACCATTAAAAATTATAGGATAGTCTAGCCAAGAGTCAAAGCTGGCTTGCTGCATGTAACCCCACAACCCCCTCTATTGATACATGTGCATGAGTAGATAGATCTGTTCTAAAGTCTTGTTGAGTACTTTTGTACTCCTGTTTTCTTAATAAATGTTGCAGCGGATACCCACGAGCCAACAGGTGGGTTCTATCTAGACCTCAATGATGACGAGTAGGTGGTGTCCCAGCTACGACATGTCCCCTTTCTGAAGGGATATGTAGATAGTCAGGCTTTATGCCTTTTCCTTTCAATTGTCTGTACTCAGACAGCTTTAATGCTTCCACCTGGTTTGTATGACTCTGCTTGTATGACTTGAGTGTCGGGTCAAGTGACCCCTACCTGTATAAACATATTATGCAAGACCCTTCCGAGTCTTCTAAATAAATGTTGTGATGTTGTATGGTTATGTTGTGATGCCATTGTTGTATCTATGCATATCGAGTATGTCATGCGTATGTGTGATGCACTGTGATATGTATGGGATTCGACACCTAGTCATATGCCCTTAGTAGCTCTCTATACTGAGAAATGCCCCTTTGTGATTCCAACGACCCTTGGTAGTTCGCTACTGCTCCAGACACATTGGTTGACCGGCATGTATCCTTCTGAGCTGTTGTGTCTGTCCCTACGGGGAAATGTCACGCGGTGTAATGGAGTCCTTGTAGCTTGCTACGACTCATCTGCACTCGTTGATGACCGACACCTGCTTTGCTGGGTTATGTATGCTTGTCTCTGTACACTTGAGCCGCTTGAGTTCATGACTAGTTATGTCGACCCGGGTTCTTTGACATTGGAATGCTAGCGACACAAATGCATACGTGAGTCAAAAGGTGCAAACGGTCCCGGCTAAGGTAAGGTGGCAGCCGTGGGGTTAACCGTGCGTGAGACCGCAAAGAGATGTGATGTGTTACATGTTGGATTCTTATGGCTTAGGATCGGGGTCCCGACAGGTTATCTCGTAACCACCACATGTGTCCAAAATATTAACCAACCCCGGTGTCCATGATACCACTTCGATCCTCTCATGATCAAATAAAGATCAACAAACTTCTTTCCTCATCTAACTAGGGTTGTTTATTACGAAGGTTATTATTATTGTTGACCCATAGTGTGGCCTACTATGAATTGGGCACATATCCGTGGGCACGGCTATCAATAGTTATACACTCTACAGAGGTTAGTGCATTGTACCCACACCATGAAACCCGAGGCCTCGTGCTCCCATTCGGCTAGACCAACAGCGTTCTGACAAGACCAATCTATTGCATGACACTCTCCGGACCACTCCGACAAACTCCCCTTTGGGCTAAGTCATGGGTAGCCCCGATGCCACTCTGGAATCCAACGGCCAATGTCGTGGCAAAACAAAAACGATCCAAACAGGGACAAAGGGCCCTACTATAACTATGGGCACACAAGGCTTATGGTCGCCTACCTGATAAGGGAAACATGCGCACATAACCTTCCCTAATTGGAGGCACCGGAGAGAGGCATAACAATAGACCGAATCAACGACTTTCTGACCATCCTCGTCTTGCTTGTTTCGGTAAATCCACTTGGTACCAATGATATTGTGCTTGCGAGGATCTGGCCATTTGACGAGTTCCCAAACATTGTTCAGCTTGAATTGAAGAAGTTCATCTTGCATGGCTTGAATCCATTCAGGTTCCATGAAGGCTTCATCAACTTTTGTGGGTTCCGTGATAGACACAAAGGATAAATGCCCACAAAAGTTAATTAAATGTGAAGCTTTTGGGCAAGTGAGGGGACCTGGCGCATTGATGTCTTTGAGGATTTTGTCAATTTCCACCTCATTTGCAATCCTTGGATGAGCAGGTTGGGGATTTTGATCGGATTGAGGAATTTGATCACGAGCAATTTCCTCAGTTGCACCCGCTTGACTTTCATCATTCTTGGGGACAACTTATTCATCGGGAGGTTGTTCCTCAGTAGGAATGATATCTTCAGTAGCCTTGAGCTTAATAGCTTCCTCAGGAGTCAATTTATCTGTCACAGAAGGCAGTTGCTCTCTTTGCGAGCCATTAGTTTCATCAAACCGCGCATCTACAGTTTCAACAATCTTGTTGTGATAGTTGTTGACGACTCTGTAGGTGTGCGAATCCTTTCTGTAACGAGCATAAAACCCTCATGTGCTTTCTGTGCAAATTTAGAACTGTGGTGAGGATCTATAATCCAGCATCTTGCACCGAAAACTTAGAAATAACTTACATTGGGTTTTTTGTCAGTGAGGAGTTCGTACGAAGTTTTCTTGAGGAATTTGTGAATATATACCCTATTGATGATGTGGCATGTAGTGTTGATTGCCTCAGGCTAGAAGCGACGAGGAGTCTGATATTCTTCAAGCATAGTCTGTGTCATTTCAACCAAAGTCATGTTCTCGCGCTTGACGACGCCATTCTGTTGAGGAGTATAAGGAGCAGACAATTCGTGAGTAATACCAAGTTCATCAAGATAGTCATCAAGTATTGTATTCTTGAATTATGTCTCATTGTCACTCCTGATGTGTTTGATCTTAACGCCGAAGTTCATCGAGGCCCTTGAGGAAAATCGTTTGAAGACTTCCTGCACTTCAGTTTTGTAAAGGATGATATGCACCCAAGTATAACGAGAATAGTCCTCAACGATGACAAAACCATATAGAGATGTTGTATTGGTTAGAGTATCATAATGAGTAGGTCCAAAAAGATCCATGTGAAGTAATTCAAAAGGAGGAGTAGTAGTCATGATAGTCTTCGATGGGTGCTTGGATCTGGTCATTTTCCCTCACTCACAAGCCCGGCAGAGATGGTCCTTGAGGAATTTGACGGTTTCGTAGCCAATGACATGCTTCTTCTTCACTAGTGTGT
Organism: Hordeum vulgare subsp. vulgare; assembly: GCF_904849725.1. Lineage (NCBI taxonomy): Eukaryota > Viridiplantae > Streptophyta > Magnoliopsida > Poales > Poaceae > Hordeum > Hordeum vulgare. Next base: position 326,557,179 of record NC_058522.1, on the reverse strand, counting down.
GCAAATTCCTCATGCATGTGTGACCTAGTCATCGATGCCATAACGAGCCTTCTGACGCTTTTGCAAGAAGGCACTTGGCTGGTTGAGGACCTGTATAGAAAAATCAACAATATACAAGTCTCCTCTCCTAAAGCCTTCGAAGACTTTGGATTTGTCAGATTCCATGATGACTACGCATCTGTATTATCCAAAGATGAAAATCATATAAAGATCAAAAAGCATTGAGACTCACATGAGGTTAAACCCAAGGGAGTCGACAAGCATGACTTTGTCCATCTGTTGATCCTTAGAGATAGCCACTTTACCAAGTCCCAATACCTTGCTTTTACCTTTGTCAGTGTAGGTGATATGCTTCAGTGGTGATGGAGTCACTGGGATATTCATCAGTAGGCTTTTTTCACTAGTCATGTGATTTGTACGCCCAGTGTCAAGAACCTACTCTATGGTTTTCGGTTTGTCATCCTATAGATGAATTAGTACTACTTACCATCTCATATTCTTCAGTGTGAAGAATATGATATCAAATTCATCAGACTTGAATTCCATCACATAAAGTATAGTTTAGACATAATGAGGGTGAGTGAAATGACGGATCATTTTATCAGGATTAGCTTGCGCCCTATCAAGCAATTTCCTCTGGTCTCCAGCAAATTCTTCAGATGATGACTTTCATCTGGATACATGACCTACAGAAGTGATTAGTTTCATTTCTTCACCACCCACATGTGAAGGGGTGGTCAAGATTTTATCATCCTGCGAGCACCATATAAGAATTAACGCATTGAGGCTAATATACTTTGTTTCACACGAGGGGGGTTAGAGTACTCAAATGAATAGGCAGCGAAATTCTTTGAGGACTTATGAACATAGTGATTTGAGGAATAATGCACATATTCATGTCCCTTATAGTTTCCCTACATATCAGTATCATTAGTGCGAGTACGAGCATAGTTTTGACCATATGAAGATTTTGCTCCTTGTGAAGAGTTTGGTCCACCTGAGGAATTTGATCTGGGGTTCCTGTTCTTCACTAGTGGTGTCATGAGGACATTTACCTGAATACTTTTCAGGATGCTTTTGGGAACCTAGATTTTCCACAGGGGTGGTTTGTTCCTGCAGTTTGTTCCAACATGTCTAGAAAATACTTCGCCAGCCTAATTTTTGAATAGTTTATGGTTTGAGTCAAGTGACTCATCAGAGGAATATGACATTTCACAAATAAATCTTGTTAGAGTGGGTGGATCAACAGGAGGTCCTTTTGCAGCAACCCATGAGGTTTTGGGATACTGCTTAGGTTTCCAGTATGAACCATCAACATTCAGTTTCCTCTCAAAGGAAATGCCCTCTTTCCTCGGGTTCTTGTTCAGAACCTTCTTTTGAGCACATCGCAAAGGGTTTGATGCCCTTTGAGGCTTTTGTATATGTCTGTCAAATATAATTCCTTCAACCATGCATTATCATCAGTGACACTTGTGGTTTCCTCACATGAGGAATTTGTTACCATGGAAACAGTTGAAGAATTTGTAGCGATAGAAGCATTTGAAGTTTCAGGCGAAGAATTTGCAGTTTCACGTTTGATGCATTTCAGACAAGGTTGAATGAATTCTTCCTGAACGGTACTGATCTGTTGAGCAAGCAAAGAATCATTTTCAACTTGAAGATCATCATGAGACATTCTTAGCTTCCCAAGATCTTGCTTTCTTTGAAGAAAATCATAGGAAAGCTTCTCATGATCATCCAAGACTATGCCATAACGTTCTTGAATACTTTCAAACCTAGACGGAAGACTTTCAACATCTTCAGTGAGGATTTGAGTCCGATTTATTTCATCACTCAACAAGTCATCCGTTTTGTCTAGCAGTTTGTGAAGCTTTTCAATAGCAGTTTGTTGGGTAGTAGCAATATTAGCAAGTTTATAGTAACTGGGTTTTTGATAATCATCGGGTTCATAGTCACTAGAGTCAGAAGAGGAAGTGTGACTTGGTACCTTTGAACCTTTTGCCATGAAGCAATAGGTGGGAGCAAAGTCATCATCATAGTGATCAGTGTTGTTGATATTGTCATTTTCTTCGAGGTCAAAGATGGACTTCTTGACGAATGTGGTAGCAAGGGCTAAGCTTGCCACCCCATACTGTGACTCCTCTTCAGAACCTTCATCTTCATCACATTCCTCAGATTCTTCTTCATAATCCATTTCCTTGCCAATAAGTGCACGAGCCTTTTTGAAACTGGTCTTCTTGTGCGATGAGGACTTTGAAGGTGAGGAATTTGAAGACTTCTTATTTTCTTTGAGTCATCAGAACTAATCCTTGTACTTCTTCTTCTTTGATTCCTTCACCCAACGAGGACAATCAGCAATGTAGTGACCGTATCTCTTGCATTTATGGCAGGTTCTTTTCTTGTAGTCCTCAGATGAAGATTATGATTTCCTCGTATCTCTTCTTGAAGACTTTCCAAACTGGCCACACCTTGAGAACTTTTGGAATTTCCTCACCAAGACTACAATCAGAATATTCCTCTTCAGATGAGTAAACAGCCTTTGCCTTCAGCGCACGAGGTCTTGTATAGCTTGGTCCATAGAAATGTTTCTTCTCTTCTTGTTGGAACTCATGAGTATTGTAGTCTCTTGTAGTCTCTTCGTTCTTGAATCATCAATACCAGTGTACCGAATGAAGGATCAAGAGATCGTAGCAGTTTCTTCACAACTTCATGGTCAGTGATGTCTCTGGCCCCAAGAGCCTGAAGCTCATTGGAGATATCAGTGAGATGATCAAAGGTGTCTTGACAGTTTTCATTATCAAGTCTCTTGAAGCCATTGAAGAGATTGCAAAGAACATCAACACGAGAGTCACGTTGTGTGGACACTCCTTCGTTAACTCTGGATAGACTTTCCCAGATAAGCTTCGCAGAACCCAAAGCACTCACTCTGTCATACTGACCTTTGCTCAGATGGCCACTGATGATATTCTTTGCTTGAGAGTCGAGTTGCTTGAATATCTTCACATCAGCGGCAGTGATAGTTGAAATGACACAGGGAACACCATTTTCCACAATGTACCAGAGATCGTTGTCAATTTCTTCAAGGTGCATGTGCGTCTTGTTCTTCGAGAAGGGGAAATCCTTTCCTTCAAAGGTAGGACACCCCGCAGTAACCTTGATCATACCTGCGGTCGACATAACTAAAACTCGAGGTGGTTAAACCAAAATCACACAAAACAAGAGAGTACCTTGCTCTGATACCAATTGAAAGTGTGTTCTATCGACTAGAGGGGGTGAATAGGATATTTTTACAAATTCATCACTGAGGAAATTCCTAGTGAGGAAAGTTATCAGTCACGAACCGAGTGCAGCGGAATAAGTACTCAACCAGATATGTAACAACAACTGTAGCTCAGTCCTTAGTGAGTTGTACTGTTCGGTTTGCATAGGTCATGTGACCAGGATAAGCAGGTGATGAAAAACTTAAGTGAAGAATTTGAGGTGAGGAATTCAGAGAAAGTCTTCGGTCAAATTCTTCAAACAGTACAGATCAAAGTCATCAACATGTAATTGAGGAAATGAAAGAGTTGAAGAAATAGAACTCGTAGCTCGATGAAGACAATGATTTGATGACCCACTTCCAATTGTTGTGACAGTTGTACATCTGGTTTGGAGCGGCTTGCTATTCAAACCAAAGTACACACAGTCCCTACCGTATTCTCCTTGAGCTAAGGACACATAGTCCTCGCCCAACACTCGTGGTAAGTCTTCAGGGTAGACTTCCAAACCCTCACAAACTCGGTCACTCGGCGATCCACAATTAATTGTTGGATGCTCTAGACCATTGACACCTAACTGTCTGGAGGATGCACAGTCCTCAAAGGTAACAAGTGTCGGTTCCACACAGGAACAATCTATTCAGTGATGCTCAATCACTTTGGGTTTTGGTTTTGGTTTGGGAGTTTGGGGTTTTTCCACACTTGATGAATTTCGCTCAAAGTCCTCGAGGGTTGGGTTGCTCTAAATGACAAGTGCCAGCTTCTCTCGGAGCATCCAACCAGCTGGTGGTTGTGGGGCGGCTATTTATAGCCAGGGAGCATCCTGACATGATTTGACATTAATGCCCTTAATGATATGACCATTGGGTGGATAAGATTGGGGACAGGTGGTGCACGGCGCGGCAACGGTCGGATCTTTCAACTGTGAAAGTTCTCATGTCTCTCATGTTCCTCACTGCTACTGCAATAAAAGACCTTCCAACGGCGCCAGAAATAGGCACGTCGATGGGAGAATACTTGGCTTGATCTTTCTGCTGCAGCTATGCCTTAAGGGACTTCCTAGGCAAGTATGCAAAGGATTTCCCCCGTGGCCTTGGAGCCTTGCGTTGGTGTTCCCTCGAAGAAGAAAGGGTGATGTAGCATAGCGGTGGTAAGTATTTCCCTCGGATTGAGAACCAAGGTATCAATCCAGTGGAGGAGTATCTCAAGATCCTGCACAAACACAAAAACTTGCTCCCAACGCTATGAAGGGGTTGTCAATCCCTTATAGATTGTTTGCCAAGTGAGAACTGAAAGCAACAAAGTAACAAAGCAAAGCAAAAGCGGAGATGTAAACGATCGATGTGAATAGACCCGGCAGCCGTAGTGTTTGCTAGTGGCTTCTCTCATGAAAGCAAGTAGACGTTGGGTGAACAAATTACTGTCGAGCAATTGATAGAACCGCGCAAAGTCGTGACGATATCTATGCAATGATTATTTCTATAGGCATCACGTCCAAAACATGTAGACCGATACTGTCTGCATCTACTACTATTACTCCACACGTCGACCGCTATCCAGCATGCATCTAGTGTATTAAGTCCATAAGAACAGAGTAACGCCTTAAGCAAGATGACATGATGTAGAAGGATAATCTCAAACCAATGATAAAAACCCCATCTTTTTACCCTTGATGGCAACTACTTGATGTGTGCCTTGCTGCCCCTACAATCACTGGGAAAGGTCACCACATGGCAGAACCCAAAACCAAGCACTTTTCCCATTGTAAGAATCATAGATCTAGTTGGCCAAACAAAACCCAAGACTCGGAGAGACTTACAAGGATATCAAATCATGCATATAAGAAATCAGCAAAGGCTCAAATATATATCATAGATAATCTGATCACAAATCCACAATTCATCGGATCTCGACAAACACACCGCCAAAGAAGGTTACATCGGATAGATCTCCATGAAGATCATGGAGAACTTTGTATTGAAGATCCAAGAGAGAGAAGAAGCCATCTAGCTACTAACTACGGACCCGTAGGTCTGAAGTGAACTACTCACGAGTCATTGGAGGGGCGATGATGATGATGAAGAAGCCCTCCAACTCCAAAGTCCCCTCTGGAGGGTGCCGGGAAGGGTCTCCAGATGAGATCTCGTGGAAACTGAAGCTTGCGGCGGCAGAAAAGTATTTTCGAGGCTCCCCTGATTTTTTGCGGAATATTTGGGAATTTATAGGCCAAAGATCTAGGTCGGGGGCGATCAAGGAGGCCACAAGCCTGCCCACCGCCGCCTCCCCCCTGGTGGCGGAGTGGGGGCTTGTGGGCTCCCTGGAGCCCACCTGGCTTGGCCCAAAGGCCCCCTGATCTTCTTCCGTTCGGGAAAAAATCATTTCGGGGTTTTTCTTCCGTTTGGACTCCGTTCCAAAATCAGATCTGAAAAAAGTCAAAAACACGGAAAAATCAGGAACTGAGACTTTGCACTGAATTAATAAGTTAGTCCCAAAAAAAGATATAAAAGGTACATAAAACAACCAAAGAAGACAAGATAACAGCGTGAAACCATCAAAAATTATAGATACGTTTGAGACGTATCACTCACTGATAGGCAGTTCGCACTGGTGAAATCCTAACTCCTCAGTTGGTGCAATTTTTTAAACGACCAGAAGAACTTCGTCTCTATCACTTAAGACTTTGACTAATTTGTGAGAGATTTTAAAAGCCTTCACTCTGAGGATTTGGTATTGTAGGCTTTGATTTGATCATCATGAGGAAATCTTTCCTTAGTATTACCTCGACCCTCTTTAAGAGTACGGTGTTCCTATGACTCAAGAAACAAGAAAATGAAACAGAAAGAGTAAATCTTCAAGCTTCAAAGTCTTCAGATCATTTTCTTATGGATACACCGATTCCTAATTTTCAAAGTCTTCATGAGGAATAGTGATTTATTCGCTATCAAAGTCTTCAAGGGATGACCAAAGTCTTCACCCAATGACATACATTTTTAGGGGTCGATATTCTTCACATAACTCAAACTCCTTGGTGACTTACAAGGCACGTGTACACTCACAAACATATTAGTCTCTTAACATATAAGTCTTCAATAGACCAAAATCACTAAGGGGCACTAGATGCACTTACAAGCACTGTTTAGCAAAAATGATTAGCTTAATCTTGATTATCACTCTAGCTTAATTGCATTGATTATCGTAGCTCATAACCATGGGTGTTACAACTTTCCTCCTCTAAAAGAAATTCTCGTCCCGAGAATTAAGATGTAGAAGTAAGGGGGGAACGTTTGGTTATTAAATCCTAACGAGTCTTCTTGTTCTTGGTTGCCCTTCTCGAAGAAGTTGATCCCTTTTCTTGATTTCTTCAATTCACTATTTTAGGTCATCCTGATGAAGTCATCATTCTCGCTTTTGGATCTTCATCATCCTACAAATGTGATAAGAGGGAAAAACTCTGGAAGATCGCATCTCCACAAAGTTGGGCATCTGACGGTGAAATTAGGGAAGAAGACATGAATTACTTCTCGAGTTGTAACTTGGGGAATTCATTAGAGCAATATGTGATGGTACAAAATTTCAAACGGCTAGGTAACCATTTGATGTCTAATCATAAGGGGGAAGGGTTTTAGAGCAACGAGAATAAGTATTGCGTCTGATACCAGAATAGATCATCCATTGGACTGTGGCTCGGCAATATCAAAAAATACTTTGGAAACAAAGATGTATAGGAGAGTCGGGTTCGATTTTGTAGAACTATGGGTTATGGGCCCACCATTTGGGTTAAGAGTAGGCAGAGCAGTGACATCTTGCACGGTCTTCGTAGCAAGTCATGTAAGAGGATAGCATGTCAGTTATGTTGGGAACAACATTGGTACCAAGGGTGGGGGACGAATAGAACCATTTTCCTGCTCGTTGAAACGAGGCGGGCCAATAGGCAAAGTTATTGTCCACCGGTGGCTACCAGAATGTTATCCATGATAATAACAGGGTCTTACTGATAGAGTTGGACACCGAGGTTTTTACCTAAGCAGGGAATTACCACTGCTCAAATAAGTTAGATTACAAGAAAGGTTAAATAGACCAATGGGAAGGAAATGTGATTATCATATCAAACAGACCAATGGGAAGGAAATGCGATTGTCATATCAAACAGACCAATGGAAAGGAAAATGTGTTGACACACAAGTATTAGAGTATACCTTTTCCAAGGAAAATAGAGCATGCTATACATGATAGGTCATCAAGTACATAACCAATTAGATAAAGGGGCAAGGACAATCATGATGTTTACCCATACAATACTATTTGGATAATTGATCAAGAACATTTTAGCATTGCGCTTCCAATGTTCCTGTTGACATTTGAAGTACACATTCGTGCTTCAGGGAAGCACCGACATGGTCATTAGGTAAAGGTCGGACTTTGGGTACACAAAGGATCCATCGGGAACAACTTATAAAATAAGTCATTCAATTTCCTCAAGGGAGAATGGCTAACCATAGTAAGGAATATGATATAGCAATAGGTCCTCCGACCAGGTTTCCTAGACAAGACATCACTGTACCGGGTTACATAAAGACCAAAGTTATAATTCTTGGAAAGTGTTCCAACCATCATATCCTCCCGAGATTCAGATCTGATTGGTGTCAGGATACCTCAGACTCTGGATGTGTGAGAAGAAAAGGGGACAACAAAAATTGATGATATGATGATGCAAGATTCTCTGGATATGAACTATGGAAGCAAGTCTTGAATCATGAGTTGGATTGTAAGACACATGAACACAATGTCAAGACATTCATGCCCACATGGAATTCTTACAACAAAATGCGACCGAGTTTTGATTTGGGAACCATCATCGAGGATGTCAAGGTCCTTGTGTAAGTCCGGATTAGCTCTTATGAAGGAACTTCTTTTCCTTGATCAAATAAGTGAGTGTCTTGGGGTGCTAAGAAAGTTATATGAGGTGAAGATAACAAATCTTTAAAACATATAACACTTCGCACATGCATGAATGATTTGGGATGATCCCAGAGGAAGCGGAAAAAAATTCTCATATTCACTGCGGTAAGAATGCACGTGAACTTTGGGAAAACACTTCTTCTATCAACCATATTCTTCATGAGCTAGGCGCAAAGACAATGATTCATCATGAACCATGGAGAAGTTGAGGGTGTGGTCGATGGGCTCAGCTATAATCCCTCAAGATTTCGATAGGGATAAATTTCCAAAATTATAAGAACAAGGACATAGCATTCGTCAAATCAAATGATAAAATAATGTATGCTCGAGGAAACATCAACAATTAAACATTGATTGAAGGTTGCACTCAGAAATACGAACCGAGTAGCATGACCAATGCTAAAATGGTGAGTCAACAACCAACACACTAAGAATGAAACTATGAGTCATTAACTTCAAAGCAATAGGGTTGCTAGAAGTATTAGAATCACACATCAGAGTTCACTTGTCGGTCTTTCAATTAGAAACAACACAGAGACCAAGAAATGAATGGTGATGGTGATGAGTATCACTATATCAAGAATTTTTTAGAGGTCCAACAGTTCTCACAACATTCTTGACATAAAAGATGGTAATACTCCCATGTAGAACATAACATAAGCTGGATAGCAAGGAACTCAAGGGACAACACAAAACATGAACAAGTTTGTGTTGGAGGGAAGGCAATAAGGTTATCGATGATAGCACAAATCATCGAGGGGCAAGGATTGTATTCCTCATCATGAATTCAGTTGATATCCTGGAAGAGCTCAGAATGTTGATGATGATCACGACACATTTGTGGAAATGTTTCATGAAGATGTAATCCTTCAGTGACGACATTAAGCAAAGGAATGGTGAAACAAAAGGTTGTCAGAACCATAGATAAGATTGCTAGCTCAGAATCAAAATTGCCTTTCAAGTCAACCAACATGATGTTGAAAGCTTGATGTAAGCTTAACGCACTATTGGAAATGTGTTACGAGGACGAATGGCATGAATAATATGGTCAAGATTTAGCATGATGATGATGATGTGGCCAATCAGTTGGTGATGACATGATTGAGTAAAAACTCATAAGCAACAAAGATCATTAAGAGTCCTTGAATCGTAATGCGAACTTGATTCGATTGTCGGTGTTCTCGCGTGACTACATCTCAGAACCGAGGGAAAATTGGAATCAGTGAGAATTAACAACTGACAAAGACTCATAATAAGCAACATGGTTCTATGATATTATCGAGATACTGATACATCTCCGTCGTATATACTTTTCCGAACTCTTTTGCCCTTGTTTTGGACTCTAATTTGAATGATTTGAATGTAACTAACCCGGACTAACGCTGTTTTCAGCAGAATTGCCATGGTGTTGTTTTTGTGCAGAAATAAAAGTTCTCGGAATGACCTGAAAATTTACGAAGAATTTTTGTGGAATATATAAAAAATATTGGCGCAACAATCAACGGTGGAAGTGGAGTTGTGAGCCCACAAGCCCACCAGGCGCGGGCCCCCCGTGGCCACGCCTGGCAGGCTTGTGGGGCACACGTTGCTCCACCACCTCCAATCTTAGCTCTATTTAGCCTCTTTCGTCCGGAAAAAATCAAGGAGAAGAGTTCATCGCGTTTTACGATACGTAGGCACCGCCACCTCCTGTTCTTCATCTGGAGGGCAGATTTGGAGTCTGTTCTGGGCTCCGGAGAGGGGAAATCATCGCCATCGTCATCACCAACCTTCCTTCATCGCCAATTCCATGATGCTCTTCACCGTTTGTGAGTAATCTCATTGTAGGCTTGCTGGACGGTGATGGCTTGGATGAGATCTATCATGTAATCGAGTTCGTTTTGACGGGGATTGATCCTTAGTATCCCCTATGTTTTGAGATTGGTGTTGCTACTACGTTGCCATGCTTAATGCTTGTCACTAGGGCCCAAGTGCCATGATTTCAGATCTGAACCTATTATGTTCTCGTCAATATATGTGTGTTCTTGATCCTATCTTGCAAGTTGTAGTCACCTACTATGTGTTATGACCCGGCAACCCCAGAGTGACAATAGCCGGAACCACTCCCGGAGATGACCATAGTATGAGGAGTTCATGTATTCACCAAGTGTTAATGCGTTGGTCCGGTTCTTTATTAAAAGGAGAACCTTAATATCCCGTAGTTTCCATTAGGACCCCGCTTCCACGGGAGGGATGGACAATAGATATCATGCAAGTTCTTTTCCCTAAGCACGTATGACTACATACGGAATACATGCCTACATTAGATTGACGACCTGGAGCTAGTTACATATCTCTCCGTGTTATAACCGTTGCATGATTAATAGCATCCGGCATAATCATCCATCACCGATCCAATGCCTACGACTCTTTTCCTACTGGTCCTTGCTCCGTTACTTTGCCACTACTGTTGTCACTGTTGCTACTGTTGTCACTTTGCTGCGACTGGTTACTGTTGCTACTGTTGCTATCACACTACTTTGCTACTGATACTTTGCTGCAGATACTAAATCTTTCTGGTGTGGTTGAATTGACAACTCAACTGCTAATACTTGAGAATATTCTTTGGCTTCCCCTTGTGTCGAATCAATAAATTTGGGTTGAATACTCTACCCTCGAAAATGGTTGCGATCCCCTATACTTGTGGGTTATCAAGACCTTTTTCTGGTGTCGTTGTCGGGGAAGCCAAAGTCAAGAATAGTCTCCCGTCAACGTGCCTTTTTGTGGCACCGTTGCCGGGGAGGCATAGCTATATTCTGTGAGTCACTTGGGATTTACGTCTGCTGGTCACTATGAGGAATCCGAAAGATCCAAGAACTAAAGTCTTGCCCTCAACTACGAGGACAGGTAAGGAACTGCCATCTAGCTGTGCACTTGATTCACCTTCAGTTATGAGTAAGTTTGCGACACCACCTCCTGCTAGAAATCTTGATATGTCGCCTGTGCTTGATGATGCTATCCTTGATACTAATTTGCCTGATGATGTTATGCTTGATACTGCTTTGCCTGATGATGCTATGCTTGATACTACTTTGCCACTAGGTGCATTCATTCATGCAAAAATTGCTAGAGTTGCTGCTAGATGTGATGATACTTCTGAAACTGTTGATACTATTGAAGTAGAACCTGCTATTTTGCCTGCTAGAACTAGCTCTCCTAGATACAAATTGTCTGATATGCCTGAGTGTTATGTTATGGAGGGAGAGATAGTTGAGGATTTTCTTGCGTGTAAGGATAGCTATGATGTTGAGAATTTACTGCGCAAGTGGAAAGAAAAATCTCTGAACGCTAGGATGAAATACGACCCGAAGTTTGCTACTTCGCCTATCTTTGTGACCGATAAGGATTATGAATTCTCTGTCGACCCTGAGTTAATCACTCTGGTCGAATCTGATCCTTTTCACGGTTATGAGTCTGAAACGGTTGTAGCCCATCTTACCAAACTTCACGATATAGCCACCCTATTCACTAGTGAGGAAAAGATCCGCCACTACTATATCCTCAAGTTGTTTCCTTTATCACTAAAGGATGATGCTAAGACCTGGTTCACTTCTCTTGCTCCTAGTTGTGTGCGTAGCCCCCAGGATATGGTCTACTACTTCTCTGAAAAATATTTCCCTACCCATAAGAAGCAAGCTGCCTAGCAGGAAATATACAACTTTGCGCAAGTTGAAGAAGAGAGTCTCCCACAAGCTTGGGGGAGGCTCGTCCAGCTACTGAATGCTTTGCCTGATCACCCTCTTGAGAAGAATGAAATACTTGATATCTTCTATAATGGACTTACCGATGCTTCTAGAGACCACCTAGATAGTTGTGATGGTTGTGTTTTTAGGGAACGAACCGTAGAACAAGTTGAGATCCTATTGAATAACATCTTGTGCAATGAGAATGCTTGGACTATTCCCGAACCACCTCCAAAGCCAACTCCTAAGATAAGAGGTATTCTATTCCTCAGTCCTAAAGATATGCAAGAAGCTAAGAAATATATGAAAGAGAAAGGCATTAAATCTGAAGATGTCAAAAATCTACCACCTATCGAAGAGATATATGGTCTTGATAACCCCATACAGGTAGTAGAAGTAAATCATCTTAGTAGATTCGATGAGAGTGATATTCCTTTTGATAAGCCTGCCAGCTTATGCTTGGATGAATTTGATAACTTTGTTGCCAAACAACAAAGTTTCAATGATTATGTTAGCAGACAATTGGAACAGAATGCTCGTATGCTTAGTCATTTAAGTGCTTGTGTGGACAGAAACATCAATGATCTTAAGCTCTTGAGTAAACATGCCTCTATGGTTACTACTCAAGTAGAACAAGTACTTAAAGCTCAGAATGACGTGCTCAATGAGTTGAATGACAATTCTGCCAGAGTCGACACTAGAGGCGGGAGAATGACTCAGGAACCTTTGTATCCTGAGGGTCATCCTAAGAGAACTGAACAAGATTCTCAAGGAGTTAGCACTGATGCACCTAGTCATCCTAGGAAGAAGAAGAAAGATGATAGGAACTTGCACGCTAGCAACCTTGTTGCTGCTACACCTGAGAGTCCAAACGATGTCTTTGTCTCTGATGCCGAAACGCGATCTGGTGATGAACATGAGCCTAATGATAATATCAATAGTGATGTTCATGATGATGCTCAACCTAGCAATGATAAGGATGTCGAGGTTGAACATGTTGATCTTGATAACCCACAGCCTAAGAATAAGAGATACGATAAGAACGATTTCGCTGCTAGGAAGCATGGTAAAGAAAGGGAACCGTGGGTTAAGAAACCCATGCCCTTTCCTCCCAAACCATCCAAGAAAAAGGATGATGAGGATTTTGAGCGATTTGTTGAAATGATTAGACTTGTCTTTCTGCAAATGCGTTTGACAGATATGCTCAAAATGTCTGTGTATGTTAAGTATATGAAAGATATTGTGACTAATAAGAGGACGATACCTGAGGTTGAGATTTCCACCATGCTCGCTAATTATACCTTCAAGGGTGGAACTCCTAAGAAACTAGGTGATTCTGGAGTGCCCACTATACCTTGCTCCATTCAAGGCAACGACGTTAGAACTGCCTTATGCGACCTTGGAGCCGGTGCTAGTGTTATGCCTCTCTCTCTTTATCGTAGGCTTGAACTGGATAAGTTGACACCCACTAAAATCTCTCTACAAATGGCTGACAAATCAACTGCTTTCCCTATCGGCATTTGCTAGGATGTGCCTGTTGTGGTTGCCAACGTCACTATCTTAACAGACTTCATTATTCTGGATATTCCCGAGGATGGTGCCATGGCGGTCATCCTCGGAAGACCCTTTTTAAACACTGCAGAGGCTGTTATAGATTGCAACAAAGGCAATGTCACTTTCCATGTCAATGGTAATGAGCATACGGTGCACTTTCCAAAGAAACAATATCGAGTACATTGCATCAATGCTATCGAAAAAACTTCATCGATTCTTATTGGGAGCTTTGAATGCCCTATTCCTCCTGTTAAGATGAAGTATGATTTGCTTGTTGGGGAGATTCACATCCCCATTGAGGTAACCTAGTGACTATTCAGAAATTCTCCGTCTTCTTTTGCGATTCGGAAAAGTTTGTCAAGGAGACTTGATCAACCTCATTGACGGATTTCTTTCGATGACCATGAGATGGATGAATCGAGGAGTCACAAACCTCTGTTCCAGGCTTTCACCTTCGGTTGCTTAGAAGAAAAATGATAGATTTAGTTTAGTTTTCCCTACTTTCTGTTTTAGCGTCTCGTAGAAAAGTACCCTGAAAATAAAAGTTCTCCGAACGTCCTGAAAATCAAGTATGATTTTTTCTGGAATTTTTGAAAAATACTAAGCCGACGAGCTAGTCAGGGGGCTGCACCAGTGGGCCACAAGCCCTGGAGGCGCGGGCACCCCCCCTGGTCGTGCCACCCAGGCTTGTGGGGCCCACGTGCACCCCCTCCACTCATTCTAGCTCCCATCTGCTTCTCCTACCTCCAGAAAAAATCGTTTCGCAGCTCAAACCCGTGTTCTTGCTCTTCTTGCTGGGATTTTCGATCTCCTTGCTCAAAGCACCATTCTCCGAACTGTTTTGGGGAAAGTGCTCCTTGGTAAGTGACTCCTCCATTGGTCCAATTAGTTTTTGCTCTAGTGCCTTATACTTTGCATATTTTTGCTGCCTTGGTGACCCTGTTCTTGCGCTTTGCATGCTAATTTTAGCTGGTCCCAAGTAGTTTTGATGCATAATATGGCTTCCTAGGCACTCGTCGGAGTAGTTGCTACGAGTTTAGTTGAGCCTTGTTCACTTTTCCTTTGGGTCACTGAAAATTTTAGAAAAGGAAGATGTTCAGGAGAAACTATCATGGTGTTTCCTCAAGCAAGAGAGGTCCCCGTCTTGCGATTCGGGGGCCTGATCCTTACCAACCGAGGAACGCACAAGTACAACCATGTGAATGGACTTCTGATGAATTCATGATTGAGGCAGGTTTCAAAGACGAGTTTGATACACTTGTTCACAACATCGGACTCGAAGAATTCATCTCCGATAAATGTGAACAGTATGTTGCTCTCACTGCCTCTTTTGTTCGTAGATTCAAATTTTCAGTTGGCCGTGATACATATGTATTGTTTGATATCTATGACAAATCGTATACCATGGATTTAGAGGATTTCAATAGAATTTGCAAGATACCTATTTGGGGTAGTCTCAATGATCCTCCTAAATCTTTGGTTAGAGATTTTGTTCTCTGGTATAACTGTTGGAGAAACTAGAGATATTACACAGGCTACCATGGGGAGCATTCATTTTCCTGCATTGCATTATTTTGCCCTCTTCATACGCAGATGCATTAATGGCAAGATTGAGCATTGTCACCTCTGCGCACCCGACCTTAGTATTCTTAAGAGTGCAGTAACGGGTGATAGAAGTTTCAACATGGGAGCTATAATAGCAAGGAGGCTGAATAATAATGCTAATGAAGGGGATTTCTTTGGTGGGATCTATGCCACTCGCATAGCAAATTTTCTTGGAGTACCCATCCACGAAGGAGATCCCCCGCTCCATACAGCTTTCCTTGATCGCACCGCTTTGACACGCTATCAGTTCCTTGAGAGGGATGATGAATCCCTCCTATAATGTTTGATATTTAACCGGCAGCGTGTTTTCCATATTACCCTTCCTGCTCCTGCCTTCTTTGACTTTCAGGTAAAAAGTAGATATTACATAACCAAAGGAGAGGCAGAGGAGTATGAGAGGGAGGCAAAGGTTGCTTGTCTCCGTGAGGCAGCTATTCAGGCTGTGGCTGCAGCGCTCCCATATAACCCCCATTATGATTTTGGGTATCGCCCGGACCATCCATGGGAGTAGACAAACTTAGGGCAAAAGCCTAAGATTGGGGGAGTACGTGTTTCTCACCGACTTTACATTCTCGCTTTTGCTTTCACTTTGTTCGTCGGTGTTCACACTTTGCCACTTTATCATCCATGCTAGTTTATTTTCTTTTTCTCGTTTTCTTTTCTTGTGTCTGTCTAGTTTGAGAAAACCCAAAAAGATTTTCTTTTTCTTCTTTTGCTTGTTGGGAGCTTTCCCGTGTAAATAGTTTTCTTTTTCTTTGGGTCAAGGTAGAAGACCATGGTTACAATGTTTAGTGGCTCTCGCATGCATACCTGTTTATCTGTTAAAGATCCATATTACTTTGTCTTATCCTTTGTGTTTGCTTGCAGATTCCAGCTTAGTCCAATGCATGAGCACTCTTCTTATTGTTCACATCATTCGGTCGTGCAAGTGAAAGGCAATAATGGCGATATATGATGAAGTGACTGAGCCTGGAAAAGCTGGTATGAACTCGATCTATTTTGTTTTTGTAAATATGACTAGCTCATCGTTCCAGATTCAGCTTTGTTGTGAGAGAAACACGTTTGCAATGACAACTTAGAGATCGTATTTTATGATGCCATGCTTAATTAGCTAGGAGCTTATAATGGTTTGTCTTGGTTGCCAACATGAATTTTGAGATGACTATGATGTAGTATGATAGGATGGTATCCTCCTTTGAATGTTTCAAGTGGCTTGACTTGGCGCATGTTCACGCATGTAGTTGAAACAAAATCAACATAGCCTCTATGATATTCATGTTCATGGTGATTTATGTCCTACTCATGCTTGCACTCAATGTTGGTTAATCTCAATGCATTTTGATGACTATTGTCGCTCTCTAGTTGGTCGCTTCCCAGTCTTTTGCTAGCCTTCACTTGTACTAAGCGGGAATAGTGCATGTGCATCCACTTCCATAAACCCAAAGTTGTTCCATATGAGTCCACCATACCTACCTATACGCGGTATCTACCTGCCGTTCCAAGTAAATTTGCATGTGCCACTCTCTAAACCTTCAAGAAATAATCTGTTCTGCATGCCCGAACCGCTCATGTGGTGACAGGGGCTATCAGTATCTTCCATGCTAGGCGTGTTATCCTCGATATGTGTTTATTTACTATCATTCACAAGAAAGGGGCCGATAATTGGAATTCCCAGTTCCATGCTCAAATCGAAAAGATAATTGGAAACAAAACTCCCCCTGGATTGATGTTGGTATGGACGTCACGCAAGGATTCGGCTAGTCGTGGAGTGTGATTGATCGGTGGTGGGGGAGTCAAAACTTTACTTTTCTGTTTGGGAACCGCCTATAGCATGTGTAGCGTGGAAGATGGTGAAAACTCTTAGTCATTGCATTGACAATGAAAGCATGCCACCCAAAATTATTATCTGTGTTTTGAAAGCTTGAGCTTTGGCACCTGTGCAAATCAATGCTTCCCTCTGCGAAGGCCCGGTCTATTTATGTTCCTGTTGAGTCATCCTCTTCTTATAAAAGCACCAATTATAGAGCACCTCTGTCATTTTTATGCTTTGATTTTAACTGTGATGAGTATGACTATGACTGGATCTTCTTTGCCATGAATTACAATGTTTAGTCAGCCCTTGGTCTTTGAAGGTGCTCTGCATTTATGTTTTGCGGTCTCAGAAAGAGCTAGCGAGATACCATCTGTTCGTACTTCTTCATGATTGTTTTGATTGAAGTGTTGACGTTTGAGACTTATTATTATTTGCTCGCTAGTTGATTATGCCATTGATATGAGTTTACCGTGAGACCTAGATGTCATTTGCTTATATGGTTAGCTTGTGATCTTGCAGAAATTCTGGTTATGAGTTAGACATAGTTGCAGCAACAAGATTAAACAGAGTTCGTAAAAGTTTTTCTTTTGTCTCTTTCAGTTTGTCAACTGAATTGCTTGAGGACAAGCAAGGCTTTAAGCTTGGGGGAGTTGATACATCTCTGTCGTATCTACTTTTCTGAACTCTTTTGCCCTTGTTTTGGACTCTAATTTGCATGATTTGAATGGAGCTAACCCGGATTAACGTTTTTTTCAGCAGAATTGCCATGGTGTTGTATTTGCGCAGAAATAAAAGTTCTCGGAATGACCTGAAAATATATGGAGAATTTTTGTGGAATATATAAAAAATATTGGCGCAAGAATCAACGGAGGAAGTGGAGCTATGAGCCCACAAGCCCACCAGGCGCCCCCCCCCCCCGAGCCGCGCCTGGCAGGCTTGTGGGGCCCATGTTGCGCCACCGCCTCCAATCTCATCTCTATTTAGCCTCTTTCGTCCGGAAAAAATCGAGGAGAAGAGTTCATCGCATTTTACGATACGGAGGCGCCGCCACCTCCTATTCTTCATCTGGAGGGCAGATCTGGAGTCCGTTTTGGGCTTCGAAGAGGGGAAATCGTCGCCATCGTCATCACCAACCTTCCTTCATCGCCAATTCCATGATGCTCTTCACCGTTCGTGAGTAATCTCATCATAGGCTTGCTGGACGGTGATGGGTTGGATGAGATCTATCATGTAATCGAGTTAGTTTTGACGGGGATTGATCCCTAGTATCCACTATGTTCAGAGATTGATGTTACTACTACTTTGCCATTCTTAATGCTTGTCACTAGGGCCCGAGTGCCATGATTTCAGATCTGAACCTATTATGTTCTCGTCAATATATGTGTGTTCTTGATCCTATCTTGCAAGTTGTAGTCACCTACTATGTGTTATGACCCGGCAACCCCGGAGTGACAATAGCCGGAACCACTTCCGGAGATGATCATAGTATGAGGAGTTCATGTATTCACCAAGTGTTAATGCGTTGGTCCGGTTCTTTTTTAAAAGGAGAACCTTAATATCCCGTAGTTTCCATTAGGACCCCGCTACCATGGGAGGGATGGACAATAGATGTCATGCAAGTTCTTTTCCCTAAGCACGTATGACTACATACGGAATACATGGCTACATTAGATTGACGAACTGGAGCTAGTTACATATCTCTCTGTGTTATAACTGTTGCATGATGAATAGCATCCGGCATAATCATCCATCACCGATCCAATGCCTATGAGTCATTTCCTACCGGTCCTTGCTACGTTACTTTGCCGCTACTGCTGTCACTTCTGCTACTGTTACTCTGTTGCTACTCCCGTTACTCTGCTGCTACTGTTGTCACTTTGCTGCTACTGGTTATTGTTGCTACTGTTGCTATCACACTACTTTGCTACTGATACTTTGCTGCAGATACTAAATCTTTCAGGTGTGGTTGAATTGACAACTCAACTGCTAATACTTGAGAATATTCTTTGGCTTCCCCTTGTGTCGAATAAATAAATTTGTGTTGAATACTCTACCCTCAAAAACTGTTGTGATCCCCTATACTTGTGGGTTATCAGATACCAGAGGGTAATACTCGAGGGTAGAGCGGAATAGAGGTTGGACACGCATATTAATCTGCATAAGACAAGTGCTCTAACATTGTGTGGGAAAATGGGTCAAAGAAGAAAAATATGCTCGGAACCATGATTGCAAAAAACCAAATCCCAGAAGTAGGATGAACTTATACCAAGGGAAATATCATTTTTAAGAGAAGCTTCCATGATAATATATTCATCGTGTCCATGGGCATGAACACAGAGTT
Organism: Hordeum vulgare subsp. vulgare; assembly: GCF_904849725.1. Lineage (NCBI taxonomy): Eukaryota > Viridiplantae > Streptophyta > Magnoliopsida > Poales > Poaceae > Hordeum > Hordeum vulgare. The sequence goes on along the minus strand of NC_058522.1, from coordinate 326,537,928 downwards.
CAAGGTCGACTCCCACTTCTTCAATGCATAACCTATCGTTCACTCCTCACTTTTGATAAGGTTGTAGAGTTGAAATTTTATCGGGAAAAACACCAGATGAGTATAACTCGTGAAAACTATCGGGTTCACACACATTATGGAAGGCATAGGCTCAACCCAATAGGGCATCTTAGGAACATATACCACAAACTTTAGGAGTAACTAACACAAAGTATAGCATGGTTAACAAAAGCAAAGGATACAAATTGCTAAAGGCATTATGTATCATGGGAATAACCCACAAGATTTTTGAATATGAAGGACACTATCGGATAATAATCCAACAAAGGATTTGGTGGTCCACAATGGAGATGATATGAGTATTTGTACTCAATCAGAGGAAGAAAGAATGCAAGGCATCAGATTGTAGAACATCTGAATAATTTGATGCTTAAATACCAAAGGGATTATGGTTCTAGGTTGGTGTACCAGAATCATATGCTCCAATCAAATACAAGTAAGTTGAATGGACTTAGACGGACAAACAATCAAGGTTTGATTTGTTGAGAAACAGCTCTTCTTTTGGAAAGACGTCTGAACCGGAAAGATAATTTAAATGGATCAATTGATGATTGTGTGCATAATACTTTCAAAAGAACAAGTGCTGATAAGACGGCTCTCTGGTGGATGTGATCCCGAGAACCTAATGTTAGACTTAGTAAAATCTTTAACCCAAAGGAGAAGAGAGATCAGAACCCGGAGTAAAGAAGAGGAGCAAAAAATACTAATAGCACCCATTTGAGATGTGGGCCTGTAAGCCACACAGTAATGTTAGTAACATAGTTTTTCAAAGAATAGACTCAACTTCGGCCAAGGAGTTGGGAAGGGGGCTACCTACAAGCAGTCGGCTCTGATACCAACTTGTGATTTCCCCATCTTAATCATACACGCAATTGCGTACGATCAAGATCAGGGACTCACGGGAAGATATCACAACATAACTCTAGACACAAATAACATATTTCAAGCTTTCTATTACAAGACAGTGGCCTTCAAGGCTCGAATACATAAGCTCAAGTACATAAGAGTCAGCGGAAGCAACATCATCTGAGTACAGACATAACAAACAAGTTTTGCCTTAATAAGGCTAGCACAAAAGATACATAGGTCGAAAAGGCAAGGCCTCCTACCTAGGAGCCTCCTAACTACTCCTGGTCGTCAGCGGGCTCCACATAATAGTAGGATTCGTCGGGGTAGTAGTAATCATCAGCGGGATTAAATGTCTCCTGGGCTCCGTCATCTCTTCACGGCAATCATATCAAGAGGGAAAGTGGGAGCAAAGCAACGATGAGTACTCATCCAAAGTACTCGCAATACTTACATCGGAACTATGCTAAATATGTGTTGGTTTCAAAGGAATGGGGCTATATCTTTGGAGTGAACTGCAGAAATGCCAGAATAGAGACGGAAGACCTAGTCCTAGCGAAGACTAGCATATTTAGTGTCTTGAGCATTCGAAGAGTTCAGAATAGTAAAACATATATAGCATGTTGTAACAAGGCCTAGAGATTATTCTGCGACTCCCTCTGAGGAAGCAATCCCGGAGCCAACATTTTAATTTAATATCATAAGTATCCAGTTCTAATTATAGAAGATCAGGATACAACTTTGAGCGTCCATTACCGTGGACATGGCTATTCAAATAGATATACTTCCCTGTAGGGGTGCGCCAACTTAGCCAACATGCTCGATTAACTTCGGCCGAACACACTTTCCTGGGTCATGCCCGGCCTCAGTTGATCGACATGTCGTAGTCCTACCTAGGCTCAACAGAGAGGCCAACACGTCGGTCTACTCCTAAGTGATCAGGGGTGTTGGGCCCATAGCCCTTTGCACTCATGCATGTTACAAGGACGGTCGGTGTCAGTCCTGCCACCTCTTAATACAAAGATGATGCTTACGTGGGCCACCCGGGCGCGTGCCGCTGATTGTGGCATCTGAAGAACTTTTAGGCGAATGTATGATGAAGAGTGACCATACTTATTCCTACGTGGTGGTTACTAAGAAAAAGGCCAGAGGCCTACTGGGATCATATATCCAAACCCATTAGTGACTTTTGTAACTCTCGGAAACGATCAGTGCTGCTATCACCCAGTCTCGAGGATTTGTAGCAAGGGTCGGGCCCATCCCTCTCGTGGACAGTCTGCCTGCCCGGTCACTCCTCGTAATAACTAGACAGGTACCAATACAAAATCGGGCTATGCGTCATAATAGGGTCAATCAAATACAGTAGAAAAATTCTAATGCAAGCATGGGGGAGAAAGAATTGGGCGATCTCGGAATGATCAAGGGGGGTTGCTTGCCTTGTTGCTCTGCTGCAAAAGGAAGGTCGTTAGGGGTGTAGTCCTACACGGGAGCAGCGTCAGTCTCGGGTTCTAGCATAAAAGGTTGTTTGAAAGGAGTTTTTCAAAGGAAGACCTGGATAGAGCTATTTGAACATTGAGCATCAAGATCTATAGAGATAGATCAAAACGCTTAATAGAACTTTCAAATGAAATGCATGCCTTGACAAGTTTTTGAAGGAGTTCAAAATAGATCGGCAAAGAAGGAGTTCTTGGCTGTGTTGTAAGGTATGAATTTGAGTAAGACTCAAAAGCCTGACCACGGCAGAAGAAAGAGAAAGGACGAAGGTCGTCCCCTATGCCTTAGCCGTAGACTCTACAGTATGTCATGTTGTGTACCGCACTTGATGTGTGCCTTGCCACAAGTCTGTTAAGAGGTACAGAGAGTGATCCAGGATTGAATCACTGAACAGCGGCCAAAGTCGTCCTTAGTATCTAATGGACTAAGGATTTTTTCTCGATTATGGAGGTGGTTAAAGAATTCGTCGTAAAGGGTTACGTCGATGCAAGCTTTGACACTAATCCAAATAACTATGAGTAGTAAAAGTCGAGCATGAGTCATATAGTTGATATGATTAGCATAGAGATGCTTACCACTGAAACTATTCTCAACTCACGTGATGATCGGACTTGAGTTAGTGGATTTGGATCATGTACCACTCAAATGACTAGAGATATGTACTTTTTGAGTGGGAGTTCTTAAGTAATATGATTAATTCAAATAATTATCATGAACATAGTCTAATGGTCTTTGTGAATTACGATGTAACTTGAGCTATAGCTCTACTGTTTTTATATGTTCCTAGAGAAAATTTAGTTGAAAGTTGATAGTAGCAACTTTGCAGACTAAGTCCGTAAAACTGAGGATTGTCCTCATTGATGCGGAGAAGGCTTATGTCCATAATGCACTACTCGGTGTGTTGCACCTCGAGCGTCGTCTGTGGATGTTGCAAACATCTAACATACGCGTAGTTGATGACTATGTGATAGTTCAGTGCATAATACTTAATAGCTTAGAAGCAAGGCGCCGAAGATGTTTTGAAACGTCGCGGAACATATGAGATGTTCTAAGAGATGAAATTGAGATTTCATGCTCGTGCCCTTGTTGAGAGATATGAGACCTCCGACAAGATTCTTTGTCTACAAAGTAAAGGAGAAAAGCTCAAATTGTTGAGCATGTTCTCAGATTGTCTGAGCACAACAATCGCTTGAATCAAGTGGGGGTTAATCTTCCAGATGAGATAGTGACGGTTCTCCAAAGTCGCTGCCACTAAGCTGCTAGAGCTTCGTGATGAACTATAACATATCAAGGATATATATGATGATCCTTGAGCGATTCGCAATGTTTGACACTTCGAAAGTAGAAATCAAGAAGGAGCATCAATTGTTGATGGTTAGTAAAACCACTAGTTTCAAGAAAGGAAAGGGCTAGAAGGGATACTTCATGAAACGGCAAACCAGTTGCTCCTCTAATAAAGAAACCCAAGATTGAACCCAAACCCGAGACTAAGTGCTTCTATTATGAGGGGAACGATCATTGAGGTAGAGCTACCCTAGATACATGGTAGATAAGAAGGCTGGCAAAGTCGACAGATGTATATTTGATATACATGATATTGATGTGTACTTTACTAGTACTCCTAGTAGCACAAGGGTATTAGATACCGGTTCGATTGCTAAATGATTAGTAACTCGAAATAAAAGCGACAGATTAAACGAGACTATCTAAAGGCGAGGTGACGATAAGTGTTGGAACTGTTTCCAAGGTTGATGTGATCAAACATCGCACGCTCCCTCTATCATCGGGATTGGTGTTAAACCTAAATAATTGTTATTTGGTGTCCGTGTTGAGCATGAGCATGATTGGATCGTGTTTATTGCAAAACAATTATTCATTTAAAGAGAATAATAGTTATTCTATTTGCTTGAATAATTACCTTCAATGGTTTATTGAATCTCGATCGTAGTGTTACACATGTTCCTAATATTTGTGCCAAAAGATACAAAGTAATAATGATAGCACCACTTAGTTGTGGCACTGCCACTTGAGTCATGTTGGTGTAAAATGCATGAAGAGGCTCCATGCTGATGGATCTTTGTACTCAGTCATTTTTGAAACGTTCGAGACATGCAAACCACACCTATTGGTATAAACGCATGAAGAAACTCCATGCGGATGGAACATTTGGATTCACCTGATTTTGAATCACTTGAGACATGCAAAACAATACCACATGGAACAAGAAAGTGACTTGTTGGAAGTAATACATTTTTATGTGTACAGTCCAATAAGTGTTGAGGCACGCAGTGGATATCGTTATGTTCTTACTTCACTGACGATTTGAGTAAATACACGAGTATTTACTTGATGAATCACAAGTCTAAAATATTGAAAATTTCAACGCTATTTCAAAGTGAAGATCGTCGTGACAAGAGGATAAACTGTCTACGATATGATCATAGAGATGAATATCTGAGTTACGAGTTGTTGGTACAAAGTTAAGACAATGTGGAAATTGTTTCGCAATTCATGCCACCTGGTGTGATGGTGTGTCCGAACGTCATAGCCACGCCTTATTAGATATGGTGCATACTATGATGTCTCTTATCGAATTACCACTATCGTTTATGGGTTATGCATTAGAGACAACCGCATTCATTTTAAATAGGGCACCGCATATTTCCGTTGAGATGACAGAGTATAGACTATGGTTTGGAGAAACCTAAGTTGTCGTTTCTTGAAAGTTTGGGGTTGCGATGCTTATGTGAAAAAGTTTCAGTCTGATAAGCTCGAACCCAAAGCGGATAAATGCATCTTCATAGGATATCCAAAACAGTTGGATCCATCTCCTATCTCAGATCCGGAAGCAAAGTGTTTGTTTCTAGAAACGGGTCCTTTCTCGAGGAAAGGTTTCTCTTGAAAGAATTGAGTGGGAGGGTGGTGGAACTTGATGAGGTTAGTGAACCGTCACTTCAACCAGTGTGTAGCAGGGCGCAGGAATTTGTTCCTGTGGCGCCTACACCGATTGAAGTGGAAACTGATGATGGTGATCATTGAGCTTCGGATCAAGTTACCACAAACCTCGTAGGTCGACAAGGTCACGTACTACTACAGAGTGGTAAGGTAACCTTGTCTTGGAGGTCATGTTGTTGAACAAACAATGAACCTACGAGCTATGGAGAAGCGATGGTGGGCCCGGATTCTGACAAATGGCTCGAGGCCATGAAATCCGAGAGAGGATCCATGTATGAAAGCTAAGTGTAGACTTTGGAAGAACTACTTGATGGTCGTAGGACTATTAAGTAAAGATGGACCTTTAAAAGGAAGACAGACGATGATGGTGAAAAGTCACCATTAAGAAAAGCTCGACTTGTCGCAAGGATGTTTCCGACAAGTTCAAAAGAGATGACTATGATGAGACTTTCTCACTCGTAGCGATGCTAAAAGTCTGTTGGAATTATGTTAGTAGTTGTTGCATTATTTACGAAATATTGCACATAGGATGTCAAAACATTGTTTGCTCGACGGTTTCCTTGAGGAAAGGTTGTATGTAATACAACCAGAAGGTTTTGTCGATCCTAAAGATACTAACAAGTATGCAAGCTCCAAAGATCCTTCAATGGACTGGTGCAAGCATCTAGAGTTGGAATATACACTTTGATGAGATGATCAAAGCTTTTGGGTTTGTACAAGGTCTATGAGAAACTTGTATTTCCAAAGAAGTGAATGGGAGCACTATAGAATTTCTGATAAGTATATGTGGTTGACATATTGTTGATCGGAAGTAATGTAGAATTTCTGTGAAGCATAAAAGGTTGCTTGAAAGGAGTTTTTCAAATGAAGACCTGGATAGAGCTATTTGAACATTGAGCATCAAGATCTATAGAGATAGATCAAAACGCTTAATAGAACTTTCAAATGAAATGCATGCCTTGACAAGTTTTTAAAGGAGTTCAAAATAGATCGGCAAAGAAGGAGTTCTTGGTTGTGTTGTAAGGTATGAATTTGAGTAAGACTCAAAAACCCGATCACGGCTGAAGAAAGAGAAAGGACGAAGGTCGTCCCCTATGCCTTAGCCGTAGACTCTACACTATGTCATGTTGTGTACCGCACCTGATGTGTGCCTTGCCACAAGTCTGTTAAGAGGTACAGAGAGTGATCCAGGATTGAATCACTGAACAACGGTCAAAGGCATCCTTAGTATCTAATGGACTAAGGAATTTTTCTCGATTATGGAGGTGGTTAAAGAGTTCGTCGTAAAGGGTTACGTCGATGCAAGCTTTGACACTAATCTGAATAACTATGAGTAGTAAAACGGATTCGTATAGTAGAGTAGATATTTGGAGTATTTCCGAATAGCACGTAGTAGCAGCATCTATAAGATGACATAAAGATTTGTAAAGCACACACGGATCTGAAAGTTTCAGAACCGTTGACTAAAACCTATCTCACGAGCAAGACGTGATCAGACCCTAGAACTATATAGGTGTTGGATTCGTTAAAATCACATGGTGATGTGAACTAGATTATTGACTCTAGTGCAAGTGGGAGACTATTGGAAATATGCCCTAGAGGCAATAATAAATTATTTATTATTATATTTCTTTGTTCGTGATAATTGTTTATTATCCATTCTATAATTTTATTGATTGGAAACTCAAATACATGTGTGGATACATAGACAAAACAATGTCCCTAGTAAGCCTCTAGTTGACTAGCTCGTTGATCAAAGATGGTCAAGGTTTCCTAACCATAGAAAAGTGTTGTCACTTGATAACGGGATCACATCATTAGGAGAATCATGTGATGGACAAGACCCAAACTATGAACTTAGCATATTGATCGTGTCGTTTTATTGCTATTATTTTTTGCGTGTCAAGTATTTGTTCCTATGACCATGAGATCATATAACTCACTAGCACTGGAGGAATACCTTGTGTGCATCAAACGTCGCAACATAACTGGGTGACTATAAAGGTGCTCTACAGGTATCTCTGAAAGTGTCCGTTGAGTTAGTATGGATCAAGACTGGGATTTGTCACTCCGTGTGACGGAGAGGTATCTTGGGGCCCACTCGGTAATACAACATCACACACAAGCCTTGCAAGCAATGTGACTAAGTGTAAGTCACAGGAACTTATATTACGGAACAAGTAAAGAGACTTGTCGGTAATGAGATTGAAATAGGTATGCGGATAGCGACGATCGAATTTCGGGCAAGTAACATACGGAAGGACAAAGGGAATGACATACGGGATTGTATGAATCCTTGACACTAAGGTTCAACCGATAAGATCTTCGCAGAATATGTAGGATCCAATATGGGCATCCAGGTCCCGCTATTGGATATTGATCAAGGAGTGCCTCACGGCATGTCTACATAGTTCTCGAACCCGCAGGGTCTGCACACTTAAGGTTCGATGATGTTTTAATATAGTTGAGTTATATGTGTGGTTACCGAATGTTGTTCGGAGTCCCGGATGAGATCAAGGACGTCACGAGGGTTTCCGGAATGGCCCGGAAACGAAGATTGATATATAGGATGGTTTCATTTGGTTACCGGCAGGTTTTCGAGCATTACCGGCATTGTACCCGGAGTGACGAATGGGTTCCGGAAGTTCACCGGGAGGGGGGAAAATCACCCGGGGGAAGCCCAATGGCCTTAGGGTGGCGCACCAGCCCTTAGTGGGATGGTGCGACAGCCCAAGAGGGCCTTGGCGCCAAGAGAAGAAAAACCAAAGAGAAAGAAAAAAAGGGAGGTGGGAAGGAAGAGAAAGACTCCACTTTCCAATCCAAATTGGAGTAGGATTCCTCCTCTGCTCCTGGCCGGCGCACCCTTGAGGGCTTGGCCCTCAAGGCAAGCCTCCTTCCCCTCCCTCCTATATATAGTGGTGATTTAGAGCTGATTTGAGACAACTTTTGCCACGTGCAACTCAACCCTAGACCACATAGTTCTACCTCTAGATCGGATTTCTGCGGAGCTCGGGCGGAGCCCTACAGGAGTAGATCATCACCACCACCGGAGCGCCGTCACGCTGCCGGAGAACTCATCTACTTCTTTGTCTTGCTTGCTAGATCAAGAAGGCCGAGATCATCGTCGAGCTGTACGTGTGCTGAACGCGGAGGTGTCGTCCGTTCGGCACTAGATCGGAACAGATCACGGGATGGTTTGTGGGACGGTTCGTGGGGCGGATCGAGGGACATGAAGACGTTCCACTACATCAACTGCGTTTCTTAACGCTTCCTGCTGTGCCTTCTAGAATGGTACGTAGATCCAAATCTCCTCTCGTAGATGGACATCACCATGTTAGGTCTTCGTGTGCGTAGGAAAATTTTTGTTTCCCATGCAACGTTCCCAACAGTAACAAATGAACGAATATCGTATTTGGATTCGTTGGATTTTTTTGAGCAACTTTCATATATATAATATTTTCATCCGAGTTAAAAATTATTTTATATGAGTTTTCATAGATTTAATCATTTTCTAGAATTTATATAATTTTGAAATAAATAATCAAAATGCTATAGTGGCTGATTGGTGGTTCGTGTTGGCTGGGTCAACACCTAACAAGCATAGGATGACTCGTGGGCCCGGTTGCTAACTCAACAGTTGATTGGGCCGACCCTATCCACTAGAACAGTGGTAGGGATCCTTCCCCACAGCCATCCGCAAGCTCGCCCACACCCTCGCCTAGTCTCGCATGCTCACCGAAACCCAGCAGCCCCGCAGTTGTCGCCCTACTCATCGGCGAGTCCTCCAGGTTCCAGATGCGTCGTGGAAGAGAAAGACATGTCCTTGGCTATTTTTTTAAAAACTTATCTCCCATACTTAGGCAACGGTCGATCCATAGATCCACGTGGGCCATATTCTTTCCCCTTTTTATTTGTGTTCTGAGTATTACAAGTGGGCCCTCTTGTCATCCACCAGAGGCCTTTAGTGCCACTCACCGGTGGACCCCCTCAGCATTTAATTAATTTTATTGTTAATATTGTTTTATTTCCTCCTTTAAATTTATACCATATAGGGAAGGTTTCCTAATCTGTCTAAGTCCAGATTGGGTATATGCCAAATTTGGCATATACTTATACCTAGATGAATGTATTTTGATTGTAGTTTGTGGTTGTTTTTCTACTCGAACATATTCTTATGATATATGAATTTGGGGTAAAACATTCCATAGAATTGATCTGTGGCATTAGTTTTGTCTTTTGAGCAAGTTGGTGTGCATGCTATGTCTCATCATGATGCCCTTTTGTTATTTTTGTATGAAGCAATCCTTGCATCCTTTGGGAATCTTGTCAACATGAAAGTTGTAGTGTGTTGGGAGTACTAGGCCCTTGTATTTTTACTTGCCATGAAAACTTTGTCTACTTGTGGGATTCTTGCTCTCAACATGCTATGTCAATGTAGCTGATTTGGTAGGGTGAAATATTTCTAAGTCTGAAAACTGTTATCAAGTAGCTATCTTGCCATGAGGATTGCTAAGCATCTATAGGTTCTTTATGTTGGTGCAATGGTCTAGATTATAGAGCATGTCGCCCTTCGTTAAATTGTGAAAATACTTTGCAATATATATTTTGCATCATAGCTATTCTTCCTATCAAACATGCCATGTTGATGTAAACTGTTACGTTTTACATTTGTGAAATTTGGCCAAGTCGGAGAATCTGCTTAGTTCACCATGCCATGTTGAGTGGATGCTATCAATGATTTTGTGCAGTATTACCTTATGGTTAGTTGGTGTTAATTGTATTATTTGTTGCCCTCTATCACCCTCTTAAATTTCAGGCCATGAAAGTTCTTGTAGCATAGAGTTTCATTGATGTCAACATGCCATCATGATAAATCTGCTTGTGTAAAACTGATATTTTCACTAAGTCATAATTTGTTATGTTGTATGCCATATTATGAGCTCGATTGCCATTGATCCTTGTTGTTATCCATGTTTTTGTTGTATGAGTTGTAGTGCATCGTTTTCTCGTGGTGAATCCATTTTTGCCATGTTCATTCATGTCCAAATAATTAATCTTGGGGTTCTTCCTAGAATGTTAATAACTAAATAATTGCATGAGAAAGATGACTAGTTTAGCATTGCAATGCTTCATTCACATCATATTCATGCATCATATTGTTTGAGCATCGTGTCGTGACTATGTGTTCATTGGATGTATTTTCATTTGGGTAGTGTCTGGTATTGAGTATGAGTACGAGGATCCCGTTGAGAACGTTCCTGAAGAGCAAGAGTTTTATCCCCGAGAAGAAGTGTCACGCAAGATGATTGTTGACCTTGATATCGTTTCTAATTTTGTTATGCTTACTTGTCTCATTTCTATCATTAATTATCGTTGCCTACCACCTGAATATCAAGCCTCCCAAAATGTCATGATAAGACTCTAACCCCTCCACATCCTAGCAAACATTGATTGGCTAAGTTAGCGCTTGCTCAACCCTTCTTATAGCGTTGCTAGTTGCACGTGGAGGATAATCCATGTGTTGACATGGATATTTTGAATATCATATTATTATTTCTATTTAACTTAATGCACCTATATACTTGGTAAAAGGTGAAAGGCTTGGCCTTTTGCTTGGTGTTTTGTTCCGCTTTTGCCGCCCTAGTTTCGGTTACAGGTGTTATGTTCCATATTGAGCGCTCCTAACACGCTTTGGGTTGTTATGGGGACCCCCTTGATAATTAACTTGGGTTAAAATTCTTCCGACAAGGCGCAACATCGGTATTACATTTGCTAAACAACTAAATAAAAATGCATAGGGAATATATACCCCATGGATCATTAATCAACCCCCGTGCTAGTGCTCCTCATGAGTGTTGGTCCAAACAGAGCCACTTGCGGGGCCACCTGGGGTAACTCGGGGGATTTCTATCCGGCCACCGTACGTAGTGCTCATCTCGTAGTGCCGTGAGAAAGAGATATGCGCGTCTCCTATTGGGATCTGGCCTGCCGGGTAGTCTTGTTGGATTTGTTTTACTCTTCGCGACTGTATTGTCCACTCGAATATCGAGGATACCTCGAGCTATCTCGAGGTTGAGGTGTTCACTCGAGGGCAGCTTGTGATAGTTTGTGATGGACTAGTTGGAGCACCCCTGCAGGGTTAATATTTTTCGAAAAGTCGTGCCAGCGGTTATGTGGTAAATTGGAAATTTGTTTAACATCCGGATATAGAAAACTTGAAGCAAACTCAGTTAAAACATGCCAACTGTGTGCGTAAGCGTGACTATTTGTGCTCGTGAGTTTCTACTCCGAGAGGGTACACGGTGGGGTTATGCCTGACGTATAGGTGTTCGGGGTCACTTCTTGATCATTGGTAGTTCACGTTTACTTATGCGTAGACCACCCAATTTTAATTATGTTCTCGTAAGCTAGCCACCAAATAATGCTTGGCGCTACTCCAACCTCACAACCTTACCATACATCACACATTAACTTAATTAGTCCCGATATCTTGGTCACGAGATTGTTGAGTCCCCGTGGCTCATAGTTTACTACAACACCACAGGTTCAGGTACCGCAGATCCTGAGACAGATGATTCTCTCCACAGCTCCAGTGGGAGTACGATGAGGAGAGCCGACGCATGTATGTTACCTACCCGGACGAGTAGAAGGGCCTTGGTCCTCTTCTAGGTTAGCGAGATAGACTTCATTGCATTTTATCGTTTGATTTCGTCCGTAGTCGGACCCTATATTCTGGATGATTGAATAATTGTTCTATGACTTGTAATTTAGCATGTGGCAAGTGTAAGCCAACTCATATACTCACCTCCTCTTTAAATGTATCTGCAATGGTTTTTATACTTGCGAAACTCTGAGATGTGTCTCTATCCATATTAAGGCCTCGTCCGCAAATACGGATAGTGTTACATCTTGCACGTTACATTCATCCAACTTGCTTGCTCAAGAAGACCTCGGGCGGTTGAGTAAGCCCACTATCAGAATATACAAGCCATGTTCTATAATGAACAATTCCCACTGTTATATGAAAGTGACAAATCAGGAGACTATCTATATAAAGAACAACGTGCTACTTGTAAGCACAAGTGTGATAAATGGATAGTAACACTGCCCCTTCTCTCTTTTCTCTTTTCTACGAATCAAAGTTCGAAACCTCATCCTCATTCTTTGGAGGAATCATTAGTCTCCATCATTCTTATACCTCACTAGGACAGTGCTCTACTAATGATGATCATCATAGTTTTATTTGCTTACATCTTAACAAGCCTAGAATAGTACGACTCTATATGAATGCCTCTCGCAGTGTACCAGGATGTGCAATGATCTAGTGTAGCATGTAATACAATGATGAACGGTGGCTTTTCCAAGAATACTATGTCACCTCTATATGATCATGCAAAGCAATGTAATGATGACCACACATGTCATGAGACGGAACGATGGAAGTTGCATGGCAATATATCTCAGAATGGCTATGAAAATGCCATGATAGGTAGGTATGGTGGTTATTTTTAGGAAGATGTAATGAGTATTATGTGTGATAGTGTATCATAACACGGGTTTGGATGCACCAGCAAAGTTTGCACCAACTCTCGAGGTGAGAAAGGGCAATGCATGGTACCCAAGAGGCTAGCAATGTCGGAAAGGTGAGAGTGTGTATAGTCCATGAGCTCACATTAGTCATGAAGAACTCATATAGTTATTGCAAAAGTTTTATTATCATCGAAGCAAAGTACAACTCCCATGCTCATAGGGAGGAGGTTGGGAGGAGTTAAACATCGTGTGCCCCTCACTCAAACAGCACAAGGATTTCAACGAGGAATAAAAATGTTCCAACATCCCGATCATGCCATATCCGACACTTCAATGAGTAGTTAATAACAAGCTTTATTATAAATATCTTTACTAACCAATGATCATGAATCTATATCCTTTGATATTATTACATCAATATAATCAAGTCATACGAATCATATTCACTGGTCTACATGAAAGTTTTATCATATCACTCTTATATACCTATCATTTTCATACTAGTCATTATAACACATGCACATTACCACTTCCTGTTTAAGACTATCAAAAATATTTATGTGAAGTATGAGAGAGCAATCATTTCTATAAAATATATAACCACCACTATGCTCTAAAGATATAAGTGATGCGCATGAGCAACTTCATAGCTCAAAAGATATAAGTGCAGCACGTAGAGTATTCGAACAAATCATGATGAATGTGTGTCTCTTGCAAAAAGGTGTGTGCAGCAAACAATGATTGTAGCAAACTAAAAAGTAAACGAGCAAAAAACTATAATGCACGACGCTCCAAGCAAAACTCATATCATGATGAATGAAAATAAAGATCCAAGTAACATACCGATGAATTGTGGACGAAAGAGGGGATGCCATCCGGGGCATCCCCAAGTTTAGTCACTTGGGTCTTCCTTGAATATTACATTTAGGTGCCTTGGGAATTTCCAAGGTTAGGTTCTTTTTGCTCCTTATTCCTTCATTTATCGTGATCTCACTCAAAACTTGAAAACTTGAGCACACAAAACTCAACAAAAACCTCATGAGATCCGCTAGTATAATCGGCAAACCATAAACTTAGGTACTATTACAAACTCATTCATAATCGTTCTTGCATAATACCTGTTGTATTCTAACTCTCCCATGACTTATACCCCCCGATACAATCCATAAAACAGAACAATATGTAATGATCTCTACTAAAACCATACTTCTGTAACTCCGAAAATTCTGAAAAAATAGGAAAATATGGGCAATTTGCGAGACAACATGTGTAAAAAAATCATTAATTTATCATGTTCCAGTAAAAAACATAAATTCAAATTCTAGGTGTAAAAGTTTCTGTTTTTGCATAGAATCAATTTTACTATCATCCAAATCATCCCAAAGGCTTTAACTGGCACAAACACTAACAAAAAATAAAAGCACAATCACTATACTAGCAATAATCATGTTATCACACTAGAAAGTAAAACCAAAAAAATAAGAAAACTATTGGGTTGCCTCCCAACAATCGCTATTATTTTATGTCCCTAGCTAGGCATAATGCATAGTTTCAAGTATTATCATCCAATTCCTCAATCAAGCAAAGAGACTTCTTAGGAGGCTTAGAAAGCATGTTTTTAATCATAACATTCCTAGGTATAAATTCAAGTAACTGTTTATCAAGCATAGGTTCCCTTAATTTATCAATATAGTTAGGGTGAACACTAATCATTTTCAAAAAAATCCCTTGACTAGAAGAGTCACCCTTGTTCTTGGGAACTTACATAACCATAGAATTTTTATTTGTAGGGCTTATGTCATTAGTTTTAAAGGAAGAAAGAGTTGAACCCAAATTTGAAATGATTTCTTCCATCTTATGAATTCAAGCGGGACTTTGTTCTACCCTCACAGTGATTATTGGTTCCTTTTCTTTTAACTTTTTGAAAGTGTTTCCTAATGTTGAACCAAACTTAGTAACTTGAAAGCATATAAAGGGTGACTACTTAAAAAAGTTGCCTCCAGTAATAGTATCAAGCACAAATCTATACCAAGTAGTAATACCCACATAAAAAATACGAAGAAGAATTGTAGTGGGTTGCTTACGAGTTCATCTATTTTGAGCATCCCAAATCCTCTACCAAGTATCTTTTAAATTGTCACCTCCCCTTTGTTTAAAATTAAGCACTTCATTATCACGGGTACAAGTAACAAGTGAAGAACTAGCAATAATAGCAAACACGTAATAAAGCAAACAAGTAAGGTAAATATTTTTTGGATTTTTGATTTTTTTATTTAAAAAAATAACAAAAGGTGGAACAAGTAATTGATAATTTGTATGAAGGAACCTTGTAATTTTTTTATGATGTCTCACCGGCAACAGCGCCAAAAATTATTCTTGCTACTTGTGAAGGCGTTGGAATTTCCCCGAAGGGGAAGGGTGATGTAGTAAAATAGTGAAAAGTGTTACCCTTAGTTAAGAACCAAGGTTTATCAAACCAATAGGAGAACCAAGCAAACAACCGCCATCACCACCTACATATAAAAGAGCAAATACTTGCACCCAACATGGGAAGTGGATTGTCAATCCCCTTGTACTCGCTAGAAGCAAGGATTAAATCTTATATTGATAGGTTGAGAAATTGCAAAGTAAAATAAAAGTAAATAAATTGCAGCAATATAATTTTTTTTTGTAATATGATTAAAGTAGACCGGAGGCCATAGTGTTTACTAGAGGTTTCTCTCATAATAGCATGGCATACGGTGGGTAAACAAATTACTGCTGGTCAATTGATAGAAAAGTGCATAGTTATGATGTTATTCATGGCATGAGCAAATACATAGGCATTAGGCATGTGACAAGTAGACCGACTTTTGCGTGCATCTATGGTATTAAGTTCATGAAAAATAGAGTATCATTGTAAGCTAGATGGCATAATGTAGGCAAACTAAAACCAATTGATATGATTAAATCCCATCATTTTATCCTTAGTATCAACAATACAATACGTGTGTTGCTACCCCTTCATGTCACTGGGTGAGGACACAACAAGATTGAACCCACTACTATGCACCACTTCCACTAAAGATTGATAGATCAACTTGGCCAAAGAAAACTCATAGATCGGAAAGCATTACATAGCTATATAAATCACACATAATAGAATTTAATAAGACTCAACTATTTCAATGAATAATATGATCATAAATCCACAATTCGTCGAGTCCCAACAAACACACTCCACAAAAGGTTTACATCGAATAGGTCTCCAAAGAGAATTGGCATTGAAGATCAAAGAGAGAGAAGTCATCTATCTAATCACTATGGACCTGTAGGTTTGTGGTCGACTACTCACACATCATCATGGATGCAGCAAGGTCGATGAAGATGGCCCTCATGATCGATTCCCCTCCGACAGAGTACCGGAAAGGCCCCCAGATGAGATCGCAGAAGAACAGAGACTTGCGGCAACGAAAAAAATATTTTGTGTCTCGCTCTGGGGATTTCAGAATATATGGGAATTTATAGCATTGGAATTAGGTCTGGCGGGCCCAGGAGGTGCCCATAAGACATCAGGGCGCGCCCTACCCCCATGGTGCGCCCTGTTGCCTTGTTGTCTCCTCGTAGATCTTCTGGTCCTCCCCCTAAGCTTCTATGGTGTCTTCTAGTCTATAAAAAATGTCAAAAAAATTCATCAGGTTTGGACTTCATTTGGTATTGATTTTTTTAAAAGGCAAAAATCAATAACTGACACTAGGAACTGACTTAATAGGTTAGTCCAAAAATGATATGAAATTGCATATAACTAATTGATGGTTGATTAAATAATACTATTAAATAATCAAAAATTGTATATAGGTTGAAGACGTATCAACGTCTTTGGCACGGTCCAGACAGACCATGTCGAGGACGCCCTCGAACTCCATCGTGGCATCAACATGTCCATCCAGGATGCGGCGATGGTAGAACGCCACGCCTTCCCCGAGGACAGATACAACGTCTAGCTCTAGAAGTTGTGCTCATCTTGCAAGACGCTCGTTGAAGCACGAAGACATTGTATTGTAGAGGGCCAGAGGATGTTGGCTATGGCAGAGGAGTTGAAGGGGAGGAATGCAGCGACGCATGATGACGAGGCCAGCAGCAACCGCGAAGTCTGTTGGGGAACGTCGCAAGGGAAACAAAAAATTTCCTACGCGCACGAAGACCTATCATGGTGATGTCCATCTACGAGAGGGGATGAGTGATCTACGTACCCTTGTAGATCGAACAGCAGAAGCGTTAGAGAACGCGGTTGATGTAGTGGAACGTCCTCACGTCCCTCGATCCGCCCCGCGAACAATCCCGCGATCAGTCCCGCGATCTAGTACCGAACGGACGGCACCTCCGCGTTCAGCACACGTACAGCTCGACGATGATCTCGGCCTTCTTGATCCAGCAAGAGAGACGTAGAGGTAGAAGAGTTCTCCGGCAGCGTGACGGCGCTCCAGAGGTTGGTGATGATCTCGTCTCAGCAGGGCTCCGCCCGAGCTCCGCAGAAACGCGATCTAGAGGAAAAACTATGGAGGTATGTGGTCGGGCAGCCGTGAGAAAGTCGTCTCAAATCAGCCCTAAAACCTCCGTATATATAGGTGGGAGGGAGGGGAGGAGCCAGCCTCAAAACCTAAAGGTTTGGCCGAAATTGGAGGTGGAGGAGTCCTACTCCAATCCTACTTGGAGTAGGATTCCACCTTCCCACTTGGAAACTCTTTCCACCTTGTGTTTTTTCCTTCTCAAACCTTATGGGCCTTAGTGGGAACTTATTCCAGCCCACTAGGGGCTGGTTTATCTCTTCCCATAGCCCATGAGACCCCTTGGGGCGTGACACCCCTCCCGATGGTCCCTGGCACCCCTCCCGGCACTCCCGGTACACTACCGATGAGCCCGAAACTTTTCCGGTAATGCACGAAAACCTTCCGGTAACCAAATGAGGTCATCCTATATATCAATCTTCGTTTCCGGACCATTCCGGAAACCCTCGTGACGTCCATGATCTCATCTGGGACTCCGAACAACATTCGGTAACCAACCATATAACTCAAATACGCATAAAACAACGTCGAACCTTAAGTGTGCAGACCCTGCGGGTTCGAGAACTATGTAGACATGACCCGAGAGACTCCTCGGTCAATATCCAATAGCGGGACCTGGATGCCCATATTGGATCCTACATATTCTACGAAGATCTTATCGTTTGAACCTCAGTGCCAAGGATTCGTATAATCCCGTATGTCATTCCCTTTGTCCTTCGGTATGTTACTTGCCCGAGATTCGATCGTCAGTATCCGCATACCTATTTCAATCTCGTTTACCGGCAAGTCTCTTTACTCGTTCCATAATACAAGATCCCGCAACTTACATTAAGTTACATTGCTTGCAAGGCTTGTGTGTGATGTTGTATTACCGAGTGGGCCCCGAGATACCTCTCCGTCACACGGAGTGACAAATCCCAGTCTCGATCTATACTAACTCAACGAACACCTTCGGAGATACCTGTAGAGCATCTTTATAGTCACCCAGTTACGTTGCGACGTTTGATACACACAAAGCATTCCTCCGATGTTCGTGAGTTATATGATCTCATGGTCATAGGAACAAATACTTGACACGCAGAAAACAGTAGCAACAAAATGACACGATCAACATGCTACGTCTATTAGTTTGGGTCTCGTCCATCACATGATTCTCCTAATGATGTGATCCCGTTATCAAGTGACAACACTTGCCTATGGCCAGGAAACCTTGACCATCTTTGATCAACGAGCTAGTCAACTAGAGGCTTACTAGGGACAGTGTTTTGTCTATGTATCCACACAAGTATTGTGTTTCCAATCAATACAATTATAGCATGGATAATAAACGATTATCATGAACTAAGAAATATAATAATAACTAATTTATTATTGCCTCTAGGGCATATTTCCAACAGTCTCCCACTTGCACTAGAGTCAATAATCTAGTTCACATCACCATGTGATTCCAACGAATCCAACACCCATATAGTTATGGGGTCTGATCACGCCTTGCTCGTGAGAGAGGTTTTAGTCAACGGTTCTGAAACTTTCAGATTCGTGCGTTCTTTACAAATCTTTATGTCATCTTATAGATGCTGCTACTACGTGCTATTCAGAAATGCTCCAAATATCTACTCTACTATACGAATCCGTTTCACTACTCATAGTTATCCGGATTAGTGTCAAAGCTTGCATTGACGTAACCCTTTACGACAAACTCTTTAACCACCTCCATAATCGAGAAAAATTCCTTAGTCCATTAGTTACGAAGGATAAATTTCGACTGCTGCTAGTGATTCAATCATGGATCACTCTCTGTACCTCTCAACATACTTTGAGTCAAGGCACACTTCAGGTGCGGTACACAGCATGGCATACTTTAGATTCTACGGCTAAGGCATAGAAGACGACCTTCGTCTATTCTCTTTATTCTGCCGTGGTCGGGTTTTGAGTCTAACTCAAATTCACACCTTACAACGCAACCAAGAACTCCTTCTTTGTTGATCTATTTTGAACTCCTTCAAAAACTTGTCAAGGCATGCATCTTGTTGAAACTTCTATTAAGCGCTTTCAATCTATCTCCATAGATCTTTGATGCTCAACGTTCAAGTAGCGCAATCTAGATATTCCTTTGAAAAACTCCTTTCAAACAACCTTGTATGCTTTACAGAAATTCTACATTACTTCTGATCCACAATATGTCAACCACATATACTTATCAGAAATTCTATAGTGCTCCCACTCACTTCTTTCGAAATACAAGTTTCTCATAAACCTTGTACAAACCCAAAATCTTTGATCATCTCATCAAAGTATATATATTCCAACTCCGAGATGCTTGCACCAGTCCATTGAAGGATCGCTGGAGCTTGCATACTTGCTAGTATCTTTAGGATCGACAAAACCTTCTGGTTGTATCACATACAATGTTTGCTCAAGGAAACCGTCGAGAAAACAATGTTTTGATATCCTACGTGCAATATTTCATAAATAATGCATCAACAACTAACATAATTCTAACAGACCTTTAGCATCGCTACGAGTGAGAAAGACTCATCATAGTCAACTGTTTGATCTTGTCGAAAACATCTTTGCGACAAGTCGAGCTTTTCTTAGTAGTGATTTATCACCATCATCGTCTGTCTTCTTTTAAAGATCCATTTTACTCAATAGTCCCATGACCATCAAGTAGTTCTACCAAAGTCTACACTTTGTTTTCACACATGGATCCTCTCTCGGATTTCATGGCTTCCAGCCATTTGTCGGAATCTGGGCCCACCATCGCTTTCTCCATAACTCGTAGGTTCACTGTTGCTCAACAACATGACCTCCAAGACAGGGTTACCGTACTACTCTGCAGCAGTACGCGACCTTGTCGACCTACGAGGTTTGTAGTAACTTGATTCGAAGCTCAATGATCACCATCATCAGCTTCCACTTCAATTGGTGTAGGCGCCACAGGAACAACTTCCTACGCCCTGCTACACACTGGTTGAAGTGATGGTTCAATAACCTCATAAAGTTCTACTACCCTCCCACTCAATTCTTTTGAGAGAAACCTTTTCTCGAGAAAGGATCCGTTTCTAGAAACAAACACTTTGCTTTCGGATCTGAGGTAGGAGATGTACCCAACTGTTTTGGATATCCTATGAAGACGCATTTATCCGCTTTGGGTTCGAGCTTATCAGACTGAAACTTTTTCACATAAGTGTCGAAGCCCCAAACTTTCAAGAAACGACAGTTTAGATTTCTCTAAACCTCAGTCTATACTGTGTCATCTCAACGGAAATACGCGGTGCCCTATTTAAAGTGGATGCGGTTGTCTCTAATGCATAACCCATAAACGATAGTGGTAATTCGATAAGAGACATCACAGCATGCACCATACTAAATAGTGCGTGGCTATGACGTTCAGACACATCATCACACTATGATGTTCCAGGTGGCATGAACTGTGAAACAATTTCCACATTGTCTTAACTGTGTACCAAAAACTCGTAACTCAGATATTCATTTTTATGATCATATCGTAGACAGTTCATCCTCTTGTTACGACGAACTTCACTCTGAAACGGAATTGAACTTTTCAATATTTCAGACTTGTGATTCATTAAGTAAATACTCCTGTATCTACTCAAGTCGTCAATGAAGTAAGAACATAATGATATCCACTGCGTGCCTCAGCACTCATTGGACTGCATACATCAAAATGTATCACTTCCAACAAGTTACTATCTTGTTTGATCTCAATGAAAACAAGGCCTTGCTCATGTGGTATGATTTGCATGTCACTAGTGATTCGAAATCAGGTGAGTAAAGATCCATCAGCATGGAGCCTCTTCATGCAATTTATACTAACATGACTCAAGCGGCAGTGCCACAAGTAAGTGGTACTATCATCATTAACTCGTATCTTTTGGCACCAATGTGTAACACTACAATCGAGATTCAATAAACCATTGAAGGTGATTATTCAAGCAAATAGAGTAACCATTATTCTCTTTGAATGAATAATCGTATTGCAATAAACACGATCCAATCATGTTCATGCTCAACGCAAGCACCAAATAACAATTATTTAGGTTCAACACCAATCCCGATGGTAGAGGGAGCGTGCGACGTTTGATCATATCAACCTTGGAAACACTTCCAACACGTATCGCCACCTCGCCTTTAGCTAGTCTCCGTTTATGCCGTAGCTTTCATTTCGCGTTACTAATCACTTAGCAACCGAACCGGTATCCAATACCCTTGTGCTACTAGGAGTACTAGTAAAGTACACATCAACATTATGTATATCAAATATACTTCTCTCGAATTTTGCCAGCCTTCTTATCTACCAAGTATCTAGAGTTGCTCCGCCTCAGTGACTGTTCCCCTTATTACAGAAGCACTTAGTCTCGGGTTTGGGTTTAATCTTGGGTCTCTTCATTAGCGCAGCAACTGTTTTGCCATTTCACGAAGTATCCCTTCTAGCCCTCGCCTTTCTTGAAACTTAGTGGTTTTTCAAACCATCAACTATTGATGCTCCGTCTTGATTTCTACTTTCGCAGTGTCAAACGTCGCGAATCGCTCAAGGATCATTGTATCTATCCTTGATATGTCATAGTTCATCACGAAGCTCTCAAAGCTTGGTGGCAGTGACTTTTGGAGAACCATCACTATCTCATCTGGAAGATTAGCTCCCACTTGATTCAAGTGATTGTCGTACTCAGACAATCTGAGCACACGCTCAACGATTGAGCTTTTCTCCTTTACTTTGTGGTCAAAGAATCTTGTTGGAGGTCTCGTACCTCTTTAACAAGGGCACATGCATGAAATCACAATTTCATCTCTTTAGAACATCACTTATGTTCTGTGACATTTTAAAACGTTTTCGGTGCCTTGCTTCTAAGCCATTAAGTACTTTGCACTGAACTATCGTGTAGTCATCAGAAACGTGTATGTCGGATGTTCACAGCATCCACAGACGACGCTCGAGGTGCAGCACACCGAGTGGTGCATTAAGGACATAAGCCTTCTGCGCAGCAACGAGGACAATCCTCGGTTTTATAGACTCAGTCTGCAAAGGTTGCTACTATCAATTTTCAACTAAATTTTCTCTAGGAACATATAAAAACAGTAGAGCTATAGCGCAAGCTACATCGTAATTCGCAAAGACCATTAGACTATGTTCATGACAATTAGTTCAATTAATCATATTACTTAAGAACTCCCACTCAAAAAGTACATCTCTCTAGTCATTTGAGTGGTACATGATCCAAATCCGCTATCTCAAGTCCGATCATCACGTGAGTCGAGAATAGTTTCAGTGGTAAGCATCTCTATGCTAATCATATC
Source organism: Hordeum vulgare subsp. vulgare (assembly GCF_904849725.1). NCBI lineage: Eukaryota > Viridiplantae > Streptophyta > Magnoliopsida > Poales > Poaceae > Hordeum > Hordeum vulgare. Next base: position 326,515,174 of record NC_058522.1, on the reverse strand, counting down.
AACTATACGATTCATGCTCGACCTTTCGGTCTCATGTGTTCCGAGGCCATGTCTGCACATGCTAGGCTCGTCAAGCTTAACCCGAGTGTTCCGCGTGCGCAACTGTTTTGCACCCGTTGTATGTGAACGTTGAGTCCATCACACCCGATCATCACGTGGTGTCTCGAAACGAAGAACTGTCGCAACGGTGCACAGTCGGGGAGAACACAATTTCGTCTTGAAATTTTAGTGAGAGATCACCTCATAATGCTACCGTCGTTCTAAGCAAAATAAGGTGCATAAAAGGATTAACATCACATGCAATTCATAAGTGACATGATATGGCCATCATCACGTGCTTCTTGATCTCCATCACCGAAGCACCGGCACGATCTTCTTGTCACCGGCGCCACACCATGATCATCCATCAACGTGTTGCCATCGTGGTTGTCGTGCTACTTATGCTATTACTACTAAAGCTACATCCTAGCAAAATAGTAAACGCATCTGCAAGCACATATGTTAGTATAAAGACAACCCTATGGCTCCTGCCGGTTGCCGTACCATCGACGTGCAAGTCGATATTTCTATTACAACATGATCATCTCATACATCCAATATATCACATCACATCGTTGGCCATATCACATCACAATCATACCCTGCAAAAACAAGTTAGACGTCCTCTAATTTTGTTGTTGCATGTTTTACGTGGTGACCAAGGGTATCTAGTAGGATCGCATCTTACTTACGCAAGCACCACAACGGAGATATATGAGTTGCTATTTAACCTCATCCAAGGACCTCCTCGGTTAAATCCGATTCAACTAAAGTTGGAGAAACCGTCACTTGCCAGTCATCTTTGAGCAAAGGGGGTTACTCGTAACGATGAAACCAGTCTCTCGTAAGCGTACGAGTAATGTCGGTCCAAGCCGCTTCAATCCAACAATACCGCGGAATCAAGAAAAGACTAAGGAGGGCAGCAAAATGCACATCACCGCCCACAAAACCTTTTGTGTTCTACTCGAGAAGACATCTACGCATGAACCTAGCTCATGATGCCACTGTTGGGGAACGTCGCAAGGGAAACAAAAAATTTCCTACGCGCACGAAGACCTATCATGGTGATGTCCATCTACGAGAGGGGATGAGTGATCTACGTACCCTTGTAGATCGAACAACAGAAGCGTTAGAGAACGCGGTTGATGTAGTGGAACGTCCTCACGTCCCTCGATCCGCCCCGCGAACAATCCCGCGATCAGTCCCACGATCTAGTACCGAACGGACGGCACCTCCGCGTTCAGCACACGTACAGCTCGACGATGATCTCGGCCTTCTTGATCCAGCAAGAGAGACGGAGAGGTAGAAGAGTTCTCCGGCAGCGTGACGGCGCTCCGGAGGTTGGTGATGATCTCGTCTCAGCAGGGCTCCGCCCGAGCTCCGCAGAAACGCGATCTAGAGGAAAAACTATGGAGGTATGTGGTCGGGCAGCCGTGAGAAAGTCGTCTCAAATCAGCCCTAAAACCTCCGTATATATAGGTGGGAGGGAGGGGAGGAGCCAGCCTCAAAACCTAAAGGTTTGGCCGAAATTGGAGGTGGAGGAGTCCTACTCCAATCCTACTTGGAGTAGGATTCCACCTTCCCACTTGGAAACTCTTTCCACCTTGTGTTTTTTCCTTCTCAAACCTTATGGGCCTTAGTGGGAACTTATTCCAGCCCACTAGGGGCTGGTTTATCTCTTCCCATAGCCCATGAGACCCCTTGGGGCGTGACACCCCTCCCGATGGTCCCCGGCACCCCTCCCGGCACTCCCGGTACACTACCGATGAGCCCGAAACTTTTCCGGTAATGCACGAAAACCTTCCGGTAACCAAATGAGGTCATCCTATATATCAATCTTCGTTTCCGAACCATTCCGGAAACCCTCGTGACGTCCGTGATCTCATCTGGGACTCCGAACAACATTCGGTAACCAACCATATAACTCAAATACGCATAAAACAACGTCGAACCTTAAGTGTGCAGACCCTGCGGGTTCGAGAACTATGTAGACATGACCCGAGAGACTCCTCGGTCAATATCCAATAGCGGGACCTGGATGCCCATATTGGATCCTACATATTCTACGAAGATCTTATCGTTTGAACCTCAGTGCCAAGGATTCGTATAATCCCGTATGTCATTCCCTTTGTCCTTCGGTATGTTACTTGCCCGAGATTCGATCGTCAGTATCCGCATACCTATTTCAATCTCGTTTACCGGCAAGTCTCTTTACTCGTTCCATAATACAAGATCCCGCAACTTACATTAAGTTACATTGCTTGCAAGGCTTGTGTGTGATGTTGTATTACCGAGTGGGCCCCGAGATACCTCTCCGTCACACGGAGTGACAAATCCCAGTCTCGATCTATACTAACTCAACGAACACCTTCGGAGATACCTGTAGAGCATCTTTATAGTCACCCAGTTACGTTGCGACGTTTGATACACACAAAGCATTCCTCCGATGTTCGTGAGTTATATGATCTCATGGTCATAGGAACAAATACTTGACACGCAGAAAACAGTAGCAACAAAATGACACGATCAACATGCTACGTCTATTAGTTTGGGTCTCGTCCATCACATGATTCTCCTAATGATGTGATCCCGTTATCAAGTGACAACACTTGCCTATGGCCAGGAAACCTTGACCATCTTTGATCAACGAGCTAGTCAACTAGAGGCTTACTAGGGACAGTGTTTTGTCTATGTATCCACACAAGTATTGTGTTTCCAATCAATACAATTATAGCATGGATAATAAACGATTATCATGAACTAAGAAATATAATAATAACTAATTTATTATTGCCTCTAGGGCATATTTCCAACAAAGTCATCCACATCAAGGACGACGGGGACAACTTGATGTCTTGAGCCCGTAAGGAGAAGGACAACAACAAGTAGGTGTGATTTTGCCGCCGGCAGTAGGAAGTACTCCCTCCGTTCTTAAATGTAAGTCCTTTTAGATGTTTCACTAAAAGACTACATACGGATGTATATAGGCATACTTTAGAGTGTAGATTCATTCATTTTGTTATGTATGTAGTCTTCTAGTTGAATCCCAAAAAGAATTATATTTAAGAACGGAGGTAGTAGTTGTGAAACTGTTTTGCATGTTAAGGTGTTCTAAATCTGTAGTTTTAGTAAAACATTTGCTAAATTAAGAAATTGTTTTCGCTTGGCGCTTTCGCGAGTTCCATTTAGCAAAATTCACAACAATGCCATGTACTTATAGTCCACAGTGCAATACAGAACTGAATTGTGTGCATTAAAACAAGCTAACATATTATGCAGTACATAAGCAAAAATAAAGAATAATGAACGACAAACAGGTTCACACCAACTCGCAGTTTAAAGTACAGGACAGCAATATATAAGACATAAAAGATCACTACTTTAGTGGAACAACTCAAAAACCATCTCTTTGATCTTCCTCATCTTGTCTTTTGCAACTTCTTTCTGTTTCAGCAGATCTGCAATCATGTACTCCAGATTTTTTTGTCCTCCTTCAGCAAATCTCTCTCCTTCCGTGCCCTCAGCCTCATCACCTTGTGCATATTTGTGCTGAAATTTAACCTAGCTTCTTCTCGTCTAGCTCTGTGTTCATTTTAAAAAAAAGTTTATTCTACCAGCTCTTTCCAATCTATGCCTCCTCTTTGTCAGCCACTTTAGAAAAAACAGGTTTGAAGTTTCTGAGCTCTCAGTGTGACCTCCTCTTCTCCCTTCTAGTTTCTAGTTTCCAGTCTCTAACTTCTTCTTTTCTCCTACTAGCTTGAAGTTTTCTTCGGCACCCACCATACACCTCTCCTGCACATACATCTCTCACAGCCTAGCTAGACATATTTTCAAAGAACCTTGCCACTCACAATCAACCCATTCCAGATACCCACGGTTTTGGCCTTCCTTCATGTTCAACATAAATGGTAAAGTATAACAAACTTGCAATTATTAATAAGTTCTCAAATAAATGTATTATTTATTAACTAGGAACTATGAACATAACTTTATAACATGTGTCAACTGGAAGCACTTGCATTTAGTAATGAAATGTAAGCATAATGCGACAACATACAAACATGCACATATTTATAGGATGGCTCAACTGCATACACTTGCTATTACACTTGTCCTGATTACACATGGCTCAATCATGCATATACTAAAAACAACTAGATTGCTACTACTAAAACAACTGAAAATGAGTTTAAAAAACACACATGGCATGCACATCCAAAAAAAATCCTTTATGTATCAACTGACTCAAAAGTCAACTTCTTATCGCAAGAAGCTTATGGAGGCATCATGCATATACATTCGGTGTTACCCGCTTCATCCTTGTATGGAATCGTGTACGACATCTAAAGTGCCAACCAAATCGTTTCAATATAAAGGAAACAGTAAATCCCCAAATTGGGAAAAGCAAGAGCGATGTTGCTTCCTCCTCATCGAACCATCATTGGAGTGGAATTGGGGTCGGAATTGGAGGACGTCTCTCCATCATTCCACGATGGCATGCTCGCGCCACACAAGCTCTGTCACGATGGTGACGGTGGACAATATGAACACACCATTCACTGACAAGGCACCAAATGAGTGACTAAGTCTTTGAATATCATAGACCACGGGAGGTACCAGCAACATTGCAATGGGCGTTAACTGCATTGCCAACTCGGCAAACGGGACCGACGTGGCTGCCAAACGGTGATTGACATGTGACGTTTTTGTCACACGGGTTTCAAGTTTGCAACCATTCAAATCCTAAAGTTGACATTAATGCTCGCATTTTCCTGTATTTAGTTCAGACCTTTCGGTGATGTGTGTTCAGTGGAAGGAGACATTTCGTGAACTACGAAGGCGTCTGTAACGACTTCGTCAATTTTAAAATGATGTGTCGGCTCAGTATTTTGAAGGTGTTCATAAGGATAAGGTGTCTATGCGTGTGTTTATAGGGATGAATATATGCTCGTGTATGTGCGTAACTTTGATTGTGTTGTGTTAAAAAAAATTACAACCCGATCCTACCACTTTGGGAGTTATAGACCTGCGCGTAGCATGCATTCCAAGTGTGTGCATAAAGCAATTAAACTTTTGAAATTATGTGAAATACATACGTCTAAATATCCGGTGGACATTCATGAAGCACTAGAATGCATTGACGGATTGACCTGCAGCTGAAACATTCGGAACAGATTAATCGAAGCATGGACCTCAAAATGTGATGCACTTTCTAGTCTTTCGGGTGATCTGTGATCACGCTGCAGGCGTCTTCGCTGGCACATATCAGCTGCCCGAGCGTCGAGGCGTCCAGTCCAGTGCACCCGCCGTGCAGGAACACGTCCAGCAGCAGCCCGTGCGCGTCCGCGACCTGCCCGCCCGCCCTGAGCAGGCCGACCAGCTCCACCATCGACGGCGTATCCCACCGCAGGCCCCGACGCACCGCCTCCGACGCCACGTCCCTGGCAGCGCCGGCGTCCCCGGCGGACACGCACCCGGCAACCACTACGCCGAACGTCCTGACGTTCGGCGGGCAGCCGGCGCGCTCCATGCACTCCACCATCCGGCGCGCGCCGGCCAGGTCCCCTTTCTTGCACAGCGCGGCGACGTACACGTTGTAGACGGCCACGCCCGGCACGAGCCCTCGAAGGAGCATTTCGTCGAACGCCTGGTCGACGGCGTCGAACTCCCCGTGCTCGCTGAACGCGCGGAGCATCAGCTCGAAGTCGGCCACCCCGGGGGGCACGCCGTCGGAGTCCATCTTCTCCCTGACGACCTCGTATGCCTCCGCCACCATCCCCTCCCGTAGGAGGGCGCGGAGGACAGCGCGGTGGTCAAGCCCGCTGGGCGGGACGCCCCACCGGCGCATGTCGTCCAGGAACGCCGCCGCGTCCCGGGCCGGTGCGCAGCGGCACAGGGAGGAGAGCACGGCGCGGCACAGCGGCGAGTCCGGGTCGAGGTGGAGGGAGGGCATGCAGCGCAGGAGGCCGGCGGCGGCGGAGGGGCGTCTTGCGCGGCAGAGCGCGGAGGTGAGGACGCGGAAAGTGGCGGCGTCGGGGGAGGCGGTGGGGGCGGCGAGGAGGAGGACGGAGGGGGCGAGGCGGAGGAGGGACGGGGAGGAGCAGAGGGCGGCGAGGATGGTGTTGAGCGCGCGTGTGGTGCGGACGGCCGTGGAGAAGAGCGTGGCGGCGGCGGCGAGGCGGCCGTGGCGCGCGAGGGTGGCCAGCAGGCGGTGGTGGTCAGGTTCTGGCACCGGGGAGCAGCTCATCTCGCGGCCGGCTGGTGCCGGTGTCAGCTACTCGCGAGTGGCCTAATGCTGCACTGTATTTGCGACGCATCTATTCTTTACACGCAACAGCGGAGTACCATCCGTCGAACAAGTATCGAACCTCCGCCGTTGCCGCTTGGTCAATTGGATTTGGTATGAACTACTGAGAAAAACCAATGTCACTGAAGAACTGCAAAATATACCTTTTTCACATATATATGCACAATACTAACAGTGATATGCATATTACTCCCTTCGTTTTTAAATATAAGACCTTTTAACTTTTTTACTATAAACAAGATACGAAGCAAAATAAATAAATCTATATTATAAAATAAGACTACATACATCCATATGTAATTCATAGTAAAATCTCTAAAAAATCTTATATTTAGGAACGAAGGGAATAGTTTGTAACTTTGTATACACTAACCGAGTTAAACTCTTACCAAAAGTTGGCTTCTGATGTTTGTTAGTTTAGTGAACATAAGCTCAGGTAGTTGTCAACTTACACCTAGAAATTAACCACATATCTAGATGCTCTTCATGCTTTTTGCATAACTTTGTCCAATATTCACAAAGGAATATTCTCACTAAGATGCAAGAGACAATGACTTGATCAGCAAACACTGTCTGGTTTTAATTTCCATATTTTCGTTTTTATCACAAGCACACGATCATACATAATTATGTATAAGCATGAAATAGGCACAATACTTAATATAATCTACCACACTGTACAAAATAAAAAGAAAAGGGGACAATAAACATATTGATTGATTACTTACCAAACTCGTTACTCCCTCCGTCTCGGTTTACAAGTCCGACACATACCTAGGTTATCAATTTAACCAACTTAATGAGAGGCATATATAACAAAAAATATATCATTAGAAACTTTAGATGTTTTATATTTTAATGGTATAATTTTTATGTTAAACAACATATTTTATATAAGTTAAATGAACGATCTAGGTATACGTGCATGTCTTCTAAACTGTAACGGAGAAAGTAGGTTTCTTTTGGCAACCAAATTGACATCCTTTATTATGTGGGTCATTCATGCAATGATTATTGCCAAGTAATAACTGTAGAAACATAACTTGATAGGAAAATCTAATAAATCACATCACGAGAACCTTTAGGGATCAGACTACTGATCCTAGCTTCCTATCAGACCAATATTGAGTCGTTGGATGAAAGCATGTATAGCCGTTGGATGAGCAGGGTGGCCTGTGTGCACATAGTGCACAGTTTCCAAATAAAATTAAAACCTGATGAAGCTAATTACGTGGATTTGCTAATAACTACTTCCGTTATTTAGGAAACCAATTAAACGTTTTCATACATTTAGCAAACTAATTTCGGATAGTAAGGAGTGTAATAATTGTTTAAAATTGGCATTCTACGAGATATTGTTTGTGGCCTTACAAGAAAATTTTGTTTCCATTCTTGAAAATTATGTTTCCATTCTTATTCACTTTTGCTTCCGAAGGAACTGCGTCGAGATGGGGTTTTCCAGAGTAATTTATGTTTCCATCAATTGAGGAATTAGCTTCCATTTTTAGGTCGTACAGTATGCTTCCATATGTGAAAAATTGTCTTCAATTCAAGCGTAATTTCAATTTGCTTCTTATCTAGAATATCTTGTTTCAGTTGTCCAACAAGATTACGTCCAACACATTTGAGTACGTAGTTCATTTACAACATAGAAAATAATATGCTTACTTCTCCAAAGAGACAAAATAATCTGCTTACAAAGGAAAAATAGGGTTTGCTTCCCAAGTTACTTTCTCAGATCTACATTGCCTCCAAAAAAAGAATAAATTTTGACATGGAAGAAAACATTGTTGATTTTTTTTCTTATCCAATGAAACAATGCTTCCAACGGAAATAGTATTTGCTTCTTATGATGCCAGAATTTGCTTCTATGTACAATGGGCGTTGAGGATGCAGTAGTGCGCGCCGATCGTCCCTCCTTCGACTTGGATGATCACGTCCGGTTCCCCCTTGCCGTAGCCGACTTGCTGGAAGAGCGGCAGACCGGAGGACGGCGTCGGTGGCGGGTCGTCGAAGGTGAGGAAGTCGCCGCAAACGTCGATGGCGCACTCGATCTTGAGGCGGTCGCCGAGGACGTAGCGCGAGCCGGCATGGAGGTGGCTCCTCCTGGCGACCTCGTCGGTGCCCCAGGTGCACGTGTCCTCGCTGCTGGCGTCGAACAAGATCGGGTCCTTCTCGCGGAACAACGGCACCGTCTCACCGCTGTCTGATCGACCAGCTGGATTCAATAGATGGAGGATGAGAAAACCATGCAGAATCCAACGGGGTTAGTATTGGTGGAGTAGACTAGGGCTAATCGTGCTGTTCGGGTGGGGAGCGAAGGAGGAACCTGCGAGGTCTCGTCGACGGGCAGTGAGGTCGCATCGTGGAGTCCCGTCGTTGACTGGCTGAGTCACGACGAGGCGGCGGCAGCGCAGCAGATCCGATGAGCACAAGTTGGCGGCGAGGCGAGAGAGGTGGAAACTGGAAAGCACAGCTCGTCAGGGCCGGTGGTTAATGCATGGTTCGGTGGCGAGAAATTAGGGGAGGGGATGGTGTGCGGGGATATGATGAAACCGTTTTTTCTTTCCTTTTATTTAATCAATACAAGAGATATCTGAAACGTCAAATTCGCAACGAATCGACGGGCATCGAGTAGTCTAACGAGGGCGTTCCTTCAGACTATAGATGTAAAGCGTTTACCATCACATAATGAGGGTGTCTTGCTTTGCAGTAGCAAATAAGTACAAACAAGATATAATGTAATTTCTTAATAGGTAAATTTCCGATCTTAAACCTGAAGAACCAGAAAATAAACGATCTCATATGCATGCTATCGTCATCTGGGGGCAAGATAATAAGGTTGTTGATGGCGATCGATTTTTAATGGGGGAGGCGTCTTGGCGACAAATGGAGGTGGAGGTGTCGGATGCACGCAAGGAGTTGAGACTTCGGAGCAACGCATGTGAGCGAGATGTGCACGACACTACAATTCAGATTTTCCTTACCGCTCAATACCCGCTCGCACCCCAGCAGCTGACCCAGTCAATATCGACAACAGCCGGCCAAATTGTTTGCGTCGAGCGCTCCTAGGCGATTTTGCCCCATGAAGAATAGTGATATACACCTCTGTTCCTAAATATAAGTCTTTTTAGAGATTTTATTAAAGGACTACATACGGATGTATGTAGACATACTTTCGAGTGTATATTCATTCATTTTGCTTTGTATGTAGTCACCTGAGTAGAAGATTGTCAGGGTAGCCTTTTCAAATGGCTTAAGCACAAAACACAAACTTTTTTGGTATGGTAAAAACCAGATTACCGGTGCTCTTGCCAGCCAGCATTCAATGGTGAAATACAGGATGCCTTCACTACTTAAAGTGACACCCCTTGTCTCCTCGCATGCTATGAAATGTTAAATAAAATTTCATTTCATCGGATCCCAGAATCCTCTTGCCAGTTCATGCTGCATGAGGTTGAACACCAAAGGGTGATGGCTCCAGTTTCTCAAGATAAAACTAGCAGCTCCAGCACCCTTTGGTGTTCAACCTCATGCAGCATCAACTCTTAACCATCAAAATAAACCATACAGAATTCCACACAAAATATTCAGAGACCACATCCCATGATTCTAGGCAAAAGAAACAACACTGTACACAGAAACAAGCTTCTTTTTCACTTAATTATTCAGAATATGCCAGATACACCCAAGGACAAACATGCATTACAATTTATCTTAAGAGAATTAACTACTGTACAAATGCAGTTCATATGTACAAATGGACAATGAAGCCCTGCTATGACGACAACACTGGATGATGATAGTCCAATGCTTAGAAAGAATGACCTGGACAACACTGGTTAAAGCAAGCCATAGTAACAACTCACCTCTAATGCTATATTAGCTGGAAAGGAGCATCTATCTATTGAAGAACATCTGTGAGGAGACATGTGCATGCATTCTCCCTTCCTGGCCCATATAAACAACCACTTGACCGGGCAGACCCGACTTATGATATGAAGCATCGGCAAACCTTTTTACACTTTGGGAAAGGAAGAAAACTGACTGACAGGACAACAATCCAAATGGGGACGGCTATTTACATTTCAGTTAACCTAGGTATGATTATTGGGGAAGCCTCCGAATTCACTGACAGAACCACAACTGCCTTTCACTTTCACAACCTTCTGCAAGGGAGGCTAATGAATCTTGATTTGTATCTTACAAATTGCACACGCCGACCAGAGATGTAGATGCCCAACACAAGCAATATGGACCAAAAAGCCACAGCACTGCAATCACCACCATGTCACTGACCAGGCTTTGTATCATCTTGTATCTTGTAGCTGAACCTGCTGCGGATCCAGCAGTCGGCCAATCATATGGCCTACTGATTGTGTCGTCATTGCATGCCACAGGATGTAAACCTCATCTTACTTGATAATTGTCCTCGGCATAGATAGAGACCAGAGCATTATCACCAGCTCCGGCAGCCAGGAGAGATTTGTACGGATGGAACGAAAGGCAGTTTACACTTCCTATCCTTTGGCCCATAAAAGATGGCTGGTAGCGAATGATCGTTAGCTGTTCTCCTTCAAGACTGAACACTTTAATCATCTGCTTAGCTGAGCCACTTGCAATGACTGGGGCATGCCGGTGAACAGCCAATGCTGTTAATGAACCCCTGTGAGCTTCAATAGTGAGGTAGGGTTCAGCAGCCCTTCTAACATCAAGAAACTGAATGTCTCCAGCTTGAGATGCGCTTACAATCTGTGATCGCAAATATTACATAGCTTTGTAAAGCTCCAGCAAACCATTTTTCAAAACCTATACCAATATAACAGAATGAAGAACACAGCAACACCAAAAAGAAGTGGTAGGAATACCTTGTATGGATCAAATCCAGGCTGAAATCCTATACCGACGACCTTTTCAGTTCTTGGGGCATGTGGTCTTGCCATATAAACTAGCCTGCATCATTGAAGGAAAAAACAACCAAAGGAAGAAACATAAATGGGGATAAAAGGTAACAAAAACTGAATTCCATACTTAACATATGGATAATATCTCAAATACTATCAAGACTAAAGGATAGAAACAAAGATTTACTTACCTGTCAGGGGTACGAACATCAAATATCCTTACGGATCCGTCAATAAAACCGGCAGCGAATTGACCAGATCTAACCTGAGATGCAGACTGAAACAGAAGCAGCAAGCAAAGGTCATGGACAAAAACAGTATGTTAAACCTGATAAATACATCTTGATGCAATGGCTCAAATAGCATATACAACCCCATGAAACAAAAATACACACACCGCACGTATTATTAAGAAGCAAGTCACTAAAATTTTATTTTGCTAAGCATGGAGACGGACAAAACAGCCAAATTGCCGTCCTAGTTCGGCAAGACACGGCAATACAGCTAGATACGCCGGGATTCGCGTATCCCCTGATTTCCAAATTAGAAAAAAGGAAAGACACGGCTGGGACACATATAGAATACATTAGGGACACGGGAAACCCAATAACAGCCTTGGCCCTATACAGCGCCACAAAAGGAACGTTGCTCCATGCTCCAGCGAAAGCGCCGCCGCCGCTCGATGCTGCTGCTTCCTGAGCTCCACCGCTGCCGCCTGGATTTGAACGCCGCCAACTCCTGGTTTTGTCTGCCGCCGCCGCCTAGACTTGACCGCCGCACCTGAACTCGGCCTCTGACGGCAACCATGGTCGAGCGGGTAATCAAGCAGCCTCTCAACCTCTTCATGTCTTTGCTCGATTTCTTGACGTTGAGTTGTGGCTGCTTGCTGTTGAGCTGCCGCTCACTTGAATGCTGGTGCTGCTGTTCTGATTGTTGCTTGCTGTCAGGGAGCATGGCGTTTGGGAGCGCCACTGTCAGTAGCCAATAGTCCGTGGATGAGTGAAGGGAAACCTGGTCTCTACTCTTCAATAGACAAATACTAGCATTTTCCATTTGATGTATTATTTTTATTTTTAACTCTGTATATTACATGGCATTTTTTATTTTATTTTTTATATACTTGCTGTCTCCCCGAACGGCTGTTTTTGGAAAATGTCATATCCCATGTCCCCGTATGCGTATCACCGTGTCCGTGTCTCCATTCCATACTTCCTACTTCCTCTGTTCCTAAATATAAGTCTTTTTAGAGATTCCATTAGGGGTCTACATACAGAGAAAAATGAGTGAATTTATATTCTAAAATATGTCTATACATCCGTATGTAATCCACTAGTGAAACCTCTAAAAAGACTTATATTTAGGAACGGAGGGAGTAGTTCCTCAAATCATGGAAAGTGCAAAAAACAAGAGAAGCTGACAAAACCAACTGAAACACTGGTAATACTTTTGGTCGAGTAAAAATAGGGAATAAATTTTGAGCAACCCCTTTAAGCCAAAAAATTACACATTGCATGCATTACTAGACCTAAGAAAACAAAGTTGTTCCTACAGAAAGGAACAACTTTCTAAAAAGAAGTTGCTATATTCTAAAATATGTCTATACATCCGTATGTAATCCACTAGTGAAACCTCTAAAAAGACTTATATTTAGGAACGGAGGGAGTAGTTCCTCACATCATGGAAAGTGCAAAAAACAAGAGAAGCTGACAAAACCAACTGAAACACTGGTAATACTTTTGGTCGAGTAAAAATAGGGAATAAATTTTGAGCAACCCCTTTAAGCCAAAAATTTACACATTGCATGCATTTTACTAGACCTAAGAAAACAAAGTTGTTCCTACAGAAAGGAACACTAAACTATTTATGATCTCATTTTCCTTTGTGCATCGTTCTGCGAAATGATCTAATTTTGACACCGTCGAACTAGTGAATATGAATTTTAGGTCTCATAAAACCTAGAGTTAGCGGTGGAAAAAATTAGTGATTTCTGATTAGCATGAAGAGAGAAAATAATAGAGCCATAACAGATAAAATCCCTAGAGTCCAAAACAGACTAAACACTTTGTCATACGATTATTCTGAATACTCAAATGACACATGGTAACCAGAACTCACCAGAGCTGAAATGCCACTATCAGCAGATGATGGAATGGTGTTGAGAAGTTGCTCCTTGTCAAGATCCCATACGAGGATGGATGACATGTCACCAGATGCATACTGTTGTACAACAAAAGGAGTAGTTCCCATATTAGGACGGTCTTAAATGAATATAAATTTACCAAAACTAGGAAAGAGACATCAGAATATCACCAGATAACCAGATTGCTGTTGCCAGTCAATCACAACGCTGCGGCCTGCAGCTCGATGGCCCTGAACTGATGAGAAAGCAGTTACAAGTTTCTGTCCTCCCTTTTGAGTATAGTTTCTCCATATACGGACATTTCCATCACCTACAGTAGGAAAAATATATATAACAAGGAGTACATATTTACAGATACAAGAGACAGCCATAAAGAGGCGAGGCGTACTTGAGCCAACTAAAAGCAAGCTTTCATCAAGCTCATTGATAAGTAAAAGTTTGGATAGTCCTCTGTCAGATAACTTGTGGTTTTCAAAAGTATTCACTGGTAGAGCATCGTCGTAATTCCACACTCTGGCATGAATATAAAAGGACAAAACTTTAGACACCTGAAGTCATATTAAAAACACAAAAATTCAATTTTCATGAGGTTCTAACAATATATATTTTACCTTATTTGCTCGTTTTCATCAGCTGCAACGACGATTGGAGAAAAAGGTAACAACAATGCTGATTTTGTACCCAACTCAAACTTTGTATCCCAGCTAGCAATTTGGCTAGTCATCTTGCATGCTGCTATTCCCACCAACCACAAAAAGGGAAAAGGGGAACCATCACAAATGACAGCCAAATAACTACCATAACTAATAAAAAACAGTAATTGGATGTAGAGTAAGCGGTCAATCCACGTACAGGAACGCTGGCACTTCGCGATGCAATCCAGTGCAGTTCGTTCTCTCTGTTCTCTTCTAGCACCTACTTCCCCATTATCATCAGAACCGTTTAGAAGTGGCCTAGAGAAGTGGCCACAACTCCAGTTGTAAATTGTTGATTGGGGAAGTATATTAAGCTCACTGGTACTGGGGGCAGCAGCAGAGCTTAAGAGTGGATCAGCTAAGCCATCAGGTGAATTCAAGAGATGTGGTCTGAACTCCATCGAACACACGCGGCGCAACCCTGTAAGGTAATCATGCTGAGGTGGACTAACAGGAGGAGTCCTAAATGCCATTGAGATTCCTGCAAAGCATTGAAAACAGTCAGTGAAATAGTTAAACCCGTTGGAAAAAAACTGAGAGGTTCTACAAGCACATTGCAAGGAAAAAAGGTTATAACTTACCAGAATTCATGTCGAACCAGGAAGAAGAACGTGCCATTCCTATGTTTGATGAAGGAGCAGATGTTTCTCCTGCACCCCCACTGCCAAATCTAGTATTTCTCATGACCACTTGCTCGACCCCTACAAGGGACAGTGCTCTCCGGCCAATATTTGCAATTCTAGGGTAAGGATCTTTAGCAATGGAGCACATCGTCGAAATAAATAGGGAATAAATTCCACTGTCAATAATAGGCCTTGACCTGGTGTAGCTGAGACCACCATTACTTGCATTCTCTCTCAGCAATATGCCTGAATCAGAGTGCTGAGAAGAATCATCTGACTGGGGAGACCCATGCATGATGCTATTTGTCGCAATCGGGCTGCTCGTAGAAATTCTTCCATCTCGTCCTGTGGCACTGGTATCACTACCAACCCTTAACACAGGACCAATATGAGAAGAAAGGCCACTGCTTCCTTGCAAAAAGTTACTGGGACTGTAAACATTGCTTGGGTTATTAATATTAGCCAATGATGGTAGTGACTTCAGCAGTGAATTGGTTTGAGGTCTCCAGTACTCCGCAGCAACAGATTTGAGATGTTTGTTGTGGCCCAGCGCAAAGCGAGTAAGAGCTGGAAGACATCAATTTAACTCAAAATGATTGCCACAAAACTAAAAGGAGTCTACTATGTCCAAGACACTACTGAAAGGACTATCTAGGAAGTACAGTATATTTTCAGGTACACGTACCTACAGAAACCTCAGCTCTAACAAGAGGGCTACCATCTGAAGTGACTTGCAGAAGGCTTCGAACAACATTTATTTCAGCTCTCACCTTTTCATCATCATCAGAGTCGTCATCACCTCCATTCACTGATTGAGATCCAATGTCCAACAGATTTCCAAGTGCAAAAACAGCAGACGCTCTGACCTGCAAAGACCACATATTTAATGCTCACGTTGTGAACCTGCAATGATGAAGAATTGACACACCAAGTCTACCATACCTCAGGTTGAGGCTCAGACAATAAACATGTAACAATTTCAGGTGCATTTGATTGTAGACCAAGTAACTGAGCCTCGGGGAAATCTTCCCACAGTTTGCCAAGGCATAAACAAAGCCATTGCAAAAGCAAAGGCTCTGTCTGCACATCATGAGGATTCTCAGGTTGCAGATGTCTCAGGCAAACATCTATGAGACCTGCACTCATGCAAGCCTCTTGACCCCTCCTATGCCCATCCACAATAACTGCTAAAACGAAAGCAGCCATTGCACGCTGCTCCGGGTAAGCATCCAAACTATCAAGAAACCTGATAAAATATGCGTGCCCTCCATCTTTCACCAAATCAACCTGGCATGACTGTCATTTGAAACAAAAAGAGCAAAGGTAAACAACAGAATCTTCATGAGAATAGGAACAGCTGCCGAAGATTTTGAAGTAGAGTGCATACCTTATCAAGAGAGAGAATTTTTGTCCATATGAACACAAGAATTTGACGCAACTCCATTGCACTGGTTTGGAGCAGTTTGAGCACGTAAGGGAAAATACCAACAGACAAGGCCTAAAACAATGAAGTGCCAGGGTTTGAATATACTCAATAAGGAATAAATAGCCAGCACTATGTCAAAAACAAATGAAGGCCTGCAGAATATGCTAACTCCATACCAAATCAACTGCCCATGGCCCCATATCAAGAAATCTTCCAAGCAGAACAAGTGCTCTAAATCTGTGTGATTGGCTAAGCAGGACCTACATAAAACATGATTGTATCAAGAGAAAAGGAAAACAAGAAAAGAAATATAGTTGACAACTGTCTGGAGGTCATGAACTAATGAAGATGGCATATACAACAATATAAATAGAACCAATATGGTACAAGTAAGCAAGAAAAAGTGACTGGGTCATCCAAACACTGTCTCTTGCCGCTAGACTACTTGGAGAGTTTGTTAACATCTCAGATAACAAAAGCATTAGTAGGCTCAAGAATAATTGGTCCGAGAAATTGTCTTACCTGAAGAACAATAGGTAACTGTTCAGGGGGCTTCTTATCCTCAGAGCCATGATCAAGCCACACTTCAAATGCTGTCAATTGTTCCGTGAAAAATGGGCTCGGCTGTTTGAGTAAGGAGACAAGCAAAGTTATGGTACTGAAGTGATGATACTCCAATGGCAGAGCAATACCAACAAAATTTGTTTATGTTTTTAGTGCTAAATTATTCAATGATAAAATAAGTAGCAAGACCTGAAACTCTGCGTTCGGATCAGCAATCAAATGAGGAAGCTTGGAAAGGCAGATCTCCGCAGCCATGTCCCATGCATCCCTAAAATTCAGCAAATTAAGGTAAATGCAGAAAAGGTGCATAATATATATGGAAGCAGGATGACTAATCTGGTCAATTACCACATATGGTGTTGATGTGTGGGTGGCAATAGTGGGTACGTAATTGGAGAACAGTTTGCAGATCGCATGATTCTCTCAGCAAGTAAGAAGTTGCGGAAGAGACTGGCGACCAAAAGATCCTGCCTGAAAAGCCTTTGGAATAATTCTGCACAAGTGAAATTTGTGTTATAAAAGCAATGCCCCACTGATATTATTTCTGAACTCAAATGACCTTCTGTACCATGAGGAAGAACATTCCATGCGATAGTATCTGTAATAGCAGTGAAAATCCAGTTTAACTCCCCCAGAAGTGTTTTACGGTCATTTTGCCTTCCAGGAATTTGGTCAATAAGAGAGTGTTCCAGAGACCCACTGAGTAATGATCGATTACAAAACCTGCATAGTTTGTAGACAAGTTCACAGATCAGGACAAATGTCAACTGAAATCAGAAGGGGGCTATACAAAGACCAGTATACAGCAAGACAAACTACACTGGATTGACAACTGCGTACAAGAGAGAGAGAGAGAGAGAGAGAGAGAGAGAACCAGTGCAATGCCATCTTTATGGGAGTAGTCAGGCAAGCTGTAAACACATCAGCGGGATATTCTGCACTCTGAGGAAGAGTTTGATGTGCCTCACAGGCAGCAAGGAGAATGCAATCCTTCACTGAAGACGCAGAAGAGCTTGAACTCCAGTCTAGGCGCTGAAGTCAACACAAGGACCCATAATGAATATGAAACCATCCAAAAACCGTACAAATAGAAAGAGAAAAAACATAAATTATGTACCTATGACTTGCAGATCGCATGAACATAAAAAACTGAGTATAGTGTATACCTCTAGAAAAGCTTTCACAATCATTCCAGCTGCTGAGCAGTCAAAAACATAAATCGATGGTGTTTTCAGCCATGAATCGAGATCAGTAATAGGAAGAGGGATATACTGTGTATAACTCTGCACCAGAGTACAAAAGACGCTTCAATAAAGACATAGGAATAAATAATGCATCAACATATGCAATACACATTTTGACTTAACAACACTCACCTTGTTAAACACCCAAATCTCTCCATTAGCTGTAGGCTTTGGTACACCATGACCATTGTAATGAAAAAGAACTCTCTCTGATCTGGCATATTTGCGGCAAGTATTACAAAGCTTCTTGACTTCTTCGACTGTTGGATCCAGCTGAAGCTTGTAACGAGCCTGCAGGCATCATTAGTACATGAAGATGTAAGCAGTGATATCAGTTTATCAGAATACCCTTTATGTAAAAAAAAAAGTGAGTCACCTTAGGCTGCCATCGCTCATACTGTGAGTGTAATGTTTTTCCAATAGTTTCAAGGGCTTTGGGAGGTGCCATAGAAAATGGATCTAAAAATGGTAAATGGAAAGGCTGTGAGCGGATCTCAAGGCAACTGAAGTGCAATAAGGTTATTGTACTACTATGCTATTTACAAAGATAGCCATCATGCTTGTTTAAATCTGGTACATTTCACGTCTCAGCAAATAATTATCGCTGCTATTAATAAATCAAGTTCATATGACCCACTGAGCTAGAAATACAATCAAGTTCATATCATTCACGACCTAAAGAACAAAATATCTTCAAATGTAGCCTGGAAATCATTAATTGCTCTGCAACCAAAACATGAATATGATATTATTAATTTATTATGTAACCTATAAAACTTTAATTCATCTAGAAAAAGAACACCATCTATTTCTAAATAGATGCAAGACTGTTTCTTTGCTGCAAATTTGCAATCTCCTCCAGCTACCAACACAGCCAAGTATGGCATTCAGAAATGCAACCGTGAAAATAAGTGCTTTCAGTGAAGTGAAAATAGTACTTATTAATAAAAAAGATTGAATTTATTCTAACTAGTAAGACACGTACAGAGAAAAAAATGATAATGGAGCTGCATACCACAAACATGAAACGAAATTACCAACAGCAGGCAAAAGAAAATCCCTCTCAGCTCATTAGAAAACTAGATAAGCATATACACATGACCGAATGCTTACCTATCCAACACTCCATTCTTGCACAAGGGGAAATTTTAATTACATCCGGCGGATCAACACTAATGTTTAAACATAATACAAGTGCAACACATCCGGTCTTCATCTGCAACCAAGACCACTGTTAGTATAATATAGCATATACCAAATGTAAACAGTTTATGTAAGTAACACCATCCAATGGTTAGAAAATAAAAGAGTAGAAACACAACCAAAATAAGAGGTCAAAATGGTATGACCAACACAGATCAATACTCTGACCAAACTGACAACAAACTGGAATAGTAATTAAGCTATTTATTGGTAAAACATTAGCTAGTTCTACTGAGAATAAACAAACCAAAGCTGTGGCACAATTTACATACTAAATATGCGATATCCCCTTGCTGAGATCACAATAAGTTTAGCATATCTCTTCTTCACAAACAATCATGGCACACATATGGTTACAAAAGTTTAACACGATACTCTAGTCCAGACAAATCAAATATAATCTGCAAACCCGTTAGAGAGTTAATTTGTATGAAGGGGAAACGTAGCTTAATACACATGAACCACAAAGAGCTTATACAGATATATTTTCTAAAATAGGAATGTGAACATCTCCACTAACATATATGGTAGTACTTTGCTTGTCCAAAAGCAAATAGCAATCACAACTCAAACTATCCGAGAGGAAATTTCAATGACCGTAATGCTAAGTTGTTTTCAAGTAAGGCAACCTCGTCTTTATAGTCAAAACCATCCTTCTCATATTGTCATGAGTTGAAACAAGCATATACCTCAACCTCGAAGTCGATGGCATTGCCAATGTGATATTTCATACACCACTGCATACTCACATGCCAAATTCTTAACAATAGAATTTCTTAGACCGTCGGTTGCGTTTGTACATTGGGTACGCAAATTTGCCTTGACAGCTCACTACAATGATCCAGATTTTGATCGGTGCTCAACTCACTACTTTGCTTCACCACAGGCAAAAATGCTGGCACTAGGTGTCCAATTTTCGAAATGACACCACTAACAAGTACAGTCACTTGGGATGCGGACATCCTATCTGAATGTAATCAAGAGTACTAGATAACCATGAAGACTATTTGGGTCTAGCATAGTTTGAACCATTATTCTTATACAATCTTATATCAATCATCAGAAAACTTATTTGATTTTTAGTTAAAAAGGAAAAATTGATCATCATAACAGAATGGCATGCTCTATTAAGATAGGCCATAAAAATACCGTTACTTGACACTTGCCTATTTGATTTTTTAGCCGAGCCATTAATTACGTATTACACGCTAGTGGCTTTCGTGCTACATTTAATTCCGGTGATCTCGTGAGCAGCGAATAAGCATGAATACGTTAACATAGCGACAGCTATAAATGGTTCCGTTTATCATTTTTAATTAATACAGCAACCACCGACAGCGCGATAACACAAGACAACATTGACTTCTCCAAGCATTTGGGAGAAAGAATGGCATCAGCTTGCAGCGAACAATAATAACTAGGCAAATCTGGATAGCCAGTTCACAGATTTGGTTATCCTGCTGGTAACTATGAATCATTAACTTACTTAAACGGACAAAAACTGAAAAGTTTGGTCACATCACCCATTACATCTTAAAGCGTGGTGATCAAATCGTAACCGCTAAATTGAAATGGTAAATTATACTAAAATTGCACGTAGACACTTAAGCAAACCAGCAGCTGCCCCAAATTTACCCTGATTTAGCTCGTTGAACTACACGTGCCGTTAATCATAAGCCCATGAACATCACCTGAGTGAATCTCTGAGGGCCAACCGTGGCAAATCTAAGAAAGAAACGATCAACAAGAGCAATAGCTGCATGAGCTACAATCCATTACCCTGTCCTTGGGGCGCCACTTGGAGACGAGCCCGCTGGTAGATGGCCCGGCCGCGGCAGCGGTGGCCTCGTCGAACCCCTCGTGCCGCTGCTCGCAGAGCACAACAACCTGCGGCAGGCACGGCACAAGCGCCACGGCCGTCCCCTCCTCATCCTCCTCGCCGGCGTCCTCCCTCCGAAGCTCCGGCCCGTTCGCGACAGGGAGCTCACCATCCACGCGTTCCGTCTGGTGGTTCACCGCCGCCAAGGAGGGAGTAGGCAGCGAGGACGAGGACGAGGACGAGGACGAGTGCACGAGCCTGGACGCCATGAGATCTCCCAATGCCATCTACGCTTGGGCGGTCCCTCTACTGCTCTCTTCTCTTCCTCGTCACCCCGCAGCCATCTCGGGGCGGGGGGGGCGTGTCGTGTGTACGGAGTGGGCAGCGATGCTCGCTGCCTACATCGATCGAATCGGCCCGGCGTGGCGAATCCGAATCCGGGCCGCCGGGGACGGGTGGACGCCAGGCAGGGATTGGATGGAGGCGCGGGTGGGGTTTAGGGTTAGGGTTTGGACGGGGGCAGGGGGGGGGGAGACGGGGATGCGGCGGAGAGGGTGGGGAGGAAGAGGGAGAGAGAGAAACAGGGCGAGGAGAGAGAGACGGGGAAAATAGTATAAAAACTGGAAACTGGATTCTCCTCTCTTTTTTTCCTTCGGTTTGTTTTCTCTCGGTGTTGGCTGAAGAATGTGAGCTGAGATGCGCAGGCTCGTGGCCGTGCGTCTGCTAGCTTAGCTACTGTAGTTAGAAGTCTCTTTGCTACTCCAAGTACTCCGTATTATTTTTGTGTGATGTTTATCTTCGCTATGTGCAGTTTGCGGTTTGGATGAATGTCTGCGAATTTAAGATGCTCAAGAAATGTGTGTAAAATAGATAAAATCAGTGAGCCAAAAAAGTTAAGAGAAGGTGTCGATTCGATAAGGAGTATCATGATCCCTTGTAATCTTAAAATAAATCTTAGAGCAGCTTCAATGAAAGACGTAGAGAAAGTAAAAAAAATAAAAATTAATGATTTTAGGTCTAAAGATACACAAACAAATAGATGAAAATAAAGAGGAGGCAGATCACTCACTCTACTAAGCATATTTGATGAGTTGTTAAAGAGGAGGGTTGCTATTTCGCGCTCGCGCGTTGAGGCGCTCGGTTTCCGACAGGGCCCGGTTTCCTTTTGAAGCTAACTAATCAGCGCGGTAAGAAAAGTCGGCGCTTCGCTTATAGGGATCGCGCGTTGCGACTTACGAGCGTGAAAAAGCGATTCCGGTTAAAGAGAAGGCAAATCTATAAAGAAACTCGCTAAATGTTGGGTCGGAGATACAGAGAGCATGTTTTTTGATAAATTTAGTTTGATTTGATTAATATTGAGTCTAATTCAAATCCTGAGGTACAAAAAAAATGTTACCTCACGGATTTTGAGGAAAATTCGCAACTTTTAGAAGAAAAAAAAACAGTTTGATCAAAATCACTAATTTGGATCAAAACATATTTCATATGAATCTAGTACGAACTTCTAAAGTAAAAAAAACGGCTCGGTTGAAAGTACAAGCTTTTCGTTCATTTTAACCATGTTTAGTATTCATAGGAAAACCAAATGATAGATGGGTGGAATTTGGTGACTTGGTTGGAGAGAACGAAGAAAGAATGAAGTGAACTTTTGATGTTGATACTCAACTACGGATTTGATTAGTTGATATTAACGTTGTTGGAGTTGCTCTTAGCGTTGAGCCAACATAAGACTAACTACGAATTTGCTACAAACAGGCGACATGTTAGCAAACGTGAGAAGCTACATAATCATATGATTCTAACTTTGAAGTTGATAGTCCTCGTATTTTTTCATGAGGTTATGTATGATAGTCATCGACGATTGTGGCAATGACTATTGCATTGGTTGGGATCATACGAGAAATGGTGTCTTTCTACCATGGTAAAACTTTGAATATCATCCTCCATACGAAATGGCATCTTGGCTAAAGTGAGATAAATGAGTTTGTTCACTCTGGTGTATATTGCATTCGACATGGCCTCGTGGAACATGATGGTTTGCTTCATGTGGGCAACAAACAAGAGGATGGAGAAAACGTGTGGTACTCCTATGCTTTCAAGACGACGTGAACATAACCAAAAAGGTAAAAGCATAAAAAAATCCAATGTTGCACACTAGATGGGATAGAGCCTATCAATAGAGCTACTAACATAGGAGGGGAGAGTAACAAAGGAGATGGTGGTTTGGGCTCGATGGAGAACTCAAAATTCATGATGTGCTCAACTTGTTATAAATTGGGCCAATTAACCCAAACTCGGTTTTGAAGGATTAAAGATGAATGATATATCAACTAGAGAGGGTGAATAGACGACTATCAATCTTAATATTCTCTTAGTTGATTTATAGGCAAACATGAAAATGAAATTCTACACAAATGCAATTAAGTGACACACTCTACGTGGTAAGCTACAATGAGCTAGCAAGCTGCACAAGGCAAGCAAAGAAGGAAGTGATGACAAGTTAGGGTTTAAGATAGCCATAAGTGACAGAGATGGAGATGAAGATATAATATACAGTTCACACTTTTGGGAGAGTGGTAATCTATGTTGAATAGGTGGGGAACATCGAATGCTCCCACAAAAAATGAGTGACTCACCTAAGCTTTGGAGTGTCTTTGCCAACGAATGTCCAACCACCCTCTCAATATGGGTAGTTCTCGGGGTGACCCCAAGGCCACACAAACAAGCATGCGCACAATGACACAACTTGGAAACTCTGAGGTAATAATAACCATATAAGGCTGCCCACAAACTCAAGAGTAACAAGATTCACAAAAATTATAGTGAGGAATCAAAGAATTCAAGTTCTACTTGGTGGAATTGTATATTTGTATATCTTGTTGATCGAGCTCTCCTCTTACCCTCCCTAAAAGTATCATTGAAATGGGTCGACAAGGTGGGGCCTCAAGCTTTTCCCGGGGCAACAATGGTAGAGAGAGCCTACATTATCACAAAGAAGGAAACTTACATATCCCCCTCCCCCAAGATTCTGCCTATTATGCTTTGTTATAAGTTCTACGAGTATAAGATTTTACAATACTAGTATATTGTATAGTTATGCTTATAGCTATTTTTACGTGTCACCAACTGTTGGGGCATAGTTTATGCCTAAGTAATTTTGGTGATTGATGACAGTACCGTACAGGACTAACCGTGTGTGTCAAGGTTTCAGGTAACACATATCAACAGCACAAGACGACACGTCTCCTCTCTCCGGGAACGGAAGCACGGCGCTCTCTACGATTCTCTTTATTTGAGTCATAGGAAAGTCGTACTATTAAGAGGGGATCCGTAGTGGAAAGGTTTGGGTGGAATCTATCTTTGCACGCGCACACTTCACATTCTCCCCTTCCTCATGTTTGGAGCGACCCTCGCCTATTTCGTCTTGAGTATTTCTGCAAAAATGGTCCCCAGCGGTAGTACCGCTTGTTCCAGCGGTAGTACCGCTGGACTGCTAGCGGTAGTACCGCTGAAGCCAGCGGTAGTACCGCTAGCCAGTGGTAGTACCGCCCCTGGTCAGCGGTAGTACCGCTCCAGGTGTTTTGTTCCACCTACCTAGCGGTAGTTAGTGGACGGACCCTTTTGCGAAGACTTTCCCGGCGGTAGTAGTGCTTGTGCACTACCAAGGGGTCAGCGGTAGTACCGCTGGTGTCAGCGGTAGTGCCGCTGGAGGCCCAGCGGTAGTACCGCTGCAGCCAGCGGTAGTACCGCTCCTGCTCAGCGGTAGTACCGCTGGTACTCGGGCAGAGAGTGGGAAAACGGTCTGATTTTTCCCCCACTATATAAACGGTTCTTCCCCACTTGTGTCCCTTCACATTGGCCAAGGATTGTTGGGAGCATATTATGGTACTGTACAAGGGAAGCTCAAGTATTCAATGATCCAACTATGAAGTGATACTTGATAAGGCCGATGAGTTTGTGATGAAGGAAGACGAGGACCCTCGTGATCTCTATCGGAGGGTGACTGCTATTGCTGTGGCACTAAAGGATCATGGGAGTAAGGATGTGGATGATACATGGGTCAAGCGCAAGTTTCTCAAAGCCATCATGCCTTTCAATAAAGCCATGTCATCTGTCATTCGTCAGCGGCCAGACTTCCACTCCTTGTCTTCCAGTGAAGTGTTGGATGAGTTCATTGCAATGTCAATCATGAACGAAACAGCCGACAATGCACTTGCTCGTGTCCGATCAAAAACCACTTCACCCAACCTCGTGTTGAAAGCAAGAGCAATGCTTGAAGAAGAAGAAGAAGATGAGGAAGAGGAGAGCTGCCCTGAAGACACAAAGTATGCTTATCATGAGCACATGGCTCTTGCATCAAGGCAATTCTGGGGAAATAAAAGGAACTCAAGACCCACCTTCAACAAGAACAACTCGAGTGGATTCAAACCCAAACAACAAGTGAGGACATGTTATAACTGTGGCAACGTGAGTCACTTCGTGGCAGAATGTCCCTATGAGAAGAGGGAAGACAACGGAGGCAAGCTCATTCGCAAAGACAAAACCAAATCATTTCCAATCAAGAACAACTTTGTGAAGAAACCTCACCCAAAAGGGATGGTGGCCCTGGAGGAGTATCCTTCTGATGATGATGGCGATGATGATGATACAGTGGCAACGACAACTGTTGCTATCGCCACTACTTCTTCCCAGAAGGTGTCTCTCTTCAACGCCCCCAACGAGAACCACATCACCAAGTGCCTCATGGCAAAAGGTACCAATCAGGAAACTCCCATCATTAAGACCAACATTACTTCTGCGCCTTCATTGTTAAATTGTGTAGAAGGTAGTGATGTTGGAGAACTTAATGAGCATGATCTTGATAAGTTTCTATGCACTATTAAGGGGGAACCCAAGAAGCACTTTGTTGCTCTCTTGGAACAACTGGGTGAGGCCGCTGACCTCATTGAGTCTCATGAGGAGACCATCTCCGAGCTTCAGGGACATAGCCGTGACTATGCCGATGAAATTGCCGAATTATCTAGTGCTCTAGAAGAAGAGCGCACTCTTCGTTTGGCTCTTGAGGAGTCATATAACGATGACTGCGCTAAAATGCAAAAGAAACTAGATCATGATGTTGTTCTTACTCGCATGCTTAAATCTGAAAAGTATGCTCTTGAAGTTGGCCGTGACAGACTCAAGGAAGAGTTTGACATACTTGACAAGGCCCACAAAGCCTTGAAAGGTGTTCATTTCTCTCTGAAAGATTCTCATGATCAACTCCAAGCAAAGCTTACCAAGGAGATCTCTACTTGTCCTCCCTTTGTGTTAATTGATAATACTTGTGCAACTAACCCTTGTTGTGAGCATGTTCATCTTGTGGAGGAAAATGCCAAGTTAAAGGAGAAACTTGAGAAGGGCCTTGTGGCATGCAGACAAGGTGACAAGAGCCTGAACGATCTTTTGAGCACTCAAAAGGGTGTTGTAGGAAAGGAAGGACTTGGACTTACTTCCAAGTCAAAAGGTAAAAGGAAGAACAAGGACAAACGATCTCTCACCCTCATGGACATCTTTGTCAAAGAGGGTGAGGGGACTCAGAAGGTGAACAGGAACAAGGTGGACTATGGGAACCCCAAGAAGGGCAAAACCGCTCCTACTAACACAGCCGGCAAACTCAATTCCTCTTATGTGTTATGTTGTGCTAGTGATGGTCATGTTTATGCCAGATTTGTTGGTTCCTACGATGAAGATATTGAATGGGCTTTCTGGGTTCCTAAGACCCTTGTCTCTAACATAAAAGGACCCATTAAAAAATGGGTACCTAAAACCAAGCCTTGATCTATTGCAGGAGTTTGCTTCCGGTGGGGTGTCATGGTTGCTCGATAGTGGAGCAACAAATCATATGACCGGAAGCAAGGACTTAGTGGTGGATGTGCATCCTTCTCCATCTATGCCCACCCATGTCCAATTCGCCGATGCATCCTCGTCAAAGGTATTGGGATTTGGTAAGGTGGTCGTCTCTCAAGATTTATCTATTGAGAAGGTCATGCTTGTTGAGTCACTTGCCTACAATTTACTTTCGGTTCGTCAACTTGCAATCATGGGTTTTTCCACATTCTTTAATATCGACATTGTGGTCCTCCTAAGGAGCAAGACTCTTAAAGTAGCCTATGTTGGACATGTCGAAAATGGTCTCTATGTGGTGAACTTCTCGAAGCGACCCACTAAGACTGCGACATGTTTAATGGCTAAAGTTGACGTGGGCTGGCTTTGGCATCACCGTTTAGCTCATGTCAATATGAGATCTTTGCAAAGTCTTCTGACAGGGGACCATGTTCGTGGACTGACAAATGTGAGCTTTGCTAAAGATCGTGTTTGCAGTGCTTGCATTGAAGGAAAGATTCATGAAACTGCTCATCGTCCAATGACTCTTATCTACACTAAGAGGCCATTGGAACTTCTCCATATGGATCTGTTTGGTCCTCCAACATTTGATAGTCTTGGAGGCAGAAAATATTGCTTAGTGATTGTTGACGACTACTCAAGATATACCTGGGTATATTTCTTCAAAAGGAAGAGTGAAACTCAACAAACGGTCATCAACTTTGCTAATGAAGCACAACGTCAACATGAAGCAAAGATCTTGATGATTAGGAGTGACAACGCCACCGAGTTCAAGAACTACACCCTAGATGAGTTTCTAGGTGATGAGGGAATAAAGCACCAATATTCTGCACCATATACCCCTCAGCAAAACGGCGTGGCAGAAAGGAAGAACCGGACCTTGATAGACGCTGCAAGAACAATGATGGCAGAATTCAAATCTCCATACAACTTCTGGGCAGAGGCCATCAACACAGCATGTCATGCGTCCAATCGGCTCTACATCCGCAAAGGCTTGAACAAGACTCCGTATGAGATTCTAACTGGAAACAAACCCAATCTCAAGTACTTCCGGGTATTCGGTTGTAAGTGTTTCATTCTTAAAAAGGGAGCTCGGTTAGCTAAATTTGATTCTAGAGCACATGAGGGTATCTTTGTTGGTTATGCTACAAACTCTCATGCTTACCGTGTCCTCAACAAGTCCACCGGACTAATTGAGGAGACGTGTAACGTAGAGTTTGACGAAAATAATGGCTCCCAAGTGGAGCAAAGTGGTCTTTGTGATATAGGTGATGAAATCCCCCCCAAAGCCATAAGAAGAATGGGGATTGGTCAAATACTCTCCATTGAGGAACCCCTTGTGGCCGAAGGAGAAGGACAATGCTCTACTCAAGTGGAGCCATCACCCCCACAAGCCCCACACGCTTCCGATGAACAAAGAGAAGACTCTCAACAAGTTGATCAAGCTCACGGTCAAGATCAATTGCCTAACAATGGTGATATGCCCCATGATATTCAAGCACTACTACAAGACCCTGAACCAGCACAAGATCAAGATCAAGAGCAACCACTAATACAAGATCAAACTAGTGAACCTGCTCAAGTCGAAGGACAAAATGATCAGGAGACTGTCTCACAATTCCCGTCTGGAGCTCCAACAACCGGCTCAAGACGCAAGGGCAAACAAAAGAAACAAGTCGACGCTCCTCCGTTATCTAATGAAGAACTCTTGGAGCGTCGAGCAGCCAAGAATGCGAACAAGCTGAGGGCCAAGTCACATCTTATGAAGAATGTTCTTGGCAGTTTAAAAAGGGGAGTATCTACTCGTCAACAGCTTTGGAATTATTATGAGCATCACGAGTTTGTCTCGTATTGTGAACCTCAACAGGTACAGGAAGCGCTCGATGATGAGGATTGGCTTATGGCCATGCACGAAGAACTTAACAACTTCGAGCGCAACCAAGTCTGGGATTTAGTGCCTCGACCAACGAAGGAACATAATGTCATTGGGACCAAATGGATATTTAAGAACAAGCAAGATGCAAATGGAATTGTGATTCGAAACAAGGCAAGATTGGTGGCTCAAGGCTACTCCCAAGTCGAGGGTATCGACTACGGTGAAACCTTTGCCCCTGTTGCTCATCTAGAATCTATTCGCATGTTACTTGCATTTGCTTCTCATCACAACTTCAAATTATAGCAAATGGATGTGAAAAGTGCATTTCTTAATGGTCCTTTGAATGAGTTGGTATATGTCAAACAACCCCCGGGATTCGAACATACCAAGCTCCCCAATCATGTGTACAAACTCAATAAGGCACTCTATGGCCTTAAACAAGCCACACGCGCGTGGTATGAGTACCTTACTGAGTTGTTACAAGATCGTGGGTTTGAAATTGGGAAGATTGATCCCACTCTTTTTACTAAGAGGGTTAAAGGGGATTTGTTCATATGCCAACTATATGTTGATGATATTATCTTTGGCTCTCCTAACATTTCATTCAATGAAGAATTTGCTGCACTAATGACTGAGAAGTTTGAGATGTCCATGATGGGAGAGTTGAAGTTTTTCCTCGGGTTCGAGATTAAACAAGGTCTAGAAGGGACATTCATCAAACAAGCCAAGTACACTCAAGACATGCTCAAGCGGTTCGAGCTCGAAGATGTCAAACCGGTCAAGTTCCCCATGCCAACCAGATGCAAGCTTGACAGTGATCCCAATGGTAAAGCAGTGGATCAAAAGGTATATCGCTCCATGATTGGATCCCTCCTTTACCTCTGTGCATCTAGACCGGATATTATGTTGAGTGTAGGGATATGTGCACGGTTTCAATCCGCACCAAAAGAAAGTCATTACATGGCTGTCAAACGAATCTTTCGATATTTGGCTCATACCCCAAACTTTGGCCTCTGGTATCCCAAAGGAGCAAACTTCAATATAGTTGGCTATTCTGACTCAGATTGGGCTGGAGATTGTGTAGAGAGGAAGTCAACATCTGGAGGATGCCAATTCCTTGGTCGCTCTTTGGTAAGTTGGTCTTCAAAGAAGCAGAACTGTGTCTCCTTATCATCCACCGAAGCTGAGTATGTGGCAGCTGCAAGTTGTTGTGCACAATTGCTATGGATGAGGCAAACTTTAAAGGATTATGGTGTCACTTGTGACAAAGTGCCTCTTCTATGTGACAATCAAAGCGCCATCAAGATTTCCCTCAACCCAGTGCAACATAGCAAAACCAAACATATTGATATTCGTCATCACTTCATCCGTGAACATATCAAGCTAGGTGACATTGAGGTTCATTTCATCCACACTGAAGAGCAACTTGCAGATATTTTCACCAAGCCACTAGATGAAGCAAGGTTCCGGGAGTTAAGGCATGAGCTAAATATCATTGATTCAAGTAATGTGGATTGAAACTAGGCATGTTGCACCTCACTTTACATTTCATCTTGGTCTAGATGTAGGCATGGACATAGGGGGAGTGTTGTTCTCTCAATGAACTCTCCCTCCCCCCATTATGCGTAAATCAATCTAGTCTTTCACTATAGCCATTGTCAAATGACACTTGTGCTTCAAATACGAGCATTGGTCATGAACCCAAGGATAATTCTTCGCGGTGTCATACCATTGTCTCAAACATAGGTGGCCTCGGCCACCGCCCCTCCATCCTCTCTTGCGAATAAAGGAGAGGATATACAATGACAAGTCAGTACATTTTCTTGGATGTCATCCCTTTTTACTCACTTGTCATGTGCCCAAGTTTCCCTTTTTCCTTAGCCGTGTTGTAACATGTACAGCGGTACTACCACCAGGGTAGCGGTACTACCGCCATGGGTAGCGGTACTACCGCCAGGACCCCAGCGGTACTACCGCCAGGGGTAGCGGTACTACCGCCAGGACCCCAGCGGTACTACCGCCAGGTATGGCGGTACTACCGCCAGGATTCAAAATCTAACACGACCGGCTAGAAAATTTCTAGGGTTTCAAGGGGGAGCGGTACTACCGCCAGGGGGAGCGGTACTACCGCCAGGACCCCAGCGGTACTACCGCTGCATATGGCGGTACTACCGCTGGCCCGTACCCCTTGGGCTATATAAAGGGAGGGGGAGCCCGATTTTCTCATCTGTTTCTTCTTCCTCGTGGGTCCTCCCTCCCCTAGTCCGAAAACCCCCTGCTTGGATCTCTCTTCGTGGAGCTCCTTCTCCCCGTTGGTGTGGAAGGATTGCATCACCTCTTATTCCTTCTCCAAAGCCATGAATCCCGGTAAAAAGGCTCCTCCCTTCTTCTACTTTGTTGTTGTTCGTGTTCTAGGGTTAGGAGCATTAGGGATTGGATTCATATTTTTGATCCTATGGCTAGTTTTTGGATGGCATGAAGGAAATATTTGAGGGGAGTATAGGTCGGATGATTTGTTGTTGATTTTGCTGCCATGTCCTAGGATTTACTCGTCTTAGATCGAACACTTGAACTGTTGGATTAGATCTAAAACGTGTTATCTCTTGCCTAGGCATGTATGTATCTCTTGTTGCTAAGTGTTCCTCATGACAGTAGGGCTGGGGTGTACGTCTTAGTGTTCATATTCAGCCCATGCCCTCGAAAACGAGTCTTATATGTCAGATTTGAAAGTCAAACCCCCAGCGGTACTACCGCCAGGGGGTAGCGGTACTACCGCTAGGACCCCAGCGGTACTACCGCCAGGGGTGGCGGTACTACCGCTATGACCCCCAGCGGTACAACCGCCAGGGGTGGCGGTACTACCGCCAGGAGCATTCACGGTGTATTTTTTTGTGTTTGTGTTTTGTGCTTAGCAATGCGTGTTTACTTTTTCTGCGTTTTCAAGATTCATTGCCTTGACTTTTCTTGTCGCCTCTTTTTCGCTTTGTGGTCTGTGTCACAGGTGGCTCTGCTCGCCGTTCGAACCCCCCACAGGACACGACGTCCAAACAGTTTCGCAACACAGAGGCGCCCGAGGGGTCTGCCACGTCTGGTCTGCCTCCCAAGAAGAAGTCCTTCAAGAAGGTCGCTCACAAGGACAAGAGGGTCAATATCCGTACAATGTCCCCCAAGGACTTTCTGCACTTTCCCATCAAGAACCCCTATCTCAAGGAGATGGAAGTGATCGATGGTGTTGAAAATGTCTGGGCAAGGGACGAGTGCAGGATCTATCGGGATGTTATTGCTCCCTTCAAGAAGAACCATGTCTCTGTTCAGTGGATAGATCTGGCACATCTTCAGCGGAACATGGACTACTTTGGTGATGCCCTCTCTCTGGTTGACAAGCTGGGCATCAAAGACATCATCACCTTCAAGACGGAATTTGATCCCACTGCAATGGCTCAGTTTTATGTCACAGTCCATTTCTCTCCTGATGATCAGCGTTCCATGATCTGGATGACTGGGTCAAAGAAGATGACCGGTTCTTGGACTGAGTTCATGCAGTTTCTTCACATTGACTTTCAGGGTGCTGACACTCCTCTTGGGCTGCGTCCTCATGCTGCAGCACCCACCGATAGGGCCCCCGCAAAGGACAGACTGCAGTCACTGTATCTGAGGAAGGGGGTGCTTCCCAAGCACTTGGACATCATGCATCGGATCTTTCGCAACACCCTTTTCCCTCGGATTGGTAACTTCGATGAGGTCCATGGCTACTTGGTTGAGATGTTGTTATTGTGTGAGGAGGCTATGTCTCAGGAGTCTGCTCAGCTGGATATTGCAGATGTGATGTTCACAGAGCTCTGGAACTGCATCATCAATCGTAAGGTTCCTATCTACGGGCCTTACCTGTTCGCATACATTTGCCATAAGTGGGAACATGCCTTTCCGGATGAGGTGCTCTACGCACAGTCTGATTACATTGTGCATGACCCGACCAGGCTTCGCGTCAAGGACAAGTGGGCCAACCCATCTACATCCTCTCAGCACATGGATACAGATACAGAGACCGCTGTTGACAGAGGAACTGCCTCTCAGTCCCGCTCGTCTGCCATGCCATCTTGGGCTATCAAACTGCAGGACAAGATGAAGACACTTTTCTGTATGCAGGCCAAGGGTCAGTACCAGACACATGTGGCTCAGAAGCAGAGCCGCCAGAGGCATAAGCGTGTTCTCAGGACCTTGGATGTGGACATCTCCAGCGGCTCAGAGGACGACATCACTCCTGAGGCCACTTGGATGCAGGCTCAGGGGCACCAGTGGTCTGGCGATGAGGCAGAAGAGGAGGAGCAGACCGACCAGGAGGGGACAGACGAGTCTGGTGATCCTGAAGACGAGGAGTAGTTACCTGTGGCATTAGGTGTGCCCCCTTTTTGGTGTCTTGTGCCAAAGGGGGAGAGAGTCTAGGATTTGCTTGCTTTTATTTTCAAACTTTGCATTGCTTTGCTTTATTGCTTCGAACTTGGTTTGATTCTCGTTTGCTATCTTTTGTGAGACCTGATCTTATGTGAGATTTAGTTCCTTCATATGCTGTGAGTCATATGTCCCGTATTGTCATATATCTCTATCCTTTTGTTCTCATATTATTTTCTGTGCAAATCCGGTATTGTCATCAATCCACCAAAAAGGGGGAGATTGTTGGGGCATAGTTTATGCCTAAGTAATTTTGGTGATTGATGACAGTACCGTACAGGACTAACCGTGTGTGTCAAGGTTTCAGGTAACACATATCAACGGCACAAGACGGCACGTCTCCTCTCTCCGGGAACGGAAGCACGACGCTCTCTACGATTCTCTTTATTTGAGTCATAGGAAAGCCGTACTATTAAGAGGGGATCCGTAGTGGAAAGGTTTGGGTGGAATCTATCTTTGCACGCGCACACTTCACATTCTCCCCTTCCTCATGTTTGGAGCGACCCTCTCCTATTTTGTCTTGAGTATTTCTGCAAAAATGGTCCCCAGTGGTAGTACCGCT
This sequence comes from Hordeum vulgare subsp. vulgare, assembly GCF_904849725.1. Taxonomy (NCBI): domain Eukaryota; kingdom Viridiplantae; phylum Streptophyta; class Magnoliopsida; order Poales; family Poaceae; genus Hordeum; species Hordeum vulgare. The sequence continues at coordinate 326,481,440 of NC_058522.1, read as the reverse complement.
GGTTCCAGCGGTAGTACCGCTGAAGCCAGCGGTAGTACCGCTAGCCAGCGGTAGTACCGCCCGTGGTCAGCGGTAGTACCGCTCCAGGTGTTTTGTTCCACCTACCTAGCGGTAGTTAGTGGACGGACCCTTTTGCGAAGACTTTCCCGGCGGTAGTAGTGCTTGTGCACTATCAAGGGGTCAGCGGTAGTACCGCTGGTGTCAGCGGTAGTGCCGCTGGAGGCCCAGCGGTAGTACCGCCAGGCAGCGGTAGTACCGCTGGTACTCGGGCAGAGAGTGGGAAAACGGTCTGATTCCCCCCCCACTATATAAAGGGTTCTTCTAGCTGAGGAACCCTATCTCTTACCTCTCTAAGCTCCATTGTTGCTCCACAAGCTCTAAAGTGCCCTATCTCTCTCCCTAGCCAATCAAACTTGTTGATTCTTTAGGGATTGGTTGAGAAGGCCTAGATCCACACTTCCACCAAGAGAAAAGTTGATTCCCCCACCAATCCCTTGCGGATCTTGTTACTCTTGGGTGTTTGAGCATCCTAGACGGTTCAGGTCACCTCGAAGCCATATTCCATTATGGTGAAGCTTCGTGGTTTAGTTGGGAGCCTCCAAGCTTTGTGTGGAGTTGCCCCAACCTTGTTTGTAAAGGTTCGGTCGCCGCCTTCAAGGGCACCTATAGTGGAATCATGGTACCTTGCATCGTGCGAGGGCGTGAGGAGAATACGGTGGCCTTAGTGGCTTTTTGGGGAGCATTGTGCCTCCACACCGCTCCAACGGAGACGTACTTCCTGTCAAAGGGAAGGAACTTCGGTAACACATCCTCGTCTCCATCGGTTCCACTTGTGGTTATCTCTACCCTTTACTTTGTATTTACTTATGCTTGTGACTATATCTTACTTGTCTTAATAGCTCTTGTTGTTAGCTTCTATAGGGTTCACCTCATTGTCATATTATTTGTGAACCCGTATAGTGTTTACTTTAACTTGTTAAGATTAATTAAAAAGTGGTCGTTGTCTATTCACCCCCCCTCTAGCCAACCATATCGATCCTTTCACCAACACTATGAGAGATACTTTTAGTAAACTTCTAAACCAAGATCTAATTTCCTACACAAGAAAAAAACTATAATAATATTTTATTTGTTGTTTAATAATTTGTATTTATTTCTAATTGTTATCTAGTCATGCCTTGTGGGAACTAAGAAGTTTTATGTCTCTTATACCTCAAAGATAACTATGTATTAATATAAAACATACACATTGTCGTACAAAAAGTCAAGATAAATTCATATCAATCGTATGTCCATAAATTTGTAAGACCAACATCCATTGCATCAATGCAAATACTCAACTTAAAATTAATGATAACCATGCAAAACATAAGTGCACTATCGCTTCAATTCATTAACCACCATCATAGTTTTCTCGTTAGCAATCAAGTACGTTTGCCATCTGATGGATGTGGGGGAACGTAGTAATTTTGAAATTTTCCAACGTTACATAAGGATCTATCTATGGAGAAACCAGCAACGAGCAAATGGGTAGAGCATCTTCATACCTTTGAAGGATCGCTAAGCGGAAGCGTTGCTAGAACGCGGTTGATGGAGTTGTACTCGCAGCGATTCAGATCGCGGTGGATTCTAATCTATGCGCCGAACAACGGCGCCTCCGCGTTCAATAGACGTGCATCCAAGTGACGTCTCCAACGCTTTGATCTAGCAAGGAGGGAGGAGAGGTTGAGGGAGAGCTCCGGCAGCACGACGACATGGTGACGGTGGAGCTGCGTGGTACTCCGACAGGGCTTCGCCAAGCACTACGGAGAACGAGGAGGAGGAGGAGTAGGGTTACGCCGTGGAAGAGGCAATTGTGTCTTAAAACAGCCCCAAGCCCTCCACTATATATAGGAGGAGAGGGAGGAGGGTGCCCATTAAGGGGTGCGGCAACCCATCTAGGGAAAGGGGTGGCGGCCAAGGGTGGAGGAGGTACCCTAGGGTGGGCCTTGGGCCCAAAGGTGCCCCTCCACGCCTAGGGTTTTGCCCCACTCCATCCCTTGTGCGCCTTGGGCCCTTAGTGGTGGTGCACCAGCCCATTAGGGGCTGGTTCCCGTCCACTTTTGGCCCATGTAGCATTTTGGGGCTGGTGGCCCTTCCAGGTGAACCCCCCAAACCCTTCCGGTAGTCCCGGTACATTACCTGTGTCGCCCAAAACAATTATGGGGATCAAATCCTCACTTCCTATATATGAATCTTTACCTCAGGACCATTCTGAAACTCCTCGTGATGTCCGGGATCTCATCCGAGACTCTGAACAACCTTCGATCACCATGTACACTATTCCCATATAACCCTAGCGTCATCGAACCTTAAGTGTGTAGACCCTACGGGTTCGGGAAGCATGCAGACATGACCGAGACACCTCTCGGGTCAATAACCAACATCGGGGTCTGGATATCCCTGTTGGTTTCCACATGTTCCACGATGATCTCATCGGATGAACCACGATGTCGGGGATTCGATCAATCCCGTATGCAATTCCATTTGTCCAACGGTATGATACTTGCCCGAGATTCGATCGTCGGTATCCATATACCTTGTTCAATCTCGTTACCGACAAGTCTCTTTACTCGTTCTGTAACACATCATCCCGTGGCTAACTCCTTAGTCACACTGAGCTCAATATGATGATGGATTATCGAGTGGGCCCAGAGACATCCCTCCGTCACACGGAGTGACAAATCCCAGTGTCGATTCGTACAACCCAACATATACTTTCAGAGATACCTGTAGTGCACCTTTATAATCACCCAGTTACATTGTGACGTTTGATACACCCAAAGCACTTCTACGGTATCCGGGAGTTGCACAATCTCATGGTCTAAGGAAATGATACTTGACATTGGATATGTTTTAGCAGACGAACAATACGACCTAGTGATATGCTTAGGATTGGGTCTTGTCCATCACATCATTCCCCAATGATGTGATCCCGTTAGCAATGCCATCCAATGTCCATGATCAGGAAACCATGATCATCTATTGATCAACGAGCTAGCCAACTAAAGGCTCACTAGGGACACTTTGTGATCTATATATTCACACATGTATTACGGTTTCCGATTAATACGACTATAGCATAAATAATAGACAATTATCATGAACCAGGAAATATAATAATAACCACTTTATTATTGCCTCTAGGGCATATTTCCAACAGTCTCCCACTTGCACTAGAGTCAATAATCTAGTTACATTGTGATGAATCGAACACCCATAGAGTTCTGGTGTAGATCATGTTTCGCTCGTGGAAGAGGTTTAGTCAACGGATCTACGACATTCAGATCCGTATGTACTTTACACATATCTATATCTCCATCCTGGATGTATCCACGAATGGAGTTGAAGCGGCGCTTGATGTGCTTGGTATTCTTGTGGAACCTGGGCTCCTTTGCAATAGCAATAGCTCCAGTGTTGTCATAGAACAGAGTCATCGGGCCCGACACACTTGGAATCACTCCTAGGTTAGTGATGAACTCCTTCATCCAGACTCCTTCCCGTGATGCTTCCGAAGCAGCTATGTACTCCGCTTCACATGTAGATGCCGCCACGACGCTTTGCTTGCAACTGCACCAGCTAACTACCTCATTATTCAAAATATACACGTATCCAGTTTGTGACTTGTAGTCATCCGGATCTGTGTCGAAGCTAGCATCAACGTAACCCTTTACGACGACCTCTTCGGCACCTCCATAAACGAGAAACATATCTTTAGTCCTTTTCAGGTACTTAAGGATGTTCTTGTCCACTGTCAAGTGATCAACTCCTGGATCACTCTGGTACCTCCCTACCAAACTTATGGCAAGGTTCACATCAGGTCTGGTATACAGCATGCCATACATAATAGAGCCTATGGTTGAAGCATAGGGGACGGTACTCCTCTTTTCTCTATCTTCTGTCGTGGTTGGGCGTTGAGTCGTACTCAACCTCACACCTTGTAGTACATGCAAGAACCCCTTATTAGCCTTATCCATATTGAACTTCTTCAATATCTTGTCAAGGTATGTGCTTTGTGATAGACCAATGAGGCGTCTCGATCTATCTCTATAGATCTTGATGCCTAATATGTAAGGAGCTTCTCCAAGGTCCTTCATTGAAAAACACTTATTCAAAAAGGCCTTTATGCTTTCCAAAAGTTCTATATCATTTCCCATCAACAATATTTCATCCACATATAATATGAGAAATGCTACAGACCTCCCACTCACTTTCTTGTAAATACACGCTTCTCCATAAGTCTGTACAAACCCAAACGTTATGATGACCTCATCAAAGCGAATGTTCCAACTCCGAGATGCTTGCACCAGCCCATACATGGAGCGTTGGAGTTTTCATACCTTGTTAGCATTGCTAGGATCGACACAACCTTCCGGCTGTATCATATACAATTCTTCCTTAAGAAAGCCATTCACGAATGTCGTTTTGACGTCCATTTGCCAGATTTCATAATCATAAAATGCGCCAACTGCTAACATGATTCGGATCGACTTAAGCATCGCTACGGGTGAGAAGGTCTCATCGTAGTCAATCCCTTGAACTTGTCGATAACCCTTAGCGACAAGTCGAGCCTTATAGATGGTCACATTACCATCCGCGTCAGTCTTATTTTTAAAGATCCATTTATTTTCTATGGCTCGTCGATCATTGGGCAAGTCCACCAAAGTCCATACTTTGTTCTCATACATAGATCCTATCTCGGATTTCATGGCCTCAAACCATTTGTTGGAATCTGGGCCTCTCATCGCTTCTTCATAGTTCGAAGGTTCACTGTTGTCCAACAATATGATTTCCATGACAAGGTTGACGTACCACTCAGGTGCGGAACGTACCCTTGTCGACCTTCGAGGTTCAATAGCAACTTGATCCGAAGTTTCATGATCATCATCATTAACTTCTTATATAGCCGGTGCAGGCGCCTTAGAAACATTTTCTTGCGCTGCGCTACTCTCCGGTTCGAGAGGAGGTACAATTACCTCATCAAGTTCTATTTTCCTCCCACTTACTTCTTTCGAGAGAAACTCTTTCTCTAGAAAGGATCCGTTCTTGGCTACAAACATTTTGCCTTCGGATCTAAGATAGCAGTTGTACCCAATAGTTTCCTTAGGGTATGCTATGAAGACGCATTTTCCGCTTTGGGTTCGAGCTTCTCTAGTTGAAATTTCTTCACATAAGCATCGCACCCCCAAACTTTCAGAAATGACAGCTTAGGTTTCTTGCCAAACCATAAATCATACGGTGTCTGATGACCCACAAGTATAGGGGATCTACCGTAGTCCTTTCAATAAGTAAGAGTGTCGAACCCAACGAGGAGCAGAAGGATCTGACAAGTGGTTTTCAGCAAGGTAATATGTGCAACCACTGAAATTATCGGTAACAAGTAGTTGTGTGGTGAGATGATTCGTAGCAAGTAGCAAGTAACAAAAGTAACAAACGGTGCAACAAAGTGGCGCAATCCCTTTTGTAGCAAGGGACAAGCCTGGACAAAGTCTTATAGGAGGTAAAACGCTCCCGAGGACACATGGAAATTTCTGTCAAGCTAGTTTTCATCATGTTCATATTATTCGCGTTCGTTACTTTGATAGTTTGATATGTGGGTGGACCGACGCTTGGGTACTTCCCTTACTTGGACAAGCATCCCACTTATGATTAACCCCTCTCGCAAGCATCTGCAACTAAGAAAGAAGAATTAAGACAAAGAAGCATCTCGCAAGCCTCTCCTTGATTTTTTCCAGACCAAAACCCTTCTTGTAGCAAAAGGGGGGAGCCAGAGGGCCAAGTGGGAGCCCACAAGCCCCCTAGGCGCGGCTAGGGTGTGTGCCTAGTAGGCTTGTGGCCTCCTGCTCGCACCCCTCCGGTACTTCTTCAGCCTAGTATTTTTTATAAATCCCAAAAAAATCATCGTTGATTTTCGCGGCTTTTGGAGTTGCACAGAATAGGTATCTCAAACTTGCTCCTTTTTCAGGCTAGAATTCCAGCTGTCGGCATTCTCCCTCTTCATGTAAACCTTGCAAAATAAGAGAGAAAAGGCATAAGTATTGTACCGTGAAGTGTAATAACAGCCCAAAAAGCAATAAATATCAACATGAAGGCATGATGCAAAATGGACGTATCAGTGTCGTCTCAACGGATTTAGACGGTGCCCTATTTAAAGTGAATGCGACAGTTTCCAATGCATATCCCCAAAATGATAGCAGTAAATCGGTAAGAGACATCATAGATCGCACCATATCCAATAAAGTGTGATTACAACGTTCAGACACACCGTTAAGCTGCGGTGTGCCAGGCGGCGTGAGTTGTGAAACAATTCCACATTTCCTTAGGTGTGTGCCAAACTCGTGACTCAAATATTCTCCTCAACGATCAGATCGTAGAAACTTTATTTTCTTGTCACGTTGATTCTCCACCTCACTCTGAAATTCCTTGAACCTTTCAAAGGTTTCAGACTTGTGCTTCATTAAGTAGACATACACATATCTACTTAAACCATGAGTGAGGGTGAGAACATAACGATAGCCACCGCGAGCCTCAACGCTCATTGGACCGCATACATCGGTATGTATTATTTCCAATAAGTTGGCTGCTCGCTCCATTGTTCCGGAGAACGGAGTCTTGGTCATCTTACCCATGAGGCACAGTTCGCATGTGTCAAATGATTCGAAATCAAGTAACTCCAAACGTCCATCCGTATGGAGTTTCTTCATGCGCTTGACGCCGATATGACCAAGGCGGCAGTGCCACAAGTATGTGGGACTATCATTATCAACTTTACATCTTTTGACACTCACACTATGAATATGTGTAACATCACGATAGAGATTCATCAAGAATAAACCATTGACCAGCGGGGCATGACCATAAAACATACCACTCATATAAATAGAACAACCATTATTCTCATATTTAAATGAGTAGCCATCTTGCATCAAGCGAGATCCCAATACAATGTTCATGCTCAAAGCTCGTACTAAGTAAAAATTATTAAGGTTTAAAACTAATCCCGAAGGTAGATGTAGAGGTAGCATGCCGATGGCGATCACATCGACCTTGGAACCATTCCCGACGCGCATCATCACCTTGTCCTTTGCGAGCCTATGCTTGTTCCGCAGTTCGTGTTTTAAGTTGCAAATGTGAGCAACAGCACCGATATCAAATACCCATGAGCTACTACGAGCGTTGGTAAGGTACACATCAATAACATGTATATCATATATACCTTTGACGTTGTCGGCCTTCTTGTCCGCTAAGTACTTAGGGCAATTCCGCTTCCAGTGATCGGTTCCCTTGCAGTAATAACACTCAGTCTGAGGCTTGGGTCCTTTCTTTGGCTTCTTCCCGGCAACTGGTTTACGACGCGGCAATTGCTTTGCCATCTTTCTTGAAGTTCTTTTTACCCTTGCCTTTCTTGAAACTGGTGGTCTTATTCACCATCGACACTTGATGTTCTTTCTTGATTTCTACCTCCGCAGATTTCAGCATTGAATACAACTCGGGAATAGTATTTTCCATCCCTTGCATGTTGTAATTCATCACAAAGCCTTTATAGCTAGGTGGAAGCGACTGGAGGATTCTGTCAATGACCGCATCATCCGGAAGTTCAACTCCCAGCTGAGTTAAGCGGTTGTGCAACCCAGACATTCTGAGTATGTGCTCACTGACAGAACTATTCTTCTCCATCTTACAACTAAAGAACTTGTCGGAGACTTCATATCTCTCGACCCGGGCATGAGCTTGAAAAACAAGTTTCAACTCCTCGAACATCTTATATGCTCCGTGTTGCTCCAAACGCCTTTGGAGCCCCGGTTATAATCTTTAAAGGATGCCGCACTGAACCAGAGGGTAGTCATCACTCCGCAACTGCAAGGCGTTCCTAACGTCCTGGGTTGCCGCAGGAACGGGAGGATCACATAGCGGTGCATTAAGGACACATGCCTTCTTGGAAGCAGTGAGGATGAGCTTTAAGTTACGAGCCCAATCCGCATAGTTGCTCCCATCATCTTTTAGCTTGGTTTTCTCTAGGAACGCGTTGAAGTTGAATGAGGCATTTGTGTTGGCCATTGGATCTACAGTATTTGTAAAGACAATTTTAGACTAAGTTCATGATTATTAAGTTCATCTAATCAAATTACTAATGAACTCCCACTTAGATCGACATCCCTCTAGTCATCCAAGTGTTACATGATCCACGTCGACTAGCCCGTGTCCGATCATCACGTGAGACGAACTAGTCATCAATGGTGAGCATCTCCATGCTGATCGTATCAACCATACGACACATGTTCGACCTTTTGGTCTCCTGTATTCGAGGCCATGTTTGTACATGCTAGGCTCGTCGAGTCAACCTAAGTGTTTTGCGTGTGTAAACTGGCTTATACCTGTTGTATGCCAACGTTAGAATCTATCACACCCGATCATCACGTGGTGCTTCGAGACAACGATCCTTCGCAACGGTACACACTTAGGAGAACACATATCTCGAAATTTTAATGAGGGGTCATCTTATCTTTTCTACCGTCGTTCTAAGCAATAAGATGAAAAACATGATAAACATCACATGCAATCATATAGTGACATGATATGGCCAATATCATCTTGCTCCTTTGATATCCATCTTCGGGGCATGATTGTAATCTCTGGCATTAGCTAGACAAATGCTGATAACAACAAACCTTCTCGTGCAACGGCAGCAGAAGAATGCTGCTAGCACTCCTCGGCAATGAAACTAGAAGAATGTTGTTGATGGCCCACCAGCGCGTGGGTTCGCAGCAGTTTTCGAGGGTAGAGTATTCGACCCAAATTTGTTGGTTTACCAGTCGGGAGGTGAGAGTATACTATCAAGTATTAGCAGCTGAATTTGTCAGATTCAACCGCACCTGAAAGATTAGTATCTGCAAGCAAAGTAGTAGCGAGTAACGGCAGTGTAACGAGCAATAGCAACGACAAGGAACAACAGTAGTGACAGCAGTAGCAAGTAGAAATAGTAGCAAGCGACAGTAGTAGCAGCAACAACAACATATCAAAACAAGTAACATCAGTAGCAACAGTAGTAGTAGCAGCAGCAGAGCAAGACAAGTAACAGCTGTAGCAACATTAGTAGCAGCAGCAGCAGAGCAAGACAAGTAACAGCAGTAGGACAAACTCGTAGGCAATGGGTCGGTGATTTGTTTGGATGATATTCATCATGCAACAGCTATAACACGGAGAGATATGTGGCTAGCTCCCGTTCGTTAATGTGATGTAGGCATGCATTCCGTGTGTCGTCATACGTGCTTAGGGAAAATAACTTGCATGACATCTATTGTCCATCCCTCCCGTGGCAGCGGGGTCCAAAAGGAAACTACGGGATATTAAGGTTCTCCTTTTAATAAAGAACCGGACCAACGCATTAGCACTTGGTGAACACATGAACTCCTCAAACTATGGTCATCACCGGGAGTGGTTCCGGTTATTGTCACTCCGGGGTTGCCGGATCATAACACATAGTAGGTAACTACAACTTGCAAGATCGGATCTAAAACACACATATATTGGTGACAACATAATAATTTCAGATCTGAAATCATGGCACTCGGGCCCTAGTGACAAGGATTAAGCATGGAAAAGTAGTAGCAACATCAATCTCAGAACATAGTGGATACTAGGGATCAATCCCCATCAAAACTAACTCGATTACATGATAGATCTCATCCTACTCATCACTGCCCAGCAAGCCTACGAATAGATTACTCACGAACGACAAAGAGCTTCATGGAATTGGAGAGGGAAGAAGGTTGATGATGACGATGGCGACGATTTCCCCTCTCCGGAGCCCAAGACGGACTCCAGATCTGCCCTCCAGATGAAGAACAGGTGGTGGCGGCGCCTCCGTATCGAAAACGCGACGAAAACTTATCTTTTTTATTTTTTCTGGGACGAAAGGCAACTTATAGAGGTGGAATTGGGGGCGGTAGAGCCGTGTGGTCCCCACAAGCCTGCCCACCGCCACAAGGGGGTGGTGGCAGAGCAGGGGCTTGTAGCCCACTGGCCCACCCCCTAAGGTGGAACTTGGCGCAGATATTTTTGATATTTTCCAAAACTGCTCCCCGTAAATTTTCAGGACGTTTGGAGAACTTTGATTTCTGCACAAAAATAACACCAAGGCAATTCTGCTGAAAACAGCGTTAGTCCAGGTTAGTTCCATTCAAATCATGCAATTAGAGTCCAAAACAAGGGCAAAAGAGTTTGGAAAAGTAGATATGATGGAGACGTATCAACTCCCCCAAGCTTAAAACCTTGCTTGTCCTCAAGCAACTCAGTTGACAAACTGAGAGAGAAAGAAAAACTTTGACAAACTCTGTTTGATCTTGTTGTTGCAACTATGTCTAACTCATAACCAGAATTTCAGCAAGATCACAAGTTAATCACATAAGCAAATGACACAAATGTCTCACGGTAAACTAATATCAATGGCATAATCAGCTAACGAGCCAATAATAATGAGTTTCAAATACCAACACTTCAATCAAAACAAGCATGAAGCAATAGGAATAGGTGGTATCTTGCTAGCTCTTTCTGAGACCGCATAACATAAATGCAGAGCACTTTCAAAGATCAAGGGCTGACTAAACATTGCAATTTATAGCAACGAAGATCCAGTCATAGTCATACTCAATATCAATCAAAAGCAAAGCATAAAAATGACAGAGGTGCTCTCTAATTGGTGCTTATATAAGAGGAGGATCACTCGACAGGAAAATAAATAGACAGACCCTTCGCAGAGGGAAGCATTGATTTGCAGAGGTGCCAGAGCTCAAGCTTTGAGAACAGAGATAATAATTTTGGGTGGCATGCTTTCATTGTCAACGCAATGACCAAGAGTTCTCAATATCTTCCATGCTACTCATGCTATAGGTGGTTCCCAAACAGAAAAGTAAATTTTTAACTCCCCCACCACCAATCAATCACACTCCACGGCTAGCTGAATCCTCTCGTACCGTCCATACTAACATCAATCCGGGGGGAGTCTTGTTTTACAGTTAAGTTTCCGATTTAAGCGTGGAACTGGGCATTCCAAATGCCGGCCCCTTTCTCGTGAATGACTGTGAATAAACACATGTCGAGGATAACACTCCTAGCATGGAATATACCAATAGCCCTCTGTCACCACATGAGCGGTTCGGGCATGCGAAACAGATTATTTCTTGAAGGTTTAGAGAATGGCACATGCAAATTTACTTGGAACGGCAGGTAGATACCGCAAATAGGTAGGTATGGTGGACTCTCATGGAAAAACTTTTGGGTTTATGGAAGTGGATGCACAAGCAGTATTCCGCTTAGTACAAGTGAGGGCTAGCAAAAAGACTGGGAAGCGACCAACTAGAGAGCGACAACAGTCATCAAGATGCAATGAGTTTGACTAACATTGAATGCAAGCACGAACAAGATATAAAGCACCATGAACACGAACATCATAGAGGCTATGTTGATTTTGTTTCAACTACATGCATGAACATGTGCCAAGTCAAGCCACTTGAATCATTCAAAGGAGAATACCATCCTATCATACTACATCATAGTCATCTCAAAATCTATGTTGGCATTCAAGACAAACCATTATAAGCTCTCAGCTAAATAAGCATGGCATCAGAAACTATGATCTCTAAGTTGTCATTGCAAACATGGTTCTCTCACAACAAAGCTAAATCTGGGTCGACAAGCTAGTCATATTTACAAAAACAAAATAGATAGAGTTCATACCAGCTTTTCAGTCTCAGTCACTTCATCATATATCATCATTGTTGCCTTTCATTTGCACGATCGAACGATGAAAACGATAATAAGCGCATTGGACTAAGCTTAATTTGCAGGCAAACACAAAGGAGAAGACAAAATAATATGGCTCTTTGAAAGCTAAACAGGTAAGCATGCAAGAACCAATAAACATTGTAACAAATATCTTCTACCTTGACACAAAGAAAAATAAAACTATTTACACGGGAAAGCTCCCAACAAGCAAAAGAAGAAAGAAAAATCTTTTTGGGTTTTCTCAAAAGGACACAAAACAAGAAAACAAGAAAATGAAAATAAACTAGCATGGATAATACAGTGGCAAAGTGTAAACACCGGCTAACAAAGTGAAAGCATAAGCATGAATGTAAAGTTGGTGAGAACACGTACTCCCCCAAGCTTAGGCCTTTGGCCTAGATTGGTCTACTCCCATGGATGATCCTGGCGAAATCCAAAGTCATAATGGGTGTTATACAGGAGTGCTACAGCCACTGCCCGAATAGCTGCCTCGCGAAGTCGAGCAGCCGTCGCCTCCCTCTCATACTCCTCTGCCTCTTATATGGTTATGTAGTATCTTTGTTTTACCTGAAAGTCAAAGAAAGCAGGAGCAGGAAGGGTAATATGGAAAACACGCTGCCAGTTAAATATGAAGCGGTATAGGAGGGATCCATGATCTCTCTCAAGGAACTGGTAGCGTGTTAGAGCGACACGATCAAGGTAGGCTGTACGGAGAGGAGGGTCTTCTGGACGGATGGATACCCCAAGAAAATTTGCTAAGCGTGTAGCATAAACTCCACCAAAGAAATCCCCCTCACTGGCATTTTTATTCAGCCTCCTTGCTATAATAGCTCCCATATTGAAGCTCCTGTCACCTGTTAGTGCGCTCTTAAGGATACTAAGGTCAGAAGCGCATAGGTGACAATGTGCACCCTTGCCGTTAATGCACCTACCTATGAAGAGGGCAAGGTAGTGCAAGGCAGGGAAATGGATGCTTCCTATGGTGGCTTGCGTGATATTTCTGGTTTCTCCAACAGTTATACCGGAGACAAAGTCTCTAACCGAAGACTTAGGAGGATCATTAACACTACCCCAATCGGGTATCTTGCAAATCCTATTGAAATCCTCGAGTTCCACGGTATAGGATTTATCGTACAGATCAAACAGTATGGATGATTCACGGCCAGCTAAAAATTTAAATCTACGCACGAAAGAGGCAGTGAGCATAGCATACTGTTCACATTTATCTGAGAGGAATTCTTCTAACCCGGCATTGCGGACAAGTGCATCAAACTCATCCTTGAAACCTGCTCCGATCATGAACTCATCGGAAGGCCATTCACATGGTTGTACCGGTGCGTCCCTTAGTTGAAAAGGTTCGGGCTCCCAAAAAGAGAGACGAGGACCCTTCTTACTTGAGGAACCACCATGAAACTTCCTCCTGAACATAATTTCCTTATGCTGAAATTTTTGAAGTTCAAGAGAAAAGTGAATAAAGACCCACCACACCTTGTAGCAACTACCCTACTAGTGCCTAGAGACCGTATCACGCGCTAAAACTACTTGGGACCAGCTAAAATCAACATTTCTAGCTCAAGAAGAGGGTCACCAAGGTAGCAAGAATACGCGAAGGATAAAACACTAGAGCAAAAACTAATTGGACCAATGGAGGAGTCATTTACCAAGGAGTAATTTCCCCAAAACGGTTCGGAGAATGGTGCTTTGAGCAAGGAGATCTAAAATCATAGCCAAATGAGCAAGAACACGGGATTGGTTTGCGAAACAATTTTTTTTGGAGGTGGAAGAAGAGGCTGAGAGATGGAATGAGTGGAGGGGTGCCTGTGGGCCGCACAAGCTTCAACCCCGCCACCAGGGGGTTGGTGCCGGTGGCAGGGCTTGTGGCCCACTGGTCTGGCCCCTAGGCCAGCTCTCAGGCCCGGAAATTTTCAAAAATTCCAAAAAAAATCATACTAGATTTTCAGGACCATCGGAGAACTTTTATTTTCGAGGTATTTTTCTCCGGGACGCTAAAACAGAAAACAGGAAAAACTAAACTAATTCTATCATTTTTCTCCGGGACGCTAAAACAGAAAACAGGAAAAACAAAACTAATTCTATCATTTTTCTTCTAAGCAACAGAAAAGGAAAACTCAAAACAGAGGTATGTGACTCTCCGATTCATCCGTTTCATGGTCATCGAAAGAAATCCGTCAATGGGATTGATCAAGTCCTTATGACAAAACCTTCTCGAATCGCAAGAGAGAACGGAGAATTTTCGAATAGTCACTAAGTCACCTCAATGGGGATATGTATCTCCCCAACAAGCAAATCATACTTCATCTTGACACGAGGAATAGGGCATTCAAAGCTCCAAATAAGAATCGATGAAGTCTTTTCGATAGCATTGATGCAATGTACCGGATAACGTTTCTTCGGAAAGTGCACTGTGTGCTCATTACCGTTGACATGGAAAGTGACATTGCCTTTGTTGCAATCTATAACAGCCCCTGCCGTATTTAAAAAGGGTCTTCCGAGGATGATAGCCATGGCATCGTCCTCGGGGATATCCAAGATAACAAAGTCTATCAAGGTAGTGGTATTAGCAACCACAACAGGAACATCCTCGCGAACACCGATAGGGAAAGCAGTTGATTTGTCGGCCATTTGCAGAGAAATTTCAGTGGGTGTCAACTTATCCAACTCAAGTCTACGATAAAGAGAGAGTGGCATAACACTAACACTGGCTTCAAGGTCACATAAGGCAATTCTTACGTAGTTTCCTTTAATAGAGCAAGGTATAGTGGGCACTCCGGGATCACCAAGTTTCTTAGGAGTTCCACCTTTGAAAGTGTAGTTGGCAAGCATGGTGGAGATCTCAAGATCTGGTATCTTCCGTTTATTAGTCACGATATATTTCATGTACTTGGCATACAGAGACATCTTGAGCATATCAGTTAACCGCATCTGCAGAAAGACGGGTCTTATCGTCTCAACGAAGCGCTCAAAATCCTCATCATCCTTTTTCTTGGATGGCTTAGGAGGAAAGGGCATAGGTCTCTGAACCCATGGCTCTCTTTCTTTACCATGCTTCCTAGCAGTGAATTCATTCTTGTCGTATCTCTTAGGTTGTGGATTATCAGGATTAACCGTAGGTTCAATCTCCACATCCTCGTCATGGCTAGGTTGAGCATTATTGTGAACATCACTGTCCATATTGTCACTAGGTTCATGTTCATCACCTGATTGTGTTTGTGCATCAGACGCAGAAATATCATTAGGTTCTTCAGGTGTGACAGTATTTGGTGAACTGGCATGCAGGTTTCTATCATCCTTCTTCTTCTCCTTAGGATGACTAGGTGTATCAGCATTGATTCCTTGAGAATGTTGATCAATTCTCTTAGGATGACCTTCAGGATACAAAGGTTCCTGAGTCATTTTGCCTCCTCTAGTAATGACTCTGACAGAGTTGTCATTTAATTCATTGAGCAGGTCATTCTGAGCTTTAAGTACTTGTTCTACGTGAGTAGTAATCATAGAGGCATGTTTACTCAGAAGCTTCAGATCATTGACATTTCTGTCTACACAAGCACTTAGATGGCTAAGCATACGAGCACTTTGTTCCAAATGTCTGCTAACATAATCATTGAAACTCTATTGTTTGGCAACAAAGTTGTCAAATTCATCAAAGCATAGGCTAGCAGGTTTATCAAAAGGAATATCACTCTCGTCAAACCTACGCAGAGAATTCACTTCTACTACCTGTATCGGGTTATCGAGACCATGTATCTCTTCGATAGGTGGCAGATTTTTGACATCTTCAGATCTAATGCCTTTCTCTTGCATAGATTTCTTTGCTTCTTGCATATCTTCGGGACTGAGGAATAGAATACCTCTTTTCTTAGGAGTTGGCTTAGGAGGTGGTTCGGGAATAGTCCAAGCATTATCGTTGATCAAGAGGTTATTCAGTAGGGTCTCAACTTGTTCTATAGTTCGTTCCCTAAAAACACAACCGGCACAACTATCTAGGTGGTCTCTAGACGCATCGGTAAGTCCGTTATAGAGGATATCAAGTATCTCGTTCTTTTTAAGAGGGTGATCAGGCAAAGCATTCTGTAGCTGGACGAGCCTCCCCCAAGCTTGTGGAAGACTCTCTTATTGGAGTTGAGCAAACTTGTATATTTCCTGCAAGGCAGCTTGCTTCTTATGGGCAGGGAAATATTTCTCACAAAAGTAATAGACCATCTCCTGGGGACTGCGCACACATCCAGGAGCAAGAGAGGTGAACCAGACTTTAGCGTCGTCCTTTAGAGAGAAAGGAAACAGCTTAAGGATATAGTAGTGGCGGATCTTCTCCTCATTAGTGAAAAGGTTGGCTATTTCGGATAGTTTGGCAAGATGGGCTATGACCGTCTCAGACTCATAATCGTGAAAAGGATCAGATTTGACTAGAGAGATTATCTCAGGGTCGACAGAGAATTCATAATCCTTATCGGTGACAAAGATAGGCGAAGTGGCAAACTTCGGGTCATTTTTGATCCTAGCTTCCCGAGATTTTTCCTTCCACTTGAGAAGTAATTTCTCAGCGTCATAGGCATCCTTACACGCAAGAAAATCCTCAGCTATCTCTCCCTCCATAACGTAACCCTCAGGTATATCAGGCAATTCATATCTAGGAGAGCTAGATCTAGCAAAAGCAGGTTCTATCTCAATAGTATCGGTGGTTTCAGAAGCATCACGAGCATTGGTAGTAACTCTAGCAATATGAGCATCAAGGAACACTCCTAGTGGAACATCAGGCAAAGGAGTATCTCTAGCAGTATCAAGCATAGCATCATCAGGCAAAATAGCATCTCTAGCATCATCAGGCAAAGCAGTATCAAGCATAGCATCTCTAGCAGTATCAAGCATAGTATCAAGCATAGCATCTCTAGCAGTATCAGGCATAGTATCTCTAGCAGTATCAAGCATAACATCATCAGGCATAGTATCAAGCATAGCATCTCTAGCAGTAGTATCACAAGCATCATCAAGCACATGCGACATATCAAGATTTCTAGCAGGAGGTGATGTCGCAAACTTACTCATAACTGAAGGTGAATCAAGTGCAGAGCTAGATGGCAATTCCTTACCTCCCCTCGTAGTTGAGGGCAAGACTTTGGTCTTCGGGTCCTTCAAATTCTTCATAGTGATCAGCAGATATAAATCCCAAGTGACTCAAAGAATATAGCAATACCTCCCAGGCAACGGTGCCAGAAAAATGATGATTGCATTCTCTGGCGTTAGCTAGACGAATGCTGATGACAACAAACCTTCTCCTGCAACGGCACCAGAAGAATGCTGCTAGCACTCGCCGACAATGAAACTAGAAGAATGTTGTTGATGGCCCACCAACGCGTGGGTTCGCAACAGTTTTCGAGGGTAGAGTATTCGACCCAAATTTGTTGGTTTACTAGTCGGGAGGTGAGAGTATACTCTCAAGTATTAGCAGCTGAATTTGTCAGATTCAACCGCACCTGAAAGATTAGTATCTGCAAGCAAAGTAGTAACAACAAAGTAGCGAGTAACGACAGTGTAACAAGCAATAGCAACGGCAAGGAACAACAGTAGTGACAGTAGTAGCAAGTAGCAACAGTAGCAAGAGACAGTAATAGCAACAGTAGTAGCAGCAGCAACAACAGATCAAAACAAGTAACAGCAGTAGCAACAGTAGTAGCAGCAGCAGCAGAGCAAGACAAGTAACAACTATAGCAATAGTAGTAGTAGAAGCAGGAGAGCAAGACAAGTAACAGCAGTAGGACAAACTCGTAGGCAATGGGTCGGTGATTTGTTTGGATGATATTCATCATGCAACAACTATAACACGGAGAGATATGTGGCTAGCTCCCGTTCGTCAATGTGATGTGGCATGCATTCCGTGTGTCTTCATACGTGCTTAGGGAAAAGAACTTGCATGACATCTATTGTCCATCCCTCCCGTGGCAGCAGGTCCAAAAGGAAACTACGGGATATTAAGGTTCTCCTTTTAATAAAGAACCGGACCAACGCATTAGCACTTGGTGAACACATGAACTCCTCAAACTATGGTCATCACCGGGAGTGGTTCCGGTTATTGTCACTCCGGGGTTGCCGGATCATAACACATAGTAGGTAACTACAACTTGCAAGATCGGATCTAAAACACACATATATTGGTGACAACATAATTATTTCAGATCTGAAATCATGGCACTCGGGCCCTAGTGACAAGCATTAAGCATGGCAAAGTAGTAGCAACATCAATCTCAGAACATAGTGGATACTAGGGATCAATCCCCATCAAAACTAACTCGATTACATGATAGGTCTCATCCTACTCATCACCGCCCAGCGAGCCTATGAATAGATTACTCACGAACGACGAAGAGCTTCATGGAATTGGAGAGGGAAGAAGGTTGATGATGACGATGGCGACGATTTCCCCTCTCCGGAGCCCAAGACGGACTCCAGATTTTCCCTCCAGATGAAGAACAAGTGGTGGCGGCGCCTCCGTATCGAAAACGCGACGAAAACTTATCTTTTTTATTTTCTATGGGACGAAAGGCAACTTATAGAGCTGGAATTGGGGGCGGTAGAGCCGTGTGGCCCCCACAAACCTGCCCACCGCCACCAGGGGGGTGGCGGCGGAGCAGGGGCTTGTGGCCCTCTGGCCCACCCCCTGAGGTGGAACTTGGCGCAGATATTTTTGATATTTTCCAAAACTGCTCCCCGTAAATTTTCAGGACGTTTGGAGAACTTTGATTTCTGCACAAAAATAACACCAAGGCAATTCTGCTGAAAACAATGTCAGTCCAGGTTAGTTCCATTCAAATCATGCAAATTAGAGTCCAAAGCAAGGGCAAAAGAGTTTGGAAAAGTAGATACGATGGAGACGTATCAGGGCACCATGATCATCTGTGTCACCGGCATGACACCATGATTTCCATCATTGTGTCTCCGTGAAGTCATCACGCCAACTATTACTTCTACTACTATAGCTAAAGTTTAGCAATAAATCAAAGTAATCACATGGCGTTGCATATCACACAATAAATTAAGACAACTCCTATGGCTCCTGCCGGTTGTCATACTCATCGACATGCAAGTCATGAATCTTATTACAAGAACATGATCAATCTCATACATCACATATGTAACATCACATCCTTTTGGCCATATCACATAACATAGCATACCCTGCAAAAACAAGTTAGACGTCCTGTAATTGTTGTTGGAAGTTTTACGTGGTTGATTAGGGTTTCTAGCAAGAACGCTTCTTACCTACGTGACAGGCACAACGTTGATATGCCAATGCTATTTACCCTTCATAAGGATCCTCTTCATCGAATCCGAACCGACTAAGGTGGGAGAGACATACACCCTCTAGCCACCTTACGCAACAAGTGCATGTCGGTCGGTGGAACCAGTCTCACGTAAGAGTATGTGTAAAGTCAGTCCGGGCCGCTTCATCCCAGGATGCCACCGAATCAAGATAAGACTAGTAACGAGAAGCAATTGATAAATAAGCACACACAACTTTTTTGTTCTACTCGTGCATAGAATCTACGCATAGAACCTTGGCTCGGATGCCACTGTTGGGGAACGTAGTAATTTGAAAAATTTCCTACGTCACACAAGGATCTATCTATGGAGAAACCAGCAACGAACAAAGGGTAGAGCATCTTCATACCTCTGAAGATCGCTAAGCGGAAGCATTGCTAAAACGCGGTTAATGGAGTCATACTCACAGCGATTCAGATCGTGGTGGATTCCAATCTATGCGTTGAACAACTGCGCCTCCGTGTTCAACACACGTGCAACCCAGTGATGTCTCCAACACCTTTATCCAGTAAGGAGGGAGGAGAGGTTGAGGAAGAGCTCCGGCAGCATGCCGTCATGGTGACGGTGGAGCTGTGTGGAACTCCGACAAGGCTTCGCCAAGCACTACAGAGGACAACGACGAGGAGGAGTAGGGTTGCGCCATGAAGAGAGGCAATTGTGTCTCAAAACAGCCCCAAACCCTCCACTATATATAGGAGGAGAGGGAGGAGGGTGCCCATCAAGGGGTGCGGCAACCCATCTAGGGCAAGGGGCGGCGGCCAAGGGTGGAGGAGGTGCCCTAGGGTTGGCCTTGGGCCCAAATGTGCCCCTCCACGCCTAGGGTTTTGCCCCACTCCACCCCTTGTGCGCCTTAGGCCCTTGGTGGTGGCGCACCAGCCCACCCAGGGGTTGGTTCCCATCCACTTTTGGCTCATGTAGCATTTCGGGGCTGGTGGCCCTTCCCGGTGGACCCCCGGAACCCTTCCGGTGGTCCCGGTACATTACTGGTGTCGCTCGAAACACTTCCGGCGGTCAAATCCTCACTTCCTATATATGAGTCTTTACCTCCGGTGTTGGAAATATGCCCTAGAGGCAATAATAAATTAGTTATTTTTATATTTCTTTGTTCATGATAATCGTTTATTATCCATGCTATAATTGTATTGATTGGAAACTCAAATACATGTGTGAATACATAGACAAAACACTGTCCCTAGTGAGCCTCTAGTTGACTAGCTCGTTGATCAAAGATGGTCAAGGTTTCCTGGTCATAGACAAGTGTTGTCACTTGATAACGGGATTACGTCATTAGGAGAATGATATCATGGACAAGACCCAAACTATGAATGTAGCGTATGATCGTGTCAGTTTATTGTTACTGTTTTCTGCATGTCAATGTATCTGTTCCTATGACCATGAGATCATGCAACTCCCGGACACCACAGGAATACCTTGTGTGTTATCAAATGTTGCAACGTAACAGGGTGACTATAAAAGTGCTCTATAGGTATCTCCAAAGGTGTTTGTTGGGTTGGCATGGATCAAGACTGGGATTTATCACTCCGTGTGACGGAGAGGTATCTCTGAAGATCACATACCTCTGAAGATCGCTAAGCGGAAGCATTGCTAAAACGCGGTTAATGGATTCGTACTCACAGCGATTCAGATCGTGGTGGATTCCAATCTATGCGTTGAACAACGGCGCCTCCGCGTTCAACACACGTGCAACCCAGTGATGTCTCCAACGCCTTGATCCAGTAAGGAGGGAGGAGAGGTTGAGGGAGAGCTCCGGCAGCATGCCGTCGTGGTGACGGTGGAGCTGTGTGGAACTCCGACAAGGCTTCGCCAAGCACTACGGAGGACAACGACGAGGAGGAGTAGGGTTGCGCCGTGAAGAGAGGCAATTGTGTCTCAAAACATCCCCAAACCCTCCACTATATATAGGAGGAGAGGGAGGAGGGTGCCCATCAAGGGGTGCGACAACCCATCTAGGGCAAGGGGCGGCGGCCAAGGGTGGAGGAGGTGCCCTAGGGTTGGCCTTGGGCCCAAATGTGCCCCTCCACGCCTAGGGTTTTGCCCCACTCCACCCCTTGTGCGCCTTAGGCCCTTAGTGGTGGCGCACCAGCCCACCTAGGGGTTGTTTCCCATCCACTTTTGGCCCATGTAGCATTTCGGGGCTGGTGGCCCTTCCCGGTGGACCCCCGGAACCCTTCCGGTGGTCCTGGTACATTACCGGTGTCGCTCGAGACACTTCCGGCGGTCAAATCCTCACTTCCTATATATGAATCTTTACCACCGGTGTTGGAAACATGCCCTAGAGGCAATAATAAATTAGTTATTTTTATATTTCTTTGTTCATGATAATCGTTTATTATCCATGCTATAATTGTATTGATTGGAAACTCAAATACATGTGTGAATACATAGACAAAACACTGTCCCTAGTGAGCCTCTAGTTGACTAGCTCGTTGATCAAAGATGGTCAAGGTTTCCTGGCCATAGACAAGTGTTGTCACTTGATAACGGGATTACGTCATTAGGAGAATGATATCATGGACAAGACCCAAACTATGAACGTAGTGTATGATCGTATCAGTTTATTGCTACTGTTTTCTGCATGTCAATGTATCTGTTCCTATGACCATGAGATCATGCAACTCCCGGACACCACAGGAATACCTTGTGTGTTATCAAATGTTGCAACGTAACAGGGTGACTATAAAAGTGCTCTATAGGTATCTCCAAAGGTGTTTGTTGGGTTGGCATGGATCAAAACTGGGATTTATCACTCCGTGTGACGGAGAGGTATCTCGGGGCCCACTCGGTAATAAAGCATCACAATAAGCTTTGCAAGCAATGTGACTAAGAAGTTAGTCACGGGATCTTGTATTATAGAATGAGTAAAGATACTTGCCGATAACAAGATTGAACTAGGTATATAGATACCGACGATCGAATCTCGGGCAAGTAACATACCGAAGGACAAAGGGAACGTCATACGGGATTATGTGAATCCTTGACATAGAGGTTGAACCGACAGAGATCTTCGTAGAATATGTAGGAGCCAATATGGAAATCCAGGACCCGCTATTGGTTATTGACCGATGAGTGTCTCAGGTCATGTCTACATAGTTCTCGAACCCGCAGGGTCTCCACACTTAAGGTTCGTCGACATTTTGGTATAGTTGAATTATAGGTGTTGGTGAATGAAGGTTGTTCGGAGTCCCGGATGATATCCAGGACATCACGAGGAGTTCTGGAATGGTCCGGAAATGAAGATTGATATATAGTAAGTTGGTATTTGGATTTCGGAAAGGTTTCGGGCATTACCGGTAGTGTGCGTGGAGTGACAAATGGGTTCCGGGGGTGCACCTAGTGGGCCCACCACTCCCTGAGATAGCCACATCGACTTTGGGGTGGCGCGACAACCCCTGGTGGTCTGTCCAATCAACCAAAGAAGGCCCATGAGGAAACAGGTGGAAAATCCAAAAGAGGTGGACAAGTGGGAAAGGGGTCCTTCTCCAAGTGGAAATGGAGGACTCTTCCCTCCTAGCTTCGGCCGAGCCAAGGGAGGCTTCCGTTGGTGGGCAAGACTCCTCCCTCCTTCCTTCTATATATACTAGAGTTTTTTAGGGTTTTTGCACATAATTTTCAGCCACGTGGTACCCTCTCCTCTAGATCGTAGTTCTTCCTCTAAATCGGTTTTCAGAAGTGCTTAGGCGAAGCCTTGCTGGAATAGATCCACGACCACCACCACCACCACCATGCCGCCGTGCTGGAGAACTCATCTAGCTCTCCGCCCCTCTTAGTAGATCAAGAAGGCGGGGATCGTCATCAAGCTATACGTGTGCTGAATGCGGAGGTGTCGTCCGTTCGGCACTAGATCGGGATGGATCTTGATGGGATCGCGGGACAGATCGTGATGAGATCTCGGGACGGGTTGTGATTTGGATCGCGACGATGTTCCACTACATGAACCGCGTTATATACGCTTCCGCTTAGCAATCTACAAGGATATGAGAATTATGCCCTAGAGGCAATGTTAAATAAGTTATTATTATAATTCCTGTATCAAGATAATCGTTTATTATCCATGCTATAATTGTATTGAATGAGAACTTAGATACATGTGTGGATACATAGACAAAACACTGTCCCTAGCAAGCCTCTAGTTGGCTAGCCAGTTGACCAAGGATAGTCAAGGTCTTCTGACTATGTACAAGGTGTTGTTGCTTGATAACTCGATCACATCATTGGGTGAATCATGTGATGGACTAGACCCATACTAATGAACGTAGCATGTTGATCATGTCATTTTGTTGCTACTGTTTTCTGTGTGTCAAGTATTTATTCCTATGACCATGAGATCATATAACTCACTGGCACCGGAGAAATGCCTTGTGTGTATCAAACGTCACAACGTAACTGGGTGACTATACAGATGCTCTAGAGGTATCTCCGTGTGACGGAGAGGTATCTCGGGGCCCACTCGGTAATACAACATCACACACAAGCCCTGCAAGCAATGTGACTTAGTGTAAGTCATGCGATCTTGTATTACTGAACGAGTAAAGAGACTTGTCGATAAACGAGATTGAAATAGGTATGCGGATACTGACGATCGAATCTCGGGCAAGTAACATACCGAAGGACAAAGGGAATGACATACTGGATTATATGAATCCTTGGCACTGAGGTTCAATCGATAAGATCTTCGTAGAATATGTAGTATCCAATATGGGCATCCAGGTCCCGTTGTTGGATATTGACCGAGGAGTCCCTCGGGTCATGTCTACATAGTTCTCGAACCCGCATGATCTGCACGCTTAAGGTTCGGCGATGTTTTATGCGTATTTGAGTTATATGGTTGGTTACCGAATGTTGTTCGGAGTCCCGTATGAGATCATGGACGTCACGAGGGTTTCCGGAATGGTCCGGAAACGAAGATTGATATATAGGATGACCTCATTTGATTACCACAAGCTACATCAGAGTCACAACAGTACAATACATAATCATCATGAATAAGAGCAGGGTCCGACTACGGACGAAAACAAATGAGAAAAGAAGTACGATGTCCATCCTTGCTATCCCAGGCTGCCGGCCTGGAACCCATCCTAGATCGATGAAGAAGAAGAATAAGAAACTCCAAATGAACAATCATCGCGCTCACGTCAAGTAACGTTTACCTGTACCTGCAACTGATGTTGTAGTAATCTGTGAGCCACAAGGGACTCAGCAATCTCATTTCCAAAGGTATCAAGACTAGCAAATCTTAATGGGCGAGGTAAGGTTAAGTGGTGAGGTTGCAGCAGTGACTAAGCATATGTTTGGTGGGTAACTTACGAGTAGAAGAATAAAGAGGGGGATGATCTACGCATAACGGACGTGAACTACTGATGATCAAATGAATGATCGTGAACACCTACCTACGTAAGACATAACCCCACCATGTCCTCGATCGGAGAAGGAACTCACGAAGAGACAGTCACGGTTACGCACACAGTTGGCAAGTTTTAATTAAGTTAACTTCAAGTTATCTAGAACGAGTGTTAAACAAAGTTTCCACGTTGCCACATAACCGCGGGCACGGCTTTACGAAAAGATTTAACCCCGCAGGGGTGCTCCAACTAGTCCATCACAAATTACCACAAGCCGCATAGAAATCCTCGATCACGAAGCTCGCGATCTCGTCGGACTCCTTAGTGGAAAACCTCAACTCTGAGATTACCCAAAGCATCACCGGAATCCCGATGCACAAGATATCTCACCAAAGGTAAAACTAATCCAGCAAGGCCGCCCGACGTGTCGACGATCCCGATAGGAGCCGCGTATCTCGTTCTCAGGACACGACGGATGAGCGATGGTTACCACGCCAAACGCCGAGTTGCCCCGGGTAGCGTTAGTAAGTTGCTCTGTTTTGGACCAGCACCATCAGCACTGGCCCTCCCTGTATTATGTAGAATTACTCCTCGGGTAGCGCTAACTCCCTATGCATTTCAGTTTAACAGAATTATTATGTTGGGCAAATGTAGTACCAATGTTGGGCCTTGCCAGACCAGCTTTAATCTAAAATGAATTATCAAGGGGGTCCCCATAACAACCCCGATCGTGTTAGGAGCGCTCAATTATGGAACATAACACCAGTAGCCGAAACTAAGGGGGCAAAGGTGGAACAAAACACCAGGCTAGAAAGGCCGAGCCTTCCACCTTTTACCAAGTATATAGGTGCATTAAATTAAATAGCATTAATATGGGTGATATAACAAGGAACCCATGTAATCACATGGTAGCAACTGCACCCGCAACTAGCAACGCTAACACAAGGTTAAGCAAGCGGTAACATAGCCAATCAGTGGTTTGCTAGGTTGAACAGGTTGAGAGTTTTCATGGCATTGTTGAGAGGCTGATATTTAACATGTGGTAGGCAACGAGACATAATCGATAGAAGTGGTAAAACTAGCATGGCAATGATAGTAATGGTATATGGGGAAATGGTCATCTTGCCTGAGATCTCGCTTGGAAGAAGGATGACTCCGAGAAACAGACGAACCGATGTAGTCGAACGGGTCCTCACAATCCGACACGCTTGCAGAAATCTATCAAGACGAAGCAAACCAGAAACAAGAATCAACACACGATATTCACCACACGATGCACAACACAAATGATGCATGAGCAGCTGAATACATGCAAGTCACGGCATGGCAATTCACAACACTCAAACACTACACATTAAGTGAAGTTCAATATGCAACGAGTTGCACATTGACGAAACTCCACGTTTATTTATTTAGTTCTATCCCAATTAGATACACGACGATATTAAATGTTGTTAAACACGTCAAGAGGTGAAGCGTAATTAAACTACCTATCTAGGGATTTTAAATGAGGTCGGAAATGACATATAGCACCTCCGAGAGGACCTCACATGTTAATTTACAATTCTGTCCAGATCTGAACTAACACGTTTAATTAGTTGTTAAACAGCAAAACAAATAGGTTCATGTGATTCTACGCGTCGCTACAATCAATTTACACATAGAGAACATCTCCAACGGAGCTATGAATCAAATGATACGACCACCGCAAGATATGATGGCATGAATGCAAAATGTGTGCAACGGCGGTCACGAACACTTCAAAACATACAACCAGCAAGATAAAATGAAACTACACGAGATTCTAAGCAAGTTTCATATAGGACACGGTCAAAACGGAGCTACGGTTCAACAACTACGAGCAAAACAAGAAATCACTATAATCTGCCAAAATCAGCCACATAGCATTTTCTACACCCCACAACTACGAGCTACTCAACTTCAATAAACTCAACCAAGGCATGAGACGAAAGAGGGAAAGAAGCACTACAACATACAACTAACAACAACTAGCATGGGAGCATGGATCACTAGGAAAAGAAGTCACAAAATGGCTTCTCACACACAGTTTCAGACTTAGTGAAAATAGCAGTTTATGAAGCTGCAGTTTTCGATCTGAAGGCATATTGACAGCAGCAAAACCATAAGCTACAGGACTCCAAATGGCATGAAAATTCGCAGCGTGCTAGAGAATCCTAAAGTCTACAACTAACTCCATTGCACCGACCTCAAAAGAGCTACAGAACGCAAGATACACTCTTGCAAAGACAACAACAAAACATAACAGATTCCAGACTTAGAAATATTTCAGCATCTCCAAATCAGCACTATTTTCTAGCAACTTGAGAGCAAGAAAACCACACCTAAACATGGATTCTATTGCAACCAAAATTACCAGGGGCTAGACTAAACATCCAAGATCAACTCTCTAGTTGACAACTCCTTCAAACGAAGCACAGAATAAATCCTACGAAATAGACAAGAGGGCAACATGGCAAAATATCGCGCGAACTAACTTATTCAAAAGGTAAAACTAAATGCACAGAAAAATCCTATGGATTTTTCTATCCCGAAAACATATATAACATGTTGGGTTGCAACACAAAAATATTGCCACACGTAATTGCGAGAATAGGTCCACGACACGGTAAAATAAACTAGCGTCGGAAACATACACGCAAAAATACCAACGTCTACTCTAAAATACATGGAAAAGTGGTTCCTAAAATATGGACATTTTATCTACGACATTCGAGCAATCCGGACACGTGCAAAAAATAAATACGGGACGCAAACATAATAGGACAGCACGTAAAACTATGCATTTGGCACGTCAAACTAAGTCAAACAATTATGCAAGTTGCAAAATCGTATTCTACGCGAGATTCTACACAAAAACCATATGCTACACGTCGCGATCCGACTTACGGATTAAAATATACGGGCATTTATATATTCGTTGATTTTCTGGAATTTATATAATTCCAAAAATCAACCTAAATTAACTAACGGGCCTAACAGGGGGCGCATCTTAGCAAATCTCGCCTCGGGCGAGGAAAGTGACTCGGGCGGGGGCTCTCACCTTGCGGGCCTTGGCCCAGGAACGGGGAGGCGACCTGGCCGAGGGCGCCAACTTGGCCTGCCACGAGGTGGAGCGGGTGGGTCGAAGGGGAGCTGCGGCGGCTGCTGGGGCGCGCCAGCTGGGCCGCTGCGGAGGCCGCTGGGGCGCCCTGGACTGGGCCGGCTGCAACAGCCGACGGGGCCGAGCCGAGCAGTTGGTGGTGCCTCTACTGGGCGTTGTTCTCCTCGTCGTGCCCGAGGGCATGAGCCTGGCGGCGGCCGACGACGAGCACGAGGTGAGGCAGGGGCTCGGCACCGACAGAGGAGGCCGAGGGACGGCGGGACCGACGGGGGGAGTTGGATCCAGCGCGGGAGCCTCCGGGCGGCCGACGAGGCCCCGGTAGGAGCTCGTGAGGGGCTGGTTCGAGGAGGCGTTCCCGGCGCCGCTGCGGGGGCCGGGAGGCACCGAAGGCGGCCGGAGGGAGGAGGATGCGCAGCCCTCGGCTGGCGGAGCGGCGGGGAGCTCACTGTTGCAGGGTCGCCGGCGCGGAAGGAGGCGGCGGCCGACGGGGAAGGCGCGGGAGGCTCGGGCACGGAAGTAGGGAGCTCGGGGCTGCTCGACCGAATGACGGCGACGCGCACATGGGCCTGCCCGGGCCCGATCTGGGCTCGGCAGGCTAGCGGCGGCTGGGGCTGGTGGGAGGAGAGAGAGTGAGGGGGAATTAGGGTTTCGGGGGGTAGGTGGCACGGATTTCCAAGGTAGGAGGAGAGGGGGCTGTCTAAAAATACCCGGGGGCTATTTATAGACAAATGGGGGGGGGGTAGGTTTAGCGAAATTTCGCCCCGGTTTCAACCGCGCGGTCGGATTCGACTAATCCGAACGCGGGAACGGGTAAGTGGCCGTGTAGAGTAGTTATCCACAGACGAGAGGGAAAGCGGGCGACTCGGCAATGTATTTTAAAACACCGACAAACGTCCAACGAATAACTGAAGACGGTGCCGCTACGGTCGACCGTTCGGGTACCAGACATAGTACGATTGCGACGAAACTTGACACGAGGCCTACCTATATTAAAATAAGACCGCACGTAAAATCTCAACCCAATGAGAGAAAGTTTTCAACACACTTTTAAAAACAAGGATTTGACGATGCCGCGGGCGCGTGCGTGTGTGGTCGGGCTCAGAACGGACAACGACGAGAACCGGCAACTAACAACGGATGCAAGTTTTGAAAACTGGCGGCAACGGGATGCCGATGCAATGCTGATGATGCGAATGATGCGATGATGATGCGACAAATAAAAATAACCACACGACGAAAACGGAATAGAAGGGGAATCTTCTGGAACGTCGGCATCGGGCTGTCACAAGCGGCCCGTACCAACTTTACTCGTGCGCTTACGAGAGACCGGTTTCATCGACTCACATGCAACTTGTTGCGTAAATATGACTGGTGGGTGTCTGTTTCTTCAACTTTAGTTGAATCGGATTTGACCGAGGCGGTCCTTGGAGAAGGTTAAATAGCAATTTGCATATCACCGTTGTGGCTTTGCGTAAGTAAGATGCGAGCATACTAGATACCCATAACAGCCACATAAAACATGCAACAACAAATTAGAGGACGTCTAACTTGTTTTTGCAGGGTATGCATGTGATGTGATATGGCCAAGGACATGATATGATATATTGGATGTATGAGATGATCATGTTGTAATAATTAAATATCGACTTGCACGTCAATGCTACGACAACCGGCAGGAGCCATAGGGTTGTCTTTAAACTAACGTTTGTGGTTGCAGATGTTTTTACTATATCGCTAGGTTGTAACTTTAGTAGTAATAGCATAGATAGCGTGGCAACCTCGATGGCAGCACGATGATGGAGATCATGGTGCGGCGACGGTGATGATGGAGATCATGCCGGTGCTTTGGTGATGGAGATCAAGAAGCACAAGTTCATGGCCATATCATGTCACTTATGATATGCATGTGATGTTAATCCTTTTATGCACCTTGTTTTGCTTAGGATGACGGTAGCATTATAAAGTGATCCCTTACTAAAATTTCAAGATAAAATTGTGTTCGCCCCGACTGTGCACCGTTGCGACAGTTCGTCGTTTCGAGACACCACATGATGATCGGGTGTGATAGACTCAACGTTCACATACAACGGGTGCAAAAGAGTTGCACACGCGGAACACTCGAGTTAAACTTGACGAGCCTAGCATGTAGAGACATGGCCTCGGAACACAAGAGATCGAAAGGTCGAGCATGAATCATATAGTTGATATGATCAACATGGAGATGTTCACCATTGAAGCTAAACTCAACTCACGTGATGATCGGACTTGAGTTAGTGGATCTGGATCATGCGCCACTCGAATGACTAGAGGGATGTCTATTTGAGTGGGAGTTCTTAAGTAATATGATTAATTGAACTTTTTATAATGAACATAGTCAAAAGGTCTTTGCAAATTATGTTGTAGCTTGCGTTGTAGCTCTACCATTTTAGATATGTTTCTAGAGAAAATTTAGTTGAAAGTTGATAGTAGCAATTATGCGTACTAGGTCCGTAAACTGAGGATTGTCCTCATTGTTGCGCAGAAGGCTTATGTCCTTAATGCACCGCTCGGTGTGCTGAACCTCGAGCGTCGTCTGTGGATGTTGCGAACATCTGACATACATGTTTTTTATGACTACGTGATAGTTGAGTGCGTAATGCTTAACGACTTAGAATTAAGGCGCCGAAGACGTTTTGAACGTCACGGAACATATGAGATGTTCCAAGAGATGAAATTGGGATTTCATGCTCGTGCCCTTGTTGAGAGGTATGAGACCTCCGACAAGATTCTTTGTCTGCAAAGTATGGGAGAAAAGCTCAACCATTGAGCATGTGCTCAGATTGTTTGAGTGCTATGATCGCTTGAATCGAGTGGGAGTTGATCTTCTCGATGAGATAGTGATGGTTCTCCAAAGTCACTTCCACCAAGCTACTAGAGCTTCGTGATGAACTATAACATATCAAGGATAAATATGATGATCCTTGAGCTATTCGTGATGTTTGATACCGCGAAAGTAGAAATCAAGTAGGAGCATCAATTGTTGATGGCTAGTAAAACCACTGGTTTCAAGAAGGGCAAGGGCAAGAAGGGATACTTCATGAAACGGCAAACCAGCTGCTTCTCTAGTGAAGAGACCCAAGGTTGAACCCAAACCCGAGACTAAGTGCTTCTGTAATGAGGGGAACAGTCACTAAAGAGGAACTACCCTAGATACCTGGTAGATGAGAAGGCTGGCAAAGTCGACAAATGTATATTGGATATACATGATATTAATGTATACTTTACTAGTACTCCTAGTAGCATCATGGTATTATATACTAGTTCGGTTGCTAAGTGTTAGTAACTCGAAATAAAAGCTACGGAATAAACGGAGACTGTCTAAAGGCGAGGTGACGATATGTTTTGGAAGTGTTTGCAAGGTTGATGTGATCAAACATCGCACGCTCCCTCTACCATCAGGATTAGTGTTGAACCTAAATAAATGTTATTTGGTGTTTTCATTGAGCATGGACATGATTAGATCATGTTTATTGCAATACGATTATTCATTTAAAGAGAATAATGGTTATTCTATTTGCTTGAATAAATACCTTCAATGGTTTATTGAATCTCGATCGTAGTGATACACATGTTCATGATATTGTTGCCAAAAGAAAGTAGTAATGATAGTACCACTTACTTGTGGCACTGCTGCTTGAGTCATATTGGTGTAAAACGCATGAAGAAGCTCCATACTGATGGATCTTTGGACTCACTCGTTTTTGAATCATTTGAGACATGCGAACCATGCCTATTGGTGTAAACGTATGAAGAAACTCCATGCAGATGGATTGTTTAGATTCACTTCATTTTGAATCACTTGAGACATTCAAATCATACCACATGGGAAAGATGACTGAAGGCCTTGTTTTTCAGGGAGATGGAACAAGAAAGTAACTTATTGGAAGTAATACATTTTGATGTATGCAGTCCAATGAGTGATTAGGCACGCACTGTATATCATTATGTTCGTACTTCATAGATGATTTGAGTAGATACAATGTATTTGCTTGATGAAACACACTTCTGAATTATTGAAAGGTCCATGTAAATCCAAAGTGAAGTTGAAGATCGTCGTGACAAGAGGATAAAAGGTTTACGATATGATCATAGAGATGAATATCCGAGTTACGAGTTTGGTACACAATTAAGACAATGTGAAAATTGTTTCACATCTCATGCCACCTAAAACACCATAGTGTGATGGTGTGTCTGAACGTCATAGTCGCATCCTATTTGATATGGTGCATACTATGATGTCTCTTATCAAATTACCACTATCATTTATGGGTTATGCATTAGAGCCAACCACATTCACTTTAAATAGGGCACCACGTAATTCCGTTGAGATGACACCGTATGAACTATGGTTTGGGGAAACCTAAGCTGTCGTTTCTTAAAAGTTTGGGGCTGCGACGCGTATGTGAAAAAGTTTCAACGTAATAAGCTCGAACCCAAAGAGGATAAATGCATCTTCATAGGACACCCAAAACAGTTGGGTATACCTCATATACCAGGTCCGGAAGCAAAGTGTTTGTTTCTAGAAATGGGTCCTTTCTCGAGAAAAGGTTTCTCTCGAAAAAATTGAGTGGAAGGATGGTGGAAACTTGATGAGGTTATTGAACCGTCACTTCAACCAGAGTGTAGCAGGGAGCAGGAAGTTGTTCCTGAGGCGCCTATACCAATTGAAGTGGAAGCTGATGATAGTGATCATGAAGCTTCAGATCAAGTTACTACAAAACTCGTAGGTCGACAAGGTCACGTACTGCTCCAGAATGGTACGGTAACCCTGTCTTGGAGGTCATGTTGTTGGACAACAATGAACCTACAAGTTGTGGAGAAGCGATGGTGGGCCCGGATTCTGACAAATGGCTGGGGGCCATGAAATCCGAGAGAGGATCCATGTATGAAAACAAAGTGTGGACTTTGGAAGAACGACTTGATGGTCATAAGACTGTTAAGTACATATGGATCTTTAAAAGCGAGACACACGATGATGGTGAAAAGTCACAGTTAAGAAAGCTCGATTTGTCGCAAAGATGTTATCGACAAATTCAAGGAGTTGACTATGATGAGGCTTTCTCACTCGTAGCGATGCTAAAAGTCTGTTGGAATTATGTTAGCAGTTGCTGCATTATTTATGAAATCTTGCAGATAGGATGTCAAAACATTGTTTCCTCGCCGGTTTCCTTGAGGAAAGGTTGTATGTGATACAACCAAAAGGTTTTGTCGATCCTAAGGATGCTAACAAGTATGCAAGCTCCAGCGATCCTTCTATGGTATGGAGCAAGCATCTCGGAGTTGGAATATACGCTTTGATGAGGTGATAAAAAAATTGGGTTTATACAAGGTTTGTGAGAAACTTGTATTTCCAAATAAGTGAGTGGGAGCACTATAGAATTTCTGATGAGTATATGTGGTAGACATATTGTTGATCAGAAATAATGTAGAATTTCTGGAAAGCATAAAGGGTTGTTTGAAAGGTGTTTTTCAAAGGAAAACCTGGATTAAGTTGCTTGAACATTGAGCATCAAGATCTATGGAGATAGATCAAAGCGCTTAATAGAACTTCCAACGAAATGCATGCCGTGACAAGTTTTTGAAGGAGTTCAAAATAGATCGGCAAAGAAGGAGTTCTTGGCTGTGTTGTAAGGCGGGAATTTGAGTAAGACTCAAAGCTCGACCACGGCAGAAGAAAGAGAATGGATGAAGGTCGTCCCCTATGCATTAGCAGTAGGCTCTATAGTATGCTATGCTGTGTACCGCACATGATGTGTGCCTTGCCATGAATCTGTGAAGGGGTACCGAAGTGATCCAGGAATGGATTAGTGGACATCGATCAAAAGTTATCCTTAGTAACTTGTGGACTAAGGAATTTTCTCGATTATGGAGGTGATAAAAGAGTTCGTCGTAAAGAGTTACGTCGACGCAAGCTTTGACACTAATCCGGATGACTCCGAGTAGTAAACCGGATTCGTATAGTGGAGTAGTCATTTGGAATAGTTCCAAATGGCACATGGTAGGAGCATCTATAGGATGACATAGAGATTTGTAAAGCACACACGGATCTGAAAGGTTTAGACCTGTTGACTAAAAACCTCTCTCACAAGAAAGACATGATCAAACCCGATAATTCTATGGGTGTTAGATTCATTGCAATCATATAGTGATGTGAACTAGATTATTGACTCTAGTGCAAGTGGGAGACTGTTGGAAATATTCCCTAGAGGCAATAATAAATTAGTTATTATTATATTTCTTTGTTCATGATAATCGTTTATTATCCATGCTATAATTCTATTGATTGGAAACTCAAATACATGTGTGGATACATAGACAAAACACTGTCCCTAGTGAGCCTCTAGTTGACTGGCTCATTGATCAAAGATGGTCAAGGTTTCCTGGAAATAGACAAGTGTTGTCACTAGATAACGGGATCACATCATTAGGAGCTTGATGTGATGGGGAAGACCCAAACTATGAACATAGCATATGAGCTTGTCAGTTTATTGCTACTATTTTCTGCATGTCAATGTATCTGTTCCGATGACCATGAGATCATGCAACTCCCAGATACCGGAGGAATGCCTTGTGTGTTATCAAACGTGGCAACGTAACTGGGTAACTATAAAGGTGCTCTACAGGTATCTCCAAAGGTGTCTGTTGGGTTGGCATGTATCAAGACTGGGATTTGTCACTCCGTGTGACGGAGAGGTATCTCGGGGCCCACTCGGTAATACAACATCACAATAAGCCTTGCAAGCAATGTGACTAATAAGTTAGTCATGGGATCTTCTATTACAGAACGAGTAAAGAGACTTGCATGTAACGAGATTGAACTAGGTATAGAGATACCGACGATCGAATCTTGGGCAAGTAACATATCGAAGGACAAAGGGAACTGCATACGGGATTATCTGAATCCTTGACATAGAGGTTCAACCGATAGAGATCTTCGTAGAATATGTAGGATCCAATATGTACGGACATGTCCCACTATTGGTTATTGACCTGGGAGTGTCTCAGGTCATGTCTACATAGTTCTCGAACCCGCAAGGTCTGCACACTTAAGGTTCGATGGCGCTTTGGTATAGTTGAGTTATAGGTGTTGGTGATCGAAGGTTGTTCGGAGTCCCAGATGAGATCCAGGACATCACGAGGAGTTCCGGAATAGTCCGGAAACAAAGATTGATATATAGGAAGTTGGTATTTGGATTCCGAAAAGGTTTCGGACATTACTCGTAGTGTGCGGGGAGTGACGAATGGGTTCCGGGGGTCCACCTAGTGGGTCCACCACTCCTAGAGAGGGCCTCATGGACTTTGGGGTGGCACAACAGCCCCTGGTGGGCTTTCCAATCAACCAAAGAAGACCCATGAGGAAATGGGTGGAAAATCCAAAAGAGGTGGACAAGTGGGAGAGGAGTCCTCCTCCAAGTGGAATTGGAGGAGGACTCTTCCCTCCTTGCTTCGGCCGAGCCAAGGGAGGCTTCCCTTGGTGGGAAAGCCTCCTCCCTCCTTTCTCCTATATATAGTAGAGTTTTTGCACATAATTTTTAGCCACGTGGTAATCGCTCCTCTAGATCGTAGTTCTTCCTCTAGATCGGTTTTCAGTAGCGCTTAGGCGAAGCCCTGCTGGAATAGATCCACTACCACCACCACCACCACCATGCCTCCGTGCTGGAGAACTCATCTACCTCTCCACCCCACCTACTGGTTCAAGAAGGCGGGGATCGTCATCAAGCTATACGTGTGCTGAATGCGGAGGTGCCGTCTGTTCGACACTAGATCGGGATGGATCGTGATGGGATCGCGAGACGGATCATGATGAGATCGCAGGACGGGCTGCGATTTGGATCGCGAAGATGTTCCACTACATCAACCACGTTATATACGCTTCCGCTTAGCGATCAACGAGTGTATGTAGATTCACTCTCCCCTCTCGTAGATGATCATCACCATGGACAGGTATTGCATGTGCGTAGGAATTTTTTTGTTTCCCATGCAACGTTCCCCAACATCCGGACCATTCCCGAACTCCTGTCATGTCCGGGGTCTCATATGAGACTCCGAACAACCTTCGGTAACCATGTACACTATTCCCATATAACCCTAGCGTCATCATACCTTAAGTTTATAGACCCTACGAGTTCGGGAAGCATGCAGACATGACCGAGACACCTCTCCGGTCAATAAACAACAACGGGGTCTGGATATCCATGTTGGTTCCCACATGTTCCACGATAATCTCATCGGATGAACCACAATGTCAAGGATTCGATCAATCCCGTATGCAATTCCCTTTGTCTACCAGTATGATAGTTGCCCGAGATTCGATCGCTGGTATCCCTATACCTTGTTCAATCTCGTTACCGACAAGTCTCTTTACTCGTTCCGTAACACATCATCCTGTGTCTAACTCCTTAGTCACACTGAGCTCAATATGATGATGGATTACCGAGTGGGCCTAGAGACACCTCTCTGTCACAAGGAGTGACAAATCCCAGTCTCGATTCGTACAACCCACCAAGTACTTTCGTAGATACCTGTAGTGCACCTTTATAATCACCCAGTTATGTTATGACGTTTGATACACCCAAAGCACTCCTACGATATCCGGGAGTTGCACAATCTCATGGTCTAAGGAAATGATACTTGACATTAGAAAAGCTTTAGCAAACGAACAATACAATCTAGTGCTATTCTTAGGATTGGATCTTGAACATCACATCATTCCCCAATGATATGATCCCTTATCAATGACATCCAATGTCCATGATCACGAAACCATGATCATCTATTGATCAACGAGCTAGCCAATTAGAGGCTCACTAGGGACACATTGTGATCTATATATTCACACATGTATTACGGTTTCCGGTTAATATGATTATAGCATGAATAATTGACAATTATCATGAACAGGAAATATAATAATAACCACTTTATTATTGACTCTAGGTCATATTTCCAACAATGGATGCCACTAAGAGCACCTATAGCAGAGTCACCTATCGACCCGTTTAGCATAATAATCGCATGTATGATGCTCTGGTCGAGAAAACCGCTCTGGACTTCCGTGTTGGAAATATGTAGATGTAGAGGTAGCGTGCCGATGGCGATCACATCGACCTTGGAACCATTCCCGACGCGCATCATCACCTTGTCCTTTGCGAGCCTATGCTTGTTCCGCAGTTCGTGTTTTAAGTTGCAAATGTGAGCAACAACACCGATATCAAATACCCACGAGCTACTACGAGCGTTGGTAAGGTACACATCAATAACATGTATATCATATATACCTTTGACGTTGTCGGCCTTCTTGTCCGCTAAGTACTTAGGGCAATTCCGCTTCGAGTGATCGGTTCCCTTGCATTAATAGCACTCATTCTGAGGCTTGGGTCCTTTCTTTGGCTTCTTCCCGGCAACTGGTTTACGGCGCGGCAATTGCTTTGCCGTCTTTCTTGAAGTTCTTTTTACCCTTGCCTTTCTTGAAACTGGTGGTCTTATTCACCATCAACACTTGATGTTCTTTCTTGATTTCTACCTCCGCAGATTTCAGCATTGAATACAACTCGGGAATAGTCTTTTCCATCCCTTGCATGTTGTAATTCATCACAAAGCCTTTATAGCTAGGTGGAAGCGACTGGAGGATTCTGTCAATGACCGCATCATCCGGAAGTTCAACTCCCAGCTGAGTTAAGCGGTTGTGCAACCCAGACATTCTGAGTATGTGCTCACTGACAGAACTATTCTTCTCCATCTTACAACTAAAGAACTTGTCGGAGACTTCATATCTCTCGAACCGGGCATGAGCTTGAAAAACAAGTTTCAGCTCCTCGAACATCTTATATGCTCCGTGTTGCTCCACACGCCTTTGGAGCCCCGATTATAATCTTTAAAGGATGCCGCACTGAACCAGAGGGTAGTCATCACTCCGCAACTGCGAGGCGTTCCTAACATCCTGGGTTTCCGCGGGAACGGGAGGATCACATAGCGGTGCATTAAGGACACATGCCTTCTTGGAAGCAGTGAGGATGAGCTTTAAGTTACGAGCCCAATCTGCATAGTTGCTCCCATCATCTTTCAGCTTGGTTTTCTCTAGGAACGCGTTGAAGTTGAATGAGGCATTTGTGTTGGCCATTGGATCTACAATATTTGTAAAGACAATTTTAGACTAAGTTCATGATTATTAAGTTCATCTAATAAAATTACTAATGAACTCCCACTTAGATCGACATCCCTCTAGTCATCCAAGTGTTACATGATCCACGTCGAGTAGCCCGTGTCCGATCATCATGTGAGACGAGCTAGTCATCAATGGTGAGCATCTCCATGCTGATCGTATCAACCATACGACTCATGTTCGACCTTCCGGTCTCCTGTATTCAAGGCCATGTCTGTACATGTTAGGCTCGTCGAGTCAACCTAAGTGTTTTGCGTGTGTAAACTGGCTTATACCTGTTGTATGCCAACGTTAGAATCTATCACGCCCGATCATCACGTGGTGCTTCGAGACAACGATCCTTCCCAACGGTACACACTTAGGAGAACACATATCTCGAAATTTTAATGAGGGGTCATCTTATCTTTTCTACCATCGTTCTAAGCAATAAGATGAAAAACATGATAAACATCACATGCAATCATATAGTGACATGATATGGCCAATATCATCTTGCTCCTTTGATATCCATCTTCGGGGCATGATTGTAATCTCTAGCGTTAGCTAGACAAATGCTGATAACAACAAACCTTCTCCTGCAACGGCACCAGAAGAATGCTGCTAGCACTCCTCGATAATGAAACTAGAAGAATGTTGTTGATGGCCCACCAGCGCGTGGGTTCGCAGCAGTTTTCGAGGATAGAGTATTCGACCCAAATTTGTTGGTTTACCAGTCGGGAGGTGAGAGTATACTCTCAAGTATTAGCAGCTGAATTTGTCAGATTCAACCGCACCTGAAATATTAGTATCTGCAAGCAAAGTAGTAACAACAAAGTAGCGAGTAACGGCAATGTAACGAGCAATAGCAACGGCAAGGAACAACAGTAGTGACAGCAGTAGCAAGTAGCAACAGTAGCAAGCGACAGTAATAGCAACAGTAGTAGCAGCAGCAACAACAGATCAAAACAAGTAACAGCAGTAGCAACAGTAGTAGCAGCAGCAGCAGAGCAAGACAAGTAACAACTATAGCAATAGTAGTAGTAGAAGCAGGAGAGCAAGACAAGTAACAGCAGTAGGACAAACTCGTAGGCAATGGGTCGGTGATTTGTTTGGATGATATTCATCATGCAACAACTATAACACGGAGAGATATGTGGCTAGCTCCCGTTCGTCAATGTGATGTGGCATGCATTCCGTGTGTCTTCATACGTGCTTAGGGAAAAGAACTTGCATGACATCTATTGTCCATCCCTCCCGTGGCAGCAGGTCCAAAAGGAAACTACGGGATATTAAGGTTCTCCTTTTAATAAAGAACCGGACCAACGCATTAGCACTTGGTGAACACATGAACTCCTCAAACTATGGTCATCACCGGGAGTGGTTCCGGTTATTGTCACTCCGGGGTTGCCGGATCATAACACATAGTAGGTAACTACAACTTGCAAGATCGGATCTAAAACACACATATATTGGTGACAACATAATTATTTCAGATCTGAAATCATGGCACTCGGGCCCTAGTGACAAGCATTAAGCATGGCAAAGTAGTAGCAACATCAATCTCAGAACATAGTGGATACTAGGGATCAATCCCCATCAAAACTAACTCGATTACATGATAGGTCTCATCCTACTCATCACCGCCCAGCGAGCCTACGAATAGATTACTCACGAACGACGAAGAGCTTCATGGAATTGGAGAGGGAAGAAGGTTGATGATGACGATGGCGACGATTTCCCCTCTCCGGAGCCCAAGACGGACTCCAGATTTGCCCTCCAGATGAAGAACAAGTGGTGGCGGTAGAGCCGTGTGGCCCCCACAAACCTGCCCACCGCCACCAGGGGGGTGGCAGCGGAGCAGGGGCTTGTGGCCCTCTGGCCCACCCCCTGAGGTGGAACTTGGCGCAGATATTTTTGATATTTTCCAAAACTGCTCCCCGTAAATTTTCAGGACGTTTGGAGAACTTTGATTTCTGCACAAAAATAACACCAAGGCAATTCTGCTGAAAACAGCGTCAGTCCAGGTTAGTTCCATTCAAATCATGCAAATTAGAGTCCAAAACAAGGGCAAAAGAGTTTAGAAAAGTAGATACGATGGAGACGTATCAACTCCCCCAAGCTTAAAACCTTGCTTGTCCTCAAGCAACTCAGTTGACAAACTGAGAGAGAAAGAAAAACTTTGACAAACTCTGTTTGATCTTGTTGTTGCAACTATGTCTAACTCATAACCAGAATTTCAGCAAGATCACAAGTTAACCACATAAGCAAATGACACAAAGGTCTCACGGTAAACTAATATCAATGGAATAATCAGCTAACGAGCAAATAATAATGAGTTTCAAATACCAACACTTCAATGAAAACAAGCATGAAGGAATAGGAATAGGTGGTATCTTGCTAGCTCTTTCTGAGACCGCAGAACATAAATGCAGAGCACTTTCAAAGATCAAGGGCTGACTAAACATTTTAATTCATAGCAACGAAGATCCAGTCATAGTCATACTCAATATCAATCAAAAGCAAAGCATAAAAATGACATAGGTGCTCTCCAATTGGTGCTTATATAAGAGGAGGATCACTCGACAGGAAAATAAATAGACAAACCCTTCGCAGAGGGAAGCATTGATTTACAGAGGTGCCAGAGCTCAAGCTTCGAAAACAGAGATAATAATTTTGGGTGGCATGCTTTCATTGTCAACGCAATGACCAAGAGTTCTCAATATCTTCCATGCTACTCATGCTATAGGTGGTTCCCAAACAGAAAAGTAAATTTTTAACTCCCCCACCACCAATCAATCACACTCCACGGCTAGCCGAATCCTCTGGTACCGTCCATACTAACATCAACCCGGGGGGAGTCTTGTTTTACAGTTATGTTTTCGATTTAAGCGTGGAACTGGGCATTCCAAATACTGGCCCCTTTCTCGTGAATGACTGTGAATAAACACATGTCGAGGATAACACTCGTAGCATGGAAGATACCAATAGCCCTCTGTCACCACATGAGCGGTTCGGGCATGCGAAACAAATTATTTCTTGAAGGTTTAGAGAATGGCACATGCAAATTTACTTGGAACGGCAGGTAGATACCGCAAATAGGTAGGTATGGTGGACTCTCATGGAAAAACTTTTGGGTTTATGGAAGTGGATGCACAAGCAGTATTCCGCTTAGTACAAGTGAAGGCTAGCAAAAAGACTGGGAAGCGACCAACTAGAGAGCGACAACAGTCATCAAGATGCAATGAGTTTGACTAACATTGAATGCAAGCATGAACAAGATATAAATCACCATGAACATGAACATCATAGAGGCTATGTTGATTTTGTTTCAACTACATGCATGAACATGTGCCAAGTCAAGCCACTTGAATCATTCAAAGGAGAATACCATCCTATCATACTACATCATAGTCATCTCAAAATCTATGTTGGCATTCAAGACAAACCATTATAAGCTCTCAGCTAAATAAGCATGGCATCAGAAACTATGATCTCTAAGTTGTCATTGCAAACATGGTTCTCTCACAACAAAGCTAAATCTGGGTCGACAAGCTAGTCATATTTACAAAAACAAAATAGATAGAGTTCATACCAGCTTTTCAGTCTCAGTCACTTCATCATATATCATCATTGTTGCCTTTCATTTGCACGATCGAACGATGAAAACGATAATAAGCGCATTGGACTAAGCTGAATTTGCAGGCAAACACAAAGGAGAAGACAAAATAATATGGCTCTTTGAAAGCTAAACAGGTAAGCATGCAAGAACCAATAAACATTGTAACAAATATCTTCTACCTTGACACAAAGAAAAATAAAACTATTTACACGGGAAAGCTCCCAACAAGCAAAAGAAGAAAGAAAAATCTTTTTGGGTTTTCTCAAAAGGACACAAAACAAGAAAACAAGAAAATGAAAATAAACTAGCATGGATAATACAGTGGCAAAGTGTAAACACCGGCTAACAAAGTGAAAGCATAAGCATGAATGTAAAGTCGGTGAGAACACGTACTCCCCCAAGCTTAGGCTTTTGGCCTAGATTGGTCTACTCCCATGGATGATCCTGGCGAAATCCAAAGTCATAATGGGTGTTATACAGGAGTGCTACAGCCACTACCCGAATAGCTGCCTCGCGAAGTCGAGCAGCCGTCGCCTCCCTCTCATACTCCTCTGCCTCTTATATGGTTATGTAGTATCTTTGTTTTACCTGAAAGTCAAAGAAAGCAGGAGCAGGAAGGGTAATATGGAAAACACGCTGCCGGTTAAATATGAAGCGGTATAGGAGGGATCCATGATCTCTCTCAAGGAACTGGTAGCGTGTTAGAGCGACACGATCAAGGTAGGCTGTACGGAGAGGAGGGTCTTCTGGACGGATGGATACCCCAAGAAAATTTGCTAAGCGTGTAGCATAAACTCCACCAAAGAAATCCCCCTCACTGGCATTTTTATTCAGCCTCCTTGCTATAATAGCTCCCATATTGAAGCTCCTGTCACCTGTTACTGCGCTCTTAAGGAATCTAAGGTCAGAAGCGCATACGTGACAATGTGCACCCTTGCCGTTAATGCACCTACCTATGAAGAGGGCAAGGTAGTGCAAGGCAAGGAAATGGATGCTTCCTATGGTGGCTTGCGTGATAGCTCTGGTTTCTCCAACAGTTATACTGGAGACAAAGTCTATGACCGAAGACTTAGGAGGATCATTAACACTACCCCAATCGGGTATCTTGCAAATCCTATTGAAATCCTCGAGATCCACGGTATAGGATTTATCGTACAGATCAAACAGTATGGATGATTCACGGCCAGCTAAAAATTTAAATCTACGCACGAAAGAGGCAGTGAGCATAGCATACTGTTCACATTTATCTGAGAGGAATTCTTCTAACCCGGCATTGCGGACAAGTGCATCAAACTCATCCTTGAAACCTGCTTCGATCATGAACTCATAGGAAGGCCATTCACATGGTTGTACCGGTGCGTCCCTTAGTTGAAAAGGTTCGGGCTCCCGAAAAGAGAGATGAGTACCCTTCTTACTTGAGGAACCACCATGAAACTTCCTCCTGAACATAATTTCCTTATGCTGAAATTTTTGAAGTTCAAGAGAAAAGTGAATAAAGACCCACCACACCTTGTAGCAACTACCCTACTAGTGCCTAGAGACCGTATCACGCGCTAAAACTACTTGGGACCAGCTAAAATCAACATTTCTAGCTCAAGAACAGGGTCACCAAGGTAGCAAGAATACGCGAAGTATAAGGCACTAGAGAAAAAACTAATTGGACCAATGGAGGAGTCACTTACCAAGGAGTAATTTCCCCAAAACGGTTCGGAGAATGGTGCTTTGAGCAAGGAGATCGAAAATCATAGCCAAAGGAGCAAGAACACGGGTTTGAGCTGCGAAATATTTTTTTCTGGAGGTGGAAGAAGAGGCTGAGAGATGGAATGAGTGGAGGGGGTGCCTGTGGGCCCCACAAGCTTCAGCCCTGCCACCATGGGGGTAGGTGGCGGTGGCAGGGCTTGTGGCCCACTGGTCTGGCCCCCAGGCCAGCTCTCAGGCCCAGAAATTTTCAAAAATTCCAGAAAAAATCATACTAAATTTTCAGGACCATCGGAGAACTTTTATTTTCGAGGTATTTTTCTCCGGGACGCTAAAACAGAAAACAGGAAAAACTAAACTAATTCTATCATTTTTCTTCTAAGCAACAAAAAAGGAAAACTCAAAACAGAGGTATGTGACTCTCTGATTCATCCGTTTCATGGTCATCGAAAGAAATCCGTCAATGGGATTGATCAAGTCCTTATGACAAAATCTTCTCGAATCGCAAGAGAGAACGGAGAATTTTCGAATAGTCACTAAGTCACCTCAATGGGGATATGTATCTCCCCAACAAGCAAATCATACTTCATCTTGACATGAGGAATAGGGCATTCAAAGCTCCCAATAAGAATCGATGAAGTCTTTTCGATAGCATTGATGCAATGCACCGGATAACTTTTCTTCGGAAAGTGCACTGTGTGCTCATTACCATTGACATGGAAAGTGACATTGCCTTTGTTGCAATCTATAACAGCCCCTGCCGTATTTAAAAAGGGTCTTCCGAGGATGATAGCCATGGCATCGTCCTCGGGGATATCCAAGATAACAAAGTCTATTAAGGTAGTGGTATTAGCAACC
Source organism: Hordeum vulgare subsp. vulgare (assembly GCF_904849725.1). Taxonomy (NCBI): domain Eukaryota; kingdom Viridiplantae; phylum Streptophyta; class Magnoliopsida; order Poales; family Poaceae; genus Hordeum; species Hordeum vulgare. The sequence goes on along the minus strand of NC_058522.1, from coordinate 326,437,425 downwards.
ACAACATGCACATCCTCGCAAACGCCGATAGGGAAAGCAGTTGATTTGTCGGCCATTTGCAGAGAAATTTCAGTGGGTGTCAACTTATCCAACTCAAGTCTACGATAAAGAGAGAGTGGCATAACACTAACACCGGCTTCAAGGTCACATAAGGCAGTTCTTACGTAGTTTCCTTTAATAGAGCAAGGTATAGTGGGCACTCCGGGATCACCAAGTTTCTTAGGAGTTCCACCTTTGAAAGTGTAGTTGGCAAGCATGGTAGAGATCTCAAGATCTGGTATCTTCTGTTTATTAGTCACGATATCTTTCATGTACTTGGCATACGGAGACATCTTGAGCATATCAGTTAACCGCATCTGCAGAAAGACGGGTCTTATCGTCTCAACGAAGCGCTCAAAATCCTCATCATCCTTTTTCTTGGATGGCTTAGGAGGAAAGGGCATAGGTCTCTGAACCCATGGCTCTCTTTCTTTACCATGCTTCCTAGCAGTGAAGTCATTCTTGTCGTATCCCTTAGGTTGTGGATTATCAGGATTAACCGTAGGTTCAAGCTCCACATCCTCGTCATGGCTAGGTTGAGCATTATTGTAAACATCACTGTCCATATTGTCACTAGGTTCATGTTCATCACCTGATTGTGTTTCTGCATCAGACGCAGAAATATCATTAGGTTCTTCAGGTGTGACAGTATTTGGTGAACTGGCGAGCAGGTTTCTATCATCCTTCTTCTTCTCCTTAGGATGACTAGGTGAATCAGCATTGATTCCTTGAGAATCTTGATCAATTCTCTTAGGATGACCTTCAGGATACAAAGGTTCCTGAGTCATTTTGCCTCCTCTAGTAATGACTCTGACAGAGTTGTCATTTAATTCATTGAGCAGGTCATTCTGAGCTTTAAGTACTTGTTCTATGTGAGTAGTAATCATAGAGGCATGTTTACTCAGAAGCTTCAGATCATTGACATTTCTGTCTACACAAGCACTTAGATGGCTAAGCATACGAGCACTTTGTTCCAAATGTCTGCTAACATAATCATTGAAACTCTGTTGTTTGGCAACAAAGTTGTCAAATTCATCAAAGCATAGGCTAGCAGGTTTATCAAAAGGAATATCACTCTCGTCAAACCTACTAAGAGAATTCACTTCTACTACCTGTATCGGGTTATCGAGACCATGGATCTCTTCGATAGGTGGTAGATTTTGTTGGGGAACGTCGCATGGGAAACAAAAATTTTCCTACGCGCACGAAGACCTATCATGGTGATGTCCATCTACGAGAGGGGATGAGTGATCTACGTACCCTTGTAGACCGTCTAGCAGAAGCGTTAGTGAACGCGGTTGATGTAGTGGAACGCCCTCACGTCCCTCGATCCGCCCCGCGAACCGTCCCGCGATCAGTCCCACGATCTAGTGCCGAACGGACGGCACCTCCGCGTTCAGCACATGTACAGCTCGACGATGATCTCGGCCTTCTTGATCCAGCAAGAGAGACGGAGAGGTAGAAGACTTCTCCGGCAGCGTGACGGCGCTCCGGAGGTTGGTGATGATCTTGTCTCAGCAGGGCTCCGCCCGAGCTCCGCAGAAACGCGATCTAGAGGTAAAACCGTGGAGATATGTGGTCAGGCTGCCGTGGCAAAGTTGTCTCAAATCAGCCCTAAAACCCCACTATATATAGGAGGAGGAGGGGGGAGACTTGCCTTGGGGTCCAAGCACTCCCAAGGGAGTCGGCCGAGCCAAGGGGGAAGGTCTCCCCCTCCCAAACCGAAATCAACTTGGTTTGGAAGGTGGAGTCCTTCTTCCCTATCCCACCTCCTTCTTTTGTTTCCTTTCCTCTTTGATTTTCTTTCCTATGCGCATAGGCCTCTCTTTGGCTGTCTCACCAGCCCACTAAGGCTGGTGCGGCACCCCAAACACCCATGGGCTTCCCCGGGGTGGGTGGGCCCCCCCGGTGAACTCCCGGAACCCATTCGTCATTCCCGGTACATTCCCGGTAACTCCGAAAACCTTCCGGTAATCAAATGAGGTCATCCTATATATCAATATTCGTTTCCGGACCATTCCGGAAACCCTCGTGACGTCTGTGATCTCATCCGGGACTCCGAACAACATTCGGTAACCAACCATATAACTCAAATACGCATAAAACAACGTCGAACCTTAAGTGTGCAGACCCTGCGGGTTCAAGAACTATGTAGACATGACCCGAGAGACTCCTCGGTCAATATCCAATAGCAGGACCTGGATGCCCATATTGGATCCTACATATTCTACGAAGATCTTATCGTTTGAACCTCAGTGCCAAGGATTCATATAATCCCGTATGTCATTCCCTTTGTCCTTCGGTATGTTACTTGCCCGAGATTCGATCGTCAGTATCCGTATACCTATTTCAATCTCGTTTACCGGCAAGTATCTTTACTCGTTCCGTAATACAAGATCTCGTAACTTACACTAAGTCACATTGCTTGCAAGGCTTGTGTGTGATGTTGTATTACCGAGTGGGCCCCGAGATACCTCTCCGTCACACGGAGTGACAAATCCCAGTCTTGATCCATACTAACTCAACGAACACCTTCGGAGATACCTGTAGAGCATCTTTATAGTGACCCAGTTACGTTGCGACGTTTGATACACACAAAGCATTCCTCCGGTGTCCGTGAGTTATATGATCTCATGGTCATAGGAACAAATACTTGACACGCAGAAAACAGTAGCAACAAAATGACACAATCAACATGCTACGTCTATTAGTTTGGGTCTAGTCCATCACATGATTCTCCCAATGATGTGATCCCGTTATCAAGTGACAACACTTGCCTATGGCCAGGAAACCTTGACCATCTTTGATCAACGAGCCAGTCAACTAGAGGCTTACTAGGGACAGTGTTTTGTCTATGTATCCACACAAGTATTGTGTTTCCAATCAATACAATTATAGCATGGATAATAAACGATTATCATGAACAAAGAAATATAATAATAACTAATTTATTATTGCCTCTAGGGCATATTTCCAACAGTCTCCCACTTGCACTAGAGTCAATAATCTAGTTCACATCACCATGTGATTCCAACGAATCCAACACCCATATAGTTTATGGGGTTTGATCACGTCTTGCTCGTGAGAGAGGTTTTAGTCAACGGTTCTGAAACTTTTAGACCCGTGTGTTCTTTACAAATCTTTATGTCATCTTATAGATGCTGCTACTATGTGCTATTCGAAAATACTCCAAATATCTACTCTACTATACGAATCCGTTTCACTACTCATAGTTATTCGGATTAGTGTCAAAGCTTGCATCGACGTAACCCTTTACGACGAACTCTTTAACCACCTCCATAATCGAGAAAAATTCCTTAGTCCATTAGTTACTAAGGATAAATATTGACCGCTGCTAGTGATTCAATCATGGATCACTCTCTGTACCTCTCAACAGACTTTGAGTCAAGGCACACATTAGGTGCGGTACACAGTATGGCATACTTCAGATTCTACGGCTAAGGCATAGAAGACGACCTTCGTCTATTCTCTTTATTCTGCCGGGGTCGGGTTTTGAGTCTTACTCAAATTCACACCTCACAACGCAACCAAGAACTCCTTCTTTGCTGATCTATTTTGAACTCTTTCAAAAACTTGTCAAGGCATGCATCTTGTTGAAACTTCTATTAAGCGCTTTTGATCTATCTCCATAGATCTTTGATGCTCAACGTTCAAGTAGCGTAATCCAGGTACTCCTTTGAAAACTTCTTTCAAACAACCTTGTATGCTTTACAGAAATTCTACATTACTTCTGATCCACAATATGTCAACCACATATACTTATCAGAAATTCTATAGTGCTCCCACTCACTTATTTGGAAATACAAGTTTCTCATAAACCTTGTACACACCCAAAATCTTTGATCATCTCATCAAAGTGCTTATTCCAACTCCGAGATGCTTGCACCAGTCCATTGAAGGAACGCTGGAGTTTGCATACTTGTTAGTATCCTTAGGATCGACAAAATCTCATGGTTGTATCTCATACAATGTTTGCTCAAGGAAACCATCGAGGAAACAATGTTTTGACATCCTACGTGCAATATTTCATAAATAATGCAGCAAGTACTAACATAATTCCAACAGACCTTTAGCATTGCTACGAGTGAGAAAGTCTCATCATAGTCAAGTGTTTGATCTTGTCGAAAACATCTTTGCGACAAGTCGAGCTTTTCTTAATAGTGACTTATCACCATCATTGTCTGTCTTCTTTTAAAGATCCATTTTTACTCAATAGTCTTATGACCATCAAGTAGTTCTTTCAAAAGTCTACACTTTGTTTTCATACATGGATCCTCTCTCGGATTTCATGGCTTCCAGCCATTTGTCGGAATCTGGGCCCACCAACGCTTTCTCCATAACTCGTAGGTTCACTGTTGCTCAACAACATGACCTCCAAGACAGGGTTACCGTACCACTCTGTAGTAGTACGCGACCTAGTCAACCTACGAGGCTTGTAGTAACTTGATCCGATGCTTGATGATCACCGTCATCAGCTTCCACTTCAATCGGTGTAGGCGCCACAGGAACAACTTCCTGCGCCCTGCTACACACTGGTTGAAGTGATGGTTCAATAACCTTATCAAGTTCTACTACCCTCCCACTCAATTCTTTCGAGAGAAACCTTTCCTCGAGAAAGGATCCGTTTCTAGAAACAAACACTTTGCTTTCGGATCTGAGATAGGAGATGTACCCAACTGTTTTGGATATCCTATGAAGATGCATTTATCCGCTTTGGGTTCGAGCTTATCAGACTGAAACTTTTTCACATAAGTGTCGAAGCCCCAAACTTTCAAGAAACGACAGTTTAGATTTCTCTAAACCTCAGTCTATACTGTGTCATCTCAACGGAAATACGCGGTGCCCTATTTAAAGTGAATGCGGTTGTCTTTAATGCATAACCCATAAACGATAGTGGTAATTCGATAGGAGACATCATAGTATGCACCATCCCAAATAGTGCGTGGCTATGACGTTCAGACACATCATCACACTATGATGTTCCAGGTGGCATGAACTGCGAAACAATTTCCACATTGTCTTAACTGCGTACCAAAACTCGTAACTCAGATATTCATTTCTATGATCATATCGTAGACAGTTTATCCTCTTGTTACGACGAACTTCACGCCGAAACAGAATTGAACTTTTCAATATTTCAGACTTCTGATTCATTAAGTAAATACTCTAGTATCTACTCAAATTGTCAGTGAAGTAAGAACATAATGATATCCACTGCGTGCCTCAGCACCCATTGGCCTGCATACATCAAAATGTATCACTTCCAACAAGTTACTATCTTATTTCATCTCAATGAAAACAAGGCCTTGCTCATGTGGTATGATTTGCATGTCACTAGTGATTCGAAATCAGGTGAGTACAAAGATCCATCAGCATGGAGCCTCTTCATGCAATTTATACTAACATGACTCAAGCGGCAGTGCCACAAGTAAGTGGTACTATCATCATCAACTCGTATCTTTTGGCACCAATATCATGAACATGTGTAACACTATGATCGAGATTCAATAAACCATTGAAGGTGATTATTCAAGAAAACAGAGTAACCATTATTCTCTTTAAATGAATAATCGTATTGCAATAAACACGATCCAATCATGTTCATGCTTAACGCAAGCACCAAATAACAATTATTTAGGTTTAACACCAATCCCAATGGTAGAGGGAGCGTGCGACTTGATCATATCAACCTTGGAAACACTTCCAACACGTATCGTCACCTCGCCTTTAGCTAGTCTCCGTTTATGCCGTAGCTTACATTTCATGTTACTAATCACTTAGCAACCGAACCGGCATCCAATACCCTCATGCTACTAGGAGTACTAGTAAAGTACACATCAACATCATGTATATCAAATACACTTCTTTCGACTTTTGCTAGCCTTCTTATCTACCAAGTATCTAGAGTTCCTCCGCCTCAGTGACTGTTCCCCTCATTACAGAAGCACTTAGTCTCGGGTTTGGGTTTAATCTTGGGTCTCTTCATTAGTGCAACAACTGTTTTGCCGTTTCACGAAGTATCCCTTCTAGCCCTTGCCTTTCTTGAAACTTAGTGGTTTTACAAACCATCAACTATTGATGCTCCTTCTTGATTTCTACTTCCGCAGTGTCAAACATCGCAAATTTCTCAAGGACCATTGTATTTATCCTTGATATGTTATAGTTCATCATGAAGCTCTCACAGCTTGGTGGCAGTGACTTTGGAGAACCATCACTATCTCATCTGGAAGATTAACTCCCACTTGATTCAAGTGATTGTCGTACTCAGACAATCTGAGCACATGCTCAACGATTGAGCTTTTCTCCTTTACTTTGTGGACAAAGAATCTTGTTGGAGGTCTCGTACCTCTTAACAAGGGCACAAGCATGAAATCACAATTTCATCTCTTTAGAACATCACTTATGTTCCGTGACGTTTTAAAACGTTTTCGGCGCCTTGCTTCTAAGCCATCAAGTATTTTGTACTGAACTATCGTGTAGTCATCAGAAACGTGTATGTCGGATGTTCACAGCATCCACAGACGACGCTCGAGGTGCAGCACACCAAGTGGTGCATTAAGGACATAAGCCTTCTGCGTAGCAACGAGGACAATCCTCGGTTTTACAGACTCAGTCTGCAAAGTTTGCTACTATCAATTTTCAACTAAATTTTCTCTAGGAACATATAAAAAACAGTAGAGCTATAGCGCAGGTTACATCGTAATTCGCAAAGACCATTAGACTATGTTCATGACAGTTAGTTCAATTAATCATATTACTTAAGAACTCCCACTCAAAAAGTACATCTCTCTAGTCATTTGAGTGGTACATGATCCAAATCCACTATCTCAAGTCCGATCATCACGTGAGTCGAGAATAGTTTCAGTGGTAAGCATCTCTATGCTAATCATATCAACTATACGATTCATGCTCGACCTTTCGGTCTCATGTGTTCCGAGGCCATGTCTGCACATGCTAGGCTCGTCAAGCTTAACCCGAGTGTTCCGCGTGTGCAACTGTTTTGCACCCGTTGTATGTGAACGTTGAGTCTATCACACCCGATTATCACGTGGTGTCTCGAAACGACGAACTGTAGCAACGGTGCACAGTCGGGGAGAACACAATTTCGTCTTGAAATTTTAGTGAGAGATCACCTCATAATGCTACCGTCGTTCTAAGCAAAATAAGTTGCATAAAAGGATTAACATCACATGCAATTCATAAGTGACATGATATGGCCATCATCACGTGCTTCTTGATCTCCATCACCAAAACACCGGCACGATCTTCTTGTCACCGGTGTCACACCATGATCTCCATCATCATGATCTCCATCAACATGTCGCCATCGGGGTTGTCGTGCTACTCATGCTATTACTACTAAAGCTACATCCTAGCAAAATAGTAAACGCATCTGCAAGCACAAACGTTAGTTATAAAGACAACCTATGGCTCCTGCCGGTTGTCGTACCATCGACGTGCAAGTCGATATTATCTATTACAACATGATCATCTCATACATCCAATATATCACATCACATCGTTGGCCATATCACATCACAAGCATACCCTGCAAAAACAAGTTAGACGTCCTCTAATTTTGTTGTTGCATGTTTTACGTGGTGACCATGGGTATCTAGTAGGATCGCATCTTACTTACGCAAACACCACAAGGGAGATATATGAATTGCTATTTAACCTCATCCAAGGACCTCCTTGGTCAATTCCGATTCAACTAAAGTTGGAGAAACTGACACCCGCCAGTCATCTTTGAGCAACGGAGTTACTCGTAGCGATGAAACCAGTCTCTCGTAAGCGTACGAGTAATGTCGGTCCGAGCCGCTTCGATCCAACAATACCGCGGAATCAAGAAAAGACTAAGGAGGGCAGCAAAACGCACATCACCGCCCACAAAAACTTTTGTGTTCTACTCGAGAATACATCTACGCATGAACCTAGCTCATGATGCCACTGTTGGGGAACGTCGCATGGGAAACAAAAATTTTCCTACGCGCACGAAGACCTATCATGGTGATGTCCATCTACGAGAGGGGATGAGTGATCTACGTACCCTTGTAGACCGTACAGCAGAAGCGTTAGTGAACGCGGTTGATGTAGTGGAACGTCCTCACGTCCCTCGATCCGCCCCGCGAACCGTCCCGCGATAAGTCCCACGATCTAGTGCCGAACGGACGGCACCTCCGCGTTCAGCACACGTACAGCTCGACGATGATCTCGGCCTTCTTGATCCAGCAAGAGAGACGGAGAGGTAGAAGAGTTCTCCGGCAGCAAGACGGCGCTCCGGAGGTTGGTGATGATCTTGTCTCAGCAGGGCTCCGCCTGAGCTCCGCAGAAACGCGATCTAGAGGTAAAACCGTGGAGATATGTGGTCGGGCTGCCGTGGCAAAGTTGTCTCAAATCAGCCCTAAAACCCCACTATATATAGGAGGAGGAGGGGGGAGACTTGCCTTGGGGTCCAAGGACTCCCAAGGGAGTCGGCCGAGCCAAGGGGGAAGGTCTCCCCCTCCCAAATCGAAATCAACTTGGTTTGGAAGGTGGAGTCCTTCTTCCCTATCCCACCTCCTTTTTTTTCTTCCTTTCCTCTTTGATTTTCTTTCCTATGCGCATAGGCCTCTCTTGGGCTGTCTCACCAGACCACTAAGGGCTGGTGCGGCACCCCAAACACCCATGGGTTTCCCCGGGGTGGGTGGGCCCCCCGGTGAACTCCCGGAACCCATTCGTCATTCCCGGTACATTCCCGGTAACTCCGAAAACCTTCCGGTAATCAAATGAGGTCATCCTATATATCAATATTCGTTTCCGGACCATTCCGGAAACCCTCGTGACGTCCGTGATCTCATCCGGGACTCCGAACAACATTCGGTAACCAACCATATAACTCAAATACGCATAAAACAACGTCGAACCTTAAGTGTGCAGACCCTGCGGGTTCGAGAACTATGTAGACATGACCCGAGAGACTCCTCGGTCAATATCCAATAGCGGGACCTGGATTCCCATATTGGATCCTACATATTCTACGAAGATCTTATCGTTTGAACCTCAGTGCCAAGGATTCATATAATCCCGTATGTCATTCCCTTTGTCCTTCGGTATGTTACTTGCCCGAGATTCGATCGTCAGTATCCGTATACCTATTTCAATCTCGTTTACTGGCAAGTCTCTTTACTCGTTCCGTAATACAAGATCTCGTAACTTACACTAAGTCACATTGCTTGCAAGGCTTGTGTGTGATGTTGTATTACCGAGTGGGCCCCGAGATACCTCTCCGTCACACGGAGTGACAAATCCCAGTCTTGATCCATACTAACTCAACGAACACCTTCGGAGATACCTGTAGAGCATCTTTATAGTCACCCAGTTACGTTGCGACGTTTGATACACACAAAGCATTCCTCCGGTGTCCGTGAGTTATATGATCTCATGGTCATAGGAACAAATACTTGACACGCAGAAAACAGTAGCAACAAAATGACACGATCAACATGCTACGTCTATTAGTTTGGGTCTAGTCCATCACATGATTCTCCCAATGATGTGATCCCGTTATCAAGTGACAACACTTGCCTATGGCCAGGAAACCTTGACCATCTTTGATCAACGAGCCAGTCAACTAGAGGCTTACTAGGGACAGTGTTTTGTCTATGTATCCACACAAGTATTGTGTTTCCAATCAATACAATTATAGCATGGATAATAAACGATTATCATGAACAAAGAAATATAATAATAACTAATTTATTATTGCCTCTAGGGCATATTTCCAACAGATTTTTGACATCTTCAGATCTAATGCCTTTCTCTTGCATAGATTTCTTTGCTTCTTGCATATCTTCGGGACTGAGGAATAGAATACCTCTTTTCTTAGGAGTTGGCTTAGGAGGTGGTTTGGGAATAGTCCAAACATTATCGTTGATCAAGAGGTTATTCAGTAGGGTCTCAACTTGTTCTACAGTTCGTTCCCTAAAAACACAACCGACACAACTATCTAGGTGGTCTCTAGAGGCATCGGTAAGTCCGTTATAGAGGATATCGAGTATCTCGTTCTTCTTAAGAGGGTGATCAGGTAAAGCATTCTGTAGCTGGACGAGCCTCCCCCAATCTTGTGGAAGACTCTCTTATTGGATTTGAGAAAAGTTGTATATTTCCTGCAAGGCAGCTTGCTTCTTATGGGCAGGGAAATATTTCTCACAGAAGTAATAGACCATCTCCTGGGGACTGCGCACACATCCAGGAGCAAGAGAGGTGAATCAGACTTTAGCGTCGTCCTTTAGAGAGAAAGGAAATAGCTTAAGGATATATTAGTGGCGGATCTTCTCCTCATTAGTGAAAAGGTTGGCTATTTCGGATAGTTTGGCAAGATGGGCTATGACCGTCTCAGACTCATAACCGCGAAAAGGATCAGATTTGACTAGAGAGATTATCTCAGGGTCGACAGAGAATTCATAATCCTTATCGGTGACAAAGATAGGCAAAGTGGCAAACTTCGGGTCATTTTTGATCCTAGCTTCCCGAGATTTTTCCTTCCACTTGAGAAGTAATTTCTCAGCGTCATAGGCATCCTTACACGCAAGAAAATCCTCAGCTATCTCTCCCTCCATAACGTAACCCTCAGTTATATCAGGCAATTCATATCTAGGAGAGCTAGATCTAGCAGGAGCAAAAGCAGGTTCTATCTCAATAGTATCGGTGATTTCAGAAGCATCACGAGCATTGGCAGTACCTCTAGCAATATGAGCATCAAGGAACACTCCTAGTGGAACATCAGGCAAAGGAGTATCTCTAGCAGTATCAAGCCTAGCATCATCAGGCAAAATAGCATCTCTAGCATCATCAGGCAAAGCAGTATCAAGCATACCATCTCTAGCAGTATCAAACATAGTATCAAGCATAGCATCTCTAGCAGTATCATGCATAGTATCTCTAGCAGTATCAAGCATAGCATCATCAGGCATAGTATCAAGCATAGCATCTCTAGCAGTAGTATCACAAGCATCATCAAGCACATGCGACATATCAAGATTTCTAGCAGGAGGTGATGTCGCAAACTTACTCATAACTGAAGGTGAATCAAGTGCAAAGCTAGATGGCAATTCCTTACCTCCCCTCATAGTTGAGGGCAAGACTTTGGTCTTCGGGTCCTTCAGATTCTTCATAGTGATCAGCAGATATAAATCCCAAGTGACTCAGAGAATATAGCAATACCTCCCCAGCAATGGCGCCAGAAAAATGATGATTGCAATCTCTGGCGTTAGCTAGACGAATGCTGATGACAACAAACCTTCTCCTGCAACGGCACCAGAAGAATGCTGCTAGCACTCCCCAGCAATGAAACTAGAAGAATGTTGTTGATGGCCCACCAACGCATGGGTTCGCAGCAGTTTTCGAGGGTAGAGTATTCGACCCAAATTTGTTGGTTTACTAGTCGGGAGGTGAGAGTATACTCTCAAGTATTAGCAGATGAATTTGTCAGATTCAACCGCACCTGAAAGATTAGTATCTGCAAGCAAAGTAGTAACAGAAAAGTAGCGAGTAATGGCAGTGTAACGAGCAATAGCAACGGCAAGGAACAACAGTAGTGACATCAGTAGCAAGTAGCAACAGTAGCAAGCGATAGTAATAGAAACAGTAGTAGCAGCAATAACAACATATCAAAACAAGTAACAGCAGTAGCAACAGTAGTAGCAGCAGCAGCAGAGCAAGATATGTAACAGCTGTAGCAATATTAGTAGCAGCAGCAGCAGAGCAAGACAAGTAACAGTAGTAGGACAAACTTGTAGGCAATGGGTCGGTGATTTGTTTGGATGATATTCATCATGCAACAGCTATAACACAGAGAGATATGTGGCAAGATCCCGTTCGTCAATGTGATGTAGGCATGCATTCCGTGTGTCGTCATACGTGCTTAGGGAAAAGAACTTGCAAGACATCTATTGTCCATCCCTCCCGTGGCAGCGGGGTCCAAAAGGAAACTACGGGATATTAAGGTTCTCCTTTTGATAAAGAACCGGACCAACGCATTAGCACTTGGTGAACACATGAACTCCTCAAACTATGGTCATCACCGGGAGTGGTTCCGGTTATTGTCACTCCGGGGTTGCCGGATCATAACACATAGTAGGTAACTACAACTTGCAAGATCGGATCTAAAACACACATATATTGGTGACAACATAATAATTTCAGATCTGAAATCATGGCACTCGGGCCCTAGTGACAAGCATTAAGCATGGAAAAGTAGTAGCAACATCAATCTCAGAACATAGTGGATACTAGGGATCAATCCCCATCAAAACTAACTCGATTACATGATAGATCTCATCCTACTCATCACCGCCCAGCGAGCCTACGAATAGATTACTCAAGAACGACGAAGAGCTTCATGGAATTGGAGAGGGAAGAAGGTTGATGATGACGATGGCGACGATTTCCCCTCTCCGGAGCCCAAGACGGACTCCAGATCTGCCCTCCAGATGAAGAACAGGTGGTGGCGGCGCCTCCGTATCGAAAACGCGACGAAAACTTATCTTTTTTATTTTTTCTGGGACGAAAGGCAACTTATAGAGCTGGAATTGGGGGCGGTAGAGCCGTGTGGGCCCCACAAGCCTGCCCACCGCTACCAGGGGGTGGCGGCGGAGCAGGGGCTTGTGGCCCTCTGGCCCACCCCCTGAGGTGGAACTTGGCACATATATTTTTGATATTTTCCAAAACTGCTCCCCGTAAATTTTCAGGATGTTTGGAGAACTTTGATTTCTGCACAAAAATAACACCAAGGCAATTCTGCTGAAAACAGCGTCAATCCAGGTTAGTTCCATTCAAATCATGCAAATTAGAGTCCAAAACTAGGGCAAAAGAGTTTGGAAAAGTAGATACGATGGAGACGTATCAGGGCACCATGATCATCATTGTCACCGGCATGACACCATGATTTCCATCATTGTGTCTCCGTGAAGTTGTCACGCCAACTATTACTTCTACTACTATAGCTAAAGTTTAGCAATAAAGTAAAGTAATCACATGGCGTTGCATCTCATACAATAAATTAAGACAACTCCTATGGCTCCTGCCGGTTGTCATACTCATCGACATGCAAGTCGTGAATCCTATTACAAGAACATGATCAATCTCATACATCACATATGTAACATCACATCCTTTTTGGCCATATCACATAACATAGCATACTCTGCAAAAACAAGTTAGACGTCCTGTAATTGTTGTTGGAAGTTTTACGTGGTTGATTAGGGTTTCTAGCAAGAACGCTTCTTACCTACGTGACAGCCACAACATTGATATGCCAATGATATTTACCCTTCATAAGGACCCTCTTCATCGAATCCGATCCGACTAAGGTGGGAGAGACATACACCCGCTAGCCACCTTATGCAACAAGTGCATGTCGGTCGGTGGAACCAGTCTGACGTAAGAGTACGTGTAAAGTCAGTCCGGGCCGCTTCATCCCACGATGCCGCCAGATCAAGATAAGACTAGTAAGGACAAGCAATTGATAAATAAGCACCCACAACTTTTGTGTTCTACTCGTGCATAGAATCTACGCATAGAACCTTGGCTCGGATGCCACTGTTGGGGAACGTAGTAATTTGAAATTTTTCCTACGTCACACAAGGATCTATCTATGGAGAAACCAGCAACGAGCAAAGGGTAGAGCATCTTCATACCTCTGAAGATCGCTAAGCGGAAGCATTGCTAAAACGCGGTTGATGGAGTCGTACTCACAACGATTCAGATCGTGGTGGATTCCAATCTATGCGTCGAACAACGGCGCGTCCATGTTCAATACACGTGCAACCCAGTGATGTCTCCAACGCCTTGATCCAGTAAGGAGGGAGGAGAAGTTGAGGGAGAGCTCCGGCAGCATGCCGTCGTGGTGACGGTGGAGCTGTGTGGAACTCCGACAAGGCTTCGCCAAGCACTATGGAGGACAACGACGAGGAGGAGTAGGGTTGCACTGTGAAGAGAGGCAATTATGTCTCAAGACAGCCCCAAACCCTCCACTATATATAGGAGGAGAGGGAGGATGGTGCCCATCAAGGGGTGCGGCAACCCATCTTGGGCAAGGGGCGGCGACCAAGGGTGGAGGAGGTGCCCTAGGGTTGGCCTTGGGCCCAAATGTGCCCCTCCACGCCTAGGGTTTTGCCCCACTCCACCCCTTGTGCGCCTTAGGCCCTTAGTGGTGGCGCACCAGCCCACCTAGGGGTTGGTTCCCATCCACTTTTGGCCCATGTAGCATTTCGGGGCTGGTGGCCCTTCCCGGTGGACCCCTGGAACCCTTCCGGTGGTCCTGGTACATTACCGGTGTCGCTCGAAACACTTCCGGCGGTTAAATCCTCACTTCCTATATATGAATCTTTACCTCCGGTGTTGGAAATATGCCCTAGAGGCAATAATAAATTAGTTAATTTTATATTTCTTTGTTCATGATAATCGTTTATTATCCATGCTATAATTGTATTGATTGGAAACTCAAATACATGTGTGAATACATAGACAAAACACTGTCCCTAGTGAGCCTCTAGTTGACTAGCTCGTTGATCAAAGATGGTCAAGGTTTCCTGGCCATAGACAAGTGTTGTCACTTGATAACGGGATTACGTCATTAGGAGAATGATATCATGGACAAGACCCAAACTATGAACGTAGCGTATGATCGTGTCAGTTTATTGCTACTGTTTTCTGCATGTCAATGTATCTGTTCCTATGACCATGAGATCATGCAACTCCCTGACACCAGAGGAATACCTTGTGTGTTATCAAATGTTGCAACGTAACTGGGTGACTATAAAAGTGCTCTACAGGTATCTCCAAAGGTGTTTGTTGGGTTGGCATGGATCAAGGCTGGGATTTATCACTCCGTGTGATGGAGAGGTATCTCGGGGCCCACTCGGTAATACAGCATCACAATAAGCCTTGCAAGCAATGTGACTAAGAAGTTAGTCACGGGATCTTGTATTATAGAATGAGTAAAGATACTTGCCGATTACAAGATTGAACTAGGTATAGAGATACCGACGATCGAATCTCGGGCAAGTAACATACCGAAGGACAAAGGGAACGTCATACGGGATTATGTGAATCCTTGACATAGAGGTTCAACCGATAGAGATCTTCGTAGAATATGTAGGAGCCAATATGGAAATCCAGGTCCCCCTATTGGTTATTGACCGATGAGTGTCTCAGGTCATGTCTACATAGTTCTCGAACCCACAGGGTCTGCGCACTTAAGGTTCGACGACATTTTCGTATAGTTGAGTTATAGGTGTTGTTGACTGAAGGTTGTTCGGAGTCCCGGATGATATCCAGGACATCACGAGGAGTTCCGAAATGGTCCGGAAATGAAGATTGATATATAGTAAGTTGGTATTTGGATTTCGGAAAGGTTTCGGGCATTACCGGTAGTGCGCGTGGAGTGACAAATGGGTTCCGGGGGTGCACCTAGTGGGCCCACCACTCCCTGAGATAGCCACATCAACTTTGGGGTGGCGCAACAGCCCCTGGTGGTCTGTCCAATCAACCAAAGAAGGCCCATGAGGAAAAAGGTGGAAAATCCAAAAGAGGTGGACAAGTGGGAAAGGAGTCCTTCTCCAAGTGGAAATGGAGGAGGACTCTTCCCTCCTTGCTTCTGCCAAGCCAAGGGAGGCTTCCGTTGGTGGGAAAGCCTCCTCCCTCCTCCCTCCTATATATACTAGAGTTTTTGAGGGTTTTTGCACATAATTTTCAGCCACGTGGTACCCTCTCCTCTAGATCGTAGTTCTTTCTCTAGATCAGTTTTCAGCAGTGCTTAGGCGAAGCCTTGCTGGAATAGATCCACCACCACCACCACCACCACCACCATGCCGCCGTGCTGGAGAACTCATCTACCTGTCCGCCCCTCTTAGTAGATCAAGAAGGCGGGGATCGTCATCAAGCTATACGTGTGCTGAATGCGGAGGTGTCGTCCGTTCGGCACTAGATCGGGATGGATCGTGATGGGATCGCGGGACAGATCGTGATGAGATCTTGGGACAGGTTGTGATTTGGATCGCGACGATGTTCCACTACATCAACCGCGTTATATACGCTTCCGCTTAGCAATCTACAAGGTGTTGGAATTATGCCCTAGAGGAAATGATAAATAAGTTATTATTATAATTCCTGTATCAAGATAATCGTTTATTATCCATGATATAATTGTATTGAATGAAGTCTTAGATACTTGTGTGGATACATAGACAAAACACTGTCCCTAGCAAGCCTCTAGTTGGCTAGCCAGTTGATCAAGGATAGTCAAGGTCTTTTGACTATGTACAAGGTGTTGTTGCTTGATAACTCGATCACATCATTGGGTGAATCATGTGATGGACTAGACCCATACTAATGAACGTAGCATGTTGATCGTGTCATTTTGTTGCTACTGTTTTCTGCGTGTCAAGTATTTACTCCTATGACCATGAGATCATATAACTCACTAGCTCCGGAGGAATGCCTTGTGTGTATCAAACGTCACAACGTAACTGGGTGACTATAAAGATGCTCTACAGGTATCTCCGAAGGTGTCCGTTGAGTTAGTATGGATCAAGACTGGGATTTGTCACTCCGTGTGACGGAGAGGTATCTCGAGGCCCACTCGGTAATACAACATCACACACAAGCCTTACAAGCAATGTGAATTAGTGTAAGTCACCCGATCTTGTATTATGGAACGAGTAAAGAGACTTGTCGGTAAACGAGATTGAAATAGGTATACAGATACTGACGATCGAATCTCGGACAAGTAACATACCGAAGGACAAAGGGAATGACATACGGTATTATATGAATCCTTGGCACTGAGGTTCAATCGATAAGATCTTCATAGAATATGTAGGATCCAATATGGGCATCCAGATCCCGCTGTTGGATATTGACCGAGGAGTCCCTCGGGTCATGTCTACATAGTTCTCGAACCCGCAGGGTCTGCACGCTTAAGGTTTGGCGATGTTTTATGCGTATTTAAGTTATATGGTTGATTACCGAATGTTGTTCGGAGTCCTGGATGAGATCACAGACGTCATGAGGGTTTCCGGAATGGTCCGGAAATGAAGATTGATATATAGGATGACCTCATTTGATTACCAGAAAGTTTTCGGTGTTACCAGGAATATACCGGGATCGACGAATGGGTTCCGGGTGTTCACTAGGAGGACCAGCCCACCCGGGGGAAGCCCATAGGCCTTAGGGGTGTAGCACCAGCCCTTAGTGGGCTGGTAGGACAGCCCAAGAGGCCCTATGCGCATGAGAAGAAAAAATCAAAGAGAAAAAAGGGGAAGTGGGAAGGTCCTCCCCCTCCCTTCTATATATACTGAGGTATTAGGGCTGATTTGAGACAACTTTGCCACGGCAGCCCGACCACATACCTCCACGGTTTTTTCTCTAGATCGTATTTCTGTGAAGCTCGGGCGGAGCCCTACTGAGATAGAGCACCACCAACCTCCGGAGTGCCCTCATGCTGCCGGAGAACTCATCTACCTCTCCGTCTCTCTTGCTGGATCAAGAAGGCCGAGATCATCGTCGAGCTGTACGTGTGCTGAAACGCAGAGGTGCCGTCCATTCGGCACTAGATCGGAGCGGATCGCGGGACGGTTCGTGGGACGGTTCACGGGCGGATCGAGGGACGTGAGGACGTTCCACTACATCAACCGCGTTTCTTAACGCTTCCTGCTGTGCGATCTACAAGGGTACGTAGATCGAAAATACCCTCTCGTAGATGGACATCACCATGATAGGTCTTCCTGCGCGTAGGAATTTTTTTGTTCCCATGCGACGTTCCCCAACAGTGGTATCAGAGCTAGGTTCATGCGTAGATGTCATCTTGAGTAGAACACAAAAGTTTTTGTGGGCGGTGATGTGCGATTTGCTGCCCTCCTTAGTCTTTTCTTGATTCCGCGGTATTGTTGGATCGAAGCGGCTCGGACCGACATTACTCGTACGCTTACGAGAGACTGGTTTCATCGCTATGAGCAACCCCGTTGCTCAAAGATGACTGGCGAGTGTCGATTTCTCCAACTTTAGTTGAATCGGATTTGACTGAGGAGGTCCTTGGAGAGAGGTTAAATAGCAATTCATACATCCCCGTTGTGGTGTTTGCGTAAGTAAGATGCGATCCTACTAGATACCCATGGCAACCACGTAAAACATGCAACAACAATTAGAGGACGTCTAACTTGTTTTTGGAGGGTATGCTTGTGATGTGATATGGCCGACGATGTGATGTGATATATTGGATGTATGAGATGATCATGTTGTAAGAGTTAATATCGACCTGCACGTCGATGGTACGGCAACCGGCAGGAGCCATAGGGTTGTCTTTAAACTAATGTTTGTGCTTGCAGATGCGTTTACTATATTGTTAGGACATAGCTTTAGTAGTAATAGCATGAGTAGCACGACAACCCCAATGGCGACACGTTGATGGAGATCATGGTGTGGCGCCAGTGGCAAGAAGATCGTGCCGGTGCTTTGGTGATGGAGATCAAGAAGCACATGATGATGGACATATCATGTCACTTATGAATTGCATGTGATGTTAATCCTTTTATGCACCTTATATTTCTTAGAACGACGGTAGCATTATGAGGTGATCTCTCACTAAAATTTCAAGACGAAATTGTGTTCTCCCCGACTGTGCACCGTTGCTACAGTTCGTCGTTTCGAGACACCACGTGATGATCGGGTGTGATAGACTCAACGTTCACATACAACGGGTGCAAAACAGTTACACACACGGAACACTCGGGTTAAGCTTGACGAGCCTAGCATGTGCAGACTTGGCCTTGGAACACATGAGACCGAAAGGTCAATCATGAATCGTGTAGTTGATATGATTAGCATAGGGATGCTTACCACTGAAACTATCCTCAACTCACGTGATGATCGGACTTGAGCTAGTGGAATTGGATCATGAACCACTCAAATGACAAGAGAGATGTACTTTTTGAGTGGGAGTTTAGCAAGTAATTTGATTAGTTAAACTCTAATTATCTTGAACATAGTCTAAGTCCACTTTGAAAATATTTGTGTTGTAGATCAATGGCTCACACGACAGTCACCCTGAATTTTAATACGTTCCTAGAGAAAGCTAAGTTGAAAGATGATGGAAGCAACTTTGTAGACTCGGCTCATAATATTAAGTTGCTCCTACAAGCTGGGAAGAAGGATTATGTCTCTAATGCTGCGCTAGGAGATGAACCACCCGCCGTGGCTGACCAAGATGCTAAGAACGCTTGGTTAGCACGCAAGGAGGACTACTCAGTAGTTCAATGTGCGGTCTTGTATGTCTTAGATTCGCGACTTCAACATCGCTTTGAGCATCATGGAGCATATGAGATGTTCCAGGAATTGAAGTTTATCTTTCAGAAGAACGCCCGGATCGAGAGGTATGAGACCTTCGATAAATTCTATGCTTGCAAGATGGAGGAGAATTCGTCTGTCAGTGAACATGTGCTCGAAATGTCTGGGTACTCAAACCGTCTAGCTGAGTTGGGGATTGAACTCCCGCAAGAGGCTATCACTGACAGAATTCTTCAATCACTGCCACCAAGCTATAAGGGCTTTGTGTTGAACTATAACATGCATGGGATGAAAAAGTCACCCGCCGAGTTATTCGCGATGCTGAAAGTCGCAGAGTCAGAACTCCGTAAAGAGCATCAAGTGTTGATGGTGAATAAGACCACTAGTTCAAGAGAAACGACAAAGGAAAGAAGGGTAATTCGAAGAAGAGCGGCAAGCCTATTGCCAATCCGACGAAGAAACCCAAAGCTGGACCTAAGCCTGAAACGGAGTGCTATTATTGCAAGGGTATGGGTCACTGGAAGCGCAACTGCCCCAAGTATCTGGCTGATAAGAAGGCGGCCAAAGAAAAATCAGGTATATTCGATATACATGTTATTGATATGTACTTAACCAGCTCTCGTAGTAGTGTCTGGGTATTCGATACCGGTTCTGTTGCTCATATTAGCAACCCGAAACAGGAACTGCGGAATAAGCGAAGGCTGGCGAAGGATGAAGTAACGATGCGCGTGGGAAATGGTTCCAAGGTTGATGCAATCGCCGTCAGCACAGTTTCACTTCAGTTACCATCAGGATTAGTTATGAACTTAAATAAATGTTATTTAGTGCATGCGTTAAGCATGAACATTATATCTGGATCTTGTTTATTGCGAGACGGTTACTCGTTTAAGTCAGAGAATAATGGTTGTTCTATTTCTATGAGTAATATCTTTTATGGTCATGCACCCAATGTGAGAGGATTTTTCATATTGAATCTTGATAATGATAATACACATATACATAATATTGAGACCAAAGGAGTTAGAGTTAACAATGATAGCGCCATGTTTTTATGGCACTGCCGCTTAGGTCATATTGGTGTAAAGCGCATGAAGAAACTCCATACCGATGGACTTTTGGAGTCACTTGACTTTGATTCACTTGACACGTGCGAACCATACCTCATGGGCAAGATGACTAAAACTCCGTTCTCCGGAACAATGGAGCATGCAAGTGACTTGTTGGAAATCATACATACCGATGTGTGTGGTCTGATGAGTGTGGAGGCACGCGGCGGATATCGTTATTTTCTCACCTTCACTGACGATTTGAGTAGATATGGTTATGTCTACTTGATGAAGCACTAGTGTGAAACATTTGAAAAGTTCAAGCAATTTCAGAGTGAAGTTGAAAATCATCGTAACAAGAAGATCAAGTTCCTACGGTCTGATCGTGGGGGTGAATATCTGAGTTTCGAGTTTGGTGCTCACTTAAGACAATGTGGAATTGTTTCACAGTTGACACCATCTAGAACACCACAGCGTAATGGTGTGTCCGAACGTCATAATCGTACTTTATTAGAGATGGTGCGATCTATGATGTCTCTTACCGATTTGACGTTATCGTTTTGGGGTTATGCATTAGAAACAATTGCATTCACTTTAAATAGGGCACCATCGAAATCCGTTGAGACGACACCATACGAACTGTGGTATGGCAAAAGACCAAAGTTGTCGTTTCTCAAAGTTTGGGGATGTGATGCTTATGTCAAAAAGCTTCAGCCTGAAAAGCTGGAACCCAAAGGGGAAAAGTGCGTCTTCATAGGTTACCCAAAAGAGACAGTTGGGTATACCTTCTATCTCAAATCTGAGGGCAAAGTGTTTGTTGCTAAGAACGGAGCTTTTCTCGAGAAGGAGTTTCTCTCGAGAGAATTGAGTGGGAGGAAGATAGAACTTGATGAGGTTGTCGAACCTCTCATCCCTCTGGATGGTGGTGCAGGGCAAGGGGAAACCCCCGTCGTTGCGATGCCTGTTGAGGAGGAAGTTAATGATGATGATCATGAAACTCCGGATCAAGTTCCCGTCGAACCTCGCAGGTCGACGAGACCGCGTACTACTCCAGAGTGGTACGGTAATCCCGTCTTATGAATTATGTTGTTGGACCACTATGAGCCTACGAAATATGAAGAAGCAATGGTGGGCCCGGATTCCAACAAATGGCTGGAGGCCATGAAGTCCGAGATAGGATCTATGTATGAAAACAAAGTGTGGACTTTGGAAGTACTACCTGAAGGCCGCAAGGCTATTCAGAACAAATGGATCTTTAAGAAGAAGACGGACGCTGACAGTAATGTAACCGTTTATAAAGCTTGAATTGTGGCAAAGGGTTTTTCACAAGTTCAAGGAATTGACCACGATGAGACTTTCTCACCCGTAGCGATGCTTAAGTCCGTCAGAATCATGTTAGCAATAGCTGCATTTTCGATTATGAAATCTGGCAGATGGATGTCAAAACGACATTCCTTAATAGTTTCCTTAAGGAAGAGTTGTATATGATGCAACCTGAAGGTTTTGTCGATCCTAAAAATGCTAACAAAGTGTGCAAGCTCCAACGATCCATTTATGGACTGGTGCAAGCATCTCGGAGTTGGAATAAACGCTTTGATGAGGTGATCAAAGCATTTGGGTTTATACAGGTGGTAGGAGAATCTTGTATTTACAAGAAAGTGAGTGGGAGCTCTGTGGCGTTTCTAATATTATATGTGGATGACATATTGCTGATTGGAAACAAGGTGGAGCTTTTGGAGAGCATAAAAGGTTACTTGAATAAAAGTTTCTCTATGAAGGACCTAGGAGAAGCTCCTTACATTCTACGCATTAAGATCTATAGGGATAGATCGAAACGCCTAATAGGACTTTCACAAAGCACATACCTTGATAAAGTTTTGAAGAAGTTCAAAATGGATCAGTCCAAGAAACGGTTCTTGCCAGTGTTACAAGGTATAAAATTGAGTAAGTCTCAGTGCCTAACAACTGAGGAAGATAGAAATACAATGAGTCCCGTCCCCTACGCTTCAGCCGTAGATTCTATCATGTATGCAATGCTGTGCACTAGACCGGACGTTAGCCTGGCCATAAGTATGGCAGGCAGGTTCCAGAGTAATCCAGGAGTGGATCACTGGACGACGGTCAAGAATATCCTGAAGTACCTGAAAAGGACTAAGGAGATGTTTCTCGTATATGGAGGTGACAAAGAGCTCGCCGTAAAAGGTTACGTCGATGCAAGCTTTGACACACATCCGGACGACTCTAAGTCGCAGACCAGATACGTATTTATTCTTAATGGGGGTGCGGTCAGCTGGTGGAGTTCCAAGCAAAGCGTCGTAGCTGATTCTACATGTGAAGCGGAGTATATGGCCGCCTCGGAGGCAGCTAAGGAAGGTGTCTCGATGAAGCAGTTCATGACGGATCTTGGAGTGGTGCCGAGCGCACTGAATCCAATAACCCTGTTTTGTGACAACACGGGTGCCATTGCCTTAGCAAAGGAACCACGGTTTCACAAGAAGACCAGACACATCAAACAACGCTTCAACCTCATCCGCGACTACGTCGAGGAGGAGGACAGGAATATGTGCAAAGTGCACACATATCTGAATGTGGCAGACCCGCTGACTAAACCTCTTCCACGGGCAAAGCATGATCAACACCAGAACTGTATGGGTGTTAGATTTATTACAATCTAATTCACATGACGATGTGAGGGCTAGATTAATGACTCTAGTGCAAGTGGGAGATTGTTGGAATTATGCCCTAGAGGCAATGTTAAATAAGTTATTATTATAATTCCTGTATCAAGATAATCATTTATTATCCATGCTATAATTGTATTGAATGAAAACTTAGATACATGTGTGAATACATAGACAAAACGCTGCCCCTAGCAAGCCTCTAGTTGGATAGCCAGTTGACCAAGGATAGTCAAGGTCTTCTGACTATGTACAAGGTGTTGTTGCTTGATAACTCGATCACATCATTGGGTGAATCATGTGATGGACTAGACCCATACTAATGAACGTAGCATGTTGATCGTGTCATTTTGTTGCTACTGTTTTCTGTGTGTCAAGTATTTATTCCTATGACCATGAGATCATATAACTCACTGGCACCGAAGAAATGCCTTGTGTGTATCAAACGTCACAACGTAACTGGGTGACTATAAAGATGCTCTAGAGGTATCTCCGAAGGTGTCCGCTGAGTTAGTATGTATCAAGACTGGGATTTGTCACTCCGTGTGACGGAGAGGTATCTCGGGGCCCACTCGGTAATACACCATCACACACAAGCCCTGCAAGCAATGTGACTTAGTGTAAGTCACGCGATCTTGTATTACGGAACGAGTAAAGAGACTTGTCGGCAAACGAGATTGAAATAGGTATGCGGATACTGACGATCGAATCTCGGGCAAGTAACATACCGAAGGACAAAGGGAATGACGTACGAGATTATATGAATCCTTGGCACTGAGGTTCAATCGATAAGATCTTCATAGAATATGTAGGATCCAATATGGGCATCCAGGTCCCGCTGTTGGATATTGACCGAGGAGTCCCTCGGGTCATGTCTACATAGTTCTCGAACCCGCATGGTCTGCACGCTTAAGGTTCGACGATGTTTTATGCGTATTTGAGTTATATGGTTGGTTACCGAATGTTGTTCGGAGTCCCGGATGAGATCACGGATGTCACGAGGGTTTCCGGAATGGTCCGGAAACGAACATTGATATATAGGATGACCTCATTTGATTACCGGAAAGTTTTCGGCATTACCGGGAATGTACCGGGAGTGACGAATGGGTTCCGAGTGTTCACCGGGGGGGGGGGGGGGGGCAGCCCACCCGGGGGAAGCCTATAGGCCTTATGGGTGCCGCACCAACCCTTAGTGGGCTGGTGGGACAGCCCAAGAGGCCCTATGTGCAGGAGAAGAAAAAATCAAAGAGAGAAGGAAAAAGGGGGAAGTGGGAAGGAAGGGAAGGACTCCACCTTCCAATCCTAGTTGGACTAGGATTGGAGGAGGAATCCTCCTCCCCCTTTCGGCTGACCCCTTGGGGCTCCCTTGAGCCTCAAGGCAAGGTCCTCCCCCTCCCTCCTATATATACTGAGGTATTAGGGCTGATTTGAGACAACTTTGCCACGGCAGCCCGACCACATACCTCCACGGTTTTTCCTCTAGATCGTATTTCTGCGAAGCTCGGGCGGAGCCCTGCTGAGATAGATCACCACCAACCTCCGGAGCGTTGTCACACTGTCGGAGAACTCATCTACCTCTCCGTCTCTCTTGCTGGATCAAGAAGGCCGAGATCATCGTCGAGCTGTACGTGTGCTGAAACGCGGAGGTGCCGTCCGTTCGGCACTAGATCGGAGCGGATCGTGGGACGGATCGCGGGATGGTTCATGGGACGGTTCGCGGGGCGAATCGAGGGACGTGAGGACGTTCCACTACATCAACCACGTTTCTTAACGCTTCCTGTTGTGCGATCTACAAGGGTACGTAGATTGGAAATCCCCTCTCATTGATGGACATCACGATGATAGGTCTTCGTGCGCGTAGGAAATTTTTTCTTTCCCATGCGACGCTCCCCAACACAAGGGTATGTAGATTCACTCTCCCCTCCCGTAGATGATCATCACCATGGATAGGTATTGCACGTGCCTAGGAATTTTTTTGTTTCCCATGCAACATTCTCCAATAGTGGCATCATGAGCTAGGTTCATGCGTAGATGATATCTCGAGTAGAACACAAAAGAGTTTGTGGGCATTGATGTTCAATTTGCAGCCCTCCTTTGTCTTTTCTTGATTTAACGACATTGTTGGATTGAAGCGGTGTCACGCCCAAGATGCGACCCTATCCTAAATTTGGCACGAGGGCCTCGTTAGGGATAGAAGCGCATATCGTCGTGTCGCAAGAATGGATATCGTTACAAGTACATGTACTGAAAAGAAGATATATATAAAGATATATAGAATTGGCTTACACTCGCCACAAGCTACATCAGAGTCACAGTAGTACAATACATAATCATCATGAATAAGAGCAGGGTCCGACTACGGACGAAAACAAATGAGAAAAGAAGTACGACGTCCATCCTTGCTATCCCAGGCTGCCAGCCTGGAACCCATCCTAGATCGATGATGAAGAAGAAGAAGAAACTCCAAATGAACAATCATCGTGCTCACGTCAAGTAACGTTTACCTGTACCTGCAACTGGTGTTGTAGTAATCTGTGAGCCACAAGGGACTCAGCAATCTCATTTCCAAAGGTATCAAGACTAGCAAATCTTAATGGGTGAGGTAAGGTTAAGTGGTGAGGTTGCAGCAGTGACTAAGCATATATTTGGTGGCTAACTTACGAGTACAAGAATAAAGAGGGGGATGATCTACGCATAGCGGACGTGAACTACTGATGATCAAATGAATGATCGTGAACACCTACCTACGTAAGACATAACCCCACCATGTCCTCGATCGGAGAAGGAACTCACGAAGAGACAGTCACGGTTACGCACACAGTTGGCAAGTTTTAATTAAGTTAACTTCAAGTTATCTAGAACGAGTGTTAAACAAAGTTTCCACGTTGCCACATAACCGCGGGCAAGACTTTCCGAAAAGATTTAACCCCGCAGGGGTGCTCCAACTAGTCCATCACAAATTACCACAAGCCGCATAGAAATCCTCGATCACGAAGCTCGCGATCTCGTCATACTTCTTAGTGGAAAACCTCAACTCCAAGATTACCCAAAGCATCACCGGAATCCCGATGCACAAGATATCTCATCAAAGGTAAAACTAATCCAGCAAGGCCGCACGACGTGTCGACGATCCCGATAGGAGCCGCGTATCTCGTTCTCAGGACACGACGGATGAGCGATGGTTACCACGCCAAACGTCGAGTTGCCCCGGGTAGCGTTAGTAAGCTTCTCTGTTTTTTTCCAGCACCATCAGCACTGGCCCTCCCTGTATTATGTAGAATTACTCCTCGGGTAGCGCTAACTCCCTATGCATTTCAGTTTAACAGAATTATTATGTTGGGCAAATGTAGTACCAATGTTGGGCCTTGCCAGACCAGCTTTAATCTAAAACGAATTATCAAGGGGGTCCCGATAACAACCCCGATCGTGTTAGGAGCGCTCAATTATGGAACATAACACCGGTAGCCGAAACTAAGGGGGCAAAGGTGGAACAAAACACCAGGCTAGAAAGGCCGAGCCTTCCACCTTTTACCAAGTATATAGGTGCATTAAATTAAATAGCATTAATATGGGTGATATAACAAGGAACCCATGTAATCACATGGTAGCAACTGCATCTGCAACTAGCAACGCTAACACAAGGTTAAGAAAGCGGTAACATAGCCAATCAGTGGTTTGCTAGGTTGAACAGGTTGAGGGTTTTCATGGCATTGTTGAGAGGCTGATATTTAACATGTGGTAGGCAATGAGACATAATCGATAGAAGCGGTAAAACTAGCATGGCAATGATAGTAATGGTATCTGGGGAAATGGTCATCTTGCCTGAGATCCCGCTTGGAAGAAGAATGACTCCGAGAAGCAGACGAACCGATGTAGTCGAACGGGTTCGCACAATCCGACACTCTTGCGGAAATCTATTGAGACGAAGCAAACCGGAAACAAGAATCAACACACGATATTCACCACACGATGCACAACACAAATGATGCATGAGCAGCTGAATACATGCAAGTCACGGCATGGCAATTCACAACACTCAAACACTACACATTAAGTGAAGTTCAATATGCAACGAGTTGCACATTGACGAAACTCCACGTTTATTTATTTAGTTCTATCCCGATTAGATACCCGACGATATTAAATGTGGTTAAACATGGCAAGAGGTGAAGCGTAATTAAACTACCTATCTAGGGATTTTAAATGAGGTCAGAAATGACATATAGCACCTCCGAGAGGACCTCACATGTTAATTTACAATTCTGTACAGAACTGAACTAACACGTTTAATTAGTTGTTAAACAGCAAAACAAATAGGTTCACGTGATTCTACGCATCGCTACAATCAATTTACACATAGAGAACATCTCCAACGGAGCTACGGATCAAAAGATACGACCACCGCAAGATATGATGGCATGAATGCAAAATGTGTGCAACGACGGTCACGAGCACTTCAAAACATACAACCAGCAAGATAAAATGAAACTACACGAGATTCTAAGCAAGTTTCATATAGGACACGGTCAAAACGGAGCTATGGTTCAACAACTACGAGCAAAACAAGAAATCACTACAATCTGCCAAAATCAGCCACATAGCATTTTCTACACCCCACAACTACGAGCTACTCAACTTCAATAAACTCAACCAAGGCATGAGACGAAAGAGGGCAAGAAGCACTACAATATACAACTAACAACAACTAGCTGCAGGAAAAGAAGTCACAAAATGGCTTCTCACACACAGTTTCACACTTAGTGAAAATAGCAGTTTATGAAGCTGCAGTATTCGATCTGAAGGCATATTGACAGCAGCAAAACCATAAGCTACAGGACTCCAAATGGCATGAAAATTCGCAGAATGCTAGAGAATCCAAAAGTCTACAACTAACTCCATTGCACCAACCTCAAAAGAGCTATATAACGCAAGATACACTCATGCAAAGACAACAACAAAACATAACAGATTCCAGACTTAGAAATATTTCTGCATCTCCAAATCAGCACTATTTTCTAGCAACCTGAGAGCAAGAAAAACACACCTAAACATGGATTATATTGCAACCAAAATTACCAGGGGCTAGACTAAACATACAAGATCAACTCTCTAGTTGACAACTCCTTCAAACGAAGCACGAAATAAATCCTACGAAATAGACAAGAGGGCAACATGGCAAAATATCGCGCGAACTAACTTTCTCAAAAGCTAAAACTAAATGCAAGGAAAAATCCTATGGATTTTTCTACCCCTAAAACATATATAACATGTTGGGTTGCAACACAAAAATATTGCCACACGTAATTGCGAGAATAAGTCCACGACACGGTAAAATAAACTATCGTCGGAAACATACACGCAAAAATACCAACGTCTACTCTAAAATACATGGAAAAGTGGTTCCTAAAATATGGAAATTTTATCTACGACATTCGAGCAATCCGGACACGCGCGAAAAATAAATACGGGACGCAAACATAATAGGACATCATGTAAAACTATGCATTTGGCACGTCAAACTAAGTCAAACAATTATGCAAGTTGCAAAATTGTATTCTACGCGAGATTCTACACAAAAACCATATGCTACACGTCGCGATCCGACTTACGGATTAAAATATACGGGCATTTATATACTCGTTTATTTTCTGGAATTTATATAATTCCAAAATCAACCTAAATTAACTAACGGGCCTAACAGGGGGCACATCTTAGCAAATCTCGCCTCGGGCGAGGAAAGTGACTCGGGCGGGGGCTCTCACCTTGCGGGCCTTGGCCCAGGAGCGGGGAGGCGGCCTGGCCGAGGGCGCCAACTGGGCCTGCCACGAGGTGGAGCTGGTGGGCCGAAGGGAGCTGCGGCGGCTGCTGGGGCGTGCCAGCTGGGCCGCTGCGGAGGCCGCTGGGGCGCCCTGGACTGGGCCGGCTGCAACAACCCACGGGGCCCAGCCGAGCGGTTAGTGGCGCCTCTACTGGGCGTGTTCTCCTCGTCGTGCCCGAGGGCACGAGCCTGGCGGCGGCCGACGGCGACCACGAGGTGAGGCAGGGGCTCGACACCGACACAGGAGGCCGAGGGACGGCGGGACCGACGGGGGGAGTTGGATCCGGCGCGGGAGCCTCCGGGCGGCCAGCGACGAGGGCCCCGGTAGGAGCTCGTGAGGGGCTGGTTCCAGGAGGCGTTCCCGGCGACGCTGCGGGGGCCCGGAGGCACCGAAGGCGGCCGGAGGGAGGAGGATGCGCAGCCCTCGGCTAGCGGAGCGGTGAGGAGCTCACTGTTGCAGGGTCGTCGGCGCGGAAGGAGGCGGCGGCCGACGGGGAAGGCACGGGAGGCTTGGGCAGGGGAGTAGGGAGCTCGGGGCTGCTCGGCCGAACGACGACGACGCGCACATGGGCCTGCTCGGGCCCGATCTGGGTAGGTTTAGCAAAATTTCGCCCCGGTTTCAACCGCGCGGTCGGATTCGACTAATCCGAACGCGGGAACGGGTAAGTGGCCGTGTAGAGTAGTTATCCACAGACGAGAGGGAAAGCGGGCGACCCGGCAATGTATTTTAAAACACCGACAAACGTCCGACGAATAACCGAAGACGGTGTCGCTACGGTCGACCGTTCGGGTACCAGACATACTACGATTGCGACGAAACTTGACACGCGGCCTACCTATATTAAAATAAGACCGCACGTCAAATCTCAACCCAATGAGAGAAAGTTTTCAACACACTTTTAAAAACAAGGATTTGACGATGCCGCGGGCGCGTGCGTGTGTGGTCGGGCTCAGAACGGACAACGACGAGAACCGACAACTAACAACGGATGCAAGTTTTGAAAACTGGCGGCAACGGCATGCCGATGCAATGCAGATGATGCGAATGATGCGACAAATAAAAATAACCACACGACGAAAACGGAATAGAAGGGGAATTTTCTGGAACGTCGGCATCGGGCTGTCACAAGCGGCCCGAACCAACTTTACTCGTGCGCTTTCGAGCGACCGGTTTCATCGACTCACATGCAACTTGTTGCATAAAGATGACTGGCGGGTGTCTGTTTCTTCAACTTTAGTTGAATCGGATTTGACCGAGGCGGTCCTTGTAGAAGGTTAAATAGCAATTTGCATATCACCGTTGTGGCTTTGCGTAAGTAAGATGCGAGCATACTAGATACCCATAGCAGCCACATAAAACATGCAACAACAAATTAGAGGACATCTAACTTGTTTTTGCAGGGTATGCATGTGATGTGATATGGCCAAAGACATGATATGATATATTGGATGTATGAGATGATCATGTTGTAATAATTAAATATCGACTTGCACGTCAATGCTACGACAACCGACAGGAGCCATAGGGTTGTCTTCAAACTAACGTTTGTGGTTGTAGATGTTCTTACTATATCGCTAGGTTGTAACTTTAGTAGTAATAGCATAGATAGCGCGACAACCTCGATGGCAGCACGATGATGGAGATCATGGTGCGGCGACGGTGATGATGGAGATCATGCCGGTGCTTTGGTGATGGAGATCAAGTTGCACAAGTTCATGGCCATATCATGTCACTTATGATATGCATGTGATGTTAATCCTTTTATGCACCTTGTTTTGCCTAGGATGACGGTAGCATTATAAGGTGATCCCTTACTAAAATTTCAAGATAAAATTGTGTTCTCCCCGACTGTGCACCGTTGCGACAGTTCGTCGTTTCGAGACACCACATGATGATCGGGTGTGATAGACTCAACGTTCACATACAACGGGCGCAAAAGAGTTGCACACGCGGAACACTCGAGTTAAACTTGACGAGCCTAGCATGTACAGACATGGCCTCGGAACACAAGAGACCGAAAGTTCGAGCATGAATCATATAGTTGATATGATCAACATGGAGATGTTCACCATTGAAGCTAAACTCAACTCACGTGATGATCGGACTTGAGTTAGTGGATCTGGATCATGCGCCACTCGAATGACTAGAGGGATGTCTATTTGAGTGGGAGTTCTTAAGTAATATGATTAATTGAACTCATTATCATGAACATAGTCAAAAGATCTTTGCAAATTATGTTGTAGCTTGCGTTGTAGCTCTACCGTTTTAGATATGTTTCTAGAGAAAATTGAGTTGAAAGTTGATAGTAGCAATTATGCGTACTGGGTCCGTAAACTGAGGATTATCCTCATTGTTGCGCAGAAGGCTTATGTCCTTAATGCACCGCTCGGTGTGCTGAACCTCGAGCGTCGTCTGTGGATGTTGTGAATACACGTTTTTTATGACTATGTGATAGGTGGGTGCGTAATGCTTAACGACTTAGAATGAAGGCGCCGAAGACGTTTTGAACGTCACAGAACATATGAGATGTTCCAAGAGATGAAATTGGGATTTCATGCTCGTGCCCTTGTTGAGAGGTATGAGACCTCCGACAAGATTCTTTGTCTACAAAGTAAGGGAGAAAAGCTCAATCATTGAGCATGTGCTCAGATTGTCTGAGTGCTATGATCGCTTGAATCGAGTGGGAGTTCATCTTCTCGATGAGATAGTGATGGTTCTCGGAAGTCACTTCCAGCAAGCTACTAGAGCTTCGTGATGAACTATAACATATCAAGGATAAATATGATGATCCTTGAGCTATTCGTGATGTTTGACACCGCGAAAGTAGGAATCAAGTAGGAGCATCAATTGTTGATGGCTAGTAACACCACTGGTTTCAAGAAGGGCAAGGGCAAGAAGGGATACTTCATGAAACGGCAAACCAGCTGCTGTTGTAGTGAAGAGACCCAAGGTTGAACCCAAACCCGAGACTAAGTGCTTCTGTAATGAGGGGAACAGTCACTAAAGAGGAACTACCCTAGATACCTGGTAGATGAGAAGGCTGGCAAAGTCGACAAATGTATATTGGATATACATGATATTAATGTATACTTTACTAGTACTCCTAGTAGCATCAGGGTATTAGATACTAGTTCGGTTGCTAAGTGTTAGTAACTCGAAATAAAAGCTACGGAATAAACGGAGACTGTCTAAAGGCGAGGTGACGATATGTTTTGGAAGTGTTTCCAAGGTTGATGTGATCAAACATCGCACGCTCCCCTACCATCGGGATTAGTGTTGAACCTAAATAAATGTTATTTGGTGTTTGCATTTAGGATGGACATGATTAGATCATGTTTATTGCAATACGATTATTCATTTAAAGAGAATAATGGTTATTCTATTTGCTTGAATAAATACCTTCAATGGTTTATTGAATCTCGATCGTAGTGATACACAATTTTCACGATATTGTTGCCAAAAGAAAGTAGTAATGATAGTACCACTTACTTGTGGCACTGCCGCTTGAGTCATATTGGTGTAAAACGCATGAAGAAACTCCATAATGATGGATCTTTGGACTCACTCGTTTTTGAATCATTTGAGACATGCGAACCATGCCTATTGGTGTAAACGTATGAAGAAACTCCATGCAGATGGATTGTTTAGATTCACTTCATTTTGAATCACTTGAGACATTCAAATCATACCACATGCGAAAGATGACTGAAGGCCTCGTTTTTCAGGGAGATGGAACAAGAAAGTAACTTATTGGAAGTAATACATTTTGATGTATGCAGTCCAATGAGTGATGAGGCACGCACGGTATATCGTTATTTTCTTACTTCATAGATGATTTGAGTAGATACAGTGTATTTGCTTGATGAAACACACTTCTGAATTATTGAAAGGTTCATGTAAATCAAAAGTGAAGTTGAAGATCGTCGTGACAAGAGGATAAAAGGTCTACGATATGATCATAGAGATGAATATCCGAGTTACGAGTTTGGTACACAATTAAGACAATGTGAAAATTGTTTCACATCTCATGCCACCTAAAACACCATAGTGTGATGGTGTGTCCGAACGTCATAGTCGCGTCCTATTTGATATGGTGCATACTATGATGTCTCTTATCAAATTACCACTATCATTTATGGGTTATGCATTAGAGCCAACCACATTCACTTTAAATAGGGCACCACGTAATTCCGTTGAGATGACACAGTATGAACTATGGTTTGGGGAAACCTAAGCTGTCGTTTCTTAAAAGTTTGGGGCTGCGACGCTTATGTGAAAAAGTTTCAACGTAATAAGCTCGAACCCAAAGAGGATAAATGCATCTTCATAGGACACCCGAAACAGTTGGGTATACCTCATATACCAGGTCCGAAAGCAAAGTGTTTGTTTCTAGAAATGGGTCCTTTCTCGAGAAAAGGTTTCTCTCGAAAAAATTGAGTGGAAGGATGGGGGAAACTTGATGAGGTTATTGAACCGTCACTTCAACCAGAGTGCAGCAGGGAGCAGGAAGTTGTTCCTGAGGCGCCTATACCAATTGAAGTGGAAGCTGATGATAGTGATCATGAAGCTTCAGATCAAGTTACTACAAAACTCGTAGGTCGACAAGGTCACGTACTGCTCCAGAATGGTACGGTAACCCTGTCTTGGAGGTCATGTTGTTGGACAACAATGAACCTACAAGTTGTGGAGAAGCGATGGTGGGCCCGGATTCTGACAAATGGCTGGGGGCCATGAAATCCGAGAGAGGATCCATGTATGAAAACAAAGTGTGGACTTTGGAAGAACGACTTGATGGTCATAAGACTGTTAAGTACATATGGATCTTTAAAAGCGAGACACACGATGATGGTGAAAAGTCACAGTTAAGAAAGCTTGATTTGTCGCAAAGATGTTATCGACAAATTCAAGGAGTTGACTATGATGAGACTTTCTCACTCGTAGCGATGCTAAAAGTCTGTTGGAATTATGTTAGCAGTTGCTGCATTATATATAAAATCTTGCAGATAGGATGTCAAAACATTGTTTCCTTGCCGGTTTCCTTGAGTAAAGGTTGTATGTGATACAACCAAAAGGTTTTGTCGATCCTAAGGATGCTAACAAGTATGCAAGCTCCAGCGATCCTTCTATGGTCTGGAGCAAGCATCTTGGAGTTGGAATATACGATTTGATGAGGTGATCAAAAAATTGTGTTTATACAAGGTTTGTGAGAAACTTGTATTTACAAATAAGTGAGTGGGAGCACTATAGAATTTCTGATGAGTATATGTGGTAGACATATTGTTGATCAGAAATAATGTAGAATTTCTGGAAAGCATAAAGGTTTGTTTGAAAGGTGTTTTTCAAAGGAAAACCTGGATTAAGTTGCTTGAACATTGAGCACCAAGATCTATGGAGATAGATCAAAGCGCTTAATAGAACTTTCAACAAAATTCATGCCCTGACAAGTTTTTGAAGGAGTTCAAAATAGATCGACAAAGAAGGAGTTCTTGGCTGTGTTGTAAGGTGTGTATTTGAGTAAGACTCAAAGCTCGACCACAACAGAAGAAAGAGAATGGATGAAGGTCGTCCCCTATGCATTAGCCGTAGGCTCTATAGTATGCTATGCTGTGTACCGCACATGATGTGTGCCTTGCCATGAATCTGTCAAGGGGTACAGAAGTGATCCAGGAATGGATTAGTGGACATCGATCAAAAGTTATCCTTAGTAACTTGTGGACTAAGTGAAAGTGCGTTATATCGACTAGAGGGGGGATGAATAGGAGATTTTTAGAATTTCATCACTGAGGGAATTCCTTTTGAGGAAATTCCTCACTGATGACTAACTCACAGTGGAAACAGTAAAGGATCAGAAGTGCAAAGTTTCACAACAACAGTTTTTCAGAGTGAGGAATGTTAAATCAGATTGCACAGTGAGCAGGCACGCAGAATACAGATGAGGATTAACTGACTTGAAGAATTTGGGGTTGAGGAAATTCAGAGAAAGTCTTTAGCAAATTATTCAAACAGTAGCAGTGAAAGTCATCAACACATAATACGAGGAAAGTAAGGAGTTGAGGAATTAGAACCCGTTTCTCAGTGAAGACAGTCGTTGATGACCCAGTTCCAACTGCTGTGATAGTCGTACATCTGGTTTGGAGCGGCTTGGTATTGAAACCAAAGGACACACAGTCCCAGGACACACAGTCCCTACCGTGTTCTCCTTGGGCTAAGAACACACAGTCCTCGCCCAACACTCGTGGCAAGTCTTCACGGCAGACTTCCAAACCCTCACAAACTTGGTCACCCGGTGATCCACAATTGACTGCTGGAAAGCTTTAGACCATGATGCCTAACCGTCTGGAGGATGCATAGTCCTCAAAGTTAAAAGGCTTCAGTCCCACTCAGGAACAACTTCTTCAGTGATGCTCAATCACTAGGTTTGTTTTGTGGTTTCGGTGTATGGGGTATTTCCTCACTGATGAATTACTCTCGAAGACTCTGAGGAATTGGGTTGCTCTTATGACAAGTGTCAGATTCTAACGGAGCAGCCAACCAGCTAATGGTTGTGGGGGGTGGCTATTTATAGCCTCGGAGCATCCCGACATGATTTGACACTAATGCCCTTAAATAATATGACCGTTGGAGTGGATAAGACCAATGACTTGGCGTGGCTATCAAAACGGTCGGAACCCTCAAGTGTGAGAGTCCTCGTGTCACTCGTATTCCTCACTTGAGGCTTTTGATAGGATTAGGCTTGGGTTGAGCATCATGAGGAAATTCATTCCAAAGTGTAACTTCGACCCCCTTTAACAGTACGATGTTCCTATTACTCAAATGCGAAGAAAATAAAACAGAAAGAGTAAGTCTTCATGCTTCAAATTCTTCAAAGTGATTTTCTTTAGGACACACCGAATTCCTTAATTTCAGTATCTTCATGAGGAATATCAATTTCATCGCAGATTCCTCGCGATTCATTTCTTCAGCTTCAGACCAATTTCTTCAACCGAAGATATATATTTTAGGGGTCGATATTCTTCAAATATCTCAAACTCCTCAATGACTTATAGATCCTGTGTACACTCATAAACACATTAGATACTTAACCTATAAGTCTTCAAACCACCAAAATCACTAAGGGGCACTAGATGCACTTACAATGTCCCCCTTTTTGGTGGTTGATGACAATTAGGTTAAGTCTTCAACATGGATCAAAAATACGAAGTGTAACTACTCATTTGAGGAATTTGAAATCAAGATTCAGAGAGACTCCCCCTGAAGATGTGCATATCGTGAGGATTTTGCTTTTCACACCAAATGCACATTGATGATTTATATCATGGAGATCTCCCCCTGAGTCTTGTAAATCATGCATACATGTAACATATCATATGAAGAAAATGAAAATGCATGATAACAAATGGTATCTGACGAATTCCAGCATGCGTGCATTAAAACTTGAGGAATAAGCATGCGAAGAAAAATGTTCAAAGGCGTCAGAGTACCATTGGGCTTAAGTTACAACTCATTACATAAAAACTTCAGAAGAGCCACGAGTTTGTAACTTAAATATAGTTCATAAGCCCCAAATATATCCCGCTTGAAGACTAACTCTCTAGTTTCTCCCCCTTTGCCATCAAGTGACAAAAAGGGACAAACTGAGGACTAACGCCTGTGAAGACTTCACTTCTTGGCGGTTGAGGAAGAGCCGTGACGCTTCTTGGGAGTAGTCTTCTTCCTTGGACCGGTAGCAGTGTCGAGCTGTTCTTCATCAGTTTCAGCAGTGCGAAATGAAGAAAAGGAGTTGTCTTCAAGGTCTGGAACTGGAATGGGCCTGAACTTCTTCTTGGGAGGACACGACCAGTCAAAGTCTCGCTTAAAGTCCATTTCTTCAAGCTCAGTCTGAGTCTTCAGATGTGCAAGTGTAGCCCAGGTGCGATCAAAAACCTCATGCAGATAGTGATGGTTGAGCTTCACAGAGTTCTGTGTTTCAGTGAGGGTTTTCACAATGGCGCCAAACTGGCGTTTGACCCACTTGTGATTGCGATCCACCTTCTGGTGAAGACTGAGGAGGAGCTCTCTTGTATTCATCAATCGAGGAGGAACGGGGCTTGCCGGACGACTCTCAGTATCATCCCATGAAGAATAAGCTTCTGGCTCTCTGAACTGGCCATCAAGGGGCCTACTGCCTTCTTCAATCACTGATTTGCCTTTTCCTTCAATGGGCTCGAAAGTCTTCTTGTTGACCCGGATAGGAGGCATATAACCAACATGGTTTTGGCACTCAGCGTGAAAGTTGATGCATGTCCTCGTCCTGATGAATCTCATGATCCATGGGGCATATATCTTGTGGTCAAAAGGACACCTAACATTGTCGGCCAAAGTCCTCAAGAAGAAATCATGGATGTTGATAGGAATACCATGAATGATGTTGAAGAGGATATTCTTCATGAGGCCTACGACATCTTCTTCATCATCATGGCCTTTGATCGGCGCGAGCACACCGCAGAGGATTCTGTAGACAGACCTAGGAGTATACTTCAGCTCGTGGACGAGGAAGGTTTTTCTCGGTGGTTTTCCTTCAGCCAAAGGCTTCATGAGGACTTCCATCATCGCATTGGGCAGCTCACGCTCACCATAAAGCTTCACAGCCTGCTCTGAGGGAATTGGTACAGGCAGTTCACGGAGGAGCTCAGTAGCAGGAGCCTTGTAATGAGTGTTTTGTGTCATCCAGTCAAACACCCAAGTGTTAATGTCTTCAGGGTTGCCAGAGATGTGAAGAGTGGCATAGAACTGAAGAATTAGCTCGCTGTTCCAGTCAGAGATGTCGGAGCACATTGGCAGTAAACCAGCATCATGGAGTACATTGAGGACTGGCTCTAGGCACGGTATAGCTTCAAGTTCAACGTGAGGAATATGCGTGTGTTGGAATATCTTGTTTCGTCCAGATAGCACAGAGGCATAGTAATTCATGTGTGTCCTAGTCCAAAACTTCATATGCCTCATTTGAGGCTTGTCATAGGGGTTCTCTCCAATGAAGTACATGCGTTCTTCAAAGAAATTCTCCTTTTGAAACTTTGGATGCTTGGAGAATGGCTGACGCTGAACTGGCTAAAGATTATGCTGAGGAACAGGAGGGGAGACAACAATTGCAGTCTCGGGGTTGAGCACGACGAATGCATTGTCTTGGTCAGGTGCATTTTCCTCAGCATTTTCCTGAGGGTGAGGAATTTCAGCAGATGGGACTTCAGGCTGAGGAGATGGTTCTGGCTGGGCGTCAGGATGAGGGGCTTGCTTTGGCTATGCATCAGGCTGAGGGGCTTGCTCTGGCTGTGCATCAGGCTGAGGAATAGTTTCATCTTGCTCAGCTGGAGGAGTTGGGTCAGCCTGTTCCTCATCGTGAAGATTTTGCTGAGAGCTTTGAATTTCATCAGCTTGAGGATTTTCAGTTTGTTCTTCCTCAG
Organism: Hordeum vulgare subsp. vulgare; assembly: GCF_904849725.1. Lineage (NCBI taxonomy): Eukaryota > Viridiplantae > Streptophyta > Magnoliopsida > Poales > Poaceae > Hordeum > Hordeum vulgare. The sequence continues at coordinate 326,399,056 of NC_058522.1, read as the reverse complement.
CTGGCTTGGTGGTAGAGGCAGTTTCTTCAGCTGGTACAGCTGATCCTTGAGCAGTGTCTTTCTGAGGAATGAAGGGCTGAGGACTGTCGTCAATACGAATTTCTTCGTCGGTGTGTTCCTCAGTGGCAGTATCCTTCATTTCCTCATCTGCCCCTTTTGCTTGATCATCAAGGATGACCATTTCATAAGAAGGAGCGACATTTAGGGGCACAGGGTCCAGAGGAGCAGTTTCTTCAAGTGCTTTGAGGCACTTGGCCTCTGTTTCTTCTTCTGCTGAGGAGGCCTTTGTCTTTTTGGCTTCCTTCTCAGCAGCCGTGGTTTTCTTCACGTTTGATGCAGACGGAGTCATCTTCTTCACCTTTGAAGCTTTTGGTGAAGGGGTTCTCTCGACAGATTCTTCAGCTGGTTTTGAGGAACCAGCTGGAACAGAGTCATCAGCTTGCTTTGATGAAGCAACTGGGTTAGGGGCAGTCTCATCAGCTGCAGCAGATTCATCAGCTGGAGCTTCCATGATGATTTCTTCAATAGTCGGTACATCTGCACGGCTTTCTTGGTGGATTTCCTCAGCTTGAGGAGATTCATCTGCTGGCTCCTAAATCAAGGGCTGAGAAGTTGGTGCTGGAGGTGCAACCTTCTTGTTGTAGTCATCAACAGCTTTAGTGGCCAGCTTGATGAAATTGCTCTTGAGACTCTTATGATCTGACAGCTTGGAGTACTTGTTAGTCAAATTCTTCAGCTCTACCTGTGTTGATACGAGTGCATCAGGCGTCAAGCTGAGGAGATTCTGCTTGAGGAATTTCTCCTTTTAAGCTTTGCTACCTTGGCCTGCTTGGCCTGCTGTTCTTTCCACTTGGCTTCATTGATGAAAGTGGCCACCATGTGGCTGATGCCAGGGGGAAGTTTCAAATCATCAAGCGGAGTGTTTGGGTCCTCATACCAGATGTTGATGTAGTCAAGGAGGACCTTGGGGTCCATGGCCAGAGGAATGACACTCCTGATGCTTGAGCTACTCTTTCCTGCTTGTTTGTGATGATGGCTTGCAGGGTTTGATCATCATATTCATCACTGCCCTCTGATGCAGACGGGACGGTGATGATTTTGCTGGGGCTCGACAGAGTTGCTTGTTCAGCATACACCTGAGTCTTCACAGGAGGTGGTGAAGAATTTGTCTTCAAGCTGGTTGCAGCTGGGAGTGAGGAGCTGGAACTGGCGGTCATAGGCTTCATGACTTGCTTCTGTATTGGTGTCTCTTGAGGCTTTGGTGGTGGTGCTGAGGATTTTGGAGCTGAGGAGATTGGCGCTGAGGGTTTTGGCGCTGATGGTTTTGGCGCTGAGGGTTTTGGTGCTGAGGGTTTTGTAACTGATGCTTGAGCAGACTTCTCTTGAGGCTTTGGAGCCCTTGGCTTTGACGGCACAGACTGTGGTTGAGGAATTGCTGAACCAGAGGTCTCAGCGGCAGAGGAAGTAGCTGCAGCTGAGGATTCATTGAATTTCCTCACTACAGCTTCTGCCTGCTTCTTGAGCTTAGCCAGATGCTTTTCCTTCTCATCTAGATAGTCATCAAGGGTCTTGAGGCTTGAGGGATGTGCTACTTGATGAGCCTCAAGTGGGGCCCGTTTTCCAGGGGGCTTCAAAGTGAATTTCTTCGCATACTTGGCAGTCACAAACCTGTATTCTTTCCATTCCTTCGCCCATCAGTGTTCTATCTTCTGCAGTCGGATCTTTCTCTTGGCCATTGTCTCATATTCATCAGGTGTGCACTAGTCCAAGTAAATATCCTCAGGGATATCCACATCTGTGTTTTGCTCAATTTTCTTTCCTCCCTTCTGTTTTCTGTCATCCTCCATTTTCTTCAGCAGAGGATTTTGCTAATGAGATTGAACTCTTGAGGATTCTGATGAGACTTGAAGATTTTCTTCCAGAAACGCTGCAAATGACTTAATGTGATGAGAACCGAGAGATTCATCAGCTGACATGTGTGTACCTGTGAACAGAGTATAGTTGCGAGGAATTTGGAGAGGTCATATGCGTTCTCAGATTTGAAGAAAATGAAAAAGTTTGACAGTTGAGGAATTTAATCAGTGGTTGAGGAATTTGCCTAAGCATGCTGTTCTTGGGTTCCAGAGTTTTACAGATCCGAAAATTCGCACAATTGAGGAATCTCGTGAAAATCTTAGATGCTTAGTGTAGTTCATCAATGATGTGGTGATAGGCAGTGTTTGAGGAATCAAGTGCTTATAAATTCTTGAGGAAAAACAGATTTCACATAGAAGATGTAAAATTGTAGATCTAACTTGCGGTAAAAATGGGATTTTATTTACCCTTGAAGGAGCACACGAAGAACACAAAGAAGTTGTGTATAGAGGCTCTTCGGTCGCGTGTCCAATGTGCCCTAACCCGGCGACAAAGGACGTCTACGGCGGTGGCGGACGAAGATGGTCCGACTCCGGCGTGGTTCCGGCGACAGAGAAGTCGAGGCAGTGAAGCTCTTCCTCACCGTCGACGACACTTCCAGCGATGGCGCTAGGGTTCGGTGGTGTTTGCTGTAGCAGGAGAGCGATGGAGCGAAGAAGAGTTTGCCGAGGAGGATAGGGACATATTTATAGCTAGACAGTTACTGTTGGCGCGAAGATTTCAGACCAAACAGCCCCTGCCTCTACGTCTCCGCAGGACACGTGTAGTTCCCGAACAAGGCGGTGGAGATAGTGGAGATCGTGGTTATCCGATCGTGAGAAGTGGGGTTCAGTTACTGTGCATTAAAAAACAATTTTTGAAGATTTGAAGATTTTCGTTACAAAATCATCAGCTGACAAGGACGCAGTGAGGATTTTGAACAAAGTTTCAAGTAGAACGCATATGAAGAATTGAATAGGCTGGATGAGTATATCATAGAGGGAAAGTAGGGTCCGATCACATTCACTTAGCAGAAATATCAACTTGAAGAAATAGCTATAAGTGAATGTTGTTGAGGACTTGAAATCACAGTCTAGCTAGTCAAATGAAAGTCATCAAGTATTTTTGAAGATTTTGTGATAAATCGTCACAATGAAGAACAACTGTTTTGAAGAAAAACACATTTTGAGGAAATTGAACTTTTGAAGAAAATCAACTTGAGGAATTTCACATTGGGCGGTGGCGTGACCCACCATATAAGAATGTTGATTACAGACGCCGCGTACAATTGTCGTAGGGCCCTGAGAATCAATTTTTTCGTTGATTTCTTCACATTCAGAGTGACATTCTTCATCAGTTGAAGAAAATTGATTCATCATGTGTTGTACATCTAAGTCATCAATTTTGCATAAGTGTTAGGATGTGTGCATGTTTTTACAAAACATTTGAAGATTCTAAGATATTTAGCTCACACCGCAACTTGCAAAACCTTTTCTCATCCAAGGGCTTAGTGAAGATATCTGCCAGTTGATCATCAGTCTTCACATGGTCGATGAGGATATTGCCCTTGAGGACATGGTCCCGAAGAAAATGATGACGAATCTGGATGTTCTTGGTCTTCGAGTGCTGTACTAGGTTGTATGCAATCTTGATTGCACTCTCATTGTCACAGTAGAGAGGCACATTCTTCATGTTGATGCCGTAGTCCTTGAGGGTTTGCTTCATCCATAGTAATTGAGCACAACATGAACCAGCAGCAATGTACTCAGCTTCGACAGTGGAGAGTGATATGCAGTTCTGCTTCTTTGAGGACCAGCAAACTAGTGATCTTCCGAGGAAATGGGATGTGCCACAGGTTGACTTGCGATCCACACGGTCACCAGCGTAGTCAGAATCAGAATACCCTACCAGATGAAGATTTGAGCAATTGGGATACCATAATCCTAGTGTTGGTGTGTGAGCTAAGTATTGAAGAATATGCTTCACAGCTTTATGGTGTGATTCCTTCGGTTTTATTTGAAAACGTGCACACATGCAAACACTAAGCATTATATCTGGCCTAGATGCACATAGATACAATAAAGAACCAATCATAGAACGATATACTTGCTGATCGAAATCTTTACCATTTTCATCAGTGCCGAGGTTGCCGTTGGTAGGCATTGGAGTCTTGGCACCTTTGCATTCATGCATGTCGAATTTCCTCAGAACATCCTTGAGGTATTTCTCCTGTGATATGAAGATTCTATTGCTTTGTTGACGAATTTGAAGACCTAAGAAGAATTTCAGCTCCCCCATCATGGACATCTGATATTCTTCACTTGTCATGTAAGCAAATTCATCACTGTATCGTTTGTCAGTACAGCCAAATATGATAGCATCGACATATATTTGACATACAAATAGCTCATTATCATAGGATTAGCGAAAAGAGTTGGATCGAGTGAACCAGGTTTGAAGCCTTTCTTCATGAGGAATTCCTTCAATGTATCATACCATGCCCGAGGGGCTTGCTTGAGACCATAAAGAGCCTTTTTGAGTCTGAAGACTTTGTCTGGATTCTTTGGATCCTCAAAACCTGGGGGCTGAGCAACATATACTTCTTCCTCAAGCTTACCTTTGAGGAATGCACTTTTCACATCCATTTGATATAAGATGATGTTATGATGATTAGCATAAGCAAGTAGTATTCGAATAGCTTCAAGTCTAGCAACAGGTGCAAAAGTTTCATTGAAATCTATTCCTTCAACTTGGGTGTAGCCTTGGGCTACAAGTCGTGCCTTGTTCCTCACCACTTGACCGTCCTCATCTTGCTTGTTTCGGAAAATCCACTTGGTGACGATGATGTTGTGCTTGCGAGGATCTGGTCGTTTGACGAGCTCCCATACGTCATTCAGCTTGAATTGAAGAAGTTCGTCTTGCATAGCTTGGATCCACTCCGGTTCCAGAAAAGCCTCAGCAACTTTTGAGGATTTTGTGATGGATACAAAGGAAAAATGCCCACAAAAGTTAACTAAGTGTGAAGCTTTTGAGCGAGTGAGAGGACCTGGCGCATTGATGTTGTTGAGGATTTTGTCAAGTTCTACTTCATTTGCAATCCTCGGATGAGCTGGTTGAGGATTTCGTCTGGGCTGAGGAAGTGGTTCTGGTGCAATTTCCTCAGGAGCATCTTCTTGATTTTCATCAGTGACGGGGATCATTTCTTCACCAATTTCCTCAGTGGGGATAATGTCTTCAGTAGGTTTGAGCTTTATTGCTTCCTCAGAAGACAACTTATCTGGATCAGAAGGAAATTGCTCTCTTTGCGAGCCATTAGTTTCATCCAACCGCACATCTACACTCTCAACAACTTTGTTGTGATAGTTGTTGAAGACTCTGTAAGTGTGCGAGTCCTTTCCATAACCGAGCATAAAACCTTCATGTGCCTTAGGTGCAAATTTTGAGCTATGTTGAGGATCTCTAATCCAGCATTTTGCACCGAAGACTTTGAAATAACTTACATTGGGTTTCTTGTCAGTGAGGAGTTCATATGAGGTTTTCTTGAGGAATTTGTGAAGATATACCCTGTTGATGATATGGCATGCAGTGTTGATTGCTTCAGGCCAAATGCGACGAGGAGTCTGATTTTTTCAAGCATAGTTCTTGCCATTTCAACCAGAGTCCTGTTCTTCCTTTCGACGACACCATTCTGCTGAGGAGTATAAGGAACAGATAATTCGTGAGTAATACCAAGTTCAGCAAGATAATCATCAAGACTAGTGTTTTTGAACTCGGTTCCATCATCACTCGTGATATGTTTGATCTTGATGCCAAAGTTCGTCGAGGCCCTTGAAGAAAATCGTTTGAAGATTTCCTGCACTTCAGTTTTATACACTATGATATGCACCCAAGTATATCTGGAATAATCATCAACTATGACGAAGCCATATAAAGATGCTGCATTGGTTAGTGGTGCATAGTGAGTAGGTCCAAATAGATCCATATGAAGCAATTCGAATGGACGTGTAGTGGTCATGATAGTCTTCGAGGGATGCTTGGATCTGGTCATTTTCCCATATTCACAAGCACCGCAGAGATGATCCTTGAGGCATTTGACTGATTCGATGCCGATGACATGCTTCTTCTTCGCGAGCGTGTGTAAATTCCTCATGCCCGCATGACCTAGTCTTTGGTGCCACAACCATCCTTCTGAGGTTTTTGCTAGTAAGCAAGTGGCTCGTTGAGGACCTATAGAGAAATCAACAATGTACAAATCCCCTCTTCTTGCACCTTCGAAGTCTTTGGATCTGTCAGATTCCATGATGACTACACATCTATATCTACCAAAGATAACAATCATATCAAGATCACAAAGCATCGAGACAGACATGAGGTTAAAACCAAGGGATTCAACAAGCATCACTTTGTCCATATGCCTAACCTTGGAAATAGCAACTTTGCCAAGTCCCAATACCTTGCTTTTACCTTTGTCAGCATATGTGATTTGCTTCAGAGGTGATGGAGTTAGTGGCATATTCATCAGTAATCTTTTATCACCAGTCATGTGATGTGTGCAGCCACTATCAAGAACCCACTCAGTATTCTTGGGTTTGTCATCCTTTGAACTTTTTGCCATGAAGCAATAGGTTGGAGCGAAGTCATCAGCATTCATCAGTGTGGATGGTGCAATCATTTTCTTCAAGATTGAAGATTGACTTGCTGACGAAAGTGGTTGCCAGTGCAAGACTAGCCTGTCCGGATTCTGAGTCTTCATCAGAACCCTCTTCTTCATCACCTTCCTCTGATTCTTCCTCTGAGTCCATTTCCTTGCCAATAAGTGCCCGAGCCTTTCTGAAACTAGTCTTCTTGTGGGATGAGGGCTTTGAAGATGAGGATTTTGAAGATTTATTCTTCTTCTTCGAGTCATCAGAACTATCATCCTTGTATTTCTTCTTCTTTGATTCCTTTCCCCAACGGGGACAATCAGCAATGTAATGACCTGATTTCTTGCACTTGTGGCAGCTTCGTTTCTTGTAGTCCTCAGATGAAGATTCTGATTTCCTCATGTCTCTTCTTGAAGATTTACCAAAGTGGCCACGTCGTGTAAATATCTGGAATTTCCTCACGAGCATTGCAAGCTCCTGTCCAAATTCTTCAGGGTCACCAATGCTGTCATCTGTGTCTTCTTCTTTAGATGAGGAAATTGCTCTAGCCTTCAGTGCACGTGGTCTGGAATAGCTTGGTTGTAAGTGCATCTAGTGCCCCTTAGTGATTTTGGTGGTTTGAAGACTTATAGGTTAAGTATCTAATGTGTTTGTGAGTATACACAGGATATATAAGTCATTGAGGAGTTTGAGATATTTGAAGAATATCGACCCCTAAAAATATATGTCTTCAGTTGAAGAAATTGGTCTGAAGCTGAAGAAATGAATCGCGAGGAATCAGCGATGAAATTGATATTCCTCATGAAGATACTGACATTGAGAAGTCCGGTGGTTCCTGAAGAAAATCATTCTGAAGAATTTGAAGCATGAAGATTTACACTTTCTGTTTTACTTTCTTCGCATTTGAGTAATAGGAACACCGTACTGTTAAAGGGGGTCGAAGTCACACTATGGAATGAATTTCCTCACGATGCTCAACCCAAGCCTAATCCTACCAAAAGCCTCAAGTGAGGAATATGAGTGACATGAGGACTCTCACAGTTGAGGGTTCCGACCGTTTCGATAACCACGCCAAGTCTCTGGTCTTATCCACTCCAACGGTCATATTATTTAAGGGCATTAGTGTCAAATCATGTCGGGATGCTCCGAGGCTATAAATAGCCACCCCCACAACCACTAGCTAGTTGGCTGCTCCGTTAGAAACTGACACTTGTCATAAGATCAACCCAAATTCCTCACAGTCTTCGAGAGTAATTCATCAGTGAGGAAATACACCACCCACCGAAACCACAAACCAAACCTAGTGATTGAGAATCACCGAAGAAGTTGTTCCTATGTGGGGCTGAAGCCTTTTACCTTTGAGGACTGTGCATCCTCCAGACGGTTAGGCGTCATGGTCTAGAGCAATCCAGCAGTCAATTGTGGATCGCCGGGTGACCAAGTTTGTGAGGGTTTGGAAGTCTGCCCTGAAGACTTACCACGAGTGTTGGGCGAGGACTGTGTGTCCTTAGCTCAAGGAGAATACGGTAGGGACTGTAGTGTCCCGGGACTGGGTGTCCTTTGGTTTCAATACCAAGCCGCTCCAAACCAGATGTACAATTGTCACAGCAGTTGGAACTGGGTCATCAACAACTGTCTTCACTGAGAAACGGGTTCTAATTCCTCAACTCTTTACTTTCCTTGTATTGTGTGTTGATGACTTTCACTGTGACTGCTTGAAGAATTTGCTGAAGACTTTCTCTGAATTACCTCAACCCCAAATTCTTCACGATAGTTAATCATCATCTGTATTCTGCGTGCCTGCTTACTGTGCAATCTGTTTTCACATTCTTCACTCTGAAATACTGCTGTTGTGAACGTTTGCACGTCTGATGCTTTACAGTTTCCGCTGTAAGTTAGTCATCAGTGAGGAATTTCCTCAAAATGAATTTCCTCTGTGATGAAATTCTAAAAATCTTCGATTCACCCGCCCTATAGTCGATATAACACACTTTCAATTGGTATCAGAGAAAGGTACTCCCTTGTTCTATGTGATTTTGGTTTAACCACCTGGAGTTTTAGTTATGTCGACTGCAGGCATGTTTAAAGTTACTGCAGCATGTCCTACCTACGAAGGAAAGAACTTTCCCTTCTGGAAGAACAAAATGCAAATGCATCTACAAGCTATTGATAATGATCTCTCGTATATTGTGGAAAATGGCGTCCCCATCATCTCTGCCAGTGTCAGTGTGGCTGATGTGAAGAAATTCAAGTAACTCGATTCTCAAGCGAAAAACATCATCTGTGGCCATCTAAGCCCAGGCCAGTTTGGAAGAGTAAATGCTTTGGGCTCTGCAACACTGATCTGGGAGAGACTGTGCAAGGTAAATGAAGGAGTATCAACCCAGCGTGACTCTCGTGTTGATATTCTTCGCAATCTCTTCAATCGCTTCAAAAGACATGACAATGAAAGCTGCCAAGACACCTTTGATCGCCTCACTGACATATCAAATGAACTGCAAGCACTGGGAGCTCGATACATCACTGATCACGAAGTTGTGAAGAAACTGCTGAGATCTTTGGATTCTTCATTTGACACTTTAGTTCTGATGATTCAAGAAAGACCAGACTACAAGATGCTGGATCCAGCTGATATACTTGAAAGGCTAAATACTCATGAATTCCAGCTAGAAGAAAAGAGAGATCTATATGGACAAAGCTATTCCAGACCACGTGCACTGAAGGCTAGAGCAATTTCCTCACCTAAAGAAGAAGACACAGATGACAGCATTTGTGACCCTGAAGAATTTGGACAGGAGCTTGCAATGCTCGTGAGGAAATTCCAGAGATTTACACGACGTGGCCAGTTCGGTAAATCTTCAAGAAGAGACATGAGGAAATCAGAATCTTCATCTGAGGACTACAAGAAACGAACTTGTCACAAGTGCAAGAAATCAGGTCATTACATTGCTGATTGTCCCCGTTGGGGAAAGGAATCAAAGAAGAAGAAATACAAGGATGACAGTTCTGATGACTAGAAGAAGAAGAAGAAATCTTCAAAGCCCTCATCACACAAGAAGTCTAGTTTCAGAAAGGCTCAAGCACTTATTAGCAAGGAAATGGACTCCGAGGCAGAATCAGAGGAAGGTGATGAAGAAGAAGGTTCTGAAGAAGACCCAGAATCTGGACAGGCTAGTCTTGCACTAGCAACCACTTTCGTCAGCAAGTCAATCTTCAATCTTGAAGAAAATGATTGCACCATCCATACTGATGACTATGCTGATGACTTCTCTCCAACCTATTGCTTCATGGCAAATGGTTCGAAGGTACAAAATAATGCCTCCTCCTCTGATTCAAGTGACTGTGAATCTAATGATTATAAGAAACCCAGTTACAGTAAACTTGCTATCATTGCCACCAAACAACAAACTGCTCTGGAAAAGCTTCAGAAACTGCTAGACAAAAGTGATGATCTGTTGAATGACGAAATGAACCTTACCCAAATCCTCACTGATGACATGAAAAGTCTTCAGTCTAGATTTGATAATCTTCAGGATCGTTATGATACACTCCTCACTGATCATGAGAAGCTTTCCTATGAATTTCTTCAAAGGAAGCTTGATCTTGAGAAGATGAGGATGTCTCATGATGATCTTCGTATGGAAAATGATTCATTACTAGCTCAACAGACCAGCGCTAGTCAAGTTGAATTTATTCCTCCATGTCTTAAATGCATTGAACGCGAAACTGCTAATTGCTCACCAGAATCATCAAATGCTACCATTACTACAAATTCTTCAACTGCATATGTTGTGTCTATTTCCTCACTTGAGGAAAACACAACTGTTACTGATGAAAATGCAGGGTTGAAGGAATTGTACATGACGGGCATGTACAAAAGCCTCAAAGGACATCAAACCCTTTGTGATGTGCTCAAAAAGAAGATCTTGAACAGGAACCCGAGGAAAGAAGGAATTGCCTTTGAGAGGAAATTAAATGCTGATGGATCTTATTGGAAACCTGAGCAGTATCCCAAAACCTCATGGGTTGCTACTACTGGGCCTCCTTTTGATCCATCTAATCTAACTGGCTTTTCATGTGAATTATCCTATTCCTCGGATGAGTCATTTGATTCCAACTATAAACTGTTCAAAAATCAATCTGGTGAAGTATTTGCTCGATATATTGGAACTAACTGCAGGAATGACCCTCCTCTGAGGAAAATCTGGTTTCCCAAAAGCTGTCTTGAAAATCTTCAGGTGAATGTCCTCATGACACCACCACTGAAGAATCTGAACCCCAGATCAAATTCCTCAGGAGGACCAAAGTCTTCAAGAGGATCAAAATCCTCAACTGGTCAAAACTATGCTCGTACCCGTGCTTATGCGTCTAACATGCAGGGAAACTACAAGGAATATGGATATGAGCGTTACTCCTCAAATCATTATGTTCATAAATCCTCAAACCAGTTCTGTGCATATTCATATGAGTACTTTAATCCCCCTACTATTAAGAGAAGTGCATTAGCTTAAATGCCACCTTTCTCATATGGTGCTCGCAGGATGATGAACGCTTTGCCACCCCTTCAGATGTGGGTGGTGAAGAAATCAAACTAATCACTTCTGCAGGTCAGGTCTCCAGATGAAAATCATCATCTGAAGAATTTTCTGGAGACCTGAAGAAATGCTTGATAGGACGCAAGCTAATGATTGATGAAATAGAAATATTTCACACGTCCTTACATTTCTGTTATGATGAAATTACTGATCTGATGAAATTAGTATCATATTCTTCAAATATGAAGCATATGAGATGGTAAGCTGTACTAATTCATCTGCAGGATGACAAACCCAAGAATACTGAGTGGGTTCTTGATAGTGGCTGCACACATCACATGACTGGTGATAAAAGCTTACTGATGAATATGCCACTAACTCCATCACCTCTGAAGCAAATCACATATCCTGACAAAGGTAAAAGCAAGGTATTGGGACTTGGCAAAGTGGCTATTTCCAAGGATAGGCACATGGACAAAGTGATGCTTGTTGAATCCCTTGGTTTTAACCTCATGTCAGTCTTGATGCTTTGTGATCTTGATATGATTGTCATCTTTGGTAGATATAGATGTGTAGTCATCATGGAATCTGACAGATCCAAAGTCTTCGAAGGTGTAAGAAGAGGGGATTTGTACATTGTTGATTTTTCTACAGGTCCTCAACCAGCCACTTGCTTACTAGCAAAAACCTCAGAAGGATGGCTGTGGCACCGAAGACTAGGTCATGCAGGCATGAGGAATTTGCACACGCTCGCGAAGAAGAAGCATGTCATTGTAACATCCCAATTTTCCTAATTGGCAATGTTTTACATTGTAGCTAAGCATCTATGCATATTGATTGAAATAAATGTGGCACTTGAATTCTTTCGTCTTTTGATTTGCATTTCCATCTTTTTCCTCACACGAGAAAAGCCCGGGGAAATACTCTCTTGCACGCAAGAGAGAGAGCGGAGGAAAATGACCCTCCAAAGTGCGGGCAATTTCTGAAATATTGGAGCCAAGAAATCCAAAGATCATTTGCCAAAATATTTGCAAAAACGAAAATAAAGCATTTTGAGGAATTTCTGAAAAAACATTTTTCAAAAGTTTTTATTTTTGCTTTGGAAAAATGTTATTCGGGTAGAGGATATTTTTCTGATTTTTTTGGTATATAATACTCTATATTAAATATTTGATTTATTTCCTTTTTTCCTTTTGTTTTTCTGTTTCGGAAAAGATTTAATTAGGAAAGTATTTTTTTTTGGAAGCCGCCGCCTGGGCGCTTAATAGGCTATGGGCCGAATCCCCCAGCCGCTGGGATCCGAAATCCCCAAAATTCGGCCACCTTTCCTACCCCAGCCCCCTCCCACCCACTGCCACGCGGGCCCCTCCCCTGGCCGACCCTTCCTCCCCCACGGTCGTCTCCCTCCTCTTTCCTAACAGAGAAACCGAGCCCATCCTACATCCCAGGAAACTCGGGATCCCCTTGGGCCCCTCTCTTCCTTCCTTCCCCGACCCCCTCTCCGGCCTATATAAGCTCCTAGCCGCCACCGCACCCCGTTCCCACCCCGCCCACGTCAAGCCACCGCCCCGAGCCCCCTGCAGCAGCCCCGCCGGAGCAGCCCACAGCTCCACCTCGGCCACCCCGTGGAGTAGCCGCCCCGAGCCACCCCCGACTCCGCCGACGCCACCTCACCGGAGGAAGCCGCCGCCCCCCCCACGTCCCGTCGCCACCACCCCGGAGCCCCTCCCCTCGCCGGCGACCCACCCCTCACCGGAGTTGCCTCCCACTGCCACGGTAAGGTCTCCCTCCTCCTGTTCTTTTTTTCTTTTTTTTAGTTAGCCCTTAGATCCATATTCTACGGTGTAGATTAGATTAGGATACCCCTTCGGTTTAGATCAGAAAACCGCACTTGTTTTTTTCACATAACACGGTTAGCCAGTAGTTTTTGTTAGCCCTCGGCCATTTGCTCCTAACGATTGCAAAAAACACCCCCGCAGCCTATCACAGCGCGCCACGTATACCCCCTGTTAGTTAGCTAGTTAGTTTCTTTTTTTTTCTGTCTAGTTGCAAAAACAGAAAAGTTTCTGTTTTGTTTTGGCCATAACTTTTGATCCCGAAGTCCCATGATATTGATTATTGTTCCAGTAGACTCCAATGTTTCTGTAGTTTTTAAAAACATATAATTTGTCTATGTTTGAAATTATCGAATATAAGTTAGATCAGGTTTAGTTTAAACCTTGTTTTGCCTATTCCAGGAGTTAAAAAATGATTTTGAGTTGATTCTTTTTGCTACTGTTTCCTAGTGATTAAATATTACTGTGGTAGAAGTTTCAAAATTTTTAAAGTATTTTTACTGGTGTTTTTAACAGAAACAAGTTTCTGCCTTAGTAACGCGTGTTGAATTCTTTTACTTAGGCCATAGCAAATCCTCCCTTGTGATGTTATTTTTACTTGTTGCTTGATTGTAGTGCTTATGGTGTGTTTTGTGTTTGTATCGGTAGATCATCCGGAGTGCGAAGCGTGTTACTTAGAAGCGCTCGATCAAGACAACTATCATCAAGGCAAGTCATTTTGATCATGTTATTTTCCTATGTTTTCGATGCATGGTACTTCACCTTTCTTTGCCCAATTGCATGCTACCTAGGTACTTGGAAACTTTAGTATAAGTTGTAGTATCATGTGGTAGGCACACAACAACCCCGATACTTGGCCCCGGGACGACAATTTTATATTTGCTATGCTTGAGTAGACGGGTTTTCGGTTGAGTGCATAACACGAGTGATGCGAGGTTGATTAAATAATCAAGACCGGTTAAGACAAGATTTCCAAGACCTCGGACGCAATGCAACTCTGGGTGAAGGACGGTTGATCGGCTCCCTCGAGAACCCAGTGGATGCCCGGGATGCTGGAGAGGCCATGACATCCTGCGGAAAGCTTCACCCAGGCTCGAAGAGACGGACGGAGACTTCAAGACTCAAGGCTTACCTGCACAGCCACAAGTCATTATGGGCTCTGGCTTGGTTGGACAACGCGGCGACTCTGGAAAGGCGGTGCTAGCAGATGTAGAAGAACGGTAGGAATGGATGGGCACCGACAGGGATTCAGAGGGACCCGTTGAAAGACCATGTTTTGATCACCCGGTCTTCAAACACCGTGAAGTGCGAGGACAAACCCGGAGGCGATAAAATCTTGTTGGGAACGTGTGCAAAACTCTGCAGAGTGCCCAACCTAATCGATTAGCCGTGTCCACGGTCATGGACAACTTGAGCCGAAGGCATTGAATTTCCCCTGAACTCTTGACACAACTAAATAATGATGTGGGTGTTAACAACTATTCGGGTACGAGAATTGGTTGGCGGAACCATCTTGTTAAAAACAAACAATGTAGTAATATTTTGCTTCCAACCCCTCTTGTTGTAGGATAAAACTGGCTTTATGCAAAACTCATAGCCCCACAGGCCAAATATGCATGTAGAGATAGTTGATTATTATTTTACTCCTCTCTTTGATGACTTGCCGGCATATTCAATATGCTGACCTACACGGCTGCAACGTATCATGTTGCAGAGTACTTTTCCGACCAGGAGTGAGGCTACGATTCTACGCTCAGCGACATGCCCTTGGAGTCGGATGGACTCGTCTACCTGATGCTTCCGCTAGTCTTCGTTAGATATCTCATGAGATGGCCTTCAGCCACTTTATTGTAATCCTTTATTGTAATCCTTTATTGTAATAAAGTACTCTTTATGAGATTTCAATTAATAAAGCTGTGTGATTGAACTCTTGAATATATACATTATGTACTGAGTGTGTACCAGCATGATCTTGGGATGGTACGGAAACACCAGAGGCTTGACTCGTCTTGAGTCGGGTCGCTACATAAATGGTATTCAGAGCACACGCTGACCTTAGGACGTAACCTCTAGGAATGGAAAAGCCTTAGGAAGAAAAATATTTTCTCTTATGTCTATAAACCCTCTATTTTCTCTTCTGATCATTTCTGACTTCTCTCCGATTTTCCAATGTTTTAGATGGCCACCTTCATCCCTGTTAAGTTCACGGAGTTTTGCCAGCCCGACGCTACTATGCCTTTCAGAAAGGAGCTGGTGCAGATCACCAAGGACTTGAGGATTGCTCTGCCGACTATCACAGGGAAGCCGACTTCGTCTTACCCGGAGGATTCACGCTACAGGATCGAGGTGCACGTTCCCGGAAGGACATTCGAGCCGCACACTGAGCCCGTGGATTTCAAGTTCATCGCACCCAACTGGATTCTCGAAAGGGACATGGCGATCCATTGTGCACTCGGACGTATCAAGGAAGAATACAAAGGCTGCCCTATTTCTCCAGACCTATTCACCGTATCCCGGAGAAACAAAGACGGAGAAATCATCTCAAGCAATACCAAGGACGCTCTCTTGTCTTATGCCCAGACCTTGGAGAAGCACAGCGGGACTCTGGAGCATCGTGTGATCAAGGACGCCAGGAAGATCAAGCAACTGTCACTCCGCGAGCTTGAACTTGAAGAAGCAGCCCGGGAAGCCCACAATGAACATGAACTGGAGGTGAAGGACTTTCAGGAGCGGATCGAGAAGCTGAAGACTCGAGTTGCATACCTGGAGGAGGAACTGGACATGGGCGAGAACCTTCATCCCGAAGGAGACGTAGCCCCCTTGATCAGCAATGACGAGGACTATGAAGAAAGCTCCACCGAAGGACCCATCACCATGCTTTTCTGAGGAGGACACTTAGACTAGACCACCAAATTTACTTTATCGTTATACGTTTTAGGCCGATGTTTAGGATTATCGAATTTTGTATCCCCGTGTGAACCTTTGTGATGATATTGAATAAATGTGTGGTGTGATACTTGTGTGTTGCGTTCATATGGGTAGTGTAATACTCTTAGACCATTGTTCTATGCTAATCTCACCCCTCCACACACATTAGATGCCTCCGAGATGCGCCCCTGAGTCCAACTTTCCGCCGGAACTCACCCAGTTGATCCAGCAACAAAACACCCTGATGCAGCTGATCATCTAGAACCAGAACAATAACAACAACCATCATCCACCCCAGGCTGACAATCTCACCCGTTTCCTGAGGTTGAACCCTCCAACTTTCTCCAGCAGCATTGAGCCCATTGTGGCAGATGATTGGCTCCGCAAGATGGAGCGTGAACTTATCACTGCTGGTTGTTCTGAAGCTGAAAAGGTGCGTTTTGCCGCGCATCAACTTGAAGGCCCTGCAGCTGCTTGGTGGGAGAACTACACCACCACTTATCCCATTGCTAGAGTCACTTGGGAGCAATTCAAGCAAGCCTTCCGCACCGCACATGTCTCAGCTGGTGCAATGAGTCTGAAGAAGCGTGAGTTTCGCAACTTACGCCAGGGGAATCGCTCTGTGGCTCAGTACGTCAATGAATTCAGCATGCTCGCCCGATATGCACCTGGAGATGTGGCCGATGATGCGGCCAAGCAGGAAAAGTTCTTGGAGGGACTCAATGATGACCTGAGCATTCAGTTGACTGTAGCCACCTTCAACAACTACCAGGAGCTGGTTGATAAGGCCCTCATCTTGGAGGGGAAACACCAGCAGATGGAGAACCGCAAGCGGAAGTATGGGGTTGGAAAGTTCAACTCCGGCACTTAGCAGAAGCCTCGCTACACCACTTATTCAGGGAATACCGGGACTGGATCCGGTAAGTTTGGAGGACACATTCAGCATAACCACCCAGTGCACAACCATGGAGGGCACAACCATGGAGGGCACAACCATGGAGGAAATGGGAACCACCGCAACAACAGCAACTTCAAGAATGGCGGTACTGGCACTCAGCAGCATTCAGCTCCAGCTCAGAAGGATCTGACTCACATCACCTGCTTCAAGTGTCAGAAGACGGGACACTATGCCACTGAATGTCCCCAGAACAAGCAGGGAAATGGAAACGGCAACGACAACTCTGCAGCAAAGAAGCCCAATCCTTTTCCTCGAGCTCAGGTGAACCAAATTGATGTTGAAGAGGTCTATGATCACCCCGATACTGTGGTTGGTAAGTTTTTGCTAAATTCTCGTCCAGTATTGGTACTTTTTGATTCTGGTGCAACAAATTCATTCATATCAAGGGTAGTTGTGGAAAAGTATAGTTTGCCAACTAGAACCCTCAGCCAGCCTATTAAGGTCAGTTCCCCAGGAGGCATGATGACAGCCGGGATAGGATGCCATGCTTTCAGTCTCAACATCGGGAACCATAATTTTCCCACCGACCTCATCGTATTAGAGTCCCAGGGATTGGATGTAATCCTAGGCATGGATTGGTTGGCCAAGTATGAAGGGAATATTGATTGTGCCCTTAAGTCTATTTTGCTCACCACCCCCGAGCAGAAGCGGATTAAGTACGTGTCTCAACGCCCGACACGGAGTAAGCGAGTAAACTCTCTCACGGGAGTAGTCCAGGAGGAAGTACCGATTGTACAGGAGTACCCAGATGTATTTCCGGAGGAATTGCCGGGCATGCCACCCGATAGAGAGATTGAGTTCTTGATTGAGCTATTACCCGGAACAACCCCGATATCCAAGAGACCCGATCGGATGTCCGCAAATGACTTGATAGAAATCAAGAAGCAAATTAAGGAGTTGTTGGACAAAGGGTATATTCGCCCAAGTTCTTCACCTTGGGGAGCCCCAGTGCTCTTGGTTGAAAAGAAGGACAAGTCCTTGAGAATGGTTGTCGATTATCGTGCATTGAACGATGTGACCATCAAGAACAAGTACCCCTTGCCGATGATCAATGATCTGTTTGATCAGTTAGTTGGAGCTCGCGTATTCTCAATGATCGATCTTCGATCCGGGTATCATCAGTTGAAGATTCGTGAACAGGATATACCCAAGACAGCCTTCACCACTCGGTACGGCTTGTATGAGTACACAGTCATGTCATTTGGACTGACTAATGCTCCGGCATATTTTATGAATCTGATGAACAAGGTATTTATGGAATACTTGGACAAGTTTGTCATGGTGTTCATCGATGACATACTGATATTCTCCAAGAACGAAGAGGAACACAAGGAACACCTGCGTCTAGTTCTGGAGAAGCTTCGAGAGCATAAGCTATATGCAAAGTTTAGCAAATGTGAGTTTTGGTTGAAGGAAGTCGGATTCCTCGGACACGTCATCTCAGGAGAAGGAATAGAAGTGGACCCTGCCAAGGTCGCAGCAGTCACCGAATGGGTAGCACCCACTTCAGTCAAGGAAATCCGCAGTTTCCTCGGACTTGCCGGATATTACCGGAGGTTCATTGAGAATTTCTCAAAGATCGCCAAGCCCATGACAGAGTTATTGAAGAAGGAATCCAAGTATGTTTGGACTGTGGAATGTGAAACCAGTTTTCAAGAGCTGAAGAAACGTCTTGTTACAGCCCCAGTGCTGATATTGCCGAACATTCAGAAGGATTTCCAGGTTTACTGTGACGCTTCTCGTCAAGGACTCGGAGGAGTGCTCATGCAGGAAGGCAAAGTTGTAGCCTATGCATCCAGACAGCTCAGACCTCATGAGCTGAATTATGCCACACATGACTTGGAACTAGCAGCCGTAGTGCACGCTCTCAAGACCTGGAGACATTTCCTGATCGGAAATAGTTGTGAAGTTTACACTGATCACAAGAGCCTGAAGTATATCTTCACGCAGAAGGAGTTGAACCTCAGACAGAGGCGATGGCTAGAGTTTATCAAGGACTATGACATGAGATTGCATTATCACCCAGGCAAGGCAAATGTTGTAGCCGATGCGTTGAGCCGCAGGAGTTATGTGAACACACTCACAGCTGGAGGATTACCCCAGGAGTTAGTCGATGACCTCCGAGAGCTCAAATTGGAAATAGTTCCAAGAGGATTTGTTGCCACTCTAGAAATTCAGTCTACGTTGACAGAAAAGATCCGCGAGGCACATAAATCAGACAAGGAGATAGCTGAGATTAAGCAGAAAATGGAAGACGGGAAGGCTAAAGGTTTTCGTGAGGATGAACACGGAACTTTATGGTTTGAGGATCGCATCTATGTGCCCAATGATCCCGAACTCAGGAAGTTGATACTTCAGGAGGCTCATGATTCCCCGTACTCGATACACCCCGGCAACACCAAGATGTATCTGGATCTGAAAGAAAGTTTCTGGTGGATAGGATTGAAGAAAGACATTGCCGAGTTCGTAGCAATATGCGATGTTTGTCAGCGAGTAAAAGCCGAGCATCAGAAGCCAGCAGGTTTGCTCCAACCTCTGCCAATACCCGAGTGGAAATGGGAAAAGCTTGGTATGGACTTCATCACAGGGTTACCGAGGACCCGTTCTGGCTATGATTCTATTTGGGTTGTGGTCGATCGTTTGACCAAGGTAGCTCACTTCATTCCTGTGAAGACTACTTACATGAGTGCCAAGCTGGCCAAGATATATATGACGAGGATTGTATGTCTGCATGGAGTACCGAAGAGCATTGTGTCAGATAGAGGGACTCAGTTCACATCAAAAATTTGGCACCAACTGCATGAAACCTTGGGAACGAGATTGGAGTTCAGTACAGCTTTTCACCCGCAAACAGATGGATAGACCGAGAGAGTCAATCAAATTCTGGAGGACATGTTGAGAGCTTGCGCACTAGACTATGGGTCTAGTTGGGATGACAATTTACCTTATGCTGAGTTCTCATACAACAACAGCTACCAGACCAGTCTGAAGATGGCCCCTTTCGAAGCTCTATACGGAAGGAGGTGCAGAACACCGTTGATGTGGGATGGAGTTGGAGACCGACAACTTTTTGGTCCCGACCTTATCCGAGATTCTGAAGAGAAGGTCAAACTTATTCGTGACAGACTCAAGATAGCTCAGTCCAGGCAGAAGAGTTATGCTGACAGCAAACGCAAGGAAGTAACGTACGAAGTGGGAGACCGAGCATATCTTCGGGTGTCTCCACTTCGAAGAATCAAGAGATTCGGTGTGAAAGGGAAATTAGCACCTCGTTTCATTGGCCCCTACAAAATTCTTGAACGTAGAGGCGAAGTTGCATACAAACTGGAACTGCCGGAAGGATTGTCCGGAGTTCATGATGTCTTTCATGTTTCCCAGTTGAAGAAATGCCATGCTGAGGTGGCCGATGTTCCGTTGAGAGATACAGTGCCCCTAGAGGCCATACAGCTTGACAGTGATCTGACGTATGAGGAGAAACCCGTCAGGATTCTCGAGACTGCCAACAGAGTTACCCGCATCAAGATCATCAAGTTCTGCAAGGTGTTGTGGAGCCACCACACCGAGGAAGAAGCCACCTGGGAACGAGAAGAGGATCTTCGTCGAGACCACCCGCACCTGTTTTCTAGCCAACCCGAATCTCGAGGGCGAGATTCATCTTAAGGTGGGTAGGTTTGTAACATCCCAATTTCCCTAATTGGGAATGTTTTACATTGTCGCTAAGCATCTATGCATATTGATTGAAATAAATATGGCACTTGAATTCTTTCGTCTTTTGATTTGCATTTCCATCTTTTTCCTCGCATGAGAAAAGCCCGGGGAAATACTCTCTTGCACGCAAGAGAGAGAGCGGAGGAAAATGACCCTCCAAAGTGCGGGCAATTTCTGAAATATTGGAGCCAAGAAATCCAAAGATCATTTGCAAAAAAGAAAATAAAGCATTTTGAGGAATTTCTGAAAAAACAATTTTTAAAAGTTTTTATTTTTGCTTTGGAAAAATGTTATTCGGGTAGAGGATATTTTTCTGATTTTTTTGGTATATAATACTCTATATTAAATATTTTATTTATTTCCTTTTTTTCCTTTTGTTTTTCTGTTTCGGAAAAGATTTAATTAGGAAAGTATTTTTTTGGAAGCCGCCGCGTGGGCGCTTAATAGGCTATGGGCCGAATCCCCCAGCCGCCGGGATCCGAAATCCCCAAAATTCGGCCACCTTTCCTACCCCAGCCCCCTCCCACCCACTGCCACGCGGGCCCCTCCCCTGGCCGACCCTTCCTCCCCCACGGTCGTCTCCCTCCTCTTTCCTAACAGAGAAACCGAGCCCCAGCCTGCATCCCAGGAAACTCGGGATCCCTAGGGCCCCTCTCTTCCTTCCTTCCCCGGCCCCTCTCCGGCCTATATAAGCTCCTAGCCGCCACCGCACCCTGTTCCCACCCCGCCCACGTCAAGCCGCCACCCCGAGCCCCCTGCAGCAGCCCCGCCGGAGCAGCCCGCAGCTCCACCTCGGCCACCCCCTGGAGCAGCCGCCCCGAGCCACCCCAGACTCCGCCGACGTCCCCTCGTCGGAGGAAGCCGCCGCCCCCCCCGTCCCGTCGCCACCACCCCGGAGCCCCTCCCCTCGCCGGCGACCCACCCCTCGCCAAAGTTGCCTCCCACTGCCACGGTAAGGTCTCCCTCTGTTGGGGAACGTCGCATGGGAAACAAAAATTTTCCTACGCGCACGAAGACCTATCATGGTGATGTCCATCTACGAGAGGGGATGAGTGATCTACGTACCCTTGTAGACCGTACAACAGAAGCGTTAGAGAACGCGGTTGATGTAGTGGAACGTCCTCACGTCCCTCGATCCGCCCCGCGAACAATCCCGCGATCAGTCCCACGATCTAGTACCGAACGGACGGCACCTCCGCGTTCAGCACACGTACAGCTCGACGATGATCTCGGCCTTCTTGATCCAGCAAGAGAGACGGAGAGGTAGAAGAGTTCTCCGGCAGCGTGACGGCGCTCCGGAGGTTGGTGATGACCTTGTCTCAGCAGGGCTCCGCCCGAGCTCCGCAGAAACGCGATCTAGAGGAAAAACCGTGGAGGTATGTGGTCGGGCTGCCGTGGAAAAGTCGTCTCAAATCAGCCCTAAAACCTCCGTATATATAGGTGGGAGGGAGGGGGCCTTGCCTTGGGGCTCAAGGAGCCCCAAGGGGGTCGGCCGAGTCCAAGGGGGAGGACTCTCCCCCCCAAACCGAGTTGGACTAGGTTTGGTGGGAGGGAGTCCCCCTTCCTTCCCACCTCCTCCTTTTTTTTCTTTCACTCTTGATTTTCTTCTCCTTGGCGCATAGGGCACTTGTGGGCTGCCCCACCAGCCCACTAAGGGCTGGTGTGTCTCCCCCAATGCCTATGGGCTTCCCCGGGGTGGGTTGCCCCCCCGGTGAACTCCCGGAACCCATTCGTCATTCCCGGTACATTCCCGGTAACTCCGAAAACCTTCCGATAATCAAATGAGGTCCTCCTATATATCAATCTTCGTTTCCGGACCATTCCGGAAACCTCGTGACGTTCGTGATCTCATCCGGGACTCCGAACAACATTCGGTAACCAACCATATAACTCAAATACGCATAAAACAACGTCGAACCTTAAGTGTGCAGACCCTGCGGGTTCGAGAACTATGTAGACATGACCCGAGAGACTCCTCGGTCAATATCCAATAGCGGGACCTGGATGCCCATATTGGATCCTACATATTCTACGAAGATCTTATCATTTGAACCTCAGTGCCAAGGATTCGTATAATCCCGTATGTCATTCCCTTTGTCCTTCGGTATGTTACTTGCCCGAGATTCGATCGTCAGTATCCGCATACCTATTTCAATCTCGTTTACCGGCAAGTCTCTTTACTCGTTCCGTAATACAAGATCCCGCAACTTACACTAAGTTACATTGCTTGCAAGGCTTGTGTGTGATTTTGTATTACCGAGTGGGCCCCGAGATACCTCTCCGTCACACGGAGTGACAAATCCCAGTCCTGATCCATACTAACTCAACTAACACCTTCGGAGATACATGTAGAGCATCTTTATAGTCACCCAGTTACGTTGCGACGTTTGATACACACAAAGCATTCCTCCGGTGTCAGTGAGTTATATGATCTCATGGTCATAGGAATAAATACTTGACACGCAGAAAACAGTAGCAACAAAATGACACGATCAACATGCTACGTCTATTAGTTTGGGGCTAGTCCATCACGTGATTCTCCTAATGACGTGATCCAGTTATCAAACAACAATACCTTGTTCATAATCAAAAGACACTGACTATCTTTGATCAACTGGCTAGCCAACTAGAGGCATGCTAGGGACGGTGTTTTGTCTATGTATCCACACATGTAAATGAGTCTTCATTCAATACAATTATAGCATGGATAATAAACTATTATCTTGATACAGGAATTATAATAATAACTATATTTATTATTGCCTCTAGGGCATAATTCCAACACCCTCCTCCTGTTGTTTTTTTTTCTTTTTTTTAGTTAGCCCTTAGATCCGTATTCTACGGTGTAGATTAGATTAGGATACCCCTTCGGTTTAGATCAGAAAACCGCACTGGTTTTTTTTCACTTAACACGGTTAGCCAATAGTTTTTGTTAGCCCTCGGCCGTTTGCTCCTAACGATTGCAACAAACACCCCCGCAGCCTATCACAGCGCGCCACGTATACCCCGTGTTAGTTAGCTAGTTAGTTTCTTTTTTTCTGTCTAGTTGGAAAAACAGAAAAGTTTCTGTTTTGTTTTGGCCATAACTTTTGATCCCGAAGTCCCATGATATTGATTCTTGTTCCAGTAGACTCCAATTGTTCTGTAGTTTTTAAAAACATATAATTTGTCTATGTTTGAAATTAGCAAATATAAGTTAGATCAGACTTAGTTTAAACCTTGTTTTGCCTATTCTAGGAGTTTAAAAAATGATTTTGAGTTGATTCTTTTTGCTACTGCTTCCTAGTGATTAAATCTTACTGTGGTAGAAGTTTAAATTTTTTTAAAGTATTTTTACTGGTGTTTTTAACAGAAACAAGTTTCTGCCTTAGTAACGCGTGTTGAATTCTTTTAGTTAGGCCTTAGCAAATCCTCACTTGTGATGTTATTTTTACTTGTTGCTTGATTGTAGTGCTTATGGTGTGTTTTGTGTTTGTATCGGTAGATCATCCGGAGTGCGAAGCGTGTTACTTAGAAGCGCTCGATCAAGACAACTATCATCAAGGCAAGTCATTTTGATCATGTTATTTTCCTATGTTTTCGATGCATGGTAGTTCACCTTTCTTTGCCCAATTGCATGCTGCCTAGGTACTTGGAAACTTTAGTATAAGTTGTACTATCATGTGGTAGGCACACAACAACCCCGATACTTGGCCCTGGGACGACAATTTTATATTTGCTATGCTTGAGTAGACGGGTTTTCGGTTGAGTGCATAACACGAGTGATGCGAGGTTGATTAAATAATCAAGACCGGTTAAGACAAGATTTCCAAGACCTCGGACGCAATGCAACTCTGGGTGAAGGACGGTTGATCGGCTCCCTGGAGAACCCAGTGGATGCCCGGGATGCTGGAGAGGCCATGACATCCTGCGGAAAGCTTCACCCAAGCTCGAAGAGACGGACGGAGACTTCAAGACTCAAGGCTTACCTGCACAGCCACAAGTCATTATGGGCTCTGGCTTGGTTGGACAACGCGGCGACTCTGGACAGGCGGTGCTAGCAGATGTAGAAGAATGGTAGGAATGGATGGGCACCGACAGGGATTCAGAGGGACCCGTTGAAAGACCATGTTTTGATCATCCGGTCTTCAAACACCCTAAAGTGCGAGGACAAACCCGGAGGCGATCAAATCTTGTGGGGAACGTGTGCAAAACTCTGCAGAGTGCCCAACCTAATCGATTAGCCGTGTCCACGGTCATGGACAACTTGAGCCGAAGGCATTGAATTTCCCCTGAACTCTTGACACAACTAAATAATGATGTGGGTGTTAACAACTATTCGGGTACGAGAATTGGTTGGCGGAACCATCTCATTAAAAACAAACAATGTAGTAATATTTTGCTTCCAACCCCTCTTGTTGTAGGATAAAACTGGCTTTATGCAAAACTCATAGCCCCACAGGCCAAATATGCATGTAGAGATAGTTGATTATTATTTTACTCCTCTCTTTGATGACTTGCTGGCATATTCAATATGCTGACCTACACGGCTGCAACATATCATGTTGCAGAGTACTTTTCCAACCAGGAGTGAGGCTACGATTCTACGCTCAGCGACATGGCCTTGGAGTCGGATGGACTCGTCTACCTGATGCTTCCGCTAGTCTTCGTTAGATATCTCATGAGATGACCTTCAGCCACTTTATTGTAATCCTTTATTGTAATAAAGTACTCTTTATGAGATTTCGATTAATAAAGCTGTGTGATTGAACTCTTGAATATATACATTATGTACTGAGTGTGTACTAGCATGATCTTCGGATGGTACGGAAACACCAGAGGCTTGACTCGTCTTGAGTCGGGTCACTACAGTCATCGGCATCGAATAAGTAAAATTCCTCAAGGATCATCTCTGCGGTGCTTGTGAATCTGGGAAAATGACCAGATCCAAGCATCCCTCTAAAACCATCATGACCACTACACGTCCATTCGAATTGCTTCATATGGATTTATTTGAACCTACTCACTATGCCACACTAACCAATGCAGCATCTTTATATGGCTTCGTCATAGTTGATGATTATTCCAGATATACTTGGGTGCATATCATAGTGTATAAAACTGAAGTGCAGGAAATCTTCAAACGATTTTCTTCAAGGGCCTCGACGAACTTTGGCATCAAGATCGAACATATGAGGAGTGATAATTGAACCGAGTTCAAAAACACTGGTCTTGATGATTATCGTGATGAACTTGGTATTACTCACGAATTGACTTCTCCTTATACTCCTCAGCAGAATGGTGTCGTCGAAAGGAAGAACATGACTCTGGTTGAAATGGCTAGAACTATGCTTGAAGAATATCAGACTCCTCGTCGCGTTTGGCCTGAAGCAATCAACACTGCATGCCATATCATCAACAGGGCATATCTTCACAAATTCCTCAAGAAAACCTCATATGAACTCCTCACTGACAAGAAACCCAATGTAAGTTATTTCAAAGTCTTCGGTGGAAAATGCTGGATTAGAGATCCTCACCATAGCTCAAAATTTGCACCTAGGGCACATGAAGGTTTTATGCTTGGTTATGGAAAGGACTCGCACACTTACAGAGTCTTCAACAACTATCACAACAAAGTTGTTGAGACTGTAGATGTGCGGTTCGATGAAACTAATGGCTCGCAAAGAGAGCAATTGCCTTCTGATCCAGATAAGTTGTCTCCTAAGGAAGCAATAAAGCTTAAGCCTACTGAAGACATTGTTCCCACTTAGGAAATTGGTGAAGAAACGATCCCCATCGCTGATAAAAACCAAGAAGATGCTCCTGAGGAAATTGCACCAGCACCACTTCCTCAGCCCAGACAAAATCCTCAACCAGCTCATCCGAGGATTGCAAACGAAGTAGAACTTGACAAAATCCTCAATGACATCAACGCGCCAGGTCCTCTCACTCGCTCAAAAGCTTCACACTTAGTTAAATTTTGTGGGCACTTTTCCTTTGTATCCATCACAGAACCATGAAAAGTTGCTGAGGCTTTTCTGGAACCGGAGTGGATCCAAGCTATGCAAGACGAACTTCTTCAATTCAAGATGAATGACGTATGGGAGCTCGTCAAACGACCAGATCCTCGCAAGCACAACATCATCGGCACTAAGTGGATTTTTCGAAACAAGCAAGATGAGGACGGTCAAGTGGTGAGGAACAAGGCACGACTTGTAGCCCAAGGCTACACCCAGGTTGAAGGAATAGATTACGATGAAACTTTTTCACCTGTTGCTAGACTTGAAGCTATTCGAATATTACTTGCTTATGCTAATCATCATAACATCACCTTATATCAAATGGATGTGAAAAGTGCATTCCTGAATGGTAAGCTTGAGGAAGAAGTATATGTTGCTCAACCTCCAGGTTTTGAGGATCGAAAGAATCCAGACAAAGTCTTCAGACTCAAAAAGGCTCTGTATGGCCTCAAGCAAGCCCCTCGGGCATGGTATGATACATTGAAGGAATTCCTCATGAAGAAAGGCTTCAAACCTGGTTCACACGATCCAACTCTTTTCACAAAATCCTATGATAATGAGTTGTTTCTATGTCAAATATATGTTGATGATATCATATTTGGCTGTACTGACAAAAGATACAGTGATGAATTTGCCTACATGATGAGTGAAGAATATCAGATGTCCATGATGGGGGAGCTGAAATTCTTCTTAGGTCTTCAAATTCGTCAACAAAGCAATGGAATCTTCATATCACAGGAGAAATACCTCAAGGATGTTCTGAGCAAATTCGACATGCACGAATGCAAAGGTGCCAAGACTCCGATGCCTACCAACGGCCACCTCAGCACTGATGAAAATGGTAAAGATTTCGATCAGTAGGTATACCGTTCTATGATTGGCTCTTTATTGTATCTATGTGCATCTAGGCCAGATATAATGCTTAGTGTTTGCATGTGTGCACGTTTTCAAGCAAAACCGAAGGAATCACACCATAAGGCTGTGAAACATATTCTTCGATACTTAGCTCACACACCAACACTAGGATTATGGTATCCCAAGGGCTCAAATCTTCATCTGGTAGGGTATTCTGATTCTGACTATGCTGGTGACCGTGTGGATCGCAAGTCAACTTCTGGCACATGCCATTTCCTCGGAAGATCACTAGTTTGCTGGTCCTCAAAGAAGCAGAACTGTGTATCACTCTCCACTGCCTAAGCTGAGTACATTGCTGCTGGTTCTTGCTGTGCTCAATTGCTTTGGATGAAGCAAACCCTCAAAGACTACGGCATCAACATGAAGAATGTGCCTCTCTACTGTGACAATGAGAGTGCTATCAAGATTGCATACAACCCAGTACATCACTCGAAGACCAAGCACATCCAGATTCGTCATCATTTTCTTCGGGACCATGTCCTCAAGGGCAATATCATCATCGACCATGTGAAGAGTGATGATCAACTGGCAGATATCTTCACTAAGCCCTTGGATGAGAAAAGGTTTTGCAAGTTACGGTGTGAGCTAAATATCTTAGAATCTTCAAATGTTTTGTAAAAACATGCACACATCCTAACACTTATGCAAAGTTGATGACTTAGATGTGCAACACATGATGAATCGATTTTCTTCAACTGATGAAGAATATCACTCTGAATGTGAAGAAATTAACGAAGAAATTGATTCTCAGGGCCCTACGACAATTGTACGCGGCATCTGTAATCAACATTCTTATATGGTGGGTAACGCCACCGCCCAATGTGAAATTCCTCAAGTTGATTTTCTTCAAATGATCAATTTCCTCACAATGCGTTTTTCTTCAAAACAGTTGTTCTTCATTGTGATGATTTATTACAAAATCTTCTAAGACACTTGATGACTTTCATTTGACTAGATAGACTGTGATTTCTAGTCCTCAACAGCATTCCCTTATTGCTATTTCTTCAAGTTGATGTTTCTGCTAAGTGAATGTGATCGGACCCTACTTTCCCTCTATGCTATACTTATCCAGTCTATCCAATTCTTCATATGCGTTCTATTTGAAACTTTGTTCAAAATCCTCACTGCATCCTTGTCAGCTGATGATTTTGTAACGAAAATCCTCAAATCTTCAAAAATTGTTTCTTTAAAGACACAGTAACTGAACCCCCACTTCCCACGATCGGATAACCACGATCTCCACTATCTCCACCGCATCGTACGGGAGCTACACGTGTCCTGCGGAGACGTAGAGGCAGGGGCTATTTGATCAGACATTCTCGCACCAACAGTAACTTTTGGCTATAAATATGTCCTTATCCCCCTCGGCATCCTCTTCTTCGCCTCATCGCTCTCCTGCCACAGCACACTCCACCGAACCCTAGCGCCACCGCTGGTAGTCTCGTCGCCGGTGAGGAAGAGCTTCACTGCCTCGACTTCTCCGTCGTCGGAAGCACGCCGGAGTCGGACCATCTTCGTCCGCCGCCGCCGTAGATGTCCTCTGTCGCCAAGTTAGGGTGCATTGGACACTCGAACGAAGATCCTCTCCAACACAACTTTCTGTGTTCTTCATGCGCACCTTCTAGGGTAAATATATCCCATTTTTACAGCAGATTAGATCTGAAATTTTACATCTTCTATGTGAAATCTGTTTTTCCTCAAGAAACGATGCGCACATGATTCCTCAAACACTACCTATCACCACAATCATTGATGAACTATGCTAAGCATCTAAGATTTTCACGAGATTCCTCAATTGTGCGAATTTTCGGATCTGTACAACTCTGGAAGCCAAGAACAGTATGCTTAGGCAAATTCCTCAACCACTGGTTATATTCCTCAAACTGTCAAACTTTTTCATTTTCTTCAAATCTGAGAACGCATATGACCTCTCCAAATCCCTCGCAACTATACTCTGTTCATAGGTACACACATGTCAGCTGATGAATCTCTTGGTTCTCATCACATTAACTCATTTGCAGCATTTCTGGAAGAAACTCTTCAAGGCTCATCAGAATCCTCAAGAGTTCAAAATCATCAGCAAAATCCTCAACTGAGGAAAATGGAGGAAGACAGAAAACAAAAGGGAGGAAAGAAACTTGAGCAAAACACAGCTGCTGATATCCCTGAGGACATTTACTTGGACTATTGCACGCCTGATGAAAATGAGACAATGGCCAAGAGAAAGATATGGCTGTAGAAGATTGAACGCCGATGGGCGAAGGAATGGAAGGAGTACAGGTTTGTGACTCCCAAATATGCGAAGAAATTCGCTTTGAAGCCTCCTGGCAGAAGGGCCCCACTTGAGGATCATCAAGTAGCACACCCCTCAAGCCTCATGACAATTGATGACTATCGAGATGAGAAAGAAAAACATCTGGCCAAGCTCAAGAAGCAGGCAGAAGCTGCAGTTAGGAAATTTAATGAATCCTCAGCTGCTGCCTCCGGTGCTGCTAATTCCTCAGCTGCAGAAACCTCAGGCTCAGAAATTCCTCAAATGCAGTCTGTGCCGTCAAAGCCAAGGGCTCCAAAGCCTCAAGAGAAGTCTGCTCAGGCTTTTGTCACAAAACCCTCAGCACCAAAATCCTCATTACCAAAACCTTCAACACGAAAACAATCAGCGCCAAAACCCTCAGTACCAATCTCCTCAGCACTAAAATCCTCAGCTCCAACCCCAAAGCCTCAAGAGAACCCAGTACAGAAGCAAGTCGTGAAGCCTACGACCGCCAGCTCCAGCTCCTCACTCCCAGCTGCAACTAGCTCGAAGACAAAGTCTTCAACACCTCCTGTGAAGACTTTGGCAACTGCTGAACGTGCACCTCTGCCCAGCCCCAGCAAAATCATCGCAGTCCCATCTGCATCAGAGGGAAGTGATGAATATGATGATGAAACCCTGCAAGCCATCATCAGAAACAAGCAAGAAAGAGTAGTTCAAGCATCAGGCAGTGCTATTCCTCTGGCCATAGACCCCAAGGTCCTCCTTGACTACATCAATATCTGGTATGAGGACCCAAACAATCCTATTGATGATTTGAAACTTCCCCCTGGCATCAACCACATGGTGACCACTTTCATAAATGAAGCCAAGTGGAAAGAATAGCAGGCCAGGCAGGCAAAAGTTGCAAAGATCAAAAAGGAAAAATTCCTCAGGCAGAATCTCCTCAAACTGACTCATGATGTACTGGTGACAACACAGGCAGAGCTACAGAAATTGACTGACAAGTACGTCAAGCTGTCAGATCGCAAAAGCCTCAAGAACAATTTCATCAAGCTGGCCACTAGTGCTATTGATGACTGCAACAAGAGAACCACACCCCTAGCACCAACTCCTCAGCCCTTGGTTGAGGAGCCAGCAGATGCATCTCCTCATGTAGAGGAAACTCCTCAAGCTGAGGAAGTACACCAAGAGCGCCGTGTTGATGAACCGGCCATTGAAGAAATCATCACGGAAACTCCAACTGATGAAATTGCTGCCGCTGATGAGACTGCTCCTGATCCAGCTGCTTCATCAAACCAGGCTGATGACTCTGTTCCAGCTGGTTCCTCACTACCAGCTGAAGAAACTGAAGAGAGAACACCTTCAGCAAAAGCTTCAAAGGTGAAGAAGATAATTCCGTCTGCATCAGACGTGAAGAAAACATGGGCTGCTGAAAAGGAAGCCAAGAAGAGAAAAGCCTCCTCAGCAGTAGAAGAGACAGAGGAAAAGCGCCTCAAAGAAATTGAAGAAACTGCTCCTCTGGACCCGGTGCCTCTCAATGTCGCCCCTTCCTATGAGATGGTCGTCATTGATGACCCAGCTACGAAGGCAGATGAGGAAATGAAGGATGTCGCCCCTGAGGAACACACTGATGAGGAAATTCAGATTGACGATAGTCCTCAACCTCTTATTCCTCAGACAAAAACTGTTCAAGCATCAGCTGCACCAGCTGATGAAACTGCTTCTGCCACAATGCTAGCTGAGGAAAAACAAGCTGAAAATCCTCATGCTGACGAAATTCAACACTCTGACAAGACCCCTCAAGATGAGGAACAGGCTGACCCAACTCCTCCAACTGAGAAAGAAGTAGAAATTCCTCAGCCTGAAGCTCAGCCAGAGCAAGCATCATCTCCTCACCATGAAGTACGAGCTGATGAAATTCCTCACCCTGAGGAAAATGCTGAAGAAAATGTACCCGCCCAAGACAATGCATTCATTGTGCTCAACCCAGAGACTGCTATTGTTGTCTCCTCCCCTATTCCTCAGCAAAATCTTCAGCCAGTTTAGCGTCAGCCATTCTCCAAGCGTCCAAAGTTTCAGAAAGAAAATTTCTTTGAAGAACGCATGTACTTCATCGGAGAGAACCCTTATGACAAGCCTCAAATGAGGCATCTGAAGTTTTGGACAAGGACTTAGATGAACTACTATGCCTCTGTGCTCTGTGGACGAAACAAGATATTCCAGCACAGGCATATTCCTCATGTTGAGCTTGAAGCAATACCCTGCATGGAGCCAGTCCTCAGTGTACTTCACGATGTAGGTTTGCTCCCAATGTGCTCAGACATATCAGACTGGAACAGCGAGCTTATTCTTCAGTTCTATGCCACTCTTCACATATCTGGCAACGCTGAAGACATCAACACTTGGGTGTTTGACTGGATGTCACAAAACACTCACTACAAGGCTCCTGCTTCTGAACTCCTCAGAGAACTGCCCGTACCAATTCCCTCAGATGGGGCTGTGAAGCTTTATGGTGAGCGTGAGCTGCCAAATGGAATGATGGAAGTCCTCATGAAGCCTTTGGCTGCAGGCAAATCTTCAAGAACAACCTTCCTCGTCCACGAGCTGAAGTACACACCCCGGTCTGTCTACAGAATCCTCTACAGTGTGCTCGCACCGAACAAAGGCCATGACGATGAAGAAGATGTTGTAGGCCTCATGAAGAATATCCTCTTCAACATCATTCACGGTATTCCTATCAATATCCATGATTTATACTTGAGGACTTTGGCCAACATCATCTGTGATTGAAGAAGGCAGTAGGCCCCTTGATGGCCAGTTCAGAGAGCCAGAAGCTTATTCTTCATGGGACGATAATGAGACTCGTCCAGCAAGCCCAGTTCCTCCTCGCGTGCTGAATACCAGAGAGCTCCTCCTCAGTCTTCACCAGAAGGTGGATCGCAACCACAAATGGGTCAAACGCCAGTTTGGTGCCATTGTGAAAACCCTCACTGAAACACAGAACTCTGTGAAGATTAACCATCACTATCTGCATGAGGTTTTCGATCGCACCTGGGCTACACCTGCACATCTGAAGACTCAGACTGAGCTTGAAGAACTGGACTTTACGCCAGACTTTGACTGGTCGTGGCCTCCCAAGAAGAAGTTCAGGCCCATTCCAGTGCCAGACCTTGAAGACAGCTCCTTTTCTTCATTCCGCACTGCTGAGACTGATGAAGAACAACTCGACACAGCTACCGGCTCAAGGAAGAAGACTACTCCCAAGAAGCATCACGGCTCTTCCTCAACCGCCAAGAAATGAAGTCTTCACGGGCGTTAGTCCTCAGTTTGTCCCTTTTTTGTCACTTGATGACAAAGGGGGAGAAACTCGAGAGTTAGTCTTCAAGCGGGATATTTTTGGGGCTTTTGAACTATATTTAAGTTACAAACTCTTGGCTCTTCTGAAGTTTTTATGTAATGAGTTGTAACTTAAGCCCGATGGTACTCTGATGCTTTTGAACGTTTTTCTTCGCATGCTTATTCTTCAAGTTTTAATGCACACATGCTGAAATTCATCAGATACCATTTGTCATCATGCATCTTCATTTTCTTCATATGATATGTTACATATATGCATGATTTACAAGACTCAAGGGAAAATCTCCATGATATAAATCATCAATGTGCATTTGCTATAAAAGCAAAATCCTCAAGGTATGCACATATTCAGGGGGAGTCTCTCTGAATCTTGTTTTCAAATTCCTCATATGAGTATTTACGCTTCATATTTTTGATCCCTGTTGAAGACTTAACCTAATTGTCATCAACCACCAAAAAGGGGGAGATTGTTAGTGCATCTAGTGCCCCTTAGTGATTTTGGTGGTTTGAAGACTTATAGGTTAAGTATCTAATGTGTTTGTGAGTATACACATGATCTATAAGTCATTGAGGAGTTTGAGATATTTGAAGAATATCGACCCCTAAAAATATATGTCTTCAGTTGAAGAAATTGGTCTGAAGCTGAAGAAATGAATCGCGAGGAATCTGCAATGAAATTGACATTTCTCATGAAGATACTGATATTGAGAAGTCCGGTGGTTCCTGAAGAAAATCATTCTAAAGAATTGGAAGCATGAAGATTTACACTTTCTGTTTTACTTTCTTCGCATTTGAGTAATAGGAACACCGTACTGTTAAAGGGGGTCGAAGTCACACTATGGAATGAATTTCCTCATGATGCTCAACCCAAGCCTAATCCTACCAAAAGCCTCAAGTGAGGAGTATGAGTGACATGAGGACCCTCACAGTTGAGGGTTCCGACCATTTCGATAACCACGCCAAGTCACTGGTCTTATCCACTCCAACGGTCATACTATTTAAGGGCATCAGTGTCAAATCATGTCGGGATGCTCCCAGGCTATAAATAGCCACCCCCACAACCACTAGCTGGTTGGCTGCTCCGTTAGAAATTGACACTTGTCATAAGAGCAACCCAAATTCCTCAGTCTTCGAGAGTAATTCATCAGTGAGGAAATACACCACCCACCGAAACCACAAACCAAACCTAGTGATTGAGCATCACTGAAGAAGTTGTTCCTGTGTGGGGCTGAAGCCTTTTACCTTTGAGGATTGAGCATCCTCCAGATGGTTAGGCGTCATGGTCTAGAGCAATCCAGCAGTCAATTGTGGATCGCCGGGTGACCAAGTTTGAGGGTTTGGAACTCTGCCCTGAAGACTTACCACGAGTGTTGGGCGAGGACTGTGTGTCCTTAGCTCAAGGAGAATACGGTAGGGACTGTGTGTCCCAGGACTGGGTGTCCTTTGGTTTCAATACCAAGCCGCTCCAAACCAGATGTACAACTATCACAGCAGTTGGAACTGGGTCATCAACAACTGTCTTCACTGAGAAACGGGTTCTAGTTCCTCAACTCTTTACTTTCCTTGTATTGTGTGTTGATGAATTTCACTGTGACTGCTTGAAGAATTTGCTGAAGACTTTCTCTGAATTTCCTCAACCCCAAATTCTTCACGATAGTTAATCATCATCTGTATTCTGCGTGCCTGCTTACTGTGCAATCTGTTTTCACATTCTTCACTCTGCAATACTGCTGTTGTGAACGTTTGCACGTCCGATCCTTTACTGTTTCCACTGTAAGTTAGTCATCAGTGAGGAATTTCCTCAAAAGGAATTTCCTCAGTGATGAAATTCTAAAAATCTCCTATTCACCCCCCTCTAGTCGATATAACGCACTTTCAATTGGTATCAGAGCAAGGTACTCCCTTGTTCTGTGTGATTTTGGTTTAACCACCTGGAGTTTTAGTTATGTCGACTCCAGGCATGTTTGAAGTTACTGCAGCATGTCCTACCTACGAAGGAAAGAAGTTTCCCTTCTGGAAGAACAAAATGCAAATGCATCTACAAGCTATTGATAATGATCTCTGGTATATTGTGGAAAATGGCGTCCCCATCATCTCTGCCGGTGTCACTGCGGCTGATGTGAAGAAATTCAAGCAACTCGATTCTCAAGCAGTTTCTTCACAACTTCATGATCAGTGATGTCTCGAGCTCCCAGTGCTTGCAGTTCATTTGATATGTCAGTGAGGCGATCAAAGGTATCTTGGCAGCTTTCATTGTCATGTCTCTTGAAGCGATTGAAGAGATTGCGAAGAATATCAACACGAGAATCACGCAGGGTTGATACTCCTTCATTTACTTTGCATAGTCTCTCCCAGATTAGTGTTGCAGAGCCCAAAGCACTTACTCTTCCAAACTGGCCTGGGCTCAGATGGCCACAGATGATATTCTTCGCTTGAGAATCGAGTTGCTTGAATTTCTTCACATCAGCAGCAGAGACACTAGCACAGATGATGGGGACGCCATGTTCCACAATATACCAGAGATCATTATCAATAGCTTGTAGATGCATTTGCATTTTGTTCTTCCAGAAGGGAAAGTTCTTTCCTTCGAAGGTAGGACATGCTGCACTCACCTTGAACATGCCTACAGTCGACATAACAAAAACTCCAGGTGGTTAAACCAAAATCACACAGAACAAGGGAGTACCTTGCTCTGATACCAATTGAAAGTGAGTTATATCGACTAGAGGGGGGGTGAATAGTAGATTTTTAGAATTTCATCACTGAGGAAATTCCTTTTGAGGAAATTCCTCACTGATGACTAACTCACAGCGGAAACAGTAAAGGATTAGAAGTGCAAAGTTTCACAACAACAGTTTTTCACAGTGAGGAATGTGAAATCAGATTGCAAAGTGAGAAGGCACGCAGAATACAGATGAGGATTAACTGACGTGAAGAATTTGGGGTTGAGAAAATTCAGAGAAAGTCTTCAGCAAATTCTTCAAACAGTAGCAGTGAAAGTCATCAACACATAATACGAGGAAAGTAAAGAGTTGAGGAATTAGAACTCGTTTCTCAGTGAAGACAGTCGTTGATGACCTAGTTCCAACTGCTGTGACAGTCGTACATCTGGTTTGGAGCGGCTTGGTATCTAAACCAAAGGACACACAGTCCCGGGACACACAGTCCCTACCGTGTTCTCCTTGGGCTAAGAACACACAGTCCTCGCCCAACACTCGTGGTAAGTCTTCAGGCCAGACTTCCAAACCCTCACAAACTTGGTCACCCGGCGATCCACAATTGACTGCTGGAAAGCTCTAGACCATGACGCCTAACCGTCTGGAGGATGCACAGTCCTCAAAGGTAAAAGGCTTAAGTCCCACTCACGAACAACTTCTTCAGTGATGCTCAATCACTAGGTTTGGTTTGTGGTTTCGGTGTATGGGTTATTTTCTCACTGATGAATTACACTGGAAGACTCTGAGGAATTGGGTTGCTCTTATGACAATTGTCAGATTCTAACGGAGCAGCCAACCAGCTAATGGTTGTGGGGGGTGGCTATTTATAGCCTGGGAGTATCCCGACATGATTTGACACTAATGCCCTTAAATAATATGACCGTTGGAGTGGATAAGACCAATGACTTGGCGTGGCTATCGAAACGGTTGGAACCCTCAACTGTGAGAGTCCTCATGTCACTTGTATTCCTCACTTGAGGCTTTTTATAGGATTAGGCTTGGGTTGAGCATGATGACGAAATTCATTCCAAAGTGTAACTTCGACCCCTTTAACAGTACGATGTTCCTATTACTCAAATGCGAAGAAAATAAAACAGAAAGAGTAAGTCTTCATGCTTCAAATTCTTCAAAGTGATTTTCTTCACGACACACCGAATTCCTTAATTTCAGTATCTTCTTGAGGAATATCAATTTCATCGCAGATTCCTCGCGATTCATTTCTTCAGCTTCAGACCAATTTCTTCAACCGAAGATATATATTTTTAGGGGTCGATATTATTCAAATATCTCAAACTCCTCAATGACTTATAGTTCCTGTGTACACTCATAAACACATTAGATACTTAACCTATAAGTCTTCAAACCACCAAAATCACTAAGGGGCACTAGATGCACTTACACTAAGGAATTTTCTCGATTATAGAGGTGATAAAAGAGTTCGTCGTAAAGGGTTACGTCGTCGCAAGCTTTGACACTAATCCGGATGACTCCGAGTAGTAAACCGGATTCGTATAGTGGAGTAGTCATTTGGAATAGTTCCAAATGGCGCATGGTAGGAGAATCTATAGGATTACATAGATATTTGTAAAGCACACACGGATCTGAAAGGTTTAGACGTGTTGACTAAAAACCTCTCTCACAAGAAAGACATGATCAAACCCGAGAATTGTATGGGTGTTAGATTCATTGCAATCACATAGTGATGTGAACTAGATTATTGACTCTAGTGCAAGTGGGAGATTGTTGGAAATATGCCCTAGAGGCAATAATAAATTAGTTATTATTATATTTCTTTGTTCATGATAATCGTTTATTATCCATGCTATAATTGTATCAATTGGAAACTCAAATACATGTGTGGATACGTAGACAAAACACTGTCCCTAGTGAGCCTCTAGTTGACTGGCTGATTGATCAAAGATGGTCAAGGTTTCCTGGCCATAGACAAGTGTTGTCACTAGATAAAGGGATCACATCATTAGGAGCTTGATGTGATGGGGAAGACCCAAACTATGAACATAGCATATGATCTTGTGAGTTTATTGCTACTGTTTTCTGCATGTCAATGTATCTGTTCCGATGACCATGAGATCATGAAACTCCCAGATACCGGAGGAATGCCTTGTGTGTTATCAAACGTCGCAACGCAACTGGGTGACTATAAAGGTGCTCTACAGGTATCTCCAAAGGTGTCTGTTGGGTTGGCATGTATCAAGACTGGGATTTGTCACTTCGTGTGACGGAGAGGTATCTCGGGGCCCACTCGGTAATACAACATCACAATAAGCCTTGCAAGCAATGTGACTAAGAAGTTAGTCATGGGATCTTCTATTACAGAACGAGTAAAGAGACTTGCATGTAACGAGATTGAACTAGGTATAGAGATACCAATGATCGAATCTCGGGCAAGTAACATATCGAAGGACAAAGGGAACTGCATACGGGATTATCTGAATCCTTGACATAGAGGTTCAACCGATAGAGATCTTCATAGAATATTTAGGAGCCAATATGTACGGACATGTCCCACTATTGGTTATTGACCTGGGAGTGTCTCAGGTCATGTCTACATAGTTCTCGAACCCGCAAGATCTGCACACTTCAGGTTCGATGGCGTTTTGGTATAGTTGAGTTATAGGTGTTAGTGATAGAAGGTTGTTCGGAGTCCCAGATGAGATCCAGGACATCACGAGGAGTTCCGAAATAGTCCGGAAACAAAGATTGATATATAGGAAGTTGGTATTTGGATTCTGAAAAGGTTTCAGACATTACTCGTAGTGTGCGGGGAGTGACGAATGGGATCCGGGGGTCCACCTAGTGGGTCCACCACTCCTTGAGAGGGCCTCATGGACTTTGGGGTGGCACAACAGCCCCTGGTGGGCTTGCCAATCAACCAAAGAAGACCCATGAGGAAATGGGTGGAAAATCCAAAAGAGGTGGACAAGTGGGAGAGGAGTCCTCCTCCAAGTGGAATTGGAGGAGGACTCTTCCCTCCTTGCCTCGGCCGAGCCAAGGGAGGCTTCCCTTGGTGGGCAAGCCTCCTCCCTCCTTTCTCCTATATATACTAGAGTTCTTGCACATAATTTTTAGCCACGTGGTAATCGCTCCTCTAGATCGTAGTTCTTCCTCTAGATCGGTTTTCAGCAGCGCTTAGGCGAAGCCCTGCTGGAATAGATCCACTACCACCACCACCACCACCACCATGCCGCCGTGCTGGAGAACTCATCTACCTCTCCACCCCTCTTGCTGGATCAAGAAGGCGGGGATCGTCATCAAGCTATACGTGTGCTGAACGCGGAGGTGCCGTCAGTTCGACACTAGATCGGGATGGATCGTGATGGGATCGCGAGACGGATCATGATGAGATCGCGGGACGGGCTGCGATTTGGATCGCGAAGATGTCCCACTACATCAACCACGTTATATACGCTTCTGCTTAGCAATCAACAAGGGTATGTATATTCACTCTCCCCTCTCGTGGATGATCATCACCATGGAAAGGTATTGCGTGTGCGTAGGAATTTTTTTGTTTCCCATGCAACGTTCCCCAACATCCGGACAATTCCCGAACTCCTGTGATGTCCGGGATCTCATATGAGACTCCGAACAACCTTCAGTAACCATGTACACTATTCCCATATAACCCTAGCGTCATCAAATCTTAAGTGTATAGACCCTACGGGTTCGGGAAGCATGCAGACATGACCGTGACACCTCTCCGGCCAATAAACAACAACGGGGTCTGGATATCATGTTGGTTCCCACATGTTCCACGATAATCTCATCGGATGAACCACGATGTCGGGGATTCGATCAATCCCGTATGCAATTCCCTTTGTCTACCAGTATGATAGTTGCCCGAGATTCGATCGTTGGTATCCCTATACCTTGTTCAATCTCGTTACCGACAAGTCTCTTTACTCGTTCCGTAACAAATCATCCCGTGTCTAACTCCTTAGTCACACCGAGCTCAATATGATGATGGATTACCGAGTGGGCCTAGAGACACCTCTCTGTCACACGGAGTGACAAATCCCAGTCTCGATTCGTACAACCCACCAAGTACTTTCGTAGATACCTGTAGTGCACCTTTATAATGACCAAGTTATGATGTGACGTTTGATACACCCAAAGAACTCCTACGATATCCGGGAGTTGCACAATCTCATGGTCTAAGGAAATGATACTTGACATTAGAAAAGCTTTAGCAAACGAACAATACGATCTAGTGCTATTCTTAGGATTGGGTCTTGAACATCACATCATTCCCCAATGATATGATCCCGTTATCAATGACATCCAATGTCCATGATCACGAAACCATGATCATCTATTGATCAACGAGCTAGCCAATTAGAGGCTCAGTAGGGACACATTGTGATCTATATATTCACACATGTATTACAGTTTCCGATTAATAAGATTATAGCATGAATAATAGACAATTATCATGAACAGGAAATATAATAATAACCACTTTATTATGGACTCTAGGTCATATTTCCAACAATGGATGCCACTAAGAGCACCTATAGCAGAGTCACCTATCGACCCGGTTAGCATAATAATCGCATGTATGATGCTTTGGTCGAGAAAACCGCTCTGGACATCCGTGTTGGAAATATGCCCTAGAGGCAATAATAAAATGGTTATTATTAAATTTCCTTGTTCATGATAATTGTATATTGTTCATGCTATAATTGTATTAACCGGAAACCGTAATACATGTGTGAATACATAGACCACAACACGTCCCTAGTGAGCCTCTAGTTGACTAGCTCGTTGATCAATAGATGGTCATGGTTTCCTAACCATGGACATGGGATGTCATTGCTAACGGGAACACATCATTAGGAGAATGATGTGATGGACAAGACCCAATCCTAAGCATAGCACAAGATCGTGTAGTTCGTCTAGTAGTGCTTTTCTAATGTCAAGTATCTTTTCCTTAGACCATGAGATTGTGCAACTCCCGGATACCGTGGGAATGCTTTGGGTGTATCAAACATCACAACGTAACTAGCTGATTATAAAGGTGCACTACAGGTATCTCTGAATGTGTCTATTGGGTTGGTACGAATCGAGACTGAGATTTGTCACTCCGTGTGACGGAGAGGTATATCTAGGCCCACTTGGTAATAAATCATCATAATGAGCTCAATGTGACTAAGGAGTTAGCCACGAGATCGTGTGTTACGGAACGAGTAAAGAGACTTGTCAGTAACGAGATTGAACAAGATATAGGGATAACCACGATCAAATCTCGGGAAAGTATTATACCGATAGACAAAGGGAATTGCATACGGGATTGAGTGAATCCTTGACATTGTGGTTCATCCGATGAGATAATCATGGAATATGTGGGAGCCAATATGGGTATCCAGATCCCGTTATTGGTTATCGGCCGGAGACGTGTCTCGGTCATGTCTGCATGGTTCTCGAACCCGTAGGGTCTACACACTTAAGGTTCGGTGATGCTAGAGTTGTAATGGGAATTCTATGTGTGGTTACCGAAGGTTGTTCGGAGTCCCGAGTGAGATCCCGGATGTCATCAGGAGTTCCGAAATAATCCGGAGGTGAAGATTTATATATGGGAAGTCCAGTTTCGGTCACCGGAAAGGTTTCGGGGTTTATCGGTATTGTACGGGGACCATCGAAAGGGTACCGGGGGTCCATCGGGAGGGTCCACCTGTCCTGGAGGGCCACATGGGCCGAAAGTGGGAGGGAACCAGCCCCTGGTGGGCTGGTGCGAGCCACCATAGGCCCCCCAAGGCGCCTAGGGCAAAACCCTGGGGCGTGGGGTTGCCTCCCTTGAACTTGGGAGGCAAGCCACCCCTAGGGCTGCCGCCGCCCCTCCTAGGGTTCCCTAGGGTGGTCGGCCCCCTCTCCCCTCCCTCCTATAAATAGTGGGGGTTTGGGAGGGCTGCGCACACCCCTGAACCTCTCCCCTTGGCGCAGCCCTACCTCTCCACTTCTCCTCCTCTGCGGTGCTTGGCGAAGCCCCACCGGAGAACCAAAAGCTCCACCGCCACATTGCCATCATGCTGCCGGAGCTCTCCCTCAACTTCTCCTTCATCCTTGCTGGATCAAGAAGGAGGAGACTTCCCCAGGCTGTAGGTGTGTTCAACGCGGAGGCACCATTCGTTCGGTGCTTGGATCGGATCGCCGCGAGTATGACTCCATCGACCGCGTTCATAGTAACACTTCAGCTTAGCGATCTTCAACAGTATGAAGATGCTCTCCCTCTCTCGTTTCTAGCATCTCCTAGATTGATCTTGGTGACACGTAGGAAATTTTGTGAATTATTACTATGTTGCCCAACAGTGGTATCAGAGCTAGGTCTATGCGTAGATTCTATGCACGAGTAGAACACAAGTAAGTTGTGGGTGATGATTTGGTCAATTTGCTTACGGGTTACTAGTCTTATCTTGATTCGCCGACATTGTGGGATGAAGCGGCCTGGACCGACTTTACATGTACTCTTATGTGAGACTGGTTCCACCACCTGACATGCACTTATTTCATAAGGTGGCTAGCCGGTGTCTGTCTCTCCCACTTTAGTCGGATCGGATTCGATGAAGAGGGTCCTTATGAAGGGTAAATAGCAATTGGCATATCACCGTTGTGGTTGTGAGTAGGTAAGAAACGTTCTTGCTAGAAACCCATAGCAGCCACGTAAAACTTGCAACAACAATTAGAGGATGTCTAATTTGTTTTTGCAGGGTATGCTATGTGATGTGATATGGCCAAAAGGATGTGATGAAATATATGTGATGTATGAGATTGATCATGTTATTGTAATAGGATTCACGACTTGCATGTCGATGAGTATGACAACCGGCAGGAGCCATATGAGTTGTCTTAATTTATTGTATGACCTATGTGTCAATCAAAATGCCATGTGATTACTTTACTTCATTGCTAACCGTTAGCCATAGTAGTGGAAGTAATAGTTGGTGAGGCGAGTTCATGAACACACAGTGATGGAGATCATGATGTCTTGCCGGTGACAATGGTGATCATGCCGCACCCCGAAGATGGAGATCAAAGGCGCAAGATGATATTGGCCATATCATGTCACTTTATGATTTGCATGTGATGTTTATCATGTTTCTACATCTTATTTGCTTAGAATGACAGTAGTAAATAAGATGACCCCTCACTAAAATTTCAAGAAAAGTGTTCCCCCTAAGTGTGCACCGTTGCGAAGGATCGTTGTTTCGAAGCACCACGTGATGATTGGGTGTGATAGATCTAACGTTCGCATACAACGGGTGTAAGCCATACTTACACGCGCAAAACACTTAGGTTGACTTGACGATCCTAGCATGTATAGACATGGCCTCGGAACACGAGAGACCGAAAGGTGGAACATGAGTCGTATGGTGGATGCGATCAACATGGAGATGTTCATCATTGATGACTAGTCTGTCTCACGTGATGATCGGACATGACCTAGTCGATATGGATCATGTAGCACTAATATGACTAGAGGGATGTCTATCTGAGTGGGAGTTCATTAAATAATTTGATTAGATGAACTTAATTATCATGAACTTAGTCTAAAATTGTCTTTACAATCTATATTGTAGATCCAATGGCCCACGCCAATGTCCCCGTGAACTTCAACGCGTTCCTAGAGAAAACCAAGCTGAAAGACGATGGAAGCAACTATACATCCCTCGAACCATCCCACGAACCATCCCGCGATCCGTCCAACGATCCGTTCTGATCTAGCACCGAACGCACGGCACCTTGATACGTCTCCAACGTATCTATAATTTTTGATGGTTTCATGCTATTATCTTATCAAACTTTGGATGTTTTCTATGCCTTTTATATCTTTTTGGGACTAACTTATTAACTCAGTGCCAAGTGCGAGTTCCTGTTTTTTTCGTGTTTTCGACCCTTTTCAGAGAAGGATTTTAAACGGAGTCCAAATGGAATAAAACTTCCAAAAAGATTTTTTCGGAACAGAAGATACACACAAAGCTTAAGAACCAAGGGAGGGAGTCCCGGGGGAGGCCACCAGCCCCCATGGCGCGGCCAGGGGGGCCTGCGCCTCCCAGGCTTGTGGGCTCCCTGGGCCTCCTATTCCCTAGGTCTTTCGCCTATATATTCCCTAAAATCCCTTAAAAAATCAGGGGAGCCACGAAAATACTTTTCCGCCGCCGCAAGCTTCTGTCTCCGCAAGATCCCATCTGGGGCACGTTCTGGTGCCCTGCCGGAGGGGAGATTCAGATATGGATGGCTTCTTCATCAACACCATGACCTCTCCGATGATGCGTGAGTAGTTCACCATAGACCTACGGGTCCATAGCTAGTAGCTAGATGGCTTCTTCTCTCTCTTGGATCTTCAATACAAAGTTGTTCATGATCTTCATGGAGATCTATCCGATGTATTCTTCTTTTGCGGTGTGTTTGTCGAGATCCGATGAATTGTTGATTTATGATCAGATTACCTATGACTCTTATTTGAGTTTCTTCTGATCTCTCTTATGCATGATTTCATATCCTTGTAACTCTCTTCGAGTTGTGGGTTTTGTTTGGCCAACTTGATCTATGATTCTTGCAATGGGAGAAGTGCTTGGTTTTGGGTTCATACCGTGCGATGACGTCACCCAGTGACAGAAGGGGTAGCGAGGCACGCATCATGTTGTTGCCATCAAGGGTAAAAAGATGGGGTTTTCATCATTGGTTTGAGTTTATCCCTCTACATCATTTCATCTTGCTCAAGGCGTTACTCTATTCGTCATGAACTCAATACACTAGATGCATGCTGGATAGCGGTCGATGTTTGGAGTAATAGTAGTAGATGCAGAAAGTATCGGTCTACTTGTCTCTGACGTGATGCCTATATG
Source organism: Hordeum vulgare subsp. vulgare (assembly GCF_904849725.1). NCBI lineage: Eukaryota > Viridiplantae > Streptophyta > Magnoliopsida > Poales > Poaceae > Hordeum > Hordeum vulgare. Next base: position 326,354,450 of record NC_058522.1, on the reverse strand, counting down.
TATGATCATTGCCTTAGATATCGTCATGACTTTGCGTGGTTCTATCAATTGCTCGACAGTAATTTGTTCACCCACCGTAATATTTGCTATTTTGAGATAAGCCTCTAGTGAACACTATGGCCCCTGGGTCTACTTCACACCACATTTTCAGCCTTACTCTTTACTTTGTTGCACTTTCCTCCTTTAGATCTCACTTTGCAATCAATCTTGAAGGGATTGACAACCCCTTTATAGCGTTGGATGCAAGCTCTTTTGTGTTTGCGCACGTACTCTGGACTTGACGAGATTCTCCTACTGGATTGATACCTTGGTTCTCAAACTGAGGGAAATACTTACTGCTCCTGTGCTGCATCACCCTTTCCTCTTCAAGGGAAAAACCAACGCAAGCCAAGTCTCCGTCAACGTGCCAATTTCTGGCATTTGAGAAGTAGCAGAAGGATTTCTGGCGCCGTTGCCGGGGAGGATCAGGTCAAGAACTCATCCAAGTAATTGTCACAAAGTCATATCTTGCATTTACTTTTTTTGCCTCTCGTTTTCCTCTCCCCCACTTCTAAAAAACAAAAATTTACAATTTTTTTTTTGCCTTTTTTGTTTGCCTTTTCATTCGCCCTTTCTTTCGCTCGCTTTCTGTTTGCTTGTGTTGCCATGTGCCTTCAATATGCTTGTATCTTCGCTTGCTGAAAATCTATTGATATGGATCCTCATCCAGTTGCTAATCTCTTTATGAGATCCAATTATGTTGATCCAATTGCTAGTGAGTTGAGTGCACTTGACTTTATCTATGGAGTTTTGCTTGAGATGCGTGAATCTGAAAATCATGATGAAGAAATTTATGAAGTGATTCACGAGGGCTCCTTGAATGAAAAGCATGATGGCAATGGTTTCACTATAAATCCTATTAGTGTCAATCATGCTAAAAATATGCAAAACCCTAAGCTTGGGGATGCTAGTTTTGCTATGTCCACTACTTGTTGCAATGATCATGATTATGATGTTTGCAATAAGATTGAAAGTGGGATTGGAGAAGTCATCACTTTAGTTGATGATAATCCCACTATTTTTGAAGAGCGTCAACTTTGCATGCATGTGGATCATGAAAAGAATATCCTTTGTGATAGATATATTGTTGAATTTGATTATGATCCCACATGTAATTTCTATGAGAGAGGAAAAATATTGTGGTAGAAACTTTCATGTTACCAAATCACCTCTCATTATGCTGAGATTGATATTGTCTCTTTCTTCTTCCTTGCATATGGTAACTATTGGTTGTCTTGACAATCTGTTTTCCTATAAAATGCCTATGCATAGGAAGTATGTTAGACTTAGATGTGATTTCACATGCTTTATGATGCTCTCGTTGTGTCTCAATTCTTGTCTTTTATGTGAGCATCATTGAAATCCTTATGCCTAGCTAAGGGCGTTAAACAATAGCGCTTGTTGGGAGGCAACCCAATGAATTTATCTTTTTCTTTCTGTTTTGTTGCGTCCACACCATCATAATTCTGTTATGATAGTGTCTTTTGTGTTTATTTTTGTGTTTGAGCCAAGCAAAACCTTTATGACTAGTCTTGGTGATCGTTGATTGATCGTGTTGGAAAAAGACATAAACTTTTCGCTCACGAGATTATTTTTCATTTTTATTCAGAAAGAGATTTGGAGTTGATTCTTTTTGCTGCTGGTTGATATGACTTTTGCCCAGGCAGTAGTAATTTTTCAGAATTGTTGAGGTACCAGATGTATACGAAGTATACAGTTTGCTACAGACTGGTCTGTTTTTAACAGATTTTGTTTTTGTTGAGTTGGTTGCTTGTTTTGATGAAACTATGGATAGTATCGGGGGGTACTAGCCATGGAAAAGTGAGAATACAGTAATCTAACACCAATATAAATATAAATCAAGATTACTACAGTACCTAAAGAGGTGGTAGTTTGTTTTCTTGTGCTAATTATATCACGAGTTTCTGTTTAAGTTTTGTGTTGTGAAGTTTTCAAGTTTTGGGTGATGTTCTCATGGACAAAGGGATAAAGAGTGGAAAGAGCTCAAGCTTGGGGATGCCCAAGGCATCCCAAGCCAAATTCAAGGACACCAAAGAGCCTAAGCTTGGGGATGCCCCGGGAAGGCATCCCCTCTTTCGTCTTCAATCCATCGGTAACATTACTTGGAGCTATATTTTTATTCACCACATGATATGTGTTTTGCTTGGAGCGTCTTGTATCGTAGGAGTCTTTTTTTTGTGTCACAATCATACTTTCTGCACACCTTTTGATAGAGACATGCACTCATCGTGATTTTGCTAGAATGCTCATTGTGCTTCACTTAGATCTTTTAGAGCACGGCAGTGCGTGACTTGGTAGTTGGTTTATGCTATGAAAGTAGTCCCAAAGGTGATAGGTACCCAAAGAGGATACAAACACCTCCATCTTCATGTGCATTGAGTACAAAGAGAAGTTTTGATTCCTCTCAATTAGTTTTGAGACGCGGATTTGGTAATATTAAGAGTTATGTTAGTAGGGTGTTGTGAATCTAGAAATACTTGTGTTGAAGTTAGTGATTCCCGTAACATGCACGTATGGCGAACCGCTATGTTAGGAAGTCGGAGCATAATTGATATGTTGATCGTCATCCTTTGTGTTGCGGTCGGGATCACGCGATGGTTAAAACCTACCAACCCTTCCCCTAGGAGTATGCGTTTAGCACTTTGTTTTGATTACTAATAGAAACTTTCGCAACAAGTATGTGAGTTCTTCATGAGTAATGTGAGTCCATGGTATATATGCACTTTCATCTTCCACCATTGCTAGCCTCTCTAGTGCCGTGCAATTTTCGCCGGTGCACAAACCCACCATATGCCTTCCTCAAAACAGCCACCATACCTACCTACTATAGCATTTTCATAGCCATTCCGAGATATATTGCCATGCAACTCCCACCGTTCCGTCTCATGACTTGTGCCGTCACTCTCATATTGACAATGCATGATCGTAAGATAGCTAGCGAGATGTTTCAATGTCACACGCCAAGCTAGATCGTTGCACATCCCGGTACATTGCCGGAGGCATTTCCTATAGAGTCATCATCGTTCTGAGCTTTGAGCTGTGAGTAAATAAAAGTGTGATGATGATCATTATTAGAGCATTGTCCCATGTGAGGAAATAAATAAAAAGAGGCCAAAGTTGCCCACATAAAAAAGAGAGGCCAAAGAGCCCAAATAAAAAAAAGAGAAAAAGAGAGAAGGGACAATGCTACTATCTTTTTCCACACTTGTGCTTCATAATAGCACCATGTTCTTCATGATTGAGAGCCTCTTGCTTTGTCGTCACCATATACTAGTGGGAATATTTATTATATAACTTGGCTTGTATATTACAATGATGGGCTTCCTCAAAATTGCCCTAGGTCTTCGTGAGCAAGCAAGTTGGATGCATACCCACTAGTTCTCCTTTTGAGCTTTCACATACTTATAGCTCTCGTGCATCCTTTGTATGGCAATCCCTACTCATTCACATTGATATCTATTAATGGGTATCTCCATAACCCTTTGATACGCCGAGTCAATGTGACCATCTCCTCCTTTTTTTCTCACAAGCACCACCACACTCTATTCCATCTATAGTGCTATACCCATGGCTCACGCTCATGTATTGCATGATAGTTGAAAAAGGTTTGAGAAAGTAAGAGTGCGAAAACAATTACTTGGTCAATAACGGGGTTGTGCATGATTTAAATTAGTTGTGTGGGGATGATGGAGCATAGCTAGACTATATGATTTTGTAGGGATAACTTTCTTTGGCCTTGTTATTTCGAAAGTTCATGATTACCTTGCTAGTTTGCTTGAAGTATTATTGTTTTCATGTCAATAACAAACTATTGTTTTGAATCTTACGGATCTGAACATTCATGTCACATGAAATAAGTTACAAAGGACAACTATTCTAGGTAGCATTCCACATCAAAAATTCAGTCTTTATCACTTCCCTACTCGAGGACGAGCAGGAGTTAAGCTTGGGGATGCTTGATACGTCTCCAACGTATCTATAATTTTTGATGGTTTCATGCTATTATCTTGTCAAAATTTGGATGTTCTGTATGCCTTTTATATATTTTTTGGGACTAACTTATTAACTCAGTGCCAAGTGACAGTTCCTGTTTTTTCCGTGTTTTTGACCCTTTTCAGAGAAGGATTTTAAACAGAGTCCAAACGGAATCAAACTCCAAAAAGATTTTTTCCGGAACAGAAGATACGCAGAAAGCTTGGGAACCACGGCAGGGAGTCCCGGGGGAGGCCACAAGCCCCCATGGCGCGGCCAGGGGGCCCGCGCCTCACAGGCTTGTGGGCTCCGTGGGCCTCCCCTGCCCTAGCTCCTTCGCCTATAAATTCCCTAAAATCCCTAAAACAACCAGGGGAGCCACGAAAACACTTTTCCGCCGCCGCAAGCTTCTGTCTCGCAAGATCCCATCTGGGGCACGTTCTGGTGCCCTGCCAGAGGGGAGATTCGGATACGGAGGGCTTCTTCATCAATACCATGACCTCTCCGATGATGCGTGAGTAGTTCACCATAGACCTACAGGTCCATAGCTAGTAGCTAGATGGCTTCTTCTCTCTCTCTTGGATCTTCAATACAAAGTTCTCCATGATCTTCATGGAGATCTATCCGATGCAATCATCTTTTGCAGTGTGTTTGTCAAGATCCTATGAATTGTGGATTTATAATCCTATATGTATGATCATTGCCTTAGATATCGTCATGACTTTGCGCGGTTCTATCAATTGCTCGAGAGTAATTTGTTCACCCACCGTAATATTTGCTATTTTGAGATAAGCCTCTTGTGAACACTATGGCCCCCGGGTCTACTTCACACCACATTTTCAGCCTTACTCTTTTACTTCGTTGCACTTTCCTCCTTCAGATCTCACTTTGCAATCAATCTTGAAGGGATTAACAACCCCTTTATAGCGTTGGATGCAAGCTCTTTTGTGGTTGCGCACGTACTCTGGACTTGACGAGATTCTCCTACTGGATTGATACCTTGGTTCTCAAACTGAGGGAAATACTTACTGCTCCTGTGCTGCATCACCCTTTCCTCTTCAAGGGAAAAACCAACGCAAGCCAAGTCTCCGTCAACGTGCCAATTTCTGGCATTGTTGTTTGAGAAGTAGCACACCTCCGCGTTCAGCACACGTACAACTCGACGATGATCTCGGCCTTCTTGATCCAGCAAGCAAGACGGAGAAGTACATGAGTTCTCCGGCAGCGTGACGGCGCTCCAGTGGTGGTGATGATCTACTCATGCAGGGCTCCGCCCGAGCTCCATAGAAGTCCGATCTAGAGGTGAAATTATGTGGGTTAGGCTAGAGTTGCACGTGGCAAAGTTGAGTCTCAAAAAGCCCTAAACCTCCACTATATATAGGAGGGAAGGGGAGGGGCTAGCCTTGAGGCACAAGGTCTCAAGGGTGCGCTGGTGCTAGGGAGGAGGAGGACTCCTCCTCCAATTTGGTTTGGGAAGGAGGAGTCGTCCTCTTCCTTCCCACCTCCCTCTTTCCCTTTTCTTTTTCTTTTATTTTTGGTATTTTCTTATGTGGCGCCATGGGCTCCTTGGGCTGACTCCACCAGCCCACTAAGGACTTGAGGCGCCACCCTAGGGCCTTGGGCTCACTCCCGGGTGGGTGGGCCCTCCCGGTGAACTCCCGGAACCCATTCGTCACTCCCGACACACTACCGGAATTGCCAAAAACTTTTCGATGACCAAATGAAACCATCCTATATATCAATCTTTGTTTCCGGACCATTCCGGAAACCCTGGTGACACCCGTGATTTCATCGGGGACTCCGAACAACATTCGGTAACCACACATATAACTCAACTATACTGAAACATCATCGAACCTTAAGTGTGCAGACCATGTGGGTTCGAGAACTATGCAGACATGACCCGAGGCACTCCTCGGTCAATATCCAATAGCGGGACCTGTATACCAATATTGCATCCTACATATTCTCCGAAGATCTTATCGGTTGAACCTCAGTGTCAAGGATTCATATAATCCCGTATGTCAATCCCATTGTCCTTTGGTATGTTACTTGCCCGAGATTTGATCGTCATTATCTGGATACCTATTTCAATCTTGTTACCGGCAAGTCTCTTTACTCGTTCCGTAATACAAGATCCTGTGACTTATACTTAGTCACATTGCTTGCAAGGCTTGTGTTTGATGTTGTATTACTGAGTGGGCCCCGAGATACCTCTCCGTCACACGGAGTGACAAATCCCAATCTTGATTCATACTAACCCAACGGACACCTTCGGAGATACCTGTAAAACACCTTCATAGTCACCCAGTTACGTTAAGACGTTTGATGCACAAAAGGTATTCCTCCGATGCCAGTGAGTTATATGATCTCATGGTCATAGGAACAAATACTTGACACCAGAAAACAATAGCAATAAAACGACACGATCAATATGCTACGTTCATGGTTTGGGTCTAGTCCATCACATGATTCTCCTAATGATGTGATCCAGTTATCAAGCAACAACACTTGCATATAGTCAGGAAATCTTGACTATCATTGATCAACTGGCCAGTCAACTAGAGGCTTGCTAGGGACATTGTTTTGTCTATGTATCCACACATGTATCTATGTTTTCATTCAATACAATTATAGCATGGATAATAAATGATTATCTTTAAATAGAAAATATAATAATAAGTATTTATCATTGCCTCTAGGGCATATTTCCAACAACGTCCTCTCGAGGAGAACGTGCCTCCACATTTACCTGGATGCTAATAACTGCACATGCTTACCCCCCGCATGCAATGACTCGATAATTTTTTGGAAATAGGTGGTGGAGAAACCAGCACAGTAAAAGGGGCCCTAGGTATTACAGTCCCTTATAAAAAGGAACAAAGATCCAAAGGTTTACACCACCTGCATCCTCGGCTTCTCTCTAGCCTCCTCCAAGCCCGATCGCCCAGATCCAATCCTTCTTCCACTCACTTTTCCATGGACAGCTCTCACGACAAGTGGGAGGTGTCGACCGTATCTGGCGCGGACATTCGGGGGCTGAACCGCTCCGGATACCTCTCCTCCGACATTGCCCACCGAGCGGCGGAGGCTGGCCAGGTGATCCTGACTCCCAGGCGGGGTGAGCGGGTAGTGTTCATTCCCCATTTTCTTGAGGGCCTAGGCTTTCCCCTTCATCCCATCATCAGGGGTCTCATGTGCTATTATGGGTTGGATTTCCATGATCTCCCTCCCAGCTCCATTGTGCATATTACCTCTTTCATCATCATGTGCGAAGCATTCTTGCGAGTTCACCCGCATTTCGGGCTCTCGCTTAAGACATTCAATGCCAAGCCAAAGTCTATAAGCAACGAGCACGCTTATTGCGGCGGGGCGGTGATAAGCAAGCTCCGCAAGGTGATATGGCCATAGGGCACCTTGATAGATACTATCAAGGACTGGCAAAAGGAGTGGTTCTACATCACCAAACCACGAGAGGCGAACTAGGCGGCCCGAACTGATTTCTAGTCCGGCCCTCCAGAGAGGCTAACCTCCTGGGTCAAGAAAAATATGGACTAGGGATTTTCCAGGGACGTGAAGATGATGCAAAAAAGCATCAAGCAGATGGGGGATGCGAACATCCAATTGACCGATGTGATCCAAGTCGCTCTGCGTCGGCGCATCCTACCGTGTCAGCATCGAGCAAAACCGATGTGGGTTTACAAGCCCGATGACCCTAAGGTCATCAAGGAGTTCTTCCGCACGTCCCACGAGGACGTATGGTGGATTTTGTTCAAGCCCCAATCGGCGTGGCCAGCCGAGGACGAAGACAGAGGGCTGGATGACAAGACTCCTCTAGTCGAGGTATGTCTGAATATTATTCCCCTCCCAAAGTTCTGATCTCTTTTAAGAAGATCTCACCTTTCCCCAAATGATTTTGACAGGAGTGGTTGGCCATGGCCAAGAACATCAACGAACCGGCTCCTATACCTGAGGAGACAAGATCAGAACTACTGGCTGCAATATTGGCTCCAAAGACGTAGAGGCCATCGGAGCCGAAGAAGAAGGAGACTCGCGAAGGTCTCCGTTCCAGGGGTTCCTCGGACACTAAGTCCAAGGACACGTGTGTTTCCTCTACCCGCGAGGCGGAGGAGGCAGAAGAGGAGGTGGATATGGACTCCTCCTAGTCCAAGAAGAGAGCATCGCAAGAGGCGGAAAAGAAGCCTTGTCGCCTAGGGCCCCGAAGAGGCCTTGTAAAGGCAAGGCCGCTTCTCTTGGGACCTGTCCGGATTCCGATGACGAGATCGGGGAGTTCGAGATGGTTCCCCACCAAGACCCCAGGGTCAAGCCCTTGGTCCGGAGGTACAAGCTCTAATGACTCTATTGAATAAGCTTATACCTAACTCCTTAATTAATTGGTAGGCAAGTATTTCCTACTTACTGCAGCCCCGTCCGAGATCTGCCAACATATCAGGTCTCTGAGGGAGATTCACTGCGAGCTAAGCTAGCGAAGAGTGGGAATGCGTCCTACACCTCCCTTCCCCGAGCCCCCGAGGAGGCCATGGAGGTGGCCTCCCACCCAACATCGCTTAATGCGGGGGGTGAGGAGGTGATGGCCGAGGTGAAGGCCTCGAACATTGAGGACAACAAGGTCCCGGCCACTCAAGATGCACCCCACGACTGCGGCCCAGGAGGCTTTGATTGGGGCCGACTGCCCGGTCCTTCAGAAGGTAGGAAGGAGGGTCAGAATTCGACCGAACTCCCTCCGACTTCCTTGGATCTACCCTTGGTGCCGCCCATGCTAGAACGGGCCGCGGTCTCGCGGTCAGCGATGATGGAAGAGTTCATAACTGATTCATCCGTTGTTGACGAACACCGCACCCTAATGGATGTGGTTTTGCGGAACATTCAATATGTTAACATCGGTCCGAATGAAGCCTTTGCAGGCTTATTGACATGCTTTAAGGTAAACCACCCTTTTACTAATATTGTTTTATATATTGGAAATATATTTTTACTGGTATGACATCCCCCGAGCTAGGGGGAATTCCGAGCAGCTATTTTGCCTTGGTGTGGAAGCTAATCGAAGCCGCCCCTCAGATTGAAGTCGTGCAGCGCTCATCCTGTATGGAGGAGTGATATGTCTCAAACGTATCTATAATTTTTGATGGTTTCATGCTGTTATCTTGTCATCCTTAGATGTTTTATGTACCTTTTATATCTTTTTTGGGACTAACTTATTAATTCAGTGCCAAGTGCCAGTTCCTGTGTTTTCTATGTTTTTGGCTCTTTTCAGATCTGATTTTGGAACGGAGTCCAAACGGAATAAAATCCCCGAAATAAAATTTTCCCGAACGGAAGAAGATCAGGGGGCTTGAGGGCCAAGCCAGGAGGGCTACAGGGGGGCCACAAGCCCCCTATCCGCCACCAGGGGGGCAGCGGATGGCAGGCTTGTGGCCTCCCTGGCTCCCCTGACCTAGCTCCTTCGCCTATATATTCCCTAAAATACAGAAAAAATCAAGGGATCCACGAAAATACTTTTCCGCAGCCGCAAGCTTCCGTTTCCGAGAGATGTCATCTGGAGACCCTTCCCGGTGCCCTGCCGGAGGGGACTTTGGAGTTGGAGGGCTTCTACATCAACATCATCGCCCCTCCAATGACTCGTGAGTAGTTCACTTCAGACCTACGGGTCCGTAGTTAGTAGCTAGATGGCTTCTTCTCTCTCTCGGATCTTCAATACAAAGTTCTCCATGATATTCATGGAGATCTATCCGATGTAATCCTCTTTGGCGGTGTGTTTGTCGAGATCCGATGAATTGTGGATTTGTGATTAGATTATCTATGATATATATTTGAGTCTTTGCTGATTTCTTATGTGCATAATTTGATATCCTTGTAAGTCTCTCCGAGTCTTCGGTTTTGTTTGGCCAACTAGATCTATGATTCTTGCAATGGGAGAAGTGCTTGGTTTTGGGTTCTTACCGTGTGGTGACCTTTCCCAGTGATAGTAGGGGTAGCAAGGCACACATCATGTAGTTGCCATCAAGGGTAACAAGGTGGGCTTTGTCATAGATATGAGATTGTCCATCTACATCATGTCATCTTGATTAAGGCGTTACTCTGTTCTTTCAGACTTAATACACTAGATGCATGCTGGATAGCGGTCGACGTGTGGAGTAATAGTAGTAGATGCAGAAAGTATCGGTCTACTTGTTTTGGACGTGATGCCTATAGATATAATCATTGCCATAGATAATGTCACGACTTTCCGCTGTTCTATCAATTGCTCGACAGTAATTTGTTCACCCACGTCTACTTGCTTTCATGAGAGAATCCACTAGTAAACACTACGGCCCTCGGGTCTATTCACACCTATCGTTTCTACTTTCGCTTTTACTTTGCTTTGTTACTTTGTTGCTTTCAGTTCTCACTTGGCGAACAATCAATAAGGGATTGACAACCCCTTCATAGCGTTGGGAGCAAGCTTTTTGTGTTTGTGCAGGCACTTGTGATACTGCTTCACTGGATCGATACCTTGGTTCTCAAACCGAGGGAAATACTTACCACCGCTGCGCTACATCACCCTTTCCGCTTCAAGGGAACACCAACGCAAGGCTCCAAGGCCACGGGGGAAATCCTTTGCATATTTGCCTAGGAAATCCCTTAAGGCGTAGCCGTAGAAGAAGGATTCCTGGTGCCGTCAGCATGATTCTGGCGCCATTGGAAGGTCTTTTGTTGCAGTAGCAGAAGTATTTCTGGCGCCGTTGCCGGGGAAGGAGAGATCTATCCTAGTAGGTCTCACAAGCTCATCTCGCATTTACTTTTTTGCCAGTTGCCTCTCGTTTTCCTCTCCCCCACTTCACATTTTCCGTTTTCATTTGCCTTTCTCCTTTGCCGTTTTCTTTTGCCTTTGCCTTTTTGCCGTTTTCCTTTGCCGGTTTTCTTGCTTGCTTGTGTGCTTGTTTGTTTGTTGAAGTCATCATGGAAGAAAACACCAAACTTTGCGACTTCTCGAGTACCAATAATAATGATTTTATTAGTACTCCAATTTCTCTCGCCACTAGTGCGGAAGCGTATGAAATCAATGCAGCTTTGCTGAATCTTGTTATGAAAGAGCAATTCTCTGGCCTTCCTAGTGAAGATGCCGCATCCCATCTCAATACCTTCATTGAGCTCTGTGATATGCAAAAGAAAAGAGATGTGGATAATGACGTGATTAAGTTGAAACTTTTTCCTTTCTCGTTGCGAGATCGCGCAAAAACTTGGGTTTCTTCTTTGCCTAAAAATAGTATTGATTCTTGGGATAAGTGCAAAGATGCTTACATATCCAAGTATTTTCCGCCGGCTAAGATCATCTCCTTACGTAACGATATCATGAATTTCAAGCAACTTGATCATGAACACGTTGCACAATCTTGGGACAGAATGAAGCTTATGATTAGAAATTGTCCCGCTCATGGCTTGAGTTTGTGGATGATTATACAAATATTTTACGCTGGCTTGAATTTCGCTTCTCGCAATATCTTGGCCTCCGACTCAGGTGGAACGTTCATGGAAACCACGTTAGGAGACGCTACAAAACTCCTAGACAATATCATGACCAACTACTCTCAATGGCACACTGAAAGGTCGCCTGCTAGCAAAAGGTGCACGCTATAGAAGAAATTAACTCTCTTAGTGCTAAGATGGACGAGTTGATGATTTTGGTTGCTAGTAGAAACGCTATTGTAGATCCTAATGACATGCCACTATCTTCCTTGATTGAGAGTAGCAACGCTAGTTTGGACGTGAATTTTGTTGGTAGGAACAATTTTGGCAACAACAATGCTTTTAGTGGAAACTATGTTCCTAGGCCTTTTCCTAGTAACTCCTCTAACAATTATGGCAATTACTACAACAACAGTTATGGAAATCACAACAAATTACCCTCTGATTTAGAGAGTAATATCAAAGAGTTCATCAACTCTCAAAATATTTTCAATGTGTCTGTAGAGGAAAAACTACTCAAAATAGACGATTTGGCTAAGAGCGTTGATAGGATGTCTTGTGATATTGATGCTTTGAAAGTTAGATGCGCTCCTCCCAAGGTCAACTTGGATGAAACTTCGAAAGCTATGCGTGTCTCGATGAATGCGAGCAAAGAAAGAAACGCCCAAATTCGCGCTAGGCATGAATGGTTTAAAAGGGTGCGTTCTAGTGATGCAAATCACGAAGATCTTAAAGTGCTTGGTGTGTCTCCTCTTGAATCTTTGTTTTCGCGTGTCAAACCTATTGATGGAGGGGCTGGATATGAATCCACTTTGGTTGAAAAACGCCCCAATGATTCGGAGTCCACCTATATTGATGATAAAGGTGTGGAGAGTGGAGTAGAAGAAATCAATATTTTTTGGGTAGTAATGAAACTCCCACTTTGGATTTCAAGGAATTAAATTATGATAATTGCTCCTTGTTTGAATGCATTTCTTTGATGCAATCCATTGCAAAATCTCCACACGCTTATAGCCAAAGCAAAGCCTTTACCGCGCATATCGTAGATGCTATGATGAAATCTCTTGAAGAGAAGCTCGAATTAGAAGTCTCTATACCTAGAAAACTTCATGATGAGTGGGAACCTACTATCAAAATCAAGATCAAAAACTATGAGTGCAATGCTTTGTGTGATTTGGGCGCTAGTGTTTCCGCAATTCCAAAGTCTTTATGTGATATTCTTGGTTTTCATGAGATTGAAGAGTGTTCTCTTAATTTGCATATTGCGGATTCTACTGTCAAGAAACCCATGGGAAGGATCGATAATGTTCTTATTATTGCAAATAAGAACTATGTACCCGTGGATTTCATTGTACTTGACATAGATTGCAATCCTTCATGTCCCATTATTCTTGGTAGACCTTTCCTAAGGACTATTGGTTCTATCATCGATATGAAGGAAGGGAATATTAGATTTAAATTTCCTTTAAAGAAGGGCATGGAGCACTTTCCTAGAAAGAAAATAAGATTGCCTTATGAATCTATGATGAGGGCTACTTATGGTTTGAGCACCAAAGATGACTATACGTGATTCCATCACCTTTCGCCTAGCTAAGGGCATTAAACAAAAGCGCTTGTTGGGAGGCAACCCAACGAATCTATCCTTTTTCTTTCTGTTTTGTGTTTTCCACACTTTCATAATTCTGTTATGATTGTGTTTTTTGTGTTTCTTTTTGCGTTTGTGCCAAGCAAAACCGTTATGATTAGTCTTGGGGATGATCGTTCGGTCCTGCTGGAAAAGACAAAAACTTTCTGCTCACGAAAAGAATTTTCATTTTTTTCTGTAAGAGCCGTTGAGTTGATTCCTTTTGCTGCTGATTGCTACGCAAATTCTTTAGACTGTCGTAATTTTTCAGAATTTGTGAAGTACCAGAAGTATACGAAATATACAGATTGCTACATACTGGTCTGTTGTTAACATATTCTGTTTTTGTTGCGTTGGTTGCTTATTTTGATGAAACTATGGATAGTATCGGGGGGTATTAGCCATGGAAGATTGAAAATACAGTAACCCAACATCAGCATAAGTAGAATTTAAGTTTGCTACAGTACCTAAGGAAGTGGTGGTTTGCTTTCTCATACTAATGTTATCACGAGTTTCTGTTTAAGTTTCGTGTTGTGAAGTTTTCAAGTTTTGGGTGAAGTTCTTATGGACAAAGATATAAAGAGTGGCAAGAGCTCAAGCTTGGGGATTCCCAAGGCACCCCAAGAGATTCAAGGATGCCATAAAATCCTAAGCTTGGGGATGCCCCGGGAAGGCATCCCCTCTCTCGTCTTCAATCCATCGGTTACGTTACTTGGGGCTATATTTTTATTCACCACATGTTATGTGTTTTTGCTTGGAGCGCCTTGTATCATAGGAGTCTTTTATTTTTTTTGTTGTGTCACAATCATCCTTGCTGCACACCTAGAGAGAGAGACATGCACTCACCGTGATTTTGTCGAGCTTCACTTATATCCTTTGGTAGACAATTCAGCTCACATGTGCTTCACTTATATCTTTTAGAGCATAGTGGTGCATGGCTTGGTAGTTGATCTATTCTTTGAAAGTAGTCTCAAAAGGGGTAGTAATCCAAAGGGATACGAAAACTTCCACCGTCATGTGCATTGAATAGTTAGAGAAGTTTGATTCATCTCAATTAGTTTTGAGTTGTGGTTTTGGTAATATTGAAGTCATGCTAGTAAGGTGTTGTGGATCTAGAAATACTTGTGTTGAAGTTAGTGATTCCCGTAACATGCACGTATGGTGAACCGCTATGTGATGAAGTATGAGCATGATTAGTGTTTTGATTGTCATCGTTTGCGTGGCGGTCGGGATCACGCGATGGTTTATACCTACCAACCCTTCCCCTAGGAGTATGCGTTGAATGCTTTGTTTCGGTTACTAATAAAACTTTTGCAACAAGTATATGAGTTCTTCATGACTAATGTTGAGTCCATGGTTTAGATGCACTTTCACCTGCCACCATCACTATCTTTTTAGTGCCGTGCAACTTCCGCTGGTGCACAAAACCCATCATTAGCCTCCCTCAAAACAGCCACCATACCTACCTACTATGGCTTTTTCAAAGTCATTCCGAGATATATTGCCATGCAACTACCACCATGACATGTGCCACCACGTCTACATTGCCATTGCATGATCGTAAGATAGCTAGCATGATGTTTCCATTAATGTTTATGCCATGCTAGATCATTGTCATGGTACACTACCGAAGGCATTCCATATAGAGTCATCGTTGCTCTAAGTTTTGAGTTGAAAGTGTGATGATCATCATTGATGGAGCATTGTCCCATGTGAGGAAATAAAAGAGGCCAAATATGCCCACCAAAATAAATAAAAAAAATAAAAAAAGAGGCCAAAGAGCCCACCAAAAAAAGAGAGAGAAAAAGAGAGAAGGGACAATGCTACCACTTTTCGACACTTGTGCATATTAAGCACCATGATCTTCATGATTGAGAGTCTCTTATTTTGTCACCACCATATAGCTAGTGGGAAATTTTCATTATATAACTTGGCTTGTATATTCCAATGATAGGCTTCCTCAAAATTGCCTTAGGTCTTCGTGAGCAAGCAAGTTGGATGCACACCCACTAGTTTTCTTTAAGAGCTTTCACATACTCTTAGCTCTAGTGCATCATTCGTATGGCAATCCCTACTCATTCACATTGATATCTATTGATGAGCATCTCCAGAGCTCATTGATATGCCTAGTTAATGTGACCATCTTCTCCTTGTTTTTTCTTGCAACCTCCACCACACTACACACCACTTATAGTGCTAAAACCATGGCTCACGCTCATGTATTGTGTGAGAGTTGAAAAGGTTTGAGAAAGTAAAGGTGTGAAACTATTACTTGGCCAATACCGGGGTTGTGCATGATTTAAATTCGTTGTGCAATGATGATAGAGCATAGCCACACTATATGCTTTTGTAGGGATAACTTTCTTTTGGCCTTGTTATTTTGAAAGTTCATGATTACCTTGCTAGTTTGCTTGAATTATTATTGTTTCCACGTCAATAGCAAACTATTGTTTTGAATCTAATGGATCTGAGCATTCACGTCACATAAGAGGAGTTAGAAAGGACATCTATGCTAGGTAGCATGAAAACATCAAAAATTCATTCTTTATCACTTCCCTACTCGAGGACGAGCAGGAGTTAAGCTTGTTGATGCTTGATACGTCTCAAACGTATCTATAATTTTTTATGGTTTCATGTTGTTATCTTGTCATCCTTGGATGTTTTATGTACCTTTTATATCTTTTTTGGGACTAACTTATTAATTTAGTGCAAGTGCGAGTTCATGTTTTTTCTGTGTTTTTGGCTCTTTTCAGATCTGATTTTGGAACGGAGTCCAAACAGAATAAAATCTCCGAAATAAATTTTTCCCGAACGGAAGAAGATCACGGGGCTTGAGGGCCAAGCCAGGAGGGCTACAGGGGGCCCACAAGCCCCCTATCCGCCACCAGGGGGCGGCGGATGGCAGGCTTGTGGCCTCCCTCGCGCCCCCCTGACCTAGCTCCTTCGCCTATATATTCCCTAAAATAGAGAAAAAAATCAAGGGATCCACGAAAATACTTTTCCGCCGCCGCAAGCTTCCATTTCCACGAGATCTCATCTGGAGACCCTTCCTGATGCCCTGCTGGAGGGGACTTTGGAGTTGGAGGGCTTCTACATCAACATCATCGCCCCTCCAATGACTCGTGAGTAGTTCACTTCAGACCTACGGGTCCGTAATTAGTAGCTAGATGGATTCTTCTCTCTTTTGGATCTTCAATACAAAGTTATCCATGATCTTCATGGAGATCTATCCGATGTAATCCTCTTTGGCTGTGTGTTTGTCGAGATCCAATGAATTGTGGATTTGTGATGAGATTATCTATGATATATATTTGAGTCTTTGTTGATTTCTTATGCGCATGATTTGATATCCTTGTAAGTCTCTCCGAGTCTTGGGTTTTGTTTGGCCAACTAGATCTATGATTCTTGCAATGGGAGAATTGCTTGGTTTAGGGTTCTTACCGTGTGGTGACCTTTCCCAGTGACAGTAGGGGCAGCAAGGCACACATCGTGTAGTTTCCATCAAGGGTAACAAGGTGGTCTTTGTCGTAGATATGAGATTGTCCATCTACATCATGTCATCTTGCTTAAGGCGTTACTCTGTTCTTTCGGACTTAATACACTAGATGCATGCTGGATAGCGGTCGACGTGTGGAGTAATAGTAGTAGATGCAGAAAGTATCGGTCTACTTGTTTTGGACGTGATGCCTATAGATATAATCATTGCCATAGATGACGTCACGACTTTGCGCGGTTCTATCAATTGCTCGACAGTAATTTGTTCACCCACCGTCTACTTGCTTTCATGAGAGAAGCCACTAGTAAACACTACGGCCGTCGGGTCTATTTCACCTATCGTTTCCTCTTTTGCTTTTACTTTGCTTTGTTACTTTGTTGCTTTCAGTTCTCACTTGGCAAACAATCTATAAGAGATTGACAACCCCTTCATAGCGTTGGGAGCAAGCTTTTTTGTGTTTGTACAGCACTTGTGATACTCCTTCACTGGATCGATACCTTGGTTCTCAAACTAAGGGAAATACTTACCACCGCTGCGCTACATCACCCTTTCCGCTTCGAGGGAACACCAACGCAAGGCTCCAAGGCCACGGGGGAAATCCTTTGCATATTTGCCTAGGAAGTCCCTTAAGGCGTAGCCGTAGCAGAAGGATTCCTGGTGCCGCCAGCACGTTTCTGGCGCCATTGGAAGGTCTTTTGTTGCAGTAGCAAGGAGGATCGGAGGCCTTGCCACGTGATGATGGTGCACTTCCCAGGGATGAGGTTGCTGAAGGTGGCCATTGATCTGCCGCCCACGAGAAAGGATCACACGCGCCCCGAGTTGTACTTTACTTCTGCCATGGAGGGTGCTCGGGTGATGGAATCGCAATGTTCCAAGGATGTACTATTAGAATAGATTTGTGTTTCATGTAACCGAGGACGATCTGCTTGAAGTAGTATATGTCCTAAGCTAATTATGTGTTATATTATTTTGATTCCTGTTGTGGCCATTTTTATCGTGAAAGTTTCCAGTCGTCGGCTTCAGCCCCCATGTAGATACTACTTGATGTGTTTCATCGTTCGTACATGTCCCTTAGCCGATTTAGTCGGTGCCTGAAGGTGGTAGTGTCGAATGGAAACAAGGCAATCGGACTATGGAGCTTTATCACTTTCACTTAACCTTAGGAATGTTATAATGCGGGGGCTAATGACAAGCCCGAGCCCTTGTTGTGGTACTCGAAAAACGAAGATTGGGATGACTACCATGGGGTTTGTTGAATGGAAAAACCCGTCCATATAATATGGAATAGCTTCTATCGACTATGTAAATAATCTCGGATTGCAGACTAGTTCTCGCTCATTATGACTGCCAGTTTTTGGCTTTCTCCACTTAGGTATTTCAAGACCAGGGAACCTGGGAATACAATCATAGTGGTTCTCCCTTTACCCCTTTACCGAACTAGCGGAACGTAAGTGGGTAATCATAGGAGCGGGGCAATCCAACTGTAGACCCAAGACATGATTCGGAAATGATGCATATAAGGCAAAAATCCTGATAGACCGAACACATGTATAATAGTGACGGTGAAGTGCTCGGGGTGGTCAATGTGTCCTAGCCCCCGGTTAATAGCCGTGTGCACCTTTTTGTTTTAGCAATCACAAAATAAGTTTGTCATGTCAACTCCATGCAACAGAAAAACGTAAGTAATAATAAGTGCATTAAAACAAAAGCATCTATGACACATATTGGTGAAGAACTTTTACAATTCTCGGCACAGGGCCGTTGTGTACAGGAAACTATCAAAACTAAACAACGCCTCCCCTGTAGCCTTTTTACGGGTAAGTTGACATACACATGGCTTCTGGCTGCATTAGCTCAAAACCGTAGGTTTTTTCCCCTTAAAAGGATGGTTCGGATGGTAGACAGGCTTTGAATCAAGGAGCCATGAGAAGCCGTCGTTGGAATATAGCTGTATGCTTAGAAGGATCTTTACGGTATCCCCTGCGTATCCGGGAAGAATTTGGCACCATAGTTTGGTCTAGCCGAGCATATGGTGCTTGTTCGGATCTCCCACAACATCACATATTATTTGGAGAACGAAAATTCTGTACACAAGAGGCATACCTTGAAGGTGCTTGGGAGATGCTATGGGAGGAGTGCCCTTGTGTATTCGGGGCCGAGGAACTCTCCTCGGACCTAATTGAGCTTGAGATCGCTTACCTACTTGCCGCGTCTTGACCGACTTGTGACTTGATAGTTCGTCGTCTACTCCCCTTCTGCTACTAAGGCTGCGGTGTGTTCTTCGGTCCGGAGAGATCGTTCTGTGTTGCAGTTGACGGTGATGACTCTGCGGGATCCAGGAATCGGGTAAAGGCGGTCCGGCCGACCAGTGTGTGGTACCTGCTGCGGAAGGGGACAATGTCGAAGATGAAGTCTTCGTTGCGGAATTATCGGGTGATTCGAACATGACTTCCAGCGTTATGGTTCCCGAGGAGTGAGCCTCGATGCTTGGAATTACTCTGTTACAGGTAGTGTTGCTTGGTTTTAATCTTGATTGTTCAATGCCCATCTTTTCATCGTATCTGCGTAGATCAGATTGAGGCTACTTCCACCGCCCATCAGGACTCTGGTGAGGTAGTACCCATCTATAATGGGGTCGAGGACGAGGGCAGCTGATTCTTCGTGACGGATGCTTGTCAGATGGTCCCCGTGGTCGAATGTGATCGGGAAAGCCGACCATGGATTGTACTTTGGTGCTACAGGCTCTACGACATAAACTTCTCGGAGGGCTTGCTTTCTCTCCTTTTTGGGTATGTGAGTCATGTGAATCATGTTTACGGTTTTTACCTCAGGACAGAACTATTTTTGGCCTCCACTATTCGAGCCATGGGTCTCCTTGTCGTCTTTGCTTTGAGGGCCCCGACCTTGTTCTTCAGTCGCTGCTTTGCCAGCCTGCTTGAATACCCAACAGTTACGGTTGGTGGGAGTGGCTGGCTTATCTTGGGTGTCATGGATTTGACAAGGTCGCTCCATAATTTTTTTCCATTGGGTTGGCCCGTCCTTGTTCCCTTTGAAGGGTTTCTTCCGTTGTCCTGGCTTGGAACTATGGAACCCCGCATTTACTACTGTGTCATCAGCGTCACTTGTGCGGAGGTGGCACTTCTTCTTGTTTTTCCTCGGCTTGCCATTCCCATCCCGAACTTCACACATTCCAGGATCGTCCGAGTTGTGGCTGCATTGAGCTAGCCATTTGTCTTCCCCCATGCAAAAGCATTTCATGAATGAAGTGAGGGCGGACATTGTCCTTGGCATGTCCTGTCCGAGCTAGTGAGCCAACCACTCTTCTTGGATGTTCTGCCTGAAAGAGGTTATTTCCTCGGGGTCTGGGCAATATACGATCTGATTTTTCTTTGGTAAGAATCGGTTCCAGAATTCTCTGTCTGACTCGCCCGCCTTCTAGACGACATTACTTACGTCGGAGGAATCTGGGGGCCGGACGTAGGTACCCTGGAAGTTAGACAGGAAGGCTTCTTTGAGCTCTTCCTAGCTTCCGATCGAGTCTTCAGGCAAGCTGTTTAACCAGTGTTGTGCTAGCCCTTTCAACTTGAGGGGTAAGTATTTGATGGCGTGGAGATCGTCTCCTCTCGCCATGTGAATGTGGATAAGGAAATCTTCTATCCACACCGCAGGATCCGTAGTTCTGTCGTATTGTTCCATGTCAACGGGTTTGAATCCCTCCAGAAACAAATGATGCATTACTTCATCAGTGAAGCATAGTGGGTGTGCGGCGCCTCTAGTACGAACTATCTTGTGCTGAAAATCGGCTTTGGGTTGAGTCCAGTATGAATCCCGTTTTCTCGCATAGTAGGGGACCCGAGGTGGCTCTCTATCCCATCTAGTGGGGGGGGGTACCTTCTGAACCCGTAAATGGATCTGTTGGGACCTATCTTGTTATCCAGGTTATATCGGAGGTCGTTTCTACCCCGAGGGTGCGCTTTCTCCTTCACCTTTCCGCGGGGCGGCCCTGGATAGTATTAGGCATCCGAGGCCACCATGTCGCATCCTCGAGGCGGGCGGTCAGGGTGGTCATAGTCTGTGTGCTTGTGGGATGTGGGCTTTGGGGCATCGTCATCGAATTGTGGCAACAGTCGGCGACGTGGGCAACTTTTCTTCTGATCCAACCATCCAGGGTCGTTTTCTTCTTCGGTGGCCAGTATCTTGGTCCACCTGCTATTTATAGTGTCTTGTTTGTCCTCTACTTGACGCTCATTTGCCTTTAAGCTTCGAGCAGTAGCTAGGAGTAGCTGCCAAAATTCTTCCTGACCTCCAAGATTAGCGGGTACTATGAAATCTTCGTCCTCTGGGTAGTCGTCAACGGGGGGGACATAATCATCGTTGTCTGACCTATTGATGTCGTCGGGGTCGTCTTGCTCCTCAGGTTGGTTTCCATCCCCGAGCGGATGTTCTGGCATACCGAGGTTGACGTGGTCTTCTGGGGTTTTATTTTCCCCAGTGCCTTGTGGAGAGACTTTTCCCTTGTTTGCCTTAGCACGCTTACGCTGCTTTCGGCGCTTTGAATTCCCCTCCCCGGATTTGTCATCGTTCGGCTGAGGGGGGAGGTCACCGTTTGATTCGGGCGTGTCCACCGTATAGACGTCATAAGTGGACGTTGCGGTCCATCGCCCTGTGTTTGTGGGAGTGGGTTCCTCGGCCTCCTCGTCCATGCCCTCAAGCTCCTTAGAGCTGTAGTCTAACGTGTCGGTTAAATCTTTGACGGTTTCTACAAAGTGGGTGGTGGGTGTGCCATAAAAGTCCCCGTATTCCGAGCCATACTGTGAGCGGTTTGGGCTGGTTGAGATGTGCAACGATTAGATCCGGCAGAGCATATCGCTTAAGGCCGAGAGCTCGTCCTGATGCATCATCGGATGGTCTTCGGAGTTAACCCTGTGGCCGCCGTGAGGGAGGCGTGTTCGGTCAAAGCCTTTTGTTGTGATCCCGTTGTCTGGGTTAGGTCCGATCTAGGGGCCGACTCTTCTAAAGAGAGGGATCCGAGGACATGGTCAGACGTGGGATCCGATGTTAAAGCTTCGGGGTTTCTAATCTCCTCGGCTGAGGTTGGGATTCTTGTGAGGACCAGATTGGTCTACGGACGGGTTGGGGGTTCGAAACTCCGTGACCTCACTTGCTGATCAGAGACAAAGCTTCTGATCTAGCCAAGATGGTCGGTTGAGTTAGCATGCAGTGTTATACTGCCGAACGAGAGAACCTGTACGGGAACAAAGACGTCAACTTTGATGATTCTGTCGCTAACGATTAAGTGAGCCGTCAAATCTTTTGGCGATCCTGCAGTGGAACTCTCAATGAAAGCACCAATATCAGTGTCAAAACTGGCAAATCTCGGGTAGGGGGTCCCAAACTTTGGACCTTGGATCGATGGGTTGCAGGAAGAGGGGGAGAAAGCGGTCTACCCAGGTTCGGGACCTCCTATGGAGGTAATAACCTACGTCATGCTTGATTATATTGATGAAGATGATTACAGAGTTGATCTACCTCGAGATCGTATGCTAAACCCTAGATGATTTAGCCTTCTCTACACGGACAAGGGTCCCTAGTTTATATAGACACAAGGTTCCCTAGGGTTTACAAGATACCGACTATAATCAGGAATAGATGAGCCGACCTAGTCCTTCTAAGCTTGTAGTCCACGCTAGCCTTCGGGGTATTCCTTCCAGAGTAGAGGTCGTCATCAAGCCCAGTCTTCTTCAGTGCGGCTCAATGGGCTCATCCAATATTGACTAACCGGACACCCGAGGACCCCAGAATCCCGGACTCCCTCACCCTGGAAGGCATCCCCTCTTTCGTCTTAATCTATCGGTATGTCACTTGGAGCTACATTTTTATTCATCACATGATATGAATTTTTCTTGGAGCGTCATTTGCTTTAGTTTGCTTTTTGTTTTTAGTTTTCCACAATCATCGTTCTGTGAATACATCCACTTGAGGGGACACACTATCACCATGATTTGTTAGAATACTCTTTGTGTTTCATTTATATCTTTTGAGCTTTGTAGTTGCTCTAGTACTTCACTTATATCTTTAGAGCATGGTGGCATATAGACTTTACAGAAATAATTGCACTCTCGTTCTTCACTTATATTTGTTTGAGAGTGAATAAACAGCGACGGTAATTCGCATGGGTTATAAGATTAGTTCAAAAAATAATAGGTTTTCAATGAGTGCATAATCAAATCCACATATAGCACATAAAAGAGAATTCATGGTTAATGATATTAATGTGTGTCGGTGCAGATACGCACATGGCCACCTACGGGACGTTTTGGGGTCCCTGTTGTGGTTCGGCAGGGAGCTCGTATCGTGCAAAGAGCAGAGAGCATGAGGCAACATGATGATGAGACTCAGGATTTTTTACCCATGTTCGGGCCGCTGCGAAGATGAAGTTTGCACGGAGTTGTATGCCCGGAAAGGTTGTCAGGGAAAGTGAGCATGCGAGAGCGCTTCCGCTTAGCTATAGCCTACCAAGCGTCGAATCCCTAGGCGTTTGATTTGCCAAAGATCTGAATCCTTTCCTAATTTTCCTTGGGCCTCCTTTTATAGCTCAAGGGGCATCCATAGTGGCAACTGGCATGATTAGATAGCCAATAGTGCTATCATACCGAACTCTAGCACTTACAACAAAGCACATAAATGCGGCCGTGGGTGGCGAGCGGGGGTGCGTTCCTGGCAGGCCTCTGCCACCCGTGAGCTGCCCATAGCCTGATGCCTTGACACGTCTCTCGAGGGGTGTCAATAGGTTGTAAACTTTCTTCCAGGGCACCTCCACGTAGCAAGCGAGAGCCACCTAGTCACCTGGGGGCTCTACACCTCATCGACAAGTGACTAGTGTAGCGATGAGGTGGAGGTGTGGTAGATAGGCTCCTTCCTACCGGGGAGGCATCTTGCCATGCCTTGGTCTTCCTGATGCGCCCCTCTTCCCCCGGCGGGCGCCAAGGGCTCTTGGTGCGTCTCAGGATGTTGGTGCTTGTCTTGAGGGGTGATGCCTCCGATGCTTGTGCATAAGTCAGGGACACTAGGTACCCCCATTACTAGTGCACCGAAAGGATCCCCCCGACTGTTGGAAATATACCCTAGAGGCAATAATAAATTAGTTATTATTATATTTCTTAGTTCATGATAATCGTTTATTATCCATGCTATAATTGTAATGATTGGAAACACAGTGCATGTGTGGATACATAGACAAAACACTGTCCCTAGTAAGCCTCTAGTTGACTAGCTCGTTGATCAAAGATGGTCAAGGTTTCCTGACCATAGGCAAGTGTTGTCACTTCATAACGGGATCACATCATTTGGAGAATCATGTGATGGACTAGACCCAAACTAATAGACGTAGCATATTGATCGCGTCATTTTATTGCTACTGTTTTCTGCGTGTCAAGTATTTGTTCCTATGACCATGAGATCATATAACTCACTAACACCGGAGGAATGCTTTGTGTGTATCAAACGTCGCAACGTAACTGGGTGACTATAAAGATGCTCTACAGGTATCTCCGAAGGTGTTCGTTGAGTTAGTATGGATCGATACTGGGATTTGTCACTCCGTGTGACGGAGAGGTATCTCGGGGCCCACTCGGTAATACAAAATCACACACAAGCCTTGCAAGCAATGTGACTTAGTGTAAGTTGCGGGATCTTGTATTACGGAACGAGTAAAGAGACTTGCCGGTAAACGAGATTGAAATAGGTATGCGGATACTGACGATCGAATCTCGGGCAAGTAACATACCGAAGGACAAAGGGAATGACATACGGGATTATATGAATCCTTGGCACTGAGGTTCAAACGATAAGATCTTCGTAGAATATGTAGGATCCAATATGGGCATCCAGGTCCCGCTATTGGATATTTACCAAGGAGTCTCTCGGGTCATGTCTACATAGTTCTTGAACCCGCAGGGTCTGCACACTTAAGGTTCAACGTTGTTTTATGCGTATTTGAGTTATATGGTTGGTTAGCGAATGTTGTTCGGAGTCCCGGATGAGATCACGGACGTCACGAGGGTTTCCGGAATGGTCCGGAAACGAAGATTGTTATATGGGATGACCTCATTTGATTACCGGAAGGTTTTCGGAGTTACCGGGAATGTACCGGGAATGACGAATGGGTTCCGGATGTTCACCGGGGTGGGGGGGGCAACCCACCCCGGGGAAGCCCATAGGCCTTGGGGGTGGCGCACCAGCCCTTAGTGGGCTGGTGGGATAGCCCAAGAAGGCCCTATGCGCCATAGGAAGAAAATCAAAGAGAAAAGAAAAAAAAGGAGGAGGTGGGAAAGGGAAGAAGGACTCCACCTTCCAAACCAAGTTGGATTCGGTTTGGAAGGGGAGACCTTCCCCCCTTGGCTCGGCCGACCCCCTTGGGGCCTCTTGAGCCCCAAGGCAAGGCTCCCCCTCTTGCCCCTATATATACGGAGGTTTTAGGGCTGATTTGAGACAACTTTTGCCACAGCAGCCCGACCACATACCTCCACGGTTTTACCTCTAGATCGCGTTTCTGCGGAGCTGGGGCGGAGCCCTGCTGAGATTAGATCACCACCAACCTCCGGAGCGCCGTCACGCTTCCGGGGAACTCATCTACCTCTCCATCTCTCTTGCTGGATCAAGAAGGCCGAGATCATCGTCAAGCTGTACGTGTGCTGAACGCGGAGGTGCCGTCCGTTCGGCACTAGATCGTGGGACTGATCGCGGGACGGTTTGCGGGGCGGATCGAGGGACGTGAGGATGTTCCACTACATCAACCGCGTTCACTAACGCTTCTCCTGTACGGTCTACAAGGGTACGTAGATCACACATCCCCTCTCGTAGATGGACATCTCCATGATAGGTCTTCGTGCACGTAGGAAATTTTTTGTTTCCCATGCGACGTTCCCCAACACCGACCTGGCCTAGATGCTCTCACCCAACATCGTCGGGTCAGGCCCATAGTCGTGCACAAGAGAGGGGGCTCGCGGAGAGGCATTCACTACCATGTTTCTCCATGCCGGCCCACCACCTCAGGCCGTTCCGCCACGTGTGACGCATGCACCGCGCAAATCTTGCGGCGGCCACGCGTGACTTAAAGGCCTGGTCGTGGCAAGAGCTGCAACGTCGTGGATTTGATTGATGGGGCGGTTACTTTTTCACCCGTGAGGGTTGGGAACGACTTAGGTGGAGGTGGGCAGCGACCCTTGGAGCGCAGGAGAGCCAACCCCCCGCACTTCCCCTATAAAAGTGGAGGGGTGCGGGAGGTGATGCTCATCCATTCTTCTACTTCCCTCCAACCTAGGGCTACTTAGTCTTGTTCTTATCTTTGGGTTCCTCGAGGTGGCCTTGGTTGTTGTCCATGGTGGGGAAGCGTGGACGTCCCCCATCCTCTATGGGGGACGGAAGGCTTCCCGTTCCGATCATGAAGATGCTTCAGACGCAGCGCCGGAGGACGATGCAGCGATGGAGGCAACAGTGGGTTTCTAGCTATCCCGACAGGGGTTCCTGCTCATGGCGCCAATTTTGGCATGCATGAGTGGGAGTTTTTCTCCTGCGTGTTCTTCTCAAAGGTAGGGAGAGTCCCCTACCTTCGACCAAGATGGACGACCATGCTCTCCATGAGGGATTACAGAGGGCATGGTGTTGTCCTCGGCTACGTTGGAGGCTCGGATGGTGGTGGAGGTGATGGCGTCGGTAGCACCATCATCACCAGCTGCCATTGGCAGCGCCATCAACTGCACCTACCTTCCACCCACTCTTCTCGTGTCGGCTTCATCATCCCTTCCGGGGTGCAGGGGCCTTCTAGGTCCTGGCGGGGAGGCGTCGAATCCCATCCGGACGCGTCCATCATTTGCCTTCCCTTCATCATCCAATCTCTAAAGAAAGGGGGCAAGGAAGGTTTTACAGGGCGCTTATCTTTTTCTAAAGCAAAAGGCTATGGGCTTTTGCTAAATTTTTACTTGTGGAATTGTAATCTATCCTGTTCATTCTGTACTGAAGAAATGAATAGAAAAGACTGTCGTTCGTTTTCCTCGGGTACTATCCCTGCGTTCTTTTATTCGCATTGTGTTGGATGTTCCCTCCACATGGAGTTCCTTGTCGGGTCAACACAAGGCGCAAGTGTCGGAGGGGGAGCGATACCCCTCGCGATAGACGATCATCATCCCCCCAGCAAGGCCCCTTGCCGGTATCGACGTAGTCTTTCCCACTTTAGTGGCTAATGAGCGACGAGAGGCAAAAAGATGGCCTACCCCGATAAAGGTCCCTACCATGTAGAGAGTCTTATCAAACACAACCAAAAAAGGGAAGCGAAAAGGGATTCCTTTGAGGAGAGAACAGAACTACACTGAGTGAGATAGCTTAAACTTATCTCCTTGGGTGAAGCCCCCTTGGAGGTGCGATGGTTCTTCTTCCTTGCCTTCGCATTGTTTCCAGTTTACCTGAAGGCAAAGCAAACAGAGCAGAGGAGAGGCCCCGCCTTCTTAAGAAAGAAAGGGGGCCAAGTGACAAGGATAATAAATCCATCAAGCACCCTAAATACTGGTAAACTAGAGCATGAATGACATCATAACATGAGTGAATGTGTAATGCATGATGCATATGCAAATGATGATATGATGCAATACCTAGTTTTATTTATGCATAGGATCTTCGCCTGGATTTGTACAAAGGGATACATGCAACTTTGGCAATTCTTGTACAAAAGGTGGTTGCCAAGGACTCGGCCCGACAACCACACCTTATGGGTAGAACTTACGAAGATGCTCAATATTCCATGAGTTAAGCAGCTTGGTGCCATCTTCGGTCTCCAGGCGGACTACGCCGGGCGTGGTGACTCGTACTACCCGATAAGGGCCTTCCCACTTCGGTGTCAACTTGTTTGAACCCTTGGCGGACTGAGCGTGCCGAAGAACAAGGTCGCCTTCCTCAGAGCTCCGAGCATGGACCCTGCGGCTATGATAGCGGCGCACGGCCTGCTGGTAGCGTGCAGCACGCGTAGTAGCCCGGAGACGATCTTCCTCGAGGAGCGCATCATTATCATGCTGTAGCTGCGGTTGCTCAACTTCATCGTAGGCAAGGACTTGAGGTGCCCGTATATGAGTTCCGTGGGGATAATTGCTTCTGCCCCGTATACCAGGGAGAAAGGTGTCTGGCGGTAGCTCGATTTGATGTCGTTCTGAGTGACCAAAGAACCACTGGCAGCTCATCAATCCAACGCTTGCCGCATCTTTGCACTCTATTGAAATTTTTTGTTCTCAGTCCCCGCAGCATTTAGGCATTCATCCTCTCGACTTGCCCATTGCTCCTTGGGTGTGCAATAGAGGTGAAAGAGTCCTTGCTTCCAAGGTTTTGGATGTATTGCCTGAAGGCGTGGCTCGTGAATTGGGTGTCATTGTATGTGATTATCCTGTTTGGTACACCAAAGTGGCACACCAATCCCTTCATGAACTTGATAGTTGACTGCGCGGTCACCTTTCTCACTGACTCTACCTCATGCCATTTTGTGAACTTGTCGATTGCTACGTACAAGAACTCGAAACCCCCGGCAGCACGGGGGAAGGGGCCCAGGATGTCGAGCCCCCACACCGAGAAGGGCCAGGAGAGAGGGATTGTATGGATAGTTTGCACTGGCTAATGGATGTTCTTGGCATGGAACTGGCACGCCTCACATCTGGTGACCAACTCAATTGCATCTTGGAGGGCAGTGGAGCAATAGAAACCCTGGCGGAAAGCTTTCCCGGAAAGGGCCCTTGATCCTATGTGTGACACACACACACCTCCGTGAATCTATGCCAACAGCTTCAGTACTTCTTCCCTGCATAAACAACTCAATTTCACACCGTTGGGTCTCCTTCTGTATGGAGTGTCATCTACAAACTCGTGCATACTACACCGATGGGCTACTCTCTCGGCTTCCTCTTGTTCTTCGGGAAGTTCTCTTGTCTAGAGAAATTGGATGATATGTTGGGCCTAGGACGGAGCATGTGGCTCGAAGGCGAGGAATAAAGGCATTTCCGCGTCCGCGGGAGCGGTCGCCTCTACCGCGACACCCTGGGGCTTTGTGGGAGGCAGCAACCCATCGGGCAAAACGGGACTGACCCCGACAACTTCTCTACCCGGGCTCCGGGGAGCTCTGTCGGGAAATGTATGGCAGAGTTTAGTTTTCTTCTCTTCTTGGTCATCGTCGAGGGGGATACGGAGGGCTGAGTAATATGGAGGACAAAACCCCCTGGTCCCACAGGGAGCTTTTGTGCGGCACACTTCGATAGGTGGTCATCGACGCTATTTTCTGTGTGTAGCACATGTTCGGTCTGCAGCCCGTCAAATTGTTCCTCCAACTTCCTCAATTCCTCAACATATGCCTAAATCAAAGGACTCTCATAATCCTTGGTACACCACAAGCTGGGAGTCCCCTTTGATGATCAGCTTCTTTATCCCCAATTCCACCGCGATTCTGAGTCCAGCAAGGAGCCCTTCATACTCAGCGGTGTTATTGGTAGCTTCTTCCTAGGGAAAGTGCATTTGGACCATGTGATTGAGGTGCTCTCTGGTGGGGGCGATGAAGAGTACACCTGCCTTGGCACCTTGGAGTGAGAAGGCACCATCAAAGTACATGACCCATTCCTTGGGTGCTTCCCTACCAGGGAGAGCTGTTTCTTGGATCTCCTCGTCGGGCGTGGGTGTCCATTATACAATGTACTCCATGAGTGCTCTGCTTTGGATGGTGGGAGTGCTTTCGTACCTCAGCCCAAATCTAGACAGCTGTAGCGCCCACTCAACTATCCTGCTTGTGGCTTTGGGGTTTCTCAAGATGCGTTGTAGTGGGAAGCGGGTGACAACTATGATATCATGGGCTTAGAAGTAGTGGTGCAGCTTCCTCGAGGTCATGATGAGGCCGAAGATCAGCTTTTTCACCCTAGAGTACCTGGAACTAGCCCCCTGTAATAGGGAGCTGACAAAGTACACTAGTCGCTGCAGTACTTTCTTCTTTGCCAATTCCTTGGAGCCCTCGTTGCCAGTCTGCGGAGTTTCCCCTGAGCCTGTGTTGGGCATTGCCTCGGATACTCTAGTTTCACCCATGATAGCATCTTCCATGGTGGCCGCATCTTCCTTTGTCTCCCGCTGCACCACTAGGGATGTGCTAACCGCTTGATTGGTTGCCACGCAGATATAGCAGCAACCACTCTTGTGGCTTGGGAGCGACCAAGGTGGGAGCGGAGGAGAGATAGGCCTTTAGATCTTGCAGCACCACATCTGCTTTCGGGGTCCACTTCATCGGGCCGGCCTTCTTCAGGATTTTGAAGAATGGTAGGGCCCACTCGACGGATTTGGAAATGAATCTGCTCAACGCGGCAACGCATCAGGTCAGGCGCCTCACGTCCTTTACTATCTTGGGTTCTTGTATCTACTCGATAGCTCAGATCTTGTTGGGGTTGGCTTCAATCCCTTGCCGAGACATAAAGTACCCAAGCAGCTTGCCGAACGGGACACCAAACACACACTTCTCAGGGTTGAGGTTCAGGTTGATCTTGTGGAGGTTAGCAAAGGTCTCTTCTAGGTCTTGTACAAGGGTAGCTTCATCCTTGGTCTTGACCACTATGTCATCCAGGTAGGCTTCCACGTTTTTGTGCAACTGGGGTCCAAATCCGATATGCATGGCCCGGGCAAAGGTAGAACCAGCGCTCTTTCACCTGAAGGGCATTCGTACGAAACAGTACGCGCCGCACGGGGTTATGAACGAGGTATTTACTCATCTTCTTGGGCCATGAAGATCATCTTCTTGGGATGTCAGAAGGTTGCCAGGCAAACACATCGACATTCACCCGCAGAATGGCAACGAGCGCGCTTTCCTATTTGTCACTAAGGGTGGCACTGATGGTGAATGTGCCATCAAAGCCATCCTCCCTCGCTGGGACCTTCTTTGTCACAGGGTCCGAAGCCTTGGATTTCCCGCTAGCGGAACTCTTCGGAAGGTCATCGACGGGAGAAGCGCATCCCGGGGAGGTGCGCTTCCTGGAGTCCTTGTCGGTGTTCCCGCTAGACTTCCTCACTTTCTTATGGCTTGTGGCCGGAGTGGATTCCCCTCCGGCTTCAGCTGCCACCGCGTCTCGGTACATCTGATGAACGCAAATGATGGCATCCTTCTTGTCAGACGGGATGGAGATTACTCCCATGGGGCATGGCATCTTCAGTGTGTTGTATGCATAGTGGAATGCTGCCATGAATTTTGCCAAGGCCGGACACCCAAGGATTCCATTGTATGGCAGGGAGAACTCGACGACATCGAAAACGACCTCCTCGGTCCGGTAGTTGAGCTCCCCACTGAACGTGACCGGCAAGGTTATCTTTCCCTTTGGATGGCCTCTGTCGGGATTGATTCCTTGGAATGAACCCATCGGCTTGATCTCGCTGTCAGGAATTTGAAGCCTCTTGACCACTTCGGGAGAAATCAGGTTCATCTCGGTCCCGCCGTCAACTAACATCTTGCTGACTTTGAGGTTGTGGACTGTCGGGGAAACCAACAACGGCAGACACCCGACCATGGTAACGCGGTCAGGGTGATCCTCTTTGTCAAAGATGATAGGCGTGCGAGACCATTTGAGTGGTCTTTGACATCCTACCGTTGGTTCCTTGGCGTTGACTTCACGCACCCACTGCTTGAATTGGCGGCAAGAGGAGTGCACGGACGCACCCTCATCTACACACATGGCATCGGTTGCCTTCTGGAACTCATTGTAGCTGGAATCCTCCCCATCATCTTCGTCATCACTTGCGTCATCATCTGCTTTCCTCTCGCGGCCTCTGACATGCTTCTCTTTTTGCTGTGGGGCCTTGCCACGGCGGGCCGCTCTACCGTCGTGGCCCTTCCCGGCAGCATCATCTTGTCTCTTCTCCTTGTCGCTCTTCTCGTACTTAGCCTTCTGCTTTTCAGCAAGCTGCTCGACTTGTCGGCACTCATGGAGGTCGTGGCCCTTGGTGCGGTGGATCCTGCAGTCTGGCCCGTCGGACTTTCCAGCCTTCTTTGTCGCAGCATCCTCTCGGCAATCAGCGCACGAAGCGCCTCCCTTGCCGAGGGTCTCCGCTTTCGCCTTCTTGCCGGCGCTGAGACCGCTGGAGCCTTCGACGGCCAACACTGCCTTGCCCTTGCGCTTCTTATTGCACTTCTAGTTCCTCCCCTTCGATCCAGAGGCATCGTCGTCGTTGTCGGAGTCGACTTCGACGCCAGCCTCCTCTCCGGGGAGTCTCCTTCCTTCTTCAGCACAAGCGCACTTGTCCGCCATTGTGTACATGTCGTTGACGATCTTCTGGAGCTTCACGTTCATCTTGGCCCGCATCTTCCTGTTGCACACGTTCAAGTGGAACGCGGCAATCACGGTTGCAGGGTGGATCTCCGGAATATTGCGGTGCACTTTGCTGAACCTTTGTATGTACTTTCATAGGGTATCACCCTCCTTCTGAGGGAAGACCTGCAAGTCATTGGGTTGTCCTGGCTCCTGGTGTCCGCTCCTGAAGGCGCCAATGAACTCGTTGCATAGGTCAGCCCAAGACGCAATGGAATTCTATGGCAGGTGCATTAGCCAAGATCTCACATTCGGCTTGAGCGCCAAAGGGAAATAGTTGGTGAGCACCTTCTCATCTCTTCCTCCGGCGGCTTGGACGGTAATCGTGTCCCAACAACTCCACCGGGTTGAGCTTCCCAACATATTTTTCCTTCAGCTCGGGTTTGAAGTCCCGATTCGATGGCCAACGGGCCTGCCGCAGCTCGCAAGTGAAAGCAGGACACCCAACCTCGTAAGGTAGGTTTCCGCTAGCACTAGGTGCAGGGGTGCAGGCGGTTATGCCGTTGATACGTCTCCAACGTATCCATAATTTATGAAGTATTCATGCCATGTTTACAATAATTTTATATGATTTCGGTATGATTTTATTAGAACTAACCCGAACTGGCGTTGTTTTCAACAGAACTACCATGGTGTCGTTTCTTGTGCAGAAATAAAAGTTCTCGGAATGGGATGAAAATTTATGGTGATTTTTTTGGACCAAAAGAGACCTCCGAAGCACCAGAGCTGGGACAGGAAGTGGACGAGGAAGCCACAAGCCTGCTGGCGCCCCCACCACCTAGGTCGCGACCTGAGGGCTTGTGACCTCCTCGGGAACCTTCCTAACGTGAAACCAATGCCAAAAAATACTATAAATACCAAAAACCTCAGAAAGAAACCTAGATCGGGAGTTCCACCGCCGCAAGCCTCGAGAGCCACGAAAAACCAATCGGGAGCCCGTTCCGGCACCCTACCGGAGGGGGAAACCATCACCGGAGCCCATCTTCATCATCCCGACGGTCTCCACGACAAGGAGGGAGTAGTGAACCCTCGGGGCCGAGGGTATGTACCAGTAGCTATGTCTTTGATCTCTCTCTCTCTCTCTCTCTCTCGTGTTCTTGAGATGGCACGATATTGACGTATCACGAGCTTTATTAATATAGATGAATCATATGGAGTTTTCCCTTCTCTATCTTCTTGTGATGAACTGAGTTTTCCCTTTGAAGTTTTCTTATCGGATTGAGTCTTTAAGGATTTGAGAACACTTCATGTATGTATTGCGATGGTATATCTGTGGTGACAATGGGATGTTCTATCGATCCACTTGATGTATGTTTTTGTGATCAACTTGCGGGTTCCATAATCTTGGGAATCTATGCATAGGCGTTGGCACATGTTTTTGTCTTGACTTTCCGGTAGAAACTTTGGGGCAGTGTTTGAAGTTCTTTGTGTTGGATTGAACATGATAAATCTGAAATTATGTGAAGCATATCGTATAATCATGCCCATGGGTACTTGTGGTGACATTGGAGTATCTAGGTGACATGAGGGTTTTGGTTGATGTGTATCTTAAGGTGTTATTTTGGTATGAACTCTAGGGTTGTTCGTGACACTTACAGGGATAGCTCATAAGATTGATCAGAAAAGATAACTTTGAGATGGTTTCGTACCTTACAATAATTTCTTCGTTTGTTCTCCGCTATTTGTGACTTTGGAGTGAACTTGTTGTAGCACGTGTGGGATTTATATATGACTAAACTATGTTAGTATTGTTGAGAGAACTTGCACTAGTGAAAGCATGGACCCTAGGCCTTGTTTCCAAGCATTTATACAATGTTTTGCTTGTTGTTTACTATTTGTTACCTTGTTGTTTTTTATATTCTCATATTACAAAAAGCTATATCTACCATCCATATTACACTTGTATCACCATCTCTTCGCCTAACTAGTGCACCTATACAATTTATCATTGTATTTGGTGTGTTGGGGACAGAAGAGACTCTTTGTTATTTGATTATAGGGTTGTTTGAGAGAGACCATCTTCAACCTATGCCTCCGATGGATTGATAAACCTTAGGTCATCCACTTGAGGGAAATTTGCTACTGTCCTACAAACCTCTATACTTGGAGGCCCAACAACGTCTATAAGAAGAAGGTTGCGTAGAAGACATCAAGCTTTTTTCTGGCACCATTGCTCGGGAGGCTAGCTAAGCGGCACTCACATCCCATCAACGAAGCCCTTTTCTGGCGCCGTTGCCGGGGAGGTGAGTGCTTGAAGGTATATCTTTAGATGTTGCAATTAATTCTTTTAGTTTCCTGTTTTTCACTAGTTTGGTTTTATAAAACAAAACTACAAAAAATGGAATTGAGGTTGCCTCATATGATTCATCTCTTCAATCTTTCGTGAAAATGATGGAAATGAAAACTTTGCTCAAGTGTTAGAAGAAGAACTTATTAAAATGTTTGGCACTAAATATTTGTATGATGATCATGATTGCAATGTTGTTAGTTTGAATTAATTCAATATTCATGATGCTAATGATATTCAAAGCCACAAGCTTGGGGATGCTATGTTTGATGAAGATGATATGTTTAGTCCCCCAAGTTTTGCTGAGAAAATTTATTATGATGAAAGCATGCCTCCTATTTATGATGATTATTGTGATGACATGTATGCTATAAAGAATAATGATAACCATGAAACTTGTCATCATGATTTTAATTTTCAATTGGATTATGCTTCACATGATAGTTATTTTGTTGAGTTTGCTCCCACTACTATTAATGTAAATAAATTTGCTTATGTGGTGATGCAACACCCTGTGTTTAGCTTTCCTGACTAATTAACTTATTTCAAAAATTAAGACCAATTAATTTTTTTGTGAATGCTTGTGATGCTTGAAGTGACTATTGTTTGCTTGCTTACTTGTATGCATGTGGTTGATTCTCAATAATTCCTATTACTCTCCACACTCACCTCCTTAGCCCAAAACTCCTGCCTAATGATCATGCCATGTGTTTAGGACCAAAATCTATTTTTTACCAAATATTATTTTCACCAAAAACCATTTTGTTTAATTAAGCTTTCAAAACCCGTGAGATGAGATTTGTACTGCAAGTCCTCAAATTAGGGAATTTATTTTGCACAAATTATTTTATTTAAAACCCATTATCAAAATGACTTCCCAAAACCACAATATTATTATTTTAAAAGTTATTTTACTATTTTATTTATATGCCTTCCTGTGAGGCCAGAAATGGTCTCTTATGAAGGAAAGTTATTTTTATTGCTTCCAAAATATTTAAGAAACTTTAGGGAAACTCAGTGGACATATATATTCCATATATTATTTTCAACACATGGTAATATTCAAAAATATTGGGCAAAACCCTTCAAAACCCTTCCTGTCTATTTCAAGCTTTTGGACTCCATAAATTCCACTAAAAAACTAGCATGTCAAATATGATATATGTGATTATCTTGCCAAGTTTCATCTCAATCCAAATTGATTTAACTCTCCTAATTATTCTAAAACCCTATCTGTCGAGATCCAAATTTGAGCAACTCTACATTGCCAAGTGTCTCCACTTGTGCTAGAATTTGGTGGACATGTTCTTAGACTCCAATAATGCATCCACACCAAGTGGTTCATCAAGGATGATAGAAGAACTTGTCCCAAGCCCCTCAAAACCCTCTTTGTTTATTTCTGACTTTGGGAAACTTTACGTTATAAAGTTTCTCCAATTGACCCCAAAATTGTTGGGCATGCCTTAATGCTCAAATAATGCCCCCACACCAAATATTGGATTTGTGGGAATTGATTTGAAAAGCTTTGTAAGAAGAAGGCCATTTCTGCCCATTTCATGGGTTTGTCAAGTCTACATTGGAAAGCTTCTCCACCAGATCCCAAATTTTTGTGTCCAAGCTTATTTTCATCTATAATTTGATCCCGTTAAGTTTCATATCCATTGAAGTCCATCTGGTTGCCCTGACACTTATCAAACACCTTGTGTGCACTCACCAAATTGGCTCCTTTGACCCCTTCCACTTTTACCCTTGATCTCAAATTTCTACCACAACTCTATATAGTTACATTTTACCTCTAGTAGATTTTCCAAGGCCTCTGGTCAATTATTGGAGAGAGACTCCATGTAACTATTCCTCATTTTTACCCTAGGACTACCATTTCTACCCCTCTTGCCCCACTTCTGCTTAAGCCAATGCCCCCATCACTTTCCAGAGGATCCCTAGCATCCCAAGGCATCATTTCAAACGAAGAGATGATATGGTCATGTAGGAAAAATGAGCAACACATCTACAAGTTCATTTCTCGCTGAAATATAGCTTTGTACAACAAGTACTAGCTACCCATCTCTGCCTGAGCTCAAACTTGGTATTGTTGTAGTCCTTCCATGTTTAAGACTGGTAGACAAGGTTTCACCTCAATTCCCTTTCTGTGAAAACCACTTTTGCCAGCACCTAGTTTCCTGTTGCAAATTTAATCACAGTCAAAACCCCACCTAGCCAGCTCCAATTTGGTCCAAACTCTTCCAGTGCATCATGGCACACATGCCTTGCATGTTTGACACCTTGCTCTGGCGATGGGTGGCTTTGGACACGTAGAAGGGGTGGTGACCACCACCCTGGACTGCAATATGGGTGCTCTGCACCTTGTTTCTTTCTCCGAGACCTCATTCGGCCGTCGCTAAGTGTCTCAGAGCACCAGGCATCTCCCTTGACTGGTCCAAGGCACCCCAGGGATGCTGGCTAGCCTCCAACGCACCCCAGGGACGCGTGTCTTCTCGCATGCCACACAGCTTCGAGAGCTCTCGAGCTCACCCTTCGGCCCCCTCCAATTATCCTTTCCCCACAGGCCCTCTGTTGGTCTGGATAGCTCTCTCCTTCCCCTCTGCATCTCCCAGACCTTCCCCAGATCTCCTCTCAAGCTCCCTCCTCCCCTTCCATGGCTGCCATTGACACTTTCGGCCGTGCTCGCGTCCAGGCTCGCGCGAGCTCTTCCTCCCTCCCTCTCTGGTTCGCGGTGGCCCTGCACCACCGCAGCGCCTCCCCCCTCTTTCCTCTTCCCTCCAGGTGGCCGAAGCACCTCCTCCCCACAGCCACCATCGCCGCCCTCGCCACAGCCACTTCGGCAAGAGCCGTTCCGGCCCTCCCTCGTGCTCGCAGGTACTGGGATGGAGCGGCGTAGCCCCTGGCCCATCAGGACCGTCGGCCATCGCCGGGGGCAGCTGGAGCCACCGAGGCACGCAACAGCTTCTCCCCTGCCCTGCCTCCCCTGCCTCCTCTCAGATCGAGAGGGAGGAGGAAGACAGGTCCGACAGCCAGGGCCCGCATGTCGGTGAGACAAAGGCCTGGGGCCATTCCTTCAAGTGAAGGCGCCCCCTCAGTTTTGCGTCACCCCAAGCCGAAAGCGTCTTCCCGCTGGTGCACTTTCGGCGTGGCCTCCGCTGGCGCTAGCAAGCAACTGGGCCGGCCCGCGACATGTTTAGCGCGCTGAGTGCAATATAAAACCCACTACTATCCCTTCTTTGCTTTATTTCTTTTCTATCCAAATTCAAAAACCTCTAATAAATCCATCTGAGCTCCAAAATTTGTGATTCAGATTTCTGCAGGTCCTTAAAATTAAGACCTATCCATATTTGTGCAATGCACATTTTTCCAGAAGACTTTCTGTGCAAATTAATATTCAAATGCCCATTTGAATATTTTAAACCCCACTTTGTAAATTCCTATATCATCCAAATCAACTCCAAATGGAGTAGTCCCAATTTTCAGAGACTTATTATATCATATCGTATTTTTGAAGCCTTGGTCAACATTTTTGTGTGACTTATTTGTGTTGCAATAAATAAATAGCTCCCTTTTGCTATTTATCCAATATTGGAAAATCCATAGAATATTCACCTCAACTCCAAATCAAGTGAAACAACTTTCTAAATGTTTCTAAAATTGTTCTTTGTTAAATGAGTGCCTCCACTCATTTTTATCATAATATTTTCTGTAGGCTTCTATAAGGATAACTTATTCTTCCTTTCATCCATTCAAAATTCCGTGATGGTCCAAATCCCATATAGCAAGCTTCAGGTATTTTTCTTATGACCAGAGAGGTCGAAGAAAATTAAAACTTATATTTGTGAAGCACTTTTATTTCTGCTTGCTGTGTGGCTCACTGTGATTGTATCCGACAATAGTTGACGGAGTAAAGGGAGTACTCGGAGTTGGATCGGAAGACCTCGAAGACCCCGAGAACTTATGAGAGCAAAGGCAAGCAACCCTTTGACCATGTTTGATAATATGTTATACTGCATGCTAGTAAAGCAAATACTCCCGTTGCATGTGATCATGAACATTCGGTAAATCATTGAAGTGATGTTACTGATGGCTCCTCCGGAGCACTTGCATTATGAGCATGATCCTACCACCTATGAGGGTCACGCTAATACCATGTTGACAAGTAGAACTAAGCACAGTAGGAGTATGAGTAGGTTGATGGTATAAACCAAAGGTTTATGAAAACCTTGTCGGGTGCCACTAATGCCCGAGGGTGATGATGAGTTAGGTCGCCACTTTTGGTGAAGTGGTGCACCAGGTGTATTTTGGCGTGTGTGGTTTCAGAAATGGGAATAAATTTATGATGCGTCGACCGTCCCAACCTTACATATGTGACCACGTTACCCCTTTATAGGACGGGGCTTTGTTGATTACTCTGGTCGGTGCTAGCAAAGAGCCACATTACTAGTGGCGGGAGTGATGTGTGGTCACTCTCGTGAAGGGGTCGTGCCAGGTAGGGCGACTGTGCCGTTTTTACGTGTTGCGGGCACACCGTTGGTCCCCGCATGGATGATACTGTCCAGAGTTGGTGCTCGTAAGACATACATCATGTGGGCTGGGTACCAATCGAGTGGACCTCTTTGTTTAGTATCGTCAGAGGAAAGTCATTGATCGAGTACTTACCTCGGGTATGTTACATAACGCGAGTCGTGGATGACACGGAAGTTTCCCGGATCTCATAGGTACAACGTACAACCTCTGGAGAGTGTAAAACAATTCGAATAGCCATGTCCACGGTCAAGGACAGTTGGGTAATCCTGCTTAAACTACGTCCAGTCGTTTCCGCATAAACCAAGTGTGTGTGTGTGTGTGTTCAAGGAGTTATGTGAAAGAGTTGGTATGACCAAGTTTGGTGACTTGGCATATTGGGTGAACCGAAGTGTTCACCCCTTAATAGATATGTTGATATTTGTGACATGTTCTTCTAATTACCATCTAGCTTATGTTGCACATCCATATATGACCATGTTTAATTACAAACGAGTTGCTATCCACCAATACTGCATATTACTTGTTATCATACCGACTGCATTATCCATATCATGGGTTGTTTGCGAGTACATTCAAAGTACTCATTGGCTTGCCACTCGTTATTTCATTGACCAGGTATGAGAGAACATGATATGGTGAAGAGTAACTCGGTGACGTTCCTGCGAGCTAGGACGCTTCCCAGTCAGAATGCCTGTAGGTTAAGGCTGATGGCATGGGTTCACGCTTTCGACCAATATTTCCGCTATTGGTCAAGTTTGGTGTGTTGGCCTTCAATGCCCTATATATACTTAAGAATTGACCGCAAAGGTCAATTATTGTATCAAAGGTATGTATGGATGTAAGACTCTTGTTATTGAGTTTTTGTTTGTTTGGTGAGCATTGATCTCTGGGATCACTGAGCATGTTCATTCGGCGATCTCGACTCGCAAGTCGGGGTCCCCATAGAGCTGATATCAAAGCCATCCTGACTGTAGGAAGTCGTTAGTTAGCACGGACGTTAGTTAGGATAAAACTGCTTTCCAGACCCTTCAAAAGTACTTGCAAAACCTCTATCTTTCTCACCTCTCCTAAATTTTCAAAGGAAGCATGGTTTTTGCCTTAGCACTCCCACTCTTAATTTCTTGACATTTCTTGTCTACTTCTTCAAAACCTGCAAATGGTCGCTAGCACCCTTATACCTGACCACGGGATTACTTAAAAATCTTCTTGGGCGACTTGGAAGGAAGCAACCTTTCCAAACAATCACCTATGTACTGAAGGACAAGGATGACAAGCTACGACCAGACGACAGCAACAGAAGTACCTCCATGAGGAACAAGGACACCGAGACCCAGAAGATGGCGACACCCTCGACACTGACCCGGGGTAATGCCACCTTCACCTATGATGATTAGGACATAATATGTGCAAGACCATGATCTGCATCGCTAATAGAGCGACCCTGTCAACATCAAGGTTGTATCGACCACCACCGGTGAATGAGAACCTCGCCATTTGGTCCGCCTCACCTTAGTGAGCAAGGAAACGGTTCTCTTCACCCCCCACTCTAGGTGTCGATATTGTGATCAACGTGACTGACGGGTCGGAACTCTATCATGCCTTGCTGATGTCATTGCATAAAGGTCGTCCCCTTGGAACTCTCGATGCTTCGGAAGGCAAGAAGACAATGGCAAGATTATAAAGACAACAGAAGACCTGTCAATGGCAGCCATGAAGAACCACCTTCGTCGGCAACTCACCACATGGGAAGTGAACAAGAATTCTTTCAACTCAACCCGAGTCGTTTCAGCAAGCAACAACAAGAGACGTGGGAACACCATGAGAAGGTCCAGGAGACTTAGTGGACTCCTCTCCGGAGCACGAAGCAAGCACGACTGTTGAGTCCGAGAACCCTAGGGTAGAATGAGTCGTAAATCCCTTATACGAAGTCGAGTCCATGAATTGGTTTGGATGGAACAATGTTGTGTGTTGCTTTTTTTGTTGTTTGTGCTTTGATATAAGTCGCACTTTTGCTCTAGGCAACAAGCATGCGATTATATCACATGTCTTGTCTTGATGTTTGAGTTGACTTTTCCAACACTTATTTTATTACACTTGCACTATAGCACCCCTTAGGCACTCTCCTGTGTGCTGCTACTCTCTCCCTCTCTCCCACCCCTCTCGACAACTGAAGACCAGCAAGACAAGATGCACTGGGAATCCACTTCGACGGACAGTTGACACTGAAGACACTGTCTATGTCATGCTTAACCACATGCAACCCGTAGGAGTTATGTTTTTCCCTCAAGATCAGAAACCCTCTCTAGACCAGACTAACCTCCACAAGCCCTTCTGGCTCAATTTTCTAGTCATGTGTCTAATGCACGGACTTGCCAGAACACCCGTCGAACCCCGATCAACACCGCTTAGCACCGGGTTCTTGATGGAACGAATGGTCACAATGAACAAGCATCCCTCATTCTTAAGCTAGATAACCCTGATGCCATAAGAAGGACCGTTCTCGGATATAAGAGTATTAGACTAAAGATTGTTGTGATGATGATAGTTGTCTGGAGGATATAGCTAGACTATCTTGGTGGATCATGAGACCCTTATAAAGGTAGGTGAAATTGGTGGAACAAGTTTATATAGTAGCAAAACCTACATATTCCTGGAGTAAGTTTGTTTCAGTAGGATGATTATGATCACGGGCAATAATTCTGGGTGGTATAATTGACTTTATCAGGTAGATGACATGATTTGATGATTTTACCATAATGACTTGGAGCAGCAAGCAAGATACCTTGTTGGATTTCAGTTTCCGATTTAAATAGATAACCTTAATGGAGTGTTAATTATGAATGAGGCCACATGGTTCGGGGTAAATTGGATTTAGCTCGATGATCACAATCATGAAACCATGTTTCTCATTGGATAATGAGTAGACGTAATTGGAGTTGTAGAAATAACTTACGAACCTATATGAGTTGGCTTCGGAGAATAGTTGGCCATGATATTGAAAGTTGGTGGATATACCATGACGTAGTTCCGGCAATAATATGTGAATTATGAGGACTCTAAGCGATTATGTAGAACCCCATCAATATTGGATTGTAGGAGTGATGGGTCTAGTAATGATCGACCAGGTTGATGAACCACTTGATCGGATTAGTAAAAAGGAAACCAGATCTTGGATTGGAATACTATGTCTTTCCTTAATATACAAATGCAGTACCATGTCCATTGAATGATCTAGCTGGACATTTGGATTTGTAGCATCCGAGTTCAAGCTTAGCAGCTTGTATGATTCCCCGAGGTTCCCGCATAGGGATGCATGAGCAATGTATGTTGTATAATACTTGTGGTGTTTGGTTTTAGTCCTCCCGTCAACCCCACAATTGACTAGAACGACTGGTGTGGAGTTGACTTATGTGAGATGGTATCTTTGATGCAATAGGGTGATTTGTCCCGAGTTAGAGATCGGACTATTGGCATCTAAGGAATCTGCTTAGAGTTCCTTAGAGATAAGATGATAACTCTTCACCCGCATCCTAAGTTCCTTGAGACCCTAAAGCTTCACCGAGCCATCAGGTGGTCGGATTACGACCATAGGAAACGACTCCAAGTCGTTGGAATATGGCCAGTACTCCGCCCGACCACCACCCATCGTGCCTATGACAAACATGGGCATGAGGTACCAGATCATGTTGGACCACAAACCCCTCGGCCAGCGACTGCCCATAGCAAGTCCCCGTTCTCCTCAACTGTCTCATGAGCACTGTGCTTATGTCATGCTTGGGGAAAATATGTTGTTATCCTCACGGATGACATACTTATTCACCCAATAAGAGGAAGAACACCTTAGTCCTGTTTGGACGAACCCTAGGAACGCCGATCGCTATGCCTCTCAAGGGTATAGTGTTATATCGAGAAGGTGGGCTTCTCGAAGTAACCTCAAGACAGCGAAAGTCTACCCTACCCAAGACAAGACGAAGAACCGCCATGGTTGGGAAACCACGACAACGATAAGGAACCACAAGACGTCAACCACCGACCCTGCACCGACTACATCAACGATGTCAAGAAGCCTCGACGAATCAAGACGACAAAGCCCTTGGACAGCGAGAGAAATCAAAGGTCATCTTCTTAGTCCAAACCAAGGACGAGAGTCCTAATTGGATTAGGTGAAGACCTGCTAAAGGTGATTCACCCGCTTGCCGAGCCGCAGACCATGGGAGTGGATGACTGGTCTATACTCTTGGGTAGCCAGCTCATCCAGAATCCCTCGCGAACCCTCCGAGATGGTAGGACATGTTCTGTACTCTGAGTCTCCAAGCTTAAGACTCATGGGCGAGACCCAACCCAGACCCTTTCATGAGAAGCCTTCGAAGACCACTACAACACCATCGAGAATGAAGACCACCCGCGACCATAGCTTGCCTGCCTTAAGGGAGTCTAGGACTTCCCCGTCAGCAGGGGGCTACGCGAAGGCCTTGATCGTACGTTCTAACACGAGACATCTAGATTTAACTAACCGGCATGAGCAGCCCAGGACCAGAACCCCAAACACATTATCTTGCCACGTGTTCCAACTTTGAATGCACTTGCAAGCCAAAACCTTGCACAAACTTACTCGCCAAGCCCTTGACCATCAGTCAGGCCTAACATTTGCCAGAACCCGCTCGGTCAGGCAAGGACATGTGGAGCATTCGAAGTTGTATCATCAATCACCTCAAGACCCACAACAACAACATGGGGACATGAAGACTACCTCCGACTCAAGATTTTGTATCTCTCCAACCCCTAGCCTAGAAATCTCGGGGACGAGCTTTTCTTAAGGGGGTAAGGTCTGTAATACCCTGTGTTTAGGTTTCCTGGCTAATTAACTTATTTCAATAATTAGGACCAATTAAAGTTTTTGTGAATGCTTGTGATGCTTGAAGTGACTATTGTTTGCTTGCTTACTTGTATGCTTGTGGTTGATTCTCAATAATTCATGTTACTCTTCAGACTCACCTCCTTAGCCC
The DNA here is from genome assembly GCF_904849725.1 of Hordeum vulgare subsp. vulgare. Lineage (NCBI taxonomy): Eukaryota > Viridiplantae > Streptophyta > Magnoliopsida > Poales > Poaceae > Hordeum > Hordeum vulgare. Next base: position 326,310,643 of record NC_058522.1, on the reverse strand, counting down.
AAAACTCCTACCTAATGATCATGCCTTGTGTTTAGGACCAGAAACTATTTTTTACCAAATATTATTTTCACCAAAAAGCATTTCTTTGAATTAAGCTTTCAAAACCCCCGAGATGAGATTTGTATTACAAGTCCTCAAATTAGGGAATTTATTTTGCACCAATTATTTTATTTAAAACCCATTATCAAAATGACTTCCCAAAACCACAATATTATTATTTCAAAAGTTATTTTACTATTTTATTTAGATGCCTTCCTGTGAGGCCAGAAATGGTCTCTTATGAAGGGAAGTTATTTTTATTGCTTTCACTTTAAAAATATTTAATAAAATTTAGGGAAAGTAAGTGGACATATATATTCCATATATATGATTTTCAACACATGGTCATGTTCAAAATATTGGGCAAACCCCTTCAAAACCCTTCCTGCCTATTTCAAGCTTTTGGAATATTTCTATAAGAAATATTCTCCATAAATTCCACTAAAAATCTAGCATGTCAAATATGATATATGTGATTATCTTGCCAAGTTTCATCTAAATCCAAATTGATTTGACTCTCCTAATTATTCTAAAACTCTATTTGTCCAGATCCAAATTTGAGCAACTCTACATTGCCAAGTGTCTCCACTTGTGCTAAAATTTGGTGGACATGTTCTGATACTCCAATAATGCATCCACACCAAGTGGTGCATCAAGGATAATGGAAGAACTTGTCCCAAGCCCCTCAAAACCCTCTGTGTTTATTTCTAACTTTGGGAAACTTTACATTATAAAGTTTCTCCAATTGACCCCAAATTTTTTGGGCATGCCTGAATGCTCAAATAATCCCCCACACCAAATATTGGATTTGTGGGAATTGATTTGAAAAGCTATGTAAGCAGAAGGCCGTTTCTGCCCATTTCATGGGTTTTCCAAGTCTACATTGGAAAGCTTCTCCAGCAAATCCAAAAATTTGGTGTCCAAGCTTATTTTCATCTATTATTTGATCCCGTTAAGTTTCATATCCATTGAAGTCCATATGGTTGCCCTGACACTTATCAAACACCATGTGTGCATTCACCAAATTGGCTCCTTTGACCCCTTCCACTTTTACACTTCATCTCAAATTTCTACCACACCTCTATATAGTTACATTTTACCTTCAGTAGATTTTCCATGGCATCTGGTCAATTATTGGAGAGACACTCCATGTAACTATTCCTCATTTTTACCCTAGGATCACCATTTCTACCCCTCTTGCCCCACTTCTGCTTAAGGCAAAGCCCCCATCTCTTTTTAGAGGATCCCTAGCATCCCAAGGCATCATTTCAAACCAAGAGATGGTATGCTCATGTAGGAAAAATGAGCAACACATCTACAAGTTCATTTCTGGTTGAAATATAGCTTTGTACAACAAGTACTAGCTACCCACCTCTGCGTGAGCTCAAACTTGGCATTGTTGTAGTCCTTCCATGTTTAAGACTGGTAGACAAGGTTTCACCTCAATTCCCTTTATGTGAAAACCACTTTTGCCAGCCCCTAGTTTCCTGTTGCAAATTTAATCACAGTGAAAACCCCACCTAGCCAGCTCCAATTTGTTCCAAACTCCACCAGTGCATCGTGGCACACATGCCTTGCATGTTTGACACCTTGCTCTAGCCAGGGGTGGCTTTGGACATGTAGAAGGGGCGGTGACTACCACCCTGGACTGCAATATGGGTGCTCTGCGCCTTGTTTCTTTCTTCCAGACCTCATCCGGCCGTTGCTAAGTGTTTTAGAGCACCAGGGCATCTCCCTTGACTGGTCCAAGCCCTTCCCGACGCTGGCTAGCCTCCAAGGCACCCCTGGGACGCGTGTCTTCTCGCATGCCAGAGAGCTCCGAGAGCTCTCGAGCTCACCCTTTGGCCCCCTCCATTTATCCTCTCCCCAAGCCCTCTCTTGGTCTGGATAGCTCTCTCATTCCCCTCTGCATCTCCCAAACCTTCCCCAGATCTCCTCCCAAGCTCCCTCCTCCCCTTCCATGGCCTCCATGGCCACTTTTGGTCGTGCTCGCATCGAGGCCCGCGCGAGCTCTTCCTCCCTCCCTCTCTGCTCCGCGGTGGCCCTACACGACCACAACGCCTCCCCCTATTTCCTCTTCCCTCCAGGTGGCCGGAGCACCTCCCCCACGGCCACCATCTCCGCCCTCGCCACAGCCACTTCGGCCAGAGTCGTTCCGGTCCTCCCCCACGCTCACCAGGTAATCGGATGGAGCGGCATAGCCCCTGGCCCATCAGGACCGTCGGCTATTGCCGGGGGCAGCCGGAGCCGCCGAGGCACGCAGCAGCTGCTGCCCTGCCCTGCCTCCCGTGCCTTCTTTCAGATCGAGCGGGAGGAGGAAGACAAGTCCGACGGCCGGGGCCCACGTGTCGGTGAGATAGAGGACCAGGGCCACTCGTTCAAGTGGAGGCGCCCCCTTAGTTTTGCGCCATCCCAAGCCGAAAGCGTCTTCCCGCTGGTGCGCTTTCGGCGTGGCCTCCGCTGGCGCCAGCAAGCGACTGGGCCGACCCACGGCGTGTCTAGCGCGCTGAGCGCAATATAAAACCCACTGCTAGCCCTTCTTTGCTTTATTTCTTTTCTTTCAAACTTCAAAAACCTCTAATAAATCCATGTGAGATCCAAAATTTATGATTCAAATTTCTATAGGTCCCTAAAATTAGGACATATCCATATTCGTGCAATGCACATTTTTTCAGAAGACTTTATGTGGGAATTAATATTCAAATGCCCATTTGAATGTTTTAAACCCCACTTTGTAAATTCCTATAGCATCCAAATCAATTCCAAATGGAGTAGTCCCAATTTCAAGAGACTTATTATATCATATCCTATTTTTGAATCCTTGGTCAACATTTTTGTGTGACTTATTTCTGTTGCAATAAATAAATAGCTCCCTTTTGCTATTTATCCAATATTGGAAAATCCCTAGAATATTCACCGCAACTCCAAATCCAGTGAAACAACTTTCTAAATGTTTCTAAAATTGTTCTCTGTTAAATGAGTGCCTCCACTCATTTTTATCATAATATTTTCTGTAGGCTTCTATAAGGATCATCTATTCTTCCTTTCGTCCATTCAAAATTCCCTAATGGTTCAAATCCCCTATAGCAAGCTTCAGGTATTTTTCTTATGGCCAGAGAGGTCCAAGAAAAATAAAACCTCTATTTATGTAGCACTTTGATTTCTGCTTGCTGTGTGGCTTACTTTGATTGTTTTCGACGATAGTTGACGGAGTAAATGAAGTACTCGGAGTTGGATCGAAAGACCTCGAAGGCCCCGAGAACTTATGAGAGCAAAGGCAAGCAGCCCTTTGACCATGTTTGAGCATATGTTATATTGCATGCTAGTAAAGCAAATACTCTCGTTGCATGTGATCATGAACATTCGGTAAATCATTGAAGTGATGTTACCAATGGCTCCTCCAAGGCACTTGCATTATGAGCATGATCCTACCACCTATGAGGGTCACGCTAATACCATGTTGAAAAGTAGAACCAAGCATAGTAGGAGTATGAGCATGATGATGTATAAATCAAAGGTTTATGAAAACCCCGTCGGGTGCCACTAATGCCCAAGGGTGATGATGAGTTAGGTGGCCACTTTTGGTGAAGTGGTGCACCGAGTGTATTTTGGTGTGTGTGGTTTCGGAAATGGGAATAGATTTATGATGTGTCGACCGTCACAACCTTACATGTGCGACCACGTTACCCCTTTATGGGATGGGGCTTTGTTGATTACTCTCGTCGGTGCTAGCAAAGAGCCACATTACTAGTGGAGGGAGTGATGTGTGGTCACTCTCGTGATGGGGTTGTGCCAGGTAGGGCGACTATGCTGTTTTTACGTGTTCCGGACACACTGTTGGTCCCCGCATGGACGATACTGTCCAGAGTTGGTGCTCGTAAGACGTACATCATGTGGGCTGGGTACCAATTGAGTGGACCTCTTTGTCTAGTATCATTAGGGGAAAGGCATTGATCGGGTACATACCTCGGGTATGTTATATACCGTGAGTCATGGATGACATGGAAGTTTCCCGGATCTGGTGGGTACAGCGTACAACCTCTGTAGAGTGTAAAAGTATTCGAATAGCCGTGTCCATGGTCGAGGACAGTTGGGTAATTCTGCTTAAACTACATCCAATCGTTTCCGCATAAACCAAGCGTGTGTGTGTGTGTGCGTGTTCAAGGAGTTATGTGAAAGAGTTGATATGACCAAGTTTGGTGACTTGGCATATTGGGTGAACCGGAGTGGTCATCCCTTAACAGATATGTTGATATCTGTGACATGTTCTTCTAATTACCATCTAGCTTATGTTGCACATCCATCCATGACCATGTTTATTTACAAACAAGTTGCTATCCACCAGTATTGCATATTACTTGTTATCATACCGACTGCACTATCGATATCATGGGCTGTTTGCGAGTACATTCGAAGTACTCATTGGCTTGCCACTGGTTATTTCATTGACCAGGTATGAGAGAACAAGATATGGTGAAGAGTAACTCGGTGACGTTCCTGCGAGCTAGGACGCTTCCCAGTCAGAATGCATGTAGGTTAAGGCTGATGGCATGGGTTCACGCTTTCGACCAATATTTCCGCTATTGGTCAAGTTTGGTGTGTTGGCCTTCAGGGCCCTATATATATGTAATATTTGACCGCTAAGGTCAACTATTGTATCAAACGGTTTGTATGGATGTAAGACTCTTGTTATTCATTTTCTATGTTCTCGGTGAGCATTGATCTTTGGGATCACTGAGCACTTTCATTCGGCGATCTCAACTCGCAAGTCGGGGTCCCCACAGGCAACTATTAAAATTTCTATGCTTTTAGATCATGAAAAGAATGTTTTATGTTCTTATTAGATTGTGGATTTCCTTTCTGATGCTACTGAAAATTATCCTGAGAAAGGAACATATACTTGTAGGTATCGCAATAATATAAAGTTTCCTCTCTATGTGTTCAAAGTTTTGAAGTTATGCTTGTTTTGCCTTCCTATGCTAGTTGATTCTTGCTCCCATAAATTGTTTGTTCACAGAATCCCTATGCATAGGAAGTGGGTTAGACTTAAATGTGCTTGTCATGAGATTCATGATGCTCTTTTGCATGTTATAATTGTTATTCCTATCTGAGCATCATTGAAATCAGCATGCCTAGCTAAAAGGCTTTAAAGAAAAGCGCTTGTTGGGAGACAACCCAACACTTTAAAATTCTATTTGATGTGTTCACTTGCTTAATATACTTTAGTAATAATGTTTTATAGCTTTTGTTTCAATAAATTGCCAAGTAAAGCCTTTGGGATAGTGTGGATGATAGTTGAGTTGATTGTGTTCAAAAACAGAAACGTTTTCTCTCAGTCAAGGAATTTTTTAAATTCACTGGAACGTGATTTTGGTATGACTTTTTTACACATGATTTATATACAGATTTCCTGGATTGTCCTAATCTTTCAGAATTTTTAGAGACAGGGAAGTACGGTTACACTAAAGATCTTCACAGATTGTTCTGTTTTTGATAGATTCTTTTTTGCATGCATAGTTTTCTTGTTTTAGTGTTCCCATAGCTTATATTCAGTTATATAAATTATGGGAACAGTAGAATACAGTAGGTACCATGTGGGAACAATTATGAATCTTGTCTTTATAGTACCTAAGGGAATGATCATTATTTATTATACTAACCCATCTCACGAAGGTCCATTAAGTTTTGTGTGATTGAAGTTTTCAAGTTTTGGGTGAGATACCGATATGAGAAGAATAAGGAGTGACAAGAAACTAAGGTTGGGGATGCCCAAGGCACCACCAAGGTAATATCCAAGGAATACTCAAGTGCCTAAGCTTGGGGATGCCCCGGAAGGCATCCCCTCTTTCGTCTTCAACATTATCGGTATATCTTACTTGGAGCTATATTTTTATTCGTCACATAATATGAGTTTTGCTTCGAGCATAATTCTATTTTTTGTTCCCTTTTAGGTGTTATTTATAATCTTCTTTTTAATAAAAACTTCCAAGAATTTCATTAGGATGCTTGCATTGCGTGCTTTGATTGGTGCTATGTAAAAACAGAAACTCGTGATGTAGTGTTTGAATTTTCATATTTTACTAGAACGTGGAAAGTTTCTGAAATTTTTACAAAGGATTGTCTTATAAGTTTTATATAATTTCATAAATGTTCATAATTGTTTGAGTTACATAAGTACACTATTTTCATAAATTTCTACAGACTGTTCTGTTTGGACATATTGCTATCATAGTTTTGTTATCTACTTATCCTATAGTTTCCATGGCCAATATTGATTGATATAAATTGAGGAAATGATACTAAGAAATAGATGATGTTTGCAATTATTATGCAACTTGTCTTGGCAGTACATAAAGAGATTTATTACTATGTGCATGAACCTATCTTGCTAGTTCTTTTCAAGTTTTGTGTGGATGAAGTTTTTGAGAATATGTGAAACCGGGATACGAGAGGATTGAAAAAGATACAAAAGCTCAATCTTGGGGATTCCCAAGGCACCCCAAATAAATATTTCAAGAACTCTCAAGCATCTAAGCTTGGGGATGCTACGCATCCCACCTCTCTTCGTCAACTATCGGTTAGCCTATGTTGAGCCTAAATTTTTATTCGTTCACATGATGCGTCCTATTCTTGGAGTGCTATTTTTCTTTTGTTTGCTGTTTAAATAAAATATTCACATATGAATGTATTTTTTAGGGAGATAGAGTCCTCACACAGCTCCTTAATTGTTTGACTACTCGTTGATCTTCACTTATATGTTTTGGAGTAGTTTTGTCATTTACTCTTGTGCTTCACTTATATCCTATGAGTAAATGGTTGAATGAATTGAATATCATATATTTGAAATTATATATGTTTTATATTCTTATCCTATGGGGAGTAATGACTTCACATATAAGAATTATAGGTGGTAAAATTTATTGAAAGTTAGTGAACACCACATTGGTCACTCGAACAATTCATGAAAGAATATTGAAGGAAGAGAGATTTCACATATAAATATACTATCTTGGAAATCTTCTATGATTGTGAATACCCGCTAATTATTTTAAAACTTGAGAAAATTAGTTAAAGTTGGAAAAGGAACATAGAATAATGAGTTATGCTTGGGTATATTTGTATAGAAGTCATATTGTTATAGATCATGCAACATGTGGTGCTTGCTTCCACCTCATATTAGCCAAAACTTCCGCACCAAGTAGAAATACTACTTGTGCATCCAAACACCCTTAAACCCAAAGTTGTTCCATATGAGTCCACCATACCTACCTATATGCGGTATTTACCTGCCATTCCAAGTAAATTTGCATGTGCCAAACTCTAAATCTTCAAATAATATTCTGCTTTGTATGTACGAATCGCTCATATAGTGACTAGGGGTTGTCAGTATCATCGATGCTAGCTGGGTTATTCTCACGATATGTGTTGATTCACTATCATTCACGAGAAAGTGGCTGGTATTCGGGATGCGCAGTTCCATGCTCAAAAATCAAATCAAATATAATGAAACAAAACTCCCCCAGGAATGTTGTTGGTATGGACGGTACCCATGGATTCGGCTCGTCGTGGAGTGTGATTGATTGGTGGAGAGGGAGTAAAAACTTTACCATTCTGTTTGGGAACCGCATATAATCTATCGCGCATGGAAGATACCAGGATCTCTCGGTTGTTATGTTGACAATGAAAGCATACCGCTCAAAATTATTATTCATCTATGGTTTAAAAGCTTGAGCTCTGGCACCTCTGCAAATCAATGCTTCCCTCTACGAAGGGCCTATATTTTACTTTCTAGTACATACCTTTATACAAGAGTCATGGTGATCTTCACCACTTCCTATATTTCGCCTTTTTCTCTTGGAAAGCATCATGTGGTGGGGAAAGATCGAAGCATATATGGCCATTCAAAGATATTTGATCATGAATTATTATTTTTGACAATTATCTATATGATAAATAAGTTGGGAGGTGAAACTTTAAGCCCCTATCTTTCTCTGTGTTCGATGGATGCAATTTGCTCTTAAAATATGCTTTGGGTGTTAGCAATCATGGAAGACTATATGATAGTTGAGTAGGAATTTGCTAAATCAAACATCTTACATAGACCCTTCCTGAAAATAAGATGAATTGCAATTGTTCGGTGACTAGGATTATGGTTTGTTAGTTTTCAAGAAACTTTCTGGTCTATACTTTAACGTGTGAATAGCTTGTTACTTGATCATGATAGGTTTTATGAGATGAGCTACTGTTTATGGTTCATATTGATGCTAGAAAAAATGACTGTAAGTATCATTTGTCAAACTTGTGCACTTGCTAGCATTCACACTTCATAAAATATTTCTTTTATCAATTACCTACTCGAGGACAGGCATGAATTAAGCTTGGGGATGCTGATATGTCTCCAATGTCTCTATAATTTATGAAGTATTCATGCCATGTTTACAATAATTTTATATGATTTTGGTATGATTTTATTAGTACTAACCCGGACTGACGCTGTTTTCAGCCCAACTACCATGGTGTCGTTTTTTGTGCAGAAATAAAAGTTCTCGGAATGGGCTGAAAATTTACGGTGGATTTTTATGGACCAAAAGAGACCACTGAAGCACTAGAGCTGGGCCAGGAAGTGGATGAGGAATCCGCAAGCCTGCTGGGCGCCCCCACCTCCCTAGGTCGCGCCCTGCAGGCTTGTGACCTCCTCGGGAACCTTCCTCATGTGAAACCGACGCCAAAAATTCCTATCAATTCCAAAACCCCCATAAAGAAACCTAGATCGGGAGTTCTGCTGCATGCCTCCAGAGCCACAAAAAACTAATAGGGAGCCCGTTCTGGCACCTTGCCGAGGGGGAAACCATCCCTGAAGGCCAGCTTCATCATCCCGGCGGTCTCCATGACGAGGAGGAAGTAGTTCATCCCCGGGGCTGAGGGTATGTACTAGTAGCTATGTGTTTGATCTCTCTCTCTCTCTCTCTCTCTCGTGTTCTTGAGATGGCACAATCTTGATGTATTGCGAGCTTTATTAATATAGACGAATCATATGGAGTTTTCTCCTCTCTATCTTCTTGTGATGAATTGAGTTCTCCCTTTGAAGTTTTCTTATCGGATTGAGTCTTTAAGGATTTGAGAAAAATTGATGTATGTCTTGCAATGGGATATCTGTGGTGAGAACGGGATGTTCTATTGATCCACTTGATGTATGTTTTTGTGATCAACTTGCGAGTTCTGTGACGTTGGGAGTCTATGCATAGGGGTCGGCACATGTTTTCGTCTTGACTTTCCGGTAGAAACTTTGGGGGACTCTTTGAAGTTCTTTGTGTTGGGTTGAACATGATGAATCTGAAATTATGTGATGCATATCGTATAATCATGCCCATGGGTACTTGTGGTGACATTGGAGTATCTAGGTGACATTAGGGTTTCGGTTGATGTGTATCTTAAGGTGATACTTTAGTATGAACTCTAGGGTTGTTCGTGACACTTATAGGGATAGCTCATTAGATTGCTCAGAAAAGATAAGTTTGAGGTGGTTTCATACCTTACAATAATTTCTTCGTTTGTTCTCCATTATTTGTGACTTTGGACTGAACTCGTTGTCGCACGTGAGGGATTTATATATGATTCAACTATGTTAGTATTGTTGAGTGAACTTGCACTAGTGAAAGTATGGACCCTAGGCCCTGTTTCCAAGCATTTATACAACATTTTGCTCGATGTTTACTATTTGTTACCTTGCTGTTTTTTATATTATCAGATTACAAGAACCTATATCTACCATCCATATTACACTTGTATCACCATCTCTTCGCCAAACTAGCGCACCTATAGAATTTACCATTATATTTGGTGTGTTGGGGACACAAGAGACTCTTTCTTATTTGATTGCAGGGTTGTTTGAGAGAGACAATCTTGAACCTACGCCTCCCACGGATTGATAAACCTTAGATCATCCACTTGAGGGAAATTTGCTACTGTCCTACAAACCTCTACACTTGGAGGCCCAACAACATCTACAAGAAGAAGGTTGCGTACTAGACATCATCCACCGCCATTGTCAGACTGACGATGAGCTTCCCAGCGTCGTTCGATGGTGGTGCGTGCGTCCTCTTTCCGTTGGTCTTCCAGGACACCCCACTAGTCTTGCTGATCGCGCAGGCTAGTCGAGGCCATAGGCGCCTCGTTGGGCTCATCGGTGCACGGAGCTGGTTGTGGCTGCCCTTCAGCTTGCTATCGAGGAGGGGATTGCACCGTCGGCGTAGCTCCATCGACTCGACCATCCATCCGGGCCACCGAAGCCGTCCGTGGACGGCGAGACGACCCTGCTTGCTAGGATTTACTAGCTTCGGCGAAGCCGATCAAGCTTTGGATAGTGGCTCTCCACTCGTCCATTTTGTCAGTCACTAGGGGGAAGTTCAACAGTAGGTGAGCCCGCGCCATTGCCTCCGCGGCGATGTCCAGCACGGTCAGATAGGCGGACCACGACGTAGCTCGACTCCTGGTGGAACGAGGAGGAGCTTCATTGTGTCCTTGTTGCCGTATGCCGGTCACCGTGGTGGCCTAGCGTGGGGGAGGCTAGGCGTGCGGGGTCGTGGCCCCGTTCAGCCCCCCATCTCATTCTAGTTGAGGTGCGCACCCAGTAGTCGCAGTAGCGGTAGGTGCGGCAGGTGGACCGTGGTTTCCCTTGGACTGGGCGCTATTGTGGCGAGCGTGGTCACTCATGCGGCGGATGCGCGGGGCATGTGTGTCCCGTTCACCCGCAGCATCATGGGAAAGCTCGCCAAGACGGCGTTGCTGCTTGTCCCCGGCTCCCCCCGTTCCAGCCTCGCCTGCAAGGGACACGACGGTGGCGCCGTGTGCGCCAGTAGCATCACCCGCGGTGCTCACGTCGCCAGATGCTTCCGCGGCTCCTGCTTTGTCCGCGGCTGCAAGAGTCGTGGCCTTCGAAGTAGAAGGGTGAGTGTGTGCGACAGTTTTGTTCTTGGGAGCCAACGCAAAACGGCGATCAAGATCAGCATGCTAATTGTGTCCTCGGATTTGCGTCAACGGCATCCCCTGCCTGGCGCGCCAAAGATGTCAGTGCAGATACGCACACGGCCACCTATGGGATGCTTTGAGGCCCCTGTTGTGGTTCGGCGGGGAGCTCGTATCGCACAAAGAAGAGAGAGCACGGGGCAACACGATGATGAGACTCGGGGATTTTTACCTAGGTTCAGGCCGCTACGAAGCGTAAAACCCTACTCCTGGTTTGGTGGATTAATTAGGGAAGATTGCACGGAGTTGTATCCCGACAAAGGTTGCTGGGGGAAAGCGAGAACGCGAGTGCGGTTCCGCTTAGCTCTAGCCTACCAAGCGTCGAATCCCTAGACGTTTGATTTTCCAAAGATCTGAATCCTTTCCTAGGTTGCATCGGGCCTCCTTTTATAGCTCAAGGGGCGTCCACAGTGGCAAATGACATGATTAGATAGCCAATAGTGCTATCATACCTAACTTTGGCACTTACAACAGAGCACCATAAAGGCGGCCCTAGGTGGCGAGCGAGGGTGTGTTCCCGGCAGGACTCTGCCACCTGTGAGCTAGCCACAGCCTAATGCCTTGACACATATCTCGATGGGTGTCAATAGGCTGTAAACTGTCTTCCGACGTGCCGCCATGTAGCAAGCCAGAGATACTTAGCCACCTGGGGTCTCAACACCTCATCGACAAGTGACTGGTGTAGCAATGAGGTGGAGTTGTGGTAGATAGGCTCCTTCCTGTCGGGGAGGCGCCTTGTCAGGCCTTGGTCTTCCTGATGCGCCCCTCTTCCCCCGGCGGGTGCCAGGGGCTCTTGGCACGTCTTAGGATGTTGGTGCTTTCTTGAGGGGCGATGCCTCTGAAGCTTGTGCACAAGTTAGAGGCTCTAGGTACCCCATTACTAGTGCACCGACAACGTGGTAATGTGAAATAGCATGAGTGCATGATCATTGGTTAATATAGGTATCGTGAATTAGAGGTGTTAACTTGATGTTCATCCAAATATTTTTATGGCATGGTGATGATGTTCGAGCATACTTATTCCTCGTTGAAATCCTAGTGATGTTTAAGTCGGGGGCGCGCATTGGTTAAGTCCTACAAACTACCTCCCTAGGGGCATGCGAGTATTGCTTTGCATCGAGAGAGATAATAAAATCTTGAATTAGTATGTGATTTTTCATGACTAATGTGAATCCATGGATATATGAACTCTCACCTCCACATATTTGCTATCGTCTTCGGTACCGTGCATTGCCCATTCTCACCTCGAGGATTGGTGTAACTTTCGTCGGTGCATCCAAACCCCATGACATGATGCGCGCTGTTGGACATAAGCCTCATAATATCTTCCTCAAAAGAGCCACCATACCTACCTATCATGGCATTTCCATAGCTATTCCGAGATATATTGCCATGCAACTTCCACTGTCACTTAATATGACTTATACTTTGATTGTCATATTGCTTTGCATGATTGTAATATAGATAGCATGATATTTACATGACTTCTTCATTTTTGATATGTTTTGCTATGCTAGATCATTTCACATCCTGGTACACTTCTGGAGGCATTCATATAGGGTCATATCATCCTATCAGTTTCTCATATTGAGATGTAGGTAAATAAAAGTGTGATGATCATCGTTATTTAGGGCACTGTCTCAGTGAGGAAAGTATGATGGAGACAATGATTTCCCCACAAGTCGGGAAGAGACTCCGGGTGAAAAAAAGGAAGAATTAAAAAAAGAGATAAAAAGGGAAAAGAGAGAAAAAGAAAAATAAATAAATGAGAGAAAAGAGAGAAGGGACAGTGCTACTACCTCTTATTACACACTTGTGCCTCAAAGTGGCACCATGTTCTTCGGAGTGTCTTGTTTTGTCACTTCCATATGCTAGTGGGACTTTTTTTCATTATAGAACTTGGCTTGTATATTCCGTTGACGGGCTTCCTCAAATGCCCGAGGTCTCCATGAGCAAGCAAATTAGATGCACGCCCACTTAGCTTTAGTTGAGCTTTCATACACTTATAGCTCTAATGCATCTGTTGCACGACAAACCTACTCCTTTCATTGATATCTATTGATGGACATCTCCATAGCCCATTGATACGCCTAGTTGATGTGATATTTTCTTCTCCACTTTCACCACCTTGAAACCTGCCACCATATTCTATCCCACCTTTATGCTATATCCATGGTTCACGCTCATATATTGCGCAAGTAATAAAAAGATGAAGCATGTTAAAAAGTACGATCCAATTGCCTCACTTGACAACATGGTGCTTAACATTTGTATTTATGTGGTGACGACGGAGCCATGCTATATTTATATGATAAAATGAATAGGGGGCGAACATTCTTTAAGGATCGTATGCTTTGAAACTTGATGATTATGTTGCTTATGTTTATAAGCATTTATATGTTGATGTTTATTAATTCATCGTTTCTCAATGATCAAACCTGCAACAAATTACATGTTGGGTAGCATGTTACATCAAAAATTCAGTTTTTATCATTTACCTACTCGAGGACGAGCAGGAATTAAGCTTGGGGATGATGATACGTGTCCAATGCATCTATAATTTTTTTATTGTTCCATGCTATTATATTATCATTAGAGGATACTTTTGGGGAGTTTATTTACAAATTAATATTATTTTTGAGTGCTAACCTATTGACCCAATGCCTTGTGTCAATTGGTGTTTTCTACATGGTTTTAGCTTTTTAGGTTTACAGTACCAAACGAAGTCCAACTGCCACGAAACTTTTTTGTGATTTTTGTGGACCAAAAGAAGACCTGGAAGCTTCAAGAGGAGGCCATAAGCCTCACAAGGGAGGCACGAGCCAACATGGTGTGGCCAGGGGGTAGGGCGTGCCCTATTGCCTCTTGGTCCCCTCGGCTTCCTCCTAGCATACCTCTTCATCCTATAAATTCACAAATATCCCAAAAACCCTAGAGAGCCACCCGAAACACTTTTCCCACCGCCGCAAGTATGTGTTCCGCCGTGTGCCCATCTGGAGCCCATTTCTGGTGCCCTACCGGAGGGGGGGTTGATCACGGAGGGCCTCAACATCATCCTTGTTTCTACCATTCGGATATGTGAGTAGTTTACCATAGACCTACAAGTCTGTATTTAGTATGTAGATGGCTATCTCTCTCTCTTGATCTTCAATACAATGATCATCACATCTTCGCTTTGATCTATGTGATGTAATTCTTTTGTGCGATGTGTTTGTTGGTATCCGATGAATTGTGGGTTTATGCTCAAATTATTAATGATAAATATTTGACTGTTCTCTGAGTTATAAATATGATTCTTATGTGCATGATCATTATAGATTCGTAAATCTCTCCAATCTATTTATTTGCTTTGGCGAAGTAGAATGAATTTTCTTCAATGAGAGGGGTGTGTCGTAGTGGGTTCACTTTGACATATTTCTATATCCTAGTGACAGAAGGGGACAAGATACATCTTTGTATTGTTACCACTAAGGATAAAATGATGGGGTTAGTTCATATTAATTGAATTCTCTTTGTCTACATCACGTCATCATTCTCCAAGCATTACTCTATTTTTCTTAATACTCTAGATCCATGTTGGATAGCAGTCGATGGGTGGAGTAATACTGATAGGTGCAGGCAGGAGTTGGCCTATTTGCTTATGGACATGATGCCTATATACACATGATAATTGCCATGAATATCACATAACTATGCGCTTTTCTACCAATTTCCGAACACTAATTTGTTTACCCACCATATGCTTACTTTCAAGAGAGATGCCACTTCAGAAAACTATGGCCCTCTGGTCTATTCGCTTATAAGTTTACAAACGCTACAATTCTTCACTCCCTTTATTTACTTTTTATGTACTTTTCACTTTGCAACTTCCAACCACACTACTTACTTGCTTGAAAATAACGAGACAAGGGGATTAACAACACTCTTGCCCGCATTGGGTGCAAGTGTTTGCATCTCTTGTGTGCAGTCGCTGAAGACACGGGTTGGTTGTTACTCCTATTGGTTCGATAAACCTTGGTTTTTTATTGAGGGAAATACTTACCTATATTGTGTTGCATCACCCATTCCTCTTCACGGAAAACCCAATGCAGATCACAAGTATCAAGGCCATCTGGTCATTCTTCGTCTTCAACACTCAAGCACTAGTGGCTCTGGCTGCCCTAGCCTGGGCCTCAACCTCTATCTTTGCCTGTGCTGCAGCTAAGGTAGGAATGCAAGGGTCCATAGTCACAGTGTCATCCTCGAGCTTAGGCTGGAGTGGCAGGTGTGGTCGATCAAGCAGGTATACCTTACTCCCAAGCTTTGAGGTGATCAACATTTGAATTTATGGGCCATATCCACATGACCTCTTTTAGTCAGCAGTTGTCCGTTTGATGGTCTCAACAATGAGATCCATCGCTCTAATTCTGGTGTGTCAATAACCCACAAGTATATGGAATCAATTTTGGCCTTTCTCGATAAGTAAGAGTGTCGAACCCGACGTGGACCTAATGGTTAACTTAATATCCCCTTCAAGTTCTGTCGACCACCGATACAACTCAACACACAATTAATGTTCGCTTTACCTGGAACAACAATAAAACTACTTTGTAGGTGTAAAAGGATAAGCTTGCAGGAATAAAACTACGAGTACTTAGATAGAATAAAACTATGAACAATATAGAATATAACAAAAATCAGTTGTTTAGTATATAGCTTTTTCTAACACAAGAGAAGGATCTATCCCTAGGCAATTGATAACTAGACCAGTAATCATTATTGAAATTTTATACGAGGGAGATGCATGACCCTAACGTACTTCCCGTACTTGGATCATAAGCACTGATGATTGGAACTCTATCAAGCAATTTTATATGAGGGAGATACATGACCTAAAATACAAGTCCCCTTTACACCCATACTCAACAACCCCATTACTCAGGTTTGTGTTTCAGTCACTCATGCAACCCACTATAAGCGAATTATGAATGTATTACAACACCCTACAACAGCAATCCCACACGCTTGCGCGACACGGAGGGCACCATAGGACATCACTAAAATAAAATATACAACTCAAACCAATGACGATCATTAATCAACCGATATGACAAAATAAATCTACTCAAACATCATAGGATAGCGACACATCATTGGGTAATAATATATAACATTAAGCACCATGTTTAAGTAGAGATTACAATGGGGGGGGGAAACAGTGTTACACCGCAACATAGAGGGGGAAATAGTTTGTGGTGACGGCGGCGAAGTTGTTGGTGTAGATCGTCATCACGATGGTTCCCCCAACGGTGCTCCGGCACCATCGGGAGAGAGGGGGAGAGATCCCCCACCGTCATCTTCTTGATTGGCCTCCCCCTAGATGGGAAGAGAGTTTCCCTTTTGGTCCATGGCCTCCATGGCTCTCGGAGGGCAGGAGCACCTTCGATATTGGATCTATCTCTCTGTTTCGCGTCCCTGTTTTCTCGCATTTCATCGCTTCTTATATTCCCGGAGATGTGTAACTCCGGTTGGGCTAAAATTTTGAGGGGATTTTTCTCGGTAATTATCTTTCTTGTAGTGAAAGAAGGGATCCAACCGACTTACGAGGGAGTCACAAGGCAACACGGCACACACATACCCCTGGGCGCACCATTTTTCCTTGTGACCACCTCAGGTACCGTCTTGCATTGATTCTTCTTCCCAAAAATCACATATATTCTGAAATAGTTCTCCATAAATGTTTATCGCGTTTGGACTTCATTGGAATTTCTACGAAGTATGCAAACGGAAACATGAACTGGCACTCGACACTAGAGACTGGATCAATATGTTAGTCCAAGAAAACCATATAAATTGTTGCCAAATTTATACAAAGTTGTAAAATAATGGCATGAAATATTCAAAAATTATAGATGCAACGAAGACGTATCAGCACCCCTTAGATTAATTCTTACTCGTCCTCAAGTAGATAAATCATAAAAGGATATTTTTTATGTGGAATGCTACCTAACATAATCTTGAACAAATGTCTAATCATGGCGTGAATATTATGATACAAGATATTCAAGCCAATAGTCTATTGTTTGATATAAAGGCATCGATACTCAGGCATACCAACAAACAATCATGTCTTTCAAAATAACAATGCCAAGGAATTATATCGCTACAAAATGATATAGCCTCTCATGCTTAGTTTTCCTAGCATAAAGCATAAATAATGAGCACCCCGGTGTCAAACCAAGCAATTGACTCATACTTCTAACGCGCTTCAGCATTTTCAACTTCACTCAATATATGAGCGTGAACCCTGGATATAGCATATGGGTGGAATCGAGTATGGTGGTAGAGATCAAAAGGAGACAAAGTGGAAAGAAAGTCTCGCATCAACTAGGCGGACTAACGGGCTATGGAGATGCCCATCAATCGATATCAATGCGAGTAGTAGGGATTGCCATGCACTAGAGCTATAAGTGTACAAAATCTCAATGGAAGCTACGTGGGCGTGCATCCAATTTGCTAGATCATGAAGACCCGTGGCATTTTAGAAAGCCCATTGTCAGAATATACAAGCCAAGTTCTATAACGAAATTTTCCCACTAGCATATGATAATGACAACTCAAAAGACTCTCTATATGAAGAACATGGTACTCCCTCTAGCCACAAGTATGGAAAAGGGGTAGTAACATTGCCCCTTCTCTCTTTTTCTCGCAATCATTTTTTTTCTTTTTCTTCTCTTTCTAGTTTTTTATTTTTTTTGGTGGGATCATTTTCCCGTCCCCATTTTTCATTTTTCGTCTAGAGTCTCATCCCGACTTCTGGGGGAATCATAGTCTCCATCATCTTTTCCTCACTCGAACAGTGCTCTAGTAATGATGATAATCACACTTTTATTTACTTACAACTCGATATAATGATAAAGCTATACAAGATTACTCTATATGAATGCCTCTCGTAGGGTACCAGGATGTGCAATGATCTAGCGTACCAAAGATATCAAAAAACAAACAAGCCATGGAAATATCATGATCACTATCTTACGATCATGCAAAGCAATATGAAAATGAATGCTCAAGGCATGTATATGATGATGATGGAAGTTGCACGCCAAGGCTAATGTGTGATAGAGCGTATCATATCATGGGGTTCGGATACACCGGCGATTTTTGCACCAATTCTCAAGGTGAGAAAGGGCAATGCACGGTGCCGAAGAGGCTAGCAAATTGCGGAAAGGTGAGAGTGTGTATAATCCATGGGCTCACATTAGTCATAAAGAACTCATATACTTATTATGAAAGTTTTATTAGCTCTCCTGAATAAAACTACTACTTGCATATTCCTAGGGAGGAGGCTGAGAGGAGTTAACCATCAGGCCCCCGATTATAACAACACAAAGGATTTCAATCAAGGATGAATTATGCTCCAACTTCATCGCATAACTAGAGACTACACGTGCATGTTTAGGGAATCACAAACCTTAACATCGATATTCCTACTAAACCATAATCATCCACTAGTGCCCCCACATATTACTATCTTAATGTCCCAAAACTGTTGCAAGGAATCCAACATATCATATTCAGTGATCTACAAGTTTTATGTAGGATTTTATGACTAACCATGTGAATAACCAATTCACGTTAACTCTCTATATAGGTATAAGTGAAGCGTCACAATTTAGTTCTTTCTACAAAAGACCACACTCTAATAAATATAAGTGAAGCAAAAGAGCATTCTACAAATAACAGTGTTCATAATGTAGAGAAGTGAGCATATCCAAACTTCAAAAGATATAAGTGAAGCACATGAAGCATTTTATAAAGCCATACTCAAAAGATATAAGTGAAGTGCATATATAATTCTATAAATCATGGTGTACTGCTGAAATAAAAATAAAAGGCACACGACGCTCCAAAAATTTATGCATATGATGTGAACAAAACAAAAACCGAGACATACCGATAATTGTCGAGGAAGAAAGATGGGATGGCTTCCGGGTAATCCCCAAGCTTAAAAGCTTAAGTATCCTTGAGTATTTACATGGGGTGCCTTGGGAATCCCCAAGCTTTAACCCTTATCTCTCATATCTATACCTCGTCAATCTTCGAGCACTCCATCCACACAAAACTTAATAGAACTTTCATTAGAATGGTTAGTCAACATAACATGAAGTCCCATCATTTATTGCCATAACATTATTGCATCATCATAATCCAAAATTACATATTGTATGCTATCATAACTCTATGACTCCCAAGTCAATGGGGATCAATAAGAATTCAAACATAAGTAGACTAAGAAACTATAATAACAACTTGTGACGAACAGCATAGTGTGTAAAGACGCGGATGAAACATATATTTCTGTAACTTCGAAAAAACTGAAACATTAGAACGTATTTTATTTTCATAAAAGTACTATGTAAATATTCTATAAGTTTTTGACGTTGCAATAAAATAGGAAAAATCAGACACTACAGTCAAAGTTTTTGTTTTTGCACAGCACATGTCAAACAAGCAATTCAAACATCCTAAAGGTAAATCTTGGCACATTATTCTATAATAGAATTGATTTGTACAAGCGGATTTTTTTTGAGAAATTGCTGTAATCAAGATTCACAAAGATTCCATGGGCATGAACAGTGTTCAAGGCTAGCCCCACTTCCACATTGCTCATGTGTCTCACTTCCACTTTTCTTTTTGAAAATGTTTTAACTTCTCCACTTTATTTTTCATTTTGAATTATTTTCAAAGCACACAACATAATAAAATGGCTCTCTAAAACTTTCGAGTTGTCTCCCTGTCAACGCTTTCTATAAAGCCATTAAGCTAGGCATATAGTGCTCAAGTAATTGATCCACCCGGATCCTGATACGTCTCTGTCGTATCTACAATTTTTATTGTTTCATGCCAATATTCTACAACTTTCATATACTTTTGGCAACTTTTTATACTATTTTTGGGACTAACATACTGATCCAGTGCCAGTGCGAGTTCCTGTTTGTTGTATGCTTTTTGTTTCGCAGAATATCCATACCAAACGAAGTCCAAACGCAATAAAAAAACCTACGGGGATTTTTTTGAATATTTATGATTTTTGGGAAGAATAATCAACGCGAAACGATGCCCGAGGGGGTCACGAGCCCAGGAGGCGCACCCTACCCCCCCCCCCCCCCCAGGCGCGCCTGGCAGGCTCGTGACCAATCCTAAGGCGGTTCGGGCCCTTCTTTCGCCGCAAGAAAGCTAATATCCGGAAGAAAATCGTAGTAAAAGGATACCTCAATCGGACTTATGGATCTCTGGGATTTAAGAAACGGTGAAAGGCCAGAATCTGGGAGCGCAGAAACAGAAGGACAGAGAGAGAGAGAGAGATCAAATCTCGGAGGGGCTCTCGCCCCTCCACCGCCATGGAGACCATTGACCACAGGGGAAACCCTTCTCCCATCTAGGGAGGAGGTCAAGGAAGAAGAAGAAGAAGGGGGGCTCCTCCTGCTCTCTCCCGGAGGCGCCAGAATGCCTCCCGGGACATCATCGTGTGACACCGATCTACACCAACACCTCCGTCATCTTCACCAACACCTCCATCACCTTCCCCCATCTATATTCAGCGGTCCACCCTCCCGCAACCCGCTGTACCCTCTACTTGAAAATGGTGCTTTATGCTTCATATTATTATCCAATGATGTGTTGCCATCCTATGATGTCTGAGTAGATTTTTGTTGTCCTATCGGTGATTGATGAATTGCTATGATTGGTTTAATTTGCTTGTGGTTATGTTTCTATCCTTTGGTGCCCATCACATGAGCGCGTGCGTGGATCACACCATAGGGTTAGTAGTATGTTGATAGGACTATGTATTGGAGGGAAAGGGTGACAGAGGCTTCAGCCTAGCATACAAAATGATGCGTACGGGATTGAAGGGGGACCAATATATCTTATTGCTATGGTTGGGTTTTATCTTAATGAATGTTAGTAGTTGCGGATGCTTGCTAATAGTTCCAATCATAAGTGCATAGAATTCCAGGTAAGGGATGACATGCTAGCAGTGGCCTCTCCCACATAAATCTTGCTATCGGTCTAGTAACATAGTCAATTGCTTAGGGACAATTCTGCAACTCCTACCACCACTTTTCCACACCCGTTAAACTAACATAATTATTTCTTAATCTAAAGAGCCCCTAGTTTTTATTTACGTGTTCTTTATTATCTTGCAAACCTATCCTATCACACCTACAAAGTACTTCTAGTTTCATACTTGTTCTAGGTAAAGCGAACGTAAAGTGTGCGTAGAGTTGTATCGGTGGTCGATAGAACTTGAGGGAATATTTGTCCTACCTTTAGCTCCTCATTGGGTTCGACACTCTTACTTATCGAGAAAGGCTACAATTGATCCCCTATACTTGTGGGCTATCAAGACCTTTTTCTGGCGTCGTTGCCGGGGAGCAATAGCGTGGGGTGAATATTCTCGTGTGTGCTTGTTTGCTTTATCCCTAAGTAGATTTATTTGTTGTTCTAAGTTGTTCTCTATCTTTGGTTATGGATATGGAACACGAAATACCAAAAAAATTGGGTGTACTTGCTACTCATGGAGATGGGGAACCTCCTAAAACCCTCGATGCTCGTTATGTGGAAAATATTATGCGCTTCTTTAATAATCCTGAGAAAACCCCATTCAATTATATATTGGGATACACGTTGGATCAACGTGAATACTTTAGGGATTATCGGTTGACTCAAAAAGGGAAACTATTATGGGATCAAATTCATATGTTGAAATGGTATGCTTGGGATCTATGCTTGAGATATGATATTACTTGTTGCTCTAGGATGAAGGCTAAACACCTTCCCTTTTCTTGAAAATTTAATGATAATGAAACCTTGTCTTCTTATGCTAATGGTATATATGATTACTATGATGTGGAACAAATAGAAGAGTTTGTTGCTTTTATGGGTGCTTATGAAATTGAAGCTCTGTTTAAAAAGTGTGATGAGAATGATGATGCTGTTTACCGATCTGAAAATTTGGTTATGCTTCTTTATTGTAATACTAATTATGAATATAATGCCCATATTTATCAATTTATGGAGAAATTCTCCGCTGCCCAAGAAGAGATTAATATTTTGCAGGAAACTATGGAAGAAGAAAATGCTGAAACTGTGAGCTCATTAGATGAAAAAGATGGCGAGGAGAGCGAAGAACAAAAGGAGGAAGAGAGGACTAGCTACCCGTGCCCACCTTCTAATGAGAGTAACTATTCAACTCATACATTGTTTAATTTCCCTTCGTTCTTACCGAAGGATGAATACTATGTGGATTGCTATGATCCCTTGGATTCGTTTGAAATATCCTTTTTTGATGAACTTGATGCTTGCTATGCTTGTGGCCATGATGCCAATATGAATGATGCTTATGAAGATGAACTTGCTATAGTTCCTTATGTTAAACATGAAATTGTTGCTATCGCACCCACTTATGATAGTCCTATTATCTTTTTAAACTCTCCCAACTACACTATATCGGAGAAGTTTGCTCTTATTAGGGATTACATAGACGGGTTGCCTTCTACTATTACACATGATGATTTTGATGAATATAATATGCATGTGCTTGCTGCTCCTACTTGCAATTATTATGAGAGAGGAACTACATCTTCACCTCTCTATGTTTCCAATACGATAAAATTGCAAGAAACTGCTTATGCTATGTATTGGCCTTTACTTGATGTGCATGAATTGTTCTTTTATGACATGCCAATGCATAGGAAAAGAGTTAGACTTCGTCATTGCATGATATATGTTACCTTGTGCTCACTACTAAATTACAAATCATTGTTAATTAAAATTGGCTTTGATATACCTTGGGATCCGGGTGGATCCATTACTTGAGCACTTTATGCCTAGCTTAATGGCTTTAAAGAAAGCGCTGCCTGGGAGACAACCCTGAAGTTTTAGAGAGTCATTTATTTATGTTGAGTGCTTTTATATAGTTTAAAAACAAAAAATATAGAGGGGAACTTAAAACTTTTTCAAAAATAGAAGCAATTGAAAGGTGATGCATTGCGGAAGTGAGGGTCGACCTTGAACACTTGTGTTCATGCTCATGGAAACAATGTAGAATTTTTCATGGAAGTTTCTCGAAAAAATAATTATACCCTTGTACAGTTCCATTGTATTATAAAAATAATGTGCCAAGTAAAGCCTTTATGATTAGTTTGGGCGATAGTTGTTTGATCATGCTCAAAAAGATAGAAACTTTGCACTCACGAAATCATTTCTTATTTCTATACAGAGGGCTCTATTGAGTTGATTCTTTTTGTTGTTGATTGATATACAAATTGCTTTAATTATCACAATTGTTTCAGAATTTTTGGAGTATTAGTAGTATGGTATACGTTCATATTACTACAGACTGTTCTGTTTTTGACAAATTCTGTTTTCTATGCATTGTTCTCTTATTTTGATGAATCTATGGCTAGTATCGGGGGGTATGAACCATGGTGAAGTTGGATTACAGTAGATATAATGCCAATATGAATTTGGAATGAGTTCACAACAGTATTTAAAGTGGAGATTTACTTTATTATACTAACGGATCTCACGACGGTTTTGTTGAGTTTTGTGTGACTGAAGTTTTCAAGTTTTGGGTAAGACCATGATGGATGAAGGAATAAGGAGAGGCAAGAGCCTAAGCTTGGGGATTCCCAAGGCACCCCTAGGGAATATTCAAGGAAGACTCAAGTGTCTAAGCTTGGGGATGCCCCAGAAGGCATCCCCTCTTTCGTCTACAATTTATCGGTAATTTTACTCGGAGCTATATTTTTATTCGTCGCATGATATGTGCAAATGCTTGGAGCATCTTTTGTTTTTATTTTTCCTTCTTATTTTATGCACAATGCTGGTATGAGATAGTCCTTGGTTGATTTATAGAATGCTCTTTGCACTTCACTTATATCTTTTGAGTATGGCTTTATAGAATGCTTCATGTGCTTCACTTATATCATTTGAAGTTTGGATTGCATGTTTCCCTACACATAGAAAACCGCCATTTGTAGAATGCTCTTTTGCTTCACTTATATTTGTTAGAGCGGGGAATATCTTTTGTAGACAGAATTGAACTCTCATGTTTCACTTATACCTATTTAGAGAGTTAACAGGAGTTGGTCATTCACATGGTTAGTCATAAAATCCTACATAAAACTTGTAGATCACTGAATATGATATGTTTGATTCCTTGCAATAGTTTTGCGACATGAAGATGTGATATTAGAGTCATGCTAGTGAGTAATTGTGTATTCGTAGAAATACTTGTGTTAAGGTTTGTGATTCCCGTAGCATGCACGTACGATGAACCGATGTGACGAAGTCGGAGCATGATTTATTTATTGATTGTAATCCTTTGTGTGGTAGTCGGGATCGCGTGATGGTTAACCCCTAACAACCCTTCCCCTAGGAGCATGCGTGTAGTACCTTGTTTCGATGACTAATAGACTTTTGCAATAACTATGTGAGTTCTTTATGACTAATGTTGAGTCCATGGATTATACGCACTCTCACCCTTCCACCATTGCTAGCCTCTCTAGTACCGCGCAACTTTCGCCGGTGCATTACACCCACCATATACCCTTCCATAGCCATTCCGAGATATATTGCCATGCAACTTCCATCGTTCCGTTTATTATGACACGCACCATCATTGTCATATTGCTTTGCATGATCGTAATATAGCTAGCATGATGTTTTCATGGCTTGTCTGTTTTTTATGCCATTGCTATGCTAGATCATTACACATCCCGGTACACCGCCGGAGGCATTCAGATAGAGTCGTATTTTGTTCTAAATATCGATTTGTAAGTAAATAAAAGTGTGATGATCATCATTATTAGAGCATTGTCCCATGTGAGGAAGTAATAAAAGAGGCCAATGAAGCCCAAATAACAAAAGGAGGCCAAAGAAGCCCACAAAAAAAGGAGAAAAAAATTAAAAAAAATGAAAAAAATGAGAGAAAAGAGAGAAGGGACAATGCTACTATCCTTTACCACACTTGTGCTTCAAAGTAGCACCATGATCTTCATGATAGAGAGTCGCCTATGTTGTCACTTTCATATACTAGTGGGAAATTTTCATTATAGAACTTGGCTTGTATATTCCAATGATGGGCTTCCTCAAATTGCCCTAGGTCTTCGTGAGCAAGCAAGTTGGATGCACACCCACTAGTTTCTTTTTGAACTTTCATACACTTATAGCTCTTGTGCATCTGTTGCATGGCAATCCCTACTCACTCACATTGATATCTATTGATGGGCATCTCCATAGCCCGTTGATACGCCTAGTTGATGTGAGACTATCTCCTCCTTTTTGTCTTCTCCACAACCACCATATTCTATTCCACCTATAGTGCTATGTCCATGGCTCACGCTCATGGATTGCGTGGAAGTTGAAAAAGTTTGAGAACTTTAAAGAATGATACAATTGCTTGGCTAAAACTGGGGTTGTGCATGATTTAAATACGTTGTGTGGGGAAGATAAAGCATAGCCAGACTATATGATTTTGTAGGGATAACTTTCTTTGTCCATGATATTTGGAGAAGACATGATTGCTTTGTTAGTATGCTTGAAATATTATAGTCTTTATGTCAAATGATAGACTATTGCTTCGAATCACTCGTGTTTTAGTATTCATGCCATGATTAGATTATACGATCAGGATTATGCTAGGTAGCACTCCACATCAAAAATTATCTTTTTTTATCATTTACCTACTCGAGGACGAGCAGGAATTAAGCTTGGGGATGCTGATACGTCTCCATCATATCTATAATTTTTGATTGTTTCATGCCAATATTCTACAACTTTCATATACTTTTGGCAACTTTTTATACTATTTTTGGGACTAACATATTGATCCAGTGCCCAGTTCCAGTTCCTGTTTGTTGCATGTTTTTTGTTTCACGGAATATCCATACCAAACAAAGTCCAAACGCAATAAAAAACCTATAGAGATTTTTTTGGAGTATTTATGATTTTTGGGAAGAAGAATCAACGCGAAACGATGCCCGAGGGGGTCACGAGCCCAGGAGGCGCGCCCTACCCCCCCAGGCGCCCCTGGTAGGCTCGTGACCAATCCGTAAGGCGGTTGGGGCCCTTCTTTCGCTGCAAGATAGCTAATATCCAGAAGAAAACCGTGTTAAAAGGACACCTCAATCGGAGTTACGGATCTCCGGAAATTTAAGAAACGGTGAAAGGCTAGAATCTGGGAGCGAAGAAACAGAAGGACACAGAGAGAGAGAGATCCAATATCGGAGGGGCTCTCGCCCCTCCGCCACCATGGAGACCATGGACCAGAGGGGAAACCCTTCTCCCATCTAGGGAGGAGTTCAAGGAATAATAAGAAGAAGGGGGGCTATCTCCCGGCGGCACCAGAACACTGCCCGGTACATCATCGTGTGACGGCGATCTACACCAACACCACTTTCATCTTCACCAACACCTCCATCACCTTCCCCCATCTATATTCAGCGGTCCACTCTGCCGCAACCCCCTGTACCCTCTACTTTAAAATGGTGCTTTATGCTTCATATTATTATCCAATGATGTGTTGCCATCCTATGATGTCTGAGTAGATTTTCGTTGTCCTATCGGTGATTGATGAATTGCTATGATTGGTTTGATTTTCTTGTGGTTATGTTGCTGTCCTTTGGTGCCTATCATATGAGCGCGCGCGTGGATCACACCATAGGGTTAGTAGTGTGTTGATAGGACTATGTATTGGAGGGCAAGGGTGACAGAAGCTTCAGCCTAGCATAGTAATTGATGCGTACGGGATTGAAGGGGGACCAATATATCTTATTGCTATGGTTGGGTTTTATCTTAATGAACGTTAGTAGTTGCGGATGCTTGCTAATAGTTCCAATCATAAGTGCATAGAATTCCAGGTAAGGGATGACATGCTAGCAGTGGCCTCTCCCACATAAATCTTGCTATCGGTCTAGTAACATAGTCAATTGCTTAGGGACAATTCTGCAACTCCTACCACCACTTTTCCACACCCGTTAAACTAACGTAATTGTTTCTTTATCTAAACAGCCCCTAGTTTTTATTTACGTGTTCTTTATTATCTTGCAAACCTATCCTATCACACCTACAAAGTACTTCTAGTTTCATACTTGTTCTAGGTAAAGCGAACGTAAAGTGTGCGTAGAGTTGTGTCGGTGGTCGATAGAACTTGAGGGGATATTTGTCCTACCTTTAGCTCCTCGTTGGGTTCGACACTCTTACTTATCGAGAAATGCTACAATTGATCCCCTATACTTGTGGGCTATCAGATCCCAATGTATATCCAAGCAAATTTTAATGAACAATGATTTGTAATTAATTTGTAAGCACAAAGTGATATATACCATGTAAAAACAAAGTCTAACTCTCTTCCTATGCATTGGCATGTCATAAAAGAACAATTCATTAACACAAAATAAATGTTGATGCATAGTATAAACGGTTTCTTGCAAATTTATTGTATTGGAAGAAAAGAGAGGTGAAGATTTTGTTCCTCTATCATAATAATTGCAAGTAGAACCAGCAATCATATGCATATTACATCCATAAAATCATCATGTGTAATTGTAAAACACAACACGTCAATATAATACTTAATAAGTGCAAACTTCTCCGATATAGTGTAGTTGGGAGAATTCAAAAAGATTATAGGACTATCATGTGTGGGTGCAATAACCACTATTTCATGTTTAACATAAAGAACCATATCAAGTTCATCTATATAAGCATAATTCATAGTGGCATCATGGCCACAAGCATTAGATGGTGGGCACGGGTGGCTAATCCGCTCTCCCTCCTTTTACTCTTTGCTCGCCTCATCATCTTTTTCATCTAATGAACTCACAGTTTCAGCAATTTCTTCTTCCATAGGTTCTTGCAAAATATTATTCTCTTCCATGGCAGCGGACATTCTCTCAATAAATTCTTTAACCTAAGCATTAGAAGCATAGTTTTCATAGCAATATTTAAGTTTGGAAAAAAATTCAGATCTGTAAAGAATAGCATCATACTTTTCAATCAAAGAAGCAATTTCATATGCACCCTTAAAAGCAACAAATTCTTCATTTCGTTCAATATCATAATAACAGTAGATATCCTTGGCATAAGATAATATTTCATTATCATTAAACTCACATTGGTAGGGAAGGTGTTTTTAGGATCTTCATAACAACAAGTAAAATCATGTATTTCACATAAATTCCATGGATGGAAATGCAAACAATTAATTTGACCGCATAAAAGTTTCCCTTTTTGAGACAAGCGATGTCGCACAAAATAAGCATGCTCGTCTAATGATTTTCCCTTAACTCATCTAGTTCAGTTTTCAGCATGAGCACAAAGGGATGGAAGATGATCCAAGTTGAAAGCTTTAGTAGTATGTAACACTAGTGGTTCCCAACTTTCCTGTAGCAAGTACAATTATTTTTTGGTATTTTATGTTTCCTACACATAAATAAATATAGAAAACATGAACTTAAAATGAAATTACTTAGATCTAAAGCAAACAAGCACACACGAGAATATGAACCCCGCGCTATTGCTCCCCGGCAACGGCGCCAGAAAAAAGTCTTGATACTGCACAAGTATAGGGGATAAATTGTAGCCTTTCTCAATAAGTAAGAATGTCGAACCCAACGATGAGCTAAAGGTAGAATTAATATTCCCTTCAAGTTCACCGTTACAACTCTACGCACACTTAATGTTCGCTTTACCTAGAACAAGAATAAAACTACTTTGTAGGTGTAGAAGGATAAGTTTGGAAGAATAAAACTAGGATTTATTAGAAAGAATAAAACTGTGAATAATTTGCAGGATAACAAAAGTTAATTGTTTAGTAGATAGCTTTTTGTAACATAAGAGAAGGATTTGTCCCTAGGCAATTGATAACAAGATAGGTAATCATTATTGCAATTTTATATGCGGGAGAGGCATGAGCTAACATACTTTCCGTACTTGGATCATATGGACTTATGATTGGAACTCTAGCAAGCATCCGCAACTACTAAAGATCATTAAGGTAAAACCCAACCATAGCATTATGTAACAAGTCCCCTTTACTCCCATACACAACAACCCCCTTACTCGGGTTTGTCTTTCAGTCACTCATGCAACCCACTATAAGCGAATTATGAATATGTTACAACACCCTACAACGGTAATCGCACATGCTTGCGTGACACAGAGGGCACCGTAGGACAACACCAAAATAAAACATACAATTAAAATCAATTACGATCATCAATCAACCCATAGGACAAAAGAAATCTACCCAAACATCATAAGATAGCCACACATCATTGGGTAATAATATATAGCATTAAGCACCATGTTTAAGTAGAGATAACATCGGGGAAAATAGGTGTTACACTACTGCATAGAGGGGGGGAGAGTTTGTGGTGACGGCAGCGAAGTTGTTGGTGTAGATCGTCGTCATGATGGTTTCCCTGGCGGCGCTCCAGCGCCACCGAGAGAGAGGGGGGAGGCCCCTCCTTATTCTTATTTCTTGCCCCCCTTAGATGGGAGACGAGTTTCCCCTCTCGTCCATGGCTACCATGGTTCCTGGAGGGCAGGAGCCCCTACGAGATTGGATCTCTCTCTCTCTCTTTGTGTGTGTGTGTGTGTGTGTTGCTCTTGTGTTTTGCGTCCATGTTTTTTGATGTTTCACCATTTCTTATATTTCTGGAGTTCCATAACTCCGACTAGGCTGAAATTTTAAGGGAATTTTTCTAGGGAATTTATCTTTCTCGCGGCGAAAGAAGGGCCCCAACCGACTTACGAGGGAGTCACAAGGCAACACGGCACGCCCATACCTTCTGGGCGGGTTGGGTTGCCTTGTGACCACCTCGTGCACCATTTATCATGTTTGGACTTTGTGGATTTTCTACGAAACATGTAAAAAACAGGAACTAGCACTCGGCACTGGATCAATATTTTAGTCCAAGAAAATCATATAAATTGTTGCCAAAATTATATAAAGTTGCAAAATAATGGCATGAAACATTCAAAAAATATAGATACGATGGAGACGTATCATGAGTCTATCAACATGGTGCAATATATTTATGGAATATCCTTGGATCATCTTATGATCTCCTGACTCGGGCATCAATTTGTGCCTCTAAAGGGTGTTGGACGTAGGTAAGCCAGCAAGCAGAAAATATACATAGCCAAAATTATGTGTCTTCACATACTCCGAAGGGATAGTAGTACACATGTTGCCCATGGAGTTATGGTTCACCTTTGACTCTAGTAAACATCCAAATCTCCATGTTCCACCTTGGGCGCACCTATGAGTGCTACCCACTCATCCACTTTAGACTGGTATTTGGTTTCCTCAGTCACACACACAATCCTTCAATCCAGGTAGAAGTGTGCAGTGGAGTAGAATTTCATGATAAACTCATTGAAACGATCGATATGGTTGACTAGAGGGGGGGTGAATAGGCAACTACCACTTTTTAACAATTCTTAACAAGTTAGGGTTAGCAACATAAAGGTTCTCTAAAGTGACAGCTAGGTGAGAAACCTATATGATGCTACCAACTATAATATCTAAGGCAAGTAAGAAATAAT
Organism: Hordeum vulgare subsp. vulgare; assembly: GCF_904849725.1. Lineage (NCBI taxonomy): Eukaryota > Viridiplantae > Streptophyta > Magnoliopsida > Poales > Poaceae > Hordeum > Hordeum vulgare. The sequence goes on along the minus strand of NC_058522.1, from coordinate 326,279,977 downwards.
CTACAACAATAACATACACAATGTAAAGGTTAGAGATAACCACAAGTGCAACCGATGAAGACGAGGATGTGTTACCGAAGTTCCTTCCCTTTGATAGGAAATACGTCTTCGTTGGAGCGGTGTGGAGGCACAATGCTCCCCAATAAGCCACTAGGGCAACCGTATTCTCCTCACGCCCTCACACAATGCAAGGTGCAGTGATTCCACTATAGGTGCTCTTGAAGGCGGCGACCGAACCTTTACAACCAAGGTTGGGGCTAACTCCACGCAAAGCTTGGAGGCTCCCAAAAAGACCATGGAGCTTCACCACAATGGAATGTGGCTCCGAGGTGACCTCAACCGTCTAGGGTGCTCAAACACCCACGAGTAACAAGATCCGCAAGGGATTAGTGGGGGAATCAAATTTCTCTTGGTGGAAGTGTAGATCTAGGCCTTCTCCACCAATCCCTAGAAAATCAACAAGTTTGATTGGCTAGGGAAAGAGATCGGGCACTTACGAGCTTAGGGAGCAACAATGGAGTCTTAGAGGGTCAAAGGTAGGGTTCTTGAAGTGGAAGAACCCTTTATATAGTGAGGGTTCAGCATGAGCAGGGCGGTACTACCGCTCGCAGCAGCGGTACTACCGCTGGCATCAGTGGTACTACCGCTACCCCTCCAGCAATACTACCGCTAGACCAGAGCGGTGCTACCTCTGAGCCCATGGTAGCGTAAGGGCTACTACCGGGCGTACCACCGCCAAGAAAGTCTTCGCAAAAAGTCCGACGCAGTACAGCCTCAAGGATGGCGGTACTACAGTCTTGGAGCGGTACTACCACTGGCCAAGGGCACTACTACCGCCAGCTAGCGGTACTACCGCCAGCTAGCGGTACTACCGCCAGCCCCAGCGGTACTACCGCCAGCCCCAGCGGTACTACCGCTAGGACCAGAGAGGTACTACCGATCACCTCGAGCGGTACTACCGCCAGAGGCCTTTTGCAAGATAGGGAGAAAGAATAGAGGGGGAACAAGCTCCATAGTTGCAAGGGAAAAGAGATGGAGATAAAATGTGTGCGTGCGAGATTGATTCCACCCAAACCTTTCCGACACGGATCCCCTCTTAATGGTACGGCGTTCCTATGACTCAAAACCACCAAAGAAAATCATAGAAGACACCGTGCTTCTATTCCACGGAGGGGTGGCGAATCGTCTTGTGCCTTTCTCATATATTATCTGAAATGCTCAATGCACACGATTAGTCCACTGAGGTACTGTCATCAATCACCAAAATCACTTAGGCATAAATATGCCCTAACAATCTCCCCCTTTTTGGTGAATTGATGACAATACCGGATTTGCACAAAAGAAAGTATACTGAATATAACAGCAAACCCAAAGTCTATGGTCCAGGGACTGCCTCCCCCTGGATGAGTGCATGATTTTAGGTAGTGCTATGAATGGCAGTGCACTTAGTCCAAGGAGAGAACTCCCCCTAGAAAACATAAGCTGGTACTCCTTGCAACGACCTGATACATCATTTGAGAGAGGAAGCAAGGTAAAGCCTGTGAGCATGAAGATAATTTAATAGAGATAATGTAGGGCATATGACTCACACCATATGACTAAAGCAAAGTCTCACAATTAAAACAAAGTCTCACAACACACACACGAAAGGTAGCAAACACGATAAGACCAGCCAAGTTCAAAGCATATAAAGACTCAGAAAAACATAAAGCAAGCAAATCCAAATCCCTACACTCTCTCCCCTTTTGGCATCAAATCACCAAAAAGAGACACGGGTGGTCACTCAAGCAGCCGCATCAGACTCGTCCGTAGCATCCGCATCCTCCTCATCCTCATACTCCTCAGCGTCCTCGTCAGAAACCTCCTCCTCAATATCGGACCCATCCCAATGGTAGCCTTGAGCCTTCATCCAGTCAGTCTCCGGAGTGATGATGTCCTCAGAGCCGCTCTAGATCTGCACATCAAGTGTCCTCAAGACACGCATGTGCCTCTGACTGGTACTATCCCTTGGCCTGCATGCAGAAGAGGGTCTTCATCCGATCTTTCAGCTTCACAGCCCAAGATGGCATAGCAGAGGAGCGGGTATGTGAAGCAGGGCCTCCTCCAGCAACAGCAGTCTCTGTGTCAGTCTCCATGGGCTGAGAAGACGTTGAGGTGTTGGCCCATTTCTCCTTCTGACGCAGCTTGATAGGATCATGGGTGATATAGTCAGCTTCAATAGGGAGAGGCACTTCTGGAAAGGATTATGTCCACTTCTTCTGGATAAAAGAGAACAGGTAAGGCCCATAGATGGGAACCCTATGGTGCAGGATGCAATTCTTGAGCTCATTGAACATCACATCAGATATGTCGAGATGCCTGGTGTCCTTCGTCCTTGCCTCCTCACACAACAGAAGCAAATCCACCAGATAGGAGTGAACCTCGTCTTTGTTGCCAATATGAGGAAACAACATGTTGCGGAAGATCCGGTGCATAATATCCATGTGCGGGGGAAGCACATTCTTCCTCACATAGAGATGTTGCAGCCTGTTCTTGGGGTGGGGCCAGGTTGGTTATGAGGACGCAGTCCAATAGCAGTCTGCGACCCCTTGTCTTCTACCTTCAGGAGCTGCATGAACTCAACCCATGTTCCAGTAAATTTATGACCACACGTCATCCAAGTCATAGTGCGATCTTCATCAGAGTGGAAGTGAACAGTAACATAGAACTGGGCCACAAGCTCTCGATCAAAGTCATTATGGAAGGTGATGATGTCCTCAATGCCAAGTTGCTGAATCAAGGTGAGGGCCTCGCCAAAGTACTCAGGATTCCGCTGAAGGTGAGGGAGGTCAATCCACTGCACTGGGACATAAGCCTTCTTGAAGTCCAGAATCATGTCACGATAAATCATTGCTTGTTGCCTTGACCAAGACAGATCACAGTTTTTGAGGTGAGCTCTTTCATGGACATAAGGGTCGCGGCCGCGGAGTGCTTGAAACTCTTTAGGAGGCATAGTGCGGAGGTTGAGGTTGGCCTCCTTGGACTTTGTGGAACTCTTCTTGAATGGGCGCTTTGGAGGGATGAGATTGGAAGTTGCGGAACCTTCTGGAGCTTCGATATTGCGGTACCGCTTTGACTGGGTTTCACGCACTGTGTTCGAGCGACGAGAACCACCACCTATGACACACAACATACACACACAGAAAGAGTGACAAAATGAGTCATGGCAATGTTCAGAACTCATAAAAGGAAACACAAGTTGCCAAAGGAAATCAAAACAAAGTGCGAGGGGCACTAGTATAGCTCGCCCTGGCGGTAGTACCGCTGGGGTCATAGCGGTAGTACCGCCAGGCCAGCGGTAGTACCGCTGCCCTCTCAGCAGTAGTACCACTGCCCCCACAGCGGTAGTACTGCCAGGATGGCGGTAGTACCGCTCGGGGGTGGACTTGCAGATCTAGACAGAGTTAAAGCAGGGAAATTAACTAGATTTATTCAGAGATCCATATCTAGCATATAAACTTTTGACAAGAGTCACAGGATCTATAATACATGTGGAACTCTAGGTTATTTAGATGGAGACAAATCTAGTCAATGGGATCCACATTTAAAAAAAATCCAAAAGGCCTCTGACAAGAACTATCAGATTCAAAACATGAGAATACTAGGGCATGTCAAATGAATGCAAGGAAGAAGATTAGACCTAAAATCTCCTAAGATTTCTCCTCCGTTCCATCCAAAAACTAAGCATATAGCGTACCCATGGATCTAGTACATCAAGCTCCTAACCATAGAAGCAAAAACACCAACCAAGAGGGGAAGGAGAGCAGCTGTACCGGACTCCATTGCACTTGAAGGAGGAAGCATGAGGGGAGCAAACCCTCCAACCGGAAAGAGAGGGGAGGCTCCGTGGAGGGATATCCAATTGGGGAGATTTCGGTGTAGAGGGAGGGAGCACCACGAAGAAGAAACAAGGGCAAGAAAAAACGGCCCCCTCCCTTTATATAGCCCTTAGGGCACGGGCGGGGCGGTAGTACCACTAGGATCATAGCGGTAGTATCGCTCCCCCTGGCGGTAGTACCGTTGGGATCATAGAGGTAGTACCGCTCCCCCTGGCGGTAGTACCACTGGGGTCATAGCGGTAGTACCTCTCCCCCTTGAGACAGCCCTAAACGTGATTGAACCTAGCCCTAGGATCGATTGGTCATTGCGGTAGTACCGCTACCACGGCGGTAGTACCGCTCCCCCAGGCGGTAGTACCGCTGGGGTCTTGGCGGTAGTACCGCTACCTTGGCGGTAGTACCGCTCCAGAAAAACATATAGAGGCTTAGAACAATGTGAAAAATGTTGACTAGTCAGTGTAGAGGAAGGGAAAACACAAGCCAAATATGCTGACTAGTCATTTTGTAACCTTTCTTCAACGAGAGGGAAAGGTGGGCGGTGGCTGGAGCCACCTATTTTGAGACAAAGGTATGACACCGCGAAGAATTATCCTTGGGTTCATGACCAACGCTTGTGTTTGAAGCACAAGTACCATTTAATAATGGTCAAAGTGAAAGACTTGATCGATTTATGCATAATGGGGAGGGAAAGTTCATTGAGAGAACAACACTCCCCCTATGTCCATGCCTACACCTAGAGCAAGATATTTTAGAGTGAGGTGCAAAGTGCCTAGTTTCAATCCACATTACTTGAATCAATGATATTTAGCTCATGCCTTAACTCCCGGAACCTTGCTTCATCTAGGGGCTTAGTAAAAATATCTGCAAGTTGCTCTTCAGTGTTGATGAAGTGAACCTCAATGTGGCCACGCTTGATATGCTCACGAATAAAGTGATGGTGAATATCAATGTGCTTGGTCTTGCTATGTTTCACCGGATTGAGGGTAATCTTGATAGCACTTTGATTGTCACATAGAAGAGGCACTTTGTCACAAGTGACACCGTAATCCTTTAAAGTTTGCCTCATCCATAGCAACTCTGTAGAACAACTTGCAACTGCAACATACTCAGCTTCAGTGGAAGACAGTGAGACACATTTCTGCTTCTTTGAAGACCAACTTACCAGCGAACGACCAAGAAATTGACATCCTCCAGAAGTTGACTTCCTCTCCACACAGTCTCCCGCCCAATCTGAGTCAGAATAGCCCACTAGATTGAAGTTTTCTCCTTTGGGATACCATAGGCCAAAGTTTGGGGTATGATCCAAATATGGAAAGATTCGCTTAATAGCCATATAATGGCTTTATTTTGCTGCAGATTGAAACCGTGCACAAATCCCTACACTCAACATGATATCCGGTCTAGATGCACAAAGGTAAAGAAGGGATGCAATCATGGAGCGATATACTTTTTGATCCACTGCTTTACCATTGGGATCACTGTCAAGCTTGCATATGGTTGGCATGGGAAACTTGACCGGCTTGACATCCTCTAGCTCGAACCTCTTGAGCATGTATTGGATGTACTTGGCTTGTTTGATGAAGGTCCCTTCTAAACCTTGTTTAATTTCGAACCCGAGGAAGAACTTCAACTCACCCATCATCGACATCTCAAATTTCTCGGCCATTAGTGCAGCAAATTCTTCATTGAAAGATTCGTTAGGGGAACCAAAAATGATATCATCAACATATAGTTGGCATATGAACAAATCCCCTTTGACCTTCTTGCTAAAAAGAGTGTGATCTATCTTCCCAATTTCAAACCCACGATCTTGTAACAACTCAATAAGGTACTCATGCCGCGCATGTGGGGCTTGTTTAAGGCCATAGAGTGCCTTATTAAGTTTGTATACATGATTGGGGAGCTTGGGATGTTCGAATCCCGGGGGTTGTTTGACATAAACTAACTCATTTAAAGGACCATTAATAAAAGCACTTTTCACATCCATTTGTTGTAATTTGAAATTATGATGAGAAGCAAATGCAAGCAGCATGCGAATAGATTCTAGACGAGCAACAGGGGCAAAGGTTTCACCGTAGTCGATACCCTCGACTTGGGAGTAGCCTTGAGCCACCAATCTTGCCTTGTTTCGAACCACAATCCCATTGGCATCTTGCTTGTTTTTGAAGATCCATTTGGTCCCGATGACATTATGTTCCTCCTTTGGTCTTTGCACTAATTTCCAGACTTTATTACGCTCGAAGTTGTTGAGTTCTTCATGCATGGCCATAAGCCAATCCTCATCATCGAGCGCTTCCTGTACCTGTTGAGGTTCACAATACGAAACAAACGCGTGATGCTCACAATAATTTGAAATTTGTTGACGAGTGGATACTCCCCTTTTTAAACTACCAAGCACGTTCTTCATAAGATGTGACTTGACTCTCAGCTTGTTTGCAATCTTGGCTACGCGACGCTTCAAGAGTTCTGCACTTGATAACTGGGGAGCATCAACTTGATAACTTTGCTTGGCCTTGCGTTTTGATCCTCCCTTGGCACCGATACCCCTCTTAGGTGCTGCAGAAGGAAATTGAGAAGCATCATCCTGATCAACTTGATTTTCGACTTGAGCAGGCTCACTGGTTTGTTCTTGATCTTGTGGCTGCTCTTGATCTTGATCTTGTGCCTGCATTTGATCTTGATCTTGTAGCTGCACTTGATCTTGATCTTGAGCAGATTCGGAACGTTGTGTAAGCACTTGGACATCATGTGGTGCATCACCATACTCGAGTGAATGATCTTGTCCTTGATCTTGTTCATCTGGTTGAGGGTTTTCTCTTTGTTCATCGAAAGCGTGTGGGGCTTGCGAGGGTGATGGCTCCACTTGAGTAGAGCATTGTCCTTCTCCTTCGGCCACAAGGGGTTCCTCAATGGGGAGTATTTTACCAATCCCCATTCTTCTTATGGCTTGGGGAGGAATTTCATCACCTACATCACAAAGACCACTTTGCTCCACTTGGGAGCCATTATTTTCATCAAACTCCACGTTACATGTTTCCTAAATGAACCCGGTGGACTTGTTGAGGACACGGTGAGCATGAGAGTTTGTGGCATAACCAACAAAGATGCCCTCTTGATCTCTTGAATCAAATTTAGCTAAATGTGCACCTTTCTTGAGAATGAAACACTTACACCCGAATACCCGGAAGTACTTGAGATTGGGTTTGTTTCCGGTGAGGATCTCATATGGGGTCTTGTTCAAGCCTTTGCGGATATAGAGCCTATTGGATGCATGACATGCTGTGTTGATGGCTTCGGCCCAAAAGTTATACGGTGATTTGAATTCCGCCATCATTGTTCTTGTCGCGTCCATCAACGTCCGGTTCTTCCTTTCCGCCACACCATTTGTTGAGGGGTGTATGGTGCTGAATATTGATGTTTGATTCCCTCATCACTAAGAAACTCATCCAGGGTGTAATTCTTGAACTCGGTGCCGTTGTCACTTCTAATCATCAAAATCTTTGCTTCATGTTGACGTTGAGCTTCATTAGCAAAGTTGATGACGGTTTGTTGAGTCTCACTCTTCCTTTTGAAGAAATATACCCAGGTTTATCTTGAGTAATCACCAGCCATCACCAAGCAGTACTTTCTTCCCCCAAGACTATCAAATGATGGGGGACCGAAGAGATCCATATGAAGGAGCTCCAACGGCCTCTTAGTGTAAATGAGAGTCGTTGGACGATGAGCAGTTTCATGAATCTTCCCTTCAATACAGGCACTGCAAGCACGATCTCTGGCAAAACTCACATTTTTTAGTCCACGAACATGGTCCCCTTTGAGGATACTTTGCAAAGATCTCATATTGACATGAGCTAGTCGGCGATGCCAAAGCCAGCCCAAATCAACTTTAGCCATTAGACAAGTCACAGTCTTAGTGGGTTGCTGTGAAAAGTTCACCACATAGAGACTTTTTTCGACATATCCAACATAGGCTACTTTAAGAGTCTTGCTCCACAAGAGGACCACTGTATCAAGATTAAAGAATGTGGAAAATCCCATAATTGCAAGTTGACGAACCGAAAGTAAATTGTAAGCAAGGGACTCAACAAGCATGGCCTTCTCAATAGATAACTCTTGAGAGATGAACACCTTACCAAATCCCAATACCTTGGACACTGATGCATCAACGAATTGGACATGGGTGGGCATAGATGGGGAAGGATGCACATCCACCACTAAGTCCTTGCTTCCGGTCATATGATTTGTTGCTCCACTATCAAGCAGCCATGACACCCCACCGGAAGCAAACTCCTGCAATAGATCAAGGCTTGATTTTAGGTACCCATTTTTGAATGGGTCCTTTAATGTTAGAGACAAGGGTCTTAGGAACCCAAATAGCCCATTCAATGGACTCATAGTAAGAACCAACAAATCTGGCATAGACATGCCCATCACCAGCACGACATAAAACATAGGATGGATTGAGTTTGTCGGCTTTGTTGGTAGGAATGGTTTTGCCCTTCTTGATGCTACCATTCTCCACCTTGTTCCTATTCTCCTTCTGAGTCCCTTCGCCCTCTTTGACAAAGATGTACATGAGGGTAGGGGATCGCTTGTTCCTGTTCTTCTTTTTCCTTTTCAACTTGGATGTAAGTCCAAGTCCCTCCTTTCCTACAACACCCTTTTGATTGCTCAAAAGGTCGTTTAGGTTCTTCTTGCCTTGGATGCATGACACAAGGCCCTTCTCAAGTTGATCCTTCAACTTGGTATTTTCCTCCACAAGATGTACATGCTCACAACAAGGGTTAGTTGTACAAGCATTATCAATTATAACGAAAGGAGGACAAGTAGAGTTCTCCCTGGTAAGCTTTGCTTGGCGTTGATCATGAGACTCTTTCAGGGAGAAATGAGCACCTTTCAAGACCGTGTGAGCCTTTTCAAGTGTATCAAACTCCACTTTGAGTCTATCATGGCCAACCCCAAGTCCAGCCTTTTCAGACTTAAACACACGAGTAAGAACAATAGCGTGATCTAGCTCCTTTTGAAATTTAGCGCAATCATCGTTGTGTGACTCCTCAAGAGCCAAATGAAGATTGCGCTCTTTTTCTAGTGCAATAGATAATTCAGCAATCTCATCGGCATAGTCACGACTATGTCCTTGCAGCTCGGAGATAGTCTCCTCATGAGACTCGATGAGGTCATTAGCCTCACCCACTTGTTCCAAAAGAGCAACAAAGTGCTTCTTGGATTCTCCTTTGATTTTACACATAAATTTTTCAAAATCATGCTCATTAAGTTCCACAACATCACTATTATCAACACAATTTAACAATGAAGGAGCACTAGTGATGGTGGTCTTAATGATGGGTGTTACTTGATCGATACCTTTGGCCATAAGGCACTTGGCGATGCGGTTATCGTTGGGGGCGTTGAAGAGAGACATCTTGGGAGAAGGGGTGGGAATGGTTACAGTCGCAGTTGCCACCATATCGTCATCGTCATCATCATCGGAGGGGTACTCTTCAAGTGCCACCATACCCTTTGGATGGGGTTTCTTGACAAAGTTGTTCTTGTTTGGGAAAGACTTGGCTTTGTCTTTGCGAATGAGCTTGCCCCCGTTGTCTTCCCTCTTCTCATAGGGACATTCTGCCATGAAGTGAATCACATTGCCGCAGTTATAGCATGTCCTCACACGTTGCTTGGTCTTGAACCCCTTGAGTTATTCTTGGAGAAGTTGGGCCTTGAGTTTCTCTTGTTGCCCAGAATTGCCTTGACGCAAGATCCATGTGCTCGTGATAAGCATACTTAGTGTCTTCACGGCAGTTCTCCTCTTCCTCATCCTCTTCTTCTTCTTCATAAGCAGCGTTTGCTTTTAAAGCAAGGTTGGGTGAAGCTGTGTTTGACCGAACGCGAGCAAGTGCTTTATCAGCGGTCTTGTTCATGATTGGCATTGCAATGAATTCATCCAACACCTCACTGGAGGAGAAGGAGTGTAAATTTGGTCGTTGGCAAATGACGGATGACATGGCTTTGCTGAATGGCATGATGGCCTTGAGAAACTCGCGCTTGATCCATGTGTCATCCACATCCTTGCTCCCATGATCCTTGAGAGCAACAGCAATAGCAGTCACCCTTTGATAGAGATCACGAGGGTCCTCATCGTCCTTCATCACAAACTCATAGGCCTCATCAAGCACCACTTCATAGTTGGACCGTTGAATGCTTGAGCTTCCCTTATACAGAACCATAATGTGCTCCCAATAGTCCTTAGCCAGAGTGAAGGGGCGCAAGTGAGGAAGATCTTCAGGAGGTACTGTGGACTGGAGAATAAACAATGGGGTTATTATATTGATTGTCCTCTTCTTCTCTTGGAGTGAGGTTGCTTGGGTCATGTGGATAGTAGCCTTGCTCAATGATTCTCCATAAATTTGTTGAGCTGTGATTCAAATGAGACTTAATGGAAAATACCCAGTTAGCAAAATCACCCTTAACAAGCTTAGGAGGAGGACCTACATGATTAATACGCGGAGTAGGAACCGGCCCTCCATAGACCATGGGAGGTAGAAATGAGGTATAGGTTACAATCCCATTAATATCGTGAGGGTAAGAAGGTTGCACACCTTTAGACGCTTCCTTGGAGGAATTAGCCTCTGAATCCATGTTGACGGGTTTAGCCACCAACGCCGGTTCGGGAGAACTTTTAATTCCCTCAATTAACTCTTTAAGCATGGTCTTGACGTCGTTCGTTAAGGACGTCCTGAGGTTGGCCATAGCCGCATTCAAGTCGTCCCTGGTGATCGAAGTCAAGAACATGGCCTTGGGTTATCCATGGGTTCCTCCCTCATCCTCATCCATACTCTTCGGGCGCTGAAACCCTTAATAAAGAGACGTGGCTCTGATACCAATTGAAAGGATCGATATGGTTGACTAGAGGGGGGTGAATAGGCAACTACCACTTTTTAACAATTCTTAACAAGTTAGGGTTAGCAACATAAAGGTTCTCTAAAACGACAACTAGGTGAGCAACCTATATGATGCTACCAACTATAATCGCTAAGGCAAGTAAGAAATAATCTACAACAATAACATACACAATGTAAAGGTTAGAGATAACCACAAGTGGAATCGATGAAGACGAGGATGTGTTACCGAAGTTCCTTCCCTTTGAGAGGAAGTACGTCTCTGTTAGAGCAGTGTGCAGGCACAATGCTCCCCAATAATCCACTAGGGCCACCATATTCTCCTCACACCCTCACACAATGCAAGGTGTCGTGATTTCACCCTAGGTGCTCTTGAAGGCGGCGACCGAACCTTTACAGCCAAGGTTGGGGCTAACTCCACACAAAGCTTGGAGGCTCCCACCAAGACCACGGAGCTTCACCACAATGGAATGTGGCTCCGAGGTGACCTCAACCATCTAGGGTTCTCAAACACCCAAGAGTAACAAGATCTGCAAGGGATTAGTGGGGGGAATCAAATTTCTCTTGGTGGAAGTGTAGATCTAGGCCTTCTCCACCAATCCCTAGAAAATCAACAAGTTTGATTGGCTAGGGAGAGAGATTGGGCACTTATGAGCTTAGGGAGCAACAATGGAGTCTTAGAGGGTCAAAGGTAGGGTTCTTGAAGTGGAAGAACCCTTTATATAGTGAGGGAACAAATCCAACCGTTACCCTCACTCTCAGCACAAGCAGGGCGGTACTACCGCTGGCAGCAGCGGTACTACCGCTGCCCCTCCAGCAGTACTACTGCCAGCTCCAGTGGTACTATCGCCAGGACCAGAGCGGTACTACCTTTGAGCCCATGGTATCGCAAGGGCTACTACCGGTCCTACCACCGCCAAGAAAGTCTTTGCAAAAAGTCCGACGCAGTACAGTCGCAAGGATGGCGGTACTACAGTCTTGGAGCGGTACTACCGCTGGCCAAGGGCGGTACTACCGCCAGCTAGCGGTACTTCCGCCAGCCCGAGCGGTACTACCGCTCTGTTGGGGAACGTCGCATGGGAAACAAAAAATTTCCTACGCGCACGAAGACCTATCATGGTGATGTCCATCTACGAGAGGGGATGTGTGATCTACGTACCATTGTAGACCATACAGCAGAAGCGTTAGTGAACGCGGTTGATGTAGTGGAACGTCCTCACGTCCCTCGATCCGCCCCGCGAACCGTCCCGCGATCAGTCCCACGATCTAGTGCCGAACGGACGGCACCTCTGCGTTGAGCACATGTACAGCTCGACGATGATCTCGGCCTTCTTGATCCAGCAAGAGAGACGGAGAGGTAGAAGAGTTCTCCAGTAGCGTGATGGCGCTCCGGAGGTTGGTGATGATCTCGGCTCAGCAGGGCTCCGCCCGAGCTTCGCAGAAATGCGATCTAGAGGCAAAACCGTGGAGATATGTCGTCGGGCTGCCGTGGCAAAGTTGTGTCAAATCAGCCCTAAAACCTCCGTATATATAGGGGGAAGAGGGGGAGCCTTGCCTTGGGGTCCAAGGACCCATAAGGGCTTCGGCGAGCCAAGGGGGGCAGCCCTCCCCTTCCAAACCGAGTCCAACTAGGTTTGGAAGGAGGAGTCCTTCCCCCTTTTCCCACCTCCTCTTTTTTTCTTTCTCTTTGATTTTTCTTCCTATGGCGCATAGGGCTCTTTTGGGCTGTCCCACCAGCCAACTAAGGGCTGGTGCACCACCCCCAATGCCTATGGGCTTCCCCGGGGTGGGTTGCCCCCCCGGTGAACTCCCGAAACCCATTCGTCATTCCCGGTACATTCCCGGTAACTCCGAGAACCTTCCGGTAATCAAACGAGGTCATCCTATATATCACTCTTCATTTCCGGACCATTCCGGAAACCCTCGTGACGTCCGTGATCTCATCCGGGACTCCGAACAACATTCGGTAACCAACCATATAACTCAAATACGCATAAAACAACGTCGAACCTTAAGTGTGCAGACCCTGCGGGTTCGAGAACTATGTAGACATGACCCGAGAGACTCCTCGGTCAATATCCAATAGCGGGACTTGGATGCCCATATTGGATCCTACATATTCTATGAAGATCTTATCGTTTGAACCTCAGTGCCAAGGATTCATATAATCCCGTATGTCATTCCCTTTGTCCTTCGGTATGTTACTTGCCCGAGATTCGATCGTCAGTATCCGTATACCTATTTCAATCTCGTTTACCGGCAAGTCTCTTTACTCGTTCCGCAATACAAGATCCCGCAACTTACACTAACTCACATTGCTTGCAAGGCTTGTGTGTGATGTTGTATTACCGAGTGGGCCCCGAGATACCTCTCCGTCACACGGAGTGACAAATCCCAGTCTTGATCCATACTAACTCAAGGAACACCTTCGGAGATACCTTTAGAGCATCTTTATAGTCACCCAGTTACGTTGCGACGTTTGATACACACAAAGTATTCCTCCGGTGTTAGTGAGTTATATGATCTCATGGTCATAGGAACAAATACTTGACACGCAGAAAACAGTAGCAACAAAATGACACGATCAACATGCTACATCTATTAGTTTGGGTCTAGTCCATCACGTGATTCTCCTAATGACGTGATCCAGTTATCAAGCAACAACACCTTGTTCATAATCAGAAGACACTGACTATCTTTGATCAACTGGCTAGCCAACTAGAGGCTTGCTAGGGACAGTGTTTTGTCTATGTATCCACACATGTAAATGAGTCTTCATTCAATACAATTATAGCATGGATAATAAACGATTATCTTGATACAGGAATTATAATAATAACTATATTTATTATAGCCTCTAGGGCATAATTCCAACAGTCTCCCACTTGCACTAGAGTCAATAATCTAGCCCTCACATCATCATGCGAATTACATTGTAATAAATCTAACACCCATATAGTTCTGGTGTTGATCATGCTTTGCCCGTGGAAGAGGTTTAGTCAGCGGGTTTGCTACATTCAGATCCGTGTGCACTTTATATATATTTACGTCCTCCCCTTCGACGTAGTCGCGGATGAGGTTGAAGCGTCGTTTGATGTGTCTGGACTTCTTGTGAAACCGTGGTTCCGTTGCTAAGGCAATGGCACCCGTGTTGTCACAGAACAAGGTTATTGGATTCAGTGCGCTTGGCACCACTCCAAGATCCGTCATGAACTGCTTCATCCAGACACCCTCCTTAGCCGCCTCCGAGGCAGCCATGTACTCCGCTTCACATGTAGAATCTGCTACGACGCTTTGCTTGGAACTGCACCAGCTTACCGCACCTCCATTAAGAATAAATACGTATCCGGTTTGCGACTTAGAGTCGTCCGGATCTGTGTCAAAGCTTGCATCGATGTAACCTTTTACGGAGAGCTCTTCGTCACCTCCATACACGAGAAACATCTCCTTAGTCCTTTTCAGGTACTTCAGGATATTCTTGACCGCCGTCCAGTGATCCACTCCTGGATTACTCTAGAACCTACCTGCCATACTTATGGCCAGGCTAACGTCCGGTCTAGTGCACAGCATTGCATACATGATAGAACCTATGGCTGAAGCATAGGGGACGGAGCACATATGCTCTCTATCCTCATCAGTTGCTGGGCACTGAGTCTTACTCAATCTCGTACCTTGTAAAACTGGCAAGAACCCTTTCTTGGACTGTTCCATTTTGAACCTCTTCAAAACTTTATCAAGGTATGTGCTTTGTGAAAGTCCTATCAGGCGTTTTGATCTATCCCTGCAGATCTTAATGCCTAGAGTGTAAGCAGCTTCTCCTAGGTCCTTCATAGAGAAACTATTATTCAAGTAATCCTTTATGCTCTCCAAAAACTCCACGTTGTTTCCAATCAGCAATATGTCATCCACATATAATATTAGAAACGCCACAGAGCTCCCACTCACTTTCTTGTAAATACAAGATTCTCCAACCACTTGTATAAACCCAAATGCTTTGATCACCTCATCAGAGCGGTTGTTCCAACTCCGAGATGCTTGCACCAGTCCATAAATGGATCGCTGGAGCTTGCACACCTTGTTAGCATTCTTAGGATCGACAAAACCTTCGGGTTGCATCATATACAACTCTTCCTTAAGGAAACCGTTAAGGAACGCCGTTTTGACATCCATCTGCCAGATTTCATAATCGAAAAATGCAGCTATTGCTAACATGATTCTAACGGACTTAAGCATCGCTACGGGTGAGAATGTCTCATCGTAGTCAACTCCTTGAACTTGTGAAAAACCCTTTGCCACAAGTCAAGCTTTATAAACGGTCACATTGCCGTCAGCGTCCGTCTTCCTCTTAAAGATCCATTTGTTCTGAATAGCCTTGCGGCCCTCAGGTAGTACTTCCAAAGTCCACACTTTGTTCTCATACATGGATCCTATCTCGGACTTCATGGCTTCTAGCCATTTGTTGGAATCTGGGCCCACCATTGCTTCTTCATAATTTGTAGGTTCATTGTTGTCTAACAACATGATTGATAAGACGGGATTACCGTACCACTCTGGAGCAGCACGTGGTCTCGTCGACCTGCGTGGTTCGACAGAAACTTGAACCGGAGTTTCATGATCATCATCATTAACTTCCTCCTCAATCGGCGTCACAACGACAGAGGTTTCCCCTTGCCCTACGCCACCATACAGAGGGATGAGAGGTTCGACAACCTCGTCAAGTTCTATCTTCCTCCCACTCAATTCTCTCGAGAGAAACTCCTTCTCGAGAAAAGCTCCGTTTTTAGCAACAAACACTTTGCCCTCGGATTTGAGATAGAAGGTGTACCCAACTGTCTCTTTTGGGTAACCTATGAAGATGCATTTTTCCGCTTTGGGTTCCAGCTTTTCAGGCTGAAGCTTTTTGACATAAGCATCACATCCCCAAACTTTAAGAAACGACAACTTTGGCCTTTTGCCATACCACAGTTCGCATGGTGCCGTCTCAACGGATTTTGATGGTGCCCTATTTAAAGTCAATGCAGCTGTTTCTAATGCATAGCCCCAAAACGATAACGGCAAATCGGTAAGAGACATCATAGATCGCACCATCTCTAATAAAGTACGATTACAATGTTCGGACACACCATTACGCTGTGGTGTTCCAGGCGGTGTTAACTGTGAAACAATTCCACATTGTCTCAAGTGAGCACCAAACTCGAAACTCGGATATTCACCCCCACGATTAGACCGTAGGGACTTGATCTTCTTGTTACGATGATTTTCAACTTCACTCTGAAATTGCTTGAACTTTTCAAATGTTTCAGACTTGTGCTTCATTAAGTAGACATAACCATATCAACTCAAATCGTTAGTGAAGGTGAGAAAATAACGATATCCGCCGCGTGCCTCTACGCTCATCGGACCACACACATCGGTATGTATGATTTCCAACAAGTCACTTGCACGCTCCATCGTTTCGGAGAACGGAGTTTTAGTCATCTTGCCCATGAGGCATGGTTCGCACGTGTCAAGTGAATCAAACTCGAGTGACTCCAAAATTCCATCGGCATGGAGTTTCTTCATGCGCTTTACACCAATATGACCCAAGCGGCAGTGCCACAAAAATATGGCGCTATCATTGTTAACTCTAACTCTTTTGGTCTCAATGTTATGTATGTGTGTATCACTATCAAGATTCAATATGAACAATCCTCTCACATTGGGTGCATGACCATAAAAGATGTTACTCATAGAAATAGAACAACCATTATTCTCTGACTTAAAAGAGTAACCGTCTCGCAATAAACAACATCCAGATATAATGTTCATGCTCAACGCAGGCAATAAATAACAATGATTCAAGTTCATAACTAATCCTGATGGTAACTGAAGTGATACTGTGCCGACGGCGATTGCATCAACCTTGGAACCATTTCCTACGCGCATCGTCACTTCATCTTTCGCCAGCCTTCGTCTATTCCGCAGTTCGTGTTTCGAGTTGCAAATATGAGCAACAGAACCGGTATCGAATACCCATGCACTACTACGAGAGCCGGTTAAGTACACATCAATAACATGTATATCAAATATACCTGATTTTTCTTTGGCCGCCTTCTTATCAGCCAGATACTTGGGGCAATTGCGCTTCCAGTGACCCATAACCTTGCAATAGTAACACTCTGTTTCAGGCTTAGGTCCAGCTTTGGGTTTCTTCGTCGGATTGGCAACAGGCTTGCCTCTCTTCTTTGAATTACCCTTCTTGCCTTTGTCGTTTCTCTTGAAACTAGTGGTCTTATTCACCATCAATACTTGATGCTCTTTACGGAGTTCAGACTCTGCGACTTTCAGCATCGCAAACAACTCGCCGGGAGACTTGTTCATCCCTTGCATGTTGTAGTTCAACACAAAGCCTTTATAGCTTGGCGGCAGTGATTGAAGGATTCTGTCAGTGATAGCTTCTTGCGGGAGTTCAATTCCCAGCTCAGCTAGACGGTTTGAGTACCCAGACATTTTGAGCACATGTTCACTAACAGACGAGTTCTCCTCCATCTTGCAAGCATAGAATTTATCGGAGGTCTCATACCTCTTGATCCGGGCGTTCTTCTGAAAGATAAACTTCAACTCCTGGAACATCTCAAATGCTCCATGATGCTCAAAGCGACGTTGAAGTCCCGGTTCTAAGCCATACAAGACTGCACATTGAACTACTGAGTAGTCCTCCTTACGTGCTAACCAAGCGTTCTTAACATCCTGATCAGCCGTAGCGGGTGGTTCATCTCCTAGCGCAGCATTAAGGACATAATCCTTCTTCCCATCTTGTAAGATTAGCTTAAGATTACGAGCCCAGTCTACAAAGTTGCTTCCATCATCTTTCAACTTAGCTTTCTCTAGGAACGTATTAAAATTCAGGGTGACTGTCGCGTGAGCCATGATCTACAACACAAATATATTCAAAGTGGACTTAGACTATGTTCAAGATAATTAGAGTTTAACTTAATCAAATTATTCGCTAAAATCCCACTCAAAAAGTACATCTCTCTAGTCATTTGAGCGGTTCATGATCCACTTACACTAGCTCAAGTCCGATCATCACGTGAGTTGAGCATAGTTTCAGTGGTAAGCATCCCTATGCTAATCATATCATCTATATGATTCATGATCGACCTTTCGGTCTCATGTGTTCCGAGGCCATGTCTGCACATGCTAGGCTCGTCAAGCTTAACCCGAATGTTCCACGTGCGCAACTGTTTTGCACCCGTTGTATGTGAACGTTGAGTCTATCACACCCGATCATCACGTGGTGTCTCAAAACGACGAACTGTAGCAACGGTGCACAGTCGGGGAGAACACAATTTCGTCTTGAAATTTTAGTGAGAGATCACCTCATAATGCTACCGTCGTTCTAAGAAAAATAAGGTGCATAAAAGGATTAACATCACATGCAATTCATAAGTGACATGATATGGCCATCATCACGTGCTCCTTGATCTCCATCACCAAAGCACCGGCACGATCTTCTTGTCACCGGCGCCACACCATGATCTCCATCAACGTGTCGCCATCGGGGTTGTCGTGCTACTCATGCTATTACTACTAAAGCTACATCCTAGCAAAATAGTAAATGCATCTGCAAGCACAAACGTTAGTATAAAGACAACCCTATGGCTCCTGCCGGTTGCCGTACCATCGACGTGCAAGTAGATATTATCTATTACAACATGATCATCTCATACATCCAATATATCACATCACATTGTTGGCCGTATCACATCACAAGCATACCGTGCAAAAACAAGTTAGACGTCCTCTAATTTTGTTGTTGCATGTTTTACGTGGTGACCAGGGGTATCTAGTAGGATCACATCTTACTTACGCAAACACCACAACGGAGATATATGATTTGCTATTTAACCTCATCCAAGGACCTCCTTGGTCAAATCCGATTCAACTAAAGTTGGAGAAACTGACACCCGCCAGTCATCTTTGAGCAACGGAGTTACTCGTAGCGATGAAACCAGTCTCTCGTAAGCGTACAAGTAATGTCGGTCCGAGCCGCTTCGATCCAACAATACCGCGGAATCAAGAAAATACTAAGGAGGGCAGCAAAACGCACATCACCGCCCACAAAAACTTTTGTGTTCTACTCGAGAAGACATCTACGCATGAACCTAGCTCATGATGCCACTGTTGGGGAACGTCGCATGGGAAACAAAAAATTTCCTACGCGCACGAAGACCTATCATGGTGATGTCCATCTACGAGAGGGGATGTGTGATCTATGTACCCCTATAGACCGTAAAGCAGAAGCGTTAGTGAACGCGGTTGATGTAGTGGAACGTCCTCACGTCCCTCGATCTGCCCCGCGAACCGTCCCGCGATCAGTCCCACGATCTAGTGCCGAACGGACGGCACCTCCGCGTTCAGCACACGTACAGCTCGACGATGATCTCGGCCTTCTTGATCCAGCAAGAGAGACAGAGAGGTAGAAGAGTTCTCCGGCAGCGTGATGACGCTCCGGAGGTTGGTGATGATCTCGTCTCAGCACGGCTCCGCCCGAGCTCCGCAGAAACGCGATCTAGAGGCAAAACCGTGAAGATATGTGGTCGGGCTGCCGTGGCAAAGTTGTGTCAAATCAGACCTAAGACCTCCGTATATATAGGGGGAAGAGGGGGAGCCTTGCCTTGGGGTCCAAGGACCCCTAAGGGCTTCGGCCGAGCCAAGGGGGGCAGCCCTCCCCTTCCAAACCGAGTCCAACTAGGTTTGGAAGGAGGAGTCCTTCCCCCTTTTCCCACCTCCTCTTTTTTTTCTTTCTCTTTGATTTTTCTTCCTATGGCGCATAGGTATCTTTTGGGCTGTCCCACCAGCCCACTAAGGTCTGGTGCGCCACCCCCAATGCCTATGGGCTTCCCCGGGGTGGGTTGCCCCCCCGGTGAACTCCCGGAACCCATTCGTCACTCCCGGTACATTCCCGGTAACTCCGAAAACCTTCCGGTAATCAAATGAGGTCATCCTATATATCAATCTTCGTTTCCAGACCATTCTGGAAACCCTCATGACGTCCGTGATCTCATCCGGGACTCCGAACAACATTCAGTAACCAACCATATAACTCAAATACGCATAAAACAACGTCGAACCTTAAGTGTGCAGACCCTGCGGGTTCGAGAACTATGTAGACATGACCCGAGAGGCTCCTCGGTCAATATCCAATAGCGGGACCTGGATGCCCATATTGGATCCTACATATTCTACGAAGATCTTATCGTTTGAACCTCAGTGCCAAGGATTCATATAATCCCGTATGTCATTCCCTTTGTCCTTCGGTATGTTACTTGCCCGAGATTCGATCGTCAGTATCCGTATACCTATTTCAATCTCGTTTACCGGCAAGTCTCTTTACTCGTTCCGCAATACAAGATCCCGCAACTTACACTAACTCACATTGCTTGCAAGTCTTGTGTGTGATGTTGTATTACCGAGTGGGCCCCGAGATACCTCTCCGTCACACGGAGTGACAAATCCCAGTCTTGATCCATACTAACTCAACGAACACCTTCGGAGATACCTTTAGAGCATCTTTATAGTCACCCAGTTACGTTGCGACATTTGATACACACAAAGTATTCCTCCGGTGTTAGTGAGTTATATGATCTCATGGTCATAGGAACGAATACTTGACACGCAGAAAACAGTAGCAACAAAATGACATGATCAACATGCTACGTCTATTAGTTTGGGTCTAGTCCATCACGTGATTCTCCTAATGACGTGATCCAGTTATCAAGCAACAACACCTTGTTCATAATCAGAAGACACTAACTATCTTTGATCAACTGGCTAGCCAACTAGAGGCTTGCTAGGGACAGTGTTTTGTCTATGTATCCACACATGTAAATGAGTCTTCATTCAATACAATTATAGCATGGATAATAAACGATTATCTTGATACAGGAATTATAATAATAACTATATTTATTATTGCCTCTAGGGCATAATTCCAACAGTCTCACCTCCGGCGGTACTACCACCAGAGGCCTTTTTGCAAGATAGAGACAAAGAACAGAGGGGGAATAAGCTCCATAGTTGCAAGGGAAAAGAGATGGAGATAAAATGTGTGCGTGCGATTTCACCCAAACCTTTCCGACACGGATCCCTCTTAATAGTATGGCGTTCCTACGACTCAAAACCACCAAAGAAAATTGTAGAAGACAGCGTGCTTCTATTCCATGGAGGGGTGGCGAATCGTCTTGTGCCTTTGTCATGTATTATCTGAAATGCTCAATGCACACGATTAGTCCACTGAGGTACTGTCATCAATCACCAAAATCACTTAGGCATAAATATGCCCTAACACTCATCATTTCACACAGTCATCTAAGTTCCAATGAACTTGTCGATACCCATGAGCATGAAGCTCTCATGTACATGGGGAAAATAGTCTTCGTTTGCCTTGATGTACTTCTAGTTAACACTCTAAAGTCACTGACTATCGGGTTCTTGTCCAAGAGCATTGTATCATGTAAGCTTATTGCTCCTTGTTGTGGAAACAATTATCCACATCGGCCTTCTTCCTTTCCTCAGTCCTTGACCCTTCCTCTCCTTCATGTTCTATGCAATATGATGTGCATCATTATGCTCTAGAAGACTAGGCCTAAGCTTCTTCAATACTACATCATCATCATCATCATCATTCCTTTAAGGCACTTGGGCCTTGTCCTTATCAACGGCAGAAATGTCTCTGGTAGTCCTCTTCGGCTTCAGGGCAACTGGCTTGGCCTTGAGAGCAGCAATAAGCTTGGCTTTAGGACCAGGCTTGCTCGGCATAGCACCATCCATCAACTTCCTCTCCTTAGTAGCAGGACCAGTAGCATATTCTTCCTCTTCTCCTTCCTCTTGTGGATCACATACATAGAGGTGGGCGTTCCAACCACTTGAATGATCCTCTTCCTCTCCCTCTTCTTTCCTGGCTTCTTAGCCATAGACTTGGTCCTCTTAGATCCTCAGGGTTCTCTATAGAAAGAGAGAAACCCCTCTTAGAAGAAACTACCTCATGCATCTTCCTTGCGACACATCTTTCCTTCCTCTCTGGCTAATTCTTGTAGGTTACCTCATCAGGTATAAAGTCCTCGTCCTCTTCATCTGTATTCTTCTGCTTTATGGCCCTGGTTTCTTCCTTGGGAAAGTAGTGAAGAACTAGGGGTGCTTGGGTCTTCAGAACTTTGCTCAAGACTAGTGCTTACATCCAAGTAAACACTTGGCTCATGAAACCTGTTCTGACTATCATGTGATCCTGGCATGCTGACCACTAACCCTGTGAATTAGATATAGAAGAGTGGAGTAGATGAGCATCGCAAAATTCCGATCTTTTTGTGAAGATTTGACCTCAAAGTGTCTTAGGTTTTAGAATATGCAAATTAGCAACAACCAACTTTTAGATTTTCGGGACTCTGAGGCAAGCAATAGAAACTTGGCAACATCATTTTGGTTACCAAGATGTGCTACGGTCTCTTTGAAGTAGCTTACTAAGCTCCTAGATCCCACTTCGTTGACACCGATGGGATCTTTTCAGTTTCACCAATAAGTCCTTTGTGTTGTGGCTGAAACCACATCTGTGATTCCAAGATGTTTTCGCTCAGAGGGTCTGAGTTTGCTCATTGCAGAAACCTAACCCTAGAATTTTTTTCATTCAACCCCATTCTAATCAAATTTCTTAAGGATGGAAACTTTCATAGAGTGTAAATAAGTATTGCGAGACCTCTTGCGTAAGATTTGGTAGAAGAACACAAAGGGGATCGAAGCTTTACCCTAACTCGATGGAGCTTCTCTGCAGCGGCAATGGTGGAGGTGATTTCAATTGACGGTCGTGGATTCCGGCAGCGAGAGCGCATAGAGAACAAGGGAGGCATCCATAGACCATGGGTGCGACAGCAATGGGGTGCATGATAACCCACAAGTATAGGGGATCGCAACAGTTTTCGAGGGTAGAGTATTCAACCCAAATTTGTTGATTCGACACAAGGGGAAGCCAAAGAATATTCTCGAGTATTAGCAGTTGAGTTGTCAATTCAACCACACCTGAAAGACTTAGTATTTGCAGCAAAGTTTCAGTAGCAAAGTGGTGTGATAGCAACAGTAGCAACGGTAACAGTAGAAGTGACAGCAGTAGCGGTAACAGTAGCAGCAGTGACAGCGGTAGCGACAAAGTAACGTAGCAAGAACCAGTAGGAAAAGACTCCTAGGCATTGGATCGGTGATGGATAATTATGGCGGATGACATTCAGCATACAACAGTTATAACATGGGGAGATATGTAACTAGCTCCAGTTCGTCAATGTAATGTAGGCATGTATTCCGTATATAGTCATGCGTGCTTATGAAAAGAACTTGCATGACATCTATTGTCCATCCCTCCCGTGGCAGCAGGGTCCTAATGGAAACTATGGGATATTAAGGTTCTCCTTTTAATAGAGAACCGGAAGAAAGCATTAGCACTTAGTGAATACATGAACTCCTCATACTATGGTCATCTCCGGGAGTGGTTCCGGCTATTATAACTCCGGGGTTGCCGAGTCATAACACATAGTAGGTGACTACAACTTGCAATATAGGATCAAGAACACACATATATTGATGAGAACATAATAGGTTCAGATCCGAAATCATGGCACTCAGCCCCTAGTGGCAAGCATTAAGCATGGCAAAGTAGTAGCAACATCAATCTCAGAACATAGTGGATACTAGGGATCAATCCCCATCAAAACTAACTCGATTACATGATAGATCTCATCCAACCCATCACCGTCCAGCAGGCCTACGATGAGATTACTCGCGAACGGTGAAGAGCATCATGGAATTGGCGATGAAGGAAGGTTGGTGATGACGAAGGCGACGATCTCCCCTCTCCGGAGCCCACAACGGACTCCAGATCTGCCCTCCAGAGGAAGAACAGGTGGTGGCGGTGACTCCGTATCGTAAAATGCGATGAACTCTTCTCCTTGATTTTTTTTCGAGCGAAAGAGACTAAATAGAGCTGGAGTTGGAGGCGGCGGAGCCCCGAGGGCCCCACAAGCCTGCTAGGCATGCCCAAGGGGGCCCGCGCCTCCTGGGATTGTGGGCTCCTCGCTCCACGTCTCTGGTTGATTCTTGCGCCAGTATTTTTTATATATTCCACAAAAAATCCTCGTAAATTTCCAGGTCATTCCGAGAACTTTTATTTCTGCGCAAAAACAACACCACGGCAATTCTGCTGAAAACAACGTTAGTCCAGGTTAGTTCCATTCAAATCATGCAAATTAGAGTCCAAAACAAGGGCAAAAGAGTTTGGAAAAGTAGATACGATGGAGACGTATCAACTCCCCCAAGCTTAAAGCCTTGCTTGTCCTCAAGCAATTCAGTTGACAAACTGAAAGAGACAAAAGAAAAACTTTTACGAACTCTATTTGATCTTGTTGCTGGAATTATGTCTAACTCATATTCAAGTTTTCAGCAAGATCATAAGCTAACCACATAAGCAATGACATTTAGGTCTCAAGATGTACTCATATCAATGGCATAATCAACTAGCGAGCAATAATAATAAGTTTCAAACGTCAACACTTCAACCAAAACAATCATGAAGCAATATGAACAGATGGTATCTCGCTAGCTCTTTCTAAGACCGCAAAACATAAATGCAGAGCACCTTCAAAGACCAAGGGCTGACTGAACATTGTAATTCATGGCAAAGAAGATCCAGTCATAGTCATACTCAATAACAATTAAAAGCATAGCGTAAAAATGACAGAGGTGCTCTCTAATTTGAGCTTTTTGAAAGAAGAGGACGACTCAAGAGAAACATAAATAGATAGGCCCTTCGCGGAGGGAAGCATTGATTTGCAGAGGTGCCACAGCTCAAGCTTTGAAAACAGAGATAAATAATTTTGGGTGGCATGCTTTCATTGTCAACGCGATGACCAAGAGTTTTCACCATCTTCCATGCTACACATACTATAGGCGGTTCCCAAACAGAGAAGTAAAGTTTTGGCTCCCCCACCACCTATCAATCACACTCCATAACTAGCCCAATCCTTGGGTGTCGCCCATACCAACAACAATCCAGGGGGAGTTTTGTTTGCAATTATCTTTTTGATTTGAGCATGGAATTGGGCATTCCAATTACCGGCCCCTTTCTCGTGAGTGATAGTGAATAAACACGTATCGAGGATAACACGCCTAGCATGGAAGATACTAACCGCCCCTTGTCACCACATGAGCGGTTCGGGCATACAAAACAGATTATTACTTGAAGGTTTAGAGAGTGGCACATGCAAATTTACTTGGAACGGCAGGTAGATACCGCATATAGGTAGCTATGGTGGACTCATATGGAACAACTTTGGGTTTATGGAAGTGGATGTACAAGCAGTATTCCCTCTTAGTACAAGTGAAGGCTAGCAAAAGTCTGGGAAGCGACCAACTAGAGAGCGACAACAGTCATCAATATGCATTGAGATTAACCAACATTGAGTGCAAGCATGAGTAGGACATAAATCACCATAAACATGAATATCATAGAGGCTATGTTGATTTTGTTTCAACTACATGCGTAAACATGCGCCAAGTCAAGCCACTTGAATCATTCAAAGGAGGATACCATCCTATCATACTATATCATAATCATCTTGAGATTCATGTTGGCATCCAAGACAAACCATTATAAGCTCCTAGCTAATTAAGCATGGCATCAGAAACTATGATCTCTAAGTTGTCATTGCAAACATGTTTCTCTCAGAACAAATCTGAATTAGGAACGATGAGCTAATCATATTTAGAAAAACAAAATAGATCGAGTTCATACCAGCTTTTCCAGGCTCAGTCACTTCATCATACATCGTCATTATTGCCTTTCACTTGCACGACCGAATGATGTGAATCATAATGAGAGTGTTCGTGCATTGGACTAAGCTAATCTGCAAGCAACACAAAGGAGAATACAAAGTAATATGGCTCTTTGACAGATAAACAGATATGCAAGCGAGAGCCACTAAACATTGTAACCATGGTCTTCTACCTTGACCCAAAGAAAAAAACTATTTACACGGGAAAGCTCCCAACAAGCAAAAGAAGAACGGGAAATCTTTTTGGGTTTTCTCAATCTAAACAAACACACGAGAAGAAAGTGAGAAAAATAAATAAACTAGCATGGATGATACAATGGCAAGGTGTGAAGACCGACTATCAAAGTGAATGTGTGAGCAAGAATATAAAGTCGATGAGGAACACGTACTCCCCCAAGCTTAGGTTTTTGGCCTAAGTTGGTTTACTCCCATGGCTGGTCCGGGCGATATCCAAAATCATAATGGGGGTTGTACGGGAACGTAGCAGCTACCACCTAAATAGCTGCCTCACGGAGGCGAGCAGCCTTTGCCTCCCTCTCATACTCGTGTGCCTCTCCTGTGGTTATGTAATATCACCGTTTTACCTGAAAGTCCAAGAAGGCAGGAGCAGGAAGGGTGATATGGAAAACACGTTGTCGGTTAAATATTAACCGGTATAGGAGTGATTCATTATCCCTCTCAAGGAACTGATAACGTGTCATAGCGGCGCGATCAAGGAAAGCTGTATGGAGCGGGGGATCTCCGTTGCGGATGGGTACTCCAAGAAAATTTGCTATGCGAGTGGCATAGATCCAACCAAAGAAATCCCCTTCATTAACATTATTATTTAGCCTCCTCGTGATTATAGATCCCATGTTGAAACTTCTATCACCCGTTACTGCGCTCTTAAGAATACTAAGGTCAGGTGCGCAGAGGTGACAATGCTCGGTCTTGCAGTTAATGCATCTACCTATGAAGAGGGCAAAGTAATGCAAGGCAGGAAAATGAATGCTCCCCATGGTAGCTTGCGTAATATCTCTAGTTTCTCCGAAAGTTACACTAGAGATAAAATCTATAACCGAAGATTTAGGAGGATCATTGAGACTACCCCAATCAGTTATCTTGCAAATTCTATTGAAATCCTCTAAATCCATGGTATACGATTTGTCGTAGAGATCAAACAGTATGGATGTGTCACGGCCAGCAGAAAATTTGAATCTACGAACAAAAGAGGCAGTGAGAGAAATATAATGTTCACATTTATTGGAGATGAATTCTTCAAGTCTGGCGTTGTGAAGAAGTGTATCACACTCGTCTTTGAAACCTGCATCAATCATGAATTCATCAGAAGGCCATTCACATGGTTGTACCTGTGCGTTCCTCGGTTGGTAAGGATCGGGCTCCCGAATCGCGAGACGGGGACCCCTCTTACTTGAAGAACCACCATGATAGTTTTTCCTGAACATCTTCCTTTTTCTGAAAATTTTAGTCACTCAAAGGAAAAGTGAACAAGGCTCAACGAAACTCATAGCAACTACTCCTACAAGTGCCTAGAGGCCATATCATGCATCAAAACTACTTGGGACCAACTAAAATTAACATCCAAAGCTCAAGAACAGGATCACCAAGGCAGCAATAATACGCAACGAATAAGGCGCTAGAGCAAAAACTAATTGGACCAATGGAGGAGTCACATACCAAGGAACAATTCCCCCAAAACAGTTTGGTGAATGGGGCTTTGCACAAGGAGATCGAAAAACGCAGCAAGAAGAGCAACAACATGGGTTTGAGCTGTAGAATGAATTTTTCTAGAGGTAGGAGAAGGAGATGGGAGCTGGAATAAGTGGAGGGGGGGCCACATGGGCCCCACAAGACTGGTAGGCGCGGTCAGGGGTGACCACGCCTCCAAGGCTTGTGGGCCACTCGTGCATCCCCCTGACTAGCTCTTTATCTCAGAATTATTCAAAAATTCCAGAAAAAATCATACTTTATTTTCAGGGCATTTGAAGAACTTTTATTTTCAGGACACTTTTCTACGGGACGCAAGAAGCAGAAAACAGGAAAAACTAAAGCTAAATTTATCATTTTCATTCTAAACAACCCAAAGTAAAAGTTCGAAACAAAGGGTTGTGACTCCTAGATTCATCCATCTCATGGTCATCAAAAGAAATCTGTCAATGAGGTTGATCAAGTCTCCTTGACAAACCTTTTTCGAATCGCATAAAACCAGAGAATTTTTGAATAGTCACTAGGTTACCTCAATGGGGATGTGCATATCCCCAACAAGCAAATCATACTTCATCTTAACAGTAGGAATAGGGCATTCAAAGCTCCCAATAAGAATCGATGAAGTTTTTTCAATAGCATTGATGCAATGTACTCTATATTGTTTCTTCAGAAAGTGCACCGTATGCTCATTACCATTGACATGGAAAGTGACATTGCCTTTGTTGCAATCAATAACAACCCCTGAAGTGTTTTAAAAGGGTCTTCCAAGGATGACCGCCATGGCATCATCCTCGGGAATATCCAGAATAACAAAGTCCGTTAAGACAGTAACATTAGCAACCACAACAGGCACATCCTCGCAAATGCTGATAGGGAGAGCAGTTGATTTGTCGGCCATTTGCAAGGAGATTTCAGTGGGTGTCAACATATCCAATTCAAGTCTACGATAAAGAGAGAGAGGCATAACACTAACACCGGATCCAAGGTCGCATAAAGCAGTTCTAACGTAGTTTCCTTAAATGGAGCAAGGTATAGTGGGCACTCCGAGATCACCTAGTTTCTTAGGAGTTCCACCCTTGAAGGTGTAATTAGCGAGCATGGTGGAATTCTCAACCTCAGGTATCCTCCTCTTATTAGTCACAATATCCTTCATGTACTTAGCATAAGGAGACATTTTGAGCATATATGTCAAAAGGATTTGCAGAAAGACAGATCTAATCATTTCAAAAAATCGCTCAAAATCCTCATCATCCTTTTTCTTGGATGGTTTGGGAGGAAAGTGCATGGATTTCTGAACCCATGGTTCCCTTTCTTTACCATGCTTCCTAGCAATGAAGTCGTTCTTATCGTATCTCCTATTCTTAGGTTGTGGGTTATCAAGATCAACAGGTTCAATCTCCACATCCTTATCATTGCTAGGTTGAGCATCATCATGAACACCACTATCGATATTATCATTAGGCACATGTTCATCACCAGATTGTGTTTCAGCATTAGAAACAGAGATGTCATTTGTATTCTCGGGTGTAACAGCAACGGGGTTGCTAGCATGCAAGTTCATATCATCTTTCTTTTTCTTCCTAGGATGACTAGGTGCCTCGGTGCTAACTCCTTGAGAATCTTGTTCAATTCTCTTAGGATGACCCTCAGGATACAAAGGTTCCTGGGTCATTCTACCACCTCAAGTGACGACTCTGACAGAATTTTCATTCAGCTCATTGAGCAAGTCATTTTGAGCCTTAAGTACTTGTTCTACTTGAGTAGTAACCATATATGCATGTTTACTCAAAAGCTTAATATCATTGAAATTTCTATCCACACAAGCACTTAAATGACTAAGCATACGAGCATTTTGTTCCAATTGTCTGCTAACATAATCATTGAAACTTTGTTGTTTGGCAACAAAGTTATCAAATTCATCTAAGCATAAGCTAGCAGGTTTATCAAAAGGAATATCACTCTCATTGAATCTACGAAGAGAATTTACCTCTACTACCTGTGTCGGGTTATCAAGACCATGGATCTCTTCGATAGGTGGTAGATTTTTGACATCTTCAGATTTAATGCCCTTCTCTTTCATAGATTTCTTAGCTTCTTGCATATCTTGAGGACTGAGGAATAGAGTACCTCTTTTCTTAAGAGTTGGCTTCGGAGGTGGTTCGGGAATAGTCCAAGCATTCTCATTGCACAAGATATTATTCAATAAAATATTAGCGTGTTCCACAGTTTGTTCCGTGAAAACACAACCAGCACAACTATCTAGGTGGTCCCTAGAAGCATCGGTTAGTCCATTATAGAAGATATCAAGTATTTCATTCTTCTCAAGAGGGTGATCAGGCAAAGCATTCAGTAGCTGGACAAGCCTCCCCCAAGCTTGTGGGAGACTCTCTTCTTCAACTTGCACAAAGTTATATATATATCCTACAAGGCAGCTTGTTTCTTATGGGCAGGAAAATATTTCTCACACAAGTAGTAGATCATATCCTGGGGACTACGCACACAACTAGGAGCAAGAGAAGTGAACCAAGTCTTAGCTCATCCTTTAGCGAGAAAGGAAACAGCTTAAGGATATAGTAGTGGCAGATCTTTTCCTCACTCGTAAATAGGGTGGATATATTGTGCAGCTTAGTAAGATGTGCTACAACCGTTTCAGACTCATAACCATGAAAAGGATCAGATTCGACCAAAGTGATTAACTTAGGGTCGACAGAGAATTCATAATCCTTATCGGTCACAAAGATAGGCGAAGTAGCAAACTTCGGGTCGTATTTCATCCTAGAGTTCAGAGATTTTTCTTTCCACTTGCGCAGTAATTTCTCAAGATCATAGCTATCCTTACAAGCAAGAAATTCCTCAGCTATCTCTCCCTCCATAACATAACCCTCAGGTATATTAGGCAATTCATATCTAGGAGAGCTAGTTCTAACAGGTGAAATAGCAGGTTCTACTTCAATAATCTCAGCAGTTTCAGAAGTATCATCACATTAAACACCAACTCTAGCAATTTGTGCATCAAGGAATGCACCTAGTGGCAAAGTGGTATCAAGCAAAGCATCATCACAAGCATCATGGATAGCATAAGTAGCATCATCAAGCACAGGCGACATATCAGAATTTCTAGCAGGAGGTGGTGTTGCAAACTTACTCATAACTGAAGGTGAATCAAGTGCAGAGCTAGATGGCAGTTCCTTACCTATCCTCATAGTTGAGGGAAAGACTTTAGTTTTTGGATCTCTCGGATTCCTCATAGTGTTCAACAGACGTAAATCCCAAGTGACTCAGAGAATAGAGCTATGCCTCCCCAGCAACGGCGCCAGAAAATAGTCTTGATAACCCACAAGTATAGGGGATCGCAACAGTTTTCGTGGGTAGAGTATTCAACCCAAATTTGTTGATTCGACACAAGGGGAAGCCAAAGAATATTCTCGAGTATTAGCAGTTGAGTTGTCAATTCAACCACACCTGAGAGACTTAGTATCTGCAGCAAAGTTTCAGTAGCAAAGTAGTGTTATAGGAACAGTAGCAACGGTAACAGTAGCCATGACAGCAGTAGCGGTAACAGTAGTAGCAGTGACAGCAGTAGCGACAAAGTAACGTAGCAAGAACCAGTAGGAAAAGACTCGTAGGCATTGGATCGGTGATGGATAGTTATGCCGGATGACATTCATCATGGAACAGTTATAACATGGGGAGATATGTAACTAGCTCCAGTTCGTCAATGTAATGTAGGCATGTATTCCGTAGATAGTCATACGTGCTTATGAAAAGAACTTGCATGACATCTATTGTCCATCCCTCCCGTGGCACCAGGGTCCTAATGAAAACTACAGGATATTAAGGTTCTCCTTTTAATAGAGAACCGGAACAAAGCATTAGCACTTAGTGAATACATGAACTCCTCATACTATGGTCATCTCCGAGAGTGGTTCCGGCTATTGTCACTCCGGGGTTGCCGGGTCCTAACACATAGTAGGTGACTACAACTTGCACGATAGGATCAAGAACACACATATATTGATGAGAACATAATAGGTTCAGATCTGAAATCATGGCACTCGGGCCCTAGTGACAAGCATTAAGCATGGCAAAGTAGTAGCAACATCAATCTCAGAACATAGTGGATACTAGGGATCAATCCCCATCAAAACTAACTTGATTACATGATAGATCTCATCCAACCCATCACCGTCCAGCAAGCCTACGATGAGATTACTCACAAACAGTGAATAGCATCATGGAATTGGCGATGAAGGAAGGTTGGTGATGACGAAGGCGACGATCTCCCCTCTCGGGAGCCCAGAACGGACTCCAGATCTGCCCTCCAGAGGAAGAACGGGGGGTGGCGGCGGCTCCGTATCGTAAAACGCGATGAACTCTTCTCCTTGATTTTTTTTCCGGGCGAAAGAGACTAAATAGAGCTGGAGTTGGAGGCGGCGGAGCCCCGAGGGCCCCACAAGCCTGCTAGGCATGGCCGGGGGGCGCCTCCTGGGCTTGTGGGCTCCTCGCTCCATGTCTCAGGTTGATTCTTGAGCCGGTATTTTTTATATATTCCACAAAAAATCCTCGTAAATTTCCAGGTCATTCCAAGAACTTTTATTTCTGGACAAAAATAACACCATGGCAATTCTGCTGAAAACAGCGTTAGTCCGGGTTAGTTCCATTCAAATCATGCAAATTAGAGTCCAAAACAAGGGCAAAAGAGTTTGGAAAAGTAGATACGATGGAGACGTATCGGTGCACGAGTGACGATTTTGAAGGAATTTTCAAAGTACTCACGGCGTGGTATATACCCATGTGCTATCGATGACACCAAATTTCTTGACTGTTAGTTGACAGAGGAACTCGGTGACCCCAAGAATTTCTAATCACTTAAAATAAGAGGAGAAAATTTGATTAACCTAAATGTTTTTGGTGGGTCTGAATTTGTGGGGGTTGGTCACACCGAAATACACTTAGGAGGTTTGGGATGTCAACCATATTGAATCGGTGGCTCCGAGTGCTCCTCACCCGAAGGGTCTGAATATGTGCTTGTTCGAATCTTGTGATGAAGCATGAATATAATTTGAGACAAGATATATTAAATAGCTATAGTGTGGTACCTAGGCATTCTTATACATCCAATTGACCAGAAAAATAAAACCCAAATAACTCAAATTGGTTGTCCTTGAATGAATAAAAATATGCATGCCAACATGATCACACAATAAGATGGCAAGTAGAATATGTCAAACATGCAAACCACTCTAGTGTCTATCAAGAAATTCTCGATGACAAAATCATGTATATACAAGTATATTGACTTAGGATCCAAGTGATAACACTTGATCATAGGTCATATTCACTGTTTAAGCACGAGTGGGGTTTCCAATTTTACATAATTCATTAATGTGTTCACATCATTTAGAGATGATTTAGCTCAATATGGATGAACTAATCTTGGGTTTGGTCATTGAAGACTTCATGTAGATGTTGTAGAAGTGGATGCTCATTGTTGATGAAGAGCATCTAGAATTGGGATCAATCTTTGTTGTTTCAACACTCCTGTCACCTACATTGGTTAGTCCCACCCAAGGAACAATAAAAATGATATCTATGGGCATGGAGCGAAATGCTCATACGATCATGTCCATTGATGCATTGAGTACCTTTTCCCTTGCTCACCAACGAGGGGGTTTGTGTCTCCTTGAACTAGTCCATAGGATTGGAGTTGATTGCACAAGTTCTTGCCAAGAAATGAATATGAACGAAGTTTGTTGGTGGAGTCACCCCTCAAGAAATCTCTAGTTCTTCTTCTTTTGGACCCACGTCAACTTGAAGGGAATCCTTGGAGTTGAAGTAGCACTTGATGAAGTAGAGCTAGTGGTGGCCTTGGGAACCCACTTGACCATGGCTTGAGGTAGGTCTTCAAATGGGTCAATCTCTTCTTGAAGATTGTCCTAGCCTTTTAACTTGTGGTTTTGTGGCGTAAGATCATCTTGAGCTTGTGTGCCCTTGAAGATAGTAGGATCATACTTCTATTGTTGGGGAACAAATATCGTCTTGGGGTATTGGTCTTCTTCCCAATCAAATCCATTGGCATTAAACTTCCATTCAAAACCAACACCTTGGTTCTTCCGGTGCCATCCTTGCTTGCGTACAATCTCCTCAAATTGTTTGCTTCCGGCAAGACTTTTGTTGACACCTTTCTCTATAAGTCTTTCCAATAAATTGTTTTCTTTCTCAAGTAGAACTTGGATAAGAGGATCATTAGTGGAATCTATAGAGCTACTAGAGGCAACATCTTTAGGATTAGCATTTTAGTATTGCTACTAGATGAAGAACATTTTTGCCTTTGTTAATACTTTGCTTAGAATTAACTTGAGACATAAAGGTAAACAAGAGTAATTGTTTAGAAAGATAATAAGAACTCTTCTTTCAAAGATCGTCATTGATAGCTTCAAGAAACTCATGCTCTTTCTCTAAATTTAGCTTCTCTAAGCATAGCTTCTCATGAGTTCTTAGAAGCTCTCTATTATCTTATTGAGTCGATTCATGAGACAATTTAAGAATGTTTAGTTCTTTATTTAAGCACTCAATCTCCTTCTTAACATCATCAAATAATTCATATTGACTAACATGATTATTAGCAAGTTCACTTTGACTAATATCACTAATTTATCAAAGAGCAAATCATCATCTCCTAGCAATTCATCCTCATCGCTATTTAAGTCAATGTATTCAGGGTGTGATAGCTTGGGGACTTTAGCCATGAAGATACTTCCAATACCTTCATTTGGTGAATCAAATAAATCATAGGAGTTGGAGGATACGAGTGCTAGTCAGACAACACCTTCATATTGACTATAGTTAGACTTGGAGTGGTAACTTCTCTCGGATTGGTTGTGAGAGTCGGAGCCGGAAACCCATTCACCAACATGAGCTTGTTGCCTTCTTCTTGTGCATCTCTTGGTGTACTTGTCCTTCTTCTCCAACTCCTTGCTTCTCCGGGAGGGTCTTCGTTCATATCGATCTTCTCTACTCCTTCTCTCTCTTCGAGGTAACTCATGTGTTGTACTTCTTCTCCTTGTACTTCTTCTCCTTGGTGACTCATCTATCCTTTTGGAAGGGGTTGTGCACTCATTTGAAAAGTGTCCAGGTCTTCCACAATTGTAGCTATTTCAATCATGTCTAGAAGAACGCTTCTCTTCATATCTTGAGTTGGAGCTTCTTTGCATGCATCTATTCTTGTAGAACTTGTTGAATTTATTGACCATGAGGCTTATCTCTTCATTGGTAACAATATTGTCACTAGAAGTTGTGGGAGTATCACTTCTAGCTTTGTAAGCACCGCTTGACTTGTTTTGAAGCTCTTCTTTGTCCTTGAGTGACATTTCATGAGCAACAATCGTACCAATGAGTTATGTGGGATTGAGGTCTTTGTAGCTTGGCATCATTTGGATTAATGTGCACATAGTGTTGTATTTTCCATCCAAGGCTATAAATATCTTCTTGATGATGAATTTGTTGGTCATCTCTTCACTTCCTAAGCCGACAATCTCATTCGTGGTGAGAGCAAGCCTAGAGTACATTTCCGCGACTCCTTCACCATCCTTCATCTTGAACTTGTCAAGTTGACTTTGGAGCACATCCAACTTGGATTCCCTGACGGATTCGGTTCCTTCATGCATATCAACCAAATTATCCCAAATTTCCTTGGCATTATCAATATGACTTATCTTGTTGAATTCTTCGGGGCATAGGCTTGAGCGTTGTATTCCAACATCTTCAATTCTTTCGTGGTCTCTTCACGATCCGGTTCCTTCCCATCTTCAAATAATTCACCTTGCAATCCAACACGAACACCATCCCAAATGACGGGATTATGACCAAAAATATTCATTTTCATTTTATGCTTCCAACTAGCAAAGTTTGTACCATCGAAATATGGACCTCTATGATGGTAATTTCCCTCACTAGACGCCATACTCTCCTAGATTGTGAAACCAATGCAATTAATATCAAAGCTCTGACACCACTTGTAGGATTGAAAGTATGTCTAGAGGGGGGTGATTAGACTACTTGACCAAACTAAACTTAACTTTTTCCCAATTTTATCGGTTGGCAAGTTTTAGCGATTTTACCAAGTTTAGCACACCCTACACATGCATGTCTATGATTATAGCAGAGGAAAGTAAAGACATTAAAAGTGTAATTAAAGGAGGGTAAGGAAGATGAAAACAAATGAAGACACAAAGTTTTTTGGCGTGGTTTCCATAGGTGGTGCTATCATACGTCCATGTTGATGGAGACTTCAACCCACGGAGGGTAACGGCTGCACGATTCCATGGAGGGCTCCACCCACCATCGGTCCACGAAGAAGCAACCTTGTCTATGCCATCATGGCTTACGTCCATGAAGTACTAGCCTCGCTCAGGGTAGATATTCACGAAGCAGATGATCTACTTGCCCTTACAAACTTCTTGGCTAAACTCCACACAATTTGGAGGCTCCCAAGCAACACCTAACCATTCTAGGAGACACCACTGTCCAAAAGGTTATAGATGGTGTATGGATAATGTCCTCAACAGTCAGTCACTCTCTCACCGAATTTAGCTTGGTAGAAGAGGATGATTTGGTGAAAAGCAACTTTGGGAGGCTAGAAATCAAGATTTGTATGGTTGGAATAGAATATCTTGATCTCAACACATGAGTAGGTGGTCCTCTCTCAGAAAATGAATGGTGGAAGTGTGAAAATGTTCTGAGGGCTCTCTCCATGAAAGAGAGGGGGTGGGGTGGTTGATACGTCCATTTTGCATCATGAATTATTATTGATATTTGTGTTATTCTTGTCCATTATTCCCTATTATCATACAATTCTTATGTCCTTTCCCTTTGAATATTCAAGATACATCACTAAGAAACTGCAATTCTGGACCGAGAAATTGAGAAAAGGCAAAAAAATCAACTTGCTCTGAATGACCTGAAATTTCACGGAGATTTTTTCTGCAATATTTAAGAATTATTTGTCTAGACACATACGAAGGGGGGTCACCTGCTGTCCACAAGGCAACAGGGCGCGCCCACCCCCTGGCCGCGCCCTGCTGCCTTGTGGGCCCCCCTGTTGGACCTCTAATGCCCCTCTTCTCCTATATGGCATGCTTTGACCTGGAAAAATCATAAGCAACCTTTCGGGACAAAGCGCCACCGTCTCGAGGTGGAAACCTGGGTAGAGGCCCTTTTTCTCTTCGAAAGAGAGATTTTGCTGGAAGGGGGAAAATCGAAGCCGTCGTCATCACCAACGCTCCCTCCTTCGCGGGAGGACCAATCTTCATCAACATCTTCACCAACACCATCGCATCTCCAAACCTAGTTCATCTCTTGTATTTATTCTTTGTCCCAAAACCTCAGATCGATACATGTGGGTTACTAGTTGTGTTGATTACATACTAGTTGTGTTGATTACATCTTGTAGTTGATGTTTGTTGGAGTATTTGGTGGAATATATTATGGTCGGATCCTTAATCATTATTCTTACACCTCTGATATTGAACATGTTGATGAGGTGTGAGTATTAACTTTTGTTCCTGAGGACATGGGAGAAGTCTTCTTACAAGTAATCATATAAACTTGGTATTCATTCGATATTTTGATGATATATATGTTGTTACTTCTCTTACTGGTGACATGTGAATGTCATCTACATGACACTTCACCATGTTATGGGCCTAAGGGAAGTCATTGTGGAGTAACAAGTAGATGATGGGTTGCGAGAGGGACAGAAGCTTAAATCCTAGTTTATGTGTTACTTCATGAGGGGCTGATTTGGATCCACACGTTTAATGCTTCTTTCGTAGTTGCGGATGCTTGCGTGAGAGGGTAACCACAAGTTGGTTGTTTGTTCAAGTAAGAACAGCACCTTAGCATCGGTCCACCCACATATCAAATTATCAAAGTAGCAAACACGAATCAACTCAATATGATGAATATGACTAGACAAAAATTCACATGTGTCCTTAGGAGCGCTTGCTTTATATAAGAGTACTTTTAGGCATGTCCTTTGCTACAAAAATGATTAGGCTACCTTGTTGCACCTTTGCTACTATTGTTACTGGTCACTCATTTTGAGTTATCCTGCTACAAAACTATCTATCACTGTTACTGACAGCATTTGTAGAGAATACCTTGCTGGAAACCGCTTACCATTTCCTTCTACTCCTCATTGGGTTCGACACTCTTACTTATCGAAAGGACTATGATTGATCCCCTATACTTGTGGGTCATCAAGACTCTTTTCTGGCGCTGTTGCGTGGGAGTGAAGTGCTGAATTTTACTGTTGCTTGTCACTATGAACGGTCACCCTCTGAGTGGCTTGTTCGGGGCATCTTCACCTCAAACGGAAGTTGAGGAAGTTGTTCCTCAACCTACTAAACCTCCTGAAAATATTTATTATGAGATTCCTTCGGGTATGGTAGAGAAACTGTTGGCCAAACCTTATAACTATTCAACTCATCATGATTACCATTTGATATATGTCGATGAGATTTGTGGATTGTTTAACCTTTCAGGTCTACCCGGAGAAAAATTTAAGAACAAAGTTTTCCCTTTATCTTCAGAGGTAAAAGCACTAATGTGGTACATGCTATTAGATGATATTGGACCATGAGACCGGAAACGCTTGAAGCTACAATCTCATCACAAGTCTTATACTATGCGTCTAATTCATCATGATCAGAATTTTCTTTATAATTGATGGCCTCGTGAAGGAGAAAGTATCTCTCAAGCTTGGGGAGCCACACTGGCCCCAATCATGATCTCTCAAGAGAATTGATTATACAAAAGTTTTATGCTCGACTTTCTCATCATGGTCAAACACTCGATTCTTGTGTTGCTCGTTCCTATATGAAGGAGACTATTGAATTAAAATAGGATCTTCTAGAAAGGATTAAATGCAACTCTGAAGATTGGGAACTCGATGAAGGTAAAAAAGTCAGGTATAAAGCTTAATTTTTATTGCGTTAAATGTTTGATGGAAACTGCTTCTTTCCATGAGTTTAGCAATAAATATGGCCTTGACTGTGAGATAGTAGCTACTTTCTGTGAATCTTTAGCTACCTATGTTGATCTTCCCAAGGAGAATTTCTAAGGCTGCAAGTGTGGTTAATAAAAGTTATGTTAGGACACTTAAACCTTCTGAACAAATAAATGTTGAGCCTAATGTTTCCATAGTTAAAGATCTCCTAGTTGATAATATTGATCGACATGTTATTTACCTCTGTGTTGAAGGTGCTAGAATTGCAAAACCTGTTAGAAACAAATGAGATGAACTCGATAAAAATAAACTAGTGGTAGGCACACTTGTCATCTTAGTTAAAATTGGAGGTCGTTGCTATCATGACCTGTGTGATATTGGTGCTAGTATTAGTGCTATACCTTTTACATTATATCAAGAAATTATGCATTATATAGCACCCTGTGAGATTGAAGATATTGATATCACTATTAAACTTGCAAACCGTGATACTATTTCAGCACTTGGGATTGTTATAGATGTTTAAGTCTTGTGTGGGAAAGTCAAGTACCCTAGTGATTTCCTAGTACTCCCTCCGTTTCTTTTTACTCCGCGTATAAGATTTGGTCAAAGTCAAACAACATAAAGGTTGACCAAATTTATATTAAAAATATGGATATATACTATATTAAAATTATATAGTATGAAAATACATCTCGTTGTGCATCTCATAATATTGATTTCATGTTATGAATGTTGATATTTTTTAATATAAGGTTAGTCAAACTTTACAAAGCTTGACTTTGACCAAACCTTATATGCACACTAAAAAGAAACGGAGGGAGTACTTTGTTCAGAACAAGATAATTTTTCCCCATCATATTTGGTAGACCTTTTTTGAATATTGCTAATGCTAAAATTAATTGTGCTACTGAGAAGGTCAGACTGAGCTTTGGTGATATGTATCATGAGTTTAATTTCTCCAAGTTCAGTAAACAACCACATGAAAGAGAATTTCCTAATAAGTATGAAATAATTGGTCTCGCTTCTATTTCTATACCCCTACTGATCCATTAGAACAATATTTGCTAGACCATGAGAATGATATGCATCTGAATGAAATGAATGAAATAGATAGGATATTCTTTGATTAACAACCTATCCTTAAGCACAACCTACTAGTTGATATTTTAGGTGATCCTCTTCCACCCAAGGGAGATCCCATGTTTGAGCTTAAGACTTTACCTGATACTTTGACATATGCTTATCTTGATGAAAAGAAGATATATCTTGTTATTATCAATGCTAACCTTTCAGAGCATGAAAAAAAGAGATTACTTAAAACTTTGAGGAAGCACATGGCTGCTATTGGATATACTCTTGATGATCTCAAGGGCATAAGCAACACTCTTTGTCAGCACAAGATTAATATGGAACCAGATGCTAAATCAGTCATTGATCATCAACACCGTCTCAACCCTAAGATGAAAGAGGTGGTAAGAACTGAAATTCTAAAACTTTTGGAGGCACATATAATTCATCCTATTGATTATAGTAGATGGGCAAGTCTTCTTCATTGTGTTCCTAAGAAAGGTGGTATTACTATTGTTCCAAATTATAAAAATGAACTTATTCCACAAAGCATAGTAACTAGTTATAGCATGGTAATTGATTTCATGAAATTGAATAAAGCTACTAGAAAAGATCATTTCCCTTGCCTTTTATTGATCAAATGTTAGAAAGAATATCTAAGCACACACACTTTTATTTTCTTGATGAATATTCCGGATTGTCTCAAATACCTGTGTCAAAAGAGGACCAAGAGAAAACTACCTTTACTTGCCCTTTTGGAACTTATGCTTATAGGTGCATGCCTTTTGGTCTATGTAACGCACCTCCTACCTTTCAAAGATGTATGGTTGCTATATTATCTAATTTTTGTGAAAAGATTATTGAGGTTTTCATGGATGATTTTTACGTTGAAGGGATTTCTTTTTAATGATCGCTTGATGAACCTTGATCGAGTTTTGCAGAGATGTGAAGAAACCAATCTTGTCTTGAATTGCGAGAACTGCCACCGAGAAGAGCCACTTTATGGTGAATGAAGGCATAGTACTTGGGCATAAAATTTTCTGAACGAGGTATTGAGGTAGATAAGGCCAAAGTTGATGCAATAGAGAAAATGTCATGCCCAAAAGATATCAAAGATATAAGAAGTTTCCTGGGTGGCTGGGTCATGCTAGTTTCTATAGGCATTTCATTAATGATTTCTAGGCCATTAACTAATCTTCTTCAAAAATATGTTCCTTTTGTTTGTTATGATGATTGTGTAGAATCCTTTGAAATACTTAAGAAAGCATTAATTTCTGCACCTATTGTTCAACCACCTCATTGGAACTTACCCTTTGAAATTATGTGTGATGCTAGTGATTTTGTTGTTGGTGATGTTCTAGGGCAAAGAGTACACAAGAAATTAAATGTTATTCATTATGCGAGTAAGACCCTAGATAGTGCCCAAAGAAATTATGCTACTACTGAAAAAGAATTTTTAGCAGTTGTGTTTGCATGTGATAAGTTTAGACCGTACATCATGACTTATATATTTGCGAGTGCAGTGAGAGTATCATGAACGATACTAGGACTTATATATTTTTGAGAAATGAATGCCACCAAGACAATGTAGTTGATCAGACGATCGGGGTGTCCTTTTTGTCCAGACGTGTTGTGTGGCCCATTTTCCAACCTAGAGCAGGCGCATGGTTCAGTTTCAACTTTCAGCTTTTGCTTGACAAAGGATGCGACATAGTACAAAGGACGTGCCATGTTGTTTCAAGTATGAGCCATGGATTTTCTGAAATGATTTTCTTACTAAGCATAGTCTCATATTAATATGCTTTCCTGATTGTTGTTTCAAGTATTAAAAATGTATGTTCAACTCATTTTTTTGTTTATCAGGTTATCAGGCATCTGAGGAAGCAAGACTGGGTATGTTTGGCCACTCAAAACTGGATGAACATGACATCAAAAGAACAATTGATCTTCACAACAACATCATTCTCAACCTTTATTGGTCTATCACAATGTCGTGGCCATGATGAACTGTTGTTGTTACGATGAGATGATTGGAAGTCATGCAAAATCTAGTTCTTACTGTGATGATCCGCAAAGATCAAAATTTTAATATTATTATCTAATTATCTTTCTGGAAAATTTATGTCGTCCTTGCAATGAAATTTTGTTTCTATGAGGACATATTGAAATCATGCAAAATTATGCCATCTTTGCTATGAGCTGCAAAAATCATTTTTTTATTTTAATTATCCAATATTACAAAAGCAGTCCCCATATGTCAAACAATATTTTTATTTGCAAGAAAATATGAGGGATTGGGATGGAAGGGAACATGGGATGTTTGAGGGGATTAGGATGGGAGGGAACGTGAGGGATTTGAGGGGATTGGGAGAAAGGAAGGGGGTCACCAAATCCCCTACAATCCCCAACCTTTTTGAGCTAAAAAAAACCCTTGTGTGCCTTAGAGCATTTGCAACCGCGTCCCCAGAACGCCCTCCCCAGCGCCCTTTTAATCGTCGGCGCTAAATATATCGCCCAATCGCGCCACAGTACGTCGTTCTGCGCCGGATTTGGCCAAAACTAGCTCCGGCGATTGATGGGGATATGTACCTAGGGTAGGGTCATAGGCCTTACCTACATGTCCTACCCAAGGGAACATCATTAAGGACTTAAAGATTTCAAGGATGATTCCGACTGACTCGCCATGGGTCAGTCGGTAGAGCATCCACTCAGAGACTTTCTCCTTCCACTCGATAGAATACTTCCACTCGGAAGAGTAAGAAGCCAGTCGACCGCAAAAGTTCAGGAGTCACTCCAGGGAGGCCAAAGAGCAAACATTCAATTGGTCATCATAAGTATCATTTATTACGTACGTTATCAGTAACACATGCCTTTGTCTTCATTACTCGAACCCTTGGTTCCCTGGGCCTTGATGAGGGGTAGCGCACTCTATATAAGCCACCCCTCCCCTCTGGCACAAGGGTTCGCACCCCCTGTAACACACACTCCACACGACAAGAGCTCATGAGCACTGAGACGTAGGGTTGTTGCCTCCACGAAAGGGGCATGAACTCATACGTCGTGTGTACAAGCCTTCCGTAGCTAGGACTCTGCCCTCTCCTTTCGTACCCCTCACCTCTACTCTTAGGTTCGTTCCCACGACAGTTGACGCCCACCATGGGGCTGGCGTCTAAGCGACTCTTGGCAACTTTGCGATTTTCATTATTTGTCATGCCTTCTAGCGATGATTTGTTCTTGGGCCACGAGATCCGTCTTGGCGCGCTCATCTTCGTTGCTGATGACTCGCTCTCGATGTTGAGGCGCTCCCTATCCATGGGGCAACGCACTTTCGTGCAAGTTCATGCGGTGTTCTCCTTTGGTAGCCATCAACCCCGGTGTCGACTCTTGTCCCTGCTGCTCGTCGCCACAAGCGATCCAGTTGCTCACGACTCTAGCGATGGGTGAAGCACGCGGTGGCCCGCCAAGCATCGTCTCCACAGATTGCTGCAATCGAGCCCGCTGAATCACTTTGCAGCGCGTTCGAGTGGGCATCGGATCAGTCTGATGTCCCTTTCGAGTGCGAGAGCTGCGATCCTGCGGCTGAGGTCTTCATGGCGGGTTCTATGGAGAGCCCGCCTGGGTTCGGTTGCACCAGATGCGAGGCGGGAGAACCGTCGAGTGGACACGCCCGCCAACGTCCTCCAGTTTCCGGTCGACGTCAGCAACAACTGTTTCCAAGTGGACCATAGAACAATGTCGAG
Organism: Hordeum vulgare subsp. vulgare; assembly: GCF_904849725.1. NCBI lineage: Eukaryota > Viridiplantae > Streptophyta > Magnoliopsida > Poales > Poaceae > Hordeum > Hordeum vulgare. The sequence goes on along the minus strand of NC_058522.1, from coordinate 326,236,819 downwards.
GTATTTCGTACTCCGGTTCTAAATGTTGCAGCTGCCGCTAAGATAGGAGATTCCATTCAGCCGTCAAACTCAGAGGCTGGTAGAGGTTTAGAGAAGATTTGTACATTGCTTCAAGCAGTGGAGCAGCAAATCTCAGCGGTATCATAGTCACTCAATAGATTGCACAGTAATTCACCCAGAGCAGATATAGTTCGTTCGGTTTATAGTCCAGGGTCACCTCATCATCGCAGAGGCGGAGGTTACCGAGAGGATCAGTACAGAGATCAGGGGCGAAATCAGTTTGCTCCCCGTTTCCATCATGATGACTGTCGTCGGGTGCGTTCTCCCCTGCGGAGTGGTTCGTATGTGTCGTGATCCTACGATGATAGGCGCCCGTTCGGTGAGGACCGGAGTCCTAGGTTCGATGCGAGGAATGTACTCTCACAGAGGCGGATTGACAGGGGCAGAGCTCACAGAGATGGTTTTGATAGAGATCGTTCGAGTGGAAGCGGCACCGTGGTCTCTAGCCACGAGTGTTTCAGTAGAGCAATTCGATCTACTGATATTCCCCCCAACTTCAGGTTGGTGGCTGAAACATGGCTCGATGATTACCGAGTGTCACTACAGATTGGCAGAGGAAACGACAATGTTGCCATGAAGCATTTGTCTCTGATGTTGGATGGTTCGGACAGGGCTTGGCTGAATCACTTGGCTCCTTCTAGCATCTATTATTGGGAGGATCTCGCCCGAGTGTTCATCAAAACGTTCGAGGGCACGTGCAAACGCCATGCTGGTTTGTCCGAGTTACAGCATTGCGTGCAGAAGCCGAATGACTCGTTGAGAGATTATGTCGAGCGTTGGACCACCCTTCATCACACGGTGGAAAATGTTTCACAGCACCAAGCAGTCTGCGCTTTAAAGGATGGTGTCAGGTACAGGGAACTATATCTGAAGTTTGGTCGCACATGTGACATGTCCATGAACAAGATGATGGAGATTGCCGCCCGGTACGCCAATGGTGAAGAAGAGGACTGCCTCCGTAGCGGTAAGGGAAAAGCAGTCGATAATGATGTTGGTGGCAATTCCAATCGGAAGCAGATGAAGACGACAATTTGATATTGCCCAAACACACTGCTCGTTAGTGCAGGTTGTTGATCCAATAGTTCAAAGAAGATCGATCGAGTGAGAAAACTCCTGAAAAAGAGGATGAGGAAGATAAGGATGATTTCCCAAAAGTCAATGCCACTTTGATGATTTTTGCTGATATAGAGAGCAAAAGTCGATTGAAGGCCATAAACAGAGAGGTCAACATGGCAGTTCTGGCCACCCTGTCATACCTCGAGTGGTCTCAAACCCCCATAACGTTTGATCAGTCGGATCACCCAGCTCACATCGCTACCCCTGGTCAACAAGCTTTGGTGGTAGACTCGGTTGTGGGGGGTGTTCGTCTTCTGGAGGTTTTGATGGATGGAGGGAATGGTTTGAACATTTTGTATGCGGATACCCTTACGGGCATGTGCATCCTGATGTCCCGACTCAGCGAAAGCAATAGGCAGTTCCATGGAGTCATCCCTCGGAAAAAGGCCAGGTTACTCGGACAGATTGCCCTGGATGTGCTATTCGGCACAAACAAGAACTTTTGCAAGGAGAAGCTAACATTCGAAGTTGTGGACTTTCAGAGTGCTTATCACGCCATCCTTGGTCGTCCAGCTTATGCTCGTTTCATGGCCCGCCCATGTTACGTTATCTCAAGATGAAGATGCTAGGGCCCAAGGGCGTCATCACACCCACACGCAATCAACAAAGGGCTGAGGAGTCCTTACAACAAGGCTCCAAGATCGCCGCTCAGCAGATGGTTGTGGTTTAGCTGGAGGAGTACCGGAAGAACACCAATCCTGCCGATCTAATGCGCTCTAAGAAGCCCGCTTCTGAGTCTGTTTTTTAGTCGGCGGGTGAAGTCAAAAAAGTGAACATCCACCCAACGGATCCTAATGCTGCCCCAACCAACATCTCGACGACACTCGGCAAAAAATAGGAAGCCGAGATCATCCAGTTCCTCCATGAGAACTGGGACATCTTTGCATGGAAGCCTGCTGACATGCGGTGTGTGCCTAGGGAACTGGCTGAGCATCGACTAAGAGTGGATCCAAAGGCAAAGCCTATCAAAGAGCATTTGCCTCGGTCCGCAGCCGAGAAACGGAAAGCAATCGACAAAGAGGTGGCTCAACTCTTGGAGGCGAAGTTCATACGCGAGGTTTACCACTCTGAGTGGCTCATAAATGTCATCATGGTCCCGAAGAAAGACAAATCTCTCCGTATGTGTATTGATTTCAAACATATCAATCAGCTTTGCCCAAAAGATAACTTTCCACTCCCCCGCATTGATCAGATCGTTGACTCGACTACAGGATGCGAGCATTTGTCTTTTCTTGATGCATACTCTGGTTACCATCAGATCCGTCTGTTTGGCCCAGATGAAATAAAAACTGCCTTCATCACCCCTTTCGGGTGTTTCTGCTATATCACCATGCCTTTTGGTTTGAAAAATGTTGGCGCCACTTTCATGCGTATGATTCAGAAATGCCTGCTTGAGAAAATCAGTCGGAATGTTGAAGCATATATGGATGATATCACAGTCAAGTCTCGCAAAGGTTCCGACCTTCTAACTGACTTGGCAAAAACATTCGCCAATCTGAGAAAATATGATATCAAGTTGAATCCAGCTAAGTGCACTTTTGGAGTTTGTGGTGGCAAGTTACTCGGTTTCCTCGTTTCCAAACATGGGATCGATGTCAACCCCGAGAGGATTGGCGCCATCATCCGAATGAAAAGCCCCGAGCGTGTGCACGATGTCCAGAAGCTCACAGGCCGCCTGGCAGCGTTGAGTAGGTTTATTTCTCGCCTCGGCGAGAAGGCATTGCCTTTATACCGACTCATGAAGAAGTCTGATGTGTTCGAGTGGACTGATGAGGTAGAAGCCGCATTTGTCGAGCTAAAAGCCCTGCTTTCCACCCCGCCGGTGCTTGCTGCTCCACACAGCAAAGATCCCCTGCTCTTATACATCACAACTGCAAATCAAGTTGTCAGCACAGTTCTAATTGTCGAGCATGAAGTAGAGGGCAAGGCTTACAAAGTTCAACGTCCAGTATACTATATTTCTGAAGTGTTGACCCCTTCAAAGAAAAGGTACCGCCATTATGAGAAGCTCCTCTATGGCATATATTTATCAGCGAAGAAGACGGCACACTACTTTCAAGATCATTCAGTCTTAATCGTCAGCGATGCTCTGTTATCTGAGATCCTCAACAACCGAGATGCGGGTGGTCGAGTGGCCAAATGGGCCATTGAACTCTTATATTTTGATATCAAATTTGAAGCAAAGAAAACAATCAAGTCTCAAGCGCTTGCTGATTTCATGGTCGAGTGGGTAGAACAGCAACAACCGACTCAAATTCACTCGGCACATTGGACCATGTTCTTTGATGGTTCTAAAATGTTGAACGGGTGTGGTGCCGGTGTGGTTTTGGTGTCTCCAAAGGGTCACAAGCTCAACTACATTCTCCACATTCACTTTCATTCCTCCAATAATGAAGCTGAATACGAGGCCCTCCTCTATGGGTTATGTATGGCCATCTCACTCGGCGGTCGGTGCCTGATGGTATATGGTGACTCGGATTTGGTGGTCAATCATGTGATGGAGGAATGGGATGTCAGAAACCCTGGCATGACCGGGTATTACAACACAATAAGAAATATTGAGAAGAAGTTTGAAGGGTTAGAACTCCATCATATTCCCCGAGTGAAGAATCAAACAGCTAACGACCTAGCCAAGATTGGATCCACTCGGAAACCTGTACCCAGCAACGTGTTTCTGGAACACTTACATTCTCCTTCACTACAAGAAGATCCCTTCACTGAAGAGTCCCCAGAAGCGATAATCACTTCCAACATGGCTGAGGTTGATGTTCCAGCAGTTATTGATCTGGTCATGGAGATTCTAGTCATTACGCCCGATTGGACGGTGCCATATATTGCATATATTCTGAGGCAAGAACTCCCAGAAGACGAGGTTGAAGCTTGGCAGATTTTCCACGGATAACGGACGACTTTTCAGAGAAAGTGTGACTGGTGTAGCTCAGTGGTGCATCTCTCCTAAAGAAGGTCGATTGATTCTGGATGAAATCCACTCGGGGACCTATGGTCATCATGCGTCCTCTCGGACAATTGTTGCCAAGCATACCGAGCTAGCTTTTTCTGGCCATGCGCTAATGAAATGGCCAAGGAAATTGTGGATCGTTGCGAAGGATGCTAGTTTTACTCAAATTTGTCACATAAACCTACGTCTACTCTGAAGACTATTCCACTCGTCTGGTTGTTTGTTGTGTGGGGTTTGGATATGGTCGGTCCCCTCCGAACGGGCCAGAGTGGGTTCACTCATTTGCTTGTAGCAGTCAACAAGTTCACCAAGTGGATTGAAGCCAAACCCGTAAAAAAGCTAGATTCGCGCACAGTATTATCACAGACAATGGTTCTAACTTCGAATCGGAAGAATTCACATACTTTTGCTCCGCCCAAGGCACTCGAGTTGATTATGCATCTGTCGCACACCCCCAAACTAATGGTCAAGGTGAGCGAGCAAATGGCCTTATCCTTCAAGGGTTGAAGCCTCGACTCCTACGAGATTTGGAATGCAGCTGGAGCTTGGGTTACTGAACTACCAACAGTTCTGTGGGGCTTGAGGACGACACCCAATCGGTCAACTTGACGCACTCCTTTCTTCTTGGTTTATGGAGCCGAAGATGTTTTACCGATTGGCCTTCTTCACAATTCTCTCCGAGTAGAACTTTATTCAGAGGCAGAAGCTAAACAGGCACGACAGAACAGCATAGACCTTCTGGAAGAAGAGCGTGAACTGGCCCTGATTAGGTCGACAGTTTACCAATAGGATCTATGCCATTTTCATGCAAGACATGTTAGGAGCCAGTCATTTCACGAAGGTGATCTGGTGCTCCGAGTTGATCAGCAACGATCACACAAGCTCGCCCCCGCATGGGAAGGACCTTTCGTCATTAGCAAGGTGTTGAACAATGGAGCCTACCACCTCTTCAATCTCAAGAAGAGAATCAACGGACCACGTGCGTGGAACGCATATTTGTTGCAGAGATTTTACCCTTGACGATCGTGTGATTTGATGTAATAAGAGTGTTCTAAACAATGTTCTTATCAAAGTTATGACTCCCGCAGTGTTTGCCGATTCTGATTGTGCAATCTCAAAATTCAAAAACACTCCGAGTGGCGAGCAATCCTCTCACTCGGGAGCTAAGCTGCAAACCAGATTTCGCCTAAGTTTCAAAAAACACTCCGAGTGGCGAGCAATCCTCACACTCGGGGCTTAGTTGCAAACCATATTTCGCCTAAGTTTCTAAAAACACTCCAAGTGGTGAGCAATCCTCACACTTGGGGGCTTAGCTGCGAATCAGTCACCTAAGTTAAAACATACTCCGATTGGTGAGCAATCCTCTCACTCAAAGACTTAGCTGCGAACCAGATTTCGCCTAAGTTCCTAAAAACACTCCGAGTGTTGAGCAGTCCTCACACTTGGGGGCTTAGCTGTGAATCAGTCGCCTAAGTTAAAACATACTCCAAGTGGTGAGCAATCCTCTCACTCGGAGACTTAGCTGCGAACCATATTTTGCCTAAGTTTCTAAAAACGTTCTGAGTGGTGAGCGGTCCTCACACACGGGGGCTTAGCTGCGAATCAGTCGCCTAAGTTCAAAATACTCTGAGTAGTGAGCAATCCTCTCACTCAAAGACTTAGATGCGAACCAAATTTCTCCTAAGTTTCTAAAAATACTCCGAGTGGTGAGCAATCCTCTCACTCGGAGACTTAGCTGCGAACCAAATTTCGCTTAAGTTTCTAAAAACGTTCCAAGTGGTCAATGATACGTCCATTTTGCATCATGCTTTCATGTTGATATTTATCGCTTTATGGACTGTTATTATACTTTGTGGAACCTTACTTATGCCTTTTCTCTCTTATTTTGCAAGATTCATTTGAAGAGGGAGAATACCGGCATATGGAATTCTGGACTAGAAAAGGAGCAAGTCTGAGTCCTCTATTCTGGGCAACTCCAAATGCCCTGAAAATCAACGTGGATTTTTTTGGAATTTATAAAAAATACTGGGCGAAAGAATTGTCACAGGGGAGCAACCAGGGGCCTGATACGTCTCAAACGTATCTATAATTTTTCATGGTTTCACGCTGTTATCTTGTCTTCTTTGGTTGTTTTATGTACCTTTTATATCTTTTTTTTGGGACTAACTTATTAATTCAGTGCCAAGTGCAAGTTCCTGTTTTTTCCGTGTTTTTGACTCTTTTCAGATCTGACTTTGGAACGGAGTCCAAATGGAAGAAAAACCCCGAAATGATTTTTTCCCGAACGGAAGAAGACCAGGGGGCTTTTGGGCCAAGCCAGGTGGGCTCCAGGGAGCCCACAAGCCCCCACTCCGCCACCAGGGGGAAGTGGCGGTGGGCAGGCTTGTGGCCTCCCTGGCCACACCCTGACCTAGGTCTTTGGCCTATAAATTCCCAAATATTCCGCAAAAAATTAGGGGAGCCTCGAAAATACTTTTCCGCCGCCGCAAGCTTCCGTTTCCCGAGATCTCATCTGGAGACCCTTCCCGGCGCCCTACCAGAGGGGACTTTGGAGTTGGAGGGCTTCTTCATCATCATCATCGCCCCTCCAATGACTCGTGAGTAGTTCACTTCAGACCTATGGGTCCGTAGTTAGAAGCTAGATGGCTTATTCTCTCTCTTGGATCTTCAATACAAAGTTCTCCATGATCTTCATGGAGATCTATCCGATGTAATCTTCTTTGGCGGTGTGTTTGTCGAGATCCCATGAATTGTGGATTTGTGATCAGATTATCTATGATATATATTTGAGTCTTTGCTGATTTCTTATATGCATGATTTGATATCCTTGTAAGTCTCTTCGAGTCTTGGGTTTTGTTTCGCCAACTAGATCTATGATTCTTGCAATGGGAGAAGTGCTTGGTTTTGGGTTCTGCCATGTGGTGACCTTTCCCAGTGACAGTAGGGGCAGCAAGGCACACATCAAGTAGTTTCCATCAAGGGTAAAAATATGGGGTTTTTATCACTGGTTTGAGATTATCCCTCTACATCATGTCATCTTGCTTAAGGCGTTACTCTGTTCTTATGGACTTAATATAGTAGATGCATGCTGGATAGTGGTCGACGTGTGGAGCAATAGTAGTAGATGCAGAAAGTATCGGTCTACTTGTTTCGGACATGATGCATATAGATATAATCATTGCATAGATATCGTCACGACTTTGCGCGGTTCTATCAATTGCTCGACAGTAATTTGTTCACCCACCGTCTACTTGTTTTCATGAGAGAAGCCACTTGTAAACACTACGACCCCCGGGTCTATTCACATCCATTGTTTACACCTCCACTTTTACTTTGCTTTGTTACTTTGTTGCTTTCAGTTCTCACTTGGCAAACAATCTATAAGGGATTGACAACCCCTTCATAGCGTTGGGTGCAAGCTTTTGTGTTTGTGCAGGATCTTGAGATACTTCTCCGCCGGATTGATACCTTGGTTCTCAAACTGAGGGAAATACTTACTGTCGCTGTGCTACATCACCCTTTCCGCTTCGAGGGAACACCAACGCAAGGCTCCAAGGCCACGGGGGAAATCCTTTGCATACTTGCCTAGGAAGTCCCTTAAGGCGTAGCCGCAGCTGAAGGATTCCTGGTGCCGTCGACACAACTATTTCTGGCGCCGTTGCAAGGGATACACATCAAACATCAGAAGTATTTCTGGCGCCGTTGCCGGCGAGGAGAAATCAAGATCTATCCAAGTAGGTCTCACAAACTCTTCTCTTGCATTTACTTTTGTTGCCAGTTGCCTCTCGTTTTCCTCTCCCCAACTTCACATTTGCCGTTTCATTCGCCTTTCGCCTTCGCCGTCTTCTTTTTCATTTGCCGGTTTTCTTGCTTGCTTGTGTGCTTGTTTGGTTGTTGAAGTCATCATGTCTGAAAACACAAAACTTTGAGACTTCTCAAGCACTAATAATAATGATTTTGTTAGTACTCCGATTGCTCCCGCCACTAGTGCGGAATCATATGAAATCAACGCACCTTTGTTGAATCTTGTTATGAAAGAGCAATTCTCTGGCCTTCCTAGTGAAGATGTTGCATCCCATCTCGATACCTTCATTGAGCTTTGTGACATGCAAAAGAAAAGAGATGTGGATAATGACGTGATTAAGTTGAAACCTTTTCCTTTCTCGTTGCGGGATCGCGCAAAAACTTGGTTCTCTTCTTTGCCTAAAAATAGTATCGATTCTTGGGATAAGTGCAAAGATGCTTACATATCCAAGTATTTTCTGCCGGCTAAGATCATCTCCTTACGTAACGATATCATGAATTTCAAGCAACTTGATCATGAACACGTTGCACAATCTTGGGAGAGGATGAAGCTTATGATTAGAAATTGTCCCGCTCATGGCTTGAGTTTGTGGATGATTATACAAATCTTTTACGCTGGCTTGAATTTCGCTTCTCGCAATATCTTGGACTCCACCTCAGGTGGAACCTTCATGGAAATCACGTTAGGAGACCCTACAAAACTCCTAGACAATATCATGACCAACTACTCTCAGTGGCACACTGAAAGGTCGCCTGCTAGCAAAAAGGTGCACGCTATAGAAGAGATTAACTCGCTTAGTGCTAAGATGGACGAGTTGATGAATTTGGTTGCTAGTAGAAACGCTATCGTAGATCCTAATGACATGCCACTATCTTCTTTGATTGAGAGTAGCAACGCTAGTTTGGAAGTGAATTTTGTTGGTAGGAACAATTTTGGCAACAACAATGCTTTTAGAGGAAACTATGTTCCTAGGCCTTTTCCTAGTAACTCCTCTAACAATTATGGCAATTCCTACGGCAACACTTATGGAAATCACAACAAATTACCCTCTGATCTAGAGAGTAATATCAAAGAGTTCATCAACTCTCAAAAGATTTTCAATGCGTCCATAGAGGGAAAACTACTCAAAATAGACGATTTGGCTAAGAGTGTTGATAGGATGTATTGCGATATTGATGCTTTGAAAGTTAGATGCGCTCCTCCCAAGGTCAACTTGGATGAAACTTTGAAAGCTATGCGTATCTCCATGAATGAGAGCAAAGAAAGAACTGCCCAAATTCGCGCTAGACATGAATGGTTTAAAAGGGGGCGTTCTATTGATGCAAATGACGAAGATCTTAAAGTGCTTGGTGTGTCTCCTATTGAATCTTTGTTTTCGCGTGTCAAACCTACTTATGGAGGGGTCGGATATGAATCCACTTTGGTTGAAAAACGCCCCAATGATTCGGAGTCCACCTATCTTGATGATAAAGGTGTGGAGAGTGGAGTAGAAGAAGTCAAAATTTTGGGTAGTAATGAAACTCCCACTTTGGATTTCAAGGAATTCAATTATGATAATTGCTCCTTGTTTGAATGCATTTATTTGATGCAATCCATTGCAAACTCTCCACATGCTTATAGCCAAAGCAAAGCCTTTACCACACATATCGTAGATGTTATGATGAAATCTCTTGAAGAGAAGCTCGAACTAGAAGTCTCTATACCTAGAAAACTTCATGATGAGTGGGAACCTACTATCAAAATCAAGATAAAAAACTATGAGTGCAATGCTTTGTGTGATTTGGGTGCTAGTGGTTCCGCGATTCCAAAGTCTTTATGTGATATTCTTGGTTTTCATGAGATTGAAGAGTGTTCTCTTAATTTGCATCTTGCGGATTCTACTATCAAGAAACCCATGGGGAGGATCGATGATGTTCTTATTGTTGCAAATAAGAACTATGTACCCGTGGATTTCATTGTACTTGACATAGATTGCAATCCTTTATGTCCCATTATTCTTGGTAGACCTTTCCTAAGGACTATTGGTGCTATCATCGATATGAAGGAAGGGAATATTAGATTTCAATTTCCTTTAAAGAAGGGCATGGAGCACTTTCCTAGAAAGAAAATAAGATTGCCTTATGAATCTATGATGAGGGCTACCTATGGTTTGAGCACCAAAGATGACTATACGTGATTCCATCACTTTCGCCTAGCTAAGGGTGTTAAACAAAAGCGCTTGTTGGGAGGCAACCCAACGAATCTATCCTTTTTCTTTCTTTTTTATGTTTTCCAAACTTTCATAATTCTTTTATGATTGTGTTTTTTGTGTTTCTTTTTGCGTTTGTAACAAGCAAAACCGTTATGATTAGTCTTGGGGATGATCGTTTGTTCATGCTGGAAAAGACAGAAACTTTCTGCTCACGAAAAGAATTTTCAGTTTATTTCTGTAAGAGGTTTTGAGTTGATTCTTTTTGCAGCTGATTGCTACGCAAATTCTACAGACTTTCGTAATTTTTCAGAATTTTTGAAGTACCAGAGGTATACGAAATATACAGATTGCTACAGACTGGTCTGCTGTTAACAGATTCTGTTTTTTGTTGTGTTGGTAACTTATTTTGATGAAACTATAGATAGTATCGGGGGGTATTAGCCATGAAAGATTGAAAGTACAGTAATCCAACATCAGCAAAAGTAGAATTTAATTTTGCTACAGTACCTAAGGAAGTGGTGGTTTGCTTTCTTGTACTAATGTTATCATGAGTTTCTGTTTAAGTTTCGTGTTGTGAAGTTTTCAAGTTTTGGGTGAAGTTCTTATGGACAAAGAGATAAAGAGTGGCAAGAGCTCAAGCTTGGGGTTGCCCAAGGGACCCCAAGAGATTCAAGGATGCCGTAAAAGCCTAAGCTTGGGGATGCCCCAGGAAGGCATCCCCTCTCTCGTCTTCAATCCATCGGTAACGTTACTTGGGGCTATATTTTTATTCACCACATGTTATGTGTTTTTGCTTGGAGTGTCTTGTATCATAGGAGTATTTTATTTTTGTTGTGTCACAATCATCCTTGCTGCACACCTAGAGAGAGATACATGCACACACCGTGATTTTGTCGAGCTTCACTTATATCCTTTGGTAGACAATTCAGCTCACATGTGCTTCATTTATATCTTTTGAGCTAGATACTTTTGCTCTACGTGCTTCACTTATATCTTTTAGAGCGCAGCGGTGCGTGGCTTGGTAGTTGATCTATGCTTTGAAAGTAGTCTCACAAGGGGTAGTTATCCAAAGGGATACGAAAACTTCCACCTTCATGTGCATTGAATAGTTAGAGAAGTTTGATTCATCTCGATTAGTTTTGAGTTGTGGTTATGGTAATATTGAAGTCATGCTAGTAAGGTGTTGTGGATCTAGAAATACTTGTGTTGAATTTAGTGATTCCCGTAGCATGCACATATGGTGAACCGCTATGTGATGAAATCTGAGCATGATTAGTATATTGATTGTCATCCTTTGCGTGGCGGTCGGGATCGCGCGATGGTTTATACCTACCAACCCTTCCCCTAGGAGTATGCGTTGAATTCTTTGTTTCGATTACTAATAAAACTTTTGCAACAAGTATATGAGTTCTTCATGACTAACGTTGAGTCCATGGTTTAGATGCACTTTCACCTTCCACCATCACTATCTTCTTAGTGTCGTGCAACTTTCGCCGGTGCACAAAACCCACCATTAGCCTCCCTCAAAACAGCCACTGTACCTACCTATTATGTATTTTTCAAAGTCATTCCGAGATATATTGCCATGCAACTACCACCATGACATGTACCACCACGTCTACTTTGCCTTTGCACGATCGTAAGATAGCTAGCATGATGTTTCCATTGATGTCTATGCCATGCTAGATCATTGCCACGGTACACTATCGAAGGCATTCCATATAGAGTCACCGTTACTCTAAGTTTTGAGTTGAAAGTGTGATAATCATCATTAATGGAGCATTGTCCCATGTGAGGAAATAAAAGAGGCCAAAGAAGCCCACACAAAAAAAGAGGCCAAAGAGCCCACCAAAAAAAAGAGAGAGAAAAGGAGAGAAGGGACAACGCTACCACTTTTTCCACACTTGTGCATACTAAGCACCATGATCTTCATGATTGAGAGTCTCTCGTTTTGTCACCACCATATAGCTAGTGGGAAATTTTCATTATATAACTTGGCTTGTATATTCCAATGATAGGCTTCCTCAAAATTTCCTTAGGTCTTCGTGAGCAAGCAAGTTGGATGCACACCCACTAGTTTTCTTTAAGAGCTTACACATACTCGTAGCTCTAGTGCATCAATTGTATGGCAATCCCTACTCATTCACATTGATATCTATTGATGAGCATCTCCACAGCTCATTGATATGCCTAGTTAATGTGACTATCTTCTCCTTTTTTGTCTTGCAACCTCCACTACATTCCACACCATCTATAGTGCTATAACCATGGCTCACGCTCATGTATTGCGTCAGAGTTGAAAAGGTTTGAGAAAGTAAAGGTGTGAAACAATTATTTGGCCAATATCGGGATTGTGCATGATTTAAATTCGTTGTGCAATGATGATAGAGCATAGCCAGACTATATGCTTTTGTAGGGATAACTTTCTTTTGGCCTTGTTATTTTGAAAGTTCATGATTACTTTGCTAGTTTGCTTGAATTATTATTGTTTCCACGTCAATAGCAAACTATTGTTTTGAATCTAATGGATCTGAACATTCAGGTCACGTAAGAGGAATTACAAAGGACACCTATGCTAGGTAGCATGAAAGCATCAAAAATACATTCTTATCACTTCCCTACTCGAGGACGAGAAGGAGTTAAGCTTGGGGATGCTTGATACGTCTCAAACGTATCTATATTTTTTGATGGTTTCACGCTGTTATCTTGTCTTCTTTGGTTGTTTTATGTACCTTTTATATCTTTTTTTGGGACTAACTTATTAATTCAGTGCCAAGTGCCAGTTCCTGTTTTTTCCGTGTTTTTGACTCTTTTCAGATCTGATATTGGAACGGAGTCCAAACGGAAGAAAAACCCCGAAATGATTTTTTCCCGAACGGAAGAAGACCAGGGGGCTATTGGGCCAAGCCAGGTGGGCTCTAGGGAGCCCACAAGCCCCCACTCTGCCACCAGGGGAGGCGGCGGATGGTAGGCTTGTGGCCTCCCTGGCGGCCCCCTGACCTAGGTCTTTGGCCTATAAATTCCCAAATATTCCGCAAAAAATTAGGGGAGCCTCAAAAATACTTTTCCGCCGCCGCAAGATTCTGTTTCCACGAGTTCTCATCTGGAGACCCTTCCCGGCGCCCTGCCGGAGGGGACTTTGGAGTTGGAGGGCTTCTTCATCATCGTCATCGCCCATCCAATGACTCGTGAGTAGTTCACTTCAGACCTACGGGTCCGTAGTTAGTAGCTAGATGGCTTCTTCTCTCTCTTGGATCTCCAATACAAAGTTCTCCATGATCTTCATGGAGATCTATCCGATGTAATCTTCTTTGGCGGTGTGTTTGTCGAGATCCCATGAATTGTGGATTTGTGATCAGATTATCTATGATATATATTTGAGTCTCTGCTGATTTCTTATATGCATGATTTGATATCCTTGTAAGTCTCTCCGAGTCTTGGGTTTTGTTTGGCCAACTAGATCTATGATTCTTGCAATGGGAGAAGTGCTTGGTTTTGGGTTCTGCCATCTGGTGACCTTTCCCAGTGACAGTAGGGGCAACAAGGCACACATCAAGTAGTTTCCATCAAGGGTAAAAAGATGGGGGTTTTATCATTGGTTTGAGACTATCCCTCTACATCATGTCATCTTGCTTAAGGCGTTACTCTGTTCTTATGGACTTAATACACTAGATGCATGCTGGATAGCGGTCGGCGTGTGGAGTAATAGTAGTAGATGCAGAAAGTATCGGTCTAATTGTTTCGGACATGATGCCTATAGATATAATCATTGCATAGATATCGTCACGACTTTGCGTGGTTCTATCAATTGCTCGACAGTAATTTGTTCACCCACCGTCTACTTGCTTTCATGAGAGAAGCCACTAGTAAACACTACGGCCCCGGGTCTATTCACATCCATCGTTTACACCTCCGCTTTTACTTTGATTTGTTACTTTGTTGCTTTCAGTTCTCACTTGGCAAACAATCTATAAGGGATTGACAACCCCTTCATAGCGTTGGGTGCAAGCTTTTGTGTTTGTGCAGGATCTTGAGATACTCCTCCGCCGGATTGATACCTTGGTTCTCAAACTGAGGGAAATACTTACCGTCGTTGTGCTACATCACCCTTTCCGCTTCGAGGGAACACCAACGCAACGCTCCAAGACCACGGGGGAAATCCTTTGCATACTTGCCTAGGAAGTCCCTTAAGGTGTAGCCGCAGCTGAAGGATTCCTAGTGCCGTCGACACAACTATTTCTGGCGCCGTTGCAAGGGATACACAGCAAACATCTGGGCCCACAAGCCTAGTTGCCGCGGCCTACCCCCCTGGCCGCGGCAACAGGGCTTGTGGGCACCCTGGTGGCCCACTAGCCCCCCTCTTTTGCTATATGAAGGGTTTCGTCCGGAAAAAATCAGGGTGGAGCTTTTTCGTGGATTCTCCGCCGCCACGAGGTGGAACTTGAGCAGATCCAATCTAGAGCTCCGGCAGGACAATCCTGCCGGGGAAACCTCCCTCCGAGAGGGGGAAATTGTCGCCATCGTCATCACCAACATTCCTCTCGTCGGAGGGGAGGCATCTCCATCAACATCTTCATCGACACCATCTCCTCTCCAAACCCTAGTTCATCTCTTGTAACCAATCTCCATCTCGCGACTCCGATTGGTACTTGTAAGGTTGCTAGTAGTGTTGATTACTCTTTGTAGTTGATGCTAATTGGATTACTTGGTGGAAGATTTTATGTTCAGATCCTTGATGCTATTCATTACACCTCTGATCATGATTATGATTATGCTTTGTGAGTAGTTACTTTTGTTCCCGAGGACATGGGATAAGTAATGCTAATAATAGTCATGTGAATTTGGTATTCGTTCGGTATTTTGATACGTTGTATGTTGTCTTTCCTCTAGTGGTGTTATGTGAACGTCCACTACATAACACTTCACCATATTTGGGCCTAGAGGAAGGCATTGGGGAGTAGTAAGTAGATGATGGGTTGCTGGAGTGACAGAAGCTTAAACCCCAGTCTATGTGTTGCTTCGTAAGGGGCTGATTTGGATCCACTAGTTTAATGCTATGGTTAGACGTTGTCTTAATTCTTCTTTCGTAGTTGCGGATGCTTGCGAGAGGGGTTAATCATAAATGGGATGCTTGTCCAAGTAAGGGCAGTACCCAAGCGCCGGTCGACCCACATATCAAACTATCAAAGTAACGAACGCGAATCATATGAACATGATGAAACTAGCATGACAGAAATTCCCGTGTGTCCTCGGGAGCGTTTTTCCTCTTATAAGACTTTGTTCAGGCTTGTCCCTTGCTACAAAAGGGATTGGGCCACTTGCTGCACCGTTGCTACTACTTGTTACTTGTTACTTTTCGCTTTCTATGTTTCACGTCACTACACCATCACTTGTTACCGCTACTTTCAGTGCTTGCAGCTATTACCTTGATGAAAACCATTTATCAGAGCCTTCTCATCCTCGTTGGGTTCGACACTCTTACTTATCAAAAGGACTATGATTGATCCCCTATACTTGTGGGTCATCAGTCAACAGTCCTCACACTCGGGGGCTTAGCTACAAATCAGTCTCCTTAGTTAAAACATACTCCGAGTGGTGAGCAATCCTCTCACTCGGAGACTTGGCTGCGAACCAGATTTTTCCTAAGTTTCTAAAATTAATCCGAGTGGTGAGCAATCCTCTAACTCGAAGCCTTAGTTGCGAACCATATTTCGCCTAAGTTTTTAAAAACACTCCGAGTGGCGAGAATCCTCTCACTCGGAGACTTAGCTCCGAACCAGATTTCGCCTAAGTTTCTAAAAACACTCTGAGTGTTGAGCCGTCCTCAAACTCGAGGGCTTAGCTGCGAATCAGTCGCCTAAGTTAAAGCATACTCTGAGTGGTGGGCAATCTTCTCGCTTGGAGACTTAGCTGAGAACCAGATTTTGCCTAAGTTTCTAAAAATGTTCCGAGTGGTGAGCATTCCTCACACTCTGGGGCTTAATTGTGAATCAGTCGCCTAAGTTAAAACATACTCCGAGTGGTGAGCAATCCTCTCACTTGGAGCCTTAGATGCGAACCGGATTTTCGCTAAATTTCTAAAAACACTCCAAGTGGTGAGCAACCCTCACACTCGGAGGCTTAGCCGCGAACAAGATTTCGCCTAACTGAAATTCCCCCAAGCAATGAAGGTCGGGTTCATTCGGAAACCAAATAAATTCAGTCAAGCAAAAGATTGGAAAGCCAAATGCAGATAAAACTTAAGATCTCCAGCTCAGATCAAAGCTGTCCACATGAACGAAAGTACTCGGGCTTAAGGACCGAACAGAGTTTTAATTGGTTACACCATCTCTCGGCATACCGAGGCAAGCAAAATTTAACTGTAATCAAAGTTTTTCAAGGCACGCGAGGACTCGCAGGCTCGACGAAGGTATCCAAGTCAATCCCGTCAGCAATACGGGTAGCTGCGTCGATGAAGGTCCCCATTGAGTTCTCAAACTGAAGCTTCTTCGTGTTGGCCACTTGGAGCGCCTTCAGCGATTCCTCTTTAGCCTCCTTACAATGGACCCTAACAAGTGAAAGAGCCATGTCGGCTCCACAATGCACAACAGATTTCTTCCAAGCCTGCACTAGATCCGGAATCTGGTTAAGGCGGCTCATCATTGATTCAAGATCGGTCTAAAGAGTGTCTTCTGGCCAAAGCTCCTTGTTAATCCTCTCCACGACAGCTCTCAGTCGGGCAACATATTCTTGAACTTTCCTAAGACGAGCGTTGTTGCGGAACATATTCATGGACACCACATCTCTAACGGGCGACTTGGTAGGGTCCAGATTTGGCTCCAGCTCTTCGATCTCCTTGTTGAAGTCCTGACAAAAGTCTGGGCAAAAGGAAAACGAAAAGTGGGCCACATCTTCATTCAGCAAAATTGGAGGAAATTCACTCGGTGGAAGGAAATTACCTGTGAGCATGTCGAACATCTTCTTGGCGAAGTTGCCCAAGTAGTTTTCCAAGCCGTTCCTTCTTTTGGTCATTTGTTCCAACTTCTTGCTCCAGTCGGCCCGTTCTTGCTTCAGTTTGGTATTCTCCTCCTCCAATTTTCCGATTGCGGAGAGTTTCTTTTTTACAGCCTCGGTTTTCTCCTTAGCATCGGCGAGTGCTTTGTCCTTATCTTCAAGATCCCGCTTCAAGAGGTTCAGATCATTCGTCGTCACCTCCAAATCGAGTTGGAGTTGTTTCTTCTCCTTTTCCAAGTTTGTGTACTTGGTTCCAAGCTCACAACATTTGTGAAATCATCAAACAAGTAATTCAGTCGGCACTAATATTTCTCCACTCAATGAAGAATAATAGTTCAGTCGACTGGATAGCAACCCGCCGCCCCACCCCACACCCCTTCAAAGCGACATATCATGGTTGCTGGAAATTATGTCCATGAAACCCGCAGGATAAATCTTGCTGGTTCGGACCTATCCATTAACTCGACAGACCGAGTGATGAAAGTACTCAAATACAAAAAAGGACCCCGAGTCCAAGTTCTTAAGACTACTCCCCATCGTACACGATCGACAATAGTCTCGGGGACTACACCTAGTGGGTGCACTTAGCGTGCCCCCACTGGATACGACTCCACTCGACCAGGTCCGGCCTGTTCGAGTCAAAAAAGAGATAAAGCAAATATCTGAAACAGTTTCAATCAGACCCCCGTCGATGCAAGCACTCTACGGTGGTCTCGGGGACTACATCCACTGGGTTCACTCAGAGTGCCCCCACTGGACTTATTATCACTCGTGCAGGTCTGCCCTGTCGAGTGTCAACGATTATCGAAAACCAATCAAAGACCCCTGCTGATGTCTCCATCATTCGACAGTGGCCTCGGGGACTACACCCAGTGGGTGCACTAAGCGTCCCCCCACTGGATCAGAAACAAGCATGAATGCGACAAAAGAAAACACCCAGTGGGTGTAAAGTTAAGATGGACAAAATGCAATCGGAAATGAACTTACAATCCCACTTACTCGTATGTTAGCACGAAGCGCCGAGCTAGCATCATATGCGAACTTGCTGGCCTCATACGCCTCTTTGGTTCGCAACATCATCTGCTCGGCCTAGATCATGGCCTCCTTCCCGGCTCCAATTTGGTCTTTTAGAACGTGTTGCTGAGAGAATGCAGTCATTGGAGGAGTCGACACTACAGCTGAAGTCACAAGAGTTACCGGAGGTTGTTCAATCGACGCTGGAGTCACAATAGTCGAAATCGCTCGAGGAATACTCGACAGCGGGATCTCGGGTCCAGTTTTAGCTCGAGACGAGTCTCCAAGTTCCAAAGGCAATTCAGCAGTCAACCAGCATGGTTCTTCATCATCATCCAGATGGATGATGTCAGTAGCTGTCAGTCGATAACATTAGTCAGTCCAATCGACCAATTTTATCCAGAAAACATAACAAAATGAAGATTTGTATACCTCGTCGGGAGGTGACCACATCTGCAGCATCCAAGTCCATGGGATCCTCTTCATATCCAGGAGGTGACGTCACCGAGGTAGAAACTCTAGCAAAGAAAATTCCACTCTTACATCAAGGGCACGAAATTTCACAACGACAAAATAAAGAAGTAAACACTCACGCTGAAGACACTGGCACAACGATCCTCATTCGGGAAGAGCCTTCCGAGGCTTGGGAGCGTCACGTTTGGGCTGTTTTGCAGCCTTCTCTGCAAACTCAGTTGTTGCAGCTCGGTCACGCTGATATCCCTAGTGCTTGACTGTGACATCCTCAACTTTTGCTACAGTGTCGAATGTAATTAAGATGCAGTGATCACACACTAATGACGCCACGTCACCATGATTCTATCGTTGATCTCGTGTTAGTCCAAACTAAGTCAAATTCAGAATTTCAAAATAAGTTAAGTGATAAAAGCTTCGAATGCAAAAATAAAATGGTCAGAGAAGTTATAAATACTCCCTAACGATTAATAGAATTAAATTGGCATTCTTAAAACTTAGTTAGAGTCCTATATATTTAAAATAGAAACAAAAAATAATAAAAAAGTAATTGAAAAAAAGCAATCAAAAAACCCCAATTGGCCCAACACCCACCGGCCTATCCAGGGGGTATAAAGCCCACCCCATGGGAACCCTAACCGGGCGCCATCCTCCCACTCCTCCTGCCGCCGCCACCAGACGAGGGGAACGAACCCCTTGTCAGCCGCACCCCTAGCCACCTACCCGTTGCCCCACCAACCCACAAGGGAACCCGGGGGTTCCCTATCCCTCGCGCTCGCATCTGCCTCCCTCGCAGCGCCTCCCTCCCCACACCCTCATCGCGCCTCTCTCCGTCCCCTCCCGTAGCTCACTCCCTCCCATGGAGCCGCCCCGCTCAAGCGCCCCCACCCAGCGCCCGTTGCTCCTCTCCCCTGAGCCTCCCGCTCGCCCCCCCTTCTCCCTACCTCCCACCGCGCCCCGACACCCCCACCCCATCTCGCCCCCCCCCCCCCCCCACCTCATCACAACCGGTCGGTGTCCCGCTCGTCTCCCCCAGGCCGCCGTCGCCCCTCCTGTCCCCGTCCCCTGTGGCCACCGCGCTCCCCCGGCGCCTCGGGAACCCATCGTCCCCGACTCGCCTCCTCCGGTCCGGCCCCGGCCTTCACCTCGGCCGGGACTCCTCCTCCAACGTCGCCATCACCATCAGGAACTCCTCCTCGCCGCAACCGCGCCGACTCCACGTGCACTCCAGCTACTAAGGGCCTTCCCGTCAACGTCGGTGAGCTCCGGGCCCCGGCCATCCTCTCCTCCTCCCCATCCCGGTTCCGTTCTGGCGATCGCCGCCGCGTTCTGACGTCGTTAGACTCTGGTAGGAGGAGGTGGAGATTGCCTCCTCTCTCTCTCTCTCTCTCTGTTGAGAGTTCCCTGTTAGCACACAGGTTGGAGATGAGAGAAAGAGAGAAAAGAAATAAAATGAAATATGTATTATGAATGTATTATACATACGTATGTATCATGTATGTATGTGTGTATGTATTGGGTATATATGCATGTATGTAAAAAGAATACATTATGTGTATGAATAGGGGTATGTGTGTTTTGTGTGTATGTGGCCAATGCCACTTACGGGTGGGGCCAACACCCCCACTCCCACTGACAGGGAGGCCCCACACACACTTTTAAAATATAAAAATAAAATATATGTTTTTATTAAATAAAATAAGTAAATAAATAATTAGATATATTATTTAATTAATCAGTTAATTAATTAAATAGATAATTAGATAATCTGTTAATTAAGATAATTAATTTATCCTATTAGAGTATGACACGTGGGTCCCTCACTAAAGTAATTTGATTAATTAATATTAAACCTAATTAAAAACTGATTTTATGACACACGGGACCCACTGGTCAATTGACCAGTCAACTGCTGATGTCAGCATGACATCATGCTGATATCATAATTGCATTTAATCAAATTAATTAAATCTCTTTTTAATTCCTAAATATTGAATAAAATTTGAAAAATTAATATAAAATAATCCGTAAGTGAGATCAAAATATTTTCAACATGAAAGTAGATCAACACAACGAGACGAACCGGATACACGGTCCATTCGTGTGTCACGCGTCCCTAGCATAGCAAACGTGGAACTTTTCCATCGTTTTTCATCTGACCGGTAGTAGCTAGAGACTCGGAAAATATCATGAGATATTCTTCCGACCCATCTATGACGGATGTTACTGCGTTAGCTCATGCCTAGTCTGCATATTGCCATGTCATGGTTAGTGTTGCACCTGTTGCTATTATTTATTGTTTATCCCCCCTCTTCTTACCGGTAGACCCCGAGACTGACGCTGCTGTCGGGTACACCTACCCTCCTGACGACCAGCCCTTTTCCGCAGAGCAATAAGGCAAGCAAACCCCCTTGATCATCCCTATAACGCCTATGTCTTTCTCCCTCATGCTTGCATTAGTATTTTGCTACTATTGTAGTTAGCTCCTATATCTGATGCATAGCCTATTTTTTATGAAATGCTACTTTCAGTACTGCACCTTTAAATTGTTTAGTATAGGTGGAGCAGTCTTCCCCTCTGTCCCCGTAGTCGAGTTGCCCCGCTTTGTTTTCAAATCTCGATCCCTGATCGATGAACCAGACCCGGGACAACATTCACACCCCCTTAGTTGTGCGACGCTACAAAGATAATATCGGGTACCGAGGGTGACATCTCGTGAAGTACTCCTGGTGATATCTATGTATTATAGCTAGTCAGTCGTGGTTATCGAGGGTGATTCCTCTTTCACCATTCCCGACAATGCGTCTGTCGTGTAACCCCTCAAATGTGGGACCCCCGAGGGTGATTCCTCTAAGTCCACCTTGACGGATACATCGTTCGGAATACAACGAGGGTGATGCCTCGGATTTCCCCCCATGTTACAACCACACAGTTACTCGACCAAGTTACTGGGATCATTGGTGATTAGTTGTTAGGCGGGTGGATTCCCGCGTGTTTGTGTCGATGGCCTAATTAAAATGATAATGGATTTGTGTATTTGATCTGGGTTGGTTGGAGACCTTTTCGCACTAACCGGCTATGCGGGAAGAATTATGGGTACTCGACGTCGCGGTATCAGCCGAAGCTCTTCAGACTCAGCGATGTAGCGGCGCGCGCCCGAGTGGTCCCGAGATGCATCGCTCTTGTATTAAGGGGTGCTAGGACTGACGTCGGCCGCCCTTGCATCATGCAGGAGCGCGAAGGGCAAGTGGGCCCATGAACCCTTTGTGCTTAGGAGTTAGACCGGTGGGTTGGCCTCTCTGTTGAGTCTTAGGTGGGGCTGCGACGTGTCGATATTCCGAGGCCGGGCATGACCCAGAAAAGTGTGTCCGGCCAGAGTGTTATCGAGCGTGACGGGAAACTTGGTGCACCCCTGTAGGGATGGAAATTAACTATTCGGATAGTCATGTCCACGGTTAGAGGACGACTTGGAGTTGTGCCCTGATCTTATACAACTACAACTGTTACTTAACTGGATTTAGTTGCCCCGGGATTCCGTCCTCGCAGGGAGTGGAGGGAGGATTTGTGGGCGTGACCTCATATTAATATTGCTGCAACAATATGACTATAATATTTGTGTTACCTTGATTTACTCTCGTCTATTGCTACAAGACCCTGAAGATGCTAGTCTTCGATAGGACTAGGCCTTCTCCCTCTTTTCTTGCATTGTTGCAGTCAGTCCACATATAACCCCCTTCTTTGATACTGATGCATACTTAGCATAGTTCTGATATAAGTCTTGCCAGTACTTTGGATGAGTACTCACCGTTGCTTTGCTCCCCCTTTGTCCCCTTGATCCGTTGCTGCGACCAGATGATGGAGCCCAAGAGATGGAGTTTCCTACCGACGCTTGCCACCCCGATGGTGACTTCTTCGTGGAGGCCGCTGAAGACCAGGAGTAGTTTAGGAGGTTCCTAGGCAAGAGGCCTCGCCTCGTTCGATCGTGTTTCTTTTGTGCTAGCCTTCTCTAAGGCACCCCATGTTTATGTTTGTACTCAGATATTGTTGCTTCCGCTGACTCGTGTGCTTGTCGAGCTTCTGTATTCTAGCCCTCGGGGCCCCTGGCTTGTAATATGAAGCTTGTATTATTTTATTTGTGTCTAGAGTTGTGTTGTGATATCTTCCCGTGAGTCCTTGAGTTTGATCGTACGCATTTGCATGTATGATTAGCGTACGATTAAATCGAGGGCGTCACAAGTTGGTATCAGAGCCGACTGCATGTAGGTAGCCCCCTTTCCAACTCCTTGGTCGAAGTTGAGTCTAGTGTTTGAAAAACTTTACTAACACTGGTGTTGTGGCTTACGGGCCCACATCTCAATTGGGTGGTATTAGTATCTTTTACTCCTTTCCTATACTCCAGGCTCTACTCTCTCTTCTCTTTCGGGTTAGATATTTTGCTAACTCTAACTCTAGATCTCGTAAATACTTCCTCCCGGAGAGCCCCGTATTCCAGACGATGGCTTGATTCGTCAGAAGACTCCGATGATACTCTTCGATGTTTCTATCGAGAACTTGTGTCCATCGCTCTTGCGACTTCCCTTCCTCCGTCCACCACTATGGATGACTACATACAAATGTCGTTCATACTTTATTTTCCAATTGCTCTTGTTTTATGAGATGCAACGAATTATGTTATCGGAGATTCGTCCGTCATCAGTGGTCATGGGTTTCGAAAGTTCTTCGAATTACTATTCGATCTTTTGGAATCCCCAATAGCATGTTGCTTTTGACCTTTCTCACCTGCTTGTATTATGATTAAATCCATATGTCTAGCCGCATTCATTAAAATCCTTTGCGATTTTCCTGTGTTCTTATTGATTCTACCTTCGTGTGAATGCACACAATCATCTGTTGATACTCATGAATTATCTTCCGGGTCAGACGTCCTTTCAGATAGAGCTGGATCTCGACAAATCAACCTTGATTGATTGTCCATCTAAATCCATTCAGCTTACTTGTATTTGATCGAAGCATATGATTATGATACAACAACCTGGAAATCCTAATTCCTTTGGTAATTAAGTATCAGTATTTTTCAGATGTTCTATAAACTGATGCATTGCATCCTATCTCCCTCTGATTGAGTACCGATACTCACATCAGGTCCTTTTTGGATTGCCAGATCCATTGCTGGGTTATTATCCGACGACATCCTTTACATTCAATTTTTTTTTTGTGATATTGTTCCCCTGATACATAATGCCATTGGTAAATTGTGTCTTCTCCTTCTGATAAGTTGTATCCTATGCCCTTGTCAGCCATGCTCTTCAAGCATGTGTTAATTACTCTTGGAGTGTATGGAATATGTTCCTAAGATGCCCCGATGGGTTGAACCTATGCCTTCCTAAATCAATATGACTCGAAATTTTTTCATGAGTCTTACTCTTCTAGTGCTTTGCCGAATATCCTTTCAAGCTACAACCTGACCAAACGCGAGGAGTAAATGGCAGGTGATGCATTGATGAAGTGGGAGTCGACCTTGAACTTTGTGTTCATGCCCAAGGAGACGATGTTGATCTTACCATAGAATCTTCTCGTATCATTAATCATTCATTATGTGGTTTAATCTGGTACCTGTGGTTTGGTACTTTGCAACAATGGTTCCGACCATGTTGTCCTACCTTGATTTCTTTCTCAGACGAGTTAAAGTACTTATATTCTTCAGATCAATACATCGGTCCAAGCCTTAATGTTATCTATCTCCGAGTATTGTCCCTTGTAGCTTGAGGATATCACAAAGTTATATAACTTCTTGTGAGCTCCTCATCAACTATGATATTTTCTTTAATTCCAGTTTCCTCGTGTTTGAGTTGTTGGACACGCGAGTACATCGATAACTGATTCGAGTACGCATTGCGATTCAACAATTTATAGTAATCTTCCTTGTTAACGAGTTTGTACTCGATCATGTCATTGCAAGCTATTAAGCTACATCA
Source organism: Hordeum vulgare subsp. vulgare (assembly GCF_904849725.1). Lineage (NCBI taxonomy): Eukaryota > Viridiplantae > Streptophyta > Magnoliopsida > Poales > Poaceae > Hordeum > Hordeum vulgare. The sequence continues at coordinate 326,212,235 of NC_058522.1, read as the reverse complement.
TCATCGTCATGTTGGAGCTCGACCATGCTATCTATACCCTTCATCCCTAGAACACAATTCCAACTGTGCGTTAATCTTGCATCGAGCTTTCCACATCATGTTGGTTGTCCTGAAAGGCCATCTCAATTCTAAGCTAGCAGTCTTAATTGTGTTTCCGGCAACCTGTAGCTTCACCATTCCCTTGCTTGATGTCGTCGCCGATCGATTACATCTTCGTGAAGTTCTCGACAATTGTGTCGTGATCATCATCAACATTCTGAGATCTTCCAGGGCACCGATCGAATGCATGATGAGAGATACCATCCCTCCCCCTCGATGAATAGTATTATCATCGACATCCTTGTTTGCCTTCCCTCCAACACAAACGTGTTCATGTTTTGTGTTGTCCCTTAAGTTCCTTGCTATTCGGCTTATGTTATCTTCTACCTTGGAGTATTGCTATCTTTTATGTCAAGAATGTCGCGAGGATTGCACACATCTTAAGAATTCTTGATATAGTAATACTTCTCCCCATCACCATTCATTTCTTGGTCCCGTGTTGTTTCAAACTGGAATATCAACAAGTGAACTCTGATGTGTGATTCCAATACTTCTGGCAACCCTATTGCCTTGAGGTTAACAACTGATTGTTTCATTCTTAGTGTGTTGGGTGTTGACTCATCATTTTTGACATTGGTTGTGCTACTCCGTCCGTATTTCTGAGTGCACCCTTCGACCTATGTTTAATTGTTGTTGTTCCCTCGAGCATACAAAATTATACCATTTGACTTGACAAATGCTATCTCTTGATATTATAAATTTTGGAAATTCATCCCTGTCAAAATCTTGAGGGATTGTTGTTGAGCCCATCAGCCACACCCTCAACTTCTCCATGTTCCGTGATGAAGCTCTTCAAAGCATTATCCTTATGCCTAGCTCATGAAGAATGTGTTTGGTAGCAGAAATATTTTCCCAAAGTTCAGGTGCACTCTTTCCGCCGTGAATATGTGAAAGTTTTGTTTCGCTTCCCCTTGGGAAATACCAAGTCATTCACGCATGTGCGAAGTGTTATATGTTTTGAAGATTTGTTATCTTCACTTCATATAACTTCTCTTAGCACTCCAAGCCACTAACTGACTTGATCGATGGAAAAGAAGTTCCTTCATAAGAGCTAATCCAGGTTTACGCATGGAACCTTGTTGTCCTCGATGATGGTTCCCAAATGAGAACTCAGTTGCATTTTGCCGTAAGAATTCTATGTGGGCACGAATGTCTTGACATTGTGTTCATATGTCTTAAAGTCGAACTCATGATTCAAGGATTGCTTGTGTACTTCATATCCTAAGACTCCTGCATCATCATCTTTTCTTCTCAGGTATCTTGAGCCTGAGGTATCCTAACACCAATTGGATCTCAATCTCAGGCAGATATGATGGTTGGAACATTTTCCCAATAATTATAACTTTGGTCTTTATGTAACCTGGTACGGTGATGTCTTGTCTGGCACACTGGGCCGAAGGACCTATTGTTATAAATCCCCCCATATGTAAGATTCTCCATCTTCCATGCGGAAACTACATGGCTTATTTTATAAGTTGATTTTGATGAATTCTTTGTGTACCCAAAGTCGAACCCTTATCTGATGACCATGTCGATGCTACCCCGAAGCACGGATGTGGTACTTCAAATTTCAACAGGAACATTGGAAGTGAAATGATAAATTGTTCCTGATCAATTATCCAAACCGTATGGTACGGGTAAACATCATGATTCTTCTTGCCTATTTATCTAAAAGGTTATGTACTTGATGACCTATCATGTATACCATACCCTATTTTTCCTCAGGAATGTTATACTTTAATCCATGTGTGTGTGAACACATTTTTCCTTCCCATTGGTCTGTTTGACCTTTCTTGTGACTTAACTTATCTAAGCAGTGATAATTCCCTGCTTAGGTAAAAATCTCGGTATACAACTCTGTGAGTAAAACCCTGTTACTATTGTGGATAACATTCCGGTAACCGCCGGCGGACGAGAGCCTTCCCTATTGGCCCGCCTCGTTTCAACGAGCAGGAAAATGGTTCTATTCGTCCCCCGCCCTTGGTACCGACATTGTTGCCAACATAACTGACAGGTTATCCTCTGACATGTCTTGCTACCAATACCGTACAAGATGTCACCCCTCTACCTACTCTCGGCCCACATGGTGGACCCATAACCCAAAGTTCCACATGATTGAAACCTGGCTCTCCTATACACCTTTGACTCCAAAGTATTCTCTACACTTGGCTTCGTATGAAATTCGCGAGCCACCATCCAATGGAGCAATCACTCTTCGGCCCATATGATGTACAACATGCTGAAGATCAAATCTGCATTATTCATGATGATCTGAAGGCTGCTCAGTCTCGTTAGAAGAGTGAGTATGACCGTCATCATCAGGATATGGTCTATTAACCCGGCGAAAAGGCCTATCTTCGTGTCACACCAATGAGAGGTGCACATCATTTTGAGATCAACGGCAAGTTAGCTCCTTCTATATTGGTCCTTTCACTGTTCTCGAAAGGCGTGGAAAAGTGGCTTATCAATTGGAACTGCCAGCGAACCTTTCTCAGGTTCATGATGTCTTCCATGTGTCTCAGTTTCGTCGCTGCTTCAAAGATCCTATTCGAGCAGTGGATCATGATATGCTTGAGCTGCAACAAGACCTCACTTATAAGGAGAATTCGGACCGCATTCTCGACCACGCTAAACGTCAGACTCATCGCAAAGTCACCAAGTTCCTTAAAGTGTTGTGGTCAAATCATTCTGAAGATGAAGCCACTTGGGAACACGAGAATCATCTTCGTGATGAATACCCCGAGCTCTTTCCTTCTACCTCTAAATTCTCGGGACGAGAATTATTGTTAGTAGGGGAGAGTTGTGACATCCTCAACTTTTGCTACAGTGTTGAATGTAATTAAGCTGCGGTGATCACACACTAATGACGCCACGTCACCGTGATTTCTATCGTTGATCTCGTGTTAGTCGAAACCGAGTCAAATTCAGAATTTAAAAATAAGTCAATCGATAAAAGCTTCGAATGCAAAAATAAAATGGTTAGAGAAGTTATAAATACTCCCTAACGATTAATAGAATTAAATTCGGCATTCTTAAAACTTAGTTAGAGTCCTATATATTTAAAACAGAAAAAAAGTAATTAAAAAAAGCAATCACAAAACCCCAATTGGCCCAACACCCACCGCCCCATCCAGGGGGTATAAAGCCCACCCCTGGGAACCCTAACCGGGCACCATCCTCCCACTCCTCGTGTCGCCGCCACCAGACGAGGGGAACGAACCCCTCGTCAGCCGCACCCCTCGCCACCTACCCGTCGCCTCACCAACCCGCGAGGGAACCGGGGGGTTCCCTCTCCCTCGCGCTTGCCTCTGCCTCCCTCGCAGCGCCTCCCTCCCCAGACCCCCGTCGCGCCTCTCTCCCTCCCCTCCCGTGGCTCACTCCCTCCCCTAGAGCCGACCCTCTCGAGCGCCCCCACCCAGCGCCCTCGCTCCTCTCCCCCGAGCCTCCCGCTCGGCCCCCCTTCTCCCTGCCTCCCGCCACGCCCCGACGCCCCCACCCCATCTCGCCACCCCCACCTCATCACAACCGGTCGGCGTCCCGCTCGTCTCCCCCAGGCCGCCGTCGCCCCTCCTCTCCCCGTCGCCCCTGGCCACCGCGGTCCCCCCCGATGCCCCGGGATCCCGTCGTCCCTACCTCGCCTCCTCCGGGTCAGATCCGGCCGGCCCCGACCTTCACCTCGGTCGAGACTCCTCCTCCAACCTCGCCACCACCACCGGGAACTCCTCCTCACCGGAACTGCGCTGACTCCCCGTGCACTCCGTCTACTCCGGGCCTTCCCGTCAACGCCGGTGAGCTCCGGGCCCCGGCCATCCTCTCCTCCCTCCCCATCCCGGTTCCGTTCCGGCGATCACTGTCGCGTTCCGACGTCGTTAGACTCCAGTAGGAGGAGGTGGAGATTGCCTCCTCTCTCTTTGTGTTGAGATTTCCGTGTTGGCACACAGGTTGGAGATGAGAGAAAGAGAGAAAAGAAAAAATGAAATATGTATTATGAATGTATTATACGTATGTATGTATCATGTATGTATGTGTGTATGTATTGGGTATATATGCATGTATGTAAAAAGAATACATTATGTGTATGAATAGGGGTATGTGTGTTTTGTGTGTATGTGGCCAATGCCACTTACTGGTGGGGCCAACACCCCCACTCCCACTTACAGGGAGGCCCCACACACACTGTTAAAATATAAAAATAAAATATATGTTTTCATGAAATAAAATAATTAATTAATTAATTAGATATATTATTTAATTAATCGGTTATTTAATTAAATAGATAATTAGATAATCTGTTAATTAAGATAATTAATTTATCCTATTAGAGTATGACACGTGGGTCCCCCACTAAAGTAATCTGATTAATTAATATTAAACCTAATTAAAAACTGAGTCTATGACGCACGGGACCAGCTGATGTCATAATTGCATTTAATCAAATTAATTAAATCTGTTTTTAATTCCTAAATATTAAATAAAACTTTAAAAATTGATATAAAATAATCCGTAAGTCGGATCAAAATATTTTCAACATGAAAGTTGATCAGTAGAACGAGACGAACCCGCATACACGGTCCATTCGTGTGTCGCTCGTCCCTAGCATAGCAAACGTGGAACTTTTCCATCATTTTTCATCTGACCGGTAGTAGCCCGAGACCTGGAGAATATCATCACATATTCTTCTGACCCGTCTGACGGGTGTTACTGCGTTAACTCATGCCTAGTCTGCATATTGCCATGTCATGCTTAGTGTTGCACCTGTTGCTATTATTTACTATTTCTCCCCCTCTTCTTACCGGTAGACCCCGAGACTGATGCTGCTGCCGGGTACACCTACCCTCCTGACGACCAGCCCTTTGCCGCAGAGCAATAAGGCAAGCAAACCCCCTTGATCATCCCTATACCGCCTATGTCTTTCTCCCTCATGATTGCATTAGTATTTTTCTACCGTTGTAGTTAGCTCCTATATCTGATGCATAGCCTATTTTTGATGAACTGCTACTTTCAGTACTGCACCTTTTAACTGTTTAGTATAGGTGGAGCAGTCTTCCCCTCTGACCCCGTAGTCGAGTTGCCCCGCTTTGTTTTCAAATCTCGATCCCTGATCGACGAGCCAGACCCGGCACAACACTCACACCCCCTTAGTTGTGCGACGCTACAAAGATAATACCGGGTACCGAGGGTGACACCTCGTGAAGTACTCCTGATGATATATGTGTATTATAGCTAGTCAGTCGTGGTTATCGGGGGTGATTCCTCTTTCACCATTCCCGACGATGCCTCTGTCATGCAACCCCTCAAGTGTGGGATCCCCCAGGGTGATTCCTCTAAGTCCACCTTGACGGATACATCGTTCGGAATCAAACGAGGGTGATGCCTTGGATTTCCCCCCGATGTTACAACCACACAGTTACTCGACCAAGTTACTGGGATCATTGGTGATTAGTTGTTAGGTGGGTGGATTCCCGCGTGTTTGTGTCGATGGCCTAATTAAAATGATAATGGATTTGGATATTTGATCTGGGTTGGTTGGAGACGTTTTCGCACTAACCGGCTACGCAGGAAGAATTATGGGTACTCGACGTCGCGGTATCAGCCGAAGCTCATCAGACTCAGCGATGTAGCGGCGCGCACCCGAGTGGTCCCGAGATGCATCACTCTTGTATTAAGGGGTGCTAGGACTGATGTCGGCCGCCTTCGCATCATGCAGGAGCGCGAAGGGCAAGTGGGCCCACGAACCCTTTGTGCTTAGGAGTTAGACCGGCGGGGTGGCCTCTCTGTTGAGTCTTAGGTGGGGCTGCGACGTGTCGATATTCCAAGGCCGGGCATGAACCAGAAAAGTGTGTCCGGACAGAGTGTTATCGAGCGTGACGGGAAACTTGGTGCACCCCTACAGGGATGAAAATTAACTATTCGAATAGACGTGTCCACGGTTACAGGACGACTTGGAGTTGTGCCCTGATCTTATACAACTACAACTATTACTTAACTGGATTTAGTTTCCCCGGGATTGCTTCCTCGCAGGGAGTCGAGAGAGGATCTCTGGGCGTGACCTCATACTAATATTGTTGCAATAGTATGACTATAATATTTGTGTTACCTTGCTCTACTCTCGTCTATTGCTGCAAGACCTCAAGATGTTAGTCTTCGATAAGACTAGGCCTTCTCCCTCTTTTCTCGCATTGCTGCAGTCAGTCCACATATAACCCCCTTCTTTGATACTGATGCATACTTAGCATAGTTCTGATATAAGTCTTGCGAGTACTTTGGATGAATACCCACCGTTGCTTTGCTCCCCCTTTGTCCCCTTGATCCCTTGCTGCAACCAGATGATGGAGCCCAGGAGATGGAGTTTCCCTCCGATGTGTGCCACCCCGATGGTGACTTCTTCATGGAGGCCGCCGAAGACGAGGAGTAGTTTAGGAGGTTCCCAGGCAGGAGGCCTCGCCTCGTTCCATCGTGTTTCTTTTGTGCTAGCCTTCTCTAAGGCACCCCATGTTTATGTCTGTACTCAGATATTGTTGCTTCCGCTGACTCGTGTGCTTGTCGAGCTTCTGTATTCTAGCCCTCGGGGCCCCTGACTTGTAATATGAAGCTTGTATTATTTTATTTGTGTCTAAAGTTGTGTTGTGATATCTTCCCGTGAGTCCTTGAGCTTGATCATACGCATTTGCATGTCTGATTAGCATACAATTAAATTGAGGGCTTCACATTGACACCAGGGTCTTGCTTGGGTAGCCTCAAGACTCGGTGCGCAGAGGAGACTGAATCTCTTCTTCACTCTCCTCCGAGTCGTCTTCGCTCCCCTCGCTGTCCTCGGCATAGTCACTTTCTGCGATGCCACCTTCGCTCTCCCCACCGGCATCAAGTTGCTCCCCGTTTGGCACAAGTGAATGCATGTTTGTCCACTCCTACAAGATATAAAAGCAGCAAAGTCAGTCCGCTAGAGATTCAATCACTCGACAAAGATATGAAAGTAACCGGCAAGGAAATAACTCACCATGTTTTGTGGCTTGTTCTCAGCAGAGAAAGGCAAGACCCGTTTGGCTCCAAGCGGATTGTCGCAGGCTCCAGTGATCCCTCTAAGCCACTGAGCCACGGTTTCTTCGGAGACCTCCTTTGGGTGCGACCGAGTGGTATCCTTAGGGCCTGAATAATGCCACATGGCGTGGTCTCTCGCTTGGAGAGATTGGATACGCCGACTGAGAAATGTCTCAAGCAGGTTCATTCCAGTCACCCCGCCACACATCAGATCTACTAACGCATTCACCAGGATTCCTACCTGGACCTTCTCCTCCTCTGACACAGTTAGCCTTCTGGGAGCAACAAGTCGCTCCAAAGTGAAGGGGGGAAGACGAGTCGACATATTTGGGGCTACGACGTCTTTGCAACAGAACTAGGTCGATTGCCAGCCTCAGACAGATTCAGGGAGGGTCATTTGCGGATACACACTCTTACTCCTCTTTTGGATCCCCAAACCAACACAAATTTGGACAACATTGGTTCTACTATCCTTGGGTTTGGCTTTCTTAACCGACTGAGAATGAATGGTGGAGATATGCTTGAACAGTCCCGAATGAGGAGGACAACCCAAGAAACACTCTGTCACGCCCAGATGCGACCCTATCCTCAATTTGGCACGAAGGCCTCGTCAGGGATAGAAGCGCATCTCATCGTGTCGCAAGAATGGATATCGTTACAAGTACATGTACTGAAAAGAAGAGATATATATAAAGAATTGGCTTACATTCGCCACAAGCTACATCAGAGTCACATCAGTACATTACATAATCATCAAGAGTAAGAGCAGGGTCCGACTACGGACGAAAACAAACGAGAAAAGAAGAACGACGTCCATCCTTGCTATCCAAGGCTGCCGGCCTGGAACCCATCCTAGATCGATGAAGAAGAAGAAGAAGAAGCAACTCCAAATGAACAATCAACATGCTCGCGTCAAGTAACCTTTACCTGTACCTGCAACTGGTGTTGTAGTAATCTGTGAGCCACAGGGGACTCAGCAATCTCATTTCCAAAGGTATCAAGATTAGCAAAGCTTAATGGGTGAGGTATGGATAAGTGGTCAGGTTGCAGCAGTGGCTAAGCATATGTTCGGCGGCTAGACTTATGAGTACAAGAAATAAGAGGGAGAAGATCTACGCATAACGGACGTGAACTACTGATGACCAAATGAATGATCCTGAACACCTACCTACGTCATACATAACCCCACCGTGTCCTCGATTGGAGAAAGAACTCACGAAAGAGACAGTCACGGTTACGCACACAGTTGGCACATTTTAATTAAGTTAACTTCGAGTTATCTAGAACCAGTGTTAAACAAAGTTTCCACGTTGCCACATAACTGTGGGCACGGCTTTCCGAAAAGATTTAACCCTGCAGGGGTGCTCCAACTAGTCCATCACAAATTACCACAAGCCGCATAGAAATCCTCAATCACGAAGCTCGCGACCTCGTCGGATTCCTTAGTGGAAAACCTCAACTCTGAGATTACCCAAAGCATCTACGGAATCTCGATGCACAAGATATATCGTCAAGGGTAAAACCAATCCAGCAAGGCCTCCCGACATGTCGACGATCCCGATAGGAGCCGCGTATCTCGTTCTCAGGACACGACGGATAAGCGAAGCGTACGAGTGCCAAACCTCGAGTTTCCTCGCGGTGGCCCCGCACGGCGCTCTGTTTTGGACCAGCACCATCAGCACTGGCCCTCCCTGTATTATGTAGAATTACTCCTCGGGTAGCGCTAACTCCCTATGCATTTCAATTTAATAGAATTATTATGTTGGGAAAATGTAGTACCAATGTTGGGCCTTGCCAGACCAGCTTTAATCTAAAACGAATTATCAAGGGGGTCTCCATAACAACCCCGATCGTGTTGGGAGCGCTCAATTATGGAACATAACACCGGTAGCCGAAACTAAGGGGGCAAAGGTGGAACAAAACACCAGGCTAGAAAGGCCGAGCCTTCCACCTTATACCAAGTATATAGGTGCATTAAATTAAATAGCATTTAATACGGTGATATAACATGGAACCCATGTTTTCACATGGAAGCAATGCACCTGCAACTAGCAACGCTAACACAGGGTTAAGCAAGCGGTAACATAGCCAATCAGTGGTTTGCTAGGTCGAACGGGTTGAAGGTTATCATGGCATTGTTGAGAGGCTGATATTTAACATGTGGTAGGCAACGAGACATAATCGATAGAAGCGGTAAAACTAGCATGGCAATGATAGTAATGGTATCCGGGGAAATGGTCATCTTGCCTAAGATCCCGCTTGGAAGAAGAATGCCTCCATGAAGTAGACGAACCGACGTAGTCGAACGGGTCCTCACATCCGACACGTTTGCGGAACTCTATCGAGACAAAGGAAACCAGAAGCAAGAATCAACACACGAAATTCACCACACAATGCACAACACATATGATGCATGAGCAGCTGAATACATGCAAGTCACGGCATGACAATTCACACAATCAAACACTACACATTAAGTGAAATTCAATATGCAACGAGTTGCATATTGACGAAACTCCACGTTAATTATTTAGTTCTATCCCGATTAGGTACACGACAATATTAAATGTGGTTAACCATGGCAAGAGGTGAAGCGTAATTAAACTACCTATCTAGGCATTTTAAATGAGGTCGGAAATGTCACATAGCATCTCCGAAATGACCTCACATGTTAATTTACAATTCTGTCCAGATCTGAACTAACACATTTAATTAGTTGTTAAACAGCAAAACAAATAGGTTCACGTGATTCTACGCGTCATGGCAAGCAATCTAGACATAAAGAACATCTCCAACGGAGCTACGGTTCAAAAGATACAAGCACCGCAAGATATGATGGCATGAATGCAATATGTGTGAAACGACGGTCACAACTACTTCAAAACATACAACCAGAAAGAGAAAATGAAACTACACAAGATTCTAAGAAAGTTTTATGTAGGACACGATCAAAACGGAGCTACGGTTCAACATCTACGAGCAAAACAAGAAAACACTACAATCTGCCAAAATCAGCCACATAGCATTTTCTACGCCCCACAACTACGAGCTACACAACTCCGATATGCTCAAGCAAGGCATGACACAAAAGAGGGCAAGAAGCACTACAACAAACAACTAACAACAACTATCATGGATGCAAGGAACACTAGGAAAAGAAGTCACAAAATGGCTTCCCACACACTATTTCAGACTTAGTGAAAATTACACTTCATGAAAGTGCAGTTTTTGATCTGAAGCCATATTGACAGCATGAAAACCTATAGCTACAGGACTCCAAATGGCATAAAAATTCACAGCATGCTAGAGAAACACAAGGGCTACAACTAACTCCATTGGAACAACCTCAAAAGAGCTACAAATCAAAAGATGCAAGCAAGACAAGACAGCAACAAAATATAACAGATCTCAGACTTGGAAATATTTCAGGTCCTCAAAATCAGCACTATTTCTAGCAACTTGAGAGCAAGCAAACCACACCTAAACGTGCATTTCTATTGCAACCAAAAATACCAGGGGCTAGAGAAAACATCCAAGATCAACTCTCTAGTTGACAACTCCGTCAAACGAAGCACATAATAAATCCTACGAATTAAACAAAAGGGCATCACGGCAAAATACCACGCGAACTAACTTGCTCAAAAGCTAAAACTAATTGCACCCCGAAAACATATAAAATATGTGGGGTTGCGCAACAAAAATAAACCCACACATAAATGCGAGAAAATAACCTATACACGGGAAAATAAACTACCGGCAATCCCTACACGCAAAAATATCAATGACAGCTCTAAAATACATGGCAAATGGGTCCCTAGAGCATGAACATTTTATCTAGGGCATTCGGGCAAACCGGACATGCGCGAAAAATAAACTACGGGCAAAACATATTAGGATAGCACGTGTTTCTAGGCATACGGCACGCTATACGACGTCAAACAAATGTGCAAGTTGCAAAAACGGATTCTACACGAAAAACATATTTAATACATCGTGATCCGACTAACGGTTCAAAAGATACGCGTGTTTAAATATACAGTTATTTTCCTGAAATTAATTAACTCCGGAGAAAATAACTAAATTCCTACTAGGCCGAACAGGGGGCGCAGCTTAGCTACATGCCGCCTAGGCGAGGAATAGGTGGGCAGGCGGAAAGGGACAGCTCACCTTGGGGAGGCCACTGGGCTGGCCGGAGGGAGGGGCTGCTGGATTGGGCCTGCTAGAGCAGAGGGCAGGCGGACCGACGCATGCCAGCGGGAGGAGGCGAGGTGGGCTGCCGCTGCCTCGGCCTCGAGGAGCTGACAGCTGGGTCGGCTCGGGGCCCAGGTCGAGGAGGGCTCGCTCCTGCCGTTGCTCGCTCGTTCCCGAGCTCGCCAGGACGGGGGTGCACGCTCCCTGGCAGCAGGCCGACGAAGGACGGTGCGAGCACGTCGGGACCAGCCCGAGGGGCTCGATCCCGGCCGGATCCGGGGGAGTTGCACGCGGTGGCTGCCGGATCTGCCGCGGAACGGAGGCAAGCAACGGTTCCAGTGACCAGGGGAGCTGCGGCGGCTCCTGCTGCTCGGGGCCGGTGGCGAATGGCGGCGAGGAAGGCAGAGCTCGGCTCTCTGGCGAGCTGTTGCCGGCGGCGGGGCACGGGGAAGCTTGGGGCGGCGTGGGCAGGTGCTCATGTCGGGTGGCGGCGGCGCGAGGGCAGCCAGGGAGGCGCGAGGGGAGGCCTCGGGCAAGGCGGCGGAGGAGGATGGGCCTCGAGCGGGCCTGGATCGGGCTTGGCGCGCCGGCGGCGCTGGTGCGAGAGAGAGGCTGCGGGAGCTAGGGTTTCGGGGTAGGTGGCGTGCAAAACGAGGCAGAGGAGGGGGCTGTCTAAATTAATGGCATGGGGGCCTATATATAGACAAACACGGGGGGGGGCTAGGTTACCCGAAATCGCGTTCCGGATCCAACCGCGGGGTCAGATTCGAACGATTCCGCAAGCGGGAACAGGTACGCGGTCGTGTAGAGGGGATATCCGGAGACGAGAGGGAGAACGTGCGATGCGGCAACGCATTTTAAAACACCGACACGCGTCCGACGGTAGACCGAATACGGTGCCGCTACGGTTGACCGTTCGGGTACCAGACGAACCCCGATCGCGACGAAATTCGACAGGCGGCCTAACTAAAACAAACTACGACCGCATGCCAAGTTTCACCCCGATCAGAGAAAGTTTTAAACGCACTTTAAAAACAGGGTTTGACGATGCCGCGGGCGCGTGCGAGTGCGGTCAGACTAGGAACGAACAACGACGAGAACCGACAACTAACAACGGATGCAAGTTTTGGAAACTGACGGTAACGGAGATGCCTATGCAATGCTGGTGATGCGCATGATGCGATGATGATGCCACAAAAGAAACAATATACACACGACGAAAACGGAATAGAAGAGGAATCTTCTGGAACATCGGTCTCGGGCTTTCACAACTCTCCTACACTACAAGAGGATCTCGCCCCGAGATTCAAGAATGAAAGGGGGAGAGGATGAGAAAGAACAAGAGGTAAAATTTGGTCGCTTCTTTGACAAACGAGTGAAACCAACTATCTTTGAAGGTTGCAAAGAGATGAGGAATGATATGAGAAAGAAGCAAGAATTCACGGAAAATTTCGGCAGCACTTCGGTAGGAAAATGGGCCAAAAAATTCGACAAGGTGGAAGAAATAGACAATATTCACAACAAACAAGTAAATAAAGCAAGGGAACACCATGATCTTGACAGAACAAGATAATAGACCCAAAAGAGCAACATTACAATGCCTCCGGAACAATAGAATAGGAACTAGCTCATACGGAAGAAGAGAATGAAGAGAGAATGACAACTACTAACTCCAATGAACTTGGCAAGCATCCTTGCAAGAAGAATTGAACGGAGTTGTTGGAAAAACGACAACTAAAAGAACAAGATAGTAGTGGGCTTATGGAAACCTTTTCAAACTAATGAAGTGACAACCAGCCACTAACAGAAACAATGATTGATTGGGAGAAACAAGATATGAGCAATTTCTTACACCAAGAGGATACATTGAGAACTCGGATTAATGACAAGCACCATGATAGCAACAATCCATAGGAAAAGCTTTAGGTGAAATCGAAACGAAGATAGCGCAAAGAAGAAATCATGGGTAGAAAATATCTCATGATCATAGAATTGGTGGGTTTAATTATCTCATTCCTGAAAGAAAATCTCTTCGAGACTCCTACACTAACAAGAATGCTATAATACCACCTCAAAGGATAAAGGAAGAACAATTGCACATATAAATGCAAGAGAAAAGATACTTGAGGTTCTCCAACAAGAATCTAGAAGAACACTTGAGAAAGAATTGATATCATGATGAACCGCCATGAAGGACCTCCGTATGAATGATGCAACGATATAAAGGTAGAAAAGAATAAGATTATGACCTTGCCAAAATTAAGATGAAGCCTCACAAAGAGATACTTAAAAGAACTTGGAACTCCGGAAAAGAAAGATAAGCACCTGAGAAAAGAATCGATATCATGAGCCACTCCGGAAGAAGAATTGAGATTACTATGAACAAGAATAAGAATTATGTTATGCTCAACCCTCATCAAATTAAATTGATGATAAGCAACGGATTTAGCATACAACTTATTCCTCTAGAAATGAATCTTGAAGAGGCAGAGAGATAAGCACCACCTGAGGCAGTCTTGAAGGAAGCACCGGTAAGAATTCACAATTGAATGGGAATACCACGAATTAATGGAGATACAAAAGAAAGAAGAGATCATGAGCCACCTGAGAGAAGAAAAACTTAAACAAGGCACCAGAATAATTGAGAGACGAACGAAGAGCCAACAATTGAGAAGAATTGAGGATGAAAGATGAAAGCTGAGAACGAAGATTCTTCTGAAATGATGGCCTTCGGAGGAACGAGAATTAAAACAACTCAGAGAAGCACCGGATAGCAAGAAAGGGATACTCATGATTGGAACAATTAAGATAATGGCACCACGCTGAAATGATGAATCTTCAAGAGAATGAACCAAGATTCGAGAGGAACACTCCTTCGGTCTTCAAAGCTGAAATGATGAGGATAACACCACCAAGAATTAATGGGACACTCCGGAATTAAGAAGAATGAAATGTTGAGCCAATATGAGAATTAATTCAAATAGATCTTGAAGAAGTAATATGAATGATGGAAATCATACTTACGTCATAGTTGAAAAGAATTAATGATCTCCGGGAAAAGATTAAAAGAGCCAGATAACAAAACCTGTGGGTTATGGGCCCACTCAAAGAAACCACCGTTAGAAAAGATTGCTTAGAAGAGAGATATTGCACCGGTATGAAGAGAACTAGATGAGGTTAGCACCTCGAAATAAATGAAAGAATTGAAAACAAGACTTCCTGAGATAACTTCAGCACTCTCGATAGACTAGAGAGAAATGAATAACAAGATAGGCTGATAAGAATCTCCAACATAGGAAAGAATTACAAGGATGAATATGATATAATGAATACGAACAACTGAATTGAATTCAACGGAAAAGATGACAAGAATGAATAAATATGAACACGAAGCTCCTGAGAATCTTCACCACGAATCACCGGCTACGAAAGGAAGAAGAGATAGCGGAAGCACAATGATGAATGCACTTGGATGAAATCCAATCACCGAAGAAAAAGGGTGAGAGGGCGGGGAAAAACAAAGACGACTTGGGACAGATGAGATGAACTCTGGATGAAATGAGAGAACGATCTTGCAAAATTAGAGAGGATAGACTACACTTGAAGAGAAGCACACCGGTTGAAAAAGAATTGATACGGCGACTCCGGTTGACAAAATTGATAAGACAACTGATTGAGCAACATGATTTGCAATCTCACATAAAAATATGAGAACACCTCTTAGAAAAGATCTCAAATCACCACTTGACATCGAAGCAACACAAATTACCATATTCAGCAAAACAAAGGGATGAGGCTTATGAAACAAGCCAGAACAAACTCATGAGAGAGATTTCCCGAACCTCAATCAAGCGTCTGTAGGAAGACAGACCTATAAGCAACTACTTGAATTCCCACCTAAGAATTCCCGAAATAACTGGTCATGCAATCTGGTACACGGATACAAGGAGTATTTCACACAACTCCTAAACTAACCCGTCACCTGTATCACATCCGTCAACACACAACCAGAATCTCGGACCTTCATCTACAACAGACCCTCGTGATCACGACGATACAAAGTATGGCAGTACTCCCGAACAATCTGCACCAGTACTGGGGACATCGGGGTTATCTCGCCACTACTAGTATTGAAACAATTACGAACATCCTTTGTTCTGAGATACTAAGAAATCTGAATGATAACGATGTGCTCAAGAATCCCCTGGAACTCAACTCCCCTGAAACTTAAAGCAGATAGGAGGCACCAAGACAGAACTCCGTCACATCGGCATCATATAGATTCCAAAAATATCCGCATGATCCTAAAAAAATTTGAGTGAGAAGAGGAGTAGAATTAAATTATTACGTCAAGATTCCTCACCAGAGCATAGAAGAGGAGAAAAAAGAAACATACTCTCCGATATATAACTAGACTCAAAGTAGTTTTTCTCTAGACTCGACTCAGCCAAGTTCGATCAATCAAGGGGGATCCTAGGTCGGTACTGCTCTGATACCAACTTGTCACGCCCAAGATGCGACCCTATCCTCAATTTGGCACGAAGGCATCGTCAGGGATAGAAGCGCATCTCGTCGTGTCGCAAGAATGGATATCGTTACAAGTACACATACTGAAAAGAAGAGATATATATAAAGAATTGGCTTACATTCGCCACAAGCTACATCAGAGTCACATCAGTACATTACATAATCATCAAGAGTAAGAGCAGGGTCCAACTATGGACGAAAACAAACAAGAAAAGAAGAACGACGTCCATCCTTGCTATCCCAGGCTGCCGGCCTGGAACCCATCGTAGATCGATGAAGAAGAAGAAGCAGAAGAAGAAGAAGCAACTCCCAATGAACAATCAACGCGCTCGCGTTAAGTAACCTTTACATGTACCTGCAACTGGTGTTGTAGTAATCTGTGAGCCACAGGGGACTCAGCAATCTCATTTCCAAAGGTATCAAGACTAGCAGAGCTTAATGGGTGAGGTATGGATAAGTGGTCAGGTTGCAGCAGTGGCTAAGCATATGTTCGGTGGCTAGACTTACGAGTACAAGAAATAAGAGGGGTAAGATCTACACATAACGGACGTGAACTACTGATGATCAAATGAATGATCCTGAACACCTCCCTACGTCAGACATAACCCCACCGTGTCCTCGATCGGAGAAAGAACTCACGAAAGAGACAGTCACGGTTACGCACACAGTTGGCATATTTTAATTAAGTTAACTTCGAGTTATCTAGAACCAGTGTTAAACAAAGTTTCCACGTTGCCACATAACCGCGGGCACTGCTTTCCGAAAAGATTTAACCCTGCAGGGGTGCTCCAACTAGTCCATCACAAATTACCACAAGCCGCATAGAAATCCTCAATCACGAAGCTCGCGACCTCGTCGGATTCCTTAGTGGAAAACCTCAACTATGAGATTACCCAAAGCATCACCGGAATCCCGATGCATAAGATATCTCGTCAAAGGTAAAACTAATCCAGCAAGGTCGCCCGGCGTGTCGACGATCCCGATAGGAGCCGCGTATCTCGTTCTCAGGACACGACAGATAAGCGAAGCGTACGAGTGCCAAACCTCGAGTATCCTCCCGGTGGCCCCGCACGGTGCTCTGTTGTGGACCAGCATCATCAGCACTGGCCCTCCCTGTATTATGTAGAATTACTCCTCGGGTAGCGCTAACTCCCTATGCATTTCAATTTAACAGAATTATTATGTTGGGCAAATGTAGTACCGATGTTGGGCCTTGCCAGACCAGCTTTAATCTAAAACGAATTATCAAGGGGGTCCCGTAACAACCCCGATCGTGTTAGGAGCGCTCAATTATGGAACATAACACCGGTAGCCGAAACTAAGGGGGCAAAGGTGGAACAAAACACCAGGCTAGAAAGGCTGAGCCTTCCACCTTTTACCAAGTATATAGGTGCATTAAATTAAATAGCATTTTATATGGTGATATAACAAGGAACCCATGTTTTCACATGGAAGCAATGCACCTGCAACTAGCAACGCTAACACAGGGTTAAGCAAGCGGTAACATAGCCAATCAGTGGTTTGCTAGGTCGAACGGGTTGAAGGTTATCATGGCATTCTTGAGAGGCTGATATTTAACATGTGGTAGGCAACGAGACATAATCGATAGAAGCGCTAAAACTAGCATGGCAATGATAGTAATGGTATCTGGGGAAATGGTCATCTTGCCTAAGATCCCGCTTGGAAGAAGAATGCCTCCGTGAAGTAGACGAACCGACGTAGTCGAACGGGTCCTCACATCCAACACGCTTGCGGAACTCTATCGAGACGAAGGAAACCGGAAGCAAGAATCAACACACGAAATTCACCACAAAATGCACAACACATATGATGCATGAGCAGCTGAATACATGCAAGTCACGGCATGACAATTCACACAATCAAACACTACACATTAAGTGAAGTTCAATATGCAACGAGTTGCATATTGACGAAACTCCACGTTAATTATTTAGTTCTATCCCGATTAGGTACACGACAATATTAAATGTGGTTAACCATGGCAAGAGGTGAAGCGTAATTAAACTACCTATCTAGGCATTTTAAATGAGGTCGGAAATGTCACATAGCATCTCCGAAATGACCTCACATGTTAATTTACAATTCTGTGCAGATCTGAACTAACACATTTAATTAGTTGTTAAACATCAAAACAAATAGGTTCACGTGATTCTACGCGTCATGGCAAGCAATCTAGACATAAAGAACATCTCCAACGGAGTTACGGTTCAAAAGATACAAGCACCGCAAGATATGATGGCATGAATGCAATATGTGTGCAACGACGGTCACGAGTACTTCAAAACATACAACCAGATAGAGAAAATGAAACTACACAAGATTCTAAGCAAGTTTCATGTAGGACACGATCAAAACAAGAAAATACTACAATCTGCCAAAATCAGCCGCATAGCATTTTCTACGCCCCACAACTACGAGCTACACAACTCCGATACGCTCAAGCAAGGCATGACACGAAAGAGGGCAAGAAACACTACAACAAACAACTAACAACAACTAGCATGGCAGCAAGGAACACTAGGAAAAGAAGTCACAAAATGGCTTCTCACTCACTATTTCAGACTTAGTGAAAATTACACTTCATGAAAGTGTAGTTTTCGATCTGAAGCCATATTGACAGCAGAAAAACCTATAGCTACAGGACTCCAAATGGCATAAAAATTTACAGCATGTTAGAGAAACACAAGGGCTACAACTAACTCCATTGGACCAACCTCAAAAGAGCTACAAATCAAAAGATGCAAGCAAGATAAGACAACAACAAAATATAACAGATCTCAGACTTAGAAATATTTCAGCTCCTCAAAATCAGCACTATTTCTAGCAAGTTGAGGGCAAGCAAACCACACCTGAACATGCATTTCTATTGCAACCAAAAATACCAGGGGCTAGAGAAAACATCCAAGATCAACTCTCTAGTTGACAACTCCGTCAAACGAAGCACGGAATAAATCCTACGAATTAAACAAAAGGGCATCACGGCAAAATACCACGCGAACTAACTTGCTCAAACGCTAAAACTAATTGCACAGAAAAATCCCACCCCGAAAACATATAAAATATGTGGGATTGCGCAACAAAAATAAAGCCACACATAAATGCGAGAAAATAACCTATACACGGGAAAATAAACTACCGGCAATCCCTACACGCAAAAATATCAATGACCGCTCTAAAATACATAGCAAATGGGTCCCTAGAGCATGAACATTTTATCTAAGGCAGTCGGTCAAACCGGACACGCGCGAAAAAAAACTACGGGCAAAACATATTAGGACAACACGTGTTTCTAGGCATACGGCACGCTATACGATGTCAAACAAATGTGCAAGTTGCAAAAACGGATTCTACGTGAAATTCTACACGAAAAACATATCTAATACATCGTGATCCGACTAACGGTTCAAAAGATACGCACGTTTAAATATACGGTTATTTTCCTGAAATTAATTAACTCCGGAGAAAATAACTAAATTCCTACTCGGCCGTACAGGGGGCGCAACTTAGCTACATGCCGCCTAGGCGAGGAATAGGTGGGCAGGGGGAAAGGGGAGGCTCACCTTGGGGAGGCCACTGGGCCGGCCGGAGGGAGGGGCTGCCGGCTTGGGCCTGGTAGAGCAGAGGGGGGGCGGACCGAGGCATGCCAGCGGGAGGAGGCGAGGTGGGCTGCCGCTGCCTCGGCCTGGAGGAGCTGCCAGCTGGGCCGGCTCGGGGCCCAGGTCGAGGAGGGATCGCTCCTGCCGTTGCTCGCTCGTTCCCGAGCTCGCCAGGACGGCGGCGCAGGCTCCCTGGCAGCAGGCTGACGAAGGACGGCGCAAGCACGTCGGGACCAGGCCGAGGGGCTCAATCCCGGCCGGATCCGGGGGGGTTGCACGCGGTGGCTGCCGGATCTGCCGCGGATCGGAGGCAAGCAGCAGTTCCAGCGACCAGGGGAGCTGCGGCGGCTCCTGCTGCTCGGGGCCGGTGGCGAACGGCGGCGAGGAAGGCAGAGCTTGGCTCTCCGGCGAGCTGTTGCCGGCGGCGGGGCACGGGGAAGCTTGGGGCGGCGTGGGCAGGTGCTCATGTTGGGTGGCGGCGGCGCGAGGGCAGCGAGGGAGGCACGAGGGAAGGCCTCGGGCAAGGCGGCGGCGGCGGATGGGCCTCGAGCGGGCCTGGATCGGGCCTGGCGGGCGGGCGGCACTAGTGGGAGAGAGAGGCTGCGGGAGCTAGGGTTTCGGGGTAGGTGGCGCACAAAACGAGGCACAGGAGGGGGCTGTCTAAAATAATGGCATGGGGGGCTATATATAGACAAACGGGGGGGCTAGGTTACCCGAAATCGCATTCCGGATCCAACCGCGGGGTCGGATTCGAACAATTCCGCAAGAGGGAACGGGTACGCGGCCGTGTAGAGGGGATATCCGAAGACGAGAGGGAGAACGTGCGGCGCGGCAACGCATTTTAAAACACCGACAAACGTCCGACGGTAGACCGAATACGGTGCCGCTACGGTCGACCGTTCGGGTACCAGACGAACCCCGATCACGACGAAATTCGACAGGCGGCCTAACTAAAACAAATTACGACCGCATGCCAAGTTTCACCCCGATCAGAGAAAGTTTTAAACGCACTTTAAAAACAGGGTTCGACGATGCCGCGGGCGCGTGCGAGTGCGGTCGGACTAGGAAAGAACAACGACGAGAACCGACAACTAACAACGGATGCAAGTTTTGAAAACTGACGGCAACGGAGATGCCGATGCAATGCTGATGATGCACATGATGCGATGATGATGCCACAAAAGAAAAAATATACACACGACGAAAACGGAATAGAAGGGGAATCTTCTGGAACGTCGGTCTCGGGCTGTCACACACTCGCACAACGTTATGAACGCAGCAAGGTGTGCAATAGCATTCGAAGGAAGGTGATGGAGTTGAGCAACAAAAAAGTTCAAGAACCCGCAAATGAATGGGTGGGGAGGCAAAGAAAAACCTCGCTCTACATGGGTGGTGAGGAGGACTCTCTCACCTTCGCGCGGCTCCGGCTCGACTTCCCCCTCCGGTAACCTCCATGATTCTGCAGTTATCAATCCATCGTGGACGAGGTTCAGGATGTCCACATCCTTGATGGTTGACGGGAGGAAATCCCCCTGGATCCATCCTGACGGCACCGCAACTCGAGCGCCCGACGGCTTCTTGGCGCTTCCTCCCTTCTTGGCCCGCTCAAGTTTTCCCGTCTTCTGTTTCATCATTTCAACGGTGGTAGAGACAGATCTAAGCGGAGCTCGAGAGGTAGAGGAGATGGAGAAAAAGAGGAGATTGAGAAGGATCACTGTTCCAACCCTAGCGTCGGCTCGTCTTATAGCCGTCTGAGTGAGTCGATGACCTATGGGCCAACAGATCTGTGTATATCCCGATATTAGAGGAAGCACAATACGTGGCGATAAGGGCGGCGTGATAATCGAGGCATCGGGCTCTCATTTACCCTGGTTGTTGCGTCATCACCGTTCAGCGCGCTTACCAAATTTTCGAATCCCGTAAAATCCGGACCTGACAAAGCGACCCGTCACATCAAAAGATACTGTTGATCACTCACACCAGTTTTTCACTTTCAAATTCACTCGGATATCTTTCAGGACATAATTGATTAGGGTGAATGGCGAATACTTCAATCGATGCCCGTTTGTGCCAAGCCTAGACATGCATTCGGAGTTTGGCATGTTTTGAAAAAATCTGCATCGACCTCTTTCCACTCGAATCCTGATCCATTCGAGGACTAATGATGAGGATATGTACCTAGGGTAGGGCCATAGGCCTGACCTACATGTCCTACCCAAGGGCACACCATTAAGGACTTAAAGATTTCAAGGAATATTTTGAGTGACTCGCCATGGGTCAGTCGGTAGAGCATCCACTCGGAGACTTTCTCCTTCCACTCGACGGAAGACTTCCACTCGGAAGAATAAGAAGCCAGTCGATCACAAAAGTTCAGAAGTCACTTCAGGGAGGCCAAAGAGCACGCATTCGACTGGTCATCATAAGTAACATTTATTACATACGTTATCAGTAACGTACACGTTTGTCTTCATTACTCGAACCCTTGGTTGCCTGGGCCTTGATGAGGGATAGCGCACTTTATATAAGCCACCCCTCCCTTTGACACAAGGGTTCGCACCCCGTGTAACACACACTCCACAAGACAAGAGCTCCTATGCACTGAGATGTAGGGCTGTTACCTCCACGAGAGGGGCATGAACTCATACATCGTTTGTATAAGCTTGTCGTAGCTAGGACTATGCCCTCTCATTTCGTACCCCTCACCTCTACTGTCAGGTTCATTCCCACTTGGGGCTACCGACGCTATTTTTGCATACACAACCCCCATCGCTCAGCCTTTCTCCTCTCTCTTTCTACTAGACCCACCATGTGCATGCAAAAAAGAATCTTTCCCTCCTCTCTTTCCTCATATGACCGACTGAATGACGGTGTGGGTGGAAACCGATCCTTTTCAAGCTTTTTTTCACCGTTTGACCTCGAGGCGGCGCTATTTTGACTCCTGGGAACGCCTAATTGCCACATGCTCTTAGCGGGTGGGTTTCCAAAAATCCGCACCGCCGAGGTCCTTTAAAAAAAAAACGCCAATATTTTAAGTCTCAAGACAGTCGTCAGTGGCAGAGTGCAAGACCTTCTCGCGCTAATGGCGACCACTCCGCTCGCGACCGCCTCTCCCTATCCATTCCCCTCTGCGCTCTCCAAAACCCAAAACCCCACCTCCACCTCCAAGCTCCCTCCTCCGCACTCCCTCACCCTCTCCCTCCTCACCACCCCAGCACCCCTTCTCCTCCCCCGCAGGCAGGGCCGGCGGCAGCGTGACGTCTCGGCGGCGTACGGTGACGGCGACATGGACGACGACTTCGGCGATGCGGGCGACTTCGACCTTGACGGAGACGACGGTGTGGGGGACGACGACGACCTCGATAACGAGCAGGACTACGACGTCGACTACGACCGCCTCCTCGCCCCCGTCAAGCCTCGGCCGCAGCTCTCCGGGGTTGGCGGCGGAGCCGAGGAAGGGGAGGGGGATATCGCCATGGTAGCGGCCCAGAGCTTCGTGTCCACTGGGGAGTCCGCCTCTGACACCGTCGTCGACTACACTGTCGACGAAGATGAGTTCCACAAGATTCGCCTGCTCCACTGCGACTTCTTCATCCGCAAGGTGCCCGACCCTGACCAAGACGTCTACGACTTCCGAGAGGTATCCTAATGATTCCCCTTATCTACTACTACATTTTCCAGTAATTTCCTGCTCTATTTGAAATAGACTATTTCAGCATTCATGTCTGCCAAAATGCGTTTGACCTATGTGACATTTCATCTAACAGACTAACATGTCAATCGTCAGCAATGTTAGGGCAGTTAACAACTACTACTCCCTCTGATCCATGTTAATAATCGCTGATTTAGTACAACTTTGTACTAAATCAGCGACAATATGGATCACGGAGGGAGAAGTATTCTTCAAGCTAACTGTGTGGTGCTTATTCTGCTCAATGTGGTATTGTGTGCAACAGATGTATGTCACACCGCCTGACACCGACATCTACTCCATTCCAAGGGTTCTTGCCCCGATGCCACAAAAGGTGCACATATCTTGCTATTTCTTATTTTTGGTGAATGTAAAATGCATTAAGCTATTAATTGTTGATTTTCTCTTTGAAATTCAGTACGTGAGGTGCGCGAAAAAAAACTTTGGCCGCTACCATGTAAGTGAGCCACCGGTTGAGCATCTGCGTGATCCCCTGTACAAGACAGAGAGGGAGATTATGAAGGTATGTATGAGAACGTTATCTACTCTGCTAGTTTGTTGCGCCATTCCGTTGTGTTTCTTCTATTGTAAACCAAATGAACTTGCCGAATGTGGCTTGAGAGTTAAGTATTTAACAGACATAAAGGTTCTGAAGTTCTCTCCAGGGTTTTTGCTAGGGATGCAAGCGATGGCCCGCTTGTCCTGCTCACCATGCCATTCAGTGTACTAATGGCCTCAACATTTGTACTAGAGTGTACTAATATGCGGAGTGCGCTGCTTGCATCCTTAATTTTTGTCACTCGATTTGTAGTAGGAATGTATTATAGTTGCTTGGTGAGACATGTCCTTGCCGATGGTAGTTTTGACTTGTGAGGTGAAATTAATCTTGATATGCATATCAAAGCTTCAGTTCACATGAAGTTAGCAGTGAAACTCCTGATAATATCCCGCGTGGCAGATTGTACACTTGATTTTATTGGTCCTTTACGGGATGCGCAGTGCATTGTTTATTGACCTCACAGTGCAAATTACCGTAGGTGCTAAAACAGGAAATCAGCAAATACGTACAGTTACTTAGTTACCGTTGCTTAAGATATACGGCTACATCAGTGGGTTTTCTGTTAGCCGAGCTTTAACTCGATTTCCACCCCAAGATTTGGGACACTTAACTGTTCTAACTGCATCTTATGATTTGCTGCTTTCACCTTAGTTCTGCTCACCTGACATGCTAGCTTATTGTTAATACTTCTTCTGTTCACTTTTATAAGGAGCTGTAGACATTTCAGACAGCGTGCAAAACAGTTCAATTTTTCAATTTCAGTTATCTGAAAGGACTTATAAAAGTGAATGGAGGGAGTAAATATTTTTTTCGAGGATATGATATAGTATTAAGTACATATGCATCTAGCTTCATGATCTTATTAAGTATATGTATTTCATTTTTGTTACTTCTGCTGTAGGTTTTCCTAACAAAACACTACAGAAACAGGCGGTTCAGCGATACAGATTTTTTCCTTGATTTTGAGGAGATTTATGTCATTGACTCGAAAACAAGGTCAATCACAAGAGCAAAAGTAGTGGTAAGATAATTGAAATCTAAATTCTTGCAGGACATGAAAACAATAGTTGCTTTTCTGTATTTAAGTAATCATGTACATCTTTCGCAAAAAGTAATCATGTACTCCCTCCGTCCCAAAATAAGTATCGCTGCTTTAGTATAAAATTTATACTAACTTAGTACTAAATTTACTTCACTTATTTTGGGGCGGAGGGAGTATATCTTTCGCAAAAAGTAATCATGTATATCTTCCGCAAAAAGTAATCATGTACTCCCTCTGTAAACTAATATAAGAGCATTTAGATATTTTAGTGATCTAAACGCCCTTATATTAGTTTACGGAGGGAGTATATGGAATCTACCATAATGTATGTTATACTGTACTAGTTACTCTAGTTTCTCATCTAATCTAAATAGCTGAGCCATCTCACCTATGTGCCTGAAAGATAAGTTTTCAGTAGTCATTGTTCATTTGTTCTGTTTGTTTACTAGTGATGATGCTGGATTCTTATCAAATACTCCCTCTGTAAACTTTTATAAGATTTTTTAGATCACATAAGATCGTTTAGATGACTACTTTAATGATTGTTAATGATCTAAACGATCTTATAGAAGTTTACAGAGGGATTATATCAATGTCAAATGGTAGAATTTCTTCTGGATATTACCTGTTATTTGTCACGCAATGTCAATCATATTAGTCTGGGTCCATATTATTGGATTCTAATGTAAATATTAGTATTATCTGAATTTACTACAGTTCAAGTGTCTTCACAATCAAAATTTATGGTCGGCCACTGAGATTCTTAATCCTTTCATTGATCATTTAACGAATATCCATAACCCATAGTTATCAAATTAATAAACAAATAAAAACTATTAGCAGTCTGATCATGTCAAGAAATTATGGTAGGTGAATTGCAAACTTCTCTAACACCAAAAACTTGTTTTTAAGTGATTTTGTTTTTTTGTGAAGTACGTACTAATTTCGGTGTACTGTCTGACAGGTGAATGTCCCTGAAGGAAAAAGGAGAGATAGGAGAAATGACCTGCTACTCATACGGGACGGAGGGGAGTCTTTCAGAATAACTGACAAGGTAGTTTGCTTGCTTCACAATTATTCTCTTCTTAGTACCAAGCTTGTAAAGCTAATTTCGGTCATTGGTATATCACAGTCTCAAAGAGACGATGCCACCACTATCATCCAAAGAGAAGAGTGGACGAAATCGAGACAGGACGTGGAGAAGCATTTCCGGAAGCTCAGGGATTTTGACTACTCGAATTGGTTCTGAAGAAACTGAGGTCGAACTTCGTTTATGCAGGAAGCTTGTGCCTAGAGTTAGTAACCGTGGTGGTCAAGTGAGAACTGTCATGTTTGAAGCAGATATGGTATCCGTAGCATCGTAGCAAGTAGATCTAGATGCATGGATCTGAGCAGTATATCGGTACTAAAAGTCAGAGTAACTAAATTGTATTTTTATCACGTAGATCATTACCAGTAAAAAAAAAATGAGGGGTGTTCCGAGAATCGAACTCGGGACCTCTCGCACCCGAAGCGAGAATCATACCACTAGACCAAACACCCTGATTGGTTTCCTGTCGTACAGAGTATGTAAAATCTTAAACAAGTTTTTTTCCCAGGAAAATCATATTGCGCATTTTGGATTTTTTTGACAATATGCGCATTTTGGATGCTAAAAAAATGTACCCACAATTCTCCTCGAACCTCTTTGCTTTTTCCGGATTCTGCAAACTGATTCACAATAGAAGTTTAAAAGACAATTGAATAGGTTCAATTCTATGTCTTCCTAAAAGAAAAAAAGAAGTTGGTGAGATTCACCTTTCTACTGAAAGACATGTAGAAGCACTTAGAGAAAGGGGTTGCTACGCGTCGCGAGTCGTTAGACGTGGCACAGTCTAGCGGCTGAACGTAACAGAGAGCTTGTTGCGAAAACATTAACAATAAAAATTATGTTGCGAATTTTCTTGCAACATAGGTTATGTTGCATGATTTTTTTGACAACTAAGGTTGTGTTGTGGGATTATTTTTATAACGGCGTTCTTGTTGCAGATTTTTTTTATTTTTTTCGCAACAGAGGTTTATTGCATTTTTTTCTAACATAACTAATGTTGTAAAAGTTTTTTTAAATTGTCGTAAAAAATAACAAACATGCATAAACGTGACTACGGAAGCGTGGATCAAGGACGATCCAACGGTTACGCGGATGGCAGAACAGTCTGTGTAATCAGCCGACGGAGCACTAAAGTTTTCCTTAGAGAAACAATTTAGTGGTTAAAAGGAAAGTTGCTCTTTGTTGGAGGATTTTATTTTTGAAATAAGAGCAAAATATTTGCCTCATTGATTAATTAAGCAGAAGAAAATTGTTCAATTAATTAATGAAAAATCAGATGAAAACCGATATAAACCAATCACATGGGGACTACTCACACAATATGCAACCCCATAAGCGCATGATCAGCCCGATAACCCAAAACGTAACAATCACCAACCCCCACACAACTACATCGGAAAGAAACATCTAACGAGAGTATTTCGGCCGAAGACCACGAGCACCATCGAGACCACGGAGACAAGCCACCCTAAGGACAACTAAAAGACTCATGACCATCCATCAAGCAGTTGCGGACGCCTTTCCTGTGACGCACCACTTCTTTCTTTGTTTCCTAAGAGCCTCCTCCACAACCACCTTGTCAGATCCAGGGCTAGCCGCGTCTAAACATTTGCGCAAGCTGTGAATATGTATCTTCAAGAGAATCTCATCGACCTTGTCACGCACAGATATCACGTGCCCAACGGTCACATGTGAGTTGGTGACCGCAACGTCAGAACCTCCACGGTCCACAAAGGCGAGTGACTGGCTGGGCTCCAAAGGGTCCCAAACCAACAAACCGACCGCCTCAACATCATCAGCCACAAAAACCACTGAGATGACAACATCGCCCACAAGAACCCTGACACAATTTACTCATGCACCTACACTTGCTCACATGACACAGGTGAAACATGCCCCTCACACGAGGTCACTAATGAGTCCACCTCGAAATGCTTCATAGACAAAGGCAATACAGGGCTCAAACATAGCGTCTATATGTCGGGCATGATCTGCTGAACCAGAGCCTCGAGCACGACGATGGGCTCCCCCTCAGTTGTAGGCAACATAGGAGACAAGGTCGACAGTGAATCACTGGCGATGCATTGTCCCCAACACGAGGAGAGAAATACCCATATCACTCTTGGATGGCTTCCTCCGTGGAGGCAACACCGACCACATTAGGAGGGCATGACGCCAGAGTGGTCGACAACATAGCTGACCCAAAGGAGAGACTGCCCAGAGCAGCCTATGCCCTCTCCAGAAAGCTCTCAACCCATGTCATCCAACCCTGCAGCTGCGCGATCCGATCAGCGAGAGCAGACTACACATCAGGATGGGTTGCCGAGCCACCGGTAGCACAGACGACAGAGTCCCAAGACCCATGACGAAACGCCTTGGATGGTAGCACAGATTTAATTGGACCCTCACATGAAGCTGGAGCAGGACGATGCATGATATCCAGAATTGGATGCACGATAAGTCATGACATCGAGCTTAAAGGATGCCATGGATGGCGATATCCACGCGCATGGTGACCGTCTCCAAGCAACGGGAGCAATGAAATAGATCTCAACACTCAGTCGCTATGTGCCCACGAATGAGGCATCTGCAACACCGGTCATGCATCCAAGAAGGTATGGGACGAGAAGCCATTGTCGGGGATGGCAACATTGGGCTACGCGGAGTAAGCGGGAGCAACACGTCTTTCCACCCCCCGCACGCCTCTCGGACACATCCCACACCCGGCAGAGCGGCGGTCTGATACGTCCATATTGCATCATGCTTTTATGTTGATATTTATCGCTTTGTGGGCTGTTATTACACTTCACGGTACAATACTTATGCCTTTTCTCTCTTATTTTATAAGGTTTACATGAAGAGGGAGAATGCCGGCAGCTGGAATTCTGGTCTAAAAATGGAGCAAGTTTGAGATACCTATTCTGCGAACTCCAAAAGCCGTGAAAATCAACGAGGAATTATTTTGGATTTTATAAAAAATACTGGGCGGAAGAAGTACCAGAGGGGAGCCACCAGGAGGCCACAAGCCTGCCAGGCGCGGCCTACCCCCTGGCCGCGCCTAGGTGGCTTGTGGGCCCCCTGTTGCCCCTCTAGCTCCTATTTTTTTGCTATAAGGAGGGTTTCGTTCCAGAAAAAATCAGGAGGAGGCTTTCGGGAGGAATCGCCGCCGCCACGAGGTGGAACTTGAGAAGAACCAATCTAGAGCTCCGGTAGGGCCGTCCTGCCGGGGAAACTTCCCTCCCGGAGGGGGAAATCGTCGCCATCGTCATCACCAACACTCCTCTCATCGGAGGGGACTCATCACCATCAACATCTTTATCAACACCATCTCATCTCCAAACCCTAGTTCATCTCTTGTCACCAATCTCCGTATCGCGACTCCGATTGGTACTTGTAAGGTTGCTAGTAGTGTTAATTACTCTTTGTAGTTGATGCTAGTTGGATTACTCGGTGGAAGATTATATGTTCCGATCCTTGATGCTATTCAATACCTCTCTGGTCATGAACATAATTATGCTTTGTGAGTAGTCACTTTTGTTCCTGAGGACATGGGATAAGTCTTGCTATAAGTAGTCATGTGAATTTGGTATTCGTTCGATATTTTGATGCGATGTATGTTGTCTTTCCTCTAGTGGTGTTATGTGAACGTCGACTACATGACACTTCACCATTATTTGGGCCTATAGGAAGGCATTGGGAAGTAATAAGTAGATGATGGGTTGCTAGAGTGACACAAGCTTAAACCCTAGTTTATGCGTTGCTTCATAAGGGGCTGATTTGGATCCACTAGTTTAATGCTATGGTTAGACTTTGTCTTAATTCTTCTTTCGTAGTTGCAGATGCTTGCGAGAGGGGTTAATCATAAGTGGGATGTTTGTCCAAGTAAGCGTAGCACCCAAGCACCGGTCCACCCACATACCAAAATATCAAAGTAGCGAACGCGAATCATATGAACCTGATGAAAACTAGCTTGACATAAATTCCCATGTGTCCTCGGGAGTGCTTTACCTCTTATAAGAGTTTGTCCAGGCCTGTCCCTTGCTACAAAAGGGATTGGGCCATCTTGCTGCACCTTTGTTACTATTGTTACTTGCTACTTGCTATGAATCATCTTATCTCACAGCTATCTGTTACCGATAATTTCAGTGCTCGCACAGAATACCTTGCTGAAAACCACTTGTCAGTTCCTTCTGCTCCTTGTTGGGTTCGACACTCTTACTTATCGAAAGGACTACGATAGATCCCCTACACTTGTGGGTCATCAAGACTCTTTTCTCGCGCCGTTTCCGGGGAGTGGAGGGCCTTTGGTAAGTGGAATTTGGTAAGGAAACATCTATATAGTGTGCTGAAATTTATTGTCACTTGTCACTATGGAAACTAATCCTTTGAGGAGCTTGTTCGGGGTATCTTAACCTCGAACGAAAGCACAAGGAGTTTCTCCTCAACCTGCTGCACCTGCTGAAAATATTTGTTATGAAATTCCTTCGGGTATGCTAGAGAAACTGTTGGCTAATCCTTTTACAGGAGATGGAACATCACATCCCGACTTGCATGTAATCTATGTAGATGAAGTTTGTGGTTTATTTAAGCTTGCACGTTTTCCCGAGGATGAGGTCAAGAAGAATGTCTTTCCCTTATCTTTGAGGGATAAAGCATAGACATGGTATAGGCTATGTGATGATACTGGACCATGGAACTACAACCGATTGAAATTGGAATTTCATCAAAAGTTTTATCCTATGCATTTGGTACATCGTGATCGGAATTATATCTATAACTTTTGGCCTCGTGATAGAGAAAGTATCGCGCAAGCTTGGGGGAGGCTTAA
Source organism: Hordeum vulgare subsp. vulgare (assembly GCF_904849725.1). Taxonomy (NCBI): domain Eukaryota; kingdom Viridiplantae; phylum Streptophyta; class Magnoliopsida; order Poales; family Poaceae; genus Hordeum; species Hordeum vulgare. The sequence continues at coordinate 326,181,556 of NC_058522.1, read as the reverse complement.
GTCAATGTTATATTCATGCCCCAACCATGAGCTCTCGAGAGAAATTATTATTCAGAACTTTTATGCTCGGCTTTCTCATGATAATCGCACCATGCTTGACACTTCTTGTACCGGTTCTTTTATGAAGAGAGATATTGACTTCAAACGGAATTTATTGGAAAGAATGAGACGCAACTCTGAATATTGGGAGTTTGATGAAGGTAAGGAGTCAGGTATGAATCTTAAGTTCGATTGCGTTAAATCCTTTGTTGAAACAAATACTTTTTGTGATTTTAGCGCTAAACATGGACTTGACTCTGAGATAGTAGCTTCATTATGTGAATCATTTGCTGCTCATATTAATCTCCCTAAAGAGAAGTGGTTTAAATATCATCATCCCTTAGAAGTCAATGTAGTTAAACCCAACCCAGTTGAAGAGAAAGTCATTGCTTATAATGATCCTATTGTTCCTAGTGCTTACATTGAGAAACCACCTTTCCCTATTAGAATAAAGGATCGTTCTAAAGCTTCAACTCTGATACGTAGGGGCTACATTAGAACACCTACACCCCCTGAGCAAATTAGAGTTGAACCTAGCATTGCTATTATCAAAGATCTCCTGTCCGACAGTGTTGATGGCCATGATATTCACTTCTGTGAAGATGCTGCTAGAATTGCTAAACCTCATGCTAGAGACAAACATAGGCCTGTTGTTGGCACGCCTGTTGTTTCTGTTAAGATAGGAGATCATTGTTATCATGGTTTATGTGACATGGGTGCTAGTGTTAGTGCAATACCTCAATCTTTATATGATGAAATTAAAGACGAGATTGCACCTGTCGAGATGGAACCTATTGATGTCACTATTCAGCTTGCCAATAGAGATACTATCTACCCTTTGGGAATTGTTAGAGATGTTGAAGTCTTGTGTGGTAAAACTAAGTATCCTGCTGATTTTCTCGTTCTTGCTACCACACAAGATAGCTTTTGTCCCATCATATTTGGCAGACCTTTCCTCAATATTGTTAATGCTCATATTGACTGTGAGAAGCAAACTGTCACTGTTGGCTTTGAAGGTGTGTCACATGAGTTCAATTTCTCCAAGTTTGGTAGACAACCTCATGAAAAAGAGTTGTCTAGTAAGGATGAAATTATTGCTCTAACTTCTATTGCTATGCCTCCTACTGATCCTTTAGAGCAATACTTGCTTGAGCATGAAAATGATATGCATATGGATGAAAGGAATGAGATAGATAGAGTTATCTTTGAACAACATCCTATCCTTAAGAATAATTTGCCTGTTGAACTGCTTGGAGATCCATCCCCACCAAAGGGTGATCCTGTGTTTGAGCTTAAGCAGTTACCTGATACTCTTAAGTATGCTTATCTCGGTGAAAAAGAGATATATCCTGTTATAATTAGTGCTAGCCTCTCAGAGCATGAAGAAAAGAAGTTATTAGAAAATCTAAGGAAGCACCGTGCTGCTATTGGATATACTCTTGACTATCTTAAGGGCATTAGTCCCACTCTATGCCAGCATAAAATTAAAACCGATCCTGATTCCAAACCAATTGTCGATCATCAACGGAGATTGAATCCTAAGATGAAAGAGGTAGTAAGAAAAGAAATACTAAAGCTCCTGGAAGCAAATATTATCTATCCTGTTGCTCATAGTGATTGGGTAAGTTCGGTGCATTGCATCCCTAAGAAGGGAGGTATTACCGTTGTCCCTAATGATAAAGATGAATTGATCCCAGAGAGGATTATTACTGGCTATAGGATGGTGATTGATTTTAGGAAATTGAATAAAGCCACTAGGAAAGATCATTACCCTTTGCCTTTTATTGACCAAATGCTAGAAAGATTGTCTAAACACACACACTTCTGCTTTCTAGATGGTTATTCTGGTTTCTCCCAAATACCTGTTGCACAATCTGATCAGGATAAAACCACTTTTACCTGCCCTTTCGGTACCTTTGCTTACAGACGTATGCCTTTTGGCTTATGCAATGCACCTGCTACCTTTCAAAGATGTATGCTGGCTATATTCTCTGACTTCTGTGGAAAGATTGTTGAGGTTTTCATGGATGACTTCTTCGTTTACGAGTCTTCTTTTGATGATTTCCTCAGTAACCTTGATCGAGTTTTGCACAGATGTAAAGATACCAACCTTGTCTTGAATTGGGAGAAGTGCCACTTTATGGTTAATGAAGGCATTGTCTTAGGACATCAAATTTCTGAAATAGGTATTGAAGTCGATAAGGCTAAGGTCGATGCGATCGAGAAAATGCCATGCCCTACAGACATTAAAGTTATAAGAAGTTTCCTTGGTCATGCTGGTTTCTATAGAAGGTTCATTAAGGACTTTTCTAAGATTTCTAGGCCTCTTACCAATCTCTTGCAAAAGGATATTCCTTTTGTTTTCGGCGATGATTGTGAGGAAGCCTTTGAAATACTTAAGAAGGCCTTGATAACTGCACCTATTGTTCAACCACCTGATTGGAACTTACCTTTTGAAATTATGTGTGATGCTAGTGATTATGCTGTTGGTGCTGTTCTAGGACAAAGAGTTGATAAGAAGTTGAATGTTATTCACTATGCTAGTAAAACTCTAGACAGTGCCCAAAGAAACTATGCTACTACTGAAAAGGAATTTTTAGCAGTCGTGTTTGCATGTGAAAAGTTCAGATCTTATATTGTTGATTCCAAAGTTATTATTCACACTCATCATGCTGCTATTAAGTATCTCATGGAAAAGAAAGATGCTAAACCTAGACTTATCATATGGGTTCTCTTGCTACAAGAATTTGATTTGCATGTTGTTGATAGGAAGGGTGCTGAGAACCCCGTAGCAGATAACTTGTCTAGGCTGGAAAATGTTCTTGATGACCCACAACCTATTGATGATAGCTTTCCTGATGAGCAATTGAATGTCATCGATGCTTCACGTAGTACACCTTGGTATGTTGATTATGCAAATTATATCGTTGCCAAATATATACCACCTAGTTTCACATACCAGCAAAAGAAGAAATTCTTCTTTGATTTGAGACATTACTTCTGGGATGATCCTCACCTTTATAAGGAAGGAGTAGATGGTGTTATTAGACGTTGTGTACCTAAGCATGAACGGGGACATATCCTACAGAAGTGTCACTCCGAGGCTTATGGAGGACACCATGCGGGAGATAGAACTGCACACAAGGTATTGCAATCCGGTTTCTATTGGCCTACTCTCTTCAAGGATGCCCGTAAGTTTGTCTTGTCTTGTGATGGATGTCAAAGAATAGGTAATATCAGTAAACGTCGGGAAATGCCTATGAATTATTCACTTGTCATTGAACCATTTGATGTTTGGGGTATTGATGATATGGGACCTTTTCCAAAGTCCAACGGGTATACTCATATCCTAGTTGTTGTTGATTACGTTACTAAGTGGGTAGAAGCTATCCCAACTAGTAGTGCTGATCACAACACCTATATTAGGATGCTTAAAGAAGTTATTTTCCCTAGATTTGGAGTCCCTAGATATTTAATGACAGATGGTGGTTCACATTTTATTCATGGTGCTTTCCGTAAAACACTTGCTAAGTATGATGTCAACCATAGAATTGCATCTCCCTATCATCCTCAGTCGAGTGGTCAAGTAGAGCTAAGTAATAGAGAGATTAAACTAATTCTGCAAAAGACTGTTAATAGGTCTAGAAAAAATTGGTCTAAGAAGCTTGATGATGCACTGTGGGCTTATAGAACTGGTTATAAGAATCCCATGGGCATGTCTCCGTACAAAATGGTTTATGGTAAGGCATGTCATTTACCTCTTGAGCTAGAGCATAAGGCTTATTGGGCAATCAAAGAGCTCAACTTTGATTTCAAACTTGCTGGTGAGAAGAGGTTATTTGATATTAGCTCACTTGATGAATGGAGAACTCGGGCATATTAAAATGCTAAGTTGTTTAAGGAAAAAGTTAAGAGGTGGCATGATAAAAGGATACAAAAATGTGAGTTCAATGTAGGTGATTATGTCTTGCTATACAATTCTCGTTTAAGATTTTTTGCACACAAGCTTCTCTCTAAATGGGATGGTCCTTACATTGTTGAGGAAGTATATCGTTCCGGTGCTATCAAGATCAACAACACGAAAGGTAATTTTCCGAGAGTGGTAAATGGGCAAAGAATCAAGCATTATATCTCAGGTACTCCCATAAATGTTGAAAACAATGTTATTAATACCATAACTCCGGAGGAGTACATAAGGGATATTTATCATCCTGTTTCAGACTCCAAAAATGAAGAGGTATGTGATTCGATAAGTAAACCGACTCCAAAACTTTTCTAGTAGCAATTTTTCTCCGTTTTGGATTTTTTAGAAAAATAGAAAAATTTAAAGTAGTCCAGAAAGCGCACGAGGAGGCGACAAGCCTGCTCTTGTGGGCACCTCGTGTGCCTCCCGGACTCCGTTTTCTTCCGGAGTACTCCTTTTGGTCGGGAAAAATTCATTATATATTCTCCCGAAAGGTCTGACCCTCGTATCACGCAAATATCCTCTGTTTTCGTTTCGAGCTACTGTGCAGACAGATCTAGATCGCTATGGCGTCCCCAAAAGTTCCGAAGGACAAGTTCTTCGAGAAGGTCATCAATCCCTACCTCGCGGGAGTGCTACAACACCCTCAATCTATCGAGATGCATGAGGGGGTGCTGCACATCCGTGATGTTGAGGGGCCTAAGAAGACCGGAAGCGTGGAGGCGAGGCTCGAAGCAATGGAGCAGCAAGTCTTCAAGTGCCAAGGGATGGTGGAACACGGACTCAACGCCAACCACATGATGATCACGGAGTTCACCAACAAGCACAAGATCGATGCCAATGACATAGGGAAGCACCTCTCCAGGCTCTATGACAGAATTGATCACCTCCAAGCCCAGATCTATGATGTGCAGAACCAAAACTGTGAGTATGAGTATAGATTTAAATCAATACGGTTGGCTGCAGATTTGAGGATTCCGGAGACTCGATCATCTTTCCATGATGGAGCACCTATGCCTTGGAAGACGGATGATCAAATCCAGGTTGCAACAACTCCACCACCATCACCTTCGAAGGAAGACAGTTAAGCACGGGTATGGGCACTCCCCTTGGCTTGTGCCAAGCTTGGGGGAGTTGCCCCGGTATCGTATCACCATCACATCTTTTACCTTTACCTTTTTCTTAGTTCAATCCTTTTTGGTTTTATCTTTTTCTAGTAGAATAAAGTTCTTAGTGATCTAGGCTTGAGTTTTGCTTTGTGTCACCCCCAATGTATTCGAGTTCGCGAGTCATATAATAAAGAGTGTTTTAGTTAAGGGCCTTGCTTCATGCCATGATCTAAAGAAAAGAATAATAATAGAACAAAAGCATGAAAGATCATGTAATGATCTTATGGGAAGTGATGGCTTCACATATAAAAAGAATGTTGATTGAAACTTGTTGTGGGTGGACAAACGTAGACCTTGGTCATTGTTGCAATTAATAGGAAGTAATAAAGAAGGAGAGGTTCACATATAAATATATCATCTTGGGCACCATCTATGATTGTGAACACTCATTAAACTATTACATGCTTAGAAGTAGATGTAGGACAAGGAAGACAACATAATGAATTATGTTTGCTTGGTTCCGAACAATGTTATATGACTAGAGATCCCTTAGCGTGTGACGCTTGCTTCCACCTCATACCAGCCAAAATTTCCGCACTAAGTAGAGATACTACTTGTGCATCCATAAACCTTCAACCCAGTTTTTCCTTGAGAGTCCACCATACCTACCTATGGATTGAATAAGATCCCTCAAGTAAGTTGTCATCGGTGCAAGCAATAAAAATTGCTCCCTAAATATGTATGATCTATTAATGTGTGGAAAATAAGCTTTGTACGAACCTGTGATGAGGAAGACATAAAAGAGACAGACTGCATAATAAAGTTCTTTATCACAGGAGGCAATATAAAGTGACGTTCCTTCACACTAAGAGGTCACGCATCCAAACCTCAAAAGCGCATGACAACCTCTGCTTCCCTCTGCGAAGGGCCTATCTTGTACCTTTACTTTTTATCCTTAAAAGAGTCATGGTGAGCGACACCAATTCCTTATTTCGCCTTTATCTTGGCTAACGTCATGTTCTAGGGAAAGATTTATATTCATATGTCAACTTGGAAGTAAGTATCCATGAATTATTATTGTTGACATTACCCTTGAGGTAAGTAGTTGGGAGGCGAAACTATAAGCCCCTATCTTTCTCTGTGTCCAATTGAAACTTTGATCTCATGAGTACCACGTGAGTATTAGCAATTGTAGGAGACAAAAGGATGATTGAGTATGTGGATTTGCTTTACAAGCCCTTCTTTGACTCTTTTTGATGTTATGATCAATTGCAATTGCTTCAATGACTAAAGGCTATTGGTTGTTAATCCTCAATAAGATTCTTGATCCATAATTTACTTTGTGATGGAATTATCACTTTAGCATAAGAGATTATATGACGCTATTGTTGTTCTAATTATGATCATGATGCCTGCATGTCCGTATTTTGTTCTATCGACACCTCTGTCTCTAAACATGTGGGCATATTTATTGATCTCGGCTTCCGCTTGAGGACAAGCGAGGTCTAAGCTTGGGGGAGTTGATACGTCCATATTGCATCATGCTTTCATGTTGATATTTATCGCTTTGTGGGCTGTTATTACACTTCACGGTACAATACTTATGCCTTTTCTCTCTTATTTTATAAGGTTTACATGAAGAGGGAGAATGCCGACAACTAGAATTCTGGTCTGAAAAAGGAGCAAGTTTGAGATACCTATTCTGCGCAACTCCAAAAGTCGTGAAAATCAACGAGGATTTATTTTGGATTTTATAAAAAATATTGGGCGGAAGAAGTACCAGAGGGGAGCCACCAGGAGTCCACAAGCCTACCAGGCGCGGCCTACCCCCCTGGCCGCGCCTAGGTGGCTTGTGGGCCCCCTGTTGCCCCTCTGGCTCCCATCTTTGGCTATAAGGAGGGTTTCGTTCTAGAAAAAATCAGGAGGAGGCTTTCGGTAGGAATCGCCGCCGCCACGAGGCGGAACTTGAGCACAACCAATCTAGAACTCCGGCAGGGCCGTCCTGCCGGGGAAACTTCCCTCCCGGAGGGGGAAATCGTCGCCATCGTCATCACCAACACTCCTCTCATCGGAGGGGACTCATCACCATCGACATCTTCGTCAACACCATCTCATTTCCAAACCCTAGTTCATCTCTTGTAACCAATCTCCGTCTTGCGACTGCGATTGGTACTTGTAAGGTTGCTAGTAGTGTTAATTACTCTTTGTAGTTGATGCTAGTTGGATTATTCGGTGGAAGATTATATGTTCAGATCCTTGATGCTATTCAATACCTCTCTGGTCATGAAAATAATTATGCTTTGTGAGTAGTCACTTTTGTTCCTGAGGACATGGGATAAATCTTGTTATAAGTAGTCATGTGAATTTGGTATTCGTTCGATATTTTGATGCGATGTATGTTGTCTTTCCTCTAGTGGTGTTATGTGAACGTCGACTACATGACACTTCACCATTATTTGGGCCTAGAGGAAGGCATTGGGAAGTAATAAGTAGATGATGGGTTGCTAGAGTGACAGAAGCTTAAACCCTAGTTTATGCATTGCTTCATAAGGGGCTGATTTGGATCCACTAGTTTAATGCTATGGTTAGACTTTGTATTAATTCTTCTTTCGTAGTTGCAGATGCTTGCGAGAGGGGTTAATCATAAGTGGGATGTTTGTCCAAGTAAGGGCAGCACCCAAGCACCAGTCTACCCACATACCAAAATATCAAAGTAGCGAATGTGAATCATATGAACCTGATGAAAACTAGCTTGACAGAAATTCCCATGTGTCCTCAGGAGCACTTTACCTCTTATAAGAGTTTGTCCAGGCTTGTCCCTTGCTACATAAGGAATTGGGCAATCTTGCTGCACCTTTGTTACTATTGTTACTTGCTACTTGCTACGAATCATCTTATCGCACAACTACCTGTTACCGATAATTTCAGTGCTTGTAGAGAAAACCTTGCTGAAAACCACTTGTCAGTTCCTTATGCTCCTCGTTGGGTTCGACACTCTTACTTATCGAAAGGACTACGATAGATCCCCTACACTTATGGGTCATCACAGTCCAGGCGACTCGGGTCGATGCCTTGGCAGCAAGCGATGTCATAGAGACCAACTCCTTTCCAATGGCATCGTCGTCGTTGGCATCTAGCGGGGACCATGACTCAGGCTATAGCCGCCCTGAGCCAAGAACTGAAGGAGGCACTAGAAGCTCCAAGCCGTTTCCCATGCCCACAGGAAGTAGCAAGCAGGGTTTGTCAAAGGCCGAGGAAGCATCATGTGTCCTAGAAGCTTGAGATAATGGCTTCAAGCTAGGAGTGGGGTCCGACCCATTAGGAAGTAGCACCACTGGCACGACGTGGCTGGTGATGGGAGAACTCACCCTATTCATGTCTTCAGCGACGCGGATCAGGGCAGCAAGGGCCTGCATCGGGAGTCGTGCGGACGTCGAAAGGGGCGCAACCAACTTGCCTTGGGAAAGCTCCAACATCTTTTTCGACTCGCCACCAACCCGGACGGAGTGGCCCTTGACGGACTGCGGCGGCAGGGACAAGAACCGCTGGTCCAGATTGGATAGAGCGGTAAACAAGGGTGGTGATACGTCTCCAACGTATCAATAGTATATTAAGTATTCACGCCATATTTACCCATGTTTACAATACTTTAATATGATTTTGATTCATTTGATATGATTGAATTAGAACTAACCCGTACTGACGCTGTTTTCAGCAGAATTACCGTGATGTTGTTTTTTGTGCAAACAATAAAAGTTCTTGGAATCGCCCGAAACTTTTCATGATTTTTTCTAGAGCAAATAAGAAATACCGGAGCAAAGAACCACCTCTTGGTGCCAAGCCAATAGGGCACGCCGCCCCGGGCGCGTCCTGATGGCTTGGTACCACCTCGTGGCTCCGGTTGACGTGATTCCAACACTGAAAAATCCTATATATTGGGAACCCCCTAGAAGTTAACCTAGAACTCCCGCTCCACCGTCACAAGCCTCTATACCAAATAAAACTCATCCGAAGCCCTATTTCGGCACCCTTCCGGAGGGGGCAATCATCACTGTAGGCCATCTTCATCATTCCGACGGTGTCCATGACAAGGAGGGAGTAGTCACCCTTGGGGCTGAGGGTATATATCAGTCGCTATGTGTTTGATCTCACTCTCTATATATCTCTTGTGTTCTTGATATGTCATGATCTTGATGTATCACGGGCTTTGTTAACATAGTTGGATCATATGGTGTTTGTCCCTTGCTATCTTGATGTGATGAATTGAATCTTTCCCTTTGAGATTTTGTTATGTTGGATCGGATATTGGATTTGAGATCACTTGATGTATGTCTTGCATGTGGATATCCATCATGACAATATGGTGTTTTGTTAATTCACTTGATAAATGTTTTGGTACTCAACTTGTGGATTCCCATGGTGACAAATGGGTAACCTATGCACATGGGTTGATACACTTTCTTGTCCTACTTTCTCTGATAGAAATCTTGGGGAACTCTTTGAAGTTCTTTGTGTTCGATTGAATATGATGAATCTGAAATTGTTTGATGCATGTTGAATAATTAACCCACTGATACTTGAGGTGACATTGGAGTATCTAGGTGACCTTAGGGTTGATTGATGTGTATCATAAGTGTTATTCTAGTACGAACTCTAGGGCTGTTTGTGACACTTATAGGAATAGCTCAATAGATCATATGAGTCTATTACGTTAGCATTGTTGAGAGGTCGCACTAGTGAAAGTATGAACCCTAGGCCTTATTTCCAAGCATTACAACACCATTTATGCTCACTTTATTACTTACTACCTTACTATTTTTATATATCAGATTATTAAAACCTATTTCTACTATCCATATTGCACTTGTATCACCATATATTCGTCGAACTAGTGCACCTATACTATTTGCCATTTTATTGGGTGTGTTGGGGACACAAGAGATTTCTTGTATTTGATTGCAGGGTTGTTCCAGAGAGACCATATTCATCCTACACTGTCCACATATTGATAAATCTTAGGTCATCCACTTGAGGGAAATTTCTTTTTGTCCTACAAAACTCTGCACTTGGAGGCCCAACAACGTCTACAAGAATAAAGTTGCGTAGTAGACATCAAGCTCTTTTCTAGCGCCGTTGTTGGGGAGGTGAGTGCGTGAAGGTATATATTTAGATCTTGCAATTGATTCTTTTAGTTTCTTGTTTACCACTAGTTTGGTTTATAAAATAAAACTACAAAAAATGGACTTAAGTGGCCGCAAATGCTTCATCTTTGTAATGTCTTTCATGAAAATGATGGTTCAAAAAATTGTGCCAAATTATTAGAAGAAGAGTTCAATAAAATGTTCGACATTAAATTTTTGGATGATGATAATGATAGGAATGTTGTTATCATGAATTCTATGAATATCCATGATACTAATGATATGCAAAGCCACAAGCTTGGGGATGCTATGTTTGATGAAGATGACATTTTTAGTCCCCCAAGTTTTGATGAGCAAATTTATTATGATGATGGTGTGCCTCCTATTTATAATGGTTATGGTGATGATATGTATGCTATAAAGAGTAATGATAATCATGAAATTTTTCATCATGGTTTTAATAATCAATTTGGTTATGTCAATGAAGTGTCTCTTGATAGTTATTTTGTTGAGTTTGCTCCCACTATTATGTATGAGAAGTTTGCTTATGGGGAGAGTAATAAAAGTTCTATGCTTGTGGATCTTGAATATAATGCTTTATGTGATAGTTATATTATGAGGGAGGAACATATGCTTGTAGATATTGCAAAAATATCAAGTTTCATTCCTATGTGTTCAAAGTTTTAAAGTCATGGTTGTTTTGCCTTCCTGTGCAAGTTGATTCTTGCTACAATAAATTGGTTGCTTGCAAAATCCATATGCATAGGAAGTGGGTTAGACTTAAATGTGCTCCCATGTGATTCATGATGCTCTCTTGCTTGTTTTAGTTACTATTCTTACGTGAGCATCATTCAAATCATCATGTCTAGCTAAAAGGCATTCAAGAACAACACTTGTTGGGAGACAATCCAACTCTTATACTTTGTGTTTTTGTGTGTTCACGTGATTAAGCTAGTGTAATAATCATGTTGTGTGCCTTTTATTTCAATAATGTGCCAAGTAAAGTGATACTTGTGATTTACGTTGAGTTTTCCATGAAGAGGAACATGTTATCGCATCACAATTCGGGTAAGTATTCCCCTCGATTAAGAAATCAAGGTTTATTGAACCAATAGGAATATCAATCCTCAATCGTCTTCAACGGCTGCACACAAAAGAGCAAAAAACTTGCACCCAATGTGGGCAAGAGGGTTATCAATCCCCTTGATCTCCTTATTTGCAAGCGAATGAGGTGTGTAGATAATTGTCGATAGTTGTGCCTTGCAAAATAAATTAAAATACAAATAATAACAATGGCGAAATGATAAGTTTTCTGAATATATAAGTGAACAGACCCGGGGGCCATAGTGTTCTCTGGTGTCATCTCCCATGAAATAAACATATGGTGGGTAAACAAATTACTGTTGGGCAATTGATAGAACAGTGGATGGTTATGCGATTTTTCCGATAATGATCATGCGTATATAGGCATCACGTACATAAGAAAAATAGGCTGACTCCTGCCAGCACCAACTACTATTACTCCACCCATTGATCGCTATCCAGCATGCATCTAGAATATTAAGTGAAATGAGTAATGCTTGTAGAACAATGACATGATGTGGACAAAGTAAACTCAATCAATATGAATAAACCCCATCGTTATATCCTTAGTGGTAGCAACACAAAGACACAACTTGTCCCTCATACATCTCCATCGTATCTACTTTTACAAACTCTTTTGCCCTTGTTTTGGTCTCTAATTTGCATGATTTGAATGGAACTAACCCGGAATGACCTGGAAATCTACGAGGATTTTTTGTGGAATATATAAAAAATACTGGCGCAAGAATCAACTGGAGGGACGGAGCCAGGAGCTCACAAGCCCACAAAGCCCCACCCCCCCGGCCGGGCCTGACAGGCTTGTGAGCCCCACGTGGCTCCGCCATCTCCAATTCCAGCTCTATATATCCTCCTTCGACCGGAAAAAAATCAAGGAGAAGAGTTCATCGCGTTTTACGATACGGAGCCGCCGCCACCACTTGTTCTTCCTCTCGAAGGCAGATCTGGAGTCCGTTCTGGGCTACGGAGAGGGGCAATCGACGCCTTCGTCATCACCAACCATCCTTCATCGCCAATTCCATGATGCTCTTCATCGTTCATGAGTAATATCATCGTAAGCTTGCTGGACGGTGATGGCTTGGATGAGATCTATCATGTAATTGAGTTAGCTTTGATGGGGTTGATCCCTAGTATCCACTATGTTCTGAGATTGATGTTGCTACTACTTTGCTATGTTTAATGCTTGTCACTAGGGCCCGAGTGCCATGATTTCGGATCTGAACCTATTATGTTCTCGTCAATATATGTGTGTTCTTGATCCTATCTTGCAACTTGTAGTCACCTACTATGTGTTATGACCCGGCAACCCCGGAGTGACAATAGCCGGAACCACTCCGGGAGATGACCATAGTATGAGGAGTTCATGTATTCACTAAGTGTTAATGCTTTGTTTCGGTTCTCTACTAAAAGGAGAACCTTAATATCCCTTAGTTTCCATTAGGACCCCGCTGCCACGGGAGGTATGGACAATAGATGTCATGCAAGTTCTTTTCATAAGCACGTATGACTATATACGGAATGCATGCCTACATTACATTGACGAACTAGAGCTAGTTACATATCTCCCCATGTTATAACTATTGCATGATGAATGTCATCCGGCCTAATTATCCATCACCGATCCAATGCCTACGAGTCTTTTCCTACTGGTCCTTGCTATGTTACTTTTGAAAGTGCATGCTATGCCCCTAATCGTCTTTTGGTGTTAATGACAACACATACATAGCAAACTAATCCTATTTGTTGAGTGTATCTCAGGACGGCAAGTACTTTAAGTAGATTGAGATTTATGTGCCAAAGGTTGTCTGAAAAGATTGGTGATTTATATTTCGAGAAGGCTCGGGATTAAGAAGAGATGATGAAGAGTAGTCTTTTGAGTTTACTGATATTGAGTATCGGGATCCCGCACTACTAAGAGGGGATCACAGGTTCTGCGATAAAGTTGCTCATACTACATCTCTACTATCATACCAAACACCACATACTATCCACTCTGTCGTCAACTCAATGCATGTCCAATTGCCTCGGACATCCAGCTCCCTTCGGACGTCCGAGGGCCGGATGTCCGGCTAGCTTCGGAAATCCGCAGCCAGCCACCAGAAGTTTGTGAGGCATATAGCTCGGAAATCCGGCTCCCTCCGGACATCCGAGGGCTGGACGTCCCGCCAAGCTCCGGAAATCCGGAAGTCTTCACCAGTAGAATGTGTGCTCTATATCTCGGAAATCCGGCTACCTCCGGACGTCCGAGCGCCGGACGTCCGACCCCCATCTGAAATCCGGAAGCCACCACCAGTAGAAATTGTGCTGTATAATACGGATTTCCGGGCCACTCCGGACGTCCGTACGCTGATGAATTCAAATATGTTCAGGCGCACCTACAGGCCTCGGACGACCGACCCCTGTCGGACGTCCGGTTGCTGATGAATTCAGAAGAGTTCCAGTCGTGCCTACATGTCTCGGATGACCGACCCCTGTCGGACGTCCGGCCCCTCACGGACGCCTGGACGTCCAGCATGTGTCGGACGTCCGGACCCTGTGTGACTTATTGCACCTCCAACGACTGGATTTCACCCCACACTATAAATACTCTTCACCCACCTCGTGAAAGGGTGTTCAACACAGCTAAGATACACCCAAGAACACCTTTCCTCTCACTCACTCTTGTTTACACCAAATCCTAGATCCCAAGAGCATTTATGAGTCCTTTTGAGTGTTGTTCCAATCAAAAGATAGATCATCTCCCTCTTCTCCTTCCCACCAAAGTGATTTGTGATTTGAGCAAGTTTTGAGCAATCCCCGTGATCTTGTTACTCTTGGAGGTTGGAGACTCCTAGGCGGTAGGAGTCTTCGGAGAGGAATCAAACCATTGTGATTTCCCCCAGAAAGTTTGTGAAGGTTTGGAAGCCACCTCAAGGCTTACCACTAGTGGTTGAGAAACGCCTTCGTGGAGTTATCTCAAAGGGAGAATAGGGTGAGCCTTCGTGGCGTTGGTGTGCCTTCGTGGTAACATCCGCCCCTCTAACGATGACGTAGCTTCCCTCCAAGGAAGTGAACATCGGGATACATCCTTGTCTCTCTTGGAGTTTCGGTTATTCCTAACCCTAACTCTCTACTTGTGTTAATCCTTATTACATACTTGTATTTGCTTATTGTTTACCGCTTGCCTTGCTTCACTCCTAATAGCTTACTCTTTGTCATAGCAATTATTAGGCTTACACTTATATTCCGCACTTTAGCCTAAAATTGCCAAGTAATTATTAAAATTTGGATTTGTACCTATTCACCCCCCTCTAGGTCCATCTCGATCATTTTCAATTGGTATCAGAGCCTCGTGCTCTATTTGTGTGGCTTAACCGCCCTAGAGCGAGATGGACGTGGATCCAGCTATGGTATCTCCAGTGCAGAGGGATGGGACTTCCGCGGAAGTCAAGTCTTTCACCTCTGAGGACCTGGAACGGGCCCTTGCCAAGCAAAAAGAGGAGCATGATGCTTCTCTTGAGTCCATAATTCAAATGAGACTAGCAGCACTAACCACGGGGACAACCACGTCCCCGAGGGCCTCAGGGCCCCACGTGCAGGTACTTCATTTGGCCAACCTCCTCCGGAGAGGAACCAAACCAGTGTTCCATGGCTTTATACTAAATCTCAAATTGAGAAACCTAAGTACAATCCCGGAGGAAAACCTCCCTTGCTTGATGACAATTCCCATTTTGCTTTGTGGAGAGTTGGTATGCAGGATCATCTTAGGTACGCCAATGATGAGATGCTGGACATCCTCGAGCATGGGTACAATCCTGTTGATCCAAGATGCCTCACGCCCAGAGAAACTTATGACAAGCATCTCAATGACACTGCAATCATGTGCATAAGAAAGGGAATGAATGACAAGCAACGAAGACCTTACATTCACATCACAAGTGCCAAGGAATTTTGGGACAACATCATAAGGACCAAGACCGGTACCTCCACTCTTCGGCTTGCTCAATATGAAATTGCCAAGGGGCAATTACAGAATTTCTGTATGGAAAAGGGTGAATCTCCCAAGCAACTACTAGAACGGCTCATGACTCTCGCCACAGACATTGAGTCATGTGACTGTGACAAGACGCAAGATGGTTTCAATCTGACCAAGAGATTCCTTGTGGACAAGTTACTTCACGTTCTTGCTCCATATCACCATCAAATGGTATGGGACATGAGACAGCACCATGCTTTCAAAGAAATGACTCCGGATGACATCATATCCACTTTCCAATTATTTGAAGAGTCAAAGGCAAATGCAACAAAGCACCTAGCCATGCATGGCACTTCAACATCAAAGATCAATCTTGCTTTGAAAGCCAAGCATGAGTATGGCGAAGAAGAAAGTGAAGAAGAAGAAGGTGATGATCACTGTCAAGATGGTGATGATGTTGACTCTGATGAAAGCCCATCGTTTGAGGACATGGCTCTCTTTGTGAAGAAGTTCAGTGCAGGGAAGTTCAAGGGAAGATTTCCAAAGAAGAAGGTAAGGAAATGCTATAACTGTGAGGAAACCAACCACTTCTCCAACGACTGCCCTTATGAGAAGAGAGAATACAAACCAAGGTTTCCAAAGACCTTTTAAAGAAGAAGTTACCAAACCCTATGAACTCCAAGTCCAAGAGGACAGATGGAAGAGCAATGGTTGCACAAGAAGAATCAGATCCAGAAGATGTTGGTGGAGTTGCCGGAGTAGCTCAAGATACACAGAGTACCTTGAGGCTAGTCAACAAAAGTGGTGATGTTGTTCACTACAAATATATGAAGGACTACAAGGGCAACGCTCACAAGTGTTTGATGGCAAAGACTGCCATGGGAGATGGGGAAGACCAAAGCTCCCATGATAAGGTTAAGGTAACCCCACGGTTAAACTCTTTCAGTCTAGTTTCTACCCCTTCTGATGAGTATCTTGATGCGGAAGATCATTATGAGGATGATGATTTAGATCATCCCATGTTTGCTAAAGTGAACAAATTTATGTGCTCTCTTAAAGAAAAGAAGCTCACTATGTTTCGCATACTTAAGGAAATGGTGAGTAAGCACACCAATACCATCAAGGAACTCGAAACCCTCGTCACTGAGGAGAAGGAGAGAAATGAACTCCTTGAGCAGAAAGTCCTTTATGAGGAAGCACAAAATAATGCATTATGTTCAAAAGTAGGTGAAAACCTTGATAAACATGCTAATGATCTTGCCTCCTTGAAAAAGGCTGAAAATGTGTGCAGAGAATTACTAAATGATAAAGACCGACTTGTGAACTCTCATGCTTCTCTTTCTAAGGACTGTGAGCGTCTATCCTTGTCTCTCAAATACAAGGAAGAGAAACTCACTGTTCTTACAAAGAGCTTTGAGGCACTTAAGGTCACTTATCTTGACACTCTAGCTAAGGCCTACTCTTCACCTATTATCAATGTTGATACCTGCACTACTAACCCTAGTAGTGAACTGACATCTATCCTTGAGGAAAACTGTTCGTTAAGGGCACAACTAGACAGAGGTCTCATGACATGTGCACAAGGACAAAAGACTCTCAATGAGATCTTAAGTCGACATAATGGAGGTGTCGCCAAGGAAGGGCTTGGGTTCAACCCAAGCACTGCCAAGAAAAGTGCATCTCCTCTAAAGTGTACCACTCCTCTTAAGGAAATATTTGTACCAGAGGGACACACGAAGAAAGGTAAGGTTGTGAGTGGATCGGCCACTAGGGGTCCGTCTACTCACAACAAGACAACCGAATTCATGCCGCCATCCTATGTACTACGCAAATCAAAGGAAGGAGAAGTCTATGCTAAATTCGTTGGTCCCCGTAATGCATTTCGATTCTATGCTATTTGGGTCCCTAAGACTCTTGTAACTAATGTGAAAGGCCCCAGTACAAAATGGGTACCTCAAACCAAGTCTTAATTCTTTACAGGTTGTTTTCTCCGGTGGAGCAAAATGGGTGATCGACAGTGGATGCACCAATCATATGACCGGAGACAGTAACTTGCTCTATGACTTCATGCAAGCCATTCGACCATACATGAGCATTGTATTTGGTGGAGGGTCGAAAGGGCAGGTAATTGGGTTGGGCAAGGTGGCAATCACTAATGACATGTCTATTGCAAATGTCATGCTTGTCCAATCTCTTCAATATCACTTACTTTCAGTTCGTCAATCGGCTTCCGTCGGTTATGACACACTATTTGGACTAACGGATGTGAAAGTCTTTAAGAGAGACACTCTTGAAGTGGCTTTTGTTGGAGAGTTGGATGGCAATCTTTACACGGTTGATTTCTCGAAAGAGAGCACTTTCCATACAACTTGTCTAATGGCCAAGGCCGACATGGGATGGCTGTGGCATCGCCGACTCGCCCATGTTGGCATGAAAAATCTTCAAAATCTCTTAAACGGTAATCACATTCTTGGACTAACAAATGTATCTTTTAAGAAAGATCGTGTGTGCAGTGCATGCATAGCTAGGAAGCAATATCAATCAAGACATCCACCCAAGAACGTTGTATCCACTTCGAGGCCATTAGAGCTCCTTCATGTGGATCTATTTGGGCCTCCTTCATGGGCAAGTCTTGGAGGGAAAAAGTATGGCCTAGTCATTGTTGATGATTACTCAAGATATACATGGGTGTTCTTTCTCAAGTCCAAGGACGAGACGAAGGTCACTTTCATTGACTTTGCCAAACAAGCCCAGCGGAAGTTTGACAAGGACATCAAGGCAGTAAGAAGTGATAATGGCTCTGAGTTCAAGAACTACACCCTAGAAGAATTTCTTAGTGACGAGGGGATTGAACATCAGTACTCCGCACCTTACACCCCCAACAAAATGGTGTGGCAGAGAGGAAGAACCGGACACTTGTGGAGATGGCAAGGTCCATGTTAGATGAATACAAGTCACCACATAGCTTTTGGGCTGAGGCCGTCAACACAGCATGTCATGCATCAAACCGGCTCTTCCTCCGATCAATAATGGAGAAAACTCCATATGAGCTCCTAACTGGGAACAAGCCCAATGTTAAGTACTTTCGTGTGTTTGGATGCAAATGCTTCATCCTCAACAAACGGGAACGGTTAGGGAAATTTCAATCCAAAACAACTGAGGGGATTTTTGTTGGCTATGGGTCAAACTCTCACGCCTACAGAGTCTACAACAAATCCACTGGATGTGTTATAGAAACCTGTGACGTGACGTTTGATGAATTTAACTGCTCCCATGGGGAGCAAGTTGATCTAAATGATGTAGGTGAAGAAGATTCCCCACAAGATATCTTAAACATGGGTGTAGGTGCACTTCTGCCTATGGAACAAAGACCCCATGATGATGATGAAGATGATGAGAACATCTCGCATCCTCAAGACAGTTCACTGCCCGTACCTCCACAAGATATTAGCACACCCATCATGCCAGTTGTTGAGGATCAAGTGGGAGAACATGTCTCTCACCCTGATGACACTCAAGAACAAGATGATCTTCAAGAGGTAGACCAAAGTATGGGTATGCTTGATGATGAACCTCAACAGGTGCAACGCGAAGAGGAATATCTTCCTCCGCACATAAATGATCCATATGTTGAGGACATTGATGATGGAAACGAAGTTGAACCTCGTGAAACCTTGACCTCCATCATGCCACGTGTGGCCGGTCGTGTTGATATTGATCAAATCCTCACAGGCGTATCGGAAGGTAGAATGACTCGTAAACAATTAACAAACTTTTGTGCTCACTTTTCGTTTGTCTCTAGTACCGTGCCACACAGGGTTCAGGATGCATTATGTGACAATGACTGGCTACTTGCTATGCAAGAGGAGCTAAACAATTTCACACGCAACGAAGTATGGTCATTGGTAGAATGACCAACTAAGGAACATAATGTCATTGGAACTAAATGGATTTTCAAGAACAAGGAAGATGAGAATGGGACTGTTCTACGCAACAAGGCAAGGTTAGTAGCACAGGGGTACTCCCAAGTTGAAGGTTTGGACTTTGGTGAAACTTTCGCCCCTGTTGCTCGTCTTGAGTCCATTCACATTTTATTGGCCTATGCTGCTTTCAATGGTTTTACCTTGCATCAAATGGATGTGAAAAGTGCTTTCCTTAACGGTCCTCTACAAGAAGAGGTATATGTATCACAACCACCTGGGTTTGTTGACCCTCATCACAAAGACCATGTATATAAACTTCACAAGGCACTTTATGGTCTTAAACAAGCACCCCGTGCTTGGTACGATCATCTTAAGAAGTTCCTACTCGATGATGGCTTTGTGGTGGGGGTGATCGATCCCACTCTTTTTACTAAGAGGGAAAATGGTGATTTGATCTTATGCCAAATCTATGTAGATGACATCATTTTTGGTTCTCCTAACATCCACTTGTGCAAGAAGTTTGCAGCCTCCATGACCAAGACCTTTGAGATGTCACTCAACACGGACTTGAAGTTCTTTCTTGGTTTTCAAATACAACAATTTCAAGAAGGGATTTTCCTGTCTCAAACTAAGTACCTCAAAGACATTCTTGAGAAATTTGATATGACAAATGCTAAACCAATGAAGACACCGATGGCCACCGATGTAGTTCTGAATGAAGACTCAAACGGTATTCCTTTTGACCCATCTACTTATCGCTCCATGATTGGTTCGCTGCTTTATCTTTGTGCATCTAGACCGGACATCATGTTAAGTGTAGGAATATGTGCTAGATTTCAAGCTTCCCCTATGGACAGCCATCACACGGCGGTTAAGCACATTCTTAGATACCTTGTTCACACCCCAAAGTTAGGCTTATGGTACCCTAAGGATGCAAAGTTTGATCTTATTGGTATTCTGATGCGGACTCGGCCGGTGATAAAGTGGGACGGAAATCCACTTCCGGTGCATGTCAGTTTCTTGGACGCTCGTTGGTAAGTTGGTCCTCGAAGAAGCAGAACTGTGTTTCTCTCTCCACGGCCGAGGCCGAATATATTGCAGCCGCAAGCTGTGCTACTCAATTGCTATGGATGAGGCAAACACTGAAGGATTATGGTATCACGTATCGACACGTTCCTCTTCTCTGTGATAATGAAAGTGCCATAAAGATCTCCGTGAACCCCATTGATCACCCTTGCACAAAACATATCGATATTAGGTATCATTTCTTGAGAGACCATGTGCAAAAGGGTGACATTGATATTACCCATGTGGGTACCGACATGCAGTTAGCCGACATTTTCACCAAGCCACTTAGCGTAGCTAGGTTCTGTCAACTTAGGCGTGAACTTGGTATCTTGGAGCTTGACAACATATCTTTAAATCTTGCACACATACATACACTCACATTATGGTTGTGTCTTGATGTGCGCATATATTTAGGGGAAGTGCGTCGTAACTCTATGTGTTTTTAAGCTTACAACGTACACACAGATCATTTCATGCATGTAATGCTTCTAGGAAAACAGTGCTCGTATTTTTTTTATACCATGCAAGTCATCATCATCAAAACAAAATTTACCAGAACTAGCCTCTCCCTTATCCTCTTTCTCGGACGTCCGGCCACGCTCGGACGTCCGGCGGCACAACCTACTCCGGTCGTCCGACCAGTGTCGGTCGTCCGATGCCAGAACAACCTCCGGACGTACGGCTCCCTCCGGACGTCCGACGCCTCGGGGCCTCTATATAAAGCTGGGCGCGGGGCTGGGCTTTTGCCCTAACCCCCAGCGCCCCCTTTTGCCCCAGCCGTCGCCGCCAACTCGAGGAGCTACTCGAGGAGCTCCTGTCCAGCGCCGCCATCCTCGAGATTGGGCAGATCTCCTCCGCAGATCCCACACCTCTTTCTCCGTATTCTTCACGGGATCCAACCTCAGGTCGCTCCTCCGTCTCTATCCGCATTGGATTTGATTTCTCCCATGTATCTCCATGTTTCGTTCCTCATTTGGGGATTTTTCATCCGCGTAGGTGTTGCGCTTCATGGGCAAGACCAAGCACACCGCTCGGAAGACCGTGGCCGGCTCATCCTCCCGCACCCCTATGAACGCGGGTTCGGACTCGGATGAGCCAATCCGTCCTTTCAAACGGACTGCCCAGCGTTCTCCGCCCTGGCGTTCGCCGTCTCCCTCGTCGTCTGATGGTGCTGACCCCGACTTCGAGGAGGAGCTTGCCACCGAGGACCTTCCTGAGCACGTCACTCGAAGGTCCAAGCCAAAGCCCGGGACTTGCAGGGCGTCCTACATGCCGCCACCGCCTCGTGCCCAGCCTGCAGGTGAAGCTCGCCGCATCTCACTAGAGCCTCCTGCCACGTTAGGTCGTGATATCACAAATTTCACCACACTTGGTGCAGCTTCCTATCTCACTTTCTGCCGCGACATAGATCAATACGAGGTCGTTCGTGATTCTACGGATTCACGTTTCCGCACAAACGTCCAGGCGGACATCTTTACCACTGTCATAGTTCCTAAGGGGTTATCTAATCATCTTTTTATTGATGTTGAGCATATTCGCATGCACCCGGCGAAATATCCGGGTGCCATTGAGCTTATTGAGGCATTGGGGCTTGCCGCCCCGTTTGCTTTTCATTGCGACTATAGTGCTGCTGCCATTCACCAGTTCTATGCCACATGTTATTTTGGCTCCGACAACACTGTCAGCTGGATCACCTCTGACGTTCGCTTCAAAGCCTCTTATGCCACTTTTGTTGCCGCACTGGGTTTCCCCAATTCCGGCTACAAAATACATAAGGATGATCCTAACCATGCGCCTAAGACTATTGACGTGTGTGGACATCTTCTCAAGCCACTCCGTGAGCTTGATGCGGATGAGCGCCTGAAGGACCTTAACCAGGTATACATCTGGCGCTCCCCTTACTTCATTATTTTTCAGTGTCTCATCCGCACCATCTATCCCAAGATGGGTGATAAGGGCTCTTGCAGTGGCTATTGTATCGACATCATGTATCACTTGTTCGAGAACCCCAAGAGCAAAATCAATGTGCCCCATTTCCTATGGCATGAGATTCGGCTTGCTAGCTTTCAGTACAAGTGAGCCTTTCCTCACGCTCCTTTCATCCAGGCACTTATTAACCACGTTGCTGATTTCTCTGTGGCTGCCACTCACACCCATCGCAAGTGGGTCATTCCCGCTCACATGGCGGATGACTTTGATCCCTAGAAAGCCCCTTCTTCCTCCACATCCACTCGCCGCACTGCTGCACGGGCCACCACCCCCTCATCTAGCTCCGCTCCCCTCGGTCGCATTGCCAAGTTCCTTGGCAAAGCTCATTCTGCTTTGATGAAGGTTGTCTCCTTTCAGTGTGGTCAAACCCATGACGTGGTTTCCCGCCTAGTTTCCTCCAAGAATGCCCTCAAGGCTCGTCTGAGAGCCTCGGGCGCTCTTGATGTGAGTGATGATGAGGCCCCTCCTGCTGCTCCTCCTACTGATTTTGGCTTCCCGTCTGGTCCTGAGTGGTCTCAGTTCTTTGACGAGGCTGGTGGCAGTGTCTTGGCTGATGATGCTGATGATGATGGTGATGAGCTTTGAGTTTGATTGGTGCTGTTGACGACCCCCTTTTTGGTACTTGGTGCCAAAGGGGGAGTAATGTATTGTAGTTAAATTTTTATTATCATCATTTTTAGTCTTTGGAGATTTAATGTAATGGATAAAACTCATGTATGGCTACTTATGAATGGTTGTGACTCGCTATGATATCATCATAGACTATTATGTCTTGCTTCCTTATTTCTATGATGATGTATTATCCTTCCATGTTGATCCATTGGAGCTTCAATTTCTTTATCATGCATATCTTAAGGGGGAGCTCCGTACTAAATATCTCCTAGACTATAATGTATGTTTAATCTTTTTGAGACCTATGTATATGTTGTCATCAACTACCAAAAAGGGGGAGATTGAAAGTGCATGCTATGCCCCTAATCATCTTTTGGTGTTAATGACAACACATACATATGAAACTAATCCTATTTGTTGAGTGTATCTCAGGATGACAAGTACTTTAAGTAGATTGAGATTTATGTGCCAAAGGTTGTTTGAAAAGATTGGTGATTTATATTTCGAGAAGGCTCGGGATTAAGAAGAGATGATGAAGAGTAGTCTTTTGAGTTTACTGATATTGAGTATAGGGATCCCGCACTATTAAGAGGGGATCACAGGTTCTGCGATAAACTTTCTCATACTACATCTCTACTATCATACCAAACACCACATACTATCCACTCTGTCTTCAACTCAATGCATGTCCAATTGCCTCGGACATCCGGCTCCCTCCGGACGTCCGAGGGCCAGACGTCCGGCTAGCTTCGGAAATCCGCAGCCAGCCACGAGAAGTTTGTGAGGCATATAACTCGGAAATCCGGCTCCCTCCGGACATCCGAGGGCCGGACGTCCGGCCAAGCTCCGGAAATCCGGAAGTCTTCACCAGTAGAATGTGTGCTCTATATCTCGGAAATCCGGCTACCTACGGACGTCCGAGCGTCGGACGTCCGACCCCCATCTGAAATCCGGAAGCCACCACCAGTAGAAATTGTGCTGTATAATACGGATTTCCGGGCCACTCCGGACGTCCGTACGCTGATGAATTCAAATATGTTCAGGCGCATCTACAGGCCTCGGACGACCGACCCCTGTCGGACGTCCGGTTGCTGATGAATTCAGAAGAGTTCCAGTCGTGCCTACAGGTCTCGGATGACCGACCCCTGTCGGACGTCCGGCCCCTCACGGACGCCTGGACGTCCAGCATGTGTCGGACGTCCGGACCCTGTGTGACTTATTGCACCTCCAACGACTGGATTTCACCCCACACTATAAATACTCTTCACCCACCTCGTGAAAGGGTGTTCAACACAGCTAAGATACACCCAAGAACACCTTTCCTCTCACTCACTCTTGTTTACACCAAATCCTAGATCCCAAGAGCATTTGTGAGTCCTTTTGAGTGTTGTTCCAATCAAAAGATAGATCGTCTCCCTCTCCTCCTTCCCACCAAAGTGATTTGTGATTTGAGCAAGTTTTGAGCAATCCTCGTGATCTTGTTACTCTTGGAGGTTGGAGACTCCTAGGCGGTAGGAGTCTTCGGAGAGGAATCAAACCATTGTGATTTCCCCCGGAAAGTTTGTGAAGGTTTGGAAGCCACCTCAAGGCTTACCACTAGTGGTTGAGAAACGCCTTCGTGGAGTTATCTCAAAGGGAGAATAGGGTGAGCCTTCGTGGCGTTGGTGTGCCTTCGTGGTAACATCCGCCCCTCTAACGGTGACGTAGCTTCCCTCCAAGGAAGTGAACATCGGGATACATCCTTGGCTCTCTTGGAGTTTCGGTTATTCCTAACCCTAACTCTCTACTTGTGTTAATCCTTATTACATACTTGTATTTGCTTATTGTTTACCGCTTGCCTTGCTTCACTCCTAATAGCTTACTCTTTGTCATAGCAATTATTAGGCTTACACTTATATTCCGCACTTTAGCCTAAAATTGCCAAGTAATTATTAAAATTTGGATTTGTACCTATTCACCCCCCCTCTAGGTCCATCTCGATCCTTTTCAACTTTGCTGCTACTGCTGTTACTGCTGTGTTGTTACTGCTACTGCTGTTACTGCTGCTACTGTTACCATTGCTACTATTGCTATCACACTACTTTTCTACTGATACTTTGCTGCAGATACTAAGTCTTTCAGGTGTGGTTGACTTGACAACTCAACTGCTAATACTCAAGAATATTCTTTGGCTTCCCCTTGTGTCGAATCAACAAATTTGGGTTGAATTCTTTGCCCTCGTAAATTGTTGCGATCTCCTATACTTGTGGGTTATCAAGACTATTTTCTGGCGCCGTTGCCGAGGAAGCATAGCACTATTCTCTCAGTCACTTGGGATTTACGTCTGTTGATCACTATGAGGAATCCTAGAGATTCAAAAACTAAAGTCTTGACCTCAACTACGAGGACAGGTAAGGAACTGCCATCTAGCTCTGCACTTGATTCACCTTCAGTTATGAGTAAGTTTGCGACACCACCTCCTGCTAGAAATTTTGATGTGTCGCTTGTTCTTGATGATGCTACTTCTGCTATCCATGATGCTTGTGATGACGCTTTGCTTGGTACTGCTTTGCCGCTAGGTGCATTCCTTGATGCACAAATTGCTAGAGTTGCTCCTAAATGTGATGATACTTATGAAACTGTTGAGATTATTGAAGTAGAACCTGCTATTTCACCTGTTAGAACTAGCTCTCTTAGATATGAATTGCCTGATATACATGAGGGTTACGTTATGGAGGGAGAGATAGGTGAGAACTTTCTTGTTTGTAAGGATAGCTATGATCTTGAGAAATTACTGCGCAAGTGGAAAGAAAAGTCTCGGAATGCTAGAATGAAATACGATCCTCAGTTTGCTACTTCGCCTATCTTTGTGACTGATAAGGATTATGAATGCTCTGTCGATCCTGAGTTAATCACTTTGGTCGAATCTGATCCTTTTCATGGTTACGAGTCTGAAACGGTTGTAGCACATCTTACTAAGCTGCACGATATAGCCACCCTATTCACGAGTGAGGAAAAGATCCACCACTACTATATCCTTAAGCTGTTTCCTTTCTCGCTAAAGGATGATGCTAAGACTTGGTTCACTTCTCTTGCTCCTGGTTGTGTGCGTAGTCCCCAGGATATGATCTACTACTTCTCTGAGAAATATTTTCCTGCCCATAAGAAACAAGCTGCCTTGCAGGAAATATATAACTTTGTGCAAGTTGAAGAAGAGAGTCTCCCACAAGCTTGGGGGAGGCTTATCGAGCTGCTGAATGCTTTGCCTGATCACCCTCTTGAGAAAAATAAAATACTTGATATTTTCTATAATGGACCAACCGATGCTTCTAGGGACCACCTAGATAGTTGCGCTGGTTGTGTTTTCAGGGAACAAACTGTGGAACAAGCTGAGATTCTATTGAATAATATCTTGTGCAATGAGAATGCTTGGACTATTCCCAAACCACCTCCGAAGCCAACTCCGAAGAAAAGAGGTATCCTATTCCTCAGTCCTGAAGATATGCAAGAAGCTAAGAAATCTATGCAAGAGAAAGGCATTAAATCTGAAGATGTCAAGAATCTACCACCTATCAAAGAGATCCATGGTCTTGATAACCCGACACTAGTAGTAGAAGTAAATTCTCTTCATAGATTCAATGAGAGTGATATTGCTTTTGATAAACCTACTAGCTTATGCTTAGCTGAATTTGATAACTTTGTTTCCAAACAACAAAGTTTCAATGATTATGTTAGCAGACAATTGGAACATAATGCTCGTATGCTTAGTCATTTAAGTGCTTGTGTGGATAGAAATGTCAATGACCTTAAGATTTTGAGTAAACATGCCTCTATGGTCACCACTCAAGTAGAACAAGTACTTAAGGCTCAAATGACTTGCTCAATGAGTTGAATGACAATTCTGTTAGAGTCATCACTAGAGACGGTAGAATGACCGAGGAACCATTGTATCCTGAGGGTCATCCAAAGAGAATTGAACAAGATTCTCAAGGAGTTAGCACCGAGGCACCTAGTCATCCTAGGAAGAAAAAGAAAGATGATAGGAACTTGCATGCTAGCCAACCTGCTGCTGTTGCACCTGAGAGTCCAAATGATGTCTTTGTTTCTGATGCCGAAACTCAATCTGGTGATGAACATGAGCCTACTGATAATATCGATAGTGGTGTTCATAATGATGCTCAACCAAGCAATGGTAAGGATGTGGAGATTGAACTTGTTGATCTTGATAACCCACAACCTAAGAATAGGAGATATGATAAGAACGATTTCATTTCTTGGAAGCACGGTAAAGAAAGAGAACCATGGGTTCAGAAACCCATGCCCTTTCCTCCCAAACCATCCAAGAAAAAGGATGATGAGGATTTTGAGCGATTTATTGAAATGATTAGACCTGTCTTTCTGCAAATGCGTATTACAGATATGCTCAAAATGTCTCCTTATGCTAAGTACATGAAAGATATTGTGACCAACAAAAGGAAGATACCTGAGGTTGAGATTTCCACCATGCTTGCCAAGTACACCTTCAAGGGTGGAACTCCTAAGAAACTAGGTGATCCCGGAGTGCCCACTATACCTTGCTCCATTAAAGGAAACTACGTTAGAATTGCTTTATGCGATCTTGGAGCTGGTGTTAGTGTTATGCCTCTCTCTCTTTATCGTACACTTGAATTGGATAAGTTGACACCCACTGAAATCTCGTTGCAAATGGCCGACAAATCAACTGCTTTCCCTATCGGCATTTGCGAGGACGTGCCTGTTGTGGTTGCTAACGTTACTATCTTAACGAACTTTGTTATTCTGGATATTCCCGAGGATGATGCCATGGCGGTCATCCTTGGAAGACCCTTTTTAAACACTGCAGGGGTTGTTATTGATTGCAACGAAGGCAATGTCACTTTTCCATGTTAACGGTAATGAGCACACGGTGCACTTTCCGAAGAAACAATATCGAGTACATTGCATCAATGCTATTGAAAAAACTTCGTCAATTCTTATTGGGAGCTTCGAATGCCCTATACCTACTACCAAGATGAAATATGATTTGCTTGTTGGGGATATGCACATCCCCATTGAGGTAACCTAGTGACTATTCGAAAATCTCCGGTTCTATGCGATTCTAAAGAAGTTTGTCAAGGAGACTTGATCAACCTCATCGAAGGATTTCTTTTGATGACCATGAGATGGATGAATCTAGGAGTCACAACCCTCTGTTCCAAACCTTTACCTTCGGTTGCTTAGAAGAAAAATGATAGATTTAGCTTTAGTTTCTCCTGTTTTCTGCTTTTTGCGTCCCGTAGAAAAGTGTGCCGAAAATAGAAGTTCTTCAAATGCCCTGAAAATAAAGTATGTTTTTTTCTGGAATTTTTGAAAAATTCTGAGACAGAGAGCTAGTCAGGGGGATGCGCTAGTGGGTCACAAGCCCACCAGGCCCGGCCACCCCCCTGGCCGGGCCTGGCAAGCTTGTGGGGCCCACGTGGCCCCTCTCTACTTATTCCAGCTCCCATTTCCTTCTCCTACCTCCAGAAAAATTCATTCCACAGCTCAAACCCGTGTTCTTGCTCCTCTTGCTGCATTTTTCGATCTCCTTGTGCAAAGCCCCATTCACCAAACTATTTTGGGGAAATTGTTCCTTGGTATGTGACTCCTCCATTGGTCCAATTAGTTTTTGCTCTAGTGCTTTATTCGTTGCGTATTTTTGCTGCCTTGGTGACCCTATTCTTGAGCTTTCCATGTTCATTTTAGTTGGTCCCAAGTAGTTTTGATGCGTGATATTGCCTCTAGGCACTTGCAGGAGTAGTTACTATGAGTTTTGTTGAGCCTCGTTCACCTTTCTCTTGAGTCACTAAAAATTTCAGAAAAAAGAGGATGTTCAGGAGAAACTATCATGGTGGTTCCTCAAGAAAAAGGGGTCCGCGTCTCTCGATTCGGGAGCCCGACTCTTATCAGCCGAGGAACGCACAGGTACAACCATGTGAATGGCCTTCAGATGAATTCATGATTGATGCAGGTTTCAAAGACGAGTTTGATACATTTGTTCACAACGCCGGGCTCGAAGAATTCAACTCCAACAAATGCGAACATTATACTATGCTCACTGCCTCTTTTGTTCGTAGATTCAGATTTTCAGTTGGCCGTGACCCATCCATACTGTTTGATCTTGATGACAAATCGTATACCATGGATTTAGAGGATTTTAATCGGATTTGCAAGATACCTGATTGGGGTAGTCACAATGGTCCTCCTAAGTCTTCGGTTAGAGATTTCTTTTCTAGTATAACTGTTGGAGAAACTAGAGATATTACGCAGGCTACCTTGGGGAGCATTCAATTCCCTGCCTTACATTATTTTGCCATCTTCATAGGTAGATGCATTAACGGCAAGATTGATCATTGTCACCCCTGTGCACCTGACCTTAGTATTCTTAAGAGCGCAGTAACGGGTGATAGAAGTTTCAACTTGGGAGCTATAATCGCGAGGAGGCTAAATAATAATGCTAATGAAGGGGATTTCTTTGGTGGGATCTATGCCACTCGCATAGCAAATTTTCTTGGAGTACCCATCCGCGAAGGAGATCCCCGCTCCATACAGCCTTCCTTGATCACGTCGCTATGAGACGCTATCAGTTCCTTGAGAGGGATAATGAATCCCTCCTATACCGGTTAATATTTAACCGACAGCGTGTTTTCCATATTACCCTTCCTGCTCCTTCCTTCTTTGACTTTTAGGTAAAACAAAGATATTACATAACCAGAGGGGAGGCAGAGGAGTATGAGTGGGAGGCGAAGGCTGCTCGCCTCCGTGAGGCAGCCATTCACGCAGTAGCTGTCGCGATCCCGTACAACCCCCATCATGATTTTGGATATCGCGCGGACCTGCCATGGGAGTAGACCAACTTAGGCCAAAAGCCTAAGCTTGGGGGAGTATGTGTTTCTCACCGACTTTATATTCATGCTCACACTTTCACTTTGTTAGTCGGTGTTCACACCTTGCCATTGTATCATCCATGCTAGTTTATTTCTTTTTCTCGTTTTCTTCTCGTGTGTTTGTTTAGACTGAGAAAAACAAAAAAATTTAGTTGTAAGTTTGCTTTTCTGCTTGCTTAGTAGTGTTTTAAAAAGAAAACCCAAAATATTTTCCTTTCTTCTTTTGCTTGTTGGGAGCTTTCCCGTGTAAATATTTTTCTTTTTCTTTGGGTCAAGGTAGAAGACCATGGTTAAAATGTTTAGTGGCTCTCGCATGCATATCTATTTATCTATTAAAGAGCCATATTACTTTGTCTTCTCCTCTGTGTTTGCCTGCAGATTCCAATTTGGTCCAATGCACGAACACTCTCATTATGATTCACATCATCCGGTCGTGCAAGTGAAAGGCAATAATGATGATATATGATGAAGTGACTCAGCCTGGAAAAGCTGGTATGAACTCGATCTATTTTGTTTTTGTAAATATGACTAGCTCTTCGTTCTTAATTTAGCTTCGTTATGAGAGAAACATGTTTGCAATGACAACTTAGAGATCATAGTTTTTGATGCCATGCTTAATTAGCTAGGAGCTTATAATGGTTTGTCTTTGATGCCAACATGAATTTCAGTATGATTATGATGCAGTATGATAGGATGGTATCCTCCTTTGAGTGATTCAAGTGGCTTGACTTGGCACATGTTCACGCATGTAGTTGAAACAAAATCAACATAGCCTCTATGATATTCATGTTCATGGTGATTTATATCCTACTCATGCTTGCACTCAATGTTGGTTAATTTTAATGCATATTGATGACTGTTGTCGCTCTCTAGTTGGTCGCTTCCCAGTCTTTTGCTAGCCTTCACTTGTACTAAGTGGGAATACTACTTGTGCATCCACTTCCATAAACCCAAATTTGTTCCATATGAGTCCACCATACCTACCTATATGCGGTATCTACCTGCCGTTCCAAGTAAATTTGCATGTGCCACTCTCTAAATCTTCAAGCAATAATCTGTTTTGTATGCCCGAACCGCTCATGTGGTGACAAGGGGCGATCGGTATCTTCCATGCTAGGCGTGTTATCCTCGATATGTGTTTATTCACTATCACTCACGAGAAAGGGGCCGGTAATTGGAATGCCCAGTTCCATGCTCAAATTGAAAAGATAATTGCAAACAAAACTCCCCATGGATTGTTGTTGGTATGGACGGCACCCGAGGATTCGACTAGCCGTGGAGTGTGATTGATCGGTGGTGGGGGAGTCAAAACTTTACTTTTCTGTTTGGGAACCGCCTATAGTATGTGTAGCATGTAAGATGGTGAAAACTCTTGGTCATCCCGTTGACAATGAGAGCATACCACTCAAAATTATTTATCTCTGTTTTAAAAAGCTTGAGCCCTGGCACCTCTGCAAATCAATGCTTCCCTCTGCGAAGGGCCTATCTATTTACGTTTCTATTGAGTCATCCTCTTCTTATAAAAGGCACCAATTAGAGAGCACCTCTGTCATTTTCATGCTTTGCTATTAATTGATATTGAGTATGACTGTGACTGGATCTTCTTGCCATGAATTACAATGTTCAGTCAGCCCTTGGTCTTTGAAGGTGCTCTGCATTTATGTTTTGCGGTCTCAAAAAGAGCTAGAGAGATACCACTTGTTCATATTGCTTCATGATTATTTTGATTGAAGTGTTGATGTTTGAAACTTATTATTATTGCTCGCTAGTTGATTATGCCATTGATATGAGTACTTCATGAGACCTAAATGTCATTGCTTACGTGGTTAGCTTATGATTTTCCTGAAAATTTGAATATGAGTTAGACATAATTACAACAACAAGATCAAACAGAGTTCGTAAAAGTTTTTATTTTGTCTCTTTCAGTTTGTCAACTGAATTTCTTGAGGACAAGCAAGGCTTTAAGCTTGGGGGAGTTGATACGTCTCCATCATATCTACTTTTCCAAACTCTTTTGCCCTTGTTTTTGTCTCTAATTTGCATGATTTGAATGGAACTAACCCGGATTAACGTTGTATTCAGCAGTATTGCCATGGTGTTGTTTTTGCGGAGAAATAAAAGTTCTCGGAATGACCTAGAAATCTATGAGGATTTTCTGTGGAATATATAAAAAATACTGGTGCAAGAATCAACTGGAGGGATGGAGCCAGGAGCTCACAAGCCCACCAGGCCCGTCCGCCTGGCCGGGCCTCGCAGGCTTGTGAGCCCCTCGGGGCTCCGCCGCCTCCAATTCCAGCTCTATATATCCTCCTTCGACCGGAAAAAAAATCAAGGAGAAGAGTTCATCGCGTTTTACGATACAGAGCCGCCGCCACCACTTGTTCTTCCTGTGGAGGGCAGATCTCGAGTCCGTTCTGGGCTCCGGAGAGGGGGAATCGACGCCTTCGTCATCACCAACCATCCTTCATTGCCAATTCCATGATGCTCTTCATCGTTCGTGAGTAATCTCATCGTAGGCTTGCTGGACGGTGATGGGTTGGATGAGATCTATCATGTAATCGAGTTAGTTTTGATGGGGATTGATCCCTAGTATCCACTATGTTCTGAGATTGATGTTGCTACTAGTTTGCTATGCTTAATGCCTGTCACTAGGGCCCGAGTGCCATGATTTCAGATCTGAACCTATTATGTTCTCGTCAATATATGTGTGTTCTTGATCCTATCTTGCAAGTTGTAGTCACCTACTATGTGTTATGACCTGGCAACCCCGGAGTGACAATAGCCGGAACCACTCCCGGAGATGACCATAGTATGAGGAGTTCATGTATTCACTAAGTGTTAATGCTTTGTTCCGGTTCTCTATTAAAAGGAGAACCTTAATATCCCTTAGTTTCCATTAGGACCCCGCTGCCACGGGAGGGATGGACAATAGATGTCATGCAAGTTCTTTTCATAAGCACGTATGGCTATATAAGGAATGCATGCCTACATTACATTGACGAACTGGAGCTAGTTACATATCTCCCCATGTTATAACTGTTGCATGATGAATGTCATCCGACAAAATTATCCATCACCGATGCAATGCCTACGAGTCTTTTCCTACTGGTCCTTGCTACGTTACTTTGCTGCTACTACTGTCACTGCTGCTACTGTTACTGCTACTGTTGTCACTGCTGCTACTGTTACCATTGCTACTATTGCTATCACACTACTTTGCTACTGATACTTTGCTGCAGATACTAAGTCTTTCAGGTGTGGTTGAATTGACAACTCAACTGCCAATACTCGAGAATATTCTTTGGCTTCCCCTTGTGTCGAATAAACAAATTTGGGTTGAATACTCTACCCTCAAAAACTGTTGCGATCCCCTATACTTGTGGGTTATCAGTCCCCTTCTCTCACTAGGATATAGAAACTCGCGAAGTTTAACCGACTACAATGCACTCCTCTCACTGAAGGAATATCAAACTACTTGGCCAAGCAATTCAATAGATCGAAGAGAATTACGAAGCTATGATGATCATGCAAATCAGAATCATAAAACTCAGAGAAGACTCAAATATTTTTCATGAATAGTCTGAACATAAACCCACAATTCATGAGATCCCAACAACACACCATACAAAATAACTACATCAGATAGATCAAAGCAAAGATGCGGTGATCCTTGTATTAAAGATCAAGATAGAGAGATATCCATCTATATACTAACTATGGACACGTAGGTGTGTGGTGAACTACTCACCCATCATCACGACGACACCAAGGTTGATGAAAAGGACCTCCGTGATTGATCCCCCCTTCGACAGAGTGCCAGAACGGAGCTCCATATATGATAGTTGTGGAATAGAGACTTGTGGCAGCGTAAAAATTGTTTGGCGATTATCTTTAAGGTTCCTAGAATATTTGGTAATTTATAGGCCAGAGAACGAGGCAAGAGGGGCCACAAGGGCTCGCCAAGGCATTAGGGTACGACCACCCCCTGGTCACTCCCTATTGCCTTGGGGGCCCCATGTGTGGATTCAGGTTTCCCCCGAAGCTTCCAAGTCTTCTTTTGGTGCACAAAAAATCATAAAAAATCATAGCAATTGGACTTTGTTTGGTACTGAAAACGTGAAAAACAAAAGAACACACGCAGAAAACAACAACCATCACTCGACACTGGATTAACAGGTTTGTGCCCAAAAATAATATAAATTAGTGAATTATGACCCAAAAGTATCCTAGGATGATAATATAACAGCATTGAACAATAAAAAATTATAGATACCTTTGATACATATCAAGCATCCCCAAGCTTAATTCCTGCTCGTCCCCAAGTAGGTAGATGATAAAAAACAGAATTTTTGATGTGAGATGCTATCCAATATGTAATCTTTTGCATGTATGCTGATTCAGAAAAGATGAATCAACAAACATCAACATAGTAATAATTATAAGCACAAGTAACAAAATCATCAATCTTTCAAAGTATACGATCCTAAAAAAATGTTCACCACCATTAATCTTTCATATTAACAAAGGGCTCCATCTTCACCACATTAATATAAATGTTAAGCACCACGGTGTCCAAGGAAGGCAATTGGATCATACTTTTTGAAAGTGAATCAACTTTTTGTTCTTCATGCAATACATGAGCGTGAGCCATGGACATAACATAAGGTGGAATGGAATATTGTGGTAGGTATCAAAGGGGTAAAGTGGAGAAGATAGTCTCACTTCAACTAGGCGTACCAACGGGCTATGGAGATGCCCATCGGTAGATGTCAATGCAAGGAGTAGGGATTGCCTTGCAAATTATGCACTAGATCTATAAGTGTATGAAAGCTCAAATGAAGCTAAGTGGGGTGTGCATCCAACTTGCTTGCTCGGGAAGACCTTGGGCATTTGAGGAAGCCCGTCATGAGAATATGCAAACCAAGTTTATAATAATGATAATATAATTCCCACTAGCATATGAAAATGACATATCATGAGAGTTTCTTTATGAGGAACATGGTGCCAGTGTGGAGCACAAGTGTGGTAAAGGACAATAGCAATGTTCCGTCTCTCTTTTTCTCTAAATGTTTTTTCATTTATTTTTTATGGTGGGCTCATTTGGCCTCCCACATTTTTATTTTTGTCCGGAGTCTCTTCCCGACTTGTGGGGGAATAATAGTCTCCATCACCCTTTCCTCAATGGGACAATGCTCTAATAATGATGATTGTCAAACTTTTATTTACTTATAACACATGAAAGCTCGATATGAAGAACTATCACTCAATATGAATTCCTCTGGCAGTGTACCAGGATGAGAAATAATCTAGCGTGCCATGTATCATCAATATAATGAATGGTGGCTTTGCCACAAATGCTATGTCAGCTCTATATGATCATGCAAAGCAATATGATGATGAATGAACTAGTCATATGATGTAACAGTGGAATTTGCATAGCAATATATCTCAGAATGACTATGGAAATGCCATGATAGGTAGGTACGGTGGCTGTTTTGAGGAAGATAAATAAAGGTTTAGTTATGACAGAGCATATCATGCCATGGGGTTTAGATGCACCGACAAAGTCTGCACCGGTCCTCGAGGTGAGAATGGGCAAAGTACCGAAGAGGCTAGCAAAACATGAGGATATGAGATTGTGTATGTCCATAGTTTCACATTAGTAATGAAGAACTCATATACTTATTGCAAAGTTTTATTATTTCATCATAAATCAAAGCACTACCTGCATGCCCTAAGGGAGACAGTTGGGAGGAGTTAACCATCATGCGACTTTGACTCGAAACAACACTAGGATTTCAACGACGAATAGAAATGCTCACACATCCCCGCCATGCCTTTTTAATATTCAGAGAAACAAGGAATTAACACCTCTTAATACTTCTACTTCTACGAATCAACAATGATGCACTCACACCTTTTTCACATTACGACATCAATATCATTAACCCACAATTTTTTCATATGTGCTACATGATGGTTTGGATTATCATTCATTGAATACCTATTATTTTTGGTCTAACTTTATTACACATGCAAATTACCAATACTGTTTATTAACTCTCAAACAAATACAAGGGGAGAACAGGAGTTCAAATATTTCTATAAAATCTAAAGGCCATCATGCTCAAAAAGATATAAGTGAAGTACTAGATCAATTGGTTAGCTCAAAAGATATAAGTGAAGCACAAAGAGTATTCTAACAAATCGTGATGAATGTGTGTCTCTCTAAGGTTGGTATTTCCAGCAAAATATGATTGTGTCAATCTAAAAAAAAAAGAAAAATTAAAGCAAACGATGCTCCAAGCAAAACTCATATCATGTGATGAATAAAAATATAGCTTCAAGTGACATACCGATGTAATGAGACGAAAGAGGGGATGCCTTCCGGGGCATCCCCAAACTTAGACACTTGAGTCTTCCTAGAATATTACCTTGGGGTGCCTTGGTCATCCCCAAGCTTAGGCTCTTGCTTCTCCTTTCACGGTGACACCCAAAACTTGAAAACTTCAATCACACAAAACTCAATAAAACTTCGTGAGATCCGTTAGTATAAGCAACATATCAAATACTTAGGTACTTTTGTAAATTGATTCATATTTCATTATTGCATAATAAGTACTGTATTCTAACTTCTCCATGGCTTATACCCCTCGATACAATCCATAGCATCATCAAAATAAGCAAACTATGCAAGCAAATACAAATCTGTCTAAAATAAAATAGTGTGTAGTAATTTGTAATGAACCTATACTTCTGTAACTACGAAAATTCTGAACAATTAGGAGGACCTGAGAAATTTATACAGAAATATTTTGTAAAAAATTCATATTAAAAAGATGTTCCAGTGAAATGATATAAATTTTGCACTGGACGTCAAAGTTTCAGTTTTTGCACCGTATCAATTATACTCATCATACAAGTCATCCCAAAGGTTTAAATTGGAACAAACACCAAGTTAAACATCAAAACACAATAATTGCAGAGGCAACAATCATGTCATCACACCGAAATACAAATTAAAAAGCAAAATAAAAACAAATAATTAAGACAACTATTGGGTTGCCTCCCAACAAGCGTTATTGTTTTATGCCCCTAGCTAGGCATAATGCATATGATCAAGTGTTGGACCCCTTCATGTTTTTCAAAATTAGTTCCTCCCAAATTTTACTTAATACATCACATTTGTAAAATCTAGTTGAAGCGCTCAAGTGTTCAAATGGATTTATAGAATCATTACTCATGTCACTATAATCTAAGGGTTCTTCATATTAGACATGGATTTCATCACTAATAGGTTAACTAATAGTGTTATATTGCCAATCTTCACTAAACCCTTCATTAATTCCTTTAGCAATACATTCAAATTTATCACAAGTGTGGAGAAACAATGATTGTGTTAATTCTTCGGGAAGCACATTCTTCCTCATATTCATATCAAATCCGTGATAGTCATTAGATTCCAACCTACGCGTAGCATATTTATTATGGAGGATTGCTTCTATGGGAGAACATTCAGGATTTATTCCATAGAAGTCAAAAAATTCTTTCGCTTGATGCAAAATATAATCAAATTCATGCATACGGATAATGATAGCAAATTTCTTAATTTCGGGATCATGCAAGCTAGGGAGTCCCAAAAATATCTTTTGAAGCATATATAGGATGGAGATGCACAAATTTTCTTTCCATTTTCAGTACAAGCATGGTGGTAGCATCCACATAACAATTTGTTTCATCAATTATAGATCCTTTCATGAGAGGGGAAGCTAACTAGTACTCAAAGAATTCTTGGATGACATGCTATCCAATAATGTTCCTGTTGGAAATATGCTCTAGAGGCAATAATAAATTGGTTATTATTATATTTCCTTGTTCATGATAATCATTTATTATCCATGCTAGAATTGTATTGATTGGAAACTCAAATACATGTGTGGATACATAGACAACACTCTGTCCCTAGTGAGCCCCTATTTGACTAGCTCGTTGATCAAAGATGGTCAAGGTTTCCTGGCCATAGACAAGTGTTGTCACTTGATAACAGGATCACATCATTAGGAGAATAATGTGATGGACAAGACCCAAACTATGAATGTAGCATATGATCGTGTCAGTTTATTGCTACTGTTTTCTGCATGTCAATGTATCTGTTCCTATGACCATGAGATCATGCAACTCCCGGACACCGGAGGAATACCTTGTGTGTATCAAACATCGCAACGTAACTAGGTGACTATAAAGGTGCTCTACAGGTATCTCCGAAGGTGTGTGTTGGGTTGGCGTGAATCAAGACTGGGATTTGTCACTCCGTGTGACGGAGAGGTATCTAGGGGCCAACTCAGTAATACAACATCACAACAAGCCTTGCAAGCAATGTGACTAAGTAATTAGTCACGGGATCTTGTATTACCGAATAAGTAAAGATACTTGGCGATAACGAGAATGAACTAGGTATAGAGATACCGACGATCGAATCTTGAACAAGTAACATACCGAAAGACAAAGGGGACAACATATGGGATTAACTGAATCCTTGACATAGAGGTTCAACCGATAAAGATCTTCGTAGTAAATGTGGGAGCCAATATGGGTATCCAGGTCCCTCTATTGGTTATTGACCGGAGAATGTCTCAGGTCATGTCTACATAGTTCTTGAACCCGCAGGGTCTGCACACTTAAGGTTCGGTGACGTTTCGATATTATTGAGTTATGTGTGTTGGTAACAGAAGGTTGTTCGGAGTCCCGGATGAGATCCTGGACGTCACAAGGAGATACATAATGGTTTGGCGGTAAAGATTGATATATAGGAAGTCCTGTTTTGGTCTGTGAAAAAGTTTTGGGCTCATCGGTAGTGTACCGGGAGTGCCGGGAGGGTATCGGGGGACCACCGGGATGGGTGTGACGACCCAAGGGCTTCATGGGCTGTGAGAGGAGGTAGACCAGCCTCTAGTGGGCTGGACAAAGCCTCTCCTAAGGGCCCATGTGGCTCGAGTGGAGGGATAAGGCAAAAGGCCAAAAGGTGGAAAGAGTTTCCAAATTAGGAAGGAGTCCTAATAGGATTCCACCTCCCTTGTGGGAGGTGGATTCCTCCCTTGTTTAGTTCGGCCAAACCTGCTTGGAGTAGGGGCCAAGACTGCCTCGCTGCCCTTCCTCCTATATATATTGAGGGATTTTGAGGGCAGCCCCTAACCCTTATTGCCACGTGTTGCCCTCTTCTTCCTCTAGATCTCTTCTCTTCTAGATCTAATCGGTATAGCTTAGCGAAGCTCTGCCGGATCAGCTCCACCACCACCGCCACCACGTCGTGTTGGAGAACTCATCTACCTCTCCGCACCTCTTGCTGGATCAAGAAGGCGGTGATCGTCATCAAGCTGTACGTGTGCTGAACGCGGAGATGTCGTCGTTCTGTACTAGATCGGGATGAATCATGATGGGATCGCGGTACGGATCGTGATGAGATTGCGGGATGGGCTGCGATTTGGATCACGAAGATGTATCACTACATCAACCGCATTATATATACGCTTTCGCTTAGCGATCTACACGGGTATGTAGATTCACTCTCCCCTCTCGTAGATGATCATCACCACGGATAGGTATTGCGTGTGCGTAGGAAAACTTTTGTTTCTCATGCAACATTCCTCGAAAGTTCCCACTACCCACATGATAAATTATAGAATTTAGAGACGTCTCAGTGTTAGTAGTCGGGACTTACTTCATAGGAGGATAATGAGTGGAATCAATAAATTTTAGTTTCTCTTCATCCAAGTCACTAGTGCTATCTTCACTAGCGCTTTCAACGATAACTTTCTCATATTCAGGCATGATGTTGAGGCATAATTTATGCCTAAGTAATTTTGGTGATTAATGACAGTACTGTACAGGACTAATCGTGTGTGTCAAGGTTTCAGGCAACATTCGTCAACGGCACAAGACGACACGACTCCTCTCTTCGGGAACGGAAGCACGGCGCTATCCTAGATTCTCTTCATTTGAGTCATAGGAAAGCCGTACTATTAAGAGGGGATCCGTAGTGGAAAGGTTTGGGTGGAATCTATCTTTGCACACGCACACCTCTATTTTCTCCCTTTCCTTTATCCTTGGAGCGGCCCTCGCCGTTTTGTTCTTTGCGTCTCGGCAAAATGGTCCCAGCGGTAGTACCGCTGGACTGCCAGCGGTGGTACCGCTGCAGCCAGCGGTAGTACCGCTGGCTGGCGGTAGTACCGCCCCTGTTCAGCGGTAGTACCGCCAGGCTGGCGGTAGTACCGCCCTGGCTGGCGGTAGTACCGCTCCAGGTGCCCTGTTCCACCTACCTAGCGGTAGTTCGTGGACGGACCCTTTTGCGAAGACTTTCTCGGCGGTAGTAGTGCTTATGCACTACCAAGGGCCAGCGGTAGTACCGCTGGTTCCAGCGGTAGTACCACTGGAAGGGCCAGCGGTAGTACCGCTGGTGCCAGCGGTAGTACCGCTGGAAGCCCCAGCGGTAGTACCGCTGCATCCAGCGGTAGTACCGCCAGGCAGCGGTAGTACCGCTCCTTCCCAGCGGTAGTACCGCTGGATCTCGGGCAGAGAGTGGGAAAACGGTCTGAATTTTCCCCCCACTATATAAAGGGTTCTTCTAGCTGAGGAACCCTATCTCTTACCTCTCTAAGCTCCATTGTTGCTCCACAAGCTTAAAAGTGCCTGATCTCTCTCCCTAGCCAATCAAACTTGTTGATTCTTTAGGGATTAGTTGAGAAGGCCTAGATTCACACTTCCACCAAGAGAAAAGTTGATTCCCCCACCTATCCCTTGCGGATCTTGTTTCTCTTGGGTGTTTGAGCATCCTAGACGGTTGAGGTCACCTCGAAGCCATATTCCATTGTGGTGAAGCTTCGTGGTCTTGTTGGGAGCCTCCAATCTTTGTGTGGAGTTGCCCCAACCTTGTTTGTAAAGGTTCGGTCGCCGCCTTCAAGGGCACCTATAGTGGAATCACGGTACCTTGCATCGTGCGAGGACGTGAGGAGAATACGGTGGCCTTAGTGGCTTTTTGGGGAGCATTGTGCCTCCACACCGCTCCAACGGAGACGTACTTCCTGTTAAAGGGAAGGAACTTCGGTAACACATCCTCGTCTCCATCGGTTCCACTTGTGGTTATCTCTAACCTTTACTTTGTATTTGCTCTTACTTGTGACTATATCTTACTTGTCTTATTAAGTCTTGTTGGTAGCTTCTATTGGGGTCACCTCTTTGTCATATTATTTGAGCACTCGTTTAGTGTTTACCTTAACTTGTTAAGATTAGTTAAAAAGTGGTCGTTGTCTATTCACCCCCCCCCCTCTAGCCAACCATATCGATCCTTTCAATTGGTATCAGAGCCACGTCTCTTTATTAAGGGTTTAACCACCCGAAGAGTATGGAAGGCGGAGAGGAAGTTAACCGTGGACAACCCGAAGACATGGACTTGACTTCGATCACAAGGGGCGACTTGAATACGGCTATGGCCGCCCTCAAGACGTCCTTGACGAGCGAAGTCAAAACCATGCTTAAAGAATTAATTGATGGTCTTAAAAGTTCACCCGAACCGGCTTTAGTGGTTAAACCCACCATTTCCGATTCGGAGGCCAACTCCTCTAAGGAAGCGGCTAAAGGTATGCAACCTGCTTCACCTCACGAAAAGGATGGGACCGGAACCTATGCTTCGGTTCCACCTCCCATGACATATGGAGGACCCGTTCTCGCACCTCGTCTTAATCCAGTTGGTCCTCCTCCTAAACTTGTAAAAGGTGACTTTGCTAACTGGGTATTTTCTATTAAGTCTCATTTGAATCACAGCTCAACAAACTTATGGAGAATTATCGAGCAAGGATATTACCCCCATGACCCAAGCAACCTCACTCCAAGAGAAGATGCAGACAATCAATATAATCACTCTGCGCTGTTTATTCTCCAGTCTGCTGTGCCACCTGAAGATCTTCCCCACTTACGTCCCTTCACATTGGCCAAGGATTGTTGGGAGCATATTATGGTGTTGTATAAGGGAAGCTCAAGTATTCAACGATCCAACTATGAAGTAATACTTGATCAGGCCGATGAGTTTGTGATGAAGGAAGAAGAAGACCCTCGTGATCTCTATCGGAGGGTGACTGCTATTGCTGTGGCACTAAAGGACCATGGGAGTAAGGATGTGGATGACACTTGGGTCAAGCGTAAGTTTCTGAAAGCCATCATGCCTTTCAACAAAGCCATGTCATCTGTCATCCGTCAGCGGCCAGACTTCCACTCCTTGTCTTCCAGTGAAGTGTTGGATGAGTTCATTGCTATGTCAATCATGAACGAAACAGCCGACAATGCACTTGCTCGTGTCCGATCAAAAACCACCTCACCCAAACTTGCGTTAAAGGCAAGAGCAATGCTTGAAGAGGAAGAAGAAGATGAGGAAGAGGAGAGCTGCCCTGAAGACACAAAGTATGCCTATCATGAGCACATGGCTCTTGCATCAAGGCAATTTTGGGGAAATAAAAGGAACTCAAGACCAACCTTCAACAAGAACAACTCAAGTGGATTCAAACCCAAACAACGAGTAAGGACATGTTATAACTGTGGCAACGTGAGTCACTTCGTGGCAGAGTGCCCCTATGAGAAGAGAGAAGACAACGGAGGCAAGCTCATTCGCAAAGACAAAACCAAATCATATCCAATCAAGAACAACTTTGTGAAGAAACCTCACCCAAAAGGAATGGTGGCCCTGGAGGAGTATCCCTCTGATGATGATGATGATGATGATACAGTGGCAACGGCAACTGTTGCTATAGCCACTACCCCTTCCTAGAAGGTGTCTCTCTTCAATGCCCCCAACGAGAACCACATCACCAAGTGCCTCATGGCAAAAGGTACCAATCAGGTAACTCCTATCATTAAGACCAACATTGCTTCTGCTCCTTCATTGCTAAATTGTGTAGAAGAGAGTGATGTTGGAGAACTTAATGAGCATGATCTTGATAAGTTTCTATGCACTATTAAGGGAGAAACCAAGAAGCATTTTGTTGCTCTCTTAGAACAACTGGGTGAGGCTACTGACCTCATTGAGTCTCATGAGGAGACCATCTCCGAGCTTCATGGACATAGCCGTGACTATGCCGATGAAATTGCCGAATTATCTAGTACTCTAGAAGATGAGCACACTCTTCGTTTGGCTCTTGAGGAGTCATATAACGATGACTGCACTAAAATGCAAAAGAAACTAGATCATGATGTTGTTCTTACTCGCATGCTTAAATCTGAAAAGTATGCTCTTGAGGTTGGCCGTGACAGACTCAAAGAAGAGTTTGATATACTTGACAAGGCCCACAAAGCCTTGAAGGGTGTTCATTTCGCTCTGAAAGAGTCTCATGATCAACTCCAAGCAAAGCTTACCAAGGAGATCTCTACGTGTCCTCCCTTTGTGTTAATTGATAATACTTGTGCAACTAACCCCTGTTGTGAGCATGTTCATCTTGTGGAGGAAAATGCCAAGTTAAAGGAGAAACTTGAGAAGGGCCTTGTGTCATGCAGACAAGGTGAGA
The DNA here is from genome assembly GCF_904849725.1 of Hordeum vulgare subsp. vulgare. Lineage (NCBI taxonomy): Eukaryota > Viridiplantae > Streptophyta > Magnoliopsida > Poales > Poaceae > Hordeum > Hordeum vulgare. The sequence continues at coordinate 326,138,206 of NC_058522.1, read as the reverse complement.
AGAGTCTGAACGATCTCTTGAGCACTCAAAAGGGTGTTGTAGGAAAGGAAGGACTTGGACTTACCTCTAAGTCAAAAGGTAAAAGAAAGAACAAGAACAAATGATCTCTCACTCTCATGGACATCTTTGTCAAGGAGGGTGAGGGGACTCAGAAGGTGAACAGGAACAAGGTGGACTATGGAAACCCCAAGCAGGCCAAAACCGCTCCTACTAACACAGCCGGCAAACTCAATTCCTCTTATGTATTACGTTGTGCTAGTGATGGGCATGTTTATGCCAGATTTGTTGGTTCCTACAATGAGGATATTAAATGGGCTATCTGGGTTCCTAAGACCCTTGTCTCTAACATGAAAGGACCCATTAAAAAATGGGTACCTAAAACCAAGCCTTGATCTATTGCAGGAGTTTGCTTCCGGTGGGGTGTCATGGTTGCTCGATAGTGGAGCAACAAATCATATGACCGGAAGCAAGGACTTAGTGGTGGATGTGCATCCTTCTCCATCTATGCCCACCCATGTCCAATTCGCCGATGCATCCTCGTCTAAGGTATTGGGATTTGGTAAGGTGATCGTCTCTCAAGATTTGTCTATTGAGAAGGTCATGCTTGTTGAGTCTCTTGCCTACAATTTACTTTCCGTTCGTCAACTTGCAATCATGGGTTTTTCCACATTCTTTAATATTGACACTGTGGTCCTCCTAAGGAGCAAGACTCTTAAAGTAGCCTATGTTGGACATGTCGAAAATGGTCTCTATGTGGTAAACTTTTCAAAGCGACCCACTAAGACTGCGACATGTTTAATGGCTAAAGTTGACGTGGGCTGGCTTTGGCATCGCCGTTTAGCCCATGTCAATATGAGATCTTTGCAAAGTCTTCTGACAGGGGACCATGTTCGTGGACTAACAAATGTGAGCTTTGCTAAAGATCGTGTTTGCAGTGCCTGCATTGAAGGAAAGATTCATGAAACTGCTCATCGTCCAATGACTCTTATCTACACTAAGAGGCCATTGGAACTTCTCCACATGGATCTGTTTGGTCCTCCTACATTTGATAGTCTTGGAGGAAGAAAGTATTTCCTAGTCATTGTTGACGATTAGTCAAGATATACCTGGGTATATTTCTTCAAAAAGAAGAGTGAAACCCAACAAACGGTCATCAACTTTGCTAATGAAGCGCAACGTCAACATGAAGCGAAGATCTTAATGATTAGGAGTGACAACGGCACCGAGTTCAAGAACTACACCCTAGATGAGTTTCTAGGTGATGAGGGAATAAAGCACCAATATTCTGCACCATATACCCCTCAGCAAAACGGCGTGACAGAAAGGAAGAACCGGACCTTGATAGACGCTGCAAGAACTATGATGGCAGAATTCAAATCTCCATACAACTTCTGGGCAGAGGCCATCAACACAGCATGTCATGCGTCAAATCGGCTCTACATCCGCAAAGGCTTGAACAAGACTCCGTATGAGATCCTAACTGGAAACAAACCCAACCTCAAGTACTTCCGGGTATTCGGTTGTAAGTGTTTCATTCTTAAAAAAGGAGCTCGACTAGATAAATTTGATTCCAGAGCACATGAGGGTATCTTTGTTGGTTATGCTACAAACTCTCATGCTTACCGTGTCCTCAACAAGTCCACCGGACTAATTGAGGAGACGTGTAACGTAGAGTTTGACGAAAATAATGGCTCCCAAGTGGAGCAAAGTGGTCTTTGTGATACAGGTGATGAAATTCCTCCAGAAGCCATAAGAAGAATGGGGATTGGTCAAATACTCCCCATTGAGGAACCCCTTGTGGCCGAAGGAGAAGTACAATGCTCTACGCAAGTGGAGCCATCACCCCCACAAGCCCCACACGCTTCCGATGAACAAAGAGAAGACTCTCAACAAGTTGATCAAGCTCTCAGTCAAGATCAATTGCCTAACAATGGTGATATGCCCTCTGAAGCACTACCAGACCCTGAACCAACACGAGATCAAGATCAAGAGCAACCACTAATACAAGATCAAACTAGTGAACCTGCTCAAGTCGAAGGACAGAGTGACCAGGAGACTGTCTCACAATTCCCTTCTGGAGCTCCAACAACCGGCTCAAGACGCAAGGGCAAACAAAAGATACAAGTCGATGCTCCCCTGTTATCTAATGAAGAACTATTGGAACGTCGAGCAGCCAAGAATACGAACAAACTGAAAGCCAAGTCACATCTTATGAAGAATGTTCTTGGTAGTTTAAAAAGGGGAGTATCTACCCGTCAACAGCTTTGGAATTATTGTGAGCATCACGCGTTTGTCTCGTATTGTGAACCTCAACAGGTACAGGAAGCGCTCGATGATGAGGATTGGCTTATGGCCATGCACGAAGAACTTAACAACTTCGAGCGCAACCAAGTATGGGATTTAGTGCCACGACCAACGAAGGAACATAATGTCATCGGGACCAAATGGATATTTAAGAACAAGCAAGATGCAAATGGAATTGTGATTCGAAACAAGGCAAGATTGGTGGCTCAAGGCTACTCCCAAGTCGAGGGTATCGACTACGGTGAAACCTTTGCCCCTGTTGCTCGTCTAGAATCTATTCGCATGTTACTTGCTTTTGCTTCTCATCATAACTTCAAATTACAGCAAATGGATGTGAAAAGTGCATTTCTTAATGGTCCTTTAAATGAGTTGGTATATGTCAAACAACCCCCGGGATTCGAACATCCCAAGCTTCCCAATCATGTATACAAACTCAATAAGGCACTCTATGGCCTTAAACAAGCCCCACGCGCGTGGTATGAGTACCTTACTGAGTTGTTACAAGATCGTGGGTTTGAAATTGGGAAGATTGATCCCACTCTTTTTACTAAGAGGGTTAAAGGGGATTTGTTCATATGCCAACTATATGTTGATGATATTATCTTTGGCTCTCCTAACATTTCATTCAATGAAGAATTTGCTGCACTAATGACTGAGAAGTTTGAGATGTCCATGATGGGAGAGTTGAAGTTCTTCCTCGGATTCGAGATTAAACAAGGGCTAGAAGGGACATTCATCAAACAAGACAAGTACACTCAAGACATGCTTAAACGGTTCGAGCTCGAAGATGTCAAACCGGTCAAGTTCCCCATGCCAACCAGATGCAAACTTGATAGTGATCCCAATGGTAAAGCAGTGGATCAAAAGGTATACCGCTCCATGATTGGATCCCTCCTTTACCTTTGTGCATCTAGACCGGATATTATGTTGAGTGTAGGGATATGTGCACGGTTTCAATCCGCACCAAAAGAAAGTCATTACATGGCTGTCAAACGAATCTTTCGATATTTGGCTCATACCCCAAACTTTGGCCTCTGGTATCCCAAAGGAGCAAACTTCAATCTAGTTGGCTATTCTGACTCAGATTGGGCTGGAGATTGTGTGGAGAGGAAGTCAACATCTGGAGGGTGCCAATTCCTTGGTCGCTCTTTGGTAAGTTGGTCTTCAAAGAAGCAAAACTGTGTATCCTTATCATCCACCGAAGCTGAGTATGTGGCAGCTGCAAGTTGTTGTGCACAATTGCTATGGATGAGGCAAACTTTAAAGGATTATGGTGTCACTTGTGACAAAGTGCCTCTTCTATGTGACAATCAAAGCGCCATCAAGATTTCCCTCAACCCAGTGCAACATAGCAAAACCAAACATATTGATATTCGTCATCACTTCATCCGTGAGCATATCAAGCTAGGTGATATTGAGGTTCACTTCATTCACACTGAAGAGCAACTTGCAGATATTTTCACCAAGCCACTAGATGAAGCAAGGTTTCGGGAGTTAAGGCATGAGCTAAATATCATTGACTCAAGTAATGTGGATTGAAACTAGGCATATGGCACCTCACTTCACATTCCATCTGGGTCTAGGTGTAGGCATGGACATAGGGGGAGTGTTGTTCTCTCAATGAACTTACCCTCCCCCCATTATGCATAAATCAATCTAGTCTTTCACTTTAGCCATTGTCAAATGGCACTTGTGCTTCAAAGACGAGCATTGGCCATGAACCCAAGGATAATTCTTCGCGGTGTCATACCACTGTCTCAAACATAGGTGGCCTCGGCCACCGCCCCTCCATCCTTTCTTTTTTGTATAAAAGAAAAGGATGTACTATGACAAGTGAGTACATTTTTCCAAGTGCTATCTCATCTTTTACTTACTTGTCATATGCCCAAGTCCCTCTCTTTTCTTAAAGCCGCGCTGCGACATTTGCAGCGGTACTACCGCCAGGGTAGCGGTACTACCGCCAGGACCCCAGCGGTACTACCGCCAAGGGTAGCGGTACTACCGCCAGGACCCCCAGCGGTACTACCGCTGCACTCCAGTGGTACTACCGCCAGGCAGCGGTACTACCGCTGTAGTCCAGCGGTACTACCGCCAGGTCAGCGGTAGTACCGCTGGACCCCAGCGGTACTACCGCTGCCCGTGCCCCTTGGGCTATATAAAGGGAGGGGGAGCCCGATTTTCAATCTGTTTCTTCTTCCTCGCGGCTCCTCCCTCACCTACCCCGAAAACCCGCTGTTTGGATCTTTCTTGGAGGAGCTCCTTCTTCCCGTTGGTGTGGAAGGGCTGATTCACTTCTTCTTCCTCCTCCAAAGCCATGAATCCCGGTAACAAAAGCTCCTCCCCTCTTCTATTTGGTTGTTTTTCGTGTTCTAGGGTTAGGAGCATTGGGGATTGCATTCATCTTGTTGATCCAATGACTTGTTGCTATGATTGCTGCCATGGTTTAGGGTTTCATCGTCTTAGATCGGATATTTGAACTTTTTTGATTAGATCTAAAACGTGCTCTCTCTTGCCTATGCATGTTTGTACCTCGTGTTACTATGTGTTCCTCTTGACAATAGGGCTGATGTATACGTATTAATGTTTATATTCAGTCCATGCCCTAGAATACGAGTTTTATATGTCTAGATCTGATAGTCAAACCCCTAGCGGTACTACCGCCAGGGGGTAGCGGTACTACCGCCAGGACCCAGCGGTACTACCGCCAGGGGGTAGCGGTACTACCGCCAGGACTGGCGGTACTACCGCCAGGACTCCCAGCGGTACTACCGCCAGGTGTGGCGGTACTACCGCCAGGAGCATTCACGGTGTTTTCTCTTTGGGCTTAGCAATGCATTTTTTTTTCTCTGCACTTTCAAGATCCATTGCCTTGACTTTTCGTGTCGCCTCTTTTTCGCTTTGTGGTCTGTGTCACAGGTGGCTCTGCTCGCCGTTCGAACCCCCCACGGGACACGGCATCCAAACAGTTTCGCAACACAAAGGCGCCCGAGGGGTCTGCCACGTCTGGTCTCCCCCCTAAGAAGAAGTCCTTCAAGAAGGTTGCCCACAAGGACAAGAGGGTGAACATCCGCACAATGTCTCCCAAGGAGTTTCTGCAGTTTCGCACCAAGAACCACTATCTCCAGGAGAGGGAGACGATCGAGGGTGTTGAAAATGTCTGGGTTAAGGACCATTGCAGGATATATCGAGATGTCATTGCAAACTTCAAGAAGAATTACATCTCTGTCCAGTGGATTGATTTGGCACATCTTCAGCGGCATACAGAGTACTTTGGTGATGCTCTTGCTTTGATTGACAAGATGGGCCTCAACAACATCATCACCTTCAAGACATATTTTGATCCCACGGCAGTTGCTCAGTTCTACGTCACAGTTCATTTCTCCCATGATGAACAGCGCTCCATGATTTGGATGACTGGGCCAAAGAAGATGACTGGTTCCTGGTCAGAGTTCATGCAGTTCCTGCACGTTGATTTTCAGGGTGCTGACACCACTCTTGGGCTGCGTCCTCACGCTCCAGTCCCTGCTGATAAGGGCCTCGCAAAGGACAGACTGCAGACACTATATCTGAGGAAGGGGGTGCTTCCCAAGCACCTGGACATCATGCACCGCATCTTTCGGAACACCCTCTTTCCTCGGAGTGGTAACTTCGATGAGGTCCATGGCGCCTTAGCTGAGATGTTGTTACTGTGTGAGGAGGCTATGTCTATGGAGTCTGCTCAACTGGATATTGCAGATGTGATGTTCACAGAACTATGGAACTGTATCATCAACCGTAAGGTCCCCATCTACGGGCCTTACCTGTTTGCATACATCTGCCACAAGTGGCAACAGGCGTATCCGGAGGAGGTGCTCTACGCATAGTCTGACTATATTGTGCATGACCCAATCAAGCTGCGCATCAAGGATAAGTGGGCCAACCCATCTTCATCCTCTCAGCACATGGACACAGATACAGAGACTGCTGCTGGTAGAGGACCTGCGTCCCGCTCGTCTGCCATGCCATCTTGGGCTATCAAGTTGCAGGACAAGATGAAGACTCTCTTCTGTATGCAGGCCAAGGGTCAGTATCAGTCACACGTGGCTGAGAAGCAGAGCCGCCAGAGACATAAGCGTGTTCTCAGGACCTTGGATGTGGACATCTCCAGTGGCTCAGAGGACGACATCACGCCTGAGGCCACGTGGATGCAGGCTCAGGGGTACCAGTGGTCGGGTGATGAGGCGCAAGATGAGGAGGAGACTGACCAGGAGGGGACCGACGAGTCTGGTGACCCTGAGGACGAGGAGTTGCTACCTGTGACATTAGGTGTGCCCCCTTTTTGGTGTCTTGTACCAAAGGGGGAGAGAGTCTAGGGATTTGATTTCATTCGATCTTGCATTGCTTTGCCTTATTTGCTTTGAACTTGGTTTGCTTCGTTTGCTATCTTGTGTGAGACATGATATTGCCTATGTGAGATTAGATTTATTTTCATTATATGCTGTGAGTCATATGTCATATATCTTTATCTTTTTACTCTCATATTATTATCCATGCAAATCCGGTATTGTCATCAATCCACCAAAAAGGGGGAGATTGTTGAGGCATAATTTATGCCTAAGTAATTTTGGTGATTGATGACAGTACCGTACAGGACTAATCGTGTGTGTCAAGGTTTCAGGCAACATTCGTCAACGGCACAAGACGACACGACTCCTCTCTTCGGGAACGGAAGCACGGCGCTATCCTAGATTCTCTTCATTTGAGTCATAGGAAAGCCGTACTATTAAGAGGGGATCCGTAGTGGAAAGGTTTGGGTGGAATCTATCTTTGCACACGCACACCTCTATTTTCTCCCTTTCCTTTATCCTTGGAGCGGCCCTCGCCGTTTTGTTCTTTGCGTCTCGGCAAAATGGTCCCCAGCGGTAGTACCGCTGGTCCCAGCGGTAGTACCGCTGGACTGCCAGCGGTGGTACCGCTGCAGCCAGCGGTGGTACCGCCGGCTGGCGGTAGTACTGCCCCTGGTCAGCGGTAGTACCGCCAGGCTGGCGGTAGTACCGCCCTGGCTGGCGGTAGTACCGCTCCAGGTGCCCTGTTCCACCTACCTAGCGGTAGTTCGTGGACGGACCCTTTTGCGAAGACTTTCTCGGCGGTAGTAGTGCTTATGCACGACCAAGGGCCAGCGGTAGTACCGCTGGAAGCCCCAGCGGTAGTACCGCTGCATCCAGCGGTAGTACCGCCAGGCAGCGGTAGTACCGCTCCTTCCCAGCGGTAGTACCGCTGGATCTCGGGCAGAGAGTGGGAAAACGGTCTGAATTTCCCCCCCCACTATATAAAGGGTTCTTCTAGCTGAGGAACCCTATCTCTTACCTCTCTAAGCTCCATTGTTACTCCACAAGCTTAAAAGTGCCTGATCTCTCTCCCTAGCCAATCAAACTTGTTGATTCTTTAGGGATTAGTTGAGAAGGCCTAGATTCACACTTCCACCAAGAGAAAAGTTGATTCCCCCACCTATCCCTTGCGGATCTTGTTACTCTTGGGTGTTTGAGCATCCTAGACGGTTGAGGTCACCTCGAAGCCATATTCCATTGTGGTGAAGCTTCGTGGTCTTGTTGGGAGCCTCCAATCTTTGTGTGGAGTTGCCCCAACCTTGTTTGTAAAGGTTCAGTCGCCGCCTTCAAGGGCACCTATAGTGGAATCACGGTACCTTGCATCGTGCGAGGACGTGAGGAGTATACGGTGGCCTTAGTGGCTTTTTGGGGAGCATTGTGCCTCCACACTGCTCCAACGGAGACGTACTTCCTGTTAAAGGGAAGGAACTTCGGTAACACATCCTCGTCTCCATCGGTTCCACTTGTGGTTATCTCTAACCTTTACTTTGTATTTGCTCTTACTTGTGACTATATCTTACTTGTCTTATTAAGTCTTGTTGGTAGCTTCTATTGGGGTCACCTCTTTGTCATATTATTTGAGCACTCGTTTAGTGTTTACCTTAACTTGTTAAGATTAGTTAAAAAGTGGTCGTTGTCTATTCACCCCCCCCCTCTAGCCAACCATATCGATCCTTTCAATTGGTATCAGAGCCACGTCTCTTTATTAAGGGTTTAACCACCCGAAGAGTATGGAAGGCGGAGAGGAAGTTAACCGTGGACAACCCGAAGACATGGACTTGACTTCGATCACAAGGGACGACTTGAATACGGCTATGGCCGCCCTCAAGACGTCCTTGACGAACGAAGTCAAAACCATGCTTAAAGAATTAATTGATGGTCTTAAAAGTTCACCCGAACCGGCTTTAGTGGTTAAACCCACCATTTCCGATTCGGAGGCCAACTCCTCTAAGGAAGCGGCTAAAGGTATGCAACCTGCTTCACCTCACGAAAAGGATGGGACCGGAACCTATGCTTCGGTTCCACCTCCCATGACATATGGAGGACCCGTTCTCGCACCTCGTCTTAATCCAGTTGGTCCTCCTCCTAAACTTGTAAAAGGTGACTTTGCTAACTGGGTATTTTCTATTAAGTCTCATTTGAATCACAGCTCAACAAACTTATGGAGAATTATCGAGCAAGGATATTACCCCCATGACCCAAGCAACCTCACTCCAAGAGAAGATGCAGACAATCAATATAATCACTCTGCGCTGTTTATTCTCCAGTCTGCTGTGCCACCTGAAGATCTTCCCCACTTACGTCCCTTCACATTGGCCAAGGATTGTTGGGAACATATTATGGTGTTGTATAAGGGAAGCTCAAGTATTCAACGATCCAACTATGAAGTAATACTTGATCAGGCCGATGAGTTTGTGATGAAGGAAGAAGAAGACCCTCGTGATCTCTATCGGAGGGTGACTGCTATTGCTGTGGCACTAAAGGACCATGGGAGTAAGGATGTGGATGACACTTGGGTCAAGCGTAAGTTTCTGAAAGCCATCATGCCTTTCAACAAAGCCATGTCATCTGTCATCCGTCAGCGGCCAGACTTCCACTCCTTGTCTTCCAGTGAAGTGTTGGATGAGTTCATTGCTATGTCAATCATGAACGAAACAGCCGACAATGCACTTGCTCGTGTCCGATCAAAAACCACCTCACCCAAACTTGCGTTAAAGGCAAGAGCAATGCTTGAAGAGGAAGAAGAAGATGAGGAAGAGGAGAGCTGCCCTGAAGACACAAAGTATGCCTATCATGAGCACATGGCTCTTGCATCAAGGCAATTTTGGGGAAATAAAAGGAACTCAAGACCAACCTTCAACAAGAACAACTCAAGTGGATTCAAACCCAAACAACGAGTAAGGACATGTTATAACTGTGGCAACGTGAGTCACTTCGTGGCAGAGTGCCCCTATGAGAAGAGAGAAGACAACGGAGGCAAGCTCATTCGCAAAGACAAAACCAAATCATATCCAATCAAGAACAACTTTGTGAAGAAACCTCACCCAAAAGGAATGGTGGCCCTGGAGGAGTATCCCTTTGATGATGATGATGATGATGATACAGTGGCAACGGCAACTGTTGCTATAGCCACTACCCCTTCCTAGAAGGTGTCTCTCTTCAACGCCCCCAACGAGAACCACATCACCAAGTGCCTCATGGCAAAAGGTACCAATCAGGTAACTCCTATCATTAAGACCAACATTGCTTCTGCTCCTTCATTGCTAAATTGTGTAGAAGAGAGTGATGTTGGAGAACTTAATGAGCATGATCTTGATAAGTTTCTATGCACTATTAAGGGAGAAACCAAGAAGCATTTTGTTGCTCTCTTAGAACAACTGGGTGAGGCTACTGACCTCATTGAGTCTCATGAGGAGACCATTTCCGAGCTTCATGGACATAGCCGTGACTATGCCGATGAAATTGCCGAATTATCTAGTACTCTAGAAGATGAGCACACTCTTCGTTTGGCTCTTGAGGAGTCATATAACGATGACTGCACTAAAATGCAAAAGAAACTAGATCATGATGTTGTTCTTACTCGCATGCTTAAATGTGAAAAGTATGCTCTTGAGGTTGGCCGTGACAGACTCAAAGAAGAGTTTGATATACTTGACAAGGCCCACAAAGCCTTGAAGGGTGTTCATTTCGCTCTGAAAGAGTCTCATGATCAACTCCAAGCAAAGCTTACCAAGGAGATCTCTACTTGTCCTCCCTTTGTGTTAATTGATAATACTTGTGCAACTAACCCCTGTTGTGAGCATGTTCATCTTGTGGAGGAAAATGCCAAGTTAAAGGAGAAACTTGAGAAGGGCCTTGTGTCATGCAGACAAGGTGAGAAGAGTCTGAACGATCTCTTGAGCACTCAAAAGGGTGTTGTAGGAAAGGAAGGACTTGGACTTACCTCTAAGTCAAAAGGTAAAAGAAAGAACAAGAACAAACGATCTCTCACTCTCATGGACATCTTTGTCAAGGAGGGTGAGGGGACTCAGAAGGTGAACAGGAACAAGGTGGACTATGGAAACCCCAAGCAGGCCAAAACCGCTCCTACTAACACAGCCGGCAAACTCAATTCCTCTTATGTATTACGTTGTGCTAGTGATGGGCATGTTTATGCCAGATTTGTTGGTTCCTACAATGAGGATATTAAATGGGCTATCTGGGTTCCTAAGACCCTTGTCTCTAACATGAAAGGACCCATTAAAAAATGGGTACCTAAAACCAAGCCTTGATCTATTGCAGGAGTTTGCTTCCGGTGGGGTGTCATGGTTGCTCGATAGTGGAGCAAAAAATCATATGACCGGAAGCAAGGACTTAGTGGTGGATGTGCATCCTTCTCCATCTATGCCCACCCATGTCCAATTCGCCGATGCATCCTCGTCTAAGGTATTGGGATTTGGTAAGGTGATCGTCTCTCAAGATTTGTCTATTGAGAAGGTCATGCTTGTTGAGTCTCTTGCCTACAATTTACTTTCCGTTCGTCAACTTGCAATCATGGGTTTTTCCACATTCTTTAATATTGACACTGTGGTCCTCCTAAGGAGCAAGACTCTTAAAGTAGCCTATGTTGGACATGTCGAAAATGGTCTCTATGTGGTAAACTTTTCAAAGCGACCCACTAAGACTGCGACATGTTTAATGGCTAAAGTTGACGTGGGCTGGCTTTGGCATCGCCGTTTAGCCCATGTCAATATGAGATCTTTGCAAAGTCTTCTGACAGGGGACCATGTTCGTGGACTAACAAATGTGAGCTTTGCTAAAGATCGTGTTTGCAGTGCCTGCATTGAAGGAAAGATTCATGAAACTGCTCATCGTCCAATGACTCTTATCTACACTAAGAGGCCATTGGAACTTCTCCACATGGATCTGTTTGGTCCTCCTACATTTGATAGTCTTGGAGGAAGAAAGTATTTCCTAGTCATTGTTGACGATTACTCAAGATATACCTGGGTATATTTCTTCAAAAAGAAGAGTGAAACCCAACAAACGGTCATCAACTTTGCTAATGAAGCGCAACGTCAACATGAAGCGAAGATCTTAATGATTAGGAGTGACAACGGCACCGAGTTCAAGAACTACACCCTAGATGAGTTTCTAGGTGATGAGGGAATAAAGCACCAATATTCTGCACCATATACCCCTCAGCCAAACGGCGTGGCAGAAAGGAAGAACCGGACCTTGATAGACGCTGCAAGAACTATGATGGCAGAATTCAAATCTCCATACAACTTTTGGGCAGAGGCCATCAACACAGCATGTCATGCGTCAAATCGGCTCTACATCCGCAAAGGCTTGAACAAGACTCCGTATGAGATCCTAACTGGAAACAAACCCAACCTCAAGTACTTCCGGGTATTCGGTTGTAAGTGTTTCATTCTTAAAAAAGGAGCTCGACTAGCTAAATTTGATTCCAGAGCACATGAGGGTATATTTGTTGGTTATGCTACAAACTCTCATGCTTACCGTGTCCTCAACAAGTCCACCGGACTAATTGAGGAGACGTGTAACGTAGAGTTTGACGAAAATAATGGCTCCCAAGTGGAGCAAAGTGGTCTTTGTGATACAGGTGATGAAATTCCTCCAGAAGCCATAAGAAGAATGGGGATTGGTCAAATACTCCCCATTGAGGAACCCCTTGTGGCCGAAGGAGAAGGACAATGCTCTACGCAAGTGGAGCCATCACCCCCACAAGCCCCACACGCTTCCGATGAACAAAGAGAAGACTCTCAACAAGTTGATCAAGCTCTCAGTCAAGATCAATTGCCTAACAATGGTGATATGCCCTCTGAAGCACTACCAGACCCTGAACCAACACGAGATCAAGATCAAGAGCAACCACTAATACAAGATCAAACTAGTGAACCTGCTCAAGTCGAAGGACAGAGTGATCAGGAGACTGTCTCACAATTCCCTTCTGGAGCTCCAACAACCGTCTCAAGACGCAAGGGCAAACAAAAGATACAAGTCGATGCTCCCCTGTTATCTAATGAAGAACTATTGGAACGTCGAGCAGCCAAGAATGCGAACAAACTGAAAGCCAAGTCACATCTTATGAAGAATGTTCTTGGTAGTTTAAAAAGGGGAGTATCTACCCGTCAACAGCTTTGGAATTATTGTGAGCATCACGCGTTTGTCTCGTATTGTGAACCTCAACAGGTACAGGAAGCGCTCGATGATGAGGATTGGCTTATGGCCATGCACGAAGAACTTAACAACTTCGAGCGCAACCAAGTATGGGATTTAGTGCCACGACCAACGAAGGAACATAATGTCATCGGGACCAAATGGATATTTAAGAACAAGCAAGATGCAAATGGAATTGTGATTCGAAACAAGGCAAGATTGGTGGCTCAAGGCTACTCCCAAGTCAAGGGTATCGACTACGGTGAAACCTTTGCCCCTGTTGCTCGTCTAGAATCTATTCGCATGTTACTTGCTTTTGCTTCTCATCATAACTTCAAATTACAGCAAATGGATGTGAAAAGTGCATTTCTTAATGGTCCTTTAAATGAGTTGGTATATGTCAAACAGCCCCCGGGATTCGAACATCCCAAGCTTCCCAATCATGTATACAAACTCAATAAGGCACTCTATTGCCTTAAACAAGCCCCACGCGCGTGGTATGAGTACCTTACTGAGTTGTTACAAGATCGTGGGTTTGAAATTGGGAAGATTGATCCCACTCTTTTTACTAAGAGGGTTAAAGGGGATTTGTTCATATGCCAACTATATGTTGATGATATTATCTTTGGCTCTCCTAACATTTCATTCAATGAAGAATTTGCTGCACTAATGACTGAGAAGTTTGAGATGTCCATGATGGGAGAGTTGAAGTTCTTCCTCGGATTCGAGATTAAACAAGGGCTAGAAGGGACATTCATCAAACAAGCCAAGTACACTCAAGACATGCTTAAACGGTTCGAGCTCGAAGATGTCAAACCGGTCAAGTTCCCCATGCCAACCAGATGCAAACTTGATAGTGATCCCAATGGTAAAGCAGTGGATCAAAAGGTATACCGCTCCATGATTGGATCCCTCCTTTACCTTTGTGCATCTAGACCGGATATTATGTTGAGTGTAGGGATATGTGCACGGTTTCAATCCGCACCAAAAGAAAGTCATTACATGGCTGTCAAACGAATCTTTCGATATTTGGCTCATACCCCAAACTTTGGCCTCTGGTATCCCAAAGGAGCAAACTTCAATCTAGTTGGCTATTCTGACTCAGATTGGGCTGGAGATTGTGTGGAGAGGAAGTCAACATCTGGAGGGTGCCAATTCCTTGGTCGCTCTTTGGTAAGTTGGTCTTCAAAGAAGCAAAACTGTGTATCCTTATCATCCACCGAAGCTGAGTATGTGGCAGCTGCAAGTTGTTGTGCACAATTGCTATGGATGAGGCAAACTTTAAAGGATTATGGTGTCACTTGTGACAAAGTGCCTCTTCTATGTGACAATCAAAGCGCCATCAAGATTTCCCTCAACCCAGTGCAACATAGCAAAACCAAACATATTGATATTCGTCATCACTTCATCCGTGAGCATATCAAGCTATGTGATATTGAGGTTCACTTCATTCACACTGAAGAGCAACTTGCAGATATTTTCACCAAGCCACTAGATGAAGCAAGGTTCCGGGAGTTAAGGCATGAGCTAAATATCATTGACTCAAGTAATGTGGATTGAAACTAGGCATATGGCACCTCACTTCACATTCCATCTGGGTCTAGGTGTAGGCATGGACATAGGGGGAGTGTTGTTCTCTCAATGAACTTACCCTCCCCCCATTATGCATAAATCAATCTAGTCTTTCACTTTAGCCATTGTCAAATGGAACTTGTGCTTCAAAGACGAGCATTGGCCATGAACCCAAGGATAATTCTTCGCGGTGTCATACCACTGTCTCAAACATAGGTGGCCTCGGCCACCGCCCCTCCATCCTTTCTTTTTTGTATAAAAGAAAAGGATGTACTATGACAAGTGAGTACATTTTTCCAAGTGCTATCTCATCTTTTACTTACTTGTCATATGCCCAAGTCCCTCTCTTTTCTTAAAGCCGCGCTGCGACATTTGCAGCGGTACTACCGCCAGGGTAGCGGTACTACCGCCAGGACCCCAGCGGTACTACCGCCAAGGGTAGCGGTACTACCGCCAGGACCCCCAGCGGTACTACCGCTGCACTCCAGCGGTACTACCGCCAGGTCAGCGGTAGTACCGCTGGACCCCAGCGGTACTACCGCTGCCCGTGCCCCTTGGGCTATATAAAGGGAGGGGGAGCCCGATTTTCAATCTGTTTCTTCTTCCTCGCGGCTCCTCCCTCACCTACCCCGAAAACCCGCTGTTTGGATCTTTCTTGGAGGAGCTCCTTCTTCCCGTTGGTGTGGAAGGGCTGATTCACTTCTTCTTCCTCCTCCAAAGCCATGAATCCCGGTAACAAAAGCTCCTCCCCTCTTCTATTTGGTTGTTTTTCGTGTTCTAGGGTTAGGAGCATTGGGGATTGCATTCATCTTGTTGATCCAATGACTTGTTGCTATGATTGCTGCCATGGTTTAGGGTTCCATCGTCTTAGATCGGATATTTGAACTTTTTTGATTAGATCTAAAACGTGCTCTCTCTTGCCTATGCATGTTTGTACCTCGTGTTACTATGTGTTCCTCTTGACAATAGGGCTGATGTATACGTATTAATGTTTATATTCAGTCCATGCCCTAGAATACGAGTTTTATATGTCTAGATCTGATAGTCAAACCCCCAGCGGTACTACCGCCAGGGGGTAGCGGTACTACCGCCAGGTCCCAGCGGTACTACCGCCAGGGGGTAGCGGTACTACCGCCATGACCCCCAGCGGTACTACCGCCAGGACTGGCGGTACTACCGCCAGGACCCCCAGCGGTACTACCGCCAGGACTGACGGTACTACCGCCAGGTGTGGCGGTACTACCGCCAGGAGCATTCACGGTGTTTTCTCTTTGGGCTTAGCAATGCATTTTTTTTTCTCTGCACTTTCAAGATCCATTGCCTTGACTTTTCGTGTCGCCTCTTTTTCGCTTTGTGGTCTGTGTCACAGGTGGCTCTGCTCGCCGTTCGAACCCCCCACGGGACACGGCATCCAAACAGTTTCGCAACACAGAGGCGCCCGAGGGGTCTGCCACGTCTGGTCTCCCCCCTAAGAAGAAGTCCTTCAAGAAGGTTGCCCACAAGGACAAGAGGGTGAACATCCGCACAATGTCTCCCAAGGAGTTTCTGCAGTTTCGCACCAAGAACCACTATCTCCAGGAGAGGGAGACGATCGAGGGTGTTGAAAATGTCTGGGTTAAGGACCATTGCAGGATATATCGAGATGTCATTGCAAACTTCAAGAAGAATTACATCTCTGTCCAGTGGATTGATTTGGCACATCTTCAGCGGCATACAGAGTACTTTGGTGATGCTCTTGCTTTGATTGACAAGATGGGCCTCAACAACATCATCACCTTCAAGACAGATTTTGATCCCACGGCAGTTGCTCAGTTCTACGTCACAGTTCATTTCTCCCATGATGAATAGTGCTCCATGATTTGGATGACTGGGCCAAAGAAGATGACTGGTTCCTGGTCAGAGTTCATGCAGTTCCTGCACGTTGATTTTCAGGGTGCTGACACCCCTCTTGGGCTGCGTCCTCACGCTCTAGTCCCTGCTGATAAGGGCCTCGCAATGGACAGACTGCATACACTATATCTGAGGAAGGGGGTGCTTCCCAAGCACCTGGACATCATGCACCGCATCTTTCGGAACACCCTCTTTCCTCGGAGTGGTAACTTCGATGAGGTCCATGGTGCCTTAGCTGAGATGTTGTTACTGTGTGAGGAGGCTATGTCTGTGGAGTCTGCTCAACTGGATATTGCAGATGTGATGTTCACAGAACTATGGAACTGTATCATCAACCGTAAGGTCCCCATCTACGGGCCTTACCTGTTTGCATACATCTGCCACAAGTGGCAACAGGCGTATCCGGAGGAGGTGCTCTACGCACAGTCTGACTATATTGTGCATGACCCAATCAAGCTGCGCATCAAGGATAAGTGGGCCAACCCATCTTCATCCTCTCAGCACATGGACACAGATACAGAGACTGCTGCTGGTAGAGGACCTGCGTCCCGCTCGTCTGCCATGCCATCTTGGGCTATCAAGTTGCAGGACAAGATGAAGACTCTCTTCTGTATGCAGGCCAAGGGTCAGTATCAGTCACACGTGGCTGAGAAGCAGAGCCGCCAGAGACATAAGCGTGTTCTCAGGACCTTGGATGTGGACATCTCCAGTGGCTCAGAGGACGACATCACGCCTGAGGCCACGTGGATGCAGGCTCAGGGGTACCAGTGGTCGGGTGATGAGGCGCAAGATGAGGAGGAGACTGACCAGGAGGGGACCGACGAGTCTGGTGATCCTGAGGACGAGGAGTAGCTACCTGTGACATTAGGTGTGCCCCCTTTTTGGTGTCTTGTGCCAAAGGGGGAGAGAGTCTATGGATTTGATTTCATTCGATCTTGCATTGCTTTGCCTTATTTGCTTTGAACTTGGTTTGCTTCGTTTGCTATCTTGTGTGAGACATGATATGGCCTATGTGAGATTAGATTTATTTCCATTATATGCTGTGAGTCATATGTCATATATCTCTATCTTTTTACTCTCATATTATTATCCATGCAAATCCGGTATTGTCATCAATCCACCAAAAAGGGGGAGATTGTTGAGGCATAATTTATGCCTAAGTAATTTTGGTGATTGATGACAGTACCGTACAGGACTAATCGTGTGTGTCAAGGTTTCAGGCAACATTCGTCAACGGCACAAGACGACACGACTCCTCTCTTCGGGAACGGAAGCACGGCGCTATCCTAGATTCTCTTCATTTGAGTCATAGGAAAGCCGTACTATTAAGAGGGGATCCGTAGTGGAAAGGTTTGGGTGGAATCTATCTTTGCACACGCACACCTCTATTTTCTCCCTTTCCTTTATCCTTGGAGCGGCCCTCGCCGTTTTGTTCTTTGCGTCTCGGCAAAATGGTCCCCAGCGGTAGTACCGCTGGACTGCCAGCGGTGGTACGTACTACCGCCCCTGGTCAGCGGTAGTACCGCCAGGCTGGCGGTAGTACCGCCCTGGCTGGCGGTAGTACCGCTCCAGGTGCCCTGTTCCACCTACCTAGCGGTAGTTCGTGGACGGACCCTTTTGCGAAGACTTTCTCGGCGGTAGTAGTGCTTATGCACTACCAAGGGCCAGCGGTAGTACCGCTGGAAGGGCCAGCGGTAGTACCGCTGGAAGCCCCAGCGGTAGTACCGCTGCATCCAGCGGTAGTACCGCCAGGCAGCGGTAGTACCGCTGGATCTCGGGCAGAGAGTGGGAAAACGGTCTGAATTTCCCCCCCACTATATAAAGGGTTCTTCTAGCTAAGGAACCCTATCTCTTACCTCTCTAAGCTCCATTGTTGCTCCACAAGCTTAAAAGTGCCCGATCTCTCTCCCTAGCCAATCAAACTTGTTGATTCTTTAGGGATTAGTGGAGAAGGCCTAGATTCACACTTCCACCAAGAGAAAAGTTGATTCCCCCACCTATCCCTTGCGGATCTTGTTACTCTGGGGTGTTTGAGCATCCTAGACGGTTGAGGTCACCTCGAAGCCATATTCCATTGTGGTGAAGCTTCGTGGTCTTGTTGGGAGCCTCCAATCTTTGTGTGGAGTTGCCCCAACCTTGTTTGTAAAGGTTCGGTCGCCGCCTTCAAGGGCACCTATAGTGGAATCACGGTACCTTGCATCGTGCGAGGACGTGAGGAGAATACGGTGGCCTTAGTGGCTTTTTGGGGAGCATTGTGCCTCCACACCGCTCCAACGGAGACGTACTTCCTGTTAAAGGGAAGGAACTTCGGTAACACATCCTCGTCTCCATCGGTTCCACTTGTGGTTATCTCTAACCTTTACTTTGTATTTGCTCTTACTTGTGACTATATCTTACTTGTCTTATTAAGTCTTGTTGGTAGCTTCTATTGGGGTCACCTCTTTGTCATATTATTTGAGCACTCGTTTAGTGTTTACCTTAACTTGTTAAGATTAGTTAAAAAGTGGTCGTTGTCTATTCACCCCCCCCCTCTAGCCAACCATATCGATCCTTTCACATGATAGCAACTTTCAAGCAAACATGACAAGCTAAGCAAGCAAAGCTAAATATTATTGTATTTTTGATGTTTTTAAGCAAGAAAAATATAACAACAAATGAAAAGAAGAAATAGTGAATGATAATTTGTGTGAAGTTACTTGATAGTTGGTGGTGATATGCCCCGGCAACGACGCCAAAAATCCTTCCGGATACTTGTGATCTGCGTTGGGTTTTTCCGTGAACAGGAACGGGTTATTGCAACACAATGATGGTAAGTATTTCCCACAATTAAGAAACCAAGGTTTATAGAACCAATAGGAATATCAAGCCTCAATCGTCCTCAATGGTTGCACACAAAAGAGAAAACAACTTGCACCCAACGCGGGCAAGAGGGTTGTCAATCCCCTTGATCTCGTTATTTGCAAGTGAATGAGGTGTGTAGATAATTGTAGATAGTTGTGACTTGCAAAATAAAATAAAAGACAAACAATAACAACGAGGAAATTATATGTTTTCTGAAGATATATAAGTGACTAGACCCTCGGGCCATAGTGTTCTCTAGTGGCATCTCTCATGAAAGCAATATATGGTGGGTAATTTTTTACCGTTGGGCTATTGATAGAGCATCCGATAGTTACGCGATTTTCACGACAATGATCACGTGTATATAGGGATAACTTCCATAAGTAAATAGGATGACTCCTTCCTGCACCTACTACTATTACTTCACCCATCGACCACTATCCAACATGTATCTAGAGTATTAAGTAAAACAAAGTAATGCTTGAAGAACAATGACATGATGAAGACAACGTAAACTCAATCAGTATGAATAAACCCTATATTTTTATCCTTAGTGGCAGCAACACAGAGATGCAAATTCTCCCCTTCTGTCACTGGGATATAGAAACTCGCCAGGATGAACCCACTGTAACACACTCCTCTCACTAAAGAAATACCGAACTACTTGGCCAAAGCAATTCGATAGATCGACGAGAATTACAAAGCTATGATGATCATGCAAATAAGAATCATAAAAATTAGATAAGACTCAAATATTTTTCATGAATAATCTGAATATAAACCCACAATTCATCAGATCCCGACAAACACACCATACAAAAGAATTACATGAGATAGATCAAAGCAAAGATGTGATGATCATTGTATTGACAAGAGAGAGAGAGAGAGAGAGAGATAGCCATCTAGATACAAACTACGGACCTGTAGGTCTGTGCTGAACTACTCACACATTATCACGAGGGCACCAAGGTTGATGAAGAGGCCCTCCGTGGTTGATCCTCCCTTCGACAGGGTGCCAAAATGGAGCTCGAGATGGGATCATCGTGGAATAGAGACTTGCGGTGGCGTAAAAAGTGTTTGGCGATTATATTTAGGGTTTGTGGAATATTTAAGAATTTATAGGTCAGAGAACAAGGCAAGAGGGGGCACAGAGGCTTGCCAACGCATGAGGGCGCGACCACCCCCCTAGCCGCACCTAGTTGCCTTGGTGGTCCTGCATGTGGCTTCAGGTTTCCTCCCGAAGCTTCCTTGTCTTCTTTTGGTCCAGAAAAATAAAAAAATCATAGCAATTGGACTTCGCTTGATACTGAAAACCTGAAAAACAAAAACATGCAGAAAACAACAACTAACACTGGGCACTCGGTTAATATGTTAGTGCTAAAAAATAATATAAATTGGTGAATTATGACCCAAAAATTATCCTAGGATGATAATATAACACCATGGAACAATCAAAAGTTAGAGATACATTGGAGACATATCATAAAGCCTTTGGGATATTGTGGATACTTGTTGATTTGGTTCTATGCAAAAACAAAATCTTTTGCATTGAGTATATGAATTATGTGATTTTACAAAAGAGTCAAAATTCTGAATTTTTACACAACTTTGATATGCAAATTCTTTGCATTTTTCCTAATATTTCAGAATTTTCAGAGACATGGAAGTATGGTTTAAGTTAATACCTTTACACAATGTTCTTTTTTCAATAAATTCTATTTTGCATGCATAGTTTGCTTGTTTTAATGTTTCCGTAGCTTATACTTAGTGATATATATTATGGGAATGATAGAATATAGTAGGTATTATGTGAGAACAATTATGAATCTTGTCTTGTGAGTACCTAAGTGAATGATCTATCTTTATTACACTATCCCATCTTACGAAGTTCTGTTAAGTTTTGTGTGATTGAAGTTTTCAAGTTTTGAGTGAGATATGTTTCCAACGTTTTCAAGTTTTTAAGTTTTCTACCTACTCGAGGAATTAATCTTGCGGATGCTGATACGTCTCAAACATATCTATAATTTTGATTATTGCATGCTATTATATTATCAATCTTGGTTGCTTTATATGAAATTGTATGTTATTTTATATCATTTTGTGGGAACTAATCTATTGTCCAAATGCCAAGTGTGAGTTGCTGTTTTCTGCATGTTTTTAGCTTTTCAAGAAACCAGTACCAAATGGAGTCCGAACGCTACGAAACTTTTTGATGATTTTTTCTAGATCAACAGAGAACCTAGAAGCTTCGGAGGGAGACGAGATGGCACACGAGGAGACGACAAGGCAATATGGTGGGCCTAGGGGGTAGGCGCGCCTTGATGCCTTGTGGGCCCCAACATGGATCTGTTTGACCTAATTTCACCTTCATAAATTCTTTAAAATCGTGAAACCAACAAAAAGCCACCCGAAACACTTTTTTCGCTGCTGCAAGTCTATGTTCCGACGGGAGGCCATCTGGAGACATTTTCCGGTGTCGTGTCAGAAGGGGAATCGATCATGGAGGCAATCTACATCAACCTCGATGCATCCACGTTGATGTGTGATTAGTCCACCACAAACCTACAGTTTGATTGCTAGTACCTAGATGGCTTCTTATCTTTCTCTTTGATCTTCAATACAAAGTTCACCGCGATCCCCACGGTGATCTATCCGATGTAATCTTCTTTTGCGGTGTGTTTGTTGGGATCCAATGAATTGCGGGTTTATGATCAGATTATTCATGATTATATATTGACTCTTCTCTGAATTCTTTTATGCATAATTGTTATAGCTTCCTATTTCTCTCTCATCTATCGGTTTGGTTTGGCCAACTAGATTGATTTATCTTCACTGGGAATGATGTGTTGTGATGGGTTCAGTCTTGCGATGCTCAATGCCACTGACAAAAGGGACATGACACATATTGTATTGTTGCCATTGAGGATAAAACAACAGGGTATGAACATATTGCTTGTCTTACTTTGTCTACATCATGTCATCTGGCTCCAAGCATCACTGTTCATACTTAATACTCTAGATACATGCTGGATAGCGGTCGATGAGTGAAGTAATAGTAGTTGATGCAGGCAGGAGTCGGTCTACTTGTTTATGGACATGATGCCTATATACATGATCATTGTCATGAATAACATGTCATAACTATGCGCTATTCTATCAATTGCCCAACAGTAATTTCTCCACCCACCGTATGCTATGTTCAAGAGAGAATCCTATAGCAAAAACTATGGCCCCGGGTCTACTTAAACATAAATACTAAAACTTCAAAAATATTTTTCTGTAATTTATTTATTCTTTTATTTACTTATATATTTATCTTACCTATTTATTAATATTTCATCCTTGCAAGTAACTAGTTCATGGGGCTTGACAACCCTCTTGCCCGCGTTGGGGTGCAAGTGTTTGATTTTGTGTGTGTAGGTGCTCCTAAAGAAGGTTTGTTGATTCTCCTATTGGTTCGATGACCTTGGTTCTCACTGAGGTAAATACGTATATCTACTGTGCCGCATCTCTCCTACTCTTTAAAAAAACCCAACACAATTTATATGTAGCAAGCGGAAGTTGCGGGAGTGGCCGGAGCAAGGAGATCCGTCCGATGACCATCGCACGCTCATGAGGCAATGACCACGACCGTGAGAGCCATTACCCTGTTTGTCCTCTCTTGAAGGATAACTAGTCCCGATTAACACAGTTCTCACAAATATGTTTCTCTATATGCTTTCGTTTTTCAACTCCCTAAAGGGTCCTGCATATATCGGATTATTTTGGATCTAGATCCTTTTGGCAAGGATATAGTGACAAGAAAACATATTGACTCACCAAAGGGAGCATTGTTCGGCTACCAAAAGACTAGGAAGGTCTAGGCATTCATGACATGCGGGTCAAGAATGATGCCTTACTCAGCAAATGGATGTTCAAACTTCTTAATGAGAAGGGCGTTTGGCAAACCTTGTTGTGCAATGAATATCTAGACCAAAAAGTGATGTCATAGGCATATTGGAAGCTAGGGGACTCACATTTCTGGGTTGACTTGATGGCGGCAAGAAAGCATACTTTTTGCTATGGGCCTTTCGCGGTAAAGGACGGTTGAGAGATACGTTTCTTTGAGGAAAAATGGTTAGGAAATGCCACCCTCAAGGAATAGTTTCCAGCTTTGTAGTACATTGTCTATGATAAGAACAACACTATTTCACATCCGCTCAGTTCCTCCCCGTTGGATGTATCATTTAGATGGAATTTTGGCCCCGTCTTATGTCATGGAAACATCTGTTATCCCATTTGAATTAGTCGATTTGATGGACCGTGCCCTCACACCCATGAAGATTCCTGTGGACATTAGTAAGCAAATATGGAGATTTAAAATACGACTTAAGATTAAGATTTTCATGTGGTACATTCGGAAGGAGGTTGTGCTAAATAAAGACAATCTCTCTCATTGCGACCGTCCGTGAAGCAAAAAGTGTATCTTTTATACCCACAAGAAATAATCAAACATATCTTCTTTGAATGCAAGTTTACGTGTCCTACATGGCAAGACATACAAATAGCTTTCAATTTTTATCCGCCCATAAGTATTGCTAGTATATATGATCATTGGCTTGACTGAATACCAAATAGGTTTACTAGCTAAGGGTGGGAGTGTCTTCCTTAGTGTTTTCGTTTTGGTTGTGTATCAATGTTATGATTTTTCTCAATAGCAAGAACTCTTCTCCATTGCAGGTCGGGATCATGGTCGTCCGTTCCATTGTCGGCTCATAAGACCACTTAGATTGACTAGGCAACTGCGTTGTATGTGTCCTAGCTTTGTATGTGATCTATGCTACATCGAATAGAGTACCTAGCTTTATTTAAGACTGTGTTATGTAGTTGAGCGCATGTTAATGGAGGTTTTACTCACATGGATGAAAATATAATTTTTGTATCGGTCCACCTCCTTCTTTGATATTTTTGATAGGGTGGATTTTATTAGCTCAAAATGGAGCATCAAGAGGATATAAACATAATGAGCATATACCCGATCTTTGCATAGCTAAGATGCACACAACCAATAGAAGCACACACGCACAAAAAACACGTTAGTATATAGCAAAGTCATATAAGATCAAAGCTATGCATAGGCGAGAAAAAAACAAAAGCGATTAGATCCACGATCGATAAACTACAACGATAGCCATATCCACACCAACAATCTTATGACATCACATGGAAGATGGTGTTATTCAACAATAATAGGAAAGGAGTGCCATCGTTGCAGGATCCAATCATGCAAGGCCAGGATCTATGTTTTCATCCTGAAGAATCAGTCCAAACACGTCCAATAATGCCTTGAACAAGTTAGCGATGTAAAAACATCACCATTTCCATGTATAACCCAGTCGGGTCATACCTAGGTTTTCACCCAGGAGCTCGTGAGTGAGTGCTCGTAGCACCATCATTGACATCCCTCATATGTTGTCGCCATCACTTTTTCGTGATCCAAGTAGGTACATACGATGTGCGATCGCCACCGCTGCACAACCATCCCCGTGTGTCAAGTCACACTGGGCACAAAACCTGATACCCGAAGCCCGAACCCGAAAAACCCAAACTCGAACCCGAATAGCGTGAACCCAAAAAACTCGAGCACTGATTCGGGTAGAAGTTTGTGAAACCCAAATTTTATTTAGCAACTCCTGGTACCTAAACTACCCGAATAAAATAGGCAACCTAGGAAATAACCGCGGCCCAACCCAACAAATATGCACACCTACCAAGGCCTAACCTTGCAAGCCAGGTAATACTAGTTTCGACCCCTGCTACTTCTTGAGCTTGCGTTGCATTTTTCCCTTGAAGAGGAAAGGGTGATGCAGCACAGTAGCAGTAAGTATTTCCCTTAGTTTGAGAACCAAGGTATCAATCCAGTAGGAGTATCAAGATGAAGCACCGATGTACCTGCGCAAAAACAGCAAACTTGCACCCATAGCTACAAACGGGTTGTCAATCCCTTCACGATTGATTGCAAGGTGAGATCTGAAGGCGGAAAGTGCAACAAAGTAAAAGTGTAGGGCTGAAAATATGATGTGAAGTAGACCCGGGGGCCATAGTGTTCACTAGAGGCTTCTCTCAAGATAGCAAATATTACGGTGGGTGAACGAATTACTATCGAGCAATTGATAGAACCGCGCAAAGTCATGACGATATCTAAGGCAATGATCATACATATAGGCATCACGTCCGAGACAAGTAGACCGATACTTTCTGCATCTACTACTATTACTCCACACATCAACCGCTATCCAGCATGTATCTAGTGTATTGAGTACATGAAGAACAGAGTAACGCCTTAAGCAAGATGACATGATGTAGAGGGATAAATTCATGCAATAGATATAAACCCCATCTTTTTACCCTTGATGGCAACAACACGATGTGTGCCTCGCTACCCCTTCTGTCACTGGGTGAGGTCACCGCACGGTATGAACCCAAAACCAAGCACTTCTCCCATTGCGAGAATCATAGATCAAGTTGGCCAAACAAAACCCACAACTCGAAGAGAATTACAAGGATATGAAATCATGCATATAAGAGATCCTAAGAAACTCAAATAAGATTCATAGATAATCTGATCATAAATCCACAATTCATCGGATCTCAACAAACACACCGCAAAAGAAGATTACATCGGATAGATCTCCATGAAGATCATGGAGATCTTTGTATTGAAGATCCAAGAGAGAGAAGAAGCCATCTAGCTACTAGCTATGGACCCGAAGGTCTATGGTGAACTACTCACGCATCATCGGAGAGGCAATGGTGTTGATGAAGAAGCCCTCCGTATCCGAATCCCCCTCTAGCAGGGCACCAGAACGTGCCCCAGATGGGATCTTGCGGAGACAGAAGCTTGCGGCGGCGGAAAAGTATTTTCGTGGATCGCTATCGTGGTTTTGGATTTTTCGGGGATTTATAGGCGGAATAAGTAGGGCAAACGAGCCACAGGGGGCCCACAAGCCTTCTAGGTGCGGGCCCCCTGCCCGCGCCTAGGGGGCTTGTGGCCTCCCCTGGTGGCCTCTACCTTGGTTCGCATGCCCCCTGCGTATCTTCTGTTCCGGCAAAAATCTTTTCGGAAGTTTTATTCCGTTTGGACCCCGTTTAATATTCTCCTCTGGAAAGGGTCAAAAACACAGAAAAATCACGAATTGGCACTTGGCACCGAGTTAATAAGTTAGTCCCAAAAAAGATACAAAAGGCATACAAAACATCCAAAGTTTGACAAGATAATAGCATGGAACCATAAAAAATTATAGATACGTTAGATACGTATCAAGCATCCCCAAGCTTAACTCCTGCTCATCCTCGAGTAGGGAAGTGATAAAGACTGAATTTTTGATGTGGAATGCTACCTAGCATATTTGTCCTTTGTAACTTCTTTCATGTGACATGAATGTTCAGATCCGTAAGATTCAAAACAATAGTTTGCTATTGACATGAAAACAATAATACTTCAAGCAAACTAGCAAGGTGATCATGAACTTTCGAAATAACAAGGCCAAAGAAAGTTATCCCTACAAAATCATATAGTCTCGCTATGCTCCATCATCCGCACACAACTAATTTAAATCATGCACAACCCCGGTATTGGCCAAGTAATTGTTTTCACACTCTTAATTTCTCAAACCTTTTTCAACTCTCACGCAATAATGAGCGTGAGCCATGGATATAGCACTATAGGTGGAATAGAGTGTGGTGGAGGTTGTGAGACAAAAAGGAGGAGATGGTCACATTGACTCGGCGTATCAAAGGGCTATGGAGATGCCCATTAATAGATATCAATGTGAAAGAGTAGGGATTACCATGCAATGGGTGCACTTAGAGCTATAAGTATGTGAAAGCTCAAAAGGACAAGTAGTGGGTGTGCATCCAACTTGCTTGCTCACGAAGACCTAGGGAAATTTTGAGGAAGCCCATCATTGGAATATACAAGCCAAGTTATATAGTGAAGATTCCCACTAGCATATGGTGGTGACAAAACAAGATACTCTCAATCATGAAGAACATGGTGCTATTACGAAGCACAAGTGTGGAAAAAGATAGTAGCATTGTCCCTTCTCTTTTTCTCTCTCTCTCTTTTTTGTTTGGGCACTTTGGCCTCTTTCCATATCTCTCTTTTTTTTGTGGGCAACTTTGGCCTCTTTTTTTCTTTATTTCCTCACATGGGACAATGCTCTAATAATGATGATCATCACACTTTTATTTACTCACAGCTCAAAGCTTAGAACAATGATGACTCTTATAGGAAATGCCTCCGGCAGTGTACCGAGATGTGCAACGATCTAGCTTGGCGTATGACTCGCTAGCTATCTTACGATCATGCAATGGCAATATGAGAGTGACGACACAAGTCATCAGACGGAACGGTGGGAGTTGCATGTCAATATATCTCGGAATGGCTATGAAAATGCCATAGTAGGTAGGTATGGTGGCTGTTTTGAGGAAGGCATATGGTGGGTTTGTGCATCGGTGAAAGTTGCGTGGCACTAGAGAGGCTAGCAAAGGTGGAAGGTGAAAGTGCATCTATACCATGGACTCACATTAGTCATGAAGAACTCACATACTTATTGCGAAAGTTTTATTAGTAATCAAAACAAAGTGCTAAACGCATACTCCTAGGGGAAGTGTTGGTAGGTGTTAACCATCGCGCGATCCCGACCGCAACACAAAGGATGACAATCAATATATCAATTATGCTCCCACTTCCTAACATAGCGGTTCACCATACGTGCATGTTACGAGAATCACTAACTTCAACACAAGTATTTCTAGATTCACAACATCCTACTAACATAACTCTTAATATTACCAAATCCATGTCTCAAAACTAATTGAAAGGAATCGAACTTCTCTTTCTAATCAATGCACAAGAAGATGGAAGTTTCATTGTATCCTCTTTGGGTGCCTATCACCATTGGGATTACTTTCATAGCACAAGCCAACTACCAAGTTACTCAGAGAGATCACTCTCAAAATGATATAAGTGAAGATCGAGAGTTCTTATTTCTCCAAAATATGACACCTCGTGCTCTAAAAGATCTAAGTGAAGCACATGTGAGCTAAATTGCCTAACTCAAAAGATATAAGCGAAGCTCAAAGAGTATTCTAGCAAATTCTCGATGAGTGCATGTCTCTCTCACAAGGTGTGCAGAAAGGATGATTGTGACACAACAAAAATAAAAGACTCCTACGATACAAGACGCTCCAAGCAAAACACATATCATGTGGTGAATAAAAATATAGCTCCAAGTAATGTTACCGATGGATTGAAGACGAAAGAGGGGATGCCTTCCCGGGGATCCCCAAGCTTAGGCTTTTTGGTGTCCTTGAATTTGGCTTGGGATGCCTTGGGCATCCCCAAGCTTGAGCTCTTTCCAATCTTTATCCCTTTGTCCATGAGAACATCACCCAAAACTTGAAAACTTCACAACACAAAACTTAAACAGAAACTCGTGATATCATTAGCACAAGAAAACAAACTACCACCTCTTTAGGTACTGTAGCAAACTTGATTTATATTTATATTGGTGTTAGATTACTGTATTCTCACTTTTCCATGACTAGTACCCCCCGATACTATCCATAGTTTCATCAAAATAAGCAATCAACACAACAAAAACAGAATCTGTCAAAAACATACCAGTGTGTAGCAATCTGTATACTTCGTATACTTCTGGTATCTCAAAAATTCTGAACAATTACGACAGTTTGGGAAATTGGCATATCAACCGGCAGCAAAAAGAATCAACTCAAAAGCTCTTCTGGATAAAAATGAAAAATAATTTCGTGAGCGAAAAGTTTCTGTCTTTTTCCAGCAGGATCAAACAACCATCACCAAACTAGTCATAAAGGTTTTACTTGGATCAAACACAAAAAGAAACACAAAAGACACAATCATAACAGAATTATGATGGTGTGGACGCAACAAAACAGAAAGCAAAAACAAAGATAAATTCATTGTGTTGCCTCCCAACAAGCGCTATTGTTTAACGCCCTTAGCTAGGCATAAGGTGATAGAATCACGTATCGTCGTCTTTGGTACTCAAACCATAAGTAGCCCTCATCATGGATTCATAAGGTAATCTTATTTTCTTTCTAGGAAAATGTTCCATGCCATTCTTTAATGGAAATTGAAATCTAAAATTCCCTTCCTTCATATCGATGACATCACCGTTACTCCTTAGGAAAGGTCTACCAAGAATGATAGGACATGTAGGATTGCAATCAATATCAAGCACAATGAAATCCACGGGTACATAGTTACTATTTGCAATAATAAGAACATCATTGATCCTTTCGACGGATTTGTTGACAGTAGAATCCGCAAGATGCAAATTAAGAGAGCACTCATCAATCTCATTAAAGCCTAGAACATCACATAAAGACTTTGGAATCGCCGAAACACTAGCACCCAAATCACACAAAGCATTGCATTCATAGTTTTTGATCTTGATTTTGATAGTAGGTTCCCACTCATCATGAAGCTTTCTAGGAATAGAAACTTCCAACTCAAGTTTCTCTTCAAGAGATTTCATCATAGCATCGACGATATGATAGGTAAAGGCCTTGTTTTGGCTATAAGCGTGTGGAGAGTTTAGCATGGATTGCATCAAGGAAATACATTCAATCAAATAGCAACTATCATAATTGAATTCCTTGAAATCCAAAGTAGTAGTTTCATTACTACTCAAAGTTTCGATATCCTCTACTCCACTTTCAATGCTTTTAGCATCAAGATAGATAGACTCCGAATCATTGGGGCGTTTTTCAAACAAGGTGGATTCATATCCAGCCCCATCATCATTAGGTTTGACACTAGAAAACAAGGATTCAATGGGAGTCACACCAAGCACTTTAAGATCTTCGTGATTCTCATCACGAGAACATGCCTTTTTAAGCCATTCATGTCTAGCACGAATTTGGGCGTTTCTTTCTTTACTCTCATTCAGGGAAACACGCATAGCTTTCAAAGCTTCATCCATATTGATCTTGGGAGGAGCACATCTAACTTTCAAAGCATCAATATCAATAGACATTCTATCAACGCTCCTAGCCAAATCATCAATTTTGAGTAGTTTTTCTTCTATGGATGCATTGAAAATCTTTTGCGAGTTGATAAACTCTTTGATATTACTCTCTAGATCAGAGGGTAATTTATTGTAATTTCCATGAGCATTGTTGTAGGAGGTGCCAAAGTTATTAGAGGGATTACTAGGAAAAGGCCTAGGAACATAGTTTCCTCTAAAAGCATTGTTGTGGCCAAAATTATTCCTACCAACAAAATTAACGCCCAGGCTCCCATTGCTACTCTCAATCAAGGAAGACAAGCGAATATCATTTGGATCTAAAGGAGCACCTTTACTAGCAAACAATTTCATTAACTCATCCATCTTAGCACTCAACGAGTTAATTTCTTCTATAGCGTGTACCTTTTTACTAGTAGGTGACCTTTGAGTGTGCCAGTGAGAATAGTTTGTCATGATATTGTCTTGGAGTTTTGTGGCTTCTCCTAATGTGATTTCCATGAAGGTTCCACCGGAGGCGGAGTCCAAGATATTTCTAGAAGCAAAATTCAAACGAGCGTAGAAGATTTGTATAATCATCCAAAGACTCAAGCCATGAGCGGGACAATTTCTAATCATCAATTTCATTCTCTCCCAAGATTGTGGAACATGTTCATGATCAAGTTGCTTAAAATTCATGATATCATTACGGAGAGAGATAATCTTAGCCGACGGAAAATACTTGGATATATAAGCATCTTTGCACTTGTTCCAAGAATCAATACTATTTTTGGGCAAAGATGAAAACCAAGTTTTTGCTCGATCTCGCAACGAGATCGGAAATAACTTCAATTTAATCACATCATTATCCACATATTTCTTCTTTTGCATATCTCAAAGCTCAGTGAAGGTATTAAGATGGGATGCGGCATCTTCACTAGGAAGGCCGGAGAATTGCTCTTTCGTAACAAGATTCAGCAAAGCAGCATTGATTTCATATGATTTCGCACTAGTGGTGGGAGCAATCGGAGTACTAATAAAATCATTATTATTAGTATTCGAGAATTCACGAAGTTTGGTGTTTTCAGTCATGGTGACTTCAGCAAACAGACAAGCACACAAGCGAACACAAAGCAAGCGAAAGAAAAGGGCGAACAAAAAAGGCAAATATTTTTGTAAATTTTTGTTTTTCAGAAGTGGGGGAGAGGAAAACGAGAGGCAAAAAAGTAAATTCAAGAGATGAGTTTGCGACACTTACTTGGATAAGCTTCACTTGATGCTCACCGGCAACGGCGCCATAAATTCTTCTTGCTACCTCTTGAGCTTGCGTTGGATTTTTCCCTTGAAGAGGAAAGGGTGATGCAGCACAGTAGCAGTAAGTATTTCCCTCAGTTTGAGAACCAAGGTATCAATACAGTAGAAGTATCAAAATGAAGCACCGATGTACCTGCACAAAAACAGCAAACTTGCACCCAACGCAAGAAAGGGGTTGTCAATCCCTTCACGATTGATTGCAAGGTGAGATCTGAAGGCGGAAAGTGCAACAAAGTAACAGTGTAGGGCTGAAAATATGATGTGAAGTAGACCCGGGGGCCATAGTGTTCACTAGAGGCTTCTCTCAAGATAGCAAATATTACAGTGGGTGAACGAATTACCGTCGAGCAATTGATAGAACCGCGCAAAGTCATGACGATATCTAAGGCAATGATCATACATATAGGCATCACGTCCGAGAAAAGTAGACCGATACTTTCTGCATCTACTACTATTACTCCACACATCGACCTCTATCCAGCATGCATCTAGTGTATTGAGTTCATGACGAACAGAGTAATGCCTTAAGCAAGATGATATGATGTAGAGGGATAAATTCATGCAACAGATATAAACCCCATCTTTTTACCCTTGATGGCAACAACACGATGCGTGCCTCACTACCCCTTCTGTCACTGGGCGAGGTCAACGCATGGTATGAACCCAAAACCAAGCACTTCTCCCATTGCAAGAATCATAGATCAAGTTGGCCAAACAAAACCCACAACTCGAAGAGAATTACAAGGATGTGAAATCATGCATACAAGAGATCACAAGAAACTCAAATAAGATTCATGGATAATCTGATCAGAAATCCACAATTCATCGGATCTCGACAAACACACCACAAAAGAAGATTACGTTGGATAGATCTCCATGAAGATCATGAAGAACTTTGTATTGAAGATCCAAGAGAGAGAAGAAGCCATCTAGTTACTAGCTATGGACCCGAAGGTCTATGGTGAACTACTCACGCATCATCGGAGAGGCAATGGTGTTGATGAAGAAGCCCTCCATATCCAAATCTCCCCTCCCACAGGGCACCAGAACGTGCCCCAGACGGGATCTTGCGGAGATAGAAGCTTGCGGCGGCGGAAAAGTATTTTCGTGGATCTCTCTCGTGGTTTTGGATTTTTCGGGGATTTATAGGCGGAAGAAGTAGGGCAGACGAGTCACAGGGGGCCCACAAGCCTGACGCGCCTAGGGGGCTTGTGGCCTCCCCTAGTGGCCTCTACCTTGGTTCTCACGCCCTGTGCGTATCTTCTGTTCCGAAAAAAATCTTTTCGGAAGTTTTATTCTGTGTGGACTCCGTTTAATATTCTCCTCTGAAAAAGGTCAAAAACACGGAAAAACAAGAACTGACACTTGGCACTGAGTTAATAAGTTAGTCCCAAAAAATATATAAAAGACATACAAAACATCCAAAGTTTGACAAGATAAAAGCATGGAACCATCAAAAATTATAGATACGTTGGAGACGTATCAACCCCCCCCCCCCCGTACGATAGTCATCCCCATCCCCTCAAAAAATCCCCATCCCCATCAAAGCGACGCGACCACCACATGCACAAACCTTAATCTGGTCGTTGCGAGCCGCCGCCCTGACCAAGCAGTTGCCCGCCGCCCCCTGACTGGTCGCCGCCTCGATGCTACTGGGTCACCACCAGCCCATGTTGCGGCACTACCTCACCTGGTCGCGGTCGTGCCTAGCACCTGCAACGCGAGCCTCCATCGCCTTGACCTGGCCACGATCGACGAGAGCACTAAGGGGTCGACGTTCCTAATGTGGCAACACCTCCATAGCTTGTGGCTCCCTCCTCCATCTTTCCTACTTGCTGGCTTGAAGCGACCATGTCGGTGATATACTTCGAGTAATTTGAGATTACCCAAACTCAAACCTGATTTTCAGGGTACCCGAATTGTTGGATACTAGCAAAAGGGCCCGTGCGTTGCAACGGGAGAAAAAATACCACACGCTTTTAATCTTTTTATAATCATTTTGATTTATTAAAATAATAAGCTAACTAACTAATGTAGTGAGTCATATCCTATTTTGTTGAGAAATCAACCCGTTCATTGCTAATTCCACCATGATGAGAAATTGAGCGGGACAAACAAAGCAAAACAAAGAGGCTACGTGAATTGATCAATGGACTGTTATCTTATTTCACTCATGGGGTAGAGAATGTGGGATCAGATGACAAACTGAAGGTGGTGTTCCATTCTCTGTCTCTACAAACAATACAATCTTACAGTCAATACATTCATTCATCAGCAAACAAATCCCCACAAAACAAAATTTCTTGTCGGTGCTTGGCACACGGTTGGAGGCATGAGGAGGGGATCTCACCAGATGATGAGCTCCTGCCGAAGGAGGGGATACGATGAGGGGAGCAAGGGTTAGGCGCCTCTATCTGGCCATAAGGAGTCGTCGTTGCCGCGCCATAACCTCGAAGTTCCCCATGTGAGCCATGGAGGCCCGCCTCCACCTGCAAGTACATCGCTCCGCCGCGCCTTATCCGTGCGCCGCCGCTTTTCTGCATCTTGCAGACGCATCATCCCCAGTCACTGTAGCTGTCACGTTGATTTGATCCAGAAGCTGTGCTCGAGCGCTGAAACGGGGCCAGCAAGCGGGCAGAGGTACGACCGCGGAGGCGGGTGGGTTGAGATCGACAATAGTGGTGGTTGAGGTCGGCCGCAGCGGCGAGTGGTGTGGCAGCGGCCTGGGCACATGCCAGGGAGGACCAGGGTCGACGCGATGCGCTCGAGCGTCGCAACGGGGGCAGTGAGCGGGCAGAGGTACGGCCGCGGAGGCGGGTGGGTTGAGATCGGCAGCGGTGGCGGTTGAGGTCGACCGCGGCGGCGAGTGGTGTGGCGGCGGCCTGGGCACAGGCCAGGGTGGCCCAGCGTCGACGGGAGGAGGCGATGCGTACAGGTATAATTTTTGCAGCGAATTATTTTTTTCCTTTTGCGTTGCAGATAAATGATGGAGCACGGGTTGGATAACAAAAATTACAGGGGCTTTTTTATAAAAATATCACGGTGGGTTTTCCGACGGAAGCAATAACCGCTTTATTATTAGATAGGTATAGATAAAAACTTTCAGGAAAATTTTGGGTGTTATTTTTAAGAATTTGAATTTCCTATTACCCGAATTACCCGACCCGAATTTTCGGTAAACCCGAACGCCGAGAGTGAGCGTCAAGCCGACGTTCATAGTTTGATCTCCCCATCAAAGTCAACTATCAGATCTCCCTTATACAAACTTTTCAGTGGCCCCTCGTCGAATAGAGTCCTGCCCGTGCTCGTCGACACATGTGTCAAACATGGTTGGAACTCGAGCATGAAAGTCAGATCACCATCGCCGACGAGCGTCCGCACGTCACGCAACTGCGTCTGGGTCAGCCATCAGGAGCGCACAACCACCAGATCGGCGTTGCGCCTCCGGAGTCCCGACTGAAAGCCGAAGGGGGGCGTAGCATAACACGAACCCACGCGACCGCTGGCCAAGTCGGATCCCTGAGGCCTTGTTTGGTTTCTCGAGATTTAAAGGGGTTTGGAGGGTATTCAAAGGGATTAAATCCCGTGCAAGTCAAAATTCACCTTAATCCCCTCCAATCCCTTCCAATCCCCTTGTTGGAGGGATTAACCAAACAAGGCCTGAGCGAGCTCGCGCCCCGACGTCGTCCTGCACCACCACCCGCGCGATTCCATAGTTCAAGGCGGCCACCACGATTCGATCAAACCGCTAGCCACAACTCTGTGCGAGCCACACCTCCCTCCCACACCTTCACTGCACCCTTGTTGCGCCACCGTGTCCACCACTGACGTCACGTCGCGCATCGCCGTTGAGAACCAACAGCGGCACCTTCTGATCGGATCGAGTTCCCATCCGCCTGGGTGTCCCCTACTCCCCTGACACCCGTGGACAGGCTAGAGGGAGGAGATCCACGACCGCCATCGTCAGCCGTGCATCCTTAGCCCGACGACATCCTCCGGCGTGACAAAGGGGGTGGATCGAAGGCGGAAGGTACTAGCGGCTGTGGTTGGAAGCTCCGCCCGTGTTGCCCGTGGGGTACACGACACGGGGCAAAACGGTTTCTCCTTTATCTTAAACTCGGAGAGGAATTTACTCTCCGGTCCCTGCACGAGCCAGCCAAGAATGCACACAGCCTTTTTAAAAAATATATCAATTTTTTTGTTTTGTGGGGCTTTTTAGTTTTGGTTGTGTGCATATTAACTGTCTAGAGGCCGTTTGTCACTCAATTTGATTTGTATCCTCTTGATGCTATCTTTTAAGTTCATAAAAATACCCTTCATTAAAAATGGTTGCTCTCATCACTAGTGGAAAACAGACCTTTCGTCCGGACCTTTAGTCCCGGTTGGGTTTGGGCTCGGGACTAATGTGAGCATTAGTCCCAATTCCAACGGCTATGAGCGGACGAGGGCATGACCGACTTTAGTCCCGGTTGAAATGGGACCTTTAGTCCGAGTTGGTGATACCAACCGGGACTAAAAGGGTTGCGGCAGGCTGGGGCCCCGGCGAGCCTTTTTAGTTCCAGTTGTTAACACCAACCGGTACTAAATATAGATCTTTAGTCCCAGTTGGTGATACATACCGGGACTAAAGTATCTCCTATATGAAGCTCTGCTTCTTCATGTCCGATTCCAAGCTTTCTCTCCTCTTTGTTTCCTTCCCCAAGCTCGAGTTTATCCTTTATTTTTGCCAAGATTTGTCAATATTGAAGGCACCCCATCTATCCAATGTTCTAAAAGGTTAGCAACTTCATCCTTTCATCTCTCATTGCTAGTTTAGCTTGTTTCATGCTCTATAAGTATAGTGATTTGTGGGTTTTGGTTTAGAAGTAATTATGTGAGAGTTTTATTTGATTTATATGCAATTTGACCTTAAATTAACTTCTTAGTTTGCATATGTGTACGTGTGGTTTACTTAGTGCCTTCCCATCCCCGTCCTCACCGCCGTCAATCGTCGGCGCTGTCTCGTCGCCGGCACCACCTTGGTGAGCCTCTTTTTTCTTATCCTTTTTGTAAAAAATTCTAATTTGTACGATTAAGATAGTTACTTGTATAATTTTCTTACTTGTATGATTTTTTATATATATAGTGTCATGGTTTTGATATCCGTCCCGTCGGCCTTCGTCTAGTTTATGATTCAGACTTGGTATATTATGTTTTATAACTATTTGTTTAATTTCTTGTTTATGACATTTATACCCATCAAGTTGGTATAGATATTTTTATCTAGGAGGTACGTGAACCGGAAATTGCAACCGACCCTCTTGTCGAGAAGATAAATTTAGTTGAAAAAGAAAACCATTATTTGAAAGAAAAGTTGAAAACAATTGAAAAAGAAAAGATGAAATTGGAGTTGTATGTTGTCGATGTAGTCGATGATCACAAGATCAATATGGATGCGATGCGCTTGAAGATTAGAAAGATTAGAAAATATGCCATTAATAAAGGGGCTTGTTATCATTATGTTGTTGGATCAATCATTACCTTAGTTGCGATTTTGATCGTATTTATTGTTGCATTTAAATGCTTTAGATAGTTGTATGTTGTTTTATGAGAAATATATATGTATGAACTTTATGTATATATTTTTGCAGTAATAACATTTGGTCACTACTCTACTTTGGTTTTGATGTGATGAACTTGTATTAATTTGGTCACTTCGATGTTGTGAAATGAAGATGAACTGCAATGGATGTACGAAGACCGAAGCTCTCATGAGTTCATTAATGGCCTGCATAATTTTATATGTGTGGCTAAGGCAAAAAAAGCAGAATGGTTTTATGTGTTGTCCATGTGGTGTTTGTAAGAATGATAAGGATTACTCAACCTAAAAAACCCTTCACAACCACCTGCTTCAGTGTGGTTTCATGTCCGGCTATAATTGTTGGAACAAGCACGGAGAAAGAGGGGTTATGATGGAAGACAATGAAGAAGAAGATGATGATGACAACTATACAATGTTCCCTGAATACGCTGATACAGCAACGGGGGAAGCTGAAGATCAAGAGGCACCAGATGAGCCTGCTGATGATCTTGGTCGGGCCATTGTTGATGCACAAAGAAAATTTGAAAGTGAAAAGGAGAGGTTGAAATTGGAGCGCATGTTAGAGGATCACAAAAAAATGTTGTACCCAAGTTGCAAAGATGACAAGAAAAAGTTGGTACCACACTCGAATTGCTACAATGGAAGGCAGAGAATGGTGCATCTGACAAGGGATTTCAAAAGTTGGTGAAAATGACAAAGAAGATTCTTCCAAAGGATAATGAATTGCCCGCCAGTTCGCACGAAGGTTGTCTGCCCTCTAGGATTAGAGGTGCCGAAGATACATGCATATCCTAAATACCGCATCCCATACCGCGGTGAGGAGTATGAGAATTTGAATGCATGCCTGGTATGCGGTGCATTGCGTTATAAGATCAGCCGTGATGACCCTAGTGATGTTGAGGGCGAGCGCCCCAGGAAGAGGGTTCCTACCAAGGTGATGTGGTATGCTCCTATAATACCAGGGTTGAAACTTTGTTCCAAAACAAAGAGCTTGCCAAGTTGTTGCGATGGCACAAAGAAGACCGTAAGAAAGACGTGATGTTGAGGGTACCCGCTGATGGACCGCAATGCAGAAAAATCAAGAGATAGTTCCCAGACTTTGTAGTTGACGCAAGGAACTTATGGTTTGCTCTAAGTATAAATGACATGAATCCTTTTGGGGGTCAGAGGTGCAGTCACAGAACCTGTCCTGCGACTCTATGTATCTATAACCTTCCTCCTTGGTTGTGCATGAAGCAAAAGTTCATTATGATGACACTGCTCATCCAAGGCCCTAAGCAATCCGGCAACAACATTGATGTGTTCCTAAGGCCATTAGTTGAAGAACTTTTACAGTTGTAGGATACAAAAGGAGTACGTGTGTGGGATGAGCACAAAGAGGAGGAATTTGACCTACGAGTATTGTTGTTTGTAATCATCAATAATTGGCCTGCTCTTGGTAACATTTTAGGATAGACAAACAAGGGATATAATGCATGCATGCACTATTTAGATGAGACTAATAGTATATATTTGAATAAACTTGCAAAAGGGCCCGTGCGTTGCAACGGGAGAAAAAATACCACACACTTTTAATCTTTTTTATAATCATTTTGATTTATTAAAATAATAAGCTAAATGTAGTCGGTCCTATCCTATTTTGTTGAGAAATCAACCCATCCATTGTTAATTCCACCATGATGAGAAATTGAGCGGGACAAGCAAAGCAAAACAAAGAGGCTACGTGAATTGATCAATGAACTGTTATCTTATTTCACTCATGGGGTAGAGAATGTGGGATCAGATGACAAACTGAAGGTGGTGTTCCATTCTCTGTCTCTACAACAATACAATCTTACATTCAATACATTCATTCATCAGCAAACAAATCCCCACAAAACAAAATTTCTTGCCGGTGCTTGGCACATGGTTGGAGGCATGGGGAGGGGATCTCACCATATGATGAGTTCCTGCCGAAGGAGGGAATACAGTGAGGGGAGCAAGGGTTAGGTGCCTCTATCTGGCCATGAGGAGTCGCCGTTGCCGCGCCATAACCTCGGAGCCATGAAGGCCCGCCTCCACCTGCAAGTACTTCGCTCCGCCGCGCCGCCGCCATTCTGCATCGAGAAGACACATCATCCCCAGTCACTGTAGCTGTCGCGTTGATTTGATCCAGAAGCTATGCTCGAGCGCCGAAACGGGGCAGCAAGCAGGCAGAGGTACGGCCGCGGAGGCGGGTGGGTTGAGATCGACAACAGTGGTGGTTGAGGTCGGCCGCGGCAGCGAGTGGTGTGGCAGCGGCCTGGGCACACGCCAGGATGGACCAGGGTCGACGGAATGCGCTCGAGTGCCGCAACGGGGGTAGTGAGCGGCGAGAGGTACGGACGCAGAGGCGGCTGGGTTGAGATCGACAACGGTGGCGGTTGAGGTCGGCCGCGGCGGCGAGTGGTGTGGCGGCGGCCTAGGCACAGGCCAGGGTGGCCCAGGGTTGACGGGAGGAGGCGATGCGTACGGGTATAATTTTTGCAGCGAATCATTTTTTCCTTTTGCGTTGCAGATAAATAATGGAGCGCGGGTTGAATAACAAAAAATACAGGGGCTTTTTTATAAAAATGTCGCGGTGAGTTTTCCGACGGAAACAATAGCCTCTTTATTATTAGGTATATATGTAAGAAGAATGTGTAACCGGGACATCGTCAATTTCTTCCGATCAGGCATCTCTTAAGAAAGAAAGGCAAGCATTTCAAAGGTGAGGTGGATCACCGAAAGAAGCCTCACCACCGTAGTGGTGATTATATATTTGATATGATGAAGCTTTAAAACTAATATTTGGAAACGGTCCTGGCGGACAATCTGTTCTGAATGAAGCTAACGGACACGCACCCATGTGGAAGACACAATCTATATTTTGGGAGCTACCCTATTGGAAATTCCTAGAGGTACGAAATGCAATTAACGTGATGCACATGACGAAGAATCTTTGCGTGAACCTGCTAGGCTTCTTGGGCATGTATGTGAAGACAAAAGATACACTCGAGGCACGGGAGGACCAGCAACGTATGAACGAAAAAGACGAAATGCATCCAAAGCAGTATCAAGGTCGTGCTAGCTATGCTCTTACCAAAGAAGAGAAGGAAATCTTTTTTGAATGCCTGAGCAGTATGAAGATAATGTCTGGCTTCTCGTCGAATATAAAAGGAATAATAAATATGGCACATAAAAAATTTCAAAACCTAAAGTCTCATGATTGCCACGTGATTATGACACAATTACTTCCGGTTGCATTGAGGGGGCTTCTACCGGAAAATGTTCGACTACCCATTGTGAAGCTATGTGCATTCCTCAATGCAATTTCTCAGAACACAATCGATCCAAAAATCTTACCAAGGTTACATAATGATTTGGTCCAATGTCTTTTCAGTTTCGAGTTGGTGTTCCCACCGTCCTTCTTTAATATTATGACGCACATCCTAGTTCACCTAGTCAAAGACATTACCATTCTAGGTCCTGTATTTCTACACAATATGTTCCCCTTTGGGAGGTTCATGTGAGTCTTAAAGAAATATGTTCATAACCATGCTAGTCCAGAAGGAAGCATTTCCATGGGCTATGGAACAGAGGAGGTCATTGAGTTTTTTGTTGACTTTATTCCTGATCTTAAGCCGATTTGTGTTCCTGAATCGCGACATGAGGGGAGACTGAGTGGAAATGGCACGCTAGGAAAGAAAGCAGTAATATGTATGCACATGCATTCTTTCACTCAAGCACACTACACATTTTTACAAAATTCCACCTTCGTGGCTCCATATATCGAGGAACACCTGGATATTGTACGTTCCAAGAACCCAGAGCAGTCTGACCCCTGGATTAAACGTACACACATGGCGACTTTTGGTGGTTGGTTGTAAACACATCTCATGAATAACACCATTGTTGAAGATGAGTTGTACGTGTTGGTCAAGTCACCATCTTCAACTGTATTGACTTACCAAGGGTACGAGATAAATGGGAAAACATTTTACATGATCTCCGAAGATAAAAGGAGCACCAACCAAAACAGTGATGTCCGTTTTTATGCGACATACAATAATGGGAAAAAGGACACATATTATGGTTACATAGAGGAGATATGGGAACTTAACTATGGAAGTTCTTTTAAGGTCCCTTTATTTCGGTGTAAATGGGTCAATCTGACAGGTGGCGGGGTAAAGATAGACCCACAGTACGAAGTGACAACAGTGCATCTCAACAATCTTGGGTATAGAGACGAACCATTCGTCCTAGCCAATGATGGACATGTCTACCAAACTGAGAAAAAGAAAAGATAAGGAAGCGAATACATCATACGATGAGCCAAAGCACCACATAGTTCTTTCAGGGAAAATAAACATCGTGGGAGTGGAGGACAAGAAATACATGTTAGAAGATTAGCATAAGTTTGATGAAATTCCTCCCTTCAAAGTGAACACTGACCCAAGTATCATGTTAACTGATGAAGATTCTCCATGGTTACAACACAATCTAAGCAAGGGACATCCGCAAAGAAAAGTCTTATACCCCAAGATCCCACTCTGGGATGTGATCGGCTTCATCGCCATCACTTTGCTACCCCTTTCTCATACTGGAATTTTTGTAAGAGCTAGGGCCTTTTGTCCTTTGAAACATTTAATTAATAAGTGCAAAATTACTTATGCAACTTCCTGTCAAAATTATACTATATTGTTATGCATTTGGTTTATTTTTCAATTCGTTATGCATTTTACAATGGATCAAGGGCCACTAGGTGCGGGACAAAGCTGCTCTTGCTGTCCAGGGTTGGTAAGGGAGGGGTTTCACCCACCAAAAAATGAGCTATGGCCAAGCAAAGTTTACTAGAGATGCAAGGTAACTAGGATGAGCTTTGGTAAAATTTTAAGATCAAGGGGAATAGTAAAAGGGGTTAAAATATGGTTTTACTAAATCACTAGAAGGTGTTTGATGCTATTTTGGGAAAGTAAAAGGGTTCTTCTTGCCTTGAGATTTAGCAGAATCAAAGGGTAGATGGAAATGAGGTTGATCACCCATTTTGGGATTATATGATGACAGTTGCCAATGTAAACTTTATAAACCCTAGAAATGGTTAAAATTAGATTTTCCTAGATCTGGTTATGCAAATCTATTCCCCTAATGCACCACTTGGTGTGCTGGCAATATTTGAGATTTAGAGCATGCCCAAAAAGTTTGGGACCAATTGAGGAAACTGACAATGCAAAATTTCTCAATTCTAGAAATCAGCAGAAAAAGGGTTTCACGGGATTTGGACAAGTGGATCTGTTCTCCTTGATGTACCACTTGGTGTGGATGCATTATTAAGGTATTAGAACATGTCCACAATGTTTGAGAATAATTGGAGAAACTTGGAAGTGTAAACTTGGTCAATTTAGACTTGGACAAAGATGTTTTAGGAATATTTTGGTGAATCAAATCAATTTGGATTGAGATGAAACTTGGCAAGGTCACCATATATACCATGTGTGACTTGCTAGAGTTTTCTTGGAATTATTTGAGAATATTTCTTGTAGAAATATTTCAAATACTTGAAATGAACAAAAAGGGTTTTGAAGGGATTTGTCCAATATTTTGAAATATAATGATAAAACACCTATTTAAAATATCCTACAAATTCCCAAATCAAACATACTGATAAAACACACTAATATTGAACAGAAGGAAAAAGATCATTGAAAAATCTTTTTTCAAACTAAAGTTATTCACAAACTAGTGATTCACACAAATTTCATAGAGTTCAAATTTAAACTATTAAAATTTGAGAACTACTCGCATT
The DNA here is from genome assembly GCF_904849725.1 of Hordeum vulgare subsp. vulgare. Lineage (NCBI taxonomy): Eukaryota > Viridiplantae > Streptophyta > Magnoliopsida > Poales > Poaceae > Hordeum > Hordeum vulgare. The sequence continues at coordinate 326,095,342 of NC_058522.1, read as the reverse complement.
AATCGAAATTTGATAATTTTTGTGACCTAAAGCAAAAGATACACTCAAAAATACTAAATATTCTAAAAGTTGTTCAAAATAAAAAAAAAACATTTTTTTGTTTAGAAACATAAATAAGAAAAAAGAACCATTTAGTCCCGGTTGGTGACCAACCGGGACAAAAGTTCACTTTCCCGCGCATAATTTGGGCCGCCAAAAAGGTGGACCTTTAGTCCCGGCTGGTAGCTCGAGCTGGGACTAAAGTGTCTTTAGTTCCGGTTGGTGATACCAACCAGGACTAAATGTCACGCAGTATTTAACCGTTGCTTCTCCCTCCCCTCCATTTCCATCAAAACAAAGGAGATCTACGCCGCCAGCTCTCGCGACGCCGTCAAGCTGCCAGACTGCACCTCGACGTTCGCTCTCACCGGTCTTTCCCCTCTGCATGCCGCTGCGTGAGCTTGTGTCGACGCTCCTCCACACGCCGCCCGACCGCGCCCTCGATGTTTGCTCCCCCCGCTCTCCAGCATGTGCCACCGACCGAGCCTGCGCCCGACGTCTCCTTCGCCACACCGCCGACATCAAGGTATTGTATCATCTCCTTCCATAGTTCTAGTATTTTTTGTAGGATTTTTTGCATAGGATTTTTCGTAGGATTTAGATGCTCTGGAAATCGATAGTTCAATTTCATAGGATTTTTAATAGAATTTAGATGCTCTCGTAATGTAGTGTGGAACTCCTATAGGATTTAGATGTATAAAAAATGTAGAATGTGTATGAATAAAAATTGGTATTAAAACATATATTATGAAAAATGTGAATCGTGTATTTGATAGGTTTGTAAAAAAATATAGACATGTTGTGAGGGAAAAAATAGAAATGTGCAATTGCATGAATCTTAAGTCTTCATAGGTGAGGGGTCCCCGACGATCGTTGGTGAGGAGTCCCCCATGATCGCCGGTGAGGAGTCCCTGACAATTGCCCAAGTAGTCCTCGAGGATCGCCGGTGAGGAGCCCGATGATCGTCGGTGGAGTCCCCGACGATCGGCGGTGATTAGTCCCTAACGATCATCGTAGGAGTCCCCGAAGAACGTCGTCAAGGAGTCCCCAACAACCACCGCATCACGCCATGTCCCGGATGATGTCCGACAAATATATTTATTTTTACAGGAATTTGTTCTCCCATAGTTTATTAAATATGAATAGCACAATAAAATGAAAGTTCGTGCATAGGAATTTGTTTTCATACAAATTTGTTCTCGACGATGATGCCCGACCCGCATCCTCGTCGTCGACTCGGTGGCAACAACCAGTTTGAGAGGCGCCTTGTCCAGGATTGGGCTCCGCCGGGCAGGCACTCAGGGGTACTACCTTTCAGGGGGTTGATGACCCACAAGTATAGGGGATCAATCGTAGTCCTTTCGATAAGTAAGAGTGTCGAACCCAACGAGGAGCAGAAGGCTCTGATAAACGGATTTCAGCAAGGTAATAACTGCAAGCACTGAAAGTAGCGAGGTGAAACGTAGCAAGCAAAGAGTAACAAGTAACAAGTAGTAGCAACGGTGCAGCAAGTGGCCCAATCCCTTTTGCAGCAAGGGACAAGCCTGAACAAAGTCTTATAGGAGGAAAAACGCTCCCGAGGACACACGGGAATTTTTGTCATGCTAGTTTCATCATGTTCATATGATTCGCGTTCGTTACTTTGATAGTTTGATATGTGGGTGGATCGGCGCTTGGGTACTGCCCTTACTTGGACAAGCATCCCACTTATGATTAACCTCTCTCGCAAGCATCTGCAACTACAAAAGAAGAATTAAGACAACGTCTAACCATAACATTAAACTAGTGGATCCAAATCAGCCCCTCACGAAGCAACGCATAGACTCGGGTTTAAGCTTCTGTCACTCCAGCAACCCATCATCTACTTACTACTTCCCAATGCCCTCCTCTAGGACCAAATATGGTGAAGTGTTATGTAGTCGACGTTCACATAACACCACTAGAGGAAAAGACGACATACAACATATCAAAATACCGAACGAATATCAAATTCACATGACTATTATTAACATGACTTATCACATGTCCTCAGGAACAAAAGTAACTACTCACAAAATATAATCATGATCATGATCAGAGGTGTAATGAATAGCATCAAGGATCTGAACATAAACTCTTCCACCAAGTAATCCAACTAGCATCAACTACAAAGAGTAATCAACACTACTAGCAACCTTACAAGTACCAATCGGAGTTGCGAGACGAAGATTGGTTACAACAGATGAACTAGGGATTGGAGAGGAGATGGTGCTGATGAAGATGTTGATGAAGATGCCTCCCCTCTGACGAGAGGAGTGTTGGTGATGACGATGGCGACGATTTCCCCCTCCGGAAGGGAAGTTTCCCCGGCAGGATCGTCCTGCCGGAGCTCTAGATTGGATCTGCTCAACTTCCGCCTCGTGGCGGCGGCGAAACCACGAAAAAGCTCTCGAATAATTTTTTCTGGACCAAAACCCTTCATATAGCAAAAGAGGGGGGCTAGTGGGCCGTCAGGGAGCCCACAAGCCCCCACTCCGCCACCAGGGGGTGGCGGTGGCAGGGCTTGTGGCGCCCTGGCAGGCCCCCTCCGTTACTTCTTTCGCCCAGTATTTTTTATATAATCCCAAAAATATTCACGTAACTTTTCAGGGCATTTGGAGATGTGCAGAATAGTGGACTAAGATGTGCTCCTTTTCCAGTCCAGAATTCCAGCTGCCTGAATTCTCCCTCTTCAAATAAACCTTGCAAAATAAGAGAGAAAAGGCATAAATATGGTACCACAAAGTAATATAACAGCCCATAAAGCAATAAATTTCAACATGAAAGCATGATGCAAAATGGACGTATCAACTCCCCCAAGCTTAGACCTCGCTTGTCCTCAAGCGAAAACCAAGTTCCATAAACATGTCCACATGTTGAGGGATGAAGGTGTCGATAAAACATAATACGGACAAGAGGGCATCATGATCACACATAGAACAACAATGCATCATAAAGATTCTTATGGGAAAGTAACAATTCCTTCACAAAGCAAAGCATGAAGCAAAAACCTTACCGAGAAGTAACCAACAACAGTCCATAGTCATTGAAGCAATTGCACACAACATCAGAAAGAGTCAAATAAGAGCTTGTAAGGCAAACCCACACACTTAATCATCTCTTCGTTTTCCACAATTGTTACAACTCACGTGGTACTCATGGTGTCAAAGTTTCAGCTGGACAAAGAGGAAGATAGGGGCTTATAGTTTTGCCTCCCAATGATTTACCGCAAGGGTAAAGTCAACAATAATAAAGCATAAGTACTCAACTCCAAGTTGATATATGAATATAGATCTTTCCCAAGCATGTGACGGTAGCCAAGACAAAGGAAAAATAGGGAATTGGTGAAGATCACCATGACTCTTACAAGGGCAAAAAGTAAAGGTACAAGATAGGCCCTTCGCAGAGGAAAGCACAGGTTGTCATGCGCTTTTGAGGTTTGAATGTGTGTCCTCTTAGTGCGGAGGAACGCCACTTTATATTGCCTCCTGTGATAAAGAACTTTATTATGCAGTCTGTCGCTTTTATGTCTTCCTCATCACAGGTTCGTACAAAGCTTATTTTCCACACACTAATAGATCATACATATTAGAGAACAATTTTTATTGCTTGCACCGATGACAACTTACTTGAAGGATCTTATTCAATCCGTAGGTAGGTATGGTGGACTCTCATGGAAAAACTGGGTTGGAGGTTTATGGATGCACAAGTAGTATCTCTACTTGGTGCGGGAGTTTTGGCTAAAATGAGGTGGAAGCAATCGTCACATGCTAAGGGATTTCTAATCATATAACATTGTTTGGAACCAAGCAAACACAATTCATTATGTTGTCTTCCTTGTCCAACGTCTACTCCTAAGCATGTAATAGTTTGGTGAGTGCTCACAATTGTAAAAAGTGTCTAACATGATATATTTATATGTGAACCTATCTTTCCTTATTACTTCTTATTAATTGCAAAAATGACTGAGGTCTATGTTGATTTATTCTCAACAAGTTTCAATCATCATACGTGTCATATGTGAAGCTATCACTTTCCATAAGATCGTCTCATGATCTTTCATGCTATCGTTCTTTTCATACTTTTGATCATGGCACAAATCAAAGCCCTTGACTAAGATACTCTTTATTATATAGCTCGTAAGCTCGAATACATTGGGGGAGAGACAAAAGCAAAAAACTCAGACTAAATACTATAGACTTATTCCTCTAAGAGAAGAAATAAAAACTGAAAAGGAAAGAACTAAAACAAAGGTAGAAGCAAAATATATAAAGGTGATACAATACCAGGGCAACTCCCCCAAGCTTGGCAGAAGCCAAGGGGATTGCTCATACCAATGCTTAGTTGTCTTCCTTTGGTGGTGATGGTGGTGGAGTTGTTGGCGTTTTCTGATCCTCCGTCTTCCAAGGCATAGGTACTCCATCATGGCAGGACGAATGAGTCGCCAGAATCCTCAAATCTGTAGCCAACCTTATTGATTTAAATCTATATTCATACTCACAGTTTTGGTTCTGCAGGTCATAGATTTGGCCCTGAAGTTGATCAACCCTGTCATAGAGCCTGGAGAGATGTTTCCCAATGTCAATAGCATCTATCTTGTGATTGCTAGTGAACTCCGTGATCATCATGTGGTTGGCGTTGAGTCCACACTCCACCATCCCTTGGCACTTGAAGACTTGTTGCTCCATTGCTTCGAGCCTCGTCTCCACGCTTCCGGTCTTCTTAGGCCCCTCAACATCACGGATGTGCAACATCCCCTCGCTCATCTTGATAGATTGAGGGTGTATCAGCACTTCCGTGAGGTACGGATTGATGACCTTCTCGAAGATCTTGTCTTTAGGAGCGTTTGGGGAAGTCATGGTGATCTAGATCTGTCACAGAAACAAGCTCGAAACGAAAAAAGAAGAAAACTGCACGATACGGAGATCAAAACCTTCGGGCGAATATATATTGTTTTTTCTGGACCAGAAGGTGTGCTCCGCAAGAAAACGGAGTCCGGGAGGCACACGAGGTGCCCACAAGCTTGCCCTCCGCCACCAGGGGGGTAGGGGCGGTGGGAGGGCTTGTGGCCGCCTCGTTCGCTCTCCGGACTGCTTTTTACTTTTCTAATTTTCCAAAAAATCCAAAACGGAGGAAATTTCCTATTGGAAAAGCATCGGAGTCCAATTTCTTACCGAAACAGATACCTCTTCGTTTTCAGGGTCTGAAACAGGCTGATAAACATCCCTTACGTACTCCTCTGGAGTTATGACATTGATGACATTTGTCTCAACATTTATAGGAGTACCAGAGATGTAATGCTTGATTCTTTGCCCATTTACCACTCCAGGAAAATTTCCTTCCATGTTATTGATTTTGATGGCATCGGAACGATATACTTGCTTGATAACATAGGGACCTTCCCATTTAGAGAGAAGCTTGCCTGCAAAGAATCTCAAACGAGAATTGTATAGTAGGACATAATCACCTACATTGAACTCTCATTTTAGTATTCGTTTGTCGTACCATCTCTTAACCTTTTCCTTGAACAACTTGGCATTCTCATATGCGTGGGCCCTCCATTCATCTAATGAGTTGATATCAAACAGCCGTTTCTCACCGGCAAGTTTGAAATCGAAGTTGAGCTCTTTGATTGCCCAATAAGCTTTATGTTCCAGCTCAAGAGGTAAATGACAGGCCTTACCGTAAACCATTTTATACGTGACATGCCCATGGGATTCTTATAAGCAGTCCTATAAGCCCATAGTGCATCGCCAAGTTTGCTAGACCAATTCTTTCGAGATCTATTGACGGTCTTTTGTAGGATCAATTTGATCTCCCTATTACTCAATTCCACTTGACCACTAGACTGAGGATGATAAGGAGATGCAACTCTATGGTTGATATCATACTTAGCGAGCATCTTGCGGAAAACACCATGAATGAAGTGTGAACCTCCATCAGTCATCAGATATCTAGGGACTCCAAATCTTGGGAATATGACTTCTTTAAGCATCTTAATAGAGGTATGGTGATCAGCATTTTTAGTGGGGATAACTTCTACCCACTTAGTGACGTAATCCACAGCAACTAAGATGTGAGTGTACCCATTAGAACTCGGGAAGGGTCCCATATAATCAAAGCCCCAGGCATCAAATGGTTCAATGACAAGTGAATAGTTCATAGGCATTTCTTGACGCTTACTGATATTCCCTATTCTTTGGCATTCGTCACAAGACAAGACAAACTTACGGGCATCCTTGAAGAGAGTGGGCCAATAGAAACCTGATTGTAATACCTTATGGGCAATTCTATCTCCAGCGTGGTGTCCTCCGTAGGCTTCGGAATGACACTTCTGCAGGATTTGTCCCTGTTCATGTTCAGGCACACAACGTCTAATAACACCATCTACTCCTTCCTTATAAAGGTGAGGATCATCCCAAAAGTAGTGTCTCAAATCAAAGAAGAATTTTTCTTTTGCTGATAGGTGAAACTGGGTGGTATGTATTTGGCTACGATATAGTTTGCATAATCGGCATAGCACGATGCACTATGTGAAGTGCGGATGACATTTAATTGCTCATCAGGAAAGCTGTCATCAATAGGTAGTGGGTCATCAAGGACATTCTCTAGCCTAGACAAGTTATCTGCTGCAGGGTTATCAACACCCTTTCGGTCAACGACGTGCAAATCAAATTCCTGTAGCAGGAGAACCCATCTGATCAGCCTAGGCTTAGCGTCCTTCTTCTCCATAAGGTACTTAATAGCAGCATGATCAGAGTGAATAGTGACTTTGGAGTCAACTATATAAGATCTGAACTTTTCACATGCAAACACGATTGCTAAAAATTCCTTCTCCGTAGTGGCATAGTTTCTTTGGGCACTGTCTAGAGTTTTACTAGCGCAGTGGATAACATTCAACTTCTTGTCTACTCTTTGTCCTAGAACATCACCAACAACATAATCACTAGCGTCGCACATGATTTCAAAGGGCAAGTTCCAGTCAGGTGGTTGAACAATAGGTGCGGTTATCAAAGCCTTCTTAAATATTTCAAAGGCTTCCTCACAATCCTCATCAAAAACAAAAGGAACATCCTTTTTGCAAGAGGTTGGTAAGAGGCCTAGAAATCTTAGAGAAGTCTTTAATGAACCTTCTATAGAAACCAGCATGACCCAGGAAACTTCGTATACCTCTGATATCTGTGGGGCAAGGCATTTTCTCAATTGCGTCAACCTTAGCCTTATCAACTTCAATGCCTCTTTCAGAAATTTTGTGTCCTAAAACGATACCTTCATTAACCATAAAGTGGCACTTCTCCCAATTCAAGACAAGGTTGTTATCTTCGCATCTCTGTAAGACTCGATCAAGGTTGCTGAGGCAATCATCAAAGGAAAACCCGTAAACGGAGAATTCATCCATGAAAACCTCGACAATCTTTTCACGAATGTCAGAGAAGATAGCCATCATACATCTTTGAAAGGTGGCAGGTGCATTGCATAAGCCAAAAGGCATACGTCTATAGGCAAAGGTACCGAAGGGGCAGGTGAAAGTGGTTTTCTCTTGATCAGATTGTGCAACAGGTATTTGCGAGAAACCTGAATAACCGTCTAGAAAGCAGAAGTGTGTGTGCTTTGATAGCCTTTCTAGCATTTGGTCGATAAACGGCAAAGGATAATGATCTTTCCAGGTTGCCTTGTTCAGTTTCCGGAAGTCTATCACCATCCTATAGCCAGTAATAATTCTTTGTGGGATTAGTTCATCCTTATCATTAGGAACGACGGTCATACCTCCCTTCTTAGGTACACAATGTACTGGACTTACCCAATCACTATGAGCAACATGATAAATGATTCCTGCTTCCAGAAGCTTTAATATTTCTTTTCTAACGACCTCTTTCATCTTAGGATTTAATCTCCTTTGATGATCACCAACTGGTTTAAAGTCAGAATCGGTTTTAATCTTGTGCTGACATAGAGTGGGACTAATACCCTTAAGATCATCAAGAGTATATCCAATAGCCGCACGGTGCTTCCTCAGAGTTTTTAGTAACTTCTTCTCTTCGTGCTCTAAGAGGAGAGCACTAATAATGACAGGATATATCTTCTTCTCATCAAGATAGGCATACTTAAGAGTATCAGGCAACTGTTTAAGCTCGAACACAGGATCAACCTTTGGTGGGGGAGGATCCCCAAGCAGTTCAACAGGCAGATTATTCTTGAGAATAGGATATTGTTCTAAGCCAATTTTATCTATCTCATCTCTCTCCTCCATATGCATATCATTTTCATGCTCAAGAAGATATTGCTCTAAAGGATCCGTAGGAGGTACGGCAATAGAGGCAAGAGCAATGATTTCATCTCTACAAGACGACTCTCTTTCATGGGGTGGTCTTCCAAACTTGGAGAAGTTAAATTCATGAGACACACCCTCGAAACTAACAGTGACGGTCTGCTTAATGCAATCAATGTGAACATTGACAGTGTTGAGAAAGGGTCTACCAAATATGATGGGACAAAAGCTATCTTGTGCAGTACCAAGGACGAGGAAATCAGTAGGATACTTCGTCTTACCACACAGGACTTCTACGTCTCTCACAATTCCCACAGGGCAGATAGTGTCTCTATTAGCTAGCGTAATAGTGACATCAATGGGTTCTAACTCAGCAGGTGCAATCTCATCTTTGATTTCACCATATAGAGAACGGGGTATTTGTCACGCCCAAGATGCGACCCTATCCTCAATTTGGCACGAAGGCCTATTCAGGGATAGAAGCGCATCTTGTCGTGTTGCAAGAATGGATATGTACTGAAAAGAAGAGATATAAATATAGAATTGGCTTACACTCGCCACAAGCTACATCAGAGTCACACCAGTACATTACATAATCATCAAGAGTAAGAGCAGGGTCCGACTACGGACGAAAACAAACGACAAAAGAAGAACGACGTCCATCCTTGCTATCCCAGGCTGCCGGCCTGGAACCCATCCTAGATCGAAGAAGAAGAAGAAGAAGAAGAAGAAGAAGAAGAAGAATAAGAAGAAGAAGAAGAAGAAGCAACTCCAAATGAACAATCAACGCGCTCGCGTCAAATAACCTTTACCTGTACCTGCAACTGGTGTTGTAGTAATCTGTGAGCCACAGGGGACTCAGCAATCTCATTTCCAAAGGAATCAAGACTAGCAAAGCTTAATGGGTGAGGTATGGTTAAGTGGTGAGGTTGCAGCAGTGGCTAAGCAAATGTATATGGTGGCTAACTTACGAGTACAAGAAATAAGAGGGGGAAGATCTACGCCTAGCGGACGTGAACTACGGATGATCAAATGAATGATCCTGAACACCTACCTACGTTAGACATAACCCCACCGTGTTCTCGATCGGAGAAAGAACTCACGAAAAAGAGACAGTCACGGTTACGCACACAGTTGACATGTTTTATTTAAGTTAACTTCAAGTTATCTAGAACCAGTGTAAAACAAAGCTTCCACGTTGCCACATAACCGCGGGCATGACTTTCCGAAAGATTTAACCCTGCAGGGGTGCTCCAACTATTCCATCACAAATTACCACAAGCCGCATAGAAATCCTCGATCACGACACTCGCGATCTCGTCGGATTCCTTAGTGGAAAACCTCAACTCTGAGATTACCCAAAGCATCACCGGAATCCCGATGCACAAGATATCTCGTCAAAAGTAAAACTAATCCAGCAAGGCCGCCCGTCAGGTCGACGATCCCGATAGGAGCCGCGTATCTCGTTCTCAGGACACGACGGATGGAACTAGCTACGAGTGCCAAACCTCGAGTTTCCTCGCGGTGGCCCCGCAGGCAGACCCTTTGGGACCAACACCATCAGCACTGGCCCCCCTGTTTATGTAAAATTATTCCTCGGGTAGCGCTAACTCCCTATGCATTTCAGTGTTATCAAAATTATTATGTTGGGAAAATGTAAAACCAATGTTGGGCCTTGCCAGACCAGCTTTAATCTAAAACGAATTATCAAGGGGGTCCCCATAACAACCCCAATCGTGTTAGGAGCGCTCAATTATGGAACATAACACCGGTAGCCGGAAACTAAGATGGCAAAGGTGGAACAAAACACCAGGCTAGAAAGGCCGAGCCTTCCACCTTTTACCAAGTATATAGGTGCATTATATTAAATAACATTAATAGGGTGATATGACAAGGAACCCATGTTTTCACATGGAAGCAACTGCACCTGCAACTAGCAACGCTAACACAGGGTTAAGCAAGCGATAACATAGCCAATAAGTGGTTTGCTAGGTTGAACAGGTGGAAGGTTTCATGGCATTGTTGAGAGGCTGATATTTAACATGTGGTAGGCAACGAGACATAAACGATAGAAGCGGTATAACTAGCATGGCAATGATAGTGATGGTATCTGGGGAAATGATCATCTTGCCTAAGCTCCCGCTTGGAAGAAGAATGTCTCCGTGAAGCAGACGAACCGACGTAGTCGAACGGGTCCTCACAATCCGGCACGCTGCGGAACTCTATCGAGACGAAGCAAACCAGAAACACAAATCAACACACGGAATTCACCACACAATGCACAACACATATGATGCATGAGCAGCTGAACACATGCAAGTCACGGCATGAAAATTCACGACAAACAATCACTACACATTAAGTGAAGTTCAATATGCAACGAGTTGCATATTGACGAAACTCCATGTTAATTATTTAATTCTATCCCGAGTAGATACACGAAAATATTAAATGTGATTAAACATGACAAGAGGTGAAGCGCAATTAATCTACCTATCTAGGCATTTTAAATGAGGTCGGAAATGACATATAGCACCTCCGAGACGACCTCACATGTTAATTTACAATTCTGTCCAGATCTGAACTAATGCATTTAATTAGTTGTTAAACAGAAAAACAAATAGGTTCACGTGATTCTACACGTCATTTCAAGCAATCTACACATAAAGAACATCTCCAACGGAGCTACGGATCAAAAGTTACAAGCACCGCAAGATATGATGGCATGAATGCATTATGTGTGCAACGGCGGTCACGAGCACTTCAAATCATACAACCAGCAAGATAGAATGATACTACACGAGATTCTAAGAAAGTTCCATATAGGGCACGACCAAATCGCAGCTACGGTTCAAAAACTACGGGCAAAACAAGAAATGACTACAATCTGCCAAAATCAGCCACATAGCATTTTCTACGCCCCACAACTACGAGCTACACAACTCCGATAAACTCAAGCAAGGCATGACACGAAAGAGATCCGGAGACGCGTGACCTCGACGAGGGAACAGATGCCTCGGGTGGAGCTCGGGAGGCTGGCCATATGGGCTTCACGGTGGGCCGCGCGCGGGCTCGGGCGGGCCCGGCGGCTGGTGGAGGAGAGAGAGAGCAGGTGGGAGGCGGCTAGGGTTAGGAGGGGCACGGAAAACGAGGTGGAGAGGGAGTGGCTGTCTAATTAATGGCATGGGGGTCTATATATAGACAAACGGGGGGGGCTAGGTTACCCGAAATCGCGTTCCGGATCCAACTGCGGGGTCGGATTCGAACGATCTTGAACGCGGGACGGGATAAGTGGCCGTGTAGAGTAGGTTAGCCGGAGATGAGAGGGAAAACGGGCGGCGCAACAGCACAATTTTAAAACACCGACGAACATCCGACGAATAACCGAAGACGGTGCCGCTATGGTCGACCGTTCGGGTACCACACGGACTCCGATCGCGACGAAATTCGACAGGCGGCCTGGCTATATTAAAACAACACCGCACGTCAAACCTCACCCCAATCATAGAAAGTTTTACGCACACTTTAAAAACAGGGTTTCGACGGTGCCGCGGGCGCGTGCGGTCGGGCTCAGAACGGACAACGACGAGAACCGGCAACTAACAACGGATGCAAGTTTTTGAAAACTGGCGGCAACGGAATGCCGATGCAATGCCGATGATGCGATGATGATGCGACAAAAGAAAATAGACACACGACGAAAACGGAAAGAAGGGGGGAATCTTCTGGAACGCCGGCATCGGGCTGTCACAACTCTCCTACACTACAAGAGGATCTCGCCCCGAGATCCAAGAATGAAAGGGGGGAGAGGAAGAGAAAGAACAAGAGGTAAAATTTAGTCGCTTCTTTGACAAACGAGTGAAACCAACGATCCTTGAAGGTTGCAAAGCGATGAGGAACGATATGAGAAAAGAAGCAAGAATTCATGGAAAATTTCGGCAGCACTTCGCTAGGAAAATGGAACAAAAAATTCGACAAGGTGGAAGAAATAGACAATATTCATAACAAACAACTAAATAGAGCAAGTGAACACCATGATCTAGGTAGAACAACATAATAGACCCAAAAGAGCAACATCACAATGCCACCGGAACAATAGAATAGGCACTAGCTCATACGGAAGAAGATAATGAAGAGAGAATGACAACTACTAACTCTAATGAACTTGGCAAGCATCCTTGCAAGAAGAATTGGACAGAGTTGTTGGAAAAAACAACAATGAAAATAACAAGATAGTAGTGGGCTTATGGAAACCTTTTCAAACTAATGAAGTGACAACCATCCACTAACAGAAACAAGGATTGATTGGGAGAAACAAGATATGAACAATTTCTTACACCAAGAGGATACATTGAGAACTTGGATCAATGATAAACACCACAATAGCAACATCCTTAGACAAGCTTTAGGTGAAGTCCAAACCAAGATAGCTCAATGAAGAAATCATGGGTTGAAATATCTCATGACCATAGAATTGGTGCATTTAATTATCTTATACTTGAAAGGCAATCTCTTCGAGGCTCCTACACTAACAAGAAGGCTATAATACCACCTCAAAGGATAAAGGAAGAACAAATGCACTTGGAAATGCAAGAGAAAGGATACTTGAGGTTCTCCAATAAGAATCTTGAAGAACACTTGAGAATGGATTGAAACCTTGATGAACCACCATGAAGGACCTCCGTATACGAATGAATGATGCAAAGATATCAAGGTAGAAAAGAATAAGATTATGACCTTGACAAGATTTAGATGAAGCACCACAAAGAGATACTTAAAAGAACTTAGAACTCCAAAAAAAAGATAAGCACCTGAGAAAAGAATTGAAACTATGAGCCACTCCGGAAGAAGAAATCAGATTACTATGATCAAGAATAAGAGTTATGTTATGCTTATCCTTCATCAAGTCTAATTGATGACAAGCAACGGATTTAGCATACAACTTATTATTCTTGAAGGAATCTTAAAGAGATAGAGAGATAAGCACCACTTGAAGCAAAATTGAATGAAGCACCGGTAAGAATTCACAATTGAATGGGAACACCGCGAATTAATGGAGATACATGAGAATGAAGAGATCATGATCCACCTGAAATAAAACTAGAAAAATGCACCGGATAAACGAGAGACGAACGAAGAGACAACTATGGAGAAGAATTGAGGATGAAAGCTGAAAGCTGAGAACGAAGAATCTTCTAAAATGATGGCCGTCGGAGGATCGAGAATGAAAACAACTCAGAAATGCACCGGATAGCAAGAAAGGGATTACTCATGATTGGAACAATTAAGATGACGACACCAAGCTGAAATGATGAATCTGCAAGAAAATGAACCAAGATTTGAGAGAAACGCTCCTTCGAGTTACAAACTGAGAATGATGACGAGAAACAACACCAAGAATTACTGAGACCTCCGGAACAAAGAAGAATGAAATGTTGAGCCAAATATGAGAATTAATTCGAATAGATTTTGGAGAAGGGATATGACTGATGAAATTCATACTTACATCATAGTTGAAAATAATTAATGATCTCCGGGAAAAGATTAAAAGAGCCAGGAAAGATCCTGGGAAAGAACCTGTGGGTTATGGGCCCACTCAAAGAAATCACCATTGACAAGATTGCTAGAAAGATTGATATTGCACCGGTATAACGAGAACTAGATGAGGTTGGAACCTCGAAATAATTAAAGAATTGAGAACAAGAATTCTGAGATAACTTCAACGCTCCGGATAGAATAGAGAGAAATGACAACAAGAAGATAGACTGACAAGAATTTTTCACATGGGAAAAATTACAAGGATGAATAGGATATAATGAACACAGATAATTAAATAGAATTCACCAGGAAAATAACAAGACTGAATAAAGATGAACATGAAGCTCCTGAGAATCTTCACAATGAATCACCGGGTAAGAGAGAAAAGAACAGATAGCGAAAGCACCATGAAAAGAAAACTCTTGGATGAAAATCCAATCACTGAAAAAAGGGGTGGGAGGGCGGGGAAAATCAAAGACGACTTGGAACAGATGAGATGAACTCCGGCATAAAAGAGAGAATGATCTTGCAAAAATTGGAGAGGATTGAATTCCCTGAAGAGAAGCACACCGATTGAAAAAGAATTGATATGACGTCTCCGGTTGACAAAATTGATAAGAAAATTGATTGAGCAAAAGGATTAGCACTCTCATATGAATATGAGAACTCTGCTTAGAAAAGATCTGAAATCACCACTTGACATCGAAGCAACTTGAAAAACCATATTCCAACAAACAAAGGGTGAGGCTTATGAAACAAGCCAGAACAAACTCATGAGAAAGATTTCGTCCGATATATTCGTGGACAGGAATTCCCTAGATGTCGAACCCCAACCTAACATCATGCATTTGTTGGAAGATTGTCCTGAAAGAAACTACTTGAATTCCCACCTATGAATTCCCGAAATATCTGGTCATGCAATCTGGTACACGGATACAAGGAGTAATATCACACAACTCCTATACTAACCCGTCACCTGTATCACATCCGTCAACACACAACCAGAATCTCGAACCTTCATCTACAATAGACCCTCGTGATCACAACGATACAAAGTATGGCAGTACTCCCGAACAATCTGCACCAGTACTGGGGACATCGGGGTTATCTCGCCACTACTAGTATTGAAGCAATTACGAACATCCTTCGTTCTGAGATACTAAGAAATCTGAATGATAACGATGTGCTCAAGAATCCCCTGGAGCTCAACTCCCCTGAAACTTAAAGCAGATAGGAGGCACCAAGACAGAACTCCGTCACATCGGCATCATATAGATTCCAAAAATATCCGCGTGATCCTAAATTTTTTTTGAGTGGGAAGCAGAGTAGAATAAATTATTACGTCAAGATTCCTCACCAAAGCATAGAAGAGGAGAAAAAAGAATCCTACTCTCCGATATATAACTAGACTCAAATAGTTTTTCACTAGACTCGACTCGGCCAAGTTCGATCAATCAAGGGGGCTCCTAGGTCGGTACTGCTCTGATACCAACTTGTCATGCCCAAGATGCGACCCTATCCTCAATTTGGCACGAAGGCCTCTTCAACGATAGAAGCACATCTCGTCGTGTCACAAGAATGGATATCGTTACAAGTACATGTACTGAAAAGAAGAGATATAAATATAGAATTGGCTTACACTCGCCACAAGATACATCAGAGTCACACCAGTACATTACATAATCATCAAGAGTAAGAGCAGGGTCCGACTACGGACGAAAACAAACGACAAAAGAAGAACGACGTCCATCCTTGCTATCCCAGGCTGCCGGCCTGGAACCCATCCTAGATCGATGATGATGAAGAAGAAGAAGCAAATCCAAATGAACAATCAACGCACTCACGTCAAATAACCTTTACCTGTACCTGCAACTGGTGTTGTAGTAATCTGTGGGCCACAGGGGACTCGGCAATCTCATTTCCAAAGGTATCAAGACTAGCAAAGCTTAATGGGTGAGGTATGGTTAAGTGGTGAGGTTGCAGCAGCGGCTAAGCAAATGTATATGGTGGCTAACTTACGAGTACAAGAAATAAGAGGGGGAAGATCTACGCATAGCGGACGTGAACTACGGATGATCAAATGAATGATCCTGAACACCTACCTACGTTAGAGATAACCCCGCCGTGTTCTCGATCGGAGAAAGAACTCACGAAAAAGAGATAGTCACGGTTACGCACACAGTTGGCATGTTTTATTTAAGTTAACTTCAAGTTATCTAGAACCATTGTTAAACAAATCTTCCATGTTTCCACATAACCGAGGGCACGGCTTTCCAAAAGATTTAACCCTGCAGGGGTGCTCCAACTAGTCCATCACAAATTACCACAAGCCACATAGAAATCCTCGATCATGACACTCGCGATCTCGTCGGATTCCTTAGTGGAAAACCTCAACTCCGAGATTACCCAAAGCATCACTGAAATCCCGATGAACAAGATATGTCGTCAAAGGTAAAACTAATCCAGCAAGGCCGCCCGGCGTGTCGACGATCCCGATAGGAGCCACGTATCTCGTTCTCAGGACACGACGGATGGAACTAGCTACGAGTGCCAAACCTCGAGTTTCCTCGCGGTGGCCCCGCAGGCAGACCGTTTGGGACCAACACCATCAACACTGGCCCCCCTGTTTATGTAAAATTACTCCTCGGGTAGCGCTAACTCCCGATGCATTTCAGTGTTATCAAAATTATTATGTTGGGAAAATGTAAAACCAATGTTGGGCCTTGCCAGACCATCTTTAATCTAAAACGAATTATCAAAGGGGTCGCCATAACAACCCCGATCGTGTTAGGAGCGCTCAATTATGGAACATAACACCGGTAGCCGGAAACTAAGGTGGAACAAAACACCAGGCTAGAAAGGCCGAGCCTTCCACCTTTTACCAAATATATAGGTGCATTAAATTAAATAACATTAATAGGGTGATATGACAAGGAACCCATGTTTTCACATGGAAGCAACTACACCTGCAAGTAGAAACGCTAACACAGGGTTAAGCAAGCGGTAACATAGCCAATCAGTGGTTTGCTAGGTTGAACAGGTTGAAGGTTTCATGGCATTGTTGAGAGGCTGATATTTAACATGTGGTAGGCAACGAGACATAAACGATAGAAGCGGTATAACTATCATGGCAATGATAGTAATGGTATCTGGGGAAATGATCATCTTGCCTGAGATCCCACTTGGAAGAAGAATGTCTCCGTGAAGCAGACGAACAGACGTAGTCGAACGGGTCCTCACAATCTGGCACGCTGCGGAACTCTATCGAGACGAAGCAAACCGAAAACACAAATCAACACACGGAATTCACCACACGATGCACAACACATATGATGCATGAGCAGCTGAACACATGCAAGTCACGGCATGACAATTCACGACAAACAATCACTACACATTAAGTGAAGTTCAATATGCAACGAGTTGCATATTGAGGAAACTCCACGTTAATTATTTAGTTCTATCCCGAGCAGATACACGGCAATATTAAATGTTATTAAACATGACAAGAGGTGAAGCGCAATTAATCTACCTATCTAGGCATATTAAATGAGGTCAGAAATGACATATAGCACCTCTGAGACGACCTCACATGTTAATTTACAATTCTGTCCAGATCTGAACTAATGCATTTAATTAGTTGTTAAACAGAAATAAAATAGGTTCACGTGATTCTACGCGTCATTTCAAGCAATCTACACATAAAGAACATCTCCAACGGAGCTACGGATCAAAAGTTACAAGCACTGCAAGATATGATGGCATGAATGCATTATGTGTGCAACGGCGGTCACGAGCACTTCAAATCATACAACCATCAAGATAGAATGATACTACACGAGATTCTAAGCAAGTTCCATATAGGGCACGATCAAATCGGAGCTACGGTTCAAAAACTACGGTCAAAACAAGAAATGACTACAATCTGCCAAAATCAGCCACATAGCATTTTCTACGCCCCACAACTACGAGCTACACAACTCCAATAAACTCAAGCAAGGCATGACACGAAAGAGGGCAAGAAGCACTACAACAAACAACTAACAACAACTAGCATGGCAGCAAGGAACACTAGGAAAAGAAGTCACAAAATGGCTTCCCACACACTATTTCAGACTTAGTGAAAATTACACTTCATGAAAGTGCAGTTTTCGATCTGAAGCCATATTGAAAGCAGCAAAACCTATAGCTACAGGACTCCAAATGGAATGAAAATTTACAACATGCTAGAGAAACATAAGGGGTACAACTAACTCCATTGGACCAACCTCAAAAGAGCTACAGATCAAAAGACACAAGCAAGACAAGACAGCAACAAAATATAACAGATTTCAGACTTAGAAATATTTCAGCACGTCCAAATCAGCACTATTTCTAGCAACTTGAGGACAATCAAACCACACCTAAACATGCATTTCTATTGCAACCAAAATTACCAGGGGATAGACAAAACATCCAAGAACAACTACCTAGTTGACAACTTAATCAAACGAAGTACGGAATAAATCCTACGAATTAAACAAAAGGGCATCACGACAAAATATCGCGCGAACTAACTTGCTCAAAAGCTAAAACTAATTGCACAGAAAAATCCCATTGATTTTTCTACCCCGAAAACATGTAAAATATGTGGGGTTGCACAACAAAAATAATGCCACACGAAAATGCGATAAAATAACCTATACACGGGAAAATAAACTACCGGCAAACCCTACACGCAAAAATACCAATGACCACTCTAAAATACATGGAAAATAGGTTCCTAAAACATGGGCATTTCTACTACGGCATACGAGCAATCCGGACTTGCACGAAAATTAAATACGGGGCGTATCCTATTAAATCAGCACGTTATTCTAGGCATCTGGCACGCTAAACGACGTCAAACAATTATGCATGTTGCAAAAACGTAATCTACGCGTAAAACTATACGAAAACCATGTACTACACGTTCCGATCCGACTAATGGAATAAAAGTTACGGGCGTATTAATATACGACTATTTTCCGGATTTTAATTATTCTGAAAACTCCTAAATTACTAACGGGCCGACTCGTGGGCGCAAAACACTAAGAAGCGCACGCGGCGCTGGATAGGGGCGGGACTCACCTGGGGCCATGGGCCAGGTCGGGGGAGAAGGCGACTGGGCCTTGCCTTGGGGGCGAAGGCGCGGCTAGGGACCTGTGCCGGCTCGGCGCTAGAGAGGGCCCAGGAGCGGGAGGGGCGACGCACGAGGGCGGTTCGTCCTCCTCTGTCCCGAGCAGAGGGAGGCGGCGGCTGCGCCATGGCAGCGGCGCGGAGGCCAAGCTCTAGCATGTCACGGGAGACGGGGACGGTCGGATCTAAGAGGGGAACCCCGGATCCATCCATTCCCAGAGTCGGAGGAGCATGAAAGTGCAGATCGGCCAAAAGGGCGAGCTGCTCCTCGAGCCCTTGCGGCTGGCTACCGGAGGGGAACACTGCAGGCCTGCAGGCCACAGCGGCGGAGATGCGGCAACGCGGGGCGGCGACCGGAGGGCGCGGCGACTGCGGCTTGCGGCCGGCAACGGAGATCCGGCGACGCGTGACCTAGACGAGGGAGCAGATGCCTCGGGCGGAGCTCGGGAGGCTGGCCAGATGGGCTTCACGGCGGGCCGCCCGCGGGCTCAGGCGGGCCCGGCGGCTGCTGGAGGAGAGAGAGAGCAGGTGGGAGGCGGCTAGGGTTAGGAGGGGCACGGAAAGCGAGGTGGAGAGGGAGTGGCTGTCTAATTAATGGCATGAGGGTCTATATATAGACAAACGGGGGGGGGCTAGGTTACCCGAAATCGCGTTCCGGATCCAACCGCGGGGTCGGATTCGAACGATCTTGAACGCGGGACGGGATAAGTGGCCGTGTAGAGTAGGTTAGCCGGAGATGAGAGGGAAAACGGGCGGCGCGGCAGCACAATTTTAAAACACCGACGAACGTCCGACGAATAACCGAAGACGGTGCCGCTACGGTCGACCGTTCGGGTACAACACGGACTCCGATCGCGACGAAATTCGACATCCGGCCTGGCTATATTAAAACAACACCGCACGTCAAACCTCACCCCAATCAGAGAAAGTTTTATGCACACTTTAAAAACAGGGTTTCGACGGTGCCGCGGGCGTGTGCGTGTGCGGTCGGGCTCAGAACGGACAACAACGAGAACCGGCAACTAACAACGGATGCAAGTTTTTGAAAACTGGCGGCAACAGAATGTCGATGCAAGCTGATGATCCGAATGATGCGATGATGATGCGATAAAAGAAAATAGACACACAACGAAAACGGAAAGAAGGGGGGAATCTTCTGGAACGCCGGCATCGGGCTGTCACAGTATTGCACAAACACTAGCTCCCATATCACATAAACCATGGTAACAGTGATCTCCTATCTTGACAGAAACAACAGGCAAGCCAACTACAGGTCCGTGTTTGTCTTTCGCGTGAGGTTTAGCAATTCTAGCGGAGTCCTCACAGAATTTGATAACATGCCCTTCTATGTCTTCGGCTAAGAGATCTTTGATAATAGCAACACTAGGTTCAACTCTAATCTCCTCACGAGGTGCAAGTGGTCTAATGTAACCCCTACGTATCATAGCTGGAGCTTTAGAATAATCCTTTATCCTAGCAGGGTATGGTGGTTTCTTAGTGTAAGCACAAGGAACAACAGGATCACTAAAAGCAATGACTTTCTCCTCAACTAGATTGGTTTTGGCTATGTTGCTTTCTAGAGGACGATGATATTTAAACCACTTCTCTTTGGGAAGATCAACATGAGTAGCAAAAGATTCACATAGAGAAGCTCCCATCTCACAGTCAAGTCCATACTTAGCGCTAAAATCTCTAAAAGTGTTTGTGTCAACAAAAGATTAAATGCAAACAAACTGGAAATTCATACCTGACTCCTTACCTTCCTCCAGCTCCCAATCCTCAGAGTTGCGTTTGATTCGTTCCAATAAATTCCACTTGTGATCAAGATCCTTCTTCATAAAAGAACCGGTACAAGAAGTGTCAAGCATGGTACGATCTTCATGAGAAAGCCGAGCATAAAAGTTTTGAGTGATGATTTCTCTCGAGAGCTCATGATTGGGGCATGAATATAGCATTGATTTAAGCCTCCCCCAAGCTTGATCTATGTTTTCCCTGTCACGACGCCAAAAGTTATAAATAAAGTTCCGATCACGATGTACTAAATGCATAGGATAAAACTTTTGATGAAATTCCAATTTCAACCGATTGTAGTCCCATGATCCGGTATCATCACATAGCCTATACCATGTCAACGCCTTATCCTTCAAAGATAAAGGAAAGACTTTCTTCTTTACCTCATCCTCGGGCAAACCTGCAAGCTTAAATAAACCACAAACTTCATCTACATAGATTAGATGCAAGTCTGGATGTGAAGATCCATCTCCTGTAAAAGGATTAGCCAGCAGTTTCTCAAGCATACCCGAAGGAATTTCATAAAATATATTTTCAGTAGGTACCTCAGGTCGAGGAACAACTCCTCGTGCTTCCGTTCGTGGTGAAGATACCCTGAACAAACTCCTCAAAGGAATAGTTTCCATAGTGACAAGTGACAAAAAATTTCAGCACAATACAAAAATGTTTCCTTACCAATTTCCACTTACCAAAGGCGCTTCACTCCCCGGCAACGATGCCAGAAAAGAGTCTTGATGACCCACAAGTATAGGGGATCAATCACAGTCCTTTCTATAAGTAAGAGTGTCGAACCCAACGAGGCGCAGAAGGCTCTGATAAACGGATTTCAGCAAGGTAATAACTGCAAGCACTGAAAGTAGCGGTAACAAGTGATTGTGTAGCGAGGTGAAACGTAGAAAGCAAAGAGTAACAAGTAACAAGTAGTAGCAACGGTGCAGCAAGTGGCCCAATCCCTTTTGCAGCAATGGACAAGCCTGAACAAAGTCTTATAGGAGGAAAAACGCATCTGAGGACACACGGGAATTTCTGTCATGCTAGTTTCATCATGTTCAAATGATTCGCGTTCGTTACTTTGATAGTTTGATATGTGGATGGACCGGTGCTTGGGTATTGCCCTTACTTGGACAAGCATCCCACTTATGATTAACCTCTCTCGCAAGCATCCGCAACTACAAAAGAAGAATTAAGACAACGTCTAACCATAGCATTAAACTAGTGGATCCAAATCAGCCCCTCACGAAGCAACGCATAGACTGGGTTTAAGTTTCTGTCACTCCAACAACCCACCATCTACTTACTACTTACCAATGCCCTACTATAGGCCCAAATATGGTGAAGTGTTATGTAGTCGACGTTCACATAACACCACTAGAGGAAAAGACAACATACAACATATCAAAATACCGAACGAATATCAAATTCACGTGACTATTACTAACATGACTTATCCCATGTCCTCGAAACAAAAGTAACTACTCACAAAACATAATCATAATCATGATCAGAGGTGTAATGAATAGCATCAAGGATCTGAACATAAACTCTTCCACCAAGTAATCCAACTAGCATCAACTACAAAGAGTAATCAACACTACTAGCAACCTTACCAGTACCAATCGGAGTTGCGAGACGAAGATTGGTTACAAGAGATGAACTAGGGATTGGAGAGGAGATGGTGCTGATGAAGATGTTGATGAAGATGCCTCCCCTCCGACGAGAGGACTGTTGGTGATGACGATGGCGACGATTTCCCCCTCCGGGAGGGAAGTTTCCTCGGCAGGATCGTCCTACCGGAGCTCTAGATTGGATCTGATCAAGTTCCGCCTCGTGGCGGCGGCGAAACCATGAAAAAGCTCCCGAATGATTTTTTCTGGACCAAAACCCTTCATATAGCAAAAGAGGGAGGCTAGTGGGCCGTCAGGGAGCCCACAAGCCCCCACTCCGCCACAGGGGGTGGCGGTGCCAGGGCTTGTGTCGCCCTGGCAGCCCCCCTCCGGTACTTCTTTCGCCCAGTATTTTTTATATAATCCCAAAAAAATCCACGTAACTTTTCAGGGCATTTGGAGATGTGCAGAATAGTGGACTAAGATTTGCTCCTTTTCCAGTCCAGAATTCCAGCTGCCTGAATTCTCCCTCTTCAAATAAACCTTGCAAAATAAGAGAGAAAAGGCATAAATATGGTACCACAAAGTAATATAACAGCCCATAAAGCAATAAATATCAACATGAAAGCAAGATGCAAAATGGACGTATCAGGGGCGCATCTTGACGAGGAATCAGGGTCTCGTCGTCGACCCGAAGCTTCTTTGGTGGCAGTCACGCGGGCCACTATAGGTGCAGACGGAGTCGGCCCCCGAGGAGGTGGTACGTAGGTGTGTCAGGAAGGAGGACGAGCATGTCCGTTGCTACATGGTTGCGTTGGACGTCAGGTTCTCCAATACCTGGCTATTTCTTCAGGAATCTCACCCGAGCTATAATCATGTGATGATACCTTCTCTTTGGGTGTTCACCGCCCGTGCAGTACAACGATAACTCTTTGTTGGGTGATCAGTTTGATTCGGCGAGATGTATTATTGATATTATGTGATATTATTGTTGCATTAACAGGATTATTGGAGATGTATAAGTAAAATGTAATCCTCCTCACTATCGTCCCTAGCCCCTCAGATCGAACCTCGTCGACGGCTGACTATACTATGATTCGGTTTTCTCTTATTCAATGCATTCTAATTTAAAATACTAAATTGTTTTATCTTTCTTCTAGATTAGTTAAGCCATCGACGAAAGCGGCGGATACCATAAAGATGACATGTTCGGTATCATACACTCCTCCCCAAACCAAGAGAATGAACGACATGACAACTCAAAATTTCTGAACGAATCCGGTGACGGACTTGAGCAAGAACCAAGAGACGAAGAAAATGATGGCGAAGAAAATATTAGACAATTAACAAAGTTCGGCGAGGTATATAGATATATTTATAAATTAATGAAGTCGCAGAAGATGCCGAACCGATTGCTCCTCATGAGAATTCCCATAAATTTATAAATCAATGCGGAGTTATTATTAGGAACCAAATCCCGATCACCATTCGAGAATGGAATAAGCCAAAGGTTGATCAATGAGTTAGTTATGTCAACCAAAGATTGAAACATTTGCTTTGGGATATGGTCATGCCACATTTCAACCTACCACATGGTCTCACAGATAGACAACTGTTAAAAGTCAAGAAATGGCTCTTAAGAAGATGGCCACACAATTCCAGACCTGGAAGAAAAGGTTATATAGCGACTACATCAGAGACAAAAAGAAGACTCTAGAATTGAGTGGAGCACTAGAGAAGATAAAACATTATTGGGAAGAATTTCTCTAGTATAAGGAATCAGATGAAGCTCTCGAAAGGTCAAGAAAAATAAATAACAAAAATTATTATCACCATGTTCTAGGGACATGTGGTTACAAGAGAGTTATGCCTAAGTGGGAAGCATCTGAGGCCAAGATGGTTGCAAAAGGGGTCACTCGAGCTACAACAAGTTGGCCTCAGAGGTCCAAGACTTGGTTTTATGCGCATGGAGGAAAGTTGGACCCACCGACATGGTTGATTATTACAAAGGCAAATCTTAAAACCGCCTCAGATGCTATAATTAAGACAGTAGAAGATGGTAAAAATGGGGTGTTCCAGCCCGAGAGAGAGAATGGCGAGATTATATGCACCCTGGGAATCCTGAACACGGAGGATGAACACGAGGCAAATGCGTTGTTCCGTAGGTTCGGGAGTTTTTGAGTGCAATGACCCTTATAGAAGCCATCGGAGGAAAAAGGAAGCAGGATGCAGACTGTATTCATAGGGTAGAAATAAATAACGAGGAGTTATTCCGCATAGTAAAACGACAGTAGGAGAAACTAGACACAATTAGCTAGCATAGGGCGGCATCTCTACGGTAGGAGAAAGCAGATCTAGCATTGTATGATACTACCGTCCCATCTATGCGGAAAAGCAGCGTGGGTTCCACGGGGGTCCTGGCCGATGATGTGTTGCTCGCTCGCTACCCCGCGGATGATAGAAAAGAGAGGACAAGTTGTGAGCTACACTAGAAAATGAAGAGCGTATCCATGAAGGTGGCGGTCGGCTTTGCTTTACCGAGTGCACGTGGAGCAACCATCCATGTCAAGTCAATTCCAGTCGGCTATGCTAAAGTCGGGGTGGATGAAGTTCTGCTGGGATATGAGTCACTAGAGCTTGACATTTGTGGAGGTGAAGGGGAGGAGAGACTGGGAGAGGTTGCACATTGTGTCATTTTATGGAGAAAGGAATGCATCGTGTTTCCAAACTTGGCGTCAAGGCTACTGACTCCCCAGAGTAGCAATACACCTCGATCTCTGCCGCATTAGCCGACTCCACCCCACACCGAGATCATCGACCCCAGTGCGAGTCCACGTCAATCTCCGGCGCGTCAACCGACTCCACCCCCTATGTCCCATGACGAGAAAAAGTGGAAGACCACCGCTCCATCGACGACTAATCCTATTCAGAACAAAGCTACAAAGAAGAAAGCTAAAGGCGAGCCTCCTACCAAAAATAAGTTAGCTTACGATATGACTAACGAGGAACTGGACAATGTCGTGGCTTCCGAAGTGAAAGCCCATTTTGCACAGAATCCATCGCCGCCGCTAAAGGAGAAAATACCTGAGAAAATAATAGACCACTTTGTGGAATTTCTCTAGCAACCCCATCACATGTGGCGAATAGGCCATCATACTATGACTGCTCTGTTAGAGTATTACATAAAAAACAAATGCAGGAGTTGAGACCTACAGATGGTAAAAAAGCGGGAAAACAGTTCCCCAGCTCGGAGAACATGCAATGCAATCGACCCCCCCTGCTCAAGGTGATGAGAGATGCTGCTATAGACATCAGTCTATGTTTTAATCAACCCCGAGGCATCGAGGATATCCCCGTGGCTGAAGTAGCACAACGATATGTCGTCGGGCAACCTCTTGTCAAACTTGAGCAGGTCCCGCAGCTAACAACACAAATGCGAAGATTGCATGAGTGATACATGTAAGAAGTTGCCAATGGGTGATTGCACCTCATGGTGAAATTCAAGGAAGAGCATTACTTCTATGAAAACAATCTATACATTGAGTTTGAGGAATTGTTTCAGTCATACAATCAAGACGCACTCCACAAATCTATCGTTAGTTGCTATTGTGTGTAAGTGATTTCTTTGTGTAATTGAAGTCTCTAGCTCAACTCGTTCATTTCCTATAATTAACCTCACTATATTCTTTTGTACGCTATTATGCGGAATGAAGATTCTCGAATGCACAAAAGAGAGAATATATGCCATTGGGTTCATTAACCCATATACCCTTAATGAAAAAATGAGATAAGTCTACCCTCAAGACTCAGATAGGAACTTGCTAAGGTTCATAAAGGCACAAAATACAAAAACAGAAATACTATGGCCTTACAACTTCAAGTGAGTGTTACTGTCTTATACTACAAATTCTATTTTGCTTACTCGATCTTAAGTATAGTTCATGAGTCATTCATGCGTGTTTATATAAATGTGCGCACGCTGCACTAGATGCGGCTAAACCTTAGAGTTGGTGCTGGAATTGTTGAAGTTGAAGACTCACTAAATAAAAATCCCAAAGATTACGCCAACGTAATTAAAATGCTCCACATGTCATTTCAATCTTTATCACACTAGCTATATCGACCTCTTTCGTTCATTTCCAGATGTCAAGTAATTAATAATTTCTTTATTCATTTTGTTTGCCGAACAGGGTTTGAAAATGGTTCATAAAAGAGGTTAGGGGTGAATGGCAACCAGAGCTGCGTTGGAAAGTGGTCAATGTAATTAATTAAGTAGTATTAGCTAGGTCCGCGCATATCTTTAATTCGAGTTTCAATACCATTATCTTGCTTGATTATTATCTGATTGAATTCTATTCTTGCAAAGTGCATGAGCCAGCAACAGGGGACTAATTTGTGCGCATACTACGTTTGCAAGAACATTGGTATGGCTATCGAATGTCGGCGCTTTAATGAACAACAATGTCAGGTATGTAAACACTATTCACAATTTTTTATGATGATCTAATATATATATAAGTAATATATTTATATTGATCTCCTTTGTTTAAGGATTGATGAAATCCGAAAGAAGCTCCTACCAGAGAATTGTATACGAGAAATTCAAGAGGAAATTGCAGGATTTTTCCTTAATGAGGTCATACCTAGAAGCGGAGAATAACATTACATGTAATGATCTCCAAATTGTATTGGAGAAACTGTGTATATACCAAATTATATATATATATAGGGTGCAGAAAAAGTTATTCTTCCGCACATGTAATCTTACGACTGTTTTATAAATAAATTATATTTTCAATAAATAGTTACATTTATATTGATCCACTATGTAAAATTTGGTATAAGAAAACAAATATGTAAACCATAAAACCAGAAAAAATTGCATTTTATGTATATTTTACACTATGTTTTTATGTTCGTAATTTTACATAAAAATAATAATTTTTACGGTGATTATATATTTTCTTACGATCTCTTTTTACATATAAAATATGATAAAATTAACGGAACGTAAAATTACGGTGCATTGATGTTAAAATAAAGGGGAGTGAAGAATAACTATTCTTCACCCAGGATGACGAATAGCGCGACCATATATATATATATATATATATATATATATATATATATATATATATATATATATATATATATATATATATATATATGGTCGTAAGATAAATTATGTTTGAGGAAAGTAGACCAAGATAAGAGAGGCAAGACTAGAGGACACAAATATTATCTGAAGCGTGTGTGCTAGAACAGAATAAATCTAGATCACATACTAGACCAAAAAACTATAGTAGAAACTTAAATAGAAAAGACACGAAAACATACTGAGTAGTGATAGTAGCATTAGCGTTGACGTTGACGGTGTTGTCGCCCATGTCGTCAAAGAGGTTGACGACGTCGGGGAAGAAGTCGTCGTTGGGGAAGAAGTCGTCGATGTTCGTGTCATCCATGATGAAGAGGTTAGTACTCGTGAAGAGCGATCCTTATCACCCTTCTATCGTGTAGAACTCAAATAGGCGGGGTTTTAGAGACCTACTGACCCAAACTGTGGTGCACGCCGCAGGCCGGGATGGAGAATAACCTATCAGTGGCTCAGAGCTTTGGAACTGGATGGCGTGAGGAAAGTGTTAGTCTATTTTGTCTCTCTCGAGAGGAGTGACCTCTCTTTTATAGGCACAAGAGAAGGAGGCAAACACGCAACGAAGCAAAAGAGGGAGACGAAATGAACATGCGATAGTCGAAGGGTGCAACATTCATATTCATCTCCACTACAAGAAAAACTTTTCAACTTCCGTGTGACCTTTCATATACTAGTCATGCGTGGCAAATATTTAGACATCGGCTCGGATCATTCTCGCAAACCCACGGTGTGTCGTGACGAGGCATGGCGTGGCGTGGCGTCGCGGTGGAGGAGGAGCGCGCGTGAATGCCTCTCTTATTCTTATCCTCATACATGTGAGGAAACATCCTCACTTATAAGGAGGTCCAACTCCTACCAAACTAGTAGTGTGGGGCTAAACTTTAGTCCCACCTCTTGCCTTGCACGAATGGGCTAAGTGGCCCCCTACGATTTATTAGAAATTCTAAATCTGGTTTTTGGGCTGACCCAAAATATGTCAAATTCCAGCATTCCCCCACCAGATCCTAGAGGCATACAAAATTTATCTTTGGTTCCAAAACACTCTTTATATACCTGTGCTGCACTGGAGAATGTTAAGTTGAACTTCCACCTAGAACTCTATGCTACATTAGTAAGCAACTTGAACAGTGGACTAAGCATGGAACTGCAAGTTTTCTACGAATCTAGCTTCACACAAAGCCTTGATCTCCATTGGGCTACCGTCGGACTTCCCCGTGGGTGGAACTTATGCGTCATACTTCGAGGCCTTTCATGAGTTTATCAGAGAGCATCCTACTCTCATAGATTGTGACTGTAACAATGAGACTCATATAGGTGTGCTCTTGAAAAGATATTCTGTAGAACGGACGTTTGGGGCACCTAGGTGCCTGGGCACCTTGCCTATCCATCGTTCGATCATATTTGGCGGCTGATATGGAAACCAATGTAAATGTCTCAATTAATAGGTAATTTGGCAGGCTTTAATTATTTGACCATCTCATGCATGCCGGTCACGTGATAAAAGGCAGATCATTTTATATATCATAGGGAATAAAAAATAACATTCATTGTATCCTTATATCACATTTATTGATTCCTAGAATAAATTACTAGGTATGTATATATCGGTGTATGTACATAACCTCTTTAGTAGGCATATGCATACATGCGCATATATAATTTCATTAGTAGGTATATGCATATCCGCGTATGTACATAATTTTTTCACTAACTACAAATTATAACAAATCATTGGGTATACATATCAGCATATGTACATTATTTTGTTAGTAGGTGTATCATATCCACATATGTACACAATTTCATTAGTAGGTATACATATATATCTGCATACGTATATCATTTTTTACTAGCTACAACCAAGAATAAATAATTAAAAATATATAACCGCGTATGTACATAGTTTATTATTAGGTATTATATGACATGGGTATATCTCTACGATTTGGAGTCTATGCATAATTTATTAGTTTTAAATAATAAAAATATTTTGTCTTGAATACCTAATGAAATAATCAATGTGTATGTATATATATATATATGTGGTCATCGATGCGTAAAATCTTTATTCACCGACGTGAAACGTTATGCGTACATGCATGTATACCTTGATCTAAAAAAGATGCATGTAAACATGTATACGTCTTTCCTTTTATTTTCTTATTCTCTCTCCATCAATTAATGTGTGTTTTAATTCTTTCCAAATCAGTAAATGCCAATGAATTGACGTGCAAACTATTTAATGCTAGGTGCCCAGACACCTAGGTGCCCCAAACAATTTACCTATATATATAGGGATTGACTATTCGTCACACTAGGTGAAGAATAGTTATTCTTCACCCCCTCTAATTTTACATTAATGCATAGTAATTTTATGTTTTAATTTTTTTTCTTATTTCATTCATAAAAAGAGACCGTAAGAGAAATATACACTCATCGTAAAAACTATTTTATGTCACGTAAAATAACAAACATGAAAACATAGTGTAAAATATATATGAAATACGATTTTTCTCATCTTATGACCTATATTTTTAATTTTTTTACATCAAATTATATATCAACCTATCATGCAGATTAGGAAAGTATTGTATCTTCTTGGAGTGGTATTATTAATAGTAAGGATACTCTCCTCTTAGTTGACTAACAACTTGTCTACCACATCTAATTCATGGGATCTCCGGTCACATAGAATAGGTTGCCACTATTAACAACTCATATTGTGGGTCTCATACCCATCTCCTTCGATGCATTATCTATCACATTATGTGATGGACCCTTAGTAAAAGGATCCGCCAGATTTTTAGACGTTTGGATATAATCCAATGCAATAACTCCAGTTTTTCTCATTTTTCTCACAGACTTTAACCTTCTCTAAACATGTCTTGATGACTTCATGTTATCCTTTGAACTAATCACTTTGATGATCACAATTTGATTGTCGCAGTTCATAAGAACACACGGTATATGTTTCTCATCAACCAGTAAGTCATTGAAGAGCCAATGAAGCCAATCAACTTCGTCCGTAGCTGTATCTAGTGTTGTGAGTTGTGCTTCCATTGTTGACCTTGTTAAGATGGTCTTCTTACAAGATTTCCAAGAAACAATGCCACCTCCATGATTGAATACGTATCCACTCATGGCCTTTATCTCATCATCATCAGAGGTCCAATTTGAGTCACTATACCCTTCAAGTACCTTTGGGTACCCAGTGTAGTGAATTCCATAACTCGTAGTGCCTTTCAAATGACGCGTAATTCTCCCAAGAGCTGTCCAATGAACATCTCCTGGTTTTGAGAAAAATCGGCTCGGTTTGCTAAGAGCAAAAGAGATATCAGGTCTCATAGCGCTGGTTAAATACATAAGAGAGACAATAATCTGAGAGTATTTCAATTGATCTCTAGCAATTCTTCGGTTCTTTCGAAGCAACTCACTAGCATCATATGATGTTGGAGAGGGCTTGCACTCACTATAACCAAAGCGACTCAAGATCTTTTCCACATAGTGAGATTGAAGCAATGTAATCCCACCATCATCATCTCTCAACAGCTTGATGTTCAGAATATCATCAGCTACTCCTAAATCCTTCATCTCAAAATAACAAGATAGGAAATCGTTGACCTCCTTAATAACATTAAGATTTGTTCTGAAAATAAATATGTCATCAACATACAACCAAAGGACAACTCCCTCGCCGCCACCATGGCGATAGTACACACATTTGTCAGCTTCGTTTACAAAAAAGCCTACAATTGTTAAAGTTATTTCAAACTTCTCATGCTACTGCTTAGGTTCTTGCTTAAGTCTATACAAAGACTTCAAAAATTTGCACACCTTTCCTTCCTGACTGTCCACTATAAACCCATCTCTTTCTTCCATGTAAATTTCCTCTTCCAACTCTCCATTTAGGAAAGCAATTTTAACATCTATTTGATGAACAAGAAGACCATGTGAATCAGCAAGTGAAAGTAGTACTCGAATAGTGGTCAGTCGAGCCACAAGTGAGTAAGTATCAAAAAAGTGTTCACCTTCATTTTGAGTATAACCCTTGTCCACGAGCCATGGTTTGTACTTCTCAATAGTACCATGAGGCCTAAGCTTCTTATGGAATACCCATTTGTACCCATAAGGACGATCAAATATCTCTGAAGTTCCATTTGCCAAGATGGAATCCATCTCACTATGGACCGCTTCCTTCCAGTAGTAAGCATCTTCAGATGCATAGGCATCTGAAATAGAACTGAGGTTTCCATCTATGAGATAGACAAGAAAATCATCACCAAAGGACTTTGCAGTCCTCTATCTCTTTATCATTTTAGGAGTCTCATTATTGTCCTCCACAGGATCTTCAAGATGTTGCATTGGAATGGTAGGTTCAGAAATTACAACTACATCTCAACTCGATGAACTAGGTAACTCCTGGTAGGTTCAGAAATTACAACTACATCTCAACTCGATGAACTAGGTAACTCCTGATTTGATGAGCTACATATATCCTTCATGGGAAAGATATCTTCAAAGAAAGTCGCATCATTCAACTCCATGATTGTATCGACATGCATGTACAATAGTTAAGATTTTACAATCAAGAATCTATAAACAATGCTATGAAGAGCATAGCCCAAGAAAACACAATCCACAATTTTTGGGTCCAAGCTTGCACTTTCTTGGAATTAGTACATTGACTTTGCCAAGCAACCCCAAGTTCATAGGTAAGAGAGTTTTAACCTTTGCTTCTCCCACTCCTCACATGGAGTTATCTCTTTGTTCTTCGTGGGAACTCGGTTTAGGACATGACATGCAGTCAACATCGCCTCCCCTCACCATGCCTTGGAGAGACCAGATGTGTCTAACATGGCCTTAACCAAATCAGATAGAGTACGATTCTTTCTTTAGGCTACCCCATTTGACTGAGGTGAATAGGTAGGCCTCCTCTCATGTATTATACCATGTTCTGCACAAAAACAATCAAATTCATTAGAAAAATACTCTGCACCACGATCAGACCCGAGCCTCTTGATTTTCCGATCAAGTTGGTTTTTCACTTCAGCTTTATAGTTCTTGAAAAGAATTAAAGTCTCATCTTTTGACTTCAAAATATACACATAGCAGTATCTAGTGGAGTCATCAATTAACGTCATAAAATATTTCTTTCCACTTCTGTCAAAACACCATTCATTTCGCAAAGATATGAATGTATGAGTTCTAGTGGCACAATATATCTTGTTTGTGCAGTTGTATGAGACTTACAATGTTGCTTAGCTTGCACACATACTTGACACTTAGATCCCTTGACAACGGTGAAATTAGGGATTAAGTTCAACTTCTCTAGATGCGTCATACAACCAAATTTAACATGACAAAGACGTGAGTGCAAGACAATTGATTCACTATTATTGTTGCAAACATGATTCACAACTTTATTACAAACATCTCACAAGGATAGTCGAAACAAGCCTCCTGATTCATAACCTTTACCAACAAAAGTTTCATACCTGGATATTACAAATTTATTGGACTTGAAGACAAGCTTGTAGCCATCTCTACATACAAGATATCCGCTAACAACATTTTTATTGACGGAGGGGACATAATGCACATTCTTTAGCCGCACGATCTTCCTCTAAGTGAACTTCAGATCGATCGTGTCAACACCATGAACGGAAGCACTTGAACCGTTGCCCATCAGCACGGAAGTAGTCCCTGCGACCTGATAAGAAGAAAGCATGGAAATATCACCGCATAGATGCACATTAGCACCCGTGTCAATCAACCAATCAGGGGAACGACATACTTAGAGAATAGCAGGAAGTATACCATACCCAACATCCTTCATATCAGTGTCACCAATGACAATACTGGCGATCGTGTCGCCTTTCCCATGTTGACGCTTTTCATAACGATTAGGGAAACTAGGTGCCCAATCATCAGGATCTCCGCAGACATGACAAGCACCTTTCTTCTTGTCAGTCTTCTTCTTGAAGTTGGCGTGTTGCGAAGCCTTGTTCTACCCATCAAACTTTCCCTTACCATCAAACATGCCCTTGTTCTTGAACTTGTGGTGCTGGGAGTTTTTCTTCTGTACCAGATTGGCACTGGAACCTCCCGCAATACCTCGACCATGTATGTCTTTTGCTCTCGCCTTTTCTTCCACATCAAGAGTACCAATGAGATTCGGAACGGAAAACTCCTGCCTGTGATGCTTCAGAGAGGTAGCAAAGTTCCTCCACGAGGGAGGAAGCTTAGTGATGATACCTCTAGCAATAAACTTATTCGGTAACATACAATTGAAGTGCTCAAGTTCTCTAGCAAATGACTGTATCTCGTGATCTTTCTCAACCACTGAGCGCTCATCAGTCATCCTGTAATCATAGAAGTATTCCATGATATACAGCTCAGTGCCGACATCCGAGACCCCCAAACTCGGCCTCGAGTGCTTCCCACATATCTTTTCCATTGTCAATTGACGCATAAGCATCAACTACATTCTCACCAAGAACACTCAAGAGAGGAGCCTTAAACAAGGTATACGTTTTTTGAAAAGCTTCTTCCTATTGAGGATCAAAAACTCCTTCAGGTTTGCCAAGAGTGGCATCATAGGAGCTCATGGTTTGAAACCATAGAACGACCCTCACACGCCACCTCTTATAGTGCACATCCTCAAACATAGAAGGCCTCATGAAAGCAACAAAATCACTCGGGATAAATTGCCTATAATAAGGATTTTGAATTGTTAAAAATATGAGCAATTTACCGAATGATTTAAAAGAGATAAACAATAGATAAAACATGATCATTATAACAAAGACAAGACTAGTCATGCAGACTTGAGAAAAGTAGACCAAGATAACAGAGCCAAGACTAGAGGAGGCAAAAATCATCTGAACATGTGTGTTAGAACAAAATAAATCTAAAACAAATACTAGACCAAGAAACTTAGCATTAGCTTTGGTGTTGGCGTCGGCCATGTCGTCAAAAAAGTCGTCGGCGTTCGTGGCATACGTGATGAAGAGGTCAGTAGTCGCGCAGAACGCTCCTCAAAAACCTTATCACCATTCTCTCGTACATAACTCAAAAGGTGTGCTTTCGAAGGCCTATTGTTCCGAACTGCGGTGCACGCTGCATGCCCGGATAGGGAAGAACTTAGCAGTAGCTCAGAACGCAGCGACGTGAGACGAAGCAAAAGAGCACGCGTGAATGTCTCTGTTGTTTCCATCCTCATACACGTGGGATAATATGCTTTCTTATAAGCAGATCCAACTTTCTACTAAACTAACAATATGAAAGTAAGCTTTAGTCCTACCTCTTGCCTTGTATAAATGGGCTAAGTGAGCCTCTAGAATTTATTAGAAATTCTGAAACTTGTTATTGGGCTTACCCAAAATAGGTCAAATTCCAGCAGACCTTACCTTACACTGCATTTGTCATGAGTATCAATTCTGTGCAACTGAAATTCAATTGCTAACTCCTCTCTTTTCTCTGCTTTCTCCCGGGATAGATTCTTCGTCCAGATCCAGTTGACATGGTCCCTTGGAACGGATAATGTAACAACCACGGATTCCACGATTCTTTTCTCATTACTAGGCCGGCCTCGCTTCTCACTGTATGCCGGACAGTATTAAAACTTGGATAACTCAGGCGACTCGCTGTTGTTTATTCAATCAACGTCATCCAGATACACATAATTCTATCTACTACTAGTACTACAATCGACAAGGCATCGCTGGGTTTCTTGGTTCCTTCGATAATAGAGAAGGGGGAATTAATCCTACCCCCACCCCATCACACCTACTAGATGATGGAGACAACAATGGCACTTGCTGGATGGATAGTACAAAGTAGATAAGATAATCCCGCCTTCCTCGCTGGATGGATTAGGACAAATGAGCGGCGCCACGTCACGGGCTATTAATTAACTGGTGCTAATTGGTCGTCATCATCATCGTCTGGTCTCGATCCACGGCCGGCCGGCCGGCCGGCCGTGATCCGAACGTCTGATCTGCTAGTAGCTCCACCGCTCGTTCTCTTGGCCGTCATCGCCGGTGGCCGCCGGCAGCTGCGAGTAGAAGTCCAGCTCGAAGCACCTCGCTTCCTCCTCCCTCCGTTTGACGGTGTAATAGTGGCGCGCCAGCGCCGCTCCGCCGAGCGCGGCAGCGACCGTGAATCCCGCCGCTTTGCCCCGCCGCCGGCCGCACGCCACCGAGGCGCCAACCGCCGCCGTCCACATCGCCCCTGCATCCAACCAAAATTAGTAAATACCTGGTCTCACATCACAATTACGTCAAAACACCGATCGGAGACGGGAGATCGCGGGAGGAAGGTGGGGTCCGAGAGGCTGAGACTGACCGACGGTGGCGAGCTTGTGCTGGTCCACCCAGGACTGCACCGACGAGCTCATCTTCTCCATCTCCGGTCGACGAGTTCCTGATTTCTTACAATGATTCTCGGATGACTTTCTCTGGGAATGGGGAATTGGATGGGATCAGCGGGTCAGGTTGGTGGCGTATTTGTAGCTGCGCAGAGCGCCCACTGGCTTCTATTGATCGTGAGCTGAAGGAAAAAGATAAATGAAACCAGTGGCCCAGCCACCAGTTTCTGTCGCGGTTTGCTTTGTTGGGTTGCCCCTCTATTCGGAGGTAGCCCGAGGTTTTATGAGGCCCTTCTTATCCAGGTTGCTCGTCATCACGCCAACGACTTAGAAAGTATCTGACAAAAAAAGCTCCACGCCTTGCTTTATAGGTAAAACACATATCATTATACAAGCCAGCCGAAAATAATGGTGTATAAAATAAAGGAAACGTTCTAATTCACTCGGCTGATTTCTCGTTTCTGTAAATCGCCTCAAAAGATTGACACGTGTCCTGTGGAAACGATGCACCGCACTGCCCCGTAACCTTATCCTTTTCCCAGTCTAAGTCGTCCTTCCTCTCAATCGGAGCATCCGATCCCCTCTCTCCCCATTACCACTACAACCTTGCTTTCTTCTCTTCCCGAGCTCCTCACCTCTCCCACCCCCAGTCGACAAGCTGCTGCTTCTACAAGGGGTCCCGTAGCGCTGCGATGGCTACCACTCGACGAGGAGGCGTACCTGCGAGGGGAGCAATGGTGTGCATGGTGTGGGTGGCATCACGAGATCCCGCGGGGCTGCGTGTTAGTGGCCACCGGAGCTGCAGACGACGATGGTGTTGGAGGAGGAAGAGACGAGCATCGCAACATCCCTCCCCCAAAGCTCCGTCGCCTCTGTGTGCTGCGTCACAACATCTTGGCCGCCATCGGGTTGTGTCACAACATGTGACATCGTCGTCGCATGATTCACCACAACACCCCGTCACCGTCACGTGAATCTTTGTCGACGCCTGTCGGGTGCTGCGGTGGAGCTTTGACGGGGGCGGACGTTGCTGCGATGGAGCACGACCGTGCGGTGGTGGAGACTCTGTAGGGAAGCTCCGCCGGCGGCGACGTGGTGCTACGATGGAGCACCACGGTGTCGGTGTTTGCGCTGCAATGAAACGTCGTCGAGATTGTGATGAAGGGCCGTCGAAGCTAGAGTGAAGCGCCGACGTTCGTTCGAGTTCCGGCGAGGTTGCAATGAAGCTCCGACGAGGTTGCAGTGAAGCGCCCGGACGGTTGCTGGAACTCCTGTGAGGTTGCAATGAAGCTCCGACGAGGTTGCAGTAAAGCGCCCCGGCGGTCGTCGGAAGCTCCAGCGAGGTTGCAATGAAGGGTCCGTCGGTGCTGCCATGGGAGACTATTGCGTGCTGCTGCTATGGGAGCTGTGTGGTGCCTCCCGATTCTGCGGCTGGGAGCATTTGAATCGGATGGATGTGGAGGCAGCTTAATTTCGTAACAAATAAACCGGTTAATTTGTAGCAGTCCTCATAAAATAAATACGGAAAAAATAAAAGAGGAGAGAAGAAGGTCTCATTGCGAGCGACAACAAAACAAACCCAAACATATATGAAAGTCACATGAAAGATACATGAAAGCCTGAAGGAGGATAGGTTATCATGAGCAACCGAGCCGCGGGCTCCTTGAACTTCTTAGTCATGTCATGGACGGAGGACCTATCCCGTCATCTGCACAGGGGTCTTCAAATCTATAAGAAATCACATAATTTATAGATCACATCACTAAGCATGGTCGTAAATATATTCTCAATAATAAGTTTATTCCTAATACACCATAACGTCCAAACCAAGGCTCAAAAATTGATCCACATCAATCTTCGGGCCTGACCCGATCAGGCAGATGGTAGGGGGAAGAACTGAGGGAAGCTCGTAGGATACCATCCATTGTCCCGAATCTTCCTAGGAGCACTCCAAATAAACTGGGCGGACACATAGTAAAAGAAGATGTGATCACTATCTTCAACAACATAAAAAATGGGACACATACAAATTGCTGGCCCATTACGTTTGCAAACTTGCTCACCCAATGGTAGCTTGCCCCTCACTAACTGCGAGAGGAATATCTTGATTTTAGGTGGAGGCCTAGTTTTCCAAATTTTTGTAAATTTCTTCGGTCCCTGATGAGCCGCCATCCAATCATAGAGGGACTTAATAGAATAGCAACCTTGCGGGTCAAGCTGCCAATGAGTGGAGTCCCCAAGCCTCGACAAAGTTGTGTTTGCAAGGCTAGACCACAACTGTGCACATTCAGCAGCCTCATCCGGGCTGAAGGAGCGACGAGACAACAACCCATTACCCTCATTTTGCACGACTAGAGAAACCGATATGGTTGGCTAGTTAGTAATCACTAACAAGGCCGGGAATTGGGCACGTAATTGGTTGGCACCGGCCCAACAGTCCAACCAAAACAGTGTATCAACACCTCACCGAACCATCAATGCGGTCCCTAGAAGGAAGCAAGGTTTAAGAGCCTATATAGTCTGCCAAAACTAGGATTCCCTCGAGTGTGTGCACATGGAGAATGAATGGCCCCAAAGATACTTAGCCCTAATAAGGTCTAGTCACAAGCCACCATCACCCCGAACCATTCGCCGAATCCATTTAGTTAGAAGGCAAATATCTACTCCCTCTTACCAAAATATAGGTCGCTGGGAGTAGATTCCGACCAGGTGAAAATGAGCAAATTGACTTTTATGCCCCTAATGCAAATTCTGAATCAGCCCTCTTCTTCATCGCGTCTTCCACCTCCGCCTCCGCCCCCGCCCTCACCTCCGCCCTCTACCCCCGCCCTCCACCTTCACCTCCCCCTCCACCCGCACCCTCCAGCTCCACCTCCGGCCACCACCCCGCCCTCCACCTCCGGTTGAGAGGGCGGCCATGGCCCGCAGGAAGGCGAGGCGCTTGAGCAGGAACCAGAGGCAGCACCGCCCGCACCTGCGGAGCGGCCGCCACGAGCCATCGTCGGTGGGTTTGGGGATTTGGACGTAGCTCCAGATCCACTGCGAGCCATCGCCGGTGGGTTTGGGGATTTGGACGTAGCTCCAGATCCACCGCTGCGCAGCCCGACACCGCTTCAGATCCGCCACTCTGTAGCTCCACCACCGCTCAGCGCCTCCTTCATCCAGATCCAGCGCTGGCATACCCACATACACGGCCCTGTGGAGTAGAAGCTCGTCGCTGACGCAAAAGATTTGATTTTTCTTTACCTCCGGGGGGTTAGTGGAGGCGGAGTGATGGAGATAAACTGGAGGTGGAAGAGGTAGAGGCCGGTTACGGGGAGAGGGAGAGGCCGGCGGGCGACGGGGAGAGGGGGAGGCCGGTGAGAGAGGGAGGTCGGCGAGCGACATGGAAAGGGGGGCGGCGAGTGCGAGCGAGTAAATGCGGACAGTGCGGCTGGGCGAGTGAGCGACGCGGGGCAAAATTGGAAAGTGGGGATATTTAATTACTGGACAAAAATTGAACTAAAAACCTCCAACGACCTACATTTCGGAACAGAGGGAGTATTCGTTTGGTAGACGTGATGCTTAGACCCTCTGGTCCTTAGGCATTCATATGCCACTCCACTTGACCATATGATATGTTTGTTTGTTGGCCTCTCCTTGCCAAAACAACCTAGATTGTTATTTGTCCACGTTGGCGTGAGCCGCATGAGGGAAGTGGTATAAGCCCATGTCGAACAACGAAGGCTAACCATAGACGAGGCAATGAGAACTAATTTTCTAGCCTTGGAAGTCAACCTACCCTGCCACGGGTTGATTCAGTGCTCCACCTTCTCCACCAGTGGACGCAGTTCCATCATGCTAATTCTCCCGTCACTCACACGGAGACCCAAATAGGCAATCAGGAATGCCCCCAACCGGCAATTGAGGTGGTTGGCAATGCCCTCCTTCTCCATGTCAGAGTAGCCCATCACCAACACTTCACTCTGCGCGAAATTGATACTAAGCCAGACATCTCCTGGAAACATAGTAGAAGGGACTTGAGGTTGCTAATATCCTCCGTGGTCCCCTCCATCATGAGAGTAGTGTCATATGCACATGGTACAAGCGAGACACCTCCTCCAGCAATAAGGTGGAGTACAACCCCATAGAGGTGGCCAGCTCGCCTGGCTGCATCTACAATAGCGTCCAGATCGTCCACTGCCAAGTTAAACAAAAAATTGGTGAGCTCGGATCCCCTTGCCTCACACCTCGTGAGAGCTTCAAGAAGGGCTTGGTTTCGCCATTAATGTTAATAACAAACTAGTTTCGTGATCCGGGTGATTGATGAGTCCATATTATGTGATATTTTTTATAAGTATTTTGTGCCTACATGTTAGGCTGTAAGGATTTTTATCGCGTTCGCGCACCTCTTTTGTTGATTTCTCCCAGGTAACATTTTTTGGACCATTTATTATAATATGGAGAATATGCCCAGATATGGTACTGAAATCATGTATTTAATGTGATAATCAACTACGATAAAAGAATCAAGCAATGATGCCAAAGCAGAAAACGTCACACAGCCTCGAGAGCAAAGGACGACATTTCATACGACCGTACCCGCTCGTATTGGTGGTCGTACGGCGCACTGCCGCCTCCGCCTCGTCAATATTTCCACCCTGTAAAATTGATCGGAGATCAGACGCACACATCGACCAAAAAACTCGTCCAGAAGGAGGAACCCTTGCCTTCGAAGCCTCCGGGGGGAAGGAATCGACGTGGAGGAGGCCGCCACCTCCACGACCATCATTGGGAGGACTTCAACATCATCACCAATTGTGACACCCCTGGATTCATGCTAGAGTGATCATTGTAATTAAGCTATAGTAAACATGAGGTTAAGCTAATGCTTTTGCTAAATAGTGTTTGATCAATTTGAATCATATCTCATTTCAAACTCCACCACTAAAAGGGATTCAAATTTAATGTGATAAATAAAATCCTCAAACATAGTGGGAAAATTGTTGAGCAGTTAGAAAATATTACAAAAAAATAATATTAAGGAAAACAACATCACCAACTTGCTAGTGTGGACTCTAGCATTTTAAAATAGAGCCCAAACATTTTTTAAATGCCCTTTTTAATTTATGGAAAAGCCAAACTACTTCATTTTGATCCCAAACTTTTTATGGCAGTGCTATATATTGCAAGATGAATAATGGACCAAGTGCCATATTTTTACAAAATATTTTTGTTACTAAAATAAAAACAGAAACAAATGAAAAGAAAAGCTAAAAGAAAAAAAAAGTAGAAATGAAAAAGGCCTAAGTGCACTCTGCACTTAGGCCTTCCAGTCCAAATGGCCAGCCCAACCAACTCGCCCAGCCCAGCTCGACCCCTATCATCCTCCTCTGTTCACCAGAGGAGACGTGGGCATGACAATGCATGCCGTTGGCCAAGGCTGACACCGTGGCGGCCGTCCGCTGGCTCTTCGACGGCGATAAGGCCGTCCCTAACCTCCAGGACGCCTCGGAACCCCAGCCCCCTCGCGTTTCTCCCCCTTGCCGCTTTCCAAGCTTGCCCCCTTGCCCCCCACCCCCCGCTTGGAACCGCGCTGCCGTCGCCATGGCCGCTACATAGCCTCCCTACCGTTGCCATGGTCGTTGCGTAGCCGCAGCCATCGGCCCTCCCATTCCTCGCCAACGCATCCACGTGCTCCGTCTCTCTCCGATGCTTCTTCCTCACACACGGGATCGATCCCAGAGCCACCACAGCATCACCATCGCCCTTTCTTCCTCCTCGGACGCCGCCGCTCACCACTGCAATTTCGGCCACGTCGCGCCCTTCCCGAGACCGCTTTGCTCCTATACAAGGCCGAGGTGAGCCCCCTGTAGATTCCCCTTTTCCTCCAGTCTGATTCCAGTCGCATCACCAGTCCTCACTGTCGCCGGAGCTCCGCTGCTGCTACTTAGCTCCATGCCATTGCTCCAGCACCCCTCGAGCTTAGACGAGCACACCAACGTGCTCGTGGCCCTGCGTAGGTGTCGCCTGGCTCGTTAGAGGGTCGAACCCGAGCCCGTGTGCTCGATCCCCTCGACCCTGAGCTCTGGCAGCCGCCGCGAGCTCGATTCCGGCGAGCACCGGCCACCCCAGCTCCTCTTGCTAGTCGGGATGGAGGCGGGCGCACCCTAGATTTCCAACGCGCCAAGTCCCAAGCCTGCAGGGCCTCTGTAGGCAATTTTCGGCCAACTCGAGCGCCCCTCCGTCGCGGTTTTGGTCACAGGAACTTGCTCTGCCGCCGCCGTCGATGTGGCCGAGTTGGGGCCACCCCCAGTGACCCTGCCAGTGGGCAATGGGGCCCGAGTGGACTGGGTTGACCCCCAGTCAACTGCTGACTCAGCAACCCCAGTCACGGACTGGCATCCCTACTAATTAACCTGTTAGTTAATTAAAATAATCAATTTAAACTAAATTGGCATTGACATATGGGGTCCCACCCCTTATTAGATTAATTTAAACACCCTCTTAAGTAAACTAGGTATGACAGGTGGCTCCCTGCTAATAAATCAATTTTTAGGATAAATTAAACCATTGGTTAACCCTTTGTCTATGACAGCTAGGCCCCATTGGTCAATTTTACTAGTTAACAGTCCTGTTGACTGCTAACATCATCATGATGTCATGATGATGTCAAAATAGCATTTGTGAATTAATATTAAAGCAAGGAATTTCAGAATATTGTTAAAACTTCAAAAAATCAATGAAATAATCAATAAGTCAGATGAAAATTATTTATACATGAAAGTTGCTCGCAAAAATCCCATGAATGTGAATACGTTGTCCGTTCATTTGTCACATGCTCCTAGTATGATGAACACGAACATTTTAACGTTAGGATCGTGTGTCCGGTAGTAGCCAGAGACCTGGGGAATATCGTCAGATATTTTCCCGTTGCGTCCATAATGTGTAGTACCGTGTTAGCTCATCCCTAGCACTGCTCATTGCCATGTCATGCATCGTGTTGCATCTGCTTGCTTTTATTTATTGTTTCTCCCCCTCTTCTCTCCGGTAGACGCTGAGAATATCACTATTTTTGGGTACTACTATGCCACTGATGACGAGCCTTTTGTGGGAGAGCAACAAGGCAAACAACCACCTTGATTATCCCTATATCGCCCATTCTTTCTTCCTCATGCTTGCATTAAATTTTACTACTATTATACATATCTCCTATTCTGATGCATAGCATGTTTTTGTTAGACTGCTATTGTACCCTACTGCATATTAAATGCTTAGTGTAGGTTCATTACTGATGTCGAGTAACCCCACTTAACCCCAGCTACCCCTGCTTCATCATCGAAGACTCGACGACTTGCAGACTCGGAGACTCGAAGACTCGCTCATCCGATCAACAAGACATGATCCATCACATCACCTCACACCCCTTAGTTGTACAAATCTACATATCTAATATCAAGTATCAAGGGTGATACCTCGTAATGTACTCCTGATGTTAACTCTATAGTTAACCACAGGTGGATTACAGAGGGTGATTCTTCCTTTGCCACTTCTGATAATGACTCTGTCGTACAACCCCTCAAGCGTGGACCATTGAGGGTGATTCCTCCCTGGTCACCTTGACGATTACATCCATTGGAATCTGTCGAGGGTGATACCTTGGATTCCTCTAATGTTATAGACACACAGTTACTTTCACTTTACTACTGGGACATCATGAGATGTGTTGAGCGGGTGGATACTCGCGTGATTGTGACGAGGCATGGACAGGCATTCTTGGCCCTTGCCACACATCCTCGAGACGGGGCGACATGACTACATATCATGGTTCATTGATTGTCACGTAGTTAACAAAACATTAATGGGTTGGGTATTTGATCTGAGTTGGTCGATTGACCTATAAGCACTAACCTTCACGCGGGAACAATTATGGGTACTCGGCGTCGTTGTATCAGCCGAAGCTCTTCAGACGTCAGCATTGGAGCGGCGGGCACCCGAGGTGTCTGCACAAGCATTGATCTTGTATAAGAGGTGCCAAGACTGATCTCGGCCCCCCTCGCAACGTGCAGGAGTGCAAACGGCGATGGGCCCAAGACCCATGCATGCATAGGGTTTAGTCTGGCGGGCTGACCTCTCTTTTGAGCCTAGGTAGGGCTACGACATGTTGATCTCTCGAGGCCGGTCATGACCGAGGAAAGTGTGTTCGGTCAGAGATTATCGAGTGTGTTGGGAAATGGGGTTCACCCCTACAGGGGTGATTCAACAATTCGAATAGCTGCGTCCATGGTAACAGGATGACTTGGAGTTGTATCCCGACCTAATACAACTAGAGCTGTGACATAAATTGAAATGTTGGCTCCAAGATTACTTTCTCACATGGAGTCGAGGAAGGATCTCTCGGCATAGTCAATATATTTTCTACAACATAATTATTACATGTGTGTTACTCATCTACACTCTCCTAATGTTGTAAGACACCGAAGATGCTAGTCT
Source organism: Hordeum vulgare subsp. vulgare (assembly GCF_904849725.1). Lineage (NCBI taxonomy): Eukaryota > Viridiplantae > Streptophyta > Magnoliopsida > Poales > Poaceae > Hordeum > Hordeum vulgare. Next base: position 326,050,934 of record NC_058522.1, on the reverse strand, counting down.
TTGATAGGACTAGGATCTCCCTCTATTCTGGCATTTCTACAGTCAGTCCAAAGATATAACCCCATTCCTTTGATACTGATGCATACTTAGCATAGTTCTGATGTCAGTCTTGCGAGTACTTTGGATGAGTACTCACCATTGCTTTGCCCCCCTTTTCCTCTTGATACGATTGCCACGATCCGATGACGGGGCCTAGGAGATGGATGATCCCGCCGACGACTACTACCCTGATAGAGCCTACTACTACGTGGAGGCCGCTACTGACCAGGAGTAGTTAGGAGGCTCCGAGGCAGGCGGACTTTGTCTTTTCGATCCATGTTATGTTTGTGCTATCCTTCTTAAGGCAAAACTTGATGACTTATGTCTTTACTCAGATATTATTTGGTTTCGCTCACTCGTGTGTATTCGAGCCCTCTGGCTTGTAATATGAAGCTTGTATGACTTTAATTTATGTCCAGAGTTGTGTTGTGATACCTTCCTGTGTGTCCCTAATCTTGATCGTACGCATTTGCGTGTATGATTAGTGTATGATTAAGTTGGGGGCGTCATAAGTTGGTATCAGAGCCGACTACGTGTAGGTAACCCCTTTTCAAACTTCTTGGCTGAAGTTGAGTCTATTAATTGAAAACTTTGACTAACATTGTTGTGTGGCTTATGGGCCCTGATACGTCTCCAACGTATCTACTTTTCCAAACTTTTTGCCCTTGTTTTGGACTCTAATTTGCATGATTTGAATGGAACTAACCCGGACCGACGCTATTTTCAGCAGACTTGCCTTGGTATTATTTTTGTGCACAAATAGAAGTTCTCGGATTGACCTAAAAATTTACGGAGAATATTTTTGGAATTAATAAAAAATACTGGCAAAAGAATCTGCCAAAGAGGGGCCACCCCCTGGCCACAAGCCTGCAGGGTGCGGGCCCCCCTAGGTCGCGCCCCTGGCTTGTGGGGCTCCTGAAGCTCCACCGACCTCGTTTCCACTTCTATATATTCCTATCCGGGGAGCACAAAAATCAAAGAGAAGAGTTTATCACGTTTTACGATTCGGAGCCGCTACCACCTCCTGTTCTTCCTCGGGAGGGCAGATCTGGAGTCTGATTTGGGCTCCGGAGAGGGGAAATCGACGCCATCGTCATCACCAACCATCCTTCATCACCAATTTCATGATGCTCTTCGTTGTTCGTGAGTAATTCCATCGTAGGCTTGCTGGACGGAGATGGGTTGGATGAGATCTATCATGTAATCGAGTTAGTTTGGTTAGGGTTTGATCCCTAGTATCCATTATGTTCTCAGATTGATGTTTCTATGACTTTGCTATGCTTAATGCTTGTCACTAGGGCCCGAGTGCCATGATTTCAGATCTGAACCTACTATGTTTTCATGAATATATATGTGTTCTTGATCCTACCTTGCAAGTTATAGACACCTATTACGAGTTATGATCCGCATACCCCAGGGTGACAATAACTGGGATTCTTTCCGGTGATTACCATAGTTTGAGGAGTTCATTTATTCACTAAGTGCTAATGCTTTGGTCCGGTTCTCTATTAAAAGGAGGCCTTAATATCCCTTAGTTTCCTTTACGATCCCGCTGCCACAGGATGGTAGTACAAAAGATTTCATGCAAGTTATTTTCCATAAGCACGTACGACTATATATGGAATACATGCCTACATTACATTGATGAATTGGAGCTAGTTCTGTATCACCCTATGTTATGACTATTGCATGATGAATGCCATCCGACATAATTATCCATCACTGATCCATTGCCTACGAGCTTTCCGCATATTGATCTTTGCTAAGTTGCTTTTCCGTTGCTACTATTACAATCACTACAAAACTGCTACTCTCACGTTTGCCACTATTACCGTTACTCCCATATTAGTTTGCTACTAAATACTTTGCTGCAGGTATTAAGTCTTTTAGGTGAGGTTGAATTAACAACTTAGATGCTAATACTTGAGAATATTCTTTGGCTCCCCTTGTGTCGAATCAACAAATTTGGGTTGAATACTCTACCCTCGAAAACTGTTGCGATACCCTATACCTGTGGGTTATCAAGACCTTTTTCTGGCGCCGTAGGCGGGGAGCGTAGCTTTATTCTGTGAGTCACTTGGAATTTATATTTGTTGATCACTATGATGAATTTTAAAGACACTAAAACCAAGATCTACCCCTCAACTATGAGGACAGGTAAGGAACTGCCATCTAGCTCTGCACTTGATTCACCTTCTGTTATGAGTAAATTTGCGACATCACCACCTGCTACTGAATGAGATATGTCACAAGTAATTGATGATGCTACTTCTTCTATGCATGATACTTATGATGATACTTTGCTTGATACTACTCTGCCACTTGGTGAATTTCTTGATGAACAAATTGCTAGAGTGAATGCTGAATCTGATAAAAATATTGAAACTGAACACTATGGTACACCTGCTAGACCTAGCTCTCCTATATATGAATTGTATGATATACCAGAAGGTTATGTTATGGAAGGAGAAGTAGCTAGGGAATTTCTCGCTTGTAAGGATAGAGATGATCTTAAGAAATTGTTGTGCAAGTGGAAGGAAAAATCTTTGAATGCTAGAATGCAATATGATCCCAAGTTTGCTACTTCACCTATCTGTGTTACTGATAAGGATTATGAATACTCTGTTGATCCTTAGTTGATTACTTTGGTAGAATTTGGTCATTTTCATGGTTATGAATCTGAAACTGTTGTGGCACATCTTACTAAATTGAATGATATAACCACCCTATTCGCTAATGAGGAAAAGATTCGTTATTATTATATTCTTTAGTTGTTTCGTTCTCATTAAAGGTTGATGCTAAGATATGATTTAATTCTCTTGCTCCTACTTGTGTGCGTAGTCCCGACGATATGGTTTATTATTTCTCTGAAAAATATTTTCTTGCCCATAAGAAACAAGCTGCCTTGGAGGAAATATTTAACTTTGTGCAAATTGAAGAAGAGAGTCTCCCACAAGCTTGGGGGAGGCTTCTCTAGTTACTTAATGCTTTGCCTGATGACCCTCTCAAGAAAAATGAAATACTCATTTATAATGGACTAACCGATGATTCTAGGGACCACCCAAATAGTTGTGCTGGTTGTGTTTTCAGGGAACGAAACGTCGAACAAGTTGAACTACTATTGAACAATATATTGAGCAATGATAATGATTGGACTATTCCTGAACCACCTCCAAAGAAAAGAGGTGTCCTATTCCTCAGTCCTGAAGATATGCAAGAGGCAAATAAATCTATGAAAGAAAAATGTATTAAAGCTGAAGATGTTAATAATCTACCACCTATTGAAGAAATACATGGCCTTGATAACCCGACACAGGTAGTAGAGGTAAATTCTCTTCGTAGATTTGATGAAGGTGATACTCCTTATAATAAGTCTGCCAACCAATGATTGGATGAATTTGAAAACTTTATTGTTAAACAAGAAAATTTCAATGCTTATGTTAGTAGACAATTGAACCATAGTGCTTACATACTTGATCGATTGGGTGAAAATATGAGTAGTACTGTCAATGATCGTACGCTTATTAGTAAACATGCTTCCATGGTAACTACTCAAGTAGAACAAGTACTTAAAGCACATAATGATTACTCAATGATATGATTAGTAAGAACAATGATCATTCTGTTAGAGTTATGACTAGAGGTGGTAAAATGACTCAGGAACCTCTGTATCCCGAAGACCACCCTAAGAGAATTGAGCAAGATTCTCATAGTATTAGTATTGATGCACCTAGTCCTTCTAATAAAAGGAAAAAGAATGACGATAGGACTTTGCATGCTGCTAGTGAACCTCTTGTAGAGTCACATGAAAACCCAAATGATATCTCTATTTCTGATGCTGAGACACAATCTGGTAATGAACATGAACCTGGTGATAATATTAATGAGGACTTTCATGTTGATGCTCAACCTAGTAATGATAATGATGTGGAGATTGAACCTGTTGTTGATTTTGATAACCTACAACCTAGGAACAAGAGATATGATAAAAGAGACTTTGTTGCTAGGAAGCATGGTAGAGAGAGAGAACCATGATATTATGAAAATGTCTCCTTATGCCAAGTATATGAAAGATATTGTTAGAAATAAAAGAAATATACCGGAAGCGGAGATCTCCACTATGCTTGCTAATTATACATTTAAGGGTGGAATACCAAAGAAACTAGGATATCTCGGAGTACCTACTATACCATGCTCTATTAAAGGAAAATATGTTAAAACTGATTTATGTGACCTCAGAGCTGGTGTTAGTGTTATGCCTTTCTCTTTATATTGTAGACTTGATTTGAATAAGTTGACGCCTACTGAAATCTCTGTGCACATGGCTGATAAATCAACTGCTTTACCTATAGGTATTTGTGAGGATGTGCATGTTGTGGTTGCAAACGTTACTATCCTAACTAACTTTGTTATCCTCGATATTCCCGAGGACGAAAATTTGTCAATCATCCTTGGTAGTCCCTTTCTGAACATTGCAGGGGCTGTTATTGACTGCAATAAAGGCAATGCCACTTTTCATGTTAATGGTAATGAGCACACGGTACACTTTCCGAAGAAACAACCTCAAGTTTATAGTATCAACTCCATTGAAAAGGTTTCAACGATTATTATTGGAGACATGGAAATCCCTCTCCCTATTATCAAAAAGAAATATGATATACTTATTGTGGGGGACATGCATATCCCCATTCAGGTAACCTAGTGCTATTTGAATATTCTCTTGTTTCATGTCATTCAGAAAAAGTTTGTCAATAAGACTTGATCAACCTTATTGATGGATTCTTTTTGACGGGCATCAAATGGATGAATTTAGAAAGCACAGTATTGTGTACCCAACTCTTATTTTCTGTTCCTTAGCTTTAACTTAGTAAAAATACTATTATTTCTTTGCTTTCCCGTTTTATCCATGCAATAGAAAAATGACCTGAAAATACAAGTTCTCAGAATGCCTTGAAAATTTAGTATAAATTTTTCTGGAATATTTAAGAATTTTTGGCACTAATAATACATAAGGGGGCTGCATCAGTGGGCCACAAGCCTGCAGGGCACGGCCACCCCCCTGGCCACACCCCCCTAGCTTCTAGGTCCCATGTAGATCCCCTGCACTTATTCCACTACCCATCCACTTCGTCTTCCTCTAGAAAAAATCCCACCATTGCTCAAACCCGTGTTTTAGCTCATCTTGCTGCCATTTTCGATCTCCTTGCTCAAAGCTCCACTTGCAAAACTGTTTTAGGGGATTGTTCATCGGTATGTGACTCCTCCAATGGTCCAATTAGTTTTTGTTCTAGTGGTTTACATGTTGCAATTTTTTGTTGCTATGGTGACCTTGTTCTTGAGCTTGCATGTCAAATTTGTAGGGTCCCGGGTAGTTTTAATGCATGATATAGCTTCTATGCACTTGTGGGAGTAGTTTCTATAAGTTTTGATTTAGTTTTATTCACCTTTATTTAGAGTCACTAAAGTTTTTAGAATTATTTTTCAGAGAAAGAAATGATGAGGAGATTGTTGAGAGGCTCTTCAAGCCGGGGTTTTAAAGAAAATGAAAATAAGAAGCCTAGATACAATATTCCTCGCACCGCGGAGGTTCGACCATGTGAGTGGCCAAGTGAGGCATTCTTGAGGGCGGTCGGAATTTATGAAGAATTCTATTATCTACCAGAAAATGCAGGCATCAACGACTTCGTCAACGATAATTGTGATCAGTATCTCCTACGTACTAATACTTTACTGCAAATTTTTCACTTTTATCCTAGGAAGAATCCTCCCATGATAAAATGTCATTTATATGATGTGCCTAAGGAAATGTCACTTCACGATTTTTGCAATGTTTGCAAAATACCCTTCGAGGGCAGCAGCAGTGAACCACGTCCTAGAGATATGGATGATTTTATTCCCACAATCACAGTAGGGGAAGAGAGAGGGGTGTCAAAGGCAAGAGCAGGCAACGTGCACTTTCCTATTCTATGCTATTATTCATTATTTGCGGGAAGATGTTTAGTTGCTGCGACGAGAGTGGAAGCCTCAGTGCTCCCGACCATGCTATTATGCGCCATGCTTTACTTGCTGATATAACTTTTAGTCTGGGTGCTATAGTGGCCCAATGATTGAACCTAAACCGTTTGATGGACCCTATATTTGGAGGTATATATGCATATTGTTTAGCTAAACACTTTAAGATACCTATTGGGCTTGACGAGGAAGAGGAAATGCTACTTCCTGTAAGATATTTAGATTATGATAGGATGGTAGCACATGATTTTATTAAGAAAGATAATGGTAAGAGGCTGCTTTACAACTTAGTATTTAGTCAGGGTATGATGACCCACAAGTATAGGGTATCAATCGTAGTCCTTTCTATAAGTAAGTGTCGAACCCAACGAGGAGAAGAAGGCTCTGATAAACGGTTTTTAGCAAGGTAATAACTGCAAGCACTGAAAGTAGCTGTAACAAGTGATGGTGTAGTGAGGTGAAACGTAGAAAGCGAAAAGTAACAAGTAACAAGTAGTAGCAACGGTGCAGCAAAGTGGCCCAATCCCTTTTATAGGAAGGGACAAGCCTGAACAAAGTCTTATAAGAGGAAAAACGCTCCCGAGGACACACGGGAATTTCTATGATGCTAGTTTCATCATGTTCATATGATTCGCGTTCGTCACTTTGATAGTTTGATATGTGGGTGGACCGGAGCTTGGGTACTGCCCTTACTTGGACAAGCATCCTACTTGTGATTAACCCCTCTCGCAAGCATCCGCAACTACGAAAGAAGAATTAAGTCAACGTCTAACCATAGCATTAAACTAGTGGATCCAAATCAGCCCCTTACGAAGCAACACATAGACTGGGGTTTAAGCTTCTGTCTCTCTAGCAACCCATCATCTACTTACTACTCCCCAATGCCTTCCTCTAGGCCCAAAGATGGTGAAGTGTTATGTAATCGACATTCACATAAAACCACTAGAGGAAAAGACAACATACAACATATCAAAATACCGAATGACTACCAAATTCACATGACTATTATCAGCATGACTTATCCCATGTCTTCAGGAACAAAAGTAACTACTCACAAAGCATAATCATAATCATGATCAGAGGTGTAATGAGTAGCATCAAGGATCTGAACATAAACTCTTCCACCAAGTAATCCAACTAGCATCAACTACAAAGAGTAATCAACACTACTAGCAACCATACAAGTACCAATCAGAGTCACGAGACGGAGATTGGTTACAAAAGATGAACTAGGGTTTGGAGAGGAGATGGTGCTGATGAAGATGTTGATGGAGATGACTCCCCTCCGACAAGAGGAGTGTTGGTGATGACGATGGCGACGATTTCTCCCTCCGGGAGGGAAGTTTACCTGGCAGGATCGTCCTGCCGGAGCTCTAGATTGGTTCTGCTCAAGTTCCACCTCGTGGCAGCGGAGAATCCACGAAAAAGCTCCACCGTGATTTTTTCTCAGACGAAACCCTTCATATAGCAAAAGAGGGGGGCCAGTGGGCCACCAGGGTTCCCACAAGCCCTGTTGCCGCGGCCAAGGGGGTAGGCCGCGGCAACCAGGCTTGTGGGCCCCTGACAGCTCCCCTGACACTTCTTTCGCCCAGTATTTTTTATATATTCCCAAAACATTCCACGTTGATTTTCAGGGCATTTGGAGTTGCGCGGAATAGAGGACTCAGACTTGCTCCTTTTCCAGTCCAGAATTCCAGCTGCCGGTATTCTCCCTGTTCAAATAAACCTTGCAAAATAAGATAGAAAATGCATAAGTATGGTACCACAAAGTATAATAACAGTCCATAAAGCGATAAATATCAACATGAAAGCATGATGCAAAATGGACGTATCAACTCCCCCAAGCTTAGACCTCGCTTGTCCTCAAGCGAAAACCAAGACCCATTACATGTCCACATGTTTAGGGATGAAGGTGTCGATAAAACATAATACAGACATGAGGGCATCATGATCACACATAGAACAACAATACATCATAAAGATTCTTATGGGAAACTAACAATTCCTTCACAAAGAAAAGTATGAAATAAAAACCTTACCGAGAAGTAGCCAACAACAGTTCATAGTGATTGAAGCAATTGTAATTTATCATATCATCAGAAGGAGTCAAATAAGAGCTTGTAAAGCAAATCCACATACTCAAGCATCTCTTTTGTTTTCCACAATTGTTACAACTCACATGGTACTCATGGTATCAAAGTTTCAGTTGGACACAGAGAAAGATATGGGCTTATAATTTTGCCTCCCAACCATTTACCTCAAGGGTAAAGTCAACAATAATAAAGCATAAGTACTCATCTCCAAGTTGATATATGAATATAGATCTTTCCCAAGCATATGACGTTCACCAAGAAAAAGGCTAAATAAGGAATTGGTGAAGATCACCATGACTCTTACAAGGGCAAAAAGTAAAGGTACAAGATAGGCCCTTCGCAGAGGGAAGCAGAGGTTGTCATGCGTGTCCTCTTAGTGCGGAGGAACGTAACTTAATATTGCCTCCTGTGATAAAGAACTTTATTATGCAGTCTGTCGCTTTTATGTCTTCCTCATCACAGGTTCGTACAAAGCTTATTTTCCACACACTAAGAGATCATACATATTAGAGAGCAATTTTTATTGCTTGCACCAATGACAACTTACTTGAGGGATCTTATTCAATTGATAGGTAGGTATGGTGGACACTCATGGCAAAACTGGGTTGAAGGTTTATGGATGCACAAGTAGTATCTCTACTTGGTGCGGGAGTTTTGGCTAATATGAGGTGGAAGCAATCGTCACATGCTAAGGGATCTCTAATGAAAGGATCGATATGGTTGACTAGAGGGGGGGTGAATAGGCAACGACCACTTTTTAAATAATCTTAGCAAGTTAGGGTAAACAACATACGGGTTCACAAATATTACAACAATGGGGTGAACCTTAATGAAGCTAACAACGAGAGCTACTAAGACAAGTAAGAGATAGACAACAACATAAGCATACACAAAGTAAAGGTTAGAGATAACCACAAGTGGAACCAATGGAGACGAGGATGTGTTACCGAAGTTCCTTCCCTTTGACAGGAAGTACATCTCCGTCGGAGCGGTGTGGAGGCACAATGCTCCCTAATAAGCCACTAAGGCCACCATATTCTCCTCACGCCCTCGCACGATGCAAGGTACCGTGATTCCACTATAGGTGCCCTTGAAGGCGGCGACCGAACCTTTACAAACGAGGTTGGGGCAAACTCCACACAAAGCTTGGAGGCTCCCAACAAGACCACGAAGCTTCACCACAATGGAATGTGGCTTCAAGGTGACCTGAACCGTTTAGGATGCTCAAACATCCAAGAGTAACAAGATCCGCAAGGGATTGGTGGGGGAATCAACTTTTCTCTTGGTGGAAGTGTGGATCTAGGCCTTCTCAACCAATCCCTAAAGAATCAACAAGTTTGATTGGCTAGGGAGAGAGATCGGGCACTTTTGAGCTTAGGGAGCAACAATGGAGCTTGGGAGGGTAAGAGATAGGGTTCCACAGCTACAAGAACTCTTTATATAGTGGGGGGGGGGAATCCAACCGTTTTCCCACTCACAGCCCGTGCCTAGCGGTACTACCGCTGGATGCAGCGGTACTACCGCTGGCACTCCAGCGGTACTACCGCTAGCTGCAGCGGTACTACCGTTGGCACTCTAGCGGTACTACCGTTGGCTGCAGCGGTACTACCGCTGGGCCCCTGGTAGTGCATAAGCACTACCACCGCCAAGAAAGTCTTCGCAAAAAGGTCCGTCCACGTACAACCGCTAGGCAGGCAGTACTAAGCTCCTGGAGCGGTACTACCGCTGACCAGGGGCGGTACTACCGCCAGCTAGCGGTACTACCGCTGGCTGTAACGGTACTACCGCTATGGCTAGCGGTACTACCGCTAGGGCCAGCGGTACTACCGCTAGGCCCAGCGATACTACCGCTGGGGGACCATTTGCAAAGAAGAAAGAAACACCAAGGCGGGAGCCACTCCAACGTTCCCGGCAAGGGGGAAAATAGGTGAAGTGTGCGCGTGCAAGATTGATTCCACCCAAACCTTTCCACTACGGTTCCCCTCTTAATAGTACGGCTTTCCTATGACTCAAATAAAGTGAATCGTAGAGAGCACCGTGCTTTTGTTCCACGAAAGAGGGGGCGAGTCGTCTTGTGCCGTTGACGTGTGTTATCTAAAATCTTAACACACACGGTTAGTCCTTTGCGGTACTGTCATCAATCACCAAAATTACTTAGGCATAAACTATGCCCCAACAATCTCCCCCTTTTTGGTGGATTGGTGACAATACCGGATTTGCACAGAGAATAATATGAGAACAAAAAGATAGAGATATATGAAAATAAGGAGCATATGACTCACAGCATATGATGGAAATAAATCTCACACAAGTTCATGTCTCACGAAAGATAGCAAAATAGAAGCAAAACAAGTTCGAAGCAAAACACGAAAGATAAGCAAAGCTAAGCAAAGTTCAACTGTCAAAGCAAATCCAGCTCCTAGACTCTCTCCCCCTTTGGCACAAGACACCAAAAAGGGGCACACCTAACGCTACAGGTGGTTACTCCTCATCCTCAGCATCGCGAGACTCGTCCGTAGCCTCCGGATCGTCCTGCTCCTCTTCATTGTCCTCTTCCTCCTCAGCGCCAGACCACTGGTAACCTTGAGCCCACATCCAAGCAGCCTCTGGAGTGATGTCGTCCTCTCATCCGCTGGAGATGTCAACATCAAGTGTCCTCAGGACATGTTTGTGCCTCTGACGGTTCTCCTTCTGAGCCACGTGCATCTGATACTGGCCCTTAGCATGCATACAGAACAGAGTCTTCATCTTATCTTGCAGTTTCATGGCCCAAGATGGCATGGCAGAAGAGCGGGACTGAGAGGTGGTTCCTCTGTCAGCAGCAGTCTCTGTATCAGTGTCCATGTGCTGAGATGAAGTTGACGGGTTGGCCCATTTGTCCTTGACACGAAGCATGACAGGATCGTGCACAATGTAGTCAGCCTGAATGTATAACTCCTCCTGCGGATAGGTGTCTTGCCACTTCTGACGGATATAAGCAAACAAGTAGGGCCCTTAGATGGGAACCTTGCGCATCATGATGCAGTTCCAGAGCTCAGTGAACATCACATCAGAAATATCAAGAGGGGCAGACTCCTTAGTCATAGCCTCCTCACAGAGCAGTAGCATCTCAGCCAGAGAGCCATGTACCTCATCGAAGTTGCCAATGCGAGGAAAGAGGGTGTTGCGGACGATCCGATGCATGATGTCCAGATGCCTGGGGAGCACACCTTTCTTCACATAGAGTTGCTGCAATCTATCCTTGGCGGAGGCCCTATCAGTGGGAGCGGCAGCATGAGGACGCGACCCAAGTGGAGTGTCAGCTCCCTGGAAATCAACCTTGAGGAATGCCATGAATTCACGCCAGGAACCGGTCATCTTCTAAGTCCCAGTCATCCACACCATGGAGCGCTCGTCATCAGGAGAGAAGTGAACCGTGACATAGAACTGGGCAACAACATTGGGGTCAAAGTCTGTCTTGAAAGAGATGATCTCCTTGATGCCCAGTTTGTCAATCAGAGAGAGAGCATCACCAAAGTAGTCCATGTTCCGCTGAAGGTGAGCCATGTCAATCCACTGAACGGGGACAAAGTTCTTCTTGAAGTGGTTGATGATATCACGATAGATCCTGCAATGATCCCTTGCCCAAACATGCTCGACATTCTTGATCACAGCCCGCTCTTGGAGATAGTGGTTTTGGTTGCGGAACCGCAGAAAGTCCTTAGGGGGCATGGTGCGAACGTTGAGCTCCTTGTCCTTGTGAGCGTTCTTCTTGAAGGTCTGCTTTTTGGGTTGCAGACCTGAAGTGGCGGAGCCCTCTGGAGCCTCTAGATTGCGATAATGCTTGGACTGTGTGTCCCGTGGGGGGTTCGAGCGGTGAGCACCACCTGTGACACAAAACACACACCGAAAAAGAGCGACAAAAGGAGTCAAGGCAATGAACAAGAAAAGGCAGAAAAGTAAACACTCATTGCCAGACACATGAAAAGAATACACAGAGAATCCTCCTGGCGGTAGTACCGCTGGGGTCCTGGCGGTAGTACCGCTCGGGTCCTAGCGGTAGTACCGCTACCCCTGGCGGTAGTACTGCTGGGGTTTGATTTTCAGATCTGAAATATGAATAGAACCCATAGAGATGGCTACAAGGATTTTACGAGGGCCATGGGCTGTGTATGAACACTAAGAACTCCACCACAACCCTAATCACATGAGGATCACAAGTACCATCTAAATAAGCACATGCCTAGTCAAGAGAGTGCAAGTTTTAGATCTAATCCAAACATAGTCCAAGTGCTTGATCTAAAACATGTAAATCCTAGGGCGTGGCAAAATAAAAGCACAGATTCATAGGACCTACACTCCCCTTGAATATCTCCTTCATGCCATCCAAGAACAAGGCACAATATCAAAGACATGGATCCAAACCACCAATGCTCTTAACCCTAGAACAAGAACATCAACCAAGAGAAGAAGGGGAGGAGCTTTACCGGGGTCCATGGCACTTGGAGGAGGAAGGAGAAGTGGAGCAAACCCTCCAACTCAACGGAGAGAAGGGGCTCCACGAATAGAGATCGAAATAGGGGGAGTTCGAGGTTGGGGAGGGAGGAGCCGCGAGGAAGAAGAAAGAGGCAGAAAAAACGGGCTCCCCTCCTTTATATAGCCCAAGGGGTACGGGCCAGCGGTAGTACCGCTGTGGTCCTAGCGGTAGTACTGCTACCTGGCGGTAGTACCGCTGGCTGCAGCGGTAGTACCGATGGGGTCCTGGCGGTAGTACCGCTCCCCCTGGCGGTAGTACCGCTCCCCCTGAGACAGCCCTAAAAATGTCCTAGTTAGGTCGTGGTAGATTGGGATCCTGGCGATAGTACCGCTGGGGTCCTGGCGGTAGTACCGCTACCCCTGGCGGTACTACCGCTGGGGTCCTGGCGGTAGTACCGCTACCCCTGGCAGTAGTACCGCTGCAAATGTCACCACGGGGCCTAGGAGAAGAGAAGAACATGGGCAAATGACAAGTTAGTGAAAAAGAAGATAGCACCAGCAAGATATACTGACTTGTCATTTTATATCCTTTCTTCTGTATGAGAGAAAGGTTGGGGGGCGGTGGCCGAGGCCACCTATGTTTGAGACAAAGGTATGCCACCGCAAAGAATTATCCTTGGGTTCATGACCAATGCTCGTCTTTGAAGCACGAGTGCCATTTGACAATGGCTAAAGTGAAAGACTAGATCGATTTATGCATAATGGGGGGAGGAAAAGTTCATTGAGAGAACAACACTCCCCCTATGTCCATGCCTACATCTAGAACAAGATAGAATGCATAGTGAGGTGCAACGTGCCTAGCTTCAATCCACATTACTTGAATCAATGATATTTAGCTCATGCCTTAACTCCCGGAACCTTGCTTCATCTAGGGCTTAGTGAAAATATCTGCAAGTTTCTCTTCAGTGTGGATGAAGTGAACCTCAATATCACCTATCTTGATATGTTCACGAATGAAGTGATGGCGAATATCAATATGCTTGGTTTTTCTATGTTGCACTAGGTTGAGGGGAATCTTGATAGCACTTTGATTGTCACATAGAAGAGGCACTTTGTCACAAGTGACAGCGTAATCCTTTAAAGTTAGCCTCATCCATAGCAATTGTGCACAACAACTTGCAGCTGCCACATACTCAGCTTCGGTGGATGATAGAGAGACGCAATTCTGCTTCTTCGAAGACCAACTTACAAGTGAGCGATGAAGGAATTGGCATCCTCCAGAAGTTGAATTCCTCTCCACACAATATCCTGCCCAATCTGAGTCAGAATAGCCAACTAGATTGAAGTTTGCTCCTTTAGGATACCAAAGGCCAAAGTTTGGGGTATGAGACAAATATCGAAACATTCGCTTAACAGCCATATAATGACTTTCTTTTGGTGCGGATTGAAACCGTGCACATATCCCTACACTCAACATAATATCCGGTCTAGATGCACAAAGGTAAAGGAGGGATCCAATCATGGAGCGATATACCTTTTGATCCACTGCTTTACCATTGGGATCACTGTCAAGCTTGCATCTTGTTGGCATGGGGAACTTGACCGGTTTGACATCTTCAAGCTCGAACCGTTTGAGCATGTCTTGAGTGTACTTGGCTTGTTTGATGAAGGTCCCTTCTAGGCCTTGTTTAATCTCGAACCCGAGGAAGAACTTCAACTCTCCCACCATGGACATCTCAAATTTCTCAGTCATTAGTGCAGCAAATTCTTCATTGAAGGAAATGTTAGGAGAGCCAAAGATAATATCATCCACATATAGTTGGCATATGAACAAATCCCCTTTAACCCTCTTAGTAAAAAGAGTGGGATCTATCTTCCCAATTTCAAACCCACGATCTTGTAACAACTCAGTAAGATACTCATACCACACACGTGGGGCTTGTTTAAGGCCATAGAGTGCCTTATTAAGTTTGTACACATGATTGGGGAGCTTGGGATGTTCGAATCCCGGGGGTTGTTTGACATAGACCAACTCAATTAAAGGACCATTAAGAAAGGCACTTTTCACATCCATTTGTTGTAATTTGAAGTTATGATGAGAAGCAAATGCAAGCAACATGCGAATAGATTCTAGATGAGCAACAGGGGCAAAGGTTTCACCGTAGTCGATACCCTCGACTTGGGAGTAGCCTTGAGCCACCAATCTTGCCTTGTTTCGAATCACAATCCCATTGGCATCTTGCTTGTTCTTGAATATCCATTTGGTCCCGATGACATTATGTTCCTCCGTTGGCCTTGGAACTAAATCCCACACTTGGTTGCACTCGAAGTTGTTAAGTTCTTCATGCATGGCCATAAGCCAATCCTCATCATCGAGCGCTTCCTGTACTTGTTGAGGTTCACAATACGAAACAAACGCGTGATGCTCACAATAATTCCAAATCTGTTGACGGGTGGATACTCCCCTTTTTAAACTGCCAAGTACATTCTTCATAAGATGTGACTTGACTCTCAGCTTGTTCACAATCTTGGCTGCTCGATGCTCCAAGAGTTCTTCATTGGATAGCGGGGGAGCATCGACTTGTTTACTTTGCTTGCCCTTGCGTCTTGAGCCTCCCTTGGCACCAGCTGTTGGTGCTGTAGAAGGGAATTGTGAGACAGTATCCTGATCATCTTGACTTTCGACTTGAGCAGGTTCACTAGTTTGATCTTGTATTTGTGGTTGCTCTTGATCTTGATCTTGTGCTTCTACTTGGTATGGATCTCGTGGTTGCACTTGATCTTGATCATGAGCAGGTTCGGAGTCTTGGGTGAGTGCTTGAATATCATGAGACACATCATCATTGTTGGGCAATTTATCTTGACCTTGAGCTTGTTCATTTTGTTGAGAGTCTTCTCTTTGTTCATCGGAAGCGTGTGGGGCTTGTGGAGGTGATAGCTCCACTTGAGTAGAGGATTGTCATTCTCCTTCGGCCACAAGGGGTTCCTCAATGGGGAGTATTTGACCAATCCCCATTGTTCTTATGGCTTGGGGAGGAATTTCATGACCTACATCACAAAGACCACTTTCTCCACTTGGGAGCCATTATTTCCATCAAACTCCACGTTACATGTCTCCTCAATGAGTCCGGTGGACTTGTTGAGGACACGGTAACCATGAGAGTTTGTAGCATAACCAACAAAGATGCCCTCATGTGCTCTAGAATCAAATTTAGCTAAACGTGCACCTTTCTTGAGAATGAAACACTTACAACCGAATACCCGGAAGTACTTGAGATTGGGTTTGTTTCCAGTTAGAATCTCATACGGAGTCTTGTTCAAGCCTTTGCGGATATAGAGCCGATTGGACGCATGACATGCTGTGTTGATGGCCTCTGCCCAGAAGTTATATGGAGATTTGAATTCTGCCATCATTGTCCTTGCAGCGTCTATGAAGGTCCGGTTCTTCCTTTCTGCCACGCCGTTTTGTTGAGGGGTATATGGTGCTGAATATTGGTGTTTTATTCCCTCATCACCTAGAAACTCATCCCAGGTGTAGTTCTTGAACTCGGTGCCGTTGTCACTTCTAATCATCAAGATCTTTGCTTCATGTTGACGTTGAGCTTCATTAGCAAAGTTGATGACAGTTTGTTGAGTTTCACTCTTCGTTTTGAAGAAATATACCCAGGTGTATCTTGAGTAGTCGTGAACGATCACCAAGCAATACTTCCTGCCTCCAAGACTATCAAATGATGGAGGGCCAAACAGATCCATATGGAGAAGCTCCAATGGCCTCTTAGTGTAGATGAGAGTAGTTGGGCAATGAACAGTTTCATGAATCTTACCTTCAATGCAGGCACTGCAAACACGATCTTTAGCAAAACTCACATTTGTTAGTCCACGAATATGGTCCCCTGTCAGCAGACCTTGCAAAGATCTCATATTGACATGAGCTAAACGGTGATGCCAAAGCCAGCCCACATCAACTTTAGCCATTAAACACGTCACGGTCTTAGTGGGTCGCTTTGAGAAGTTCACCACATAAAGACCATTTTCGACATATCCAACATAGGCTACTTTAAGAGTCTTGATCCTCAGGAGGACCACAGTATCAAGATTAAAGAATGTGGAAAAACCCATAATTGCAAGTTGACGAACCGAAAGTAAATTGTAGGCAAGTGACTCAACAAGCATGACCTTCTCAATAGATAACTCTTGAGAGACGACCACCTTACCAAATCCCAATACCTTTGACGAGGATGCATCGGCGAATTGGACATGGGTGGGCATAGATGGAGAAGGATGCACATCCACCACTAAGTCCTTGCTTCCGGTCATATGATTTGTTGCTCCACTATGGAGCAACCATGACACCCCACCGGAAGCAAACTCCTGCAATAGATCAAGGCTTGTTTTTAGGTACCCATTTCTTAATGGGTCCTTTCATGTCAAAGACAAGGGTCTTACGAACCCAGATAGCCCATTCAATATACGCATCGTAGGAACCAACAAATCTGGCATAAACATGCCCATCACTAGCACGACATAAGACATAAGAAGAATTGAGTTTGTCGGCTGAGTTAGTAGGAATGGTTTTGCCCTTCTCGAGGTTTCCATAGTCCACCTTGTTCCTGTTCACCTTCTGAGTCCCCTCACCCTCTTTGACAAAGATGTCCATGAGGGTAGGAGATCGTTTGTTCTTGTTCCTCCTTTTACCTTTTGACTTGGAGGTAAGTCCAAGTCCCTCCTTTCCTACAACATCTTTTGTTGGAATTATGCCCTAGAGGCAATAATAAATATAGTTATTATTATAATTCCTGTATCAAGATAATCGTTTATTATCCATGCTATAATTGTATTGAATGAAGACTCATTTACATGTGTGGATACATAGACAAAACACCATCCCTAGCAAGCCTCTAGTTGGCTAGCCAGTTGATCAAAGATAGTCAGTGTCTTCTGATTATGAACAAGGTGTTGTTGCTTGATAACTGGATCACGTCATTAGGAGAATCACGTGATGGACTAGACCCAAACTAATAGACGTAGCATGTTGATCGTGTCATTTTGTTGCTACTGTTTTCTGCGTGTCAAGTATTTATTCCTATGACCATGAGATCATATAACTCACTGACACCGGAGGAATGCTTTGTGTGTATCAAACGTCGCAACGTAACTGGGTGACTATAAAGATGCTCTACAGGTATCTCCGAAGGTGTTAGTTGAGTTAGTATGGATCAAGACTGGG
This sequence comes from Hordeum vulgare subsp. vulgare, assembly GCF_904849725.1. Classification (NCBI taxonomy): domain Eukaryota; kingdom Viridiplantae; phylum Streptophyta; class Magnoliopsida; order Poales; family Poaceae; genus Hordeum; species Hordeum vulgare. The sequence goes on along the minus strand of NC_058522.1, from coordinate 326,033,108 downwards.
ATTTGTCACTCCGTGTAAACGGAGAGGTATCTCGGGGCCCACTCGGTAATACAACATCACACACAAGCCTTGCAAGCAATGTAACTTAGTGTAAGTTGCGGGATCTTGTATTACGGAACGAGTAAAGAGACTTGCCGGTAAACGAGATTGAAATAGGTATACGGATACTGACGATCGAATCTCGGGCAAGTAACATACCGAAGGACAAAGGGAATGACATACGGGATTATATGAATCCTTGGCACTGAGGTTCAAACGATAAGATCTTCGTAGAATATGTAGGATCCAATATGGGCATCCAGGTCCCGCTATTGGATATTGACCGAGGAGTCTCTCGGGTCATGTCTACATAGTTCTCGAACCCGCAGGGTCTGCACACTTAAGGTTCGACGTTGTTTTATGCGTATTTGAGTTATATGGTTGGTTACCGAATGTTGTTCGGAGTCCCGGATGAGATCACGGACGTCACGAGGGTTTCCGGAATGGTCCGGAAACGAAGATTGATATATAGGATGACCTCATTTGATTACCGGAAGGTTTTCGGAGTTACCGGGAATGTACCGGGAATGACGAATGGGTTCCAGGAGTTCACCGGGGGGGGGGGGCAACCCACCCCGGGGAAGCCCATAGGCCTTGAGGGTGGCACACCAGCCCTTAGTGGGCTGGTGGGACAGCCCAAAAGGGATCTATGTGCCAAGGAAAAGAAAATCAAGAGGAAAGAAAAAAAAAGGGAGGAGGTGGGAAGGAAGGGGGACTCCCTCCCACCAAACCAAGTCCAACTCGGTTTGGGTGGGGAGTCCTCTCCCCTTGGACTCGGCCGACCCCCTTGGGGCTCCTTGAGCCCCAAGTCAAGGTCCCCTCCCTCCCAGCTATATATACGGAGGTTTTAGGGCTGATTTGAGACGACTTTCCCACGGCAGCCCGACCACATACCTCCACGGTTTTTCCTCTAGATCGCGTTTCTGCGAAGCTCGGGCGGAGCCCTGCTGAGACAAGGTCATCACCAACCTCCGGAGAGCCGTCACGCTGCCGGAGAACTCTTCTACCTCTCCGTCTCTCTTGCTGGATCAAGAAGGCCGAGATCATCGTCGAGCTGTACGTGTGCTGAACGCGGAGGTGCCGTCCGTTCGGTACTAGATCGTGGGACTGATCGCGGGATTGTTCGCGGGGCGGATCGAGGGACGTGAGGACGTTCCACTACATCAACCACGTTCACTAATGCTTCTGCTGTGCGATCTACAAGGGTACGTAGATCACTCATCCCCTCTCGTAGATGGACATCACCATGATAGGTCTTCGTGCGCGTAGGAAAATTTTTGTTTCCCATGCGACGTTCCCAACAGTGGCATCATGAGCTAGGTTCATGCGTAGATGTCTTCTCGAGTAGAACACAAAAGTTTTTGTGGGCGGTGATGTGTGTTTTGCTGCCCTCCTTAGTCTTTTCTTGATTCCGCGGTATTGTTGGATTGAAGCGGCTTGGACCGACATTACTCGTACGCTTACGAGAGACTGGTTTCATACGAGTAACTCCATTGCTCAAAGATGACTGGCAAGTGTCGGTTTCTCCAACTTTAGTTGAATCGGATTTGACCGAGGAGGTCCTTGGATGAGGTTAAATAGCAACTCATATATCTCCGTTGTGGTGTTTGCGTAAGTAAGATGCGATCCTACTAGATACCCATGGTCACCACGTAAAACATGCAACAACAAAATTAGAGGACGTCTAACTTGTTTTTGCAGGGTATGCTTGTGATGTGATATGGCCAATGATGTGATGTGATATATTGGATGTATGAGATGATCATGTTGTAATAGAAATATCGACTTGCACGTCGATGGTACGGCAACTGGCAGGAGCCATAGGGTTGTCTTTATACTAACGTGTGTGCTTGCAGATGCGTTTACTATTTTGCTAGGATGTAGCTTTAGTAGTAATAGCATGAGTAGCACGACAACCCCGATGGCAACACGTTGATGGAGATCATGGTGTGGCGCCGGTGACAAGAAGATCGTGCCGGTGCTTTGGTGATGGAGATCAAGAAGCACGTGATGATGGCCATATCATGTCACTTATGAATTGCATGTGATGTTAATCCTTTTATGCACCTTATTTTGCTTAGAATGACGGTAGCATTATGAGGTGATCTCTCACTAAAATTTCAAGACGAAATTGTGTTCTCCCCGACTGTGCACCGTTGCTACAGTTCGTCGTTTCGAGACACCACGTGATAATCGGGTGTGATAGACTCAACGTTCACATACAACGGGTGCAAAACAGTTGCGCACGCGGAACACTCGGGTTAAGCTTGACGAGCCTAGCATGTGCAGACATGGCCTCGGAACACATGAGACCGAAAGGTCGATCATGAATCATATAGATGATATGATTAGCATAGGGATGCTTACCACTGAAACTATACTCGACTCACGTGATGATCGGACTTGAGCTAGTGTAAGTGGATCATGAACCACTCAAATGACTAGAGAGATGTACTTTTTGAGTGGCAGTTTAGCGAATAATTTGATTAAGTTAAACTCTAATTATCTTGAACATAGTCTAAGTCCTCTTTGAATATATTTGTGTTGTAGATCATGGCTCACGCGACAGTCATCCTGAATTTTAATACGTTCCTAGAGAAAGCTAAGTTGAAAGATGATGGAAGCAACTTTGTAGACTGGGCTCGTAATCTTAAGCTAATCTTACAAGCTGGGAAGAAGGATTATGTCCTTAATGCTGCGTTAGGAGATGAACCACCCGCTACGGCTGATCAAGATGTTAAGAACGCTTGGTTAGCACGTAAGGAGGACTACTCAATAGTTCAATGTGCAGTCTTGTATGGCTTAGAACCGGGACTTCAACGTCGCTTTGAGCGTCATGGAGCATTCGAGATGTTCTAGGAGTTGGAGTTTATCTTTCAGAAGAACGCCCGGATCGAGAGGTATGAGACCTCCGATAAATTCTATGCTTGCAAGATGGAGGAAAACTCATCTGTCAGTGAACATGTGCTCAAAATGTCTGGGTACTCAAACCGTCTAGCTGAGCTGGGGATTGAACTCCCGCAAGAAGTTATCACTGACAGAATCCTTCAATCACTGCCGCCAAGCTATAAAGGCTTTGTGTTGAACTACAACATGCAAGGGATGAACAAGTCTCCCGGCGAGTTGTTTGCGATGCTGAAAGTCGCAGAGTCTGAACTCCGTAAAGAGCATCAAGTGTTGATGGTGAATAAGACCACTAGTTTCAAGAGAAACGGCAAAGGCAAGAAGGGCAATTCAAAGAAGAGCGGCAAGCCTGTGGCCAATCCGACGAAGAAACCCAAAGCTGGACCTAAGCCGGAAACGGAGTGTTTCTATTGCAAGGGTATGGGTCATTGGAAGCGCAATTGCCCCAAGTATCCGGCAGATAAGAAGGCGGGCAAAGAAAAATCAGGTATATTTGATATACATGTTATTGATGTGTACTTAACCGGCTCTCGTAGTAGTGCCTGGGTATTCGATACCGGTTCTGTTGCTCATATTTGCAACTCGAAACAGGAACTGCGGAATAGGCGAAGTCTGGCGAAAGATGAAGTGACGATGCGCGTAGGAAATGGTTCCAAGGTTGATGCGATCGCCGTCGGCACAGTGTCACTTCAGTTACCGTCAGGATTAGTGATGAACTTAAATCATTGTTATTTAGTGCCTGCGTTGAGCATGAACATTATATCTCGATCTTTTTTATTGCGAGACGGTTACTCTTTTAAGTCAGAGAATAATGGTTGTTCTATTTATATGAGTAACATCTTTTATGGTCATGCACCGAATGTGAGAGGATTGTTCATATTGAATCTTGATAGCGATACACATATACATAACGTTGAGACCAAAAGAGTTAGAGTTAACAATGATAGCGCCATATTTTTGTGGCACTGCCGCTTAGGTCATATTGGTGTAAAGTGCATGAAGAAACTCCATGCTGATGGACTTTTGGAGTCACTTGACTTTGATTCACTTGACACGTGCGAACCATGCCTCATGGGCAAGATGACTAAGACTCCGTTCTCCGGAACAATGGAGCGTGCAAGTGACTTGTTGGAAATCATACATACCGATGTGTGTGGTCCGATGAGCGTGGAGGCACGCGGCGGATATCGTTATTTTCTCACCTTCACTGACGATTTGAGTAGATATGGTTATGTCTACATGATGAAGCACAAGTCTGAAACATTTGAAAAGTTCAAGCAATTTCAGAATGAAGTGGAAAATCATCGTAACAAGAAGATCAAGTTCCTACGGTCTGATCGTGGGGGTGAATATCTGAGTTTCGAGTTTGGTGCTCACTTAAGACAATGTGGAATTGTTTCACAGTTAACACCGCCTGGAACACCACAGCGTAATGGTGTGTCCGAACGTCGTAATCGTACTCTATTAGAGATGGTGCGGTCTATGATGTCTCTTACTGATTTGCCGTTATCATTTTGGGGCTATGCATTAGAAACAGCCGCATTCACTTTAAATAGGGCACCATCAAAATCCGTTGAGACGACACCATACAAACTGTGGTATGGCAAGAGGCCAAAGTTGTCGTTTCTTAAAGTTTGGGGATGTGATGCTTATGTCAAAAAGCTTCAGCCTGAAAAGCTGGAACCCAAAGCGGAAAAGTGCATCTTCATAGGTTACCCAAAAGAGACAATTGGGTACACCTTCTATCTCAAATCCGAGGGCAAAGTGTTTGTTGCTAAAAACAGAGCTTTTCTAGAGAAGGAGTTTCTCTCGAGAGAATTGAGTGGGAGGAAGATAGAGCTTGACGAGGTTGTCGAACCTCTCATCCCTCTGGATGGTGGCGCACGGCAAGGGGAAACCTCTGTCATTGCGACGCCGGTTGAGGAGGAAGTTAATGATGATGATCATGAAACTCCAGTTCAAGTTTCTGTTGAACCACGCAGGTCGACGAGATCACGTGCTGCTCCAGAGTGGTACGGTAATCCCGTCTTGTCAATCATGTTGTTAGACAACAATGAACCTGCAAATTATGAAGAAGCAATGGTGGGCCCGGATTCCAACAAATGGCTAGAAGCCATGAAGTCCGAGATAGGATCCATGTATGAGAACAAAGTGTGGACTTTGGAGGTACTACCTGAGGGCCGCAAGGCTATTCAGAACAAATGGATCTTTAAGAGGAAGACGGACGCTGACGGCAATGTGACCGTTTATAAAGCTCGACTTGTGGCGAAGGGTTTTTCACAAGTTCAAGGAGTTGACTACGATGAGACATTCTCACCCGTAGCGATGCTTAAGTCCGTCAGAATCATGTTAGCAATAGCTGCATTTTTCGATTATGAAATCTGGCACATGGATGTCAAAACGGCGTTCCTTAATGGTTTCCTTAAGGAAGAGTTGTATATGATACAACCCGAAGGTTTTGTCGATCCTAAGAATGCTAACAAGGTGTGCAAGCTCCAGCAATCCATTTATGGACTGGTGCAAGCATCTCGGAGTTGGAACAAACGCTTTGATGAAGTGATCAAAGCATTTGGGTTTATACAAGTGGTTGGAGAATCTTGTATTTACAAGAAAGTGAGTGGGAGCTCTGTGGCGTTTCTAATATTATATGTGGATGACATATGGAAACAACGTAGAGTTTTTGGAGAGCATAAAAGGTTACTTGAATAAAAGTTTCTCTATGAAGGACCTAGGAGAAGCTCCTTACATTCTAGGCATTAAGATCTATAGGGATAGATCAAAACGCCTGATAGGACTTTCACAAAGCACATACCTTGATAAAGTTTTGAAGAGGTTCAAAATGGAACAGTCCAATAAAGGGTTCTTGCCAGTTTTACAAGGTACGAGATTGAGTAAGACTCAGTGCCCAGCAACTGATGAAGATAGAGAGCATATGCGCTCCGTCCCCTATGCTTCAGCCATAGGTTCTATCATGTATGCGATGCTGTGCACTAGACCGGATGTTAGCCTGGCCATAAGTATGGCAGGTAGGTTCCAGAGTAATCCAGGAGTGGATCACTGGACAGCGGTCAAGAATATCCTGAAGTACCTGAAAAGGACTAAGGAGATGTTTCTCGTGTATGGAGGTGACGAAGAGCTCGCCGTAAAAGGTTACGTCGATGCAAACTTTGACACAGATCCGGACGACTCTAAGTCACAAACCGGATACGTATTTATTCTTAATGGGGGTGCAGTAAGCTGGTGCAGTTCCAAGCAAAGCGTCGTAGCAGATTCTACATGTGAAGCGGAGTACATGGCTGCCTCGGAGGCAGCTAAGGAGGGTGTCTGGATGAAGCAGTTCATGACGGATCTTGGAGTGGTGCCAAGCGCACTGAATCCAATAACCTTGTTCTGTGACAACACTGGTGCCGTTGCCTTAGCAAAGGAACCACGGTTTCACAAGAAGACCAGACACATCAAACGACGCTTCAACCTCATCCGCGACTACGTCGAGGGAGAGGACGTAAATATATGCAAAGTGCACACGGATCTGAATGTAGCAGACCCGCTGACTAAACCTCTTCCACGGCCAAAGCATGATCAACACCAGAACTGTATGGGTGTTAGATTTATTACAATGTAATTCACATGGTGATGTGAGGGCTAGATTATTGACTCTAGTGCAAGTGGGAGACTGTTGGAATTATGCCCTAGAGGCAATAATAAATATAGTTATTATTATAATTCCTGTATCAAGATAATCGTTTATTATCCATGCTATAATTGTATTGAATGAAGACTCATTTACATGTGTGGATACATAGACAAAACACCATCCCTAGCAAGCCTCTAGTTGGCTAGCCAGTTGATCAAAGATAGTCAGTGTCTTCTGATTATGAACAAGGTGTTGTTGCTTGATAACTGGATCGCGTCATTAGGAGAATCACGTGATGGACTAGACCCAAACTAATAGACGTAGCATGTTGATCGTGTCATTTTGTTGCTACTGTTTTCTGCGTGTCAAGTATTTATTCCTATGACCATGAGATCATATAACTCACTGACACCGGAGGAATGCTTTGTGTGTATCAAACGTCGCAACGTAACTGGGTGACTATAAAGATGCTCTACAGGTATCTCCGAAGGTGTTAGTTGAGTTAGTATGGATCAAGACTGGGATTTGTCACTCCGTGTAAACAAAGAGGTATCTCGGGGCCCACTCGGTAATACAACATCACACACAAGCCTTGCAAGCAATGTAACTTAGTGTAAGTTGCGGGATCTTGTATTACGGAACGAGTAAAGAGACTTGCCGGTAAACGAGATTGAAATAGGTATACAGATACTGACGATCGAATCTCGGGCAAGTAACATACCGAAGGACAAAGGGAATGACATACGGGATTATATGAATCCTTGGCACTGAGGTTCAAACGATAAGATCTTCGTAGAATATGTAGGATCCAATATGGGCATCCAGGTCCCGCTATTGGATATTGACCGAGGAGTCTCCCGGGTCATGTCTACATAGTTCTCGAACCCGCAGGGTCTGCACACTTAAGGTTCGACGTTGTTTTATGCGTATTTGAGTTATATGGTTGGTTACCGAATGTTGTTCGGAGTCCCGGATGAGATCACGGACGTCACGAGGGTTTCCGGAATGGTCCGGAAACAAAGATTGATATATAGGATGACCTCATTTGATTACCGGAAGGTTTTCGGAGTTACCGGGAATGTACCGGGAATGACGAATGGGTTCCGGGAGTTTACCGGGGGGGGGGGGGGGGGCAACCCACCCCGGGGAAGCCCATAGGCCTTGAGGGTGGCACACCAGCCTTTAGTGGGCTGGTGCGACAGCCCAAAAGGGCTCTATGCGCCAAGGAAAAGAAAATCAAGAGGAAAGAAAAAAAGGGAGGAGGTGGGAAGGAAGGGGGACTCCCTCCCACCAAACCAAGTCCAACTCGGTTTGGGGGGGGGGGGGAGTCCTCCCCCTTTGGACTCGGTCGACCCCCTTGGGGCTCCTTGAGCCCCAAGGCAAGGTCCCCTCCCTCCCACCTATATATACGGAGGTTTTAGGGCTGATTTGAGACGACTTTCCCACGGCAGCCCGACCACATACCTCCACGGTTTTTCCCTATAGATCGCGTTTCTGCGAAGCTCGGGCAGAGCCCTGCTGAGACAAGGTCATCACCAACCTCCGGAGCGCCGTCACGCTGCCGGAGAACTCTTCTACCTCTCCGTCTCTCTTGCTGGATCAAGAAGGCCGAGATCATCGTCGAGCTGTACGTGTGCTGAACGCGGAGGTGCCGTCCGTTCGGTACTAGATCGTGGGACTGATCGCGGGATTGTTCGCGGGGCGGATCGAGGGACGTGAGGACGTTCCACTACATCAACCGCGTTCACTAACGCTTCTGCTGTACGATCTACAAGGGTATGTAGATCACTCATCCCCTCTCGTAGATGGACATCACCATGATAGGTCTTCGTGCGCGTAGGAAAATTTTTGTTTCCCATGCGACGTTCCCCAACACCTTTTTGAGTGCTCAAGAGGTCGTTCAGGCTCTTCTCACCTTGTATGCATGCCACAAGGCCCTTCTCAAGTTTCTCCTTTAACTTGGCATTTTCCTCCACAAGATGTACATGCTCACAACAGGGATTAGTTGCACAAGCATTATCAATTAACACAAAGGGAGGACAAGTAGAGATCTCCTTGGTAAGCTTTGCTTGGAGTTGATCATGAGACTCTTTCAGAGAGAAATTAGCACCTTTCAAGACCTTGTGGGCCTTGTCAAGTGTGTCAAACTCCTCTTTGAGTCTGTCATGGCCAACCCCAAGAGCATACTTTTCAGACTTAAGCATACGAGTAAGAACAACATCATGATCTAGTTTCTTTTGCATTTTAGCGCAGTCATCGTTATATGACTCCTCAAGAGCCAAACGAAGAGTGCGCTCCTTTTCTAGAGCAATAGATAATTCAGCAATTTCATCGGCATAGTCACGACTGTGTCCCTGAAGCTCGGAGATGGTCTCCTCATGAGACTCAATGAGGTCAGTGGCCTCACCCAGTTGTTCCAAGAGAGCAACAAAGTGCTTCTTGGATTCTCCCTTAATAATGCACAGAAACTTGTCAAGATCCTGCTCATTAAGTTCCCCAACATCACTATCATCAACACAATTTAACAATGAACGAGCAGTAGTGATGTTGGTCTTAATGATGGGGGTTACCTGATTGATACCTTTTGCCATGAGGCACTTGGTGATGTGGTTCTCGTTGGGGGCGTTGAAGAGGGACACCTTCTGGGGAGAGGTAGTGGCAATAGCAACAGTTGTCGTTGCCACTGTATCATCATCATCATCATCATCGGAAGGGTACTCTTCAAGGGCCACCATCCCTTTTGGGTGGGGTTTCTTCACAAAGTTGTTCTTGATTGGAAATGATTTGGTTTTGTCTTTGCGAATGAGCTTGCCCCCGTTGTCTTCCCTTTTCTCATAGGGACATTTGGCCATGAAGTGGCTCACGTTACCACAGTTATAACATGGCCTCACTCGTTGTTTGGGTTTGAATCCACTCGAGTTGTTCTTGGTGAAGGTGGATCTTGAGTTCCTCTTGTTGCCCCAGAATTGCCTTGATGCAAGAGCCATGTGCTCATGATAGGCATACTTTGTGTCTTCAGGACAACTCTCCTCTTCCTCATCCTCTTCTTCTTCTTCAAACATTGCTTTTGCTTTTAACGCAAGGTTGGGTGAAATTGTCTTTGAGCGAACACGAGAAAGTGCATTGTCGGCTGTTTCGTTCATGATTGACATTGCAATGAATTCATCCAACACCTCACTGGAAGACAAGGAGTGGAAGTCTGGCCGCTGACGAATGACAAATGACATGGCTTTGTTGAAAGGCATGATGGCTTTGAGAAACTTGCGCTTGACCCATGTATCATCCACATCCTTGCTCCCATGATCCTTGAGTGCCACAACAATAGCAGTTACCCTCCGATAGAGATCACGAGGGTCCTCGTCTTCCTTCATCACAAACTCATCGGCCTTATCAAGTATCACTTCATAGTTGGATCGTTGAATGCTTGAGCTTCCCTTGTACAACACCATAATATGCTCCCAACAACCCTTGGCCAAAGTGAAGGGACGCAAGTGAGGAAGATCTTCAGGTGGCACTGCGGACTGGAGAATAAACAAGGTGGAGTGATTGTATTGATTGTCTGCATCTTCTCTTGGAGTGAGGTTGCTTGGATCATGGGGATAATATCCTTGCTCGATGATTCTACACAAGTTTGTTGAGCTGTGATTCAAATGAGACTTAATAGAAAATACTGAGTTAGCAAAGTCACCTTTCACAAGCTTAGGAGGAGGACCAACAGGATTAAGACACGGTGCGGGAACGGATCCTCCATAGACCATGGGGGGTGGAACTGAGGCATATGTTCCAGTCCCATCCTTTTCGTGAGATGAGGAAGGTCGCATACCTTTAGCCGCTTCCTTAGAGGAATTGGCCTCCGAATCAGTGATGGTGGGTTTAACCACTAACCCTTTACAAACGAGGTTGGGGCAAACTCCACAAAAAGCTTGGAGGCTCCCAACAAGACCACGAAGCTTCACCACAATGGAATGTGGCTTCGGGGTGAGCTCAACCGTCTAGGATGCTCAAACACCCAAGAGTAACAAGATCCGCAAGGGATTGGTGGGGGAATCAACTTTTCTCTTGGTGGAAGTGTCGATCTAGGCCTTCTCAACCAATCCCTAAAGAATCAACAAGTTTGATTGGCTAGGGAGAGAGATCGGGCACTTTTGAGCTTAGGGAGCAACAATGGAGCTTGGGAGGCTAAGGGATATGGTTCCACAGCTAGAAGAACCCTTTATATAGTGGGGGGGGGGCGGAATCCAACCGTTTTCCCACTCACAGCCCGTGCCTAGCGGTACTAGCGCTGGATGCAGCGGTACTACCGCTGGCACTCCAGCGGTACTACCGCTGGCTACAGCGGTACTACCGGTGGGCCCGTGGTAGTGCATAAGCACTACCACCGCCAAGAAAGTCTTCGCAAAAAGGTCCGTCCACGTACAACTGCTAGGCAGGCGGTACTAAGCTCCTGGAGCGGTACTACCGCTGACCAGGGGCGGTATTACCGCCAGCTAGCGTTACTACCGCTGGCTGCAGCGGTACTACCACGGCGGGAGCCACTCCAACGTTGCCGGCAAGGGGGAAAATAGGTGAAGTGTGCGCGTGCAAGATTGATTCCACCCAAACCTTTCCACTACGGTTCCCCTCTTAATAGTACGGCTTTCCTATGACTCAAATAAAGTGAATCGTAGAGAGCACCGTGCTTCTGTTCCACGAAAGAGGGGGGGGGGGCGAGTCATCTTGTGCCGTTGACTTGTGTTATCTGAAATCTTAACACACATGGTTAGTCCTTTGCGGTACTGTCATCAATCACCAAAATTACTTAGGCATAAACTATGCTCCAACATCTAATCATATAAAATTGTTTGGAACTAAGCAAACACAATTCATTATGTTGTCTTCCTTGTCCAACATCTACTTCTAAGCATGTAATAGTTTGGTGAGTGCTCACAATTATAGAAAGTGTCTAAGATGATATATTTATATGTGAACCTCTCTTTCCTTATTACTTCTTATTAATTGCAACAATGACTGAGATCTATGTTCGTCTATTCTCAACAAGTTTCAATCATCATACTTGTTATATGTGAAGCTATCACTTTCCATAAGATCATCTCATGATCTTTCATTCTATCATTCTTTTCATACTTTTGATCACAGCACAAAACAAAGCCGTTGCCTAAGATACTCTTTATTATATAGCTCGCGAGATCAAATACATCAGGGGAGACACAAGGCAAAAGACTCAAACTAAACACTAAAGACTTATTCCACTAAGAGAAGAAATAAAAACTGAAAAGGAAAGAACTAAAACAAAGGTAAAAGCAAAAGATATAAAGGTGATACGATACCAGGGTAACTCCCCCAAGCTTGGCTAAGCCAAGGGAGTTGCCCATACCAATGCTTAGTTGTCTTCTTTTGGTGGTGATGGTGGTGAAGTTGCAACATGAGTTTGATCCTCCGTCTTCCAAGGCATAGGTGCTCCATCATGGCAGGATGAACGAGTCGCCGGAATCCTAAAATCTGCAGCCAACCGCATTGATTTAAATCTATACTCATACTCACAGTTTTGGTTCTGCAGGTCATAGATCTGGCCCTGGAGTTGATCAACCATGTCATAGAGCCTGGAGAGGTGCTTCCCAATGTCAATGGCATCCATCTTGTGATTGTTGGTGAACTCCGTGATCATCATGTGGTTGGCGTTGAGTCCACACTCCACTATCCCTTGGCACTTGAAGACTTGTTGCTCCATTCTTCGAGCCTCGTCTCCATGCTTTTGGTCTTCTTAGGCCCCTCAACATCACGGATGTGCAACATCCCCTCGCTCATCTTGATAGATTGGGGGTGCTGCAATACTTCCGTGAGGTAGGGATTTATGACCTTCTCTAAGATCTTGTCCTTAGGAACTTTTGGGGAAGTCATGACGATCTAGATCTGCAACAAAAACAGGCTCGAAACGAAAACTGAGGAAAACTGCGCGATACGGAGATCAAAACCCTCGGGCGTATATATAATGATTTTTTCTGGACCAGAAGGAGTGCTCCACAAGAAAACGGAGACTGGGAGGCACACGAGGTGCCCACAAGCCTTGTTGCCGCGACCAGGGGGGAGGCCGCGGCAACCAAGCTTGTGGCCGCCTCGTGCGATCTCCGGACTGCTTTTCATTTTTCTAATTTTCCATAAATTATGAAACGTAGAAAATTTCCTATTGGAAAAGTTTCGGAGTCCAATTACTTACCGAAACACATACCTCTTCGTTTTCAGGGTCTGAAACAGGCTGATAAACATCCCTTATGTACTCCTCTGGAGTTATGATATTGATGATATTGGTCTCAACATTTATGGGAGTACCAGAGATATAATGCTTGATTCTTTGCCCATTTACCACTCTAGGAAAATTACCTTCCGTGTTATTGATTTTGATGGCACCAGAATGATATACTTCCTCGACGACGTAGGGACCTTCCCATTTAGAGAGAAGCTTGCCTGCGAAGAATCTTAAGCGGGAATTGTATAGGAGGACATAATCACCTATATTGAACTCTCTTTTTTGTATTCTTTTATCGTGCCATCTCTTAACCTTTTCCTTGAACAACTTGGCATTCTCATATGCCTGGGCCCTCCATTCATCTAATGAGCTGATATCAAACAACTGCTTCTCACCGGCAAGTTTGAAATCGAAGTTGAGCTCTTTGATTGCCGAAAAAGCTTTGTGTTCCATCTCAAGAGGTAAATGACAGTCCTTACCGTAAACCATTTTATACGGCGACATGCCCATGGGATTCTTATAAGCAGTCCTATAAGCCCATAGTGCATTGTTAAGTTTACTAGACCAATTCTTTCGAGATCTATTGACGGTATTTTGTAAGATCAATTTGATCTCCCTATTACTCAACTCCACTTGACCACTAGACTGAGGATGATAAGGAGATGCAACTCTATGGTTGACATCATACTTAGCGAGCATCTTGCGGAAAACACCATGAATGAAGTGTGAACCGCCATCAGACATCAGATATCTTGGGACTCCAAATCTTCGGAAAATGACTTCTTTAAGCATCTTAATAGAGGTGTGGTGATCAGCATTTCTAGTGGGGATAGCTTCTACCCACTTAGTGATGTAATCCACAGCAACTAAGATGTGAGTATACCCATTGGAACTCGGGAAAGGTCCCATATAATCAAAGCCCCAGACATCAAATGGTTCAATGACAAGTGAATAGTTCATAGGCATTTCCTCACGCTTACTGATGTTCCCTATTCTTTGGCATTCGTCACAAGACAAGACAAACTTACATGCATCCTTGAAGAGAGTGGGCCAATAGAAACCTGACTGCAATACCTTATGAGCAGTTCTGTCTCCAGCATGGTGTCCTCCGTAGGATTCGGAATGACACTTCTGCAGGATCTATCCCTGTTCATGTCCAGGCACACAACGTCTAATAACACCATCTACTCCTTCCTTATAAAGGTGAGGATCATCCCAAAAGTAGTGTCTCAAATCAAAGAAGAATTTCTTCTTTTGCTGGTAGGTGAAACTGGGTGGTATGTATTTGGCTACGATATAGTTTGCGTAATCAGCATACCACGGTGCACTATGTGAAGTGCGGATGACATTCAATTGCTCATCAGCAAAGCTGTCATCAATAGGTCGTGGGTCATCAAGGACATTCTCTAGCCTAGACAAGTTATCTGCTACAGGGTTATCAGCACCCTTTCGGTCAACAACGTGCAAATCAAATTCCTGTAGCAGGAGAACCCATCTGATTAGCCTAGGCTTAGCTTCCTTCTTCTCCATAAGGTACTTAATAGCAGCATGATCAGAGTGAATAGTGACTTTGGAGTCAACTATATAAGATCTGAACTTTTCACATGCAAACACGACTGCTAAAAACTCCTTCTCCGTAGTGGCATAGTTTCTTTGGGCACTGTCTAGAGTTTTACTAGCGTAGTTAATGACATTCAACTTCTTGTCAACTCATTGTTCTAGAAAAGCACCAACAACATAATCACTAGTATCGCACATGATTTCAAAGGGCAAGTTCCAATCGGGTGGTTGAACAATAGGTGCGGTTATCAAGGCCTTCTTAAGTATTTCGAAAGCTTCCTCACAATCCTCATCAAAAACGAAAGGAACATCCTTCTGCAAGAGGTTGGTAAGAGGCCTAGAAATCTTAGACCAGTCTTTAATGAACCTTCTATAGAAACCAGCATGACCTAGGAAACATTGTATACCTCTGATATCTGTGGGGCAAGGCATTTTCTCAATTGCATCAACCTTAGCCTTATCAACTTCAATGCCTTTCTCACAGATTTTGTGTCCTAAGACGATGCCTTCATTAACCAAGAAGTGGCACTTCTCCCAGTTGAAGACGAGGTTGGTATCTTTGCATCTTTGTAAGACTCGATCATGATTGCTGAGGCAATATTCAAAGGAAGAACTGTAAACGGAGAAATCATCCATGAAAACCTCAACAATCTTTTCACAAAAGTCAGAGAATATTGCCATCATACATCTTTCAAAGGTGGCAGGTGCATTGCATAAGCCAAAAGGCATACGTCTATAAGCAAATGTACCTAAGGGGCAGGTGAAAGTGGTTTTCTCCTCATCAGATTGTGCAACAGGTATTTGCGAGAAACCTGAATAACTGTTTTGAAAGCAGAAGTGTGTGTGTTTAGATAACCTTTCTAGCATTTGGTCGATAAACAGCAAATGATAATGGTCTTTCCTGGTTGCCTTATTCTGTTTCCGGAAGTCTGTCACCATCCTATAGCCAGTAATAATCCTCTGTGGGATTAGTTCATTCTTATCATTAGGAACGACGGTGATACCTCCCTTCTTAGGTACGCAATGTACTGGACTTACCTAATCACTATGAGCAACAGGATAAATGATTCCTGCTTCCAGAAGCTTTAATATTTCTTTTCTCATGACCACTTTCATCCTCGGATTTAATCTCCGTTGATGATCAGCAACTGGCTTAGAATCAGGATCGGTTTTAATATTGTGCTGACATAGAGTGGGACTAATACCCTTAAGATCATCAAGAGTATATCCAATAGCAGGACGGTGCTTCCTCACAGTTTTTAATAACTTCTTCTCTTCGTGATTCAAGAGGTGAGCACTAATAATAACAGGATATATCTCCTTCTCATCAAGATAGGCATACTTAAGAGTATCTGGTAACTGTTTTAGCTCGAACACAGGATCACCCTTTGGTGGGGGAGGATCCCCAAGGAGTTCAACAGGCAGATTATTCTTGAGAATAGGATATTGTTCTAAAACAATTTTATCTATATCATCTCTTTCATCCATATGCATATCATTTTCATGCTCAAGCAGATATTGCTCTAAAGGATCCGTAGCAGGTACGACAATAGAGGCAAGAGCAATGATTTCATCCGTACCAGACGACTCTTTTTCATGTGGTTGTCTTCCAAACTAGGAGAAGTTAAATTCATGAGACACACCCTCGAAACCAACAGTGATAGTCTGTTTCACACAATCAATATGAGCATTGACAGTGTTGAGAAAGAGTCTACCAAATATGATGGGACAAAAGCTATCTTGTGCAGTAGCAAGGACGAGGAAATCAGTAGGATACTTCGTCTTACCACACAGGACTTCTACGTCTCTCACAATTCCCACAGGGCAGATAGTGTCTCTATTAGCTAGCGTAATAGTGACATCAATGGGTTCTAACTCAGTAGGTGCAATCTCATCTTTGATTTCATCATATAGGGACCGGGGTATTGCACTAACACTAGCACCCATATCACATAAACCATGATAACAGTGATCTCCTATATTGACAGAAACAACGGGCAGGCCAACTACAGGTCCGTATTTGTCTTTCGCGTGAGGTTTAGCAATTCTAGCACAGTCCTCACAGAATTTGATAACATGCCCGTCTATGTCTTCGGCTAAGAGATCTTTGATAATAGGAACACTAGGTTCAACTATAATTTCCTCAGGGGGTGCAAGTGGTCTAATGTAACCCCTACGTATCATAGTTGGAGCTTTAGAATAATCCTTTTTCCTAGCAGGGTAAGGAGGTTTCTCAGCGTAGGCACAAAGAACAATAGGATCACTAAAGGCAATGACTTTCTCTTCAACTAGATTGGGTTTAACTATGTTGACTTCTACAGGCGGATGATACTTAAACCACTTCTCTTTGGGAAGATCAACATGAGCAGCAAAATATTCACGTAGAGAAGCTACTATCTCAGAGTCAAGTCCATACTTAGCGCTAAAATCTCTAGAAGTGTTTGTTTTAACAAAAGATTTAACGCAATCGAACTGGAAATTCATACCTGAATCCTTACCTTCTTCAAGCTCCCAATCTTCAGAGTTACGTTTGATTCTTTCCAATAAATTCCACTTGTGGTCAATATCCTTCTTCATAAAAGAACCGGTACAAGAAGTGTCAAGCATGGTACGATCTTCATGAGAAAGCCGAGCATAAAAGTTTTGAGTGATAATTTCTCTCGAGAGCTCATGATTGGGGCATGAATATAGCATTGATTTAAGCCTACCCCAAGCTTGAGCTATGTTTTCCCTGTCACGAGGCCAAAAGTTATAAATATAATTCCGATCACGATGTACTAAATGCATAGGATAAAACTTTTGATGAAATTCCAATTTCAACCGATTGTAGTCCCATGACCCAGTATCATCACATAGCCTATACCATGTCAACGCCTTATCCTTAAAAGATAAAGGAAAGACTTTCTTATTTACCTCATCCTTGGGCAAACCTGCAAGCTTAAATAAACCACAAACTTCATCTACATAGTTCAGATGCAAGTCTGGATGTGATGATCCATCTCCTGTAAAAGGATTAGCCAGCAGTTTCTCAAGCATACCCGAATGAATTTCATAAAAGATATTTTCAGTAGGTACTTCAGGTTGAGGAGCAACCCCTCGTGCTTCTGTTCGTGGTGAAGATACCCCGAACAAATTCCTCAAAGGAACAGTCTCCATAGTGACAAGTGACAATAAATTTCAGCACAGTATATAAATGTTTCCTTACCAAATTCCACTTACCAAAGGCGCTTCACTCCCCGGCAACGGCGCCAGAAAAGAGTCTTGATGACCCAAAAGTATAGGGGATCAATCGTAGTCCTTTCGATAAGTAAGTGTGTCGAACCCAACGAGGAGAAGAAGGCTCTGATAAACGGTTTTCAGCAAGGTAATAACTGCAAGCACTGAAAGTAGCGGTAACAAGTGATGGTGTAGTGAGGTGAAATGTAGCAAGCGAAAAGTAACAAGTAAAAAGTAGTAGCAACGGTGCAGCAAAGTGGCCCAATCCCTTTTGTAGCAAGGTACAAGCCTGAACAAAGTCTTATAAGAGGAAAAACGCTCCCGAGGACACACGAGAATTTCTGTCATGCTAGTTTCATCATGTTCATATGATTCGTGTTCATTACTTTGATAGTTTGATATGTGGGTGGACCGGCGCTTGGGTACTGCCCTTACTTGGACAAGCATCCCACTTATGATTAACCCATCTCGCAAGCATCCGCAACTACGAAAGAAGAATTAAGACAACGTCTAACCATAGCATTAAACTAGTGGATCCAAATCAGTCCCTTACGAAGCAACGCATAGACTGGGGTTTAAGCTTCTGTCATTCTAGCAACTTGTAACATCCCAAATTTTGGAATGTTAAAATAGTTATTAGTTGTTTGTTTGTTTGCTTGTGTGATTGAAACTTGAGTGGAAATTTGAAACTTTTCAAAACTTTTGAATGAGAGGGAATAAAATGACTTTCCCCTTCTCCGGTGAATTCAAATTCAATCTTTTAAAAGTAAAGAGAGAAGAAGACATGACTTCTTCAACTATAAAGAATTTGAACGGAGATATTTGCATTTGAATTCTTTTGCATTTCTATTTGTTTTCTTCGTGCAAGAAATGCCGGGAAATACATTTTGTCAAACATAAAAGAGAGGAGGAACATGACCCTGAAACACACGGGCATTTTGAAAGTTATTTGAACCCTAAAACTTAGAGGGTCATTTGAAAATTATTTGCAAAAGAAAATAAATCTTTTAGGCAATTTTGTGAAAATAATTTTTTCTAAAGTTTTTATTTTTGCCGTGGAAAAATGCCCATCATTTATATTTTATTTTTCTGATAATTTTAGTATATAGAAACTCTTTATTCTGAGTTGATTTGAATTCCTTTTTATCGTTTTAGTTTCCTAGTTTTAAAAATAGGAAAGGAATCACTTTTATTAGGAAACTCCAGCTGGCCCATTAAGAGCTTTCCTATTTTGGCCCAACACGAGATCTTCTTCCTCCTCTGCCTCTCCCTCACGTCACAAGAGCTTTCCTTCGATGGACAGAGGAATCCCCACCTCCGGGATTCGCGAAGCTCTTTCCCTCCCAGCACCTCCTGTCGCCTCTATAAGAACCCCCATTGCCTCCTCGTTCCATTCCCGTTGAAACCGCCGCCTCTCCCCACCTCCTCCTCCCCTGCACCATCGCCGGAGTCGGTCACCAGAGAACTCGCCGGACTCCCTGCCTCGCCCCAGCTCCACCCCGTCGCCCCCCTGGCACCCCTGCCGCGCCTCCCACCACTTCGGCCTCCCCTCCATCGCCCCACCCCACCCCGTCGGCCCCCCTGCTGCTCCTCCCCATCCCCATCGCCACGACCAGGGAGCCAGAACTCCTCCCGTCGCCCCCCCCCTGCACCCTCTCCACCTGCACCTCGCCCCCCAGGAGCCCCACCCCACCCCTCCTCCGCCGGTTCCACCTCTCCCCGCCGGTTCTCCCTCGCCGGAGTGCCCTCTTCCCCGCCGGCGCAGCTCCCAATCGCCGGAGCAGCCACTGCTGCATTCACCCACGGGAGGTAACCCCTCTTTCTTTTTTTTCTTTTTTTCTTTTAACTTGTTCTGTTTTTTTTTGTATTACCCTTAGATCTATTTTCAACGGTGTAGATTAGAGTAACTTACCCTTTCGGTTTTTAAACAAAAACCGCGCTGATTTTTATTTACTTAACTTTTAGCCGGAACTTTTAGTTAGATTTCGGCCGTTTGTTAGAATGTCTCGCAGCAAACAACTCCTTAGCCAATCAGAAGATGCCACGTGAACCCACTGTCCACAAATCAGTTTTTCCTTTTTCTGTTTTAATTCCAAAACAGAGAGAGTTTCAATTTTCTTTTGATCATAACTTTTGATCCACAACTCCAATGGAGTTTATTCTTTTTCCAGTAGCTCACAAATTGCCTGTAGTTTTTAAAAACATATAATTTGTCTATGTTTGAAAGTTTCAAATTTGAATTAGATCAGATTTAGTTTAAACCTTGTTTTGCCTATTCCAGGAGTTTAAAAATAGCTTTTAATTTGATTCCTTTTGCTACTGATTACTAGTGATCTTAGTTATGATTGGTAAAAAGTTCAGATTTATTTGAGTATTTTAGCTCATGGTTTATTTTGAAACAATTTCTGGTTCACCTCTTTTAGGATTGTGGCTAATTTACTTTCTTTAGTTGTTTTAAATTATTTTCTTTTATATTTCAGAAATTTTATGTTTTGTTTCTGTTAGTTAACAGTAGTTTTGTAACAAGTCTTGATTTTTATTTTTATTTGTTATCATGAAATCAATTCTAGTTCCTTAGTAACTTGCAATTGGTTTCTCCACTGTTTTCAAATCCCGTTTGGAAATACTTTGAAAAAGTTTTGTGAAAAATACTCTATTTTATCTTAGTTAAATTTATATCTTAGTTCCCTGTTATTATTTTCCGTTGGACAAAAACTATTTAGTGTTTGATGTAGTAGAAGACTCCCTAGTCTTATTTGAAGTTTCTTTCGGATTCCTATTCGCTCTCTCTCTTGTTTTGATTGCTAGAATGATTGCTAGTATGAGTGCTTATGTGAATGATATGTTTGCTATATAGATTTCATCGGAGAGTGACGAGTAGTCTATCAAGTTATTTTTCTCGAGAAATTCTTCTTCGTCAACATCACCAGGCAAGTCACTTTGATCATACTATCACCTATGTTTTATGCATCGTAGTTCTACCATCCTATGCCCAATTGCATGCTGCTTAGGTACTTGGAAATTTTAGTATAGATTGTAGTATCATGTGGTAGGCACACAACAACCCCGATACTTGGCCCCGGGACGACAACTTTCATATTGCTATTCTTGAGTAGACAGGATTTCGGTTGAGTGCATAACACGAGTAATGCGAGGTTGATTAAATAATCAAGACCGGTTAAGACAAGATTTTCAAGACCTCGGACGCAATGCAACTCTGGGTGAAGGACGGTTGATCGGCTCCCTGGAGAACCCAGTGGATGACCCGGGATGCTGGAGAGGCCATGACATCTTGCGGAAAGCTTCACCCAGGCTCAAAGAGACGGACGGATATTTTCAAGACCCAAGGCTTACCTGCATAGCCACAAGTCATTATGGGCTCTGGCTTGGTTGGACAACGCGGCGACTCTGGACAGGCGGTGCTAGCAGATGTGGACGAACGGTAGGAATGGATGGGCACCGACAGGGATTCAGAGGGACCCGTTGAAAGACCATGTTTTGATCATCCGGTCTTCAAACACCCTGAAGTGCGAGGACAAACCCAGAGGCGATCAAATCTTGTGGGGAACGTGTGCAAAACTCTGCAGAGTACCCAAACCTAATCGATTAGCCGTGTCCACGGTCATGGACAACTTGAGCCAAAGGAACTGAAGTTATCTGGATTTCTCATCACCATGATATATATTTGATGAGGGTAATTATTGACAACTCGGGTACGAGAACTGGTTGGCGGAACCATCTCGTTAACAACCAACCTTTGTAGTAACATTTTGCTTTTAGCCCCTCTTGATGTAGGAGAAAACTTGCTTTTCGCTAAAAACTTATAGCCCCACCTGCCATATATGCATGTAGAGATAGTTGATTATTATTTTACCCCCTCTCATATGTGACTTGCCGGCATATTCAATATGCTGACCTACACGGCTGCAACGTCTTATGTTGCAGATATTTTTCTTCGACGAGTAAGAGTATGATTCAGGGTTACGGTCTACACTCAACTTGCCATTGGTGTTTATTGGGACTCCACTCCCTTGACTGCTTCCGCTGAAATAATTAAGGTATATATCAGTTTTACGCTATTTACATGTGATTGCACTTTGATATATACATTGATGTACTGTGTGTGCCAGCATACTGATCCAGGGATGGCACAAAAACACAAAGGCTTGACTCGTTTTGAGTCGGGTCGCTACACTCCGGCAACACGACGACGTGGTGGCGATGGAGTGTGTGGCTCTCCGGCAGGGCTTCGCCAAGCATCGTTGAGGAGGTGAAAGCGGCGGAGAGGTAGGGCTGCGTCGTAGGTAATCTAATGAGATAGCCACGTAAAATATGCAACAACAAATTAGAGGACGTCTAACTTGTTTTTGCAGGGTATGGATGTGATGTGATATGGCCAAAGGCATGATATGATATATTGGATGTATGAGATGATCACGTTGTAATAGTTAAATATCGACTTGCACGTCGATGCTACGGCAACCGGCAGGAGCCATAGGGTTGTCTTTAAACTAACGTTTGTGCTTCCAAATGCTTTTACTATATCGCTAGGTGGTAGCTTTAGTAGTAATAGCATAGATAGCGCGACAACCTCGATGGCGGCACGATGATGGAGATCATGGTGCGGCGCCGGTGACGATTGAGATCATGCCGGTGCTTTGGTGATGGAGATCAAGAAGCACAAGTTCATGGCCATATCATGTCACTTATGATTTGCATGTGATGTTAATACTTTTATGCACCTTATTTTTCTTAGAACGAGGTAGCATTATAAGGTGATCCCTCACTAAAATTTCAAGATAAAATTGTGTTCTCCCTGACTGTGCACCGTTGCGACAGTTCATCATTTTGAGACACCACGTGATGATTGGGTATGATAGACTCAACATTCACATACAACGGGTGCAAAACAGTTGCAAACGCAGAACACTCGGGTTAAACTTGACGAGCCTAGCATGTACAGACATGGCCTCAAAACACAGAGACCAAAATGTCAAGCATGGATCATATAGTTGATATGATCAACATGGAGATGTTCACCACTGAAACTATACTCAACTCATGTGATGATCGGACTTGAATTAGTGGATTTGGATCATGCGCCACTCGAATGACTAGAGGGATGTCTATTTGAGTGGGAGTTATTAGTAATATGATTAGCTAAACTCAATTATCATGAACATAGTCAAAAGGTATTTGCAAATTATGTTGTAGCTTGCGCTGTAGCTCTACTATTTTTTACATGTTCCTAGAGAAAATTTAGTTGAAAAATGATAGTAGAAATTATGCGGACTGGGTCCGTAAACTAAGGATTGTCCTCTTTGCTGCGCAGAAGGCTTATGTCCTTAATGCACCGCTCGGTGTGCTGAACCTCGAGCGTCGTTTGTGGATGTTGCGCACATCTGACATACACGTTTTTGATGACTACGTGATAGTTCAGTGCGTAATGCTTAATGGCTTAGAATTGAGGCGCCAAAGACGTTTTGAACGTCACAAAACATATGAGATGTCCCAAGAGATGAAATTGGGATTTCATATTCATGCCCTTGTTGAGAGGTATGAGACCTCCGACAAGATTCGTTGTCTACAAAGTAAGGGAGAAAAGCTCAATCGTTGAGCATGTGCTCAGATTGTCTGAGTGCTATAAGTCGCTTGAATCGAGTGGGAGTTAATCTTCCAGATGAGATAGTGATGGTTCTTCAAAGTCATTGCCACCAAGCTACTAGAGCTTCGTGATGAACTATAATATATCAAGGATACATATGCTGATCCTTGAGCTATTCACAATGTTTGAAACTGCGAAAGTAGAAATCAAGTAGGAGCATCAATTGTTGATGGTTAGTAAAACAACTAATTTCAAGAAGGGCAAGGGCAAGAAGGGATACTTCATTAAACCGTAAACCAGTTGCTGCTCTAGTGAAGAAACCCATGGTTGAAACCCAAACCCGTGGACTAAGTGCTTCTGTTATGAGGAGAACAGGTCACTGAAGCGGAACTAACCCTAGATACTTGGTACATGAGAAGTCTCGCAAAGTCGACAAAAGTATATTGGATATACATGCTATTGATGTGGACCTTACTAGTACTGCTAGTAGCACCAGGGTATTAGATACCGGTTCAGTTGCTAAGTGTTAGTAACTCGAAATTATAGCTATGGATTAAACGGATACTAGCAAGGGTGAGGAAACTATGTGTGTTGGAAGTAATTTCAAGGTTGATGTGATCAAACATCACACGGTCCCTCTACCATCGGGATTAGTGTTAAACCTAAATAATTGTTATTTGGTGTTTGCGTTGAGCATGAACATGATTAGATCGTGTTTATTGCAAAACGATTATTCATTTAAAAGAATAATGGTTATTCTATTTGCTTGAATAAATACCTTCAATGTTTTATTGAATCTCGATCAGAGTGATACACATGTTCATAATATTGATGACAAAAGATACAAAGTAGTAATGATAGTACCACTTACTTGTGGCACTGTCACTTGAGTTATATTGGTATAAATGCATGAAGGAGCTCCATTCTGATGGATCTTTGTACTCACTCATTTTTGAAATGTTTGAGACATGCAAACCATGCCTATTGGTATAGACGCATGAAGAAACTCCTTGCAGATGGATCGTTTGGACTAAATTGATTTTGAATCACCTCAGGCATGCAAATCATACCACATAGGTAAGATGACTGAAGGCCTCGTTTTTCAGTGAGTTGGAATGAGAAAGTAACTTATTGGAAGTAATACATTTTAATGTGTGCAGTCCAATGAGTGCTGAGGCACGCAGTGGATATCGTTATGTTCTTACTTCACAGACGATTTGAGTAGATACAGGAGTATTTGGTTGATGAATCACAAGTCTGAAATATTGAAAAGTTCAAGCTATTTCAGAGTGAAGATCGTCGTGACAAGAGGATAAAATATCTACATATGATCATAGAGTTTAATATCTGAGTTGCGAGTTTAGTACACAGTTAAGACGATGTGGAAATTGTTTCACAACTAATGCCAGCTGGAACATCATGATGGGATGGTGTGTCCGAACATCATAGCCGCGCCCTATTGGATATGGTGCATACTATGATGTCTCTTTTCGAATTATCACTGTCGTTTTTGGGTTAGGCATTAGAGACAACCACATTCACTTTAAATAGGGCACCACATAATTCCGTTGAGATGAAACTGTATGAAATATGGTTTAGAGAAACCTAAGCTGTCGTTTCTTAAAAGTTTGGGGCTACGACGCTTATGTGAAAAAGTTTCAGTCTGATAAGCTCGAACCTAGAGAGGATAAATGCATCTTCATAGAATACCCAAAACAGTTGGGTATACCTTCTATCTCAGATCCGGAAGTAAACTGTTTGTTTCTAGAAATGGGTCCTTTCTCGAGGAAAAGTTTCTCTCGAAATAATTGGGTGGGAGGATGGAGGAACTTGACGAGGTTATTGAACCAACACCTCAACCAGAGAGTAGAAGGGCGCAGGAAGCTGTTCGTGTGGCACCTACACTAGTTGAAGTGGAAGCCAATGATGTAGATCATGAAGCTTCGGATCAAGTTACTACAAACCTCATAGGTTGACACGGATACACGCTACTACAGAATGGTGCGGTAATCATGTCTTGGAGGTCATGTTGCTAGACAACAATGAACCTACAAGCTATGGAGAAACGATGGTGGGCCCGGATTCCGACAAATGGATTGAGGCCATAAAATCCGAGAGAGGATCCATGTATGAAAATAAAGTATGGACTTTGAAAGAACTACTTGATGGTCGTAAGACTATTAAGTACAGATGGATCTTTAAAAGAAGACAGACAATGATGGTGAAAGTCACCATTTAAGAAAGCTCGACTTGATGCAAAGAGGTTTCTGACAAGTTCAAGGATTTGACTACGATGAGACTCTCTCACTCCTAGCGATGCTAAAAGTTTGTTGGAATTATGTTAGCAGTTGTTGCATCTTGCAGATGGATGTCAAAACATTGTTTCCTCGACAAATTCCTTGAGGAAAGGTTGTATGTGATACAACCAGAAGGTTTGGTCGATCCTAACAAGTATGCAAGCTCTAGCGATCCTTCTAAGGGCTGGAGTAAGAATCTCGGAGTTGGATATGCGCTTTGGTGTGATGATCAAAGCTTTTGGGTTTATGTAAAGTTTGTGAGAAACTTGTATTTCCAAGGAAGTGAGTGGGAGCACTATAGAATTTCTGATGAGTATATGTGGTTGACATATTGTTGATCGGAAATGATGTAGAATTTCTGGAAAGCATACGGGGTTGTTTGAAAAGGTGTTTTCAGAGGAAAACCTGGATTGAGCTACTTGAACATTGAGCATCAAGATCTATAGAGATAGATCAAGACGCTTGATAAAACTTTCAATGAAATGCATGCCTTGACAAGTTTTTGAAGAAGTTCAGAATAGATCAGCAAAGAAGGAGTTCTTGGCTGTTTGTAAGGTGTGAATTTGAGTTAGACGCAAAACCCGACCACAGAAGAAGAAAGAGAAAGGACGAAGGTCGTCCCATATGCATTAGCCATATGCTCTATAGTATGCTATGCTGTGTACCGCACCTGATGGGTGCCTTGCCATGAATTTGTCAAGGGATATGAAAGTGATCCACGAATGGATTACTGGACAGTGGTCTAAAGTTATCCTTAGTAACTAGTGGACTAAGGAAATTTTTCTCGATTATGGAGTTGTTAAAAGAGTTCGTCATAAAGTGTTACGCCGATGCAAGCTTTGACACTAATCCAGAAAACTCGGAGTAGTAAACCGGATTCGTATAGTGGAGAAGTCATTTGGAATAGTTCCAAAATGGCACGTTGGTAGCAGCACCTATAAGATGACATATAGATTTGTAAAGCACACTCAGATCTGAAAGGTTCAGACCCGTTGACTAAATCTCTCTGACAAGCAAGATATGATCAAACCCAAGAATTGTATGGGTGTTAGATTCATCAAAATCACATAGTGATGTGAACCAGATTATTGAATCTAGTGCAAGTGGGAGACTATTGGAAATATGTCCTAGATGCAATATTAAATAGGTTATTATTATATTTCCTAGTTCATGATAATCGATTATTATCCATGCTATAATTGTATTGATTGGAAAATCAAATACATGTGTGGACACATAGACAAAACACTATCCCTAGTAAGCCTCTAGTTGACTAGCTGCTTGATCGAAGATGGTTAAGGTTTCCTAGCCATAGACAAGTGTTGTCACTTGATAACGGGATCACATCATTAGGAGAATGATGTGATGGACAAGACCCAAACTATAAACGTAGCATATGGTCGTGCAATTTATTGCTACTGTTTTCTGCATGTCAATGTATCTCTTCCTATGACCATGAGATCATGCAACTCCCGGACACAGGAGGAATACCTTGTGTGTATAGCACATTGCAAAGTAACTGGGTGACTATAAAGGTGCTCTACAGGTATCTCCAAAGGTGTCTGTTGGGTTGCCGTGAATCGAGACTGGGATTTGTCACTCCGTATGACGGAGAGGTATCTCGGGGCCCACTCGGTAATACAACATAACAATAAGCCTTGCAAGCAATGTGACTAAGGAGTTAGTGATAACCCACAACTATAGGGGATCAATTGTAGCCTTTCTCGATAAGTAAGAGTGTCGAACCCAACGAGGAGCTAAAGGTAGGACAAATATTCCCTCAAGTTCTATCGACCACCGATACAACTCTATGCACACTTTACGTTCGCTTTACCTAAAACAAGTATGAAACTAGAAGTACTTTGTAGGGGTGATAGGATAGGCTTGCAAGAAAATAAAGCACACGTAAATAAAAACTAGGGGCTGGTTAGATAAAGAAATTATTACATTCGTTTAACGAGTGTGGAAAAGTGGTGGTAGGAGTTGTGGAATTGTCCGTAAGCAATTGAGTACGTTACTAGACCGATAACAAGTTTTATGTGGGAGAGGCCACTGCTAGCATGTCATCCCTTACTTGGAATTCTATGCACTTATGATTGGAACTATTAGCAAGCATCCGCAACTACTAACGTTCATTAAGGTAAAACCCAACCATAGCAATAAGATATATTGGTCCCCCTTCAATCCCGTATGCATCAATTTCTAGGCTAGGTTAAAGCTTCTATCACGCTTGCCCTCCAATACATAGTCCTATCAACATACTACTAACCCTATGGTGTGATCCACGCGCGTCTCATATGATGGGCACCAAAGGACAACAACATAACCACAAGCAAATTAAACCAATCATAGCAATTCATCAATCACCGATAGGACAATGAAAATCTACTCAAACATCATAGGATGGCAACACATCATTGGATAATAATATGAAGCATAAAGCACCATGTTCAAGTAGAGGGTACAGCGGGTTGCGGGAGAGTGGACCGCTGAATATAGATGGGGGAAGGTGATGGAGGTGTTGTTGAAGATGACGAAGGTGTTGGTGTAGATCGCCCTCACACGATGATGTCCCAAGCGGCGTTCCGACGCCGCCGGAAGAGAGGGGGAGAGAGCCCCCCTTCTTCTTATTCTTCCTTGACCTCCTCCCTAGATGGAAGAAGGGTTTCCCCTCTGGTCCATGGTCTCCATGGCGGCGGAGGGGCGAGAGCCCCTCCGAGATTGGATCTCTCTCTATGTCCTTCTGTTTCTGCGCTCCCAGATTTTTTCTTTCACCGTTTCTTAAATTCTTGGAGAGCTGTAACTCCGATTGGGCTGAAATTTCAACACGATTTTATTCCGGCTATTATCTTTCTTGCGGAGAAAGAAGGGCCCCAACTGCTGTAGGGATTGGTCACAAGCCTGCCAGCTGCGCCCTAGGGGGGCGCCTCCTAGGCTTGTGACCTCCTCAGGCATCGTTTTGCGTAGATTCTTATTCCCAAAAATCATAAATATTCCAAGAAAAATCCCCGTAGGTTTTTATTGCGGTTGGACTTTGTTTGGTATGGATAATCTGCGAAACAAAAACATGCAACAAACAGGAACTGGCACTGGGCACTGGATCAATATGTAAGTCCCAAAAATAGTATAAAAAGTTGCCAAAAGTATATGAAAGTTGTAGAATATTGGCATGAAACAATCAAAAATTATAGATACGACGGAGACGTATCAGTTAGCCACGAGATCTTGTATTATGGAACGAGTAAAGAGACTTGCCGATAACGAGATTGAACTAGGTATAGAGATACCGACGATCGAATCTCGGGCAAGTAACATACCAAAGGACAAAGGGAACAACATATGGGATTAACTGAATCCTTGACATAGAGGTTCAACCAATAAAGTTCTTCATAGAATATGTAGGAGCTAGTATGTGCTTCGAGGTCCCTCTATTGGTTATTGACCGTAGAGGTGTCTCGGTCATGTCTGCATAGTTCTCAAACCTGCAGGTTCTGCACACTTAAGGTTCCGTGACATTTCGGTATAGTTGAGTTATAGGTGTTGGTAACCGAAAGTTGTTTAGAGTCACGTATGAGATCCTGGACGTCACGAGGAGCTCCAAAATGGTTCATAGGTAAAGATTGATCTATAGGAAGTCCTGTTTTGGTCATCGGAAAAGTTTCAGGCTCATCGGTAGTGTACCGGGAGTGCCGGGAGGGTACCGGGGACCATCGGGAGGGGTGTCATGCCTCGAGAGGCCTTATGGGCTGTGGGAGGATACAAACCAGCCCCTAGTGGGCTCACATAATCTCCCACTAAGACCCATGAGCTTTGAGAGGCAAAAAACCCAAAGGTGGAAAAGTTGGAAAGGGTTTCCAATTGGAAAGGAGGTATCCTACTCCTAGTTGGCTTGGACTAGGACTCCTCCCCTCCCTCCCTCCTATATATACTAGAGGATTTAGAGAGAAAAGCTAACCCTAATTGCCACGTGCTCCCTCTACTTCTCTCTAGATCTGTTTCTCCTCTAGTCTAGTTCGGTGGTGCTTAGCCAAAGCCCTGCTGGATTAGTTCACCACCACCACCACCACGCCGCCGTGCTGGAGAAATCATCTATCTCTTCGCCCCTCTTGCTGGATCAAGAAGGCAGTGATCGTCATTGCACTGTACGTGTGCTGAACGCGGAGGTGACGTCCGTTCGATACTAGATCGGGATGGGATCACGGGACGGATCATGATGAGATCGCGGGACGAGCTGTGATTTGAATAGCGAAGATGTTCCACTACATCAATTGCGTTATATACGCTTCCGCTTAGCGATCTACATGAGTATGTAGATTCACTCTCCCCTCTCGTAGATTATCATCACCATGGATAGGTATTGCGTGTGCGTAGGATTTTTTTTGTTTCCCATGCTACGTTCTCCAACAATTCTCCGGAGAATCCAGGAGAGGGTTATTTCCAGTCGTGGCCCTAGACCAACTTAGGCCAAATGCCTAAGCGTGGGGGAGTACGTATTTCGCACCGACATTACATTCATGTTCACACACTCATTCCAGGTGTCGGTGTTCATACTTTTTCATTGTACCATCCATGGCAGTTTATTTCTTCTTCTGTTTTCTTCTTGTGTGTTTCATTAACCTTGAGAAAATCAAAAAAAAAATAGTTCTAGCTTTACCCTCTAGTTTGCTTAGTCATAGTGTTAAAAAACCAAAAAGATTTCTCGTTCTTCTTTTTCTTGTTGGGAGCTTTCCCGTGTAAATAGTTTTTCTTTCTTCTTTGGGTCGTAAGGAGAAGACCACGATGACTTGGTGAGTGCCTATCATATACTTTTTTGTTTATCTATCAAAGAGCCCATATTACCTTGTCTTCTCCTTTCAGTAAATGCTTGCAAATTCCATCTTAGTCCAATGCACATACACTCCTATTATTATTATTCACACCGTTCGGTCGTGCAAGTGAAAGGAAATAATGATGATATATGATGAAGTGACTGAGATGGAGAAAGGCTCGTATGAGCTCGACCTATTTTGTTTTTGTAAATATGATTAGCTCATCGTTCTAGATTCAACTCGTTAGGGGTTGAATAGTTGAACATATTTGCAATGATAATTAGAGATTATAGTTACTTATGCCATGCTTAATTAGCTAGGAGTGAATAATGATTTGTCTTGGGTGCCAACATGCGTATTAAAATGATTGTGATGTAGTATGCTAGAATGGTATCCTCCTCCGAATGTTTCGAGTGGTTGACTTGGCACATGTTCACACATGTAGTTGAAACAAAACCAACATAGCCTCCACGATGTTTATGTTCATGGTAATTTATATCCTACTCATGCTTGCATTCAATGTTTGTTAATCTCAAAGCATGTTTGTGACTGGGGTGTCGCTCTCTAGTTGGTCGCTTCCCAGTCTCTTGCTATCCTTCACTTGTACTAAGCGGGGATACTGCTTGTGCATCAACTTCCATAAACCCAAAGTTGTTCCACAGGAGTCCACCATACCTACCTATATGCGGTATTTACCTACCGTCCCAAGTAAATTTACATGGGCCATACTCTAAACCTTCAAATAAATATTCTATTTTGTATGCCCGAATCGCTCATGTAGTGACCAGGGGCTGTCGGTATCTTCCATGCTAGGTGGGTTATTCTCACGATATGTGTTGATTCACTATCATTCACAAGAAAGTGGCTGGTAATCAAAATGCCCGGTTCCATGCTCAAAAACCAAATGAAAGTATAATGAAACAAAACTCCCCCAGGATTGTCGTTTGTATGGATGGTACCCGTGGATACGGCCTGCTATGGAGTGTGATTGATTAGTGGAGGGGGAGTAAAAACTTTACTATTTTGTTTGGGAACCGCCTATAATGTATCTAGCATGGAAGGTATTGAGATCTCTTAGTTGTTATGTTGACAATGAAAGCATACCGCTCAAAATTTTGATTCATCCCTGTTTTAAAAGCTCGAGCTCTAGCACCTTTGTAAATAAATGCTTCCCTCTGTGAAGGGCCTATCTAGTTTACTTTACTGTTGAGTCATCCTCTTCTTATAAAAATGCACCAGTTAGAGAGCACCTATGTCATTTGTATGCTTTCTTTTTATTTGATATTGAGTATGAGTATGACTGGATCTGTTTTACCATGAATTACAATGTCTAGTTAGTCCTTATTCCAAACAGCTACTCTGCATTTATGTTTTGCGGTCTCAGAAAGGGCTAGCGAGATACCATTATATCATACTTTATTATGATTGTTTTGATAAAGTTGTTGTCATCCGAGACTTATTATTATTGCTCGCTAGTTGATTATGCCATTGATATAAGTGAATGTGAGACCTAAATATTATTGTAAATGTGGTTAGTTTAGAATCGTTGCTGAAAATCTGAACAACAGTTAGACATATTTACAACAACAAGATCAAACAGAGTTTGTAAAAGTTTTTCTTTATCACTTTCAGTTTATCAACTGAATTGCTTGAGGACAAGCAAAGGTTTAAGCTTGGGGGAGTTGATACGTCTCCAACGTATCTACTTTTCCAAACTCTTTTGCCCTTGTTTGGACTCTAATTTGCATGATTTGAATGGAACTAACCCGGACTGACGCTATTTTTAGTAGAATTGTCTTGGTTTTATTTTTGTGCATAAATAAAAGTTCTCGGATTGACCAAAACATTTATGGAGAATATTTTTGGAATTAATAAAAAATACTGGTGAACGAATCTATCGGAGAGGGGCCACTCCCTGTCCACAAGCCTGTAGGGCACGACCCCCCTAGGTCGTGCCCGTGGCTTGTGGGGCCCCTGAAGCTCCACCAACCTTATTTCCACTTCTATATATTCCTATTCGGGGAGAAACAAATCAGAGAGAAGAGTTCATCGCGTTTTACGACACAGAGCCGCCGTCACCTCCTGTTCTTCCTGTGGAGGGCAAATCTGGAGCCTGATTTGGTCTCCGGACAAGGGAAATCGATGCCATCGTCATTACCAACCATCCTTCATAAAACATCTCATTATGCTCTTCGTCATTCGTGAGTAATTCCATCGTAGGCTTGCTGGACGGTGATGGGTTGGATAAGATCTATCATGTTATCGAGTTAGTTTGGTTAGGGTTTGGTCCCTAGTATCCATTATGTTCTGAGATTGATGTTGCTATGACTTTGCTATTCTTAATGTTTGTTACTAGGGCCCGAGTGCCATGGTTCCAGATCTGGACCTATTATGTTTTCAGGAATATATATGTGTCTTGATCCTGCCTTGGAAGTTATAGACACCTATTACGAGTTATGATCCGCATCCCCCAGGGTGACAATAACTAGGATTCTTTCCGGTGATTACCGTAGTTTGAGGAGTTCATTTATTCATTAAGTGTAATGCTTTGGTCCGGTTCTCTATTAAAAGGAGGCCTTAATATCCCTTAGTTTCCATTAGGACCCCGCTGCCACGGGAGGGTAGGACAAAAGATGTCATGCAAGTTCTTTTCCATAAGCACGTATGACTATATATGGAATACATGCCTACATTACATTGATGAATTGGAGCTAGTTTTGTATCATCCTATGTTATGAATGTTGCATGATGAATGCCATCCGACATAATTATCCATCACTGATCCATTGCGTACGAGCTTTCCGCATATTGATCTTTGCTACGTTACTTTTCTGTTGCTACTGTTACAATCACTACAAAACCGCTATTGTCACGTTTGCCACTGTTACCGTTACTCCCATATTACTTTGCTACTAAATACTTTGTTGCAGATATCAAGTCTTTTAGGTGTGGTTGAATTGACAACTCAGCTGCTAATACTCAAGAATATTCTTTGGCTCCCCTTGTGTCGAATCAATAAATTTGGCTTGAATACTCTACCCTCGAAAACTGCTGCGATCCCCTATACTTGTGGGGTATGAGGCCCACATCTCAATCGGGTGGTATTGGGATCTTTTACTCCTCTTCTATACTATGAGTTGTGATCTCTCTTCTGTTTCGGGTTTAAGTTTCTGTTAATTCTAACATTAGGTTCTCGTAATCGCATCCACCGGAGAGCCATCTTATCTTCTTTAGTTTCTTTCAAAAGTATGTTGCACACATTGTCTTTTGACACCTTTGAACCTCCTTGTTCCTGATGCATCCCACAAGGCAGTTCGTACGCATCACTACGGGTGTCAATGCGACCAGGTTCCTGCTACTTCTCAAACAACAGCACCAGAAATTGACACGTTGTCGGAGACTTGCTTGCCTTGTTTTTTCCCTTGAAGAGGAAAGGGTGATGCAACATAGGAGCAGTAAGTACTTCCCTCAGTTTGAGAACCAAGGCATCAATCCAGTAGGAGAATCTCGTGAAGTACAGAGTACCTGTGCAAACACAAAAGAGCTTGCACCCAACGCTATAAAGGGGTTGTCAATCCCTTCAAGATTGATTGCAAAGTGAGATGTTTCAACGTCATACGCCATGCTAATAAAAACTTTCGCAACAAGTATGTGAGTTCTTCATGACTAATGTGAGTCCATGGTATAGATGCACTTTCACCTTCCACCAGTGCTAGCCTCTCTAGTGCCGCGCAATTCTCGCCGGTGCACAAACCCACCAAATTCCTTCCTCAAAACAGCCACCATACCTACCTACTATGGCATTTTCATAGCCATTCCGAGATATATTGCCATGCAACTCCCACCGTTCCGTCTCATGACTTGTGCCGTCACTCTCATATTGCCATTGCATGATCGTAAGATAGCTAGCAAGATGTTTCAACGTCATACGCCATGCTAGATCGTTGCACATCCCGGTAGACTCCCGGAGGCATTTCCTATGGAGTCATCATTGTGATTTTTGAGCTGTGAGTAAATAAAAGTGTGATGATCATCATTATTAGAGCATTGTCCCATGTGAGGAAATAAAAAAAGGCCAAAGAGCCCAAAAACAAAAAAAAAGACAAAAGAAAAGAGAAAAAAAGAGAGGCCTAAGAGCCCAAATGAAAAAAGAGAAAAGAGAGAAAAAGAGAGAAGGGACAATGCTACTATCCTTTTTCCACACTTGTGCTTCATGATAGCACAATGTTCTTCATGATTGAGAGCTTCTTGCTTTGTCACTACCATATGCTAGTGGGAATCTTCATTATATAACTTGGCTTGTATATTCCAATGATGGGCTTCTTGCCCTAGGTCTTCGTGAGCAAGCAAGTTGGATGCACAGCCAGTAGTTCTCCTTTTGAGCTTTCACATACTTATAGCTCTAGTGCATCTCTTCTATGGCAATCCCTACTCATTCACATTAATATCTATTAATGGGCATCTCCATAGCCCTTTGATATGCCGAGTCAATGTGACCATCTCCTCTTTTTTTGTCACACAACCACCACCGCACTCTATTCCACCTATAGTGCTATATCCATGGCTCGCGCTCATGTATTGCGTGATAGTTATAGAAAGTTTGAGAAAGTAAGAGTGCGAAAACAATTACTTGGCCAATACCGGGGTTGTGCATGATTTACATTAGTTGTGTGAGGATGATGGAGCATAGCCAGACTATATGATTTTGTAGGGATAACTTTCATTGGCCTTGTTATTTTGAAAGTTCATGATTACTTTGCTAGTTTGCTTGAAGTATTATTGTTTTCATGTCAATAGCAAACTATTGTTTTGAATCTTACGGATATGAAAATTCATGTCACGTGAAAGAAGTTGCAAAGGACAACTATGCTAGGTAGCATTCCACATCAAAAATTCATTCTTTATCACTACCCTACTCGAGGACGAGCAGGAGTTAAGCTTTGGGATGTTGATACGTCTCCAACGTATCTATAATTTTTGATGGTTTCATGCTATTATCTTGTCAAACTTTGGATATTATGCATGCCTTTTATATATTTTTTGGGGCTAACTTATTAACTCGGTGCCAAGTGCCACTTCCTGTTTTTTCCATGTTTTTGAACCCTTTCACAGGAGATTTTGAAACAGAGTCCAAACGGAAGAAAATCCCCGAAAATATTTTTTTTCTTTACGGAAGAAGATCGGGAAGCTTGGGAGCCAAGGCAGGGGAGCCTCAGGGGCCCCACAAGCCCCCACCCCGCGGCTAGGGGGGAGGCCGCGGCCCACAGGCTTGTGGGCCCCCTAAGCACCCTCTGCCCTAGGGGTTGCGCCTATAAATTCCCTAAAAATCCCAAAAAAATCAGGAGATCATCGAAATTACTTTTCCGCTGCCGCAAGCTTATGTCTCCGCAAGATCCCATCTGGGGCACGTTCTGGTGCCCTGCCGGAGGGGAGATTCGGATACGGAGGGCTTCTTCATCAACACCATGACCTCTCCCATGATGCGTGAGTAGTTCACCATAGACCTATGGATCCATAGCTAGTAGCTAGATGGCTTCTTCTCTCTCTTGGATCTTCAATACAAAGTTCTCCATGATCTTCATGGATATCTATCCGATGTAATCTTCTTTTGCGGTGTGTTTGTCGAGATCCGATGAATTGTGGATTTATGATCAGATTATCTATGAATCTTATTTGAGTTTCTTCTGATCTCTCTTATGCATGATTTCGTATCCTTGTAATTCTCTTCGAGTTGTGGGTTTTGTCTGGCCAACTAGATCTATGATTCTTGCAATGGGAGAAGTGCTTGGTTTTGGGTTCATACCGTGCGGTGACCTCACCCAGTGACAGAAGGGGTAGCGAGGCACGCATCGTGTTGTTGCCATCAAGGGTAAAAAGATGGGGTTTTCATCATTGGTTTGAGATTATACCTCTACATCATGTCATCTTGCTTAAGGCGTTACTCTGTTCGTCATGAACTAAATACACTAAATGCATGCTGGATAGCGGTCGATGTGTGGAGTAATAGTAGTAGATGCAGAAAGTATCGGTCTACTTGTCTCGGACGTGATGGCTATATGTATGATCATTGCCTTAGATATCGTCATGACTTTGCGCGGTTCTATCAATTGCTCGACAGTAATTTGTTCACCCACCGTATTATTTGCTATTTTGAGAGAAGCCTCTAGTGAACACTATGGCCCCCGGGTCTACTCCACACCATATTTTCAGCCTTACACTTTTTACTTCGTTGCACTTTCCGCCTTCAGATCTCACTTTCCAAACAATCTTGAAGGGACTGACAACCCCTTTGAAGCGTTGGGATCAAGCTTGTTTGTGTTTGCGCAGGTACTCTGGACTTGACGAGACCCTCCTTCTCGATCAATACCTTGGTTCTCAAACTGAGGGAAATACTTACTGCTCCTGTGCTGCATCACCCTTTCCTCTTCAAGGGAAAAAACAATGCAAGCCCAGTCTCCGTCAACGTGTCAATTTCTGGCGCTGTTGTTTGAGAAGTAGCAAGAAGGATTTCTGGCGCCGTTTCCGAGGAAGTACTTTTGTTGCCGTAGCAATAGGCATCACGTCTGAGACAAGTAGACCTATACTTTCTGCATCTACTACTATTACTCCTTACATCGACCGCTATCCAACATGCATCTAGTGTATTGAGTTCATGACGAACAGAGTAACGCCTTAAGCAAGATGACATGATGTAGAGGGATAAACTCAAACCAATGATGAAAACCCCATCTTTTTACCCTTGATGGCAACAACACGATGCGTGCCTCGCTACCCCTTCTGTCACTGGGTGAGGTCACCGCACGGTATGAACCCAAAACCAAGCACTTCTCCCATTGCAAGAATCATAGATCAAGTTGTCCAAACAAAACCCACAACTCGAAGAGAATTACAAGGATATGAAATCATGCATATAAGAGATTAGAAGAAACTCAAATAAGATTCATAGATAATCTGATCATAAATCCACAATTCATCGAATCTCGACAAAGACACCGCAAAAGAAGATTACATCAGATAGATCACCATGAAGATCATGGAGAACTTTGTATTGAAGATCCAAGAGAGAGAAGAAGCCATCTAGCTACTAGCTATGGACCCGTAGGTATATGGTGAACAACTCACGCGTCATTGGAGAGGTCATGGTGTTGATTAAGAAGCCCTCCGTATCGGAATCCCCCTCCGACAGGGTACCAGAACGTGCCCCAGATGGGATCTTGCAGAGACAGAAGCTTGCGGCGGCAGATAAGTACTTCCGATGATCTCCTGATTTTTTCTGGAATTTTTGGGAATATATAGGCGAAAGACCTAGGGAATAGGAGGCCCAGGGAGCCCACAAGCCTGGGAGGCATGCCCCCCTGGCCGCGGCTAGGGGGCTTGTGGGGTCCCTGGTGGCCCCTTTCCTTGGTTCTCAAGTTCCCCGATCGTCTTCTGTTTCGGAAAAAATCTTTTTGGAAGTTTCGTTCCGTTTGGACTCCGTTTAAAATCCTCCTCTGAAAATGGTCAAAAACACGGAAAAAACAGGAACTGGCACTTGGCACTGAGTTAATAAGTTAGTCCCAAAAAAGATATAAAGGCATACAAAACAACCAAAGTTTGACAAGATAATAGCATGAAACCATAAAAAATTATAGATACATTGGAGACGTATCAAGCATCCCCAAGCTTAACTCATGCTCGTCCCCGAGTAGGGAAGTGATAAAGACTGAATTTTTGATGTGGAATGCTTACCTAGCATAGTTGTCCTTTGTAACTTCTTTCATGTGACATGAATGTTCAGATCCGTAAGATTCAAAACAATAGTTTGCTATTGACATGAAAACAATAATACTTCAAGCAAACTAGCAAGGTAATCATGAACTTTCAAAATAACAAGGCCAAGGAAAGTTATCCCTACAAAATCATATAGTCTAGCTATGCTCCATCATCCTCACACAAGTAATTTAAATCATGCACAACCACGGTATTGGCCAAGTAATTGTTTTCGCACTCTTACTTTCTCAAATTTTTATAACTATCACGCAATACATGAGCGTGAGCCATGGATATAGCACTGTAGGTGGAATAGAGTATGCTGGTGGTTGTGAGACAAAAAAGGAGGAGATGGTCACATTGACTCGGCGTATCAAAGCGCTATGCAGATGCCAATTAATAGATATCAATGTGAATGAGTAGATATTGCCATACAAAGGATGCACTAGAGCTATAAGCATGTGAAAGCTCAAAAGGAGAACTAGTGGGTGTGCATCCAACTTGCTTGCTCACGAAGACCTAGGGCAATTTGAGGAAGCCCATCATTGGAATATACAAGACAAGTTATATAATAAAGATTCCCACTAGCATATGGTGGTGACGAAACGAGAGGCTCTCAATCATGGAGAACAAGTGTGGAAAAAGATAGTAGCATTGTCCCTTCTCTCTTTTTCTCTCTCTTTTTTTATTTGGGCTCTTGGGCCTCTCTTTTTTCTTTTTTTTTATTTGTGCTCCTTGGCCTCTTTTTTTATTTACTCACATGGGGCAATGCTCTAATAATGATGATCATCACACTTTTATTTACTCACAACTCAAAGCTCAGAACGATGATGACTCTATAGGAAATGCCTCCGACAATGTACCAGGATGTGCAATGATCTAGCCGTGCGTATGACGTTGAATCATCTCGCTAGCTATCTTACGATCATGCAATGGCAATATGAGAGTGACGACACAAGTCGTGAGACGGAACGGTGGGAGTTGCATGGCAATATATCTCGGAATGGCTATGAAAATGCCATAGGAGGTAGGTATGGTGGCTGTTTTGAGGAAGGCATATGGTGGGTTTGTGTACCGGCGAGAGTTGCGCGGTACTCAAGAGGCTAGCAATGGTGGAAGGTGAAAGTGCATCTATACCAAGGACTCATATTAGTCATGAAGAACTCACATACTTGTTGCGAAAGTTTTTATTAGTAATCGAAACAAAGTGCTAAACGCATACTCCCAGGGGAAGGGTTGGTAGGTGTTAACCATCGCGCGATCCCGACCTCAACACAAAGGATGACAATCAATAGATAAATTATGCTCCGACTTCCTAACATAGAGGTTCACCATACGTGCATGCTACGGGAATCACTAACTTGAACACAAGTATTTCTAGGTTCACAACGCCCTACTAACATAACTCTTAATATTACCAAATCCACGTCTCAAAACTAATTGAGAGGAATGAAAACTTTTATTTCTACTCAATGCACATGAAGATGGAGGTTTTTGTATCCTCTTTGGGTACCTATCCTTTGGTACTACTTTCATAGCACAAGCCAACTACCAAGTCATGCATCGCCATGCTCTAAAAGATCTAAGTGAAGCACATAGAGCAAAATTATCTAGCTCAAAAAATATAAGCGAAGCACGATGAGCATTCTAGCAAAATCACGATGAGTGCATGTCTCTCTCAAAAGGTGTGCAGCAAGGATGATTGTGACACAACAAAAAGAAAATACTCCTACAATACAAGACGCTCCAAGCAAACCACATATCATGTGGTGAATAAAAATATAGCTCCAAGTAATGTTATCGATGAATTGAAGACGAAAGAGGGGATGCCTTCCCGGGGCATCCCCAAGCTTAGGATTTTTGGTGTCCTTGAATTTGGCTTGGGATGCCTTGGGAATCCCCAAGCTTGAGCTCTTTCCACTCCTTATCTCTTTGTCCATGAGAACATCACGCAAAACTTGAAAATTTCACAACACAAAACTTAAACAGAAACTCGTGATAACATTAGAACAAGAAAACAAACTACAACCTCTTTAGGTACTGTAGCAATCTTGATTTCTATTTATATTGGTGTTAGCTTATTATATTCTCACTTTTCCATGGCTAGTACCCCCCCCCGATACTATCCATAGTTTCATCAAAACAAGCAACCAACTCAACAAAAACAGAATCTGTGAAAAACAGACCAGTCTGTATCAATCTGTATACTTCGTATACTTGTGGTACCTCACAAATTCTGAAACATTACGACTTCCTAGGAAAAAGGCATATAAACCAGCATAAAAAAGAATCAACTCAAAAGCTCTGTATGAATAAAAATGAAAAATAATCTCGTGATCGAAAAGTTTCTGTCTTTTTCCAGCAGGATCAAACAGCCATCACCAAGACTAGTCATAAAGGTTTTACTTGGCTCAAACACAAAAAGAAACACAAAAGACACTATCATAAAAGAATTATGATGGTGTGGACGCAACAAAACAGAAAGCAAAAGATAAATTCATTGGGTTGCCTCCCAACAAGCGCTATTGTTTAACGCCCTTAGCTAGGCATAAAGCGATAGAATCACGTATCGTCGTCTTTGGTGCTCAAACCATAAGTAACCCTCATCATGGATTCGTAAGGCAATTTTATTTTCTTTCTAGGAAAATGTTCCATGCCCTTCCTTAAAGGAAATTGAAATCTAATATTCCCTTCCTTCATATCGATGATAGCACCGATAGTCCTTAGGAAAGGTCTACCAAGAATAATAGGACATGTAGGATTGCAATCAATGTCAAGCACAATGAAATCCACGGGTACATAGTTCCTATTTGCAATAATAAGAGCATCATTGATCCTTCCCATGGGTTTCTTGACAGTAGAATCCGCAAGATGCAAATTAAGAGAACATTCCTCAATCTCATTAAAACCCAGAACATCACATAAAGACTTTGGAATCGTGGAAATACTAGCACCCAAATCACACAAAGCATTGCATTCATAGTTTTTTATTTTGATTTTGATAGTAGGTTCTCACTCATCATGAAGCTTTCTAGGGATAGAGACTTCCAATTCAAGTTTCTCTTCAAGAGATTTTATGATAGCTAGGACAATATGATCGGTAAATGCCTTGTTTTGGCTATAAGCGTGTGGAGAGTTTAGCAGGGATTGCATCAAGGAAATGCATTCAATTAAGGAGCAACTATCATAATTGAATTCCTTGAAATCCAAAGTAGTAATTTCATTACTACTCAAAGTTTTAATATCTTCTACTCCACTTTCAATGCTTTTAGCATCAAGATAGATGGACTCCGAATCATTGGGGCGTTTTTCAACCAAAGTGGATTCATATCCAGCCCCATCATCATTAGGTTTGACACAAGAAAACAATGATTCAATGGGAGTCTCACCAAGAACTTTAAGATCTTCGAGATTCTTATCACGAGAACATGCCTTTTTAAGCCATTCATGTCTAGCACGAATTTGGGCGGTTCTTTCTTTACTCTCACTCATGGAAACACGCATAGCTTTCAAAGTTTCTCCATATTGATCTTGGGAGGAGCACATCTAACTTTCAAAGCATCAATATCACTAGACATTCTATCAACGCTCCTAGCCAAATCTTCAATTTTGAGTAGTTTTTCCTCTATGGACGCATTGAAAATCTTTTGTGAGTTGATAAACTCTTTGATATTACTCTCTAGATCAGAGGGTAATCTATTGTAATTTCCATGAGAATTGTTGTAGGAGTTGCCAAAGTTATTAGAGGAGTTACTAGGAAAAGGCCTAGGAACATAGTTTCCTCTAAAAGCATTGTTGTTGCCAAAATTATTCCTACCAACAAAATTACGTCCAGGCTAGCGTTGCTACTCTCAATCAAGGAAGACAAGGGCATATCATTAGGATCTAAAGGAGCACTTCTACTAGCAACCCAATTCATTAACTCATCCATCTTAGCACTTAACGAGTTAATTTCTTCTATAGCGTGTACCTTCTTACTAGTAGGTGACCTTTCAGTGTACCACTGAGAGTAGTTCGTCATGATATTGTCTAGGAGTTTTGTGGCTTCTCCTAACGTGATTTCCATGAACGTTCCACCTAAGGCGGAGCCAAGTTATTTCTAGAAGCGAAATTCAAGTCAGCGTAGAAGATTTGTATAATCATCCAAAGACTCAAGCCATGAGCGGGACAATTTCTAATCATCAATTTCATTCTCTCCCAAGATTGTGCAACATGTTCATGATCAAGTTGCTTAAAATTCATGATATCATTACAGGGAGAGATAATCTTAGCCGGCGGAAAATACTTGGATATGTAAGCATCTTTGCACTTATTCCAAGAATCAATACTATTTTTGGGCAAAGACGAAAACCAAGTTTTTGCTCGATCTCGCAACGAGAAAGGAAAAAGCTTCAATTTAATCACATCATTATCCACGTATTTCTTCTTTTGCATGTCGCAAAGCTCAATGAAGGTATTAAGATTGGATGCGGCATGTTCAGTAGGAAGGCCAGAGAATTGCTCTTTCATAACAAGATTCAGCAAAGCGGCATTGATTTCGTATGACTCCGCACTAGTGGCGGGAGCAATCGGAGTACTAATAAAATCATTATTATTAGTATTCGAGAAGTCACAAAGTTTGGTGTTTTGAGTCATGGTGACTTCAGCAAGCAAGCAAGCACACAAGCGAACAAAGAGCAAGCGAGAGAAAAGGGCGAACGAAAAAGGCTAACGAAAAAGGCAAACGAAGAAAAGGGAATTTTTTTTGTAAATATTTGTTTTTCAGAAGTGGGGGAGTGGAAAATGAGAGGCAAAAAAGTAAATGCAAGTGATGAGTTTGCGACACTTACTCGGATGAGTTCCTGACTTGATCCTCCCCGGCAACGGCGCCAGAAATCCTTCTGCTACTTCTCAAACAACAGCGCCAGAAATTGACACGTTGACGGAGACTTGATTGCGTTGGTTTTTCCCTTGAAGAGGAAAGGGTGATGCAACACAGGAGCAGTAAGTATTTCCCTCAGTTTGAGAACCAAGGTATCAATCCAGCAGGAGAATCTCGTCAAGTCCAGAGTAACTGCGCAAACACAAAAGAGCTTGCACCCAACGCTATAAAGGGGCTGTCAATCCCTTCAAGATTGATTGCAAAGTGAGATCTGAAGGCGGAAAGTCCAACAAAGTAAAAGAGTAAGACTGAAAATATGGTGTGAAGTAGACCCGGGGGCCATAGTATTCACTAGAGGCTTCTCTCAAAATAGCAAATATTATGGTGGGTGAACAAATTACTGTCCGACGGTATCTAAGGCAATGATCATACATATAGGCATCACGTCCGAGACAAGTAGACCGATACTTTCTGCATCTACTACTATTACTCCACACATCAACCGCTATCCAGCATGCATCTAGTGTATTGAGTTCATGACGAACAGAGTAACGCCTTAAGGAAGATGACATGATGTAGAGGGATAAACTCAAACCAATGATGAAAACCCCATCTTTTTACCCTTGATTGCAACAACATGA
Source organism: Hordeum vulgare subsp. vulgare (assembly GCF_904849725.1). Taxonomy (NCBI): domain Eukaryota; kingdom Viridiplantae; phylum Streptophyta; class Magnoliopsida; order Poales; family Poaceae; genus Hordeum; species Hordeum vulgare. Next base: position 325,989,550 of record NC_058522.1, on the reverse strand, counting down.
TGCGTGCCTCGCTACCCCTTCTGTCACTGGGTGAGGTCACAGCACGGTATGAACCCAAAACAAAGCACTTATCCCATTGCAAGAATTGTAGATCAAGTTGGCCAAACAAAACCCACAACTCGAAGAGAATTACAAGGATATGAAATCATGCATATAAGAGATCACAAGAAACTCAAATAAGATTCATAGATAATCTGATCATAAGTCCACAATTCATCGGATCTCGACAAACACACCGCAAAAGAAGATTACATCAGATTGATCTCCATGAAGATCATGGAGAACTTTGTATTGAAGATCCAAGAGAGAGAAGAAGCCATCTAGCTAGTAGCTATGTACTCGTAGGTCTATGGTGAACTACTCACGCATCATCAGAGAGGTCATGGTGTTGATGAAGAAGCCATCCGTATCCGAATCCCCCCTCCGGCAGGGCACCAGAACATGCCCGAGATGGGATCTTGCGGAGACAGAAGCTTGCGGCGGCGGAAAAGTACTTTCGATGATCTCCTGATTTATTTCTGGAATTTTGGGGAATATATGGGCGAAAGACCTAGGGCAGAGGAGGCCCAGGGATCCCACAAGCCTGGGAGGCGTGACCCCCCTGGCCGCGGCTAGGGGGCTTGTGGGGTCCCTGGTGGCTCCTGCCTTGGTTCTCAAGTTCCCCGATCGTCTTCTATTTCGAAAAAATCTTTTTGGAAGTTTCGTTCCGTTTGGACTCCATTTAAAATCCTCCTATGAAAAGGGCCAAAAACACGGAAAAAAAAGGAACTGGCACTTGGCACTGAGTTACCAAGTTAGTCCCAAAAAAGATATAAAAGGCATACAAAACATCCAAAGTTTGACAAGATAATAGCATGAAACCATCAACAATTATAGATACGTTGGAGACGTATAAGTTCCCAGCCATTCTGGTCAACCTCTTGACCAGGCTAAGATATTGTTGGTATCTCGAGTACACTTTTTGTGAGGACTACCGCGATTTCAACCAGGAGCAGTACGAGGTTGTGCTTTGAATCTTGGATCGGCACGATCTCTCCATCACTGAGCTGCACACATTTTGCAATGTTGGGGTGACTGTTGATATGGCAGTCCTTGATGTTGCCTATACTGCTATCACTCGCCTCCATGGAGAGTACCCCTGCTTGGAGGAGACTGGATTCAGATACATCCTGTATGGCCCCGCTAGGGAGGAGACTGGATCGGACATCGCTGTCTACACCCCTTACATGCGGCAGCGTAATGATCGATGCCTCACCATTGTTTGTATCCCTTACATGAGTCATCGTTACGACCCACATGTTCTGGTTTAGTACACTAAGGCACATGACTGTGCTGTCCGAGCTCTGACTATTGAAAAGTATGTTACTCGTACTCGTATTTACGATGCTATCACACAGTTACTTCTAGCAATCAGTGCGAGGATGCATCGAGAGTACATCCTTTACCCGCGCAGGACAGAGCTATGACAAGGTCTTGAGTGGCCTGCTGTTGGAGGTCGTACTCCTCCACATGGACCTGTGCTCCCCATTCAGGACCAGTATCTGCATGAGAGTATTCATGGATTGCATAATCCTTCTCTGGACTTTACCATTCGTGGTCACTAGCACTTAACTGGCTTAAGTGGTTGTTCCCGATGTTGATGTAGCATATCGCTATATCCCATTGTTGTATCCCTCTACCGCGTGCTTGCACGCCGCCAAGTTGTCTATGGTTTTACCATTCTAAACTTGTACCATTGGGTTCTAATAGACCTATCTATGGATATGTATGTCATGTTCGACTACTATGATGTATCTATTCCACTTCCTTTTGTTGTGCATGTTACATCATGAATGATTCATCGTATGGTTTTTATCCATTGCTAAATTGCCACTGTTACAATTTGATAGGATGGTTATACCAACTGGCCATGGTCGTGGTGCCGACAACCCACCATCTCCCAAATACATGGCTGGAATGATACAACATTTTGAGCTGAACCATCAATTTTTGCAAGGGCTCATGCATCAATTCCCGAGGCCGACTATGCACTAGAAGCCAGCCACAGTGACTATGCAGGACTTTGTCCTCCTCAACCCTGCTGTCTACCACAACTCAACTCAACCCCTTGATGCTGATGACTGGCTCCGTGACATCTCTTAGGAGCTGGAGTCTGCTAGCATTCCCCTGGATAGCTATGTCACTTTTGCGGCATACTTCCTAATGGGTCTTCCTGCTCAATGCTGGGACAATCACATGCATTCTCAGCCTGCTGGAACCATCATCACATAGCTGAAGTTCCAAGATACTTTCCGTGTCATCTACATTCCTCGGGGAATCATGGACCGGAAGAAGCGGGAGTTCTGCAACCTCACCCACGACAACAAGACTAGGGATGCTTATCAATGGGAGTTTCTAGACTTATCCCACTATGGTGGAGAAGACGTTGCTACTGATGCTCGGACACATGAAACGTTCTGTGAAGGGATTCACCCTGACATCAAGCTCGTGCTCCTTGTTCAGGACTATCCTGATTTTGCCACCTTGGTGCACAAGGCCATCCAGGTTGAAATGGGTGTGCAGGAATACAAGGATGGCAACAAGCAGAACCGTGACACGGGCTCATCTTCACAGAAGCGGAAGATCGGGATTCCCCACAACATGTACCATACACCTGCTCCTACTCCAAGGTCGTATTATGCTGCACCTCGTCTGCCTCCCCCATCAGCTAGGCAGTCGATGCTCCCAACTCCACCACCCCGAGTTCCTCCTTCCTGTCCCGAGGATGGTCGTGCTTCAAGTGTGGTCATCTAGGTCACCGTGCCAGAGATTGCAGACAACAACAGAATCAGCTTGCACTTCATTCAACTAGGAGTTGTAACAATCAGAACTGCAACAATAATGCCATGCCTTCTTATGGTCTTGGTCAGGCTAACAACGTTGAATTGAGTCAAGCTCAAGACGAGACTTCTACTGTGATGGGTACTCTTCTTGTTAACTCAGTACCAGCTTATGTATTGTTTGATACATGAGCATTGCATTCTTTCATGTCAGAAATTTTTGCATTCATGCATGGCATTAATTATGAAGAGATGAACGTTTCAATAATGGTAAACACCCCCATGGGGCAATTTAGAACCTCCATGGTTAGCCCCAATGTCCCCATTGAAATTTAAGGGTTGGAATTCCTTGCCTCTCCCATATTGCCGAAGTCTTCCAATATTGACCTCATTCAAGGAATGGACTGGTTGAAAACTCATACAGCTTCAATTCTTTGTGCCACAAAAACTGTCCATCTCCTGCATCCTTCAAATGAGATAGTAAGCTACCATGCTCATCTTGTCCGAGATGCCGAAGCTCGGATATATGACTTAAATGCATTGAATGCGTCATCTCTTGAGGGGATTGAAAGCATCCCAGTTGTTTGTGACTTCCAAGATGTCTTTCCAGAAGAACTCCCAGGAGTCCCCCCTGTGAGAGTTGTCGAGTTTGTCATCGACTTAGTGCACGACACCACTCCTATTGCCAAACGACCCTACAAAATGCCATCACACGAACTCCTTGAACTTAAGGAAGAAATCAACAAATCTCTTAGTTGTGGTTTCATTCGTCCATGTTCCTTTGCTTGGGGAGCACATTCTCTTTTTGTTAAGAAGAAGGATGGAACAAATCATTTGGTTCAAGATTACCGTCCTATCAACCATGCAACTATTTATAACAAGTATCATCTTCCTCGGATAAATGACCTGTATGATCAACTTGTCGGTTCCTCGGTCTTTTCTAAACTTGACTTGAGGTTGGGATACCACGAGATCCATGTTTGCGTAGAGGATATCCCAAATACTGCATTCATTACTCTCTATGGTTCACACGAGTATACCATCCTGTCTTTCGGTTTAAGCAATGCTCTAGCAACTTTCTCTTGGTTGATGAATTATATCTTCATGGACTACCTCGACAAATTTGATGTGGTTTATCTAGATGATATCCTTGTGTACTCCAAGAATAAAGAAGAGCATGTTGAACATCTTTGTCTTGTACTGGTGAAAGCATAGTTGCTCCCTAGGGTGGTTTTGATAATTGATCACAACATATGCATCATTGGACTAATATGTTTTTCCAAGTATATTTCAGAAAAGTTCAAAATATGCTTTGGCTAAAGGCTTATGTGGAGATGCCCCCTCATGCAAGAAAGGAATAAGATTATCTCAAGCTTCAAGCTAGAAGAATCTTTGTTTTTATATTTGTGAGAAATCACTTTTGAGTCCATAGGAAAGCCAATACTATTAAAAGGGGTGAGTTATTAAAATGAACTGGTTGCTCAAGTGCTCAAAGTTAGCCACCAAAATACTCAGTCATTTTTCCCACATAACCATTATGTCCAATTCCACATACTCAAATTCGGTGCCACCAACTTTTCTATTTCGGCGTACCGAGTTTGACTTCAGACAAAACCGTAGCCATTCCCACCAAATCGGTGCAACCGAAACCATGTCGGTGCTACCGGGTTCAGGGTGATCAACTTTCTATTGCCTCAGTACACAAAATCGAAATTTCCGAGTTTGCGTATCGGTCTCACTGAGTTGTGTCATCTGACCGTTAGCCACCTTTTCGGTGCCACCGAGTTGTGTATATCAATCCCACCGAGATTCAAAAGTTACCCCCTTTTGTACAAGTCAGTACCACCGAGTTTATGACTTCGGTGTCACCGAGTTTCCCACTTTAGGTGTAACGGTTGGATTTTGTGTGCTACCTATATATACCCCTTCACCCACCTCTCTTTCGAGGGGGAAGCACTCAGAACACACACTTCATTTCTAGATCCATTTTTCTGAGAGAGAGCCACCTACTCATGTGTTGAGACCAAGATATTCCAACCCAATCATTTGAAACTTGATCTCTAGCTTCCCCAAACTTCTTTCCACCAAATCAATCTCTCCTACCCATGCCTATTCTGCGAGAGAGTAATTTTGTGTTGAGGAGACTATCTTCAGAAGCACAAGAGCAAGGAGTTCATCGTTCTACCACATCTACTACCTTTTGGAGGGTGGTGCCTCCTAGATTGGTTAGGTGTCACTTGGGAGCCTCCTACTTCGTGTTGTGGAGTTGAACCAAGATGTTTGTAAGGGAAAGGAGATCGACTACTTCGTGAAGATCAACCGTGAGTAAGGCAATTCCTCCATGGGCGGAAGCCATCGTGGAATAGACAAGGCCGTTTTTTCGTGGACCCCTTGTGGGTGGAGCCTTCCGTGGACTTTCGCAGTCGTTTCCTCGGTGGGTTGAAGTCTCCACTAACATGGACGTACGATAGCGCGACTTGTGGGAAACGTGCCAAAATTCACCGTGTCAACCTCATGCGTTTTATCTCCCTACCTTACTCCTTTACTTTACACTTGCATGTTTTACATTCCGCTGCTACACTCTTAGAACTGCATATGTAGGGTGTACTTGACTTGTCATAACTGCCAAAACTGCCCCTCAACTAAATTTGGCAAAAGGAAAAAATTATCTTGTCAAGTAGTCTAATCACCCCCTCTAGACATACTTTCGATCCTACAAGTGGTATCAGAGCTTTGATCTCCATTGCATTGGTCTCACAACATAGGAGAGTATGGAATCTAGTGAGGGAAATTATCACCGTAGAGGTCCATACTTCGATGGCACTAATTTTGCTAGTTGGAAGCATAAGATGAAAATGCATATTCTTGGATTTAACCCTCACGTATGGGCTGTTATTCGTGTTGGTGTGCAAGGTAACTTATTTAGAGAAGGGCATGAACCGAATCGTGATGCGACAGCCGATGAACTAAAGATGGTGAAACTCAATGCACAAGCCTGCGACATCATCTTCAATAGTCTATGCCCTAAAGAATTCAACAAAATCAGCCACCTTGATAATGCAAAAGAAATTTGGGATACTTTGATCGATACGCACGAAGGTACTGATTTTGTGAGAGAATCTAAGTTGGATGTGCTTTAAAGTCACCTTGACAAGTTCAAGATGAATGATGGTGACGGTGTAGCTAAAATGTACTCTAGGCTAGCTCTCATCACTAATGAGATTGCCGACTTAGGAAGTGAAGAGATGACCGACAAATTCATCATCAAGAAGATACTTAGAGCTCTTGATGGAAAGTATGACACCGTGTGCACATTGATCCAAATTATGTCAAACTACAAAGATCTCAAGCCAACTGAAGTCATTGGTAGGATTGTTGCTCATGATATGTCACTCAAGGACAAAGATGAGCTGCACAACAAGTCAAGCGGTGCTTACAAAGCTTCATGTGATGATCCTGCTACTTCAGAGGACAATCTTGTCACTGATGAAGAGATAATCCTCTAGTCAAAAAATTCAACAAGTTCTACAAGAGTAGGGGCAAAGAGAGAAGCTCAAGCTCAAGACATGATGAGAAGCGTCCGTCCCATCGTGACGTAAAGTGCTACAACTGTGGGAAGCCCGGACACTACTCCAATGAGTGCTCTGCTCCCTACAAACAGAGAGAAGAGTCACCTTGAAGACAAAGCTCAAGAGATGAGTCACCTCGTAGAGAGAGAAGGAGTAGGGAAGACTGTTATGTATGAATACACTCACGGAGAGGCAAGGAATCGTAGAAGAAAAACAAATACACCAAGACCAGTTCAAGAAGAAGACATCAAGCTCATGTTGGTGAATTGGTTTCTGGCTCTGAGTCTGACAACCAATATGAGAGAAGCTATCACTCCAACTCCGACTATAGTCAAGATGAAGGTGTTTCCGGCATTGCACTTGTTTCCTCCAACTCCTAAGACCTATTTGATTCACAAAATGAGGAGTTCGGAAACTACTTCATGGCTAAAGGCCCCAAGGTATCACACCCCGAGTATCTTGATTTTAATAGTGTCGAGGATGACTTGTTAGGAGAAGATGACTTGCTCCTTGATAAAACTAGTGATTGCAATGAAAATGAACTTGCTAATTATCATGCTAGTCAAGACAAATCGAGTGATGATGATAAGAAAGAGATTGAATGACTAACTCAAGAATTAAACACTCTTAATTTAGCTCATGAAACTGCTCTAGAAGATCATAGAGAGATTGAAGAACTCATGAGAAGCTACGCTTTGAGAAGATCAATTTGGAGGAAGAGCATGAGTTCTTAAAAGCGATCAATGATGATCTTCGAATGAAGAGTTCTTCTTATCTAGCCAAACGATTACTCTTGTCTAGTTTTGTTCCACAAGTTAAATCTAAGAATACTAGTAACAAAGGCAAGGAAGTTTCTTCATCTAGTAATAACAATGCTAAAGCTAAATCGAATAATGTTATTGCTAGTAGCTCTCCTGATTCCACTAATGATTCTCTTAGCCAAGTTACACTTGAGCAAGAAAACAATTTATTGAAAGGGATTAATGTATCCCTCAAAGGTAAGCAATGAACAAGGTAATTAATGTATCTCTCGACATCATCCCATGTGGGTTTCACTGCATGTCCATAGATATTCTTGCATATGTTCCTTTTGCTTTGGGACTAACCTATGTAGGTGATAAGAGTAAGAAACAACAAGGATTGCTCGCAACTCAAGATGATCTTCATCAACATTGAGCATCCACCACTACTTCACCTACTTGAAGTATTCTGCGACAAAAACCAAGGTTAGTTTATCCCTCTAAGGGGGAATGTCAAATAAAGGGGGAGCTTTACTCCAAATCTTGAGTATAAGAATCTCCTAAGGATATGAGCACATTAATGCTTATGTAACAGTGGCAACCCCACTTGTGCTTAATGATGAGTATGACCTATGGTCAATTATTCTTACTTGGCTCCTAAGTAAATATACTCATATATAGATGACTTAGTCATCACCCAAGTGCTTTATAGATGCTAGGATGTTTGTGCATGTTCACCATATTTTATCTATCATCTTATTGTGTGAGCATGTTGCTTTGCATGTGTTTGCTCATTCGAGGACATTCAATTGTTGTTATTTGGCTCTTGATTTATCTTTTGCCAATTGGATGGACAAGAATGCCTAGGACCCTCTTCTAGACATCTATGCTTTCTCATATCATGTTCTATTCACGCTTCATCACAAAACTTGAACAAGCACCTGTCGATCCCTCTGTGTGAAGAAGCACTCGGAGTTCCGTACCGTCAAAGGATGCCTTTCAAAACCTCTTTGTAAATCTCGGTGAGACCAACCCCACAAACTCGATTCCACTGAATTTCCGAAGCTGATATGGTTTTCAATCTCGGTACCACCGAAATCACCAACAAAGCTACACTGAGTTTCCCTGTCAGCTGACAGTAGAGGAACTCGGTGACACCAATTTTGTAATCTCGGTGACACCGACAACGAAGGGGTATATATTCTAGTGGACGAGTCTTTGAATTCGGTTCCTCAAAAACCCTTCGTCTCAAACCCTAAGCTGACCTGAAGGACCCCTGGTCGTCGCCTTTGCCTCCCCAAGCGCCTCCGCCGTTGGGAATCACACCCGTCGACGGAATCTTCACCGTCGTCGCCGCCGTAGTCGGACCACCACCAAGCTAGGGTATGGTTCCGATCTCCTCGTGCGCTCCCCTAATCCAACTCATGCGCATTAGGAAGTTTTCTCTACAAGCCACCATATGCAACCCCTCCCTTCGATGAGAGTATCTCGTAGCATAGATAAATATGAAATTTTGGATCTGATCTGCCACAGCATGCAACTCGGTGAGACCGGTTTGGTAGAATCAATTCCACCGATTTCACTTTTAGGGTTCCCGAGAAGCAACTCGGTGAGACCGAGCAGTTCTTTATGGTGTCAATGAAACAGACTGCCAAGTTTCTGTTACTCGAGTAAACTTTCTCGGTGACTCCGAAATTACCAACCCGGTGCTACCGATTTACATTCTGCAGAAGATCATACCCTAAGTTTCTGAATTCAAAATTTGAAAAATCCTTCTATGTTTTGTGATGTGCAACCCTTCTACTCTGCTATATCTATTTCACAGGATTGCTGTTTGCTGGTTTGATGCTCAGTTGTTGCTTGTGTGCCAAGATGTTTGGATCTGAGGATAGCGAGAATGATTTCAGAGAAAACAATGTTGAGATGTACTTAGGCACAAGTCTTGAGAAGACAAACTCTGACCCTAGATCTTACAACTCCCATGGCTAGACCAAGGCAGCCACCAGGCTGAGGAAGAAGCTGAACTCACATGAAGAGGACTCAGATTCTGTGCCAGAGAAAACTTTAGCTCCTCCCAAGGCTCCTAAGAAGACTGTCAGGAAAGTGTATGCAAGACCTGCTGATCTTAGAGCTCGTGAGTATGCCATGCAGAGTACGGAACTCTGCACTCATAAACCCGCCAAGAAGGCTCGTGTGAAGAGAGCCAGGAAGAGAGTAGTTCACATTATTGGGAAAAAGACTTCGATGTATGAGGAACCTGAAGATGCCACTGGAGAAGATGAGATCCCAGCTCCTCCTAGGAAGAAGAAGCTCATGGCTGATGCCATGCCCAGGAAGCCTCCTTCCAAAGATAAGAAGGTTGTAGCTCATAGGAAGACTAAAAAGGATATTCATGCACCTGCCAAGGAGAAAGGTCGTGCTTCCATTGCCTTTGCTGCAGAGGAAGAAGATGAGAATGCACCAATTCTCAGAAATCTCCGACCAAATCTGCAAGTGCACAATGCTGCTCATCCAGTAGACGAAGACATGAAGAAGAGGAAAGATGCATGTTTGAGGAAACGGAGAGCTGCATATCCATATGCCATAAGGAGAAGAACTGCTGTTGATCCAAGGTTTCACACCAAGGAACAACAATATTTCTATGAGACTGTCTTGTATGACAAGAGTCCAGCTATTAGTGATATGAGATATGTTGACAGGGATTATATCAAAGACAACATAGATTTCTTTCCACATGTGCAAGAAAGTTTCAAGTCAGTGGACATTGAAGATTTTGTTGGAAAAGAGATGACCCCGTGGAATGATGAGCTAATCATGCAATTTTACTCAACTGTTCATTTCTATGGAGATGGTTCTATTGTTTGGATGACTGATGGTCACAAGTATGAGTCTACGATTGATGAGTGGGCCACTATCATTGGTGCCCCTAAGCAGAAAGAGAGTGATGTTGTTCTGAACCAAAGATGAGCCACAATTCCATGGCCAACATGTACAAGCCAATTCCTCACGAGTATTTGGCAAGTCACAAGATGGCCTCAGTATACTTCTTGTAAGCAGGGTACCCACAACTAACACCATTCTGAGACACACCTTGATGCCTAAATCAGAGGATGATAGGATTATTTGAGGACACTCCATCAATCTGCTGCACCATTTGGACAATCACACTAGATTCAGAGTGATGGACTTGATAGTAGAGACTATCCTAAGGACTGCTGCTCATCAGAAAAGATCTTGTGGATATGCCATGTACATTCAGAGGCTTATCAATGCCAAGCTAGGCAAACATGCATATCTCCTTCATCGTCCCCATCTACCCCTTTAGCTAGAATTTGAAGACAATGTAGTGGTGATGGATGACAATGGTCCGAGTACAGCTGCAGCTAGAATGGCAGCAGAGGCAGTAGAAGCTCAGGCTGCTAGAAATGAGCCACCACCAGTTCCACAGCTCAAAACTCAAGTTGAGCAAATGGCATTTCTAGTTAGCTCTATCCAAGGTATGGTGAATAACATCTCAGAGATGCTACAAAATCAGAAAAGCCTTGAGAGAGTCGTGGAAACAAACATGAAGTTAACGGAGTTGACCACTATAGTCAAACAGCTTCAACATGAAGTTGTCTTAGTGCAGATTCCACACCCAGATGATGATGATGATGATGATGATGATGATGATGATGAAGAGTTGCCTCCTCTCACTACCACTCGGTTCAGCACCAAGCCTAGATCAGCCCCTCTACCTACTCCGGAGACAAGACACACTTCATCACCTCAAGCCTCCGCACCTTCAGCTCCAACACGAGCTCCAGCTCAAGCACCTAAATTATCCACTCCTCCAGCTCCAAGGCAGTCAACAAATGCCTTCGTGGACACTCTTCTGTCCACTCCGTCATCACCTGCCTAGAGAGACGATTAGCTCTATACGTTTTGAACTTTTTGGTAACTTGTTGCCAAAGGGGGAGAAATGTATAGATCATAGGGCTTCGAGAGAGAGAGAGAGAGAGCTTTTGACTTTATTTGCTCTCATTTGGTTCTAAAAAACATTGGTCTTTTGGATGACTTTATCCAGTTACCCGTGTTTTATCATACTCTTTACTTGGTTGATGCCACGTTATCCCTTTAGCTATTTATGTGATGATCATTCACTTATCTTGTTGGTGTCATGTGCATTTCTATTCATTCTTATGTTATATGTGCACCACCAGGATGTATGTGACATGGATGAGTGACCCATGACCCTAATCGATTGTGCATTTGCATTGAAATGCAAATTTTAAATAATGCACACATTTAGGGGGAGCTCTTGCTTTTCACATACTTCTCAAAGTGTCAATGATAGTCATTGATTATATCTTTTATCGAAGCTATGATCTATATGTTGTCATAAATTATCAAAAAGGGGGAGATTGAAAGCACGATTGCTCCCTAGGGTGGTTTTGATAATTGATCACAACATATGCATCATTGGACTAATATGTTTTTCCAAGTATATTTTAGAAAAGTTCAAAAGATGCTTCGGCTAAAGGCTTATGTGGAGATGCCCCTTGATGCAAGAAAGGGATAAGATTGGCTCAAGCTTCAAGCTAGAAGACTCTTCGTTTTATATTTGTGAGATATCACTTTGGAGTCCAGAGGAAAGCCAATACTATTAAAAGGGGGTGAGGTATTAAAATGAACTAGTTGCTCAAGTGCTCAAAGTAGCCACCAAAATACTCAGTCATTTTTCCCACATAACCATTATGTCCAATTCCACATACTCAAATTCCATGCCACCAACTTTTCTATTTCAACCCCACCGAGTTTGACCTCAAACAGTACCCTAGCCATTCCCACTAAATCAATGCAACCGAAACCATATCGGTGCTACCGTGTTCAGGGTGACCAACTTTCTGTTGCCTCGGTACACAAAATCCGAATTTACGAGTTTGCGTATCGGTGTCACCGAGTTGTGTCATCTGACCATTAGCCACCTTTTTGGTGCCACCGAGTTGTGTATATTGGTCCCACCAAGATTCAAAAGTTACTCCCTTTTGTACAAGTCGGTGCCACCGAGTTTGCCACTTTAGGTATAACGGTTGGATTTTGTGTGCTGCCTATATATACCCCTTCACCCACCTCTCATTCATGGGGGAAGCACTCAGATCACACACCTCACTTCCCGATCCATTTTTCTGAGAGAGAGCCACCTACTCATGTGTTGAGACCAAGATATTCCAATCCAATCATTTGAAGCTTGATCTCTAGCCTCCCCAAAATGCTTTTCATCAAATCAATCTCTCCTACCCATGCCTATTCTGTGAGAGAGTGATTTTATGTTGAGGAGACTATCTCTAGAAGCACAAGAGCAAGTAGTTCATCATTCTACCACATCTATTACCTTTTGGAGGGTGATGTCTCCTAGATTGGTTAGGTGTCACTTGAGAGCCTCCTACTTCGTGTTGTAGAGTTGAACCAAGATGTTTGTAAGGGCAAGGAGACTGCCTACTTCGTGAAGATCTACTGTGAGTAAGGCTAGTCCTCCGTGATCGGAAGCCATGGTGGAATAGACAATTCCACTTCTTCATGGACCCCTTGTGGGTGGAGCCCTCCATGGACTCTCGCAGTTGTTACCCTCCGTGGGTTGACGTCTCCACTAACATGGATGTACGATAGCGCCACCTATCAGAACCATGCAAAAAATCGTCGTGTCAACCTCATGCGTTTGATCTCCCTACCTTACTTCTTTACTTTACACTTGCATGTTTTACATTCCGGTGCTACACTCTTAGAACTTCATGTGTAGGGTGTACTTGACTTGTCATAACTGCCAAAACTGCTCCTCAACTAAAATTGGGAAAAGGAAAAAAAATTATCTTGTCAAGTAGTTTAATCAACCCCCTCTAGATATACTTTTGATGGGGAACGTTGCATGGGAAACAAAAAATTTCCTACGAACACGAAGACCTATCATGGTGATGTCCATCTGCGAGAGGAGATTTGGATCTATGTACCCTTATAGATTGCACAGTAGGAAGCATTAAGAAACACGGTTGATGTAGTCGAATGTCTTCACGTCCCTCGAACCGTCCCACGAACCGTCCCGCGATGTTTCGATCTAGTGCCGAACGGACGGCACCTCCGCGTTCAGCACACGTACAACTCGACGATGATCTCGGCCTTCTTGATCCAGCAAGCAAGACGAAGAAGTAGATGATTTCTCCGGCAGCGTGACGACACTCCGGTGATGGTGATGACCTACTCCTGCAGGGCTCCGCCCGAGCTCTGCAGAAATCCGATCTAGAGGTAGAACTATGTGGTCTAGGGTTGAGTTGCACGTGGCAAAATGTTGTCTCAAATCAGCCCTAAAACAACACTATATATAGGAGGGAGGGGGAGGGGCTTTCCTTGAGGGCCAAGCCCTCAAGGGGTGCGCCGGCGCTAGGGAGGAGGAGGACTCCTCCTCCAATTCAGTTTGGGGAAGGATGAGTCCTCCCCTTCCTTCCCACCTCCCCTTTTTCCTTTTTTCCTTTTATTTTCTTTTGGTATTTCTTTAAGTGGCGCCATGGGACCCTTGGGCTAACTCCACCCACTACAAGGAATACGCTAATACACGACGCTATTTTTTCGCCGCTACATCGTCACGGTTTTTAATTTACGACGATCTCACGACGAAAAACCAAGCGTCGAAAACGGAGCATCACAAATGAACAGCAGCGATGTTTTGATCAAAATCGTCGTAACTTTTACGACGATTCCTGGATCGTCGTAACCTTTACGACGATCCTAAATCATCGTTGGCAATCAAACCCAGTCCTACGTGGCAGTCCTACGTGGCAAAATTATGACGAAATCAAAACATCATGGTTGAAATCAGCCCAACCCATTTCAATTGATCACATGGGCTGGTTTTATTTTTTTGGGCTTTTTCTTATTGGGCTTCTTTTTGGGCCTTAGCCTATTTACAACCACTTTAGTATTTTTTTTCGAACTTTGTTGTATCATTATAATTTCGGCCCTGGCCTTTTAGTGCCCAGATACATTTGATCCAGTTTCAGTGTTGGCCTTTTTTCATTTTTGAATTCAACAACTTTTTGTTCTAGAACTTGGTTTCATTTCTATTTATTGGGCCTTTTCAACCCAATTATTTGTCCAATATTAAATCACACACTATTTCATATTCAAATCAAGAAAACTCCAAGTCTAATTAAAATCATCCATCATATAACATCAAATAAGACATCTCCCAGGTTTACATAACACAATAAGTCATCTCCTAAATACATTTCCTTACATGTGCCAGTGTCACTACAATAGACTTCATTCCACTCTCAACTTCCATCTCCGGTACATATGCTACTGTCACTACAATGGACTATTGTCACTATAGCAAAAACATCTGCTATTGTCACTACAGTGGACTTCATTCCACTAGCAAAAACAAACAGAAATCCATTTGAGAAGGCACAGGTAGATTCGTTATTCCAGATAACAATTGTTCCCTCTTTGTAGTTTCCTCGACTTCCATCTCCGGTAAGAGCTTTGACGACAGCATCACAAGCAGTACTGTGATACTCATACAGGTCAAACAGGAAAAATGATGTGATACTAGTAGCAAATGAAGAACAATTGTATGCATCGAAAAAAAGTAAGACGGGACAACTAAATTGCAACGCATCAGACCAACTTAGAGAAATCAAAAATAGCATTTTGGTAGTTCATTTGGTACTGATTCCTGTCACACTTATCTATCCCTGAAAAAAACTTACAACAACAACACCAGTATATGAAACTAGACAGGGTTCTTCGTATAAGATTCACACCTAAAATAGCATTTTGGTAGTTGATTTGGTACTGATTCCTGTCACACTTATCTATCCCTGAAAAAAACTTACAACAACAACAACACCAGTATATGAAAGTAGACAGGGTTCTTCGTATAAGATTCACGCCTAACTTAAACTCATATATCCGAATCCATTCACAGAAACATCATGCACCGCGCGTAGGTCATGATGACTACAGAACAAAGAGCGAGCAGCATGAACACCGGGAAACATACCAACATTTGCGTGAGGAAACCACGGGTGTCAAATCAACAGAGAGAAAGAGGGTATGGTGGGTTCTTCATGTGACCAAATTGTTTCAAATCCACCAATATGAAGTGTTAAGCAATGATTAAATATATGCCCCACCATACATAGTTCTAAGAGTGCTAGGATATAGACGCCACAGCATAACCTGCCTTGTGCTTTTTAAAACACGAACCCATTTACAGATTTTTTTTATAAATGAAATGTCATTAGTACAGCAGAAGAGAACCAACAAACTAAGCATGCATCAAAATCCTAATGAAGTGGCATCCCAATGAAACGTAAAACGATCAGTAAAAGGCTTTGTATCCAAGAAATACATTAAATGAAGACATAGTCGTGGTCATATTCTTCGACTGATCCAAGAAAGGATAAGTACAGAAATGGAACCACATGATCAAAAAACAACAACTGATATTTCAGAAGACACAAAGTAGGCCTACGGAAATAATCAAAATTCAGCTTACAAGGCATGCATTAGTCAAACTTCTTCACTCGCTCTTCTTTGAGATGCTTCAGGGCAGACGTGCCATATATATAAAATTAGGATGCTGGGACAAGTCATTTAAAAAACTGAGGTTCAGGACATTTCCAACAAACAAATAACTGATAGCAACAGAGCTCCCTCAAGCATAGATAGTCAATCCAAATAGATACGCACACGGAATGAAGTACCACTAGAACATAAAATATGCCCTTGATAAGCGGAGATCTCAATCAACAGAGGCAAGAAGTCGACCAGAACAACCTGGGTGTTGTTCTTGACGCTGAGCATGAGAATAGAGGGGGGACCCGTGCTGAACTCCTCCTCCTCCTTCTTCCCCTGCTGCCAAAAAAACAAGGAGAGAAACCAACGACCGTGTCCAACACCTGGTCGTACTTCTCTGAGAGGTCCTACATGGTCTTCCACTGTGCCTCCAGCTTCATGTTCGCCTGCTTGTTCACGCTCTCCTTGGCCTCCAGCTGCAGCTTGCAGGTCACCAGCTCCTTGGCCACGATGTCGATCTCCTGCTCCTACACTTGCAAACAACATGCGTCAGAGAAAAGATCGACGAATTTTAGCAGGACCTGATATATATGCAGTTCAACCACGTACGTTTCTGTCAGGGCTGCTGAATCTGCTGTGGTCACTTCTCTGCTCTAAGAGATTCAGGGCAGACTGTATGGATTCTAGGGGCCTCGTGTCAATCTCGGCCATCTATACGCGCTATCGGTTGCCTTCAGTCAGTGCTTGTGCAGTCTCCTGCATGAGTTGAACAAGAAGCATGCCTCAAATGTAATACTATATATACTGATTAAAATGATGCCAGATGCCTATCCTAACCTAACAAGTTAACATCAACTCCTACAGGTTAATTACTGGTAATGAAAAACTATACAGCCTAGTCACACACTATGTGTGGTTAGCACAATTGTCAAAACATCTTTAGATTTGCCTGTCAGTTAGCCAACAAATTCAGTTGAGTAAGTCTAGAAGTTCAGTTGGTCACACATTTAGATACTTCAAGTGATGAATTTTAGTATACCCAATTGGAGGAACACACAACAATCTATAAGCACTGACTTCTCAAATGGCAGATTTGCCTAACAGATGTGGAGATCGTCAAATCAACAAGAGATCGTACTTTGAAGCAGTAGAGCAGGCGCCTCAGTCAATCACGGGAGCACGACGCGGCGTTGCCTTGCTGCTGTCCTCGTCGGGTGCTACACCATTGACATGAGTTGTTCGAGTTTTAGTGCATTCAAAGTCATGCTGCTGATATATCGGAGTATTGGGCATTTCATTACCAAGATTTGTTTAGCTAGATGCGGTTATTCTAAATTTAGCATTACCAAGCCAATTTTGAGGGGAAATGGTGTAATAATGCTAGTAGGCAGTTGTACATGAATTATTATTACTGCAGAATTTCCTTTGTTAGCAGTAATTAACCTTTTTAATGATCTTCAGTCAAGCTGTGTATGTATAATATATTCAAAAACAGTAATAGTGTGTACTTCAAACAGTAATAATCAGTTTGCCCATTAGGCATTTCTTTCATGAAGATTTCTTAATCCAGATGTATTTATAACATATTCAAAAACCTAGGGAAAATATGAATCTATGAGAAAATGATAAGGAATGGAAACATATACACCCCTTTTGGTCCGTCAAATTCTTTTATGACAAAAGAAATTTTAGTACAAAGGATATTATTTGCTCCATTCAGGAATTTGTACAAAGGGAATATGAGTATACTCATTATACCAGGAGATTTCACTCCGGTAACCAGATCACGCTCGCTCAAGTCCTAATTTTTCACTCAAACCGATCACAACTTGACAATCGACCAACTTGTTTTCATATAAGAACAGTTCATATACCTCAACTTGCATGCAGCAGATAAGCTTACCTGCTCAACCAATACATCACAATAGCATATCTAACTGAGCAATTGTTTTGTGTATCGTGCCCATTGTGTCCACCATGAATGCGTCACAGCTTCAACTCATTCGTTTCCACCACTAATGTCTGTTATACAAGCATAAGAGGTCAAACGACCAATGACATTCCAAAAAACAAATGCCAAGTAAATACAAGGAGGCATCAACAAGATACTTAGATCAACATGCAGGTGAACTGATAGTAAGAATGCATGCTAGTACTAGTACCTGGAGTATAGAAAGTATCTAATGGATGATAGTAAGAACCGAGGGATATTTGGAAACTGCAGCAGATTTAATTATAAATGCAAAGCCTTCTCATTCAAACGTTAAATCGCATAGCCAAATTCAGTGGAAGTGACCACGAGAAGGAAGCTACAAGGTTAACATTGACGTTGCTTGGTCTTTAGGAGATATAACAAAAGACCATGATGGTTCTACTGTAGTGACAGGTAGTACTAGGCATGATTATTTTGCTGATGTATTAACAAATGAAATTCTTGCATGTAGAGATGTAGCTAAACTTCTGAAGAATATTAAGCCATCCTATGTAAATCAATGATTGAGGTGGTTGCAAAATGGAAATCAAGGGATCATCATCAAGTCAGTATATTGCCTAATGTAACCCATGAACTAGCTAAATTTGCTTTTCAATCTGATATGGACTATGTTAAGAGCCAGTAAAGCAGCTGCTCGAAAGCATCCTTCATATTGTCGCACAAGATTGTAAGTATGTTGTTTAGTTAATGAAAGCTCTTGGTTGATTCTCAAAGAACAAAATACAAACTACATGACGGGATAAATTTTGGTGGTGCAAAAGGACTGGAAAACATGAAACCATACCTATAACAATTAGGCTATTCAATTCAACTTCTCGAGCCGTACTGAGAAGAGCAAAACGAAGAAGAGGACTTTTATCAGGAATACGCATACATGATATTCACTGATCGAGGGACAAAACAAAACAACATACCTCAGGTACAGCTGCTGCGAGATGGAGAACTCTTCGTATTCGTCCACCTTCTGGTCCTTGTCGTACATCAGCGCTTTTGCTAGGACATGCATTGATGTATTTGTAAAATTAGCATGGGAATGGATGAATACAGATAACAGAGTTACAGGGAGGTGCTACCACATGAAGGATGTTGTTTTCGGTGTTTCCCATTCCTGAGAGAAGCACTACTGGACTCTTGTGGGTGGAGATGTCGCGGACGAGCTCGGCGACAACCTTCAACTGCCCCACTGACGGTATTGAGGAGCCATCAAATTTCATCACGACGATCTCTCCTGTCGGAGCCACGACGGTTGGATCTGCTCTTTTTAAAATAGACATCCTAGTTGTATTCGTGGGTCCGCTCCCGGATGCGCCGTCGCTGATGGCAGTCGGATCGAGGACATAGTCATCGGCTGGCTCGTCCGGTACCGGTTCGCCCCCGGGTGCGCCGCCGCCGCCGATGGCAGCCGGATCGAGGTCATGGGCGCGGGTACGAGTAGATCGAGGTCATGCCTAGGTTCGGCTTCCGGCTGCCGCCGGGCGTGGAGGAGGAGGAGGAGGAGGACATGGCGGTGGTGGCGGCGGCGAGGAAGCGGAGGGGCGGGCGGGAGGAGCTGGCGGCAGCAGGAGCTGACCTCCTTCTGGCCACAGGAGCAGACCCCGTTCTTCTTCGGGGCGACGCCCTCCTCGGCGCCAAGGCCGACCGTCTCCAGGGCAGCACAATCGCTGCCCTCCGCAGTGGCCACCATGCCACCAGCGTCGTTGCCCTCCTGGGCGACGGCCTCCACACGGACGGCGCAGTCACTCTGCGGGGCGGCACTCCTCTCCGCGTCGCCGTCGCGGCCGCCCTGGCTCAGATCACGGCGGCGGCTAGGGTTGGGCGATCCGTATCGGGTGGGAGGGAACTGGATGGGAGAGGGAATGAAGGGGTGGAGGGGCGGTGGTAGACGGATCGGGGGAGAGAGGGAGGCGGCGGCTAGGGTTCGCGCAGACAGAGGAAGAGGAGGGCACGATGGGTTCGGTGAGGTTTGCAGCGGATGGATGGATGGACGGGTGGATGGATGGATGGATGGGTGGATGTTTGCCATGTCAGCGATCCATGTCAAAACTCATTCCACCAATCAGACTTAAGCTTGTGTAATTTTTGCTTTTTCTTTTGTTTTTCTTATATTTTTCATCCTCTTATTCGGGGTAAACATATAGTTTGTCATAATTAACCAATATTATGCATATGTGTCTACTTTGGGATGACAAACAATGTGATTTGAGATATTTTCAATTTCTTATAATTTCTGTGAAAACAATTTGTCAGAATTCAACTTTTTGTGAAGAACCTACCAAATCTTTCTTACAAATTTGACCCGCACCATTTTTCAAAAATCTTAGACCATAATTTATGCGCAATTGGCCAAATGGTTACATGTCAAAAGTGAGTTTATTATTTTCTTTCGAAAAAAATTCGTTTTTCATTTTTCGGGTGCCCAAATATGATTAATCTTATGGCCAAATTAATGACATAGTTTGTTCAAATGATCTAATATTCTTTGGATGGAAATTTCATTTTTCATTTTCTTTGGACAAAAAATTCATTTTTCCATTTTTCAAGTACCCAAAATGAGTTTTTTTGTGAATGACCTACCATATATTTGTTGCTAAATTGGACCAACCCAATTTTTTAAAATACTAGGCCACATTTCGTGTATTCTGAACAAAATAAGAAAATGAATATTGCTGAATTATTTTTGAACCATGGAAGGAAGGGTTTTCACATATTTGAGGAATTTATGACCCAAAGTATTTGTGAGAATTTTTCGAGATTTTTTCGAATGACAGAATAGTAGGTTGCTTCACAAACTAGGATGAGGTGGGATGGAATGGACCCACGAGTGACATGTCAACATAGTTAGAACATGTTACGACATTTTTATAATCATCGTAAAAGTTATGACGATCTCATCTTATGCGGTTACGACGTTTTTAACTCACATCATCGTAATTTATATGTAGATTTGATCCCCTCAAACGGTTTACGACAATCTCGGATGAAATCGTCATAGATTTATGACGAATTCATCAACTACATCTTAAAAACATCATGTATGAGCATATTTCTTGTAGTGACCAGCCCACTAGGGACTTGTGGCGCCACCCTAGAGCCTTGGGCTCACTCCCGGGTGGGTGGGCCCCTCCCGGTGAACTCCCGGAACCCATTCGTCACTCCCGGTACACTACCGGAATGGCCCGAAACTTTCCAGTGACCAAATGAAACCATCTTATATATTGATCTTCGTTTCCGGACCATTCCAGAAACCCTCGTGACATCCGTGATCTCATCCGGGACTCCGAACAACATTCGATAACCACACATATAACTCAACTATACTAAAACATCATCGAACCTTAAGTGTGTAGACCCTGTGGGTTCGAGAACTATGTAGACATGCCTCGAGGAACTCCTCGGTTAATATCCAATAGCGGGACCTGGATGCCCATATTGGATCCTACATATTCTCCGAAGATCTTATCGGTTGAACCTCAGTGTCAAGGATTCATATATTCCCGTATGTCATTCCCTTTGTCCTTCGGTATGTTACTTGCCAGAGATTCGATCGTCGGTATCCGCATACCTATTTCAATATCGTTACCGGCAAGTCTCTTTACTCGTTCTGTAATACAAGATCCCGTGACTTACACTTAGTCACATTGCTTCCATGGCTTGTGTGTGATGTTGTATTACCGAGTGGGCCCCGAGATACCTCTCCGTCACACGGAGTGACAAATCCCAGTCTTGATCCATACTAACTCAACGGACACCTTCGGAGATACCTGTAGAACACCTTACTGTCGAGCAATTGATAGAAAAGTGAATAATTATGAAGATATCTAAGGCAATGATTATGCATATGGGCATCACGTTCGTGTCAAGTATACCGAAATGATTTTGCATCTACTAGTATTACTCCACACATCAACCGGCTCCTGCCTGCATCTAGAGTATTAAGTTCATCAAGAACAGAGTAACACATTAATTAAGATGACATGATGTAGAGGGATAAAATCAATCAATATGATGAAAAAACCATCTTTTATCCTTGATGGCAACAATGCAATACATGCCTCGCTACCCCTACTTTGTCACTGGGTGAGGACACCGCAAGATTGAACCCAAAACTAAGCACTTCTCCCGTTGCAAGAATTACAAATCTAGTTGGCCAAACCAAACCAATAACTCGAAGAGACTTGCAAAGATATGAAATCATGCATAGAAAAATTCAAAGAAGATTCAAATAATATTCATAGATAATCTGAACATAAACCCACAATTCATCGGATCTACAAAAGAGTGTTACATTGGATAGATCTTCATGAAGATCATGAAGAACATGGTATTGAAAAACAAAGAGAGAGAAGAAGCCATCTAGCTACTAGCTATGGACCCGTAGTTCTATGGTAAACTACTCACGCATCATCGGAGAGGCAATGGAGAGTATGTAGATGCCCTCCGTGATCGAATCCCCCTCTGACAGATTACCGGAAAAGGCTCCAAGATTGGATCTCACGAAAATAGAGGCTTCCGGCGGCAGAAAAGTATTTTTTGGTGTCCCTCTCGTATTGGGGGAATATTTGGGAATTTATAGGATGAAGATTATGGTTAGAAGGCCTGTAGCGGACCCACAAGCCAGGCCCCTCAGGTCGCGTCCTGCAGGCTTGTGGCCTCCCGGCAGGTGTCCTGCCCCCTTCTTCAAGTGTGGCAGGTTTCTTCTGGTCCGGAAAAAACCATTCCAGAGATTTTATTCCAATTGGACTATGTTTAATATTCCTTATCTGTAATACCCAAAAACAAGGAAAAAACAAAAACCGACACTAGGCTCTAGATTAATAGGTTAGTCCCAAAAATAATATAAAATAACATATTAATGCATATAAAACATCCAAAACAGATAATATAATATCATGGAACAATAAAAAATTATAGATACGTTGGAGACATATCAAGCATCCCCAAGCTTAATTCCGGCTCGTCCTCGAGTAGGTAAATGATAAAAACAGAATTTTTGATGTGGAATGCTACCTAACATATTTATCCATGTAATATTCTTTATTGTGGCATGAATATTCATATCATAAGATTCAAAGCAAAAGTCTAATATTGACATAAAAACGATAATACTTGAAGCATACTAGCAAGGAAATTGTGTCCTTTCAAAATAACATGGCCTTAGAAAGTTATCCCTACAAAATCATATAGTCTGGCTATGCTCCATATTCACCACACAAAGTATTTAAATCATGCACAACCCTGATGAAAGTACAACAATTGTTTCATGCAATACATGCCAGCAACAGGTCTATTCTTATCTTTAGTATCAGGTTTGACAATTCTAGCAGCTTCATCACAAAAATAAATAACATACCCATCAATATTATCGAACAAGAGATCCTTAACCATAGCAATACTAGGTTCTACCTTGATTTGCTCACAAGGTTTGGTTGTTCTAACATAAGTTTTGTTAACCACGGTTGATGCTTTAACATGTTCCTTTATCCTAACAGGGAAAAGTGGTTTGTCAATATAAGCAGTAGGCACAACTGGGTCAACATTGTAAATGACAGTTTCATCCTCAATTTAATTGGTTCTTAAATTTTTTATTTAATAGATGGATGATATTTAAACCATTTCTCTTTAGGGATATCAATACGAGAAGCAAAGGTTTCACAAAATGAGGCTACTATCTTATAGTCAAGACCATATTTAGTGCTAAAATCATTGAAAGAATCGATATTCATAAAAGATTTAACGCAATCAAACATAAATTTTATACCTGAATATTTACCTTTGTCAAGTTCCCAATCTTCACAGTTGCGTTTAATTCTTTCCAAAACATCCCACCTGAATTTAATAGTCTTCTTCAAAGAACCAGAACAAGAAGTATCGAGCATGGTTTGATCATTACGAGAAAGATGAGCCTAAATTTTTCGAATAATAATATCCCTCGGGGGCTCATGATTGGGGCATGAATATAACATTGTCTTCAGCCTCCCTCAAGCTAGAGCGATACTTTCTCCTTCACGAGGCCAAAAATTATAGAAAAACTTTCGATAACGATGAACAAGATGCATAGGATAATTTTTTTTGTGAAACTCCAATTGCAATCAATTCCAGTTCCAAGATCCTGTATCATCACTTAGCCTATATCATGTCAATGCTTTTCCACCAAAGATAAAGCAAAAACCTTCTTCATGACTTCTTCTCTGGATAAACCTACAAGATTAAATAATCCACGAAATTCATCCACATAGATTAGGGGCATATCCGGATGTTTTGTTCCATCTCCTGCATAAGGGTTAGCTAGCGGTTTTATATCATACCCGAAGGAATTTTATAATAAACATTTTTAGTAGGTTGAGGAGGTTCAGGGACAACTCTTGGCATTCCCGGTCGAGGTGAACATACCCCGAACAAACACCTCAAAGGATTACTTTCCATAGTGACAAGTAACAGTAAATTTCAGCATGTAATATAAATTTCCCTTTACCAAATTCTGCTTACCAAAGGCACTTAGCTCCCTGGTAAAGGCGCCATAAAAGAGTCCACAAGTATAGGGGATTTGTCGGTCCCCTGGGACCGGGGGTACCCAGGTTCGTCAGCCTACGGCCCAAGGCACACCGTGCGACATCGGTTCAATTTGGCCCGGACGCGGGCCAACAAGCAAGACCCTCACAAGGGCCCTCGCCTCGTGAGGCGGGCATCAGGGGATCGACATCAAGGGGATCAAGGGGCAGCTCGCCCATGAGATGCATCCTAAGGCCACTTGAAGCCCCCAGGGGGGAACTAGTCAAGGGCATCCACGTGGGGTCGCATGGCCCTGCACCCCCCCCCCCTCACATGGGCGATGTGAGCCGCACAGGCCGCGCAGGAGCGGTGCTAGCAAGCACGAACCGAGAGGCTTTCCCTTTGGTGCTATGGGGGTAAAGTAAACTCATTAGTACCCAAATAAACCCCCAAAGGTTTCTTGTTTGATGCAAGAGGACCAAGATCGGGGTCTCGTCGGGATGGAGGTCACCCCCGAGCCCACCAGCGCGTCATGGATAAGGGCTTTTGAAGGCGAAGACCACCTTTGTCAGGGCTCGCTATAGTCCTATCCCCTTTCAAAATGGCCATTGTGGCGATCCTTCCCATCGAGTGTGTTTTCGGGGGGAAGAGGACCAAGGCTAGTATAAATAAGAGGCCCGACCTTTGTAGTAGAGGAGGCTGATCCGATCCCCATTGTCTCGACTAGGGCAAGAACCCGCCTTTGTACTCATCTTCCACCTGAAGCAATCCACACAAGCAGGAGTAGGATTTTACACCACAAGGTGGCCCAATTCTGGGTAAACTACACGCGTGTTCTTGTTCACTCCCCTTAGCTCGATCCATCGGAATGTCGCCGTGAAGTTTAGAGGTATAACATGGTAGGAGAGCGAGCGCACCACTGAGTTCGAACCTTTCTGGGTCCACGGAGCCATGATGCTGACAAGATCAATAGTAGTCCTTTCGATAAGTTAGAGTGTCAAACCCAACGAGGAGCAAAAGGAAATGACAAGCGGTTTTAAGCAAGGTAATTTCTGCAAGCACTAAAATAGCGGCAACAAGTTGTTTGGTAGCAAGATAATTGTACCAGGTAACGAGTAGAAATAGTAACAATAGGTGCAGCAAGGTAGCACAATCCTTTTGTGGCAAAGGATAGACCGGAACAGATTCTTATAATAGGCAAAGAGTTCTTGAGGGAACACTGGAATTTTCATCTAGTCAGTTTTGTCATGTTGGGTTAATTTGCCTTCGGTACTTTGATAATTTAATATGTGGGTGGATCGGTGATGACGAGTTGATGAATATACTTCTCGCCCCTCGTTGGTTACCCCAAGTGGAAGCTGGAGATGTAGTCAGCAGCAAGTTTCCCTTACATGGAGACTGTAAGGTTTATCGAACAAGGAGGACTCCGAGGATCAATAAGTAGGTGTCCGCTGCTCTCGCGCTAGCAGAAGACGTGGACCCGCACACACAACAAATAAATTTGCTCCCAACGAGTACAGAGAGGTTGTCGATCTCTCCGGCCTTGTAGTTTGCAAAGGATCAAAACATAAGCGGGAATGGTGATAGTGATTGCAATGGAAAAGTAAATAAAAGTAGTAAATGGTGGAGGCGTAAGAAATGGTGGTGATATGGACCTGAGTCAAATGATGTTCACTAGTGATGTCTCTCTCCCAAAAGACGATAAACAACTATGCATGGGTAAACAAATTACAGTTGGGCAATTGACGAATTATAAACGCACCGCTATGGTAATTATGCAACTTGAAAGTGAGAGGCTCAATAGTAATGGGCAGTACGCCAAGACAAGTAGACCGTTTATTCATCAGAATCTACTTACTAATCATCCACCTTGAGATATCTATCCAGAACATCTCGCTGGTATTTAGTTGCGAGCCCCACCCAAAGTGTAAACTCAAAGCAACGGACAACTGTATTAACGAACTTTGCGTAAGGTAAACAATCCTTGCAACCGCGGTCACAAGCACCGTTGTTTTGTCCCTAGTGGCAACAACACATCCCCTAGTCTCATGTTTCTGTCACTCAAGCTAGACATCAGGAGTCATGAACCCACAATCATTCATAACGCTCCCTCTTGGAGTTACAATCTACCACTCGCCCAAAGCAATAAAGAGTAACGGAGAACATGCATTAATCACTAAAGAACATAATATAAAAGGATAATCAAATATATAACTGATCACAATCTAAACATAATCTCATAATCCATCGGATCCCAACAAACCAAGCATAGCAATAGCAAGAGTAGGGCATCTCACAAGGGCTAATCATTGAAGCACAAGATTGGAGAGAAGACATCACATAGCTACTAGTCATGGACTCATGGTCCAAGGAGGACTACTCACGACACGTCCGGGAAGCATCCATGGCGGTGGAGAAGCTCCCGGAGGTCAATCATCCCCCCGGCAAGGTGCCGGGAAGAGGTCTCGTGATGCTCCCGATCTCGGAAGCGCTGCAGCGACGGAACAATGGAGAAATTCGTGATTCTGGATATGATGGAAGGGTTACCGATCGGAGGGGTAAATATAGGCCAAATGACGTCAGAGGAGGTGGGGCCCACCCATGCGGCCTATGAGTGCGGCCAGGGGCAAGGCCATGCAGGGAGGTCGCCTGGGCAGCTGTCGTGGTTTTGTCACGGCAGATGTCCTAGTGAAAGGACATAATGATGGAGCCATCGCACCTTGGTGGCGACTCAAAGGGGTTGAACGGGAGCGGGACTCAGATTTACCCAGGTTCAGCCCCTCGTGAGGAGGTAAAAGCCTACGTCCTGCTTTGTGTTGTATTGATGATGTTTCGATTACAAGGAGGGCGTAACTCGCGTGACCTAGCTCTCGATGATTTCTAACCTATCTTCTCCCTCCAGGGACTCGCCTTTATATACAGGTCGAGGCCTTAGGGTTTACAAGAGTCCTCGCCATAACTCAAGTCATGACTCTTTCTATCTCTAAATCGCCGTGCTTTCCAAGACTGGAGAAATCCCCGATAATTGATCCTCCTCGTGGATCTTGAACCGCCATCCATCTCCCGGGCCTGCCGGGCCAAAGCTTAAATCGCTTAAGGATGAGTCGCCCACTTGGTGACCTGGCCCAACTAGGGCGGGTCACGTTGCAGATAATATCCCCAACATTAGGCCCGAGATTGACTTGAACTTGTTCACGCCAATAAACTCTTACCTAGTTTAGGGGCAACTCATTCCGCTCCTTTGGTGCATCATACGCTTAAGTCGCCATCCTTCATAGAAATATTCAAGTCGCCGAACCGTTTCTTGATGACATCATCTTATCCCTTTAATCTCGGAAAAATGATGACGCAATCCCCAAAGGATCTCGCGGCACAAATATCCCAAAAATCTTGGCGCTATTATTGTGAATCTTTAACTTGTCTTTTCGGTTCCCGCGCAAGGCGACTTGATTCCAGCGCCCGTCCCATTAAATAGGCTCGGGAAAGGAGCGAAAAGCATCTCCACCTACTCACTTCATCCGCCTCTTCTTCCTCGCGACCGCACCAAGGACTCCGTCGCCGCCCGAGGAACTCCGTCACCGGACACCACGTCTGACGCATCTCCGAGCCAACCAAGGACGCAACATTCACCGCGGATCTCCCACGGTCGCTTCCAAACACCATTATCAGGTCAGTCCTTCGTCATTATAAATAGATCTTAGCTCCTCGATGTTCGTCGTATGTCGGTTTCTTAGAACACCTCGAACGCCCCCACATATGCTGATTGATTCATAATAGTAATAGGCACGGTAGCATCGACCGTATCCTCAATCGATTAGCTCCTGTTTGAGGAACCAAAAGGGCTTCAGTCAGATCACCCTCACTGTATTTACCCTAGCCATGGCCTGTTTCACCTTATCCAGGCTCTTTTCCGTTCATTTTAACTTGTTCGTAGATCTATATTCCACTGCCTGCTGTGTAGAAACCTGTTTGTAGATCCACACTTCATCATTTTACCGCACATCTCTGATGCCCTGAGATGTCTTCTCTGAACAATAGGAAATTCCTAAGTCACCCTTGTGACCAAATCTGGTTCCTTATTGGCGAGTTA
Organism: Hordeum vulgare subsp. vulgare; assembly: GCF_904849725.1. Taxonomy (NCBI): domain Eukaryota; kingdom Viridiplantae; phylum Streptophyta; class Magnoliopsida; order Poales; family Poaceae; genus Hordeum; species Hordeum vulgare. Next base: position 325,961,297 of record NC_058522.1, on the reverse strand, counting down.
ATAGATTTTCTTAGCCACTCGACAAGCATTAATCGAGTTGAGGGATTCTCTTAGCCATTTGACGAGTGTTCGGCGAGTTGAGGGACTCTCTTAGCCACTTCATGAGTGTTCGTCGAGTTGAGGGATTCTCTTAGCCACTTCAACAAGTTTTAGGCAGGTTATCTTACCCCTGACCTTTTCCTCTGTAGTTATGGGTGCCGTTTTCAAGGATGACTGGCTTCCGACCAAAGTTGACGATGCCTTCCTTGAGGATTGCGTAAAGACAGGGAATCTTGATCCGAAAGAAGTCATCGGATGGCGATCCGGACTAGGCAAAGAAATTCACAACCCGAAGGAAGGGGAGATAGTTGTTTTTGCTGAACACCTTGAACGGGGGTTTAAGCCGCCAGGATCAAAGTTCCCCACAGACACTATGGCCTTCATGAACGTCCGCGTCCAAGACTTGGGCCCCAACTCGATCAGCAACATGTGCCAGTTCCAAGTATTTTGTGAAGCTTACCTACGAATGGAACCATCGGTCCCTTTGTTTTGCTACTTCTTCCATCTGAATCACCAGACCGAGTTCGCCAACGGCCCTAGCTTAGAACTTGGAGGCGTTAACGTTAACGTTCAACGACGCAGGGACAGCTCATTCCCGTCACTCGCCATGCCTAGCCATCCCAAAGGCTGGGGCGAGTCTTGGTTTTATTGCCGGGACACTTCCCCTCCGGGTGAAAACAAACTCCTCGGCTATAGGAAGGAACGTCTGCCCACAAACTTCAAACTTCCAGACAAGCTCACCGAAGAGGAGTCGGATTTCATTCTAGTGTTATCCGAGTTACAATCTTTAACAAACAACGGTCTTACTGGAGTTGATGTGATCCGCTGCTGGGTGAAATGGCGCATCCTTCCCTTGAATCACCGAGACGGCTTGATGTGCGAGTTTGATGGTACTTTGTACCACCCCCAATGCTACTTACGCACAGCACTCATAGAGGAATACATTGTGACCATCATCAAGAAGCTAACCGGCGAGCCCTTGGCCAAGTGTAGCCAGATAGGGCTTAAGCCATTCTGCAAGATTAACCCGGCCCCTAAGGTAAATAATTTAACCCGCCCTTGGTTTACTCTTCCTGACTTACTCGGATTCTGACTTGCATAATGAAAACTCCACCTCAGAAAGGCGACCGATTCTGGTCAAAAAGGCCGAAAAGGAATGCCCTGAAGCAAGCCAGACCGCCTCCAAAGAAGAAAACCAAGAGTAAAAACAAACCCGCCATTGCTGAATCGTCTGATGTGGATGAATCCCAAGTCGGAGAAGCGTTTTCAGAGGTAAAACTTTATCTTCTTTGTCTTGACGCCCTTTGCTCTAATTTGTGCTTATATCTCTGCATTTCTATGTATAGAATGATGATAACGAAAGCCAAGATGACGCCGTAGAGGTAATTTCTATTTCTTCCGACTCATCTTCTCCTCCGCCTAAGCCGACTAGGCGAGTTTGTGGGAAAGTTCCCATGTCTCACCCAAATGCTTGTCTGGACCCTAATTTCCTCTTGAAGAAGGCGCAACACGCTTCCTTTTGGAAGACTCGAAGCCACTCGGGAGATTTGGTGTCCGGGTTCCTAGTAAAAACCCCTACCAAGAAACGTCAAAATGAGGTATCCTTTATCAATGTCCACCTTCGTTTTCTTTTGGATCACACTTGTAACTTGCTCACATTTTGAGATATTACTTTTGCGGACTTCTCCCCCTTCGTCAGGCGACTCAGTGATGTCGGCCCTTCCACCAATGATTCGCGTACAAGGGTAAGTCCTTATAATACTTATGTCCTTCCTGATGATAATGATGCTTGCTTTAAGCATGACCATCTTTTTCTTAGAGCGCAAGCGAAGAAGAGAAAAACTGGCGGCTCAACTTCCACTCCGGCTCCAGAACTTAAAGAAATCCCAGTGCCGGCTCATGCTGACCCGGCAAAAGATATATCTGATGACCGAGTTGACCTTCCAAGTTCTCCCAAAGAAGGCATGGAAGCGCCCAACCCGCCAAATCCGTTGAAGGCGGCTGAAGATCCTGACGCTGTAATCATTACTGGTACTGGCTTCTCTAAGCCGACTTCGGCAATCTTATCGAAGCATGTATCAACATCGTCCCATCCTTCGACCGGACATGAAATTTCCAAGGCCAAACTTTCTCAATATGAAAATCTTGAGTTTAAATAGCTCTGCTCTAGCTTCGCAAGTCGCCTGGAAACAAGTTATGAAATGGAGGAGAATCTGCTCCTTATGATGAAGAATAAACATGAGGTACGCCTTAATCCATACCCTCCTCATTAGCCCCCAAGGGCCGGGTCATATTTTTGAAAGATGAGTCGGGTCTGGATGTAGAAAAACTTTCGACCTGTAACCCCCAAGGGTCGGGTCATCTTTTGAAAGATGAGCCGGGTCTTCATGTAGAAAAAAACTTTCGACCTGTAACCCCCAAGGGCCGGGTCATCTTTTGAAAGATGAGCCGGGTCTTGATTGTAGAAAAAACTTTCGACCTGTAACCCCCAAGGGCCGGGTCATCTTTTGAAAGATGAGCCGGATCTTGATGGTAGAAAAAACTTTCGACCTGTAACCCCCAAGGGCCGGGTCATCTGTTGAAAGATGAGCCGGGTCTTGATTGTAGAAAAAACTTTTGACCTGTAACCCCCAAGGGCCGGGTCATCTTTTGAAAGATGAGCCGGGTCTTGATTGTGGTATAATTTTGTCTAAAAAATTATACATTAGCCCCCAAGTGTCGGGGGTGTTGCTTCCAATAATTCTGAGACTTGTCCCTTGATAATATGTTGACACGAATCTCTGGACCAAGCTGAGTCGACATTGGGTGACTTAAAGAAAAGTTTAGACGACCAGCAAGACGCGTGGGCTAAAGCAGAAGAAAAATACCAGGTGATCTTAGCTGATATGAAAAAGCTAAAAGCCGCCAACAAGAAGTCTCAAGCTGATCAGGCCATCGCGTTAAAGCGAGCGGAAATGGCTGAAACAAGACTCGAAGCCGTGCAACAAGAGCTGTCCGGTTTAAAGAAACATATCTCCAACATGACACAGGCCATCTTTGGTAAGAAGGAATCCCTGATTTTGTATCTTGTAAAAGAAAAAATTAGTGTGAAAAAAGTACTAACTATTATTGCCCCTCATGCAGGCCCAAGAGCCGCCAACCTTCAGGACGACTGTATCTTGAAGTTAAAGGCGATTTACACATTGACTGAGCAGCTACATACTGGGAGCATGCTCACCGTGAAGGCAGTGATGGGCGCCAAGGAACCAATCACATCAGTCAAAAAGATGCTTGGGTGCTTATCTACCCTTCCGCCTCACATAGGTGAGCTAACCCGATCAGCCGCCCGGAAAGGGGCGCTGACTACATTGAGTCGGTGTTTGGCGTATGCTCCCGAACTGAAACCCGAAGAAGTAGCAGCAGGCTTCCCACAACTCAAGGATGATGAGTCAGAATTTACTCAAGATGATTATCAGCGTGTCATCAGGGAATCATGCTCGGCGGCGACTCAGCTAGCAGCAAGCTTGGATTTGTCAAAGTACCAAGCCGCTTATGACGACAAGAACAATAAAGTGAACCCGCCAACCTTTGTGACAACCAGCTTGGCCCCTCGTCGGCCCAAAAACCCTTTTGATTTGGAGGCGGATCTCTTGGCATTTTTTGAATGATGAAGATGAATTTGCCGCTCTGTCCAAGTGTAATTGGGTACTGGGCGATTTACAACTTGAAGTCGGCCAGAGCTCATGGCAAGTTGACCCGGAGGCACTAAGCAGAATAGATCTTACTGATTTGGCCATCCGATCCATGTAATAGGTTAGTAGAAAACAATCCCTTGCTTATGCCTGTTGCGGAACTCTTCTGTGATCCTTAAAAAACCTTGTGCCGCCCTTGGGGCGCCTATGATGCTTGACCCGCCGTGTTAGTAAAGATTTTGATCACCAACCTGTTGGGGTAACAAAAACATACATCAAACCATCTCAATGAGTAATGGATGATAATAAATAATAAACGACTCAAGGTGTTCTGGCGAATTATATGCAGAAAACCTGGCTCAACAAGATCCGACGAGTCTTATAAATCTGTGAAACCTTGTGGCAGTGCTAGGAAGGTGAGAGTAAGAATTTCGTCGGCTTGTTCAAGTTGCGACAGGATAGGATGAGTTAGACAAACTCAAGTGCTACCCAAGGGAGACTTTTTGTACAAAAAATCTCAAGTATTCAGACTGGCTGATCAGGCGCGAGTCAAGCTTCGGTGAAGCAGGTTCAATGAACCAATGGTTTCAATATTTTCCATGTGGGGCGCTAGCCGGTACCATGCATGTTTTAACCAAGGTGAGTTCAGGGTCCATATAGTGGATTGACTCGCCAAGAGTTCATGGGTCCATATGGCGATTTGGCCAACACACAGTACAGTATAACCATTTGTAGTGCAGTAATTTTTCGCTAGCAAAATGGGTAATTAGGCTGATCTCAGTGAGAGGAAGCCCCCAAGTGACCTATGATTAGGGGAAAGACCGGTCATAGGATTGTAGAAGCGTATACGCTCTTACCACAAAACGACTTGGGGCCGATAGTCCCCAAGTAAGCCAGCCTAATCCTCAGAATCATATAACGCGCCCATGTTTGAATCATGCGCGTGTAGCGACTTGATCCTCTTTGGCTTATCGATACCCAGTGTTGTAATAAGTGCAACATGGCGACTTATGCTCTCTGGTATTGATAGCGTCCATGTTTGGGCGACTTTATCGATGAACAATAAAGATCCATGCTTTCAAGAAGCTGAAGTGGCAGGAAAAACCCAGGATTCGTGGGTATTAACTTTATTGCTTTATATAAATGAGAGACTTACAATCTTAAAAGATGGGAGAGAAAGGAAAAAAGCAGAGCCAATAGCTCAAGTGTACCAAGGCCGCAGATGGGCTATGTTCCAGGGGCGAGTTGACTCAGCCTCCGTGGTTGGCCGATCAGGCCGAAGATGCAGCAAATAGTATGACCCGTTGCGAAGGTTTTTGCTGACGACAAACGGTCCTTCCCATGGTGGTGACAACTTATGCATGCCAGTGCGATCTTGGATCAAACGGAGCACTAAGTCGCCCTCGTGAAAAGCTCGGCTCTTGACCCGGCGGCTATGATAATGCCGCAAATCTTGTTGATAGATAGCCGATCGGGAGGCAGCCAAATCGCGTGCTTCCTCCAAAGCATCCAAAGAATCGTGTCGTGCCAGCGCATTATCCTGTTTCACATAAGTGGTGACTCTGGGCGAGGCATGCCTAATGTCACTAGGAAGAAAGGAGTAAAACCCGTAGAATGATTCGGGGTGGTTCGAATGCTCCATAATACCGAAGGCAACTCCTCAACCCAACACCCCGGGATGCGCTCCAGGGGAACCATAAGTCGGGGCTTGATTCCTCGTAGTACTTCCTGATTCGCCCGTTCTGCCTGCCCATTAGATTGTGGATGAGGGACCGCAAACACATCAAGCCAGATGTGCTCCCGGTGGCAAAACTCCTACATCGCCCCTTGTGATAAATTGGTACCATTATCAGTGATAATGCTGTGTGGGTATCCAAACCGGAATATCAACTTTTTCAAGAATTTGATGGCCGTTTCTGCATCACAGCTGCCAACAGGCTTTGCTTCGACCCACTTGGTGAATCTATCAACCGCCACCAGTAGATGAGTTTTTTTATTGGATGACATCTTAAAAGGACCAACCATATCTAACCCCCAGACCGCAAAAGGCCAAGCGATAGGGGTCATCCTTAGTTCTTGAGCCGGCACATGAGCCTGTCGTCCAAAACGTTGACAGCCATCACATTGACGAACTATGTCTTCTGCATCCGCATGAGCCGTTAACCAAAAGAATCCATGTCGGAACGCCTTGGAAACCAGGGAACGTGACCCGACATGATGCACGCAATCTCCGGCATGGATTTCGTTCAGAATTACGCACCCTTCATCAGAAGAAACGCATCTTTGAAATACCCTAGAAGTACTCCGCTTGTATAACTGGCCGTTGATGATGACCATGGATTTGCTCCGACGAACGATTTGACGGGCCAACACCTCATCCGAAGGTAACTCGCCTTGTGTGAGGTATGCCAAGTAAGGAAGAACCCAATCCGGCGTAACACGGAGAGCCGCCACAAACTGGGACTCAGGATCTGGTATCGCCAACTCCTCTTCCGAGGGCAGCCTCACGGAGGGATTATGGAGAATATCCAGGAAGACATTAGGAGGAACCGGCCTACGTTGCGAGCTGAGACGCGAGAGGGCATCAGCTGCTTCGGTAAGTCGTCGGTTGATATGATCGACCTGATAACCATGGAAATGACCCGCCACATCAGACACAACTCTTCTGTAAGCCGCCATCAGGGGATCCCGGGAATCCCATGTACCTGAAACTTGTTGAGCCACGAGATCGGAATCGCCCAAACATCTAACGCGTGTGAGGTTCATCTCCTTGGCGAGTCGCAAACCATGAAGCAGGGCTTCATACTCCGCAGCGTTATTGGTACACGGGAACATGAGTTGGAGAACATAACAGAACTTGTCTCCCTGGGGTGAAATCAACACCACGCCAGCCCCCAAGCCTTCCAATTGCCTAGACCCATCTGCAACTCGGTCCAATCATTGATGAAGTCGATCAATGCCTGGGACTTGATAGCCGTGCGAGGCGCATACCGCACGTGGAGCGGCCCAGCTCAATCGCCCATTTGGCGATTCACCCTGTTGCTTCTCGTTTCTGGATGATGTCCCCAAGAGGGGCGGAGCTAACCACCATGATAGGATGTTCTTGGAAATAATGTTTGAGCTTCCGACTCGCCATAAAGACCCCATAAACCAACTTCTGCCAATGCGGGTAACGTTGTTTGGAGAGGGTTAGCACCTTGCTAATGAAATACACCGGGCGATGTACCGGGTATTCCTTTCCTTCTTCCTTCTGTTCGACAGCCAATGCAACACTCACCGCCTTGGTATTCGTCGCGATGTATAAAAGCATAGGATCCTTTTCAGCCAGGCCGCCAGAACCGGCGGGTTGACCAGCTGCTGCTTCAGATCTTCAAAAGCTTCATTGGCCTCGTCCGTCCAAACAAAACGATCAGCTTTCTTCAGCAACTGATAGAGGGGAATAGCTTTCTCCCCCAGGCGGCTTATAAAGCGACTCAAGGCCGCGATACGTCCCGCCATGCGTTGAACTTGATTAATATTCGGTGGTTTCCCGAGCGAAGTGATTGCCTCGATTTTGTCCGGGTTGGCCTCAATGCCGCGTTCGGACACCAAGAAACCCAACAGCTTTAAAGCGGGAACGCCAAAGACACATTTGGTGGGATTAAGCTTGATCTGATACACCCGAAGATTATCAAAAGTTTCCTTGAGATCCTCCAAGAGCGTCAAGATTTAACCACGATGTCATCAACGTAAGCGTGAACGTTGCGTCCGATTTGGCCGCGGAGACAGTTTTGGATACAGCGTAGGTAAGTCGCCCCAACGCTCTTGAGCCCAAACGGCATGGATACAGAGCAAAAAGCCCCAAACGGGGTTATGAAAGTTGTCTTCTCCTGATCTTCCATAGCCATCTTGATTTGGTGATATCCGGAGTAGGCATCCAAGAAAAACAAACGCTCATAGCCTGCAACCGAATCAATGATTTGACCAATGCGGGGAAGGGCGAAAGGATCCTTTGGGCAAGCTCTATTGAGGTCGGTATAGTCAATTCATATGCGGAAAGTGCCGTTCTTTTTTAGCACCAGGACCGGGTTAGCCAACCATTTAGGGTGGAAGAATTCAACGATAAATCCGGCGGCCAAAAGACGGGCGACTTCTTCTCTAATCGCCTTGCGTCGCTCCTCATTAAACCTGCGAAGATATTGCTGAATCGGCTTTGCTTTAGGGTCAACATTAAGATGATGCTCAGCGAATTCTCTCGGTACACCAGGCATGTCAGATGGTTTCCATGCAAAGATGTTCCGATTCTCACGGATGAATTCGATGAGCGCGCTTTCCTATTTGGGATCCAGACCCGCCCCCATAGTGAACTGCTTGGATGAATCGCCAGGAATGAAGTCCACCATCTTAGTGTCATCCGTCGGCTTGAACTTGAGGAGCGGCTCGGCATCAGTCGTTGGCTTCTTGAGGGGCGACATATCCGCCGAGTCAATGTTGGCTTGGTGATACTTGAGTTCTTCTGCAGTACAGGCGATTTCTGCATAAGCCGCATCTCCTTCCTCACACTCCTTTGCTATCCTCCTATCACCATCGACCGTGATGGGTCCCTTAGGGCCAGGCATCTTGAGTTTAAGGTAGACATAGCAGGGGCGAGCCATGAACCGGGCGTAAGCCGGCCGCCCGAACAACACATGATAAGGGCTCTTTAGCTTGACCACCTCAAATATACGCGACTCACTCATGTGATTGGATGCTGTACCAAAAGCCACATTAAGTTCGACCCGCCCAATTGGATATGCCGACTTACCTGGGACTATACCATGGAAAACTGTGGTTGATGGCATTAGGTCTTTCTCTAAGAGGTTCATCCTTCGAAAGGTGTCGAAATATAATATGTTGATGTTGCTACCGCCATCCATAAGAACCTTTGAAAGGGTATATCCCCCGACTTGGGGGGGGGCACGACCAATGCTAGGTCGCCGGAGTTGTTGATTCTGGGCGGGTGATCCTCCCTACTCCACGAAATAGTCTGCTCAGGCCAATGGAGGTACGTGGGGAGTGCCGGCTCAGACACGCTATATGTCATGTGCTTCACCTTCTTGTCTCGCTTACAGGCACTGGTGGTGAACACGTGATATTGCCCGCTGTTTAATTGTTTGGAATTGCTGCGGAATCCGCCATTATCATCTTGCCCCTCGGGAGCCCCCTGTGGGGGTGGCTGCTGGAACACTCCGGGCGGGTTATACCGCTGCTGGTTATGCACAGGGTACTGGCCACTGCTTGGTTGCGAGCCGTCCTGGGCCCCTGGTTCGGGAAAACCGCCGAACGGGTTCTGATGTTGATTAGGCGCACCGAACTGTTCCTGCCGTTGGCTCTGGTCACCGGTTTGGCCCTTCTTGAGTGCCTCCGCCCAAAATTCCTGCATTACGTAGTAGTCTTCCCAAGAGTGAGTCGCCGGTCCTTCCGCCGTGGCATGATGCGGGCAGGGGCCCTTAAGTATCTCGTTGTAGTTGCGCGGCTTCTTGCATTGTAACCCCTCTTCTTCTGGCGCTGATTGCCATTGTTAGCATGGGTGTTGGCGACGAAGTCCGTGGATCCTTCATGCTGCCTTCTATTGCCATTTCCACCATGATTATGGTGGGCGCGTCCCTGAAACCGGGAGTGATTCTTGGATGACTCGCCTTTCCTTGGCGAGTTGGCCTTGCTGGCGTCCTCTCCTGGATCTTTAGTATCGTCTACTTCGGCGTACCGAGTGAGGGTGTCCATCAATTCGCCCATATCCTGGACCTTGCGCTTGAGTCGCCCCAGCTTCTGTACCAAGGGCTCATAGTGGCAGTTTTGCTCCAGGATCAGCACGGCTTGAGCCGCCGTGATGCCGTCTGACGAGTGAATGATTTCCGCAACCCGCCGCATACAGTGGTGGGCCGACTCATTGGGGCGCTGAACGCAATGATGTAAGTCGACGATCGTCATCGGGCGTTTGCAAGTTCCTCGGAAGTTTTTGATGAAATGTTCCTTCAGCTCAGCCCAAGTCTGGATGGAGTTGGGTGGCAGGTTTTTCAACCAAGTGCGCGTCGTCCCCTCGAGCATCATTGTAAAGTACCTGGCACAGACTGCTTCACTTACGTCGAGCATGTCCATTGCGAGTTCGTAACTCTCAACCCATGATGCCGGCTCAAGGTCCGGGGTGTAGTTGGGCACCTTCCTTGGTCCTTTAAAGTCCCTCGGCATCCGCTCGTTGCGTAGGGCAGGGGCCAAGAATGGAACCCCTACTTGCCTGCCGCCTCCGCTCAGTGGCGCTGGGCGGGTTTGGATGTCCTCGTGATCCTAGCCTGTCGCCCCAAAGGTGTTGCGGACGGGAGGGCCCCGTTGGTCAGGCGGGTTACCCTGAGGTAGGTGTCGCGGTCCTCTGGTTATGGCGGGTTGGTCCTCCGGCCAGCTTCTGGTGCGACTCGCCTGAGGGGTGGAGTGCAGCCGATCGAGGCTGTGTGAAAATTGCGCGTTCTGGACCACCGTCGTTTTCAACATCTCAATGGCGTTTCTTGCTTCTATTTTAGCCGGGGTGTTGCCATAAATCGGAAGGGATTCTAAGTGGCGAGTCGCGGTGAGCACGTTGTCCATGGGGTTGGAAAAGTGGCGCTGAGGCGTCTGGAAACGGGGAACGCGACCATCTGCTGGCTGAAGCGGCGGGTTTGGCGGCTGAGCCGGCCCTCCCCCTGGAACGGTTCCTGCCCCGGGTGTGCGCGGAGTGTTGAAGAGGCGGGTAGGGTTCAGATCAGGGGGTAAATGTCCCCGGTGCCTCCTCTGATGGACAGCGTCAGATGCGCGTTGACGCCTTTCAAGTCGCCAGTTCTCGGTGTTCAAGCGGGCCGTCTCCGCGGTGATCTGAGCTTGCCGAGTCTCAATCCTCGCGGCTTCTGCCTCCGCATCTCGCTAGGCCTTCGCCATCGCGTCTTGCACCTTTGCCAACTCAGCGTTTATTGTTCCTTGGTTTTTTGCCGTCACTGGGGTCGCCATGATCCTTGTTATCTCCGCCAACAGGTCCACCAGGATCGCAGCTGGGCTTTTGGATGGTTCGCCAGCCTCGCTGTTGCCTGCAGGGTTTTGCTGGGACTGTGTTGCCCCCACCATATATACGGCGATCTGACGGCGGGTCCGATCGAGGACTTCGGGATCCATCGCTAGCGACAGATCTCCGAGGCAGCCCCCGTGCAGAGACTGGATTGAATATGTGTCGCCCATGGATGACTCGTCATTAATGTTGACCGGCGTAGTCTCCTGAGTCGCCGATCGCTCTGGCTCATCAGCTCCCTGCGTGAAGCTGACGAAAACTAGGCGCGTCGGGCTTGGCAGCGCAACGGGACGGACATACCTGGCCGGCTCGACAGTGTCGGTGGAGATGTCCGGCTCAGGCATGGGTGCACCGACTATGCCGATGAATATGTTGATCTTGCCGAAGGGGACCCTGTAGCCGGATTCGATTAAATCGGCCTCGGGCCCCCATAGCGAGTTGTCGATGTAGTACTTTCCGCGGCGGCTCCGGGTCATGAGCCCGGCCGCGTAGCTCCCTGACCCTGATAGGGCTCCCTTCGAGAACTCAACTCCACCGTGCGTAGGCCCCACGGTGGGCACCAACTGTCGTGGTTTTGTCATGGCAGATGTCCTACTGAAAGGACTTAATGATGGAGCCATCACACCTTGGTGGCGACTCAAAGGGGTTGAACGGGAGCGGGACTCAGATTTACCCAGGTTCGGCCCCTCGTGGGGAGGTAAAAGCCTACGTCCTGCTCTGTGTTGTATTGATGATGTTTCGATTACAAGGAGGGCCTAACTCGCATGACCTAGCTCTCGATGATTTCTAACATATCTTCTCCCTCCAGGGACTCGCCTTTATATACAGGTTGAGGCCTTAGGGTTTACAAGAGTCCTCGCCATAACTCAAGTCATGACTCTTTCTATCTCTAAATCGCCGTGCTTTCCAAGACTGGAGAACTCCCCAATAATTGATCCTCCTCGTGGATCTTGAACCGCCATCCAGCTCCCGGGCCTGTCGGGCCAAAGCTTGAATCGCCGAAGGATGAGTCACCCACTTGGTGACCCGGCCCAACTAGGGCGGGTCACGTTCCAGATAATATCCCCAACAGCAGCCCCTGGCTCCCCTCTAGCCCATCTTTGGTGATCTGGAAGCTACCGTCAAGCTGATTTTTATATATTTTTCTCGGGATTTTTGGGGCTGTGGAAATTTGGGTAAAAGCCCCTGCAAAAACACATTAGCAGACAGAAACTCGCACTGGGTGCACTGAGTTAGTAGGTTAGTCCAAATATGTGTAAAAAGATATAGAAGTGTAGCCAAACATATAACAATGTCACCCAAAAGATCATGGATACGTTTGGGACGTATCAACATCCCCAAGCTTAATACCTGCTCGTCCTCGAGTAGGTAAATGATAACACAAATAATTTCTATGGTGACATGCTAACACACATATAAGAACTTAAAAGTAAAGAAAGTACGATATGCAATTCAAGTCAAGACAATAACAAGCAAGAGTCTATATTTAGTATTGAAATTAGCAGAGTAAGAACATAAAGGTGCAAGAGCTTTCGCTGTCCGTGACTCGAATGTCTCCAAATGGTGTTTGCGTGCAAGAAGTGGGAGATGGGTTGAGAGTATAAAAATATTTTAATTGAGAACTAAATCTACTAAACTTCACACTTGGCCTCCCTCAGAATCTTATTTTGACTCATCCCCAGAACACTAGTCAGGCACAAGTCAAAATGATCCTCTCCGTTTCGATTTTGAGCACTCATGCAACGGATGAGCGCAAGCAAGATATGTTGGCACTTAGGATGGCAAAGGGAATAATGATGGGGAAGGAAGATAAAAAGGTGTGAAGGATCACATCAATGAGGATAACCATAGGCGAGAGAAAGCCAAATGATAGATATGATGTGAGGAGTAGGGATTGCCATGCAAGGGATGCACATATGAGCTAAGGTAAGCGCTCCAATGGAACTAGTGGGGCTGCTTCCAACTTGCTTGCTCATGAAGACCTAGAGCTCATTTGAGGAGGCTCATCATTGGAATATACAAGCCAAGTTCTATAGTGTAAGGGTCCCCACATAGCTATGCATGAATGATAATCTCTATGGAGTACAAATATAACAATGGAGTACGAGTGTGGATCTTTCAAAAGGAATAGTAGTGTTGCCCCCTTCTCTCTTTTTTTCTTTTTCTTTTTTTTCTGGCCCCTTTGGTTCTTTATTTTTATCTCTCATTTGTCCTCTTTGGAATCTTTTCATTTGTCCTCTTTGGGATCTTTTAATTTGTCCTCTTTGTGATATTTTCCTCACTTAAGTGCAACACTCTATGTTTTACAAGAATAAAAATAAGATCTTCACACTTTATAAGAAGTACTCACATAAAGACAAATGAAAACTATCATGATGTATGCAAATGTATGCGTGTGCTAGTGTAGCAGGATATGCAATGAAACTAGCGCGTCGTGTAGCAATAATAAGGGCAAGGCCCAACTAACATGCAACTCCTCGATCAAGCAAAAGCATGTATGACATGAAGATCAAGTTATGAGATGGTGGATGTTGCATGGCAATGTATCTCGGAAAGGCTATGGAAATGCCTTTTCGGTAGGTATGGTGGCTGTTTTGAGGAAAGATATAATGAGGCTTATGATGACAGAGCGTATCATGCCAAGGGTTTGGATGCACCGGCGAAGTTTGCACCAACTCTCAAGATGAGAAAGGCAATGCACTGTACCGAAGAGGCTAGCAAAATATGGATGGTGGAAGCGCCAACAATCGAATACTCACATTAGTCTAAAGAACTCATACACTTATTATTCGTAACTCTCTATCTAGTTAGGAAATTCACAAAGAGACAAGTACCCCAAGGAGGAGTGTTCGGGGGTTTGGTTATCCTTGCGCATCCTCGACCCATGGTAACGTGAGGGTACTCTGTATATTCCAACCCCTCCAGAGGTTAGCGATCAATCTAGTAGCTAGAGTTCTCAACTAATTTTTAGTTTTTGAAAAACACATGGATTTCCCAAAATACGACACCTATCACTAATAGGCTCAAGCTCTTGGAACCAATAGTCTAAACATTACTCAAATCGATACGTCAAAACTATTGCAAGTTACTGCTATACTTAAATAGCAACCTCAGTTACCTACTCATGCAAGACACACAACTCAGTGCAACAAGACAACTCTCTAAACAAGATAAGCATGAAAACTCAAGAGAGTTCCAAAAGCAACCTAAATAAAAGCTCTTAAAAAGATATAGCATGAAAACTAAGACATAAGCATGACAACAGGTATGAAAAGATAAAGACCACATAAAAAGATAAGCATGAAAACCTCTGTTGTGTTCTAGAGTGGAATGGAGCGTGTTTCTCTCCCAAACAAGGAAGGCTAGGTTCCGACTTGTTATGAACATCAAACAAAACTAAAACAAACTAAAAAGTAAAGAGCGGGACGCTCCAAGCATAGCACATAACATATGATGTGATAAAAATATAGCATGGAGATGGACGAACTGATGATTCTTGATAGAGAAGGGGATGCACGGGCATCCCCAAGCTTAGACGCTTGAGCCTCCTTGAATATTTCTTGGGGTGCATGGGAGCATCGCCAAGCTTGAGCGCTTGACACTCCTGGATCTTCTTTCATCATCTTTCATCGCATACTTGAAAACTCCCTTGATACGAAAGTCATCATAAGCTGATTAGAGTGGTTAGTACCCATAATAAAATAATTTATTCCTACTGGAAATAAAGATTTTTCATGAAAATCTATTGTTTCTCATGATTACCAAAAGGTTTTTCCAAAGGAAATGCAAGCTTAAGATTTGCAAAATAATGAAAACACAAAACGTGGCAGAATGTGTGAAAAACAGAACATCAGGTAGTAAATAATTTTTTCAGGGCACTTCTGTAACTCAAATCAAAAAAATCGGAACACATGCCAGAAAGAAAATTATATAGAGCATATTGACAAAAAAGTTGAGATCAAAAAGATGATCTGGTGATTTTTGGCGCATCAAGCAGACAAAATCTGTTTCTGGACAACATGTCACAACTTTTGAACTTTCTTGCAATCGGAGGCCAAAACTTGGCACAAAGCTTGAAAATAAAGATACAATGATGTTGCTACAGTAGTAACAAGCATCAAGACCAATAAACTGAAAGTAAAAACAAATTGGGTTACCTCCTAACAAGCGATTTATTTTATGCCTTTGAGCTAGGCATGACACAAAAAGGAGGATCAAAATTCACGAAAGTCATTGGAATCATCAAAACCTTCAAACGGATCCTCAACATGTTCATCCTTATTTTTCCTAGGGAACAAGTACGTACCTTTCGCTTTCCCACGTAAGTGTATGTGTCCTTTACCTATATAAATGAAGCCTTCCATGGCTCGGAGAAAGCCCCTTCCAAGCACTATGTTTCCTTGGTTTGGCTTTATGATGAAGAAATCAACCGTTGCATTCCTTTTAGAGAATATAACTTGGACATCTTTTACCTTTCCGTGGATTTTAGAAATATCCCAATTAGCATGTTCATGATAAGATGAAAAGTTGTCTAAGTTTAAAAATCTTAGAGAACCATAAACAACTTTTGGCATTGTAGAAACCATGGATCCAATATCACAATAAGCAAGTAAGTCTTGGTTAGAGATGCTAATTCTAACAAAAGGCTCCCAGTCATCATCTATTTTCAAAATCTTTTTCTTATCAACCATGGGTTTCTCTCTTTCTCTTAAGTATAGAGCATCTATCCTTCTTTCAATGGCAGCAAGTCTATCTATGATAGTATCAAATCCACGACCATAATCAAGGTGTTTAGATAGACCATGTATAATATCAAGAGCTCTAGCCTCATCACACTGTAAAAAATCTCCTTTAGCTATAATATCAAGAGAGTGTTTACACCAAATAAGAAGACCATGATAAAAAATTCTAAGAACAATTTTCATAGGTATCCAAGGCATAATTCTTTTATGTGCTTCAAATATTCTATCCCAAGCCTCCTTAATATTTTTTCCATTCCTTTGATGGAAATCTAGGACCTTAGATTCCCTCAAAAGCATCAAACCCTAACATGCTGGACTAAGCAGAAAGGACAACTAAAAGCAAATCAACTAATTTTTTTTTGGTTTTTGGTATAAGACTCTAAGGCAAAAACTAGAAAGCAAACTAACAAGACTAAAAAAGAAAAGGTAAAAGATAGCGTGCAACTCCCCTATCTCGAAGGCTGGAGTCCCCGGCAATGGCGCCAGAAACTTGCTTGATGACGACTTGATGAATATACTTCTCGCCCCTCGTTGATTACCCCAAGTGGAAGATGGATATGTAGTCAGCAGCAAGTTTCCCTTACACAGAGACTGTAAGGTTTATCGAACCAGGAGGACTCCGAGGATCAACAAGTAGGTGTCCGCTGCTCTGGAGCTAGCAGAAGACGTGGACCTGCACACCCAACAAATAACTTTGCTCCCAACGAGTACAGGGAGGTTGTCAATCTCTTCGGTCTTGTAGTTTGCAAAGGATCAAAACACAAGCGGGAATAGTGATAGTGATTGCAACGGAAAAGTAAATGAAAGCAGTAAATGGTGGAGGTGTAAGCAATGGTGGTGATATGGACCTGAGTCACATGATGTTCACTAGTGATGTCTCTCTCCCAAAAAAAGATAAGAAACTATGCATGGATAAACAAATTACAGCTGGGCAATTGACAGAATTATAGACGCACCGCAATGCTAATTATGCTACTTGAAAGTTAGAGGCTCAATAGTAATGGTCAGTACGCCAACACAAGTAGACCGTTTATTCATTAGCATCTACTTACTAATTATCCACCTTGAGATATCTATCCAGACCATCTCGCCGGTATTAAGTTGCGAGCCCCACCCAAAGTGTAAACTCAAAGCAACGGACAACTGCATTAATGAACTTTGCGTAAGGTAATCAATCCTTGCAACCGCGGTCACAAGCACCTTGGTTTCTCCCTGGTGGCAACACCACATCCCCTAGTCTCATGTTTCTGTCAGTCAAGCTAGACATCAAGGGGCATGAACCCACAATCATGCATAACGCTCCCTCTTGGAGTTACAATCTACTACTCCGCCAAAGCAATAAAGAGCAACGGAGAAAATGCATGAATTACTAAAGAACATAATATAAAAGGATAATCAAATATATAACTCATCACAATCTGAACATAATCTCATAATCCATCGCATCCCAACAAACCAAGCATAGCACTAGCAGGAAAATTACATACGTGCCTTGATCATGTAGGACAACTCACAAGGGCTAATCATTGAAGCACAAGATTGGAGAGAAGACATCACATAACTACTGGTCATGGACTCATGCTCCAAGGAGGACTACTCATGGCACGTCCGGGAAGCATCCATGGACGTGGAGAAGCTCCCGGAGGTCAACCCACCCTCCGACAGGGTGCCGAGGTCTCCTGACGCTCCCGATCTCAGAAGCGATGCGCCGGCGAAACTGAAAAGACCTTGATGACGCCTAGAGGGGGGTGAATAGGCTATTTAAAAACTTCTTCAGATTTGGCTTGAACCTAATGCGGAAATAAACTAAGAGGGTACTTGTCAAGCACAAATCCTAAATGCACTAGGCACTGCAACGTGTATCAACAACACGATCTACCAAGATGGACACAATGCAGTTACTAACAAGCACAAGTAAGTTACACAAACTTACTTGAGCTATATCACACGACAAGTAGGTAAATAACACAAGATACTAGATCACACTATATCACACGATATATCAAGGGTTGCAAGTATATACGTGTGGATATAGAGGGTATGCTTGAATGATTAATCTTGTGCAAGAAATAGCCAACACAATATAATGAGCACAAGCAATATGCAATGTATGTATGCTCAAATAACACAAGTAAACCACAAGTAAGGAGTTAGGGTTAAGGATAACCAAGGTCACTGAGACGAAGATGTATCCCGATGTTCACTTCCTTGGAGGAAAGCTAGTCACCGTTAGAGAGGTGGATGTTACCACGAAGGCACACCAATGCCACGAAGGCTCACCCTATTCTCCCTTTGAGATAACACCACGAAGGCGTTTCTCAACCACTAGTGGTAAGCCTTTGAGGTGGCTTCCAAACCCTCACAAACTTTTCCGGGGGAAATCACACGAATTGATTCCTCTCCGAAGAACTCCTACCGCCTAGGAGTCTCCAACCTCCAAGAGTAATAAGATCACGGGGAATGCTCAAAACTTGCTCAAATCACAAATAGCTTGGGTTGAGAGAAGGAGAGGGAAAAGATCTATCTTTTGATTGGAACAACTCTCAAAGGGGCTCACAAATGCTCTTGGGATCTAAGATTTGGAGTGAGCAAATGTGCGTGAGGTGGAAGTGTGTTCTTATGAGGATAAGGCTGTGTTGGGCAACCCTCTCACGAAGTGGGAGGCGGGTATTTATAGTGTGGAGAGAAAAAGAGCCGTTGGGGACACTTTAAGTCACACAGGGTCCGGACGTTCGATAGTTGTCGGAAGTCCGGGCGTCCGTGAGGGTCCGGACGTCCGACAGGGGTCGGTCGTCCGAGACCTGTAGGCATGACTGGAACTCTTCTGAATTCATCAGCGGCCGGACGTCCGACAGGGGTCGGTCGTCCGAGGCCTGTAGGTGTGCCAGAACATATTTGAATTCATCAGCATACGGACGTCCGGAGTGGCCCGGAAGTCCATGTTATACAGCACAAGTTCTACTGGTGGTAGGTTCCGGATTTCCGACGGGTGTTGGACGTCCGGTGCTCGGACGTCCGGAGGGAGCCGGAAATCCGAGTTATAGAGCACATGTTCTTCTGGTGCAGGGCACCGGATTTCCGAAGCCTATCGGTCGTCCGAGCCTTCACCGGCCCTCAGACGTCCGGAGGGATCCGGAAGTCCGAGTTATATGGCTCAAGTTTCTCTGGTGCATAGTTCCGGAATTCCGAAGCTGGTCGGCTATCCGGGCCTCGGACGTCCGGAGAGAGCCGGAAGTCCGAGTTATATGGCTCTGATTTCTCTGGTATAGGATTCCAGATTTCTGAAGTTGTCGGTCGTCCGGCCCTCGGACGTCCGTAGGAGGCCGCATGTCCGAGGCACTGGTTCTGTTTTCAGATAACAGAGCAGTGGAGATGTGGTCTGAACAGAAAGTGAAGATGTAGTTTGAGCAAGTTCATCGCAAAACCTGTGATCCCCTCTTAATAGTGCGGGATCCCTAAGGACTCAAGAATCGTAAAAGAGTACTGATGATCCATACTTGAGTGTATACTTTTATTCGCTGATCATCACTCCGCACAACTAACGTCAAAGGAACTGATGCCTTTGAGTTAGCCCTTTCACTTGAGCTTGATGTTGTTGTTCCTTCTTGGCACAAGTTGAAAGCAAGACATGATGAAGTCTTCAATTAGCTTTCCCATACACAATGCGGAAAGCCTAGCTTATGTATTCATCTTCAATTTTCCACCATGTGAACATCCACAAGAATCAAGCATGAAGTTCCCAAGAATGCTTATCTTGATCTTGTCATGTCCACCATGTGAACATCCACAAGAATCAAGCATGTAGTGCTCAGGAATGCTTATCTTGATCTTGTCCTTGTTATCACATGAGGTTGTCCTTGTCAGCACATGATCATTGACAATAGTTTCAATGATATATTCGTGCTGATCCGCTTGAACTTGCACACCACAATCTTGATGACGATCACCACTTGACGTCATCCTTCATGGGTTGTATGAGATCTTCCTTTTGACGCAAGCCCAATTGAAGCACACCTAACCCCCACATAGGAGTCTCACAAAGACCATGGGTTAGTACACAAACACGTAATGGACAATG
Organism: Hordeum vulgare subsp. vulgare; assembly: GCF_904849725.1. Classification (NCBI taxonomy): domain Eukaryota; kingdom Viridiplantae; phylum Streptophyta; class Magnoliopsida; order Poales; family Poaceae; genus Hordeum; species Hordeum vulgare. The sequence continues at coordinate 325,941,719 of NC_058522.1, read as the reverse complement.
CTTACCATACCATGGGATCACTTGATCCCTCTCGGTACATCTTGTACGCTTTGTGTGTTGATCATCTTGATTTACTCTTTGTCTGAGATCTTGATCAACCTTGTGTCTCTATGACCATTCTTTGGATAATACCTTGAATACCATCTTGGTCATCATATAAACTCCTTGAACCCAACAGATGGACTTCAAGAAGTGCCTATGGACAAATCCTATAAATATAACTTAAGGCAACCATTAGCCCATAGGAATTGTCATCAATTACCAAAACCACATATGGAGATATATGCTCTAACAATCTCCCCCCATTTTGGTAATTGAAGACAACCACTTCAAGAGAGTTCAATAAGGAGATAAGCATAACCAAGCGCACACATACAAGGTAATAATGCATGTGTGCAAGATGTAAATGCTTACGCAATAAAAGCAAAACCCTCTAAACATATCCAAAGTAAACTCTCTAAACTTCTCCCCCATTGGCATCGATTGCCAAATTGGACGACAAGTTTAGAAAGCCAAAATAGTAGGTGGTCCTCCAAAAAGTGTGTACTTCTCAGCAAATGAGTGCAGAAAAATACACAAATACAATGATAAGTAGTTGGTGGAAAACAAACTATATTGAGGACCCAAAGATTGCAAATAAAAGGATCGTATGCCACAAAGACATACAAAGATGGAGGCAAGCAATCAAAGAATTCCAGATGGAACAAACAATCATATGGTCCTTCGGACCACATGAATAAAAGATATTATGATAGAGGCAACATAGTGCTTTATCAAAAACTAGAGAAGCTCCCCATGATTTGTGCACTAATATGAGATTTTTGTATTTGACACAAGTGCACATAATAGGATCGTTGCTCCCCCAGAATTAATAGACACACACAACGAGTGCAAGAAGATAGATGAGACAATAGGCATATCAATTGCACAAAACTAATGGTTGAGCAACATGTAAAGGAAGCAACTTAAGAATAAGCTCAACCAAAGTAATGTGTGTGAGTCATGGCAAAGCACTTGAGAAGACTTAAGATAAGGATGAGCATTGCTCATCAACATAGTCTTGATGAATATGAGATACAAAGTGCAAGACATATCATTTCCACACACATATACTAGAAAATGGGTTCACAAGCTTACTAATAAACAAAATAAGAACCAACGCTTGTGACAACCCATTGTGAAGATAGGAAGTAAGAATCTTGTCAAGAGGAGGGATGCTAATTGAAAATGGCAAAACCCTCATCAAGACAAGCATGAGGAAAAATAATCTTCACGGCCAAAGAGTGCACCAAGATGTAGGAAAATAAGATACGCACTCAAAACAAATCCTTTCACGAAGCCATAAAAAACATGAAAGAGGAAATGCAACGATGGACGTGAAAGAAAAGAGGATATCAATTAGAGATGTAACTTCTCTCATGTGTAAAAGATTCTAAGTAGAAGACAATCATGATGATATATATCCACAAAGAAGGATGTACACACGAAATGGTTACAAGAAGGAAGAACACTAGATATCCAAAAAGGAAGTCATACATATATCAATGAGATCTTTTGCTTGGAAGCATAGCACATGGCCTAATATTTTCTTATTGTATAATATGAACTTCCAACATACGAACATCAAAGACATCCCAACTAGCAGTAAGATATCATCGTTCGGATGCTTTGAGAAAGCAAAACAAGTACTACAAGAAAAAATCAAGAGATTCATGCCATGATGCAACCTGGAAAAGAAAAAGACAGGTTGGGTCCTTTGTAAGAAAAGAATGCATGAAGTGGATACTTGTTACCGAGACAGCATTGGATTGATGTAGTAGATAGTTGTTCTTTGATCATCCTAACTTGGCTCCAATAATCATATGGTCTCAACATCTTCCTTATAGGTGAGCCGAGCATCCAATGCATCTCCAGTTGTTCCTGGAACAACAAAACAAACAAAATGGTGCCCAAACTCATTGGGACCAAAGAGTTAGAAAACCAGCAATACATAGGACAAACTCCACACACATATGTGCATATAGATATGAATTTGAATTTCATGCACACTTTAGCCAATTTATGATAGGGTGGAGTTTCCCTTATATATTGGGTCAAAGGAGGAAAGCAAGCAAAATAAGTTGTATATAGTAGCTAGATATGCATGCTCAAGATTCTCAAGAATCAACTCAACACAAAGTTGATAAGTCATCAAAAGACAAGATATCAAGTGATAATAAGATCCTAAAACAAAAGAACTATCACTTGAAAGATATCAATTAAAAGATACATCAAGGAATGAGATATCCATTGACACATGCCAAATAGAAGGCAACAAGAAACCAATTGAAGGAAAACAAACAGAGGTATCTAGTTTCTAAGAGAGAGCTAAGTTCCAACAAACAAAGCCCTCTACAAATTTTCATGATGGCAGAAAGCATCATAAAGAGCAAGACTTGCCTCCCATCAACACACACTTGATGGGGATCAAATGATTTTATGATGGGTGAATAAAGAGAGTGTTTTTAAAGGGAATAGGATAGCTCTCCCAAGGGACGTGCATTATATAGAATTTGCATTTGAATACAAAAAGCACACGATGGGATCATCACTTTCTCTATATCTATAACCACACTAGACATGTTAAAAATAGATTCATAAGAGGCAAGAAAGACAAACGAAACACAAAATCCAATGTAAAGATGATTATCAATTCCAATCATATGATGGGAATACCAATTGTCAAGGACAAGAAGTATTTTTGAAATGATACTCATTGGTAGATCACAAATATATCCAAGATCATATTTACCCATAAAACGCAAGCAAATGACACTTGTAGAGCTAACATGCCACCTAGGAACAAGATAATTTATAATATCAACACTAAGTGACAATACGTCAAATGTACACATTTTCTAGGTTTGTAATATGCACATAGCATATTACTCCCCCATAATGTGATAAACCAATAACATTAACAAGTGGAAAATTAAAACCAACAAGAGATACTTAATGGACCATATAGAATTTGAATTTATCATGAGTAAGACATACCACATAGACACTAGATAATCTTGAAATATCAAAACTAAGTGGTATTCCCCATGTATACACATTTATAGGATTGAGAGGTGCGCAAAGCACATCACTCCCCCACAATGGGATAATCCATTAATCTCTCACAAGAGCCAACAAAAATACAAACAAGACACAAAAGGCTCAATACAAGACTCACATGTACATGATATGCAAACCAACATACCCATACTCGATTACTCAAGATAAGCAAGTTGGAAGCACAACATATACAAACGCATGCAAGGTACAAAACCACAACATGCAAGGGGGGGGGGCAAGCACCTAACAATGTAAACAGTTTAAGTATAAGTTACCGTAAGGAGGCACATTGGATATAAGATAGAAACTCGATAATCCAAATGACTTGGCTTGAGATAATATGAATGATGAAGACCCCTTAATTCTTCATTATGTATCCAAGTCTCTAATGTCCTCCGTAGTCACCTATTGATCAAGTTTGAGCTTGTTGGTCCCCAACTACGTTGGGTCCTAAGAAGTTAATCACAATAGGCTTGGCAACCCAAATGGTTCTTTTCTTGACACCATTTTGAGTACCAACAAACTTGGCAAACACATTGCCAACCTTATCCTTCCCAAGGGAATAGATATCATCAATAGTGATTGGGTTGGATAAGTTACCTCTTGTGCAACACGAAGCGACGTGACCCTTCTCACGACATAAGTAGCAACATCTACCCTTTTCTTTCTTCCCAGTTGATTTCTCACCTCGGGGAGTGTTGGTTTGGGTCTTATTGGGAAGAGACCTTCCTTCAACTTGTAGTTGAATATGTGATTGAGTTTGTGGCCGCTTCCCTTGTTGCTTGTGACTTTGAGACTTCGTCTTCAGAGGGCAAGATCTAACATGGTGCCCTTTAACTTTGCACTTGAAGCAAATGATTTTGGCCGAATTCTTGACTTGTTCTAGGCCCCTCTTGTTCTTGTTCGAGTTTACTCCAAACTCATTTTTGTCATTCGGAGATGTTTGCTCACACAGGACATTGTTGAGTGTGGGTGTCCCTTCATGACACTGTTCCAAGTCTTTCTTCAAAGAAGTGACTTGGGCCTTGAGCTCTTTGATTTCCTCTGCACGGTTAGTATCAATGCAAGTACTAGAGGAAGTGTAAGCTTCAATGTTAGAGCAACAAGGCAAGGAAAGTAATTCATCACACGAGGTAGCAACATTATGAGTAGACGAATTACGAGGACTAGCACATGGAAATATAGTACTTTGACCAGAAGTAGTGCCATTGTCCACATGAGGCTCGCTTGATGTTACCTTGGTGATGATAGCCTCATGAGCTAACTTTTGCACATTATGGGATGTTAGAAGATCGGCATGAGAGCTTGTGAGCATTACATGGTTTTCTTCCAACTTCCCATAATTGCTAGTTAGTAAATCAAGTTGAGCATGTAGCTCAACATTCTCCTTCAATGTTGATACTTCAAAAGAGGTAGAGTTAGATGTACAAGTATCATCAAAAATATGAGAGGAGTAAGTAGCAAATAGAGACTTCTCATGAGTAGATTGAAGCTCCTCATAGATCTTAGAGGTTTTGATGAGCTCTCCCTTGACATTATTGCATTCAAGGAGAAGGGCCTCAAAATCCTTTTTAAGTTTATCATGAGCAACTTCAATCTCTCCTTTTGAAGATCTTAAGTCTCTACATGCTTGATGACTCTTCTCAAGTTCAAGTTCAAGTTGTTCACTTTTAGCTTGTTCATGATTAAGTGAATCATTACAATTTTCAAAGTAAGCAAGAACATCTTGGAACCTTTGAAGAGAGTTATTTTTGGCTTTATGAAGAATTTTACTGATCACATATATATTTTCAGTCAAGTCATCATCATCATCCTCATCGCAAATATCATCGTTATTGCACACGGAAGATGATACCTCATTATTACCTCTTGTCATGAGGCACATGTGAACAGGAGGAGTTGATGATGATTCTTTTGGTGAATCAGATTCTTCATTAGTCAAAAGTACTTCATATTTCTTGATTTCCCCTAAATGGTTAGTCATAGAGCAACTAGGGAGAAACAAGATATTTTGATCAAGAGGACACGAGGAAGCAGGCATATCACCACATACATTTGTCAAGGAATCTTTAGGTGAAATGCATGACCTATCAGCACAATAATTTACACTATGTGCGGTGCTAGATATGCTCGTGTCCTTAGAGGCTATGCCATTTTCATCAACACATATTTCTTCACTCGCCATGTCATTACCATGTAAGATTGAAGATGCTGAGGGGTGCAAGCAATCGGATATGGAAGTAGTGGTGGACTCCTTAGGATCGAAAAGAGTGAAGAGCTCATGCACCAACTCCTTCATCATAATACCGTCTTCATGAAGATTGGACCCACCATATATATCTTCAAGTTTAGTCCAAACTTCATGAGCTGACTTGCAAGTGGAGATAGACTTAAACACTTCAGGACTTATGGTTCGATGAATGGCAAGAAAAGCCTCGCAATCAAGATACATTTCATTAGTAGATGAAGATGCATCATCCTTTTTGTCGGCAATCCCTTCAAGAATAATTCATAAAGTATTTGGGCCCATGGCCCGAAAGTGATGAAGCATACGAATTCTCCATAGGGTATAATTTGTGCCATCAAAGTCAAAGATGCCATTGTGCACTAATCCAATAGTCGACATCGATACTCTCTAGGTCGTGAAACCTAATTAAAGAGAGACCTAGCTCTGATACCAATTGAAAAGACCTCGATGACGCCTAGAGGGGGGTGAATAGGCTATTTAAAAACTTCTTCAGATTTGGCTTGAACCTAATGCGGAAATAAACTAAGAGGGTACTTGTCAAGCACAAATCCTAAATGCACTAGGCACTGCAACGTGTATCAACAACACGATCTACCAAGATGGCCACAATGCAGTTACTAACAAGCACAAGTAAGTTACACAAACTTACTTGAGCTATATCACACGACAAGTAGGTAAATAACACAAGATACTAGATCACACTATATCACACGATATATCAAGGGTTGCAAGTATATACGTGTGGATATAGAGGGTATGCTTGAATGATTAATCTTGTACAAGAAATAGCCAACACAATATAATGAGCACAAGCAATATGCAATGTATGTATGCTCAAATAACACAAGTAAACCACAAGTAAGGAGTTAGGGTTAAGGATAACCAAGGTCACTGAGACGAAGATGTATCCCGATGTTCACTTCCTTGGAGGAAAGCTAGTCACCGTTAGAGAGGTGGATGTTACCACGAAGGCACACCAATGCCACGAAGGCTCACCCTATTCTCCCTTTGATATAACACCACGAAGGCGTTTCTCAACCACTAGTGGTAAGCCTTTGAGGTGGCTTCCAAACCCTCACAAACTTTTCCGGGGGAAATCACACGAATTGATTCCTCTCCGAAGAACTCCTACCGCCTAGGAGTCTCCAACCTCCAAGAGTAATAAGATCACGGGGAATGCTCAAAACTTGCTCAAATCACAAATAGCTTGGGTTGAGAGAAGGAGAGGGAGAAGATCTATCTTTTGATTGGAACAACTCTCAAAGGGGCTCACAAATGCTCTTGGGATCTAAGATTTGGAGTGAGCAAATGTGTGTGAGGTGGAAATGTGTTCTTATGAGGATAAGGCTGTGTTGGGCAACCCTCTCACGAAGTGGGAGGGGGGTATTTATAGTGTGGAGAGAAAAAGAGCCGTTGGGGACACTTTAAGTCACACAGGGTCCGGACGTCCGACAATTGTCGGAAGTCCGGGCGTCCGTGAGGGTCCGGACGTCCGACAGGGGTCGGTCGTCCGAGACCTGTAGGCATGACTGGAACTCTTCTGAATTCATCAGCGGCCGGACGTCCGACATGGGTCGGTCGTCCGAGGCCTGTAGGTGTGCCAGAACATATTTGAATTCATCAGCATACGAACGTCCGGAGTGGCCCGGAAGTCCGTGTTATACAGCACAAGTTCTACTGGTGGTAGGTTCCGGATTTCCGACGGGTGCCGGACGTCCGGCGCTCGGACGTCCGGAGGGAGCCGGAAATCCGAGTTATAGAGCACATGTTCTTCTGGTGCAGGGCACCAGATTTCCGAAGCCTGTCGGTCGTCCGAGCCTTCACCGGCCCTCAGACGTCCGGAGGGAGCCGGAAGTCCGAGTTATATGGCTCAAGTTTCTCTGGTGCATAGTTCCGGAATTCCGAAGCTGGTCGGCTATCCGGGCCTCGGACGTCCGGAGAGAGCCGGAAGTCCGAGTTATATGGCTCTGATTTCTCTGGTATAGGATTCCAGATTTCTGAAGTTGTCGGTCGTCCGGCCCTCGGACGTCCGTAGGAGGCCGCATGTCCGAGGCACTGGTTCTGTTTTCAGATAACAGAGCAGTGGAGATGTGGTCTGAACAGAAAGTGAAGATGTAGTTTGAGCAAGTTCATCGCAAAACCTGTGATCCCCTCTTAATAGTGCGGGATCCCTAAGGACTCAAGAATCATAAAAGAGTACTGATGATCCATACTTGAGTGTATACTTTTATTCGCTGATCATCACTCCGCACAACTAACGTCAAAGGAACTGATACCTTTGAGTTAGCCCTTTCACTTGAGCTTGATGTTGTTGTTCCTTCTTGGCACAAGTTGAAAGCAAGAAATGATGAAGTCTTCAATTAGCTTTCCCATACACAATGCGGAAAGCCTAGCTTATGTATTCATCTTCAATTTTCCACCATGTGAACATCCACAAGAATCAAGCATGAAGTTCCCAAGAATGCTTATCTTGATCTTGTCATGTCCACCATGTGAACATCCACAAGAATCAAGCATGTAGTGCTCAGGAATGCTTATCTTGATCTTGTCCTTGTTATCACATGAGGTTGTCCTTGTCAGCACATGATCATTGACAATAGTTTCAATGATATATTCGTGCTGATCCGCTTGAACTTGCACACCACAATCTTGATGACGATCACCACTTGACGTCATCCTTCATGGGTTGTATGAGATCTTCCTTTTGACGCAAGCCCAATGGAAGCACACCTAACCCCCACATAGGAGTCTCACAAAGACCATGGGTTAGTACACAAACACGTAATGGACAATGCTTACCATACCATGGGATCACTTGATCCCTCTCGGTACATCTTGTACGCTTTGTGTGTTGATCATCTTGATTTACTCTTTGTCTAAGATCTTGATCAACCTTGTGTCTCTATGACCATTCTTTGGATAATACCTTGAATACCATCTTGGTCATCATATAAACTCCTTGAACCCAACAGATGGACTTCAAGAAGTGCCTATGGAAAAATCCTATAAATATAACTTAAGGCAACCATTAGCCCATAGGAATTGTCATCAATTACCAAAACCACATATGGAGATATATGCTCTAACAAAAACGATGGAGAAATTCGCGATTCTGGATATGATGGAAGGGTTTCCGATCCGAGGGGTAAATATAGGCCAAAGAAGGGTGTTAGAGGAGGTGGGGCCCACCACGGCAGCCTGTGGCGCGGCTAGAGGCCAGGCCGCCTGGGCAGCCCCTGGCTCCCCTCCGGCCCATCTTTGGTGATCTGGACGCTTTCGTCACGCTGATTTTTATATATTTTCCTCAAGATTTTTGGGGCTTTGGAAATTTGGGTAAAAGCCCCTGCAAAAAAGACATCAGCAGACAGAAACTAGCACTAGGTGCACTGAGTTAGTAGGTTAGTCCAAATATGTGTAAAAAGATATAAAAGTTTAGCAAAACATATAACAATGTCACCCAAAAGATCATGGAACAAGTAGAAACTATAGATACGTTTGGGACGTATCAACCGATGCTTGGCTGCTGTTCTTACTTGAACAAGCCTCCCACTTATGATTAACCCTACCGCAAGCATTCGCAACTATGAGAAAAGTACTAAGAATAAATTCTAACCATAGCATTAAACTTACGGCTCCAAATTAGCTCCGTATGAAATAGTGCATAAAGCGGGGTTTAAGTTTCTGTCACTCTCGCAACCCACCATCTAATTACTACTCCACAATGCATTCCCTTATGCCCAAAGATGGAGAAGTGTTATGTAGTCGACATTCACATAACACCACTAAGGGAATCATAACATTCACATTATCAAAATATCGAACGAATATCAACTTCACATGACTACTTGCAACAAGACTTATCCCGTGGCCTCAAGAATAAAAGTAACTACTCACAAGTGATAAAAATGCTCATGATCACAGGGGTATTAAATAGAATATTAGATCTGAACATATGATCTTCCACCAAATAAACCAGGAAGCATCAACTACAAGATGTAACCAACACTACTAGTCACACCCAGGTACCAATTTAAGGTTCCGGTATAAGATTGAGCACAAGAGATGAACTAGGATTTTGAGAGGAGATGGTGTTGATGAATATGTTGATGAACAATGGCCTTCCCAAGATGAGAGGGTTGTTGGTGATGACGATGGCTTTGATTTCCCCCTTAGGGAGGGAAGTTCCTCTAGCGGAATTGCTCCACGGGAGGGCAAAAGTGCTCATGCCGAGGTTCTCCCTCGAGACGGCGGCGCTTCATCCCGAAATTCCTGTCCTGGTTTTTTCAGCTCAAAAGAGAATTTTCACCAGAAGATGGTTGCCAGAGATGGGCCAGGGGCCCACTACCCACCAGGCCGCGCCACGGGGGTCTGGCGCGCCTGGTGCCTAGTGGGAAACTGGTAGCGCCCCTCTGGTACTTCTTTCCGCCAGTATTTTTTGTTTATTCCACAATAAATCTCCGTGAAGATTTAGCCTATTTGGAGATGTGGAGAATATGTATCTTTGACGTAGTTTTTCTGGTCTAGAATTCCATGTGTCGGCATTCTCCCTCTTGATGTAAACCTTGCATATTACGAAACAAAATGCATCAGAATTACTCCACCAAGTGGTATAATGCATACAAAACACTAAAATAATTGTAACAAAACATGATGCAAAATGGACATATCTATTCCCCCAATCTTCGACCATGCTTGTCGTAAAGGGAAAGCCGATAATGAAAATTATGACCACATGCTTTGAGAGAGAGTTGTCAATAAAAACAAAATACGGACATAGCAGAATCATGCTCATTATTATAGCAGCAAATAAATTTCATAAAATACTTCATCACAAACAAGTAAAAATTCATCACATCATTGAAGTATGAAGCATAAATTGTATTGAAAACTAACAAACTAGGTTTTCAGTCAACTTTGCAACACAATTCATCATATTTTAAGGAAGAGTCACATATCGGAGCTTTTAAGCAAGTCTACATACTCAACCATCATTTAGTTTTGTATGATTGCTAACACTCATCACACACATATGAACAACAGGTTTCAACCGAACCCATAGAAAGATAGGGGCATAAAGTGTCTCCTCCAACCGTATTCACCTCAAGGGTGATGTCAACAACAATAATAAATCATGTCCATTCACATTCAACTCGATATAAATGCTTATATCTTTCCCCACCACGTGATGCTTGCATAGGAGAAAATAAAAAGGAATGGAGAAGGATGGTTTGACTCTTGCATAAAAGTAAAAGATAGGCACTTCGCGGAGGAAAGCAGAGGTTGTCATGCGCTTTTTTAGTTGTATGTCAAACCTCTTAGTGCAAAGGAATGTTACGTTATATTGCCCCTTGTGATAGCAACCTTTATTATGTGGTTTGTTGCTTTTATTATCGCCATCACAAGTTTGTACAATGCTTAATTTACCTTACACTAAATGATCAAACATGTTTAGAAACAATTTTTAGTGCTTTGTGCACCAATGACAACTTACTTGAAGGATCTTACTCAATCCAAAGGTAGGTATGGTGTACTCTTAAAACGTGGATTTGGGTTTAAGGTTTTGGATGCACAAGTAGTATCTCTACTTAGTGTGGAGTTTTCGCTAGCAAAGATATTGGGCAAGCACCACATGTTAAAGGATCTATAACAATATAAATTCTATATGAATGTGAAAAAACTTAAATCATTACATTATCTTCCTTGTCCAATGTCAACAGTTTTGGCATAGTACAATTAGTGGGAGCACACAATCATAAAAGATGTGAAGGATAGTGTATTTGCATGTAAATAATCTCTTCTCTAATTAATTATTTCGTGTGTTGTCAATCTTCAACAAATTTTACTACTTATATTTCTCCTTATGTGGTGTCACTACTTACTATAAGATTAGCATATGATGTTTTTAATTATTTTCCTTTATTCTGATTGCAGAAAGTAAATAAGACAAAGTCAAACTAAACTTTATTATATAATTCTCACTCAATTAATAGATAGATAGATAGATCACAAAACTAGATGTAACGCTCAAGATGTGATCCTATCCATATTTTGGCACGAGGGCCTCGACAGGGATAGAAGCGCATCTGGTTGTTTTACAAGAATGGATATCGTTACAAGTACATGTATTGAAGAGATGAGTATATGGAATTGGCTTACACTCGCCACAAGCTACGTCAAGATCACATCAATACAGTAATATACATTCATCATGTAGAAGAGCAGGGTCCGTCTACGAACGAAAAAAAAAATGATAAAAGATCAACGACCATCCTTGCCATCCCAGGCTGCCAGCCTAGAACCCATCCTAGATCAGAGAAGAAGAAGAAGAAGGAAACTCCAAATAGAAAAATATCGCGCTCATGTCAAAGTAACTCTTTAACTCTACCTGCAACTGGTGTTGTAGTAATCTGTGAGCCACAAGGACTCAACAATCTCATTTCGAAAGGTATCAAGACTAGCAAAGCTTAATGGGTGAGATATGGTTAAGTGGTGAGGCTGCAGCAAGCGACTAAGCATTTATTTGAGGTGGCTAACTTACGGGTACAAGAATAAGAGGGGGATGATCTACGCATAATTGGACATGAATTAATAATGATCAAATTAATGATCTTGAACACCTACTTAGGTCAAACGTAATCCCACCATGTCCTCTTCTAGATACAGAACTCACGAGAAGTGACAGACATGGTTACGCACATAGTTGGCAAGTTTTAATTAAGTTTACTTCAAGTAATCTAGAATCGAATGTTAAACAGAGTTTCCAAGTTCCCACATAACCGTGGGCACGGCTTTCCAAAAGATTTAACCCTGGAGGGGTGCTCCAACTAGTCCATCACAAACTACCACAGACTGCACCGGAATGACCTCAATCAGGGAAAACCCGCGATCTCCTCAGGTTCCTATTGGAAAACCTCAACCTCGAAAAAGCCCAAAGTATCCTCGGAATCCCACGCACGATACACTCGAGAATGGTAAGACAAGTCCAGCAAGGCCGCCCGGCGTGTCGACGATCCCGATAGGAGCCGCGTATCTCGTTCTCAGGACACGATGGAAAAGCAAAGCGTACGGTGGCGTGATAGACATATCCCAATTTGCCCCGGGTTGGCCTCGCACGGTGCTCTGTTTTGGACTAGCACCAGCAGCACTGGCCCACCTCTGTTATGTTGAATTACTCCTCGGGTTCATGACGCCCTATGCTTTTAACGGTGTTCAATATTATTATGTTACGAAAATATAGTACCAATGTTGGCCCTTGCCAGACGAGTTTTATCCCAAAACGAGAAATCTAGGGGGTCCCCATAACAACCCCAAGCATGTTAGGAGCGCTCATTTATGGAACATAACACCGGTACCCGAAACTAAGGCTGCAAAGGTGGAACAAAACACCTGGTTATAAGGCCAAGCCTTCCACCTTTTACGAAGTATATAGGTGCATTAAATTAAGTAGCAATAATATGGTGATATAACAGGGAACCCATGTTAGCACATGGAAAACAACTGCACCTGCAACTAGCAATGCTATCTAAGACTGAGCAAGCAGTAACATAGCCAAACAGTGGTTTGCTAGGTTGTAGAAAGGTTAAAGGTTTTCATGGCAATGTTGAGAGGCTGAAATTCAAAAGGTGGTAGGCAGCGAAACATAGCGGCAGAAACGAAACAACTAGCATGGCAATGATAGTAATGGTATCTAGGGAAATGATCATCTTTCCTGAGATCCTGCACGGAAGAAGAATGAATCCGTGATGCAAACGAACCAATGTAGTCGAACAGATCCTCACACTCCGAAGCGTTTCGGAACTCTATCAAGAATAAACAAACCGTAAACAAGAATTAACACACGATATCACCACAACAAATGCACGATACGAAGCACAACCTCATATGATGCATGATCGGTTTCAATTATGCAAGGCATGGCATGGCAATTCACAACATCAAACACTACACATTAAGTGAAGCTCCATATGCCACGAGTTGCATCTTGACGAAACTCCACATACAAATTATTTAGTTTACTCCCGTTTAGGTACACGGCAATATTAAATGTTGTGTGAACATGGCAAGAGGTGAAGCACAAATAAATTACCGATCTAGGCATTTTAAATGAGGTTGAAAATGACATATAGCATTTCCGAAATGATCCCACAAGTTAACTTCGAAATTTGTCCAGATGTGTTCTAAACATATTTTATGTTTCTTAAACAGCAAAATAAAGTGGGGATTTACAAAATAAGCACGTCATTCTAGTCGGTTTACATATATAGCTCATCTTCAGTGGAGCTACGGTCTACAAGATACGTGCAACACAAATCATTTGCATGCATGTCATATGCAAGCAAGAAAAAAATACACAGGGTAAAAATAAAAGAGAGGCCTTGGGGATTTGATTCCTTGCCCTCCAGGATTCAAACCAAAGCGCTAGCTAGTAGCACCGGGATGGAATTTGTGTCAAGTTGGCAGAGCCACTTTAACTAAGCCAGCTCTCCAACGCACATGACAGAAACAAAGGTCGGTCTGGCTGTGCAAAAACCAATATAGGGAATTCTGGGATTCGAACCCCAGATCACCTGGATGCAAACCAGATACGCTAGACACCTCGGCTACTAGTTCTGATGTGAGAAAAAGTTGTGGCCGAGCTAATAAACTGAACATGCTAGAATGGATCTAGCAAAACTTAAAATATGCAGAAAGCTTCTCACATCGGGGTTCACATACGTGCAGGCTCGGCACTGCTCCGGTGATGAAGGCAAGCGTGAAGGCCAGGGAAGGACACAGCAGACCTTGGGGAGGCCGGATCCAGGGGCGGGGATCCCGTTCCCGGTGATGGCAGGGTGTGGCGGCGCCATTGGAGGAGCTCATCCCCATGGCAGCAAGCCATCTCTCTGTTTACCTGAATAAAATAGAATAGACCGGGGGTTGAGGGAGAGAAGAACTAGGGGAGGAAGGAGGAGATAGGAGCGGGGGCATGGGGTCGAACCGGGAGGCGTGTGATAATCCCCAAGTACAAGGAATTATTGTAGCAATTTCCAAAGGTGGAAGTGATAAGTGTGGGGTGTCGAACCCCCAAGGAGATAAAGGTAAGATCAATATTCTCTCAAGTCCTATTTGCCACCGGTACAACTCTACGTACGCTTAATGTTTGCTTCCAACTAGGAACGAGAAATAAAACTATGTTGTGGGTATGAAAAGAATATCTTTGCATGACATCGAAGAACTAAAATATGTAAATAGGTGCTCTTATCATAAAGTTAGAATATACTAAAATATATTACAAACAACGAGTGTGTAATAATGATGGGTCGGTGTGCAGAATTGTCCTAGGCAATTGTTAACAAGATTGGTAATCATTATAGCAAATTTATATGAGGGAGAGGCATAATCTAACATACTTTCTCTACTTGGATTATATGCACTTATGATTGGAACTCTAGCAAGCATCCGCAACTACTAAAGATCATTAAGGTAAAACCCAACCTTAGCATTAAAGCATCAAGTCCCCTTTATCCCATACGCAACAAACCCCTTACTCGGGTTTATGCTTCCGTCACTCAAGCAACCCACAAACCCCTTACTCGGGTTTATGCTTCCGTCACTCAAGCAACCCACTATAAGAGAATCATGAACGTATTGCAACACCCTACAATGGGAATCCTTCACGTCTGCGCGGCACGGAAGGCACCGTATGACAACACCAAAATAAACATACAACTCAAACCAATCTCGATCATTAATCATCCCAAAGGGCAAAAGAAATCTACTCAAAACATCATAGGATGGCAACACATCATTGGATCATAATATATGGAATAAAGCACCATGTTCAAGCAGGGGATTACAACGGGGTGCGAGAGAGTGGACCATTAAAAGAAGATGAGGATTGTGATGAAGAAGGTGATGTTCATGAAGATGATCACCGCGGCGATGGTTCTCCCGGTGGCACTCCGGCACCACCAGGAGAGAGGGGGAGTGGGTCTCCCCCTTGTGCTTCCGCCTCCATGGCCTCCCCCAAGGTGGGGAGAGGTTCTCCCTCTAGTATTTGGCCTCCATGGTGATGATGGACCCTCCATATTCCTCCTCAATGGTCTCCGGTGATGGTGACCCCCTTCGGCAGGGTACCGGAGAGGGCCAAGATTGATCTTTCATGGCTACAGAGACTTGCGGCGACGAAACTTCCGATCTAGGTTTCTTTTCGGAGGTTTCTAGATTTATAGGAGTACTTGGCATCAAAATCAAGTCATGGGGGTGCTCGAAGGGCCCACAAGCCAGGGGTGCACTCCCAGGCTTGTGGCCTCCTCGGTAACTTCCTCATCCAACTATTTGCTCCAATATTTTTTATTTTTTATATTTTCCAAAAATATTCTCTGTAAATTTTCATCCCATTCTAAGAACTTTTATTTCTGCATAAAAACAACACCACGATAGTTCTGCCGAAAACAACGTCAGCCCGGGTTAGTTCTAATAAAATCATATCAAAACCATATAGAATTATTGTAAACATGCATGAATACTTCAGAAATTATAGATACGTTGGAGACGTATCAGCATCCCCAAGCTCTAGCGCACAAGTTTGATGAATGATAATTCCAATCACTTTTTCTAGCATTAATATAAACTATAAACAGTAGCTCATCTCATAAAACTTCTCATGATCAAGTAACAAGCTATTCACATGTTAAAGTATAGACCAGAAAGTTTCTTGAAAACTAACAAACAATATTCCTAGTCATCGAACAATTGCAATTCATCTTATTTTCAGGAAGGGTCTATGTAAGAGTTTTGATTTAGAAAATTCCACATACTCAACTATGATATAGTCTTCCATAATTGTTGCCACTCAAAGCATATTTTTAAAACAAATAGCATCCATCGAACACAGAGAAAGATAGGGCTTAATGTTTCGCCTCCCAACTTATTTATCATATAGATAATTGTCAACAATAATAATTCATGATCAAATATATTTGTGTGGATACATATATGTCTAGATCATTTCCCAACACACGACACTTGCCAAGAGAAAAATGTGAAATATAGGAAGTGGTGAAGATCACCATGACTCTTGCATAAAGGTAGGTACTAGAAAGTAAAAGATAGGCCATTCGCAAAGGGAAGCAGAGGTTGTCATGCGCTTTTTGTTTTTGGATGTACAAACCCTTAATGCAAAGGAACGTCACGTTGTATTGCCCTTTGGGATAGCAAAATTTATTATGCAGTGCGTCGCTTTTATTTCTTTACCATCACAAGTTTGTACAACACTTATTTTCCCTTACAATAAAAGATCATACATATTTAGGAGCAATTTTAATTGCTTTTTGCACCGATGACAACTTACTTGAAGGATCTTACCCAATCCATAGGTAGGTATAGTGGACTCTCATGGCAAAACTGGTTTAAGGGTGTTTCGATGCACAAGTAGTATTTCCTCTTGGTGCGGATTTTTTGGCTAGTATGAGGTGGAAGCAGGCACCACATGTTGAAGAATCCCTATCAAATAAATTCTATACAAATATACCCAAACATAACTCATTAAGTTGTCTTCCTTGTCCAATTTTAACTAATTTTATCGAGTTTGAAAATAATTAATGAGCTCACAACCATAGAAGATGTCCAAGGTAGTATATTTAGATGTGGAATCTCTCTTGCTTCAATATTCTTTCATTAATTGTTCAAGTGACCAAAGCGGTGTTTGCTAACTTTCAATAAATTTTACCACCTATACTTATTATGTGTGAAGTCATTACTCCCCATGGAATAAGTATATGAAGCATATTTAATTTCAGATTTATGATATTCAATTCGATCAACCATTTACTCATAGGATATAAGTGAAGCACGAGAGTGAATAACAAACTACTCCAAAAAGATATAAGTGAAGATCAGTGCGTAGTAAATTTGTTAAATAGCCATGTGAGGACTCTCTCTCTTATTCAAAAATTTAGATCCTTTAATTTTATTCGAACAACAAAATAAAATAAAAGTGGCACTCCAAGAATAGCACGCATCATGTGAACGAATAAAACTTTAGGCTCAACATAGGCTAACCGATAATTATTGATGAAGAGAGGTGGGATGTGAAGCATCCCCAAGCTTAGATGCTTGAGACTTCTTGAAATATTTACTTGGAGTGCCTTGTGCATCCCTAACGTTGAGCTTTTGTATCTCGTCCAATCCTCTCATGTCATGGTTTCACCTATTCGCAAAAACTTCATCCACACAAAACTCGAAAAGAACTCATGAGATACGTTAGTTCAAATAAAAATAAATCAACTCCTTATGTACTGCCAAGACAATTTGCATAATAATTTTCAAACATTAGATATTGTATACTATCATTTCCACAATTTATATCTACCAATATAGGCTATGAAAACTATAGAATAAGTAGATAACAAAACTATGACAGCAATCTGTCCAAACAGAACAGTGTGTAGCAATTTGTGAAAACAGTGTACTTTCGTAACTCGAAAAAATATGAAATTTAGTACATGCTATAAATTTATATGAAAACACTATGTAAAAAATTTAAAAAAATTCGACGTTCCAGTAAAATACGAAAATTCAAACACTACAGCAATAGTTTCTGTGTAGCACATTAAACATGCAATGCAAGCATCCTAAAGGCAGTTCTTGAAACTTTTTATTGAAAAACAAGATTATGAATAAGACCTAATAGAAAACAAAAAATAAAATAGCGCTTCAAGCAAAACTCATATGATGTGATGAATAAAAATATAGCTCTAAGTAAGATTACCGATAGCTTGGGAGACGAAAGAGGGGATGCTTCCGGGGCATCCCCAAGCTTAGGAACTTTGAGTATTCCATGGATATTACCTTGGGAGTGCCTTGGGAATCCTCAAGCTTAGATTCTTTTCACTCCTTATTCTCCTAATATCAGTGTCTCAGCCAAAACTTGAAAACTTTAATCACACAAAACTTAACGAAACTTCGTGAGATGGGTTAGTATAATGAATAATGATGATTCACTTAGGTACTGTCAAGACAAGATTCATAATAATTCCCACATGATAACTACTGTATTCTATCATTCCCATAATTTATATTACTGAATATAAGCTATGAAAACACTAAAATAAGCAAACTATGCATGCAAAATAGAATCTTCCAAAACAGAACTTCCTATGAAGATATGTAGTATAGCCATACTTGAAGATATGTAGTATAGCCATACTTCCTGTCTCTAAATATTCTGAAACATTAGGAAAACCATAAGAATTTGTATAGGGACCGTGTAAAAATTTCAGATCATCATCACACTCTAGTAAAAAAAAAAAAAATCTGTACTGGAGTCAAAAGTTTCTGTTTTGGTTCAGCATCAATTCTACTCATCTTGTGAGTCATCTCAAAGGCTTTACTTGACAATTTATTAAAATAAAAAACACAAAACATGATTACTACAGTAGCTTAATCATGTGAACTCATAAAAACAAAAGGTAAGTGTTGAATTGTCTCCCAACAAGCGCTTTTCTTTAATGCCTTTTAGTTAGGCATGGTTATTTCAATGATGCTATTCCAAGCTTAATTCCGGTGATGATTCTATTCATACTCTAAAAGATACAGGTGAGGTTCATAGAGCATTCTACAATTAATATAGATTAAAAAATATCAAAGCTCAAAATATATAAGTGAAGTACAAGAAGCATTTTATAAGGCCATACTCAAAAGATTTTAGTGAAGTACGAAGAGCATTCCATACTCAAAAGATTTAAGTGAAGCACAAAGAGCATTCTACAAAGACATACTTAAAAGATTTAAGTGAAGCGCATGAAGCATTCTATAAATCAGTGAATGACTATCTCAAACTAGAAGGGTTCATAAAAGGATAAGAAAAACACTGAGGACGCATATCATGTGAACAAAATAAAAACCGAGGTATACCGATAATTGTTGATGAATAAATATGGGATGACTTCAGGGGCATACCCAAGCTTAGATGTTTGAGCCTCCATTAAATATTTACTTGGGGTGTCTTGGGCATCCCCAGGCTTGAACTCTTGTCTCTCTGTATTCATGTTTTATCGATACCTCCTCGATCTTCGAACACTTCATTCACATGAAATTAAACATAACCATTGTGAGATATGTTAGTATAATAAAGCAAAATACTACTTTAAACAACAAAATAAAGTGGTTCACATGAAACTAAACGTCATTCTAGTCAGTTTAGATATATAGCTCATCCCCAAGCTTGAACTCTTGTCTCTCCGTATTCATCTTTTATCGATACCTTCTCGATTTTCGAACACTTCATTCACACAAAACTAAACATAACCATTGTAAGATACACTGCCACATGCAAGCAAGAAAAAAATACACACAGTAAAAATAAAAGAGAGGCCGTGGATATTTGATCCCTTGACCTTAAGGATTCAAACCAAAGCGCTAACCAGTAGCACCGGGATGGAATTTGTGTCAAGTTAGCAGAGCCACTTTAACTGAGACGGCTCTCCAACACACATGACTGAAACAAAGGCTAGCATGGCTGTGGAAAAACTACTATAGGGAATTCTGGGACCTGAACCCCAAATCCCTTGGATGAAAACCAGAGGCACTAGCCACCACGGCAATAGTGCTGATGCGAGGAAAAGTTGTGGACGAACTAATAAATTTAACATGCTAGAATGGATCTAGCAAAAATTCAGATATGCAGAAAGCTGCTCATATCGGGGTTCAGAGACATGCTGGGCACTGCTCCAGTGACAACAGCAGGCGTGGAGGACGGGGAAGGACATGCCACACCTTGGGGAGGCCGGATCTAGGGCGGGGATCCTGTTCCCGGTGATGGCACGGCCTGGCGGCGCCATTGGAGGACCTCATCCCCATGGCGGCGAGCCATCTCTCTGTTTACCTGAAGAAGACAGAACATACCGGGGGTTGAGGGAGAGAAGAACTAGGGGATGAAGGAGGAGAGAGGAACGGAGTCATGGGGTCAACCCGGGAGGCGCGTCATGGCTGTGGGGAGCTGTTGGGGCGGTGAGGCCAGCCCGATGGTCTCCGACGGCGGGGCTTCGACGACACAGCTGTGGCATCGTTCCTTGGGCAGGATCTCGGGGACGAGGTTGTGCTCTGCTTGGGGTGGACTACAGCTTGGTCAGGGACGAGCTCGCACGGGAGTTGGTCGAGAGGGGGCGCGAGGGATCGGGGCAGCCTTGTCCAGCGGGTCAGCCGACGCGAGGAGTGAGGGAGGCGCGTGTGGTTGAAGACGGGTGCAGGAAGGGCACGGGGCGCGAGCAGGCTTCGACGAGCGAGGGCGAGGTGATGGCACAGGAGCATGGGGATTGCTATGGTTGGTGTTAAGATTAATTAAGATACTTAATTAGAAAAATCCCTGCATGTATTTCAGCAACCGCCGCGTTGGTTCATCGCCTCTCCAAAACGAGGCGTCCTCCCTGTACCTATAATACAGAAGCATCAATGGAAGAGAGTAGATTTTTGATCTCAAACACGTTATCAGCACGCTCCCGGATGAGCGATCTCATTGGCCTCACAACGAGGAGACACGAAGAGACCAAAGCGATGATGTCCCGAAGAAAAGTCGCGGCCTTTGTCTTGCATCCGCATAGACCGGCGGCGTTCGAGGCGACGAGGCTGGCCAGCCCTCTGCAGCCATGCCGTCGGCCCCGTCGCTAGCCATGGTAAGGCTGCTCCCACGAGCGGGTCTGGTGTCCGTGGTACCCAGCGAGCGGCAGTTCTGCATCGGTGGCTGGGTGTGACGTTGGAGTCGTCCTCGGCAAGAGCGTCCGTCTACAACATCAGGATCAAGCAAAGACCAAAGTCCTGATTCTAAACAAGGTGTCTATTTTCCAATTTAACAATTGCAATCAGGAGTTAGTACCTTTTGTCCTCAAGATCTTGCATCGCTCGTTCTTGCGGAGGAGGAGTGGTTCTTGAGATCTTGCCCGCATGACCGTACCCCGAGGCTTATGGCATTGCCGCTCGCCGGTCGCGTTGCACAGGCAGCAGCGCAAGATCTCGTCGGCGCCGCCGCCCGCGCCGCGCCTGTCACCCGCGCGACGCCCCTTACCAGGCCGTGGTCGTACCCGTCCGCGTCGTGGGTGCTCGCACCTGCCCGCGCCGGACCGTGGCCGCGTCCGCCCGTGCCATGGGCGCTCGCTCCTGCCCACACCGAGCCGTGGCCGCCCGCGCCGGGCAGTGGCCGCATCTGCCCGACCTAGCGCGGCTCTCTCGGGCGCACCTTTGGCCTCGGCTACAGCATGGTCCACCCCATGGCCCTCCACTGCTCTTGCTTGCGCTCAGCACGCGGCGTGGACCGCATGGATCGCGGCGCCCCACGGCGCAGCCATGGCCTTCGGCCTCGGCGCGAGACGAAGGTGCACACCGCGAGGGCAGCGCTACTGGCCACCAGCGCAGCCTCGGCGCTGCTCCTCCCAGGACGGTGATGCCTATGGCCGTGGCCCCTGCCCGGACTCCTCGCGGAGGCGTGGCCGCCTAGGCGCGCGGGTGATGGCATCTTACTGCCAGCTGACGGCACGACAACGTCACCCTCCGACATAGTTTCCCACAGCGGAGACGACGACGCTCCCGCAGCCGCAGCCTTGGCCGGCGAGCCAAAACAGCGGCGGGCGGTTACAGGATTTCTCCTGGCAGAAACCGCTTGAGAGTAGAGAGATAGAAATCTTATCTCTTTGCAAGTTTTGCAATTTAGCCCTTGTGGATTTACCTATTTTCTAAATAGGCTAAAACTTGTGTCTGTTATCATTTTATGGTAAATTCCTGGATATTTCGGTATATTGCAGGTTGGTCTAACTATCTGCTACTCGCAACATTAAGGCCACATGCAGATCATCATTTAGCCCATTTTCTCTAGAGTTTTTAAAATTCCAGAATTATGTGGCTGCTATTTGCTTGATCTATAACATGTTCTTTACCGGTACAACGACATTGTTTTACGATTGAGATTAAATTTTCTCGCAAAACAATATTGATTTGCGACTAAGAAATGTATATATTTTTTCTCGCAAAACAATTTCATTGCAATTGAGATTTTTATCTCTTGAAAAGATAAATTCAGTACGTTTAAAGTATTGATTTGCAATTGAGAATTTTCTTCTCTCGCAAAACAATCTCATTGCGATTGAGATTTTTTTTCTCGCAAAATGTTAATTCACCCTGCTAAATTATCTTGCAACTTTATACAAGATCATCTCATTCAATTTGAGGTCTATACAATTCAAGTTTTTCATTTGAACATCAACTTTATAACATCATTACTATTCATTACAATAGTAGTGTATTTCCGTTGAATACGAGGTATTTCAGAATGTATGTATCTCCATGTTCGCTACATGTCGAGATTAATACATTTATTTGTAATTGAGATTTTTATTTTCTTGCAAATAAAAATCAGTTCATCTTAATTGAGCCTTTGGCTTGATACAAGCAAAAATTGGTATGCAAAATTCTAAGTGTTGTTCTTCAAATTGATGCTTGGGATCACAAGGTAGTGCGTAGATCTACCGCTTGCAGATTACCACCATTACTGTTAAAGCCTATATTTTGTCATTCTGACACTATAATTGCTTTACAAAGTGCTCTCCCACACATTTTTCTAAGTCATGACATAAGGCATTACGAGTGAGTATCTACTGACTTCATCAGATTATACTCCCTAGTGTTGCAAGATCTACTCCATTTTGGAGATTATCTTCAAGGTGTCATGTTTAGCAATTTGAGATTCAAACTAATTGTTTCAAATAATTTCTTGAAATATCCATTAATTTTGCTAAGTTCATTACAACATCAACCATGATGGTCTTTAATTTACTGACTGTAAATTAATTGTCTATGGTTTACCCACAACGGTAACATATGGCTATAGAATTTGAGGCACTCGCCCTCAATGGCCACCACTGCCCTATCTCATAGGATAATGTGTGCAATCCAGAATTCACCTCTGGTCAGGATCACACCACTAACAAAAAATGTTGTCTTATACATTATAGGGCATTAGATCCAGATCTCAACATCTGGTTATTCTGTATCAGCAATTCTTGGGACACAATGAACTCAAGGGAAAAGGTTTGAATCTCACTTCAACCTTCAACCCGACATCACTAGTGATGATGGGATCCTATGGACACGAAGAACGTGTGGTTGAATATGACTCAACTAACATGTCTGAAGACATTGTTTAGTCTCTCAATCTCCTGAGTGGTCAACATAATTTATGTCCATTTACGATGTTCTAATAAGAACATAAGTATTGTTTTCATCATATATTGTATATCACAATATATTGCATCAACACTTTGGTACAAATACATTTGTATGTATTCTATATATCTGACAGTGATTTTCTTAAGAATCTTCATGTCTATATATAGATTTCTACAGGGGTCAATCCGATGAAAGATGACATGTGCCTTGTGGACATATGCACCACAAACTCTATACTCAGGGAAGTCCAATGTTTCCACTCTCATCGAGAGAAATGAGATGTTTTAAAATCGCTAGACGCGATGAGGTATTTGTTGGCTCAACTTGAGTCATATTTACTATCCCTGTGGGTACTCGAGTAATGTCGGGATGCTTTATTGCTTCCCAGGTTTAACTCGTACCCTACTAAACTATTGAGTTATCCATCAAAATAGTTTCCATAGCGAAAATTATGATGACAACAAAGAGAAATAACTTCTCTTTACCATATGCAACGGATATGGCAAGCACATTCTCTATGTATCATATTGATTGTAATACACATACGACACACCCCGTAGCACATGTTGCATATGAGATAGTTTTCCAGAGTGTCTTGTACATGACAAACTTGGCATACTCGCCTTGGTCATCGAGACATTGGGTTGAAACCGAAACTATCAGCAATTCCAATAGTTTATGATTATTATGATGTTAAATTCTAACAACATTTGGATTTTATGTGCACTACATGTGACACAGGGAAGCTAATTTTAAGGCCCGCTCACCTTAAAGTCTACGTTGAACCACTCAGACTCCTTGAATGCATCAAGTTGAGGTAAGTGGCTCTTCCCATTCATTGACTAGACTATTTAGGTTTTCCATGGTTCTAAAAGACACATCTATACGATGGTCTCAAGTGTGCTTTGTCCACACGAAACCATTGGCTCATTATCCTGACATCGATTTCAAGCAAATCGAATGGATAACATTGCAGAATTGTCCTTGAGTGCCTTCTCTATGGCTCTTGGATTGAGTCTTAGCAATTTGTCCTAATGTCTAGACTTAAAATGGTTTGCATTATCTTTACTTTGGAGTTGCAACTTATCAACTTTACGTTGGAGTCATGAAGTTTTACACGCTCATGACCAAACTATATACTATTAGTCCTCTCTATCTTTGATACGTGGAAATCTACCAAGTATTTCCCATCTGCGGTAATTCGGTTGCATACCGATATCACCACCCAACATACATCATTGGCCCCTCAACATATAGTTGGGATCTATGTGAGGAATAACTGCATTACTGTCAATACCTTAAGCCCCTCACATAGGGAGTTATTCAAGGCCAGTATGCTGATTAAATGAGGAACATTTCCAGGCATTAGGGGGAGATTTCAAGTACCATAAAGAATGCCAGGAAATTAGTGGAATGTTCTACACATTTCTGCCTCAAATCCACGTGCTCAAAGAACTGAACCATGCGTTCAGAAGATTTGCAACACATTGCAAATAACCTGCCAGATTCATTTACTGTCTATAAAGGTGTCACACAATCCTACAATCCCGCAAAAGTACGCCTGAAAGAGTGGAGGTACCAACAAAAACCACTCCAATCCCCATTCGATGCAACAGGGGGAGATGTATGGCAAAAGTACATCGGGATTCAGCTTCTCGCAAGCAAGGATATCAAGGCCTCTGAATCAGTAAATGCAAGTCAACTTCACGTTGGCAGACACCTAATGGGTAGTATACACCCAGTGGATGGGAAACCTCCACCAACCCAGGTCATAATGCACACGATGACCAGGACATAGGAATACCCGACTCAATCGCATTGGGAGATGCGAGCAGTCACCACGGGTAATGATATTTCCATCAACTATATATTGATATATAGATTCTGAAGAATCATATAATCAGAAGTCTACAATTGTCGACATACATATCTCAACTAGATTGCAAACCTTTCACATGATTCAGGTCCAAAGACCATGGCCATGGCAAAGTGTGAACAACACTCGGACTGAACTCAAGCAAAGGGTATAATCTAGGTAAAAATAATCTTGCTCAATAATGGAAAGGTATTCATAAACAATACATACACCAGTTTTCTTCTGGAAATAGAATTGAGAACAACAAGGTGGTGAAACATAGAGCAAGTATTGTAGCACAAGGGTTCACGCAGAGACCCAACTATTCTCCAGAGGTGGAATCTCTTTCTGATAATTTATATCATTGGCAGTACAAAATCATCTATCTCAGCAGTTGATAGATGTAGTGATCACATATCCATGTGGATCACTAGATTCAGACATATATGATTGATTCTCAATGGAATCTCACTTCTGAATCGAAATGCAAAATGCAACATACATTGTGTAAAAATCAGTAAGTCATCATAAGACTTATTGTTGTCGGTACATATGGTACAACCGACATAGTGAGATCCTTCATTCATACATTATGGTATACTATGTTGTCTATATCCA
Organism: Hordeum vulgare subsp. vulgare; assembly: GCF_904849725.1. NCBI lineage: Eukaryota > Viridiplantae > Streptophyta > Magnoliopsida > Poales > Poaceae > Hordeum > Hordeum vulgare. Next base: position 325,915,704 of record NC_058522.1, on the reverse strand, counting down.
TAATATATTGGAGAAATTCATTATGGAAAAATCTTATCCATCCATAACCCTCATGGTAGTTCATTCTCTAGACATAGAGAAAGATCTATTTAGACCAAGAGATGATGGAAATGAGATATTGGGACTGGACGTTCCATAATGCCATTGGAACCACCAAACACAATTGGTTGGTACTCAAGAATATCTTTCGATATCTCCAAGGCATCAAACATCTTGTCCTGGTTTTCCAGTTTCACATAAATGTGAACATCGATATCATTGGATACATCAATCAGATCCCCACTATATAAGGTCATAGACAAACTTAGTGTTCCTACTAGGTGTGGTAGCCCTCTCATGAAGAGTGTTCGAAACAGACCTCATGGCTACATCCACCAACCATTATCTCAATGATAATGTTTCTTGTGTTGCCCGGATGCAAACAGGTTACGTAATAAGCAATATCACTATATTGCATATCTTGCAGGTCAAATCATGCGAATGATTTGTTCATCAGGTCTCTACCAACTTCTTTGTTCCAGAGATGTGTTCATGGAATTGGTATGTGACACCTTCGAATTTTGCAAGAATCAGGGGGAGTATCCTCCTGAATTGTTCCTGTTCAATGCATCATATTATACTCTTTTTTCCTTCATGAGTTTACTTTACATGTTCTCATAAAGGTTTTTAATGAGGTAATATCAACATGAGATCATATGTCATACTTTCTGTTTTCCCCACCGGGGTTTTTAGGAAAGTATATACGACATATTTATTGCCATTTGAACTCTATGGGTTTTCTCGTCTTGAGTTAAAAATGGATAATAACCATTATATGTTGCATCATTTTCTCCTTATTTTTCCCATTGGGTTTGAAGGAGTTTTGGCAACATATCAATCAATATACTCCTCCTGTTTTTCCCACAGGGTTTTTAGAGGAGACTCTTTCAAGATGATGATGCTACCTATACAAGCATGGATTAGGGGGAGTGTTCAGATTAATTAAGATAATTAATTAGGAAAAATCCTTGCCTGTATTTCAGCAACCGCCGTGTCGGTTCATGTACAGACGCCTCTCCAAAACGAGGCATCATCCCTGGAAGCATGTACCTATATATACAGAAGCATCAATGGAAGAGAGTAGATTTTTGATCTCAAACAGTTGGCTCGGCGGGCAGAGCAAGGAGGAGACCAGTTGGGTGGCAGTGCTGAATCGAAAGCAAATCCCGAGGAGGGAGAGGGGAGAGCGCTGGTTGGCCTGGTGAGGAAAACTAGGTGGGGTGGCGGCGCTGCTGGGACAAGGCTCCTATGTTTTAGGGTTAGGCTAGGTTTAGGTCTAGATGGTCTATATATGTAGCTAGTGGACTAGTTTTAGGCTCATCTCGATCCTCCATTTTTTAATCGGATGTCAGGAAAAATAGGTTAGGAGAGTCCAGTTAACAAACCGATGACGGTTTAGGGTATTACAGGGTTGATCCAGACCCAACGGTCACGACCACCCGGTTCGGGTCCGGGTGGATTTTTCAGACTAGGTTAAGGGCAGGTTATGTGCACTATGTAGAGGGGCTAGGCGGAGATGAGAGGGAAAAACGGGCAGCCCGACATCGGGGTTTTAAATACAGAAAATGTCCGACAACTAACCGACTATAGTGCCGCTATAGGTTTAACGGTTCGGGCATCAAACGAACTCCAATTGCGACGAAATTTGGCAGGCGACCTACCTACACTATATTAACACATCATGCCAAGTTTCAACCCCATCCAAGAATATTTTATAAAAACTTTTAAAGCAATATTTTAAATGACGTCGAGGGTGCGTGAGTGTGTGGTTGGTCTCAAAACGGTCAACGAAAAAAGGACAAAACTGACATCTAATAATGGGTGCAAGTTTTTAAAACTGGTGGCAACGGAGTGCCGATGCAATGCAGATGATGCACATGATGTGATGATGAATGCGATAAACAAATAATTAACACGATGACAATGGAACCAAAGGGGAATCTTCTAGAGCGACGGTTCCGGGTTGTTACACTAGAACTCAAAAAGATGGATCAAACTAAAGTTTTATTTGACTAAATCACGAAATAGCTAAAGGTCAAACTAAGATGGATAAAGATAATAAGAGTGATGGTGATACGATATCGCGGCACCTTCCCCAAGATTGGCACAAGCCAAGGGGAGTGCCTATACCCATGTACTCAAGTCTCCTTCTTTGGTGATGAAGATGGAGGTGGTGGTGTAGATGATGAGGTAGCGTCAAACTTGTCCTCCAGCTTCCATGAAAGTGGCTCACCATTGTAAGAGGAGGAATGAGTCTCCACAGTCCTGCAACTTGCATCTAAACTCATACCTTTAAACTTTGCTTCATGTCCAAAGATTTGGTTTTGAAGATCAAAGATTTGACCTTGCAGAATATTGATTTGCTCGTTGGGGCTGAAGACGATATCCTTCAAGGACCTGCCATCCACCTTTTTATCATGGGAGAATTCTGTGATCATGGAGTGGTTGGCAGTGAGTCCACGCTCCACCATGCCTTGGCACATGAAGATCTCCTGCTCCACCTCCTCGAGCCTAGCTTCCACGACCCCCATCTTCTTGGGCCCTTGAACATCTCGGATGTGAAGCACCCCCTCGCGCAACTCAATGGTTTGAGGGTGCTTCGTCACCTCCGCCAAGTAGGGGTTGATGACCCTGTTGAAGAGTTTTTCCTTGGAAGAGTTTGATGAAGCCATGGTGATCTAGTTTGTCAGAACAATAGCACGAAACAAGAACAGAGGATTTTTCCATGGTACGGGGGTCAAATCATCGGGAGATATATGCAGAGAATATTTATACAAGGAAATACATGCCCCACAAGAAAACGGAGCGAGGAAGGTACCCAAGGGGCCCAGTAGCCACCAGGCCACGCAAAGGGGGCTCGCACGCCAGGTGCCTAGTGTGCACCTTGGTTGCCTTCCCGTGTGTTTATCGATTTCCTATTTTTTCTAAAATTCCAAAACTGATAGAAAATATTTTTGAGGATTTTCGTGACTCCATTTACTTACAGTATCACATACCTCTTACTTTTACGGGTTCTGGAGTGTTCTGGAAGGTCTCCTTAAGGTACTCCCTTAGTGTCATGTTTTAGGTAATATTTGTTTCAACATTAATTGGTGTACCTGAAATATAGTGCTTTATTCTTTGTCCATTGACCACCTTCGGGTTACTGCCTTCGGGATTATTGATCTTAATAGCTCTAGACCGATAAAATTGTTCGATGATATATGGTCCTTCCCATTTGGAGAGAAGTTTTCTTGCAAAAAATCTAAGACGAGAATTGCACAATAGAACAAATTCACCAACTTTGAATTCTCGCTTTTGGATTCTTTTGTCACGCCATGTGTCGTGGTTTTGTCATGGCAGATGTCCTCGTGAAAGGACTTAGAGATGGAGCCATCTCACCTTGGTGGCGACTCAAAGGGGGTGAGCGAAAGCGAGACTCGGATTTACCCTGGTTCGGCCCCTCGAGAAGAGGTAAAAGCCTACGTCCTGCTTTGTGTGGATTAATGGTGGTTTCGATTACAAGGAGGGCGTAACTCGCCTGACCTAGCTCTCGATTTCCCTCTAACTCGCCTGACCTTTCCCTGGGACTCGCCCATATATACAGGTCAAGGCCCTAGGCTTTACAAAGTCCTGCCATCCTACTCATAGTAGCTTTCCTTATCTCTAAGTCGTCGTGTTCCCCACGATCAGGAGCTTCCTTGACGTTCCATCATCCGCACGATTCTTTTGAACCGTCCTATAGCTCCTGGGCCATAGAACGCATAATTAATGGTGAGTCGCCCCTTTGGTGACCCGACCCATTAAGGGCGGGTTACCTACAGGTAACATCCCCAACATTAGGCCCCAGATTGTCGTGAATTCATTCATGTCAATAAACTCCCATCAACTTGGGGCGACTCTCCTCATTTCCAGCCTTCGGCAAACGTTGAGCCGCCATCCGTGGTACTTAGCCTGAGTCGCCACATAGTATTAAATGGCGTCACCTCATCCCCTTGGTTCCAGAGCTCCAAACACTGTAACCGTCAACGGATCTTTTGCCCATAATTGCTTATCCCGAAAATCTAGGCGCCATCATCGCGATCTCTGACTTGTCACCTCGATATCCGCCTCGACAGCCTCGTTTTCCGTTCCTGCCCTTTAAGTAACAAGAGAAATGGGGGGAAAGAAACCCCGTCACCAACCTCCACCCCGTCTTCGTCTTCCCTGTGCTCTTCGTCTCCGAGCGCCAACACCCGGGCGTCGTCTCCAAGCTCCAGCGCCCCAACGTCGTCTCCGGCTCCTGGAGTTTTCTCCATCGACTGCGACTCTCCGGGCACCAAGGAACACGAAGCTCTGAGAATTCGTCCCCGACAGCGATCTCCTATTTACAGGTACATATCTTCCCCCACTTAAGGTTAGGCCAAGAACGCCATGACCGTAGCCTCCTTGCAAGCTAGCTTCATAACGCAATGAACACCTTGAACTGCTTTAGATCTGTTCCCCGCTCCAGTGATTGGCTTTAGGTGGTAACAGGCTTCGGCCATTTAATCATGTCCTCCTGCCTTTTTAAACCCAGGTACTGCTGACCAACATTGTAGTTGCGTTATATGTGTAGTTCATCACCATTACTCCAGGCGATATCTTTCTATTTTAATCCATCCGTAGATCCATAATTTACCGCCTGTCTGTAGAAACATGTTTATTCACCTGTTGAGAATATCTCTAAGGAAAAGAACAGTTCTGAGAGTCGCCATTTAGCTTCAGTCTTCATAGCGACTTAGTTTCATTATTGTAGCCATGATGCCTTCTCTTCCAGTCTGAAGGGCGGGTTAGAATACTTTTTGAACATACACGTGTAGATCGCCCAAATAGCGGGCCATGTCGTACATCAATCTTTGGCGGGTTACCAATTCTTGTACGAACACCGTAGGCCCATACCGGCGGGTTAGAAGCTCTCCTAGTCTGTTACTGAGTCGGCTCGTACTCCATTTTTTGTAGTCATCGCCATTACGAGGTGTGATTGGTTTCCAACCAAGGTCGTGTTGGAAATATGCCCTAGAGGCAATAATAAATTAGTTATTATTATATTTCTTTGTTCATGATAATCGTTTATTATCCATGCTATAATTGTATTGATTGGAAACACAATACTTGTGTGGATGCATAGACAAAACACTCTCCCTAGTAAGCCTCTAGTTGACTAGCTCGTTGATCAAAGATGGTCAAGGTTTCCTCACCATAGGCAAGTGTTGTTACTTGATAACGGGATCACATCATTAGGAGAATCATGTGATGGACTAGACCCAAACTAATGAACGTAGCATGTTGATCGTGTCATTTTGTTGCTACTATTTTTCTGCGTGTCAAGTATTTATTCCTATGACCATGAGATCATATAACTCACTGGCACCGGCGGAATGCCTTGTGTGTATCAAACGTCACAACATAACTGGGTGACTATAAAGATGCTCTACACGTATCTCCGAAGGTGCCCGATGAGTTAGTATCGAGCAAGACTGGGATTTGTCACTCCGTGTGACGAAGAGGTATCTCGGGGCCCACTCGGTAATATAACATCACACACAAGACTTGCAAGCAATGTGACTTAGTGTATGTCACGGGATCTTGTATTACGGAACGAGTAAAGAGACTTGCCGGTAAACGAGATTGAAATAGGTATGCGGATACTGACAATCGAATCTCGGGCAAGTAACATACCGAAGAACAAAGGGAATGACATACGAGATTATATGAATCCTTGGCACTTAGGTTCAAGCGATAAGATCTTCGTAGAATATGTAGTATCCAATATGGGCATCCAGGTCCCGCTATTGGATATTGATCGAGGAGTCCCTCGGGTCATGTCTACATAGTTCTCGAACCCGCAGGGTCTACACACTTAAGGTTCGGCGATGTTTTATGCGTATTTGAGTTATATGGTTGGCTACCGAATGTTGTTCGGAGTCCCGGATGATATCACGGATGTCACGAGGGTTTTCGGAATGGTCCGGAGAAGAAGATTGATATATAGGATGACCTCATTTGATTACCGAAAAGTTTTCTGCATTACCGGGAATGTACCCGGAGTGACGAATGGGTTCTGGATGTTCACCGGGGGGGGGGGGGCAGCCCACCCGGGGGAAGCCCATAGGCCTTAGGGGTGCCGCACCAGCCCTTAGTGGGCTGGTGGGCAAGCCCAAGAGGGCCCTTGCGCACGAGAGAAGAAAAATCAAAGAGAAAAAAGGGGGAAGTGGGATAGTAGAGAAGGACTCAACTTTCCAATCCTAGTTGGACTAGGATTGGAGGAGGAATCCTCCTCCCCCCGTTCGGCCGACCCCTTGAGGCTCCCTTGAGCCTCAAGGCAGGTCCCTCACCCCTCCCTCCTATATATACTGAGGTATTAGTGCTGATTTGAGACAACTTTGCCACGACAGCCCGACCACATACCTCCACGGTTTTTCCTCTAGATCGTATTTCTGCGGAGCTCGGGCGGAGCCCTGCTGGGATAGATCACCACCAACCTCCGGACTGCCGTCACGCTGCCGGAGAACTCATCTACCACTCCGTCTCTCTTGCTCGATCAAGAAGGTCGAGATCATCATCGAGCTGTACGTGTGCTGAACGCGGAGGTGTCGTCCGTTCGGCACTAGATCGGAGCGGATCATGGGACGGATCGCGGGACGGTTCGTGGGACGGTTCGCGGGGTGGATCAAGGGACGTGAGGACGTTCGATTACATCAACCGCGTTTCTTAACGCTTCCTGCTGTGCGATCTACAATGGTACGTAGATCGGAAATCCCCTCTCGTAGATGTACATCACCATGATAGGTCTTCATGCACGTAGGATAATTTTTGTTTCCCATGCGACGTTCCCCAACAATGACATCATGAGCTAGGTTCATGCGTAGATGTTATCTCGAGTAGAACACAAAAGTTTTTGTGGGCGGTGATGTGTGATTTTCTGCCCTCCTTTGTCTTTTCCTGATTCCGCGGTATTGTTGGATCAAAGCGGTTCAGACCGACATTACTCGTACGCTTACGAGAGACTAGTTTCATAGCTACAAGCAACCCCGTTGCTCAAAGATGACTGGCGAGTGTCGGTTTCTCCAACTTTAGTTGAATCGGATTTGACCGAGAAGGTCCTTGGAGAGAGGATAAATAGCAATTCATACATCTCCGTTGTGGTGTTTGCGTAAGTAAGATGCGATCCTACTAGATACCCATGGCAACCACGTAAAACATGCAACAACAATTAGAGGACGTCTAACTTGTTTTTGCAGGGTATGCTTGTGATGTGATATGGCCAACGACGTGATGTGATATATTGGATGTATGAGATGATCATGTTGTAATAGTTAATATCGACTTGCACGTCGATGGTACGGCAACCGACAGGAGCCATAGGGTTGTCTTTAAACTAACGTTTGTGCTTGCGGATGCGTTTACTATATTGCTAGGACGTATCTTTAGTAGTAATAGCATGAGTAGCACGACAACCCCGATGGTGACACGTTGATGGAGATCATGATGATGGAGATCATGGTGTGGCGCCGGTGACAAGAAGATCGTGCCGGTGCTTTGGTGATGGAGATCAAGAAGCACATGATGATGGCCATATCATGTCATTTATGAATTGCATGTGATGTTAATCCATTTATGCACCTTATCTTGCTTAGAACGACGGTAGCATTATGAGGTGATCTCTCACTAACATTTCAAGACAAAATTGTGTTCTCCCCGACTGTGCATCGTTGCGACAGTTCATCGTTTCCAGACACCACGTAATGATCGGGTGTGATAGACTCAACGTTCACATACAACGGGTGCAAAACAGTTGCACGCGCGGAACACTCGGGTTAAACTTGACGAGCCTAGCATGTACAGACATGGCCTCGGAACACATGAGACCTAAAGGTCGAGCATGAATCATATAGTTGATATGATTAGCATAGAGATGCTTACCACTGCAACTATTCTCGACTCACGTGATGATCGGACTTGAGATAGTGGATTTGGATCATGTACCACTCAAATGACTAGAGAGATGTACTTTTTGAGTGGGAGTTCTTAAGTAATATGATTAATTGAACTAATTGTCATGAACATAGTCTAATGGTCTTTGTGAATTACGATGTAGCTTGCGCTATAGCTCTACTGTTTTTATATGTTCCTAGAGAAAATTTAGTTGAAAGTTGATAGTAACAATTTTGCGGACTAAGTCTGTAAAACTCAGGATTTTCCTCGTTGCTGTGCAGAAGACTTATGTCCTTAATGCACCACTCGGTGTGCTGCACCTCGAGCGTCGTCTGTGGATGTTGTGAACATCCGACATACACGTTTCTGATGACTACACGATAGTTCAGTGCAAAATACTTAATGGCTTAGAAGCAAGGCGCCGAAGACGTTTTGAAACGTCACGGAACATAAGAGATGTTCTAAAGAGATGAAATTGTGATTTCATGCTCGTGCCCTTGTTAGGAGGTATGAGACCTCCGACAAGATTCTTTGTCCACGAAGTAAAGTAGAAAAGCTCAAAATCGTTGAGCATGTTCTCAGATTGTCTGAGTACAACAATCGCTTGAATCAAGTGGGAGTTAATCTTCCAGATGAGATAGTGATGGTTCTCCAAAGTCACTGCCACCAAGCTGTGAGAGCTTTGTGATGAACTATAACATATCAAGGATAGATACAATGATCCTTGAGCGATTCGTGATGTTTGACACTGCGAAAGTAGAAATCAAGAAGGAGCATCAATGGTTGATGGTTAGTAAAACCACTAAGTTTGAAGAAAGTCAAGGGCTAGAAGGGATACTTCGTGAAACAGCAAAACAGTTGCTGCAATAATGAAGAGACCCAAGATTAAACCCGAATCCGAGACTTAGTGCTTCTGTTAAGAGGGGAACGGTCACCGAGGCGGAGCTACCCTAGATGCTTGGTAGATAAGAAGGCTGGCAAAGTCGAAAGAAGTATATTTGATATACATGATGTTGATGTGTACTTTACTAGTACTCCTAGTAGCGCGAGGGTATTGGATTACCGGTTCGATTGCTAAGTGATTAGTAACACGAAATGAAAGCTACGGAAGAAACGGAGACTAGCTAAAAGCAAGGTGACGATACGTGTTGGAAGTGTTTCCAAGGTTGATACGATCAGATGTCGCACGCTCCCTCTACCATCGGGATTGGTGTTAAACCTAAATAATTGTTATTTGGTGCTTACGTTAAGCATGGACATGATTGGATCGTGTTTATTGCAATACGATTATTCATTTAAAGAGAATAATGGTTACTCTATTTGCTTGAATAATCACCTTCAATGGTTTATTGAATCTCGATCATAGTGTTACACATGTTCATGATATTGGTGTCAAAAGATACAAGGTAATTATGATAGTACCACTTACGTGTGGCACTGCCGCTTGAGTCATGTTGGTTTAAATTGCATGAAGAGGCTCCATGCTGATGGATCTTTATACTCACTTGATTTTGAATCACTTGTGACATGCAAATCATACCACATGCGCAAGGCCTTGTTTTCATTGAGTTGAAACAAGATAGTAACTTGTTGGAAGTAATACATTTTGATGTATGCAGTCCAATGGGTGCTGAGGCACGCAGTGGATATCATTATGTTCTTACTTCAATGACGATTTGAGTAGATACATGAGTATTTACTTAATGAATCACAAGTTTGAAATATTGAAAAAGTTCAATTATGTTTCACAGTGAAGTTCGTCGTAACAAGAGGATAAACTGTCTACGATATGATCATAGAGATGAATATCTGAGTTGCGAGTTTTGGTACACAGTTAAGACAACGTGGAAGTTGTTTCGCAATTCATGCCACCAAGAGCACCAAAGTGTGATGGTGTGTCCGAACGTCATAACCGCGACCTATTTGATATGGTGCAAAATATGATGTCTCTTATCGAATTACCACTATTGTTTATGGGTTATGCATTAGAGACAACCGCATTCATTTTGAATAGGGCACCGTGTATTTCCGTTGAGATGACACAGTATAGACTATGGTTTGGAGAAAGCTAAGCTGTCGTTTCTTGAAAGTTTGGGGCTGCGATGCTTATGTGAAAAGGTTTCAGTCTGATAAGCTCGAACCCAAAGCGGATAAATGCATCTTCATAGGATATCCAAAACAGTTGGATATATCTCCTATCTCAGATCCGGAAGCAAAGTGTTTGTTTCTAGAAACGGATCCTTTCTCGAGGAAAGGTTTCTCTCGAAAGAATTGAGTGGGAGAGTGGTGGAACTTGATGAGGTTATTGAACTGTCACTTCAACCAGTGTGTAGCAGGGCGCAGGAAGTTGTTCATGTGGCGCCTACACCAATTGAAGTGGAAGTTGATGATAGTGATCATTAGAGTTTCGGATCAAGTTACTACAAACCCCGTAGGTCGATAAAGGTCGTGTACTACTACAGAGTGATACAGTAACCCTGTCTTGGAGGTCATGTTGTTGAGCAACAATGAACCTACGAGTTATGGAGAAGCAATGGTGGGCCCGGATTCCGAAAAATGGTGGTGGCCATGAAATCCGAGAGAGGATCCATGTATAACACAAATTGTAGACTTTAGAAGAACTACTTGATGGTAGTAAGACTATTAAGAAAAGATGGATCTTTAAGAGGAAGACAGACGATGATGGTGATAAGTCACTATTAAGAAAAAGCTCGACTTGTCACAAAGATGTTTTCGACAAGATCAAAGATTTGACTATGATGTGACTTTCTCACTCGTAGCGATGCTAAAAGTCTGTTGGAATTATGTTAGTAGTTGCTGCATTATTTGTGAAATATTGCACATAGGAAGACAAAACATTGTTTCCTCGACGGTTTCCTTGAGGAAAGATTGTATGTAATACAATCAGAAGGTTTTGTCGATCCTAAGGATACTAACAACACTACAACAGGACAGACCTTTGGTAACACCGTCTTGTGTTACTACATGCCCAAAAGTGTGTTACTAGGTCAGAGAGTAACACAATTTGAAATGTATTACATTATCCCGTGTTACTAAATGATGTCAACTGTTACACATAGTAATTGTTACCATATGTTAAAAATAGTGTTACAATTATAGTATAGTAACATGCATATTATGTGTTACCAAACACACTGGTAACACATTTTTGTAGTTATAGTAACACCCAGAGTAACATATTTGCACAGATGTACAACATTGGTGGTAACATGTTTTTCTAACTCTAGTAACACAAGCGGTACACATCAACTAGTAACATAATATCGGACTATTATGACACTATGATTTATAGTTGTTAAGTACTGTAGTAACAAAATTTTGTAACTATAGTAACACTACTATATCAATATGGTAACCTAATTGGTGTATTTTTTATTATTAATCACAAAATTCAGTACCCCTGTTATGGAATATAAATTTATTTAATAAAGTTGATGCAATTGCGCAAGTGGTTGATCATTTTATCATTATGCCGGCAACATCAAAATGGTATAGCAATAAAAGCACAACGCACATAGAAATCCTCAATATGAAGATACTGATTAAGAATATACAAGTGTATGATACATATGCATTACAATAAAGATATCATTCATATCATTTTGAGCATAGAAAACACAACTATGAACAATATTACACCATAGAATTTGCATCAACTGGACGAAAGAAAAAGATCTTGTGGTTCATATTAGATTTTTCAATCTATCAATGTAAACTACGACTATTGCTTCCGCATCCAAGAATTCAACCGTAACTCAATTATCCTTCTCTCGAATCTGTAAAAGAAAATTACATGTTAGATATATGTGATTAAATGCACACAAATATGATTTGAGAATGTTGAAGAGAAGATTTAACTTAAAAAAGATGAAGGCCATGCAATTAAGTATCCTGAAGAGAACACTTCACCAATTGTCTTGCAATCAGAAACTTCCCTTACCAACTCCTCATTATCAAGCAAAGGTTGATCTATGCGCACAAGGGCAAATTCAACACCTAACTCAATACCACACGCCTTAGTTCTTGGATCAGTACTACGAATAGTACCATATGCAACATTCCTCTTGTTGGGATATGTTGAAGTCTTCAAAACTACTTTGGAACCAGCCTATATTATGATCAATATTAGCATTCAGTGACAATGATAATATAATTTACATGAACAATGTGAACACTTTTTAATGTCAGCCCAACTTTTTGGAAATAATTAGCATGATGCCCGTGCTTTGCTATGGAGCTATGAAAAAATAGAAAAGTAACTTGCATGTATTTTTATTATGGAGCAATGCAAAAAAACATGGCTTCCTAAGTAAGTATGACGGTTTTGTATACATTGTCAAATATGTGCAATTTCAGTATGAAAACATAGACCAAAATTCAATGCATATTAAGACTTATATATCTTAATTCCGGATTTCTCGTGCTTGATTAAAAATATATCCAAAATTCTAAAGTGATATAGTTTCTCAATGTCCATAGCTTACTCCTCACTATAGCATTCTAGTGCATGTTCAGCATTATGAGTAATATGATAGAGAATGTCCTCATGGCCAAAGTACAAATGGCCTGCTACGACAGCGAGGACTAACGCACTGCGAGTGCATAAACAGTAACATCCTTACATTTTACGACAACCCTGCCAATGCATAAACAGTAACATCCTTACATTTTATCAGTGGTGAATAGTAACAGTGTGATCTGGTTGTGCGTTCAAATCTACGGGATGAATAGTAGCATCCTATTTACCCATAAAAAAATCTGCCGCCACAATTTTTTATACGTGTGCCATGCCATAGTAGTAAAGATATGGTTTCTTGGAAAATTATTGGTATTAAATACTTTGAAGTGTTTGGCTTAAAAACTTATTATATTTTAAGTTACTGTGTATATACTGAAGTTTTCTAAAACTGAACCAAGAGAAATCATTGGGGCGAGATTGGCCTGTTGACATCTCCGTGTACGTGAAATTCAGAAAATTTTACAAATTATTTAGTTGCTGATTACTTTCTGAAAATCTCGAACCAAGATAGATCACTAAATAAATTGGTAGTTGGAGCACACTTGTACACAGGACTACAGGAAACTGACTTTGTGCATGGCCATGTAACTGTAGGTGATTAATCTGGTCGTACACTACGATACTTGCATATAGCACATCAAACAAATACATTGGCTTTTTAAAAACTGTGTTCCAAACTAAGCCTTACTTGCATATAGCAGATCCAACAAAACTTGTAACAAAATCAAGTTACAAGCAGGCATGATAACGTGGTTTGAGTTGGGAATACGGCTGCAGTAAACCATGGCCCCTAGCGGATCTTTACCTCGATGGTAGAAGTATGTCTTTTTCTTGAGCGAGCGTGCGGATGTTCAGTTCTAGTACCATGCTGGTTCTGTCTTGGAAAAGATTCACCCATAGGATCCCTCATTTCCCTCACCTACCAAGAGACAATATATTAGATGGAAGGGTATTGATATCTTGAAGCTACAAAAACTTGCAACTTCAAACTTAAAAGCACACACAAAAATAACCTCTGGCACGGAATCGATTGTGACATTGTGTTCAATTTGTACAGAATAATCATGGCCAAACATAGAAGGAAGTCTGTAAGAATGCAATCCATTGTGTTCAATCTCTACCGTGAAATGCCCATCAAAATCACATACAATCCAGAGAATGCAAACACATTCAGTTGACAAAGAAAATCTTCATAGCTACTGTCAAAAAATTCAGTTATCTACTGTCAAAAAATTTAGTTATCTACTGTCAAAAAATTTAGTTAGCTACTGTCAAAAAAATTCAGTTAGCTACTGTCAAAAAATTCAGTTATCTATTGTCAAAAAATTCAGTTATCTACTGTGAAAAAATTCATTTAGCTACTGTCAAAAATTTCAGTTGTCTAATGTCAAAAAATTCAGTTAACTATAGTTCATAAAAATTACAAACTTCTGTACCCAATCCAATGTTTTGGCAGGAGCAAAAACGTTCTAACAATCTTGTACACCAGGTGGTTAATTTTTGAGGCATATAGGAATGTTTCATTTCAGAAAACAGAGGACACTGCAATATTATGATTCAATTTGAGAAGAATACAAGAAAAAGACCATCCTCACGGGGAGAATAAGAACTACACAATACATATGTACGTCAATAGCCCATTTTCAGCATAGCCTGATGCTTGTCTTGCCGTGCAGCAAATATAAAGCAATAGGATCAGATTACACAAGGGGGCGTTCGGATCAGAGAAGGGGGAGACATTCCGATCAATACCAGCCAGGAGAGGAGTCAGAGCTGAAGATCCACGAAGTTGTAGCCGCAATGATCCAAACGGCTCTGAGGCAGGTCGAGGAAGATCCAGATCGATCTGGTGGTTGAGGTGTTATGGGGGTTGCTTCAGCTGACGGCCGGGCTGGGCGCTGCAGGGCGGCGTGCTCTGCTTTGGAGGGTGGTGAGCTAGCAGCCAGAGTTGAGGTGGGGAGGGGGATGAGGTTGCGGCTGGGCCAGTTGAGGAGGGGAGGGGGATTGCAGGCGATGGCCGGGCTTGGCACCGAAGGGCGGCGATGGAAAAGGAGTTCTGGGCGGTCAGGCGGTTGATGATGCGTGATTTATTCAAAGTCTTTTAGATAATTGGAGGGAAAAGTAAGCGCGAAATTAGAACTTTTGGGCATGAAAAGATTTATTTTTGCATAGTCGATAACTAGAGGTAAATTTGGATCTATTATTTTTTTTATTCATAAAAAACTGGAGGGAAATTGTTTTAGAAGAAGTGGGACATTGTTACATTTATTTATTTGTTTGTATGGAAATTATCTGAAAGTGCTTTTTGCATAAAAATTATATTTGATTTTATTTTTTCTTAAGAGGGAAGTTAGATGTAATTAAATAGTAGTGACGATTGTCCCGGTGTTGTTATGATCATTGATAATTGTTCGTTAAAGCTGCGGTCACAAAGCCGACGAAGTAGAAAGCTACGACCACGAGGTCGACAACTTTTGATGGGTGCTAAGAGCACATGAGGTGGTGCTAGAAAGTGCCGACGAGGAGATCTGTCGGGTGCAACTGGCTACCGACGGTGTTATTATGATAGACATGAGAGTTTAGCACATGAACCAGTCCCCTCCTTTCTTCCACCTCCACGACGGCGGAGAATTAATGAATAGGAGAGAAAGTACACCGATGGTCTAAAAACTAGTCATGCTTACAACAAGAGCGAAAAATGAGAACATCCAACCTAGATGGCTGGTTAAAGAAAAACATTGTAATTTGGCCGATTGATCTCACTCCAGATCGGTCACCAACCAAACTATATTGTTTTTTATACCATATTACCAAAGAATGCGAACACTATTTACCAAGATAATAACATATATATATATAAAATCATATTGACATATGCGCCCTATATGTCAAAGGTATTTGTGATCTATGTATGAAGTTGATTTTAGGTTTTTCTAGTCCCCCTATAAATAATAGAATATGTAACAATATGTATCAGCCATGCTTATGTGGTACTAACACGTAACACATTTCAGTAACACATATTTATATGTTACCATATCAAAATCTATGTAACACATTCGACCAACACATATTTATATGTTACAGTTGTAATATTGATGTAACACATTTTGAGGTCTTATATAGTGTGTGTTACTGCTTGTCGTTGGACACAAAATGATGTGTTACAACAATTTCACTTGTAACACATTTTTCAATATGTTACATGATTGTGTTACTTAAAGTCTGTTTTCTTGTAGTGCAAGTATGCAAGCTCGAGCGATCCTTCTATGGACTGGTGCAAGCATCTCGGAGTTGGAATATATGCTTTGATGAGTTGATCAAAGCTTTTGGGTTTATACAAGGTTTATGAGAAACTTGTATTTCCAAAGAGGTGAGTGGGAGCACTATAGAATTTCTGATAAGTATATGTGGTTGACATATTGTTGATCAGAAGTAATGTAGAATTTCTGTGAAGCATAAAAGGGTTGTTTGAAAGGAGTTTTTCAAAGGAATACCTTGATTGAAATACTTGAACGTTGAGCATCAAGATCTATGGAGATAGATCGAAACGCTTAATAGAAGTTTCAACAAGATGATGCCTTGACAAGTTTTTTAAGGAGTTCAAAATAGATCAGCAAAGAAGGAGTTCTTGGTTGTGTGGTAAGGTGTGAATTTGAGTAAGACTCAAAACCCGACCCCGGCAGAATAAAGAGAATAGGCGAAGGTCGTCTTCTATACCTTAGTCGTAGACTCTAAAGTATGCCTTGCTGAGTACCGCACCTGATGTGTGCCTTGCAGCAACTCTGTTAAGAGGTACAGAGAGTGATCCAGGATTGAAACACTAATCATTGGTCAAAGTTATCCTTAGTAACTAATGGACTAAAACCTCTCTCACGAGCAAGACGTGATCAGACCCCAGAACTATATGGGTGTTGGATTCGTTAGAATCACATGGTGATGTGAACTAGATTATTGACTCTAGTGCAAGTGGGAGACTGTTGGAAATATGCCCTAGAGGCAATAATAAATTAGTTATTATTATATTTCTTTGTTCATGATAATCGTTTATTATCCATGCTATAATTGTATTGATTGGAAACACAATACTTGTGTGGATGCATATACAAAACACTGTCCCTAGTAAGCCTCTAGTTGACCAGGTCGTTGATCAAAGATGGTCAAGGTTTTCTGACCAGAGGCAAGTGTTGTTACTTGATAATGTGATCACATCATTAGGAGAATTATGTGATGGCCTAGACCCAAACTAATGAACGTATCATGTTGATCGTGTCATTTTGTTGCTACTGTTTTTTTTCGTGTCAAGTATTTATTCCTATGACCATGAGATCATATAACTCACTGGCACCGGAGGAATGCCTTGTGTGTATCAAACGTCACAACATAACTGGGTGACTATAAAGATGCTCTACAGGTATCTCCAAAGGTGCCCGTTGAGTTAGTATGGATCAAGACTGGGATTTGTCACTCCGTGTGATGGAGAGGTACCTCGGGGCCCACTCGGTAATACAACATCACACACAATCCTTGCAAGCAATGTGACTTAGTGTATGTCACGGGATCTTGTATTACGGATCGAGTAAAGAGACTTGCCGGTAAACGAGATTGAAATAGGTACGCGGATACTGACGATCGAATCTCGGGCAAGTAACATACCGAAGGACAAAGGGAATGACATACGGGATTATATGAATCCTTGGCACTGAGGTTCAAAAGATAAGATCTTCGTAGAATATGTAGGCTCCAATATAGGCATCCAGGTCCCGCTATTGGATATTGACCAAGGAGTCCCTCGGTTCATGTCTACATAGTTCTCGAACCCGCAGGGTCTGCACACTTAAGGTTCGGCGATGTTTTATGCGTATTTGAGTTATATGGTTGGTTACCGAATGTTGTTCGGAGTCCCATATGAGATCACAGACGTCACGAGGGTTTCTGGAATGGTCCGGAGAAGAAGATTGATATATAGGATGACCTCATTTGATTACCGGAAAGTTTTCGGCATTACCGGGAATGTACCGAGAGTGACGAATGGGTTCCGGATGTTCACCGGGGGGGCCAGCCCACCCGGGGAAGCCCATAGGCCTTAACGGTGCGGCACCAGCCCTTAGTGGGCTGGTGGGCAAGCCCAAGAGGGCCCTTGCGCAGGAGAGAACAAAAATCAAAGAGAAAAGAAAAAAAGGGGAAGTGGGAAAGTAGAGAAGGACTCCACCTTCCAATCCTAGTTGGACTAGGATTGGAGGAGGAATCCTCCTCCCCCCTTCGGCCGACCCCTTGATGCTCCCTTGAGCCTCAAGGCAGGTCCCTCACCCTCCCTCCTATATATACTGAGGTATTAGGGCTGATTTGAGACAACTTTGCCACGGCAACCCGACCACATACCTCCACGGTTTTTCCTCTAGATCGTATTTATGCGGAGCTCGGGCGGAGCCCTGCTGGGATAGATCACCACCAACCTCCGGAGCGCCGTCACGCTGCCGGAGAACTCATCTACCTCTCCGTCTCTCTTGCTGGATCAAGAAGGCCGAGATCATCGCCGAGCTGTACGTGTGCTGAAGGTGGAGGTGTCGTCCGTTCGGCACTAGATCGGGGCGGATCATGGGACGGATCGCAGGACGGTTCGCGGGGCGGATTGAGGGACGTGAGGACGTTCCACTACATCAACCGCGTTTCTTAACACTTCCTGCTGTGCGATCTACAAGGGTACATAGATCGGAAATCCCCTCTCATAGATGGACATCACCATGATAGGTCTTTGTGCGCGTAGGAAATTTTTTGTTTCCCATGCGACGTTCCCCAACAGGTCGATGATGCCACGCTTGAAAAATTCGTTAAGGCGGGTCTCCTCGACAGTAAGGAAACCATTGGTTGGAGAACCGCCCCGGGCGAGTTGACCCCCAACCCCGCTCCAGGAGAAGTAGTGATCTTCACCGATTACCTCGAGCGTGGGTTTAAGCCACCTGGGTCAAAGTTTTTCCGGGACGTCTTGCATTTCCTCAACCTCCATCATCAAGATCTGGGACCCAACTCCTTCAGCAACTTATGCGAGTTCCAGGTCTTCTGTGAAGTATATTTGCACAGAGAACCCATGATCCCCTTATTCTAGAATTTCTTCCATCTAAACCGCCAGACCGAGTTCCCCAACGGTCCCAACCACGAGCTTGGAGGAGTTAACATTCAGAGATGCCGCGAACGTGGATTCCCGACAGTTCTTTTGCCCAGCCATCCCAAAGGCTGGGCCGAGTCATGGTTCTACTCCCGAGACACTTCTCCACCAGGCGAGAATCCTCTCCCGGGCTTCAGAGCAGACCGCCTGCCTATGGACTTCAAATTTCCTGACAAGCTCACAGAAGAAGAAGAGTCAGAGTTTATCCCACTCTTCTCCGATTTGAAATTCCTGAAGAACAACGGACTCATCGGGATCGACTTGTTCCGCTGCTAGATAGAATGGAACATCCTTCCCTTGAGTCGCCGCGACGGGCTGATGTATGATTACGACGGCACAATAGACCATCCACAGCGCGTTAGTCGCCGCCAGCTTTCAGAGAGCAAAATTGTCGGAGTCATTAAGAAACTGACCGGCGAGTCTCTGGAAGAATGTGCCAAAATTGGTCTTAAAGCCTTCTGCCACGCCAACCCGGTGCCACCAGTAAGAATCCAAGCCGCCCTTTGTCTTGTCTATGTTTAACAACTTTTGTGGCTTAAGATTTGCCTCCATCCATTAGAAAACCGATGTGTTTTGGCGGAGGGGCCCCAAAACTGTCGCCCCGAAGTCCACCAAGGTGCCAACCAAGAAGAAAAAGACGGTGAGCAAAAAGAAAACCGCCACAAAGGATTCATCTTTTGTTGGCGACTCACACGCAGACAAGGCACATTCAGAGGTAAGGTTTTTCCCTTGCTCCTTATCTATGTGTTTCGACTTAAGTTTACACCATACATCCTTATGTGTAGTGCGACGATGATGAGAGCAAAAATGATGCCGTCGAGGTAATTTCCATTTCTTCTGACTCACCTTCTCCTTCCCCTAGACTAGCCAGGAGGATCTGCAGAAAAGTGCCCATGTCTCACCCTCATGCTTATATGGACCCTGATTTCCTTTTGAAGAAAGGAAGATTTACCCCCTCACGCAAGACCCGTAGTCGCTCTGGCGACTTGATCACTGGACTGCCCGAGAATACAACCGGTCGGAAATGCACCAACGAGGTATATTCTTGTTATATTATATCTTTTGCCGTGTGAAATATGACTCGCCACTTTGTG
The DNA here is from genome assembly GCF_904849725.1 of Hordeum vulgare subsp. vulgare. Classification (NCBI taxonomy): domain Eukaryota; kingdom Viridiplantae; phylum Streptophyta; class Magnoliopsida; order Poales; family Poaceae; genus Hordeum; species Hordeum vulgare. The sequence goes on along the minus strand of NC_058522.1, from coordinate 325,895,930 downwards.
AATTTAAAGTCTTTGTTCTCTCCGACTTCTCCTCCCACATCTGGCGACTCGGCCATCTCTGCTCTCCCGCCGATGATTCATGTGCAAGGGCAAGTCTTCTTTGTTAACCCAATTGTTCTAAACAATGACATGTGCTTTTAACCTTGGTGCTTTCGTCGCAGGGCACAAGCGAAGAGAAGAAAAACCGGCGACTCTCCTTCTGCTCACCGAACATCTGATGCCTTAGGCACGGGCACCTCTGTTCCTGAGGCTGAAGAGGAGAAAACGGCGGCTTGTGACATTCCTGCGGGCGATATTCCCGACGCACAGGATGACTCGCCCGTCATTTTGAAGGAGACCGCTGGTGAGAGTAACCCGCCAAGCCCTCTTAAGGCGACTGACGATCCAGACGTCATGGTTACTGGCGTTGGCTACTCCACTCCCCCAACTGCCGTGCTTTCCAAACATACTTCGAAGGCGAGTCGCCTTTCCCCTGATGGAGACGCAGAACCCCTCAAACTCCCCTAATACGAGAAGCTGGAATTTGACCAGCTTTGCTCCGGCTTCACAAGTCATCTGGAGAGGGATTTTGAACTGAACAAAAGCTTGCTCCGCCTTATGAGGACCAAACACGAGGTATGTTGATGTATTTTCCTGTACCCATTAGCCTTCCAAGGACCGGCTCATCTTTTGGAAGATGAGCCGGGTCTTGTATTTAGAAAAACTTCAACCTGTAGCCCCCAAGGGCCGGGTCATCTTTTGGAAGATGAGACGGGTCTTGTATTAGAAAAACTTCAACCTGTAGACCCCAAGGGTCGTGTCATCTTTTGTAAGATGAGCCGGGTCTTGTATTAGAAAAACTTCAACCTGTAGCCCCCAAGGGCCGGGTCATCTTTTTGGAAGATGAGCTGGGTCTTGTATTAGGAAAACTTCAACCTGTAGCCCCCAAGGGCCGGGTCATCTTTTGGAAGATGAGTCGGGTTTTCATGTGGTATGACTTTTGATAAAAAATCATACATTAGCCCCCCAGTGTCAGGAGTATTGCTTGCAAAAATTCTGAGACTCGTCTCCCCAAATATGATGTGCAGGAGTCTATGCATAGACTGAGTCGGCGGTAGCCGATTTAAAGAAAATCTGGCTGGACAATAGGATGCTTACTCCAAGTTGGAGACGAAATTCCGCTTGCTGGAGGCTGATCTAGAAAAAATGAAAGCCGACCAGAATTTGTTTGAGAAGAAAGCCAAGGCCGATCAAGCCGCCATCTTGAAGCGTGCTGAGCAAGCAGAGGAGAAATTAGAAGCTGCCCAACAAGAGCTGACCGGCTTAAAGAAGCATGTGTCCAATATGACAGTCGCCATGTTTGGTAAGCTTTATCTTTGAACTCGTTTGACTAACCAATCTGGATCAAAAACTATCAAATACTGATTTCCCCTTTGCAGGCGCACGAGCTGTCAACCTTGCAGACGACTGCGTGCTTAAGTTGAGAGCCATATACACCTTTGCTGAGCAGCTATACATCGGAGGCGTGCTATCGATCAAGGCAGTGATGGGCAACAAGGAACCAATAATGACCATCTAGCAGATGCTTGGCTTCTTATCTACGCTTCCTCCTCAAATAGAGGAGTTAAAAAGATCAGCCGCCCAAAAGGGGGTGTTGAACACCCTGAGTCGGTGCTTAGCTTACGCCCCGGAGCTCAAAACCAAAGAAATAGTCGCCGGCTACCCCGAGCTGAAAGATGACGGGTCAGAATTCACCGAGGTGTACTATCACCGAACCATCATAGAATCTCGCTACGCGGCGACTCAACTGGCAGCCAGTTTGGAACTGAACAAGTACCAAGCCTCCTATGACGAGAACAAAAAGAAGGTGACGCCTCCTGCATATGAAACTGCTAGCCTGGTTCCTAGTCGTCCCAAGAATCCATTTGATCTTGACTTGGACCTATCTCTCTTCCTTGACGATGAAGACGAGTTCATTGCCTTGTCCAAGTGTAACTGGAAGCTGGGCGACTTACGGATTGAAGGCGGGGAGAGCTCAAGACAAAGCGACTCGGCGGCGGCCTGACTCGGCCATGGATCCTTCCTTTTCCAGGGGATGATATCCATTCTGGCCATGCGAGCCATGTAATAGTCTTGCTAGTATGTGTGTAACACGCCGTATTGTTCTTGGATGGAACCACTTGTAGTCCTTGAATCTTATGCATGACTGATAACCCACAAGTATAGGGGATCAATTGTAGCCTTTCTCGATAAGTAAGAGTGTCGAACCCAACGAGGAGATAAAGGTAGGACAAATATTCCCTCAAGTTCCATCGACCACCGATACAACTCTACATACGCTTTACGTTCGCTTTACCTAGAACACGTATGAAACTATAAGTACTTTGTAGGAGTGATAGGAAAGGCTTGCAAGAAAGTAAAGAACACGTAAATAAAACTAGGGGCTGGTTAGATAAAGAAACAACTACGAGTGTCTAACGAGTGTGGAAAAGTGGTGGAAGGAGTTGCGGAATTGCCCCTAAGCAATTGACTACGTTACTAGATCGATAGCAAGTATCATGTGGGAGAGGCCTCTGCTAGCATGTCATCCCTTACTTGGAATTCTATGCACTTATGATTGGAACTATTAGCAAGCGTCCGCAACTACTAACGTTCATTAAGGTAAAACCCAACCATAGTAATAAGATATATTGGTCCCCCTTCAATCCCATATGCATCAATTTCTATGCTAGGTTTGAAGCTTCTATCACTCTAGCCTGCCAATACATAGTCCTATCAACATACAAGTAACCCTATGGTGTGATCCACGCACGCGATCATATGATGGGCACCAAAGGACAACAACATAACCACAAGCAAATTAAACCAATCATAGCAATTCATCAATCACCGATAGGACAACGATAATCTACTCACACATCATAGGATACCAACACATCATTGGATAATAATATGTAGCATAAATCACCATGTTCAAGTAGAGGGTACAGCGGGTTGCGGGAGAGTGAAGCGCTGAATATAGATGGGGGAAGATGATGGAGATGTTGGTGAAGATGATGGAGGTGTTGGTGTAGATCGCCGTCACACGATGATGTCCCGGGCGGCGGAACGCCAGGTGAGAGGGGGAGAGAGGCCCCCTCCTTCTTCTTCTTCCTTGACCTCCTCCCTAGATGGGAGAAGGTTTTCCCCTCTGGTCCATGGTCTCCATGGCGGCGGAGGGGCGAGAGCTCCTCCGAGATTGGATCTCTCTCTCTGTGTCCTTCTGTTTCTGCGTTCCCAGATTCTGCGTTTCACCGTTTCTTAAATTCCTGGAGATCCGTAACTCCGATTGGGTTGAAATTTTAACACGATTTTCTTCTGGATCCAACCGCCTTAAGGAGTCGCCACAAGCCTGCCTGCCGTGGGCCCACCCCCTGGCCGCGGCGACAGGGCTTGTGGGCACTCCGTGCATCGCCTCGCGTTGATTCTTCTTCCCAAAAATCATAAATATTCCAAAAAACTCCCCGTAAGTTTTTATTACGTTTGGACTTCGTTTGGTATGGATATTCTGCGAAACAAAAAACATGCAACAAACAGGAACTGGCACTGGGCACTGAATCAATATGTTAGTCCCAAAAATAGTATAAAAAGTTGTCAAAAGTATATGAAAGTTGTAGAATATTGGCATGAAACAATCAGAAATTATAGATACAATGGAGACGTATCAGCATCCCCAAACTTAATTCCTGCTCGTCCTGGAGTAGGTAAATGTTAAGAAAGATAATTTTTGATGTGGAATGCTACATAGCATAATCTTGATCATATAATCTAATCATGGCATGAATACTAAAACACAAGTGATTCGAAGCAATAGTCTATCATTTGACATAAAGACAATAATATTTCAAGCATACTAACAAAGCAATCATGTCTTCTCAAAATATCATGGCGAAAGAAAGTTATCCCTACAAAATCATATAGTTTGGCTATGCTCCATCTTCCCCACACAACGTATTTAAATCATGCACATCCCCGGTTTTAGCCAAGCAATTGTTTCATACTTTAGTGTTCTCAAACTTTTTCAACTTTCACGCAATACATGAGCGTGAGCCATGGACATAGCACTATAGGTGGAATAGAATATGGTGGTTGTGGAGAAGACAAAAAGGAGGAGATAGTCTCACATCAACTAGGCGTATCAACGGGCTATGGAGATGCCCATCAACAGATATCAATGTGAGTGAGTAGGGATTGTCACGCAACGGATGCACTAGAGCTTATAAGTGTATGAAAACTCACAAAAGAAACTAGTGTGTGTGCACCCAACTTGCTTGCTCACGAAAACCTAGGGCAATTTTGAGGAAGCCCATCATTGGAATATACAAGCCAAGTTATATAATGAAAATTTCCCACTAGTATATGGAAGTGACAACATAGGAGACTCTGTGTCATGAAGATCATAGTGCTATTTGAAGCATAAGTGTGGAAAGAGGATAGTAGCAATTGTCCCTTCTCTCTTTTCTCTCATTTTTTTGAGGGCTCTTTGATCTCTTTATATATATATATATATATATATATATATATATATATATATATATATATATATATATATGGAAAATCCATTCTACCACCTAGTGGTAGTTACCTTCACTCTATCTGCCGTCCGTTCCATCAAGATCTGTACACCCAAACAGTTCTGTAACGGGTCCAAAATCCCACGAGGCAAACCGGATCCACTTACCATTTATCTGCTGGTTAATGATTAATTGAATTATCTTATCTACTCGCGCCTATATAGTAGGTTCGGTGGCCTGCCGAGAATTTTTTGGTCGCCAGATTCATTCCTCTTTTCTACTTTTCATGGGGCTAAGGAGGATGCCATGCACAGGTTTCTTTCCGGCCACCCACGTCCGCCGGTTCTCAGCCACGGCTGCACCGCGTCGCCGACGTGCACATGAGAAGATCTCCGATCTGGTAATCCTAGTCAGTTAGCTACAACTGCAGCTGCAATACATGTACGTGAGCATTAGAATCTTGATGTATTTTCAATGTACTGCACGTTTTAGTTGCTGATACCTTTATCCCTGGTAAAACTATTATGTTTAGCTTCTTCTACGGAACAAAATTAATGGTCTGCAGTGTACATTAATATCAATGATTTGAATGGTTTCCTTTTATTTTCCCCTCAGGCTGCATGCAGATCCAGATTCTAGACGAACTCATAATTTCTTTGATATTTTTCACCATTGAAGGGTAATGACGATCAAGAGCGACGTGTGACGGCGCACGGACAATTGATGATTGCTTTTGTATTGTGGTGTCTGCTATCATGCTGCGGTCTATTGCTCATAGGGTGATGGCCACGACGTACAACTGTAATATAGTTGCTCGCACAATTTCATGGATGAGAACAAAATCAAAACATTCATGGATGGCCGACGTTCATGATGTATAGGACTCCAATCATGTTTACGTGCATTATGTATTTCCTCCGTTCCTAAATATATTATTTTTTTAAAAGATTTTATTAAAGAATACATACAGATGTATATAGACATATTTTAGAGTGTTTATTCACTTATTTTGCTTTATATGTAGTCCACAGTGAAATCTTTAAAAAGATTTATACTTAAGAACGGAGGAAGTACGTACGAGGCCAGATCATGTACTTCATACCAGTTCGATCAATACCAAGTATAAAATTAAATAATATATTCTTTTTGAAATGGACGATGTATATTTTTCATACTGTTTTTTTTGTTCAAAAGATGGATCGACGGAAGCTCACATATACATCATCCTCGCCGTCCGGTCGGCCGGACATACACATATACGCTCTTTCATGATATACTCCACAATCAATACCATATACTTGGATTCTCAAATACTACATACTCCATACTTTCCTACAAGACAAATACTCCATACTACATACTCATATTTTGAGTATACAGTGAGAATTATGGAAACATCACCACATACTCATCGACGCTGGCGGCGCATTACACTCACGTATATAACATACTTCAAACTATTTATTTTTTGCATGGATGATATACCACATAATATTTTTTTTGCGGGTTAATGATATAACATACTTCTTTTTTTGCAACATACAACATACTACTTAGACCTTACTCCATACTCTTTATTTTCAAATACAACATACTGTTTTTCATCATAGAATACAATATACGCTATATTCTCCTCTTAAATATACTCGATGCACATGACTTCTTTTAATGAAACCGAAACATACACTCTTACAATATATATGCTCCTAGAGAAATCTGATCGTAAGTGAAACTATGGCATGCATGACATACTCACATACGTGCATATCCATTGCAGTACATACAGTCCTTGAAATATTGCGTTCATGAAAATAGCTAATCCCATGGGTAGTGCTAATTTAGTAACATATACGATTTTCTTTTATGCGCACCTAATAACAAGAACACGGCGTCAAGTTTGTTGTGCAATGCCCGCAAAGAAAAGTTGGTTGTGCAACGAACATTACTTAGTTATATCCCCACATTTTTTTTACTTAGTTATACCTAACCAGAAATTAAGGAGGGAGTTGAGCCAACTGGTCACTTGCTGGATTCTTTTATTAGGAAAAACAAATAGACTTCGGATTTTGCATGCAACACCCGTTAGTTAAGCTAGATCCATACGGTGGGACACGTGGTGGTCAAATAACTAGGTGGTAACTACCATTGCCTGTAGATAATATATATATATATATATATATATATATATATATATATATATATATATATATATATATATATATATATATATATATTGGTGGGCATCTTTGGCCTCTTTTTTGTAAATGGGTTTCGTTGACCTTTTTTATTTCCTCATATGGGACAATGCTCTATTAATAATGATCATCACACTTACAACTCAATACTTAGAGCAATGATGACTCTATATGAAATGCCTTTGGTAGTGTACCGTGACAATGATCTAGCATAGCAATGACATCAAAAAACGGACAAGCCATGGAAACATCATGCTAGCTATCTTACGATCATGCAATGGTAATATGGAAGTGGTGGCACATGTCATGAGACGGAACGGTGGTAGTTGCATGGCAATATATCTAGGAATGACTATGAAAATGTCATAATAGGTAGGTATGGTGGCTGTTTTGAGGGAGGCTATATGGTGAGTGTAATGCACCGACGAAAGTTGCGCGGTACTAGAGAGGCTAGCAATGGTGGAACGGTGAGAGTGCATATAATCCATGGACTCAACATTAGTCATAAAGAACTCACATACTTATTGCAAAAGTCTATTAGTCATCGAAACAAGGTACTACACGCATGCTCCTAGGGGAAAGGTTGGTAGGAGTTAACCGTCGCGCGATCCCGACCTCCACACAAAGGATGACAATAAATAAATAAATCATGCTCCGACTTCATCACATAACGGTTCACCATACGTGCATGCTACGGGAATCACAAACCTTAACACAAGTATTTCTAAAAAAACACAATTACTCACTAGCATGACTCTAATATCACATATTCATGTCGCAAAACTGTTGCAAGGAATCAAACATATCATATTCAGTGATCTACAAGTTTTATGTAGGATTTTATGACTAACCATGTGAATGACCAACTCCTGTTAACTCTCTAAATAGGTATAAGTGAAGCATGAGAGTATAATTCCTTCTACAAAAGATATGCCCCGCTCTAACAAATATAAGTGAAGCAAAAGAGCATTCTACAAATGGCGGTTTTCTATGTGTAGGGAAACACGCAATCCAAACTTCAAAAGATATAAATGAAGCACAAGAAGCATTCGATAAAGCCAACCAAGGACTATCTCATACCAGCATGGTGCATAAAAGAAAAAGGAAAAATAAACACAAAAGACGCTCCAATCATTTGCACATATCATGTGACAAATTAAAATATAGCTCCGAGTAAAATTACCGATAGATTGTAGACGAAAGAGGGATGCCTTACGGGGCATCCCCAAGCTTAGACGCTTGAGTCTTCCTTCAATATTACCTTGGGGTGCCTCGGGCATCCCCAAGCTTAGGCTCTTGCCTCTCCTTATTCCTTCATCCATCGTTCTCTCACCCAAAACTTGAAAACTTCAATCACACAAAACTCAACAAAACTTCGTGAGATCCGTTAGTATAATAAATTAAATCACCGCTTCAAGTACCGTTGTGAACTCATTCTAAATTCATATTAGCATTATATCTACTGTAATCCAACTTCACCATGGTTCATACCCCCCGATACTACCCATAGATTCATCAAAATAAGAGAACAATGCATACAAAACAGAATCTGTCAAAACAGAACAGTCTGTAGCAATCTGTATATTCCGTATACTTCCGATATCTCAAAAAATATGAAAAATTACGAACGTCTGGAAAATTTGCCTATCAATCAGCAGCAAAAAGAATCAACTCAAAATCTCTTCCAGTATAAAAATTGAAAATTAATTTCGTGAGAAGAAAGTTTCTGTCTTTTCTCAGCATGATCAAACAACTATCACCCAAACTAATCGTAAAGGCTTTTCTTGGCACATTATTTTTAAAAAACACAAAGGAATTGTACAAGGGGATAATTATTTTTGTGAGAAACTTCCATGAAATATTCTACATTGTTTCTATGAGCATGAACACAAGTGTTCAAGGTCGACCCTCACTTTCGCAATGCAGCACCTTTCAATCGCTTCTCTTTTTGAAAAAGTTTTAAGTTCCCCTCTATATTTTTTGTTTTTAAACTAAATAAAAGCACTCAACAGAAATAAATGACTCTCTAAAACTTCCGGGTTGTCTCCCAGGCAGCGCTTACTTTAAAGCCATTAAGCTAGGCATAAAGTGCTCAAGTAATGGATCCACCCGGATCCCAAGGTATATCAAAGCCAATTTTAATTAGCAATGATTTGAAATTTAGTAGTGAGCACAAGGTAACATATATCAAGCAATGATGAAGTCTAACACTCTTCCTATGCATTGGCATGTCATAAAAGAACAATTCATGCACACCAAGTAAAGGCCAATACATAGCATAAGCAGTTTCTTGCAATTTTATCGTATTGGAAACATAGAGAGGTGGAGATGTAGTTCCTCTCTCATAATAACTGCAAGTAGGAGCAGCAAGCACATGCATATTATATTCATCAAAATCATCATGTTTAACATAAGAGACTATAGCTAGCTCATATTCATAAGCAACATTCATATTGGCAACATGGCCACAAGCATAGCATGCACTAGTGGAAAACGGGCCTTTGGCCTGGACCCTTTAGTCCCGGCCTCCATCTGGGCCAGGACTAAAGGCCCGGCCACGTCGCCCCAAAATCCCAATGCCGCCCACGAGGCTTTGGTCCCGGCCCGTAAGGAGCCTTTAGTCCCGGTTTGTGTCTCAAACCGGGACTAAAGGGCTACGCGGTGTGCAGCCCGCATGTGTGCCACCTTTAGTCCCGGTTTGTGTGTCAAACCGGGACTAAAGTCCTCTGCCTATATATATTGGCCACAACCCCCCTGTCCCCTCTTCCTTGCATTTTTCTTGGATGGAAGAGTGTGGGTGTGTGCTAGCTCTCCATTTTTCTTGGATGCACTAGAGGTGTTTGTTGAAATGTGTGTTAGAGCGATGCCGCTTCAGTTCACCGAACACAACTACGATATGAGATGCCCGAGCCATGCTTAAACCTCTTCCTCTTTATTTCTACTTATTCTAAAACGTTAGCAACTATATTTCCTCGTTTAGACCGTGCGATACTAATTTTTAGGATCATGATTGTATTTGATATACTGTTGTATAACGCAGATGAGCCATCCATGGATGTACGGTGATCGACGCACAGCCGCTTACAGAGAAGGCGTGCATTCTTTTCGAGATGCAGCCGATGCGAACAATCATGGTGGTGGCTCTATGTTTTGTCCATGTGTTGAATGTCGGAATGAGAAGGATTACACTTCCTCAAGAGTCATTCAGAGCCACCTGCTTCGGTCCGGTTTTATGTCGGGCTATAATGTTTGGACCAAGCACGGAGAAAGAGGGGTTATGATGGAAGACGACGATGAAGAAGAAGAGAACGATGATGACAACTACCGATCTATGTTCCCTGAGTATGCTGATACCGCAATGGAAGACAATGAAGAAGAAGATCAGGATGAAGAACGGGAACCAGATGAGCCCGCTGATGATCTTGGCCGGGTCATTTCTGATTCACGGCGAGGTTGCGACACAGAAAAGGAGAGGTTGCAGTTCGAGCAGATGTTACAGGACCACAACAAATTGTTGTACCCAACTTGTGAAGATGGCCAGAAGAAGCTGGGTAGCACACTGGAATTGCTGAAGTGGAAGTCAGAGACCGGTGTGGCTGACTCGCCATTCGAAAAGTTGCTGGTACTGATGAAGAAGATGCTTCCAAGAAAGAACGAATTGCCCGCCAGCAGGTACGAAGCAAAGAAGCTTGTCTGCCCTCTAGGATTAGACGTGCAGAAGATACATGCATGCCCTAATGACTGCATCCTCTACCGCGGTGAGAAGTACAAGAATATGGATAAATGCCCGGTATGCACTGCATTGCGGTATAAGATCAGAAAAGATGACCCTGGTGATATTGAGGGCGAGCCACCCAGGAAGAGGGTTCCTGCCAAGGTGATGTGGTATGCTCCTATAATACCACGGTTGAAACGTCTGTTCAGAAATAAAGATCATGCGAAGTTGTTGCGATGGCACATGGAAGATCGTATGAAAGACGATAAGTTGAGGCACCCCGCTGATGGTCGGCAGTGGAGAAAAATCGAGAGAGAGTTCCCGAGATTTTCAGGTGACGCAAGGAACTTATGGTTTGGTCCGAGTACAAATGGTATGAATCCTTTTGGGGAGCAGAGTTGCAGTCACAGCACCTGTCCCGTTACTCTATGTATCTACAACCTTCCTCCTTGGTTGTGCATGAAGCGGAAGTTCATTATGATGCCAGTGCTTATCCAAGGTCCAAAGCAACCCGGCAACAATATTGATGTGTACCTAAGGCCATTAGTTGATGAACTTTTACAGCTGTGGGACGAACCAGGTGTACGTGTGTGGGACGAGCACAAACAAGAGGAATTTGACCTTCGAGCGTTGCTTTTCGTAACCATCAATGATTGACCTGCTCTTAGTAACATTTCAGGACAGTCAAACAAGGGATACAATGCATGCACTCACTGTTTGGATTAGACAGAAAGTATATATCTGGACAAATGTAGGAAGAATGTGTACCCGTACAATCGTCGTTTTCTTCCGCCCAAGCATCCCTTAAAGAAAAAAGGCAAGCATTTCAATGGCAAGGAAGAACCCCGGGGGAAGCCTGTCATCCGTACTGGTGCTGAAGTATTTGATATGGTCAAAGATTTAAAAGTAATCTTTGGAAAGGGTCCTGGCAGCCAACCTATTCCTAACGGCCCTGATAAGCGCGTACCCATGTGGAAGAAGAAATCTATATTTTGGGAGCTACCCTACTGGGAAGTCCATGAGGTCCGCTCGGCAGTCGACGTGATGCACCCGATGAAGAATCTCTGCGTGAATATTCTAGGCTTCCTGGGCTTGTATGGGAAGTCAAAAGATACACCGGAAGCACGGGAGGACCAGGAACGTCATAAAGGAAGAGATGGCATGCATCCAGGGCAGTTTCAAGGGCGTGCCAGCTACGCTCTTACTAAGGAAGAGAAGGAAATCTTCTTTGAAGTCCTTTTCAGTATCAAGGTCCCGACTAGCTTCTCGTCGAATATAAAGGGAATCGTAAATATGAAAGACAAAAAATTCCAAAACCTAAAGTCTCATGACTGCCACGTGCTTATGACGCAATTTCTTCCGGTTGCATTGAGGGGAATTCTACTAGAAAATGTTCGCCTGGCAATTGTGAAGGTATGTGCATTCCTCAATGCAATTTCTCAGAAGGTAATCGATCGAGAAAGTCTATCAGGGTTACAGATTGATGTGGTCCAATGTCTGGTCAGCTTTGAGTTGTTGTTCCCGCCATCCTTTTTCAATATAATGACACACCTCCTAGTTCACCTAGTCGAAGAGATTAGAATTCTCGGTCCTGTGTTTCTACACAATATGTTCCCCTTCGAGAGGTTCATGGGAGTCTTAAAGAAATATGTTCATAACCATGCTAGGACAGAAGGAAGCATCTCCAAGGGCTATGGAACAGAGGAGGTCATTGAGTTTTGTGTGGACTTTCTTCCTGACCTTAAGCCGATTGGTGTTCCTGAATCTCGGTATGAGGGTAGGCTGACAGGAAAAGGCACACTAGGAAGGAAAGCAAAAGTATGTATGGACGGGCATTCTTTCTCTCAAGCACACTACACAGTTCTACACAATTCCACCGTGGTGGCTCCATATATCGTGAGACAGAAGAATATTCTACGCTCCGAAAACCCGGGGAAGGCCGACTCTTGGATTAAAGGGGAACACGAGAAGACTTTCGGCAGTTGGTTGCAGACACATCTCATGAATGACGACACCGTTGGAGATCAGCTGTACTGTTTGGCCAGGCCACCATCTCCGACTATATGTACTTTCCAAGGGTATGAGATAAATGGGAATACATTTTACACGTTTGCCGAAGATAAAAAGAGCACCAACCAAAATAGTGGTGTCCGCTTTGATGCAACAGACGAGAATGGGCACTGTTTGGAAACATATTACGGGTACATAGAGGAGATATGGGTACTTGACTATGGACCTACTTTTAAGATCCCTTTGTTTCGGTGCAAATGGGTGAAGCTGACAGGAGGCAGGGTAGTTGTAGACCAAAAGTACGGCATGACAACAGTGGATCTCAACAATCTTGCGTACATGGACGAACCATTTGTCCTAGCCAATGATGTCGCTCAGGTTTTCTATGTGAAGGACATGTCTACAAAAACGAGAAAAAGAAATCAGCAAAAGAAGATATCGTCCGATGAGCCAAAACGCCACATAGTTCTTTCAGGGAAAAGAAACATCGTGGGAGTAGATGACAAGACAGACATGTCAGTAGATTATAATAAGTTTCATGAAATTCCGCCCTTCAAAGTGAAAACTGACCCAAGCATCCTACTGAATGATGAAGATTCTCCATGGCTACGACCCAAAAGAAAACAGAAATAATAGATAGGAATATTGGTGCAATAATGTAATAATGTATTAAACCTTTTATGTAATGCATGTATGGAATGTACTAAACCTTTTATTTTTGAATTATTTATTCAATTTCAAACACTTTTCATTATCATAGTTTTGTCAAATTCTCAAATATGCAAAAAGAATTTTAATAAACATAGTTTTTAATTGAAAATAACAAAATAGTTAATAGTTTGGATAGTCAAAATAATTAAATTTGAAAATAGAAAATAGTTTTGAATTATTTATTCAATTTCAAACACTTTTCATTTTCATAGTTTTGTCAAATTCTCAAATATGCAAAAAGAATTTTAATAAACATAGTTTTAATTGAAACTAACAAAATAGTTAATAGTTTGGATAGTCAAAATAATTAATTTTGAAAATAGAAAAATATTTTTAAATTATTTATTCAATTTCAAAACCTTTTCATTTTCATAGTTTTGTCAAATTCTCAAATATGCAAAAAGAATTTTAATAAACATAGTTTTGAATTGAAAATAACAAAATAGTTAATAGTTTGGATAGTCAAAATAATTAAATTTGAAAATAGAAAATAGTTTTGAATTATTTATTCAATTTCAAACACTTTTCATTTTCATAGTTTTGTCAAATTCTCAAATATGCAATTTTTTTTAATAAACATAGTTTTTAATTGAAAATAACAAAATAGTTAATAGAAATAAGTAAATGCACGAAAAATACCATATGAAGTCAGAAATTGTTGAAGATTTGTGATGTGCCTTTGAATGGTGCATTTTGAACACACAAAAAGTATGGAGTTCAAATAAGTTCAAAAAATGAAATCCATTTCTAACACATGAGTTCTCGTTCGAAACCCTCATACTTCGAGAGAGATTGTCCGTGTTGTACACGAAGTGCATCCAGTTTTTGCCGTAACCCTCTCAACTTTTTAGCACATGCTTTGTGGGTGAAATGATGATACCATGCCAACTTTCAGCATTTTCAGATTTCATTTGTTGTGCTTATCAATTTCAGGATCAATTAGCTAAAAAAAAGTAAATGCACGAAAAATACCAAATGAAGTCAGAAATTGTTGAAAATTTGCGATGTGCCTTTGAATGGTGCATTTTGAACACACAAAAAGTATGGAGTTGAAATAAGTTCAAAAAAATGAAATCCCTTTGTAACAGATGAGTTCTCGTTCGAAACCGTGATACTTCGAGAGAGATTGTCCGTTTTGGACACGAATTGCATCCAGTTTTTGTCGTAACCCTCTCAACTTTTTAGCACATGCTGTGTGGGTGAAATGATGATACCATGCCAACTTTCAACATTTTCAGATTTCATTTGTAGTGCTTCTCAATTTTAGGGTCAACTAGCTAAAAATAATAATTAAATGCACGAAAAATACCAAATGAAGTCAGAAATTGAAGAAATTTTGTGATGTGCCTTTGAATGGTGCTTTTTGAACACACAAAATGTATGTAGTTCAAATAAGTACAAAAAATGAAATCCCTTTGTAACAGATGAGTTCTCGTTCGAAACGCTGATAGTTCGAGAGAGATTGTCCGTTTTGTACACGAAGTGCATCCAGTTTTTGCCGTAACCCTCTCAACTTTCTAGCACATGCTATGTGGGTGAAAATGATGATACCATGCCAACTTGCAACATTTTAGAGTTCATTTGTAGTGCTTTTCAATTTCAGGGTCAACTAGCTCAAAAAAAAAGTAAATTCACGAAAAATATCAAATGAAGTCAGAAATTTCATAAAGTTTTTCTGTTAAAATACTTAATAGAAAGCAAAAAAAAGAGTCAACTAAAAAGAATCAACTAAAATATTAACTAAAATGAATGAATTAAAAATAATTAACTAAAATTATCAAAGTGCTTATTTGTTGGAAAGAATCAAGTAAAACATTAACTAAAAAAGATCAACTCAATAGAAAACTAAAATAGAAGAGAAAAATATTTAATAGCAAAGAATTAAAATATAAACTAGGACTAAAAATTATTAAAGTAAAAAAAATGCTGCCTATTGGGCCATCACGGCCTGCATACGACTAAAAACCCTACCCGACAGGTGGGCCATGATGCAGGCTCGCGGGCCCAATAGGCCCAACATGCAGTGAGAGGAGAGTTAGGCCCATAGGCCTGCAATAGAGAGAAGCTCAATTGAGCAAGGCGCGGCAGTGCTTATAAAGCACTGCCAGCGCCCCTCGCTAGGCGAGGTGGGACTAAAGGTTGCCCTGTGTCGCACCGGAGCCAGCCCAGGTCTTTAGTCCCGGATCGAGGCTCAAACCGGGACTAAAGACGCCCTTTAGTCCCGGGTGGAGCCACGACCCGGGACTAAAGCCCCTCGTTTCCCGCCTCCTCGCCTGCCGAAAAGGGGTCTTTAGCCCCGGGTCACGGCTAGACCCGGGACTAAAGGGTGTCTTTAGTCCCGGTTCTAGCCATGACCCGGGACTAAATCCCCTCGTTTCCCGCCTCCTCGCCTGCCGAAAAGGGGTCTTTAGCCCCGGGTCACGGCTAGACCCGAGACTAAAGGGTGTCTTTAGTCCCGGTTCTAGCCAAGACCCGGGACTAAAGGGTGTCTTTAGTCCCGGTTCTAGCCAAGACCCGGGACTAAAGGTCCTCCTATATAAATGACACTTCGAAGTTTCCAACCCATCTCCTCTCGTTTTCTTCCTCCTCTCGCTCTCGCCTGCTCACCGGACGACGACGCGATCGACACCGCCAGGCTGCCGGACCTCCGCCTCGCTCTTGCCGTCGTCGACGCTCGCCGTCCTCCCCCCACTGCAAGCACCGCCGGTCGACCCCCTCCCCTCCCACTCCGGTAAGCCCCCCGCCCCTCCTCCCTCGGTACCTCGCTTTGGATGCCTTCGGATGGCGCCCTCCGAGAGCGAGGCCGCGGCGGTGAGCCCCTGCGCGCGGCCGATGAGGTGGGACGCCGGGTCGGCGCCCTCGCAGAGCATGTCGTCGACCACGCTCACGGAGCCGAACCCGAAGGACGAGCTGCCGGCGCCCGCCGGCGGGGATGCCACCGCCGCCATCGCGTCGTTCGGCCGGCGGTGTATATCTCGTGGAAGTAGAAGTGGAGGTGCATCGTGCCGCCGTTGCCGACGGGGACACCGTCTGCGGCTGCGGTTGCCGTGGTGGTCGCTGCCGCAAGGAATAGTAGGGCGACGAGCGGCTCCAGAAATGGTAGCGACTGGGCTGGGCTTGCATGATGAGGCGCCGCCATGAGCAAATTGACAAGTAGAGATGTGGTGATAAAGCCGGGTTGCTGGATGCATCCATGGTGTGTGTTCTTGTAGCTTGTAGGAAATCAACAACAACTTGGATGATTGTCTGTTGAAAAATGAGAGTCAACCGTCGGAGGGAAAATAAAAATGGAAGTCAATGTTCAAAATCCCATTGTGACACCAAATCCCATCGTGTAGCTAGAGATCAGGAGAAGAATAGGAGGAGAAGTAGAAGAAGAGGAGGAGGAGAAGTAGAAGAAGAGGATGAGGAGTAGAAGAAGAGGAGGAGAACAAGATTTTTTTTTGTCATTTAATTCCTATTGTTATTAGGTTTGTGCTAGATTATTAGGGTTAGTAATATTTAGAATTAGGTTAGGGTTACAAGAAGAAGAAAGATGATCAAAAATAAGAAAATAAGATTAGGAAAAAGGAAAATAAGAAGAGGAGGAGAAGAAAAGAAGAAAAAGGAGAATAAGAAGAGGAGGAGAGGAGAAGAAGAGGAAAAATAGAAGAAGAGGAGAAGTAGAAGAAGAGAAGTTGAAGAAAAATAGGAGAAGAAGAAGCGGAGAAGAAAATAAGAAAGAAGAAGAAGAAGAAGAAGAAGAAGATAAGAAAAGGAAGAAGAAGAATAGGAGAAGAAGAAATAGGTTAGCTAGTGTGCTAGGTTAAATCTGTTTATTTTTATTTTTTGTCATTTGATTGCTGTTGGTATTAATTTTGCTTGCTATGTTTTTGTTAATTCATCACATATTATTTTGTGTTAATTAAGTACTTTGTTCAGTAATGTTGGTTGTTTCTGCCATGGTCATGCAAATTAAAAATATCCTCAGTTTTCCCGAATGTCCGAGTGGCCTATGTTTTGCCGGAATGTTGATTTATTTCTGTTCCAGCAAATTTTAGGCGCTCCTTATGTCCATTTTTAGCAAAGGTCATGCCGAAAATTTCAGTGAATTTCGGCATGACTTGTGCTAGAAACTAGGACATATCGAGTGCATAGAAATAGAATTATTTTGCATCATATATAGTTTGTTAGTTTATTAGTTAATAAAATGTCCGTTTTTTGCAGAACTATGGATCCACATATCACGAACCTCGAAGAGGAAGAACTTCTCGAAGATATAATCAAAGACGGCCCCGACGTTGAACGAGCTGAATCTCCGTCGTCATATCTAAACCCCTCCGGATATGGAATGGAGGTCGACCGACACGAAGATGAAGCCGATGGGGCAGGAGATAGCTCCAATGATGGAGAAGGTGATAGCTCCACTGATGGAGAAGCCGGTGGAGAAATAATAAAGTCCGGCGAGGTATAGATATGAAGTTCGACAATCACTTGTAATATGTGAAAAATATTGGAGATAGCTCTATATTGTATACATATACATTCATTTGACGAATGTTTCTCCCTCTTAGGCCTTCACATCGAGCAAAGCTACGAAACGAGGCCCGACTAAAAAGTTGGATGCACGAACGCATTACACCTTTGAGGTGATATTGCCTACGGGCGAACCCAAGCTTCCTAAGAATGCTGTTGACACATTCAAGAAGCAATGCGGAGTTCTCGTTAGGGATCACGTCCCGATCAGCGTTCGGGAGTGGAACAAGCGGAAAGGGGCAGCCGATAGTGACTATGTCGCCGAAAGGTACAAAGATAATCTTTGGAATGATCTCATGTCACATTTCAACCTGCCAGAATGTGAGAATGAAGACGCCGCAAAAAAACTGAGGGCCAAAGTCAAGCAGTGGACTCTAAAGAAGATGGCCGAACTGTTCCGTAGCTGGAAGAAGAAGCTATGGAAAAACTATTAGAAGACAAAGAAAGTGTCAGTATTCGAGGGGTATCTAGCCAAGCAGGCGAATCACTGGAAGGCATTTCAAGAGTACAAGGAGTCAGAAGATAACAAGGCATTATCAGAAAAGAACAAGAAAAATGCCGACAAGAAGAAATATCACCACACGTTGGGGCCAGGGGGCTATGAGACTGCCATCCCAAAGTGGGATAAGAAAGAGCAAGATCTGCTAGCTAAAGGTGTTGGGGAACGTCGCATGGGAAACAAAAATTTTCCTACGCGCACGAAGACCTATCATGGTGATGTCCATCTACGAGAGGGGATGAGTGATCTACGTACCCTTGTAGATCGTACAGCAGAAGCGTTAGAGAACGCGGTTGATGTAGTGGAACGTCCTCACGTCCCTCGATCCGCCCCGCGAACAATCCCGTGATCAGTCCCACGATCTAGTACCGAACGGACGGCACCTCCGCGTTCATCACACGTACAGCTCGACGATGATCTCGGCCTTCTTGATCCAGCAAGAGAGACGGAGAGGTAGAAGAGTTCTCCGGCAGCGTGACGGCTCTCCGGAGGTTGGTGATGATCTCGTCTCAGCACGGCTCCGCCCGAGCTCCGCAGAAACGCGATCTAGAGGAAAAACTATGGAGGTATGTGGTCGGGCAGCCGTGAGAAAGTCGTCTCAAATCTGCCCTAAAAGCCCCATATATATAGGAGGAGGGAGGGGGACCTTGCCTTGGGGTCCAAGGGACTCCCAAGGGGTCGGCCGAGCCAAGGGGGGGAGGACTCCCCCCCCAAACCGAGTTGGACTTGGTTTGGTGGGAGGAGTCCCCCTCCCTTCCCACTTCTTCCCTCTTTTTTTCTTTTCCTTTGATTTTCTTTCTCTTGGCGCATAGGCCCCTTTGGGGCTGTCCCACCAGCCCACTAAGGGCTGGTGTGTCTCCCCAAAGCCTATGGGCTTCCCCGGGGTGGGTTGCCCCCCCGGTGAACTCCCGGAACCCATTCGTCATTCCCGGTACATTCCCGGTAACTCCGAAAACCTTCCGGTAATCAAATGAGGTCATCCTATATATCAATCTTCGTTTCCAGACCATTCCGGAAACCCTCGTGTCGTCCGTGATCTCATCCGGGACTCCGAACAACATTCGGTAACCAACCATATAACTCAAATACGCATAAAACAACGTCGAACCTTAAGTGTGCAGACCCTGCGGGTTCGAGAACTATGTAGACATGACCCGAGAGACTCCTCGGTCAATATCCAATAGCGGGACCTGGATGCCCATATTCGATCCTACATATTCTACGAAGATCTTATCGTTTGAACCTCAGTGCCAAGGATTCGTATAATCCCGTATGTCATTCCCTTTGTCCTTCGGTATGTTACTTGCCCGAGATTCGATCGTCAGTATCCGCATACCTATTTCAATCTCGTTTATCGACAAGTCTCTTTACTCGTTCCGTAATACAAGATCCCGCAACTTACACTAAGTTACATTGCTTGCAAGGCTTGTGTGTGATGTTGTATTACCGAGTGGGCCCCGAGATACCTCTCCGTCATACGGAGTGACAAATCCCAGTCTTGATCCATACTAACCCAACTAACACCTTCGGAGATACCTGTAGAGCATCTTTATAGTCACCCAATTACGTTGCGACGTTTGATACACACAAAGCATTCCTCCGGTGTCAGTGAGTTATATGATCTCATGGTCATAGGAATAAATACTTGACACGCAGAAAACAGTAGCAACAAAATGACACGATCAACATGCTATGTCTATTAATTTGGGTCTAGTCCATCACGTGATTCTCCCAATGACGTGATCTAGTTATCAAGCAACAACACCTTGTTCATAATCAGAAGACACTGACTATCATCGATCAACTGGCTAGCCAACTAGAGGCATGCTAGGGACGGTGTTTTGTCTATGTATCCACACATGTAAATGAGTCTTCATTCAATACAATTATAGCATGGATAATAAACTATTATCTTGATACAAGAATTATAATAATAACTATACTTTTATTATTGCCTCTAGGGCATAATTCCAACAGTCTCCCACTTGCACTAGAGTCAATAATCTAGCCCTCACATCACCATGTGAATTACATTGTAATAAATCTAACACCCATACAGTTCTGGTGTCGATCATGTTTTGGCCGTGGAAGAGGTTTAGTCAGCGGGTCTGCTACATTCAGATCCGTGTGCACTTTGCATATATTTACGTCCTCCTCCTCGACGTAGTCGCGGATGAGGTTGAAGCGTCATTTGATGTGTCTGGTCTTCTTGTGAAACCTTGGTTCCTTTGCTAAAGCAATGGCACCAGTGTTGTCACAGAACAAGGTTATTGGATCCAGTGCACTTGGCACCACTCCAAGATCCGTCATGAACTGCTTCATCCAGACACCCTCCTTAGCCGCCTCCGAGGCAGCCATGTACTCTGCTTCACATGTAGAATCTGCTACGACGCTTTGCTTGGAACTGCACCAGCTTACTGCACCCCCATTAAGAATAAATACGTATCCGGTTTGCGACTTAGAGTCGTCCGGATCTGTGTCAAAGCTTGCATCGACGTAACCTTTTACGGCGAGCTCTTCGTCACCTCCATACACGAGAAACATCTCCTTAGTCCTTTTCAGATACTTCAGGATATTCTTGACCGCCGTCCAGTGATCCACTCCTGGATTACTCTGGAACCTACCTGCCATACTTATGTCCAGGTTAACATCCGGTCTAGTGCATAACATTGCATACATGATAGAGCCTATGGCTGAAGCATAGGGGACGGAGCGCATATGCTCTCTATCTTCATCAGTTGCTGGGCACTGAGTCTTACTCAATCTCGTACCTTGTAACACTGGCAAGAACCCTTTCTTGGACTGTTCCATTTTGAACCTCTTCAAAACCTTATCAAGGTATGTGCTTTGTGAAAGCCCTATCAGGCGTTTTGATCTATCCCTATAGATCTTAATGCCTAGTATGTAAGCAGCTTCTCCTAGGTCCTTCATAGAGAAACTTTTATTCAAGTAACCTTTTATGCTCTCCAAAAGCTCTATATTGTTTCCAATCAGTAATATGTCATCCACATATAATATTAGAAACGCCACAGAGCTCCCACTCACTTTCTTGTAAATACAAGATTCTCCAACCACTTGTATAAACCCAAATGCTTTGATCACCTCATCAAAGCGTTTATTCCAACTCCGAGATGCTTGCACCAGTCCATAAATGGATCGCTGGAGCTTGCACACTTTGTCAGCATTTTTAGGATCGACAAAACCTTCGGGTTGCATCATATACAACTCTTCCTTAAGGAAACCGTTAAGGAACGCCGTTTTGACATCCATCTGCCAGATTTCATAATCGAAAAATGCAGCTATTGCTAACATGATTCTGACGGACTTAAGCATCGCTACGGGTGAGAAAGTCTCATCGTAGTCAACTCCTGGAACTTGTGAAAAACCCTTTGCCACAAGTCGAGCTTTATAAACGGTCACATTACCGTCAGCGTCCGTCTTCTTCTTAAAGATCCATTTGTTCTGAATAGCCTTGCGGCCCTCAGGCAGTATCTCCAAAGTCCACACTTTGTTCTCATACATGGATCCTATCTCGGATTTCATGGCTTCTAGCCATTTGTTGGAATCTGGGCCCACCATTGCTTCTTCATAATTTGCAGGTTCATTGTTGTCTAACAACATGATTGATAAGACGGGATTACCGTACCACTCTGGAGCAGCGCGTGATCTCGTCGACCTGCGTGGTTCAACAGAAACTTGAACTGGAGTTTCATGATCATCATCATTAACTTCCTCCTCAACCGGCGTCGCAACGACAGAGGTTTCCCCTTGCCCTGCGCCACCATCCAGAGGGATGAGAGGTTCGACAACCTCGTCAAGTTCTATCTGCCTCCCACTCAATTCTCTCGAGAGAAACTCCTTCTCGAGAAAAGTTCCGTTCTTAGCAACAAACACTTTGCCCTCGGATTTGAGATAGAAGGTGTACCCAACTGTCTCTTTTGGGTAACCTATGAAGACGCACTTTTCCGCTTTGGGTTCCAGCTTTTCAGGCTGAAGCTTTTTGACATAAGCATCACATCCCCAAACTTTAAGAAACGACAACTTTGGCCTTTTGCCATACCACAGTTCGTATGGTGTCGTCTCAACGGATTTCGATGGTGCCCTATTTAAAGTGAATGCAGCTGTTTCTAATGCATAACCCCAAAATGATAACGACAAATCAGTAAGAGACATCATAGATCACACCATCTCTAACAAAGTACGATTACGACGTTCGGACACACCATTACGCTGTGGTGTTCCAGGCGGTGTTAACTGCGAAACAATTCCACATTGTCTTAAGTGAGTACCAAGCTCGAAACTCAGATATTCACCCCCACGATCAGACCGTAGGAACTTGATCTTCTTGTTACGATGATTTTCCACTTCACTCTGAAATTGCTTGAACTTTTCAAATGTTTCAGACTTGTGCTTCATCAAGTAGACATAACCATATCTACTTAAATCGTCAGTGAAGGTGAGAAAAAAACGATATCCGCCGCGTGCCTCCACGCTCATTGGACCACACACATCGGTATGTATGATTTCCAACAAGTCACTTGCACGCTCCATTGTTCCGGAGAACGGAGTCTTAGTCATCTTGCCCATGAGGCATGGTTCGCACGTGTCAAGTGAATCAAAGTCAAGTGACTCCAAAAGTCCATCAGCATGGAGTTTCTTCATGCGCTTTACACCAATATGACCCAAGCGGCAGTGCCACAAAAATATGGTGCTATCATTGTTTACTCTAACTCTTTTGGTCTCAATGTTATGTATATGCGTATCGTTATCAAGATTCAATATGAACAATCCTCTCACATTCGGTGCATGACCATAAAAGATGTTACTCATAGAAATAGAACAACCATTATTCTCAGACTTAAAAGAGTAACCGTCTCGCAATAAACAAGATCCAGATATAATGTTCATGCTCAACGCAGGCACTAAATAACAATGATTTAAGTTCATCACTAATCCCGATGGTAGTTGAAGTGACACTATGCCGACGGCGATTGCATCAACCTTGGAACCGTTTCCTACGCGCATCGTCACTTCGTCTTTCGCCAGCCTTCGTCTATTCCGCAGTTCCTGCTTCGAGTTGCAAATGTGAGCAACAGAACCGGTATCAAATACCCAGGCACTACTACGAGAGCCGGTTAAGTACACATCAATAACATGTATATCAAATATACCTGATTTTTCTTTGCCCGCCTTCTTATCTGCCAGATACTTGGGGCAATTGCGCTTCCAGTGACCCATACCCTTGCAATAGAAGCACTCTGTTTCAGGCTTAGGTCCAGCCTTGGGTTTCTTCGGCGGATTGGCAACAGGCTTGCCGCTCTTCTTCGAATTGCCCTTCTTGCCTTTGTCGTTTCTCTTGAAACTAGTGGCCTTGCTCACCATCAACACTTGATGCTCTTTACGGAGTTCAGACTCTGCGACTTTCAGCATCGCAAACAACTCGCCGGGAGACTTGTTCATCCCTTGCATGTTGTAGTTCAACACAAAGCCTTTATAGCTTGGCGGCAGTGATTGAAGGATTCTGTCAGTGATAGCTTCTTGCGGGAGTTCAATCCCCAGTTCAGCCAGACGGTTTGAGTACCCAGACATTTTGAGCACATGTTCACTGACAGACGAGTTTTCCTCCATCTTGCAAGCATAGAATTTATCGGAGGTCTCATACCTCTCGATCCGGGCGATCTTCTGAAAGATAAACTTCAACTCCTTGAACATCTCAAATGCTCCATGACGCTCAAAGCGACGTTGAAGTCCCGGTTCTAAGCCATACAAGACTGCACATTGAACTATTGAGTAGTCCTCCTTACGCGCTAAGCAAGCGTTCTTAACATCCTGATCAGCCGTAGCGGGTGGTTCATCTCCTAGCGCAGCATTAAGGACATAATCCTTCTTTCCAGCTTGTAAGATTATCTTAAGATTACGAGCCCAGTCTACAAAGTTGCTTCCATCATCTTTCAACTTAGCTTTCTCTAGGAACGTATTAAAATTCAGGATGACACTTGCGTGAGCCATGATCTACAACACAAATATATTCAAAGTGGACTTAGACTATGTTCAAGATAATTAGAGTTCAACTTAATCAAATTATATGCTAAACTCCCACTCAAAAAATACATCTCTCTAGTCATTTGAGTGGTTCATGATCCACTTACACTATCCCAAGTCCGATCATCACGTGAGTTGAGTATAGTTTCAGTGGTAAGCATCCCTATGCTAATCATATCAACTATATGATTCATGATCGACCTTTCGGTCTCATGTGTTCCGAGGCCATGTCTGCACATGCTAGGCTCGTCAAGCTTAACCCGAGTGTTCCGCGTGCACAACTGTTTTGCACCCGTTGTATGTGAACGTTGAGTCTATCACACCCGATCATCACGTGGTGTCTCGAAACGACGAACTGTAGCAACGGTGCACAGTCGGGGAGAACACAATTTCGTCTTGAAATTTTAGTGAGAGATCACCTCATAATGCTACCGTCGTTCTAAGCAAAATAAGGTGCATAAAAGGATTAACATCACATGCAATTCATAAGTGACATGATATGGCCATCATCTCGTGCTTCTTGATCTCCATCACCAAAGCACCGGCACGATCTTCTTGTCACCGGCGCCACACCATGATCATCCATCAACGTGTTGCCATCGTGGTTGTCGTGCTACTCATGCTATCACTACTAAAGCTACATCCTAGCAAAATAGTAAACGCATCTGCAAGCACATATGTTAGTATAAAGACAACCCTATGGCTCCTGCCGGTTGCCGTACCATCGACGTGCAAGTCGATATTTCTATTACAACATGATCATCTCATACATCCAATATATCACATCACATCATTGGCCATATCACATCACAATCATACCCTGCAAAAACAAGTTAGACGTCCTCTAATTTTGTTGTTGCATGTTTTACGTGGTGACCAAGGGTATCTAGTAGGATCGCATCTTACTTACGCAAACACCACAACGGAGATATATGAGTTGCTATTTAACCTCATCCAAGGACCTCCTCGGTCAAATCCGATTCAACTAAAGTTGGAGAAACCGACACTTGCCAGTCATCTTTGAGCAAAGGGGGTTACTCGTAACGATGAAACCAGTCTCTCGTAAGCGTACGAGTAATGTCGGTCCAAGCCGCTTCAATCCAACAATACCGCGGAATCAAGAAAAGACTAAGGAGGGCAGCAAAACGCACATCACCGCCCACAAAACCTTTTGTGTTCTACTCGAGAAGACATCTACGCATGAACCTAGCTCATGATGCCACTGTTGGGGAACGTCGCATGGGAAACAAAAATTTTCCTACGCGCATGAAGACCTATCATGGTGATGTCCATCTACGAGAGGGGGTGAGTGATCTACGTACCCTTGTAGATCGTACAGCAGAAGCGTTAGAGAACGCGGTTGATGTAGTGGAACGTCCTCACGTCCCTCGATCCGCCCCGCGAACAATCCCGCGATCAGTCCCACGATCTAGTACCGAACGGACGGCACCTCCGCGTTCAGCACACGTACAGCTCGACGATGATCTCGGCCTTCTTGATCCAGCAAGAGAGACGGAGAGGTAGAAGAGTTCTCCGGCAGCGTGACGGCTCTCCGGAGGTTGGTGATGATCTCGTCTCAGCAGGGCTCCGCCCGAGCTCCGCAGAAACGCGATCTAGAGGAAAAACTATGGAGGTATGTGGTCGGGCAGCCGTGAGAAAGTCGTCTCAAATCTGCCCTAAAAGCCCCATATATATAGGAGGAGGGAGGGGGACCTTGCCTTGGGGTCCAAGGGACTCCCAAGGGGTCGGCCGAGCCAAGGGGGGGAGGACTCCCCCCCCAAACCGAGTTGGACTTGGTTTGGTGGGAGGAGTCCCCCTCCCTTCCCACTTCTTCCCTCTTTTTTTTCTTTTCCTTTGATTTTATTTCTCTTGGCGCATAGGCCCCTTTGGGGCTGTCCCACCAGCCCACTAAGGGCTGGTGTGTCTCCCCAAAGCCTATGGGCTTCCCCGGGGTGGGTTGCCCCCCCGGTGAACTCCCGGAACCCATTCGTCATTCCCGGTACATTCCCGGTAACTCCGAAAACCTTCCGGTAATCAAATGAGGTCATCCTATATATCAATCTTCGTTTCCAGACCATTCCGGAAACCCTCGTGTCGTCCGTGATCTCATCCGGGACTCCGAACAACATTCGGTAACCAACCATATAACTCAAATACGCATAAAACAACGTCGAACCTTAAGTGTGCAGACCCTGCGGGTTCGAGAACTATGTAGACATGACCCGAGAGACTCCTCGGTCAATATCCAATAGCGGGACCTGGATGCCCATATTGGATCCTACATATTCTACGAAGATCTTATCGTTTGAACCTCAGTGCCAAGGATTCGTATAATCCCGTATGTCATTCCCTTTGTCCTTCGGTATGTTACTTGCCCGAGATTCGATCGTCAGTATCCGCATACCTATTTCAATCTCGTTTACCGGCAAGTCTCTTTACTCGTTCCGTAATACAAGATCCCGCAACTTACACTAAGTTACATTGCTTGCAAGGCTTGTGTGTGATGTTGTATTACCGAGTGGGCCCCGAGATACCTCTCCGTCATACGGAGTGACAAATCCCAGTCTTGATCCATACTAACCCAACTAACACCTTCGGAGATACCTGTAGAGAATCTTTTTAGTCACCCAGTTACGTTGCGACGTTTGATACACACAAAGCATTCCTCCGGTGTCAGTGAGTTATATGATCTCATGGTCATAGGAATAAATACTTGACACGCAGAAAACAGTAGCAACAAAATGACACGATCAACATGCTATGTCTATTAATTTGGGTCTAGTCCATCACGTGATTCTCCCAATGACGTGATCCAGTTATCAAGCAACAACACCTTGTTCATAATCAGAAGACACTGACTATCATCGATCAACTGGCTAGCCAACTAGAGGCATGCTAGGGACGGTGTTTTGTCTATGTATCCACACATGTAAATGAGTCTTCATTCAATACAATTATAGCATGGATAATAAACTATTATCTTGATACAGGAATTATAATAATAACTATACTTTTATTATTGCCTCTAGGGCATAATTCCAACAAAAGGCATCATACCTGAACCCATCCATGATGAGTGGGAATTGAGAGCAAGAAATTGGTTCCTTGCGCATGGTGGTTCGTACGACGAAGAAACAGGGGACCTCATCTGAAGTGACGGTCTTAGGATACCCAGGGAGAATTGGAAAAAGATAGTGAAATAAATTAAGGAGGGAAAAAGACAGTTCACTGCAGATAGAGAGAAAGATTTGCTCACACTGGTCCTCGGCAATGACGAACATGGAGGACGAACGCGAGGCTTCGGTCCTTCTTACCCGTGGTGGCTTGGGTTTGCCAGAGACCAAGACACTTACAGAAGCCAAGCAAGAGCAAAGAAGCGACAGCAGGATGAGGAGAATGACAAGTTCAACCAGTTGCTTGCTAGGCTTAACGAGCAATAGAAGCATATTGATGAGCTTAGAGGAGTAGCGCGCCAGGATGATCCTGCACTCGATATTACCGGCGCCCCATCTAAGCGGAAAAGCAGCGTGGCTGAATCTGAGGCCCCGCCCGACGATGCACGAAGAATGATAGAGGGCGGTCCCGGCTACCCCGTGGATGGAATCAAGGAGTCAACATCATGTGAACTCCATCAGAAATTCAAGAACATATCCATGAAGGTGGCCGTCGGACAAGATTTACCTTCTGGCCCTGATGCACGCTGGCATGGCCGTGAGATTCCAGCTGGCTTTGCTAAAGTTGGGGTGGATGAAATCATGGCGGGGTTTCATGATATGGAGCTCGACATAGCTGGACCCGAAGATGAGAGGACACTCGGAGAAGTACTGGGTGGAGTCATCCTATGGGACAAGAACTACATCAAGCTTCCAGGCTCGGCCCCAAGGACGACACCGCCTCCGAGTCGTCGCAGGTCACCTACACCTCCATCACCTCCAAGCCCTCCACATGACGATGGCCAGCACAACACGAGTCCATCTCGATCACCGCCGCCGGAATTGGGTCGTCCGTCTCCGCCGCCGCCCGCTAAGGATACTAAGAGGAAGCGTGCCAGCAAGAACGCTCCGTTGATGACTTCTAAGCGACGGAGCTCCCCAAAGCGCAAACTGTCGCCCCTCCCAAAGGTACCTCATGCTAATCTTCCTATCAGACCTTATGATCGTACCGACGAGGAAACGCCAGGATAGCAAAGGAACATTATGATGCGCAGATGAAAAAGAAGGAACCCGATCCCCGCCCGGAATACACCGGGAAGCAAATAGCATATGCAAAATACTTCGCGACCCTTCCATCACAATATGACTTACACCATAAGCCTGATGACTATACACGCACATTGCAGAAGGAAGGGAAAAAGAGCAGATCACGTGCAAGTGCAAGTGGTAGCAAATCAAGTTCAACTACAAGCAAAAAAAGATCAGACGTTCCTCAGCTTGGACAACAGGCCAAACAGTCGATCCCACCCCTCAGGGTGTTACCCGACAATGTTCCCTCTTTGGTGCAGGGGCAAGATTTGGAATTAGCAAAGAAGTGGGAGGATGAATGGGGTATCCCGGTTGAAGACGTTCTGGCTTCCCAAGACGACAGGTTACCCAAGGCTGTGGTAGCCCCTAAGCCACAGTTTGTCATGGGAGCGCCTTTGGTCAGCAAAGATAAGTTTGATGATCTCCCAACAAATATGTGTTACTTGCATACATGGTACTTAAGTGAATCAAAGAATGGGAGAACGACGATCGTGGCGCGTGTCCCACGGGAGTACTACGGCCGCCCCGAAGAAATCCATATCGACTTTGATGAACTCTTCCAGATGTACAATGCCGACGCCCTCGACAAATCGCTTATGAGTTGCTATTGTCTGTAAGTTTTTCAATTCGTTGTCTACATATAACTTGTTTAGTTATTTTAATTCATTGTCTACATATAACTTGTACTCTATTATGCAGAATGAAGATTCTGGAATGTAAAAGTAGGAACATCCTAAATATTGGGTTTATTGACCCAGATAAAATACATATAGCGACGCTAACTGGTAAACCCAAGGAGACGGAGGAAAACCTTCTAAGGTTTCTAACAGATCAAAATTTCTGTGACCACATACTGTTTCCATACAACTTCAAGTGAGGGTCTTTACTCTGTTGTGTCCATTCACTTATAAGTGTAATTGATAAGTTACTGACATATATATATATATATATATATATATGTATATATATATACATGTGCAGCTACCATTGGATTCTGTTGGACATTCAAATTGATAAGGGAAGAGTTGATGCCTTCGACCCATTATCGAGACCCTTGGAACAGTTCCAAAGCCTGTAAGACATGCTCCAAGGGTAATTTCAATCATTCTTGCGCTCTATCGGTCTATTTCGATGATTTTATGATATATCAATTAATGAAAAACTTAGCAAATCATTTTCCTTGTCGGGCAGGGTTTGGAAGCGGTTCAAGTGCGTGACTCCCGGTATCGAGCATGAGAAGCTGACCTTTAGAGCGGCTCAGGTAAGTAGTAGTATGATATACTTCTATTTTCAATACATTTATGATGCTAGATTATTATTTTGATTATATATATTCTATTCTCGTAAAGTGCGACCAGCAGCCACGGGGGACGCATCTATGCGGATACTATGTTTGCGAGACCATTCGCACGTTTACCTCTGAGCACAAGGATTACAGATACGACGTAAGCAATGAACATTCACACCTCTATTTTTACCCTTCATTCTTTGTTATCATGATTGTTATTCATATTCATCTCCTCTTCTTATATAGTACACGGCCATGAGGGAGAAGTACCTACCAGAGCAACGCGCGATTGTTGTTGCAGAGGAGCTTGCGAGCTTTCTGAGGACGGAAGCTATAGATGACAAAGGACGATTTAGTGTAGCTAGGGGCCATTACTGTTGTTGGTCCATGTAATCGAATAGACGGGCTCTAGTCCCGATAATTCAGATCTCCATATAATTGTATATATATGCTCGCTTGTAAGATAAGTTAATCTTATATATATATGCATAAACATGTATATTTAGAATTATATGAAAACTAATTCCCGAACACCAAACGAGGCATCACGTTAATCTCCCGAAAACCTAAACCCTAAAACCCTGAAACCCTAAAATAAACAAAATCTGTAGAAATTCTTTAGTCCCGGTCCGTGTTAAGACCCGGGACTAAAGGGCCTGCCTCTGAGGGTGCTCCGAGGCGCCCACGTGGAGCACCTTTGGTCCCGGCTTGAAACTGGGCCGGGACTAAAGGTTAGGCCTTTAGTCCCGCCTCTTTGGTCCCGGTTGGTGAACCGGGACTAAAGCCCCTTACGGGCCGGGACTATAGGCCCTTTCCCCACTAGTGATGCATCAAGTTCATCAAAAAGGGATATTTCAAACGAATCCAAGGGATCATATCATTCATCCTTCGGTAAGAACAAAGGGAAATTAAATAATGTATGAGTAGAAGAGTTACTCTCATTAGAAGGTGGACACGGGTAGCTAGTCCGCTCTTCCTCCTTTTGTTCTTCGCTCTCCTCTTCATCTTTTTCATCTAATGAGCTCACAATTTCAGCATTTTCTTCCTCCATAGTTTCCTGCAAAATAATAGTATCTTCTTAGGAAGCATAGGATTTCTCCTTAAGTCGTTCAATATGAGCATTATATTCATAATTAGTATAACAATAATGAAGCATAGCCAAATTTTTAGATCGGTAAGGAGCATCATCATTATCATCACACCTTTTAAACAGAGCCTCAATTTCATAAGCACCCATAAAAGCAACAAACTCTTCTATTTGATCCACATCATAGTAATCATATATACCATTAGCATAAGAAGCCAAGGTTCTATGATCATTAAACTCACAAGAAAAGGGAAGGTGTGGAGCCTTCATCCTAGAGCAACAAGTAACACCATGTCTCTTGCATAGTTCCCAAGCATACCATTTCAACAAATGGATTTGATCTCATAAAAGTTTCCGTTTTTGAGTCAAGCGATAATCCCTAAAGTATTCACGTTGATCCAACGTGTATCCCATTATATAATTTAATGGGGCTTTCTCAGGATTATTAAAGAAGTGCATAATATTTTCCACATAACGAGCCTCGAGGGTTTGAGGAGGTTCCCCATCTCCATGAGTAGCAAGTACTCCTAATTTTTTTTGTATTTCGTGTTCCATATCCATAACTAAAGATAGAGAACAACTTAGAACAACAAATAAATCTACTTAGTGATAAAGCAAACAAGCACACACGAGGATATTCACCCCACGCTATTGCTCCCCGGCAACGGCGCCAGAAAAAGGTCTTGATAACCCACAAGTATAGGGGATCAATTGTAGCCCTTCTCGATAAGTAAGAGTGTCGAACCCAACGAGGAGCTAAAGGTAGGACAAATATTCCCTCAAGTTCTATCGACCACCGATACAACTCTACACACACTTTACGTTCGCTTTACCTAGAACAAGTATGAAACTAGAAGTACTTTGTAGGAGTGATAGGAAAGGCTTGCAAGATAGTAAAGAACACATAAATAAAACTAGGGTTTTGTTAGATAAAGAAACAACTACTAGTGTCTAACGAGTGTGGAAAAGTGGTGGTAGGAGTTGCAGAATTGTCCCTAAGCAATTGACTACGTTACTAGATCGATAGCAAGTATCATGTGGGAGAGGCCTCTGCTAGCATGTCATCCCTTACTTGGAGTTCTATGCACTTATGATTGGAACTATTAGCAAGCGCCCGCAACTACTAATGTTCATTAAGGTAAAACCCAACCATAGCAATAAGATATATTGGTCCCCCTTTAATCCCATATGCATCAATTTCTATGCTAGGTTTGAAGCTTCTGTCACTCTAGCGTGCCAATACATAGTCCTATCAACATACAACTAACCCTATGGTGTGATCTACGCGCGCGATCATATGATGGGCACCAAAGGACAGCAACATAACCACAAGCAAATTAAACCAATCATAGCAATTCATCAATCACCGATAGGACAACGATAATCTACTCAGACATCATAGGATAGCAACACATCATTGGATAATAATATGTAGCATAAAGCACCATGTTTAAGTAGAGGGTACAACGGGTTGCGGGAGAGTGAACCACTAAATATAGATGGGGGAAGATGATGGAGATGTTGGTGAAGATGACGGAGGTGTTGGTGTAGATCGCCGTCACACGTTGATGTCCCGGGCGGCGTTCCGGCACCGCCGGGAGAGAGGGGGAGAGAGCCCCCTCCTTCTTCTTCTTCCTTGACTTCCTCCCTGGATGGGAGAAGGGTTTCCCCTCTGGTCCATGGTCTCCATAGCTGCGGAGGGGCGAGAGCCCCTCCGAGATTGGATCTCTCTCTCTGTGTCCTTCTGTTTCTGCGCTCCCAGATTCTGCGTTTCACCGTTTCTTAAATTCCCGGAGATCCGTAACTCCGATTGGGCTGAAATTTTAACACGATTTTACTCCGGATATTATATTTCTTGCGGCAAAAGAAGGACTCCAACCGCCTTAAGGAGTGGACACAAGCCTGCCTGCCGCGGGCCCACCCCCTGGCCACGGCGACAGGGCTTGTGGGCACTTCGTGCATCGCCTCGCATTGATTCTTCTTCCCAAAAATCATAAATATTCCAACAAAAATCCCCGTAAGTTTTGATTACGTTTGGACTTAGTTTGGTATGAATATTCTGCGAAACAAAAAACATGCAACAAACAGGAACTGGCACTGGGAACGGGATCAATATGTTAGTCCCAAAAATAGTATAAAAAGTTGCCAAAAGTATATGAAAGTTGTAGAATATTGGCATGAAACAATCAAAAATTATAGATACGACGGAGACGTATCAATGACTCGCCTGCAACTTTTTGGTAAACCAAGGAATGTCTATAATTTTTTCCTGGTGTGTTAAGAACAACAGCAGCCGAGTCAGTAAAGGCATGGCGAGGAATAAACCATCCCCCTGGATCATGGCAAGAGATAAATCAGCCCCCGGGATATGGCGAGAAATAAATCAGCCCCCGGGTTATGGCGAGAAATATGAGCCGGGGCAAGTTATAATCAAAGCCGGCTCAGAGTAAAAGATTTATCGACTCAAGGAGTTTCGATAGGATAAGACGAGTTTGCAAAACTCTAGTGTTACCCTTAGGAAGCTTTTTTAAAAAAGCTTTGTTATTTTAGACTGGCTCATCAGGCGCGAGTCAAGCTTTTGTGAAGCAGGTTCAATGAACCAATGGTTTTCTCTATTTTCCATGTGTGACTCTGGCCGGTACCTTTTATGTTTTAACCAAGGCGAGTTCAGGGTCCAAATAGCGGATTGACTCGCCTTGAGTACATAGGTCCATGTGGCGACTTGTTCAAGCACATAGTCCAGTATAACCATTTGTAATGCGGTAATTTTTCGCTAGTCAAGAGGGTATTCAGGATGAACTCAATGAGTGGAAGCCCCCAAGTGACCTATGGTTTAGGAAGAAACCATGCATAGGATTACAGAAGCGTATACGCTCTTACTACAAAACGACTTGGGGACTAGTAGCCCCCAAGTAAGCCGGTTTAATTCTCAAGACCATATAAGGCGCCTATGTTTGGACCGTGCAACTTACCAACGTTGGTCCTCTTTGGCGGTTTATCAAAGCCCATTTTTGAAGCAAGTGTGGCATGGCGACTTACACACTTTGACTTTGATAGCGTCCATGTTTGGGCAACTTATAGAACAATAAAGACTCATGCTTTCAAAAGCTGAAACGGCAAAGGACCCCGAAATTCGTGGGTGCCGGCTTTATTGCTTTCATAATTCATAGATTACAATTTTGCTAAAAACTGATAAAGAAAAAAAGGGAGCTCATTGCTCTAAGTGTAGTAAGGCCGCAAATGGGCTATGTTCCAGGGGCGAGTTGTCTCAGCCTCCGTAGTTGGCCGATTTGGGCGAAGATCCAACAAATAGTATGAGCCATTCCGAAGATTCTTGCTGATGACAAACGGTCCCTCCCATGGCGGTGATAACTTGTGCATACCAGTATGATCTTGAATCAAACGAAGTACTAAGTCGCCTTCTTGGAAAGATCGGCTCTTGACCCGGCGACTCTGGTAGCGTCGCAAGTCCTGTTGGTAAATCGTCGATCGTGACGCGGCCAAATCACGTTCCTCCTCCAAAGCATCTAGTGAGTCTTGTCGTGCCAGCGCATTATCCTGCTCCACGTAGGCGGCGACTCGCGGGGAATCATACTTGATGTCACTTGGTAACACTGCTTCTGCCCCATAGACCAGAAAGAAAGGAGTAAAACCCATGGAGCGGTTTGGAGTCGTCCTCATACTCCATAGTACTGATGGCAACTCCTCAACCCAACATCCCGTTGTGCGTTCCAAAGGTACCATGAGCCGAGGCTTAATCCCCCACAATATTTCCTGATTTGCCCTCTCTGCCTGTCCATTGGACTTGGGATGTGCAACCGCGGAAACATCAAGCCGAATATGCTCTCGTGAACAAAACTCTTGCATCGCGCCTTTGGATAGGTTAGTACCATTGCCAGTAATGATACTATGTGGATATCCGAACCTGAAAATTAGCTTCTTCAAGAATTTGACGGCCGTATCAGCGTCACAACTGCTAACAGGTTCTGCTTCCACCCATTTGGTAAATTTGTCAACCTCCACCAACACATGAGTCTTTTTGTTGGAAGACATTTTGAAAGGACCGACCATATCGAGCCCCCAAACTGCAAACGGCCAAGTGATTGGTATCATCCGCAATTCCTGAGCCGGTACATGCATCTGGCGTCCAAACTTTTGGCAGCCATCATATCGGGGAACGATCTCTTCTGCGTGTGCGTGAGCCGTCAACTAATAAAACCCATGTATGAAGGCTTTGGAAACCAAGGATCGGGATCCAGCATGATGACCACAGTCGCCCGCATGAATCTCATTGAGAATCATACATCCTTCTTCAGAAGAAAGGCATCATTGAAATACCCCTGAGGTGCTTCATTTGTGTAACTCGTCATTGTGTATGACCATGGATTTGCACCGACGGACAACTTGGCGAGCTAGCAACTCATCGGCATGCAACTCGCTTCTGGTTAGATACGCTATGTAGGGAATCGCCCAGTCTGGAGTAGCGTGAAGAGCCGCCACGAGTTGAGATTCGGGGTCTGGTACCGCTAGATCTTCCTCCGAAGGCAGTTTTACTGAAGGGTTATGTAATATATCCAAAAAGACATTGGGAGGAACTGGCTAACACTGCGAACCAAGGAGGGAAAGAGCGTCTGCTGCTTCGTTAAGCCTTCGGTTGATGTGATCCACTCGATAACCATTGAAATGACCCGCCACATCTGACACAGCTCGTCTGTAAGCCGCCATCAAAGGGTCTCGTGAATCCCAGGTGCCAAAAACCTACTGTGCCACCAGATCTGAATCGCCCAAACATCTCACCCGTGTGAGGTTCATCTCCTTGGCGAGTCGCAGACCATGGAGCAAAGCTTCATATTCTGTTGCATTATTGGTACATGGGAACATGAGCCGGAGGACATAGCAAAACTTGTCCCCTTGAGGCGAAGTTATCACTACGCCAGCCCCCGAGCCTTCCAACTGTCTGGACCCATCGAAATAGATGGTCCAATATGTAAGGTCTGGTCTTTCCTCAGGGATTTGTAACTCGGTCCAATCATTGATGAAGTCCACGACTGCTTGAGATTTGATAGTTGTCCGAGGCGTGTACCGCACCTGATGGGGTCCAAGCTCGATGGCCCATTTGGCAATCCGTCCAGTAGCCTCTCGGTTCTGTATGATGTCGCCAAGGGGGGCGGAGCTGACGACCGTGATCGGGTGTTCCTGGAAGTAATGTTTCAACTTTCGACTCGCCATGAATACTCCAAAAACCAACTTTTGCCAACGTGGGTAGCGTTGTTTGGATAGGGTGAGGACCTCGCTGATGAAATACAGCAGTCGCTGGACAGGGTATTCTTTTCCTTCTCCCTTTCGCTCGACAACTACTGCACACTGACTGCTTTGGAATTGGCCGCAATGTACAGGAGCATAGGTTCCTTGTCTGCCGGAGCCGCCAACACTAGCGGGTTAGCTAATTGCCGCTTCAAGGCTTTGAAGGCTTCGTTGGCCTCGTCCGTCCATACGAAACAATCAGATTTCTTGAGCAGCTAGTAGAGAGGGATGGCCTTCTCCCCAAGGCGACTTATGAAACGGCTCAAGGCCGCGATTCGACCCGCCATGCGCTGTACTTGGTTAATGTTGGCTGGTTTCCCAAGTGAAGTAATTGCCTCAATCTTCTCCGGGTTGGCCTCGATGCCACGTTCTGATACCAAGAAACCCAATAACTTCCCCGCAGGGACACCAAAAACACACTTGTAGGGTTAAGCCTCATCTGGTAAACACGCAGGTTGTCGAAGGTTTCTTTGAGATCCTCCAAGAGCGACTCCTTGTGATGAGATCTGACCACGATGTCGTCCACGTAGGCATAGACGTTACGGCCTATCTG
The DNA here is from genome assembly GCF_904849725.1 of Hordeum vulgare subsp. vulgare. NCBI lineage: Eukaryota > Viridiplantae > Streptophyta > Magnoliopsida > Poales > Poaceae > Hordeum > Hordeum vulgare. The sequence goes on along the minus strand of NC_058522.1, from coordinate 325,859,238 downwards.
GCTGTGTAAGAAGTTTTTGATGCAGCGCTGGTAAGTCGCCCCCGTGCTCTTGAGCCGAAACGGCATAGACACGTAACAGAAAGCTCCGAACGGGGTTATGAAGGATGTCTTCTCCTGGTCCGCCACCGCCATCTTTATATGGTGGTATCCCGAATAAGCGTCCAAGAAACACAGACGTTCGAAACCCGTCATCGAATCAATAATTTGATCAATGTGGGGAAGGGCAAACGGATCCTTCGGGCAGGCTCTGTTAAGGTCAGTGTAATCAATGCACATGAGGAAAGTGCCGTTCTTCTTGAGCACCAGGACCGGGTTAGCCAGCCATTCTGGGTGAAAACCTCGATCATGAACCCAACGGCAAGGAGTCGGGCTACTTCTTCTCCAATCGCCTTACGACGCTCTTCATTAAACCTGCGAAGGTACTACCGTACTGGCTTAACTTTACGGTCAGTATTAAGATGGTGCTCAGCGAATTCTCTCGGTACACCCGGCATGTCAGAAGGTTTCCATGCAAAGATGTCCCGATGCTCATGGATGAATTCGATGAGCGCGCTTTCCTATTTGGGGTCGAGACCCGCGCCAATAGTGAACTGCTTGGTGGAGTCGCCCAGCGTAAAATTGATAACCTTGGTGTCATCCGCTGGTTTGAACTTGAGGGGCGGCTCAGAATTGATAGTCGGCCTTTGGAGCGGCGTCATGTCCGCCGGGTCGACATGGGATTGGTGAAACTTGAGCTCCTCGGTCGCGCAAGCTGTCTTGGCATAAGCCGCATCTCCTTCTTCACACTCTTGGGCTATCTTCCTGTCGCCGTGGACGGTGATGGGACACTTGGGTCCGGGCATCTTGAGCTTGAAATAAACATAGCATGGGCGGGCCATGAACTTGGCGTAAGCCGGCTGTCCAAACAGCGCATGATAGGGGCTCTTGATCTTGACTACCTCGAACAAGAGGGACTCGCTCCTGTAGTTCGATTCTGTGCCAAAAGCCACATTGAGATTAACCCGCCCAATCGGGTATGCCGACTTACCAGGGACAATACTGTGGAAGACCGTAGATGACGACATCAGGTCCTTCTCGAGGAGGTTCATCCGCCGGAAGGTGTTAAAATATAGGATGTTGATGCTGCTGTCCCCGTCCATGAGGACCTTGGAGAGGGTGTATCCCCCGACTTGGGGAGCCACGACCAGGGCTAAGTCACCAGGGTTGTCGACTCAGGGTGGATGGTCTTCCCGGCTCCATGTTATGGGTTTCTCTGACCAGTGAAGGTACCGAGGGAGCGTTGGCTCAGCTACGAAAGTTTTATGCTTCACCTTGTGATCCCGTTTACAGGTGTTGGTGGTGAACACGTGGTACTGCCCGCTGTTCAACTGCTTGGGGTTATTTTGGAACCCGCCCCGATCCTCCTGCCGCTAGGGGTCTCCTTGCGGGGGGGGGGGGGGGGTTGTTGGAACATTCCCGGTGGGTGGTACTGCTGGTTATGAACTTGGTATTGACCGGCATTGTGCTGCGACCCGCCCTGTGGTCCTTGGTTGGGGAAACCTCTGAACGTGACCTGTCGTGACCCGGATGCGCCAGGTTGCTCCTGCCGCTGTCCCTGCTCGCCGCCTTGACTTCGTTTGAGCGCTTAGGCCCGAAACTCTTGCATTACGTAGCAATCCTCCCACGAGTGAGTCGCCGGTCCTTCAGCCGTGGCGTGCTGCGGGCACGGGCCTTTAAGCATTTCATGGTAGTTACGTGGTTTCTTCCCACTAAAGCCCCGCTTCTTCTGACGCGGGTTTGCGTTGCCAGTATTAGTATTAGCAACAAATTTCGTAGGACCCTCTTGTTGCCGCTTCTTGCCATGCCCGCCATGGTGGTGATTGCCCCGGTTCTGAAACTGGGATTGGCCCTTTTGTACCTCGCCCTCTCGGGTGGCTCCAATTTTATCGCCGCCCTCTCCAGGATCCTTGGTGTCATCCGACTCAACGTACCTGGTAAGGGCGTCCATTAGCTCGCCCATGTCCTGTACCTTTCGCTTAAGTCTCCCTAGCTTCAGTACCAGAGGCTCGTAATGACAATTTTTCTCCAGGATCAACACCGCCTGAGCCGCCGAAATGCCTTCCGATGAATGGATAACTTCCGCAACCCGCCAGGTCCAATGGTGGACCGATTCATCCAGCCACTGGATGCAGTGTTGTAAGTCGACGATAGTCATTGGGCGCTTGCAGGTCCCTCTGAAGTTCTTGATGAAGCGCTCCTTCAGCTCTGCCCAAGTGTTGATGGAGTTGGGCGGCAGGTTTTTCAGCCAAGTGCGTGTCGTCCCTTCGAGCATTATAGTGAAGTATTTAGCATAGACCGCCTCGCTTACGTCGAGCATATCCATTGCGAGTTCATAGCTCTCGATCCATGACCCGGGCTCGAGGTCCGGCGTGTAGTTGGGAACCTTCCTGGGCCCTTTGAAGTCCTTTGGCATGCGCTTGTTGCGCAAAGCCGGCGCGAGGCATGATACTCTAATGTGTTTGCCCTGGCCGTCCAGGGGGACGGGCGGCGACGGTATGTAAGATGGGTAGGCCTAATGTGCCACGGTCGTTGGCTCCATGTGACGCACGGCTCGTGCTGCACCCACAATATCCTGGGCTCTTGTGTCGGGCATCCCGAGCGGATCGTGTTGTGGGAGCCGCCGCGGCCCACTGGTTACTACGGGGAAGTCCTCGTGGCGACTTCTGGTGTGACTTGCGTGAGGCGTGGAGTGGAGCCGATCAAGGCTATGGGAATACTGCGTGTGCTGAATCACGACAGTCTTTAGCATTTCGATGGCGTTTCTAGCTTCTATCTCGGCCGAGGTGTTTCCGTAAATCGGAAGGGACTCCAGGTGGCGGGTCGCTGCCAACACATTGTCGACGGGATTTGAGAGGTGACCCCGCGGTGTCTGGAATCCAGTCGCATGGGTGTCCATTGGCTGAGCCGGCGGCGGATTGGGCGATGGAACCGTTCCTCCCCTCGGGGCGGTTTGTAAAGGCCGATCAAGACTCGCCCCGGGGGTGCGTGGAGTGTCAAAAAGGCGAGTTGGGTGTAAGTCGGCCGGGACGCGCCCATTGTGCCTCCTTTGATGGACAACGTCAGACGCGCGCTGATGTATCTCGAGCCGCCAGCCTTCGGTGTTTAGCCGCTCCGTTTCTGCGGCGACCACAACTCGTTGTGTCTCGATCCTGGCGGCTTCTGCTTCCATGTCGCGCTGTGCCTTGGCCATCGCCTCCTGCAGTTTGGTTAGCTGGGCATTGATCGACTCCTGATTTTCAGATGTAATCGTGGTTGCCATGAGGCTGGTTATCTCCGCCGCCAGTTCCCTCATGGTTTGCGCTGGTGGCTTGGATGTTCCCCCGGTCTCGTTGTTGCTAGTTGGATTCTGGTGAGGCTGGGCCGACCCTGCCATGTAGATGGCGATTTGCCGGTGAGACCTCTCGAGGACTTCGGGATCCATTGCCAACAACAGTCCCCCGAGCTGTCCTTCCTCAAGAGGGTGGATCGACTCCGTCTCGCCCATGGATGACTCGCCATCGGAACTGACGGGGGTGATCTCCTGGCCCGCCACTTCGTCTTGCGCGCTGCCTCGCTGCGTAAAACCGATGAAAACCTGACGACTCTTGTTCTGCCGTGTAACGAGGAGGACGTACCTGGTCGGCTCGATGATGTCGGTGGAGGTGTCCGGCTCATGAATGGGCGTTCCCATCATGCCGATGAAGATGTTGATCTTGGCGAAGGGGACTCGGTAGCCAGATTCGACGGAACCGGCCTCCGATTCCCATAGCGAGTTGTCGATGTAGTACTTCCCGCGACGGCTCTTAGTCATGATGCTGACCGCGTAGCTTTCTAAGCCTTATAGCGCTCCCTTCAAGAACTCAACTCCACCGTGCGCTAGCCCCATGATGGGCGCCAACTGTCGTGGTTTTGTCACGGCAGATGTCCTCAACTGAAAGGACTTAGAGATGGAGCCATCGCACCTTAGTGGCGACTCAAAGGGGGTGAGTGAAAGCGAGACTCAGATTTACCCAGGTTCGGCCCCTCGAGAAGAGGTAAAAGCCTACGTCCTGCTTTGTGTGGATTAATGGTGGTTTCGATTACAAGGAGGGCGTAACTCGCCTGACCTAGCTCTCGTTCTCTCTAACTCGCCTGACCTTTCCCTGGGACTCGCCTTTATATACACGTCGAGGCCCTAGGGTTTACAAAGTCCTGCCATCCTACTCTTAGTAGCTTTCCTTATCTCTAAGTCGCCGTGTTCCCCACGATCAGGAGCTTCCTTGACGTTCCGTCATCCGCATGATCCTTTTGAACCGCCCTACAGCTCCTGGGCCATAGAATGCATAATTAATGGTGAGTCGCCCCTTTGGTGACCCGGCCCATTAAGGGCGGGTTACCTACAGGTAACATCCCCAACACCATGTTTTAACCCTTTTCTTTGAATTGTTTGGCATTTTCATAAGCTTGGGTTCTCCATTCATCTAATGAGATAATATCACATAACCTCTTTTCACCTGCAAGCTTGAAATCATAGTTGAGTTCTTTAATTGCCCAATAAGCTTTATGTTCAAACTCAAGATGTAAATGACATGATTTCCCATAAACCATTTTATAAGGAGACATACCCATAGGATTTTTATAAGCTGTTCTGTAGGCCCACAATGCATCATCCAATTTCTTAGACCAATTATTTTGGGACCTATTGACGCTCTTTTGCAACATTAATTATATTTCTCTACTCATTAATTCTACTTGACCACTAGATTCAGGATGATAGGGAGCTGCAATTCTATGGTTAACATCATATCTAGCAAGCAACTTACGAAAAACACCATGAATAAATTGTGAACCACCATGAGTCATTAAGTATATAGGGACTCCAAAACATGGGAAAATAACTTCCTTAAGCATTTTAATAGAGGTGTTATTATCAGCACTATTGGTTGGAATAGCTTATACCCATTTAGTGACATAATCAACAACAACCAAAATATGTGTATACCCATTAGAGTAAGGAAAAGGTCCCATATAATCAAATACCCAAACATGAAATGGTTCAATAACAAGTGAATAATTCATAGGATTTTTCTCACATCTACTAATATTACCAATTATTTGACATTCATCCCATGAGAGGACAAACTTATGAGCATATTTGAAAATAGTAGGCCAATAAAATCCAGACTATAGTACCTTGTGTGCAGTTCTATCTCCCGTATGGTGTCCTCCGCAAGCCTCGGAGTGACACTTATAATGGATTTCTCCCTGTTCATGTTCGGGTATACATCGTATAATAATAGCATCTACTCCCTCTTTATAAAGATGTGGGTCATCCCAAAAGTAATGTCTCAAATCAAAGAAGAATTTTTTCTTTTGCTGATAGGTGAAACTAGGTGGTATGTATTTAGCAACAACGTAATTAGCATAATCAGCAAACCACGGCGTGTCATGAGAAACATTGACCATATCTAGTTGTTCATGAGGGAAACTATCATAAATAGCTAGTGGGTCATCAAGAACATTTTCTAACCTAGACAAATTATCAGCTACGGGGTTCTCAGCTCATCTCCTATCAATGATATGAAAATCAAGTTCTTGTAGCAAAAGAACCCACCTAATAAGTCTAGGCTTAGCATCTTTATTTTCCATAAGATATTTAATAGCAGCATGATCAGTGTGAAAAATTACTTTAGCATCAACTATGTAAGATCTAAATTTATCACAAGCAAATACAACTGCTAAGAATTTATTTTCAGTGCTAGCATAATTTCTATGGGCACTGTCAAGAGTTTTACTAGCATAACGAGTAACATTTAAGTTCTTATCAACTCTTTTTCCTTGAACAACACCAACAACATAATCACTAGCATCACACATAATTTCAACAGGCAAGTTCAATCAGGTGGTTGAACAATAGGTGCAGATATTAAGGCTTTCATAAGTGTTTCAAAGGCTTCTACACAATCATCGTCAAAAATGAAAGGAACATACTCTTGTAATAAGTTAATAAGAGGCCTAGAAATTTTAGAGAAGTCTTTAATAAACCTCCTATACAAACCAGCATTACCAAGGAAACCACTGATACCTTTAATATCTTTAGGACAAGGCATCTTCGCAATTGCATCAAGTTTAGCCTTATCCACCTCAATACCTCATTCGGAAATTTTATGACCGAAGACAATACCTTCATTTAACATAAAGTGGCACTTCTCCCAATTCAAGACAAGGTTATTTTGCTCACATCTATACAAAACTCAATCAAGGTTGCTTAAGCAATCATCAAAAGAAGTTACATAAACGGAAAAATCATCCATGAAAACCTCAACAATCTTTTCACATAAATCACACAATATAGCAGTCATACATCTTTGAAAGGTAGCAGGTGCATTGCATAATACAAAAGGCATACGTCTATAAGCATAGGTCCCAAAAGGAAAAGTAAAGGTGGTTTTCTCTTGATGAGGTTGCGACACACGTATTTGGGAAAAACCAGAATAACTATCGAGAGAGCAAAAACATGTGTGCTTTCATTATATTTCTAGCATTTCGTCCATGAATGGTAAAGGATAATGATCTTTTCTAGTAGCTTTGTTTAATTTTATAAAATCAATTACCATTCTATAGCCAGTCACAATTCTTTGTGGAATGAGTTAATTTTAATCATTAGGGACAACACTAATACCTCCTTTCTTCGGAACACAATGAATGGGACTTACCCATCTACTATCACCTATGGGATAAATTATACATGCTTCCAGAAGCATTAATATTTCATCTCTTACCACTTCTTTCATTTTGGGATTCAGTCTTCGTTGGTGATCAACAACAGGTTTAGCATCTGGTTTCATATTAATCTTGTGCTCACACAGAGTGGGACTAATACCGATAAGATCATCAATAGTATACTCAAGATAAGCTTGGTGTTTCCTTGAAGTTTTTTACAATCTTTCTTCTTCATGCTGGGTAAGGTTAGCACTTATAATAATGGGATATATATTATTTTCATCAATATAAGCATATTTCAAAGTGTCAGGTAATTGCCTAAATTCAAACTGTAGCGACCCGACTCAAAACGAGTCAAGCCTCTGTGTATCTGTGCCATCCCTGGATCAGTATGCTGGCACACACAGTAGATCAATGTATATATCAAAGTGCAATCACATAGAAATAGCGTAAAACTGATATATACCTTAAATATCTCAGCGGAAGCAGTCAAGGGAGTGGAGTCCCAATAAACACCAACGGCAAGTTGAGTGTAGACCGTAACCCTGAATCGTACTCTTACTTGTCGAAGAAAAATATCTGCAACATGACGTTGCAGCCGTGTAGGTCAGCATATTGAATATGCCGGCAAGTCACATAAGAGAGGGGTAAAATATCATCTGTACTATATGCATATATGGCAGGTGGGGCTGTAAGTTTTTAGCGAAAAGCAAAGTTTTCTCCTACATCAAGAGAGGGGCTAAAAGCAAAATATTACTACATAGTTGGTTGTTAATGAGATGGTCCCGCCAACCAGTTCTCATACCTAGGTTATCAATATTACCCACATCAATATTATTATTTGTGTTGAGAATTTCAGATAACTTCAGTTCCTTTGGCTCAAGTTGTCCATGACCGTGGACACGGCTAATCGATTAGGTTTGAGTACTCTGCAGAGTTTTGCACACGTTACCCACAAGATTTGATCGCCTCCGAGTATGTCCTCGCACTTCAGGGTGTTTGAAGACCGGATGATCAAAACATGGTCTTTCAACGGGTCCCTCTGAATCCTTGTCGGTGCCCATCCATTCCTACCGTTTGTCTACATCTGCTAGCACCGTCTGTCCAGAGTCGCCGCGTTGTCCAACCAAGCCAGAGCCCATAATGACTTGTGGCTGTGCAGGTAAGCCTTGGGTCTTGAAAATATCCGTCCGTCTCTTTGAGCCTAGGTGAAGCTTTCCGCAAGAAGTCATGGCCGTCTCCAACATCCCGGGTCATCCACTGGTTTCTCCAGGGAGCCGATCAACCGTCCTTCACTCAGAGTTGCATTGCATCACGAGGTCTTGAAAAGTCTTGACTTAACCGGTCTTGGTTATTAAATTATTCTCGCATCACTCGTGATAAACTCTCAACCAGAATCCCGTCTACTCAAGCATAGCAATATGAAATTTGTCGTCCCGGGCCAAGTAACGGGGTTGTTGGGTGCCTACCACATGATACTACAATATGTAACCATAATTTCCAAGTACCTACTCAGCATGCAATTGGGCATAGGATGGTAGAACTACGATGCATAAAAGATAGGTGATACATGATCAAATGACTTGCCTGGTATTACTTGATGAAGGTGCATGAATGAGATCAAAAGAGTTAATGGACGATGAACTATTGCTATATAAGCTCGACTTGCATACACTATGGGAGATGATCAAAAATATTGGTAGAACAACACGAATGTTATTTGACAAATAGTACAAGACATACGAATTTATTTGTAGAAAGAATTTCTTGAAATGGAGCACTAAAACACAAGTTATAGCGAATTGAAGTATGAATTGAATTTGCATTCAAAAGGTCAAGAGAAGTTGAACTGAAGTACGATGGTTACGTACAAAAATATATGACATGAGTGTTTAGGGGTAAAAGGAATCAATTGAAAAGGTGGTACGATTTGCAAGATAAGATCAAATGAATGTTGGAATACAAATTTGAATCGCTCAAATTTGTAAGGTTCAAAGGTCGAAACTAATGATGCTACCAGATATAGGAGATCAATATGATCGTGTAGAAAAGAGAATTACTAGATTTGAAATACCGGATCAGAAGATACAAATACTTCAATATAACATTGAATTGGCTTAGAACGATGTGAACACTTTTGGTCACTAATAGATAAGTCTGATTTGATCAAAATTATAAGTTGAAAAGTTAAAACTAATGATACAAACGGTAAGGTTACTTTGATATGAATACGATGCAATTGGATTCATCTAAAACGGAGCTACGGATGAAAAGATATGATCAAAAGAAGTTTGAATATCAGTGTGAACAAATTTCGAAATTTGAAAATTTCAAAAAGTTGATATGATAGGTTCACCGGATAGGTGGGATCAAGACGAAACTCTAGGTGTTGGTTTCATCTAATTTAGCTAAACGAGTAAAAAGTTATGGCTATTTGAAAAATCAGGGCCAAACTGTTTTACGGAAGAAAAATGCTATGTCTAAAAAAAATTCTAGTACGAATGTGTAAATACGAAGACTAATTAATATATCTAATTACTCTACCGTATACTAGTGTAGGAATACTAGTCTAGAAATAATAAACTTCGGGAGTGAAAAAATAAGAAGAGAAATAAATTTAGAATGCAGAGTAAGAATTAATTCCAATGAGGAGACGACTTCGAGAAATCCCGCCGAAGAGAAAAGAATATTTTTACTTAATAAACCTAGTCAAACCAAAAGATTGATTTAACCCGAAATAAATGATTTTTGGATGCTGCTACGGGTCTATATTTATAGGTGGAAAGAAGGTCTAAAGGTCAATAGCTAGGCAATGTGGGACTAAACCTATACGTAGTGTAGGGAAATTAGAAAGAAAAGAAAGGAGTGCCGCATGGGCCAGGATTTGGCCAACCGTGGTGACAAGTACCGGCGAGCCGCGGCCCTTTTTTTATTCCGTATGAATAGTGTCGTATTGAATAGTGCTTTTTTTTTATTTTTTGAAAATAAACAGCGAAGAAAAATATAAACGAAAATAAGACAATATTTTATATAGGCATATTATATATCAAAATTTTCAGAATAAAATTTCCTACAACATGAACATATTTTCAAAACCAAATAAAATACTTTTTTAAAAAATTATTTTTTTGCAATAACTTTAAAATGAAAAGGAATTTGAATTTCAAATAAATTGCAAATACGGAAAATTTGAATCAAGACATTGTCTCTGATTTTGGAGTGTCATTTTCCTCCTCTCGTTTGATTTTTTTAATCAAAGGGTTTTGAAAATATTCAAACTCAAAATTGAAAAGGGATTCAAAATAGAAAATTTTGGGAAAGTCATTTTATTCCCTCTCATTTTTTGGAGAAGTTTCAAATTCCACTCAAGTTTCAATCACTCAAACAAACAAACAATCAATCTAATAATTATATTAACATTCCAAAATTTATAATTTTGGGATGTTACAAACTACCACACTTAAAATGAATCTCGTCCTCGAGATTCGAAGAGGCTAGAAAGAAAAGGTTTAGGTTTTGGAGGTCTTCTAACAAATCCAATCTCCTACAAAGTGGGGTGCTACCACACTTAAAATGAGAGTTACCGGGCCCTCAAATTATTAACAATCCTCTGGGATATTGGCATCTGACTCCTCACATTCTTCATGGTAACTTCTTTGGTGAAGTTCTTCCATTATATTCATAATGTTTCCATCAAAATCGAGGGTTCTTCTCTTGATATAAGATTCTTCCGTCACTGGGTCTTCTTAACTGACAAGTCTCGTGACCATTCTAAATAACCTATCGATGATTCTCATGGTGGTCTACCATTTTGTGGTTATCCTACAGGGAGAAGGGTCTTGGCTTCACCCTCACCGTAAAATGTCCGACGCGTGACAACGATTGCCATGTACATGGGCTTCCAATATACCATTCTAAGGCTTAAACAAAAAACTTCAAAGAACGTCGTCTCTCTCTATGGGTAAGTCTCTCAGATTTACCATTCCGAATAGCAAGATAATGATAAGAGTAAGTCGTCATGGTGATCAATCCATTCCGCACCCAAATCATTACTCTGTATAAGGTTTAGCGAATCTCGTATTCTAACACTTGGGCATCCTCACAAGCATTGCATAATTTCTCTTGTACACGAATGAAGTTCGCATGGATCCGTAGGTTCTGCAAGCTGAACAAAACATTTATCGTATTCTTCACCACTCTCAGGTTTTCGTATGCTCCTAAGAAAACGTTTGCTGATCCATCATAGCTTATTCCTTCATGCTCTTGGGATTACCTTCATGAAAATCCTGAGATGCATCCTTGGTACCGGTTGTGTTCCTTGAACTCATTTTCCTTTTCCATTGGTCTGTGTACCAACAAAAGTGTTTGTTCCTCATATTAAATCTTTCCTCAAATTTCCAATTCCAAGGTACACTATTCTTCTGTTGTCACCCCTATAGTTTGATATGATCCAACATTTCCTTCGACTGTATTCAGTGGGTTTGGCTTCTTGGTATGCATGGTACATTCCTACTCCTTGGGTCCTGTGGGTTTACCGATTACTACCACACTTAAAATGAAATATACTCATGTCTGCATAGATCATATTTTCTCATATCCTAAAAAATGGCAAGATATCTTTGTTCATAGAGAAACAACTCACACAATTTCAACATAGGAAATCACGACACAATAAATTCCATTTATTCATGAAGTTATTACAATCTCAGAGACTTTCGTTACAAAAGTTAGCTCCATAAACTAGTTATAACAAGAGGGCTTCATGTTACATGTATTGCCATTGTCAAAACTTAACTACTCAATCTTTTAGCTTTCTTCCCCTCTGAACAATTACTAGCATAATGTCCGCTTCCTTGCAACGAAAGCAAATGAGTTCCGACAAGTCTCTGGGCTTCTTGGTGTTTGTTTTTGCTCCTTGGGTTTCCTGCTTCCTTCCTGGGCACATATTGTTGTAGTTGCCCAATTCCTTACACTTGAAACATCTTATATGACTCAGGTCTTTATGTGTAGGGATTTGACTCTGGCTGGTGTACTTTCTCTTCTTTCCGGATTCCTACATTCTGGCCAGTTCTTCTAAAATCTTCTTCTTGAGCGTTTCCTTCATTGCTTCTTCCTGCTGCTTGACAACTTGTTGCACCTTGGGGTAAATGTGACACTGGGCTGAGTAGTGGGTGGTTCCTTCACACAAGAAACAAGTCACCTGACTAGTTGGGCATTCCTCTGATGAGTGATTTTCTTCACAATGAGGGCATCCATCATTGTGTTCTTCCTGGGTGTGTCCTATTTCTCCCCAGATCTTGCATGCACAAGGCTTCTTCATCAGATTATCATAGCTCTTCTGAATGAGACGGGATCTTAACAGAGCCTTCTTGAATTCGTCCCAAGTTTCTGCTCCACTAAATCCTTGTATGGCATGATGCATTTTCCACCAAATAGCAGCACTTTGTGTAAAGTGCTGAAGAGCGTGTTCCACTTCATACTTCCTTCAGATCAAGTTGTTCCCGAAGTGGTTCTCCATGTTCTGAATCCATATTTCAGCCTCCAGCTGGGTCATTGGTCTAGGGACTACAAGTTCAACTTCATACTCCATCTGCTAGGGTTGAGGTTTTGGGGATGAGACACGTAAGAGAGAGGGAGATACACACAATACAAACAATATTTTTGAGAATAGGTTTTAGTTGTGGCGTCGCAAAACACACACCAATGATGGCTCACAAATCATCGTAACTAACGTGGGTATATAATTGGGGTTTGGACTTCTAATAAACATTGGAACGTTTCGGGGTCTTCGAGTTCTTCGGGTCTTGAGAGTCTTCAATTGGTGTAGCTTCAACTACATGATGAAATCCTCTTTACTTTGAAGTAGAACTCCGCCGATTCTTCATGAGGACAAAGGGGTAAGGGTATTGTCTAACTATAGGAGGTGAGAGAGAACATTTGATGAAGTCAGAAGAGATGATAGGTAAAGAATGTTCTTGGAAATAAAATTTTAGAGAGATCCTTTTCTAAGAGATTTCCAGTTTCTAGGGTCACGTCCTACATTCAACATGTGCTCTAATACCATTTTTGTAGCGACCCGACTCAAAATGAGTCAAGCCTCTGTGTATCTGTGCCATCCCTCGATCAGTATGCTGGCACACACAGTACATCAATGTATATTGTTGGAATTATGCCCTAGAGGCAATAATAAATGTATAGTTATTATTATAATTCCTGTATCAAGATAATAGTTTATTATCCATGCTATAATTGTATTGAATGAAGACTCATTTACATGTGTGGATACATAGACAAAACACCGTCCCTAGCATGCCTCTAGTTGGCTAGCCAGTTGATCGATGATAGTCAGTGTCTTCTGATTATGAACAAGGTGTTGTTGCTTGATAACTGGATCACGTCATTGGGAGAATCACGTGATGGACTAGACCCAAACTAATAGACGTAGCATGTTGATCGTGTCATTTTGTTGCTACTGTTTTCTGCGTGTCAAGTATTTATTCCTATGACCATGAGATCATATAACTCACTGACACCGGAGGAATGCTTTGTGTGTATCAAACGTCGCAACGTAACTGGGTGACTATAAAGATGCTCTACAGGTATCTCCGAAAGTGTTAGTTGAGTTAGTATGGATCAAGACTGGGATTTGTCACTCCGTGTGACGGAGAGGTATCTCGGGGCCCACTCGGTAATACAACATCACACACAAGCCTTGCAAGCAATGTAACTTAGTGTAAGTTGCGGGATCTTGTATTACGGAACGAGTAAAGAGACTTGCCGGTAAACGAGATTGAAATAGGTATGCGGATACTGACGATCGAATCTCGGGCAAGTAACATACCGAAGGACAAAGGGAATGACATACGGGATTATATGAATCCTTGGCACTGAGGTTCAAACGATGAAGATCTTCGTAGAATATGTAGGATCCAATATGGGCATCCAGGTCCCGCTATTGGATATTGACCGAGGAGTCTCTTGGGTCATGTCTACATAGTTCTCGAACCCGCAGGGTCTGCACACTTAAGGTTCGACGTTGTTTTATGCGTATTTGAGTTATATGGTTGGTTACCGAATGTTGTTCGGAGTCCCGGATGAGATCACGGACGTCGCGAGGGTTTACGAAATAGTCCAGAAACGAAGATTGATATATAGGATGACCTCATTTGATTACCGGAAGGTTTTCGGAGTTACCGGGAATGTACTGGGAATGACGAATGGGTTCCGGGAGTTCACCGGAAGGGGGCAACCCACTCCGGGGAAGCCCATAGGCATTTGGGGTGGTCACACCAGCCCTTAGTGGGCTGGTGGGACAGCCCACCAATCCCCTATGCGCCAAGAGAGAAAAAAAATCAAAGGAAAGGAAAAAAAGGGGGAAGTGGGAAAGGGGAAGGACTCCCTCCCACCAAACCAAGTAGGACTCGGTTTGGGGGGGGGGGGGAGAGTCCTCCCCCCTGGCTCGGCCGACCTCTTGGGGATCCCTTGGACCCCAAGGCAAGGTCCCCCTCCCTCCTCCTATATATATGGGGCTTTTAGGGCAGATTTGAGACGACTTTCTCACGGCTGCCCGACCACATACCTCCATAGTTTTTCCTCTAGATCGCGTTTCTGCGGAGCTCGGGCGGAGCCCTGCTGAGACGAGATCATCACCAACCTCCGGAGCACCGTCACGCTGCCGGAGAACTCTTCTACCTCTCCGTCTCTCTTGCTGGATCAAGAAGGCCGAAATCATCGTCGAGCTGTACGTGTGCTGAACGCGGAGGTGCCGTCCGTTCGGTACTAGATCGTGGGACTGATCGCGGGATTGTTCGCGGGGAGGATCGAGGGACGTGAGGACGTTCCACTACATCAACCGCGTTCTCTAACGCTTCTGCTGTACGATCTACAAGGGTACGTAGATCACTCATCCCCTCTCGTAGATGGACATCACCATGATAGGTCTTCGTGCGCGTAGGAAAATTTTTGTTTCCCATGCGACGTTCCCCATCAGTGGCATCATGAGCTAGGTTCATGCGTAGATGTCTTCTCGAGTAGAACACAAAAGGTTTTGTGGGCGGTGATGTGCGTTTTGCTGCCCTCCTTAGTATTTTCTTGATTCCGCGGTATTGTTGGATTGAAGCGGCTTGGACCGACATTACTCGTACGCTTACGAGAGACTGGTTTCACCGTTACGAGTAACCCCCTTTGCTCAAAGATGACTGACAAGTGACGGTTTCTCCAACTTTAGTTGAATCGGATTTGACCGAGGAGGTCCTTGGATGAGGTTAAATAGCAACTCATATATCTCCGTTGTGGTGTTTGCGTAAGTAAGATGCGATCCTACTAGATACCCTTGGTCACCACGTAAAACATGCAACAACAAAATTAGAGGACGTCTAACTTGTTTTTGCAGGGTATGATTGTGATGTGATATGGCCAATGATGTGATGTGATATATTGGATGTATGAGATGATCATGTTGTAATAGAAATATCGACTTGCACGTCGATGGTACGGCAACCGGCAGGAGCCATAGGGTTGTCTTTATACTAACATATGTGCTTGCAGATGCGTTTACTATTTTGCTAGGATGTAGCTTTAGTAGTGATAGCATAAGTAGCACGACAACCCCGATGGCGACACGTTGATGGAGATCATGATGATGGAGATCATGGTGTAGCGCCGGTGACAAGAAGATCGTGCCGGTGCTTTGGTGATGGAGATCAAGAAGCACGTGATAATGGCCATATCATGTCACTTATGAATTGCATGTGATGTTAATCCTTTTATGCACCTTATTTTGCTTAGAACGACGGTAGCATTATGAGGTGATCTCTCACTAAAATTTCAAGACGAAATTGTGTTCTCCCCGACTGTGCACCGTTGCTACAGTTCGTCGTTTCGAGACACCACGTGATGATCGGGTGTGATAGACTCAACGTTCACATACAACGGGTGCAAAACAGTTGCGCACGCGGAACACTCGGGTTAAGCTTGACGAGCCTAGCATGTGCAGACATGGCCTCGGAACACATGAGACCGAAAGGTCGATCATGAATCATATAGATGATATGATTAGCATAGGGATGCTTACCACTGAAACTACTCCCGACTCACGTGATGATCGGACTTGGGATAGTGTAGGTGGATCATGAACCACTCAAATGACTAGAGAGATGTACTTTTTGAGTGGGAGTTTAGCACATAATTTGATTAAGTTGAACTCTAATTATCTTGAACATAGTCTAAGTCCACTTTGAATATATTTGTGTTGTAGATCATGGCTCACGCAAGTGTCATCCTCAATTTTAAATACGTTCCTAGAGAAAGCTAAGTTGAAAGATGATGGAAGCAACTTTGTAGACTGGGCTCGTAATCTTAAGCTAATCTTACAAGCTGGAAAGAAGGATTATGTCCTTAATGCTGCGCTTGGAGATGAACCACCCGCTACGGCTGATCAGGATGTTAAGAACGCTTGGTTAGCACGTAAGGAGCACTACTCAATAGTTCAATGTGCAGTCTTGTATGGCTTAGAACCGGGACTTCAACGTCGCTTTGAGCGTCATGGAGCATTTGAGATGTTCCAGGAGTTGAAGTTTATCTTTCAGAAGATCGCCCGGATCGAGAGGTATGAGACCTCCGATAAATTCTATGCTTGCAAGATGGAGGAAAACTCGTCTGTCAGTGAACATGTGCTCAAAATGTCTGGGTACTCAAACCGTCTAGCTGAACTGGGGATTGAACTCCCGCAAGAAGCTATCACTGACAGAATCCTTCAATCACTGCCGCCAAGCTATAAAGGCTTTGTGTTGAACTACAACATGCAAGGGATGAACAAGTCTCCCGGCGAGTTGTTTGCGATGCTGAAAGTCGCAGAATCTGAACTCCGTAAAGAACATCAAGTGTTGATGGTAAGCAAGACCACTAGTTTCAAGAGAAACGGCAAAGGCAAGAAGGGCAATTCGAAGAAGAACGGCAAGCCGGTTGCCAATCCGCCGAAGAAACCCAAGGCTGGACCTAAGCCTGAAACAGAGTGCTTCTATTGCAAGGGTATGGGTCACTGGAAGCGCAATTGCCCCAAGTATCTGGCAGATAAGAAGGCGGGCAAAGAAAAATCAGGTATATTTGATATACATGTTATTGATGTGTACTTAACCAGCTCTCGTAGTAGTGCCTGGGTATTCGATACCGGTTCTGTTGCTCACATTTGCAACTCGAAGCAGGAACTGCGGATTAGACGAAGGCTGGCGAAAGACGAAGTGACGATGCACGTAGGAAACGGTTCCAAGGTTGATGCAATCTCCATCGGCACAGTGTCACTTCAACTACCATCGGGATTAGTGATGAACTTAAATCATTGTTATTTAGTGCCTGCGTTGAGCATGAACATTATATCTGGATCTTGTTTAATGCGAGACGGTTACTCTTTTAAGTCTGAGAATAATGGTTGTTCTATTTCTATGAGTAACATCTTTTATGGTCATGCACCAAATGTGAGAGGATTGTTCATATTGAATCTTGATAGAGATACGCATATACATAACATTGAGACCAAAAGAGTTAGAGTAAACAATGATAGCGCCATATTTTTGTGGCACTGCCGCTTGGGTCATATTGGTGTAAAGCGCATGAAGAAACTCCATGCTGATGGACTTTTGGAGTCACTTGACTTTGATTCACTTGACACGTGCGAACCATGCCTCATGGGCAAGATGACTAAGACTCCGTTCTCCGGAACAATGGAGCGTGCAAGTGACTTGTTGGAAATCATACATACCGATGTGTGTGGTCCAATGAGCGTGGAGGCACGCGGCGGATATCGTTATTTTCTCACCTTCACTAACGATCTAAGTAGATATGGTTATGTCTACTTGATGAAGCACAAGTCTGAAACATTTGAAAAGTTCAAGCAATTTCAGAGTGAAGTGGAAAATCATCGTAACAAGAAGATCAAGTTCCTACGGTCTGATCGTGGGGGTGAGTATCTGAGTTTCGAGTTTGGTACTCACTTAAGACAATGTGGAATTGTTTCGCAGTTAACACCGCCTGGAACACCACAGCGTAATGGTGTGTCCGAACGTCGTAATCGTACTTTATTAGAAATGGTGCGATCTATGATGTCTCTTACTGATTTGCCGTTATTGTTTTGGGGTTATGCATTAAAAACAGCTGCATTCACTTTAAATAGGGCACCATCGAAATCCGTTGAGACGACACCATACGAACTGTGGTATGGCAAAAGGCCAAAGTTGTCGTTTCTTAAAGTTTGGGGATGTGATGCTTATGTCAAAAAGCTTCAGCCTGAAAAGCTGGAACCCAAAGCGGAAAGGTGCGTCTTCATAGGTTACCCAAAAGAGACAGTTGGGTACACCTTCTATCTCAAATCCGAGGGCAAAGTGTTTGTTGCTAAGAACGGAACTTTTCTCGAGAAGGAGTTTCTCTCGAGAGAATTGAGTGGGAGGAAGATAGAACTTGACGAGGTTGTCGAACCTCTCATCCCTCTGGATGGTGGCGCAGGGCATGGGGAAATCTCTGTCATTGCGACGCCGGTTGAGGAGGAAGTTAATGATGATGATCATGAAACTCCAGTTCAAGTTTCTGTTGAACCACGCAGGTCGACGAGATCACGCGCTGCTCCAGAGTGGTACGGTAATCCCGTCTTATCAATCATGTTGTTAGACAACAATGAACCTGCAAATTATGAAGAAGCAATGGTGGGCCCAGATTCCAACAAATGGCTAGAAGCCATGAAATCCGAGATAGGATCCATGTATGAGAACAAAGTGTGGACTTTGGAGATGCTGCCTGAAGGCCGCAAGGCTATTCAGAACAAATGGATCTTTAAGAAGAAGATGGACGCTGACGGTAATGTGACCGTTTATAAAGATCGACTTGTGGCAAAAGGTTTTTCACAAGTTCCAGGAATTGACTACGATGAGACTTTCTCTCCCGTAGCGATGCTTAAGTCCGTTAGAATCATGTTAGCAATAGCTGCATTTTACGATTATGAAATCTGGCAGATGGATGTCAAAACGGCGTTCCTTAACGGTTTTCTTAGGGAAGAGTTGTATATGATGCAACCCGAAGGTTTTGTCGATCCCAAAAATGCTGACAAGGTGTGCAAGCTCCAGCGATCCATTTATGGACTGGTGCAAGCATCTCGGAGTTGGAACAAACGCTTTGATGAGGTGATCAAAGCATTTGGGTTTATACAAGTGGTTGGAGAATCTTGTATTTACAAGAAAGTGAGTGGGAGCTCTGTGGCGTTTCTAATATTATATGTGGATGACATATTACTGATTGGAAACAACGTAGAACTTTTGGAGAGCATAAAAGGTTACTTGAATAAAAGTTTCTCTATGAAGGACCTAGGAGAAGCTGCTTACATTCTAGGCATTAAGATCTATAGGGATAGATCAAAACGCCTGATAGGACTTTCACAAAGCACATACCTTGATAACGTTTTGAAGAGGTTCAAAATGGAACAGTCCAAGAAAGGATTCTTGCCAGTGTTACAAGGTACGAGATTGAGTAAGACTCAGTGCCCAGCAACTGATGAAGATAGAGAGCATATGCGCTCCGTCCCCTATGCTTCAGCCATAGGCTCTATCATGTATGCGATGCTGTGCACTAGACCGGATGTTAGCCTGGCCATAAGTATGGCAGGTAGGTTCCAGAGTAATCCAGGAGTGGATCACTGGACGGCGGTCAAGAATATCCTGAAGTACCTGAAAAGGACTAAGGAGATGTTTCTCGTGTATGGGGGTGACGAAGAGCTCGCCGTAAAAGGTTACGTCGATGCAAGCTTTGACACAGATCCGGACGACTCTAAGTCGCAAACCGGATACGTATTTATTCTTAATGGGGGTGCAGTAAGCTGGTGCAGTTCCAAGCA
Source organism: Hordeum vulgare subsp. vulgare (assembly GCF_904849725.1). Lineage (NCBI taxonomy): Eukaryota > Viridiplantae > Streptophyta > Magnoliopsida > Poales > Poaceae > Hordeum > Hordeum vulgare. Next base: position 325,839,644 of record NC_058522.1, on the reverse strand, counting down.
AAGCGTCGTAGCAGATTCTACATGTGAAGCGGAGTACATGGCTGCCTCGGAGGCGGCTAAGGAGGGTGTCTGGATGAAGCAGTTCATGACGGATCTTGGAGTGGTGCCAAGTGCACTGGATCCAATAACCTTGTTCTGTGACAACACTGGTGCCATTGCCTTAGCAAAGGAACCAAGGTTTCACAAGAAGACCAGACACATCAAACGACGCTTCAACCTCATCCGCGACTACGTCGAGGAGGAGGACGTGAATATATGCAAAGTGCACACGGATCTGAATGTAGCAGACCCGCTGACTAAACCTCTTCCACGGCCAAAACATGATCGACACCAGAACTGTATGGGTGTTAGATTTATTACAATATAATTCACTTGGTGATGTGAGGGCTAGATTATTGACTCTAGTGCAAGTGGGAGACTGTTGGAATTATGCCCTAGAGGCAATACTAAAAGTATAGTTATTATTATAATTCTTGTATCAAGATAATAGTTTATTATCCATGCTATAATTGTATTGAATGAAGACTCATTTACATGTGTGGATACATAGACAAAACACCGTCCCTAGCATGCCTCTAGTTGGCTAGCCAGTTGATCGATGATAGTCAGTGTCTTCTGATTATGAACAAGGTGTTGTTGCTTGATAACTGGATCACGTCATTGGGAGAATCACGTGATGGACTAGACCCAAACTAATAGACGTAGCATGTTGATCGTGTCATTTTGTTGCTACTGTTTTCTGCGTGTCAAGTATTTATTCCTATGACCATGAGATCATATAACTCACTGACACCGGAGGAATGCTTTGTGTGTATCAAACGTCGCAACGTAACTGGGTGACTATAAAGATGCTCTACAGGTATCTCCGAAAGTGTTAGTTGAGTTAGTATGGATCAAGACTGGGATTTGTCACTCCGTGTGACGGAGAGGTATCTCGGGGCCCACTCGGTAATACAACATCACACACAAGCCTTGCAAGCAATGTAACTTAGTGTAAGTTGCGGGATCTTGTATTACGGAACGAGTAAAGAGACTTGCCGGTAAACGAGATTGAAATAGGTATGCGGATACTGACGATCGAATCTCGGGCAAGTAACATACCGAAGGACAAAGGGAATGACATACGGGATTATATGAATCCTTGGCACTGAGGTTCAAACGATGAAGATCTTCGTAGAATATGTAGGATCCAATATGGGCATCCAGGTCCCGCTATTGGATATTGACCGAGGAGTCTCTTGGGTCATGTCTACATAGTTCTCGAACCCGCAGGGTCTGCACACTTAAGGTTCGACGTTGTTTTATGCGTATTTGAGTTATATGGTTGGTTACCGAATGTTGTTCGGAGTCCCGGATGAGATCACGGACGTCGCGAGGGTTTACGAAATAGTCCAGAAACGAAGATTGATATATAGGATGACCTCATTTGATTACCGGAAGGTTTTCGGAGTTACCGGGAATGTACTGGGAATGACGAATGGGTTCCGGGAGTTCACCGGAAGGGGGCAACCCACTCCGGGGAAGCCCATAGGCATTTGGGGTGGTCACACCAGCCCTTAGTGGGCTGGTGGGACAGCCCACCAATCCCCTATGCGCCAAGAGAGAAAAAAAATCAGAGGAAAGGAAAAAAAAGGGGGAAGTGGGAAAGGGGAAGGACTCCCTCCCACCAAACCAAGTAGGACTCGGTTTGGGGGGGGAGAGTCCTCCCCCCTGGCTCGGCCGACCCCTTGGGGATCCCTTGGACCCCAAGGCAAGGTCCCCCTCCCTCCTCCTATATATATGGGGCTTTTAGGGTAGATTTGAGACGACTTTCTCACGGCTGCCCGACCACATACCTCCATAGTTTTTCCTCTAGATCGCGTTTCTGCGGAGCTCGGGCGGAGCCCTGCTGAGACGAGATCATCACCAACCTCCGGAGCGCCGTCACGCTGCCGGAGAACTCTTCTACCTCTCCGTCTCTCTTGCTGGATCAAGAAGGCCGAGATCATCGTCGAGCTGTACGTGTGCTGAACGCGGAGGTGCCGTCCGTTCGGTACTAGATCGTGGGACTGATCGCGGGATTGTTCGCGGGGCGGATCGAGGGACGTGAGGACGTTCCACTACATCAACCGCGTTCTCTAACGCTTCTGCTGTACGATCTACAAGGGTACGTAGATCACTCATCCCCTCTCGTAGATGGACATCACCATGATAGGTCTTCGTGCGCGTAGGAAAATTTTTGTTTCCCATGCGACGTTCCCCAACATATATATCAAAGTGCAATCACATGGAAATAGCGTAAAACTGATATATACCTTAAATATCTCAGCGGAAGCAGTCAAGGGAGTGGAGTCCCAATAAACACCAACGGCAAGTTGAGTGTAGACCGTAACCCTGAATCGTACTCTTACTCGTCGAAGAAAAATGTCTGCAACATAAGACGTTGCAGCCGTGTAGGTCAGCATATTGAATATGCCGACAAGTCACATAAGAGAGGGGTAAAATATCATCTATACTATATGCATATATGGCAGGTGGGGCTGTAAGTTTTTAGCGAAAAGCAAAGTTTTCTCCTACATCAAGAGAGGGGCTAAAAGCAAAATATTACTACATAGTTGGTTGTTAATGAGATGGTTCCGCCAACGAGTTCTCATACATAGGTTATCAATATTACCCACATCAATATTATTATTTGTGTTGAGAATTTCAGATAACTTCAGTTCCTTTGGCTCAAGTTGTCCATGACCGTGGACACGTCTAATCGATTAGGTTTGAGTACTCTGCAGAGTTTTGCACACGTTCCCCACAAGATTTGATCGCCTCCGAGTATGTCCTCGCACTTTAGGGTGTTTGAAGACCGGATGATCAAAACATGGTCTTTCAACGGGTCCCTCTGAATCCTTGTCGGTGCCCATCCATTCCTACCGTTTGTCTACATCTGCTAGCACCGCCTGTCCACAGTCGCCGCGTTGTCCAACCAAGCCAAAGCCCATAATGACTTGTGGCTGTGCAGGTAAGCCTTGGGTCTTGAAAATATCCGTCCGTCTCTTTGAGCCTGGGTGAAGCATTCCGCAAGATGTCATGGCCGTCTCCAGCATCCCGGGTCATCCACTGGTTTCTCCAGGGAGCCGATCAACCGTCCTTCACCCAGAGTTGTATTGCATCACGAGGTCTTGAAAAGTCATGACTTAACTGGTCTTGGTTATTAAATTATTCTCGCATCACTCGTGATAAACTCTCAACCAGAATCCCGTCTACTCAAGCATAGCAATATGAAATTTGTCGTCCCGGGCCAAGTAACGGGGTTGTTGGGTGCCTACCACATGATACTACAATATGTAACCATAATTTCCAAGTACCTACTCAACATGCAATTGGGCATAGGATGGTAGAACTACGATGCATAAAACATAGGTGATACATGATCAAATGACTTGCCTGGTATTACTTGATGAAGATGGTCGCTCTCAAAATCCTGATAATTCTACTTGCCACACTCCGAGTAATATATCATAAACGAATAGCATTCAATAAACATTCATGCCAAAAAAGAAGAACCAAGAGAACATAAGAACAAAGCATGTATTGGTGCAAAATAACAACGTACTAAGGTTTAATAAAAAGGTCCTAAGTGTGTTTTAAAGTGAAGGTGCATGAATGAGATCAAAAGAGTTAATGGACGATGAACTATTGCTATATAAGCTCGACTTGCATACACTATGGGAGATGATCAAAAATATTGGTAGAACAACATGAATGTTATTTGACAAATAGTACAAGACATACGAATTTATTTGTAGAAAGAATTTCTTGAAATGGAGCACTAAAACACAAGTTACACCGAATTGAAGTATTGAATTGAATTTTCATTCAAAAGGTCAAGAGAAGTTGAACTGAAGTACGATGGTTACGTACAAAAATATATGACATGAGTGTTTAGGGGTAAAAGGAATCAATTGAAAAGGTGGTACGATTTGCAAGATAAGATCAAATGAATGTTCGAATACAAATTTGAATCTCTCAAATTTGTAAGGTTCAAATGTGGAAACTAATGATGCTACTGGATATAGGAGATTAATGTGAGCATGTAGAAAAAAGAATTACTAGATTTGAAATAGCGGATCAGAAGATACAAATACTTCAATATAACATTGAATCGGCTTAGAACGATGTGAACACTTTTGGGAACTAATAGATAAATCTGATTTGCTCAAAATTATAAGTTGAAAAGTTAAAAACTAATGATACAAACAGTAAGATTACTTTGATACGAATTCGACGCAATTGGATTCATCTAAAACGGAGCTACGGATAAAAAGATATGACCAAAAGAAGTTTGAATATCAGTGTGAACAAATTTCGAAATTAGAAAATTTCAAAAAGTTGATATGATAGGTTCACCGGATAGGTGGGATCAAGACGAAACTCTAGGCGTTGGTTTCATCTAATTCGGATAAACGAGTCAAAAGTTATGGCTATTTAAAAAAATCAGGGCCAAGCTGTTTTACGGAAGAAAAGTGTTATGTCTAAAAGAATTCTAGTACGAATGTGTAGATACGAAGACTAATTAATATATCTAATTAATCTACCGTATACTAGTGTAGGAATACTAGTCTAGAAATAATAAACTACGGGAGTAAAAAAATACGAAGAGAAATACCTTTAGAATGCAGAGTAAGAATTAATTCCAATGAGGAGACGACTTCGAGAAATCCCGCCGAAGAGAAAAGAATATTTTTATTTAATAAACCTAGTCAAACCACAAGATTGATTTAACCCGAAATAAATGATTTTTGGATGCTCCTACGGGTCTATATTTATAGGTGGAAAGAAGGTCTAAAGGTCAATAGCTAGGCATTGTGGGACTAAACCTATACGTAGTGTAGGGAAATTAGAAAGAAAAGAAAGCAGTGCCGCATGGGCCAGGATTTGGCCAACCATGATGACAAGTACCGGCCAGCCGCGGCCCTTTTTTTATTCTGTATGAATAGTGTCGTATTGAATAATGCTTTTTTTTATTTTTTGAAAATAAACAACGAAGAAAAATATAAACGAAAATAAGAGAATATTTTATGTAGGCATATTATATATCAAAATTTTCAGAATAAAATTTCCTACAACACGAACATATTTTCAAAACGAAATAAATACTTTTAAAAAAAATTATTTTTTGCAATAACTTTAAAATGAAAAGGAATTTGAATTTCAAATAAATTGCAAATACTGAAAATTTGAATCAAGACATTGTCTCTGATTTTGGAGTGTCATTTTCCTCCTCTCGTTTGAATTTTTTTTTAATCAAAGGGTTTCGAAAATATTCAAACTCAAAATTGAAAGGGGATTCAAAATAGAAAATTTTGGGAAAGTCATTTTATTCCCTCTCATTTTTTGAGAAGTTTCAAATTCCACTCAAGTTTCAATCACTCAAACAAACAAACAATCAATCTAATAATTATATTAACATTCCAAAATTTATAATTTTGGGATGTTACACAAACACAGGATCACCCTTGGGTGGAGGAGGATCTTCGAGAGTTTCAACACGCAAGTTGTGTTTAAGGATAGGCTTTTTATCAAAAAACATATTATCTTGTTCATTTCTTTCACGCATATGCATATCTTTTTCATGGTCTAGCAAATATTGTTCTAATGGATCAGTAGGAGGAATGTAAATAGAAGCAAGACCAATTACTTCATCTTTACTAGGCAATTCTTTATCATGGGGTTGCTTAGTGAACTTGGAAAAATGAAACTCATGAGACATACCACCAAAATTAACACTGACAGTTTCTTTTTTGCAATCTATTTGAGCATTGACAGTGTTCAAGAAGGGTACACCAAATATTATTGGACAAAAATCATATTGTGGTGAGCCAAGTACTAGAAAATCAGTAGGGTATTTTACTTATCCGCACAAGACTTCAACATATCTAACAATCCCAAGTGGTGTGATGGTGTCTCTATTAGCAAGTTTAATAGTAACATCTATGTATTCTATTTCAGCGGGTGCTATGTCATGCTGAATTTCTTGATATAAGGTAAAAGTAATAGCACTAAAACTAGCACCCATATCACATAAACCATGAGAACAACGATCTCCTATTTTGACTGAGACGATAGGCATGCAAACAACATGTCTATTCTTATCTTTAGTATCAGGTTTGGTAATTCTAGTACCTTCATCACAGAAATAAATAGCATACCCATCAATATTATTGACCAAGAGATCCTTAACCATAGCAATACTAGTTTCTACCTTGATTTTCTCACATGGTTTGGTTGTTCTAACATAAAAAATTTTAACCACGGTTGAAGCGTTAGCATGTTCCTTTATCCTAACAGGAAAAGGTGGTTTCTCAATATAAGGACTAAGCACAACTGGATCAACATTGTAAATGAAAGTTTCATCCTCAACTTTAATTGGTTCTTCTACTTTTTATTTAATAGGTAGATGATATTTAAACAATTTCTCTTTAGGTAGATCAACATGAGCAGCAAAGGTTTCACAAAATGAGGCTACTATCTTAGATTCAAGTCCATATTTAGTGCTAAAATCATTGAAACCATTGGTATTCATAAAATATTTAACATAATCAAACTTAAGTTTTATACCTGTCTCTTTACCTTCATCGAGTTACCAATCTTCAGAATTGTGTTTAATTCTTTCCAAAAGATCCCACCTGAATTAAAAAGTCTTCTTCATAAAAGAACCAGAACAAGAAGTATCGAGCATGGTTTGATCATTACGATAAAGCCGAGCGTAAAAATTCTAATAATAATTTACCTCGGGAGCTCATTACTGGGGCAGGAATATAACATTGACTTCAGCCTCCCCCAAGGTAGAACGATTCTCCTTCACAAGGCCAAAAATTATAGATGAAATTCTGATCACGATGAACAAGATGCATATGATAAAAAAAAATTGGTGAAAGACCAATTGCAATCGATTCCAGTTCCAAGATCGTGTATCATCACATAGCCTATACCATGTCAATGCCCCCAAAGATAAAGGGAAAGTCTTCTTCTTGAGTTCATCTCCCGATAAACCGGCAAGCTTAAATAATCCACAAACTTCATCCGCATAGATTAGGTAAATATCTGGATGTTTTGTTCCATCTCCTGCATAAGGATTAGCTACCAATTTCTCTGTCATACCCGAAGGAGTTTCATAATAAACATTTTAAGTAGGTTCAGTAGGTTGAGGGACAACTCATGGTGTTTCTGGTCGAGGTGAAGATACCCCGAACAAACCCCTCAAAGGATTACTTTCCATGGTGACAAGTAACAGTAAATTTCAGCACATAATATAAATTTTCCCTTACCAAATTCCGCATACAAAAGACGCTTACCTCCCCGACAACAGCGCCAGAAAAGATTCTTGATGACCCACATGTATAGGGCATCAATCGTGGTCCTTTAGATAAGTAAGAGTCTCGAACCCAACTAGGAGCACAAGGAAATGGCAAGCGGTTTTCAGCAAGGTAATTTGTGCAAGCACAGAAATAGTTGTAACAAGTTTTTTGATAGTAAGATAATTGTAACAATTAACGAATATCAATAGTAAAAATTGGTGCAGCAAGGTAGCCCAATCCTTTTGTGGAAAAGGATAGGCCGTAATAGTTTCTTATAATAGGAAAAGTGTTCTTAAAGGCCCACGGGAATTTCATCTAGTCACTTCCGTCATTTTGGGTTAATTCACATTTGGTACTTTGATAATTTGATATGTAGGTGGAGCAATGTTTGGCTATTGTTCTTACCTGAACAACCCTTCCACTTATGATTAACCCTCCCACAAGCATTCTCAACTATGAGAAAAGTATGAATAATAAATTCTAACAATAACATTAAACATAGGGATCGAAATGAGCCCCTTACGAAATAGTGCATAAACTGGGGTTTAAGATTCTTTCTCGCTCTCAACCCACCATCTAGTTACTACTCCATAATGCATTCCCTTAGGCCCAAATATGGTGAAGTGTTATGTACTCGACGTTCACATAACGCCACTAAGGGAATCACAACATTCACATCATCAAAATATCAAACAAATATCAACTTCACATGACTACTTGCAACATGACTTCTCCCGTGGCCTCAAGAATAAAAGTAACTACTCACAAGTGATAAACATGATCATGACCAAAGAGGTATTAAGTATCATATTGGATCTGAACATATGATCTTCCACCAAATAAACCATGAAGCATCAACTACAAGATGTAATCAACACTACTAGCCACACCCGAGGTACCAATCTGAGGTTCCGGTACAAGATTGAACACAAGAGATGAACTAGGGTTTTGAGAGGAGATGGTGCTAATGAAGATGTTGATGAAAATTGGCCTCCCCAAGATGAGAGGGTTGTTGGTGATGAAGATGGCTTTGATTTCCCCCTTCGGGAGGGAAGTTCCTCCGGCAGAATCGCTCCGCCGGAGGGCAAAACTGCTCATGTCGAGGTTCCGCCTCAAGACGGCCAATGCTTCGTCCCGAAAGTCCTCTCCTTATATTTTTTAGGTAAAAATAGAATTTATACCATAATATGGTCACCAGAGGTGGGCCAGGGGGGCCACTACCCACCAGGCCGCGCCAGGGGGGCTGGCGCGCCTTGGTGCCTAGTGGGCACCTCGTAGCCCCCCTCTGGTACTTCTTTATTCTAGTACTTCTTATTTATTCCAAAATAAATCTCCGTGAAGTTTAGCCCATTTCAAGATGTGCAGAATAGGTATCTTTGATGTAGCTTTTTCAGGCGTAGAATTCTATCTGTCGGCATTCTCCCTCTTGATGTAAACCTTGCATATTGTGATAGAAAATGCAATAGAATTACTCCACCAAGTGGTATACTGCATAAAAACACTAAAAATAATAGTAACAAAACATGGTGCAAAATGGACGAATCACATATCAATTGGAACTACTGTCGAACCATTCTCACTTTCACAATGACTTCCATGTGTGAGAGCTCTACCGCTGCTTCAAGGGTCCTATCCAAGCAGTGGATCATGATATGCTTGAACTACAACAAGACCTTTCTTATAAAGAGCATCCGATACGTGTTCTTCATGAAACTGAATGTCAGACTCGTTAGAAGGTTACCAACTTCCTTAAAGTTAAGTGGTCAAACCATTCTGAAGATGAATCCACTTGGGAATGCGAGGATCATCTTCGTGATGAATAACCCCGAGCTTTTTTCCATCTACCTCTTAATTCTTGAAACAAGAATTTCTTTTAGTAGGGGAGAGTTGTGACACCCCTCGATTCATGCTACAGTGATCATTGTAATTAAGCTACAGTAAACCTGAGGTTAAGCTAATGCTTTTTCTAAACAGTGTTTGATCACTTTGAATCATATCTCATTCCAAATTATACAACTAAAAGGGATTCAAATTTAATGTGAGAAATAAAATCCCCAAACATAGTCGGAAAATTGTTGAACACTTAGAAAATATTTCAAAACAAATAATGTTAAGGAAAACAACATCACCAACTTGGCATTGTGGACTCTAGCATTTTAAAACAGAGCCACAAGCATTTTTCTAAATGCCCTTTTAATTTATGGAAAAGCTAAACTACTTCATCTTCATCCCAAATTTTCTATGGTAGTGCTATATATTGCAAGATGAATAATGGACCAAGTGCCATATTTTTGCAAAAGATTTTTGTTACTAAAACAAAACAAAACAAAAACAAATAAAAAGAAAAGCTAAAACAAAAAAGGAAGAAATGAAAAGGGCCTAAGTGCACTATGCACTTAGGCGTGCCAGTCCCAATGATAGGCCGAGCCAACTGGTCAAACCCACATGTACCCCTATCGTCCTCCTCTATTCACCAGAGGAGAAGTCGGCACGGCGATGCGTGCCAGTGGTCGAGGCCTACACTATGGCAGCCATCCACTAGCTCTCCGACGGCGATAAGGGCATCCTGGACCTCGAGGATGCCCCGGAACGCTAGCCCCTCCTATTTCCCCCCTCGCGGCTCCCCGAGCTCGCCCACTTCCTTCCCCCACCTGGAACCGCACCGTCGTCGCCATGGTTGTTGTATAGCCGTAGCCACCAGTCATCACACTTCTTGGCAACGCGTCCACGCGCTCCGCCTTACTCCACCGCTTCTTCCTCGTTGTTAGGGCATATTTCTCCCTAAGTGGTTTTGGTGATTGATGATGGTATCTCTGTGGACTTATCGTGTGCATTGAGCATTTCAGATAATATATGATTAGGAACAAGACGATACGGTGCCCCTCGGTGTATTTCAAGAACGGTGGTCTTCTATGATTCTATGTGGTGGATTTGTGTCATAGGAAAGCCGTACTATTAAGAGGAGGTTCGCGTAGGAAAAGTTTGGGTGGAATCAACAGGCACACATTCCTTTTGCACCTCCTTTCCCTTGCCAATGGAGCTCCAACCTTGTTTTTCCTGTCTGGGCAAAAGGTCTAGCGGTAGTACCACTCTCGGAGAGGTAGTACATGTTAGGGCATATTTCTTCCTAAGTGATTTTGGTGATTGACAATAGTACCTCTGCGGTCTAATCGTGTGCATTGAGCTTTTCACATGATACATGGCAAGGAACAAGAAGATTCGTCGCCCCTCGGTGTTTTTGAAGCACGGTGGCTTCTATGATTCTCTTTGGTGGTTTTGAGTCATAGGGAAGCCGTACTATTAAGAGGGGGTCCGCGTCGGAAAGGTTTGGGTGGAATCAACTCACACACACACACTTTTTCTGTCCACCACTTTTCGCAAGCGGCAATTGAGTTCCCTCATGTTCTCTCCTCGTTTCTATAGAAGGTCCGGCGGTAGTACGGCTTGCCGAGTGGTAGTACCGCTTTGGGTGAGCGATAGTACCGCTTCGGGACAGTAGTACCTCTCTCTGAGCGGTTATACTTCGTCGGGCTTTTTGTGAATACTTTTCCAGCGGTGGTAGGCTCGGAAGTAGTATTTTTACTACCATGGCTATGTGCCTACCAAGCCGTAGTACCGCTCCAGGCCTAGCGGTAGTACGGCTGGGAATAGCGGTACTACCGCTAGGGAAGCAGTACTACCGCTCCTCGCCAACGGTAGTACCGCTAGGGGCAGCGCCAGTACCGCTACTCCCGAGCGGTAGTACCATGCTGCACTGCTGTAAGTGAGGGGCAACGGTTGGATTTCTTCCCTCACTATATAAAGGGTTCTTCCACTCCAAGAACCCTACATTTGACCTTCCAAGACTCCATTGTTGCTCCTAAGCTCATTAATGCCCGATCTCTCTCCCTAGCCAATCAAACTTGTTGATTTCCTAGGGATTGGTTGAGAAGGCCATGATCTACACTTCCACCAAGAGATATTTGATTCCCCCCCACTAATCCCTTGCGGATCTTGTTACTCTTGGGTGTTTGAGCACCGTAGACGGTTGAGGTCACCTCCGAGCCATATCCATTGTGGTGCAGCTCCGTGGTCTAGTTGGGAGCCTCCGAGCATTGTGTGGAGATAGCCCCAACCTTGTTTGTAAAGGTCCGGTCGCCGACTTCAAGGGCACCAATAGTGGAATCACGACACCTCACATTGCGTGAGGGCATGAGAAGAATACGGCGGCCCTAGTAGCTTATTGGGGAGCATTGTGCCTCCACACCGCTCCAACAGATACGTACTTCCCATCAAAGGGAAGGAACTTCGATAACACATCCTCGTCTTCATCGGTTCCACTTGCGGTTATCTCTTGCCTTTACTTTGTGTATATTATTGTTGTAGTGTATTCCTTGATTTCTCTAGTTGTCATGGGATTTAGCATCATATAGATTGCTCACCTAGTTATTAATATTAGGGAACCTTTGTGTTGCTTTCTCTAACTTGTTAAGAAGAGCTAAAAATTGGTAGTTGCCTATTCACTCCCCTCTAGTCAACCATATCGATCCTTTCAATTGGTATCAGAGCCACGTCTCTTTATTAAGGGTTTCACCACCAAAAGAGTATGGTTGACGATGTAGAAGGAGTGAGTGTACCACCTGAGGCAGTGGCCTTGACTTCGATCAGAAGGGACGACTTGAATGAGGCTATGGCCTCCCTCAAGACGTCCATGATGAACGAAGTCAAGTCCATGTTTAAAGAGTTGCTTGAGGGGATGCAAAATTCTCCCGAACCTGCGTTGTTGGTTAAACCTACCAACACGGAATCGGAGGCCAATTCCACCAAGGAAGCGGCTAAAGGTATGCAACCTTCTTCCTCACTCAACAAGAATGGGACAGGAACCTTTGCCTCGATTCCTTCTCTCCCGGTCTATGGAGGACCGGTTCCTACACTGCATATGAATAATCTTGGTCCTCCTCCTAAGTTTGTTAAGGGTGAGTTTGCTAACTTGGTGTTTTCCATAAAGTCTCATTTGAATCACATCTCAACAAATTTATGGAGAATCATTGAACAAGGCTTCTACCCGCACGACCCAAGGAACCTCACTCCAAGAGAAGAAGCGGACAATCAATATAATCCTTTTGCATTGTTCATTATTCAGTTCGCAGTGCCTCCTGAAGATCTCCATCACTTGCGTCCTTTCGCACGTGCCAAGGACTATTGGGAGCACATCATGGTATTGTACAAGGGAAGCTCAAGCATTGAACGGTCAAATTATGAAGTGATTCTTGATGAGGCCGATGAGTTTGTGATGAAGGAAGATGAGGACCCTCGAGATCTCTATCGAAGGGTGACTACTCTTGCTGTTGGTCTCTAGGATCACGAGAGCAAGGATGTGGATGACACGTGGATCAAGCGCAAGTTTCTCAGGGCCATCATGCCATTCAACAAAGCCATGTCATCCGTCATTCATCAAAGGCCATACTTTCACACCTTATCCTCCGGTGAAGTGTTGGATGAATTCATTGCAATGAATATCATGAACAAGACTACTGATAATGCTCTTGCTTGAGCTCGGTCAAAGACTGCTTCACGCAACCTTGCCTTGAAAGCCAAGGTTGTTTCTGATGAAGAAGAGGAAAAAGAAGAGGATGGCTGCCCTGAAGACACAAAGTATGCTTATCACGAGCACATGGCTCTTGCATCAAGGAAATTATGGGGCAACAAGAGAAACTCAAGACCCAACTTCTCCAAAAATAACTCAAGTGGGTCCAAGACCAAGTAGCGTGTGAGGACATGCTATAATTGCGGAAATGTGAGTCACTTCATGGCAGATTGTCCTTATGAGAAGAGGGAAGACAACGCTGGCAAGCTCATTCGCAAAGACAAAGCCAATTCTTTCCCAAACAAGAACGACGTTGTCATGAAACCCCATCCAAAGGGTATGGTGGCACTTGAAGAGTACACCTCCGATGATGATACTGTGGCAATGGCTACGGTAGCCATTGCCACCTCCTCTCCCAAGGTGTCTCTCTTCTGCGACCCCAACGACATCCACATCGCCAAGTGCCTCATGGCCGAAGGTATTGATGAGTTAACACCCAACATTAAGACCACCATCGCTACTGCTCCTTCATTTCTAAATTGTATTGATGATAGTGATGGTGTGGAACTTAATGAGCATGACTTTGACAAATTTATGTGCAAAATCAAAGGAGAATCCAAGAAGCATTTTGTTGCTCTTTTGTAACAACTTGGTGAGGCTAATGAACTCATTGATTCTCATGAGGAGACTATCTCCGAGATGCAAGGACATAGTTGTGACTATGTCGATGAGATTGTTGAACTATTTATTGCTCTAGAAGAAGAGCGCAATCTTTGTTTGGCCCTTGAGGAGTCACACAATGATGATTGTGCTAAATTTAAGAAAGAGCTAGATCACGATATTGTTCTTACCTGTGTGCTTCAGTCTGAAAAGGCTGCACTTGGGGTTGGCCATGACAGACTCAAGGAAGAGTTTGATACACTTGACAAGGCCCACAAGGTCTTGAAAGGTGCTCATTTCTCTCTGAAGGAGTCTCATGATCAACTTGTGGACAATTGCGTATACATCTTGTGGAGGAAAATGCTAAGTTGAAGGAGAAACTTGAGAAGGGCCTTGTGTCATGCATCCAAGGCAAGAAGAACCTAAACGACCTTTTGAGTAATCAAAAGGGAGTTGTAGGAAAGGAGGGACCTGGACTTACATCCAAGTCTAAAAGGAAAAGGAAGAACAGGAACAAGCAAACTTTTACTCTCAAGGACATTTTTGTCAAAGAGGATGAGGGGACTCAGAAGGAGAACCAGAACAAGGTACGGGATGGTAATGCCAAGAAGGGCAAAACCATCCCTACCAACACAGTCGGTGAATTTAATCCTTCTTATGTTTTATGTCGTGTTGGTGATGGGCATGTTTATGCCAGATTTGTTGGTTCTTATTATGAGTCCATTGAATGGGCTATTTGGGTCCCTAAGACCCTTGTTTCTAACATCAAAGGACCCATTCAAGAATGGGTACCTAAAACCAAGCCTTGATCTACTGCAGGAGTTTGCTTCCGGTGGGGTGTCATGGTTGCTCGACAGTGGAGCAACAAATCATATGAACAGAAGCAAGGACTTGGTGGTGGACGTGCATCCTACTCCATCTATGCCCACCCATGTCCAATATGCCGATGCATCAAAGTATAAGGTATTGGGATTTGATAAGGTGGTCATCTATCAAGATTTATCTATAGAGAAGGGCATGCTTGTCTAGTCCCTTGCATATAATCTTCTTTTTGTTCGTCAGCTTGCTATTATGGGCATTGTCACATTTTTTAATCTTGATACCGTGGCCCTTTTGTGTAGCAAGACTCTTAAAGTAGCCTATGTTGGATATGTCGAAAATGGTCTATATGTGGTGAACTTCTCACAGCGACCCACTAAGACTGTGACTTGTCTAATGGCTAAAGTTGATGTGGGCTGGCTTTGGCATCGCCGACTAGCTCATGTCAATATGAGATATTTGCAAAGTCTCCTCGAAGGGGTCCATGTTCGTAGACTAACAAATGTGAGTTTTGCCGGAGATCGTGCTTGTAGTGCTTGTATTGAAGGGAAGATTCATGAAACTGCTCACCATCTCACAACTCTCATTTACACTAAGAGGCCCTTGGAGCTCCTTGATATGGATCTCTTTCGTCCTCCATCTTTTGATAGTCTTGGGGGCAGAAAGTACTGTTTGGTGATTATTGATGATTACTCAAGATACACTTGGGTATCTTTCTTCAAGAGGAAGAGTGAGACTCAACATACCATCATCAACTTTGCTAATGAAGCTCAACATCAACTTGAAGCAAAGATTTTCATGATTAGAAGTGACAACGACACCGATTTCAAGAACTACACCCTGGATGAGTTTCTCAGTGATGAGGGGATCAAGCATCAATATGCAGCACCATACACCCCTCAACAGAATGGTGTGGAGGAGAGGAAGAACAAGACGTTGATCGACGCGACAAGAACTATGATGGCAGAATTCAAATCTCCTTACAACTTTTGGGCCGAAGCCATCAACATAGCATGTGATGCATCCAATCGGCTCTATATCCGCAAAGGCTTGAACAAAACTCCATATGAGATCCTCACCGGAAACAAGCCCAACCTCAAGTACTTCAGGGTGTTCGGGTGTAAGTGCATCATTCTCAAGAATGGTGCACGTTTGGCTAAATTTGATTCTAGAGCTCAAGAGGGCATATTTGTTGGTTATGCTACAAACTCTCATGCTTACCGTGTCCTCAACAATTCCTCCGGACTCATCGAGGAGACATGTAACGTGGAGTTTGATGAAAATAATGGATCCCAGGTGGAGCAAAGTGGTCTTTGTGATGTAGGTGATGAAATTCCTCCTCAAGCCATAAGAAGAATGGGGATTGGTCAAATACTCCCCATTGACGAACCCCTTGTGGCTGATGGAGAAGGACAATCCTCTACTCAAGTGGAGCCATCACCCTCTCTAGCCCCACACGCTTCCGAAGAACAAAGTGAAGACCCTCAACCAGCTGAATAGGATCAAGGACAGGATCAACCACACAAAGATGGTGATGCACCAAATGATGTCCAAGCTCTTACACAAGGTTACGAATCTTCTCAAAATCAAGTGTAGCCACAAGATCAAGATCAAGAGCAGCCACAAGACCAACAATAAACCAGTGAGCATGCTCAAGACGAGAATCAAGTTGATCAAGTTTTTGCTCCTCAACTACCTACTGCGGCACCCAAAAGGGGCCATGGTTCCAAGGCAGGATCAAAACTCAGAGCCAAGGCCAAGAAACGTGATCAAGTTGATGCTCCTCAATTAACAAGCGCGGATCTCTTGGAGTGTCGCACAACCAAGATAGCATCCAAGCTAAAGGCCAAATCACATCTTATGAAGAATGTGCTTGGAAGCTTAAAAAGGGGAGTATTCACTCATCAACAAATTTTAAATTATTGTGAGCATCACGCGTTTGTTTCGTATTGTGAACCTCAACAGGTACAGGAAGCGCTCGATGACGAGGATTGGCTTATGGCCATGCATGAAGAACTAAACAACTTGGAGCGGAATCAAGTTTGGAAATTAGTGCCAAGGCCTAAGGAGGAACATAATGTCATTGGGACCAAATGGATCTTCAAAATCAAGCAAGATGCCAATGGGATTGTGGTTTGAAACAAGGCAAGACTGGTGGCTCAAGGCTACTTCCAAGTCGAGGGTATCGACTACGGTGAAACCTTTGCCCCTGTTGCTCGGCTTGAATCAATTCACATGATGCTTGCATTTTCTTGTCATCATGATTTCAAATTAAAACAAATGGATGTGAAGAGTTCATTTCTTAGTGGTCCTTTGAATGAGTTGGTCTATGTCAAACATCCCAAGCTCCCCAATCATGTATACAAACTCAACAAGGCACTCTATGGCCTTAAACAAGCCCCACGTGCGTGGTATGAGTACCTTACAGAGTTGTTGCAAGATTGTGGATTTGAAATTGGGAAGATTGATCCCACCTTTTTTTACCAAAAAGGTCAAAGGGGATTTGTTCATATGCCAACTATATGTTGATGATATCATTTTTGGTTCTCCTAACGAATCTTTCAATGAAGAGTTTGCTGCACTAATGACCGAGAAGTTTGAGATGTCAATGATGGGTGAGTTGAAGTTCTTCCTAGGATTCGAGATTAAACAAGGTTTAGAAGGAACCTTCATCAAACAAGGCAAGTACACCCAAGACATGCTCAAGAGGTTCGAGCTAGAGGACTTCAAGCCGGTCAAGTTTCCCATGCCAACCAGATGCAAGCTTGATAGTGATCCCGATGGTAAAGAAGTGGATCAAAAGGTATACCGCTCCATGATTGGATCCCTTCTTTACCTTTGTGCATCTAGATCGGATATCATGTTGAGTGTAGGGATTTGTGCATGATTTCAATCTGCACCAAAAGAAAGCCACTTTGCGGCTGTCAAACGAATCTTTCGGTATTTGGCTCATACCCCAAACTTTGGCCTATGGTATCCCAAAAGAGCAAGCTTCAATCTAGTGGGTTATTCTGACTCAGATTGGGCGGGAGATTGTGTGGAGAGAAAGTCAACTTCTGGATGATGTCAGTTTCTTGGTTGTTCACTGGTAAGTTGGTCTTCAAAGAAGAAAAATTCTATCTCACTATCTTCCACCGAGGCTCAGCATGTTGCAGCTATGAGTTGTTGTGCACAGGTGCTATGGATGAGGCAAACTTTAAAAGATTACGGTGTCACTTGTGATAAAGTGCCTCTTCTATGTGACAATCAAAGTGCTATCAAGATTTCCCTCAATCCGGTGCAACCTAGCAAAACCAAGCATATTGATATCCGTAATCACTTCATCCGTGAGCATATCAAGCGTGGAGATATTGAGGTCAAATTCATCAACACTCAAGAGCAACTTGCAGATATTTTCACTAAGACCCTAGATGAAGCAAGGTTCCGGGAGTTAAAGCATGAGCTAAATATCTTTGATTCAAGTAATGTGGATTGAAACTACGCACTCTGCACCTCATTCTATGTTATATCTTGCTCTAGGTGTAGGCATGGTCCTAGGGGGGAGTGTTGTTCAACCAATGAACTTTCCCTCCCCCCATTATGCATAAATCGATCAAGTCTTTCACATTAGCCATTATTGATGGCACTTGTGCTTCAAAGATGAGCTTTGGTCATGAACCCAAGGATAATTCTTCACAGTGTCATACCGTTTGTCTCAAACATAGGTGGCTCCGGCCACCGCCCCCTTCTTAAAAAGGAGGGTTATGACAATGCTAGTCAGTGTATTTTGTTTGAGTTTCTATTCTAATATTGTCTAGTATGTGTCCATATTTATTTCTCGCTGTCTTGGCAATTTCTGGAACTTTTCTGCATTTGCTGGCATGGTACTACCGCTCTGACAGCGGTACTGCCGCTGCCAGGAAGCGGTACTACCGCTCTGAGAGCGGTACTACCGCTTTGAGGCTTTGTACTGCCTCACGGGGAGCGGTACAACCGCCACAAGCGGTACTACCGTGATGACCAATGGTACTACCACGATGACCAGCGGTACTACAACGATGACCAGCGCGGTACTACCACTCTACCCGTGCCCTGGGGGGGTATTTAAGCAGAGGAGGCAGTTTTTCTCCCCATCTTCTTTCTCTCTCGTGGAGCTCTCTCTCTTTCTCTCAAATCTCACCAAAGGAGATTTCCCTCCCTGGCGCTTCTCCTTCCGTACCAGTTGAAGGGATTACCCCCTTACTCCTCCTTGTGCCATGGATCCCGGTACCTCCCCTATCCTCCTTCTCTTTATTTGGTTTTCATGTTTCTATGGTTAGGCTTGGTGTATTCCCTCCATTGTTATGGCACGATTGTTTTTCTTGCATGGATGGGAGGAGAGCACGTGGGAGTGTTACATTGTGTTTAGTTGAATAGGTTATGCATAGTTTGGGTCTCCGTTTGTATTAAATCTGCAGCACCGATGTTAGATCTGTATCCTGCACTGTGAGATCTGGAACCACACGGTACTACCGCTCGTGGGGCGGTACTATCGCTCTACAACGAGCTTACTACCGTTGTGCCTTGTATGCATGGTCTATATTGGTTTCATCTGAGTTTTCTCCCGTGTTCTGGACTTTGCCATGACTTCTTGTTGTCGTTTTCGTGTGTTTGTGTTGTGTGTCACAAGTGGTGCCTCCCGTCGCTCAAACCCGGCTCGTGACACACAGTCCAAGAGGTTCCGCAACTCTGATGTCCCGGAAGGTTCCAACCCCCCCAAGCGCAATGTCAAGTGGACTGCATCGAAGGACAAGGAGGCCAACATTGACTATGATACTACGCCTCTTCCTGATTTTGTGGAGCGTAGAAAGCGCAACTCTTGTGTAAATGAGAGGGCTGAGATCAGGGGTTTTGAGCTCTTCTGGTCAAAGTAGCAAGCAATGATCTATCAAGATGTCATCATGTCCAGGAAGAACAACTTTGTCCAGGTGCAGTGGATTGATCTTAACCATCTTCAGAAGGATCCGACATATTTTGGAGAATCCCTGAACATGATACAGCAGCTGGGTATTGAGGACCTCACCACCTTTCACTATGACTTCGATCCAGAGGTAGTGGCACAATTCTATGTCTTTGTCCACTTTCATTCTGATGGGGATCGTACTATGACCTGGATGAGTAATGGAGAGAGGATGTCTGGCACTTGGGTTGAGTTTATGAAACTTCTGCATATCCTTGACGAGGGGCTGCATAAACCTTTTGGTTTGCACCCTCATACCAACCCCGGTGCTACCCCAAAGGAAAAGCTACAGCCCTACTTTGTCAGGAAGAATGTGCTCAACTCCTTCTTATATGTCATGCATAGGATCTTCCACAACACTCTGTTTCCTTTGGTTGGAAACAAAGACCAAGTGCATTCTTATTTGGTGGACATGCTCCTTATGTTTGAGCAGGGACGGACGAAGGATTCTGGCCCACTCGATGTGTCTAAAGTGATGTTTTGCGAGCTTCAGATGGCAATATACAACCGTAAGGTTCCCATTTATGGGCCTTACATGTACTACTTCATCAAGACAAAATGGTCTGAGTCTTTTCCTCACGTGCCCTTCCCTGCCATTGGGTGTATCAGCATGAGCCCATCAAGCCGCGCCACAAAAACAAGTGGGCCAACACCTCCACTTCATGTACCGCTAATCGCATGGAGATTAAGGATGAGGAGGCTGATGCTGATGCTGCTGCTGAGGATGAGAACAGCCCTGACACACATACCCATTCTTCTGCTGAGCCATCTTGGGCCAAGAAGATGAAAGGCCGGATGGGGGCTTTATTCTGCATGCAGGGGAAGGGGCAGTATTTGACTCATGTGGCCCAGAAGGAGAGCCGTCAGAGGGATAAGCTTATCATGAGGAAGCTTGACGTGCACTTCTCGAGTGGATCTGAGGAGGTCATCACTCCAAAGCTGATTGGCTAAAGGCAAGAGACCTACAGTGGGTTGAGTCTGATCAGGAGGCTGAGGAGGAGACTGATGCGGAGGCTACGGAGGAATCTGATGAGGAGTCTGATGGCTGAGCTACCGCCTGTGTCCTAGGTGTCCTCTCTGCCTTTTTGGTGTCCTCATGCCAAAGGGGGAGAGACTGTAGGGATTTGCTTTGGTTTATCATTTTTTAGTCTTTCTTTGCTGAACTTGGCTGGTTTTATCTTGTTGCATAATTTATTATGTGTGTGAGACTCTTAGTCATATGGTGTGAGACATATGCTATCCCTATATTATCTTTATTGTCTCTCTATATGTTAGCATGTGAGTTCATTTATCTTGTGCCCTTATCCTTATGCTCACATGTTATACCTTGCTTCCTTACTTTGGGTTGTATCAGGTCATTGCAAGGAGTATTCGTCTATGATTTCTAGGGGGACTGCTTATCCCTAGATCGTGTGCTTTCATGTTCATAGCACTACTCTAAAAACGTGCACACATCCAGGGTGAGCCAGTCTTCAGTGTATAGAATTTGGGTTTGCATATGTCTTCATTATATTATCTTCTGTGCAAATTCGGTATTGTCATCAATTCACCAAAAAGGGGGAGATTGTTAGGGCATATGTCTTCCTAAGTGATTTTGGTGATTGATGATAGTACCCCTGCGGTCTAATCATGCGCATTGAGCTTTTCACATGATACATGGCAAGGCACAAGACGATTCGTCGCCCCTCGGTGCTTATGAAGCACGGTGGCTTCAATGATTCTCTTTGGTGGTTTTGAGTCGTAGGGAAGCCGTACTATTAAGAGGGGGTCCGCGTCGGAAAGGTTTGGGTGGAATCAACTCACACACACACACACTTTTTCTTTCCACCACTTTTCCCATGCGGCAATGGAGTTCCCTCATGTTCTCTCCTTGTCTCTACAGAAGGTCCGGCGGTAGTACCGCTTGCCGAGCGGTAGTACCGCTCGTGTATCGGTAGTACCTCTTTGGTACGGTAGTACCTGTCTATGAGCGGTTGTACCTTGCCGGACTTTTGGCGAATACTTTTCCAGCGGTGGTAGGCCCGGTAGTAGTATTTTTACTACTGTGGCTATGTGCCTACCAAGCGATAGTACCGCTCTAGGCCTAGCGATAGTACCGCTAGAGCTAGCGGTAGTACCGCTGCTTGTCAAGCGGTAGTACCGCTAGGGGCAGCGGTAGTACCGCTCCTCGCCAGCGGTAGTACCTCTAGGGGCAGCGGTAGTACCATGATGCGGGTGTTGTAAGTGAGGGGTAACGGTTGGATTTGTTCCCTCACTATATAAAGGGTTCTTCCACTCCAGAACCCTACCTTTGACCTTCCAAGACTCCATTGTTGCTCCTAAGCTCATTAGTGCCCGATCTCTCTCCCTAGCGAATCAAACTTGTTGATTTCCTAGGGATTGGTTGAGAAGGCCAAAATCTACACTTCCACCAAGAGATATTCGATTCCCCCAGTAATCCCTTCTGGATCTTGTTACTCTTGGGTGTTTGATCACCCTAGACGGTTGAGGTTACCTCGGAGCCATATCCATTGTGGTGAAGCTCCGTGGTCTTGGTGGGATCCTCCGAGCATTGTGTGGAGATAGCCCCAACCTTGTTTGTAAAAGTCCGGTCGCCGCCTTCAAGGGCACCAATAGTGGAATCACGGCACCTCGCATTGTGTGAGGGCGTGAGGAGAATACGGTGGCCCTAGTGGCTTATTGGGGAGCACTGTGCCTCCACACCGCTCCAACGGAGACGTACTTCCTGTCAAAGGGAAGGAACTTCGGTAACACATCCTCGTCTTCATCGGTTCCACTTGCAGTTATCTCTTGCCTTTACTTTTGTGTATATTATTGTTGTAGTGTATTCCTTGCTTGCTCTAGTTGTCATGGGAGTTAGCATCATATAGGTTGCTCACCTAGTTGTTAATATTAGAGAACCTTTGTGTTTCTTTCTCTAACTTGTTAAGAAGAGCTAAAAATCGGTAGTTGCCTTTTCACCCCCCTCTAGTCAACCATATCGATCCTTTCAGTACCGCTCTCTGCGTGGTAGTAATTTTTTACTACCCCGCTCAGGGTGGTAGTACCGCTCTAGGAATGGTAGTACCTCTCTAGGTGTGGTAGTAATTTTTTACTACCGCTTCGTTGGACTTTTTTGAGCATCTTTCCCCCGAGCAGTGGTAGGCACGGTAGTAATTTTTTTACTACCGTGGTAGGTGTCCCTGCCAAGCGGTAGTACTGCTCCTAGGGTGGTAGTACAGCTCCTAGCAGCGGTAGTACCACTCTGCGAAAGGCTGTGAGTAGGGGGTAACGGTTGGATTTGTCCCCCATTATATAAGGGTGTCTTCTTCCTCGGGACAAACACCTATTACCTGCCCAAGGTCCATTGTTGCTCCAAAGCTCATTCTTGCCCGATCTCTCTCCATAGCCAATCAAACTTGTTGATTTTTTAGGGATTGGTTAAGAAGGCCCAGATCTACACTTCCACCAAGAGATATTTGATTTCCCCCACTCATCCCTTGCGGATCTTGTTACTCTTGGGTGTTTGAGCACCCTAGACGGTTGAGGTCACCTCGGAGCCATATTCCATTGCGGTGAAGCTTCGTGGTCTTGTTGGGAGCCTCCGGGCATTGTGTGGAGATTGCCCCAACCTTGTTTGTAAAGGTCCGGTCACCGCCTTCAAGGGCACGAATAGTGGAATCATGGCATCTCACATTCTGTGAGCACGTGAGGAGAATACGGTGGCCCTAGTGGATCCTTGGGGAGCATTGTGCCTCCACACCTCTCCAACGGAGACGTACTTCCTGTCAAAGGGAAGGAACTTCGGTAACACATCCTCATCTCCACCGGTTCCACTTGCGGTTATCTCTTACCTTTACTTTGTATTTATTTTTGTTGTGGTGTATTCTTTGCTTTCACTTGTTGTTGTTGTTGTTGTTAGCATCATATAGGTTACTCACCTAGTTGTTCATCTAGAGAACCTCTTGTTGCTAACCTTAATTTGATAAGAAAAGCTAAAAATTGGTAGTTGCCTATTCACCCCCCTCTAGTCAACCATATAGATCCTTTCAATTGGTGTCAGAGCTATGTCTCTTTATTAAGGGTTTAATCACCTAAAGAGTATGGTTAACGACGGAGGTGGTTCAAGTGGACCACCCGAGGTTGTGGTGGTGAGTTCGGTCACACGGGATGACTTGAATGAGGCTATTGCTTCACTCAAGACGTCCATGATAATTGAAGTCAAGACCATGCTGAAAGAGTTGTTTGAGGGGATGAAGGGATCTCCCGATCCGGTGTTGGTGGTTAAACCCACCACAGCAGAGTCGGAGGCCAAATCCGACAAGGAAGCGGCTAAAGGTACTCAAACTTCTTCCCACCGTAACAGAAATGGGACAGGAACTTTTGCCTAAGTTCCTCCTCCCTCGGTCTATGGAGGACCGGTCCCTACACCACATATCAATAATCTTGGTCCTCCTCCTAAAGTTGTTAAAGGTGAATTTGCTAATTTGGTATTTTGCATCAAGTCTCATTTGAATCAAAGCTCAACAAATCTTTGTAGAATCATCGAACAAGGATTTTAGCCACGTGATCCAAACAACTTCACCCCAAGAGAAGAGGTGGACAATCAATACAACCACACTACATTGTTCATCCTTTAGTCCGCAGTTCCTCCCAAAGATCTACCTCATATGCGCCCCTTCACCCGTGCAAAGGATTGTTAGGAGCACATCATGGTGTTGTACAAGGGAAGCTCAAGCATCCAACGGTCCAACTATGAAGTGGTTCTTGATAAGGCCTATGAGTTTGTGATGCTGGAAGATGAGGACCCTCGGGATCTCTATCGAAGTGTTGCTTCTCTTGCCATTTCTATCCAAGATCACGGGAGCAAGGATGTGGATGACACTTGGATCAAGCGCAACTTTCTCAAGGCCATCACGCATTTCAACAAATCCATGTCTTTTGTCATTCGTCAAAGGCCAGATTTCCATTCCTTGCCCTCAGGCGAAGTGTTGGATGAGTTCATTGCCATGAATATCATGAACAAGACCGCCGATAATGCTCTTTCTCGTGTTCGGTCAAAGAAAGGATCAGATGAAGAAGATGAAGAAGAAGAGGATGGTTGCCCAAAAGATACAACGTATGCTTATCACGAGCACATGGCTCTTGTATCAAGGCAATTTTGCGCAACAAGAGAAACTCAAGGCCCAACTTCTGCAAGAACAACTCGAGTGGGTCAAAGACCAAGCAGCGTGTGAGGACATGCTACAACTGTGGCAATGTGAGTCACTTTGTGGCTGATTGTCCTTATGAGAAGAGGGAAGACAATGGTAGCAAACTCATTCACGAAGACAAAGCCAAGTCCTTCCCAACTAAGAACAACTTCACCAAGAAACCTTATCCAAAGTGTATGGTGGCACTTGAAGAGTACCCCTCCAATGATGACGAGGATAACACAAGCCATGAAGGGATGGCAATGGCTATTGTGGCCATTGCCACCTCCTCTCCCGAGGTGTCTCTCTTCAGCGCCTCCAACGACAACCGCATCGCCAAGTGCCTTATGGCCAAAGGTATCAATCAGGTAACACCCAACATTATGACCACCATCACTACTGCTCCCTCATTATTACACTGTGTTGATGATAGTGATGTGGTGGAGCTAAATGAGTATGATTTTTACAAATTCTTGTGCAAAATCAAGGGTGAATCCAAGAAGCACTTTGTTGCTCTATTGGAACAACTTGGTGAGGCAAATGATCTCATTGAGACTCATGAGGAGACTATCTCCGAGATGCGGGACATAGTCCTGACTATGCCGATGAGATGTTGAACTATTTATTGCTCTAGAGAAAGAGTGCAGTCTTCGTTTGGCTCTGGAGGAGTCACATAACGCTGAATGTGCTAAATTACAACAAGAGCTTGATCATGATATTGTCCTTAACCGTGTGCTTAAGTCTGAAAAAGTTGCACTTGGGGTTGGCCATGATAGACTCAAGGAAGATTTTGACACACTCGACAAGGCCCACAAGGTCTTGAAAGGTGTTCATTCCTCTCTTAAGGAGTCTCATGATCAACTAAAAGTAAAACTAACCAAGGATATCTCTACCTGTCCTCCTTTTGTTCTAATTGACAATGCTTGTCCTACTAACCCCTATTGTGAGCATGTGCATCTTGTGGAGTAAAATGCTAAGTTGAAAGATCAACAAGAGAAGGGCCTTGTGTCATGCATCCAAGGCGAAAAGAACCTAAATGAACTTTTGAGAAATCAAAAGGAAGCTGTAGGAAAGGAGGGACTTGGACTTCCACGCAAGTCTAAGAGGAAAAGGGACATCAGGAACAAGCAATCTCCTGCTCTCAAGGACATTTTTGTCAAAGTGGGTGAGAGTACTCACAAGGGGAAAAGGAACAAGGAAGGGGGTGGTAATGCAAAGAAGGGAAAAAATGTCCCTACCAACACAGCCGGTGACTTTAATCCTTCCTATGTTTTATGTCGTGCTAGTGATGGGCATGTATATGCCAAATTTGTTGGTTCCTATTATGAGTACATTGAATGGGCTATTTGGGTTCCTAAGACCCTTGTTTCTAACATCAAAGGACCCATTCAATAATGGGTACCTAAATCCAAACCTTGATCTATTGTAGGAGTTTGCTTCCGGTGGGGTGTCACGGTTGCTCGACAGTGGAGCAACAAATCATATGACCGAAAGCAAGGACTTGGTCGTGGATGTGCATCCTACACCATCTATGCCCACACATGTCCAATATGTTGATGCTTCAACGTCTAAGGTATTGGGATTTGGTAAGGTGGTCATATCTCAAGATTTATCTATAGAGAAGGTCATGCTTGTTGAGTCTGTTGCATACAATTTGCTTTCTGTTTGTCAACTTGCTATAACGGGCTTTGCCACATTATTTAATCTTGATACCATGGTCCATTTGTGGAGCAAGACTCTTAAAGTAGCCTATGTTGGATATGTCGAAAACGGTCTCTATGTGGTGAACTTTTCACAGCGACCCACTAAGACCGCGACTTGTCTAATGGCTAAAGTTGATGTGGGTTGGCTTTGGCATCGCCGGCTAGCTCATGTCAATATGACATATTTGCAAAGTCTCCTCAAAGGGGACCATGTTTGTGGGCAAACAAATGTGAGCTTTGCCAGAGATCGTGCTTGCAGTGCTTGTATTTGAGGAAAGATTCATGAAACAACACACCGTCCCACGACTATCATCTACACTAAGAGGCCTTTGGAGCTCCTTCATATGGATCTCTTTGGTCCTCCATCCTTTGACAGTATTGGGGGTAGAAAGTACTGCTTGGTGATTGTCGATGATTACTCAAGATACACTTGGGTATACTTCTTCAAGAGGAAGAGTGAGACTCAACATACCGTCATCAACTTTTCTAATGAAGCTCAACATCAACATGAAGCAAAGATTTTGATGATTAGAAGTGACAACGGCACCGAGTTCAAGAACTACACCTTGGACGAGTTCCTTAGTGACGAGGGGATCAAGCACCAATATTCAGCACCCTGCACCCCTCAACAGAATGGTGTGGTGGAGAGGAAGAACCGGATGTTGATGGACGCGGCAAGAACAATGATGGCGGAGTTCAAATCTTCATACAACTTTTGGGTCAATGCCATCAACGCAGCATGTCATGCATCCAATCGGCTCTACCTTCGCAAAGGCTGGAACAAGACTCAGATTCTTAGCAGGAACAAGCCCAACCTCAAGTACTTCAGGGTGTTGGGTTGTAAGTGTTTCATTCTCAAGAAAGGTGCTCTTTTAGCTAAATTTGATTCTAGAGCTCATGAGGGCATATTTGTTGGTTATGCTACAAACTCTCATGTTTACTGTGTCCTCAACAAGTCCACGAGACTCATTGGGGAGACGTGTAACATGGAGTTTGATGAAAATAATGGCTCCCAAGTGGAGCAAAGTGGTCTTTGTGATGTAGGTGATGAAATTCCTCCTCAAGCCATAAGAAGAATGGGGATTGGTTAAATACTCCCTGTTGAGGAACCCCTTGTGGCTGAAGTAGAAGGACAATGCTCTACTCACGTGGAGACATCACCTTTGCTAGACCCACATGCTTTCGAAGAACAAATAGAAGGCCCTCAACCCACTGAACCAGATCAAGGACAAGATCAACCACATTAAGATGGTGACGCACCAAATGATGTCCAAAATCATTCTCAAGATTTCGAGTCTGCTCAAGATCAAGTGCAGCCACTAGTGCAGCCACAAGAGCAAGTGCAGCCTCAAGATCTAGGTCAATCGTGCGAATAAGCTTAAGACGAAGCTCAAGGTGGTCATGGTGTTGCTCCTGAGCTACCCAGCGCGGCACCTGTGCAGCGTTGCGCTGCCAAGACCGCCTCAAAGATCAAGGCCAAACAACCTGATCAAGATGATACTCTTCAGTTAACTAGCGCGAAACTCTTGGAGCGTCGCGCAACCAAGATAGCATCCAAGCTCAGGGTCAAATCACATCTCATGAAGAATGTGCTTGGAAGCTTAAAAAGGGGAGTATCCACTCGTCAACAAATTCAAAACTATTGTGAGCATCACGCATTTGTTTCGTATTGTGAACCACAACAGGTACATGAAGCGCTCGATGATGAGGACTAGCTTATGGCCATGCATGAAGAACTCAACAACTTCGAGCGCAATCAAGTTTGGAAACTAGTACCAAGGCCAACGGAGGAGCTTAATGTCATTGGGACCAAATGGATCTTCAAGAACAAGCAAGACGCGAATGACATTGTGGTTCAAAATAAGGCAAGACTGGTGGTCAAGGCTACTCCCAAGTCAAGGGTATCGACTATGGTGAAACCTTTACCCCTGTTGCTCGCCTTGAATCTATTAGCATACTGTTTGCATTTGCATCTCATCATAATTTCAAATTGCAACAAATGGATGTGAAGATTGTATTTCTTAATGGTCCCTTGAATGAGTTGGTATATGTCAGACAACTTCCAGGATTCGAGCATCCCAAGCTCCCCAATCATGTATACAAACTCAATAAGGCGCTCTATGGCTTTAAACAAGCCCCACGTGTGTGGTATGAGTACCGTATGGAGTTGTTGCAAGATCGTGGGTTTGAAATTGGGGAAATCAATCCCACTCTTTTTACCAAGAAGGTCAAAGGGAGTTGTTCATATGCCATCTATATGTTGATGATATTATTTTTGGTTCTCCAAATGAATCTTTTAATGAAGAGTTTGCCGCACTAATGACCGAGAAGTTTGAGATGTCAATGATGGGTGAGTTGAAGTTCTTCCTCGGGTTCAAGATCAGACAAGGATTAGAAGGGACATTCATCAATCAAGCCAAGCACACTCAAGACATGCTAAAGAAGTTCGAGCTAGAGGACGTCAAGCTGGTCAAGCTCCCCATGCCAACCAAATGCAATCTTGACAATGATCCCAATGGTAAAGGAGTGGATCAAAAGTTATATCGCTCCATGATTGGATTCCTCCTTTACCTTTGTGCATCTAGACCAGATATTGTGTTGAGTGTAGGAATTTATGCACGGTTTCAATCCGCACCAAAAGAAATCCACTATGCGGCAGTCAAACGAATCTTTCGATATTTGGCTCATACCCCAAACTTTGGCTTATGGTACCCCAAATGAGCAAGCTTTAATCTAGTAGGTGATACGTCTCCAACGTATCTATAATTTTTATGGTTTCATGCTATTATCTTTTCAAACTTTGGATGTTTTGCATGCCTTTTATATATTTTTTAGGACTAACTTATTAACTCAGTGCCAAGTGTCACTTCCTGTTTTTTCCATGTTTTGACCCCTTTCAGAGGAGATTTTGAAACGGAGTCCAAACGGAATAAAATCCCCGAAAAGATTTTTTTCGTAATGGAAGAAGATCAGGAGACTTGAGAGATAAGGCAAGGGGGGCCCAGGGGCCCCACAAGCCCCCACCCCGCGGCCAAGGGGGAGGCCGCTGCCCTCAGGCTTGTGGGCCCCCTGGACACCCTTTGCCCTAGGGTTTGCGCCTATATATTCCCTAAAAATCCCAAAAAAATCAGGAGATCATCGAAAGTACTTTTCCGCCGCCGCAAGCTTCTGTCTCCGCAAGATCCCATCTGGGGCACGTTCTGGTGCCCTGCCGGAGGGTGGATTCGGATACGGAGGGCTTCTTCATCAACACCATGACCTCTCCGATGATGCGTGAGTAGTTCACCATAGACCTACGGGTCCATAGCTAGTAACTAGATGGCTTCTTCTCTCTCTTGGATCTTCAATACAAAGTTCTCCATGATCTTCATGGAGATCTATCTGATGTAATCTTCTTTCTCAATGTGATTGTCGAGATCCGATGAATTGTGGATTTATGATCAGATTATCTATGAATCTGATTTGAGTTTCTCCTGATCTCTCTTATGCATGATTTCATATCCTTATAATTCTCTTCGAGTTGTGGGTTTTGTTTCGCCAATAAGATCTATGATTCTTGCAATGGGAGAAGTGCTTGGTTTTGGGTTCATACCGTGCGGTGACCTCACCCAGTGACAGAAGGGGTAGCGAGGCACGCACCGTGTTGTTGCCGTCAAGGGTAAAAATATGGGGTTTTCATCATTGGTTTGAGATTATCCCTCTACATCATGTCATCTTGCTTAAGGCGTTACTCTGTTCGTCATGAACTCAATACACTAGATGCATGCTGGATAGCGGTCGATGTGTGGAGTAATAGTAGTAGATGCAGAAAGTATCGGTCTACTTGTCTCGGACGTGATGCCTATATGTATGATCATTGCCTTAGATATCGTCATGACTTTGCGCGGTTCTATCAATTGGTCGACAGTAATTTGTTCACCCATCGTAATACTTGCTATTTTGAGAGAAGCCTCTAGTGAACACTATGGCCCCGAGGGTCTACTCTACACCATATTTTCAGCCTTACACTTTTTACTTCGTTGCACTTTCTGCCTTCAGATCTCACTTTGAAAACAATTTTGAAGGGATTGACAACCCCTTTAAAGCGTTGGGTGCAAGCTCTTTTGTGTTTGCGCAGGTACTCTGGACTTGACGAGATTCTCCTACAGGATTGATACCTTGGTTCTCAAACTGAGGGCAATACTTACTACTGTTGTGTTGCATCACCCTTTCCTCTTCAAGGGAAAAACCAACGCAAGCTCAAGAGACGACAGAAGGATCTCTGGCATCACTGCCGGGGAAGGACTTTTCTTGACGTAACAGAAGAATTGCTGGCGCCATTGCCGGGGAGGATCAAGTCAAGAACTCATCCAAGTAGGTGTCACAAACTCATCTCTTGCATTTACTTTGTTTGCCAGTTGCCTCTCGTTTTCCTCTCCCCCACTTCACAATTTGCCTTTTTCGTTAGCCTTTTCGTTCGCCTTTTTCTCGCTTGCTCTTTGTTCGCTTGTGTGCTTGCTTGCTTGCTGAAGTTACCATGAATGAAAACACCAAACTTTGTGACTTCTCGAATACTAATAATAATGATTTTATTAGTACTCCGATTGCTCCCGCCACTCGTGCAGTGTCATAGGAAATCAATGCCGCTTTGATGAATGTTGTTATGAAAGAGAAATTCTCCGGCCTTCCTAGTGAAGATGCCGCATCCCATCTCAATACCTTCATTGAGCTTTGCGATATGCAAAAGAAGAAAGATGTGGATAATGACGTGATTAAATTGAAGCTTTTTTCCTTTCTCGTTACGAGATCGCGCAAAAACTTGGTTTTCTTCTTTGCCCAAAAATAGTATCGATTCTTGGGATAAGTGAAAAGATGCTTATATATCCAAGTATTTTCCACCGGCAAGATTATCTCTCTCCATAATGATATCATGAATTTCAAGCAACTTGATCATGAACATGTTGCACAATCTTGGGAGATAATGAAATTAATGATTAGAAATTGTCCCGCTCATGGCTTGAGTCTTTGGATGATTATACAAATCATTTACGCTGACTTGAATTTCGCTTCTAGAAATATCTTGGACTCCGTCTCAGGTGGAAAGTTCATGGAAATCACATTAGGGGAGGCCACAGAGCTCCTAGACAATATCATGACGAACTACTCTCAGTGGCACACTAAAAGGTCACCTACTAGTAAGAAGGTACACGCTATAGAAGAAATTAACTCGTTTAGATCCTAATGATATGACAACATTCTTACTAAGATGGATGAGCTAATGAATTTGGTTGCTAGTAGAAGTGCTCCTTTAGATCCTAATGATATGCCCTTGTCTTCTTTGATTGAGAGTAGCAACGCTAGCTTGGACGTTAAATTTTTTGGTAGGAATAACTTCGGCAACAATGCTTTTAGAGGAAACTATGTTCCTAGTAACTCCTCTAATAATTTTGGCAACTCCTACAACAATACTCATGGAAATTACAATAGATTACCCTCTGATCTAGAGAGTAATATCAAAGATTTCATCAAATCGCAAAAAAAATTCAATGCGTCCATAGAGGAAAAGCTACTCAGATTTGGCTAAGAGCGTTGATAGAATGTCTAGTGATGTTGTTGCTTTGAAAGTTAGATGTGCTCCTCCCAAAATCAACATGGATGAAACTTTGAAAGCTATGTGTGTTTCCATGATTGAGAGCCAAGAAAGAACCGCCCAAATTCGTGCTAGACACGAATGGCTTAAAAGGCGTGTTCTCGTGATGAGAATCATAAGGATCTTAAAGTGCTTGGTGTGACTCCCGTTGAATCTTTGTTTTCTTGTGTCAAACCTAATGATTATGGGGCTGGACATGAATCCACTTTGGTTGAAAAGTACCCCAATGATTCGGAGTCCATCTATCTTGATGCTAAAAGCATTGAAAGTGGAGTACAAGATGTTAAAACTTTGAGTAGTAATGAAATTACTACCGTGGATTTCAAGGAATTCAATTATGATAGTTGCTCCTTGATTGAATGCATTTCTTTGATGCAATCCATGTTAAACTCTTCACACGCTTATAGCCAAAACAAGGCCTTTACCGATCATATCGTCAAAGCTATGATAAAATCTCTTGAAGAGAAACTTGAATTGGAAGTCTCTATCCCTAGAAAGCTTCATGATGAGTGGGAACCTACCATCAAAATCAAAATCAAAAACTATGAATGCAATGCTCTGTGTGATTTGGGTGCTAGTGTTTCTGCGATTCCAAAGTCTTTATGTGATGTTCTGGGTTTTAATGAGATTGAAGAGTGTTCTCTTAATTTGCATCTTGCTGATTCTACTGTCAAGAAACCCATGGTAAGGATCAATGATGTTCTTATTATTTCAAATAGGAACTACGTACCCGTGGATTTCATTGTGCTTGACATTAATTGCAATCCTACATGCCCTATTATTCTTGGTAGACCTTTCCTAAGGACTATCGGTGCTATCATCGATATGAAGGAAGGGAATATTAGATTTCAATTTCCTTTAAGGAAGGGCATGGACCACTTTCCTAGAAAGAAAATAAGATTCCCTTATGAGTCCATGACGAGGGACACTTATGGTTTGAGCACCAAAGACAACGATACGTGATTCTATCGCTTTTATGCCTGGCTAGGGGCGTTAAACAATAGCGCTTGTTGGGAGGCAACCCAATGAATTTATCTTTTTCTCTCTGTTTTGTTGCGTCCACACCATCACAATTCTGTTGTGATTGTATTTTTTGTGTTTCTTTTTGTGTTTGAGCCAAGCAAAACCTTTATGACTAGTCTTGGTAATGGTTGTTTGATCCTGCTGGAAAAAGATAGAAACTTTTCGCTCATGAGACGATTTTTCATTTTTTTAGAAAGAGATTTTGAGTTGATTCTTTTTGCTGCTGGTTGATATGCCTTTTGCCCAGGCCGTCGTAATGTTTCAGATTTTTTGAGGTACCATAAGTATACGAAGTATACAGATTGCTACAGACTGGTTTGTTTTTGACAGATTCTGTTTTTGTTGAGTTGGTTGCTTCTTTTGATGAAACTATGGTTAGTATCGGGGGGTACTAGCCATGGAAAAGTGATAATACAGTAGCCCAACACCAATATAGATAGAATTCAAGTTTGCTACACTACCAAAAGAAGTGGTAGTTTGTTTTCTTGTGCTAATGTTATCACGAGTTTCTGTTTAAGTTTTGTGTTGTGAAGTTTTCAAGTTTTGGGTGATGTTCTCATGGACAAAGAAATAAGGAGTGGAAAGAGCTCAAGCTTGGGGATGCCCAAGGCATCCCAAGCCAAATTCAAGGACACCAAAAAGCCTAAGCTTGGGGATGCCCCGGGAAGGCATCCCCTCTTTCGTCTTCAATCCATCGGTAACATTACTTGGAGCTATATTTTTATTCACCACATGATATGTGTTTTGCTTAGAGTGTCTTGTATCGTAGGAGTCTTTTCTTTTTTGTGTCACAATCATCCTTGTTGCACAC
Organism: Hordeum vulgare subsp. vulgare; assembly: GCF_904849725.1. Taxonomy (NCBI): domain Eukaryota; kingdom Viridiplantae; phylum Streptophyta; class Magnoliopsida; order Poales; family Poaceae; genus Hordeum; species Hordeum vulgare. The sequence goes on along the minus strand of NC_058522.1, from coordinate 325,805,953 downwards.
CTTTTTGAGAGAGAGAGAGAGACATGCACTCATCGTGATTTTTGCTAGAATGCTCATAGTGCTTCACTTATATATTTTGAGCTAGATACCTTTGCTCTATGTGCTTCACTTATATCTTTTAGAGCACGGAGGTGCGTGACTTGGTAGTTGGCTTATTCTATGAAAGTAATCCCAAATGTGATAGGTACCCAAAGAGGATGCAAAAACCTCCATCTTCATGTGCATTGAGTAGAAAGAGAAGTCTTGATTCCTCTCAATTAGTTTTGAGACGTGGATTTGGTAATATTAAGAGCTATGTTAGTAGGGTGTTGTGAATCTAGAAATACTTGTGTTGAAGTTAGTGATTCCCTTAGCATGCACGTATGGTGAACCGCTATGTTAGGAACTCAGAGCATAATTGATCTATTGATTGTCATCCTTTGTGTTGAGGTCGGGATCGCGTGATGGTTAACACCTACCAACCCTTCCCCTAGGAGTATGAGTTTAGCACTTTGTTTTGATTACTAATAAAAACTTTCGCAACAAGTATGTGAGTTCTTCATGACTAATGTGAGTCCATGGTATAGATGCACTTTCACCTTCCACCTTTGCTAGCCTCTTTAGTGCCGCGCAATTCTCGCCGGTGCACAAACCCACCATATGCCTTCCTCAAAACAGCCACCATACCTACCTACTATTGCATTTTCATAGCCATTCCGAGATATATTGCCTTGCAACTCCCACCGTTCCGTCTCATGACTTGTGCCATCACTCTCATATTGCCATTGCATGATTGTAAGATATCTAGCGAGATGTTTCAATGTCATACGCCATGCTAGATCGTTGCATATCCCGGTACACTACCGGAGGCATTTCCTATAGAGTCATCATCATTTTGAGCTGTGAGTAAATAAAAGTGTGATGATCATCATTATTAGAGCATTGTGCCATGTGAGGAAATAAAAAATAGAAAAAAGAGTCCAAAGAGCCCAAAAAAATAAAAAAATAAAAAGAGAAAAAAGAGAGGCCTAAGAGCCCAAATGAAAAAAAGAAAAGAGAGAAAAAGAGAGAAGGGACAATGCTACTATCTTTTTCCACACTTGTGCTTCATAATAGCACCATGTTCTTCATGATTGAGAGCTTCTTGCTTTGTCACTACCATATGCTAGTGGGAATCTTCATTATATAACTTGGCTTGTATATTCCAATGATGGGCTTCCTCAAAATTGCCCTAGGTCTTCGTGAGCAAGCACGTTGGATGCCCACCCACTAGTTTTCCTTTTGAGCTTTCACATACTTATAGCTCTAGTGCATCTCTTGTATGGCAATCCCTACTCATTCACATTGATAACTATTAATGGGCATCTCCATAGCCTTTTGATACACCAAGTCAATGTGACCATCTCCTCCTTTTTGTCTCACAACCACCACCACACTCTATTCCACCTATAGTGCTATATCCATGGCTCACGCTCATGTATTGCGTGATAGTTATAAAAAGTTTGAGAAAGTAAGAGTGCGAAAATAATTACTTGGCCAATACCGGGGTTGTGCATGATTTACATTAGTTGTGTGTGGATGATGGAGCATAGCCAGACTATATGACTTTTTAGGGATAACTTTCTTTGGCCTTGTTATTTTGAAAGTTCATGATTACCTTGCTAGTTTTCTTGAATATTATTGTTTTCATGTCAATAGCAAACTATTGTTTTGAATCTTATGGATCTAAACATTCATGTCACGTGAAAGAAGTTGCAAAGGAAAACTATGCTAGGTAGCATTCCACATCAAAAATTCATTCTTTATCACTTCCCTACTCGAGGACGAGCAGGAGTTAAGCTTGGGGATGCTTGATACGTCTCCAACGTATCTATAATTTTTGATGGTTTCATGCTATTATCTTGTCAAACTTTGGATGTTTTGCATGCCTTTTATATATTTTTTGGGACTAACTTATTAACTCAGTGCCAAGTGCCAGTTCCTGTTTTTTCCATGTTTTTGACCCCTTTCAGAGGAGATTTTGAAACGGAGTCCAAACGGAATAAAATCCCCGAAAAGATTTTTTCCGTAACGGAAGAAGACCAGGAGACTTGAGAGCCAAGGCAGGGGGGCCCAGGGGCCCCACAAGCCCCCACCCCGTGGCCAGGGGGGAGGATGCGGCCCTCAGGCTTGTGGGCCCCTGGACACCCTTTGCCCTAGGGTTTGCGTCTATATATTCCCTAAAAATCCCAAAAAAATCAGTAGATCATCGGAAGTACTTTTCCGCCGCGCAAGCTTCTGTCTCCGCAAGATCCCATCTGGGGCACGTTCTGGTGCACTGCCGAAGGGGGGATTCGGATAGAGAGGGCTTCTTCATCAACACCATGTCCTCTCCAATGATGCGTGAGTAGTTCACCATAGACGTACGGGTCCATAACTAGTAACTTGATGGCTTCTTCTCTCTCTTGGATCTTCAACACAAAGTTCTCCATGATCCTCATGGAGATCTATCCGATGTAATCATCTTTTGCGGTGTGTTTGTCGAGATCCGATGAATTGTGGATTTATGATCAGATTATCTATGAATCTTATTTGAGTTTCTCCTGATCTCTCTTATGCATGATTTCATATCCTTGTAATTCTCTTCGAGTTGTGGCTTTTGTTTGGCCAACTAGATCTATGATTCTTGCAATGGGAGAAATGCTTGGTTTTGGGTTCATACCGTGCGGTGACCTCACCCAGTGACAGAAGGGGTAGCGAGGCACGCATCATGTTGTTGCCATCAAGGGTAAAAAGATGGGGTTTTCATCATTGGTTTGAGATTATCCCTCTACATCATGTCATCTTGCTTAAGGCATTACTCTGTTCGTCATGAACTCAATACACTAGATGCATGCTCGATAGCGGTCGATGTGTGGAGTAATAGTAGTAGATGCAGAAAGTATCGGTCTACTTGTCTCGGACGTGATTCCTATATGTATGATCATTGCCTTAGATATCGTCATGACTTTGCGCGGTTCTATGAATTGCTCGATAGTAATTTGCTCACCCACCGTAATACTTGCTATTTTGAGAGAAGCCTCTAGTGAACAGTATGGCCCCCAGGGTCTACTCCACACCATATTTCCAGCCTTACACTTTTTACTTCATTGCACTTTCCACCTGTTGAAATTATGCCCTAGAGGCAATAATAAAAGTATAGTTATTATTATAATTCCTGTATCAAGATAATAGTTTATTATCCATGCTATAATTGTATTGAATGAAGACTCATTTACATGTGTGGATACATAGACAAAACACCGTCCCTAGCATGCCTCTAGTTGGCTAGCTAGTTGATCGATGATAGTCAGTGTCTTCTGATTATGAACAAGGTGTTGTTGCTTGATAACTGGATCACGTCATTGGGAGAATCACGTGATGGACTAGACCCAAACTAATAGACATAGCATGTTGATCGTGTCATTTTGTTGCTACTGTTTTCTGCGTGTCAAGTATTTATTCCTATGACCATGAGATCATATAACTCACTGACACCGGAGGAATGCTTTGTGTGTATCAAACGTCGCAACGTAACTGGGTGACTATAAATATGCTCTACAGGTATCTCCGAAGGTGTTAGTTGGGTTAGTATGGATCAAGACTGGGATTTGTCACTCCGTATGACGGAGAGGTATCTCGGGGCCCACTCGGTAATACAACATCACACACAAGCCTTGCAAGCAATGTAACTTAGTGTAAGTTGCGGGATCTTGTATTACGGAACGAGTAAAGAGACTTGCCGGTAAACGAGATTGAAATAGGTATGCGGATACTGACGATCGAATCTCGGGCAAGTAACATACCGAAGGACAAAGGGAATGACATACGGGATTATACGAATCCTTGGCACTGAGGTTCAAACGATAAGATCTTCGTAGAATATGTAGGATCCAATATGGGCATCCAGGTCCCGCTATTGGATATTGACCGAGGAGTCTCTCGGGTCATGTCTACATAGTTCTCGAACCCGCAGGGTCTGCACACTTAAGGTTCGACGTTGTTTTATGCGTATTTGAGTTATATGGTTGGTTACCGAATGTTGTTCGGAGTCCCGGAATAGATCACGGACGTCACGAGGGTTTCCGGAATGGTCTGGAAACGAAGATTGATATATAGGATGACCTCATTTGATTACCGGAAGGTTTTCGGAGTTACCGGGAATGTACCGGGAATGACGAATGGGTTCCGGGAGTTCACCGGGGGGGGGGCAACCCACCCCGGGGAAGCCCATAGGCTTTGGGGAGACACACCAGCCCTTAGTGGGCTGGTGGGACAGCCCCAAAGGGGCCTATGCGCCAAGAGAAAGAAAATCAAAGGAAAAGAAAAAAAAAGAGGGAAGAAGTGGGAAGGGAGGGGGACTCCTCCCACCAAACCAAGTCCAACTCGGTTTGGGGGGGGGAGTCCTCTCCCCCTTGGCTCGGCCGACCCCTTGGGAGTCCCTTGGACCCCAAGGCAAGGTCCCCCTCCCTCCTCCTATATATATGGGGCTTTTAGGGCAGATTTGAGACGACTTTCTCACCGCTGCCCGACCACATACCTCCATAGTTTTTCCTCTAGATCGCGTTTCTGCGGAGCTCGGGCGGAGCCCTGCTGAGACGAGATCATCACCAACCTCCGGAGCGCCGTCACGCTGTCGGAGAACTCTTCTACCTCTCCGTCTCTCTTGCTGGATCAAGAAGGCCGAGATCATCGTCGAGCTGTACGTGTGCTGAACGCGGAGGTGCCGTCCGTTCGGTACTAGATCGTGGGACTGATCGCGGGATTGTTCGCGGGGAGGATCGAGGGACGTGAGGACGTTCCACTACATCAACCGCGTTCTCTAACGCTTCTGCTGTACGATCTACAAGGGTACGTAGATCACTCATCCCCTCTCGTAGATGGACATCACCATGATAGGTCTTCGTGCGCGTAGGAAAATTTTTGTTTCCCATGCGGCGTTCCCCAACAGTGGCATCATGAGCTAGGTTCATGCGTAGATGTCTTCTCGAGTAGAACACAAAAGGTTTTGTGGATGGTGATGTGCGTTTTGCTGCCCTCCTTAGTCTTTTCTTGATTCCGCGGTATTGTTGGATTGAAGCGGCTTAGACCGACATTACTCGTACGCTTACGAGAGACTGGTTTCATCGTTACGAGTAACCCCCTTTGCTCAAAGATGACTGGCAAGTGTCGGTTTCTCCAACTTTAGTTGAATCGGATTTGACCGAGGAGGTCCTTGGATGAGGTTAAATAGCAACTCATATATCTCCGTTGTAGTGTTTGCGTAAGTAAGATGCGATCCTACTAGATACCCTTGGTCACCACGTAAAACATGCAACAACAAAATTAGAGGACGTCTAACTTGTTTTTGCAGGGTATGATTGTGATGTGATATGGCCAATGATGTGATGTGATATATTGGATGTATGAGATGATCATGTTGTAATAGAAATATCGACTTGCACGTCGATGGTACGGCAACCGGCAGGAGCCATAGGGTTGTCTTTATACTAACATATGTGCTTGCAGATGCGTTTACTATTTTGCTAGGATGTAGTTTTAGTAGTGATAGCATGAGTAGCACGACAACCACGATGGCAACACGTTGATGGATGATCATGGTGTGGCGCCGGTGACAAGAAGATCGTGCCGGTGCTTTGGTGATGGAGATCAAGAAGCACGAGATCATGGCCATATCATGTCACTTATGAATTGCATGTGATGTTAATCCTTTTATGCACCTTATTTTGCTTAGAACGACGGTAGCATTATGAGGTGATCTCTCACTAAAATTTCAAGACGAAATTGTGTTCTCCCCGACTGTGCACCGTTGCTACAGTTCGTCGTTTCGAGACACCACGTGATGATCGGGTGTGATAGACTCAACGCTCACATACAACGGGTGCAAAACAGTTGCGCACGCGGAACACTCGGGTTAAGCTTGACGAGCCTAGCATGTGCAGACATGGCCTCGGAACACATGAGACTGAAAGGTCGATCATGAATCATATAGTTGATATGATTAGCATAGGGATGCTTACAACTGAAACTATACTCAACTCACGTGAAGATCGGACTTGGGATAGTGTAAGTGGATCATGAACCACTCAAATGACTAGAGAGATGTATTTTTTGAGTGGGAGTTTAGCATATAATTTGATTAAGTTGAACTCTAATTATCTTGAACATAGTCTAAGTCCACTTTGAATATATTTGTGTTGTAGATCATGGCTCACGCAAGTGTCATCCTGAATTTTAATACGTTCCTAGAGAAAGCTAAGTTGAAAGATGATGGAAGCAACTTTGTAGACTGGGCTCGTAATCTTAAGCTAATCTTACAAGCTGGAAAGAAGGATTATGTCCTTAATGCTGCGCTAGGAGATGAACCACCCGCTACGGCTGATCAGGATGTTAAGAACGCTTGGTTAGCGCGTAAGGAGGACTACTCAATAGTTCAATGTGCAGTCTTGTATGGCTTAGAACCGGGACTTCAACGTCGCTTTGAGCGTCATGGAGCATTCGAGATGTTCCAGGAGTTGAAGTTTATCTTTCAGAAGAACGCCGGATCGAGAGGTATGAGACCTCCGATAAATTCTATGCTTGCAAGATGGAGGAAAACTCGTCTGTCAGTGAACATGTGCTCAAAATGTCTGGGTACTCAAACCGTCTGGCTGAACTGGGGATTGAACTCCCGCAAGAAGCTATCACTGACAGAATCCTTCAATCACTGCCGCCAAGCTATAAAGGCTTTGTGTTGAACTACAACATGCAAGGGATGAACAAGTCTCCCGGCGAGTTGTTTGCGATGCTGAAAGTCGCAGAGTCTGAACTCCGTAAAGAGCATCAAGTGTTGATGGTGAGCAAGGCCACTAGTTTCAAGAGAAACGACAAAGGCAAGAAGGGCAATTTGAAGAAGAGCGGCAAGCCTGTTGCCAATCCGCCGAAGAAACCCAAGGCTGGACCTAAGCCTGAAACAGAGTGCTTCTATTGCAAGGGTATGGGTCACTGGAAGCGCAATTGCCCCAAGTATCTGGCAGATAAGAAGGCGGGCAAAGAAAAATCAGGTATATTTGATATACATGTTATTGATGTGTACTTAACCGGCTCTCGTAGTAGTGCCTGGGTATTTGATACCGGTTCTGTTGCTCACATTTGCAACTCGAAGCAGGAACTGCGGAATAGACGAAGGCTGGCGAAAGACGAAGTGACGATGCGCGTAGGAAACGGTTCCAAGGTTGATGCAATCGCCGTCGGCACAGTGTCACTTCAACTACCATCGGGATTAGTGATGAACTTAAATCATTGTTATTTAGTGCCAGCGTTGAGCATGAACATTATATCTGGATCTTGTTTATTGCGAGACGGTTACTCTTTTAAGTCTGAGAATAATGGTTGTTCTATTTCTATGAGTAACATCTTTTATGGTCATGCACCGAATGTGAGAGGATTGTTCATATTGAATCTTGATAACGATACGCATATACATAACATTGAGACCAAAAGAGTTAGAGTAAACAATGATAGCACCATATTTTTGTGGCACTGCCGCTTGGGTCATATTGGTGTAAAGCGCATGAAGAAACTCCATGCTGATGGACTTTTGGAGTCACTTGACTTTGATTCACTTGACACGTGCGAACCATGCCTCATGGGCAAGATGACTAAGACTCCGTTCTCCGGAACAATGGAGCGTGCAAGTGACTTGTTGGAAATCATACATACCGATGTGTGTGGTCCAATGAGCGTGGAGGCACGCGGCGGATATCGTTATTTTCTCACCTTCACTGACGATTTAAGTAGATATGGTTATGTCTACTTGATGAAGCACAAGTCTGAAACATTTGAAAAGTTCAAGCAATTTCAGAGTGAAGTGGAAAATCATCGTAACAAGAAGATCAAGTTCCTACGGTCTGATCGTGGGGGTGAATATTTGAGTTTCGAGTTTGGTACTCACTTAAGACAATGTGGAATTGTTTCGCAGTTAACACCGCCTGGAACACCACAGCGTAATGGTGTGTCCGAACGTCGTAATCGTACTTTGTTAGAGATGGTGCGATCTATGATGTCTCTTACTGATTTGCCGTTATCATTTTGGGGTTATGCATTAGAAACAGCTGCATTCACTTTAAATAGGGCACCATCGAAATCCGTTGAGACGACACCATACGAACTGTGGTATGGCAAAAGGCCAAAGTTGTCGTTTCTTAAAGTTTGGGGATGTGATGCTTATGTCAAAAAGCTTCAGCCTGAAAAGCTGGAACCCAAAGCGGAAAAGTGCGTCTTCATAGGTTACCCAAAAGAGACAGTTGGGTACACCTTCTATCTCAAATCCGAGGGCAAAGTGTATGTTGCTAAGAACGGAACTTTTCTCGAGAAGGAGTTTCTCTCGAGAGAATTGAGTGGGAGGCAGATAGAACTTGACGAGGTTGTCGAACCTCTCATCCCTCTGGATGGTGGCGCAGGGAAAGGGGAAACCTCTGTCGTTGCGACGCCGGTTGAGGAGGAAGTTAATGATGATGATCATGAAACTCCAGTTCAAGTTTCTGTTGAACCACGCAGGTCGACGAGATCACGCGCTGCTCCAGAGTGGTACGGTAATCCCGTCTTATCAATCATGTTGTTAGACAACAATGAACCTGCAAATTATGAAGAAGCAATGGTGGGCCCAGATTCCAACAAATGGCTAGAAGCCATGAAATCCGAGATAGGATCCATGTATGAGAACAAAGTGTGGACTTTGGAGATACTGCCTGAGGGCCGCAAGGCTATTCAGAACAAATGGATCTTTAAGAAGAAGACGGACGCTGACGGTAATGTGACCGTTTATAAAGCTTGACTTGTGGCAAAGGGTTTTTCACAAGTTCCAGGAGTTGACTACGATGAGACTTTCTCACCCGTAGCGATGCTTAAGGCCGTCAGAATCATGTTAGCAATAGCTGCTTTTTTCGATTATGAAATCTGGCAGATGGATGTCAAAATGGCGTTCCTTAACGGTTTCCTTAAGGAAGAGTTGTATATGATGCAACCCGAAGGTTTTGTCGATCCTAAAAATGCTGACAAAGTGTGCAAGCTCCAGCGATCCATTTATGGACTGGTGCAAGCATCTCGGAGTTGGAATAAACGCTTTGATGAGGTGATCAAAGCATTTGGGTTTATACAAGTGGTTGGAGAATCTTGTATTTACAAGAAAGTGAGTGGGAGCTCTGTGGCGTTTCTAATATTATATGTGGATGACATATTACTCATTGGAAACAACGTAGAACTTTTGGAGAGCATAAAAGGTTACTTGAATAAAAGTTTCTCTATGAAGGACCTAGGAGAAGCTGCTTACATTCTAGGCATTAAGATCTATAGGGATAGATCAAAACGCCTGATAGGACTTTCACAAAGCACATACCTTGATAACGTTTTGAAGAGGTTCAAAATGGAACAGTCCAAGAAAAGATTCTTGCCAGTGTTACAAGGTACGAGATTGAGTAAGACTCAGTGCCCAGCAACTGATGAAGATAGAGAGCATATGCGCTCCGTCCCCTATGCTTCAGCCATAGGCTCTATCATGTATGCGATGCTGTGCACTAGACCGGATGTTAGCCTGGCCATAAGTATGGCAGGTAGGTTCCAGAGTAATCCAGGAGTGGATCACTGGACGGCGGTCAAGAATATCCTGAAGTACCTGAAAAGGACTAAGGAGATGTTTCTCGTGTATGGAGGTGACGAAGAGCTCGCCGTAAAAGGTTACGTCGATGCAAGCTTTGACACAGATCCGGACGACTCTAAGTCGCAAACCGGATACGTATTTATTCTTAATGGGGGTGCAGTAAGCTGGTGCAGTTCCAAGCAAAGCGTCGTAGCAGATTCTACATGTGAAGCAGAGTACATGGCTGCCTCAGAGGCGGCTAAGGAGGGTGTCTGGATGAAGCAGTTCATGACGGATCTTGGAGTGGTGCCAAGTGCACTGGATCCAATAACCTTGTTCTGTGACAACACTGGTGCCATTGCTTTAGCAAAGGAACCAAGGTTTCACAAGAAGACCAGACACATCAAACGACGCTTCAACCTCATCCGCGACTACGTCGAGGAGGAGGACGTAAATATATGCAAAGTGCACACGGATCTGAATGTAGCAGACCCGCTGACTAAACCTCTTCCACGGCCAAAACATGATCGACACCAGAACTGTATGGGTGTTAGATTTATTACAATGTAATTCACATGGTGATGTGAGGGCTAGATTATTGACTCTAGTGCAAGTGGGAGACTGTTGGAATTATGCCCTAGAGGCAATACTAAAAGTATAGTTATTATTATAATTCTTGTATCAAGATAATAGTTTATTATCCATGCTATAATTGTATTGAATGAAGACTCATTTACATGTGTGGATACATAGACAAAACACCGTCCCTAGCATGCCTCTAGTTGGCTAGCCAGTTGATCGATGATAGTCAGTGTCTTCTGATTATGAACAAGGTGTTGTTGCTTGATAACTGGATCACGTCATTGGGAGAATCACGTGATGGACTAGACCCAAACTAATAGACATAGCATGTTGATCGTGTCATTTTGTTGCTACTGTTTTCTGCGTGTCAAGTATTTATTCCTATGACCATGAGATCATATAACTCACTAACACCGGAGGAATGCTTTTTGTGTATCAAACGTCGCAACGTAACTGGGTGACTATAAAGATGCTCTACAGGTATCTCCGAAGGTGTTAGTTGGGTTAGTATGGATCAAGACTGGGATTTGTCACTCCGTATGACGGAGAGGTATCTCGGAGCCCACTCGGTAATACAACATCACACACAAGCCTTGCAAGCAATGTAACTTAGTGTAAGTTGCGGGATCTTGTATTACGGAACGAGTAAAGAGACTTGCCGGTAAACGAGATTGAAATAGGTATGCGGATACTGATGATCGAATCTCGGGCAAGTAACATACCGAAGGACAAAGGGAATGACATACGGGATTATACGAATCCTTGGCACTGAGGTTCAAACGATAAGATCTTCGTAGAATATGTAGGATCCAATATGGGCATCCAGGTCCCGCTATTGGATATTGACCGAGGAGTCTCTCGGGTCATGTCTACATAGTTCTCGAACCCGCAGGGTCTGCACACTTAAGGTTCGACGTTGTTTTATGCGTATTTGAGTTATATGGTTGGTTACCGAATGTTGTTCGGAGTCCCGGAATAGATCACGGACGTCACGAGGGTTTCCGGAATGGTCAGAAAACGAAGATTGATATATAGGATGACCTCATTTGATTACCGGAAGGTTTTCGGAGTTACCGGGAATGTACCGGGAATGACGAATGGGTTCCGGGAGTTCACCGGGGGGGCAACCCACCCCGGGGAAGCCCATAGGCTTTGGGGAGACACACCAGCCCTTAGTGGGCTGGTGGGACAGCCCCAAAGGGGCCTATGCGCCAAGAGAAAGAAAATCAAAGGAAAAAAAAGAGGGAAGAAGTGGGAAGGGAGGGGGACTCCTCCCACCAAACCAAGTCCAACTCGGTTTGGGGGGGGGGGGAGTCCTCCCCCCCTTGGCTCGGCCGACCCCTTGGGAGTCCCTTGGACCCCAAGGCAAGGTCCCCCTCCCTCCTCCTATATATATGGGGCTTTTAGGGCAGATTTGAGACGACTTTCTCACCGCTGCCCGACCACATACCTCCGTAGTTTTTCCTCTAGATCGCGTTTCTGCGGAGCTCGGGCGGAGCCCTGCTGAGACGAGATCATCACCAACCTCCGGAGCGCCGTCACTCTGCCGGAGAACTCTTCTACCTCTCCGTCTCTCTTGCTGGATCAAGAAGGCCGAGATCATCGTCGAGCTGTACGTGTGCTGAACGCGGAGGTGCCGTCCGTTCGGTACTAGATCGTGGGACTGATCGCGGGATTGTTCGCGGGGCGGATCGAGGGACGTGAGGACGTTCCACTACATCAACCGCGTTCTCTAACGCTTCTGCTGTACGATCTACAAGGGTACGTAGATCACTCATCCCCTCTCGTAGATGGACATCACCATGATAGGTCTTCGTGCGCGTAGGAAATTTTTTGTTTCCCATGCGGCGTTCCCCAACACCACCTTCATATCTCACTTTGCAATCAATCTTGAAGGGATTGACAACCCCTTTAAAGCGTTGGGTGCAAGCTCTTTTGTGTTTGCGCAGGTACTCTGGACTTGACGAGATTCTCCTACTGGATTGATACCTTGGTTCTCAAACTGAGGGAAATACTTACTGCTCCTGTGCTGCATCACCCTTTCCTCTTCAAGGGAAAACCAATTCAAGCTCAAGAGACGACACAAGGATCTCTGGTACCACTGCCGGGGAAGGACTTTTATTGATGTAGCAGTAGGCTACTTTGACTCAAATTGGGCGAGCGACTGTGTGGGAAGAAAGTCAACGTTGGGAGGATGTCAATATCTTGGTCGCTCTCTAGTAAGTTGGTCTTCAAGGAAGCAAAATTGTGTCTTACTTTCTTCCACGGAAACTAAGTATGTTGCTGCTGCAAGTTGTTGTGCTCAATTGCTATGGACGAGGCAAACTTTAAAGGACTACGGTGTCACTTGTGAGAAAGTGTCTCTTCTATGTGACAATCAAAGTGCTATCAAGATTTCTATCAATCCGGCGCAATATAACAAGACCAAGCATATTGATATTCATCACCACTTCATCCGTGAGCACATCAAGCATGGAGATATTGAGGTCCACTTCATGAACACTCAAGAGCAACTTGCAGATATTTTCATGAAGCCTCTAGATGAAGCAAGGTTCCGCGAGTTAAGGCATGATCTAAATATCATAGATTCAAGTAATGTGGATTGAAACTAGGCACATCACACCTCACTCATCATTATATTATGCTCTAGGTGTAGGCATGTACATATGGGAGTGTTGTTCTCTCCATGAACTTTTCGTCCCCCCATTATGCATAAATTGATCAAGACTTTCACATTAGCCATTGTTGATGGCACATGTGCTTCACAGTCAAGATTTGGTCATGAACCCAAGGATAATTCTTCGTAGTGTCATACCAATAGTCTCAAACATAGGTGGCTCCGGCCACCGCCCCCCTCTTTGCAAGAAGAGTCATGTCAATGATTGTTGATTGTGCTTGTTCTGCTTTTGTTTGGCATTGCATGGTGTCTGTCCGTAATTTTTCCTTTAGTTTTTTGAAAGTTCGAAGTCATTTTTGTGAAGTGGGCACGGTACTACCGCCCGAGGCACGGTAGTAAAAATTTGCTACTGCTCGGCGAGCGGTAGTAAAAAATCACTACCGTTGGCCAAGCGGTACTACCGCAATGACCACGGTACTACCGGGCGAGCGGTACTACCGCTCGCCAAGCGGTACTACCGCTTTACCCGATCCAGGGGGTATATATACAGAGGGGAGGCAGTTCTTTCTCCCCCATCTTCTTTCTCCCTCGTGCTCTCTCTCCTCTCAAGTTGCTGCACCGGAAGGACTCCCGGATCTCCTTCTCCGGTCACTCATATCTGATTCCGGTTGGAGGGATCGTTCCCCTCCTCTTCCTCTTGCCATGGAACACGGTACCATCCCTAGATCCCTTTTCTCTGGTTTGTTTTTGTTTGATCTTGGGTTAGGGATATTAGTTTCCAAAGTTTTGTGGCACAACTTCTTGCAAGGAGGATTGGGAGTAGTGGTGTGGTGGAAACTTTGTTTATTGTTTCATCATGTGAGTATGGGCCTCCGGTAGTATCGGATCTGCATTTTTTGTTTATCATATCTGAAGTTTGCTTCCCCATGCGGTACTACTCCTCCTCGATCAGTACTACCGCTCCTTGAGCGGTACTACTTCAGTGGGCGCGGTAGTAAACTTTTACTACCACTCTGACCAAGGTACTACCACTCCCTAGAGCGGTGCTACCGGTGTCAGAGCGGTATAATTTTTTTTACTACCACTTGACATGTGGTACTACCGTTGTCCCCTGCTCATGCATGATTTTATCTCATTTTTTCTGGGTTTTTTGCGTATGTTTTGGACTTTGCTGTAACCTCTTTTGTCGTTCTCTTGTGTTTGCGTTGTGTGTCATAGGTGGTGCCTCCCATCGATCAAACCGGCCACGGGACACCAAATCCAAGAGGCCTCGCAATCCTAATGCAGTGAAGGCTCTGAACCTCCAAAGCGCGGTTTCAAGAGGACAGCATCCAAGAGCAAGGACTCTAACATCTACTATGAAACCATGCCACTAGTTGAGCTAGTGTGTGCAGGAAGAAAAATCCCTATGAAAGCGATATGGTTCGTGCCAAGGGCTGTGAGAAATACCGGTCTAAGCAACAAGCCCTCATGTACCAAGATATTATTTTGACCAAGAAGAACCCCTACACCTAGGTGCAATGAATTGATCTGAAACATCTCAGGAAGGACCTACCCTACTTTGGCGAGGCTCTGGACATAGTGAAGCAGCTAGGGATCGAGGATATCATCACTTTTTAGCTTGACTTCTATCAACAGATTCTGGCTCAGTTCATCGTGTGTGTTCATTTCCATTCTCATGATGAGCGCACGATGACCTGGATGACCAATGGTGAGCAGTTGTCTGGCACTTGGAAGGAGTTTATGGATCTGCTGAATTTTCGTGATGAGGGGCTTGAAACACCAGTTGGTCTGCACCCACATGCGAAGCCGGATGCCACTCCTAAGGAGAAGCTCATGAAATTTTACATTGAGAAGAAGTCCCCCTTTGGTGAGTCATCCTTTGTGCTCAACGACTTTGTGGATGTCATGCACAGGATTTTCCGTAACTCATTGTTCCCATAGGTTGGCAACAAGGATCAAGTACACTCTTATTTGGTTGATATGATCATCATATGTCAGAAAGGACGGACTCGTGGTTTTGGGCCACTGGATGTGTCCCATGTGATGTGGAGAAAACTTCACTCGGCAGTCTTCAACCGTAAGGTTCCCATTTATGGGCCTTACCTGTTTTACTTCATCAGGGAGAAGTGGACAAGAGCCTTCCTAGACATACCCTTTCATGCTCCTGACTGGATCCGCCATGAACCTATCAAGATGCATCAGAAGAACAAGTGGGCTAACACCTCAACGACCCGCCCGGCTGCATACATGCAGATTAGTGATGATAAGAATGAGGCAGAGGCAGAGGCTGAGGCTGATGACAATCTAGCGACATGTGAGTAGTCCTCTACTGAGCCATCTTGGGCTAATAAGCTGAAGGTCTGGATGAACACCTTATTCTGCATGCAGGCTCAGGGGAAGTACAGGTCTCATGTCCCTCAGAAGGAGAGCCATCGGCGCGACAAACTGATTATGAGGAAGCTTGACGTGGACATCTCCAGCGGATATGAGGAGGTAGTCACCCCAGAGGTTGATTGGTTGCAGAAGAAGAACCTGTAGTGGGCTGAGACTGATAAGGAGGCTGTTGAGGAGTCTGATGCGAAGACTGATGAGGAGACTGATGAGGAGTGAGATGGCTGATCTCTCTACATGCCGAGCTGCCACCTGTGTCGTTAGGTGTCCTCTTTGCCATTTTGGTGTCCTGATGCCAAAGGGGGAGATAATGTCGGATTTTCTTTCCTCGTTTTTCATTTTTCTGTGTCTCTTTCATTGTTGAACTTTCGTTGTGAGTTGGATGTTTTTATGTGTGTGAGACCTGGTTTAGTTCGTGATCATATGGTGTGAGACATATGCTATCCCTTCTATTATCATTATTGTCTCTCTATTTTTTAGCATGTTAGTATCTTGTGAGTCTATTTATTTTCTGCCCTTATCTTCATGCTCATATGATATGCCTTGCCTCCGTATTTAACATGCCTATCAGGTTGCTGCAAGCAGTGCCTCGTCTATAACCTCTAGGGGAGTGCCTCTCCTGGGATGTGTGCTTTGATGTTCAAAGTATTACTCTAAATATATGCACACATCAAGGGGGAGCCTGTCTTTAGGTTATAGACTTTGGGTTTGCATATGCTTCTCGTATATTCTTTTGTGCAAATCTTGTATTGTTATCAGTTCACCAAAAAAGGGGAGTTTGTTAGCGCATATTTCTCCCTAAGTGGTTTTGGTGATTGATGACGGTACCTCTGCGGACTAATCATGTTCATTGAGCATTTAAGATAATATATGATTAGGAACAAGACGATTCGGTGCCCGTCGGTGTATTTCAAGAACGATGGTCTTCTACGATTCTCTCTGGTGGATTTGTGTCGGAGGAAAGCCGTACTATCAAGAGGGGGTCCGCGTCGGAAAGGTTTGGGTGAAACCAACACCTACACATTCCTTTTGCACCACCTTTCCCTGGCCAATGGAGCTCGAACCTTGTTTTTCCTATGTGGGCAAAAGGTCCAGCGGTAGTACCGCTCTCTGCGCGGTAGTAATTTTTTACTACCGCGCTCAGGGCGGTAGTACTGCTCCAGGTGCGGTACTAATTTTTTACTACCACTCCGTCGGACTTTTTTGCACGTCTTTCACGCCAGCAATGGTAGGCACGGTAGTAATTTTTTACTGCTGTGGTAGGTGTGCCTCCCAAGTGGTAGTACCGCTCCTTGGGCGGTAGTACCGCTCCTAGCAGCGGTAATACCGCTCTGCGAAAGGCTGTGAGTGGGGATAACAGTTGGATTTGTCCCACCACTATATAAGGGTGTCTTTTTCCTCATGACACACACTTATTACCTCCCCAATCTCCATTGGTGCTCCAAATCTCATTCTTGCCCGATCTCTCTCCCTAGCCAATCAAACTTGTTGATTTTCTAGGGATTGGTTGAGAAGGCCCAGATCTACACTTCCACCAAGAGATATTTGATTCCCCCCACTCATCCCTTGCGGATCTTGTTACTCTTGAGTGTTTGAGGACCCTAGACGGTTGAGGTCACCTCGGAGCCATATTCCATTGTGGTGAAGCTTCGTGGTCTTGTTGGGAGCCTCCGAGCATTGTGTGAAGATTGCCCCAACCTTGTTTGTAAAGGTTCGGTCGCCGCCTTCAAGGGCACCAATGGTGGAATCACGACATCTCGGATTGTGTGAGGGCGTGTGGAGAATACGGTGGCCCTGGTGGCTTCTTGGGGAGCATTGTGCCTCCGCACCACTCCAACAGAGACGTACTTCCTGTCAAAGGAAGGAACTTCGGTAACACATCCTCGTCTCCACCGGTTCCACTTGCGGTTATCTCTTACCTTTACTTTGTATTTACTTTTGATGTGGTGTATTCCTTGTTTGCACTTGTTGTTGTTATTAGCATCATATAGGTTGCTCACCTAGTTGTTCATCTAGAGAACCTCTTGTTGCTAACCTTAATTTGATAAGAAAAGCTAAAAATTGGTAGTTGCCTATTCACCCCCCTCTAGTCAACCATATCGATCCTTTCACTCGCCCACGGGGTCGACCCGGGAGCCACCGGAGTGTCGCCATCACCTTTTCTTCCTTCTTGGCCGGCGCCGCTTGCCATTGCAATTCCGGCCATGCTACGCCTTCCCTGAGCCCGCTTTGCTCCTCTACAGGGTCGAGTTGACCCCCCTGCCGATTCCCCTATGCCCCCCCCTTGATTCGAGCCGTAGCACTGCTGTCTGCCGTCGCTGCTTAGGTCCATGCCATCGCTCATGCGCCCTTGACCTTAGACGAGCATGCCAACGTGCTCGTGGCCCCGTGTAGGTGTTGGCTGGCTCGTTAAAGGGATGGACCCGAGCCCCTGTGCTCGATCCCCTCGAGCCCGAGCTCCGATAGCCGCCGCGAGCTCGATTCCGAAGAGAACCAACCACCCAAGCTCCTCTCGCTAGTAGAGATGGAGGCGGGCGTGCCCTAGCTTTTGAATGCGCCAATTCCCAAGCTCGGAGGGCCTCTATAGGCAATTTACGGCCAACTCCGGTGCCACTCCTCCGCAGTTTTGGTCATCGGAGGTTTCTCCGACGCCACCGTCGACGTGGCCTGGCTGGGGCCACCCCAAGTGAACCTGCGAGTGGGCCCTCGGACCCTAGTTGACTGGGTTGACCCCCGGTCAACTGCTGATTGGGCAAACCGAGTCACTTAGTGGTGGCCCCCAACTAATTAACTAGTTAGTCAATTAAAATGATAAATTTAAACACTCATATGTGGGGTCCCACCCCTAATTAGATTAATTTAAACACCATATTAAGTAAACTTAATATGACACGTGTGCCCCTGCTGTGTCTATGACAGCTAGGCCCCATAGGTCAGTTTGTCAAGTCAACGGTCATGTTGACTGCTGACATCATCATGATGTCATGGTGATGTCAAAATAGCATTTTTGAATTAATATTAAATCCAAGAATTTTAGAATATTTTTAAAACTTCGAAAAATCATATAAAATAATCTTTTAGTCAGATCAAAATAATTTATATAGGAGATTTTCTCAAAAAAATCACAGGAATTTGAATACGCTATCCATTCATTTGTCACATGCTCCTAGGAGGATGAACATGGACATTTTGATGTTAGGATCATTTGTCCCGTAGTAGCGGGAGACCCGGGAAATATCGTCACACATTTTCCCGCTCCGTCCATAACATGTAGTAATGCGTTAGCTCATCCTTAGCACCGCTTATTGCCATTTCATGCATCGTGTTGTATTTGCTTGCTTTTATTTATTGTTTTCCCCCTCTTCTCTCCGATAGACGCTGAGTCTGACGCTCTTGCGGGGTATGACTACGCCACTAATGACCAACCTTTTTGATAGAGGCAATGTTTTCCCTGTATTTCGATGAGATGGTGGTTATCTTTTTGGTGGATTAGACTTTGAAGATCCGACTACGAACGTGTGAGGACGTCGCGCCTTAGCAATCGCTAAACCAACTCCGAGAGGTTATTGACCACACCGGAGCACGATTAACCTGACCACGAGGGTCTATTTCCTGCACGCAAGCGAAGAACAATCAAAAAACTAAGATTGCAATATGTATATTGCGAATATAAGAGGAAAGCTTTATTGATGAAAGTGGGGTTCTGTGACGCCTTTGTCTGGTCGTGGAACACAAATGAAGAACACAAAGTTGCAGCTATGGCGAACTTGTAATCTAAACAAAACCAAAGTCTAAACGGCGCATTAAGGGTTGCATATATGAGGGAAAAGAGGAGGAATTTTGTGACCCCTTGGAGGAGGGGTCCGAAACCAACCCTAACTCGGTTTCCCCACACATACGTACTATAAATATAGCCTATAATATGGTATTTCGAAATTACATGGGTCTGGCCCAAAAATAAGGTGGCGCGGCACTAATAATAGCGTATGGACGGAATTTATAAAGTGACGTCTTGAATATTTCATCCAAACCTTCGTGCTCTCCTTATGGTGGCTTCAAAGTGCGAAAATCACCAGTGGAAGCTCCATTGTTCTTTCCAGCGCATGCACCTTCTTATTCATGCTTTATCCTGCTCCAGCGGATATCCTTGTTGTCCATGCTAGGTCCTTCATTCATAAGTAGAACACAAGTATCTAACTTAGGCAGCATCATATGTTCATGAACATTGGAAGGATTTGCAAGAAACGAAAGTACCTCGTAATTCACTTGGCATGTGCGAGCTCTAGTAACTGGTCTAGTATGTATAGCAGTTGGGGCTGTGGGCGTGATAATGGTATTGATGTCCTCATGATCCTCCCCTTCTTGAACTGAAGTCGTCCTCGACAGAAGCTCATCTTCCTCACCCAAATATGGCTTCAAATCTACAATGTTAGAAGTGGGACTAACCCCAAAATCTGTAGGCATCTCAAGTCTATATGCATTATCATTTATTTTCTCTAACACCTTGAAACAACAATCAACACGTGGCATTAGCTTTGACTTGTGCAAATCAGGAAACCTATCCTTAGGCAAATGCAACCAAACAAGTTCTCCAGGTGCAAAGACACATGTTTTCTACCCTTATCTCCAGCAAGTTTATATTTAGCATTCATATGCTCAATGTTATCCTTAGTTAACTCATGCATCTTTAATATCAAATCAGCATGTTCTTTAGCATCAAAATTAACCCTCTTCGAAGATGGAAGAGGTAACAAATCAATAGGTGCACGAGGTGAGAAACCATACACAACTTCAAAAGGGCACATCTTAGTAGTAGAATGCAGAGAACGATTATTAGAAAATTCAATACGAGGCAAGCATCCTTCCCACATTTTCAGGTTATTCTTCAAAACATCCCTAAGCATAGTAGACAATGATCTATTGCCTACTTCAGTTTGCCATCAGTTTGGGGGTGACATGTAATACTCAAAAGCAGTTTTGTCCCCAACTTAGCCCACAGACATCTCCAAAAGTGGCAAAGAAATTTAGCATCAAGATCTGAAACAATCGTATTTGGCACACCATGCAAGCGAATACTTTCATGAAAGAACAAACCAGCCACATTAGCAACATCATCACTTTTATGACATGGTATAAAGTGTGCCATTTTGAAAATCTATCCATGACAAACAAATATGCTATCCCTCCCCTTATATATCCTTCCAAGGAACACTAGGTACATGCAAAGGCATATATAAGCCATGAGGATTGAGTCGTGACTTAGCTTTTTGACATGTCGTGCAGCGCGCAACAAAATGCTCAACATCCCATCGCATCTTTGGCCAAAAGAAATGTGTAGCAAGTACGTTCTTCACCACTTCCGATACCGACTTCATGCTCTCCTTATGGTGGCCTCAAAGTGCGAAAATCGCCAGTGAAACCTCCATTGTTCTTTTCCCACGCGTGCACCTTCTTCTCCATGCTTTATCCCACTCCAATGGATATCCTTCTTGTCCATGCTAAGTCCTTCATTCATAAGTACAACAAAAGTATCTAACTTAGGCAACATCATATGTTCATGAACATTAGAAGGATTTCCAAGAAACGAAAGTACCTGGTAATTCAATTGGCATGCGCGAGCTCTGGTAACTGGTCCAGTATGTATAGATGCTGGGACTATGGGTGTAACAATGGTATTAATGTCCTCATCACTTCTGCAGCAGAACAATAGGGGAACGAACCCCCTTGATCATCCCTATATCGCCCATTCTTTCTCCCTCATGCTTGCATTAGATTTTGCTACTGTTGTATATAGCTCCTATTCTGATGCATAGCCTATTGTTATTAAACTGCTATTGTACCCTAGTTCATAATAATGCTTAGTATAGGTTGATTAGTGATCCCCAGTCACCCCACTTAGCCCCCAGTTGCCCCGGCTTCATAATCGAAGAATTGACGACTCAACGACTTGAAGACTCGGAGACTCGATCATCCGATTGACAATTCATAAGCTCTTCGTATGTCAGCATTGGAGCGGCGGGCTCCCGAGTGGTTCGTGTCAGCATTGATCTTGTATAAGAGGTGCCAGGACTGATCTTGGCCGCCCTCCTAACGTGCAGGAGTGCAAATGGCGATGGGCCCAAGACCCCTTCGCGCATAGGGTTTAGTTTGGCGGGTTGTCCTCTCTGTTGAGGCTAGGTAGGTCTACGACGTGTTGATCTCCCGAGGCCGGTCATGACCGAGGGAAGTGTTTATGGACAGAGGTTATCAAGCGTGTTGGGAAATGTGGTGCACCCCTGCAGGGATGATTCAACTATTCGAATAGCCTTGTCCACGGTAATATGATGACTTAGAGTTGTATCCCGACCTAATACAACTAGAATTGTGACTTCAATTGAAATGTTGGCTCTGAGATTACTTTTTCGCAGGTAGTCGAGGAATGATCTCTGGGCGTACTTAATTTATTTGCTACAACATAGTTACTACATATGTGCTACTGATCTACACTCTTCTAATGCTGCAAGACACGGAAGATGCTAGTCTTTGATAAGACTAGGCCTTCCCTCTATTCCCGCATTTCTGCAATCAGTCAAAAGATATAGCCCCATTCCTTTGATAATGATGTGTACTTAGCATAGTTATGATGTCAGTCTTGCGAGTACTTTGGATGAGTACTCACTGTTTCTTTGCTCCCCTTTTCCTCTTGATACGATTGCCGCGACCAGACGACGGAGCCCAGCAGATGGCTGATCCCACCGATGACTACTGCCCCGTAGAGCCTACTACTACATGGAGGACGCTCACGACTAGGAGTAGTTAGGAGGCTCCCAGGCAGGAGGCCTTGCGTTTTTCATCCATGTTATGTTTTTGCTAGGCCTCTTTGGGAAAAACATGATGACTTATGTTTGTACTCAGATATTATTTGGTTCCGCTGAGTCGTGTGTATTCGAGCCCTCGAGGCCGCTTGATTGTAATATGAAGCTTGTATGACTTTAATTTGTTTCTAGAGTTGTGTTGTGATATCTTCCCATGAGTCCCTAATATTGATCATACGCATTTTCGTGTATGATTAGCGTACCATTAAGTTGGGGGCGTCACACCAATGTCATCATCATCCTCATCCACATTCAACTCAATGTAATATGGAGAATCCTATTGGGGAAAAACTCTTGTGATTCATGTACGATCCACTCATGATTTCTTCCATTGATGGTATGATGTTTGTTGCGTCCATGCATGAGTAGTGCCCCTAGTTCTCGGGGATATGGATGAACCCTAGTGCATAATGGATCATCTGGTATTAGTATTTAATATCCTCTTTGCATGTTTATGTTAATGATCTTCTTGCTCTTTGGTGAAGTCGACCATCCAATATATGTGTGCTTGCAGCAGCGGGTGGCATGACATGCCCCATCTCCCTTCATAGCGGATCATTACAATGGGGGATAAAACAGAGACAACTTTCGCTGCATCCACGGGAACTTCTTTCCCCTTAATCACCGTTTGATAACTGGAGTGGGAAAAACGGTGGTGGTGTATGTGATACGGGGCTGCCTAGAGTATGCATATACCTTTACCAACTCTGCCCACAAAATGTAAAAAATGAAAGTGGCTTCAGAATCTCGCATAGCACTGTGTTTAGGCACCTCTATATAACCACACTAGAGGGGATTCCAGACTCTCTGGGAATGCTTCAGTCTTATTGATGTCAAACTCTCATTTGCATTCATTCTTACTTGCTTTCCTTTAATTACCTACTTTTACACTTGTAAAATTATCCTCATTTTATTACTCTTCTTTTGGTTACCAACAACTTCTAGGTATAGAATTCAAATCATTCAAGAAACAAAATATTGATTCATGTGCTCCCTATGGGATAGATACTCTGTGTTTGAAAAAGCTACAACTAAACCATGTGCACTTCCATGCCATCAAGCTTTTTCTGGCGCTGTTCCCAGGGAGCTGAGAGCTTTTGATCTTCGTCTTAAGTTACATTTGAATTTTGTGTACTATTTCGTTTGCAGATCTAAAGTAACCATGGTTGAGTATGTATACAGCTATAACCATCTTACTAGACCACCTATGCAGGAAATGTTCATGCCATTTGGTCCTAACCCCACTGGTATAGCTTATGAGGTGAACCTAGTGTTCTCGAATTGTTTTACAACAAGAAGTTTACACGTAAATAAGGCGAGGATCCTTATAAACATTTGCAATTCTTTGATGAAATATGTGGGACATTCAAGTTAAATGCTTTTAGCCAAGATGATATGAAACTTAATCTATTTTCTCACACACTGGCTGATAACGCGAAAGATTGGTTAGTGTGTGATAGCCCACAAGTATAATGGATCACAACATTCTTCACAAGTAGTATTACACCTTAATTTATCAATTAGACACAAGGGGGTCCAAAGAATATTTATTTGTATTAGCAGTTGAGTTGCCATTTCAACCACACCTCAGATATCTCTGTGCAGCAAAAGTTTTAGTAGCACATCCAAATAGTAGTAGTAACAGTAACAACAGTAGTTTTGTAGTGATTGTAATAGTAGTAACAACAATAGTTACTTGGCAAGATTCAGTATAGGAAAAGAGTAGGCATGTGGACTTGTGATGAATAATGGTTTAGATGACATTATCATGTAACAGTTACCCACTAGAGCAGCATAGAACTAGCTCCAATTCCTCAATGTAATGTAGGCATGTATCTTCTATATAGTCATAAGTGCTTGAGATAAGAATTTGCATGACATCTTTTGTCCTACCCTCCCCTGACAGCAGGGTCCATAAGGAAACTATGGGATATTAAGGCCTCCTTTTAATAGAGAACAAGAACAAAGCATTAACACTTAGTGAATGCATGAATTCCTCAAACTACTACAATCATTGGAAAGAATCCTAATTATTATCACCTTCGGGTATGAGGATCATGACACGTTATAGGTGCATATAAATTGAAAGATAGGGTCCTAAACACTCCCATATTCATAAAACATAATAGGTTTAGATCTGAAAATGGCCCTCAGGCCCTAGTGACAAGCATTAAACATAGTGAAAGTGCTAGTTATCAAGTAGAGGGGGTGAATAGGTGATTTTTGTGAAATGCTTCAAAACAAGAAATGTATTCAAAGTTAAGCAGAAGAGTGATAACCCACAAGTTTAGGGGATCGCAACAGTTTTTGTGGGTAGAGTATTCAACCCAAATTTATTGATTTGACACAAGGGGAGCCAAAGAATACTCTTGAGTATTAGCAGTTGAGTTGTCAATTCAACCACACCTGAAAGACTTAGTATCTGTAGCAAACTTTTAGTAGCAAAGTAGTATGATAGTAACGGTAGCGGTAGTAACAGTAACAATAGTAATTTGTATAGCAAGTATGACAGCAGTAGCGGTAACGTATCTTATCAAGGACTAGTATAGGAAAAGCTCGTAGGCATTGGATCGGTGATGGATAATTATGTCGGATGACATTCATCATGTAACAGTTATAACATAGGGTGATATGCAACTAGCTCCAGTTCGTCAATGTAATGTAGGCATGTATTCCATATTTAGTCATACGTGCTTATGGAAAAGAACTTGCATGACATCTTTTGTCCATCCCTCTCGTGGCAGTGGGGTCCTCATGGAAACTAAGGGATATTAAGGTCTCCTTTTAATAGAGAACCGGAACAAAGCATTAGCACATAGTGAATACATGAACTCCTCATACTATGGTCATCTTCGGGAGTGGTTCCGGCTATTGTCACTCCGGGGTTGCCGGGTCATAACACATAGTAGGTGACTACAACTTGCAAGATAGGATCAAGAACACACATATATTGATGAAAACATAATAGGTTCAGATCTAAAATCATGGCGCTCGGGCCCTAGTGACAAGTATTAAGCATAGCAAAGTAGTAGCAACATCAATCTTAGAACATAGTGGATACTAGGGATCAAACCCCATCAAAACTAACTCGCTTACATGATAGATCTCATCCAACCCATCACCGTCCAGCAAGCCTACGATGAGATTACTCACGAACGATGGATAGCATCATGGAATTGGTGATGGAGGATGGTTGATGATGACGACGACATCGATTTCCCCTCTCCGGAGCCCAGAACAGACTCCAGATCTGCCCTCCCGAGGAAGAACAGGAGGTGGCGGCGGCTACGTATCGTGAAACGCGATGAACTCTTCTCTCTTGATTTTTTTCTGGACGAGAGGGACTATATTGAGTTGGAGTTGGAGGCTGCGGAGCCACGTGGGCCCCACAAGCCTGCCAGGCGCACCCTAGGGGGCGCGCCTCCTGGGCTCGTGGGCCCCTGGCTCCGTGGCTTCGAGTAATTCTTGCACCAGTATTTGTTATATATTCCACAAAAAATCCTCGTAAGTTTCCAGGTCATTCCGAGAACTTTTATTTCTGCACAAAAACAACACCATGGCAATTCTGCTGAAAACAGCGTCAGTCCGGGTTAGTTCCATGCAAATCGTGCAAATTAGAGTCCAAAACAAGAGAAAAAGAGTTTGGAAAAGTAGATACGATGGAGACGTATCAACTCCCCCAAGCTTAAAGCCTTGCTTGTCCTCAAGCAATTCAGTTGACAAACTGAAAGAGACAAAATAAAAGCTTTTACGAACTCTGTTTGATCTTGTTGTTGTAATTATGTCTAACTCATATTCGGATTTTCAGCAAGATCATAAGCTAACCACATAAGCAATAACATTTAGGTCTCATGGTTTACTCATATCAATGGCATAATCAACTAGCGAGCAATAATAATAAGTTTAAAACGTCAACACTTCAATCAAAACAATCATGATACAATATGAACAGATGGTATCTCACTAGCCCTTTCTGAGACCGCAAAACATAAATGCAGAGCACCTTCAAAGACCAAGGGCTGACTGAACATTGTAATTCATGGCAAAGAAGACCCAGTCACAGTCATACTCAATATCAATTAATAGCAAAGCATAAAAATGACGAAGGTGCTCTCTAATTGGTACCTTTTATAAGGAGAAGATGACTCAACAGTAATGTAAACAGATAGGCCCTTCGCAGAGGGAAGCATTGATTTGCAGAGGTGCCAGAGCTCAAGCTTTTTTTAAACAGAGATAAATAATTTTGGGTGGCATGCTTTCATTGTCAATGCGATGACCAAGAGTTTTCACCATCTTCCATGCTACACGTATTATAGGCGGTTCCCAAACAGAATAGTAAAGTTTTGACTCCCCCACCACCGATCAATCACACTCCACGACTAGCCGAATCCTCGGGTGTCGTCCATACCAACAACAATCCAGGGGGAGTTTTGTTTGCAATTATATTTTTGATTTGATTTGAGCATGGAACTGGGCATTCCGATTACCGGCCCCTTTCTCGTGAGTGATAGTGAATAAACACATATCGAGGATAACACGCCTAGCATGGAAGATACTGACCGCCCCTTGTCACCACATGAGCGGTTCGGGCATACAAAACAGATTATTATTTGAAGATTTAGAGAGTGGCACATGCAAATTTACTTGGAACGGCAGGTAGACACCGCATATAGGTAGGTATGGTGGACTCATATAGAACAA
This sequence comes from Hordeum vulgare subsp. vulgare, assembly GCF_904849725.1. NCBI lineage: Eukaryota > Viridiplantae > Streptophyta > Magnoliopsida > Poales > Poaceae > Hordeum > Hordeum vulgare. Next base: position 325,779,192 of record NC_058522.1, on the reverse strand, counting down.
CTTTGGGTTTATGGAAGTGGATGCACAAGCATTATTCCCGCTTGGTACAAGTGAAGGCTAGCAAAAGACTAGGAAGCGACCAACTAGAGAGCGACAACAGTCATCAATATGCATTGAAATTAACCAATGTTGAGTGCAAGAATGAGTAGGATATAAATCACCATAAGCATGAATATCGTAGAGGCTATGTTGATTTTGTTTCAACTACATGCGTGAACATGTGCCAAGTGAAGCCACTTGAATCATTCAAAGGAGGATACCATCCTATTATACTACATCATAATCATTTTTAAATTCATGTTGGCATCCAAGACAAACCATTATAAGCTCCTAGCTAATTAAGCATGGCATCAGAAACTATGATCTCTAAGTTTCATTGCAAACATGTTTCTCTGATAACACTGCTGAATTAGGAACGATGAGCTAGTCATATTTACAAAAACAAAATAGGTCGAGTTCATACCAGGTTTTCCAGGCTCAGTCACTTCATCATATATCGTCATTATTGCCTTTCACTTGCACGACCGAATGATGTGAATAATAATAAGAGTGTTCGTGCATTGGACTAAGATGGAATCTGCAAGCAAACTCAGATGAGAAGACAAAGTAATACGGGCTCTCTGATAGATAAACAATAGTGCATATGAGAGCCACTAATCATTTTAATCATGGGAAATCTTTTTGGGTTTTCTTTTCAATTACCACTAAGCATGCTGGAAAGTAAACTTACAACTAATTTTTTTTCTCATTTTTAAACAAACACACGAGAAGAATGCAAGAAAAGGAAATAAACTAGCATGGATGATACAATGGAAAAGTGTGAACACCGACTATCAAAGTGAATGTGTGAGCATGAATATAAAGTCGGTGAGAAACACGTACTCCCCCAAGCTTAGGCTTTTGGCCTAAGTTGGTCTACTCCCAAGGAGGGAAGTAACCGTCTCTCGGGTACTCCGGAGTGTACTGAGGGTGCCACGGCTGGGTGAGCTCCTCTGGCTCCCACTGATAAACTGGCGTCTGGTACTCGACTGGTGGCTCGGGCATGGGCGCCTGTGGTGGCGCTATGCCCCAATATGCGTAGATGTCCGAGGGCATAATAATGTACCTGCCTAAATGAAGGTTGAACAAAGAAGGAGCAGGCAAAGTAATAGTCTCACGAGTACCCTGGCTAAATACGAAGTTATAAATCATCCTCTTATCATTATCTTTACCAAAAAAATCATGGCGAACCATGCTATCATAATCTAAATATCTCTCAGGAAGAAGCATCTCTTCTTCCTCGTACAGTCTAATAGGTATCTCAAAATGTTTAGCAATACGGGTAGCATAGGTACCTCCATAAAAAGCGCCTTTGGTACGGTTCATGTTCAACCGTTGAGTCACTATAGCGCCCAAGCTATAAGTTTTATCATTATAAAGAGCTTCGCGCAAAACCGCAAGATCTGGGGAGCTAAGAGCCCCAGCTTTCCCACGGCCAATCAAACATTTTCCCACGAATAATGAGAGATACCGAAGCAAGGGAAAATGTACACTAGCAACTCTAGCGCCAGACACCCCCCTCTCTCTCTCTTCTACAACAATAGTATCAATGAAAGCCTCCAAGTCCCGTGGACGAGGTTAATGAATATCCCCAACATAAGGTAAATTGCAAACATTGTAGAAATCCTGAAGTGACATGCGCTGGGGGTATCATATAACATGGACTCAACCATAGGACGACTCTCCCTCTGATAAAAATTAAAGCTTTGCACGAAAGTATTAGTGAGGAGGAGGTATTGTGGACACTTATCTTCGACAAATGCGGTAAGGCTTGCGTTCTCCACCAAGTAATAAAAATCCTCATAAAGACCGGCGGCGTGTAAGAAAACATCGCTTGGCCACTCGCATACTCGAACTTCTACAACTCGGGGGACCGGATTGATGACGGGAAAATGGCGAGCGTGTAGAACACGCATCCACGTCATTGATACAGAGTGAATATATATATTTAAAGCACATACAATGCATAAAATAAAATGAAGATCAAACATTGTAGGTACATATTTCCAGAACTCTTATATTTATATAAAAGAACTGTTAATTACATCTCTGAAGAGAAAACCCTTGATTAAGAATTCAAACATATCTATTACACAAGATTGCAACACATTCCTATTACAATATGCTACAAGAAAAATCCTCCTTGCGGTCGTCGTTGAACTCCGGCTTGGGAACTTGAAGTTTATCTGCGTAGATTATCTTCGACGCCGTTATGTTTGATGGTTTGCCATATATGTCTTTATCATGCAATTATTTTGTTTGTGCTCAACTTCATTTATGTTATGATTTAAAATGAAGGTTGATTTGGTCCCAGCTTGATTTGGCCCCCTGTTTTCAGGCATAGGATGCATCCATGCATTTTTAATATATAACGCTCATATCATGGAATTCATTTCAAAGAACCCCTGCTTCGAGCATAATTGATGTTCTATTTGGTTGATGATTTATGCCATGGAATTCATTTTGAAGAAACCAGGACATGGCATAATTGTGTATTTTTTATATGGATGTTGTATGCCATGGAATTCGTATGAGAGAACCCATCTCATAGCGTAACTTTATTATTTTATGGCTCATGCCACGGAATTCGTATGGAAGAATCCATGCCATCAGATTTTTTTATATTTTTTTTTATCAACTTGTGACTTATGCCGTGGAATTCGTATGAAGGAACCCACGACGTAAGATACTATGTATTTTTTTATTTTACAACTTATGTCATGGAATTCATATGAGAAGAACCCATGCCATAGCGTAATTGTGTATTGGCTCATGGCTTAGTCATTTAATGACTCGCGTCATGGAATTCGTAAGAAAGAACCCATGCACGAAACATATTTTCATGTTATTTTCATGTCATGGAATTCAAATGTAAGAAACCCATTCGTAGAGCATTTTATGATTTTTTCCCCACATGGCATGTCCACGTGAAGAAAGAAAAAAAATGTTCCTTAATCCGAACCAAAAGACCAAACCTAAGGACATGATTTGGTGAATTTTATGTTCCTTGATCCGAACCAAGCGGCCGAACCTAAGGATATGGTTTGGTAGATTTTATGTTCCTTGATCCGAACCGAACGGCCGAACCTAAGGACATGATTTGGTGGATTTTATGTTCCTTTATCCGAACCAAGCGGCCGAATCTAAGGACATGATTTAGTGAATTTTATGTTCCTTGATCCGAAACAAACGGTCGAACCTAAGGATATGATTTGGTGGATTTTATGTTCCTTGATCCGAACCAAACGGCCGAACCTAAGGATATGCTTTGGTGGATTTTATGTTCCTTGATCCGAACCAAGCGTCCGAACTGAAGGACATGATTTAGTGGATTTTTATGTTCCTTGATCCGAACCAAACGGTTGAACCTAAGGATATGATTTGGTGGATTTTATGTTCCTTGATCCGAACCAAGCAGTCGAACCGAAGGACATGATTTAGTGGATTTTATGTTCCTTGATCCGAACAAAATGGCCGAACCTAAGGATATGATTTAGTGGATTTTATGTTCCTTGATCCGAACCAAGCGGCTGAACCGAAGAACATAATTTAGTGAATTTTATGTTCCTTGATCCGAATCAAACGGCCGAACCTAAGGACAATATTCCATATGTGAGAAGAAAGAACTCCTTGATCCGAACCAAGCGGCCGAAACTAAGTACAATATTTCATATGTGAGAAGAAAGAACTCCTTGATCCGAACCAAGCGGCAGAAACTAACGACAATATTTCATATGTGAGAAGAGAGAGTTCCTTGATCCGAACCAAGCGGCCGAAACTAAAAACAATATTTCATATGTGAGAAGAGAGAGCTCCTTGATCCGAACCAAGCGGCCGAAACTAAGGAGATGAGACCATCATCATATCTCACCTTCTCACGTGGACAAGTCGATCGCTGGCCTCCCTGCTTCTTCTTTTTCTTGTGTGTTCGTATGCGCGTATTGTGACTAGCAGTAGCAGGAGATGAATGGATGCCGGCAGCGAGTGCAAAAAATGGATCCAACCTCCCAGTGTGCTAGGTGATGAGAGTATTTATAGCAGGCGAGAGCAGCAGCGATAAGCCGTGGCTGATTGCGCGCCCGCCCACGTCCACTGATCGTGGCGTTGTGTGTGATCGTGGGAACACCTCCTTTCTTTTTTCTATTTCTTTATTTGCTAATTAGCCGGCAGCCTAATTAGTCAATCTGGGCTTGAGTTTTTTCTTTATCAACATGTGGGCCTTAGGAACACCTCACCCATATACATGCATGCACATCACTTTTTCTTAAACAGGGAACAACAGCCTTTTGGGAGCTACGGCCATGCATGCATGGCCATTTTTTTAATGAGACAAACTTGATTAGTTATTAATTGCTTACTAAGGCTTAGAATAGAAGTGTGCATGCTAATTATTATTACTTTTGCATGTAACACAAGGCCTAGTGCCGTATGTGTTGTGAGATGAACACTTGACAAAGCGCACGACATATATACATTTCATTAGCGCGGCATTTCTTATGTGTCGTGACTATATTTCACCTTATCGATCGAATCATGTCAAACATTTATCATATACTTCCTCCATCACGGTTTAGAAGGCTTGTGGTGTGGGTATACACGCGTTAATTAATTCTTTGTATGAAACTTAAGGTGTAGCACCACATGTGATATGAGATGTACATTTGACAGAGTAGATTGCACATATTTTATTAGTGTGATATAACTTTTATGTATCGCTTCAATATTTCACCTTGTCGATGGAATAGGGTCAAACATTTATCATACAATCCATATTTTGGGGATATTAATGTTACTCACGACAATTTTATGTTGGCATTGTCGTCATTGGTGACGGCGTGCATACGTGCGAGCTATGTGACCCCCTCCTTTTTTTTAGGCAAGAAAATTTGATGATTGTTTATTTATTATCGTCATATTTTATAATTGTCGGTTTAATGCGTGCATTATCGACAGTCAAAAATGTATCGTATGACTATTTTTGTCGGTCCTAAATTTGAACGGTTGATTACATATTCCTCTTAATTTCTTATTTTCATTATAAACAGATTTTAGCTGATTTGCATTTATATTTTATGTGGTTTATGTGTTTTATTTTATCTTGGTCAAAAGCCATGTCAATAGATGCCCCTCGAGGTTTGGGTCCGAAGAGATATTTTGATTCGGGTCCAGAGCTCGAAACTTGACAATCTCTTTTGTTCTTGAAGTATTTTCATGCATATGTGACATCATGTCTTTTTTATAATATTCCCATTTTTAAGTGTCTGATTTTATAATATGCCAGCTATACATGGCTATGCAGTTTTTTTGGTATCTACACAATGCATTTTTTTTATTTTCAATTTAAGCTTGGATTTTTTTTTAGTGCAGTTGTACTTGACATCTCGGAGTTTAAACTCATGAGGGTTGTTTTAGTTTTAACATTTTAGAGTATGCTTATAGTGTAGGCTCATATTGGAGCAGTTTGTACGTGCTGGTTTTGCCTCTTGAAGTATTAGAGCATTTATAGACATATGCTTATTCATTTGATGTTAGGAGTATTTACTCCTATATGCATAAGCGTGAACTTCATTTTCTCGATGAATATTTAATTTCCATCGTTTGTTGCACCACAGTTTATACTCTTAAGCTATTGGAGTATTATTTTATGCGCTCCCGTTTATACTCATGAGGGTTATGGTAATTGCTTTTCATATATAGCACACAGTTTAGATCCGTAGTTACTGTATTAATTTTGTATAGTACATCAGTTTATACTCATGAGGGTGTGGAGTATGTCTTCCTTTTAAGGTGCCTCACTTTAGGCTTGTGAGGCTATAGAATATATTTTCTTTAGGTGTGCCCAGTTTATACTCGTGAAGGTATGAAGTATATTTTTTTTGGGTGCCCCAGTTTATACTCGTGAGGGTATGAAGTACATTTGCTTTTCTTTTTTACATCACATTTTAGACTCGTAAGTTATTGAAGTATATTTTCTTTGAGTGCCCCAGTTTAGACTTGTGGGCGTATGGAGTACATTTGCTTTTCCTTTCGCATCACAGTTTAGACTCGTAAATTATTGGAGTATATTTTCTTTGAGTGCCCCAGTTTAGACTCGTGGGGTATGGAGTACATTTGCTTTTCTTTTCGCATCACAGTTTAGACTCGTAATTTATTGGAGTATATTTTCTTTGAGTGCCCAGTTTAGACTCATGAGGGTATGGAGTATATTTTTTTGGGTGCATCACAGTTTATACTCGTAAGTTTATTGGAGTATATTTCTTTTTTAAGCATAGTAACGCTTCAGGAATTTCCCGTTTATCGGTGGCGGACAGTACTCGCCGTCTGGGGAAATTATCCGGTAAGCACCACTAGAGTAGACTTCTTTTACGATGTAGGGACCCTCCCATTTTGGCTCAAACTTTCCTCCCATGCGTCTTGCAACATTCATGGGACGGATGACGGCGAGCACTAGGTCTCCTTGCTTGAATGACCTTCTTTTAACACGCTTGTCGAAAGCACGAGACATTCTAGCCTGATATGCTTCCAAATTTTGTAGCACCTGAAGGCGTTTACCCTCGAGTAATTCAAGCTCACCGAGGCGTAATTTTATGGCTTCTTCTTCAGAAAGTTTCTCCTGAATAGCGACTCTGAGCGAAGTAATTTATACTTCTAATGGTAGAACCGCCTCTCCACCAAACACAAGGGCGTAAGGAGTCATTCCAGTTGGTGTACGTGTTGTGGTCCTGTAAGCCCACAAGGCCTCAAGGAGTTTCTCATGCCACCCACGCTTATTCCTTGACACAACTTTCTTTAACAATTTACATAGGGTTTTATTAAAAGCTTCGGCTTGTCCATTAGCTGCCGGATTATAAGCCGTAAAATAATGATGACTTATCTTAAATTTCGAACATAACTTATCAATATGTTTGTTTTTGAATGGTCCTCCGTTGTCAGACATGATACGGGAAGGAACTCCGAAGCGATATATAAGATGTGTCCTTATAAAGTATTCCACATATTCTCCCTTATCCTCTTTTAATGGTATAAGCTCAGCCCATTTGGAGAAATAATCAGTGGCAGCCGAGATAAATTTGTGGCCTTTTGACGATGGCGGACTAATAGGCCCTACTATATCCATTCCCCACATTTCAAACGGCCATGCCATATTTGTGGGATGCAACGATTCATGAGGTTGATGTATGAAATTACCGTGTATTTGGCACTCATGACACCTTTTTGCAAATTTCATGGCGTCGTCGAACATGGTAGGCCAATAATAACCAAGATGTCGGAGTTGATAATATAACTTTGGGCCCGATTGATGTGCCCCACACACCCCGGCGTGTACTTCATTTATGGCTTCCAAAATTTCATTCCCCGCCAAACAACGAAGGAGGATGCCATCAAAAGAACGCCTATACAGGGTGTCATTTATACATGTATAGTGGACTGACCTTTTTCGAACTCTAGATCTTTCTGCAGAGTCTAAAGGTAAATATCCATGGAGCAAGTATTCCAGGAAGGGGCTTCGCCAATCTCCGACTTCAATCTCGTAGATGTCTGTAGTCATTGCAAGTGATGTCGTCGTCTCTTCCTCTTCGGCGAGTATAGGTAGGATTCTGCATTCTTCAACACGAACGTCCATCATTTGATGTGAACTTAATGACATACTAGCAGCTAAACCTGCTAATGCATCGGCCTTTTCATTTTGACTTCTTATAACATGCTGAATATTTAGATCAACAAACATGGACATGAGCGTTTTGGCTCGTTGGAAGTAAGGCATTAATTCCTCTTTCTTTACCATGTAAATTCCCATTAATTGGTTGATCACTAACTGAGAGTCACCGTATACCGTGAGTGAGTCTAACCCCCATTTTTAGAGCCAATTCCGGCCCAATTATCAAAGCCTCATATTCAGCTGAATTATTTGAAACTGCTGAAGTTAGGGTAAAGGAGTATGGGATTATTCCTTCTCTTGGTGTGACAAACACAACTCCCGCACCTGCCCCGGATCGCTGATATGCTCCATCAAAGTACATTTGCCATGACGAACAAGCAACCGATGTAGCGAACACCTCTTCATCAGGCAAGTCATCATATATGGGGAAATCATCGGGTATTGGATGTGTGGCTAGGAAGTTAGCTAATGCTTGTCCCTTCATGGCCTTTTGTGGCACAAATTTTATATCAAATTGTGACAAAAACATCGCCCACTTAGCTAATCTACCTGAAAGCACCATTTTGTTTAATATATATCTAAGAGGACCTGCTCTTGACACAAGGTGTACAGTGTGTTCTAGCATGTAATGACGTAATTTTTTTGCTGCAAATACTAATGCCAGACATATTTTATCCATGTCCGGATAATTGCACTCAGCCCCCACAAGGGTGCAACTAAGATAATATAGTGACATTTCTTTTCCGGACTCATTATTTTGTGCCAAAAGAGCACCCAACGACATAGGCATGGCCGCTGTATATAGGATCAAAGGGTGTTCCCTAACTGGTGCACCCAAGATGGGTGGGTGTATTAAGTATTTTTTAATGTCCAAGAATGCATTTTGGCATGCTCGATCCCACTCAAACGGGACACCCTTTTTCATGAGACGTGAGAAAGGTTTGCATCGTCCCGCTAAGTTCGAGATAAACCTCCTAATATATGCTAGGTGACCTTGGAAACTTTTTAATTCGTGTAGGTTTGTGGGTGGTGGTATCTTAACAATTGCTTTTACCTTATCTGGGTCGACTTGAATCCCATTCTTTGTAACCACAAAACCGAGAAATTTCCCAGAAGAAACTCCAAATGCACATTTCATGGGGTTCATTTTCAAGTTATGTTCCCTCAAACGCTCGAAAACCATTTCAAGATGTTTTATATGGTCTTCCTCACGTTTTGATTTTACCACTATGTCATCTATGTAACATTCAACGATAACATATAATAATCCATCTAAAACTATAGTCATAGCTCGTTGATATGTTGCCCCGGTGTTTTTTAGTCCAAATGGCATGACTTTGTAACAAAATATGCCTTTGGGCGTCCTAAAAGCCGTTAACTCTTCATCCTCTGGGGCCATTTTTATTTGATTATATCCGGAATACCCATCCATAAAAGAAAACATTTCGTGGTGCATGGTAGCATCAACGAGTAATTCAGATATCGGTATCGGAAAATCATCCTTAGGGCATGCTTTATTTAAGTCTCTAAAGTCTACACATACACGAATTTGACCATTTTTCTTTTTAACTGAAACAATATTGGAAAGCCACTTAGGATATTTAACCTCTCTAATGAATCCAGCAGCTATCAGTTTGTCAACCTCGGCTTCTATTTTGGGAAGTAGCTCGGGTCGAAATCTCCTTTGTGCTTGTTTTACGGGCAGAATATCATCTTGCACGGCAAGACGATGCACCGCCACTTCTGGATCCAAGCCAGGCATTTCTTCGTAGGTCCATGCGAAGACATCTTTGTTCGCGGAAAGGAACTTATGATACTCCTCTTTCTTTTCTTTATATAAATGCACACCAATAAAAATTGGTCGAGGCTCCTCGGCTGTCCCGATATTTATTTCCTCCAAATCATCAATAGTTGGCTGATTACCATCCTCCATTTGTGGGGATGCCTTGGTTGGTTCCGTAAACTCGATTGAGGTCATGCAAACCTCATAGCCTAGCCCATGTCTTTTTCCTTTCAAAGGATGGCCTTCATGTAGAGCTTCGAGTTGTTCCGGTGACAACGCCATTTCAAATGGCGCCCGCTGTCCCCGGCCATCGCATAAAGATGGGCCACTAAGAGTGTCATAGCCCATTTTCTGCATCATATACAAGACTCGGTTATCATACAAAGCAATAGGCAATGAATCATCATCTTTATTATGCACGGAGATATGCACCACATTATGATTTTTATTTTCTCGATTAGGCAACTCCTCTTTATCTTGTTCAATTTTATGTTGAACCAAAGGAGGTAAGATAACAGTCATTTTGGTACCTCTTTTGATGGATGATTTATTGATGACGCGAAATATTGGGTCACCTTCTTTTCTTTGGTCACTTGGTATATACGGGTAAATCTTTCGTCCGGACGAGGATTCTGCAATACTTTTCTCTACCACATTTGACTCGGGTACTACTACAGACTTTGGTTTGTATACTTTTTCAACTGGCTCAAAATAGAATTTTGCATCTGCATAGAAGGATTCAGCCACAGTGAATAGTCTCTTATCTGCAAATATTCTCATTGTTTCCCCAGACTGCTCTTTATACTTGATACACTCATGAAGCGTGGATGGTACAACTTGATTTTCATGTAGCCATGGTCGGCCTAGCAGTGCATTGTATGAAGTAGCTGCATCAATTACGTGGAATTTCACATATGTGGACAATGCTTCCAACTTCAATACTAATGAGATGGTACCCATGGCTTCCTAACCTGACTGATTAAAGCCATGAATAACCACATTTGATTGGCTCAGGTCCTTAGGTGAATACCCTATCCTCTTCAAAGTACGCAGGGGCAACAAATTTATGGCGGATCCGCCATCTATCATGATGCGATTCGTTGGCAAGTCATCAATCTCACCAAACATCAGGAGAGGTCTATTATGCTTCTTTGAGCCTAACAACATGTCTTCCTCCGTGAATGTAATATTTAACACATTACTTAGTTCAGCTTCTGTCTGTGAGACTTCCACTCTATAATCTTCAGGAAATGACAATGCAGTAACTAGTGCCTTATGTAAATCCAAAGAAAGAGACAAAGCATCATACACAGAAAGCATAGCTGGTATTTTCTTCAAATGCGAGATTACATCATACTTGACCGACACCTCAGAGGGCGGGTCCATTGTCTCATTCTCAGCTACATCTTTGTTTCTAGGCTCCTTTCTATGTGGAGGATGTGGGTCAACTAACTGGCGACCTGATCTAAGGTGGACCTGGTCCACTTCTGGCGCATCTTCTTCAGGGAAATGAAGAGACTCGCTATCATCCTCAAACACATCTATAGTGAGAATGTTGAATTCTTCACTTGTCGGAACCTTCATGCGCTTCGTCCTGTGCTGATATATCTTTGGCACGAAGCGCGGAGGAGCGACATCTTCCATCACTCGGGCTAGTGGACGGCATTTTGGCCGCTGCTCCCTCCATTCTTGGGGTCCATGCGAAGCTGGTAGACTGAGCCATTCATCATATTTGCAGGGAAAGTGAGCCTCTCTTTTACGCTGACTCTGTGGCGTGGTCCCATGACCGTCGTCCGAGATGAAGCCTGGAGAGATTATTGGAGCAAGTTCATATCCTGATGAGAACATCATGTCACCATAAGTTGGCCTCATATTTGAAGGTGCACAACTCACCGAGCTATCTTGAAGAGTGGCGACATTTGCTGCATCCATCTTCTTTCCTTTCTTTAAGCTTGTGAGGAGGTCCGTATCAATAGTCCCCTCGTCGATCATTTTCTGGATGATATTTTTTACCACAAAGAAATTATCAAGTGTATGGCCTAATATGCAGTGGTAAGGACAGAAGTTTGGCGCATTAAACATATTGGGCTCTTCTGGCCTTTTTGACTTAGGTAGCTCTATAAGTTTCAGCTCCCGTAAGCCCCTGAAATGATCATGAATTTCTTCTACAGGGAAGGAATACTCCATGTTTTTTCGTTCGCTAAGAGTTGGCCTCCTACCAACTTGTGCATCTTTCTGTCCTTGGTTCCTTATAGGTGTTCTTCCAGGTTGAAACTGAGATCTCACTGCTGTTGCTTCCATGGCTTGCGCTGATTTGGGCTTCATCGACATTTTTTCTCGTTGTGTACCTTTTTCTGCAGGCTTGTTGAACGGTGTTTTTGTTCGACGAGCGACATGATGCATAAAATTTTCTATGTCCATGGATTTTGAAGCCAACTCTTCAAAAGTAAGAGGTCTCACTCCTTGCAACTGGACAACCACTGTTGTGCGAAGATTATTCATGCACATACGCACTGCCTCTAGCTCAGTGATTGGTTGTGGACAATGAAGACTTAGATTTCTCCATCTATTTATAAAATCAGCTGCCTTCTCATTAAACCCTTGCTCGATTTGAGTTAGCTCAGTGATACCCACAGTCCTCTTAGTGCTGTAAAACCGCTCAAGAAATAAATTCTGCATTTGCTCCCAAGTTTTTATGGAACTTGGAGTCAACTTGCTATACCAAGTGAAGGCAGGCCCAGACAACATCTGCACGAACTGCCTAAGGAGGAGTTCTCCATTATGAGCCGTATCTTGGCAAGCTGCGAGAAAGTGGGCTATATGTTCATGAGGAGACCCACTCCCATTGAATTTGCTAAACTGCGGTTGTCTATAATTTGTTGGGAAGGGAACCATGTCTACGTCAGGTGGGTATGGTTTGACATATCCTGGCCGCATAGAATATTGGGTTTGCATTAGCTGGCTCTTCACACCTTCGACAATCATCCTTTGAATTGCCTCAAGGCTAAGTGCAGAACCACCTTGCTGGCTACTAGCACTTGCTCCAACACCTCCTTCATTTCCTTTGTTCTGGTTATTGCTCATCTGAACACGAAGGGCTGCCAGCTCGTCTTCTTTTTGTTGAAGCGCAGCTGTGAGGTTGAGTAGTTGTTCCTCAACTGGATGAGTTTCATTCGCTGTTAGGACTTGCTCTGTATGCTTTGCACCTTGATGAAGTTCTATCTCTTTTCCAGAAGGACACGGGGTACTATCTGATACGGGATTATATGACCCTCCATAGCTCGACCCCAGTTCTTCATAATCTGACCCCTTTTGGCTTCTCGTCTTACGACGTGGACCCTCTACAATAGTTTTGCGTGGCTTCTTCCTCTTAAAATGTGTTGATGCAGAGGAGGTTTGTCTACTGTTGTCTATTACCCCTTTGACACCCACTGGCATTGCATTGAATACTTCAAATGAGTTACTTAAAATTTTCTCATGAGCTGGCCATGGAGCTAGGGTCTCGACGCTTTTCCTTGATGTACTTGTCCTGTCTTTCACCCTTTGTCCTCCATTTTGTTGGCTTGTCGATGGAGAATCTCTACCTTGTATTCTACTATTCCCCGAATCTGCTCGAACTGCCATCTCTCTTTGCTTTAGGGCAGCCCGCTTTTTGCGTGCGTGAGCAGCCTGCTTCACATACTCTTGTCGTCGTGGATTTGCCTTCACAAATTCTTCATATTCTGGCCACTTTGATAGAGTCTCTACACGCCGCATGATGGCGCCACCAACATTATCACCAGAGGTAGAGCAGCCCGGAAGTATTTCCTTCAAAGCTTGGCAGACATTCTGTGTCATGATGGCATGGAAGCTAGCATGGCTCCCCCCACGGATCCTTGCATTGGTCTTCCTTTCTCTATTTCTGATGGGATATGCCACTTGCTTCCGTTGTTGATTGGTCATGTTCGCATCAGTCGCCACTGGGAAATCAAGCCATGCACGGTGAGCCCTCTGCTGTCGACGACGACGACGTGCTGGATCAACTGAGCCTTCAAATGATGGCCTTGGTGCTGGCACCGAAGAGGACAAAGGATCCGATATTGTAGCAGTTGGATCCACATGACCAGCTTGGAAGTCATCCAAAGTGACAAACACCCCATGCCACTGGAGTGAGCGTTTATTGCTTGGCTCACCCACTAGGCATGGTCCAATGGGATTATAGCCCATGGTGGGGATAAATTCAGGTGCATCGACACGAAGGTGGTTTCTTGGACGAGCCAATTCTTCATGTGACGAAGACTCGTCATCCTCAACCATCATACCTTTCCCTTTGTCTGCGGAGGAAGCCCTTTGAGCTGCCCCTGTGGTGTTTCGGACATGCTTATATGAGCTTTCTTCCATCCCTTCGTGTGCACCTACCTTAAGCTTTGAAGGTGTAAGGGGCACTGCAACTTTGGTTGATGTAGTTGAAGCAGATTGTCTTGGCGACGAAACCTTTAGTGATCCCGTCCGTTTTGCAAGCACGGGCCACTCTTCGGGTGTCATGCGAACAACCTTTGCTGGTACCTCATGGCTCATAATCTTGGTGGGTGACATCTTTGTGAAACCAGGAGGAACTGAAGTAGATGAAGAAGCTCTGCGTACATGCTGATCCCTAGATGCTCTTGCAGCTGCACGCATTCTTCTCTTTGCTGACTTTGTAAGAACATGAGTGAACCCTTCCTTCAATGTAGAGGAGACTTCCTTTTCTTCTGGCTCAGTTGGTGATACTGCGGTTGTTTCCAAACTCCTGCTAACTGAAGCCACAAGTGGACCGATCGGCACATCCAGCCAGAGGTCACCGAAGCGGAGAGTGACAAACTGCTGAACCTGTCTCTCCATACCTTCAAGATAAAGAAAACCATATATTAGTTTCCTTCGTCTATATTTTTTGGTATATGCGTACATAATGTTTTATGCCTTATGTACTTCAGAATCTCATATGTTGCAATCCTATGTTGGAATTCAAAGATGAGGGGAGAAATATGTCCCACCGGGCGTGCCAGAATCTGATGACGGGAAAATGGCGAGCGTGTAGAACACGCGTCCACGTCATTGATACAGAGTGAATATATATATTTAAAGCGCATACAATGCATAAAATAAAATGAAGATCAAACATTGTAGGTACATATTTCCAGAACTCTTATATTTATATAAAAGAACTGTTAATTACATCTCCGAAGAAAAAACCCCTGATTAAGAATTCAAACATATCTATTACACGAGATTGCACACATTCCTATTACAATATGCTACAAAAAAAATCCTCCTTGCGGTCGTCGTTGAACTCCGGCGTGGGAACTTGAAGTTTACCTGCGTAGATTATCTTCGACGCCGTTATGTTTGATGGTTAGCCATATATGTCTTTATCATGCAATTATTTTGTTTGTGCTCAACTTCATTTATGTTATGATTTAAAATGAAGGTTGATTTGGTCCTAGCTTGATTTGGCCCCCTGTTTTCAGGCATAGGATGCATCCATGCATTTTTAATATTTAACGCTCATATCATGGAATTCATTTCAAAGAACCCCTGCTTGGAGCATAATTGATGTTCTATTTGGTTGATGGTTTATGCCATGGAATTCATTTTGAAGAACCCAGGACATGGCATAATTGTGTATTTTTTATGTGGATGTTGTATCTTATGGAATTCGTATGAGAGAACCCATGTCATAGCGTAACTTTATTATTTTATGGCTCATGCCATGGAATTCGTATGGAAGAATCCATGCCATAAGATTTTTTTATATTTTTTTATCAACTTGTGACTTATGCCGTGGAATTCGTATGAAGGAACCCACGACGTAAGATACTATGTATTTTTTTATTTTACAACCGATGTCATGGAATTCATATGAGAAGAACCCATGACATAGCGTAATTGTGTATTGGCTCATGGCTTAGTCATTTAATGACTCGCGTCATGGAATTGGTGAGAAAGAACCAATGCACGAAACGTATTTTCATGTCATGGAACTCAAATGTAAGGAACCCATGCGTAGAGCATTTTATGATTTTTTCCACACATGGCATGTGCACGTGAAGAAAGAAAAAATATGTTCCTTGATCCGAACCAAAAGGCCAAACCTAAGGACATGATTTGGTGAATTTTATGTTCCTTGATCCGAACCAAGCGGCCGAACCTAAGGACATGGTTTGGTAGATTTTATGTTCCTTGATCCGAACCGAACGGCCGAACCTAAGGACATGATTTGGTGGATTTTATGTTCCTTTATCCGAACCAAGCGGCCGAATCTAAGGACATGATTTAGTGAATTTTATGTTCCTTGATCCGAAACAAACGGCCGAACCTAAGGATATGATTTGGTGGATTTTATGTTCCTTGATCCAAACCAAACGACCGAACCTAAGGATATGATTTGGTGGATTTTATGTTCCTTGATCCGAACCAAGCGGCTGAACCGAAGGACATGATTTAGTGGATTTTATGTTCCTTGATCTGAACCAAACGACCGAACCTAAGGATATGATTTGGTGGATTTTATGTTCCTTGATCCGAACCAAGCGGCCGAACCGAAGGACATGATTTAGTGGATTTTATGTTCCCTGATCCGAACCAAACGGCCGAACCTAAGGATATGATTTGGTGGATTTTATGTTCATTGATCAGAACCAAGCGTCCGAACCCGAAGGACATAATTTAGTGAATTTTATGTTCCTTGATCCGAACCAAACGGCCGAACCTAAGGACAATATTCCATATGTGAGAAGAAAGATCTTCTTGATCCGAACCAAGCGGCCGAAACTAAGGACAATATTTCATATGTGAGAAGACAGAACTCCTTGATCCAAACCAAGCGGCGGAAAGTAAGGACAATATTTCATATGTGAGAAGAGAGAGTTCCTTGATCCGAACCAAGCGGCCAAAACTAAGGACAATATTTCATATGTGAGAAGAGAGAGCTCCTTGATCCGAACCAAGCGGCCGAAACTAAGGAGATGAGACCATCATCATATCTCACCTTCTCACCTGGGCAAGTCTGATCGCTGGCCTCCTTGCTTCTTCTTTTTTTTGTGTGTTCGTATGCGCGTATTGTGACTAGCAGCAGCAGGAGATGAATGGATGCCGGCAGCGAGTGTAAAAAATGGATCCAACCTCCCTGTGCGCTAGGTGATGAGAGTATATATAGCAGGCAAGAGCAGCAGGGATAATCCGTGGCTGATTACGCGCCCGCCCACGTCCACTGAACGTGGCCTTGTGTGTGATCGTGGGAACACCTCAACGCTCCTTTCTTTTTTCTATTTCTTTATTTGCTAATTAGCCGGCAGCCTAATTAGTCAATCTGGGCTTGAGTTTTTTCTTTATCAACATGTGGGCCTTGGGAACACCTCAACCATATACATGCATGCACATCACTTTTTTTTTAAACAGGGAACAACAGCCTTTTGGGAGCTACGGCCATGCATGCATGGCCATTTTTTTTAATGAGACAAACTTGATTAGTTATTAATTGCTTACTAAGGCTTAGAATAGGAGTGTGCATGCTAATTATTATTACTTTTGCATGTAACACAAGACCTAGTGCCGTATGTGTTGTGAGATGAACACTTGACAAAGCGCACAACATATATACATTTCATTAGCGCGGCATTTTTTATGTGTCGTGACTATATTTCACCTTATCGATCAAATCATGTCAAACATTTATCATATACTTCCTTCGTCACGGTTTAGAAGGCTTGTGGTGTGGGTATACACGTTAATTAATTCTTTGTATGAAACTTAAGGTGTAGCACCACATGTGATATGAGATGTACATTTGACAGAGTACACTGCACATATTTTATTAGTGTGATATAACTTTTATGTATCGCTTCAATATTTCACCTTGTCGATGGAATAGGGTCAAAAATTTATCATACAATCGATATTTTGGGGATATTAATATTACTCACGACAATTTTATGTTGGCATTGTCGTCATTGGTGACGGCGTGCATATGTGCGAGCTATGTGACCCCCTCCTTTTTTTTAGGCAAGAAAATTTGATGATTGTTTATTTGTTTCGTCATATTTTATAATTGTCGGTTTAATGCGTGCATTATCGACACTCAAAAATGTATCGTATGACTATTTTTGCCGGTCGTAAATTTGAACGGTTGATTACATATTCCTCTTAATTTCTTATTTTCATTATAAACAGATTTTAGCCGATTTGCATTTATATTTTATGTGGTTTATGTGTTTTATTTTATCTTGGTCAAAATCCATGTCAACACGGATACTTGGGTTTGTTCTTCTCATTTTCATCTTCCTTGGGGTCACGGCTCGAAGAGCCTCTTAGGAACCTCCTCATCTTTTCCTTTTTCTAAAATAACTCTGAAATTTTTAGTGACTCAAAATAAAAGTGAACAAGACTTAACAAAACTCATAGCAACTACTCCTACAAGTGCCTAGAGGCCATATCATGCATCAAAACTACTTGAGACCAACTAAAATTAACATGCAAAGGTCAAGAACAGGGTCACCAAGGCAACAATGATATGCAATGAATAAAGCACTAGAACAAAAACTAATTGGATCAATGGAGGAGTCACATACCAAGGAACAATTCCCCAAAACAGTTTGGTGAATGGGGCTTTGCACAAGGAGATCGAAAAATGCAGCAAAATGAGCAAGAACACAGGTTTGAGCTGTGGAATGATTTTTTCTGGAGGTAGACGAAGGACAAGGGTGCTGGAATAAGTGGAGGGGGGCCACGTGGGACCCACAAGCCTGCCAGGCACGCCAAGGGGGGGTGGGCGCGCCTCCTGGGCTCGTGGCCCACTGGTGCATCCCCCTGACTAGTTATCTATCTCAGAAATTTTTAAATATTTCAGAAAAAAATCATACTTGAATTTCAGGGCATTTGGAGAACTTTTATTTGCAGGTCATTTTTTTATTGACCAGATAATGCAGAAAACACGGAAATAAAGCTATATTTATTATTTTTCAACTAAATAACAAAAAGTAAAAGTTGGGAATAGAAGGTTGTCACTTCTAGATTCATCCATCTCATGGTCATCAAAAGAAATTCGTCAATGAGGTTGATCAAGTCTCCTTGACAAACTTTTTTTGAATCACATAAAACCGGAGAATTTTTGAATAATCACTAGGTTACCTCAACGGGGATGTGCATATCCCCAATAACAGGTATATCATATTTCATCTTGACAGTAGGTATAGGGAATTGAAAGCTTCCAATAATAAGATGAAGGTTTTTCAATAGCATTAATGCAATGAACTCGATATTGTTTCTTCGGAAAGTGCACCGTGTGCTCATTACCATTAACATGGAAAGTGACATTGCCTTTGTTGCAATCAATAACAGCCCCTACAATGTTTAAAAAGGGTCTTCCAAGGATGACCGCCATGGCATCATCCTCGGGAATATCAAGAATAACAAAGTCTGTTAAGATAGTAACGTTCGCAACCACAACATGCACATCCTTGCAAATGCCGATTGGTAAAGCAGATGATTTGTCGGCCATTTGCAAAGAAATTTCAGTAGGTGTCAACTTATCCAATTCAAGTATATGATATAAAGAGAGAGGCATAACACTAACACCGGCTCCAAGATCATATAAAGCAGTTCTAACATAATTTCCTTTAATGGAGCAAGGTATAGTGGGCACTCCGGGATCACCTAGTTTCTTAGGAGTCCCACCCTTAAAAGTGTAATTAGAAAGCATGGTGGAGATGTCAACATCAGGTATCTTTCTTTTATTAGTCACAATATCTTTCATGTACTTAGCATAAGGAGACATTTTAAGCATATCAGTCAAACACATTTGCAAAAAGATAGGTCTAATCATTTCAACAAAGCGCTCCAAATCCTCATCATCCTTTTTCTTAGATGGTTTGGGAGGAAAGGGCATGGGTTTCTGAACCCATGGTTCTCTTTCTTTAGCAGGCTTCCTAGCAATAAAATCATTCTTATCATATCTCTTGTTCTTAGGTTGTGGGTTATCAAGATCAACAGCAGGTTCAATCTCCACATCATTATCATTACTAGGTTGAGCATCAACATGAACATCATTATCAACATTATCGCTAGGCTCATGTTCATCACCAGATTGTGTTTCGGCATCAGAAATAGAAACATCATTTGAATTCTCAGGTGTAACAACAACCGGTTTACTAGCATGCAAGTTCCTATCATCTTTCTGTTTCTTCCTATTACCAGGATGGCTAGGTGCATCAGTATTAACTCCTTGAGAATCTTGTTCAATTCTCTTAGGATGGCCCTCAGGATACAAAGGTTCCTGAGTCATTCTACCACCTCTAGTAAACACTCTAACAGAATTGTCATTCAATTCATTAAGGAAGTCATTTTGAGCCTTAAGTATTTGTTCTACTTGAGTAGTGACCATAGAAGCATGTTTACCAATAAGCTTAAGATCATTAACATTTTTATCCACACAAGCACTTATATGATTAATCATATGAGCATTTTGTTTCAGTTGTATGCTAACATAATCATTAAAACTTTGTTGTTTGGCAACAAAGTTATCAAATTCATCTAAGCATAAGCTAGTGGGTTTATCATAAGGAATATCACTCTCATTGAATCTACGAAGAGAATTTACCTCTACTACCTGTGTCGGGTTATCAAGACCATGTATTTCTTCAATAGGTGGTAGATTCTTAACATCTTCAGATTTAATACCTTTCTCTTGCATAGATTTCTTGGCTTCTTGCATATCTTCAGGACTGAGGAATAGAATACCTCTTTTCTTCGGAGTTGGCTTCGGAGGTGGTTCGGGAATAGTCCAAGCATTACCATTGCTCAAGATATTATTCAATAGAATTTTAGCTTGTTCCACAGTTCGTTCCCTGAAAACACAACCAACACAACTATCTAGGTGGTCCCTAGAAGTATCGGTTAGTCCATTATAAAAGATATCAAGTATTTCATTTTTCTTAAGAGGGTGATCAGGCAAAGCATTCAGTAACTGGACAAGCCTCCCCCAAGCTTGTGGGAGACTCTCTTCATCAATTTGCACAAAGTTATATATATCCTGCAAGGCAGCTTGTTTCTTATGGGAAGGAAAATATTTTGCATAGAAGTAGTATATCATATCCTGGGGACTACGCACACAACCAGGAGCAAGAGAAGTAAACCAAGTTTTAGCATCACCCTTTAGTGAGAAAGGAAACAACTTAAGGATATAGTAATAGCGAATTTTTTCCTCATTAGTGGCTGATGGGGTTATAGTCCTAGGGTAGGGTCACAGGCCTGCCCTATAGGTCCTACCCAAAGACTACCCTTCATAAGGGACAAGGCCCTTAGTCAGTTCCGACTGAATTAAGGACTTCCCTTCATCCAGTCGGTGACGATTCCTCCATCATCCAGTCGGAAATGAGCATTCGGAGCGTATCAAACGTACCGACTGGATTCCACTCGGTACATCGTAACCCCCCCCCCCCTGGAGGGCAACGGTCATCCGCTTTCATGTACCTTTATTAGCATTTAAGGCATACGTTACCTGTAACGTAGACATTTAATCACCACTACTCTACCCCTGTGCACCGAACCGTTGTGAAGGGCAGCACACTCTATATAAGTCGCCCTTCCCCACTGGTGCAGGGGTTAGCAATTCACTGTAATCCATATTCCACTCGACATCAAGCTCCCAAGAGCACTGAGACGTAGGGCTTTTACCTCCACCGTAGAGGGGCCTGAACTGATACAACCTCGCCGCAGCTAAGGCTCTGCCCATCCTTTCGTACCCTACACATCTACTGTCAGACTTATACCCACGACAGTTGGCGCCCATCGTGGGGCAGGCGTCTAAGCGACTTCCGGCGAGTTTGCGACTACATCTTTTCATCATGTCATCCGGTGGAGATTTGAGCATGGGTCACGAGATCCTCTTCGGTGCTCTCTCCTTCATCGTCGACGATTCGGCATGGCTTCGGGATGCCCCTCTCGACGTCGAGGCGCTCCCCAGTCGCGGGGCTACGCATTTTCGTGCCAACGCCTGCGGCATCCTTCTTCTCCAGCAGTCGGCTCCGGTGTCGACCTTCGCTCCCGTCACGCGCCGCAACAAGCGGTCTCGCCGTCCGCGGCTCCAGCTTTGGTGCAACACGCCCAGGCGCGCCACAGCGCGTCTTCACAAGTGGCGGTCCTCGAGTCGGTTGTAGTTGCGCCGCCGTCCTAGCGCTCGGACTCAGTTCCGTCTGTATGGCCCCGATGAATTAAAAACAACCTTCATCACCCCATTCGGGTGCTTCTGCTACATCACTATGCCATTTGGTTTGAAGAATGCAGGAGCAACCTTTATGCGCATGATCCAAAAATGTCTCCTTGACCAGATCGGTCAAAATGTGGAGGAGTATATGGATGATATCGTAGTCAAGTCACGCAAAGGTTCCTACCTGCTGACTGACTTGGCAGAAACGTTAGCCAACCTTCGTAGGTACGATATCAAGCTCAACCCAGCCAAGTGTTCATTCGGTGTTCCCAGCGGAAAGTTACTCGGTTTCTTCGTTTCCGAACGAGGGATCGACGTCAACCCCGAAAAGATCGGGATCATCGTCTGAATGGAGCGGCCGGTCAGAATACACGATGTTCAGAGGCTCACAGGTTGCCTAGCGGCTTTGAGCAGGTTTATCAGTCGACTCGGCGAGAAGGAACTTCCTCTGTACCGACTCATGAAGAAATTAGATACTTTCGAGTGGACAGACGAAGCCCAAATCGCATTCGACGACCTCAAAGTCCTACTTTCCACCCAGCCGGTTCTTACTGCTCCGCTCACTAAAGAACCCCTTCTTCTGTACATCGCGGCTACAAATCAAGTCGTCAGCACTGTTCTCACATTCGAACGCGAAGAAGAAGGCAAAGCATACAAGGTTCAGCGGCCAGTGTATTATGTCTCCGAAGTCCTGACTCTTTCCAAGCAGAGGTATCCCCACTATCAAAAACTTATCTACGGGATTTACATGACTGCGAAGAAGGTGGATCATTATTTCCAAGACCACTCGGTGTCTGTCGTTTGTGATGCTCCGTTGTCAGAAATCCTCCACAATCGGGACGCATCGGGCCGAGTGGCGAAGTGGGCGATGGAGATGTTATACTGCGATATCAAGTTCGAGGCCAAGAAAGCTATAAAGTCTCAAGCTCTGGCTGACTTCATACCAGAATGGGTAGAACAACAGCAACCGACCCACATCTACTCGGCTCATTGGACAATGCTCTTCAATGGGTCCAAGATGTTGAATGGATCCGGCGCTGGCGTTGTGATCATATCGCCAAAGGGTGACAAACTCAAGTATGTGTTGCAGATACACTTAGATTCCTCCAACAATGAGGCAGAGTATGAGGCTCTCCTTTATGGATTGCGCATGGCCATCGCAGTCGGCGTCCGTCGCCTGATGGTCTACGGTGATTCAGATTTGGTAGTTAATCAAGTGATGAAGGAATGGGACGTAAGAAATCCCACCATGACCACATACTAGAATGCAGTGAGGAAGCTCGAGAAAAAGTTTGAAGGTCTGGAACTCCACCATGTTCCGCGACTGAAAAACCAAGCAGCTGATGAATTGGCGAAACTTGGATCCACTCGGAGACCGGTCCCGAGTGACGTCTGCCTCGAGCACCTTCACCTCCCCTCAGTTAAAGAAGATCCTTTCACAGAAGAACCAGTACAACCAAAGAGCTCGATAGATCCGACTGAAGTCGAAGTCCCTGTTGTGGTTGATTTGATCATGGAGATTCTTGCCACCACCCCCGATTGGACTGTGCCGTTCATTGCATACATCCTGAGGCAAGAATTACCAGAAGACGAAGTCCAAGCCAGACAGATCGTCCGCAGGTCAAAGTCGTTCACTGTCATTGATGGCCAGTTGTACAAGGAAAGTGTTTCAGGCGTCCTTCAATGATGCATCTCCCCTGAGGAGGGACAGTTAATCCTGGAATAAATTCACTCGGGAACCTGTGGTCATCACGCCTCCTCAAGGGCAATCGTCGCCAAAGCATTCAGAGCTGGCTTCTTCTGGTTGCAGGCGAATGAAATGGCGAAGGATATGGTCGACAGATGTGAAGGCTGTCAGTTCTACTCAAACAAATCTCACAAGCCAACGTCGGCGTTGAAGACAATCCCTCTTGTTTGTCCGTTTGTAGTGTGGGGATTAGGTACAGTCAGTCCATTTAGGACAGGCCAAGGGGGATTCACACATCTGTTGGTAGCAGTCGACAAGTTCACAAAGTGGATTGAAGCCAAGCCCATCAAGAAGCTCGACGCCCTTACAGCCATCAAGTTTGTCACGGACATCATCTCCAGATTCGGGGTGCCGCACAGCATAATCACTGACAATGGCACAAACTTTGACTCGGACAGATTCAAAGGTTTCTGTACAGGCCAAGGTATCCGAGTGGATTTTGCATCTGTGGCGCATCCCCAAACAAACGGGCAAGCAGAGTGGGCGAATGGACTTATTCTGCAAGGTTTGAAGCCTCGACTCCTGCGAGAAGTGGGACATGCTGCCGGCGCATGGGTCATCGAACTGCCTTCGGTGCTGTGGGGTCTCCGCACAACCCCAAATAGATCTACAGGGCGATCCCCGTTCTTCCTCGTTTATGAAGCAGAGGCGGTCCTTCCGAGTGATTTGCTTCACAACGCTCCACGAGTTGAACTCTTCTCCGAAGCCGAAGCAGAGCAAGCAAGGCAAGACGGAGTGGATCTTCTAGAGGAAGAGCGCGAGATGGCACTGACTCGCTCAACCATTTATCAACAAGATCTGCGACGTTTTCACGCACGACACGTCAGGAGTCGTACATTCCAAGCAGGCGACCTGGTGCTCCGAGTGGATCAGCAGAGACCTCACAAGTTGGCTCCCGCCTGGGAAGGACCCTTCATCATCTCCAAGGTGCTGAACAATGGAGCATATCGACTCTACAACCTCGACAGGGAAACGGACAAGCCGCGAGCATGGAACGGAGATCTCCTGAAGCGCTTCTATACGTGACCGTCGACTGAAGCAATGTAAAGAACAAGTATCGTTGAAGTAATACAAAGTAGATTGAATTTTTTGCAGATTCTTCCACGTTCGCAGACTCCGGTCTCAAAAAAAAAAACTTTCTCCGAGTGTGCACTAAACGTCGCACTCGGAGACTTAGCTCCGATCCAGCATCGCCTAAGTACAAACCTTCTCCGAGTGTGCACTAAACGTCACACTCGGGGACTTAGCTGCGATCCAGAATCGCCTAAGTAAAAATTTTCTCCGAGTGTGCACTAAACGTCGCACTCGGGGACTTAGCTGCGATCCAGAATCGCCTAAGTACAAATTTTCTCCGAGTGTGCACTAAACGTCGCACTCGGGGACTTAGCTGCGATCCAGAATCGCCTAAGTACAAACTTTCTCCGAGTGTGCACTAAACGTCGCACTCGGGGACTTAGCTGCAATCCAGAATCGCCTAAATTCAAATTTTCTCCGAGTGTGCACTAAACGTCGCACTCGGGGACTTAGCTGCGATCCAGAATCGCCTAAGTACAAACTTTCTCCGAGTGTGCACTAAACGTCGCACTCGGGAACTTAGCTGCGATCCAGAATCGCCTAAGTACAAATTTTCTCCGAGTGTGCACTAAACGTCGCACTCGGGGACTTAGCTGCAATCAAGAATCGCCTAAGTACAAACTTTCTCCGAGTGTGCACTAAACGTCGCACTCGGGGACTTAGCTGCGATCCAGAATCGCCTAAGTACAAATTTTCTCTGAGTGTCCACTAAACGTCGCACTCGGGGACTTAGCTGCGATCAAGAATCGCCTAAGTACAAACTTTCTCCGAGTGTGCACTAAACGTCGCACTCGGGGACTTAGGTGCGATCCAGAATCGCCTAGGTACAAATTTTCTCCGAGTGTGCACTAAACGTCGCACTCGGGGACTTAGCTGCGATCAAGAATCGCCTAAGTACAAATTTTCTCCGAGTGTGCACTAAACGTCGCAGTCGGGGACTTAGCTGTGATCAAGAATCGCCTAAGTACAAACTTTCTCCGAGTGTGCACTAAACGTCACACTCGGGAACTTAGCTGCGATCCAAAATCGCCTAAGTACTAAATTTCTCTGAGTGTGCACTAAACGCCGCACTCGGGGACTTAGCTGCGATCAAGAATCGCCTAAGTACAAACTTTATCCGAGTGTGCACTAAAAAGTCGCACTCGGGGACTTAGCTACGATCAACGATCGCCTAAGTACTCATTTTCTCCGAGTGTGTACTAAACGTCGCACTCGGGGACTTAGCCGCGATCAAGAATCGCCTAAGTACTAATTCTCTAAAGGTCGCACTCGGAGACTTCTCTGCGATCAAGAATCGCCTAAGTAAACAGCTTCCTTCGAGTGTATCTTAGAGATCCACTCGGAGGCTTAGCAGACCCTCATTGAGACTCATGTAGATGTCAAGACAACTGACAATTACATGAGTAGCAACTCGTTCTGAGTGCGACCTTATGGTCGCGCTTTAAGACTTAGTTGTGATACCGAATCGCCTAAGTAAAGAACTCCCTTCGAGTGTATCCTACAGATCCACTCGGAGGCTTAGCACACCCTCCTTGAGGCTCATGCAGATGTCAAGACAACTGACAATTACATGCTCCGCATGTTTGCCATTGGCTTCACCAAGAAAGCCAAACAAAAACCATGAGCCAAAATCGTGTCAACAATTCTTTCGCAAAGGAAGAGCAAAATATTCGGTTCCAGTTCAAAGTTGGTTTAAAGATAGTCGGTTCAGTGTAGATCAAGCTTATCCACACCGAACCATGAATGTGACGGCCAACAGCAGTGGCCAAAGTTTGATACAAGTAACACTTGGCATACCGAGGTAAAAGTTTCCTCAAGCGTCGTCAGGACTGGCACTCGGACTGGCAGGCTCCACGAAAGTGTCGAGGTCGATCCCGTCTACGATGCGAGTGGCGCTCTCAAGGAAGGTCTCCATGAAATCTTCGAATCGCAGCTTCTTGGTACTGGCGACCTGCAGCGCTTTCAGTTTCTCTTCGCGAGCCTCCTTGGAGTGCACTCGGACCAGCGACAGCGCCACGTCCGCACCATAGCGAGCAGCAGACTTCTTCCACGCCTGCACTCGGTTCGGGACGTCCTCCAGCCGAGTCATCAACCCTTCCATCTCTTGCCGGGACTCGTCTTCGGGCCACATCTCCTTGTCAATTCGGCCGACGACCTCTCTCAGTCGACCGATGAAAGGCCCCACTTTGCCCAGGCGAATGTGCGCTCGGAGCATGTCTCGATTGGCGTCCTCGCCGGGTGGAACGTTCGGAATAACCGACCGCTCAACGTCAGCTGCTTCAGCCTCAGCATCCATACAAAAATCTGCAAAGACAAGACGAGAAGAAAGTAAGCGCAGAATGAAATAAACAGTCAACAAGCACTCGGAAAAACAAACTTACCACCGAGAAGCGCAATCATCTTCCTTGCCCAGTCACTGACGTACTTCTCCTGTGATATGCACCGCCTGTTCATCACCTTCATCTATCCCATCAGCTCGGTTCTTTGTTTCCCCATTTTCTCCATTTCGGCCACCAATGCCTTGTTCGCCTCACGGGACTCCTCCAAGGACTTCTCTCATTCAGCCAGAGCGCCCTTCACACCAGCCAAGTCATGAACAGCTGCCTCCAGTTCCGCAGCAAGCTGAATCTTTTCAGCATTCAGAGCGTTGTACGCTGATCCCATCTCGCAAGTCTTCAGCAAATCAGAGCCCAGAGAAGATCAGACAAAATCAACAAGGAAAACAAAAGAAGCTCGAAGTTCTTCAGACCCCTGCCGACGCAAGCAGTCGACAGCGGCCTCGGGGACTACACCCAGTGGGTTCACTTAGAGTGACCCCACTGCCATGAAGCTCAAACAGGTCCGCCCTATTGAGTTAAATAACAAAAACAAGCCTATGAGGCTACTACTACCCGACATGAGTAAAATTACTCTCGGAGACTACTTCCAGTAGGTGCACTCGGAGTGCCCCCACCGGTAACATTCGAACGGATTAGTTTTGATCTGATCAAGTTAAAGAAAATGTATATAAAGACAACTGCCGGTGCAAGCACTCGACAGAAGTCTCGGGGACTACACCCACTGGATTCACTAAGAGTGAACCCACTTCAAAATAATCATACTGCATCCGAGTAAATTGCTTAAATACCCACTGGGTTACAAGAGGAAAGTAAATACTTACTAGCCCACTTACTCGGATATCTTCCCGGAGTTCCAAGCTTCGCTTGTACACAGACGCGATGGAGTCCTACGCTCTCTTGGCATCACCTGCCATCAACTCCGCCTGCACCATGGCCCCCTTGGCAGCTCCCACCCGATCTTCCGGGAGGCGTTGGGCATTGTACTAGACGGTCGACGGACCTGGCACCACAAGAGACTCCTTGGGCATCCCAAGTCCTGCTCCAGTCGGCTCAGCAGCGATGAGCGCCGTTTCAGTCGACGACATCGTCTCGGCTGGCGGCGCATCCATGGCGGGAGTAGTAGCAGATGGAACAGCCTCAAGGACAGGCACCGCAGCTTGCTCGGACCTCTTCTGGTCGTCCTCCTCCACGTGAATCACCTTTGAAGGAAGCCCGACTGAACGATGTGAGACCATAGAAAAAAGGCAAGATCAAAGACAGAATTCGCGAAACAATAATTTGGGCTCTCGGAGTCATCACGATGTACCTTGCTGGGATGTGGCAACGTTGTCCGTATCCATGGGATCGTCTTCCTGGCGTGGCGGAGAAGTGGCGGAGGTAGCAGCTCTGTCGAGTAAAATCCACTCGACCAATAAACATGAGTTCAATCAAATACTGAAAGAAGATAAGAGAACAAGACACTTACGCCGAGGCAACGGGAACGGCGATCCTCATCCGCGGCAAAGCCTTCCGAGGTTTGGACCCACTCGGTTTGGCCACCTTGGAAGGTTGGCCCGCAGGCTCAGCAGCAGCATCCCTGGTCCTCTTTGTGCTTCGAGCACTCGGAGCCACGAGAGTAGCTGGCAAGGCGCTCGGAACCACGGGAGGAGCTGACGGGGCAATCGGGGCCGCTGGAGGGGCCGACGAAGTCACGGGTTTGTGATGGCGCTTAGTTCAAGGATCTGGTGGTGGGGGTGGCAAGCTCTGCTCCTCACCTTCCCCCTCCTCTTCTTCAGACTCCTCCTCCTTCTCCCCGCTATCTCATACATACTCGGCGCTCTCCACGCTGCCTTCCTGGCTGCCTTCCTCTTCCTCAGCCGGATTCCCGTTCGAGACAGGGGAATACCAGTTGGTCCATGCCTGCACAAGATACAGTCGACAACATCAGGCGTCAGACAGTGATGCAAGAAAAAGTGGCAAATCTAAGGGAATTGTAAGCACTCAGCAAGGTATTATCACCTCATTCGGAGGAGGGTTGTCCACGCGGAAGGGCTTCACTCGCCGGGCTCCTCTAGGGTTACCGCAGGCGCCTGTGATGCCGCGGACCCACGCCGTCACAACCTCCCCGGTCACGCACTCGGGGTGAGTCCGAGTGGAGTCCTCAGGCCCCGTGTAGTGCCACATGGCTTGGTGTCGAGCTTGCAAAGGCTAGATACGCCGACCCAGAAAAACCTGCAGCAAATCTATGTCGGTGACTCCCTTGCGGACGACATCTACCAGCGCGTCGACCAGAGGCTGAATCTGGATATTTTCCATCTTCGCGAGCGCAAGCTGCCTAGGCGGAGCCGGTCGGTCTAAGCTAAAAGGGGGCAGTCCCGTTGCAGCATTCGGACAAGCGACGTCCTGGCAGTAGAACCAAGTCGACTGCCAGTTCCTAACGGATTCAGACAACTGAAGAGCGGGATAGCTACTTTTGCTTTTGTTTTGGAAGCCTAAGCCTCCGCAGAGCTGGAGGAGATGAGTTTTGTCATCCGACTGGCTAAGTCTTTTGATGGTTTGGGATCTAGCGGAGAAGATGTGCTTAAAGAGCCCCCAATGAGGAGGGCAACCGATAAAACACTCGCAAAGCACGACAAAGGCAGAGAGATGAGCTATTGTGTTGGGAGGAAAATGGTGGAGCTGCGCCCTGAAGTGGTTCATTATACCTCTAAAGAAGGGATGAGGAGGCAGAGAGAAGCCTCGATACACGTGACTGAGCAGCAGGACGCGCTCATCCTCCCAAGGAGCTGGCTCCGTCTCGCCCTCCGCCGGCAGTCTCCACGATTTGTTCTCGATCAGGCCCTGCTCCACCAGCTCCAGCATGTCCGCCACCGTCACCGTGGAGGGGAGGAAATCCCGTGGATCCAACCCGCCGGCAGTGCTCGCTGCCGCCGCTGAGCAGGAGCTGCCGCCTTCTTCTTCTTCCGCGCCTCAAGCTTGCTCATCTGCCCCTTCGTCATGGTGGAGGCTGCAGATCCGCGGGGGAGGATGAGAAGGAAGGAGCTTGGGATGCGCAGGAAGTCATGGGAGAAGCGGGGCGAGTGCGAGTTATCAGGAGAGTGCAACGAGAAACCCTCGCTGGAAAGGTTTAAATAAGGTTCCAACTGGGTCACTAGCAGGTGGCCCCGAAATCTTATCCCCCGACCGGTTGCTGCGATATTAGTGGAGGAGATGAAGGCGCGGAAATCGAGGCGGCACATACTACTCGATGACGATGTCGTCATCCCCGCTGAGCGCGCGACAATCGAAATTTGAGGATCCCAGAAAATCCGCCGCTGTCAGTTGACTGGTCATGTCAAAAGATTCCACGGAAACACTCGGTTTCTGACGGTTCGTTTCACAGATATATCCACTCGGATCAGTGGTCAAGAGGATAAAATGGATCGAGGCAAACAACGCCAAAGTCGCATCCATACCAGTCGGATCCGTACTCCAAGCGTCGCTTCGTCGTTCCAACCCCGATCCATTCGGGGACTAATGATGGGGTTATAGTCCTAGGGTAGGGTCACATGCCTGCCCTATAGGTCCTACCCAAAGACTACCCTTCATAAGGGACAAGGCCCTTAGTCAGTTCCGACTGAATTAAGGACTTCCCTTCATCTAGTCGGTGACGATTCCTCCATCATCCAGTCGGAAATGAGCATTCGGAGCGTATCAAATGTAACGACTGGATTCCACTCTGTACATCGTAACCCCCCCTGGAGGGCAACGGTCATACGCTTTCATGTACCTTTATTAGCATTTAAGGCATACGTTACCTGTAACGTAGACATTTAATCACCACTACTCTACCCCTGCGCACCGAACCGTTGTGAAGGGCAGCACACTCTATATAAGTCGCCCTTCCCCACTCGTGCAGGGGTTAGCAATTCACTGTAATCCATATTCCACTCGACATCAAGCTCCCAAGAGCACTGAGACGTAGGGCTTTTACCTCCACCGTAGAGGGGCCTGAACTCATACAACCTCGCCGTAGCTAAGGCTCTTCCCATCCTTTCGTACCCTACACATCTACTGTCAGACTTATACCCACGACAGTGGCTATATCATTCAGTTTAGTAATATGTGCTACAACAGTTTCAGATTCATAACCATGAAAAGGATGAGATTCAACCAAAGTGATTAACTCAGGATCGACAGAGAATTCATAATCCTTATCAATAACAAAGATGGGTGAAGTAGCAAAGTTAGGATCATATTTCATTCTAGCATTCAGAGATTTTTATTTCCACTTGCGTAATAAATTCTCAAGATCATAGCTATCCTTACAAGCAAGAAAGTCTTCAGCTACCTCTCCCTCCATAACATAACCCTTAGGTATATTAGGCAATTCATATCTAGGAGTGCTAGGTCTAAGAGGTGTAACAACAGGTTCCATTCAATAATTTCATCAGTTTCAGAAGTATCATCAGATTCAGCAGTAACTTTAGCAATTTGTGCATCAATAAATTCAACGAGTGACATATCATTATCAAGCAAAGCATCATCATAAGCATCATGGATAGCAGAAGTAGCATCATCAAGCACATGCGACATATCAGAATTACTAGTAGGTGGTGGTGTCGCAAATTTACTCATAACTGAAGGTGAATCAAGTGCAGAGCTAGATGGCAGTTCCTTACCTGTCCTCGTAGTTGAGGGAAAGACTTTAGTTTTTGGATCTCTCGGATTCCTCATAGTGATCAACAGATATAAATCCCAAGTGACACACAGAATAGAGTTATGTTCCCCGGCAACGGCGCCGGAAAAAGGTCTTGATAACCCACAAGTATAGGGGGTCGCAATAGTTTTCGAGGTTAGAGTATTCAACCCAAATTTATTGATTCAACACAAGGGGAGCCAAAGAATACTCTAGAGTATTAGTAGTTGAGTTGTCAATTCAACCACACCTAAAAGACTTAGTATCTATAGCAAAGTTTTAGTAGCAAAGTAGTATGATAGTAACGGTAGGGCGTTAATAGTAACAATAGTAATTTGTATAGAAAGTGTGACAGCAGTAGCGGTAAAGTAACTTAGCAAGGACCAGTATAGGAAAAGCTCGTAGGCATTGGATCGGTGATGGATAATTATGTCGGGTGGCATTCATCATGTAACCGTTATAACATAGGGTGATATGCAACTAGCTCCAGTTCATCAATGTAATGTAGGCATGTATTCCGTATTTAGTAATACGTGCTTATGGAAAAGAACTTGCATGACATCTTTTGTCCATCCCTCCCGTGGCAGCGGGGTCCTAATAGAAACTAAGGGATATTAAGGCCTCCTTTTAATAGAGAACCGGAACAAAGCATTAGCACATAGTGAATACATGAACTCCTCATATTATGGTCATCTCCGGGAGTGGTTCCAGCTATTGTCACTCCGGGGTTGCCGGGTCATAACACATAGTAGGTGACTACAACTTGCAAGATAGGATCAAGAACACACATATATTGATGAAAACATAATAGGTTCAGATCTGAAATCATGGCACTTCGGCCCTAGTGACAAGCATTAAGCATAGTAAAGTAGTAGCAACATCAATCTTAGAACATAGTGGATACTAGGGATTAAACCCCATCAAAACCAACTCGATTACATGATAGATCTCATCCAACCCATCACCGTCCAGCAAGCCTACAATGAGATTAATCACGAACGATGGAGAGCATCATGGAATTGGCGATGGAGGATGGTTGATGATGACGACGGCATCGATTTCCCCTCTCCGGAGCCTAGATCGGACTCCATATCTGCCCTCCACAGGAAGAGCAGGAGGTGGCGGTGGCTCCGTATCGTGAAACGCGATGAACTCTTCTCTCTTGATTTTTTCTGGGCGAGAGAGACTATATAGAGTTGGAGTTGGAGGTTGCGGAGCCACGTGGGCCCCACGAGCCTGCCAGGCGCGCCCTAGGGGGGCGCGCCTCCTGGGCTCGTGGGCCCCTGGCTCCGTGTCTTCGAGTAATTCTTGCGCCAGTATTTTTTATATATTCCACAAAATATCCTCGTAAGTTTCTAGGTCATTCCGAGAACTTTTATTTCTGCACAAAAACAACACCATGGCAATTCTGCTGAAAACAGCATCAGTCCGGGTTAGTTCCATTCAAATCATGCAAATTATAGTCCAAAACAAGGGCAAAAGAGTTTGGAAAAGTAGATACGATGGAGACATATCAAAGAGATACAGGATAAAGTAGGGATAAGTATCAAGGATCTATGCAAAAAACATGCAATATTACAAAGGCATGCAATCATCCAAAGCGTAGTCATCATGCACACTAAGATATATCGCAGATAAACCTAGGTAGTGTGAAGATAAACAACAACTGGGAATGTCTTCGGAGAAAGTCTTCAGGGAGAGATGATCAAGCAATGGCTTCATAGTACAGTAAGTAAAGAGAGTAAAGGATAGAACT
The DNA here is from genome assembly GCF_904849725.1 of Hordeum vulgare subsp. vulgare. NCBI lineage: Eukaryota > Viridiplantae > Streptophyta > Magnoliopsida > Poales > Poaceae > Hordeum > Hordeum vulgare. The sequence goes on along the minus strand of NC_058522.1, from coordinate 325,745,917 downwards.
AGTAGCTTGACGAAGACACATGATTTGTTGGACCAGTTCCAGTTATTGTGACAATTTTACGTTTGGTTGGGGAGGCTTAGACCTCGTCTTCACCTTGTTCCCCTTGAGCTAAAGTCTCACTCAGGTAAGTCTTCAGGGGAGACTTCTCAAACCCATACAAACTTGGTCACCTGTCAATCCACAATGACTCTTGGGTTGATCTAGACCATGGTCAACCGACAATCTACAATGACTCTTGGATGCACTATACCATGACGGCTAACCATCTATAAGATCATAGTCTTCAAGTGTAACAAGTCTTCGGTTCTCTCAAAACAGAATAACTTTGGTAATTCTCAAGCACTCTGGCTCTAGGTGTTTGGGTTTATCCTCGCATGATAGTTCTCTCTCTCAATGCCTTCGAGGTGGGTTGCTCCAAAACAACAATAATCGCATCAACTCTCAACAGCCACCAACTTATGGTGGAGGGGTGGGCTCTTCTTAGCCAATAGGAAACCCTAGTTGATATGACTGAAATGACCCTGGGTCAATGGCCAACCAACACGTGTTCCAACGGATGGATTCCAAAGACACACACGACAACAATACTTGGGATGCTAACTCAACCAACTATGGAAGACATTTCCTCTCATTGTCTTTGCTCGAAGACATAGGTAAATGTGGATTGAGCATTACGTCAGCATGTGACTTTGATTACATCGACCCCACTTAACAACAAAGTGATTCCTATGACTGAGGAAAGAAGAAACAAAAGAAGAAAAGACTTCGCCTTCATGCTTCATTATCTTCAAGTGATTTTCTTGGCAAACCACTAATGGCTTCGACCATCATCAGTGTCTTCCGAAATATTTGGGGGTCATTTTCGATGGTTAAACCAAATCTCCACGGACTTCTATTTTTGTTATCCCATGAACACTAAAAAACACATTAGTCCCTCAACCACGTTTGTCTTCAATACTCCAAAACCAACAAAGGGTGGCACTAGATGCACTTACAATCTCCCCTTTTTTGTGATTGATGACAAACTAGTTGAAGTTTTCAATGGGGATAAAAATATGTGAAGACAAATACTTGGAGATTATGATTGCAAGATATAGAGAGCTCCCCCTAAAGATGTTCTTATGAAGATTTTGCTTTGAATGCAAAAGCACATGGCAGGTTGTAGTTAGTGGAGATCTCTCCCTATATATTGGAATCCAATCACTATGCATTTGAAGATAACCATGAAGATAATGAAATGCATAAATAAAAATGGGCGTGTGTTGAATGACTTTAGATGCATATGATATGAAACGAAATAGTGCCAAAGTTACGATATGTACGGAATGTGCAGACGTCCATCATGACTTAAGTTTTACAGCCCAAAAGCACAAATGTTTGGAACGAAAGTTGTAAACTTAACAAAAATAGCAGCACCCGGCTCATATAGACCCGTTCGAATACTATCAACCAATGCTTCTCCCACTTTGACATCGAATGACCAAAAAGGGCCAAGACATTGGGCACTACTCATCCCCACGACATGAAGACACTGGTGCAGCTAGGTCATTGGAGGTTTGTGTAGGCTAAGTTGGTTTAGTGATGATGTGAGCCGTTGGCGGAGAAGGGGAAGTGATGTCTTCAACTTCATCGCGGGCAGGATTGGCATGGATGGAGTGTGCCGATGAAGAAAAGTCATTGTCTTCAAGAGATGGCGTCTTGCGCCATTTCACTGTACGAGGAGGAGGGACACAAAATTTGAAGTGTTCCGCAAACCCATCCTCACGAAGATCTTCCATTAGAGCCAGGAGAGACAATGTCTTCCAAGAATGCGTGCAGTTTTCATGTGCAACAAAATAGGTCTTGGTGGCAAAGTTGCGTGTGTGATTGATGTCAGTTACCACCACATGCATTTGTCTCCATGTCCACTCATGATGAAGATGTTGCTTATGAATCAGAGATACGAAAAGTTTTCGATCATTCATGGCACCCTCCCTTATGGGTTGTGGCAGTATAGTTGCAGTGGCTTGAGTGTCAGTCACACTTGGCCGTGGGGGTCTAAAAGAGCCAATGAGCCTAGCTCTGGCTGGATAATATGGAATGTGAAGCCCTTCAACATTAGCAGTGCCACTAGTACCTTCAACAATGGTATTCTTGGACTTGGATGGATAGATGTCTTCGTGGATGACTTCAACATGAGGAAAATATATCTCATGATTGTGAGCACAAGGCAGAAACCTTTTAATTGTGTGGAGCTTAATGAAGCGCATGATCCATGGTGCAAAGATATTGAGTTAAAATAGATTGATGCTATTGGAAGCAAGGTTTCTCAGGAATAGATCTTGAAGATTGAACCTAATGCCATAGAGAATGTTATAGACCACTGTCTTCAACGCACCTTTTAGCTTGCTTGAAGATGAATGCCCTTTGATCGGCCATATGGTATGACGAAGAATATGGTATATAGTTCTTGGCAGATATTGAAGATCGTTGATGAAGAAGCTGGTGGGCAGATTAGTATCTCGGGCCAATGGCTGCGAGTGGCTTCAATATATGTTGCAGATCTTGGATCTAATTCTTTACCAGGTGCGGCAAGAGGTGTGGTGGCGAAAAATTCCATGGCAGGAGCTTGGATGTGTTCATCTCGAATCATGAAATCCATTTTCCATGTGCTCGGGTCTCTTCCAAAGCCAGAGATGTGGAGTGTCGCATAAAATTGAAGAATAAGTTCTCCATTCCAATCTTAATGGTTAGTGAGAAAAGGCAGCAATCCAACATGTCTAAGATAATTGGGAGCTTGATCAAAGCCAGGAAGACCACTCATTGCTTCAAAGCTCAGATGTTTGTGAGGAAAGATCCAATTCTGACCATATAGCACAACAGTATAGTGATCTCCTTGACGCATGCTCCAGAACCAGTCAAATTGAATCTTTGGCTTCTAGTATTGATTTATGTCTGAATCACAAAACCATTGTTCAATCTTAAGCGCAAAACACTGAAGAGAATTTGACGATCAACACCTTGTTTTCAGCATTATCATCGGTGGATAGTGTGATAGTTAGAGGAGGGTCATCAGGTGCAACTACATAATTAGCAAAAATATCTCCACCTACTTTTACATCAACTTCAGGCTAATCACGAGGAATTTCTTCAAGCCTGACTACTTCATCGGTTTATATAGTCGGGGTCATACACACTTCATTATGAGGAATGATTTGCATCAAGGCAAGGGCTTGCCTTGGTCCTTCGCGAAGCCTTTTGAGAGGCGATGCACGTGTAGGGGCCTCATCCTCCATTGATGAGAAGTGGTGATTCTAGGATTCTTGCCACAATTGTCGAAAAGGGACATGGCGGAGAGTCTAGAGGAGTGTCACAGACATCTGGTCTTGGAGGAGTGCTAATGTCCACATACTCACTGTCTTCATGTAGTGGTGATGATACCACGGGTGCATCCAGTTGAGGTACTTTGTAGATCTCTCTTTGATCATTATCTTCAGGAGAAGCAACGTCTTCCATAGCAGGTGGTGCAATGTCTTCAGCTGCGGTGGTGTCAGTAGCTGGTGCATCACCTGTTGTCGAAGCCTTTGTGGTAGCAGGCTCATGGAGAACAAATTACCTCTCAACATTTTCTGAGGCAGGAGGAACCATTGAGATCGGCGTCACAACAGGGGCACCTCATGAGTAGGTGGTGTGGCAGATGGAGCTTGAGGGGGCTTGGGCACTTGCACCAAACTTGAAGACTTTGTCTTCTTAGTCTTCATTCACTTGACTGGTTGGGCTTCGGAAGCAGGAGCAGACTTGCATTTCTTGGCTTCTACTTCAGCTCTCTTGGTCTTCTTGTTGGTTACAACAGAGGAAGGAAGGGGTGATCTTACACCAGAGAAGCCAGTGGGGAAGACAATGCTTGGCATGTCTTGCTATGTTGAGTCACGCTAGCTCGAATATAATGAGCCTTGCCTTGACCTTTCGATATTTTTGGGATCAAGGGCAGGATGACCATGTGCTTTGCACTTCAGCATCTCATTCTGAGTATTTACCATCTGCGCAACCTTCTTCTTGAGACGCTCAAGGGTGCCTTTGAAATCAGCACAACACTTATCAAATTCAGCCATCAGATCTTTTATCAAAAGCTGATATACTTGAATATTTGTAGCTCTGAGCTTGTGTACATTGCTCTTGAAAAGAGACTTTTCATGGCGTATCTTTTCTCTCTGCTGCACAACCTTCTCAGCAATAGTGATCTCTTCGTTCAACAGCCCTCGGAATGTGATGCTAAGTCCAATGGGGAGCTGGAGAGAGCCGATAGTGAGCAAGGGGTCAGTGAATCATTCATCAATGAACTAGTTTATGATTGCAGCATCTATCAACGGCAAGTCTTTGAGATGTTTTGCCTCTTCCTCATTTTTCCGAATCAAGCTTGCTAGGGCTTCATCATCATACTCATCATCACACGACTCAATCATATTAGCAGCATCCATCAAGGAGAGGGATGGCTTCAGCCCACAGGTAGGAACTTGTTTTTCGTTCAGTCTTCTAGCAATGCGAGAATCTTCCTTCATTTCACCGGCTGCAGCTGGTCTTGATCTCGAGACTTGAGGTGAAGATTTTGGACCTGAAGCCTTTGTAGGCTTAAGCTTTGTAGCCTTTACAGTCTCACAACTTGAAGCCTTTGCTTTCTCTTTTGGTTTCGAACGTGCAACAAGAGGCTAATCTTCTTCATGAGATGTTTCCGCTACCGAAGTGCGACCAAGCATGCTAGATGGATCTGGGTCTTGCACTATTGGTAACTTTCACTAGAATCAGACTTGTACATTTCATAAAGATGTGGTGGAGGATCTTTGGCAGTATTTGATGACCCACAAGTATAGGGGTTCAATCGTAGTCATTTCGATAAGTAAGAGTGTCGAACCCAATGAGGAGCGGCAGGAAATGACAAGCGGTTTTCAGCAGGTAATTTCTACAAGCAATGAAATAGTGGTAACAAGTTGTTTGATAGCAATATAATTGTCACAAGTGATAGGTAGCAATAGTAACAATAGGTCCAGCAAGGTAGCCCAATCCTTTTGTGGCAAAGGACAAGCTAGAACAATTTCTTATAATAGGCAAAGTGTACTTGAGAGCACATGGGAATTTCATCTAGTCACTTTTGTCATGTTGGGTTAATTCGCGTTCGATATTTTGATAATTTGATATGTGGGTGGACCAGTGCTTGGGTGCTGTTCTTACTTGAACAAACCTCCCACTTATGATTAACCCTCCCGCAAGCATCCGCAACTACGAGAAAAGTATTAAGAATAAATTCTAACCATATCATTAAACATAGGGATCCAAATAAGCCCCTTATGAAGTAGTGCATAGACTAGGGTGTAAGTTTCTATCACTCTCGCAACCCACCATCTAATTAGTACTCCACGATGCCCAGAATGTGGTGAAGTGTTATGTAGTCGACGTTCACATAACACCACTAAGGGAACCACTTCATTCATATCATCAAAATATCAAAAAAATATCAACTTCACATGACTACTTGCAACATGATTTCTCATGTGGTCTCAAGAACAAAAGTAACTACTCACAAGTGATAAACATGTTCATGATCAGAGAGGTATTGAATAGCATAATGGATCTGAACATGTGATCCTTCACCAAATAAACCATAAGGCATCGACTACAAGATGTAATTAACCCTACTAGACACACCCCGGGTACCAATCTGAGGTTCCGGTTCAAGATTGAGTACAAGAGATGAACTAGGGTTTTGATAGGATATGGTGATGGTGAAGATGTTGATAGAGATTGGCCTCCCCAAGATGAGAGGGTTGTTCGTGATGACGATGGCCTCGATTTCACCTTCCGGGAGGGAATTTCCTCTCGCGGAATCGCTCCATCTGAGGCCAAAAGTGCTCCTGCCCAGGTTCTGCCTCGAGATGGCGGTGCTTCGTCACGATAGTCCGCTCTTTAATTTTTTAGGTCGAAGGAGAATAAATACTAGAAGATGGGTGCCTGAGGTGGGCTAGGTGGCCCACTAGACATCAGGCCCCGCCTGGGGTGCCTGGTGCGCACTAGTGTCTAGTGGCCACCTGGTGGCCCCCCTCCAGCACTTCTTCATTCCATTATTTTTTATTTTTTATAAAATAAATCCCCATAAATTTTCAGCCCAATTGGAGACGTGCGGAATGGGTATCTGTGATGTAGCTTTTTTAGGTCTAGAATTCCATCTGCCGATATTTTTCCACTTGATGTAAACCTTGCATATTATGAGAGAAAAGGCATTAGAATTACTCCACCAACTGGGAAAATGCATAAAAACACTATAAATATTAGTAAAAAACATGTTGCAAAATGGACGTATCAGTATTCAGACGTCTTTGTCTACCACCCTTCTTGGGAGTGTTATCTCTAGCCATTGTCTTCGACTTTTTCATAGACTTCATATATGGGTTCAGATGAGAGCAGACTCGAGGTGAGTCTAGATGTATCTACAAATAGTCCAGAAACGAATTCGTGAGATCCTAGTGATTGTGCCATGGACATGAACTTGTGAAAGAATTAGAGATGCAAGGGAATAAACGAGGTCATATGCATTCTCGGAATATTTTGAAGGTAAAAATTGTAAGAAGATATTGACCTCATTTAATGAATATTTTCACTTTTGCTCCAGATAACGTGGTTTTAGATTTGTACAAGTGTGAGAATTTGCACAAGTGAAAAATCAACCCATAGTTTCAACACAAGTAAAAGTATTGAGAAAATAGAGCTAGATGTGTTGAGAGTTGTTGGATCTATAGTGGAAAAACAGATTTTGAAGATTTATGGTAACTTATTAGGTCAAAACGAGCAGCAAAATCAACAATTGTTTACCATGATGATGAACGAGGAGAACTGTTTGACGAGGCAAAGATGTCGAGCAGTTCAATCTGCAACACCCTAGCTTGGTGGTGGCAGACAGCTACGGCGGCGGCGGACGAAGATGGTCGCAGCCGGCATGAGTACAACACGAGTAAGTCACGATAGCAGAGTGCTTATTCTTTGGCAACAATGGAATCTAGCGACAACACTAGGGTTAGGAGCTTGGAGGCGGAGATGGAGAGGTAAGAGTAATAATAGAGTTGTGGGCTTTGTATTAAAATGGATGGGGTGAAACAGGAACATCCAATATTTTTGAACGCATTTACCCCTGACTCTTCGGCTTACATGCGTCAATCATGCAACACCTTTGACAACCCACTATCTCTGATTTGTTGCACCAGGCACGAGAATTTTAGCGTTTTGGGCGATAGAAAGATAATTGTGGAAAAATGTTTTAACTACTTGGTTGGGTTTGTCTTCGACACGTAAGGATGCTGCAAAGACAATCAACATGTGTCATTTAGAATGCATATGACTAGAATTGAAGAGTGTTAGCCAAGATAAGTAAAGATGAGGTGTAAGGGTCTGATCACATTTTCTTTGATAAAAGTCAAATATATAGCTAAAGGCAAGATGTTGTAGAGGACATAACTCCATAGTGTCTCATATGACATATTTTCAAGTTCGAAGACAAACACAAAATTCGAAGATAAACTCAAATCTCTTAAGACATGGATGAAAATACGAAGATAAAAGCAATGTCTTCATGAGGGGTGGTGGCATACCCACCGTATAAGAATGTTGGACCCAGCCACGATGCACAATTATCGTGGTGCTCTAAAGTCACATTCTTCATTAATGTATTCACATATTTTCTTCACTTCAACTCCGACATACTTCATTGAAACCGCACGGAGCCCTAGAAGTCAAGATCGTCATCATCTAGCTCAAGTGGACTATGTCCACGGTATAGGTTTTCCCTTGATAAGTTTTCTATTTTACCGGTCTCATGGCGGAAGTTGGAAGACCGGGTTATAAGAATGATCTTCATACTATCAAGGGGGCTCTCAAGTGAGTATCATGATTGTATCATTCGTTGAGAGCTCAAACCATTTACAGCCTTGCATCATCTCTCTTGATTCTTATTTGGTGTTTCTCTTTGTGATTTTTAGAGCTTATGGTCATATTCATGACAAGCTCGAGTTCATCGAAAACATAGTGCTTATGCATCATCTATAATGTTTTCTATATTGGAGTTTTCGTTGGTTATTCATTCATAGAGGTTTATCATCCCTATATGCTTGACATTTTTATACTTCCTCTTATTATTGGACTTTTTGATGTTGGAGTTTTTTCAATATTGGATGGTTCTTGTTGTCCTGAATCGAACAAGCTTGAGTTTGCTCAATTCAAAGCTCATTTGCACAAGTTATGGTAGTTCTGGTGTTCCTGCATTCATCTGTTTCCTGTGTTATTTCTGAAAGGAACCAAGCGGAAGTACCGTGCAAGGCAGAGGTACTACCTATTATTTGCAGAAGTACTGCTCTGGGCAACGGTAGTACCACTTATGGGTGGTAGTGCCATTGCCTAGTGTCGCACGCTGTACCGCTGGCTTCGGGCTCTCGGCTTTTCGTGTCGAACTAAGCGGTTTCTGGCCGGTAGTAAGCCGCGGTAGTACATCTCCCAAGCGGTAGTACCGCCTATTACTACCATGTCACTACTTCCCTTCTTTCTGGGCCTGGAACCCTGAGCAAACTATAAGTGGCAGTAGGCAGCGGTATTGTAAGTGAATCTAGTCCCACCCTTTGTTGGTTTTGGAGTATTGAAGACAAACGTGGTTGAGGGACTAATGTGTTTGTGAGAGTTCACATGATAACATATATAGAATTCCCTAGAGATTCGGTTTAATCGTCGAAGATGACCCCCAAAAATGTCCAAAGACATTGATGATGGCCGAAGCCATTGGTGGTTCGCGAAGATAATCACTTGAAGATAATGAAATATGAAGATGAAGTCTTTTGTTGCTTTGTTTATTCTTTCTTGAGTCATAGGAACCACCATATTGTTAAGTAGGTTCGATATAATGAAAGTGAGATGCTAACATAATGCTCAGCCCACATTTACCCCTTCTTCAAGCATTCATCTGATTAACCAGTTAACTTGTCGATTAATCCCTACTCACAGGGTCACCGAGTAGTCAATAAATCGGAAAATCATCCGATTTATTGATTAAATGGCCAATTAACTTTCCTATTATCCCATTAATCCCCTACTCGCGAGCTAACCGAGAAGCTAGCAGTTAACAATTTCCACAACAATGCATTTACCTATGTCTTCAAGCGAAGACAATGAGAGGAAATCTCTTCCGGAGTTGGTTGAGTCAGCATTACTTGAAGCCCAAGTAATGTTGATGTGTGTGTCTTTGAAATCCGACCGTTGGAATACGAGTCGGTTGGCCATTCACCTAGGGTCAATTCGGTCATATCAAGTAGGGTTTCCTGTTGGCTATAAACAGCCCACCCCCTCCACCATAAGTTGGTGGCTTCTCAGAGTTGATATGGTTGTTGTCATTTTGGAGCAACGCACGTGAAAGACATTGAGAGAGAGAATATCTTCCAAGGAGAAACCCAAACACCTAGAGCCAGAGTGTTTGAGCATTAACGTAGTCATTCTGTTCTGGGAGAATTAAAGAATTGTTATACTTGAAGGCGTCATGGTCTAGTGCATGCAAGAGTCATTGGGGATTGTCGCGTGACCATGGTCTGGATAAATCCAAGATTCATTGTGGACTGACGAGTGACCAAGTTTGTACGGGTATTGGAAGTCTCCCTGAAGACTTGCATGAGTGATTGGGTGTTGTCTGAGAGACTTCGGCTCGAGGGGATCAAGGTGAAGACGATGTCTAAGTCTCCCCAACCAGAAGTACAACTGGAACTGGTCCAACAAATTTTGAGTCTTTCTCAAGCTACTGGTTCTATCCTTTACTCTCTTTACTTAGTGTATTATGAAGCCATTTCTTGATCATCTCTCCACGAAGACTTTCTCCGAAGATATTCCAAATTGTTGTTTATCTTCACGCTACCTAGGTTTCTCTGTGATATATCTTAGTGTGCATGATGATTATGCTTTGCATGCTTGGATGTCTCCCTAGTATTGCATGCTTTGCAAATATCCTTGATACTTATCCCTACCAAACCTTGTATCGCTTCGACTTAGCTTTGAATATATTTACTGTTTCGAAGCTTTTCATAAAAATCGCCTATTCACCCCCCACCTACCTCTAGTTGATAACTAGCACTATCAATTGGTATCGAAGCAAGGTACTCCCTTGTTCTGTGTTCTCAAGATTGGTAAAGGTGTCACTCCTGCTGATGTGAAGAGATTTTCTCAACTGGACTCCACCACCAAGAACATCATTTGTTTTCACCTGGCCAAAGGACAGTACGGTCGTGTGAGCGCTCTTAAGACTGCGAAGCAAATCTGGGTATGACCATCCAAAGTCAATGAAGGTGTCTCATCACAGAGAGACTCGCGTGTAGATGTGCTCCGCAACCTCTTCAACCGCTTCAAGAGGCTTGACAACGAAAATGTCCAGCTCATGTTTGATCATCTGAATCACACCTCAAATGAGTTGAATGCACTAGGCGCCACTCATATCACCAAACATGAAGTTGAGAAGAAGCTATTGAGATCTCTGATAGTCCCTTTAACACTCTTGCCCTCAAGATCCAAGAACGCCCCGACTTCAAGGAATTGGATCCTAATGCTATACTTGAGAGTCTCAACACTCACGAATTCCAGCAAGCATAGAAAAGGAAAATCTATGGTTCCAGCTATGGTTGTTCTCGTACACTGAAGGCAGAGGATGTGTATTCATCTGAAGGTCAATCCGAATGCAGTTCTGATGGTGCCGAAGACTTTGGAAAATAACTCACTCTTCTTGTCCGAAAGTTCTAGAAGTTTGCCAAGTCAAAAGACTTTGCAAAGTCTTCAAGGTGTGACTCCAAGAAATCTGACAAAATGTCTTTGCATGACAACAAGAAGCAATCTTGTCAGAAGTGCAAGAAAGTAGGTCACCTCATCACTAATTGTCCTCAATGGGGGAAGGAATCAAAGAAGAAGAGCAAGAACTATGATTCTAATGACAACAAGAAGAAGAAGTATCACAAGTCTTCATCCAGGTCTTCGTCGCATAAGAAGAGCTCCAAGGCACATGCTTTCAGTGGCAAGGGGATGGATTCCGCTGTTGAATCTGGGTCAGAAGCTGAAAAGGGATCTAAGGAGGAGTCTGATTCTGAAGTTGTTGGTTTTGCAATGGCTTCGGTATTCGTCACTTTGTCTGTCTTCGATTCCGAAAACAATGATCACTTCATCAACACTGAAGCCAGCGATGACAACAATGCTCTAGCCTACCGCTTCATGGCAAAAGGATCCAAGGTATCCTCAAAATATTCATGCTATGACTCTGATAGCAAAGCTAAAACTGATGATGACTTGAAACCTAGCTATCTAAACTTATCAAAATTGCTACTAAGCACCAGAATGCTATGGAAAAGATATGACATGTTGCGCAGTGAGATGAGTCTGAAAGAAGATATGGCAAAAGATATGTGTGATCTTCGTTCATGGTTTGAGGATCTCGAAAATCTTCACGACTCTCTCACGACTGATCATGAGAATCTTTCTCTTGAATATCTGCAAAGAAAACTTGATCTTGAGAAGTTGAAAGAGGCTTATGAGGATCTTCGGAAGGAAAACGACACACTCCTTTTTGAACGATCAGTACTGCTCAGGATGAATTTGATTCTCCATGCTTAAAATGCCTTGCTCGTGAAGCTAACGATTCCACTGCCAAATGTTCAAATGCTTATGAAAATGCAATATCTTCAACTGTATCTATGGTATCTAACCCCTCATCTGAGGAAACCACTGCTATCATGATGACAGTGACAAGTTGAAGACATTGTTTGAGATAGATATGTAGAAAAGTCTGAAGGTACATTAGATCTTGTGTGATGTCCTCAAGAAGACAATCCTGAACAAAAACCCTAGGAAAGATGTTGTTGGGTTCGAAACAACCATCAATGCTCATGGATATTACTAGAAGTGTGAGCATTACCCAAAACCACATGGGTTGCTTCAAAGGGCCCCTCGGTTGATCCATCCATATTAGCTGGTTTTACCTATGATAATCCTATCATCATTGATGAATCCTTTGATCCCAACTATAACCTATTCGAATATCAAAATGGTGAAGTATTTGCTAGGTTCATTAGCACTAACTGCAGGAATGGTTCACCCATCAAGAGGATCTTAATTCCCAAATGTCTTCTTGGGAAGCTTCATGTGAATCTCACGACGACATCTATGAAGAAGACATTGCTAGATCAATGTCTTTGAGAAGAAAAAGGTCTTCATATGATCGCACTAACAACTATGTTTCATAGGGATGGACTTAAATAACACATGAATATCAACACTATGGCATGAACCATTATGTTCACCGATCTAAGAATTTTTCTGCATATTCATTTGAGTATTCTAACCCTCTTGTGAAACATGCTATTAGGGCAACATTGCAAAAATTCTCTAATATTGCTTTACGTCTCTTTGCTTCTAAGCCATCCCTTAGGATGTGGGTGGTTAATAAGAACTAATATCTTCATGCAGCATCGGGTCTCTAGAGAGAATGATGCCTAACTCGAATACCATCTCTAGAGACCCGAAAACATTTTTGTCTGGATGCAAGAAAACTAATGAAAATGGTGTTACAATTTACCTCGTCCAGTTTACTATTTCTATCACTTCAATATCTTCATCAATGCATGTTGTTGCTGCATGCCCTGGTGAACAAGACTAATTCTCAATGCAGGAAGACAAATCTAGTCCAACCGAATGGATCATGGATAGTGGATGCACTAGTCACATGACTGGTGATCGAAGCCTATTGATGGAGTCAATTCTTCGACCTCCAACCAAAATGACATCATGTTTGCCGACAAAAGCTACAACAAAGTGTTTGGACTAGGTAGAGTTCCTATCTCAAGGATAGGCACATGGAAAATTTGATGCTTCCCAAATCCCTTGGATACAACATAATGTCTCTCTCGATATTGTGTGATCTTGACATGCTTGTCATCTTTGGAAAATTTCGATGCATTGTACTAACTGCCTCTAACAAAACCGAAGTCTTCGAAGGTTTTCAAAGAGGTGATCTATACATGGTAGAGTTCTCTATAGGATCACATGTCGCCACATGTCTTCTAACAAAGGCTTCGGAATGCTCGCTATAGCATTGAAGGCTAGGACATGCTGGTATGAGGAATTTGCATACACTCGCCAAGAAGAATCACAACATTGGCGTCGAAGGTGTCAAGTTCAAGAAGGATCGTGTGTGTGGTGCGTGCGAAGCCGGGAAGATGACTTGGGCCAAAATCCCTCAGAGACTATAATGACGACTTCCAGTCCCTTCAAGCTGCTCCACATGGACATATTCGGCCCTACTCACTATTCCACTTTCTCTAGCACATCAAATCTGCATGGCTTAATGATTGTTGATGATTACTCTATATATACCTGGGTGCACATCTTACTTTATAAGGGTGAAGTGCAGGATGTCTTTAGGCGCTTTGCAAGCAGAACGGCGTTGTGGAGTGCAAGAAAAGATACTCATTGCGATGGCTAACACTATGATTGATGAATACAAAATGCCAAGAAAATTTTGTTCGGAAGCCATTAACACTGCATGCCACATCATCAATAGTGTATATCTTCATAAATTCCTGAAGAAAACCTCATACGAGCTACTGCGTAGTAAGAAACCCAACATAAGTTATTTCAAAGTCTTGGATGCAATATGTTGGATTAGAGATCCACACTACACGTCAAAATTTGCACCGAAAGCACGTGAGGGTTTTATGCTTGGTTACGGAATGGATTCGCACACCGATAGATTCTTCAACATTTTCCACAATAAAATTGTGGAAACTGTAGATGTACGGTTCGATGAAACTAATGGGTCACAAAGAGAGCACTTGCCTTGTGTGCTAGATGAACTTCCTTCTGATGAAGCTATTAGGTTGATGGGTATTGGTGAAATCATACCTGAGGAACCAGTTGTTGAGGAAGTCATCATTCCTCCACCAAACCATCACAAAGACAATGATGATCCTGAATATAATGCTGCCAACAAAGACAATGCTCTACAGCAGAACCAAAGTCATTGATCTGCTCATCTTTGTGTGGCAAATGAAGTTCAGATTGAGAAGATACTCGACAACATTAATGCACCAGGTCCTCTCACTCGCTCAAGAGCTAACCAATTGGCTAGCTTTTGTGGGAACTTTGCTTTTGTGTCTATCTCAAAGCCCACCAAAGTAGATGAAGCATTCATGGAATCGGAATGGATTCAAGCCATGCAAGAAGATATTCATTAATTCAAGCTCAGCAACGCATGGGAGCTAGCCAACCGTCTTGATCCACACAAGAACAATGTCATCAGCACAAAGTGGATCTACCACAACAAGCAAAATCTAGCTAAGTGGTCAGAAACAAAGCTAGGCTTGTCTCTCAAGGCTACACATAGGTTGAGGGTATTGATTTCGACAAAACCTTTGCACCTGCGGCTAGACTTGAACACATACACATTTTGCTTGCTTATGCTAACTGAGGGAGTCTGATACTAAGGGGTCCTCGAGCCACTTACCTATTTCCATGGGTCGGACTCCTGGGTTGTTTTATCATCATTATTGGGATTCGGATAAATAAAGTGATGTTGTATTCAAGATGGACTCTTCCGAAGACTTGGCGTGTACTCCATGGTCACGTAGTGATCGGCATGTTCCCTCCTTGATGTATAACCGACGTTGTGTAACCCTAGAACCCCTGGTATCTATATAAACCATAGGGCTTTAGTTCATAGGCCAAATTAAGCTCATTACTCCAAGAGTTTAGTCCACGACATTTGATCTCGAGTAGATCAACGCTATACTTGGTACCCCACCATCAATATAAACAAGAGCAGGACATAGGGTTTTACCTCCCTCAAGAGGGCCCGAACCTGGGTAAGTACCGTAACCTTTGTCTCCTGCTACCCATCGATCCAAGATCAACACTTAGGACCCCCTACCCAAGATCGATCGGTTTTGACACCGACATTGGTGCTTTCATTGAGAGTTCCACTACAGAATCGCTAAGGGATTGATGGCCCGTTTAATCATCAGCAACGACATAGGTACCAGGGACATTTTTGTCCTCGGATTGATCTACGCGTTCAACAGCGTCGTGTTGCATGCTGATCGGGCTGGTCGCTTAGGCCAGATCAAAAACCTGGCCCCAGTCAGGAGATCAGGTTCGGGAACTTAGAATCCATCGCTGACTCGTGGGGCATCTTATCCTGACAAAGCCTTCGGCTCCCGATGCCCTCACATCGGAAGGGGTGGATCTCACCGTCGAGATGACTTCCGCCCTGGCTCTGGCCCCAAGGCCCAAATCAAACGACATATGCGGATCATCTTTGGATGAACATTACTTCTGTGTGACACCAAGTATCCTGATAACAGCGATGCTACGGGTTGACCCCATGAACTCCGAAAACATGGACGTCGTGAATGTTACGAAATTAAATGAGATGCCCGGTCGAATTCAGGCCATGGGAGTGTAGTGAGTCTAAGATCTGATCGGGATCAAACCCGACGACAGGGAAATCCATGTCCCACCTATCACGCAATTGATTGCCACCATTGAGAAACCAGCGGGAGATTCGCCTTCTCAATCATCGGAGCTTAAAACCATATGTATTTCGGTATCCAGTAATCCGGATTTCCCCGCTAGTTCGGCATCCGAGCTATGTCCCGAACTTAATCCGGGGTGTGAGGGGTCATATCTGGCCCGTTGGCCGGGCCTTGAGACTAGCGCGCCAGACTCCATGATGGTGTTAGATGGAATCGCGAAGACCAAGGATTTGTGTCCTGTGGGGACACCAAGTTTTTTCCCACCCACCTCACAATTTAAACGCTCTCTGAATACATCAGAATATCCTAACATATGGGACCTACATTTCATCAGGCAAGAGCGATGAGAGACAGTCCAACACTTCTGAGCTAGATTCCTCCTAACAATAAACCATATACCGGATTGTAGTGGACAGGAAATTATAGAAATATTCCAGCATAACTGCCATGATGAGGGAATCCTAAATGCCCTCGCCCGCTACCACATACACAGCTTCACTGAGCTATCTACATTGATATGAAAATTGTGCAACAGAAAGTACCTAGCTATATCAACAAATGCAAGTGGAATCAATCCACACAGAGCAACCTAGTGGAGCTCAGAGGAAGCACATGCCCCAACAACGACCAGTCGATCGCGAGCCCACTGGGAAGAAGAACAAGCCTTTTCATGGATCTCAAACAGTCTTTGACAAATTATTGGACAACCCATGCCCTATAAAGTCCGCATTACCCAGCACTAGGTCGACCCACAAACTTTGAGCTTGTTGGGTTGTTAGGCAGGTAGCCAAAAGCGGAGAGGCTATCCTTGGGGCCCAATCATTGCCAAACCGTCCAACCAAACTGCGAGACAACATCATCGATGTACTCACAATTTACGAGACGTTCTCCTCAAATAATCAGAGGAAAAGAGCTCTTCGAGAAATCAACCATGTATTCCAGGTGGCAGCAACAAACTCTTGGACAAATACACCCATAACCTTCACCGAACAGGACTAGCCGGGAATTCGTTCTAACCGAACACCTACCGCTCTAGTACTCAACCCCATTATAAATGGTTTTAAATTGCCCGAAGTACTAGTGCATGGCGGCAGCGGCTTAAACCTCATCTAAGAGGATACCTTCGATAAAATGTAGTTCGACAGATCTCGCGTTGAACAAAGCAACACAAGCTTTTGAGGAATTATCTCTGGAAGAGAAGCGTGGTGCATAGGCCGAGGCTCTCTCGATGTAGTATTCGGCACCTACGAGAACTATAGGTCCGAAGAACTCACCTTTCATATAGTACCCTTTAAAAGCGGCTACCATGCTCTTTTGGGATGGGAGGCCTTCACCAGATTTCAGGCTATACCGCATTACGGGTACATGAATCTCAAAATGCCTCGGCCCAACAGCGTCATTAGCCTCACAAGTGACCCAGACAGAGCTCTTCGGGCTGAAAAAAACTAGAGCACTCGCCCTCGAGGCGCTCTTTGAAGCCCTTGCAGCTGAGGAACTAGCCAAATTATGACTAATGCTCGATAAGGATGATGTAACCCTCGGTAAGAGGCCCAAGTCCACATCCTTCAAGCGAGCTGATAAAATAGTCAAATTTCAAGTGCATCCTACACCACAATAAAACAGCGTCCATTGGAGCACAGCTAGACCCCGCTTTTGATGAAGCACTGTACACATTCTTATGAGAAAATTGGGATATATTCACGCGGCACCCTTCAGACATGCCAGGAATCCCACGAAGGCTGGTAGAGCATAGCCTAGATATAATTGACAGCTTTAAGCCAGTCAAATAGATGTTACGTCGATTCTGTGAGCCCAAGCTTCAGGCCAAGGGCACCGAGCTAGCAAAATTGCTCGAAACCAGATTCATCCGAGATATCAAACAACCCGAGTGGTTGGAAAATTTGGTCATGGTACCAAAGAAGGATAAATCGTGACGGCTATGCATCCATTTCAAAGACCTAAATAAAGCATTCCCAAAGGATCCTTCTCCATTGCCGTGTACATATCAAACCATTGAGGCCACCGCTGGACACGACTCACTATGCTTCATCGATGCCTACTCCGGATATCATCAAATAAAGATGAAGGAATCTATTCAGGTTGAACCGCGTTCATCACTCCATACGGGCCATTCTGCTTCAACATAATGCCCTTCGGGTTAAAAAATACAAACGCCACATATCAACGCATGATTCATACGTACCTAGAAATACAAATCGGCAAGACAGTTGAGGGATACGTGGAGGACGTGGTCATCAAAACTAAACACGTCAGTCACCTGGTGGATGACCTTCGACATACCTTTGACAATCTGGGGAAAAATGCCATATGGCTCAATCGGGACAACTGTTTCTTCGGTGTTCCCGCAGGTAAACTGCTCGGTTTCCTTGTCTCCCATAGAGGAATAGAGGGCAATCCCGCTAATATCCCAGCTCTATCCCAGTCGGTGATCCCGATGGACTTAAAACACGTACAAAAATTGGCAGGCTGCATGGCGGCTTTAAGCCGCTTCATCTCTCGCCTCGACGAAAAGGCACTACCGCTCTATATACTGCTCAAACGAACGAAAACTTTGAGTGGACCGAAGAGGCAACAACAGTTTTGAAGAAATTAAAACATTGTTCGCCAGTAACCCAATACTGACAGCGCCTACTATAGGGGAGCCTATGCTATTATACATCTCGGCCACCAACCAGGTCGTTAGTGCAGTACTCCTGGTTGAACAAGAAGTTGTAGGCCACAAGCTTCGGATACAGAAACCGGTATACTATGTGTTTGAGGTACTCATCCCATGCAAATAACGTTACCCACACTTCCACGAGATAGCCTACACAGTTTCTATGGAATTTCACAAACTCCGACTCTACTTTCAAGAGTGTTCGGTCATGGTAGCATCTGAAGCACCCTTGAATGATATAATCAATAACAAGGATGCATAGGTCACGTAGCCAAATGGGCCATTGAGCTATTAACTTTTGAAATCGTGTACATGCCATGTTGAGCTATTAAATCTCAAGTGTTGGATGA
Source organism: Hordeum vulgare subsp. vulgare (assembly GCF_904849725.1). NCBI lineage: Eukaryota > Viridiplantae > Streptophyta > Magnoliopsida > Poales > Poaceae > Hordeum > Hordeum vulgare. The sequence continues at coordinate 325,727,330 of NC_058522.1, read as the reverse complement.
TTTTCTAGTTGAATGGACAGAGCCCAAACTCCCTAAAGAGTATAGTACATATTCCCATTGGAAAATGCTTGCGGGTCTGGGGGCTGGTGTCATACTTGTATCCCGCATCGGCAACAACATCCGGTTTGTGTTACAAATCATGTACACTGATTCCAATAATGCGGCTAAATACGAGGCTCTGTTGCATGGTTTTCGGATGGCAACTTCGATGGGCATACAATGGCCTGAGGTGCGGGGGGGGGTCTAACCTCGCTATTTCCCAAATCAATGGTGAATTTGACGCCAAGAATCCGGAAATGGAAGCTTATAGAAATGTTGTATTTAAGATACCAACTCGGCTCGAGGGCCTCGGATTTCACCATGTCTCTAAAGACGGCAATCAGGTTACCGATGTCCTGGCTCGTATGGGTGTCAAACGCAGTCGTCTCCCCAAAAAATACCTTTATAGAACGATTCTTCAAGCCTACCATGGTATGGTAGGACAAAAATGAGGACACTGGAGTCAAGGCAAAGGAACATGTCACTCCCCCTATAGTTGAGCCTGATGAACAAATTATCGGCGGCTCAGCACTCGAGTAAACACTTTCAGCTTAAGAAATCATGGAACTAATCGCGCCATGGACCGAACCTTTTCTAGCTTATCTTCTCCGCCAAGAGTTCCCCAATGACCAAATAGAGGCAAGGCGAATAGTTTGGAGATCCAACTCTTACAAGGTTCATGAGGGGGAGTTGTATAGAAAAAGTGATACCGGAGTCCTCCAGCGGTGAATATCCGAAGAAGAGGGTAAACAACTCTTGGCTGAAATACACGCACGCATGGGAGGTCACCACGCGGAGGCAAGAGCCCTGGTAAACAAGGCTTTCCGGGTTGGCTTCTTTTGGCCCATAGCTCGTGTAGATGCTTACACACTTTTCAAAAATTGTGTTGAATGTTAGCTTTTTGCAAATCAAAGCCACATGCCCGCAAGAGCTCTTTGGACGGTACCGATCACTTGGCCTTTTCTGGTCTGGGGGTTGGACATGGTCGGACCACTCAAAGAGGTTCCAAGAAAAATAAATTTTACTGGTTACGGTCGACAAATTCATTAAGGGGATTGAAACCAAACTCGTAACTTCTGCCAAGTCCGGACCGGTCATTGATTTTATATCTGGTGTGGTTCACCATTATGGTGTCAAATTTCACATCTCACGGAGTGAAGGACTTGTGTGCCAATTTGGGCATCAAGCTCGATTACGCTTTTCTGTATCACCCACAAACCAATGTCATTTATAATCATGTTTTTCAATAAAAAGGTTCCAAGACTTGCCTTTAGAATGCTTGAATTACATGTGTGATGTGCGTTGTACAAAAACAAAAAATAATTCTATAGTATTTGAATTATCATATTTTACTGGAAGATGGAAAGTTTCTGAAATTTTTACACAGTACTCCCATACAAATTATTTATCACGTAAAAAAATTTGAGAAATTTTGGAGATAAAATGTACAATTTTCTATAAATTGCTACACACTGTTCTGTTTGGACAGATTGCTATCATAGTTTTGTTATCAACTTATCCTATGGTTTCCATAGCTTAAATTGGGAGACATAAATTGTATAAATGATAGTATACAATTCCTGATGTTTGAAAATTATCATGCTACTTGTCTTGGCAGTACATGAAGGGTTGATTTACTTTTATGTGTACTAACTTATTTCACGAGTTCTTTCCAAGTTTTGTGTGGATGAAGTTTTTGAGATTTAGGTGAAATCGGGATATGATAGGATTGAACGAGGTACAAAAGCTCAAGCTTGGGGATTGTCGGGGCTCTCGGACCGGGGGTACCCAGGCCTGCCTGACTGCGACCCAGGGCCCAGTGCATGATGTGGGCCCCGGGATGCCCCACGTTGAGGCCCAAGGGTACGGCCCTCGTGAGGGCCCCTCCTCGTGAGGGGCCGATGGTGGGGTTCTCCCCAGGATGTTTCTTGCGAGGCTCATGGGATGAAGGTGCCTCCTGACGCCCCTCCCAGAAGAGGCAGACTTACCGAAGGCGGCCAGACGAGGTCGCACAGTCCAACCTCCTCACGTGGATGACGTGAGCGAGGCTGCATGCTGCTAGAGTCGGTGCTAGCAGGAAAGGACAGAGAAGCTTTCCCCTTTGGTGCTAAGGGAGCCAAGCAAACTGCGGGTTCCCAAAGCAACCCCCCAAAGGTTTCTCGATTGGTTCAAGAATACTAAAGCTGGAGTCTCGGCAGGACAGAGGTCACCCTTGCACCCACCAGCGTGTCATGGAGAAGGGCTTTCGCGGGCGAAGACCACCTTTGTGAGGGCGGGCCACAGTCCTGTCCCCCTTCAAAATGGTCGTTGTGGCTACCCTTCCCACCAATTGTGTTTTCGGGGAAGAGGACCAATGCGAGTATAAAAGAGAGGCCTGGCCTCCATAGTAGGGGATCCGAGGCTGATTGTGTTGGTCTAGGGCAAGAACCCACCTTTGTACTCGCCATCCACCTCAAGTAATCTATACAAGCAGGAGTAGGGTTTTACACCACAAGGTGGCCCGAACCTGGGTAATCTGTCGTGTGTTGCTTCCCTTACCTCGAGCCACCGGAGAGTCGTCGTGAAGTTGAGAGGTAGAACACGGTAGGAGAGCGAGTGCACACTAGAGTTTGAACCTTTTGGGTCTGCACATCCCCGATTCCAACACTTCACGCCAGATAGGAGTGCGCAGCCGCTCTTCAGCTCTAGTTTCACTCGCGGCTTCACCGACCCCATGGTCGACGCTCGCCGTGTGCGCGTAGAGTGCAGAGGTCCGTGGGTTGTGGTGACTGCACCCGCAGGCCTTGGCATCCGTCGTCACTCCGTTGGGGTCGAGACTACGGCCATTGACCCTGCAGCCCATGAGCAACAAGCTTAATCTCTGCACCCTTCCGTGCAGAGGGAAGGCCGCACCACCACGGCTTCCTCCTCCCATGCCTGTCTAGAGAAGGTGAACGCGCAGGCTGTGGTGCTCATGGCCCGTGAACTACTCCGCTACCGTCTGGCAGACACCGATTATGACGTGTGGCTGGCCCACATCACCCAGCTCGTCACCGTCGCTGGAGAGGCCGAGGCGCCCTCTCGTTCGCTCCGCCCCCTCCATCCCGCGATAGAAAGGAGGCTCAGGGGGCACCGCCGCCTCCTCCCATGCGTGGAGACCAGGCCGAGCCCAGGTGCAGCGCGTGCCTGGTGTACCTGCCTCGCGAACCACCACCGCGCACCCAAGAAGATGGAGACAGCTGCCAGATCGTCCATTGCGAGGCGCCGCTAGATGCATCCGCGATCCTCGAGCAGCAGCTTCAGCGCCTCGACGGGGTCGTCCATGATGTTGCGGCATCCGGGCGCCAGAATCGGGCCGCCCTCATGCAAGACGTCCATGCAAGCACCATGGGTTGCCGGACCTTCAACTACACAGGGTGGCATCGCCGGCTAAGTTCAATCCCGACCTACCCCCGCGCTACGACGGCTCCCTCGACCCCATAGAGTTCCTCCAACTCTATGCCCTGAACGCTGAAGCGGAGGGCGACGATGACAAGGTCAGGGCGAACTGGCTCCAGGTAGCTCAAAGACGGGGCGTGCTCCTGGCTCTTGAACCTGCTTGAGGGCTCGGTATCTTCATGGAGCAACCTGTGCGAGTTGTTCGTCACCAACTTCAAGGGCATGCACGATCGCCCCCTCTCTGTCAATGACCTACGCCACATGAAGCAACGCCCTGGGGAGACCCTCCACAAGTACATCCACGGGTTCAGCAAGGTGCGCAACAAGATCCCCTGCACCATGGACGAGGCCGTCATCATGGTCTTCACCAACGGCATCAAGGACCTCAAGATGTGTGAGAATCTCCCCGTCAACGACACCCTGGGCACGGCCATGGAGTTGTTCAACTTGGCCGACAAGTGCACCAAGGCTGAAGAAGGCCTCTTGTTCGCCTGCAACAACCCTGACGACGTGCCCGAGGATGCCAAGGCCAGGGCTAAGGAGGTCAAGCACAAGGGACATGCCGTGCTTGCGGCTGAACCGCGGCAGAAGCGCGGCCGCGAGTGAAGTGTGCCTAAGAAGGAACATCGAGCATTCTCCATCTACCACGACTTGCACATCCACAACACCGAAGATTGCTAGGAGCTCAGGGTCCTCCGAGAAGAGCGGGTTGGCCGGTGCCCAGAGCACAACAACCATGGTGCTGGTCGTGGTGATGATAGATTGGACAACCGCAACGGTAACCCTTGTCGGGGCTTGTACAATTACCTTGCAATAACGGCTGGCGTGACTAGCCTTACGAGACGCACCCACGGGATAATGTGCAGCTCCCTCCGATGCCTCCGCTGCCTCCAAGGAGAAACGAGGACAACCAACGCGATGAGGAGGTCAGGGCCTATCAGGAGCCTCGCACGGTGGCTTGCATTATCGGTGGGGCCCACACCCCCTCGTCAAACCGCTAGTTCAAGCAGCTCTCCCGCAAGGTGAACGTCGTCCTCCCGAAGCCAGGGGCTGCGAAACCCCTCAAGTGGTGCCAATATGCCATCACCTTTGACGCCAAGGACAACCTGAAGTTTGTAGTCGTCGCAAGCACACACCCTATGATGTGCACTCCCACCATCAGCAACACGACAGTCACCAAGACCCTCATCGACGGGGACCCGGGCCTCAACGTGCTCTCTGTCAAAACCTTCGACACACTCCAGGTGCCCTACGATGAGCTAATACCGACCACACCATTCTCGGTGGTGACTGACGGCTCTACCACCCCGTTGGGGCAGGTCTGCCTCCCGGTCACCTTTGGCACGAGCGACAACTATCACACCACACACATTGACTTCGACGTGGCGCACATCGGGCTCTCGTACAATGCCATCTTGGGCTATCCGGCACCGACCAAGTTCATGGCCGCGACCCACCACGGCTACAACGTCATCAAGATATCGGGTTGCTGTGGCATCATCACCGTCGCATGCAACAAGAGGTAATCTCTCTGCTCCCTCGAGCACGCTTATAGGGCCACTGCCACAGAGCGCTGAGATGATGATGGAGGCGACGTGCCTCGCGGGGCCGAACCTCCGAGGAAGAAGCAGCCGCTGCCCGCCTCTGGCTCCGCCAAGGCGAAGGATCCAATGGCCGAGGCCAAGGTCACATGCCCCGCGCATGCTGCGAGGCCTTTCCCTGTTCTCACATAGGAAGGCGTGTCCGGTGCCTCCCTCTGGTCAGTCTTGGGAGCTTCCACCTGGAAGGCATCTGACATGGCTGCTAAACCAAGAGAGGTGCTCGGGCACCACCTGGAACTGTGCCTCAACGCGCGCCTTTGCGAGCAAGGAGTATAACATCGCGCGCCGAGGGCTCGGGAGTTCATCGCCTAGGAGATTGATAGTCTGCGGAAGGTGCGCTCCATGCATGGCGGGCGCCGAAGGGAGCGCTGCCTCAGGAGGCTCATCACTCCCGATGGGATCGTTGTGATGCGCATGTGCGTTGACATCACGGGCCATAACGGAGTCGCTTCCCGATGATCCTTCTGGACTGCGCGAGCGGGGCTAGGCTGAGGCGCCCACGCTGTCCATGCTCGCATACCTTTTGGCTTGGAGAATGTCGTGTCCGCCTTCCAAAGGTTGTCATGACTCGCACTAGCGCCTCGCATGGCACCAGTGCCTCACGAGCCCCCAGGGCCTCGGGAGGCAGCCGACCCCTGAGAAGATCGGCCACTGCGACGCGCTTCATCCAGCGACCCGGAGCTCCCACGACAATGCGGTCGCCCCGAGAAGTCCCGTCTCACCCGAGATCAAAGGCACCCCTCAAGCTACACTATCCTCAGGCATGAGGGCCCGCCCTCGCGAAGTTCTCGCTTCTTTGGTTGTGTGGTAAACTTTGTTATTTCCCTTTGATACTTATGTTGTTCGCTTGAAATGCATCAATGCTAGTTGGGTGCTTCGTCGCCTTGGGTGCTATGCGATGGATTATATTCACTTGATCATTCCATGAAGGAACCTGGTACGACGTATGTGCTCGGGTTCGTCCCTGCAGCGTTGCTAACCCTGAGTAACTGAGCTCTAAATGAAGGGCATACACCCGTATACGTCACCTCCTAGGGTCCTCGGAGCCTAATATCTTCGTGTAGTGGCCTTGCGATGGTCACCCGGTGCATGTCACCTCCCCTCCACGTTGTAGGTTTCGTGAGCGCCCTAGTGCGCAAAGAATGAGGCGCAACCCGCCTGAAGACTGTGGCTAGGAGCTCGTGAGCTTTGTGTCTCGGGTGTACGACACCTTAATAAATTGCCGCCCGTGACACTCTCACGTAATAATGAGTTTGGAGTTGTACATGCTCCGGAACCTCCCGAAGTGGAAGCCCATGATGGGCCGCATCGTGATCTCGGGAGGGGGATACTGCCCATGCCAAAGTGAAAGTTCCCATGCTCCGTGCTGGCAAAATTATTGTTGAACCGTGAATATGCCCCCGTGCAAGTGGAAGACCCATGCATCACGCTAGGGAGGATCTTCATAGCTCTACACTCGCCAGCTTCCCCTTGTACCTCAAACGGGTGGGGGCAAGGACATGGTGCTTGTGCTCGTGTTCATCCCCGTGGCATTGAAAATCCAGGAGATCGAGCTCTGTCTCGCGGCTCACCCCCGCGCACGTCACCTCCTGAGGTCCTTGGTGTCTAGTTCTTGCGTGACACCCAAGCGCAAGCACATAGGTGCAAGAAGCTCTGACCAATTCGCCTGTTTGAGAGCCGCTTACAGGGCCCCGCCTCGAGGGTCGTGGCGGTGGTCGCGGCCTTGATAGTCGGCATCAGGGGCTGAACCGCTGCGGCCTTGGCCGACAGCATTGGTGGAAGGACCGCCATGGCCCCGACATTCGCGTCTCCCAGCCGAATGAAGAAGACGTGTGGAGATGCGGTAGAGCCTATGCGCCCGAGCACGGCGCCCGACCTGCGCGGGCTACCTCTGCGCCTGTTGATACCCTGACCAAGGGACAAAGGCGTCCTTAGGACTTGCGTCACCTTCGCCCCAGCAGAGGCCTTCTTCTTGCTTTCCTCACCCCCGCTAGCGAGCCTGCGCTAGAGGAGAGGCAGCCTGAGAAAACTAATCACGGATGAATATCATGAGGATGGACTAGGGTACTTACTTGTCCCCGGCGGCCCACTTCCTCTTCTTCTCTATGGCGGAGGTGCATCTTTTCCACCCTCGTGTGATGCCCCCACCGCCACCAGAGGGTGCTCTATGTGGTCCCAGGCAAGCTCATCCCGGACTCCCTCCTCCCTGGGAGCTTGAGGGGCCCTCAGGGGAAGTACGGTTGTTGTCGCGGGAGGCGCAACACCATCATCGGAGGCTCTTGCCCTCGATGCCCCTGCCATCACGGGGCCCAGCCCCGCTCCGTCTCTTGAGGCCGCGGGCTCAGGGGGTGGGGGGTCGCCTGGCGCCGCTCATCCGCGGCACCATCATCCCCGAGATTACATAGGGACGAAAGGAGGTTGGGAGACATAATCCAACCGGCATCTCCCTCCCCTTTTGTCGCCTCCGAGTCCTGGTCGCTGTCGTCTTCGCCCAAGGACAAGACTTTTATGGGGGAGCCCTTGCGCGGCCTGACGAGCCCCCACTCATCGAAGGCGGGCATCTCCGCGACCATTCCCTCCATGTCATCGCACGCATGGAGCGACAGCGTGGCCCACAGGAGGTCCTCAGGGCAGGGACCTAGGAGAACCCTGAAGGCTCCTCCCAGCTCGTCATGCGTTAGGACACTAACGTGCTAGCACATCGGGTCTCGACCAATGGTGAACTCCCAGAAGGGGTGCGAGTGCACCTAGAGCGGCGTGATGCGATGCCCCAAGAACTCCTTGATAATCATCGCCCCCGTCAGGCGGGCCTCCGCGAGGGAGGCGATTCTCTCCAGGACGGGCCCCGCCCTCGGGTCAGTGAGCTTCTTGTGGCTCCACTTGGGGGGTTTGCTTGGGCGGACCCAATGGAGTTGCCAGGAGCGAGCTCTCCCTATGCGCGTCCATGAAGACCAAGTGGTTCCAGTAGCCCTCAACCTTCTTCCCGGCATTCAGGTGGGTGCACGCGTCCGTGACGTCAATAATGGAGACGCATGCGGAGCGTTGGCCCTGGGTGGTGAACTACAAGATGAAGAAGTGGCGGAACAGCGCTACTGAGGGCCTCACGCCCATGAAGACCTCGCAGTAAAATAGGAAGATGGCTAGGAGGAGGACGGAGTTGGGCTGAAGGTGGAGAGCTCGGGTCTGGTAGTGGGAGAGGGTGGCGTAGAAGAAGTCACAGAACGGTGGGATGAGTCTAGCGTAAATGTTATGGTGGAAGAAGGGCCAGGCGGTCTTCACCAGGCTGCTCAGCGCTTCTGAGCCCGGACATATGGTAGTCGCTCCCCACTCTTTCAAGTCACCGGCCACGAACGGGAGAACCGGACCCACGTCCTCCGCCTTGGAGATGCGGGAGGGCATGAGAGCAGGCCCGATAGCGGCAGGGCTCATGGAGGAAGCCGCAACCTTCCCTTTCTTACCGGTGGGCGCCATCCGTCGACCGGAGCCGCAAAGGGGGCGATAAGGCGATTCGCTCGAAGATTGGATCTGGCGCGCCCTTGTGCGGGAAGAAGATGCAGAAAGGTGGCAGTGGCATGGAGGTGAGTAATGATGGCTCCACCCCGCGTGCCCGCTTTATGCGAGCCTAGGTAGATGCCATAGCACTACGAAAACGCGTGGTGCCCCACGTCCTGTCGCAAACCACGCGTCTGGCCTGGCCCGCACATGGATAGAGCCCGCACCATCTCGCCCAAGGCTGCTGGGTCATAAACGCTGCAGGCTCGGGGGCTACTACTAGTGCTCTCGGACCGGGGGTACCCAGACCCGCTTGCCTACGTCCGAGGACCCAATGCACATTGTGGGCCCAAGGATGGCCCCCATTGAGGCCCAGGGGTTTGGCCCTCGTGAGGACCCCACCTCACGAGGGCTGATCGTGAGGTTCTTCCTAGGATGTTTCCCGCAAGGCTCGCAGGAGGAAGGCGCGTCCTGACGCCCCTCCTCGAGGGTGGACTTGCCAAAGACGGCCTCCCAAGGTCACATGGTCTAACCTACCCACATGGATAACGTGAGCCACGCCGTGCGGTGCCAGAGTCGGTGCCAGCGGGCCAGGACAGACAAGCTTTCCCCTTTGGTGCTAAGGGAGCCAAGATAGCTGTGGGTTCTCAAAGCATCCCCCAAAGGTTTCCCAATCGGTGCAAGAGGACTAAGGCTGGGCGGTCGGCAGGACGGAGGTCACCCTCGAGCCCACCAATGCGCCATGGAGAAGGGCTTTTGCACACGAAGACCACCTTTGGCACGGCGGGCTACACTCGTGCCCCTTTCAAAATGGCCGTTGTGGGTACCCTTCCTGCCAATTGTGTTTTCGGGGAAGAGGACCAAGGCCAGTATAAAAGAGAGGACCGACCTCCATAGTAGGGGATCCTAGGCTCATTGTGTTGGTCTAGGGCAAGAACCCACCTTTTTGCTCGTCTTCCACCTTGAGCAATCTATACAAGGAGGAGTGGTGTTTTACACCACAAGGTGGCCTGAACTAGGGTAAACTGTCGTGTGTTCTAGTTCGCTTTCCTTTGCTAGATCCACCGGAGAGTCGTCGTGAAGTTGAGAGGTAGAACAGGGTAGGAGAGCGAGCGCACCCCAGAGTTCGAACCTTTTGGGTCTGTGGAGCCCCGATTCTAACATTGATGCCGAAGGCACCCCAAGTAAATATTTCAAGAAGTCTCAAGCATCTAAGCTTGGGGATGCTACGCATCCCACCTCACTTCATCGAATAAATATCGGTTAGCCTGTGTTGAGCCTAAATTTTTATTTTTCCACATGATATGTTCTATTCTTGGAGTGTCTTTTGTTTTATTTGCAATTTGAAATAAAATATGAGATCTGAAAATCTTTATTTAGAGAGATTCCTCACATAGCTACTTGATTGTTTAACTACTCATTGATCTTCACATATATCTTTTGAGAGTAGTTTGATTGTTTGCTCTTGTGCTTCACTTATATCCTATGACTAAGTTGTTGAATGAATTGAATACCATGAAGTTGAAATTATATGCTCATCTCATTCCTAGTAGTAGCTTCACATTGGGTTTAGAAAGTGAAATCTTTTGAAGCTATACAATCACAATATTAGTCATACAAGCAATTCATGAATCATCAATATAAGGAAGAGAACTTTCACATATAAATATATTATCTTGGACACCTTCTATGATTGTGAGAACCCATTAATTATTTTCAAAGTTTATAAAATTAGTTGAAGTTGTATAAGGAAGACAATGTAATGAGTTATGGTTGTGTATATTTGCATAGTATATTGTTATGGATCCTCCAACATGTGGTGTTTGCTTAGGATCTTTTGCTAGCCAAAAATTCATACCAAGTAGATATACTACTTGTGCATCCAAAAACCCTTAAACCCAAGTTTCTTGCCATGAGTGTCCACCATACCTACCTATGGATTGAATAAGATCCTTCAAGTAAGTGTTCATCGGTGAAAAAAGGCAATAAAACTTCTAAATGTGTTTGATCATTTAGTGTAACAGAAAATTGAGAGTTGTACGAAGAAGTGACAGAAAAGTAATAAAAGTGACAGACTGCATAATAAAGGTTGTTATCATAAGGGGCAATATAATGTGATGTTCTTTTGCATTAAGGGATTGTGCATACAAAACCAAAAATTGCAAGACAACATGTGCTTCCCTCTGCGAAGGGCCTACCTTTTACCTTTCAATATTTACTTTTATGCAAGAGTCAATAGTATGGATTCTCATTTCAGCCTCAATTATTCTCTAGTTGGCAAGCATCATGTGATGGGGAAAGATCTAGGCACATATGGCCAGTCAAATATATTTGATCATGACTTATTATTGTTGACAATTATCTCTATGATAAATGAGTTGGGAGGTGAACAATTAAGCCCCTATCTTTCCCTGCGTTTGATGGACACCATTTGTTCTAAAAATATGCCTTGAGTACTAGAAATCATAGAGGGGTATATGATGATTTAGTATGTGGAGCTCTTACTTAAACTTTGTTGAGAATAAGTTGAAGTGCAATTGTTTGGTGACTGAGAACACATGCTGGTAAGTTTCAAGAGAGTTCATTGTTTGAACCATAACGTGTGAATTGGTTGCTACTTTATCATAATGAGTTTTATGAGAAAGATTTGCTATTATGATGCTAGGAAAAGTGAATGAAATTATCACTGATCAAACTTATGCACTATGCTAGCATTCACACTCCATAAGTTATTTGTTTTATCATTTACCTACTCGAGGACGAGTAGGAATTAAGCTTGGGGATGTTGATACATCTCCAACATATTGATAATTTGTGAAGTATCCATGTCATGTTTGCCTATGTTTACAGTACTTTTATATGGTTTGCTGCACTTTAAATGATTTATTGTAACACCCTGGATTTTGCCCATTTCTTTTTTCTTTTGATTATGGTGTGGATTTTCTTTTCTGTGACTTGGTAGTTTTAGAATCTAAAGGGGTCACCCTTGATTTCTCTTCCCTAGTGACTTGCCAACCTCCAAACCATCCCAAGACCTTGTCATTTCCATCTTGAGCCAATCCCAATAATCTTTTCCCTCGAAATATTCCTTTTTCTATTAAAGGAATAACCATGTTTCTCTCGGTTGTGAAGCAACCCACATCTCTATCATTCCAAAAATTCCCAAATAACTCTTATAAATTTCTTGGGTCATGTCTTCCTCAGATATGACAAAATCCTTCCTTGCCATGTTCAAAAATATTTCACCAATATTCCTTTTTTTGATTCTGCCCTAGTTGTCAAGTTGTGAAGCAAGTACCTTTTATATGTGCTGGCTTGCTCTCAAACTTTGTGGGAACTCTTTCCTATCCATATCATTGCCTCATGCCAAAATTCAACCTCATTTGGCTAGTAAATATTTATTGGCAAATTTCCAAAGTTCCTAATCCACAGGAAGCTTTGTGAAGCAAGTGCTAACTAAGAGTATTCAAATGGGTTGAAATTTTGCCATGATCTCAATAGGCTCAAATCATGCCTCTCCACCAAATTTCAGCATCACCCCATCAACCGTGTGACCACAACATCAAATCTTTGTCTCTGGTCATTATTTTGGAATATGAAGCAACTATATTTTATGTTGCTCCATAATTTCTGAAATTTTACCAGGACATTCTCCTACCTATAAGACATCTCTCCACCAAATTTCACCTCATTTTATCTAGCCATTTCTCCTCACCTATTTCTCTAAGATTTTGTCCAGTGGGATGTTGTGTGAAGGAAGTACCACTTTGGTTTATCCAGATGGTATGAAATTTATACCGTGTATTCATATGCCAAAATAACTGGCATCCTCCGAATTTCAGCTCCATCCTGTGGATATGTGAGTGCCACATCAAGATTTGCATTCTGGACGAGATTGGTAAGTTGCCAAGCAACTATATTGAATCTTGGTCCTTTGCTTCTCAAACTTCTCAGGATCATAGTCCTTCCTACCCTAAAGCTCCCAGACATCATATTTTGCCCTTATCTCTTCTCTGTTTATCACAGTAATATGGCCAAGTTCGCTACATAAAACTTCCAGTGAAGCCTCCCATCTCCTCTTGGTTTCTTTTGCCGATCTTTCACCTCAAAAGGACCCCTCCTTGGAAGGACTCTCTGCTAGACATCGTGTTGCATGACAGGGTGCACCGTGTGCACTCGTTCACGCGGTCACCATGTGTCCGGCGTGCCATATGCGCACTCTGTACATTGGGGCCCTCGGGGTCATCGGTTTCCTCCTCTCCCTCGACCCCTAGCCATGTCCAGGGGATTCCCCGCGTCGTCTTCCTTCGCCCTAGACCCCTCTCTCCCTCTCACCTCCCCTCCTACGCGGTGTGGCAGCTGCTCCCATGACCAGTTGTCGGTGTCGCCGTCGTGTCTTGTTGCCCGAGCTCTCCCGAGCTTTCCCGACCTCGCCCGAGGCCTCCCCACTCCTCTGCGAAGCTGCCCAAAGCTGCAACCGTCCAGCCAGCTCACCAGCAAGCTCCAGTGCAACGATGAGATCGCCACGGCGGCCGACCTCATCCCCTCTCGTCGCGAGGCTATATATAGCCCTCCCCTCATCCTCTCGAGCTCACCATCGCCATCACCACACTCCATTACCCCTCCCTAGCTACTCACCCGAGCCCGGGAGCTCCTCCCTGCCCCTATTAGCCGCCACGGTCGCCGGTGAGCCTCGGTCAAATTTCGTCGAGCCCCACCTCTTCTCTCCCGTCCACCACAACCTGAGGCCTCCACCTCCACTCTGGGGCCACCCTAGCATATCTTCCTCTCCTACGGTGGCCTCTAGCCGCGAGCCCACCGGAGGCCGAAGCCGTCCTTCGCCGCAGGCACAGTCGCCTCCGTTCCGAAGCTCCCCTGCGGTGGAGACCCTCACCCACCAACGAGGCTTGTCCCGTTGATCATGTTGGTAGGTTGCATGCCACGGGAGATGGCCAAAATCATCGGCAGTCACCATCGGGGTGAGCCCCTATCTCCGGCGAAGCGCATGCACGGGAGGAGGAAGATAGACCTGCCAGGCGGCCCCACCTCCCCTCAGGTCCTGCCGGTTAGTCAAACATCAGGGTTGACCTTGGGCCCGCATGATTTTAAGTGGAAGCGCCCTCCCGTGAAGCCGCCTCTCTACATCGAAGGCGTATTTTCTAAAATGCGATTTCGCTCTGCCCAACCGCACTGCTCAGGCACCCAGATGGGATTATTATTTTTGCAGATTAGTCCCACGCAGAAAAACCCCTCTATCTTTTTGCTTGTAACTCCGATCAAGGTGATTCCAAACCCCGCGTCTTCGCCTCGTCGAGCCTGTCATGATGTTACCATTTTCATTATGTGTTCACATTCTGCAAATGGCCATTTTGCGCTAGCCTCTAAACAGCCCCTCCGAGAGAGAACTATTTCCGGCAATCAATTCCACGGACTCTCCGCACCTCCTCATACATGGTTCCATCACCCCAAACAAGCCACAACCCTCATTTGCATAATTGCATTACAATATCATGGTTTAACCAATTACTTTAATCGCAAGTATAATTTTTAGTAGTATGAATTAGCTTATGCAATGTTTGAATAAATTCTTGAATAGGTGACTACCATGTTGAGTACGGGATTGTTAGTAACTAGTATTTTACCCACTAGTTGATGCCATGACATTGAAGATTACTATCTATGATTATTTTGGGTTTCATACGGCACTTGGTGGATATGAATCATTAGCAGTGGCTTGAGCTTATTGGTTATTGGATTACTATGATATCGTAGTTTGAGCTATGACAGAAATATTATTCGGGGATAAGATAATTAGTTGGTTGATCAAGAGTCACATGTCCGGGCTTATCCGTGCCGCCACATTTGCCGGTATGGGACGGCCTTGACTTGGTCTGATCGCGTGCTCTTTTATCGATACCACCAAAGAGGGAAGGTTATGCGCGCGCGGTGCCCTAGCCCGGTAGGCGGTGATAACCTTGTGAGCCCAGTTGACTTGTATGGGCCCGTCCCCGTTTGGGACAGTTTAGTTTGGTCGCGATGGTGGCAGGTGTCATACGGACACAGGAGCAACCCAGGGCAGGACTCCGGGGGAGGATGAATGTCGGTGGTACGATGGGAGAGTCACGGGTCAAACGGGTTTCGTTAGAGCACCGTTAGTCCACCCGAATGGGATCACGATGCCAAGTACTCCATGGTGTGGGTAAAGTGCGCAACCTCTGCAGAGTGAAAAATCTATTTGAATAGCCGCGTCCACGGTATTGGACAGCCCATCCAGACCTCACTAGGTGATCAATCATGACCATAGTACTGATAATAATGATGGAAGAACTCGTCTGAGTATGGTAGCAGTTGGGCATCATGTCGGTGACAAGTCTTGGTGTCCGTCTTGAGGATATGCGCTGAAGGTTCTTGCTGAAGTCATGAGTTGGTCACCAGAGTACGGTGAGAGTAGCCTGGTATAATTATTTTCAACTATCCCTCTGGTGATAATAAATCTTTACCTAATCTTGATTGCTATGATGTTGTCTTGCCTTCATGCTAATGTTTGTTGTGAGCTTGCGAGTACATTCAAAGTACTCACCTGGCATGTCATGCCAGTTTGCAAGTCATGCCATGATTGCGTGCTTGTCGAGGATCCAGAGTTGCGAGCTAGGATACGCGTTCCAGCCAGAGTCCCTGCGGAGTGGAATCCATCACCACCGTCGTTGTTCTGTTGCTAGCGTAGGATTACCCTAGGCAGGCGTAGTATCACCGTGGCGATGTAATCGAAGTGCCCTTGTAACCTTTTCCATAGTAATAAAGAGATGATTTGTTCTATACCAATGTTGCCATATTCCAGAAGACTTGTCCCTGGGCTGGAATACGGGGCGTTCCTGTTTCCTCTGAACCGGGGTGCCACATTTATTTAGAACTAACCCGCACTGACGTTGTTTTCAGCAGAACTACCATGGTGTTGTTTTTATGCAGAAATAAAAGTTCCTAGAATTGGACGAAACTTTTTAATGATTTCTTTGGAGGAGAAGAGAAATACTAGAGTGAAGAACCACCAGAGGGAGGGGCCCTAGTGCGCACTAGACACCAGGGCACGCCAGCCCCCCTAGCGCGGCCTCGTATGTAGTGGGCACCTTGTGGCCCATCTTGGCATGATTCCAACACCCAAAAATCCAATAAATATAGAAACCTCGAGAAATAACCCCAGACGAGAAGTTCCGCTACTGAAAGCCTCTGTAGCCACAAAAAACCAATCGGGAGCCTGTTCCGGCACCCTGCCAGAGGGGGAGATCATCTTCGATGGCCATCTTCATCATCCCGGTGGAGGCCATGACAAGGAGGGAGTAGTCGACCCTTGGGGTTGAGGGTTTGTACCAGTAGCTATGTGTCTAATCTCTCTCTCTCTCGTGTTCTTGAGATGTCATGATCTTGATATATCACGGGCCTTGTTAATATAGTTGGATCATATGGTGTTTTTCCCATGCTATTGTTGTGATGAATTGAATCTTTCGCTTTAAGATCTCGTTATTATTGGATTGAATATTCAGGTTTGAGAGCACATAATATATGTCTTGCATGCGGATACCCGTAGTGACATTGGGGTATTCAAGTGATTCACTTGATATATGTTGTGGCATCAACTCATGGATTTTCGAGGTGACAATGGGGTAATCTAGGCATAGTTGTTGATTGCATGTTTTCATACTATGTTCCCCAATAGAAATCTTGGTGTGCTCCTTGAAGTTCTTTGTGTTGGATTGAGTATTATGGATCTGAATTTGTTATGGTGGTATTTTAGTACGAACTCTTGATAGATCGATCGGAAAGGATAACTTGTTATATTAGTACGAACTCTTGGAAAGATTGATCAGAAAGAATAACTTTGAGGTGGTTTCATACCCTACAAACAATTTCTTCTTATGTTCTCCTCTAGATAGGAACTTTGGAGTGATTCTTTATCACATGTTGAGGGATTGTTATATGATCTAACTATGTTAGCATTGTTGAGAGATTGCACTAGCGAAAGCACAGACCCTAGGCCTCATTTTCATGCATTGGAATACCGTTTATGCTCACTTTTGTTACTTGCTACCTTTCTATTTATATTTTTTCAGATTAGGAAAATCAATATCTACTATCATTACTAGACTTATATCACCATCTCTTCGCCGAACTAGTGCACCTATACAAATTACCATTGTATTTGGTGTCTCGGGGACACAAGAGACTTTTTATTATTTGGTTGTAGGGTTGTTTGAGAGAGACCATCTTCATCCTACGCCTCCCATGGATTGATAAACCTTAGGTCATCCACTTGAGGGAAATCTGTTATTGTCTTACAAAACTCTGCGCTTGGAGGCCAACACGAGTCTACAAGAAGAAGTTGTGTAGTAGACATCATATACTACTAGCAACCGTTTGCCCACAACACACACATTTACGTGTGAATGTTGGCAAAATAAAATACACTATGCATATTACGGTAAAAAATTATAGACTTACCTTGAAACTTGTTGAACGTGGTAAAACAATTTAGGAGTCACACGAAAAAGGAAATTTGGAACCCATTTACAAACTTGGTAATTTTCACGGATTGAAACAGTGTGTGATGACTAATATTGTGCCGCAACACGTGTATCCTGATTTTCCAGAACGCAACTTCCACACAATGCCGATTACTGACATGTTTGCCAGGTATAATACACATCTTGTTACGCCGAATCATTTGTGTTACTTTTAATTATCACAGATAGTTCGTCCAAGCGATATGTTTGTCGGTTATCACACACAAATTCATACGATGAATTGGTTCTATTATTTTGGCTCATAGCAAACAGTTCATCCAGGTGAACTGTATGTCGTCTTTTGCACATCTTGATCTGTGAAACGTTTGTGTTACACAAATAGTTCATGAGGTGAACCATATGACGTACATCGTACACATCTATATTTGGTAACTTGTCTTACTTTTATAAATCACAAACAAGTCATAAGCGTCAACTTTGTGACACGTATCGCACATGAGACTTGTATCTTAAACGTGCGTGATGGACCAGCCATCGTATAGAGTATGTTCTATTGGCGACGGAGCTAACACTCTCCCGTTTTGATTCATGCATCACACACTGCTTCATCAAAGGGCCTCAGATGCATGTGTCCTCTTAGGACCATCCTTCAGTAGTGAAGACAGAGAAGAAGTCATCTAACTACTAGCTATGGACCAGTAGGCCTGTGGTGAACTACTCACACATCATCATGGACGTAGCAAGGTTGATGTAGAAGACCTACGTGATCCATTCCCACTCCAGCAGGGTACGGGAAAAGGACTCCAAAAGGGATCACGGTGGAATAGATACTTACAGCGGTGGAAAAGTGTTTCATGACACTCTTTGGGATTTCTAGAATATTTGATGATATATAGAAGTGGAATTAGGCCAAGAGGGTTGATGAGGGGACCACAAGCTCCAGGGGTGTGCCTTATACCCCTGGACATACCCCAGGACTGTCTCTCCCTCGTGGACCTTTTGAACCCCTCCTAAAGGTTCTTGGGACTCTTTTGGTCTAGAAAAATCACCGTAAAGTTTCATCTTGTTTGGACTCTGTTTGGTATTAACTTTCTGCAAAAGTCAAAAACATGCGAAATATAGGAACTCGCATCGGGCACTAGGTTAATAGGTCAGTCCCAAAATATGATATAAATAGCATACTATTGCATATAAAGTAATAAAGATTGATAATATAATATCATAAAATAGAAAAAAAATATAGATACGTTGGAGACATATCATGACACGATAGGTTCGGTAAAACATAGACATGAACAAAACCCCTTTGTTCAATGACCGATAGCGGAAATATGGGCGTCCATATCAATCCCTGTGAGTACACAAATGACATTCGAGTGAACCTTTGGTTATCATTTGCTACTCTGTTTTCTTTGCGGTACTTAACAAAACCCGAGTTGAGATGTATCAGTATCCTCTTGAGGCATTCTCATGCTCTTTATATCATTCTCCTCGTTGCCAATTTTGTTCTTGTTTCTCGTTGAAGTGTATGCACATGCTCCAATGCAGAAGAAAGGGTTGAAAAATCAAATGTGTGTCCTTGCGTGCATGCTTAGGTCCCATGCAAGAAATGGAATGAAGTACAAACACCTCAGCATCCTGCCTCAGCCGCAAACATTGAGATACTTGGTTTTAAAATTCAAGTAAATCCAACACTCGTTTGAAATTCATGAAACTTGGCATGCTATCATTAAACGGCATCAACATGATGTGGTAAAAAGTTTGTCCCATCTCGGGCAGGTTTGTGTATAAGCTTCTCACAAATCAGAGCTTCTCACAATAAGCGCCATGGTTCCGGTAGGGAATGTGCCTCCTTCATGGATGAAATGATATTCGTTGCCTCTTGTTGATTTCAATTTTTTTCCTAGTGGCAACATAGAGCAATATGAGTGTCTTGTTAAAATTTGGAATTTTTCGGGGTTTGTCTCGACATTTTTATATATTAAGTCAGTTTTCTAGTAGTATTATGTGCATAATTCAAATTCGAACTACATGCAGATGCTCCAGTGCATATAAATGGGTTGAAAAATCAAATGTGTGTCCTTGGGTGCGTGCTTAGGTCACATGCAAGATATTTTAATGAACTTCAAACACCTTGGCATCATGCCTCCGTCGCAGACATTGAGATACTTGGTTTCAAAATTCTAGTAAATCCAAAACTCGTTTAAAATTCATGAAACTTGGCTTGCTATCACGGAATGGTACATGACATATTGTGGTATTTTTCGTGTCCAATTTGAGAGTAGGCGCACTCAAATCAACATCCAACAAAGGTATTTTGAAACAAATAGTTGCCACCTTATCATATTAAAAATTTCTATAACTTAAACCGTGTGCGTTCTGTTAACCATTCATGTGACGCCACACGTCATACTTTGGATGTCTATGAGGTGTCGTGCGGACAACTGCTTGATTAGATGGGAGGCACGCGAGGGAAAATGTGTCGTGCAGGATTTGTGCAGCTCTTCATCACAAACGTTTTAAATGGAACACCCGTATGCAAAGCGAGAGCTATGGTCCTTCCCTAAAAGCCAACCTATAATTTGTCGTGCAGGATTTGTGCATCTCTTCATGGCAAACAGTTTAGATTGAAGACGGTATGCAGAGCAATAGCTATGGTTCCTTCGCTGCTAAGCCAAGAGAAAATTTGGCACGCATGATTGGTACACCCCTTCGACGCAAATGATTTTTTCGCATGCCCCATGTGCAACCATGTACAGACAATTTGGTAAGATTTGCATTTGTCATATTGGGTATATATTGCCATTTGCGAAGCTCGAAAGATTGACATTTGTCGATCTAGTAACATTGCCCTTTGTCAACCTTGTAACACTACCATTTGTGAAAAATTGCAGCTAAAAATCACTAGCACTATCTAATTTTTGCAACTAAAATTCAATAAGCATATATGTCATTCATGGATTAAGCAGTCGTTCTTTATAAAAACATTTCAAATCGACAGTAGAACTGACCAAACTTTTCCCCAATTGTTGCCAACCACGTACTCAAATAACTAGTTCAACTATATATACTAGCTAATTTTAAGTATGTTGTACACTTCAACCACATCTATAGTCAGATGAACTGAACAAAATAGCCCCTAAATACTACTACTACGGAGGGGCTTTATACTACTTCCATCAGCCTCTCCTCTGTCGAGCACGATCACTAAGAGGTAGAGGAGGAGGAGCCTATCGACGAGCTGGACAACTGGAATAATGTGCTTGCCGATGTTGTGCCTTTAGCGACGCTCACCTCGAAAGCCCTCTGCCTCTCCGGACGACCCATCTCGAAGCGGTAGGACTCCTCATAGATCTCCTCATTCCGCGCCTCTACAGCGGCGTGTGTTGCGCCCACGGTGGCGGTAAGACTCTTTGTGTCCTCGATCTGGCGCTCCTCCTCCTCCCTCATGAACTCGATGTAGCATGTGAGGTCACTGACGCACATGCGGGGCTCCACCTCCCTCCTTCGGGCAGTGATAGCGGAGTGGGTGATGACCCCGACGGTCAACTGTGGGCTAGTGGCCACGGCAACCGATGTTGGGGTGGCGGCCACGATCGTCAGCTCCCACCTTAGAGCCATGGTGGAGGAGCGGGCAATGTCCACGGTGGCCGACAGTGGTGTGGCGGCTATGACGGCCACCTCCCGCCTTCAGGCCACTTTAAGTGCATCTAGTGCCCCTTAGTGATTTTGGTGGTTTGAAGACTTCTAGGTTAAGTATCTAATGTGTTCATGAGTGTACACAGGATCTATAAGTCGCTGAGGAGTTTGAAATATTCGATGAATATCAGCCCCTAAAAATGTATGTCTTTGGCTGAAGAAATTGGTCTGAAGCTGAAGAATTGAATCGTGAAGAAATTGCGATGAAATTGAAGATGAGGAATTCGGTGTGTCCTGAAGAAAAACAAGTTGAAGATTTTGAAGCATGAAGATTTATTCTGTATTTTTTATTTTCTTCACTTTTGAGTCATAGGAACACCGTACTATTAAAGGGGGTCAAAGTAACACGTCAGAATGAATTTCCTCATGATGCTCAACCCAAGCCTAATCCTACCAAAAGCCTCAAGTGAGGAATATGAGAGACATGAGGACTCTCACAATTGAGGGTCCCGTCCATTACCGCAAGTCGCGCCACATCATTGGTCTTATCCACACCAATGGTCATATTATTTAAGGGCATTAATGTCAAATCATGTCGGGATGCTCCCAGGCTATAAATAGCCGCCCCCCACAACCATAAGCTGGTTGGATGCTTCGTTGGAAACTGACACTTGTCATAAGAGCAACCCAAATTCCTCGGAGTCTTCGAGAGTAATTCATCAGTGAGGAAATAACCCAAACACGAAACCACAAACCGAAAACCAAGTGATTGAGCATCACTGAAGAAGTTGTTCCTGTGTGGGACTGAAGCCTTTTACCTTTGAGGAATGAGCATCCTCCAGACGGTTAGGCGTCATGGTCTAGAGCAATCCAGCAGTAAATTGTGGATCGTCAGGTAACCAAGTTTGTGAGGGTTTGGAAGTCTGCCCTGAAGACTTACCACGAGTGTTGGCGAGGACTGTGTGTTCTTAGCCCAAGGAGAATACGGTAGGGACTGTGTGTCTTTTGGTTTCAATACCAAGCCGATCCAAACCAGATGTACAACTCTCATAGCAGTTGGAACTGGGTTATCAACCACTGTCTTCACTGTGAAACGGGTTCTATTTCTTCAACTCTTTACATTCCACAGATTGTATGTTGATGATTTTCACTATCACTGTTTGAAGAATTTGCTGAAGACTTTCTCTGAAATTCCTCAACCCCAAATTCTTCACGCGACTTAATTCTCATCTATTTTCTCTGTGCCTACATACTATGCAAATTGTTTTTCATATTCTTCACCCTGAAAAACTGTTGTAGTGATACTTTGCACTCCTGATCCTTTGCTGTTTCCGCTGCAAGTTAGTCATCAGTGAGGAATTTCCTCAAAAGGAATTTCCTCAGTGATGAAATTCTAAAAATCTCCTATTCACCCCCCTCTAGTCGATATAACGCACTTTCAATTGGTATCAGGTACTTCCTTGTTCTGTGTGATTTTGGTTTAACCACCTGGAGTTTTTAGTTATGTCGACTGCAGGCATGATCAAGGTTACTGCAGGATGTCCTACGTTCGAAGGAAAGGACTTTCCCTTCTGGAAGACCAAGATGCAGATGTATCTACAAGCTATTTATGACAATCTCTGGTATATTGTGGAACATGGCGTCCCTATCGTCACTGCTACTGTCTCTGCCGCTGATGTGAAGAAATTCAAGCAACTTGATTCTCAAGCGAAGAATATCATCTGTGTCCATCTGAGCAAGGGCCAAGGCCAGTATGGTAGAGTGAGTGATTTGGTCTCAGCAAAACTTATCTGGGAAAGGCTGTCCAAAGTTAATGAAGGAGTATCAACCCAGCGTGATTCTCGTGTTGATGTTCTTCGCAATCTCTTCAATCGCTTCAAGAGGCTTGACAATGGAAGTTGCCAAGATACCTTTGATCGCCTCACTGACATATCAAATGAACTGCAAGCACTCGGAGCTCGAGACATTACTGATCACAAAGTTGTGAAGAAACTGTTAAGATCTTTGGATTCTTCATTTGATACTTTAGTTCTGATGATTCAAGAAAGACTAGACTACAAGATGCTTGATCCAGCTGATATACTCCAAAGACTCAATACTCATGAATTCCAACAAGAAGAAAAGAGAGATCTATATGGACCAAGCTATTCTAGACCACGTGCACTGAAGGCCAAAGCAATTCCCTCATCTGAAGAAGAAGACTCGGATGGTAGCATTGGTGATCCTGAAGAATTTGGACAGGAGCTTGCAATGCTCGTGAGGAAATTCCAGAAGTTTACACGACTTGGCCAGTTTGGTAAATCTTCAAGAAGAGATATGAGGAAATCAGAATCTTCATCTGAGGACTACAAGAAAAGAACCTGCCACAAATGCAAGAAATCAGGTCACTACATTGCTGGTTGTCCTCATTGGGGAAAGGAATCAAAGAAGAAGAAATACAAGGATGAAAGTTCTGATGATTCGAAGAAAAAGAAGAAATCTTCAAAATCCTCATCTTCAAAGTCCTCATCGCACAAGAAGACTAGTTTGAGAAAGGCTCGGGCACTTATTAGCAAGGAAATGGATTCCGAGGTAGAATCCGAGGAATGTGATAAAGAGGAGGGTTCTGAAGAAGACTCGGAATCTGGACAGGCTAGCCTTGCACTTGCAACCACATTCGTGAGCAAGTCAATCTTCAACCTTGAAGAAAATGATAACACCATCCACACTGATGACTTTGCTGATGACTTTGCACCAACCTATTGCTTCATGGCAAAAGGTTCAAAGGTACCGAATGATGCTTCCTCCTCTGATTCAAGTGACTCTGAACCTAATGATTTAAAAACCCCATTTACAGTAAACTTGCTATCATTGCCACTAAACAACAAACTGCCCTGGAAAAGCTTTAGAAACTGCTAGACAGAAGTGATGATCTGTTGAATGATGAAATGAATCTTACCCAAATCCTCATTGAAGATATGAAAAGTCTTCAGTCCAGATTTGATAATCTTCAAGATCATCATGTTACACTCCTCGTTGATCATGAGAAACTTTCCTATGAATTTCTTCAAAGGAAGCTTGATCTTGAGAAGCTGAGGATTTCTCCTGACGATCTTCGTATGGAAAATGATTCATTACTAGCTCAACAGATCAGTGTTGCTCAAGCTGAATTCATTCCTCCATGTCTTAAATGCATCGAACGTGAAACTGCTAATTCTTCACCAGAATCATCAAATGCTTCTATTGCTACAAATTCTTCAACTGCTCCTATAGTGTCAAATTCCTCACTTGAGGAAACCACAAATGTCACTGATGAAAATGGAGGGCTGAAGGAATTGTATGTGACATGCATATACAAAAGTCTCAAAGGACACCAAACCCTTTGTGATATGCTCAAAAAGCAGATCTTGAACATGAACCCGAGGAAAGAAGGGATTGCCTTTGAGAGGAAATTGAATGCTGATGGATCATATTTGAAACCCGAGCAGTATCCCAAAACCTCATGGGTTGCTGCTACTGGGCCTCCTTTTGGTCCATCGAATCTAAGAGGCTTTTCATGTGAATTATCCTATTCCTCAGATGAGTCATTTGACTCCAATTATAAATTGTTCAAGAATCAATCTGGTGTAGTATTTGCTCGATATGTTGGAACTAACTGCAGGAATGGACCTCCCCTGAGGAAGATCTGGGTTCCCAAAAGTTGCCTTGAAAATCTTCAGGTGAATGTCCTCATGACACCACCTATGAAGAATTTGAACCCCAGTTCAAATTCCTCAGGAGGACCAAAGTCTTCAAAGGATCAAAATCCTCAACTGGTCAAAACTATGCTCGTACCCGTGCTAATGCTCCTAACATGCAGGGAAATTACAAGGAATATGAATATGAGCGTTATTCTTCAAATCATTATGTTCATAAATCCTCAAATAAGTTCTCTGCATATTCATTTGAGTACTTTAACCCCCCTACTGTTAAGAGAAGTGCATTAGCTTCAATGCCCCCTTTCTCTTATGGGGCTCGCAGGATGATGAATGCTTTACCACCCCTTCAGATGTGGGTGGTGAAGAAATTGATCTAATCACTTCTGCAGGTCAGGTCTCCACATGAAAATCGTGATCTGAAGAATTTGCTGGAGACCTGAGGAAAATGCTTGATAGGACACAAGCTAATATTGACGAAATAGAAATATTTCACACGTCCTTATAATTCTATTTATGATGAAATTCCTATCTAATGAAATTGATATCATATTCTTCAAAGCTGAAGCATATGAGATGGTAAGATGTACTAATTCATCTGCAGGATGACAAACCCAATAGTACTGAGTGGGTTCTTGATAGTGGCTGCACACACCACATGACTGGTGACAAAAGCTTGCTGATGAATATGCCACTAACTCCATCACCACTGAAGCAAATCACATATGCTGAAAAAGGTAAAAGCAAGGTATTGGGACTTGGCAAAGTGGCTATTTCCAAGGATAGGCACATGGACAAAGTGATGCTTGTTGAATCCCTTGGATTTAACCTCATGTCAGTCTCAATGCTTTGTGATCTTGATATGATTGTTATCTTTGGAAGATATAGATGTGTTGTCATCATGGAATCTGACAGATCCAAAGTCTTCGAACGTGTTAGAAGAGGGGATTTGTACATTGTTGATTTCTCTACAGGTTCTCAACCAGCCACTTGCTTACTAGCAAAAACCTCAGAAGGGTGGATGTGGCATCGAAGACTCGGTCATGCAGGCATGAGTAATTTGCACACGCTCGCGAAGAAGAAGCATGTCATCGACATCGAATCATTCAAATTCCTCAAGGACCACCTCTGTGGTGCTTGTGAGTCTGGGAAAATGACCAGATCCAAGCACCCCTCGAAAACCATCATGACCACTACTCGTCCATTTGAATTGCTTCACATGGATCTATTTGGACCTACTCATTATGCCACTCTAACAAATGCAACATCTTTATATGGCTTTGTTATAGTTGATGATTATTCTAGATACACATGGGTGCATATCATTTTATATAAAACTGAAGTGCAGGAAGTCTTCAAACGATTTTCTTCAAGGGTATCGAGGAACTTCGGCATCAAGATCAAACACATCAGGAGTGATAATGGAACAGAGTGCAAAAACACTGGTCTTGATAATTATCTTGATGAACTTGGTATTACTCATGAATTGGCTGCTCCTTATACTCCTCAACAGAATGGTGTCGTCGAAAGGAAGAACAGGACTCTGGTTGAGATGGCAAGAACCATGCTTCAAGAATATCAGACTCCTCGTCGCTTTTGGCCCGAAGCAATTAACACTGCATGCCATATCATCAACAGGGTATATCTTCACAAATTCCTCAAGAAAACCTCATATGAACTCCTCACAGACAAGAAACCCAATGTAAGTTATTTCAAAGTCTTTGGTGCAAAATGTTGGATTAGAGATCCTCACCATAGCTCAAAGTTTGCACCTAAGGCACATGAGGGTTTTATGCTCGGTTACGGAAATGACTCGCACACCTACAGAGTCTTCAACAACTATCACAACAAGGTTGTTGAGATTGTAGATGTGTGGTTTGATGAAACTAATGGCTCGCAAAGAGAGCAATTGCCTCCTGATCCAGATAAGCTGTCTCCTGAGGAAGCAATAAAGCTCAAAGCTACTGAAGACATTGTTCCCACTGAGGAAATTGATGAAGAAATCATTCCCAGCACTGATGAAAATCAAGAAGATGCTCCTGAGGAAATTGTTCCAGAACCAATTCCTCAGCCCACACGAAATCCTCAACCAGCTCATCCGAGGATTGCTTATGAAGTGGAACTTGACAAAATTCTCAATGACATCAACGCGCCAGGTCCTCTCACTCGCTCAAAAGCTTCACACTTAGTTAACTTTTGTGGGCATTTCTCCTTTGTATCTATCACTGAACCTTCAAAAGTTGTTGAGGCTTTCATGGAACCGGAGTGGATCCAAGCCATGCAAGACGAACTTCTTCAATTCAAGCTGAATGACGTATGGGAGCTCGTCAAACGACCAGATCCTCGCAAGCACAATATCATCGGCACCAAGTGGATTTTCCGAAACAAGAAAGATGAGGATGGTCAAGTGGTGAGGAATAAGGCACGACTTGTAGCCCAAGGCTACACACAGGTTGAAGGAATAGATTTCGATGAAACTTTTGCACCTGTTGCTAGACTTGAAGCTATTCGAATACTACTTGCTTATGCTAATCATCATAACATCATCTTATATCAAATGGATGTGAAAAGTGTATTCCTCAATGGTAAGCTTGAGGAAGAAGTATATGTTCCTCCGCCCCCAGGTTTTGAGGATCCAAAGAATCCAGACAAAGTCTTCAGACTCAAAAAGGCGATCTATGGTCTCAAGCAAGCCCCTCGGGCGTGGTATGATACATTGAAGGAATTCCTCATGAAGAAAGGCTTCAAACCTGGTTCACTTGATCCAACCCTTTTCACTAAATCCTATGATAATGAACTATTTGTGTGCCAGATATATGTCGATGATATCATATTTGGCTGTACTGACAAACGTTACAGTGATGAATTTGCTTACATGATGAGTGAAGAATATCAGATGTCTATGATGGGGGAGCTGAAATTCTTCTTAGGTCTTCAAATTTGTCAACAACGCAATGGAATCTTCATATCACAGGAGAAATACCTCAAGGATGTTCTGAGGAAATTCGACGTGCATGAATGCAAAGGTGCCAAGACTCCAATGCCTACCAACGACCACCTATGCACTGACGAAAATGGTAAAGAATTCGATCAATAGGTATATCGCTCCATGATTGGCTCTTTACTGTATTTATGTGCATCTAGGCCAGATATAATGCTTAGTTTTTGCATGTGTGCACGTTTTCAAGCAAAACCAAAGGAATCGCACCATAAGGTTGTGAAGCATATTCTTCGATACTTAGCTCACACATCAACACTAGGATTATGGTACCCCAAGGGCTCAAATCTTCATCTTGTGGGATATTCTGATTCTGACTATGCTGGTGACCGTGTGGATCGCAAGTCAACCTCTGGCACATGTCATTTCCACGGAAGATCTCTAGTCTGCTGGTCCTCAAAGAAGCAGAACTGTGTTTCACTCTCCACTGCCGAAGCTGAGTACATAGCTGCTGGTTCATGCTGTGCTCAATTGCTATGGATGAAGCAAACCCAAAAGGATTACGGCATCAACATGAAAAATGTGCCTCTCTACTGCGACAATGAGAGTGCAATCAAGATTGCATACAACCCAGTACATCACTCGAAGACTAAGCACATCCAGATTCGTCACCATTTTCTTCGGGACCATGTCCTCAAGAGCAATATCCTCATCGACCATGTGAAGACTGACGATCAACTGGCAGATATCTTCACTAAGCCCTTGGATGAGAAAAGGTTTTGCAAGTTATGGTGTAAGCTAAATATCTTAGAATCCTCAAATGTAATGTAAAAACATGCACACATCCTAACACTTATGCAAAATTGATGACTTATATGTGCAACACACGATGAATCGATTTTCTTCAACCAATGAAGAATATCACTCTTAGTGTGAGGAAATCAACGAAGAAATTGATTCTCAGGGCCCTACGACAATTGTACGCAGCGTCTGAAATCAACATTCTTATATGGTGGGTCACACCACCACCCAACTTGAAATTCCTCTAGTTGAATTTCTTCAAAGCTGAATTTCTTCAAAAGTTGATTTTCTTCAAAACAGTTGTTCTTCAAACTTGTTTTTCTTCAAAACTGAAATTCATCATCATGACGCTTCGTCACAAAATCCTCAAGTTAATCAAAATCTTCAAAAAAACACTTGATGATTTTCGTTTACCTTGATAGACTGTGATTTCAAAGTCCTCAACAGCATTCACTTATAGCTATTTCATCAATTTGATATTTCATCTAAGTGAATGTGATCGTACCCTACTTTCCCTCTATGCTACTCTCACCCAGTCTATTCAATTCTACATATGCGTTCTACTTGAAACTTTGTTCAAAATCTTCACTGCGTCCTTGTCAGCTGATGATTTTGTAACAAAATCCTAAAATCTTCAAAAATGATTTTTATATTGTTACACAGTAACTGAAACCCACTTCCCACGTTCAGATAACCACGATCTCCACCGCTTAGGTCATGGGTTACACGTGTCTTGCGGAGACGTAGAGACAGGGGCTATTTGGTCTGATACTTTCGCGCCAACAGTTACCACCTGGCTATAAATATGTCCCCATCCCCCTTCGGTAAAATCTTCTTCGTCCCATCGCTCTCCTGCTACAGCAAAGCTCAAAGCCCTAGCGCCACCGCTATAAGTCTCGTCGCCGGCGAGGAAAAGCATGACTGTCTCAACCTCTCCGTCACCGAAACCACGCCGGAATCGGATCATCTTCGTCCGCCCCCGACATAGCTGTCCTCTGTTGCCGAGTTAGGGCGCAGTGAACTCGCACCGAAGAGCATCTACTGCTACTTCCTTCTCTGTTCTTCGTGTGCGCTTTATAGGGTAAATAAAAACCCTATTTTTATAGCTCTTTCGATCTACTATTTTACCGTAGATGTGTGAAATCTGTTTTTCCTCAAGTGCCTATCAGTCTCTATTCCTCAAACACTGCTTATTCCTCAAACTATTGATGAATTTCACTAAGCATCTAAAAGTCTTCACGAGATTCCTTAATTGTGCAAATTTTCGAATATGTACAACTCTGGAACCCAAGATCAGAGTGCTTAGACAAATTCCTCAATCCACTAGTCAAATTCCTCAACTTTAATTTTTTTTTCATTTCATCAAATCTGAGAACGCATATGACCTCTCCAAATTCCTCGCAACTATACTCTGTTCACACGTACAAAAATGTCAGCTGATGAATCTCTAGGTTCTCATCAACTTAACTCATTTGCAGCGTTTCTTGAAGAAAACCTGCAAGTTTCATCAGAATCCTCAAGAGTTCAATTTCCTCAGCAAAAGCCTCAGCTAAAGAAAATGGAAGATGAAAGGAAGCAAAAGGGTGGCAAGAAGCTCGAGCGGAACACTGCCATTGATATCCCTGAGGATATATACTTGGAATACTGCACACCTGATGAACAAGAGACAATGCCCAAGAGGAAGATAAGGCTTCAGAAAATAGAACGTCGGTGGGCTAAGGAGTGGAAAGAATACAGATTCATCACTCCCAAGTAAGCGAAGAAATTCGCTCTGAAGCCTCCTGGCAAATGGCCTCCTCTTGAGGATTATCAGGATGCACACCCCTCAAGCCTCAAGACAATTCATGACTATCCTGAGGAAAAGTCAAAACACTTGTCAAAGCTTCAGAAGCCGCCGTGAGGAAATTCAATGAAGAATCTGCTAATGCTGCGAATGCCGCCACCTCCTCTGCAGCTGAAACTTCTGGCACGGCCATTCCTCAAATGAAGACTGTGCCACCGAAACCAAAGGCTTCAAAGCCTCAGGAGAAAATGCCTCAGAAAGATGCACCAGCATCCGCACCAAAACCCTCAGCATCACCAAAGGCTTCAAAGCTTGAACACAAGCAGATTGTGAAGCAACTACCCACTGTCTCCAGCTCCTCTGTTCCTTCTGCAACAAGCTCCAAGACAAAGTCTTCACCAACTCCAATGAAGACTAAGGTGGCTGTTGGGAGAGGAACCAGACCAAGCCCTAGCAAAATCATCAAAGTCCCTTCTGCATCAGAAGGCAGTGATGAATATGATGATGAGACTCTGCAAGCCATCATCAGAAACAAGCAGGAGAGGGTAGCACAAGCTTCAGGCAGCGCCATTCCTCTGGCCATGGACCCAAAAGTCCTCCTGGATTACATCAACATATGGTATGAGGACCCCAACACTCCCATTGATGATTTGAAGCTTCCCCCAGGCATCAGCCACATGGTGGCCACTTTCATCAACGAGGCCAAGTGGAAGGAGATGCAAGCCAAACAAGCTAAGGTTGCGAATCTCAAAAAGGAGAAATTTCTCAGACAGAATCTCCTCAACCTGACGCCTGATGCACTTGTGTCCACTCAAGCAGAATTGAAGACTTTGACTGACAAGTACACTAAGCTCTCTGATCGTCAAAGTCTCAAGAACAATTTCATCAAATTTGCTACTGATGCAGTTGATGATTACAACAAGAAGGCTGCCCCTCCAGCAAAAACACCGCAGCCTGAGATTGAGGAACCAGCTGAGGAAACTGCTCCTACTGAGGAAAACCCTCAACAAAGCCGTGCTGATGAACCGGCTATTGAGGAAATAACCAAGGAAACTCCAACTGATGACTCTGCTCCAGCTGATGAAACTGCTCCACCTGATGCATCTAAGCCAGCTGATGACTCTGTTCCAGCTGAAGGAACTGCTTCAGCTGAGGAAACTGCCAGGACGGATGTGTCTCCGCCTCCTGAAGAGAAAACGTCTTCACCAAAATCTTCAAAGGTGAAGAAAATGACTCAATCTGCATCAGACGT
Source organism: Hordeum vulgare subsp. vulgare (assembly GCF_904849725.1). Classification (NCBI taxonomy): domain Eukaryota; kingdom Viridiplantae; phylum Streptophyta; class Magnoliopsida; order Poales; family Poaceae; genus Hordeum; species Hordeum vulgare. The sequence goes on along the minus strand of NC_058522.1, from coordinate 325,696,178 downwards.
GAAGAAGACCAGAGTTGCTGGAAAAGGAAGCCAAGAAGAGAAAAGCTTCCTCGATAGAAGAATCAACTCAGGCCAAGCGCCTCAAATCTCTTGATGAAAATGCACCTCTGGATCCTGTGCCTCTCAACATTGCTCCATCTTATGAGATGACTCCCTTAGAAAGCGAAGACAAGGAGCACTTGACTGATGAGGAAATGAAGAATGATGCATCTCAGGAACACACTGATGAGGAAATTCGGATTGATGACAGTCCTCAGATGTTCATTCCTCCTGAAGAACCTGCTCAAGGATCAGCTAAACCAGCTGATGAATTTGGCTCCTCCACCAAGAAAACCCCTCAAGCTGAAGAAAATCAAGGAGAAAACCCTCAGCCTGAAGAAAATCCACATCCTGAGCAAAATCCTCAACCTGAGGCTCAGGATGAAGAAATTCCTCCTCGTGAGAAAAATCCTCAACCAGAGGCTCCAGTTGATGACATTCCTCAACCAGGGCAAGCTCCCCAGCCTGAAGCACAAGCAGATGAAATTCCTCATCCTGAGGAACATGCTGAGGAAAATGCCCCTGCACCAAATCCAGAGAATGCTCTAGTCGTCATCAATCCAGAAACTGCGATGATTGTCTCCCCTCAAGGGAAGAAGCAAAACATTCAGCCGATGCAACGTCAGCCATTCTCCAAGCGGTCAAAGTTTCAAAAGGAATCCTTCTTTGAAAACGCATGTACTTCATCGGAGAAAATCCTTATGACAAGCATGGCATTAGGCACCTGAAGTTTTGTACCAGGACTCAGCTCAACAACTATGCATCTGTGATGTGTGGAAGAAACAAGATCTTCCAGCACAGGCATATTCCTCATGTTGAGCTTGAAGAAATTCTGTCCTTTGCTCCGGTCCTCAACGTTCTTCATGAAGTAGGACTGCTCCCCATGTGCTCTGATATCTGCGATTGGAACAGCGACATTGTTCTTCAATTCTATGCAACTCTGCACATCTCTGGAGATCCAACAGACATCAACACTTGGGTGCTGGATTGGATGACGCAGCACACACACTTCAAGGCTCCTGCCAATGAGCTGATGCGAGAACTTCCCATGTCAATTCCCTTAGAGCAGGCAGTGAAGTTGTATTATGAACGGGAGCTGCCAAATAAGTTGATGGAAGTCCTCATGAAGCCTTTGGCCAAGGGGCAACCACCAAGAACAACCTTCCTGGTCCATGAGCTGAAGTATGAACCTAGGACTGTTTACAGAATCCTCTGCAGTGCTCTTGCGCCTATCAAGGGTCATGCTGATGAAGAAGACGTCCTAGGCATCATGAAGAATATCCTCTTCAACATCATCCATGGCATTCCCATCAACATTCATGATTTCTTCTTGAGGACTCTGGCGGAAAATGCTATGTCTCCTTTTGACTTGAAGATTTACGCTCCATGGATCATGAGATTCATCAGACGAAGGTCACGCATCAACTATCATGCTGATTTCAATAATCATCAAGGATATATGCCTCCCCTATGGGTCAACAAGAAGACTTTCGAGCCTGTTGAAGGAAAAGGCAAGTCTGTTATTGATGAAGGCAGTCGACCCCTTGATGGCCAGTTCCGAGAGCCAGAAGCATATTCCTCATGGGATGAAACTGAAACCCATCCACCAAGCCATGTTGCTCCAAGGGTGATGAATACCAGAGAGCTTCTTCTCAGTCTTCACCAAAAGGTTGATCGGAATCACAAGTGGGTCAAACGCCAGTTCGGCGCCATTGTGAAAACCCTCAATGAAACTCAGAATGTCGTGAAGCTTAATCATCATTATCTTCATGAGGTTTTTGATCGCACCTGGGCCACACTGGCTCATTTGAAGACTCTAGCAGAACTTGAAGAATTGGAGTTTGCATAGGACTTCGACTGGTCGTGGCCACCAAAGAAGAAATTTAGGCCAATTCCAGTTCTAGACCTTGAGAACAGTTTGTTTTCTTCATTCTGCACTGCTGAATCAGATGAACACCAACAAGATACTGCCACTGGTCCAAGGAGGAACTCTGCTCCCAAGAATCCTCACGCGTCTTCCTCAACCGCCAAGAAGTGAAAGTCTTCGCGGGGCGTTAGTCCTCAGTTTGTCCCTTTTTGTCACTTGATGACAAAGGGGGAGAAATCTGAGAGTTAGTCTTCACACGGGATATATTTGGGGGCTTATAAACTTTATTTAAGTTACAAACTCTTGGCTCTTCTAAAGTGTTTTATGTAATGAGTTGTAACTTAAGCTCGATGGTACTCTAACGCTTTTCAACGTTTTTCTTCGCATGCTTATTCCTCAAAATAGTAATGCACGCATGTTGGAATTCGTCAGATACCATTTGACATCATGCATCCTCAATTTCTTCATACTATATGTCGTATGTATGCATGATTTACAAGACTCAGGGGGAGATCTCCATGATATAAATCATCAATGTGCATTTGCTATGAAAAGCAAAATCCTCAAGATATGCACATCTTCAGGGGGAGTCTCTCTGAATCTTGATTTCAGATTCCTCAAATGAGTATTTATACTTCATATTTTTATCCTCGTTGAAGACTTAACCTAATTGTCATCAACCATCAAAAAGGGGGAGATTGTTAGTGCATCTAGTGCCCCTTAGTGATTTTGGTGGTTTGAAGACTTATAGGTTAAGTATCTAATGTGTTCATGAGTGTACACAGGATCTATAAGTCGCTGAGGAGTTTGAAATATTCGATGAATATCGACCCCTAAAAATGTATATCTTCAGCTGAAAAAATTGGTCTGAAGCTGAAGAATTGAATCGCGAAGAAATTGCAATGAAATTGAAGATGAGGAATTCGATGTGTCCTGAAGAAAAACAAGCTGAAGATTTTGAAGCATGAAGATTTATTTTGTCTGTTTTATTTTCTTCACTTTTGAGTCATAGGAACACCTACTGTTAAAGGTGGTCAAAGTAACACGTCGGAATGAATTTCCTCATGATGCTCAACCCAATCCTAATCCTACCAAAAGCCTCAAGTGAGGAATATGAGAGACATGAGGACTCTCAGAGTTGAGGGTCCCGACCGTTACCGCAAGTCGGGCCACATCATTGGTCTTATCCACACCAACGGTCATATTATTTAAGGGCATTAATGTCAAATCATGTCGGGATGCTCCCAAGCTAGAAATAGCCGCCCCCCCAGAACCATAAGCTGGTTGGCTGCTCCGTTGGAAACGGACACTTGTCATAAGAGCAACCCAAATTCCTTAGAGTCTTCGAGAGTAATTCATGAGTGAGGAAATAACCCAAACACCAAACCACAAACCGAAAACCACGTGATTGAGCATCACTGAAGAAGTTGTTCCTGTGTGGGACTGAAGCCTTTTACCTTTGAGGAATGTGCATCCTCCAGACGGTTAGGCGTCATGGTCTAGAGCAATCCAGGAGTAAATTGTGGATCGTCAGGTGACCAAGTTTGTGACAGTTTGGAAGTCTGCCCTGAAGACTTACCACGAGTGTTGGGCGAGGACTGTGTGTTCTTAGCCCAAGGAGAATATGGTAGGGACTGTGTGTCTTTTGGTTTCAATACCAAGCCGCTCCAAACCAGATGTACAACTGTCACAGCAGTTGGAACTGGGTCATCAACCACTCTCTTCACTGTGAAACGGGTTCTATTTCTTCAACTCTTTACATTTTTAGATTGTATGTTGATGATTTTCACTATCACTGTTTGAAGAATTTGCTGAAGACTTTCTCTGAAATCCCTCAACCCCAAACTCTTCACGCGAGTTAATTCTCATCTGTTTTTTCCGTGCCTGCACACTGTGCAAACTGTTTTTCATATTCTTCACCCTAAAAAACTGCTGTAGTGATACTTTGCACTCGTGATCCTGTGCTGTTTCCACTGCAAGTTAAGCATCAGTGAGGAATTTCCTTAAAAGGAATTTCCTCAGTGATGAAATTCTAAAAATCTCCTATTCACCCCCCTTCTAGTCGATATAACACACTTTCAGCCACGGTGGCGGAGTAGACGATTGCCCTGGCTTTCAACGGTGGTGTGACGGCCACGACGGCAGACAGTGGGGTGGCGGCAATGGCGGATGGAAATAGCTACCGACGGGCAGCGACGGCGGATCGTGTGGTGGTTGTTGCGCGCACACCCAACAGGGATGCCACACACACTACACTACGTCGCGGACTGCGCCGCCGCCATGGTGTGGCCTCCCAGCTGGAGCTATGCTCTCATGATGGCGGAGTGGCTCAGCAACGACGACGGACCAGTGCCATTGGTGATTGTGGGAGAAGCAGATGAGATAAGCTAAAGGGAGGGAGAGGAAAATACGACGCGGGACTCGCGTGCCGTGAGGGTTTATATAGCCGGCCGATAAGCATTGGGATTTTGGGGGATTTGGTTGAGTCGGACGGGAAGCTTGCACGGCAAAGCAGTGGAACCTATGCGATTGCGCGGGAACGGGCTCACCGACGATTCATTACAACCACTTCGAGCCACTGCTTGGCCAACGCTTGCACGGTGCTCAAGCTTGCGCTCGAAGCTGTCTGCAGCAGCGGAGTGAAAACTAACAAGACGTGCGAGAGGAGAATGAAGCGACACATACACAAATGTTTAATAAAAAAGTTTGCGATTTAATGAACTACTACCTCCGTACTGGTTTAAAATTCCTCTTTGTATTATTGTGCCAAATTTTGACTAGAAATTTAACTAATAAAATACGAAAGCATGTCGCCAAAGATTATATCGTTGGATTCGTATTTGAACATAGTTTCAAATTATAATATTTTATAACATGCATTAACATTTTTTAGTTAAATTTAAGGTCAAAATATGACACATAATGTAAAGGGGACTAATAGACCAAGACAGAGGTAGTAGAAAACGTCTGCTCTCTACGTAGCGTCGCGAGTGATTGTTCGACCATCGTGTGATGTGTAACGCGACGTAGTTTCATATCATGTCGCTGGCTCGCAACTGTCAGTCAGCTTGTTGACGACCATTCCCTACGTGTTCAACGGCTCTATGCATGTGGTTGCTCGCGGTTGAGGCGGCCCCGACGCGCTCTGCTCGCGTCCCTCCGCGCGCGCTCTGCTCTCGCGTCTCTCCGCGCGTTCTGACCGTGTGCCTCCACGCGCGCTTCCAGCATTTGGAGCTAGTGCATGATCATGTACATTCATGTTGCTATTATGCATGCGGTTGCACCAGGCGCGGTGCCACTATGTAGTTACCTGCATCAAAAACTGCCATGCATATGTGCCGAGAATCCAGGTCGCCCGGCCTCCATTTATTCCCGCATGCATTTACCTTCACCTATCACGCCACACGATGCAATAAGCACACCCACGACGACTCATACAGAGAGGATATCAAGTGGTTCCAATGGCGCTCCGAGCGGTCGCCGACGACAACAGGGGACATTTCACCATGCATCACATAGTAGACACCCACGTGAGGGGAAGGACCTCTTAGGGGTGTACTCGAACGAGCCGGTCTCGGAGAAGATCACCATCCAAACTATGGAGAAGTTGCTTGTTGTGGACAAGTACCAAGCGGTCGGCTTCGACCTCGAGTTCACCAGCGGTCGTGCCGGGCAAGTTCAGAAGGTTTTCATCGCCCAGTTGTGCATGCGACATGACGTCCTTGTCTACCACTACCACCTGGCCACAAGGCCTTGCAAGCGTTTTGCTAGGTTTATGAAACAGCCCCGACTACAGTTTCGCTACGGTGGAGACCACCAATGATCTAAAAGCACTCGATGTTTCGGGCTTATCCTGCCAGAATCTTGTTAACATTCGTGACCAATATAGCACCAATGACAAAAAAAACTCCCTGGTTGACCTCGCCTCGGCCATCATCGACGCCTACTACATGAAAATGAAGGATGAGAGCAAGAAGGACAAGAACGCCTGGCACAATGCATGGGATCAGAGACTGGGTGAAGAACACGTCAAGTACGTTGCCAAGGACGCGTACACAAGCTATGAGATGTACACACGGATCGTTAACATGAGGAAGTGTCTTCGTCCTGCCCCAGACAAGGGAACAAGCCACACAGCAGTGGTCGGGGTGTCACAAGAAGTAGATTACTAGATGATCGTTTCTCCTAGTTTAGATTGCATGCAATTTTTTACTGGGGCATGTGCGAATGATTTGTATAGTCACTTATGTAATTGGATGTTTATTTTAATTATATATATATATATATGTTCTTCTTCTGTAGACGGAGAAAATCACATGGCTTATTAGCAATAATTGTCTATGTTATTATCAGTCTTCACACACATTTCTGATTACGGGCCTGATTGCCGCATATCACACACATCTTGTTCACTTGAACTGTTTCTGTTGTCTTGGCTCATCGCACATAGTTTGTCCGAGTGAACGGTATGCCCTCCATCGCACACACCTTGATCTGGCAGACCATTTCTATTTTGTTGCCTCATCACACACATTTCATCCTACTGAACTGTATGTCATATATCGCACACACACCCATATGGCTGGCCGTTTCTGTTGTTTTGTATAATCGCAAATAGTTCATATGGATTAACCATTTTCCACGCATCACACATGCAACTCTGATCTAAATCGTGTTTGATGTCTGCGCCATCGCAAATAGTTCGTATCATTTTTGACGGTTTTCTTACAACATGTTTGAGATTAATGCATCGTGTATAGTTCTATCGAAGGGTCTATGATTGTACTGTCGCGTTTGGACCATCGTGCAGTAGCGATCAGTCATGAAGTTGTTGTTCATGTAACCATTTACAACAATCTATTCATCTCCTCCATATGTCCTTCTAAGGTACTTAATAATATTTTAATATCTGCCGAGTGAGCCACTCTAGTATCACTTTGGTACCTACTACTAACACTTCAGTGCATAAGAAACATTTGGTCTTGTACATATCATAGCATACATGATGGATCCAATTGCCGATACATATGGGATTCCACTCATTTTCGCATTCTTATCAATTGTCTAGGGACATTCATTTTTGCTAAGTATTATGCCATGTGACATTGGGAGAAAACATTTCTTTGTGTTCTCCATTTTAAACCTTTTAAAACCGTGTCAGTGTGCGTGCTTTGTATTAGCGTAATTATACATCTTGATTTATCTCTATATATTTTTATGCTCAATATATAAACTGCTCTGCCTAAGTCTTTGATGGAAAACATATTCTTCAATGAATATTATGTTTTGATAAGAAACTTTACATTATTTCCAATCAAAAATATGTCATTTACATATAAGATAAGAAATGCTATAGATCTCCCACTAAACTTCTTGTATACATAAGCTTCTATATCATTTTAATGAAGTCAAACTATTTAACTACTTCATCAAAATGTTGATTCCAGCTCATTGATGCATACTTCAAACCATAGATAGATTTCTGAAGCTTGCACACCTTTCTGGCATCCTTAGGATCGACAAAACCTTCTGGTTGTATCATATATACATCCTCCTAGAGATTTCCATTTAGGAAAGCAGTTTTGGTATCCATCTCCATATCTTGTAGTCAAAATATATGGTAATTGCCTTCATAATCCGCACAGACTTCAACATAGCTACTTTTCAGAAAATTTTGTCATAATTGAGTCCCTATACCTGCAAAACCCTTTTGCAACTACCCTCACTTTATAGATAGTAGGATTACCATTCCGCATCCGTTCTTCTCTTGAAGATCCATTTACATTGTATGGGTTTTACACCCTCTCGAGGATCAACCAAGTTCAAAACTTGATTCTCGTACATGGACTCCATTTCGGGTTGCATGGCCTTAAGCTATTCTTTTGAGTTGGGCACCACCATCGCTCCTCTATAGTGCATAGGTTCATCTTCCTCTAAGATGAATATTTCATTCTGAAACCATTAAGGAGGTTCGATAACTTTTCCTGACCTACGTGTTTCAGTTACAGTCTTAATTGGAGTTTCTACAACTCGTGTATTAACTTTCGGCTGAGTTGTGCATACAATTACCGGTTCGTAGATCCTTTTTACTATCGCTGGTACCCTTAAGTTGTTATTATGATCACCCTTTTACAGATGACGACTAAGCAACCCCAAAGCCCATCGTACGGTGAGAATAAACTAGGATACTCTCATGGTATGAGGAACTTAAGCATATGTCAACTCTTCATGTTATAATAGTTGACTTGCTACGATATAATTTCAAAGTATAATAAACAAGTTTGGGTCGATTCAATATGATCATTCTTCTAACATCATATTCTCAAAGTGTTTTAGGACTATCCTTACACTCGACGATATCCTAAGATCCGTAGAACATGATCACCAGAAACACTTGAGCTTGTCTTAGAGGCGAGACTAGGCATAATAATTTACCGTTTGTCATACTATACATGCATGTGATTTTTTCACTAAATCGCACATTCGAGGATCTTAGCAATTATAGCATAGAATATAAACTCTTAATTATGAATATGCAAATATAGTAGTACAATAATATTTCCTCCATGGCATATTTAGAATAGAAACAAGTGTTGAGGAATCTCCTGCTAAGAGTGATTACCTTCTAGTTCTTCAAATTCTTCACTGAAGGAAAAGGCCAAGCTATCATTTGCGCCTATGTTGCAACCTGTCTATGGAAATCAGCCTGCACAAGATGATACTCGTGTAGTTGGACATATAGATGACGATATTCTTCCAAATCCTCGAGAAACAATTCTTCTATTTCCCAAAAGGAACTTGCCCAATGGACCTCCATCCAATGAAGAGATTCGTAAATCCAAGCTAGCTTTCTTTGCAAACAGTCCATATGATGAACACAGGACTTCTTTGTCCCATCTCTTCTGGATGATGGATCAAGAAATCTATAATTGGGTATTGTACTTTAAGGATGGCAAATTTGAGCACAAGTATCTCAACTTTCCAGAATTAGGACAATTGCTTGCTTCCACAAATCTATTGATCAACATGATAAAACATACTTGAAGAGATTCCTCCGCTTCAAACACAGATGGAACGGAGAAATTATTCTTAAGTTATGTGCAAGTCTATATGTATCAAGTGGCAGAAATGGCAGTAGTACGTGGATGTTAGAGTGGATGATTGAAAATGGTAAAATCACTTGGAGTGCCAAGGAGTTCGTCACAAATCTGTACTTTTCCCGATAGGAAATTGATGAAAACACGGATCACAAGCTGAATTTATGGGATATAAATAAGTGATGAATAAATCCATCTTCTGATGGATACCAACTTTGGTGATGTATGTTTTGCTCATCAAGATCCAAAAAATGTGACATACGAGAACCATGTTATCTTTCACATCATCTACAACTCTGTGACTCCAATCAACCAACTTTCAAAGGTTGAAAGAGTTATGCACAACACACGCTTTGCCATTTCTCTCGAACTGGCAATTTATCTTGAAGAGCTATTTGTTTGAAACATGATTGCTACACCAGAATACCCCAAAGATATGGAGATATATGCCCCTTGGATTCAATATGTCATCGATCAATTTCAAGGCAAGAGATATTTTGTCGATTCAACCCAAAAACTTTCAACCCTCCTATCCCATTTGTTATACACTTTGGATTATCAAAGGCAATGGCATATGAAAATGCTATGTTGTGCTTGAAGAAGTTGCAACTTCTCAAGCACCAAAGATGAAGCAGACAACTGTTGAGATTTTGTGCAACAAGAATCCCTTTCTATACTAGTTTTGTCTTCAGACAGATCAGTCTCACGAGAGGCATCTCAAATTGGACAGAAAAGAAAAGGTTCATCTAGCAATCGAGCTAAATCATGTGCATAGTGATGCTCTTGAAGCCTTTCTTGTGGTGAAGAATGAGAAGAAGTGCTCCCTGATAGTTCTTCGTCAGTGGTACACCAGATATCAACTCAAAGCTAAGGGCATTGAAAAGATATATGACTACATTGACGCATTTGAGACTGATCGTAGACGACACCAGTATACTCTAGTTTTCTAACAAGATCTTCCTCGACATATCTATTATTTATTGAGCTAGATGATGTACTTGAAAGTGGTATAGATGTGACCTCACTAGAGTTCCAGGATGACCAAGCTCATGCCACCTAAGATCATAGTCAGCCCATCTACACACTTGTTGCTCCCGAAGATCAAGTCGGGGGAAGCTCAGCTGGTGCTGGCACAACTTCCTCAAGGGCCGCCTCAACTACAAAGGATGGCTCTTCTTCATCGAACAACTCCGGTTCTTGTTCATCTTCCTCGGACGAGTAACTCCTCATATTCTTCTCGTACCTTTTTGCCACTTGTTGACAAAAAGGGAGAATTGACATCGAGAGTTAGATGTGCGGGTTCATTTTCCAGGGCTCGGTTATTTGTCATTTGGTTCTTCTTCACAAACATTTGGTTCTTTCGTTGTCAAATAGTTTAAGTTTATCGATTGTGTGAACTTTAAGGTACTACACGAGGAATTAGATAAAACTCTAGTTGTAATGTTAATTACCCTCGTGGAATATTGTCGCCATCTCACTTGCTTTGCAGGAGGAAACTCTATCAGAGTCCATGGATCACTAAACTATCTCGTTCATAATTCTCTACTATAATGTTTCCCAAAACCTTGTTTTGCAAGAGAAATTTTATTACGTATCACTCTGAAATCTTGTGTGAATGTGTCATAAGATTACAATGTATTCATGTCAAATACTTTCTCAAAACCTTCTTTTGCAGGAACCAGAGTTCACTGAGTGCATTGAATTTATCTTTACTAAGACACTCTTTCTCAATGCAACACATCATCCTGAGAGATATAAATATCCATCAACTACTTCACTCTAACATATGCAGGGTATTAGATTTCAAAACTTTCAGGAACTACATACATTTAGGGGGGGCATATTTTACCTTCGAACGTATCAATAAGTATTTACTATTCTCGTGTTCTCATTTACCTCCTTATCTACTATTTCATGTTTATCTATTTTGGCAATAGTCGTCCAAAACGAGGGAGATTGTTGGTGCGATGTCTTGCCCCCTTTGGGTTTTGGAGAGTTTTGTCAGAAACAATTTGGGGTTGATCTGATTGCCAGTGCACACAGAGAGAAACAATCCATGGTGTATTGAGAAGAATGACATATTATATCAAGAATTTTGAGATAAACTTCACCTAGAGTCATCTAGCTACACAAGGGAAACTATACCGAGAAGATTGTGTGACGAAGTTGACCCCTAAAAATATCGCTCATGGTATTCAAAGTGTTAGAGAAAAACTAGTTGCAATCAAGAAGAATGAAGGCGAAGTGAACACGTAGCATTTGTTTCATCGTTCTTTTTCTCTTAGTTGAGTCATAGGACCAATGTATTATTAAGAGGGGTATAAGTATTTCAAGACTTATGTTTGTTGTGATGCTTAGCTGGACCTATGAGAGTTGAGATAAATCTCTTTGTTCCTCGAAACATTACTTGCGAGGCAGAGAAGTTGATCTTCTATGTTGCGAGAAATATGCTTCAGACTGAGGAGTCAGCTTTACTTGTTCCTCAAGTAAAGTTGTCTTGTGCTCAAAATCTGACCTTTGTAAATGTGTCGGCTGGTCATTGGCTAGGCATTTTTTCCTAAATGGGCATTTCCCTTCTGGGAAGGATGCGACTATAAATAACCACCCCACACCAACGTGATTCATTGGCTAATCCTTTAGAGATTCTGAGAAGATTGTTCGAGCACTCCTCTTTGAAAGATTTGGTTTTAAAATCCACCACGTGAAAATCAAGAATTGAAACTTAGATAGTGCTAGAGCATCATAGTAGATTTAAGTCTAGAGTTCTTGTGTCTATTATTTTTTAGAGCTCCTAACTTTCTAGACGGTTAGGTGTCAGTTTGAATGACGAAGAGTAATTGTCCTCACCAAGTCAAATTCTTCAGCAACCGAGAGTAGTTGTTGTCCGCGAAGCAAGTCTATTGAAGGTTTGGAGATTGCCGAGAAGAATCAAGTATGAGTAAAATCAACTGAAGTTTCATCAGCTTCACATTAAGCAGAATAGGACAAAGAGAGATTTGCTCATGTGTTCGAATACAAGTCCCTACAACCAGACGTTACTCTTTTACAGAAGAGTAAATTGGTCTACCAAATCATCTGTCGCCATCGTGCACCACTGGTCAATCCTGCTCTACTTCATTTCCTTAAGTTGTTTACATTAGATGCATTTGTTTCCATAGATTACTTCCTGATCTCTTTCATCTTCCCACGATTGCGAGTATTGTATCTATGTTGTGTGGTATAATCATGTTTGTTGTCCTTAAGGATATCTGTCTTTATGCACGTCTTTTATTTATTTGGACTATCTAGTTGTTCAATTGAGTCCTACTCTAGTGAATATTTCTCAGTAGTGTGCATGTGCTTCCTGAATTGTTTCGTATATCACTTACTACTCGTGCTATTTTCCATGTTCCCTTTCCGTTTTACCATTATCATCGTGAGAGTGTTAAGTCACTATACTAGGAAGATTATCATTTCTTTCACCAAAGTTTTGCTTAATTTTCTCGGTTCCATCAGTTTATCTTCGTGGGTCTGTCTTATTTTTTGTTCTCGTGGTCCTGTCTAAGTTTATTTCTGTTATAAGGTACTGACAAAATTGAAGTTTTGTAAGAAAATTTAAATCTCCCATTAACCCGCCCCAGCCTCTTTGGCCGATATACTCTCGATCCTACACATGTTCCACACAGTCAAGTCATTCAAAATATATTCCAATCAATTCACGCAACAATGCGGGGTGCATCCTCTAGTTCTACTGACAAATCAAACCCAAGTGCCCCTTCCTCTACTTTGGGAGAAACAAAGGAATAAAAGAGAGATAAATACAAAGTACCACATTGTTGTTTGTTTGTTTACCCCATTCAAGAAAAGACATCCCTAATTGTGGTACAAGCTAGTTCCTCATAATAGTTAATGATAGTAATGAGTTCATTATGACTGATGATGGCTATTATGTTTTGACGTTATTTTGCCTGGGGGTCATAAATGAATTCGTTGCCTCCTACCTGGGTGTCCATAGGCTCAAGAGCTTTGCCCAGAGGCTAGCTGATGGAACAAAAGGTGGAATTCTACTGCTATGGGATGCGGGCATGGTACTGGTTAGAGTATCTACAGCCAGACCCCTCAAGCCTGCCTCAAACGCCTGGACAGACCGCCCAGTCAGTGACCAGTCACAAAAAGTCGACCCAGACGGACCCCTCATACCCATCTCAAACCCCCAGACTGACCGACACCCCTCATATCCATCTCAAATATGAGGGCGATATGAGGGCTCGCGGACGCGGCCGGGCACGCCCGGTGAGTCCGCCACATAGGACGGGACCCTGCCATAGACCACCTTTTCTCTTTATTTATTCATTCTTTTCTTTCTCTCTTTTCTTCTCCACCAATCATGTGCAAGTGACCGGACATATGAGGAAAAATATGAGAGGTGTGGCTGCGTGGATGAAAAAGTACGGGATCAAAACGGACATGCTTGGTCATTGACCAGTCGTGCCCGCACGCATTTGAGGGTTCGTATTTGCAAATTCCAGCTATAGATGCTCTTACAACATTGCACAAATGTGTTTTCCCCTCAGCAAATGTACACATCCTCAACTCGAACACCTTCTTTAAGATGACTTTCATCTACAAACCGTCCGCCTCAGATAGAAAAGACGATTTTCTTTTTGCCGAGGTCTTGTGTCAAAAGCCCACTTCCGAAGAAATGTGGTTGACATTTGGGGACTTCAACCAAATTTATCGCGCCCGACACAAGAAGAAACAAAATGTCAAACAAGGTAGAATCAACCGTCTTGTCGCCACTCTACAAAGTTGTGAGCTCAAGGAGATCCATTTACAAAATTGTCGTTTTACTTGGAGCAACGAGAGAGGGAATCCCACCATGCGCAAGCTAGACTCGTTGTGCAACTCGGGGTGGGGTATTTATTTTGACTGCCACATTCTAAATGCCCTATCCACCTCGCTCTGCGGTCACTACCTGCTTTCTCTTGCTGACGATAGAGGGCTAAGAAGACCGCAATATTTTAAGTTTGAGAATTTTTTGGACACGCATCTTGGGATTCATTGATTTTTTCTGAAGGAAAACTGTAAGGGAACCCCCCCCCAATAGCATTTTTTTGAAATAATAAGAACCCAAATTCACACCCATGGGGACTTGAACCTGGGTGGCTGGGTTGTACATCCACTCCACTAGCCAAGTGAGCTAGGCTCACTTCCTTGTGTTCACTGATGTTGTTCATAGATCTTGGCAAACCTCGATGGGCCATGTCGAGCCATGCCAAAATTTGTTCCACAAGCTCAAGCACACGAGTTGCTGCGTCGCCAAGTGGAGCCGTGGGCTCTTTTCTGCCAAGCTTCACCTCCACGCTGCCCTCTTCGTCATTCTTTGGCTCGATATTGCCCATGAATGTCGCACCTATCTTCAGAGGAGCATGACTTGAGGGCGCACCTCGAGCGGATGGTCGCCGGTCTTGCCGCAAAATAAATCATCAACGATTTAACGTGCGAAGAGGGAAAAACCATATCCATAGGCTCAAAAAACAATGGTTGGGTCAGGGAACATGAGGACAAGAAGGGGATCATCCACGGCCATTTTAAGGAGATTTTTGGTGTGGGACGTCTGTCGCTCCAAATATGTCGAGAGCCTCCCTAACTAAAAACAGATTCAGACACACCGACCTGATGAAAAACACCACATTATCGGCATATAGGGACATACGTTATATAGGGCTGCAACTTGGAATCTTATTGAGGACCTGCAACTCTTGGGCTTTCACTATCATCTTAGTGAGCACATCCATAGCAATAACGAATAGAAGGGGGAGAGGAAATCTCCTTATTGAAGCCTTTGCGCATGCATAAACTTCTCTCCAGCACAACCATTGACCACCACTCTGGAACTTGCCGAGGTAAGCAAAATTGTGACCAAGGAAATCCACACCTCCAAGAAACCTTTGGCACCAAGCAACTTGAAAGCACATATGCTCCCTTGGTGGTTTTGATAATTCATGACAACATAACTTGTCTCTTGGACTAATACCTTTACCTAGTGTATTTCAGATATAGTCCACAAAGAGGATTTGTAACGGATTGTGAGGAGAATTTCTAAGAAGAAGAAGAAGAAGAAGAAGGAGGAAAGGAATAGGATTGGCCAAGCTTCAAACTTCAAGACTCTACATTTTGTATTTTGTGAGAAATCACATTTGAGTCCATAGGAAATCCAATACTATTAAAAGGGGATGAGGTATCTATGATGACTTGGTTGCTCAAGTGCTTATAAGTAGCCACCAAAAATACTCATCCAATATCCCATAAAATTCTCTTTCCAAAGCTTAAACATCAAAATCGATGCCACCAACATTTCCCACTCGGCAATACCGATTTCCATCAGAGAAAGAACCTATGACAAGGACCTAAGGTCTTGATGCCACCAACATTCCATTCGGTGCAACCAAAATCAGTGACCAACTTTTTAGTTAGCCATTTTCAAGAAGCGGTACCACCGAGTTTTGAGAATTGGTCTCACCGAGATATGGACTAACTTTCTGGTTAGCTATTTTCACGAATCGGTCCCATTGAGTTTTCAGAATTGGTCTCACCGAGTATTGGACCAACTCTGTGGTTAGCCATTTTCAAGAATTGGTACCACCGAGTTTTGAGAATCGGTCTCGCCGAGATATGAAAACTTCCTAGGACACCCATATCAGTACCACCGAGATTTATATATCGGTCTCACCGAAAAGACAAAATTTGCCACATTTTGCACTAGTCGGTGCCACCGAGTTGGGCAATAATGTTGTATCGGTTGGATTTTTGGAGATGCCTATATATACCCCTCCACCACCTCTCCTTCATAGAGGAAGCACTCAGAGCACACATACACTTGTCATATCCATTTTTCTAAGAGAGGGTCATCTACTCATGTGTTGAGATCAAGATATTCCAATCCTACCATTTGAATCTTGATTTCTAGCATCCCCAAGTTCCTTTCCACCCAATCAATATCTTCTACCCAAGCCAAATATGTGAGAGAGTGATTGAGTGTTGAGGAGACTATCTTTTGAAGCACAAGAGAAATGAATTCATCCTACTACCGCATATATTACCTTTTGGAGAGTGGATTATCCTAGATTGTTTAGGTGTCACTTGGGAGCCTCCTACTTCGTGTTGTGGAGTTGAACGAGGAACTTTATACGGGCAAGGAGATCGCCTACTTTGTGAAGATCTATTCGGAGTGAGGCTAGTCGTTCGTGGACGTAAGCCGTGATGCAATAGACAAGGTTGCTTCTCCATGGACCCTTCGTGGGTTGAATCCTCCATGGAGTCGCACGGCAGTTACCCTCCCTAGGTTGAATTCTCCATCAATGTGGACATGCAATAGCACCACCTATCGGAACCACGCCAAAAATCACCGTGTCTATCTTTGCGTTTGATATTCCTAAACTCTACTCCTTATTTACATGTACATGTCTTTACTTTCCGCTATTATACTCATAGACTTGCATGTGTAGGGTGTGTATGACTTCTTCTAAATGCTAAAATCTGCCAACCATTAAAATTGGGAAAAGGTTAGGTTTTAATTTATCAATTAGTCTATTCAACCCCCCCCCCTCTCGCCCCGCCCCTCTAGACATCCCTTCTAGTGATCCCAGAATTGGTATGAGAGCTCTGGTCTCGATAGCCTTTGTTTAATCACCATTGGAGGAAGATGGTTATGTCTAGTTTGGTGAATCTTAGTTGTAGAGTGCCTATTCTCAATGGGGATTATTATAGTCAATGGAAAGGTGAAATGCTTGATATATTTGATATATTCCATTTGAGTAAATATGTTAAAAGTCCCTATGTGCCTCCCATTGATCCCTTACATCCTTCTCATGATGAAGAAGTTAATATGCTTGACAATCTTAAAACTATTAATCTCATCATTAGAGGACTGCTAAGAAATGTGCTTAATCAAATGAAGAACTTTGAGTGTGCTTATACTTTGTGGAAAGATTTGGAGAAACGATATCCAGACTACTCATTGAAAAATCCCGATGTCTTTTTCCAAAAATCTATTGTCTTTCACAAAATGAAGCCCAATGATCCTAACTTTGATAATTGTCTATTTGAGCTTCATGACCTAATGTGTGCTAAAGGAGATGTCATTACCATTAATAACATCATCGTTGAAGCCATTCACATTCATAAACATGAACATTGTTATGGTCGAAATCCTAACGAATCTCTTGATTCTTGTGATGAGGATATTCCATTCGACAATGACAATGTGGAGGACCGCTACTACAATGAAGACGAGAATTTTTACATCGAATATGAGAAGACCCTGAGGAGCCTAATTCATATGGCAAACCTTAAAGACTACATGGTTGGAGGAACGGAGTGGATACTTGGCAGTGGATGCACCGATCACATGACCGGAGATAAAGACATGTTTCATGAGATCGCACCAAACCATGGACCACAGAAGTATGTGACTTTTGGAGACAACTCCAAGGGTAAGGTATTTGGTCTTAGTAAGGTGGTCATATCTCATGATAATTCCATTCAAAATGTCATGCTTGTTGAATCCCTTGGCTACAATCTTCTTTATGTATTTAGATTAGCGGATTTTGGTTTCAATGTACTATTTACGAAAGTTGATTGTCAAGTGTTTCGTCAAGATAATCATAACATGGTCTTTACTGGTTTTCGTAGAGGTGGTCTATACATTGTTGATTTCACTAAAAAATCCAAACCTCATACAAGTCTTATTGCAAAATCTTTTAAAGGTTGGTTATGGCATAGAAGGCTAGGACATGTTGGTATGCGCAATCTTGACATGCTTACCAAAGGTGATCATATTCTTGGTATTAAAGATGTTATGTTTGACAAAGATAGACTTTGTAGTGCTTGTCAAGCAGGAAAACAAGTCGGTGGAAGTCATCCCGTGAAGAACATCATGACTAATAGAAGGCCACTCGAGTTGCTTCACATGCATGTCTTTGGTCCCAACGCTTACAAGAGCCTCGGTGGAAATTCTTTTGGTCTAGTTATTATTGATGGTTTTTTTATGATCACAAGTCGCACGAACAAAAGATCTTCAAGCACTTCGCTCGGAAAGCCCAAAATTAGTTTGAAGTGAAGATCAAGAAAGTTCGGAGCGACAATGGATCGGAGTTCAAGATCACATATGTGGATACTTTTTTTGACGGAGAGGGTATCTCACATGATTTCTCGGTGACGTACACACCTCAACAAAATGGAGTTGTTGAGAGGAAGAACCGGACTCTCATAGAGATGGCAAGAACGATGCTTGACGAATACAATACGCCAAGACACTTTCGAGCAAAAGCCGCGGAAACAGGTTGTCACGCCACAAACCGACTCTACTTGCACAAGCTTCTCGGTAAAATGGCATACGAGCTACTCATTGGTAACAAACCCCAAGTTGGATACTTCTGAGTATTTTGCTCCAAGTGCTACATCCTTGACAATCACCGTCATTCTAAATTTGCTCCTAAATCTCATGAAGGTTTCCTACTTGGTTATGGATCAAGCTCTCACACTTACCATGTCTTGACAAGCATCGTCGTTCTAAATTTGCTCCTAAATCTCATGAAGGTTTCCTACTTGGTTATGGATCTGACTCTCACATTTACCATCTCTACAACTACTTCACTCAAAAAGTTGAAGAGATGGTAGATGTGAATTTTGATGAATCTAATGGTTCGCAAGTCTAACAATTACCAAATGATGTAGGAGAAGCCATCCAAGACTTGTCCATCGGCAAGATTCATCCCAAGGAGGTGAAGGAAAGTACTTCACCAACACAAGTGGAAGCTCCTACTTTGCGACGAGGCAAACCACAAAACGACATGGAGGCATCCACAAGCAGTACACGACATGATGAAGAAGAGGAAGAGGTAGATCATGATGATCCACCTCAGTTTTCTTCACCACCACCTCAAGGAGATGATATCTTTGGCAATAACAAAGAAGAATATGATGATGAGGAAGCTCCACCAACCAACAGGAAAAGGCTGTCATGAGTTCGAGCACACGTAGACAAGAACCATCCGCTGAATAAAATCTTCGGTGACATAAAAACCAGGAGAATCACTCGCTATAAAACTCGTTTAGCTAACATTTCTGAGCATTACTCATTTATCTCTAGCATTGAGCCTATGACGATAGAAGAAGCACTTCAAGACCCGGATTGGGTGAACGCCATGCACGAAGAGCTACACAACTTTCAGAGAAATGAAGTATGGACACTCATGGAGAAACCCAAGAACGAGCACAACATCATTGGTACAAAATGGGTGTTTTGGAACAAGCAAGATGAAAATGGCCAAGTGGTACACAACAAGGCACATCTCGTAGGCGTAGCTCAAGGTTACCCGCAAGTCGAAGGTATGGACTACGATGAGACCTCCGCCCCCACTGCTAGACTTGAAGTCATTCGTATTCTTCTCGCTTATGCCAATCGCCATGATATTACTCTTTACCAAATTGATATCAAAAGTGCTTTTCTAAATGGTGAAATTGAGGAGGAAGTTTATGTCAAACAACCTCCCGGCTTTGTGAACCCTAAGAAACCTAATCATGTTTATAAACTTCATAAAGCTTTATATGGTCTTAAACAAGCCCCTCGAGCTTGGTACAAATGCCTAACGAAGTTTCTCATTGAAAAGGGTTTTGAGATTGGTAAAATTAATGCAACCTTATTCACTAAAAGAGTTAATGGTGAATTATTCGTGTGCCAAATTTATGTGGATGATATTATCATTGGATCTACTAACCCGCATTTATGTAAGAAGTTTGGAAGGTTGATGTCCGAGAAGTATGAGATGCCCATGATGTGTGAGCTGAAATTCTTCCTTGGTTTGCAAATCAAACAAACGAGAGAAGATACGTTTATCTCTCAAACCAAGTACACCAAGCACTTAATCAAGAAGTTCAACATGCAAGAGTGCAAATGTATGAAAACTCTCACCTACTAGTGGACATGTTGCCCTCACCAAGGAGGATAAACCAGTTCATCAAAACGTTTATTGAACAATGGTCGTTTCATTGCTATATATATGTGTCTCCCATCCCGATATCATGTTGAGTGTTTGCATGTGTGCCTGATATCAAGCGGCACCTAAGGAGTGTCACCTAAAGGTTGTGAAAAGAATCGTGAGATACTTGATACATACACCAAACTTTGGCATATGGTATCCCAAGGGATCTTCTTTTAATCTTGTTGGTTATTCCCACTCGAAGTATGCCGGGGACAAGGTTGACAGAAAATCCACATCGGGTACATGTCAATTTCTTGGGAGATCTCTTGTGTATTGGTCATCCAAGAAACAAAACTCGGTATCTCTATCTACCGTCGAAGCGGAATACATTGTCGCCGGATCATGTTGTGCGCAGTTACTATGGATGAGGCAAACTCTTCAGGATTATGGCATTCATGTGAAACGTATTCCATTATTTTGTGATAATGGAAGTTCTATTAAAATTTCTCATAATCGTGTGCAACATTCTCAAACTAAACATACTCAAGTTTGACATCATTTCATTTGTGATCATAGGGTAAAGGAGATACTAATATTAAGCATGTTCATGCCAACAAACAATTGGCCCATATCTTTACCAAGCCACTTGATGAGAAAGTATTTTGTCACTTGATGAGTGAGTTTAACATCATTGATGCTTCAAACTTGACCTAGACTCACTCGAATGCATGCAAGGGCATGAGCTTACTTGATTATTCCATGATGCTATTGATATGACACTATCTAATATCTTGGAAAACTATGCTCCCTTGTATTGCATCTAACCATTTGTAGGTACTTGTAAGATCTACACTTTAGAAGATTTCCATCAACTCACATCAAAAGCAATCTTGTCATGGCCAAGTATCAACAACCCTTTCTTCGGAGATGAAGGAAGAAGGCAGAAAAATCATATCATTGACAACTATTTGATGAATAAATTCACTCTTGTCATTTGGGTATATTATGTTATTCCTTGCATGACTAACCTATGTAGGTGAAAAGTGAACCAACACAACAAGGATAGCTCCCAACTCAAGATGATCTTCATCAACATTGAGCATCCACAAACAAGTTCCCCTACATGCCATGTCATCAACATCATTCCAAGGTATGTACTCATATCCTTGATAAAGCTTTACACCAAGTCATGAGGTAAAGCAACTCAAGTGATATGAAGACATTAAAATGCTTAACGAAAAATGGTAACCCCATTTTGAGCTTAACAATGAGTATGACCTATGATCAAGCATTCTTGCTTGGCTCTTCAAGTCAATATACTCTGATATATGTGACCTAGTCATCGACCAACATCTAGATGAAGTTTCTTGTATGGTTTATATTCTCTTTGCAAACTTTCTTGGAACCATTCTGTTCTCATCTAATTGTAAAAAATCGTTGCAAATCTCTTCAAAATCATTTGAATACTCTCTGATAGCGTTGGCCAAATATGTGAGAATCATTATTGATGAAACGACCATGGAGGATTTATCAGAGTTTTGAAGTCATCCCACAATTGGAATCCCACATTTTTATTAAGCTAAGTTTTTGTTTATAACTCGGTCTCTCCGAGTTGGGAAAATCGGTCCTACCGATTTCTCCTAGAGGCCCAATATTCACTCAGTTCTACCGAACAACTTCGCCCCGGGGACTCCGGAATTTTGATGCTACGTGGAATTTCAATGATAATCTCAATTTTTGCTAAAGGGGAATTCCTTCGACAAAGTTCTCAAAATTTCAGAGGGGGGGAAACATCTAGGATCCCAATGCAAAGCGGGAGAAATTTCAAGGAACTCTTATCCATATAGAAAGGGGGAGAAATTTCAAGGAACCCTTATCAATACTCAAGGGGAAGAAATTTCAAGGAACCCTTATCAATACTCAAGGGACAAAAATTTCAAGGAACTCTTGTCCAAATTCAAGGGGGGAGAATCAAGGAACCCTCATCAAGGGAAGAAGAATCCAGGATCTCGTACTCTCAAGGAACCCTTACCCTATGACCTTTTTGGAAATTAATGCCAAAGGGGGGAATATATCAAAGCTTCTAAGATTCCAAGGCAAGAAATATCTTCCAGGGGAGAAAATATATTCACGGGGAGAAAAATCATTAAGGGGGAGAGATATCAAAGAGTTAGAGTAATCTAAGCTTATGCTTATCCTAAGGAGAGTTACCTAAGAACTACTTTGGATTGAACTTGTCTCACCCTACCTACTTCCATATATGTACATGCTATGATTCAGGGGGGAGGAAATCTTACATATTCATTCTAAGGGGAGAAAGTTCTAAATATTCTTGGAGACGTATCTATCATCAAATCCTATTTTCAATATGTCTTCCATGTCTTGGTACTTTTGATGCTCTTTGCATCTTTACAATAGGATACTCTTGTGTTATCTAACAATTGTTTTCTCAAGTATACTCCTACTGCTAAGATGCTCAAGAACCTCAAGGTAAGTATGTGCATCATATCCTTGCTCAGGATGATCTCTTGTCTCTTGCACATATTGTTTGCAAGAGTGAGTCTTGAAAATGGAAATCTTTCATTCGCATTTGTTTGATGCATATAGCCAAGACTAACAAGACTTGTCTTGTCCCTTCTACAATGTGTGTGCCCATGAAGTCCAAAGCAAACATCTCTTAAAAGATATTGCACACATGTAGGGGGAGCTTGTATTAGTCATGCATCTTTCAAAGCTGTCATATTCTAATGCCTATATCTATTTGAAGCTTTGAGGATATGTTGTCATCAACTATCAAAAAGGCGGGAGATTGAAAGCACATATGCTCCCTTGGAGGTTTTGATAATTTATGACAACATACATTGTCTCTTGGACTAATACTTTTACATAGTGTATTTCACATATAGTCCACAAAGAGGATTAGGATTGTGAGGAGAATTTCCAAGAAGAAGAAGAAGAAGGAGGAGGAGGAGGAAATGAATAGGATTGGCCGAACTTCAAGCTTCACGACTCTATATTTTATATTTTATGACAAATCACATTTGAGTCCATAGGAAAGCCAATACTATTAAAAGGGGATGAGGTATCTATGATGATTTGGTTGCTCAAGTGCTTAGGGGTAGCCACCAACAATACTCATCCAATCTCCCACAAAATTCTCTATCCAAAGTCTATACATTAAAATCGGTGCCACCAACGTTTTCCACTCGGCAATACCGTTTTCCATCAAACACAGAACCTATGCCAAAACCCTAAGGTATCGGTGCCACCAACATTCCATTCGGTGCTGCCGAAATCAATGACCAACTTTCAGGTTAGCCATTTTCAAGAATCGATACCATCGAGTGTCGAGAATTGGTCTCACCGAGATTTAGACCAACTTTCTGGTTAGCCATTTTTAAGAATCAGTCCTACCGAGTTTTGAGAATTGGTCTCACCGAATTTTGGACCAACTCTCTGGTTAGCCATTTTCAAGAATTGGTACCACCGAGTTTTGAGAATCAGTTTCATCGAGATTTGGAAACTGCCCAGGACACCCATATCGGTACCTCCGAGATTTATATATCGGTCTCACCGAGAAGACAAAAGTTGCCACTTTTTTCACTAGTTGGTTTCACCGAGTTGGGCAATAATATTGTAACAGTTGGATTTTTGGAGATGCCTATATATACCCCTCCACGACCTTTCATTCGTAGAAGAAACACTCAGAACACACATACACTTGCCATATCCATTTTTCTAAGAGAGAGCCATCTACTCATGTGTTGAGATCAAGGTATTCCAATCCTAGCATTTGAATCTTGATTTCTAGGCTCCACACGTTACTTTCCACCCAATCAATCTCTTCTATCCAAGCCAAATCTATGAGAGAGTGACTGAGTATTGAGGAAACTATCTTTTGAAGCACGAGAGCAATGAATTCGTCGTGCTACCGCATCCTATTACCTTTTGGAGAGTGGATTCTCCTAGATTGGTTAGGTGTCGCTTGGGAGCCTCCTACTTCGTGTTGTGGAGTTGAACCAAGAAGTTTGTATGGGCAAGGAGATTGCCTACTTCGTGAAGATCTACCCCGAATGAGGCTAGTCCTTCGTGGACGTCAGCCGTTGTGGAATAGACAAGACCCTTCGAGGGTTGAGCCCTCCGTGGACTCGTGTGGCCGTTACCCTCCATGGATTGAAGTCTCCATCAACGTGGACGTACGATAGCACCACCTATCGGAAAGTACATCAAAAACCACCGTGTCCATCTTTGTATTTGATCTTCCTAAACTCTACTCCTTACTTTACATGTGCATGTCTTAATTTCTGCTGCCATACTCGTAGAATTGCATGTGTAGAGTGTGTATGCCTTGTTCTAAATGCTAAAATCTGACAACCATTAAAATAAAAAAACTAGGTTTTAATTTAGCAAGTAGTCTATTTCCCTTTGGACATTCCTTCTAGTGATTCCACACACCTCGAAGAGAAATGGCCAGGATAGAGGATCGAAAGCCCTAGATATATCTAGCTTCAGTAGAACTCCTTTGGTATTCGTTTGGTGCAATTTGCGTTTGCGAGTCGTCTACCTGACAAGCAAAAAGTTGTCATGAATGCTCCATCCTTCCCTGATAAACGTAGATTGATTAACATTCACTAAGAGCAACTCCAAACGGCCGACCCAAACGGACGGCGATTTCGTCCGCTTGAATCGTCCGCCGGCTCTGTGCCCGCTCAGTTCATGATTTGTATTGGCAGCGCCCCAACGCGCCAACCCATATTTGTCTGTGTGGCCGGCTAGCCGCCGCCGGTTTTCAACAAATACAAATATTTTGCATATTTTCAAAAGCAAATGATATAGCATATTTTCACAATCGAAAATAAAATATAGCAAAGTTTTGCAAGCCCAATAAAAATTAAATTATCTACAAGTACACCTATTGATTGCCAACATGATCCCACATATGCTCAACCAAATCACCTTGCAACTGAAAATGAGTTTCCAAATCACGTATTTCATGATGAAATTGGGTGAATTGTGCAAACGATGCCGCTTCTCCGCCATGCCGAGGCACCACATTGTTACCCTGAAACTCAAACCCTTGATCGTGGAGATGTTCCGAACGCTCATCCTCTACGATCATATTGTGCATGATCACACAAGTAGTTATCACTTTCCACAACTTCTTGGTGCTCCAAATTCTACCAGGATACCGAACTATGCCCCATCGAGATTGCAGAACACAAAAGGCACGCTCAACATCCTTCCTAGCACTCTCTTGCTCTTTGGCAAATATTTTCCTCTTCTCTCTGATAGGGGTGGAGATTGTCTTCACAGTAGTGGTCCACTTTGGATAGATCCCGTCGGCTAGATAGTATCCTTTGTTGTAGTTGTGATCGTTGATGTTAACATTGATTGGCGGGCTGTTGCCTTCGGGAAAACACCGGCGAATGTTGAAGCACGTTGATATCATTGTGTGATCTGGCCATGCCAAAGAAAGAGTGCTAGATCCAGAGATCTTGAGAGTCCACAACCTCAAGTATGACAGTGCAAGCCTTGACGTGACCCTTATACTGGACTTGCCAAGCGGTAGGGCAATTCTTCCACTCCCGAGGCATGCAGCCTGTGCTGCCAAGCATCCCTGGGAAGCCCCGGCTAGCATTGGTCACCAACAAACGGGTTGTGTCTACAGCAGTCGGCTCTCTCAAGTACTCAGGGCCAAGACTGCAACTACAGCCTTGAAGAATCTGTACAACGACTCTAGGCATGTAGACTCACTCATACGGATGTACTCATCGATAAGATCACCGAGTACTCCGTAAACAAGCATCCGGATGACTGCAGTGCATTTCTGATAAGATGAGAAGCCAATCTTTCCAATGGCATCCTCTTTGCACTCAAATTAATCATCGTATCCGACCAATCCCTCTCGAATCCGGTTGAAAACACGTCTAGACATACGGAAACAACGCTGGAATTTTTGATGTTTGAACAACGGGTTGCTTGTGTCAAAGTAGTCCTTCCATAGAAGGAACTGGCCGCTCTCTCGGTTGCGATTCAACGTCGGAACATGCCTCGGAATCGAGTCTCGGAACAACGACCGCTGCCTATTAAGATGGTCATGGACCAACACGACAAGCAGCATCTCCTCATCGTCGGAGTCGCACAGAACATTATGGAAAAAGAACTCGTCGACGCAGTCCATTTTATACCTTGAGGCAAACTGTCGAACAGCTTGCAGGCGTGCATGGCGAAGCTGACCGGCGACGGCGGATTGGGGTCACGGAAGCTGCGGTGGCCCGGGCGGCGATGTGGCCGGCGGCGTGGGTAGGCGCTGGGGAGGTACGGGAGGAGGCACCAGAACTGGGCGGCGCCGGCAACGAGGTTAGGAGCGAGGCGAGGGCGAGCTGCCAGGGCTGTCAGTAGGGGTGGAGGACGACCAATGTGCCACCGAATGGCGGACCAAGGATCGAGAAAGCGGGCGTCGTCCGTGTCCGCTTTGTGTCCGCACCGACCCAAATCAGGCTCGAAATTGGGCCGAGAATGGGTCGGCAGGTGGACAAAAAGTGGACGGATATACGTTTGGGTCGACGCGTTGGACCGTTTTTTCTGTCTGCGCAAATCCGAACAGACGGCGACGGACGAAATGGATCGCCCCGTTAGAGTTGCTCCCCGTTAGAGTTGCTCTAACACCCATGCTTCTTCTGCTCAGTCTTGATGCCAACAATTTGAAAGCGATCTTAGGCGCAGTATGGCGCGCGTCATGCTTCTTAGGAATCGGCGTACCTAGGGCCTGATTTAACCTTCTAAAACCCCTTTCATTGTTGAGGAATAAGCTTTTTTTTTTTTTGGATGGAAAACACTAACTTTATTAATCAAACTTCACATTCGGTGGGATAAAAAAGGATCATGAGGGTGGAGCAACCACGCATGTCGCCCCTGATCCAAAGAGTACGAGAACTTAACTAGTCTATTGACATCTATATTAGCTTCTCTATCTTCAAAGGTAATTTTACAATTAAAAGAAGAGGCCAGAGCAGAAATCTCTCTTAGGATCGGCCCCTACAAACCATCAGCTCCCAGGTTTGCAAAGCAATAATGATGTCGTGCAAATGAAGGTCCTCTGCCAGAGCCAGTCCTTCTCTGATTGACATAGTCTTCATTGCCGCGACGTTCGTGCCACCATGTAAAACCAAAGCCAAAGTTGAGTCACTTTGTACTAACTTTAATACAAAGTTGAGTCATTTTTAAGTCACTTATTTTGGAACGAAGGAAGTATTCTTTATGAGATTCATACCTTCTATTTATATTTAATCATTTATGGATGCAATACGAGCAATGGATATATTTCAGAATATATGTATATCATCAATATCGAGAACTCGAGAATGCAAGGTAGCATTCCAGTACAAAAGTTGGTAAGAGTTGGTTTTCTGAATGAGTACAAACACACCAGTTTTTTTTCTCGAAACGGAAACACACCGGTTAATTGATTCTGTACCAGAGAGATCACGACTAGGAAAAAAATCCAACGGAGAAGAGAACAGGGCGAACACTTTGTAGCATCATAGTGACTAAGAAATATTACAGATGGCTACATTGATACCTTTACAGTCACAACCTATGATCTTCATCCAGTTTTCGGTCAAGAAATTTCCTATATATAAAAAAGGAAGAAACGCTCCATAGCATTATAGTTGCAGGCACCGGACAAAATCATGACCGATGAATGTTACGAATGGCTGCATTTATACTTTTACAGTCAAAATCCATGATCTTCATCCAGTTTTCAAAGTCTCCAATTTCCTATAAAAACAATCATGAATGGATGTTTTAGAATAACGAGTGCACATAGCTGCGAAAAACAATTATGTGGTTTGTTCAGCACTGCACCTTTCAATTTATTAAGTATCTACTCCCTCTGTTCCGAAATACATGTTGTTGGGAAGAACTAGATTAGTTCTCCCCAACAAGTATTGTGGTACAGAGGGAGTAGTTATCATCTTGAGCTTAGTGTTATCCACCGATGATAATTTTGGGGCAAAAGAGCCAACCAGATTAAAAAAACTATTTATGGCATTTCACCTTTCTAGATTCGTGCACTACTCAGTTTAAGGGTAGGATTTTGTTTTACTGCAGGCAAAGGTTATGTAAGGAAAACATTACAAGATACTCCCTCCGATCCAAATTAATTTTGTTTATTTTGGATCGTCAGCTACATTATTTATGTCAATTAGGATCCCCTATTGAACTGTCGCAACGAATATCATGGGTAATGCCGAACAAAAGAATCATCGGTTCAAAGCAAAAAAGAATCATACATCCATTTTGCGGATAATAATAATGTTTCAACGGATATCATGGTAATGAGAAACAAAACATGTGATTAGGCAAATCCATTTTGTAACAATAATAACACAGGGTGTTTGGTTCACGTTGTTTTGCCCGTAATCTGATTACAGTGTCATCTAAAACCCTTACCCGTGTTTGGTTATTTTGGAACGTAATCACATACTACCACGTAAACGAATCCCAGGGCGACTCTCGACTGATACCGCCCGAGTAAAATGCATCTTTGGTCCTTAAAGTTGTTGGCGATGTCTACAATGGTCCCCAAACTCACAAACCGATTTAATACACTCCTGAAACTTTTAAATACGGGCTCAGTTTGGTCCTCGAAGTTGTCAAACCGGTCCTGGGCTACGGCTAGAGTACGTCTCGCGTATGCCCAGCTTACCGCATCGGCCACGTCAGTTTAGGTTGTCTCAGGAAAAAAACACACGCCAGCTTAGGAGTAGTTTGCGGGCATCCGACGCAAGTTGTGGGCATATTCAGTTATTCCAATTGCAGTTGAAACTTTGCGATCAGGTTGTGGCGGCGTTCGCCGATCATCGACGACAAGACCGGCCGGTACCTGCGCCCACCAAGTTCACGGAATAGCTGACCATCAAGTTCACTAATCTGACATGCATAATACTGACAAATACATAGCCTGATATTCATTCACAAGTTCAGAACTAGCCACTGCTCAACTTTGCCCAGAACATGGCTGTTTCTGTGCACGGGCGTCAGGTCGATGCCCAACTCTCGACGGTAGGCAGCAGGATCACCATCACGGATGGCAGAGCACCCACCACTGGTCGATGGCAGCTAAAAGTACGGCCGGCATCACTGCATCACTGCCATATCCCCAAATGCCGTCGTCATCAGCACACGTCGACGTTATCATGCCTGCAACACATCCACAGCGAACGTGCGCGCGAGGCACATAGCCATACCTCCTGCGCGCAAGCTCCGGCTTGAGACACCGACGGCGACCACAGGAGCGGAGCCGATGACACCCTCACCATTGATGGAGAACTCGCTCTTGCTGCCCATGCTGAGGGAAAGTGGGGATTCGAGTTAGGGATTTCGGGAGGGAATCGGCGCCGCGAGACAGTTAATCGGCTGGCCCTGGGCCCTATACTGACGTGGCGGGCGTGACGTACACCACACGTACGCGTTGTCGTAGCACAGGACCAGCTTGCCGAGATTAAGGACTGTACTGAGCCTGTATTTGCAAGTTCCAGGATTGTATTGAATCAGTTTGTGAGTTTGGGACCATTGTAGACATGACCAACAATTTGAAGGACCAAAGATGCAGTCGATACCAGACTGAGCCCATTCTTCCCCTCGCGAAAGGACTCCTCTTCTTCCCCTCGATCTCTCTACATAGGCAAGATCTTCAACACGTGTGGCAGGAGGCTGAGGCGCCTGTGGTCACATGGGACGCGACAGCAACTGACCCGGTTGGACCTGGGCGGCTCTACGCTGCGGCGTCGCTCAATCTGGTGGCGGTGCATGAGGACGCCACAGCGGCCGTGGGGAGGCGGAGAGCACCAGCAGCTGCACAGAGCCGGCATAGGGAGGTTGGAGGATTCAGGGTAGAAGGGGAGCGAGATGCAGCAGGAGGACCTCGACGGCCAGCCACAGAGGAGCTCCGGCAAGGACGATGGCTGCTAGTGCATGAACTGCGTGGGCGTGGCAGAGTCGAAGCAGCAGAAAAAACTCACCGGCGAACTGTATTGTGTACGCTCCCTCGCCTCTACCTCAGCCTCCTGCTTAGATTTGTTCCTGATTGATTCTATTCTTGGATTTTAGCCCACTGCTTGCAAGGGTTGTTGTACAGATAAATTTTCTCCAATTTCTCGAACCAAACACTGTACTCCGTAAAGGCATACCATTTACGTTGACAAAACAAACAAAGTTCATTTCTCCTCATTCTGTTTACATTGCCAGCGCAATCTGAATTCGTTACCATTTGCGTTACCAATTTCTGAAACAAACACCTCCGTAATAATAATGTCAAAACGTGCGTATTAAACAAGAACACGAGAGAAATGGAGGGCAGCAGCAGAGCATACACACCTTGAGGACCGAGTTGACCGCGTTGGTGGCGGCGAGCCACTGGTCGCTCTGCTTCCTGTACCGCGCGATGGTCCCGAGTAGCGCGCGGGCCTCGAGCTCGATGCGCTTCTCGTTGACGAAGAGCTCCTGCACCCCGCCGTCGACGGCCTCCACGAGATGACCGGCGACCCGCGCCGCGCTCCGCAGGGCGTCCTTCTTCGCCCTCTCTGCGGCGCGTTGCGTGTGAGATAGTTCAGCAAGAGAAGATTGGATTTGCTCGGCGGATTAGGAATTTTGGATACATCGTCGGTTTATTGTTACCGGTTTGTTGGCGCTGGCGGAGGGACTGGTGGTGGTGTTGCTGCATGATGTGGAGGAGCGCCGATTCCAGCCGCCCACCCGCCGCCGGCCCCGCCGCTGCCTTGGCTCCTTCCATCTTCTCCGATCTGAGCTCTTGCTTATTTTATTTTTATTTTTTTGGAGACGACGGACTCTGAGCTCTCGTCTTCCACACCCCGTCATCCGACGATACTCTTTGCCAGTTTGTTCTTTGCTACGGGCTACGGCCCATGTAACTTGGTGGGTACAAATTACAGACATCACACAAATGACTTGGCCCGTCAGTGTCCGCTAGCAGAGATTGAAATATAAACAGTACTCCCTCCGTTTTTAAATATAAGTTTTTTTAGAGATTTTACTAGAGGACTACATACGAAGCAAAATGAATAAATTTATACTTTAAAATATGTTTATATACATCCGTATGTAATCTTTTAGTGAAACATACAAAAATACTTATATTTAGAAACGAATGGAGTAGTATAAAATAAGAGATTGCATCAATTAATTCATATCGGAGGGAGTATAAAAGATCTAACATGAACACACAATGGGTTCAAATAAAGTCCGGTTATTAGAATGAATAAGATTGGCTAGTATACAATAGGATAATCCGATTTATCAATCCACGCTATTCAATATTTTGAATATGGTTATCCATTTTATTGTGAAATTTAAGCTATTAAATTGTGCCCTTTTCTGTGAGGTGGACATAAATCATCTGGATTGTAACTACATGTGAATAATCCGTTTTATTGTTTCCACAATCTATCTTGAATGTTTAATAAGAATAGGAAATTAGGTGTTTACGGCAGTGTTATTTTAGAAGTGTCATGTAAGATAAATGTTAAGATAAAGAAAGGAGAAAACATTAAAAAAAACTTGTCTTCTCTTGCTTAAGAGATAATCTCTTAACAACACCACATATTTAGACACATCCACTTATTGAAGATAAGACTAGAAAACAACTCGTTCTATAAGGGCATGTGTAGTGGTTGATAAGACAATTTTGTCTTAAGTTTTGTACGTAATTTGAAGATCACAATAAAAGCATGTTTACAATGGATTATTTCTTAGTCTTACCTTCAATAACTAGTTATTTCTTAAAACATGGTGAGATGTATTGTGCTAAGAGATGATTTCTTAAATAAGAGAAAACAAGCATTTTTTATAATTTCTTTCTCCGCCATCTCAACATTTATCATACGTGACATACCTAAGATAGCATCATTATACATGTCCTAACATTACTTATTATCTTCTCTTGGGATCAAGATAAAATTGTACTAGAAAGCATGCCATTAGAAATCCAATAAGTTGCTGATTGATCAAGGGAGATTTTGCTTTCTTTTCTAAGAGAGGAAGTGTGATGCTTGTTAAACAAAGTTGCGTGTGGGGCTGCCATGTAGTGTTTTATTATAATTTTTACTACCTTTCATTGTGTTTATGTGTGCTTAATGTGTATAACTAATAATAGTCAATGTATATGTATAGTTTTTAGTCTTTTTAACATAGTACAGACTTAAGTGTTTATATAAATACGCATACACTCATTCATACGAATGCACATACGCACATCCTACCCTCATAAGCACCTTCGAAAAACTAAGCCGAAATATCTTACGAAGTCATCATAGGCGCCTCGTCGTCGACGGGAACGTCTCCTCCCACTGAATGTTTATCACCGAAAATCTTAAAATAATAAATCCAGAGATAATACGAGCATTAGGACTTGAATCTTGGAATTGGAGGAGGAGTCCTCCTCCCCCTTTGGCTGGCACACCCTTGGGGCCCTTGTGCCCCAAGGCTAGCCCCTCCCCTCCTCCTATATATACTTGTGGTTTTAGGGTTTTTGAGAAACAACTTTGCCACGTGCAACTCAAACCTATTCCACATAGTTTTACCTCTAGATCGGATTTCTGCGGAGCTCGGGCGGAGCCCTACAGGAGTAGATCATCACCACCACAGGAGTTCCGTCACGCTGCCGGAGAACTCATCGATCAAGAAGGCCGACCGTTCGGCACTAGATCGGAATGGATCGTGGGACGGATCGTGGGAAGACGGTGATTTGAATCACGAAGCCGTACCACTACATCAACCACGTTTCTTAATGCTTCCCGCTTAGCGATCTACAAGGGTACGTAGATCTAATCTCCTCTCGTAGATGGACATCACCATGATAGGTCTTCCTGTGCGTAGGAAATTTTTTGTTTCCCATGCAGCATTCCCCAACTGTGGCATCATGAGCTAGGTTCACGCGTAGATGTTATCTCGAGTAGAACGCAAAAGGTTTTGTGGATGTTGATGTTCGATTTGCTGACCTCCTTAGTCTTTTCTCGATTCGACGGTATTGTTGGATTGAAGCGGCCCGGACCGACATTATTCGTACGCTTATGAGGGACTGGTTTCTTCGACTAACATGCAACTCGTTGCATAAAGATGACTGGCGGGTGCCTGTTTCTTCAACTTTAGTGGAATTGGTTTTGACCGAGGCGGTCCTTGGAGAGAGGCTAAATAGCAATTTGCACATCTCCGTTGTGGTTTTTGTGTAAGTAAGATGCAATCATACTAGATACACATAGCAA
Source organism: Hordeum vulgare subsp. vulgare (assembly GCF_904849725.1). Classification (NCBI taxonomy): domain Eukaryota; kingdom Viridiplantae; phylum Streptophyta; class Magnoliopsida; order Poales; family Poaceae; genus Hordeum; species Hordeum vulgare. The sequence goes on along the minus strand of NC_058522.1, from coordinate 325,662,925 downwards.
CCACGTAAAACATGCAACAACGAATTAGAGGACGTCTAACTTGTTTTTGCCGGGTGTGCTTGTGATATGATATGGCCAATGACGTGATGTGATATATTGGATGTATGAGATGATCATGTTGTAATAGTTAATATCGACATGCACGTTGATGCTACGGCAACCGGCAGGAGCCATAGGGTTGTCTTTAAACTAACATTTGTGTTTGCAGATGTGTTTACTATATTGCTAGGTCGTAGCTTTAGTAGTAATAGCATAGATAGCACGACAACCTCGATGGAGGCACGATGATGGAGATCATGATGATGGAGATCATGGTGTGGCGCCGGTGACAAGAAGATCATGACAATGCTTAGTTGATGGAGATCAAGAAGCACAAGATGATGGCCATATTATGTCACTTATGAATTGCATGTGATGTTAATCCTTTTATGCACCTTATTTTGCTTAGAACGACGGTAGCATTATAAGGTGATCTCTCACTAAAATTTCAAGATGAAATTGTGTTCTCCCCGACTGTGCACCATTGCGACAGTTCGTCGTTCCGAGACACCACGTGATTATCGGGTGTGATAGACTCAATGTTCACATACAACGGGTGCAAAACAGTTGCACACGCGGAACACTCGGGTTAAACTTGGTGAGCCTAGCATGTGCAGACATGGCCTCGGAACACATGAGACCGAAAGGTCAAGCATGAATCGTATAGTTGATATGATTAGCGTAGAGAAGCTTACCACTGAAACTATTCTCAACTCACATGATGATCGGACTTGAGTTAGTGAATTTGCATCATGTACCACTCAAATGACTAGAGATATGTACTTTTTGAGTGGGAGTTTATCAGTAATTTGATTAGTTAAACTCTAATTATCTTAAACATAGTCTAAGTCCACTTTGCAATATTTGTGTTGTAGATCAATGGCTCACGCAGTAGTCACCCTGATTTTTAATACGTTCCTAGATAAAGCTAAGTTGAAAGATGATGGAAGCAACTTTGTAGACTGGGCTCGTAATCTAAAGCTGCTCCTGCAAGCTGGGAAGAAGGATTATGTCCTTAATGATGCGCTAGGAGATGAACCACCCGCTACGTCTAGCCAAGATGTTTTGGTTAACACGTAAGGAGGACTACTCAGTAGTTCAATGTGCAGTCTTGTATGGCTTAGAGCCGGGACTTCAACGTCGCTTTGAGCGTCATGGAGCATATGAGATGTTCCAAGAGTTGAAGTTTATCTTTCAGACGAACGCCCGGATCGAGAGGTATGAGACCTTCGATAAATTCTATGCTTGCAAGATGGAGGAGAATTCCTCTGCCAGTGAACATGTGCTCAAAATGTCTGGGTACTCAAACCGTCTAGCTGAGCTGGGGATTGAACTCCCGCAAGAGGCTATCACTGACAGAATTCTTCAATCACTTCCACCTAGCTATAAGAGCTTTGTATTGAACTATAACATGCAAGGGATGAACAAGTCACACGGCGAGTTATTCGCGATGCTGAAAGTCGCAGAGTCAGAACTCCGGAAAGAGCATCAAGTGTTGATGGTCAATAAGACCACTGGTTTCAAGAGAAATGACAAAGGCAAGAAGGGTAACTCCAAGAAGAGCGGCAAGCCGATTGCCAATCCGACGAAGAAACCCAAGGATGGACCTAAGCCTGAAACAGAGTGTTATTATTGCAAGGGACTGGGTTACTGGAAGCGCAACTGCCCCAAGTATTTGGGTGATAAGAAGGTGGCCAAGGAAAAATCAGGTATATTTGATATACATGTTATTGATGTGTACTTAACCAACTCTCGTAATAGTGCCTGGGTATTTGATACCGGTTATGTTGCTCATATTTGCAACTCGAAGTAGGAACTGCGGAATAAACAAAGGCTGGCAAAGGATGAAGTGACGATGCGCATGGGAAATGGTTCCAAGGTTGATGAAATCGCCGTCGGCACAGTCTCACTTCAGTTACCATCAAGATTAGTTATGAACTTAAATAATTGTTATCTAGTGCCTGCGTTAAGCATGAACATTATATCTGGATCTTGTTTATTGCGAGACGGTTACTCGTTTAAGTCAGAGAATAATTGTTGTTCTATTTCTATGAGTAATATATTTTATGGTCATGCACCTAATGTGAGAGGATTGTTCATATTGAATCTTGATAGCGATGATACACATATACATAACATTGAGACCAAAAGATGTAGAGTAAACAATGATAGCGCCATGTTTTTGTGGCACTGCAGCTTAGGTCATATTGGTGTAAAGTGCATGAAGAAACTCCATTCCGATGGGATTTTGGAGTCACTTGATTTTGAATCACTTGACACGTGTGAACCATGCCTCATGGGCAAGATGACTAAGACTCCGTTCTCCGGAACAATGGAGCGTGCAAGTGACTTGTTGGAAATCATACATACTGATGTGTGCGGTCCGATGAGTGTGGAGGTGCACGGAGGATATCATTATTTTCTCACCTTCACTAACGATTTAAGTAGGTATGGATATATCTACTTGATGAAGCACAAGTCTGAAACGTTTGAGAAGTTCAAGCAATCTCAGAGTGAAGTTGAAAATCATCATAACAAGAAGATCAAGTTCCTACGTTCTGATCGTGGGGGTGAATATCTGAGTTTCGAGTTTGGTGCTCACTTAAGACAATGTGGAATTGTTTAACAATTGACACCGCCTGGAACACCACAGCGTAATGGTGTGTCCGAACGTCGTAATCGTACTTTGTTAGAAATGGTGCGATCTATGATGTCTCTTACCGATTTGCCGTTGTCGTTTTGGGGTTATGCATTAGAGACAGCTGCATTCACTTTAAATAGGGCACCATCAAAATCTGTTGAGACAACACCATACGAACTGTGGTATGGCAAAAGACCGAAATTGTCGTTTCTTAAAGTTTGGGGATGTGATGCTTATGTCAAAAAGCTTCAGCCTAAAAAGCTGGAACCCAAAACGGAAAGGTGCGTCTTTATAGGTTACCCAAAGGAGACAGTTGGGTACACCTTCTATCTCAAATTCGAGGGCAAAGTATTTGTTGCTAAGAACGGAGGTTTTCTTGAGAAGGAGTTTCTCTCGAAAGAATTGAGTGGGAGGAAGATAGAACTTGATGAGGTTGTCAAACCTCTAATCCTTCTAGATGGTGGCGCAGGGCAGGGGGAAACCTCTATCGAAGCGACACCGGTTGAGGAGGAAGTTCATGATGATGATCATGAAACTTCGGATCAAGTTCCTATCGGACCTTGCAGGTCGACAAGATCACGTACTACTCCTGAGTGGTACTGTAATCCTGTCTTATCAATCATGTTGTTAGACAACAATGAACCTGCGAATTATGAAGAAGCAATGGTGGGCCCGGATTCCAACAAATGGCTGGAGGCCATGAAGTCCGAGATAGGATCTATGTATGAAAACAAAGTGTGGACTTTGGAAGTATTACCTAAAGGCCGCAAGGCTATTCAAAACAAATGTATCTTTAAGAAGAAGACGGACGCGGACGGTAATGTGACCGTTTATAAAGCTCGACTTGTGGCAGAGGGTTTTTCACAAGTTCAAGGAGTTGACTACGATGAGACATTCTCACCGGCAGCGATGCTTAAGTCCGTCCGAATCATGTTAGCAATAGCTGCATTTTTCGATTATGAAATCAGGCAGATGGATGTCAAAATGGCGTTCCTTAATGGTTTTCTTAAGGAAGAGTTGTATATGATGCAACCCGAAGGTTTTGTCGATCCAAAGAATGCTAACAAAGTATGCAAGCTCCAGCGATCCATTTATGGACTGGTGCAAGCATCTCGGAGTTGGAATAAGCGCTTTGATGAAGTGATCAAAGCATTTGGGTTTATACAAGTGGTTGGAGAATCTTGTATTTACAAGAAAGTGAGTGGGAGCTCTGTGGCATTTCTAATATTATATGTGGATGACATATTGCTGATTGGAAACAACGTGGAGTTTTTGGAGAGCGTAAAGGATTACTTGAATAAAAGTTTCTCTATGAAGGACCTAGGAGAAGTTGCTTACGTTCTAGGCATTAAGATCTATAGGGATAGATCGAGACGCCTGATAGGACTTTCACAAAGCACATACCTTGATAAAGTTTTGAAGAAGTTCAAAATGGAATGGTCCAAGAAGGGGTTCTTGCCAGTGTTACAAGGTATAAAATTGAGTAAGACTCAATGCCCAGCAACTGCGGAAGATAGAGAACAAATGAGTTCCGTCCCCTATGCTTCAGCCATAGGTTCTATCATGTATGCAATGTTGTGCACTAGACCAGATGTCAGCTTGGCCATAAGTATGGTAGGCAGGTTTCAAAGTAATCGAGGAGTGGATCACTGGACGACGGTCAAGAATATTCTGAAGTACCTGAAAAGGACTAAGGAAATGTTTCTCGTTTATGGAGGTGACGAAGAGCTCGTCGTAAAGGGTTACGTCGACGCAAGCTTTCACACTGATCGGGATGACTCTAAGTCTCAAACCGGATATGTATTTATTCTTAATAGGGGTGAGGTAAGCTGGTGCAGTTCCAAGCAAAGCGTCGTAGCAGATTCTACATGTGAAGCGGAGTACATGGCTGCCTCGGAGGCAGCTAAGGAGGGTGTCTGGATGAAGCAGTTCATGAGGATCTTGGAGTTGTGCCGAGCGCACTAAATCCAATAGCTCTGTTCTGTGACAACACTGGTGCCATTGCTTTAGCAAAGGAACCAAGGTTTCACAAAAAGACCAGGCATATCAAACGACGCTTCAACCTCATCCACGACTACGTCGAAGGAGAGGACGCGAATATTTGCAAAGTGCACACGGATCTGAATGTAGCAGATCCGGTGACTAAACCTCTTCCACGGGAAAAACATGATCAACACCAGAACTGTATGGGTGTTGAGTTAGTATGGATCAAGACTGGGATTTGTCACTCAGTGTGGTGGAGAGGTATCTCAGGGCCCACTCGGTAATACAACATCACACACAAGCCTTGCAAGCAATGTGACTAAGTGTAAATCACGGGATCTTGTATTACGGAATGAGTAAAGAGACTTGCCGGTAACGAGATTGAAATAGGTATGCGGATACCGACGATCGAATCTCGGGCAAGTAACATATCGAAGGACAAAGGGAATGACATACGGGATTATATGAATCCTTGGCACTAAGGTTCAACCGATATGATCTTCAGAGAATATGTAGGATCCAATATGGGCATCCAGGTCCCTCTATTGGATATCGACCGAGGAGTGTCTCGGGTCATGTCTGCATAGTTCTCGAACCCACAGGGTGTGCACACTTAAGGTTCGATTATGTTTTACTATAATTGAGTTATATGTGTGGTTCCCGAATGTTGTTCGGAGTCTCGGATGAGATCACGGACGTCACGAGGGTTTTCGGAATGGTCTGGAAACGAAGATTGATATATAGGATGGTTTCATTTGGTCACCGAAAAGTTTCGGGCATTACCGGCAGAGTACTAGGAGTGAGAAATGGGTTCCGGGTGTTCATCGGGAGGGGCCCACCCACTCGGGAGTGAGCCCATGGCTTTAGGGTGGCACACCAGCTCTTAGTCGGCTGGTGGAATCAGCCCAAGAAGGCTATCGAGCTGTACGTGTGCTGAACACGGAGGTACCGTCCGTTCGGCGCTAGATCGGAACGGATCGTGGGACGACGGTGATTTCAATCACGAATCTGTATCAATACATCAACGCATTTCTTAACGCTTCCCGCTTAGCGATCTACAAGGGTACGTAGATCTAATCTCCTCTCGTAGATGGACATCACCATGATAGGTCTTCGTTTGCGTAGGAATTTTTTTGTTTCCCATGCAACGTTCCCCAACACGCTCAGCAAGTGGCTGTACAGATTGTCTGTTGAAAGTGAAGGAACATGGGTACAAATTCTAAGGAATAAGTACCTACAAAATAAGACCTTAGGGCATGCTATAGCAAGACCAAATGACTCTCTCTTTCGGAAGGGCTTGATGCAGACTAAAGTAGCCTTTCTCGAGAGAACTAAGTTTATCACTGGAAATGGCGAGTCAACTAGATTCTCGGAAGATACGTGGTTAGGGGAGACACCCCTCGCCATCCAGTATCCTCGATTGTATAATATTGTACAATGTAGAGAGGCGTACGTTGCGACAATATTTCGGTCCATGCCTCTAAATATTCAGTTTCAAAGGTCTTTGGTCGGTGATAGATGGAATGAGTGGGTGCATCTTGTCAGACGGTTGATGGACATCAACCTCTCTGATTTTCCAAATAGTGTTCATTGAAAGTTGACCACCAATGGCATTTTTACTGTTAAATCTATGTACCTTCAGCTCATAGATATGGCACCTATACCCAAGTCAATTCATATTTGGAAGGTCAAAGTCCCGTTAAGAATAAAGGTCTTTATGTGGTTTGTCCACAAAGAAGTTATTCTAACAAAGGACAATTTGGCAAAACATAATTGGGCAGGCAGTCAAAGATGCAGCTTTTGTCATAACAATGAGACTATCAAGCACCTCTTCCTCGAATGTCCTATGGCTAAGTTATTGTGGCGCTTTCTCCATATAGCCTTTAATATCAACCCTCCTAACAGTATACACACGATTATTCGGGATGTGGTTAAAAGGGGTTGACGTTAACACTGCAAAGCATATACGATTGGGAGTATGTGCACCACTTTGGGCTACATGGAATTGCAAAAATGATTTGGTGTTTAACAGACATAGTTATATTACCTTTTTGTAGCTTATCTACTTGGCTACTGCCGTGATCCGTATGTGGTCCTTACTCACTCCTGCGGAAGTCAGGGAGCCTTTGGTTACTGGGTGTGCCCACTAGAAGATAGTAGCTCGGGGTATCTTCAACCGGTTTAGATGGCGATCCAGTAATAGGATAGGTGGTTAGTCATCTAGGCCTATTCTTAGCTGGTTGTGGAGTGTAAGGCATTGTGACATCCTCGACTTTTGCTACAGTAAATTTTGTAATTAAGCTACAGTGATCACCCGCAAATGATGCCACATCATCGAGAATTACCGTCGTTGACCCGCATTGAATTTCTATCCGGATTCAGAAATTGAAAACAAAAGATAAGTATATTTATAAATTCATATTAACTATTAAAGGAAGATATGTATAGAAAGAAAGTATTAAAAATAATAATAATAAAAGAAAGAAAAGAAAAGAAATTAAAAAGAAAAAAAAAGAAATTAGAAAGAGGAAATAATAGAAAAACAAAAACAAAACAAAATAAGGCAAAAAAAGAAAAGAAAAGGACCCCCCTGGCCGACTAGGCCAAAGTGGCCCAGCCGAGCCGGCCCACCCAAGCCCCTGGAACCCTAGCGCAGGAAACCCCCCTGCGTTCCCCCTCGCTCCCCTCGCAGCGCCGCCACCCCACCCATCGCACCACCCACCCCTCGTGGGGCCCCTCCCACCGACACCTCCCACCTCTCGTAACCCCCTCCCCACGAGAGACTCCCCTCGATCTGCTCCTTCCCCCACGAACACTCCCTCTCCCGCACCCACGCCCCACGAGCCCCGTGCCTCCCTGCTCGCCCGAGGACCGAGCCCCTCGTCCCCATCTCGGCCGACCCCCCCAGATCCTCCCGCCGGCGAGCCCCCTCCCCCACCGGGCCTCCCCTACATCTCCACCCTGCCGGCGAGCCCCCTCCCTCACCGGGCCTCCCCTACATCTCCACCACGCCGTCCGGCCCCAACCCCCCCCCCCCCCCCCCCGTCGGCCTTCCTCCCGCTCGGTCCAGGAGGGACCGGGCAGGGAGACACCTCCACCCTCGCCGGATCTGGCCGGCCTCACCTCGGCCGACCCCCTCCTTCAACGCCGCGCCCCTTCGGGAGGGTGTCTTCCTCATCGGGGCTCTCTCGACGTCCTCACCGGAACCGCGCCATCACCACCGTCACCTCCGCCTTCCCGCGAACTCCGGCTTCACCGGGCCGTCTCATCAACTTTGGTGAACCCCTCCTCGGGCTCCTCCCACCATCGCGTTCCCCTCACCGTCCCGGTTCCGTTCCGGCAAACGGGACTCCGATCCGTCGACGGTAGTGACCGGTAGGAAGATTTGGAGATGTGTTCTTCTATGTTAAGTTAGAGTAGAGAGTTCTGTGTAACTCTGTTAAGAGAGAGAGAGATGAGAGTTGTGAGAGTTAAAAAAAACAAATGATGTATTCCGTATATATGTATGTATGTATCTGATGCGATGTATGTATTGCGTATATAGGTATTTGGAGGTATACGATAATTGCATGATTATGTATTTGTGAATAAAATTGAGTATATGGCCTAAAGTCACTTACCGGTGGGGCCAACGCACCCGCTGTCTATGACAGGGAGGCCCCACGCGATAATTCAAAAAACAAAGATAATGTTAATGTTTTTATTAAATAAATAAATAGATATATTAGTTAAATTAATTAATTGGATAATTAGAATAATTAGAGCATGACACGTGGGTCCCCCACTAAATTAATCTGATTAATTAATATTTAATCTTAATTAAAACTTGTGCCTATGACGTTCGGGGCCCGCTGGTCAGTTGACCAGTCAACTGTTGATGTCAACATGACATCATGCTGATGTCATAATAGCTTTTTATTAAATTATTTAAATCTGTTTTTAATTCCTAAATTATTGAATAAAAATTTAAAAATTAATATTAAATAATCTATAAGTCAGATCAAAATATTTTCAACATGAAAGTTGATCAGCAGAACGAGACGAACCGGGATACACGGCCCGTTCGTGTATCACGCGTCCCTAGCGTAGCAAACATGGAACATTTCCATTGTTTCCAGTATGACCGGTAGTAGCCCGAGACCCGGAAAATATCGTCAGATATTCTTCCGACCCGTCTACGATGGATGTTGCTGCGTTAGCTCATGTCTAGCATGCATCTTGCCATGCCATGCTTTGTGTTGCACCGTTGCTATTATTTATTGTTTCTTCCCCCTCTTCTTACAGGTAGACCCCGAGACTGATGCTGCTGCCGGGTACATCTACGACCCTGCCGATCAGTCCTGTGCCGCAGAGCAGCAAGGCAAGCAAACCCCCCTTGATCATTCCTATATCGCCTATGTCTTTCTTCCTACTGCTTGCATTAGTATTTTTGCTACTATTGTAGTTAGCTCCTATATCTGATGCATAGCCTATTTTTGATGAACTGCTACTTTCAGTCCTGTACCTTTAATATGCTTAGTATAGATGGAGCAGTCATGCCCTCTGACCCCGTAGTTCAGTTGCCCCGCTTGTTTTCAAATCTCGATCCCTGATCGACGAACCAGACCCGACACAGCACATACACCCCCTTCGTTGTACGACGCTACAGAGATACTATCGGGTATCGAGGGTGACACCTCGCTAAGTACTCCTGATGATATCTTTGTAGTATAGCTAGTCGGTCGTGGTTATCGAGGGTGATTCCTCTTTCACCATTCCCGATGACGCCTCTGTCGTGCAACCCCTCAAGTGTGGGACCCCCGAGGGTGATTCCTCCAAGCCCACCTTGACGGGTACACCGTTCGGAGTCCATCGAGGGAGATACCTCGGATTCCCCCCGATGTTACAGCCACACAGTTACTCGACCCTGTTACTGGGATCTTTGGTGATTAGTGGTAAGACGGGTGGATTCCCGTGAGACTCTGTTGCTGGCCTAATTAAAATGCTAATGGATTTGGGTATTTGATCTGGGTTGGTCGGAGACCTTTTCGCACTAACCGGCTACGCGGGAAGAATTATGGGTACTCGGCGTCGCGTATCAGCCGAAGCTTTTCAGATGTCAGCAATCGTAGTGGCGCGCGCCCGAGTGGCCCCGAGATGCATTGTGCTTGTGATTAAGGGATGCTAGGACTGACGTCCGCCACCCTCGCATCGTGCAGGAGCGCGGAGGGGAACTGGGCCCATGAACCCTTTGCGCTTAGGATTTAGACCAGCGGGCTGACCTCTCTGATTAGTCTTAGGTGGGGCTGCGACGTGTCGATATTCCGAGGCCGGGCAGGACCCAGAAAAGTATGTCCGGCCAGAGTGTTATCGAGCGTGACGGGACATGTGGTGCACCCCTGCAGGGATGAAAATTAACTATTCGGATAGCCGTGTCCACGGCTACAGGACGACTTGGAGTTGTGCCCCGATATTATACAACTACAATTGTTACTTAACTGGATCATTAGTTTGCCTCGGGATTGCTTCCTCGCAGGGGTCGAGGGAGGATCTCTAGGCGTGACCTCACTTTATTATTGTTGTAACAATATGACTATTATTGTTTTACCCCTGTTGTACTCTCATCTATTGCTGCAAGACCCTAAAGATGCTAGCCTTCGATAGGACTAGGCCTTCTCTCTCTATTCTCGCATTGCTGTAGTCAGTCCACATATAACCCCCCTTCTTTGATACTGGTGCATATTTAGCATAGTTCTGATGTAACTCTTGCGAGTACTTTGGATGAGTACTCACCGCTGCTTTGCTCCCCCCTTGTCCCCTTGATCCGTTTGCTGCGACCAGATGATGGAGCCCAGGAGATGGAGGTCCCCGCCGCCGACGACTGCTACCCCGACGGTGCCTACTACTACGTGGAGGCCGCTGATGATCAGGAGTAGTTAGGAGGTTCCCAGGCAGGAGGCCTCGCCTCGTTCAATCGTTGTATCTTTTGTGCTAGCCTTCTGTTGGAATTATGCCCTAGAGGCAATAATAAATATAGTTGTTATTATAATTCCTGTATCAAGATAATCGTTTATTATCCATGCTATAATTGTATTGAATGAAGACTCATTTACATGTGTGGATACATAGACAAGACACCGTCCCTAGCAAGCCTCTAGTTGGCTAGCCAGTTGATCAATGATAGTCAGTGTCTTCTGATTATGAACAAGGTGTTGTTGCTTGATAACTGGATCACGTCATTGGGAGAATCACGTGATGGACTAGACCCAAACTAATAGACGTAGCATGTTGATCGTGTCATTTTGTTGCTACTGTTTTCTGCGTGTCAAGTATTTATTCCTATGACCATGAGATCATATAACTCACTGACACCGGAGGTATGCTTTATGTGTATCAAACGTCGCAACGTAACTGGGTGACTATAAAGATGCTCTACAGGTATTTCCGAAGGTGTTAGTTGAGTTAGTATGGATCAAAACTGGGATTTGTCACTCCGTGTGACGGAGAGGTATCTCGGGGCCCACTCGGTAATGCAACATCACACACAAGCCTTGCAAGCAATGTAACTTAGTGTAAGTTGCGGGATCTTGTATTACGGAACGAGTAAAGAGCTTGCCGGTAAACGAGATTGAAATAGGTATGCGGATACTGACGATCGAATCTCGGGCAAGTAACATACCGAAGGACAAAGGGAATGACATACGGGATTATATGAATCCTTGGCACTGAGGTTCAAACGATAAGATCTTCGTAGAATATGTAGGATCCAATATGGGCATCCAGGTCCCGCTATTGGATATTGACCGAGGAGTCTCTCGGGTCATGTCTACATAGTTCTCGAACCCGCAGGGTCTGCACACTTAAGGTTCGACGTTATTTTATGCGTATTGGAGTTATATGGTTGGTTACCGAATGTTGTTCGGAGTCCCGGATGAGATCACGGACATCACGAGGGTTTCTGGAATGGTCCGGAAACAAAAATTGATATATAGGATGACCTCATTTGATTACTGGAAGGTTTTCGGAGTTACCGGGAATGTACCGGGAATGACGAATGGGTTCCGGGAGTTCATCGGGGGGGGGGGGGGCAACCCACCCCGGGGAAGCCCATAGGCCTTAAGGGTGGCACACCAGCCCTTAGTGGGCTGGTGGGATAGCCCAAAAGGGCCCTATGCGCCATAGAGATAAAAATCAAAGAGAAAGAAAAAAAAGGAGGAGGTGGGAAGGAAGGGGGACTCCCTCCCACCAAACCAAGTCCAACTCGGTTTGGGGGGGGGGAGTCCTCCCCCTTGGACTCGGCCGACCCCCTTGGGGCTCCTTGAGCCCCAAGGCAAGGTCCCCTCCCTCCCACCTATATATACGGAGGTTTTAGGGCTGATTTGACGGCAGCCCGACCACATACCTCCACGGTTTTTCCTCTAGATCGTGTTTCTGCGGAGCTCGGGCGGAGCCCTGCTGAGACAAGGTCATCACCAACCTACGGAGCGCCGTCACGCTGCCGGAGAACTCTTCTACCTCTACGTCTCTCTTGCTGGATCAAGAAGGCCGAGATCATCGTCGAGCTGTACGTGTGCTGAACGCGGAGGTGCCGTCCGTTCGGTACTAGATCGTGGGACTGATCGCGGGATTGTTCGCGGGGCGGACCGAGGGACGTGAGGACGTTCCACTACATCAACCGCGTTCTCTAACGCTTGTTTTGTACGATCTACAAGGGTACGTAGATCACTCATCCCCTCTTGTAGATGGACATTACCATGATAGGTCTTCGTGCGCGTAGGAAAATTTTTGTTTCCCATGCGACGTTCCCCAACACCTTCTCTAAGGCACCCCTTGTTTTATGTGTGTACTCAGATATTTGTTGCTTCCGCTGACTTGTGTGTTTATCGAGCTTTCGTATTCTAGCCCTCGCGGCCCCTGGCTTGTAATATGAAGCTGATGTTATTTTATTTGTGTCTAGAGTTGTGTTGTGATATCTTCCCGTGAGTCCTTGGGTTTGATCGTACGCATTTGCGTGTATGGTTAGCGTACGATTAAACCGAGGGCGTCACAAGTTGGTATCAGAGCCGACTGCCTGTAGGTAGCCCCCTTTCCAACTCCTTGGCCGAAGTTGAGTCTAGTGTTTGAAAAACTTTACTAACACTGATGTTGTGGGTTACGGCCCACATCTCAATTGGGTGGTATTAGTATCTTTTACTCCTTTACTATACTCTGGGCTCTACTCTCTCTTCTCTTTCGGGTCAAAGATTTTACTAACTCTAACATGAGGTTCTCGAATCACATCGACCCGGAGCGCTGGACTATCTACTCTTTCTCCTGAATATATATTACACACACTGTCATTTGACATCCGTCAATCTTGTTTTCAGATGCGTCCCGCAAGATAGCACGTGCGCCTGACACAGGCCACTGAGACGACTGGGTTCCCGACCATTTTGGTTGACCTCCTGACCAGGCTGGGATATCGCTGGTACCCCGAGTACACTGTGTTCGAGGATTTCTGCAAGTACAACCAGTACCAGTACCAGGCTGAGGTTCGCATCTTCGACCAGAGGGGCGGCGAGACCCTCTAGCGCCACGTCTTCTGTGGTATTGGAGTGTCGGTCGAGATGGCCGTCCATGATGCGGCCTACATCGCCATCACCCGTCTCCGTGGAGCGTACCCTCACCTGGAGGAGAGCCCTTTCAGATACATCCCGCATGCTCCTACTGGGGATGAGACTGGGTCTGATCTCACTGCCTACGCTTCTGACGTTCGGGAGCGCAGCGACCGTTCCTACATCGCTGTCTGCGCCCCCTACGTGACGCGTCGCTACGACGCGCGGTTTCTGGTGCAGTACACTGAGGCAATGGATCGTGCTTTCCGAGCTCTGACTGTGGAGCTGTATGCTATGCGCGCTCGTCTTTACGACACGTTGACAGAGCTGCAGCCATCACACTGCCCGAGGGTTCCCCCTATGCGCATCCGCGAGCCGAGCAGGACAGAGCTACCATCAGCTCTCGAGTGGACTGATGTTGGGGGTAGAACCCCTGCACTTGGACCTCAGCTCCTCAACTGGATGCGGTACCCTCACCAGAGTCACAACGGGACACAGGGTCCTGTCCCTACCTTCTATCACCGCCAGCTACCAGGATTCGATCGTCCTCTCCGACGTTGATGTAGCCTTATCGCTACATCTCGTTGTGGTACTCTTCCACCGCGTGCCTGCGCGACGCCTAGTGAGTCCAGGGTATCGTCTAATGCGTCCGGGCTATCGCCAAATTTCGAATTTGTAGTCATTAGTCTGTAATCGAACTTATGTATGGGTCTGTATGTCAAACTCAACTACTATGGAGTATCCATCGCATTTCCCTTTCATTATGCTTGATTACTTCATGAATGCGTGCGATGCCTTTGCAATTACTTTAAGCTAAACTACCCCTGTTAAATATTTAACAGGATGGTTAGACCAGCTGGCCGCCCGCGTGCCCCTGCCAACGATGCACCACCCCCGCCTCCTGAGTATATGGCGGGGATGATCCAACAGTTTGAGCTGAACCGCCAGTTTATGCAAGGGCTCATGGATCAGTTCCAAAGGCCGAACATGAACCAACCGCAAGGCGTGACACTGCAAGACTTCTGCCGCCTCACCCATGCGATCTACCGCAGCTCAACTCAGCCTCTTGATGCTGATGACTGGCTCCGTGACATTTCTTATGAGCTGGAGTCTGCCAATGTGCCCCTGGCGAGCTATGTCAACTTTGCCGCCTACTTTCTAAAGGGTCTCGCTGCTCAATGGTGGGACAGCCACAGGCGCTCTCAGCCCGATGGAACTATCATCACATGGGCAGAGTTCAAGGCTGCTTTCCGTGCTTGCTACATTCCCTAGGGAATCATGGACCGGAAGAAGCGTGAGTTCCGTAACTTGGTCCAGGGCAACAAGACTGTGGATTCTTATCAGCGGGAATTTCTGGACTTATCTCGCTATGCCGAAGAAGACATTGCAACTGATGCACGCAGGCAGGAGAAGTTCTGTGAAGGCCTCCACCCTGATATCAAGCTAACACTCCTCGTTCAGGACTATGCTGATTTCGCCACCCTGGTGAACAAGGCTATTCAGGTTGAGACTGGTCTACAGGAATACAAAGATAGCAGCAAGCGCAACCGCGACATGGGCTCATCTTCGGGCTCATCTGCACAGAAGCGGAAGATCTGGATTCCCAACAACATGTACCATGCACCTGCTCCTGCTCCGAGCCCGTCCTATGCTGCACCTCGCCTGCCTCCTCTGCCACCTAGGCAGCCGAGGCTTCCAGCTCCACCGCCTCGAGTTCCTCCTTCCCGTCCTGAGGACGGGCTGTGCTTCAAGTGTGGCCGTCCAGGTCACCGTGCTAGAGACTGCAGGCAGAATCCGAATCAGCTGACACTTCCCGCAACTGGCAGTGGCAACAACCAGAACCGCAACTTCAACGCTAAGCCTGCTTATGTTCATGGTCAGGCCAACAACATTGATATGGGTCAAGCTCAAGACCAGCCTGCTACCGTGATGGGTACACTTCTCGTTAACTCAGTACCTGCTTCTGTATTGTTTGATACAGGAGCATCACATTCCTTTATGTCGGAAAGTTTTGCATTCATGCATGGCATTAAGTACGAAGAGATGAACGTCCCAATAGTGGTAAACACCCCCTCGGGCCAATGCCGACCCTCCATGGTCTGCTCCAATGTCCCCATTGAAATTGAAGGATAGGAATTCTTTGCCTCTCCCATGTTATTAAGTTCTTCCAACATTGATCTCATACTGGGGATGGACTCGTTGAAAGCTCATACGGCATCGGTCGTTTGTGCCACCAAGATCGTCCACCTCCTACACCCTTCAGATGAATTAATAAGCTACCATGCTCATCTCGTCCGTAATGCTGAGGCACGACTATATGCCTTGAATGCATTAAATGCGTCGCCTCTTGAAGGGATTGAAAACATTCTAGTGGTCCGAGAATTCCAAGATGTCTTTCCAGAAGGACTTCCGGGGATCCCCCTGCTCGAGCTGTCGAGTTTGTCATTGACTTGGTACCCGGTACCACTCCTATTGCCAAGCGTCCTTATAAAATGCCACCACATGAACTCCTTGAACTTAAGCAAGAAATTGACAACTCGCTCCGTCTGGGTTTCATCCGTCCGAGTTCCTCTGCTTGGGGAGCACCTTCTCTCTTTGTTAAGAAGAAGGATGTAACAAATCGATTGGTTCAAGACTATCGTCCTATCAACCAGGCCACTATTCAAAACAAATATCCTCTCCCTCGGATAAATGATTTGTATGATCAACTTGCTGGTTCCACCGTCTTCTCTAAGCTCGACTTGAGGTTGGGATACCACCAGATCCGTGTTCGCAAGGAGGATATTCCAAAGACCGCCTTTGTTACTCGATATGGATCATACGAGTACACCGTCATGTCCTTCGGCTTAACCAATGCACCGGCAACCTTCTCTCGATTGATGAATTATATATTCATGGACTACCTCGACAAATTTGTCGTGGTATATCTGGATGATATTCTGGTGTTTTCGAAGAACAAAGAAGAGCATGCTGAACATCTTCGTCTTGTACTGGATAAGCTTCGGGAGCATAAACTCTATGCGAAGTATTCCAAATGTGAGTTCTGGCTAGACGAAGTGACTTACCTTGGTCATGTGATTTCCAAGGATGGTATTGCGGTCAACCCCGAACGAATTCAAGCTATTCTTGACTGGACTCCCCCGAAGAATGTCAAGCAAGTCAGAAGTTTTCTCGGACTTGCCAGCTATTGCCGTCGATTCATCGAGAACTTCTCCAAGATTGCGAAGCCCTTAACTAATCTGCTTCACAAAGGTGTTAAGTATGAGTGGACTGATAAATGTCAGGAAAGTTTCCAGGCGCTCAAGGAAAAACTAACGTCCGCTCCAGTACTTGCTCCTCCAGATACGAAAAGGGATTTCGTCATATACTGTGATGCTTCTCGTCAAGGAATAGGTTGTGTCCTAATGCAGGATCGCAAGGTGATCGCTTATGCTTCACGTCAACTGCGTGCTCATGAAGAGAACTACCCAGTTCATGGTCTCGAGCTTGCCGCAGTCATTCATGCATTGAAGGAATGGCGACAATACCTTGTCGGTAATCGCTGTGAAATCTACACCGACCATCAAAGTCTGAAGTACTTGTTCACTCAACCGGAGCTGAACCTACGTCAACAAAGATGGATGGAGCGTATAGCAGATTTTGACTGTAGTATATCATATACCCCTGGCAAGGCTAATGTAATGGCTGATGCCTTGAGTCGCAAGTCATACTGCAACCACCTCCAGGTTCATAAGGTTCATGATCGTCTGCAAGAGGAATTCCGTAAGCTGAACCTCCACATTGTTGCTCAGGGTTACCTTGTTCCCCCTCCTGAAGAGTGTCAAAAGATGAACCTTCGTGTTGTTAATCAGGGTTCCCTCAGTAACCTAGTGGTTGAACCAGATCTTGTGAGCTCCATAAAGAATCTGCAAGACTTTGACGATGATGTCGACAGGATTAAGAGCTATATTGCGAAGGGTAAACCCTCCTTTTTCACTGTTGATGAAGATGGCGCCTTGTATTTCAAGGGTCGCCTATTCGTCCCAAATAAGAAGGAAAATCTCAGGATGACTGGGAAGGTGATGGAAGAAGCTCATGACACACCATTGTCTATTCACCCGTGTAGTACCAAGGTGTACCAAGACATCCGACAAAGATTCTAGTGGCCCAATATGAAACAAGACATTGCACGCTATGTGGCAGAATGTGATATATGCCGGCGTATCAAAGCAGAACACCAAAAGCCCGCTGGGACTCTGCAACCTATCACTATTCCTGAGTGGAAATGGGACCATGTTGAAATGGACTTTGTCACTGGTTTTCCCAGATCTCAGAAAGGTAATGATGCTATTCTTCTCGTCATTGATCGACTGTCCAAAGTTGCACATTTCCTGGCCGTCAAAGAAACAATTAATGCTAGTCAGCTGGCAGATCTTTATATGTCAAGAGTTGTTTCACTTCACGGTATTCCGTTGGTAATCAGTTCGGACCGTGGCAGCTTGTTCACTTCAAAATTCTGGGAAAGTTTTCAGAAGGCTATGGGGACTCATCTGTCCTTCAGCACTGCATTTCATCCTCAATCCCAGGGACAAGTCGAACGAGTCAACCAAATTCTCGAGGACATGCTTCGAGCTTGTGTCATTTCTTTCGGTAAGAAATGGGAGGAATATCTCCCGTATGCCGAGTTCTCTTACAACAATAGCTATCAAGCAAGTCTGAAGATGGCCCATTTCGAAGTATTGTATGGGCGAAGGTGTCGAACTCCTTTGAATTGGTCAGAAACTGGGGAACGATCACTCTTCGGTCCGGACATTATTCAACATGCCGAAGATCAAGTCCGCATTATTCATGAGAATCTGAAGGCTGCTCAGTCTCGTCAGAAGAGTCAGTATGACCGTCATCATCAAGATATGGTCTATCAACCTGGCAAAAAGGCTTATCTTCGTGTCACACCAATGAGAGGTGCACACCGTTTCGGAATCAAGGGCAAGTTAGCTCCTCGTTATATTGGTCCTTTCACTGTTCTCGAAAGGCGTGGAAGAGTGGCTTATCAATTGGAACTGCCGGGGAACCTTTCTCAGGTTCACGATGTCTTCCATGTTTCTCAGCTCCCTTGCTGCTTCAAGGACCCTATTCGAGCAGTGGATCACGGTATGCTTGAGCTACAACAAGACCTCTCTTATAAAGAGCATCCGGTCCGCATTCTCGACCAAGCTGAACATAAGACTCGTCGCAAGGTCACCAAGTTCCTTAAGGTGTAGTGGTCAAATCACTCTAAAGATGAAGCCACTTGGGAACGCGAGGATCATCTTCGTGATGAATACCCCGGGCTCTTTCCCTCTACCTCTTAATTCTCGGGACACGAATTCTTGTTAGTAGGGGAGAATTGTGACATCCTCGACTTTTGCTACAGTAAATATTGTAATTAAGCTACAGTGATCACCCGCAAATGATGCCACATCATCGAGAATTACCGTCGTTGACCCGCATTGAATTTCTATCCGGATTCAGAAATTGAAAACAAAAGATAAGTATATTTATAAATTCATATTAACTATTAAAGGAAGATATATATAGAAAGAAAGTATTAAAAATAATAATAATAAAAGAAAGAAAAGAAAATAAATTAAAAAGAAAAAAATTAGAAAGAGGAAATAATAGAAAAACAAAAACAAAACAAAAGAAGGCAAAAAAAGAAAAGAAAAGGAACCCCCCTGGCCGACTGGGCCAAAGTGGCCCAGCCGAGCCGGCCCACCCACGCCCCTGGAACCCTAGCGCAGGAAACCCCCCTGCATTCCCCCTCGCTCCCCTGGCAGCGCCGCCAGCCCACCCATCGCGTCACCCACCTCTCGTGGGCCCCCGTCCCACCGACACCTCCCACCTCTCGTAACCCCCTCCACACGAGAGACTCCCCTCGATCTGCTACTTCCCCCACGAACACTCCCTCTCCCGCACCCACGCCCACGAGCCCCCTTCCTCCCTGCTCGCCCGAGGACCGAGCCCCTCGTCCCCATATCGGCCGACACCCCAGATCCTCCCGCCGGCGAACCCCCTCCCCCACCGGGCCTCCCCTACATCTCCACACCGCCGGCGAGCCCCTCCCCCCACCGGGCCTCCCCTACATCTCCACCCCGCCGGCCGGCCCCAACCCCCCCGTCGGCCTTCCTCCCGCTCGGTCCAGGAGGGACCGGGCAGGGAGACACCTCCACCCTCGCCGGATCCGGCCGGCCTCACCTCGGCCGGCCCCCTCCTTCAACGCCCCCCCTTCGGGAGGGTCTATTCCTCATCGGGGCTCTCTCGACGTCCTCACCGGAACCGCGCCATCACCACCGTCACCTCCGCCTTCCCGCGAACTCCGGCTTCACCGGGCCGTCTCATCAACGTTGGTGAGCCCCTCCTCGGGCTCCTCCCACCATCGCGTTCCCCTCACCGTCCCGATTCCGTTCCGGCAAACGGGACTCCGATCCGTCGACGGTAGTGACCGATAGGAAGATTTGGAGATGTGTTCTTCTATGTTGAGTTAGAGCACAGAGTTCTGTGTAACTGTGTTAAGAGAGAGAGAGATGAGAGTTGTGAGAGTTAAAAAAAATAAAAAAAAATAAAAACAAATGATGTATTCCGTATATATGTATGTATGTATGAGATGAGATGTATGTATTGCGTATATAGGTATTTGGAGGTATACGATAATTGCATGATTATGTATGTGTGAATAAAATTGAGTATATGGCCTAAAGTCACTTACCGGCGGGGCCAACGCACCCGCTGTCTATGACAGGGAGGCCCCACGCGATAATTTAAAAAATAAAGATAATGTTAATGTTTTTATTAAATAAATAAATAGATATATTAGTTAAATTAATTAATTGGATAATTAGAATAATTAGAGTATGACACGTGGGTCCCCCACTAAATTAATCTGATTAATTAATATTTAATCTTAATTAAAACTTGTGCCTATGACGTTCGGGACCCGCTGGTCAGTTGACCAGTCAACTATTGATGTCGGCATGACATCATGCTGATGTCATAATAGCTTTTTCTTAAATTATTTAAATCTGTTTTTAGTTCCTAAATTATTGAATAAAACTTTAAAAATTAATATTAAATAATCCGTAAGTCAGATCAAAATATTTTCAACATGAAAGTTGATGAGCAGAACGAGACGAACCCGGATACACGGCCCGTTCGTCTGTCACGCGTCCCTAGCATAGCAAACATGGAACATTTCCATCGTTTCTAGTATGACCGGTAGTAGCCCGAGACCCGGAAAATATCGTCAGATATTCTTCCGACCCGTCTATGACGGATGTTGCTGCGTTAGCTCATGTCTAGCCTGCATCTTGCCATGTCATGCTTTGTGTTGCACCGTTGCTATTATTTATTGTTTCTTCCCCCTCTTCTTACCGGTAGACCCCGGGACTGACGCTGCTGCCGGGTACATCTACGACCCTGCCGATCAATCCTTTGCCGCATAGCAGCAAGGCAAGCAAACCCCCCTTGATCATTCCTATATCGCCTATGTCTTTCTTCCTACTGCTTGCATTAGTATTTTTGCTACTGTTGTAGTTAGCTCCTATATCTGATGCATAGCCTATTTTTGATGAACTGCTACTTTCAGTCCTGTACCTTTAATATGCTTTGTATAGATGGAGCAGTCATCCCCTCTGACCCCGTAGTTCAGTTGCCCCGCTTGTTTTCAAATCTCGATCTCCGATCGACGAACTAGACCCGACACAGCACATACACCCCCTTCGTTGTACGACACTACAGAGATACTATCGGGTACCGAGGGTGACACCTCGCTAAGTACTCCTGATGATATCTCTGTAGTATAGCTAGTCGGTCGTGGTTATCGAGGGTGATTCCTCTTTCACCATTCCCGATGACGCCTCTGTCGTGCAACCCCTCAAGGGTGGGACCCCCGAGGGTGATTCCTCCAAGCCCACCTTGACGGGTACATCGTTCGGAGTCCAACGGGGGTGATACCTCGGATTCCCCCCGATGTTACAGCCACACAGTTACTCGACCCTGTTACTGGGATCTTTGGTGATTAGTGGTAAGACGGGTGGATTCCCGTGAGACTGTGTTGCTGGCCTAATTAAAATGCTAATGGATTTGTGTATTTGATCTTGGTTGGTCGGAGACCTTTTCGCACTAACCGGCTACGCGGGAAGAATTATGGGTACTCGGCATCGCGGTATCAACCGAAGCTTTTCAGATGTCAGCAATCGTAGTGGCGCGCACCCGAGTGGTCCCGAGATGCATTGCGCTTGTGATTAAGGGATGCTAGGACTGACGTCGGCCGCCCTCGCATCGTGCAGGAGCGCGGAGGGGAACTGGGCCCCTGAACCCTTTGCGCTTAGGATTTAGACTGGCGGGCTGACCTCTCTGATTAGTCTTAGGTGGGGCTGCGACGTGTCGATATTCCGAGGCCGGGCAGGACCCAGAAAAGTATGTCCGGCCAGAGTGTTATCGAGCCTGACGGGACATGTGGTGCACCCCTGCAGGGATGAAAATTAACTATTCGGATAGCCGTGTCCATGGTTACAGGACGACTTGGAGTTGTGCCCCGATCTTATACAACTACAATTGTTACTTAACTAGGTCATTAGTTTGCCTCGGGATTGCTTCCTAGCAGGGGTCGAGGGAGGATCTCTAGGCGTGACCTCACTTTATTATTGTTGTAACAATATGACTATTATTGTTTTACCCTTGTTCTACTCTCGTCTATTGCTGCAAGACCCTGAAGATGCTAGTCTACGATAGGACTAGGCCTTCTCTCTCTATTCTCGCATTGCGGCAGTCAGTCCACATATAACCCCCCTTCTTTGATACTGGTGCATATTTAGCATAGTTGTGATGTAAGTCTTGCGAGTACTTTGGATGAGTACTCACCGCTGCTTTGCTCCCCCCTTGTCCCCTTGATCCGTTTGCTGCGACCAGATGATGGAGCCCAGGAGATGGAGGTCCCCACCGCCAACGACTGCTACCCCGACGGTGCCTACTACTACGTGGAGGCCTCTGATGATCAGGGGTAGTTATGAGGTTCCCAGGCAGGAGGCCTCGCCTCGTTCGATCGTTGTATCTTTTGTGCTAGCCTTCTCTAAGGCACCCCTTGTTTTATGTCCGTACTCAGATATTTGTTGCTTCCGCTGACTTGTGTGTTTATCGAGCTTTCGTATTCTAGCCCTCGAGGCCCCTGGCTTGTAATATGAAGCTGATGTTATTTTATTTGTGTCTAGAGTTGTGTTGTGGTATCTTCCCGTGAGTCCTTGGGTTTGATCGTACGCATTTGCGTGTATGGTTAGCGTACGATTAAATCGAGGGCGTCACAGGCATTTTGTATCTTCTTTTTTGGGCTTATTTGTACTCCGTGATGGACATGATTTGGGATTCTTCTAATCAATAGTTGTATGCATCTATTGATGCAGAGGCCGGGGCAAAGCCTCCTCTTCTAAAAATTATGACAACCGATATAAAATTACAACCATTCATGTAATCACCCATCAAAGGCCACGGCCATCCGTCTGAGCATGGTACAAAACTCGGACCGAAAGATTGTACGTTGAGTAATGTCGTTTCACACATTGGTTAATTAACATATACCATTTGGGTGTTTAATCTCATGTTTTTAGTTCCTTGTATATGTTGCGTGTAGTATTTGTCCATTTTTTTTCTTTTCTGCATGTGGCAAATACAATATTCGAAAGTTCCGGTGAAGGTCGAGCTACATGGCATCCCTTGTCCTCAGCCCTCAAACATTGATTTGGGTTTTGTGAAAGACAACTAACTTACTACATGATTGTTTTTATTTTTTGTTTCTCTTGAATGAAACGACTTATGAACTTCAAACTTTACGAACTCATGGATCTGATCTTCGCTCGTGTGTCTATAGATTAGATCCTTTTGATCTATTCTACTCTTTACCAGTGGGAGTTGTTGTTCTAATGCGTTGGTCTTGTAGGGCCTTAGCACGATGATTTCCGACTATCTACTACAACAAGGTTTTGTCTAGATCCAGTAAGGGAGGGCAATGATGGGGGTGCGCCTTTGGTTCGTTCCAATGCTTGCAGTCATCGCTAGATGGCCTACGG
Organism: Hordeum vulgare subsp. vulgare; assembly: GCF_904849725.1. NCBI lineage: Eukaryota > Viridiplantae > Streptophyta > Magnoliopsida > Poales > Poaceae > Hordeum > Hordeum vulgare. Next base: position 325,639,613 of record NC_058522.1, on the reverse strand, counting down.
ACGTGGATGCAAAAAAAATCACTTCTGGTTTTATTTGTAGTATCTTGAGTGTTGATGAATAGATTAAAATTTTCTTCGTAAAAAATAAACTTTCAGTTTTTAGTCCGACATAAATATATAAATGAGTTTTCTGTGCTAAAAGATTAAGCATTTAAAATGCAAATCCAGAAGTTTTTCTACACATTATACTTAGAATGTTTTGTTGTCCCGCAAAGAGTGAAGTTTATATGTTGTTTTGTTTGACAAAAGAAAAAAGACAAATGTGCTTGCATAGATCGCAATGCAGAAAGGATATCTAAGGTATTCACCCCCTCATATACGGGTACCATATAGTACTCAAATTCCCACTATCCACCCTGCTTACAAAAATGTGAAATATGATACTGTATGAGTGCTATCCAGTCGATAATAGGGAAAATGTCTGTTGTAAGGAACACTAAACAACAACGCAGGTGAGTACATCCTATAACCTTTTTTGAAATGGCAGTTATCCTGCATTTATTAAGAAAAAAAAGAGTTACTCAGTTAATTGAGAAAAACCGAGCGAAAACCAAGTTGCACAGTTCATTATGAAGAACCGGGCGAAAACCATCACAACCGTCGGGCGGCACACATATGAAACCTCACACACAACACTCCAAAGAGGTCTTGCCAAGATAGCATGGAGGTGTCATCGTCATCGAGATAATTGCATGGAACCACCACTCTTCACCACCATGTTACGAGTTAGAACCACTAGTCATTTTGCTCGCAGTTCAGTATCACTGTTGGTCCTAATCGTTACAAAACGGACTGACCACCATATAAGCGTGTATTGACGTTGTATCTGATGCTTAGGGCCCACTCGTCAGGCGCCACATGGGAGGAGCTTGCTGACTAGGACTCGGTCAGTCTTATTGGTCTGGGTCAGACCGAGCCCGGACCCCACGGCCACTCCATTCTCTCCATCGACCGCCGCGAGCTCTGTTCCTCCCTCCTCCATCCACCGCGACCGCCCTCACCGCCTCGTCCATCGCGCCATGGTGTACGAGGGCGGGAGTAGCAACGACTACTCTAGCATACTGTACATCAGCTCCTTGATGTCTACCACACAACCTTCTTCTTGTAGATTCATGTTGGGCCTCTAAGAGCAGAGTTTTGTAGGACAGTAGCAAATTTCCCTCAAGTGGATGACCTAAGGTTTATCAATCCGTGGGAGGAGTAGGATGAAGAAGGTCTCTCTCAAGCAACCCTGCAATCAAATAACAAAGAGTCTCTTGTGTCCCCAACACAATAGTAAATTGTATAGGTGCACTAGTTCGGCGAAGAGATGGTGATATAAGTGTAATATGGATGGTAGATATAGGTTTTTTAATCTGAAAATATAAAAACATCAAGGTAACAAATAGTGAACAGTGAGCAAAACATTGTATAAATGCTTGGAAACAAGGCCTAGGGTTCATACTTTCACTAGTGCAAGTTTTCTCAACAATACTAACATAGTTGAATCATATCTAAATCCCTCACGTGGGACAAAGAGTTCACTCCAAAGTCACAAACAGCAGAGAACAAACGAAAAAATTATTGTAGGTACGAAACCACCTCAAATTTATCTTTTCCGATCAATCTTATGAGGTATCCCTATAAGTGTCACGAACAACCCTAGAGTGCGTACTAAAATAACACCTTAAGATACACATCAACCAAACCTAATGTCACCTAGATACTCCAATGTCACCACAAGTACCCATGGGTTTGATTATACGATATGCATCACACAATTTCAGATTCATCATGTTCAATCCAACACAAAGAACTTCAAAGAGTGCCCCAAAGTTTCTACCGGAGAGTCAAGACAAAAACATGTGCCAACCCCTATGCATAGATTCCCAAGGTCTCGGAACCCGCAAGTTGATCACCAAAACATACATCAAGTAAATCAATAGAATATCCCATCGTCAGCACAGATAGCCCATCGCAAGACATACATCAAGTGTTCTCAAATCCTTAAAGACTCAATCCGATAAGTAAACTTCAAAGGGAAAACTCAATTCATCACAAGAAGCTAGAGAGGGGAAAACTCCATATGATTCATCTATATTAATAAAGCTCGCGATACATCAAGATCGTGCCATCACAAGAACACAAGAGAGAGAGCGAGAGAGAGATCAAACACATAGCTACTCGTACATACCCTCAACCCCGCACGTGAACTACTCCCTCCTCGTCATGGAGACCGTCGGGATGATGAAGATGGCCTCCGATGATGGTTTCCCCCTCCGACAGGATGCCGGAACGGGCCCCTGATTGTTTTTTCGTGTCTCTGGAGGCTTGCGGCGGTAGAACTCCCGATCTAGGTTTATTTTCGGGGGTTTCTATATTTATAGGATTTTTGGCGTCGGAATCATGTCAAGGCAGTTCCCGAGGAAGTCACAAGCCACGGGGCGCGGCCTAGGGGGTCGCCCTGCGGGCTTATGGCCTCCTCGGTCACTTCCTGACCCAGTTCTGGTGCTTCAGGGGTCTCTTTTGGTCCATAAAAAATCACAGTAAATTTTTAGCCCATTCTGAGAACTTTTATTTCTGCACAAAAAACGACACCATGGTAGTTGTGCTGAAAACAGCACCAGTCCGGGTTAGTTCTAATAAAATCATACCAAAATCATATAGAATTATTGTAAACATGGCATGAATACTTCATAAATTATAGATACGTTGGACACGTATGAGCATCCCCAAGCTTAATTCATGCTCGTCCTCGAGTTGGTAAATGATAAAATAAATAATTTATGAAGTGTGAATGCTAGCAAGTGCACAAGTTTGATCAATGATACTTCCAACCACTTTTTCTAGCATCAATATAAACCATAAAAAGTAGCTCATCTCATAAAACTACTCATGATCAAGTAGCAGGCTATTCACATGTTAACGTGTAAATCATAAAGTTTCTTGAAAACTAACAAAGTATGCTTTCAGTCTCCAAACAATTGCAATTCATCTTATTTTCAGGAAGGGTCTATGTAAGAGCTTTTGATTTAGCAAATACCACATACTCAACTATCATATATTCTTCCATGATTTCTAACACTCAAAAGCATATTTTTAGAGCAAATGGCATCCATCGAACACAGAGAAAGATAGGGACTTAGTGTTTTGCCTCCCAACTTATTTATCATATAGATAATTGTCAACAATAATAATTCATGATCAAATATATTTGTGCGGATATATATGTTTGGATCTTTCCCCACCACATGATGCTTGCCAACTAATACATTGAGGTTGGAATAAGAAGTTGACTCAACAAGAATAGTAAATAACATGAAAGTAAATAGAATGGCCCTTCGCAGAGGGAAGCAGTGATTTGCACATGTGCCAGAGCTCGAGTTTTTAAAATAGAGATGAATGATAATTTTGAGAAGTATGCTTTCATTGTCAACATAACAACCGAGAGATCTCGGTATCTTCCATGCTAGATACATTATAGGCAGTTCCAAAACAGAAAGGTAAAGTTTTTACTCCCCCTCCACCAATCAATCACACTCCACGGTGAGCCGAATCCACATGTATCGTCCATACCAACAACATTCCTGGGGGGTTTTGTTTAATTATTTGCATTTTTTTCGGGACTGGGAATCCCTAATACCAGCCACTTTCTCATGAATGATAGTGAATCCACACATATCGTGAGAATAATCCACCTAGCATGGAAGATACTGACATCCCCTAGTCACTACATGAGCGATTCGGGCATGAAAACGGAATATTATTTGAAGGTTTAGAGTTTGGCACATGCAAATTTACTTGGAACGACAGGTAAATACCGCATATAGGTGGATATAGTGGACTCTCATGGCAAGAAACTGGGTTTAAGGGTTTTTGGATGCACAAATAGTATCTCTACTTAGTATGAAGTGTTGGCTACGAAAAGGTTCTAAACAAGCACCACATGTTGGAGGATCCATAACAATATAACTTCTATGCAAATATACCCAAACATTACTCATTAAGTTGTCTTCCTTGTCCAACTTCAACTACTTTACTCAAGTTTGAAAATAATTAATGGGGCTCACAATCATAGAAGATGTCCAAGATAGTATATTTATATGTGGAATCTCTCTTCCTTCAATATTCTTTCATGAATTGTTCAAGCGACCAATGCAGTGTTTGCTAACTTTCTATAAATTTTACCACCTATACTTCTTATATGTGAAGCCATTACTCCCCATGGGATAAGCATATAAAACATATATAATTTCATATTTATGATATTCAATTCATTCAACTATTTACTCATATGATATAAGTGAAGCACGAGAGTAAATGACAAAACTACTCCAAAACATATAAGTGAAGATCAATGAGTAGTCAAACAATTAAGTAGCTATGTGAGGACTTTCTCTCTCTCTCTCGCTCTTAATAAAGATTTTTAGATCTGATTATTTTATTTAAACAACAAGCAAAATAAAAATAGCACTCCAAGAATAGCACGCATCATGTGAACGAATAAAGATTTAGGCTCAACATAGGCTAACCGATAATTGTTGAAGAAGAAAGGTGGGATGTGTAGCATCCCCAAGCTTAAATGCTTGAGATTTCTTGAAATATTTACTTGGGGTGCCTTGGGAATCCCTAAGCTTGATATTTTGTATCTTGTTCAATCCTCTTGAATCCCGGTTTCACCTATTCTCAAAAACTTCATCCACACATAACTTGAAAAGAACTCATGAGATAGGTTAGTGCACATAATAATAAATCAACTCTTTATGTTCTACAAAGACAAGTTTCACAACAATTTTCAAACATTAGGTACTGTATACTATCATTTACACAATTTATATCTACCAATAAAGGCTATGGAAACTATAGGATAAGTAGATAAAAGTACTATGATAGCAATTTGTCCAAACAGAATAGTCTGTAGTGATTTATAAAAAACGTGTACTTATGTAACTTAAAAACTTATGAAACTTTAGAACATGCTATAAAATTTATATGACAACACCGTGTAAAAATTTCAGAAACTTTCCATGTTAGAGTAAAATATGAAAATTCAAACACTACATCCAACATTTCTGTTTTTACACAACACTCATCAAAACATGCAATGCAAGCATCCTAATGCAATTCTTGGAACTTTTTATTGATAAACAAGATTAAAAATAATACATAACAAAGAAAATAAAATGAACTCTCCAAGAAAAACTCATATTATGTGACGAATAAAAATATAGTTCCAAGTAAGATATACCGATAATGTTGAAGGCGAAAGAGGGGATGCCCTCCGGGGCATTCTCAAGCTTAGGCGCTTAAGTCTTCCTTGTATATTACCTTGGGGGTGCCTTGGGCATCACCAATCTTAGGTTCTTGCCACTCCTTATTCTCCTCATATCGGTATCTCACCCAAAACTTGAAAACTTCAATCACACAAAACTTAACGGAACTTCGTGAGATGGGTTAGTATAATAGATAATGATCATTCACTTAGGTACTGTCAATACAAGATTCATAATTGTTCCCACATGATACCTACTGTATTATACTATTCCCATAATTTATATCACTGAATATAAGTTATGGGAACACTAAAACAAGCAGACTATGCATGCAAAACAGAATCTGTCAAAAACAGAATATTCTGTGAAGATCTGTAGTGTAACCATACTTCACTGTCTCTAAAAATTCTGAAAAATTAGGAAAATACAGACAATTTGTATATAAATCATTTAAAAAATCATATCAAAATCACGTTCTAGTGAATTTATAAAATTCCTGGACTGAGAGCAAAAGTTTCTGTTTTTGCACAGAATCAAGTCAACTATCATCCACACTACCCCAAAGGATTTATTTGACACTTTATTGAAATAAAAGCCATAAAACATTATTACTACAGTATCTTAATCATGTGAACACCAAAAAAACAGAAAGTAAAAGTGTTGGGTTGTCTCCCAACAAGCACTTTTCTTTAAAGCCTTTTAGCCAGGCATGATGATTTCAATGATCCTCACATAAGAATAATAATTATAACATGTAAAAGAAAATCATGAATCTCATGACAAGCACATTTAAGTCTAACCCACTTCCTATGCATAGGGATTTTGTGAACAAAAAATTTATGGGAGCAATAATCAACTAGCATAGGAAGGAAAAACAAGCATAACTTCAAAAGTTTGAACACATAGAGAGGAAACTTGATATTATTGCAATTCCTTCAAACATATGTCCCCCCGCATAATAATTTTCAGTAGCATCATGAAAGAATTTTACAATATAACCAGCACATAAAGCATTCTTTTCATGATCTACAAGCATAGAAATTTTACTACTCGCCGCATAAGCAAATTTATTCTCATCAATAATAGTGGGCGCAAACTCAACAAAATAACTATCAGGTGAAGCATAATCCAATTGAAAATTAAAATCATGATGACAATTTTCATGGTTGTCATTATTCTTTATAGCATACATGTCATCACAATAATCATCATAAATAAGAGGCATGCTTTCATCATAATAAATGTGCTCATCAAAACTTGGGGGACTAAACATATCATCTTCATCAAACATAGCATCCCCAAGGTTGTGGCTTTGCATATCATTAGCATCATGAATATTCAAGGAATTCATACTAACAACATTGCAATCATGATCATCATACAAAGATTTAGTGCCAAAAAATTTAATAACTTCTTCTTCTAACACTTGAGCACAATTTTCTTTCCATCATTTTCACGAAAGACATTAAAAAGATGAAGCATATGAGGCAACCTCAATTCCATTTTTTTGTAGTTTTATTCTATAAAAACAAACTAGTGAAAAAATAAGAAAATAAAAGATTTAATTTCAAGATCTAAAGATATACCTTCAAACATTCACCTCCCCGGCAACGGCGCCAGAAATTAGCTTGATGTCTACTACACAACCTTCTTCTTGTAGACTCGTATTGGGCCTCCAAGCGCAGAGTTTTGTAGGAAAGTAGAAAATTTCCCTCAAGTGGATGACCCAACGTTTATCAATCAGTGGGAGTTGTAGGATCAAGATGGTCTCTCTCAAGCAACCCTGTAATCAAATAACAAAGAGTCTCTTGTGTCCCCAACACACTCAATACAATAGTAAATTGTATATGTGCACTAGTTCGGCGAAGAGATGGTGATACAAGTGTAATATGGATGGTAGATATAGGTTTTTGTAATCTAATAATATAAAAATAGCAAGGTAACAAGTAGTAAACAGCGAGCAAAACGTTGTATAAATTCTTGGAAACAAGGCGTAGGGTTCATACTTTCACTAGTGCAATTTCTCTCAACAATACTAACATAGTTGAATCATATATAAATCCCTCACGTCCGACAAAGAGTTCACTCCAAAGTCACAAACAACGGAGAACAAACGAAGAAATTATTGTAGGGTACGAAACCACCTCAACGTTATCTTTTCTGATCAATCTTATGAGCTATCCCTATAAGTGTCACGAACAACCCTAGAGTTCGTACTAAAATAACACCTTAAGATACACGTCAAGCAAAACCCTAATGTCACCACAAGTACCCATGGGCTTGATTATATGATATGCATCACACAATTTCACATTTGTCATGTTTAGTCCAACACAAAGAACTTCAAAGAGTGCCCCAAAGTTTCTACCGGAGAGTCAAGACAAAAACATGTGCCTACCCCTATGCATAGATTCCCAAGGTCACGGAACCCGCAAGTTGATCACCAAAACATACATCAAGTAAATCAATAGAACATCTCATTGTCACCACAGATATCCCATCACAAGACATACATCAAGTGTTCTCAAATCCTTAAAGACTCAATCCAATAAGTAAACTTCAAAGTGAAAACTTAATTCATCACAAGAAGATAGAGAGGGGAAAACTCCATATGATTCATCTATATTAATAAAGCTCACGATACATCAAGATCGTGCCATCTCAAGAACACTAGAGAGAGAGAGGTCAAACACATAGCTACTGGTACATACCCTCAGCCCCGAGGGTGAACTACTCCCTCCTCATCATGGAGACCGTCGGGATTATGAAGATGGCCTCTGATGATGGTTTCCCCTTTGGCAGGGTGCCGGAACGGGCTCCCGGTTGGTTTTTCGTGGCTCTGGAGGCTTGCGGTGGCAGCCCGATCTAGGTTTCTTTTTGGGGGTTTCTGTATTTATAGGAATTTTTGGCGTCACAAGCACGTCAAGGCGGTTCCCGAGGAAGTCACAAGCCAGGGGCGCGACCTAGGAGGGCGCCATGTAGGCTTGTGGCCTCCTCGATCACTTCCTGGCCCAACTCCAGTGCTTCGGGGGTCTCTTTTGGTCCATGAAAATCACTTGTAAATTTTTAGCCCATTCCGAGAACTTTTGTTTCTGCACAAAAACAACACCATGGTAGTTCTGCTGAAAACAACGTAAGTACGGGTTAGTTCTAATAAAATCATACCAAAATCATATAGAATTATTGTAAACATGGCATGAATACTTCATAAATTATAGATATGTTGGAGACATATCCCTCCTCCTCCGAGGGCATGCAGTACGAGCTGATTTGCACAACTAGGGTTATGGTTTGAGTTCTTGGGCGATTTCTGATTTGATTTGGTGTATCTTTGGTTCATTTTGCTCCTTTAGGTCCCTGCTAGCACTTTAGAGGAGGACTACATGGGCGTTGAGACAACACCACTACTTTCTTGCGGGCACCATGCTTTTACAGCTGAGAGGCGTGTTGCCATTGAAGGATTTGACATAGGCAGGAGGTTTTTAGTGTGTGCTAATAAGGTCAGATGCTACACAGGAGCTACATTTTTTGTATGTTGGCACGTCTGATGGTCATTTATTACCATAACCATGTGATGATGCAGATTGTGGGATTGTTTAAGTATGCACCATCTGGTTGTGTGCTTGTTTAGGTAGTTGGTGATGCTTTCCATGTATATTTAATATGGACAGTGGATGTTCATTTTATAACATGTCAATAAGCTTGGGTTGCTGTAAAGATGTTCATCGTTTAATGTACCTGATTATTTAAATTCCAACCAAATGATTATTTAGTTGGGCAGCTCACTTATGTTATGTTCATTCTTTAGTTGGGAAGCTTATTGATTATGTCTCATGCTTTCATTAAACTATTATGTTTACATTGCCGGAAGCTAACAACTATGTTTTTTTCAATGGGTTGACCAGGAGTGGCCTCCTACACTACAAAATGCTTTGTTGAACCTATGAGAGATGTATAAGACATCAAGAGTGGTAGGAGGAAGGATAACCTTGAGAGTTCACTCACTATTCACAATTTGACAGAGGAGAGAAACAAACTAGAGAGCAACTATGACAAATTGGTTCAAGATGTTCATGGATTATTCAATTTCATAGAGGGCAGGGTGATGGATTTCAGCCATTTGAATGATAGGATAAACGGTGTTGATGTTACCAACTCTGTTGTCTCTTATATGAAGACTGAGATGGAGAATAAAGATGCAGAGATCTTCAAGCTGCAGGAAAAGTATAAAGTGCTCATGAATCTGTCAACAACTCAAGCCACTGTCATCAGGAACCTGAAGGCCAAAAATTTGCAAGAGAAGGAACAGCTGAGTGAAGCTAGTAAGAACTTGCAGTTGAAGGTTGATGAACTCAACAAGTCTCAGGAAAAGCTCACAGAAGAGAACTCAAAGATGAAGCTTCACATGGGTGATCTGAAGAAGGGACATGAGAAGCTCACTTAAGGCAAGGCTGAACTGAAGCTTCACATTGCTGATTTGGTAAGGTCAGAGGAGAGGAGCATGCAGAAGTTGAAGGGGATCCAAGACATCTTGGCAGAATGAAGAAGTTGTTGTGTAGAAGAGGATCAAGATCAAGATGAAGCAAGCTTAGCTGAACTTTTGGGAAGTATGTTGTTCTGTAGAAGTAATAAATGTGGACTATGACTATGTACTTAGTTGAACTTCTGTATGATGTTTAAGAATTTATTAAGTATGTTGTGTAAGAATCTATTAAGTATGTTGTGGAAGAATCTATTAAGTATGTTGTTGGAAGCTATCTATTATGACCTATGTTACATCATGTGATGACTTGTGTTGAACATAGATGTTCACATAACATAGATGAAGTAGTAGGTTTCAAAAGCATTAGATAACATAGATGTTCACATAACATGGATGTTCACATAACTCAGTAGCCAACATCACATAACCCACATAACTCATGTGTTTCCATTAGCAGTAAAATAAGCCATTAGTCAGTATGGTTTGTTGGGCCACCAGCAGTAGGAGGAGCACCAACAGATAAAGGAGCACCAGCAGTTGAAGTACCACAAGTTGATGCTCTTGGGGCAGAGAATGGTCTTGCAGATGGCTGTGATCTTGTAGCTGGTTGTGGTACTATAGCTTGTTGTCGTGATCTTGCAGCTTGGGGCTGTGAACTTCTAGCTGGGGATTGTGATCTTGCAGGTGCCTTGCAAAAAGTTTAAGTAAAAGATATTAACTAAGAAATACATAAATACAAAAAATTATACTATAGGGTGTGAACTGGATTACCACATTTTGGAAATTTGCATATAGGTGTCTAAGGCGAAATCTTTGATGGAGGTTTGGAAAGACTTGATTTACTGCATTTAGTAGCCCCTGTTCACATAATATAACATGCTAAGCTACTATAATTTACTACATACAAATATAAACAAGGATATGTATGCATACCTTCTGTCTATCATACATGATTGTGTAAGGGCCATATTTACCATATTCACCTCCTATACATATCTTGAGTTGGTGTAGAAACCAACACCAGTTTGATGTGTCCTCTTGTCCAACTATAGCAAATGCTGGTGGAAATATGTTGTTATTTCCATCTCTCCCAGTGACAGCTAGGAATTGTGCACTAGTACTCATCTTAATAAAACACCCATCAATACCTAATTTCACAAGAAAGCAACATTTAAAGTCAACATCTATCATTCACAAGATGTTAGTCAACATCTATAATGAAATAAACATGTTACTAACCAATGAATGGCCTGCATCCATTTAGAAATCCCTCTCTTGCTCCATTTATGTAGAAGAACATAGCTTGAAACCTTGGTCGAGGATGTGGTCTTTTTGTTGTAGGTTTTGGAGTAACTGTTGTCACAACAACTCTACTTCCAGGTTTTGTATCCATGATGGTTTGAGCATAGTCCCTCAACCTGGGATACTCCTGCTTGTGCTATCCTAAAACAGCTTGCAAAGCAAGGTTCTTGGCCCTATAGGCCATGTGCGTGGGCACATCAACACCATACTTCTCATGGGAGTTGTCAATCATAGTGGCTATGCTAGTGCTTGGATCAGATCCAAACAATTACTCATATGTCTTTGCAAGCCACTTTGGACTAACCCTAGATGACTGTGTGCTGCTAGGGCAAGTGTGCTGCGGCCTCATCTTTTTAATAGCAGACCATGATATTCTTCATCTAAAGAAGGAATGAAATAAGGTTTCACCTCCTCTAAAACACTAGAGTGTGACCTAGTGGTGGGACCTTCCCTAACTTGTAACTTCTGTCTCTTCCTTGCAGATTGTTGCATGGGTGGTTCTTCTGGTGCAACAATATTCACCTGCTCCTCTTGCTCCTCCTACTCATCCTCCTCAAACAAATCCTCAACCTTAGTGTAACCCTCATAATGTAAGTGGTACTCTTATGATTCTTCATCTGAAGCTTCATCAATCATTTGCTGCTCCAGGCTAAAAGGGTTGCTATCACTATCATATGCAGTGTCCTCATCACTACTATTATATCCCTCCTCAGCCTTTTCTTCAAACACAACTTTCAGCTTCCCCTTGCTGACATTTCTACTCTCTTGCATGCACATAACAATATGTGGAATAGGTTGAACTATAATACTGTTGCTGCTTCCCTGACTTTGAAAAACTACACCATGATCATCAACAGCAAAAACATCATGCTCACTGAGATCATACACAATAGGTGGTTGATATAATACTGCAGCTAATTGTGAACTGACAGTTGTTGTTGCCCTCACTAATAGATTCAGAACTAATGAATCCTCATAATTCTTCAACTGTTGCAACTTGATGTTTGTTTCAATAAGATCTAGTCCATGCTCTATGTCAGGTCCAGGAGCAGTATTCTTCATGTGGTACAGTTCATGAGTGAAATTATATCCTAGTGCTGTCAACAGTGCATAAATATTCAGAAATGTCACATGTGAGCTGCAATCTTCCTATCCAAATTATGCCCAACATCAAAGTGAATCCTTACATCCCATATAGCATCATATAACCTACAAGCCATGGGAAAATTGAATTTGATCAGTAATTTTAGAACAATAGAAACCATAGCCCTCTGATTTGAACATGGAAGGAGAAAAAATTGAGGGATTTACATCACTCCACCAACTCCACTCGTCCATTGATGGCTTGTGATGTGGTTGGACACGTGCAGCTCAGCAAGCCAAACCCGTTGATCCATGGACAGGGGCGCCTCCTCCTCTTCTTGTTTGTCGCCAGAGTAGTAGGACGAACTAGAGATGTCCAAACCGACGTGGTCATCAGGCCCGAGGCCAGGAAGGTCGTTGTAGCCTCCCACGACATCACCGTCGCCGGGGGTCACTGCAGCCATTGACTGAGATCCGCGGGGATAGAGGATAGGGAGAGAGGGGATACGAGAGCTAGGATTTGGGCTTGGTCCGACCGAGACCACTAATACCGACTGAGTCCTAGTCAGCGCACCGGCACACGCCGATTCACTAGCATGGCGCCTGACGGGTGGGCTCGAAGCATCAGATACGGCGCCAATACGCGCTTATATGGTGGTCAGTCCATTTTGTAATGATTAGGACCAACCATGGTACCGAACTGCGGCAAAATGACTAGTGGTACTAACTCGTAACATGGTGCTGAAGAGTGGTAGTTCCATGCAATAATCTCATCGTCATCACTTCTCCCCCAGAGGTGTCATTGTCATCCCTAAACCCTCAGCAAACGACTCCGACTTTGCCGAAGGTGAAAGCACAATTGGACTAATATGTTTTCCAAGTATATTCCAGACAAGTTCAAAAGATGCTATGGCTTAAGGTTTATGTGAAGATACCCATGGATGCAAGAAAGGAATAATATTGGATCAAGCTTCAAGCTAGAGGACTTTTCATTTTATATTTGTGAGAAATCACTTTTGAGTCCATAGGAAAGCCAATACTATTAAAAGGCGGCGAGGTAGTAAAATGAACTGATTGCTCAAATGCTCAAAGTTAGCCACCAAAAATACTCGGTCATTTTTCCCACATTTCTACTCTGTCAAGTTCCACATTCACAAATTCTGTGTCACCAACATTGGCACATCGGACCCATCGAGTTTGAACCCAAGACAGAACCCTAACTATTCCCACCAAATCGATGCAACCGAAACTGCATCGGTGCTACCGAGTTTGGGTGACCAACATTCTGTTGCCAAGACACAAAATCGTAATTTCCGAGTTTGAGTATCGGTGCCATCGAGTTTGGCCATTTGACCGTTAGTCACCTTTTCGGTGCCACCGAGTTCTATATATCGGTCTCACCGAGATTCAAAAGTGCATTTGACCGTTAGTCACCTTTAGTGCTAATCGGAACCACCGAGTTGTCCACTTAGGTGTCACCGAGTTTGCTCTTTTGTGTTTAACAGTTGGATTTTGGCTGCTGCCTATATATACCCCTTCACCCACCTCTCATTCGTGGGAGAAGCACTCAAAACACACACTTCATTTCCAGATTCATTTTTTGAGAGAGAACCACCTACTCATGTGTTGAGACCAAGATATTCCAATCCAATCATTTGAAACTTGATCTCTAGTCTCTGCAAACTGATTTCGACCAAATCAACCTCCCCTACCCATTCATATTATGTGAGAGAGTGATTTGTGTTGAGGAGACTATCTTTGGAAGCACAAGAGCAAGGAGTTCATTGATCTACCCCATCTATTACCTTTTGGAGGGTGGTGCCTCCTAGATTGGTTTGGTGTCGCTTGGGAGCCTCCTACTTCGTGTTGTGGAGTTGAACCAAGATGTTTATAAGGGCAAGGAGGTCGCCTACTTTGTGAAGATCTACCATGAGTAAGGCTAGTCCTCCGTGGACGGAAGCCGTGGCGGAACAGACAAGGCCGCTTCTTTGTGGACCCTCTGTGGGTGGAGCCCTCCACGGACTCTCGCATCCGTTACCCTCCGTGTGTTGAAGTCTCCACTAACATGGACGTACGATAGCGCCACCTATCGGAACCATGCCAAAAATCGCCGTGTCAACCTCATGCATTTGATCTCCCTTCCTTACTCCTCTACTTACACTTGCATGTTTATTTTCCGTTGATATACTATTAGAACTGCATGTGCAGGGTGTACTTGACATGTTATAACTACCGTAGTTGCCTCTTAAGTAAAATAGGGTAAAGGCAAAAAAATTATCTTGTCAAGTAGTCTAATCACCCCCTCTAGACATACTTTTGATCCTACAAGTAGCATAAGAGCTTTGGTCTCCATTTCATTGGTTTAGCAACCTAGGAGAGTATGGCATCTAGTGAGGGAAATTAATCATCGTAGAGGTCCTTACTTCGATGGCACTAATTTTGCTAGTTGGAAGCATAAAATGAAAATGCACATACTTGGCTTTGACCCTCATGTTTGGGATGTTATTCGCGTTGGTGTGCAAGGTAACTTATTTGGAGAAGGGCATGAACCAGATCGTGATGTGACAACTAATGAACTGAAGATGTTGCAACTTAATGCTCAGGCCTGCGATATCATCTTCAACTGCCTTTACCCCAAAGAATTCTACAAAATCAGTTGTCTTGAGAATGCAAAAGAGATTTGGGATACTTCGGTTGACATGCACGAAAGTACTGATTTTTTCAGAGAATATAAGTTGGATGTGCTTCAAAGTCAGCTTGACAAGTACAAGATGAAGGATGGTGAAGGAGTCGCTGAAATGTACTCTAGGCTAGCTCTCATCACCAATGAGATTGCCGGCTTAGGAAGCGAAGAGATGACCGACAAATTCATCATCAAGATGATACTTAGAGCTCCTCATGGCAAGTATGACACAGTGTGCACATTGATCCAAATGATGCCAAATTACAAAGATCTCAAGCCAAATGAAGTCATTGGTAGGATTGTTTCTCATGAGATGTCACTCAAGGACAATGATGAGCTGCACAACAAGTCAAGCGGTGCTTCTAAAGCTTCATGTGATGCTCCCACTACTTGAAAAGACAAACTTGTCACTGATGAAGAGATAAGCCTCATGGTTAGAAAATTCAATAAGTTGTACAAGAGTAGAGGCAAATATAGAAGCTCAAGTTCAAGATATGATGAGAAGCGTTCGCCCAGTCGTGACCGAAACTGCTACAATTGTGGGAAGCGTGGACACTACTCAAATGAGTGCTTGGATCCCTACAAAAGAAGAGAAGAGTCACCTCGAAGACGAAGCTCAAGAGATGATTCACCTCATAGAGAGAGAAGGAGTATAGAAGATTGATGTCAGCTGTGCTACTGCAACAAAATACCTTCCAATGGCGCCAGAAATAGGTGTGTCGACGGCACTAGGAATCCTTCCGCTACGGCTACGCCTTAAGGGACTTCCTAGGCAAATATGCAAAGGATTTCCCCCGTGGCCTTGGAGCCTTGCGTTGGTGTTCCCTCGAAGCGGAAAGGGTGATGTAGCGCAGCGATGGTAAGTATTTCCCTCAGTTTGAGAACCAAGGTATCGATCCGGTGGAGGAGTATCTCAAGATCCTGCACAAACACAAAAGCTTGCTCCCAACGCTATGAAGGGGTTGTCAATCCCTTATAGATTGTTCTCCAAGTGAGAACTGAAAGCAACAAAGTAACAAAGCAAAGTAAAAGCGGAGGTGTAAACGATAGATGTGAATAGACCCGGGGGCCATAGTGTTTACTAGTGCCTTCTCTCATGAAAGCAAGTAGACGGTGGGTGAACAAATTACTGTCGAGCAATTGATAGAACCGCGCAAAGTCGTGACGTCATCTATGGCAATGATTATATCTATAGGCATCACGTCCAAAACAAGTAGACCAATACTTTCTGCATCTACTACTATTACTCCACACGTCGACCGCTATCCAGCATGCATCTAGTGTATTAAGTCCAAAAGAACAGAGTAATGCCTTAAGCAAGATGACATGATGTAGATGGACAATCTCATATCAACGACAAAGCCCATCTTGTTACCCTTGATGGAAACTAATCAATGTGTGCCTTGCTGCCCCTACTGTCACTGGGAAAGGTCACCACATGGTAAGAACCCAAAAGCAAGCACTTCTCCCATTGCAAGAATCATAGATCTAGTTGGCCAAACAAAACCCAAGACTCGGAGAGACTTACAAGGATATCAAATCATGAATATAAGAAATCAGCAAAGACTCAAATATATATCATAGATAATCTGATCACAAATCCACAATTCATCGGATCTCGACAAACACACCGCCAAAGAAGATTACATCGGATAGATCTCCATGAAGATCATGGAGAACTTTGTATTGAAGATCCAAGAGAGAGAAGAAGCCATCTAGCTACTAACTACGGACCTGTAGGTCTGAAGTGGACTACTCACGAGTCATTGGAGGGGCAATGATGATGATGAAGAAGCCCTCCAACTCCAAAGTCCCCTTCGGCAGGGCACCAGGAAGGGTCTCCTGATGAGATCTCGCGGAAACGGAAGCTTGCGGCGGCGGAAAAGTATTTTCGTGGATCCCCTGATTTTTGTTGTATTTTAGGGAATACATAGGCCAAAGATCTAGGTCAGGGGGGCGCCAGGGAGGCCACAAGCCCTGCCACCGCCGCCTCCCCAGGTGGCGGAGTGGGGGCTTGTGGGCTCCCAGGAGCCCTCTGATGACCCACAAGTATAGGGGATCAATCGTAGTCCTTTCGATAAGTAAGAGTGTCGAACCCAACGAGGAGTAGAAGGCTCTGATAAATGGATTTCAGCAAGGTAATAACCGCAAGCACTGAAAGTAGCGGTAACAAGTGATTGTGTAGCGAGGTGAAACGTAGCAAGCAAAGAGTAACAAGCAACAAGTAGTAGAAACGGTGCAACAAGTGTCCCAATCCCTTTTGTAGCAAGGGACAAGCCTGAACAAAGTCTTATAGGAGGAAAAACACTCCCAAGGACACACGGGAATTCTGTCATGCTAGTTTCATCATGTTCATATGATTCGCGTTCGTTACTTTGATAGTTTGATATGTGGGTGGACCGGCGCTTGGGTACTGCCCTTACTTGGACAAGCATCCCACTTATGATTAACCACTCTCGCAAGCATCCGCAACTACAAAAGAAGAATTAAGACAAAGTCTAACCATAGCATTAAACTAGTGGATCCAAATCAGCCCCTCACGAAGCAACGCATAGACTGGGGTTTAAGCTTCTGTCACTCCAGCAAGCCATCATCTACTTACTACTTTCCAGTGCCTTCCTCTAGGCCCAAATATGGTGAAGTGTTATGTAGTCGACGTTCACATAACACCACTAGAGGAAAAGACAACATACATCACATATCAAAATACCGAACGAATATCAAATTCATAGGACTATTATCAGCATGACTTATCCCATGTCCTCAGGAACAAAAGTGACTACTCACAAGACATAATCATAATCACGACCAGAGGTGTAATGAATAGCATCAAGGATCCGAACATAAACTATTCCACCAAGTAATCCAACTAGCATCAACTACAAAGAGTAATCAACACTACTAGCAACCTTACAAGTACCAATCGGAGTTGCGAGACGAAGACTGGTTACAAGAGATGAACTAGAGATTGGAGAGGAGATGGTGCTGATGAAGATGTTGATGAAGATGCCTCCCCTTCGACGAGAGGAGTGTTGGTGATGACGATGGCGACGGTTCCGTCCTCCGGGAGGGAAGTTTCCCCGACAGTATCGTCCTGCCGGAGCCCTAGATTGGATCTGCTCAAGTTCCGCCTCGTGGCGGTGGCGAAACCACGAAAAATCTCCCGATTGATTTTTTTTTCAGACCAGGACGCTTCATATAGCAAAAGAGGGGGGCTAGTGGGCCTTCAGGCAGCCCACAAGCTTGCCCACCGCCACCGGGGGGTGGTGGCGGAGTGGGGGCTTGTGGGGCCCTGGTGGCCCCATCCGGTAATTCTTTCGCCCAGTATTTTTAATATATTCCAGAAAAAATCCACGTAAATTTTTAGGGCATTTGGAGATGTGCAGAATAGTGGACTAGGATTTGCTCCTTTTCGAGTCCAGAATTCCAGCTGCCAGAATTCTCCCTCTTCAAATAATCCTTGCAAAATAAGAGAGAAAAGGCATAAATATGGTACCACAAGTAATATAACAACCCAAAAAGCAATAAATATCAACATGAAAGCATGATGCAAAATGGACGTATCAACTCCCCCAAGCTTAGACCTCGCTTGTCCTCAAGCGAAAAGCAAGTTCCATAAACATGTCCACATGTTGAGGGACGAAGGTGTCGATAAAACATAATACAGACATGAGATCATCATGATCACACATAGAACAGCAAAATATCATAAAGATTCTTATGGGAAAGTAACAATTCCTTCACAAAGCAAAGCATGAAGCAAAAACCTTACCGAGAAGTAACCAACAATAGTCCATAGTCATTGAAGCAATTGCAATTTATCACAACGTCAGAAAGAGTCAAATAAGAGCTTGTAGGGCAAACTCACATACTCAATCATCTCTTCCGTTTTCCACAATTGTTACAACTCACGTAGTACTCATGGTGTCAAAGTTTTAGCTGCACACAGAGGAAGATAGGGGCTTATAGTTTGCCTCCTAACCATTTACCTCAAGGGTAAAGTCAACAACAATAAAGCATAAGTACTCAACTCCAAGTTGATATATGAATATAGATCTTTCCCAAGCATGTGACGGTAGCCAAGACAAAGGCAAAAAGGGAATTGGTGATGATCACCATGACTCTTTCAAGGGTAAAAAGTAAAGGTACAAGATAGGCCCTTCGCAGAGGGAAGCAGAGGTTGTCATGCGCTTTTGAGGTTTGAATGCGTGTCCTCTTAGTGTGGAGGAACATCACTTTATATTGCCTCCTGTGACAAAGAACTTTATTATGCAGTCTGTCGCTTTTATGTCTTCCTCATCACAGGTTCGTACAGAGCTTATTTTCCACACACTAATAGATCATACATATTAGAGAGCAATTTTTATTGCTTGCACCGATGACAACTTACTTGAAGGATCTTATTCAATCCATAGGTAGGTATGGTGGACTCTCATGGCAAAACTGGGTTGGAGGTTTATGGATGCACAAGTAGTATCTCTACTTGGTGCGGGAGTTTTGGCTAATATGAGGTGGAAGCAATCGTCACATGCTAAGGGATCTCTAATCATATAACATTGTTTGGAACCAAGCAAACACAATTCATTATGTTGTCTTCCTTGTCCAACATCTACTCCTAAGCATGTAATAGTTTGGTGAGTGCTCACAATTGCCAAAAGTGTCTAAGATGATATATTTATATGTGAACCTTTCTTTCCTTATTACTTCTTATTAATTGCAACAATGACTGAGGTGTATATTGATTTATTCTCAACAAGTTTCAATCATCATACTTGTCATAGGTGAAGTTATCACCTTCCATAAGATCGTCTCATGATCTTTCATGCTATAGTTCTTTTCATACTTTTGATCATGGCACAAAGCAAAGACCTTGAGTATGACACTCTTTATTATATAGCTCGTAAGCTCAAATACATCGGGGGAGAGACAAAAGCAAAAGACTCAAACTAAAAACTAAAGACTTATTCCTCTAAGAGAAAAAAATAAAAACTGAAAAGGAAAGAACTAAAACAAAGGTAAAAGCAAAAGATATAAAGGTGATACGATACCAGGGCAACTCCCCCAAGCTTGGCAGAAACCACGGGGATTGCCCATACCAATGCTTAGTTGTCTTCCTTTGGTGGTGATGGTGGTGTTGTTGTCGCCTTTGATTCCAAGAGAGCTATCAATCTTTGATTTATACCTTTGAGATCTGTGACACGGTTTTCCAGCAAAACAACTTCATGAGAAAGAGAAATATTGCGAGCACGAGTTGTTTCGCAAAACCTCAAGCGTTCAATAAAGGATGGAGACAACACGTGGAGGAAGGGTTGGAGAAAATCTACTCCTTCAATGTCTTCAATGTTGAACATAGGTTGAACATCCTCCCTAGCTTGGGTTTTCTCCTTAGCTTGGTCCCTGGCTTCCGTGACTTCTACTCTTTTCAGATCAGCATCTACTTCCTCATGAACTTGATGAAGATCATTCTCCCCAACAGATTTGTCACACCCCAGTTTTTGGCTTTCCTGACTAACGAACTTATTTCAAAATTTAGGACCAATTAAATTTTTTGTGAATGCTTGTGATGCTTGGAGTGACTATTGTCTGTCTGTTTGTTTTGCATGTGATTGATCCCCATTAATTCTTGCCACTCTCCTAATCATCTCCTCACTCCATGATCTCCTGCCCAATGATCATACCATGTGTTTAGGACAAATATATATTTTTTACCAAATATTATTTTCACCAAAAAGCTTTTCTTTGAATTAAACTTTCAAACCCCTCACATGAGGTTTGTACTACAAGACCTCAAATTAGGGAGTTTCTTTTGCACCAATTGTTTTATTTAAAACCATTATCAAAATGACTTACAAAAACCACCATATTATTATTTTAAAAGTTATTGTATTATTTTATTTAAAAGCCCTTCTGTGAGGCCAGAAATGGTCTCCTATGAAGGAAAGTTATTTTTATTGCCTTCAAAATATTTCAGAAAATTTAGGGAAACTCAGTGGATATATTTATTCCATATTTATGAGTTTCAACACATGGTCATGTTCAAAATATTGGGTAAACCCCTCCAAAACCATTCCTGTCTATTTCAAGCTTTTGGAATATTTCTATAAGAAATATTCTCAATAAATTCCAGTAAAATTCTAGCATGTCATCTATGATATTCTTGATGATCTTGCCAAGTTTCATTTCAATCCAAATTGATTTGACTCCCCTAATCACTCTAAAACCCTATCTGTCCAGAATCAAATTTGAGCAACTCTACATTGTGAAGTGTCTCCAATTGTGCTCAAATTTGGTGGACATGTTCCAGTACTCCAATGAGGCATCCACACCAAGTGGTACACCAAGGAGAATAGAGGAACTTGTCCTAAGACCCTCAAAACCCTCTCTGTTGATTTCTGACTTTGGTAAACTTGACATTATAAAGTTTCTCCAATTATCCTCAAACTTTTTGTGCATGCCTTAATGCTCAAATAATGCCCCTACACCAAATATTGGATTTGTGGGAATTCATTTGAATAGGGTTCTAAGCAGAAACCCATTTATGCCCATTTCTAGGGTTTTTCAAATCTACATTGGAAAACTTCTCGAGCAAATCCCAAATTTGGTGTGCAAGCCTATTTTCATCTATGATTTGATCCTGTTAAGTTTCATAGCCATTGGAATCCATCTGGTAGCCTAACCACAGATCAAACACCTTGCGTGCACTCACTAATTTGGTTTCTTTTGCCCCTTCCACTTTTACCCTTGAGCTCAACTTTCTACCACAGCCTCACATAGTCATATTTTACCTCTAGTATCTTTCCCATGGCCACTGGTCAATTATTGGGGAAGGACCCTTTGTAAGTTTCTCTCATTTTCACCCTTGGCAGCACTGTTTTACCCTTCTTCCCATTCTTTTGCTTAAGCTATCACCCCCAATTATTTCCAGAGCCTCTCTAGTGTGTCAATGCATCATTTCAAACCAATTGATGACCTGCTCATGTGGGAAAAATGAGCAGCACCTCTTCAAGTTCATTTTTGGCTGAAATGTGGCTTTGTACAACAAGTACAAGCTACCCTTCATTTCTTGAGCTCAAACTTGACAGTGTTGTAGTTCCTGCATAGGTAACACTGCGAGACATAATTTCTCCCCAAGGCTCCCCACCTAAGCCCCACTTTTATCAGCTATAAGTTTGCTGTTAGAAACTTAACAACAGTCAAAGTAAGTTCAAACCAGCCCCAGATGCTTCCAAACTCCACCAGTGCTTCTTGGCACGCATGCCTTGCATGCTTGACACCTTGGCCTGGCCAAGGGGTGGCCCAGGACACCAGGTGGGGTGGTGACCACCTCCCTGGCGTGCAGAAATGGTGCTCTGCACCTTGTCTTCTTTCTCTAGGGTGTGCCTAGCCGTTTCTTCGTGCCCCAGCGTGTCCCAGAGCGCCGCAGAGCATCCTTGACCCCCTCCATGACGCCAGCAAGGCTCCAAGAAGGCTCAGGGATGCGTGGCCGCCGGGCCCTGGGTGCACCAGAGAGCTCCGAGGTCCTTCTCGGTTCCTCCTTCCCCACTTAGGGCCTCCCCGTGCACCAGAGCCTCAGATCCACTCCCCTCTCTTGCTAGGAACCCCTGGACCGAGCCGCATAAGCTGCCGAGCTACCCAATCCTCTAATGGCCGCCGCGGAGCCGCCTCGGCCTCCTCTCAGATTCGAGGTCCTCCAAGCCTCCCCTCTCCCTTGAACCCCTCCGGCGCCATGGCACCTCCGTGTAGAACCTTCGGTCAGCCCTCATTCCCTTCCGGGGGCGCCAAGAGGTCGAGGCCACGACTTCTGACGGCCACCTTCGCGGTCGTCCGAGGCGCTGCCACCTCGGCCCCTTCCAGCTTGCGCTAGGCATGGGAATGGGTGCGGCTCGCCTCTCCGAGGTCTCCGGTGGTCGGAGCGCTCGGAGCCATGCCCTGTAGCTCCTGCAGCCGCCGTCGCCCTCCCCTGCTCTCTCCCGTGGCGGGAGGTTGAAGAAGGCCATGGGCCCCGCTCGTCAGTCGGCTGGCTAGGCCGCCAGGTGGGGCCGCGCCACTTAAGTGGTTGCGCCTCGGTGGGGTGCCGTCTTCCCGCGCGGGAAGCGCACTTCGTGCTAGGGCGCCATCGACGTGGCCACTTAGCTGGCCAGCTAGCACAGCTGGGCCGGCCTGGAGGCCTACCAAGCGCCAGTGCGTAGGATAGCCCCCCAAAGCTAAGCTTTTCCCTTTTTCATATTTGCTTCAACTTATAAATTCCATCCAAAATTCATACTAACTCCAAATTTATTGATTCAAAATTCTGCAGGTTTCTAAAATCTTGTTCTATCCAGATCTGGGCATTGCAACGTTTTCCAAAATACTTTCTTGTGATAATAATATCTAAATGCCCATTTAGACATTTTAAACACCACCTTTCAAAAATCCCATAGGCTTCAATTCAACTCCAAATGGAGTTATTCAAACTTCCAGCGACTTTTAAAATCCTTCTCCATTTTTAGAACCCTGGTCAACATTTGTTTGTGACTTATTTCTATTGCAATAAATAAATAGCTCCTATTGCCATTTATTCCTCGTTGTAAAGTCTCTAGAATATTCATACCATCTCCAAATCCAGTGAAACCACTTCCTATATATTTCTAAAATCATCCTCTGTTAAATGGGTGCCTCCACTCATTTTTAACAGAATGATTTCTGTTGGCTTATTCAATGGCCACCTATTGCTCCTTTCACCTATTCAAAAATCCTTGATGATTCAAATATCCTATATCAAGCTTCAGGTATTTTTATTATGACCAGAGAGGTCCAAGAAAAATAAAACTTCTATTTATAGAACACTTTTATTCTGCTTGCTATATGGCTTACTATAGTTGTTTCCGACATTAGTTGACGGTACACGGAGTATTCGGGGGCGGAGCGGAAGACCTCGAAGACCCCGAGGACTTACGTGAGCAAGGCAAGCAGCCCTTTGACCATGACTTGAGCACAAACATTGTTGCATGCTAGTATAGTTGGTATTTTCCCGTTGCATGTGATCACGTTGCCGGTTCATCATTGTGGTGATGGCACCATAGGCTTGTTCAAAGCCCTTGCATGTTGATGAGGTTATTCATGTGGCTCCTCAGAGCACAAACATGATGAGCTTGACCCTACCACTTATGAGGATCATGCTACTGTCATGTTGACTAGTAGAGTAAGATCATTGCATTGAGCTTGACCCTACCCCTTGAGGGTCATGTCATACCATCTTGACAAGTAAAGATAGAGCATATTATCACAAGCATGATGATGAGTTAAATAAAGAGTTTATGAAAACCCCGTCGGGTGCCACTAATGCCCGAGGGTGATGATGAGTTGGTGATCACTTTTGGTGAAGTGATGCACCGGTGTTTTTGTGTGAGTATGGTTTCAGAAATGGGATTAGATTTATGATGTGTTGACCGTCCCAACCTTACCAGTACGACCACGATACCCCTTTATGGGATGGGGCTTTGTTGATTACTCTGGTCGGTACTAGCAAAGAGCCACATTACTAGTGGCGGGAGTGATCGGTGTCACTCTCGTGATGGGGTCGTGCCAGGTAGGACGACTATGCCATTATTATGAGTTCCAGGCACACCGTTGGTCCCTGCATGGTTGATACAGTCCAGAGTCGATGCTCGTAAGACGTACAACATGTGGGCTGGGTACCAATCGAGTGGACCTCTTTGTCTAGTATCGTCAGGGGAAAGATGATGATCGGGTACTTACCTCGGGTATATGTGATATACCGCGAGTCGTGGATGACACGGAAGTTTCCCATTTCTCGTGGGTCCAGCGTACTACCTCTGCAGAGTGTCAAACTATTCGAATAGCCGTGTCCACGGTCAAGGACAGTTGGGTGGTGCTGCTTAAACTACGTCCAGCGTTTCCGCATAAACCAAGTGTGTGTGTGTGAGTTCGGTGAATGGTGTTAATAACCGGAGCTACTTGAGGAATTGATATGACCAAGTTCGGTGACTTGGCATATAGGGTGAACCAGGTGTGTTCAACCCTTGTCAGACATGTCGATATCTGAAACCTGTTCTTCAAGAGTAATTCTTTAGCTTGATGCATATACATGATCATTCCACCCAGATGAGTTACACTAAAGATGCATGATATTGTTATCCTTCACTTTCATTGTTCGTATCATCGGCTGTTTGCGAGTACATTCAAAGTACTCATTGGCTTGCCACTGGTTATTTCATTGACCAGGTGTGAAAGACAGGATATGGTGAAGATTAACTCGGTGACGTTCTTGCGAGCTAGGACGCTTCCCAGTCAGAATGCCTGTAGGTTAAGGCTGATGGCATGGGTTCACGCTTTCAACCAATAATTCCGCTATTGGTCTAGTTTGGTGCTTTGTCCATTAAGGCCCTATGTATGTAAGACTCGACCGAAGTGGTCTTTTATTGTATCAAACGGTATGTATGGATGTAAGACTTTATTATTCAGTATCTGTGTTCAGTGAGCATTGATCCTTGGGATCACTGGGCACGGCGATCTCGACTTACCAGTCGGGGTCCCCACAAGATTGCTGAGACATCTTTGCTCTAAATCTGCGGCAGACACAAGCTCGAAATGAAAACACAGGAAAACTGCGCGATACAGAGTTCAAAACCTTCGGGCGACTATATGTTGATTTTTTCTCGGCCAGAAGGAGTCCTCCGCAAGAAAATGGAGTCCGGGAGGCACACGAGGTGCCCACAAGTTTGCCCACCGCCACCAGGGGGGTGGTGGCGGAGTGGGCCCTTGTGGCTGCCTTGTTTGCTCTCCGGACTGCTTTTTATTTTTCTAATTTCCCGAAAATTCCAAAACTGGGGAAATTTCCTATTGGAAAAGTATCGGAGTCCAATTTCTTGCCGAAACAGATACATCTTCATTTTCAAGGTCTGAAACAGGCTGATAAACATCCCTTATGTACTCCTTTGGAGTTATGACATTGATGATATTGGTCTCAACATTTATGGGAGTACCAGAGATGTAATGCTTGATTCTTTGCCCATTGAGCACTCTAGGAAAATTTCCTTCCGTGTTATTGATTTCGATGGCACCGGAACGATATACTTCCTCGACAACATAGGGACCTTCCCATTTAGAGAGAAGCTTGCCTGCAAAGAATCTCAAACGAGAATTGTATAGCAAGACATAATCACCTACATTGAACTCTCGTTTCTGTATTCGTTTGTCGTGCCATCTCTTAACCTTTTCCTTGAACAACCTGGCATTCTCGTATGCCTGGGCTCTCCATTCATCTAACGAGCTGATATCAAACAACCGCTTCTCACCGACAAGTTTGAAATCAAAGTTGAGCTCTTTGATTGCCCAATAAGCTTTGTGTTCCAGCTCAAGAGGTAAATGACATGCCTTACCGTAAACATTTTATACGGTGACATGCCCATGGGATTCTTATAAGCAGTCCTATAAGCCCATAGTGCATCGTCAAGTTTGCTAGACCAGTTCTTTCGAGATCTAATGACGGTCTTTTGTAGGATCAACTTGATCTCCCTATTACTCAGCTCAACTTGACCACTAGACTGAGGATGATAAGGAGATGCAACTCTATGGTTGACATCATACTTAGCTAGCATCTTGCGGCAAACACCATGAATGAAGTGTGAACCGCCATCAGGCATTAAATATCTAGGGACTCCAAATCTTGGGAATATGACTTCTTTAAGCATCCTAATAGAGGTGTGGTGATCAGCATTTTTAGTGGGGATAGCTTCTACCCACTTAGTAACGTAATCCACAACAACTGAGATGTGAGTGTACCCATTGGAACTCGGGAAGGGTCCCATATAATCAAAGCCCCACACATCAAATGGTTCAATGACAAGTGAATAGTTCATAGGCATTTCCTTACGCTTACTGATGTTCCCTATCCTTTGGCATTTGTCACAAGACAAGACAAACTTACAGGCATCCTTGAAGAGAGTGGGCCAATAGAAACCTGATTGCAATACCTTATGGGCAGTTCTATCTCGAGCATGGTGTCCTCCGCAGGCTTCGGAATGACACTTCTGCAAGATCTGTCCCTGTTCATGTTCAGGCACACAACGTCTAATAACACCATCTACTCCTTCCTTATAAAGGTGAGGATCATCCCAAAATTGTGTCTCAAATCAAAGAAGAATTTCTTCTTTTGTTGATAGGTGAAACTGGGTGGTATGTATTTGGCTACGATATAGTTTGCATAATCGGGATACCACGGTGCACTAAGTAAGTGCGGATGACATTTAATTGCTCATCAGGAAAGCTGTCATCAATTGGTAGTGGGTCATTAAGGACATTCTCTAGCCTATACAAGTTATCTGCTATAGGGTTATCAGCACCATTTCGGTCAACGACGTGCAAATCAAATTCCTGTAGCAGGAGAACCCATCTGATCAGCCTAGGCTTAGCGTCCTTCTTCTGCATAAGGTACTTAATTGTAGCATGATCAGAGTGAATAGTGACTTTGGAGTCAACTATGTAAGATCTGAACTTTTCACATGCAAAACGACTGCTAAAAATTCCTTCTCAGTAGTGGCATAGTTTCTTTGGGCAGTGTTTAGAGTTTTACTAGCGTAGTGAATGACATTCAACTTCTTGTCAACTCTTTGTCCTATAACAACACCAACATCATAATCACTAGCGTCACACATGATTTCAAAGGGCAAGTTCCAGTCAGGTGGTTGAACAATAGGTGCTGTTATCAAAGCCTTCTTAAGTATTTCAAAGGCTTCCTCACAATCCTCATCATAATCACTAGCGTCACGCATCTCTGTAAGACTTGATCAAGGTTGCTGAGGCAATCATCAAAGGAAGACCCGTAAACGGAGAAGTCATCCATGAAAACCTCGACAATCTTTTCACAAAAGTCAGAGAATATAGCCATCATACATCTTTGGAAGGTGGCAGGTGCATTACATAAGCCAAAAGGCATACGTCTATAGGCAAAGGTACCGAAAGGGCAAGTGAAAGTGGTTTTCTCTTGATTAGATTGCGCAACAGGTATCTGTGAGAAACCTGAATAACCGTCTAGAAAGCAGAAGTGTGTGTGTTTTGATAGCCTTTCTAGCATTTGGTCGATGAACGACAAAGGATAGTGATCTTTCCTAGTTGCCTTGTTCAGTTTCCGGAAGTCTATCACCATTCTATAGCCGGTAATAATTCTTTGTGGGATTAGTTCATCCTTATCATTAGGAACGACGGTGATACCTCCCTTCTTAGGTACGCAATGTACTGGACTTACCCAATCACTATGAGCAACAGGATAAATGATTTCTGCTCCCAGAAGCTTTAATATTTCTTTTCTAACGACCTCTTTCATCTTAGGATTTAATCTCCTTTGATGATCAACAACTGGTTTAAAGTGAGGATCGGTTTTAATCTTGTGCTGACATAGAGTAGGACTAATACCCTTAAGATCATCAAGAGTATATCCAATAGCAGCGCGGTGCTTCCTCAGAGTTTTTAGTAACTTCTTCTCTTCGCGCTCTAAGAGGAGAGCACTAACAATGATAGGATATATCTCCTTCTCATCAAGATAGGCATACATAAGAGTATCAGGCAACTGTTTAAGCTTGAACACAGGATCACCCTTTGGTGGGGGAGGATCCCCAAGCAGTTCAACAAGCAGATTATTCTTGAGAATAGGATGTTTTTCTAAGACAATTCTATCTATCTCATGTCTCTCCTCCATATGCATATCATTTTCATGCTCAAGCAGATATTGCTCTAAAGAATCCGTAGGAGGTACGGCAATAGAGGCAAGAGCAATGATTTCATCCCTACCAGACGACTCTCTTTCATGGGGTTGTCTTCCAAACTTGGAGAAGTTAAATTCATGAGACACACCCTCGAAACTTACTCTGACAGTCTGCTTAATGCAATCAATGTGAGCATTGACAGTGTTGAGAAAGGGACTACCAAATATGATGGGACAAAATCTATCTTGTGCAGTACCAAGGACGAGGAAATCAGTAGGATACTTCGTCTTACCACACAGGACTTCTACGCCTCTCACAATTCCCAGAGGGCAGATAGTGTCTCTATTGGCTAGCGTAATAGTGACGTCAATGGGTTCTAACTCAGCAGGTGCAATCTCATCTTTGATTTAATCATATAGAGAACGGGGTATTGCACTAACACTAGCTCCCATATCACATAAACCATGGTAACAGTGATCTCCTATCTTAACAGAAACAACGGGAAGGCCAACTATAGGTCCGTGCTTGTCTTTCACGTGAGGTTTAGCAATTCTAGCGGAGTCCTCACAGAATTTGATGACATGCACATCTATGTTTTCGGCTAAGAGATCTTTGATAATAGCAACACTAGGTTCAACTCTAATCTCCTCAGGGGATGCAAGTGGTCTAATGTAGCCCCTACATATCACAGTTGGAGCTTTAGAATAATCCTTCATCCTAGCAGGGTATGGTGGTTTCTCAGTGTAAGCACAAGGAACAACAGGATCACTAAAAGCTATGATTTTCTCCTCAACTAGATTGGTTTTGGCTATGTTGCTTTCCACAGGAGGATGATATTTAAACCACTTCTCTTTGGGAAGATCAACATGAGCAGCAATAGATTCACATAGAGAAGCTACTATCTCAGAGTCAAGTCCATACTTAGCGCTAAAATCTCTAGAAGTGTTTGTCTCAACAAAAGATTTAACGCAATCAAACTGGAAATTCATACCTCAGTCCTTACCTTCCTCCAGCTCCCAATCTTCAGAGTTGCGTTTGATTCTCTCCAATAAATTCCACTTGCGATCAATATCCTTCTTCATAAAAGAACCGGCACAAGAAGTGTCGAGCATGGTACGATCTTCATGAGAAAGCCGAGCATAAAAGTTTTGAGTGAGGATTTCTCTCAAGAGCTCATGATTGGGGCATGAATATAGCATTGATTTAAGCCTCCCCCAAGCTTGAGCTATGCTTTCCCTGTCACGAGGCCAAAAGTTATAAATAAAGTTCCGATCACGATGTACTAAATGCATAGGATAGAACTTTTGATGAAATTCCAATTTCAACCGATTGTAGCCCCATGATCCAGCATCATCACATAACCTATACCATGTCAACGCCTTATCCTTCAAAGATAAAGGAAAGACTTTCTTATTTACCTCATCCTCGGGCAAACCTGCAAGCTTAAATAAACCACAAACTTCATCTAGATAGATTAGATGAAAGTCTGGATGTGAAGATCCATCTCCTGTAAAAGGATCAGCCAGTAGTTTTTCAAGCATACCCAAAGGAATTTCATAAAAGATATTTTCATTAGGTACCTCAGGTTAAGGAGGAACTTCTCGTGCTTCCGTTCGTGGTGAAGATACCCCGAACAAACTCCTCAAAGGAAGAGTTTCCATAGTGACAAGTGACAATAAATTTCAGCATAGTATAAAAATGTTTCCTTACCAAAGGCGCTTCACTCCTCGGCAACGGCGCCATAAGAGAGTCTTGATGACCCACAAGTATAGGGGATCAATGATAAGTAAGAGTGCCGAACCCAACGAGGAGCAGAAGGCTCTGATAAACGGATTTCAACAAGGTAATAACTGCAAGGACTGAAAGTAGCGGTAACAAGTGATTGTGTAGCGAGGTGAAATGTAGCAAGCAAAGAGTAACAAGTAACAAGTAGTAGCAACGGTGCAGCAAGTGGACCAATCCCTTTTGTAGCATGGGACAAGCCTGAACAAAGTCTTATAGGAGGAAAAACGCTCCCGAGGACACACGGGAATTTCTGTCATGCTAGTTTCATCATGTTCATATGATTCGCGTTCGTTACTTTGATAGTTTGATATGTGGGTGGACCGACGCTTGGGTACTGCCCTTACTTGGACAAGCATCCCACTTATGATTAACCTATATCGCAAGCATCCGCAACTACAAAAGAAGAATTAAGACAAATTCTAACCATAGCATTAAACTAGTGGATCCAAATCAGCCCCTCACGAAGCAACGCATAGACTGGGGTTTAAGCTTCTGTCACTCCAGCAACCCATCATCTACTTACTACTTCCCAATGCATTCCTCTAGGCCCAAATATGGTGAAGTGTTATGTAGTCGACGTTCACATAACACCACTAGAGGAAAAGACAACATACATCATATCAAAATACCGAACGAACATCAAATTCACAGGACTATTATCAGCATGACTTATCCCATGTCCTCAGGAACAAAAGTAAGTACTCACAAGACATAATCATAATCATGACCAGAGGTGTAATGAATAACATCAAGGATCTGAACATAAACTATTCCACCAAGTAATCCAACTAGCATCAACTACAAAGAGTAATCAACACTACTATCAACCTTACAAGTACCAATCGGAGTTGCGAGACGAAGATTGGTTACAAGAGATGAACTAGGGATTGGAGAGGAGATGGTGCTGATGAAGATGTTGATGAAGATGCCTCCCCTCCGACGAGAGGAGTGTTCGTGATGACGATGGCGACGATTCCCCCCTCCGGGAGGGAAGTTTCCCCAGCAGGATCATTCTCCCGGAGCCCTAGATTGGATCTACTCAAGTTCCGCCTCGTGGCGGCGGCGAAACCACAAAAAAGCTCCCGATTGATTTTTTTGAGACCAGGACGCTTCATATAGCAAAAGAGGGGGGCTAGTGGGCGTTAAACAATAAGTGGAATGGAGTGTGGTGGAGGTTGCAAGGCAAACAAGGAGAAGATGGTCACATTAACTAGGCATATCAATGAGCTGTGGAGATGCTCATCAATAGATATCAATGTGAATGAGTAGGGATTGCCATACAAATGATGCACTAGAGCTAAGAGTATGTGAAAGCTCTTAAACAAAACTAGTGGGTGTGCATCCAACTTGCTTGCTCACGAAGACCTAAGGCAATTTTGAGGAAGCCTATCATTGGAATATACAAGCCAAGTTATATAATGAAAATTTCCCACTAGCTATATGGTGGTGACAAAAGAAGAGACTCTCAATCATGAAGATCATGGTTCTTAATATGCACAAGTGTGGAAAAGTGGTAGCATTGTCCCTTCTCCCTTTTTCTCTCATTTTTTTGGTGGGCTCTTTGGCCTTTTTTTTGGTGGGCTTCTTTGGCCTCTTTTATTTCCTCACATGGGACAATGCTCCATTAATGATGATCATCACACTTTCAACTCAAAACTTAGAGCAACTATGACTCGATATGGAATGCCTTCGGTAGTGTACCGTCACAATGATCTAGCATGGCATAGACATTAATGGAAACATCATGCTAGCTATCTTACGATCATGCAATGGCAATGTAGACGTGGTGGCACATGTCATGGTGGTAGTTGCATGGCAATATATCTCAAAATGACTTTGAAAAAGCCATAGCAGGTAGGTATGGTGGCTGTTTTGAGGGAGGCTAATGGTGGGTTTTGTGCACCGGCGAAAGTTGCACGACACTAAGAAGATAGTGATGGTGGAAGGTGAAAGTGCATCTAAACCATGGACACAACATTAGTCATGAAGAACTCATATACTTGTTGAAAAAGTTTTATTAGTAATCGAAACAAAGCATTCAATGCATACTCCTAGGGGAAGGGTTGGTAGGTATAAACCATCACGCGATCCCGACCGCCACGGAAAGGATGACATCAATAGACTAATCATGCTCAGATTTCATCACATAGCGGTTCATCATACGTGCGTGCTACGGGAATCACTAACTTCAACACAAGTATTTCTAGATCCACAACACCTTACTAGCATAACTTCAATATTACCAAAACCACAACTCAAAACTAATTGAGAGGAATCGAACTTCTCTAAGTATTCAATGCACATGAAGGTGGAAGATTTCGTATCCCTTTGGATAACTACCCCTTTTGAGACTACTTTCAAAGCATAGATCAACTACCAAGCCACGCACCTCTGTGCTCTAAAAGATATAAGTGAAGCACATAGAGCAAAAATATCTAGCTCAAAAGATATAAGTGAAGCACATAGAGCAAAAGTATCTAGCTCAAAAGATATAAGTGAAGCACATCTGAGCTGAATTGTCTACCAAAAGATATAAGTGAAGCTCGACAAAATCATGGTGTGTGCATGTCTGTCTCTCTAGGTGTGCAGCAAGGATGATTGTGACACAACAAAAATAAAAGACTCCTACGATACAAGACGCTCCAAGCAAAAACACATAACATGTGGTGAATAAAAATATAGCCCAAGTAACGTTACCGATGGATTGAGGACGAGAGAGGGGATGCCTTCCCGGGGCATCCCCAAGCTTAGGCTTTTACGACATCCTTGAATCTCTTGGGGTGCCTTGGGCATCCCCAAGATTGAGCTCTTGCCACTCTTTATCTCTTTGTCCATAAGAACTTCACCCAAAACTTGAAAACTTCACAACAGGAAACTTAAACAGAAACTCGTGATAACATTAGTATGAGAAAGCAAACCACCACTTCCTTAGGTACTGTAGCAAACTTAAATTCTACTTGTGCTGATGTTGTGTTACTGTATTTTCAATCTTCCATGGCTAATACCCCCGATACTATCCATAGTTTCATCAAAATAAGCAACTAACACAACAAAAGCAGAATCTGTTAACATCAGACCAGTCTGTAGCAATCTGTATATTTGGTATACTTCTGGTACTTCAAAAATTCTGAAAAATTACGACAGTGTGAAGAATTTGCGTATAAATCAGCAGAAAAAAGAATCAACTCAAAATCTCTTACTGAAAAATAAATAAATTCTTTTCGTGAGCAGAAAG
Source organism: Hordeum vulgare subsp. vulgare (assembly GCF_904849725.1). Lineage (NCBI taxonomy): Eukaryota > Viridiplantae > Streptophyta > Magnoliopsida > Poales > Poaceae > Hordeum > Hordeum vulgare. The sequence goes on along the minus strand of NC_058522.1, from coordinate 325,606,087 downwards.
TTTCTGTCTTTTCCAACATGACCAAACGATCATCCCCAAGACTAATCATAACGGTTTTGCTTGGCACAAACGCAAAAAGAAACACAAAAAACACAATCATAACAGAATTATGAAAGTGTGGAAAACACTAAACAGAAATAAAAAGGATAGATTCATTGGGTTGCCTCCCAACAAGCGCTATTGTTTAACGCCCTTAGTTAGGCATTCAATGATGCTCTCACAAAAGACAAGAATTGAAGCACACCGAGAGCATCCTAAAGCATGTGAAAATCACATCTAAGTCTAACATACTTCCTATGCATAGGCATTTTATAGGAAAACAAATTGTCAGGACAAGCAATAGCTTCCATATGCAAGGAAGAAGAAAATGATAAGAGCAATCTCAACATCACGAGAGGTGATTTGGTAACATGAAGGTTTCTACCACAATATTTTCCTCTCTCATAGAAATTACATGTGGGATCATATTAAAATTCAACAATATAGCTATCCCATATGATAATCTTTTAACGATCCACATGCATGCAAAGTTGATGCTCTTCAAAAATAGTGGGATTATCATCAACTGAAGTCATGACGTCTCCAAACCCACTTTCAATATTATTGCAAATATCATATTCATCATGAGGTTTGAACAAATTTTCAAGATCATAAGAAAGATCATCACCCCAGTCATGATTATTGCAACAATTAGGGGACATAGCAAAACTAGCATCCCCATGCTTAGGGTTTTGCATATTTTTAGCATGATTGTCACTAATAGGATTTATAGTGAAACCATTGCAATCATGCTTTTCATTCAAGGGGTCCTCGTGAATCACTTCATAAATTTCTTCATCACGATTTTCAGATTCACGCATCTCAAGAAAAACTCCATAAAGATAGTCAAGTGCCCTCAAATCACTAGCAATTCGTTCCACATAAGTGGGTCTCTTAAAGAGATTAGCTACTGGATGAGGATCCATATCACTAGATTTTCAGCAAGCGAAGATGCAAGCATATTGAAGGCACGTGGCACACAAGAAGATAGAAAGCAAGCGAGAGAAAAGGGCGAACGAAAAATGCAAAAGGCAAAAGAAAATGGCAAAGGAGAAAGGCAAACGAAAACGGCAAATGTGAAGTGGGGGAGAGGAAAACGAGAGGCAGCTCGCAAAAAAAAGTAAATGCAAGAGATGATTTTGTGAGACCTACTTGGATAGATCTCTCCTTCCCCGGCAACGGCGTTAGAAATACTTCTGATGTCAGGTGTGCTACTACAACAAAAGACCTTCCAATGGCGCCAGAAATAGGTGTGTCGAGGGCACCAGGAATCCTTCCTAGGCAAATATGCAAAGGATTTCCCCCGTGGCCTTGGAGCCTTGCGTTGGTGTTCCCTCGAAGCGGAAAGGGTAATGTAGCGCAGCGTTGGTAAGTATTTCCCTCAGTTTGAGAACCAAGGTATCGATCCAGTGAAGGAGTATCATAAGAGCCTGCACAAACACAAAGAACATGCTCCCGATGCTATGAAGGGGTTGTCAATCCCTTATAGATTGTTCGCCAAGTGAGAACTGAAAGCAACAAAGTAACAAAGCAAAGTAAAAGCGGAGGTGTAAACGATAGATGTGAATAGACCCGGGGGCCGTAGTGTTTACTAGTGGCTTCTCTCATGAAAGCAAGTAGACGGTGGGTGAACAAATTACTGTCGAGCAATTGATAGAATCGCGCAAAGTCGTGACGTCATCTATGTCAATGATTATATCTATAGGCATCACATCCAAAACAAGTTGACCGATCCTTTCTGCATCTACTACTATTACTCCACACGTCGACCGCTATCCAGCATGCGTCTAGTGTATTAAGTCCAAAAGAACAGAGTAACGCCTTAAGCAAGATGACATGATGTAGATGGACAATCTCATATCAACGATAGAGCCCATCATGTTATACTTGATGGAAACTACTCAATGTGTGCCTTGCCGCCCCTACTATCACTGGGAAAGGTCACCACATGGTAAGAACCCAAAATCAAGCACTTCTCCCATTGCAAGAATCATAGATCTAATTGGCCATACAAAACCCAAGACTCGGAGAGACTTACAAGGATATCAAATCATGCATATAAGAAATCAACAAAGACTCAAATATATATCATAGATAATCTGATCACAAATCCACAATTCATCGGATCTCGACAAACACACCGCCAAAGAAGATTACATCGGATAGATCTCCATGAAGATCATGGAGAACTTTGTATTGAAGATCCAAGAGAGAGAAGAAGCCATCTAGCTACTAACGACGGACCCGTAGGTCTGAAGTGAACTACTCACGAGTCATTGGAGGGACGATGGTGATGATGAAGAAGCCCTCCAACTCCGAAGTCCCCTCCGGCAAGGCACCGGGAAGGGTCTCCAGATGAGATCTCGCGGAAACGGAAGCTTGCGGCGGCGGAAAAGTATTTTCGTGGATCCCCTGATTTTTGTTGTATTTTAGGGAATATATAGGCTAAAGATCTAGGTTAGGGGGGGGTGCCAGGGAGGCCACAAGCCCTGCCACCACCGCCTCCCCTTGTGGCGGAGTGGGGGCTTGTGGGCTCCCATGAGCCCTCCTGGCTTGGCCCATAGGCCCCCTGATCTTCTTTCGTTCGGGAAAAATCATTTCGGGGATTTTAGTCCGTTTGGACTCCGTTCCAAAATCACATCTGAAAAGAGCCAAAAACACAGAAAAAACAGGAACTGACACTTGGCACTGAATAGATAAGTTAGTCCAAAAAAAGATATAAAAGGTACATAAAACATCCAAAGATGACAAGATAACAGCGTGAAACCATCAAAAATTATAGATACGTTTGAGACGTATCAAAGATCACTATGAACGAAGACACTCACGGAGAGGCAATGAATCAGAGAAGAAGGAAAAATACACCAAGAGCAGTTCAAGAAGAAGATATCAAGCTCATTTTGGTGAATGGGTTTTTGGCTCCAAATCTGATCACCACTCCGAGAGAAGCTATCACTCCAACTCCGACTATAGTCAAGATGAAGGTGTTGCCGGGATTGCGATTGTTTACACCAACTCCTATGACTTATTTGATTCACCAAATGAGGGAGTAGGAAACTGCTTCATCTCTAAAGGCCCCAAGGTATCACATACTGTGTATCTTGATTTCAATAGTGAGGATGACTTGTTAGGAGAAGATGACTCGCTTCTAGATAAAACTAGTGAATGCACTGAAGATGAACTTGCTATTTATATGCTAGTCAAGAGAAATCGAATGGTGATGATACTAAAGAAATTGAAAGACTAACTCAAGAATTAAAAACTCTTAAGTTAGCTCATGATGTTATTCTAGAAGATCATGAAGAGCTTGCAAGAACCCATGAGAAGCTACGCTTCGAGAAGCTCAACTTGGAGCAAGAGCATGCGTTCTTAAAGCAATCAATGATGACCTTCGAAAGAAGAGTTCTTATTATCTAACCAAACGATTACTCCTATCTAACTTTGTTCCACGAGTTAAGCCTAGGAACACTAGTAACAAAGGCAATAAGGTTTATTCATCTAGTAACAACAATACTAAAGCTAAATTCAATAATGTTGTTGCTAGTAACTCTATTGATTCCACTAACGATTCTCTTTGCTAAGTTACACTTGAGCTAGAAAATGATCTATTGGCCGGGATTATAGAGACAGGTGTCTTGAAGAGTCTGGCCGGAAGTAAGCAATTTAAGGAAATTGTGCGCAAGAAAGGAGGACATCGGAAGAAACAAGGTGTTGGCTACTTCAACTTCAACGGAGATGTTTGGGAAGAAGGTCCATATCCAAATCCCAAGTTTGTTCCCTAAGAAGAGAAGTGAGATTCCACTCCTTCCAAAGGAACAAGCTCACAAGATGGCCTTCTACCACAAGACCACAAAGGCAAGGGAAAGCTTTAAGATGACATTGAGCTATTTGAAGAAGAACCCCAAGCCAAGGTCAAGTGGGCTCCCAAAGATACTAATAGCTCTACCTCAACAAGTGATACAACAACTCCAAGGATTCCCATCAATTTGGTGTGGATTCCCAAGAGGAAGAACTAGAAGTTCTTGAGGGGTGACTCTGCCAATGAAATTCACTCATATTCATTTTGGCAAGAACTATATGAAATCAATCTCAACAATATGCATTAGTTCAAGGAGTCACATGTTCCCTCAAAGGTAAGCAATAAACAAGGTAATAAATGCATCTTTGGACATCATCCCATGTGTGCTTCACTCCATGTCCATAGATATTCTTGCATATGTTCTTTTTTGCTTTGGGACTAACCCATGTAGGTGAGAAGAGTATGAAAACAACAAGGATTGCTCCCAACTCAAGATGATCTTCATCAACATTGAGCATCCACCACTACTTCACTTACTTGAAGTCTTCTACGACAAAACCCAAGGTTAGTTGATCCCTCTTAGTGGGATTATCATATCAAGGGGGAGATTTACTCTAAGACTTGAGTATAAGCATCTCCTAAGGATATGAACACATTAATGATTTTGTAAAAGTGGTAACCCCACTTGTGGTTAACAATGAGTATGACCTATGATCAAGTATTGTTAGTTGGATCCTATGTTAATATACTCATATATAGATGACTTCGTCATCGCCCAAGTGCTTGATAGCTGCTAGGATGTTTGTGCATGTTCACCATGTTTGTATCATCATTCTTATTGTATAAGCATGTTGGTCTGCATGTGTTTGATCATTCGAGGACATCCAATTATTTTTATTTGGCTTTTGTTTTATCTTTTGCCAATTGGATGGACAAGAATGCCTAGTATCCTTCTCTGGCTATCTATGCTCTCTCATCTCAAGTTCTATTCATTCTTCATCACAAAACGTGAACAAGCACTTGTCTATCCCTCTGTGTGAAGGTGCACTCGGAGTTCTGTATCGTCAAAGGCTACCTTCCAAAACCTCTTCGAAAAACTTGGTGTGACCAACTCTGCAAACTCGGAGTCACCAATTTTCCAAAGTTGAACAAGTTTTCTTATCTCGGTACCACCGAAATCATCAACTTGATTACACCGAGTTTCCCTGTCTGCTAACAGTAGAGGAACTCGATGACACCGATTTTGCCATCTCGGTGACACCAACAGCGCACGGGTATATATATCCGCGGACCAAATCTTTTAATTTCACTTCGTCAAAATGGTTCTTTTGCCAAACTCTACGATGCCCCGAAGACCTCAGGTCATTGCTTTTCCCTCGGCGAGCGCCGCCTCCACTGGGATTCACCACCATCGACACAATCTATTCCGTCATCGTCGTCGTAGCCGAACCGCCACCGAGCTAGGGTACGGTTCAATCTCCTTTGCCTTTCCCCATCCAATTCACACGCATTAGAATCTTTATTCTTCTTTCCACCATGTGCAAATCTCCTGTCCACCAGATAAATCCATTAGAATAGAGGAAGTAGGAAATTTCAGATCTGATCTGCCGCTGTATGCAACTCAGTGAGGCTCAGTTTGTAAATCGGTTCCACCAATTCTTGTTTTAGCGTTCGTGAGAAGCAACTCGGTGAGCCCGGGAAGCTCTTTTCGGTGCCACCGAAAATGACTCCCAAGTTTCTGTTAAGCGAGACAGCTTTCTCGGTGACTCCGAAAATGCCAACTCGGTGCCACCGATTTACATCCTGCAGAAGATCATACCCTAAGTTTGAGACTTCAAATTTTTCAATATCTGAATTTTGTGATGCTCATCCATTATGTATTTCCTATATCCACTTCATAGGTTCTACCGTTTGCTGCTGTGTTTGTGTGTCAGTATGTCAGGTTCAGATGACAGTCAGAATGATTTTAGGGAGCCAAGTGTTGACTTAGAAGCTGGCAATAGTCCAGAGAGGACAAACTCTGACCGTTGGTCTTATAGCTCCCATGGATTGCCCAAGGCAGCCATGAGGCAGAGAAGGAAGCTTAATTCTGATGAGGAGGATTCAGACTTTGTGCCTGAAGAGACTTCAGCTCCTTAAAAGGCCCCTCCCAAAAAGGCCGTCAGGAAATTCACTGCTACTCCAGCTGATCTGAGAGCATCTGAGTATGCCAGGAAGAGCATTGAGCTTTCCAAGGATGCACCTGTAAAGAAAGCGGGTGTGAAGAGGCCAAGGAAGAGAACTGTCCATCTTGTTGGCACAAAGACTTCTATGTATGAAGATCCCAAAGCTGCTAAAGAAGAAGCTCCTGAGGAGATCCCAGTTCCTCCCAAGAAGAAGAAGTTGATGGCTGACACCATGAAGTATGCTCCTAAGCCTGTTGCTAAAGCAAAGAAGGCTCCGGCTTCTAAGAAGACCACCAAAGATATACTTGCAGCTGCTAAAGAAAAATGCCCTGCATCCAGTGCCCCTGCTTCAAAGGAGAAAGCAGACGAGAATACTCCAGTTCTAAGGAAGATTAGACCATTCATTCGACTCCACAATGCTGCTCATCCTGTTGCAGAAGATATGAAGAAGAGGAAGGATACCGGACTGAGAAAGTGGAGATCCATTGATCCATATGTTGTTAGAAGAAGAACTACTGTTAACCCAAGGTTTCACACCAAGGAACAACAAGACTTTTATGACACTGTCTTATTTGATAAGAGTCCTGCTGTTAGTGATATGAGGTATGTCGAATGGGCATACATTAAGGATAATGAAAATTTCTTTCCGCATGTACAGAGAACTTCAAGGCGGTAGACATTGATAAATTTGTTGGGAAAGAGATGACCCCTTGGAATGACGAGCTGATCATGCAATTCTATGCAGTCGTGCACTTTTATGAAGATTCCTTAGTCTGGATGACCGATGGACACATATATGAAGACACAATTGCTGAATGGGCTGCTATCATTGGTGCATCCGAGCAGGAAGATTCAGATGTAGATGTGTATGCAGAAGCTAAGAAGAATCACAACTCCATGGCTAATATGTACAAGACCGTTCCACATAAGTACTTGGCTAGTCACAAGCTTTGTTCAATATATTTTCTTCAAGCTGGCATTCCCACGAGGAACACTATACTGCGATACACCCTCATGCCTAAGTCAGGTGATGAGAAGATGATCACATGATATTCTATCAACCTGCTGCACCTGATAGACACACGTACCAAATTTCGAGTGATGGACTTGATAGTAGAGACTATCCGGAGAACTGCTGTGGATCAGAAGAGATCCTGTGGATATGCACCTTACATTCAGATGCTCATCAATGACAAGCTAGGCAAGCACGCATATCTACTTGATCGTCCCCATCTACCTCTTCAGCCCGAATTTGAAGATAATGAGGTTTTGATGGATGGCAATGATCCCAACTTAGCTGCAGCAAGAATGGGAGCAGAGGCTGAAGCTGCTAGAAATAGGACACCTCCAGTTCCACATCTCAGAACTCACGCTGACCAAATGGCATTTCTAGTGAGTGATACGTCCTAAACGTATCTATTATTTCTGTTCTTTTGGGTGACATTATTATATGTTTTGCTACACTTTTATATCTTTTTACACATATTTGGAGTAACTTACTAACTGAGTGCACCCAGTGCCAGTTTCTGTCTGCTGATGTCTTTTTTGCAGGGACTTTTACCCCGATTTACAGAGTCCCCAAAATTCCAAGAAAAATATATGAAAATCAGCATGACGGAATCTTCGAGAGGCATCAAGGTGGGCCAGAGGGAAGCCAGGGCTTGCCAAGGTGGCCTCCCTCCGCGGCCTGGCCCCTGGCCGCGCCCACAGGTAGCCTGGGTGGGGCCCACGCCCTATGGTGCCCTCCTTCGGCCTATATTTACCTCTCCTATAGGAAACCCTTCCATGATATCCAGAATCGCGAATTTCTCCATCGCTCCGCCGCCACAACACTTCTGAGATCGGGAGCGTCATAAGACCTGTTCCCAGCACCCTGTCGGAGGGAGGATTGACCTCCGAGAGCTTCTCCACCACCATGGACGCTTCCCGGACGTGCCGTGAGTAGTCCTCCTTGGACCATGAGTCCATGACCAGTAGCTATGTGATGTCTTCTCTCCAATCTTGTGCTTCAATGTTTAGCCCTTGTGAGCTGCCCTACATGATCAAGGCATCTATGTAATTTTCCTGCTATTGCTATGCTTAGTTTGTTGGGATCCGATGGATTATGATATTATGTTCAGATTGTGATGAGTTATATATTTGGTTCTCCTTTTATATTATATTATTAGGTAATTCATGCATGTTCTCTGTTGCTTTTTATTGCTTTGGCCGAGTAGTAGATTGTAACTCCAAGAGGGAGCGTTATGCATGATTGTGGGTTCATGCCCCCTGATTTCTAGCTTGAGTGACAGAAACATAAGACTAGGGGATGTGTTGTTTCCACTAGGGAGAAAACAACGATGCTTGTGACCGCGGTTGCAAGGATTGTTTACCTTACGCAAAGTTCGTTAATGCAGTTGTCCGTTGCTTTGAGTTTACACTTTGGGTGGGGCTCGCAACTTATTACTAGTGAGATGTTCTGGATAGATATCTCAAGGTGGATGATTAGTAAGTAGATGTTGATGGATAAACGGTATACTTGTCTTGGCGTACTACCCATTACTTTTGAGCCTCTAACTTTCTTGTAGCATCATTAGCATTGCGGTGCGTTTATAATTTTGTCAATTGCCCAGCTATAATTTGTTTACCCATCATAGTTGTTTATCGTATTTTGGGAGAGAGACATCACTAGTGAATATCATGTGACTCCGGTCCATATTACCACCATTGCTTACACCTCCATCATTTTCTAGTTTTATTTAATTTTCGTTGCAATCACTATCACTATTCCCGCTTGTGTTTTGATCCTTTACAAACTACAAGGCCGGAGAGATTGACAACCTCTGTGAACTTGTTGGGAGAAAAGTTATTTGTTGTGTGTGCAGGTCCACATCTTCTCCTAGCACAAGAGCAGCGGGCACCTACTTGTTGATCCTCGAAGTCCTCCTGGTTCGATAAACCTTACAGTCCCCATGTAAGGGAAATCTGCTGTTGACTACATCTCCACCTTCCACTTGGGGTAACCAACGAGGGGCGAGAAGTATATTCATCAACTCGTCATCAAGCAAAATTCTGGCGCCATTGCCGGGGACTCCAGTCTTCAAGATAGTGGAGTTGCACACTATCTTTTACCTTTGCTTTTTAGTCTTGTTAGTTTGCTTTCTAGTTTTTGCTTTAGAGTCTTATACCCAAAACCACAAAAAATTAGTTACTTTGCTTTGTTTAGTCAGTATGTCTAAGTCCTTTGCCTTTGGCATTGCACCTGTCATGGTTTTGTCACGACAGATGTCCTCGTGAAAGGACTTAGTGTTGGAGCCATCGCACCTTGGTGGCGACTCAAAGGGGTTATGCGAGAGCGAGACAGAGATTTACCCAGGTTCGGCCCCTCGTGAGGAGCTAAAGGCCTACGTCCTCCTTGGTGTTTGTATTGATGGTGTTTCGATTACAAGGGGGCGTAACTCACCTGACCTGGAACTTGATGATTTCTAATCTACCCTCTCCTTCCCTGAGACCCGCCTTTATATACAGGTCGAGCCCTTAGGGTTTACAAGAGTCCTTTCCTTTACACAAATTGTGATTCTTCCTATCTCTAAGTCGCCATCTTTCCAAGACTTGGAGATCTTCCCAACAATGGACTTTTCCCGAAGGTCCCGAATCGTCATCCGACTCCCGGCCCCGCTGGGCCAAGGCCGGAACCACTTAGAGATGAGTCGCCAGCTTGGGTGACCCGGCCTAACTAGGGCGGGTTACCCAACAGATAATACCCCCAACAGCACCCGAAGGAGAGATTCTCACCTTCCAACAAAGGGTTGGAGAAAGTTTGAAAGATGCTTTGTATAGAATTAAAGATTCTCAAGATAGAGCCACCAAGAAGCAATCCACCACTATTTTTCTTAGAAATTTTTATGTTGGTATTATTTCTTGGCATAGTTTTGTTCTAGACACAATGATAGGTGGGAATTTCTTGGAAGCTCTCATTTGGGAGGCTCTTTTATGGAAAATCTTGTCGGAATCCCACCTATTGTTGACATAAAGGATGATATCACTTTAGCTCAAATTATGAGTAAACTTGAGAAAATAGAGCTAGAGATGCCAAGCATGGGTAAAATAAATGAAGTAGATCGTAGGATTCAAGGGAACTTAAATAGACTTGATAGCTCCATGAACAAAATTTACAAAACTTTGGAGACCCTTAAATCCCATGATGTGGATCCTTCTAGGATTGATAAGATTGAGGATATTATTGAAACTTTAGGAACTACTCTATCCTCCATCAATACTAAAAAGGTAGAAACCCCCGCAAGGAAGGGAGCTAAGTTCGTTCACGTACCCAAGGTTCCTCAACCCAAAACGAGTATACCTATTGCTAAGGGTGTTGAAACTGTTAAGACCTTGGAAGAGATACCTCTCTTAATTAGAATTAGAAATGAAATTCCAATTGATCTTACTACCTTTTCTTTTGTTCCTAGAAGTGTTGCCACTAGGCCTCTCTTTGAGAGTCCTCTTAAGATTAGTTGTACTATTGAAGAGCTTTTTGATGACCTTTGTGATGGTTCAATCGATACAACTTGATCTTTTTGCATCATGCCTAGATCAAAGGCATAAAAAAACGCTTGTTGGGAGGCAACCCAATTTGTTTTTACTTTCAGTTTTAGTGGTCTTGATGCTTGCTACTACTGTAGCAACATCATTGTATCTTTATTTTCAAGCTTTGTGCCAAGTTTTAGCCTCCAATTGCAAGGAAGTTCAAAAGTTGTGACATGCTGTCTAGAAACAGATTCTGTCTGCTTGACGGAAAAATTCGCCCAAAATCACCAGATCATCTTTTTAATCTGAATTTTGTTGAAAATATGATCTATATAATTGTAGTTCTGGCATCTGTTCTAACTTTTTCGATTTGAGTTACAGAAGTGCCCCGAAAAAATTATTTACTACTTGTTGTTGTGTTTTCCCAGATTCTGCCATGTTTTGCGTTTTCATCGTTTTGCAAATCTTAATCTTGCTTTTCCTTTGCAAAAACCTTTTGGCAATCATGAGAAATAGTAGCTCTTCATGAAAATATTTATTTCCAGTAGGGAACAAATTATTTTATTATGGGTACTAACCACTCTAATCAGCTTATGATGAGTTTCGTATGAAGGGAGTTTTCAATTATGCGAAGGAAGATGATAAAGAAGATTCAGGAGTGTCAAACGCTCAAGCTTGGGGATGCCCAATGCACCCCAATAAATATTCAAGGAGACCCAAGCATCTAAGCTTGGGGATGCCCCCGTGCATCCCCTTCTCCATCAACAATCATTAGTTCGTCCTTCTCCATGCTATATTTTTATCACTTCATATGTTATCTGCTCTTCTTGGAGTGTCTCGCTCTTTAATTTTTAGTTTGTTTTAGTTTTTCTTTTTGTTCATAATAAATAGGAACCTAGCCTTCCTTGTTTGGGAGAGATACACGCTCGACTCCACCCTAGAACACAACATATGTTTTCATCCTTATATTTTTGTGTGTTCTTTATCTTTTCAAAGCTGCTGTCATGCTTAGCTCTTAGTTTTCATGCTTCATATTTTTAAGAGCTTTTATTTAGGTTACTTTTGGAACTCGCTTGATTTATCATTATTATCTTGTTTAGAGAGTTGGCTTGTTGCACTGAGTTGTGTGTCTTGCATGAGTAGGTAATTGAGGTTGCTATTTAAGTATAGTAGTAACTTGCAATAGTTTTGAGGTATTGACCTGAGTAATGTTTGGACTATTGGTGCCAAGAGCTTGAGCCTATTAGTGATAGGTGTCGTAATTTTGGGAAAACCATGTGTTTTTCAAAAACTAAAAAAATTAGTTGAGAACTCTAGCTACTAAATTGATCGCTAACCTCTGGAGGGGTTAGAATGTATAGAGTACCCTCACGTTACCATGGGTCGAGGATGCGCAAGGATAACCAAACCCTCAAACAATCCTCCTCAGGGTACTTGTCTCTTTGTGAATTTCCTGACTAGTTAGAGAGTTACCGATAATAAGTGTATGAGTTCTTCGGACTAGTGCGAGTATTTGATTGTTGGCACTTCCACCATCCATATTTTGCTAGCCTCTTTGGTACTGTGCATTGCCCTTTCTCATCTTCAGAGTTGGTGCAAGCTTCGCCGGTGCATCCAAACCCTTGGCATGATACACCCTGTCATCATAAGCCTCATTATGTCCTTCCTCAAAACAGCCACCATACCTACCTATTAAGGCATTTCCATAGCCTTTCCGAGATACATTTCCATGCAACACCCACCATCTCATGACTTGATCTTCATGTCATACATGCTTTTGCTTGATCGAGGAGCCGCATGCTAGTTGGGCCTTGCCCTTATTATTGCTACATGACGCGCTAGTTTCATTGCATATCCTGCTACACTGGCGGAGGCATACATTTGCATACATCATGATAGTTTTCATTTGCCTTTATGTTGAGTACTTCTTATAAAGTGTGAAGATCTTCTTTTCACTCTTGTAAAACATGGAGTGTTGCCCTTAAGTGAGGAAAAGATCACAAAGAGGACAAATTAAAAGATCCCAAAGATGACAAATGCAAGATAAATAGAAAGAGCCAAAGAGGCCACAAAAAATAAAAAAAAAGAAGAAAAATAAAAAGAAAAAAAAGCGAAGGGGGCAACACTACTATTCCTTTTGAAAGATCCACACTCGTACTCCATTGTTATATTTGTACTCCATAGAGATTATCATTCATGCATAACTATGTGGGGACCCTTACACTATAGAACTTGGCGTGTATATTCCAATGATGAGCCTCCTCAAATGAGCTCTAGGTCTTCATGAGCAAGCAAGTTGGATGCAGCCCCACTAGTTCCATTGGAGAGCTTATCTTAGCTCATATGTGCATCCGTTGCATGGCAATCCCTACTCCTCACATCATATCTATCATTTGGCTTTCTCTCGCCTATGGTTGTCCTCATTGATGTGAGCCTTTCACACCTTTTTTGTCTTCCTTCCCCATCATAATTCTCTTTGCCATCCTAAGTGCCAACATATCTTGCTTGCGCTCATCCATTACATGAGTGCTAAAAGTCGAAAGGGAGAGGATCATTTTGACTTGTGCCTGACTAGTGGTCTGGGGATGAGTTAAAATAAGATGCCGAAGGAGACCAAGTGTGAAGTTTTAGTAGATTGAGTTCTCAACTAAACTAAAAATATTTTTATACTCTCAACCCATCTCCCATTTCTTGCACTCAAACACCATTTGGAGACATTCGAGTCACGGACAATGAGAGCTCTTGCACCTTTATGTTCTTACTTTGCTAATTTCAATACTAAATATAGACTCTTGCTTGTTATTGTCTTGACTTGAATTGCATATCTTACTTGCTTTACTTTGAAGTTCTTATATGTGTGTTAGCATGTCACCACATAAATTATTTGTGTTATCATTTACCTACTCGAGGACGAGCAGGAATTAAGATTGGGGATGTTGATATGTCCTAAACGTATCTATAATTTCTATTTGTTCCATGATCTTTTGGGTGACATTGTTATATGTTTTGCTACACTTTTATATCTTTTTACACATATTTTGACTAACCTACTAACTCAGTGCACCCAGTGTCAGTTTCTGTCTGCTGATGTCTTTTTTGCAGGGACTTTTACCCCAGTTTACAGAGTCCAAAAAATCCCGAGAAAAATATATAAAAATCAGCGTGACGGAAGCTTGGAGAGGCATCAAGGTGGGCCAGAGGGGATCCAGGGCTTGCCCAGGCGGCCTCCTGATGTCAGCTGTGCTTCCCCGGCAACGGCACCAAAAATACTTCTGCTACTGCAACAAATGTCCTTCCAACGGCGCCAAAAAAAGGAGTGTTGCTTGATACTCCTCAGCAACGGCACCAGGAATCCTTTAGCTGCGGCTACGCCTTAAGGGACTTCCTAGGCAAGTATGCAAAGGATTTCCCCCGTGGCCTTGGGGCCTTGCGTTGGTGTTCCCTCGAAGCGGAAAGAGTGATGTAGCACAGCGGTGGTAAGTATTTCCCTCAGTTTGAGAACCAAGGTATCAATCCGGTGGAGGAGTATCACAAGATCCTGCACAAACACAAAAGCTTGCTCCCAACGCTATGAAGTGGTTGTCAATCCATTATAGATTGTTTGCCATGTGAGAACCGAAAGCAACAAAGTAACAAAGCAAAGTAGAAGCGGAGGTGTAAACGATGGATGTGAATAGACCCGGGGGCCGTAGAGTTTACTAGTGGCTTCACTCATGAAAGCAAGTAGACGGTGGGTGAACAAATTACTGTCGAGCAATTGATAGAACCGTGCAAAGTCGTGACCATATCTATGGCAATGATTATATCTATAGGCATCACGTCCAAAACAAGTAGACCAATACTTTCTACAACTACTACTATTACTCCACACGCCGACCGCTATCCAGCATGCATCTAGTGTATTAAGTCCAAAAGAACAGAGTAACGCCTTAAGCAAGATGACATGATGTAGAGGGATAATCTCAAACCAATGATGAAAACCCCATCTTTTTATCCTTGATGGCTACTACTTAATGTGTGCCTTGCTGCCCCTACTGTCACTGGGAAAGGTCACCACATGGTAGAACCCAAAACCAGGCACTACTCCCATTGCAAGAATCATAGATCTAGTTGGCCAAACAAAACCCAAGACTCGGAGAGACTTACAAGGATATAAAATCATGCATATAAGAAATCAGCAAGGATTCAAATATATATCATAGATAATCTGATCACAAATCCGCAATTCATCGGATCTCGACAAACACACCGCCAAAGAAGATTACATTGGATAGATCTCCATGAAGATCATGGAGAAGTTTGTATTGAAGATCCAAGAGAGAGAAGAAGCCATCTAGCTACTAACTACGGACCCGTAGGTCTGAAGTGAACTACTCACGAGTCATTGGAGGGGCAATGATAATGATGAAGAAGCCCTCCAACTCCAAAGTCCTCTCCGGCAGGGCGCCGGGAAGGGTCTCCAGATGAGATCTCGCGGAAACGGAAGCTTGCGGCGGCGGAAAAGTATTTTCGAGGCTCCCCTGATTTTTTGCTGAATTTTTGGGAATATATAGGCCAAGGATCTAGGTCAGGGGGCGGCAAGGGAGGCCACAAGCCGTGACACCGCCTCCTCCCCCTGGTGGCGGAGTGGGAGCTTGTGGGCTCCCTGGAGCCCACCTGGCTTGGCCCAGAGGCCCCCTGATCTTCTTCCGTCCGAGAAAAAATCATTTCGGGGTTTTTTTAACGTTTGGACTCCGTTCCAAAATCAGATCTGAAAAGAGTAAAAAACACAGAAAAAACAGGAACTGACACTTGGCACTAAATTAATAAGTTAGTCCCAAAAAAGATATAAAAGGTACATAAAACATCCAAAGAAGAAAAGATAACAGCGTGGAACCATCAAAAATTATAGATACATTTGAAACGTATCACCTCCCTGCGCGGCTTGGCCCCTGGCCGCGCCCACATGTCGCCTGGGTGGGGCCCACGCCCTCGAATGCCCTCCTTCGGCCTATATTTACCTCTTCGATAGGAAACCCTTCCATGATATCCAGAATCGCCAATTTCTCCATCGTTCCGCCACCGCAGTGCTTCCGAGATCGGGAGCGTCAGAAGACCTCTTCCCGCCACCCTGCCGGAGGGAGGATTGACCTCCGGGAGCTTCTCCACCACCATGGACGCTTCCTGGACGTGCCTTGAGTAGTCCTCCTTGAACCATGAATCCATGACGAGTAGCTATGTGATGTCTTCTCTCCAATCTTGTGCTTCAATGTTTAGCCCCTGTGAGCTGCCCTACATGATCAAGGCATCTATGTAATTTTCCTGCTATTGCTATGCTTGGTTTGTTGGGATCCGATGGATTATGAGTTTATGTTCAGATTGTGATGAGTTATATATTTGGTTCTCCTTTTATATTATGTTCTTAGGTAATTCATGCATGTTCTTCGTTGCTTTTTATTGCTTTTGCCAAGTAGTAGATTGTAACTCCAAGAGGGAGCGTTATGGATGATTGTGGGCTCATGCCCCCTGATGTATAGCTTGAGTGACAGAAACATGAGACTAGGGGATGTGCTGTTGCCACCAGGGAGAAAACAACGGTGCTTGTGACCACGGTTGCAAGGATTGTTTACCTTACGCAAAGTTCGTTAATGCAGTTGTCCGTTGCTTTGAGTTTACACTTTGGGTGGGGCTCGCAACTTAATACCAGTGAGATGTTCTGGATAGATATCTCGAGGTGGATGATTAGTAAGTAGATGCTGATGGATAAACGGTCTACTTATCTTGGCGTACTGCCCATTACTTTTGAGCCTCTAACTTTCTTGTAGCATGATTAGCATTGCGGTGTGTTTATAATTCTGTCAATGGCCGAGCTGTAATTTGTTTACCCAACATAGTTGTTTATCGTCTTTTGGGAGAGAGACATCACTAGTGAACATCATGCGACTCCTGTCCATATTACCCCATTTCTTACACCTCCATTATTTACTGGTTTTATTTACTTTTCCGTTGCAATCACTATCACTATTCCCGCTTGTGTTTTGATCATTTGCAAACTACAAGGCCGGAGAGATTGACAACTTCTCTGAACTCGTTGGGAGCAAAGTTATTTGTTGTGTGTGCAGGTCCACGTCTTCTACTAGCACCAGAGCAGCGGCCACCTACTTGTTGATCCTTGGAGTCCTCCTGGTTCGATAAACCTTACAGTCCCCGTGTAAGGGAAATCTGCTCCTGACTACATCTCCACCTTCCACTTGGGGTAACGAATGAGGGGCGAGAAGTATATTCATCAACTCATCATTAGTGAGCACTATGCATGGCATGGAGAAGAACATTCAAGAGATCATGCAAAACCAGAAGAGTCTTGAGAAGGTTGTGGAGACAAAATTCCACAACATGGATGTGAAGGTAACTGAATTGACTACCATTGTCAGTCAGCTTCAACATGAAGTGTACTCTGCGGAGATTCCACGCTCAGAGGATGAATATGAAGATGATGATGATGATGATGATGATGAGGATGATTCTCCTCCTCCCACTACTTCTAGGTTCAGCACCAGGCCTCAATCAGCTGTTGTTCCTGCTCAGGAGACAGGTCGGACATCTTCAGCACAAGCTTCAACACTTTCAGCACCAGCTCCAGCTCTAGAACCTCCAGTATCAACTCCTCCAGCTCCAAGGATGTCAGCAAACGCCTTCGGAGACGCTGTGCTATCAACTCCATCATTAGCTACACAAAGAGACACTTAGTTCTATACTTTTGAACTTTTTGGTAACTTGTTGCCAAAGGGGGAGAAATGTATAGATCATAGACTTCGTGTGAGAGAGAGCTTTTGACTTTATTTGCTCTCGTTTGGTTTTAAAAACTTTGGTTGTTGGATGACTTTATCCTATCTGTGTGATTGATCATATGCTTTATCCTATTTGATGCTACGATATTATCTCTTAGCTATCCATGTGATGATCATTCACTTATCTTGTTGGTGTCATGTGCATTGTTATTATTTTTACGCACCACCAAGATGTATGTGACATGGAAGAGTTACCCATGATCCTAATCGATTGTGCATTTGCATTCAAACACAAATTTTAGATAATGCACAAATTTAGGGGGAGCTCTTGCTTTTCACATACTTCTCAAAACATTAGCATCGACGCTTTGAGAAGTATGTGAAAAGCAAGAGCTCCCCCTAAATTTGTGCATTATTTAAAATTTGCGTTTGAATGCAAATACACAATCGATTAGGATCATGGGTTACTCTTCCATGTCACATACATCTTGGTGGTGCGTAAATAAAATAGCAATGCACATGAATCCAACAAGATAAGTGAATGATCATCTCATGGATAGCTAAGAGATAATATTGTAGCATCAAACATGATAAAGCGTATGATCAATCACACAGATAGGATAAAGTCATCCAACAACCAAAGTTTTTAAAACCAAACGAGAGCAAATAAAGTCAAAGGCTCTCTCTCACACGAAATCTATGATCTATACATTTCTCCCCCTTTGGCAACAAGTTACCAAAAAGTTCAAAAGTATAGAACGACGTGTCTCTCTGGGCGGCTGATGACGGAGTCGACAGAAGAGCATCTGCGAAGGCTTCTACTGATTGTCTTGGAGCTGGAGGAGTTGATACTGGAGGTGCTTAAGTTGGAGCTGGTGCTGAAGGTGCTGAAGCTTGTGCTGAAGATGTCTGACCAGTCTCCTGAGTAGGAACATCAGTTGACCAAGGCCTGGTGCTGAACCTAGTAGTAGTGGGAGGAGGAGACACATCCTCATCATCATCATGTTCGTATTCATGTTCATCTTCTGAGTGTCGAATCTCCATAGAGTCAACTTCATGTTGAAGCTGTTTGATAATGGTGGTCAACACAGTTACCTTCACATCCATGTTATGGAATTTTGTCTCCACAACTCTCTCAAGACTCTTCTGATTTTGCATAATCGCATGGATGTTCTTCTCCATGCCTTGGACAGTGCTCACTAGAAATGCCATTTGCTCAGCTGGTGTTCTGAGCTGGGGAACTGGAGGTGGCCTATTTCTAGCAGCCTCAGCCTCAGCTGCCTCTGCTGCCATTCTTGTTGCAGATGAGTTGGGATCATTGCCATCCATTACAACTTCATTATCTTCAAATTCAGGCTGAAGAGGCAGATGGGGACGATCAAGTAGATATGCATGCTTGCCTAGCTTGGCATTGGTAAGCATCTGAATGTAAGGAGCATATCCACATGATCTCTTCTGATCCGCAGCAGTTCTCCTGATAGTCTCAACTATCAAGTCCATCACTCTAAATCTGGTATGTGTTTCTATAAGGTGTAGCAGGTGGATAGAGTATCCTCTGATCATCTTCTCATCTCCTGATTTAGGCATCAGGGTGTATTGCGGAATAGTGTTTGTCGTAGTAATTCAGCTTGCAGAAAGTACACTAAACCAAACTTGTGACTGGCCAAGTACTTAGGTGGAATGGTCTTGTACATATTGGTGATACGTCTCAAACGTATCTATAATTTTTGATGGTTTCATGCTGTTATCTTGTCAACTTTGGATGTTTTATATACCTTTTATATATTTTTTGGGACTAACTTATTAATTCAGTTCCAAGTGCCAGTTCCTGTTTTTTCTGTGTTTTTGACTCTTTTCAGATCTGATTTTGGAACGGAGACCAAACGGAATAAAATCCCCGAAATATTTTTTTCCAGAACAGAAGAAGATCGGGGGACTTGAGGGCTAAGGCAGGAGGCCCACAGGGAGCCCACAAGCCCTGACGCCGTGGCCAGGGGGCCCGCGGCCACCAGGCTTGTGGCCTCCCTGGAGCTCCCCTGCCCTAGCTCTTTGGCCTATATATTCCCTAAAATCCTAGAAAAAATCAGGGCGTCCACGAAACCACTTTTCCGCCGCCGCAAGCTTCCATTTCCGCGAGATCTCATCTGGAGACCCTTCCCGGTGCCTTGCCGGAGGGGACTCTGGATCTGGAGGGCTTCTACATCAACATCATCGCCTCTCCAATGACTCGTGAGTAGTCTACTTCAAACTTACGGGTCCGTAGTTAGTAGCTAGATAGCTTCTTCTCTCTCTTGGATCTTCAATACAAAGTTCTCCATGATCTTCATGGTGATCTATCCAATCTAATCCTCTTTGGCGGTGTGTTTGTCGAGATCCGATGAATTGTGGATTTGTGATCAGATTATCTATGAATTATATTTGAGTATTTGCCGATTTCTTATATGCATGATTTGATATCCTTGTAAGTCTCTCCGAGTCTTGGGTTTTGTTTGGCAAACTAGATATATGATTCTTGCAATGGGAGAAGTGCTTGGTTTTGGGTTCATACCGTGTGGTGACCTTTCCCAGTGACAGAAGGGGCAGCAAGGCACGCATCATGTTGTTTCCATCAAGGGTAACAAGATGGGCTTTCATCATAGATTTGAGATTGTCCATCTACATCATGTCATCTTGCTTAAGGCGTTACTCTATTCTTATGAACTCAATACACTAGATGCATGCTGGATAGCGGTCGACGTGTGGAGTAATAGTAGTAGATGTATAAAGTATCGGTCGACTTGTTTTGGACGTGATGCCTATAAATATGATCATTGCCATAGATAACGTCTTGACTTTGCGCTGTTCTATCAATTGCTCGAAAGTAATTCATTCACCCACCGTCTACTTGCTTTCATGAGAGAAGCCACTAGTGAACACTACGGCCCCCAGGTCTATTCACAACTATCGTCTCCACTTTTACTTTTACTTTGCTTTGTTTACTTTTTTGCTTTCACTTCTCACTTTGCAAACAATCTATAAGGGATTGACAACCCCTTCATAGCGTTGGGTGCAAGCTCTTTGTGTTTGTGCAGGTACTTGTGACTTGACGCGATCCTCCTACTGGATTGATACCTTGGTTCTCAAACTGAGGGAAATACTTACCACCACTGTGCTACATCACCCTTTCCTCTTCAAGGGAACACCAACGCAAGGCTCCAAGGCCGTGGGGGAATCCTTGTCATATTTGCCAAGGAAGTCCCTATAGGCGTAGCCCGTAGTAGAAGGATTCCTGGCGCCGTTGCCAGGGAAGGTCTTTTGTTGGCGTAGCAGAAGTATTTCTGGCACCGTTGCTGGGGAGAGATTAAGTCAAGATCTATCCAAGTAAGTGTCACAAACTCATCTCTTGCATTTACCTTTTTTGCCAGTTGCATCTCGTTTTCCTCTCCCCCACTTCACATTTGCCGTTTTTATTTGCCTTTCTCCTTTGCCGTTTTCAGTTGCCTTTCTCCTTTGCCGTTTTATTTTGTCTTTTGTCGTTCTCTTTTGCCCGTTTCACTTGCTTTCTTCCTGCTTGTTTGTGTGTGCGATAGTCTGTCAATGGCTAGACCTACCACTCCAAACGATACCCCTGAGAACGAAGTTCTCAATTTCAAGCAGAATGAGGAAGAAAATTTAAAGGATGCTTGGTACAGGATTTGCAATGCTCAAAGTAGATCTACTCTTAAGCAATCCAGTACCGTTCTTCTTCGTTGTTTTTATGTTGGAATATCTCCTTGGAATAAGTATATTATTGATACCATCGTAGGCGGGATTTTTTTGGGGAGCCATACTGTTGACTCCTATGGAGCTATCATGAATTTGCTAAGCTCACCCCCGCTCATGGTTAATGGAACTGCCTTGACCTTGGAACACGTGATGCAAAGGCTTGACGTCATTGAAAACAAAATTGCCACAATTGAACTTATTGAAGATTTGGATAGAAAGATCCACAATCAAATTACTTTGTACGGATCCAAAGTGGGAATGGTTTTGAAAAATTTAAGGGAGAAGGAACCTATAGTTAATGGTTCCTCTAGAATTGGCACACTAGAAGATGTCATAACCAACTTGGGTTCCGCTTTTGCCGCTGTGCAAAATACTCCAAGTCTCACTCTCAAAAAGATCGTCAAGTCTGTTTTTGTTCCTAAAGCTAGTGGTGAGTCATCCAATAAAGATGAAGATCTTAAGATGATAAATGATCACACTACTTATGGTTTGAGCACCAAAGATGACTATACGTGATTCCATCACCTTATGCCTAGCTAAGGGCTTTAAACAATAGCGCTTGTTGGGAGGCAACCCAACGAATCTATCCTTTTTCTTTTTGTTTTGTGTTTTCCACACATTTATAATTCTGTTATGATTGTGTTTTTTGTGTTTCTTTTGCGTTTGTGCCAATAGAAACCGTTATGATTAGTCTTGGGGATGATCGTTTGGTCACGCTGGAAAAGACAGAAACTTTCTACTCACGAAAAGAATTTTCATTTTTTTATTCTGTAAGAGCTTTTGAGTTGATTCTTTTTGCTGCTGATTGCTACGCAAATTATTCACACTGTCGTAAGTTTTCAGAATTTTGAAGTACCAGAAGTATACGAGGTATACAGATTGCTACAGACTGGCCTGTTGTTAACAAATTCTGTTTTTGTTGAGTTGGTTGCTTATTTTGATGAAAATATGGATAGTATCGGGGGGGTATTAGCCATGGAAGATTGAAAATAAAGTAACCCAACATCAACATAAGTCGAATTTAAGCTTGCTACAGTACCTAAGGAAGTGGTGATTTGCTTTCTTATACTAATGATATCACGAGTTTCTGTTTAAGTTTCGTGTTGTGAAGTTTTCAAGTTTTGGGTGAAGTTCTTATGGACAAAGAGATAAAGAGTGGCAAGAGCTCAAGATTGGGGATGCCCAAGGCACCCCAAGTTGATTCAAGGATGTCGAAAAAGCCTAAGCTTGGGGATGCCTCGGGAAGGCATCCCCTCTTTCGTCTTCAATCCATCGGTAACATTACTTGGGGCTATATTTTTATTCACCACATGTTATGTGTTTTGCTTGGAGCGTCTTGTATCGTAGGAGTCTTTTATTTTTGTTCTATCACAATCTTCCTTGCTGCACACCTAGAGAGGTAGACATGCACTCACCGTGATTTTGTTGAGCTTCACTTATATCCTTTGGTTAGACAATTCAGCTCACATGTGTTTCACTTATATCTTTTGAGCTAGTTTATTTTTCTCTACGTGTTTCACTTCTATCTTTTAGAGCACGGAAGCGCGTGGCGTGGTAGTTGATCTATTCTATGAAAGTAGTCTCGAAAGGGGTAGTTATCCAAAGGGATATGAAAACTTCCACCTTCATGTGCATTGAGTAGTTAGAGAAGTTTGATTCATCTCAATTAGTTTTGAGTTGTGGTTGTGGTAATATTGAAGTTATATTAGTAAGGTGTTGCGGATCTAGAAATACTTGTGTTGAAGTTAGTGATTCCCGTAGCATGCACGTATGGTGAACCGCTATGTGATGAAGTCTGAGCATGACTAGTTTATTGCTTGTCATCCTTTGTGTGGCGGTCGGGATCACGCGATGGTTTATACCTACCAACCCTTCCCCTAGGAGTTTGCGTTGAATGCTTTGTTTCGATTACTACCAAAACTTTTGCAACAAGTATATGAGTTCTTCATGACTAATGTTGAGTCCATGGCTTAGATGCACTTTCACCTTCCACCATCACTATCTTCTTTAGTGCCGTGCAACTTTCGCCGGTGCACAAAACCCACCATTAGCCTCCCTCAAAACAGCCACCATACCTACCTACTATGGCTTTTTCAAAGCCATTCCGAGGTATAGCATAAGATAGCTAGCATGATGTTTCCAGCTTGCAGAATAGTGTTTGTCGTAGTAATTCAGCTTGCAGAAAGTACACTAAACCAAACTTGTGACTGGCCAAGTACTTAGGTGGAATGGTCTTGTACATATTGGTGATACGTCTCAAACGTATCTATAATTTTTGATGGTTTCATGTTGTTATCTTGTCAACTTTGGATGTTTTATATACCTTTTATATCTTTTTGGGTATAACTTATTAATTCAGTGCCAAGTGACAGTTCCTGTTTTTTCTGTGATTTTGACTCTTTTCAGATCTGCTTTTGGAATGGAGTCCAAATGGAATAAAATCCCCGAAATAAATTTTTCCAGAACAGAAGAAGATCGGGGGACTTGACGGCCAAGGCGGGAGGCCCAGAGGGAGCCCACAAGCCCTAATGCCGCGGCCAGGGGGGCCTGATACGTCCATTTTAGATCATGCTTTCTTGTCGATATTTATTGCTTTTTGGGCTGTTATATTACTTGTGGTACCATATTTATGCCTTTTCTCTCTTATTTTGCAAGGTTTATTTGAAGAGGGAGAATTCAGGGAGCTGGAATTCTAGACTGGAAAAGGAGCAAATCCTAGTCCACTATTCTGCACATTTCCAAATGCCCTGAAAATTTATGTGGATTTTTTTCTGGAATATATTAAAAATACTAGGCGAAAGAACTACCGGAGGGCGGCCACCACGGCCCCACAAGCTTGCCCACCGCCTACACCCCCTTGGTGACGCAGGGCAGGCTTGTGGGTTGCCTGAAGGCCCACTAGCCCCCCTCTTTTGCTATATGAAGCATCCTGGTCTGGAAAAAATCAATCGGGAGCTTTTCTGTGGTTTCGCCGCCGCCATGAGGCGGAACTTGACCAGATCCAATCTAGAGCTCCGACAGGACGATCCTGCCGGGGAACCCCCCCCCCCCCCCCCCCGGAGGGGGAAATCGTCGCCATCATCATCACCAACACTCCTCTCGTCGGAGGGGAGGCATCTTCATCAACATCTTCATCAGCACCATCTCCTCTCCAATCCCTAGTTCATCTCTAGTAATCAATCTCCGTCTCACGACTCCGATTGGTACTTATAAGGTTGCTAGTAGTGTTGATTACTCTTTGTAGTTGATGCTAGTTGGATTACTTGGTGTAAGAGTTTATGTTCAGATCCTTGATGCTATTCATTACACCTCTGGTCATGATTATGATTACGTCTTGTGAGTAGTTACTTCTGTTCCTGAGGACATGGGATAAGTCATGCTGATAATAGTCATGTGAATTTGATATTCGTTCGGTATTTTGATATGCTGTATGTTGTTTTTCCTCTAGTGGTGTTATGTGAACGTCGACTACATAACACTTCACCATGTTTGGGCCTAGAGGAAGGCATTGGGAAGTAGTAAGTAGATGATGGGTTGCTGGAGTGATAGAAGCTTAAACCCCAGTCTATGCGTTGCTTCGTGAGGGGCTGATTTGGATGCACTAGTTTAATGCTATGGTTAGACTTTGTCTTAATTCTTCTTTTTTAGTTGCGGATGCTTGCGAGAGAGGTTAATTATAAGTGGGATGCTTGTCCAAGTAAGGGCAGTACCCAAGCGCCGGTCCACCCACATATCAAACTATCAAAGTAACGAACGTGAATCATATGAACATGATGAAACTAGCATGACAGAAATTCCCGTGTGTCCTCGGGAGCGTTTTTCCACCTATAAGACTTTGTTCAGGCTTGTACCTTGCTGCAAAAGGGATTGGGCCACTTACTACACCGTTGCTACTACTTGTTACTTGTTACTCTTTGCTTGCTACGTTTCACCTCGCTACACAATCACTTGTTACCGCTACTTTCAGTGCTTGCAGTTATTACCTTGCTGAAATCCGTTTATGAGAGCCTTCTGCTCCTCGTTGGGTTCAACACTCTTACTTATCAAAAGGACTACGATTGATGCCCTATACTTGTGGGTCATCAAGACTCTTTTCTGGCGCCGTTTCCGGGGAGTGAAGCGCCTTTGGTAAGTGGAAATTGGTAAGCAAACATTTATATATTGTGCTGAAATTTATTGTCACTTGTCACTATCGAAACTCTTCCTTTGAGGAGTTTGTTCCTGGTATGTTTACCACGAACGGAAGCACGAGGAGTTGCTCCTCAACCCGAGGTACCTACTGAAAATATCTTTTATGAAATTCCTTTGGGTATGCTTGAGAAACTGCTGGCTAATCCTTTTACAGGAGATGGATCTTCACATCCAGACTTTCATCTAATCTATGTAGGTGAAGTTTTTGGTTTATTTAAGCTTGCAGGTTTGCCCAAGGATGAGGTAAAGAAGAAAGTCTTTCCTTTCTCTTTGAAGGATAAGGCGTTGACATGGTATAGGTTATGTGATGATGCTGGATCATGGGGCTACAATCAGTTGAAATTGGAATTTCATCAAAAGTTCTATCCTATGCATTTAGTACATCGTGATCGGAACTTTATTTATAACTTTTGGCCTCGTGACAGGGAAACCATAGCTCAAGATTGGGGGAGGCTTAAACCAATGCTATTCATGCCCCAATCATGAGCTCTCGAGAGAAATCATCACTCAAAACTTTTATGCTCGGCTTTCTCATGAAGATCGTACCATGCTTGACACTTCATGTGCCGATTCTTTTATGAAGAAGGATATTGATCACAAGTGGAATTTATTGGAGAGAATCAAACGCAACTCTGAAGATTGGGAGCTGGAGGAAGGTAAGGACTGAGGTATGAATTTCCAGTTTGATTGCGTTAAATCTTTTGTTGAGACAAACACTTCTAGAGATTTTAGCGCTAAGTATGGACTTGACTCTGAGATAGTACTATGTGAATCTTTTGCTGCTCATGTTGATCTTCCCAAAGAGAAGTGGTTTAAATATCATCCTCCTGTAGAAAGCAACATAGCCAAAACCAATCTAGTTGAGGAGAAAATCATAGCTTTTAGTGATCCTGTTGTTCCTTGTGCTTACACTAAGAAACCACCATACCCTGCTAGGATGAAGGATTATTCTAAAGCTCCAACTGTGATATGTAGGGGCTACATTAGACCACTTGCACCCCCTCAGGAGATTAGAGTAGAACCTAGTGTTGCTATTATCAAAGATCTCTTAGCCGAAAACATAGATGGGCATGTTATCAAATTCTGTGAGGACTCCGCTAGAATTTCTAAACCTCACGTGAAAGACAAACCCGGACCTAAAGTTGGCCTGCCCGTTGTTTCTGTTAAGATAGGAGATCACTGTTACCATGGTTTATGTGTTATGGGAGCTAGTGTTAGTGCAATACCCCGTTCTCTATATGATGAAATCAAAGATGAGATTGCACCTACTGAGTTAGAACCCATTGATGTCACTATTACGCTAGCTAATAGAGACACTATCTGCCCTCTGGGAATTGTGAGAGACGTAGAAGTCCTGTGTGGTAAGACGAAGTATCCTACTGATTTCCTCGTCCTTGGTACTGCATAAGATAGCCTTTTTCCCATCATATTCGGTAGACCCTTTCTCAACACTGTCAATGCTCACATTGATTGCATTAAGCAGACTGTCACAGTAAGTTTCGAGGGTGTGTCTCATGAATTTAACTTGTCCAAGTTTCGAAGAAAACCCCATGAAAGAGATTCGTCTCGTAGAGATGAAATCATTGCTCTTGCCTCTATTGCCGTACCTCCTACGGATCCTTTAGAGAAATATCTGCTTGAGCATGAAAATGATATGCATATGGAGGAGAGAGATTAGATAGATAAAATTGTCTTAGAACAATATCCTATTCTCAAGAATAATCTGCCTGTTGAACTGCTTTGGGATCCTCCCCCACCAAAGGGTGATCCTGTGTTCGAGCTTAAACAGTTGCCTAATACTCTTAAGTATGCCTATCTTGATGAGAATGAGATATATCCTGTCATTATTAGTGCTCTCCTCTCAGCGCGTGAAGAGAAGAAGTTACTAAAAACTTTGAGGAAGCACCGCGCTGCTATTGGATATACTCTTGATGATCTTAAGGGTATTAGTCCTACTCTATGTCATCACAAGATTAAAACTGATCCTGACTTTAAACCAATTGCTGATCATCAAAGGAGATTAAATCCTAAGATGAAAGAAGTCGCGAGAAAAGAAATATTAAAGCTTCTGGAAGCAGGAATCATTTATCCTGTTGCTCATAGTGATTGGGTAAGTCCAGTATGTTGCGTACCTAAGAAGGGAGGTATCACCATCGTTCCTAATGATAAGGATGAACTAATCCCACAAAGGATTATTACCGGCTATAGAATGGTGATAGACTTCCGAAAACTGAACAAGGCAAGCCGTTTATCGACCAAATGCTAGAAAGGCTATCAAATCACACACATTTCTGCTTTCTAGACGGTTATTCAGGTTTCTCGCAAATACCTGTTGCACAATTTGATCAAGAGAAAACCACTTTCACCTGCCCTTTCGGTACCTTTGCCTATAGACGTATGACTTTTGGCTTATGTAATGCACCTGCCACCTTCCAAAGATGTATGATGGCTATATTCTCTGACTTTTGTGAAAAGATCATCGAGGTTTTCATGGATGACTTCTCCGTTTACGGGTCTTCCTTTGATGATTTCCTCAACAACCTTGATCGAGTCTTACAGAGATGTGAAGAAACCTACCTCGTCTTGAATTGGGAGAAGTGCCACTTTATGGTTAATGAAGGCATCGTCTTAGGACACAAAATCTCCGAAAGAGGCATTGAAGTTGATAAGGCTAAGGTTGATGCAATTGAGAAAATGCCTTGCCCCACAGATATCAGAGGTATACGAAGTTTCTTAGGTCATGCTGGTTTCTATAGAAGGTTCATTAAAGACTTCTCTAAGATTTCTAGGCCTCTTACCAACCTCTTGCAGAAGGATGTTCCTTTTGTTTTTGATGAGGATTGTGAGGAAGCCATTGAAATACTTAAGAAGGCTTTGAGAACCGCACCTATCGTTCAACCACTTGACTGGAACTTGCCCTTTGAAATCATGTGTGACGCTAGTGATTACGCTGTTGGTGCTGTTCTAGGACAAAGAGTTGACAAGAAGTTGAATGTCATTCACTACGCTAGTAAAACTCTAGACAGTGCCCAAAGAAACTATGCCACTACGGAGAAGGAATTTTTAGGAGTCGTGTTTGCATGTGAAAAGTTCAGATCTTACATAGTTGACTCCAAAGTCACTATTCACTCTGATCATGCTGCTATTAAGTACCTCATGGAGAAGAAGGACGCTAAGCCTAGGCTGATCAGATGGGTTCTCCTGCTACAGGAATTTGATTTGCACGTCGTTGACCGAAAGGGTGCTGATAACCCTGTAGCAGATAACTTGTCTAGGTTAGAGAATGTCCTTGATGATCCACTACCTATTGATGACATCTTTCCTGATGAGCAATTAAATGTCATCCGCACTTCACATAGTGCACCGTGGTATGCCGATTATGCAAACTATATCGTAGCCAAATACATACCACCCAGTTTCACCTATCAGCAAAAGAAGAAATTCTTCTTTGATTTGAGACACTACTTTTGGGATGATCCTCACCTTTATAAGGAAGGAGTATATGGTGTTATTAGACGTTGTGTGCCTGAACATGAACAGGGACAGATCCTGCAGAAGTGTCATTCCAAAGCCTACGGAGGACACCATGCTGGAGATAGAACTGCCCATAAGGTATTGCAATCAGGTTTCTATTGGCCCACTCTCTTCAAGGATGCTCGTAAGTTTGTATTGTCTTGTGACGAATGCCAAAGGATAGGGAACATCAGTAAGCGTCAAGAGATGCCTATGAACTATTCACTTGTCATTGAGCCATTTGATGTCTGGGGCTTTGATTATATGGGACCCTTCCCGAGTTCCAATGGGTACACTCACATCTTAGTTGCTGTGGATTACGTTACTAAGTGGGTAGAAGCTATCCCCACTAAAAATGCTGATCACCACACCTCTATTAAGATGCTTAAAGAAGTCATATTCCCAAGATTTGGAGTCCCTAGATACTTGATGACTGATGGCGGTTCACGCTTCATTCATGGTGTTTTCCGCAAGATGCTAGCTAAGTATGATGTCAACCATAGAGTTGCATCTCCTTATCATCCTCAGTCTAGTGGTCAAGTGGAGTTGAGTAATAGGGAGATCAAGTTGATCCTACAAAAGACAGTCAATAGATCTCGAAAGAACTGGTCTAGCAAACTTGACGATGCACTATGGGCTTATAGGACTGCTTATAAGAATCCCATGGGCATGTCACTGTATAAAATGGTTTACGGTAAGGCCTGTCATTGACCTCTTGAGCTGGAACACAAAGCTTATTGGGCAAGCAAAGAGCTCAACTTTGATTTCAAACTTGCCGGTGAAAAGCGGTTGTTTGATATCAGCTCGTTAGATGAATGGAGAGCCCAGGCATACGAGAATGCCAAGTTGTTCAAGGAAAAGGTTAAGAGATGGCACGAAAAACGAATACAGAAACGAGAGTTCAATGTAGGTGACTATGTCTTGCTATACAATTCTCGTTTGAGATTCTTTCCAGGCAAGCTTCTATCTAAATGGGAAGGTCCCTATGTTACCGAGGAAGTATATCGTTCCGGTACCATCAAAATCAATAACACAGAGGGAAATTTTTCCTAGAGTGGTAAATGGGAAAAAAAATCTAGCATTACATCTCTGGTACTCCCATAAATGTTGAGACCAATATCATCAATGTCATAACTCCAGAGGAGTACATAAGGGATGTTTATCAGCCTGTTTCAGACCTTGAAAACAAAGATGTATTTGTTTCGGCAAGAAATTGGACTCCGATACTTTTTCAATAGGAAATTTCTTCCGTTTTGGAATTTTTGGAAAATTAGAAAAATAAAAAGCAGTCCGGAGAGCGAACGAGGCGGCCACAAGCCCCCACTCCGCCACCACCCCCTGGTGGCGGTGGGCAAGCTTGTGGGCACCTCGTGTGCCTCCTGGACTCCGTTTTCTTGCGGAGGACTCCTTCTGGCCCAGAAAAAATCAATATATAGTTGCCCGAAGGTTTTGATCTCCGTATCGCGTAGTTTTCCTCTATTTTCATTTCGAGCTTGTTTCTGCCGCAGGTCTAGATCATCATGACTTCCCCAAACGCTCCTAAGGACAAGATCTTCCAGAAGGTCATCAATCCCTACCTCACGGAAGTGCTAAAACACCCTCAATATATCAAGATGAGCGAGGGGATGTTGCACATCCATGATGTTGAGGGGCCTAAGAAGACCGGAAGCGTGGACACGAGGCTCGAAGCAATGGAGCAACAAGTCTTCAAGTGCCAAGGGATAGTGGAGCGTGGACTCAATGCCAACCACACGATGATCACGGACTTCACTAGCAACCACAAGATGGATGCCATTGATATTGGGAAACACCTCTCCAGGCTGTATGATAGGGTTCATCAACTTCAAGGCCAGATCTATGACCTGCAGAATCAAAACTGTGAGTATGAGTACAGATTTAAATCAATAAGGTTGGATGCAGATTTGAGGATTCCGGTGACTCGTTCATCCTGCCATGATGGAGCACCTATGCCTTGGAAGACGGAGGATCAGACTACTCCAACAACACCACCATCACCACCAAAGGAAGACAACTAAGCATTGGTATGGGCAATCCCCTTGGCTTCTGCCAAGCTTGGGGGAGTTGCCCTGGTACCGTATCACCTTTATATCTTTTGCTTTTACCTTTGTTTTAGTTCTTTCCTTTTCAATTTTTACTTCTTCTTTTAGAGGAATAAGTCTTTAGTTTTTAGTTTGAGTCTTTTTCTTTTGTCTCTCCCCTGATGTATTCGAGCTTACAAGCTATATAATAAAGAGTGTCTTAGTCAAGGGCTTTGCTTTGTGCCATGATCAAAAGTATGAAAAGAACGATAGCATGAAAGATCATGAGACGATCTTATGGAAAGTGATAACTTCACTTATGACACGTATGATGATTGAAACTTGTTGAGAATAAATCAACATAGACCTCAGTCATTGTTGCAATTAATAAGAAGTAATAAGGAAAGAGAGGTTCACATATAAATATATCATCTTAGACACTTTTTACAATTATGAGCACCCACCAAACTATTACATGCCTATGAGTAGATGTTGGACAAGGAAGACAACATAATGAATTGTGTTTGCTTGGTTCCAAACAATGTTATATGATTAGAGATCCCTTAGCATGTGACGATTGCTTCCACCTCATATTAGCAAAAACTCCCGCACCAAGTAGAGATACTACTTGTGCATCCATAAACCTCCAACCCAGTTTTGCCATGAGAGTCCACCATACCTACCTATGGATTGAATAAGATCCTTCAAGTAAGTTGTCATCGGTGCAAGCAATAAAAATTGCTCTCTAATATGTATGATCTATTAGTGTGTGGAAAATAAGCTTTGTACGAACCTGTGACGAGGAAGACATAAAAGCGACAGACTGCATAATAAAGTTCTTTGTCACAGGAGGCAATATAAAGTGACGTTCCTCCGCACTAAGAGGACACGCATCCAAACCTCAAAAGCGCATGACAACCTATGCTTCCCTCTGCGAAGGGCCTATCTTGTACCTTTACTTTTTACCCTTGAAAGAGTCATGGTGATCTTCACCAATTCCCTTTTTGCCTTTGTCTTGGCTACCGTCACATGCTTTGGAAAGATCTATATTCTTATATCAACTTGGAGTTGAGTACTCATGTTTTATTGTTGTTGACATTACCCTTGAGGTAAATAGTTGGGAGGCAAAACTATAAGCCCCTATCTTCCTATGTGTCCAGCTAAAACTTTGACACCATGAGTACCACGTGAGTTGTAACAATTGTGGAAAACAAAAAGATGATTGAGTATGTGGGCTTGCCTTACAAGCTCTTATTTGACTCTTTCTGATGTTGTGATAAATTGCAATTGCTTCAATGACTATGGACTATTGTTGGTTACTTCTCGGTAAGGTTTTTGCTTCATGCTTTGCTTTGTGAAGGAATTGTTACTTTCCCATAAGAATCTTTATGATATATTGCTGTCCTATGTGTGATCATGATGCCCTCATGTCCGTATTATGTTTTATCGACACCTTCGTCCCTCAACATGTGGACAGGTTTATGGAACTTGGTTTTTTGCTTGAGGACAAGCGAGGTCTAAGCTTGGGGGAGTTGATACGTCCATTTTGCATCATGTTTTCATGTTGATATTTATTGCTTTTTGGTCTATTATATTACTTGTGGTACCATATTTACGCCTTTTCTTTCTTATTTTGCAAGGTTTATTTGAAGAGGGAGAATGCAGGCAGCTGGAATTCTGGACTGGAAAAGGAGCAAATCATAGTCCACTATTCTGCACATCTCCAAATGCCCTGAAAATTTACATGGATTTTTTTTCTGGAATATATTAAAAATACTGGGCGAAAGAACTACTGGAGGGGGGCCACCAGGGCCCCACAAGCTTGCCCACCGCCACCACCCCACTGGTGGCGCAGGGCAGGCTTGTGGGCTGCCTGAAGGCCCACTAGCCCCCCTCTTTTGCTATATGAGGCGTCCTGGTCTGGAAAGAAAATCAATCGAGAGCTTTTTTGTGGTTTCGCCGCCGCCACGAGGCGGAACTTGAGCAGATCCAATCTAGAGCTCCAGCAGGACGATCCTGCCGGGAAACTTCCCTCCCGAAGGGGGAAATCGTCGCCATCATCATCACCAACACTCCTCTTGTCAGAGGGGAGGCATCTTCATCAACATCTTCATCAGCACCATCTCCTCTCCAATCCCTAGTTCATCTCTTGTAATCAATCTCCGTCTCACGACTCCGATTGGTACTTGTAAGGTTGCTAGTAGTGTTGATTACTCTTTGTAGTTGATGCTAGTTGGATTACTTGGTGGAAGAGTTTATGTTCAGATCCTTGATGCTATTCATTACACCTCTGGTCATGATTATGATTATGTCTTGTGAGTAGTTTCTTTTGTTCCTGAGGACATGAGATAAGTCATGCTGATAATAGTCATGTGAATTTGATATTCATTCGGTATTTTGATATGTTGTATGTTGTTTTTCCTCTACTGGTGTTATGTGAACATCGACTACATAACACTTCACCATGTTTGGGCCTAGAGGAAGGAATTGGGAAGTAGTAAGTAGATGATGGGTTGCTGGAGTGACAGAAGCTTAAACCCCAGTCTATGCGTTGCTTCGTGTGGGGCTGATTTGGATCCACTAGTTTAATGCTATGGTTAGACTTTGTCTTAATTCTTCTTTTGTATTTGCGGATGCTTGCGAGAGAGGTTAATTATAAGTGGGATGCTTGTCCAAGTAAGGGCAGTACCCAAGCGCCGGTCCACCCACATATCAAACTATCAAAGTAACGAACGTGAATCATATGAACATGATGAAACTAGCATGACAGAAATTCCCGTGTGTCCTCGGGAGCGTTTTTCCTCCTATAAGACTTTGTTCATGCTTGTCCCTTGCTGCAAAAGGGATTGGGACACTTGCTGCAGCGTTGCTACTACTTGTTACTTGTTACTCTTTGCTTGCTACGTTTCACCTCGTTACACAATCACTTGTTACCGCTACTTTCAGTGCTTGCAGTTATTACCTTGCTGAAATACGTTTATCAGAGCCTTCTGCTCCTCGTTGGGTTCGACACTCTTACTTATCGAAAGGACTATGATTGATCCCCTATACTTGTGGGTATTCAGGCCCCGCGGCCACCAGGCTTGTGGCCTCCCTGGAGCTCCCCTGCCCTAGCTCTTTGGCCTATATATTCCCTAAAATCCCAGAAAAAATTACGGCGCCCACGAAACCACTTTTCCGTCGCTGCCAACTTCCGTTTCCGCGAGATCTCATCTGGAGACCCTTCCCGGTGCCCTGTCGGAGGGGACTTTGGAGCTGGAGGGCTTCTACATCAACATCATAGCCTCTCCAATGACTCGTGAGTAGTCTACTTCAGACCTACGGGTCCGTAGTTAGTAGCTATATAGCTTCTTCTCTCTCTTGGATCTTCAATACAAAGTTCTCCATGATCTTCATGGAGATCTATCCGATGTAATCTTCTTTTGCAGTGTGTTTGTCGAGATCCGATGAATTGTGGATTTGTGATCAGATTATCTATGAATTATATTTGAGTATTTGCCGATTTCTTATATGCATGATTTGATATCCTTGTAAGTCTCTCCGAGTCTTGGGTTTTGTTTGGCCAACTAGATCTATGATTCTTGCAATGGGAGAAGTGCTTGGTTTTGGGTTCATACCGTGCGGTGACCTTTCCCAGTGATAGAAGGGAAAGCAAGGCACGCATCGTGTTGTTGCCATCAAGGGTAACAAGATGGGCTTTCATCATAGATTTGAGATTGTCCATCTACATCATGTCATCTTGCTTAAGGCATTAGTCTGTTCTTATGAACTCAATACACTAGATGCATGCTGGATAGCGGTCGACGTGTGGAGTAATAGTAGTAGATGCAAAAAGTATCGGTCTACTTGTTTTGGACGTGATGCCTATAAATATGATCATTGCCATAGATAATGTCATGAATTTGCGCGGTTCTATCAATTGCTCGACAGTAATTCGTTCACCCACCGTCTACTTGCTTTCGTGAGAGAAGCCACTAGTGAACACTACGACCCCCGGGTCTATTCACAACTATCGTCTCCACTTTTACTTTTACTTTGCTTTGTTTACTTTTTGCTTTTAGTTCTCACTTTGCAAACAATCTATAAGGGATTGACAACCCCTTCATAGCGTTGGGTGCAAGCTCTTTGTGTTTGTGCAGGTACTTGTGACTTGACGCGATCCTCCTACTGGATTGATACCTTGGTTCTCAAACTGAGGGAAATACTTACCGCCGCTGTGCTACATCATCCTTTCCTCTTCAAGGGAACACCAACGCAAGGCTCCAAGGCCGCGGGGGAATCCTTTGCATATTTGCCAAGGAAGTCCCTATAGGCGCAGCCCGTAGCAGAAGGATTCCTAGCGCCGTTGCCAGGGAAGTTCTTTTGTTGCCATAGCAATTGGCCATTGAGTTGTCACTATGCTTTGCTTCTGCATACACATCTACATATGAATCTTCCTGCTTGGGGGCACCATTGATGGAAGCCCATTCATCAACTGTAGCTTCGTATTTGTGTCCATCGGTCAACCAGACTAATGAATCATCATAAAAATGCACAGTTGCATAGAATTGCATGATCAACTCATCATTTCATGGGGTCATTTCCTTAGCAACAAATTTCTCAATGTCCACTGCCTTGAAGTTCTCTCGGACATGTGGAAAGAAATCTTCATTGTCCTTTATGTATGCCCAGTCGACATACCTCATATCACTGACAGCAGGACTCTTGTCATACAAGACAGTCTCATAAAAGTCTTGTTGTTCCTTGGTGTGAAACCTTGGATCAACAACAGTACCTCTTCCGACAGGATATGGATCAAGAGCTCTCCACTTTCTTAATCCGGCATCCTTCCTCTTCTTCATATCTTATGCTATAGGATGAGCAACATTGTGAATGTGAAGGGATGGTTTGAGCTTGCTGAGAACTGGTGCATTCTCATTTTCTTCTTCCTCTGTAGCATGGACAATGGATGCACGGCCTTTTGCCTTGGTAGGTGCAGGTATGTCCTTTGTTGTTTTTCTCGAAGCCGGAGCCTTCTTTGCTTTAGCAGCATGCTTAGGAGCAGACTTCATGGCGTCAGCCATTAACTTCTTCTTCTTGGGAGGAACTGGGATCTCCATAGGAGCTTCTCGATCTTCAAACATGGAAGTCCGTTTGCCAACAAGATGAACAATTCTCTTCCTTGGCCTCTTCACACCAACTTTGTTTGCAGGTGCATCCTTGGAAAAGTCAGTGTTCTTCCTAGCGTACTCAGGTGCTCTTTGATCAGCATGGGTAGGAGTAACTTTCCTGACAGACTTCTTAGGAAGTGCCTTGGAAGGAGTTTAAGATTCTTCTAGCATAAAGTATGAATCCTCCTCATCGAAATTTTGCTTCTTTCTCTGCCCGGTGGCTGCCTCGGACAAGCCATGGGAGCTGGCAGAACTTGGGTCTGAAGCAAACTTCTCTAGACTAGTGCCATCATCCACCTCAACACTTCGCTCTCTGAAATCATTCTAACTATCATCTGAACCAGACATACTGATAGACAAGCTCAACAACAAACATCAGAACTTGTGAAGTCCATATAGGAAAGATAGACTGGATGAGCATCACAAAATTCAGATATTTTTGAAAAATTGAAGTGTGAAACTTAGGGTATGATCTTCTTCACGATGTAATTCAGTGGCATTGAGTTGGTATTTTGGAGTCACCGAGAAGGCTTACTCACTTAATAGAGACTTGGCCGTCATTTTCGGTGGCGCCGAAAAGAGCTACTCGGTCTCACCGAGTTGCTTCTCAGGAACCCTAAAAGGATAATCGGTGGAATCGATTTTGCAAACTTGGTCTCACTGAGTTGCATGCTGCGGCATATCAGATCCGAAATTTCTACTTCTTCTACACTATGAGATTCATCCGGTGGACAGGAAGGGTTTGCACATGGTGTCTCAAAGATAAAAAATTCCAATGCGTATGATTCGGATGGGGAAATGCAGAGGAGATCAGAACTATACCCTAGCTTGGTGGCGGTCCGGCTACGACAACGACGACGGTGATGATTGCGTCGATGATGGGGATTCCCAGCGGCGGAGGCGCTCGGGGAGGCAAAGGCGACGACCAGGGGCCTTGGGGGCAGCGAGGGTTTGGCGAACGAAACGGTTTTGATGTAGTGAAGTCAAAGATTCGTTCCGCAGATATATATACGTGTACGCTGTCGGTGTCACCGAGATGGCGAAATCGGTGTCAACTACTTCCTCTACTGTCAGCACACAGGGAAACTCAGTGTATCCGAGTTGGCGATTTCTGTGGTACCGATATAGGAAGACCAGATCAGCTTTGTAAAATCGGTGGAGTCAAGTTTGTGGAGTTGGTAACACCGAGTTTTCCAAAGGGGTTTTGGAAGGCAGCCTTTGACGATACGAAACTCCGAGTGCAACTTCACACAGAGGGATCGACACGTGCTTGTTCAAGTTTTGTGATGAAGCATGAATAGAACTTGAGATGAGATAGCATAGATAGATAGAGAAGGGTCCTAGGCATTCTTGTCCATCCAATTGGCAAAAGATAAATCAAAAGCCAAATAGCAACAATTGCATGTCCTCGAATGATCAAACACATGTAGACCAACATGATCACACAATAAGAATGATGAATTAAGCACGGTGAACATGCACAAATATCCTAGCAGCTATCAAGCACTTGGGCGATGACAAAGTCATCTACATATGAGTATATTGACGAAGGGGCCAAGTAAGAATACTTGATCATATGTCATACTCATCGTTAAGCACAAGTGGGGTTACCACTTTTACATAAGCAGTAATGTGTTCATATCCTTAGGAGATGCTTATACTCAAGTCTTAGAGTAAAGCTCCCCCTTGATATGATATCCCCACTAAGTGGGATCAACTAACCATCGCTTTTGTCATAGAAGACTTCAGGTAGGTGAAGTAGTGGTGGATGCTCAATGTTGATGAAGATCATCTTGAGTTGTTAGCAATCCTTGTTGTTTTCATACTCTTCTCACCTACATGGGTTAGTCCCAAAGCAAAAGGAACATATGCAAGAATATCTATGGACAAGGAGTGAAACAAAAATGTGATGATGTCCCAAGATGCATTAATTACCTTGTTCCTTGCTTACGTTTGAGGGAATGTGTGACTCCTTGAACTAATGTGTATGGTTGAGGTTGATTGCATATAGTTCTTGGCAAAATGAATAAGAGTGAATTTCATTGGCAGAGTCACCCCTAAAAAACTTCTAATTCTTCCTGTTGGGAATCCACACCAAATTGATGGGAATCCCTGGAGTTGTGGTGGCACTTGTTGAGTTAGAGCTGGTAGTATCCTTGGGAACCCACTTGACCTTAGCTTGGGGTTCTTCTTCAAATAGGTCACTGCTATCTAGAAGCTTTCCGTTTCCTTTATGGTCTTGTGGTAGAAGGCCATCTTGTGAGCTTGTTCCTTCAGGAGGAGTGGAATCACACTTCTCTTCTTGGGGAACAAACTTAGCAGTGGGATATGGACCTTCTTCCCAAACATCTCCGTTGACATTGAAGTAGCCAGTACCTTGTTTCTTTACATGTCCTCCTTGCTTGGGCACAAATTCCTCAAATTGCTTACTTCCAACAAGACTCTTGATGACACCTCTTTCTATAATCCCTTTCAATAGATCATTTTCTTTCTCAAGTGTAACTTGGCTAAGAGAATCGTTAGTGGAATCAATAGAGTTACTAGCAACAACATTTTTGGATTTAGCTTTAGCATTGTTGTTACTAGATGAAGAAACCTTCTTGCCTTTGTTACTAGTGTTCCTAGGTTTAACTTGTGGAACAAAGTTAGATAAGAGTAATCATTTGGCTAGATAAGAAGTTTTCTCCGAAGATCATCATGGAGTGCTTTTAAGAACTCATGCTCTTGCTCCAAGTTGAGCTTCTCAAAGCGTAGCTTCTCATGGGTTCTTGCAAGCTCTCTATGATCTTCTAGAGTAGTCTTATGAGCTAACTTAAGAGTTTTTCATTCTTGAGTTAGTCGTTCAATTTCTTTCTTATCATCATCATTCAATTTATCTTGACTAGCATGATAAATAGCAAGTTCAATTTCAGTGCAATCGCTAGTTTTATCTAGAAGCAAGTCATCTTATCCTAAAAAGTCATCCTCATCACTATTAAAATCAAGATACTCAGGATGTGATACCTTGGGGCCTTTATCCATGAATGTAACATCCCAAAATTACAAATTTTGGAATGTTAATATAATTATTAGATTGATTGATTGTTTGTTTGCTGAGTGACTGAAACTTGTGTGAAATTTGAAACTTTTTGAAACTTTTGAATGAGAGGGAATAAAATGACTTTCCCCTTCTCCGGTGAATTCAAATTCAAGCTTCTAAAAAAAAGCAAAGAGAGAAGATGACATGACTTCTTCAACTATAAAGAATTTGAACGAAGATATTTGCATTGAATTCTTTTGCATTTCCATTCGTTTTCTTCGTGCAACAAAATGCCGGGAAATACATTCTAGAGCGGAGGAACATGACCCTCGAACCCACGGGCATTTTGAAAGTTATTTGAACCCTCAAACTCAGAGGATCATTTGAAAATTATTTGCAAAAAGAAATAATGCTTTTAGGGATTTTTTGGAAAAACATTTTTTCTGAAGTTTTTATTTTTGCCGTGGAAAAATGCCCATCATCTATATTTTATTTTTCTGATAATTTTAGTATATAAAAACTCTTTATTCCGAATTGATTTGATTTCCTTTTTAAGGTTTTAGTTTCCTAGTTTTGAAAATAGGAATAGAATCACTTTTATTAGGAAATAGGAGCTGGCCCATTAAGCACTTTCCAAATTTGGCCCAACAGAGATCATCTTCGTCCTCCTTTCTTCTTCACGTGACAGTAGCTTTCCATCCATGGGGGAAGGAATCCCCTCCTTCCCGATCTCCCTCCTCCTTCCTTCCGGACGGCATCCGAGACCGCCTATAAATTCCCACCGTCCCCCTCTCTCCATTTTTCCCGAGAGAACCCCCTCCACCTCGCCACGACCAGGAGCTTTTCTCCAGCAGCTCCTCCACCTCGCCACCTCCCTGCACCTCCTCCACCTCCCCCACTTCGGCTCCACCTCGCTGCTCCTCCCCACCCCCACGAAAAAGCTCCTGCCAGGAGACACCAGCAGTTTTTCTCCCTCCACCTCGCCCCCTACAGCCCCCCCTCCACCTCGCCACCACTCCCCTCCCTGGAGCCCCACCTTCGGCCCCCCTTCCCCACCCCTCGCCGGCCCCTCCCCCTTCCCCTACTACATTATTGGTTTTATGTAGTAGCCCTTAGATCTTTATTCAAGGGTGTAGATTAGATCCTAGAAATACCTCTTCGGTTTAGAGTAGAAAACCAGCGGTTTTAATTCACTTATGTTTTAACCAGCAAGTTTTTATTAGCCTTCGGCTGTTTGCTCCTAAGTTTGCAACAAACACCCTCCGCAGCCTATCACATCATGCCACGTGTACCCCCTATTTGTAGATAGTTAGCTTCAGTTTTTTCTGTCTAAATTGCAAAAATAGAAAGTTTCTGTTTTATTTTGGCCACAACTTTTGATCCCAAAGTCCAATGATATTGATTCTTTTTCCAGTAGCTCACAAATTTCCTGTAGTTTGTAAAAACATATAATTTGTCTATGTTTGAAATTTTCAAATATAAGTTAGATCAGATTTAGTTTAAACCTTGTTTTACCTATTCCAGGAGTTTAAAAATAGCTTTTAATTTGATTCCTTTTGGTACTGATCACTAGTGATCTTATTTATCAGTGGTAAAAATGTCAGATTTGTTTGAGTATTTTAGCTCACTTGTTCATGTGAAACAATTTCTGTTTCACCTCTTTTAGGATTTCAGCTAATTCCTTTTCTATTTTTGTTTTAAAATATTTTCTTTATTATTTCAGAAATATTATGTTTTGTTTCTGTTAGATAAACAGTAGTTTTGCAACAAGTTTTTATTTTATATTTATTTGTTTTCATGAAATCAATTCTAGTCCCGTAGTAACGTGCAATTGTTTTCTCCACTGTTTCAAATCCCGTTTGGGAATACTTTCAAAAAGTTTTGTGAAAAATACTTTATTTTATCTTAGTTAAACTTATATATTAGTTCCATGTTATTATTTTCTGTTGGACAAAAATCATTTAGTGTTTGATGTAGTAGAAGACTCTCTAGTCTTATTTGAAGTTTTCTTTCGGATTCCTTTTCGCTCTCTCGTTTGTTTTGATTGTTAGAATGATTGCTAGTATGAGTGCTTATGTGAATGATATGTTGTTATATAGATTTCATCGGAGAGTGACGAGTAGTCTATCAAGTTATTTTCTCGAGAAATTCTTCTTCGTCAACATCACAGGCAAGTCACTTTGATCATACTATCACCTATGTTTTATGCATCATAGTTCTACCATCCTATGCCCAATTGCATGCTGCTTAGGTACTTGGAAATTTTAGTATAGATTCTAGTATCATGTGGTAGGCACACAACAACCCCGATACTTGTCCCCGGGACGACAAATTTCATATTGCTATGCTTGAGTAGACGGGATTTCGGTTGAGTGCATAACCCGAGTGACGCGAGGTTGATTAAATAATCAAGACCGGTTAAGACAAGATTTTAAAGACCTCGGACGCAATGCAACTCTGGGTGAAGGACGGTTGATCGGCTCCCTGGAGAACCCAGTGGATGCCCGGGATGCTAGGGACGGCCATGACATCCTGCGGAAAGCTTCACCCAGGCTCAAAGGGACGGACGGATATTTTCAAGACCCAAGGCTTACCTGCACAGCCACAAGTCATTATGGGCTCTGGCTTGGTTGGACAACGCGGCGACTCTGGACAGGCGGTGATGGGGTCATAGTCCTAGGGTAGGGTCATAGGCCTGCCGTACACGTCCTATCCAAGGACTACCCCACACAAAGGACAGGACCCTAAGTCTGCCCCGATTGAATCAAGGTATCCCCGTCATCTAGTCGGTAACAGGCCCTGAATCATCCAGTCGGTAACTAGCATTCGGAGGACACCAGGCTCACCGACTGGATACACTCGGTACGTCGTAACCTCTCCGGAGGGAAACTGCCGTACGTTTCCGGGTGCATCTATTAGCATTTAGAGCATACGTTACCTGTAACGTCCGCATTCAATCGCCACTAATCCACCCCTGAGTCAGAACCGTGGTGGGGGGCAGCGCACTCTATATAAGCCACCCTCCCCCACTGGTAAAGGGTTAGCAAATCTTTGTACTCCATATCACACTAGGTAACAAGCTCCGAGAGCGCTGAGACGTAGGGCTGTTACCTCCACCGCAGAGGGGCCTGAACTCATACAACCTCGCCGTAGCTAGGACTCTGCCCATCTCATTCGTACCCTACACATCTACTGTCAGGCTTATACCCACGA
This sequence comes from Hordeum vulgare subsp. vulgare, assembly GCF_904849725.1. Lineage (NCBI taxonomy): Eukaryota > Viridiplantae > Streptophyta > Magnoliopsida > Poales > Poaceae > Hordeum > Hordeum vulgare. The sequence goes on along the minus strand of NC_058522.1, from coordinate 325,563,942 downwards.
CAGTTGGCGCCCACCGTGGGGCAGGCGTCTAAGCAACTTCCGGCGAGTTTGCGACTACTTCCTTTCGTCATGTCGTCCGGTGGAGGTTCGAGCATGGGTCACCAGATCCTCTTCGGCGCTCTCTCCTTCGTCGTCGACGATTCAGCGTGGCTTCGGGAGGCACCTCTCAACGTTGAGGCGCTTCCCCGTCGCGGGGCCACACACTTCCATGCTGGTGCTCGCGGCATTCTTCTTCTCCAACATACGGCTCCATTGCCGGCCTGCACCTTCGTCACGCGTCGCAGCAAGCGATCTCGCAGTCCGCGTCTGCAACGTTGGGTGCAGCATGCCCGAGCGCGTTAGTTTGCGTCCTCTCAAGTGGCGGTTCTGGAGTCTGTTGTGGTCGCCCCGCATCCCTAGTGCTCGGGCTCGGTTCCGACTGAGCTCCCTACCGAGTGCGTGGGCTTCGGGCCTGCAGCAGAAGTTCACATGGCCAACTCCCATGAAGATCCCCATCGGGCTGGCCGGAACGAACGCGAAGCCGGTGAAGCATCCGGTGCACGCCGTCCGCCTCGCCGTTCTGCCAGTCGGCACACCCGACAGAGCAACGTAGAGTTGTTCCGCACACCTGTCCTCAACTTGGCTACGGCAGCCAAGATCGCCGATTCCCTCCAACCGACTGTTTCAGAGGCAGGAAGAGGAATCGAGCAGATCCGTGCTCTGTTGCACACAGCGCAGGAGCAGAATTCGGCAGTCTCCCAATCGCACAATCGGATCCACAATAGTTCCGCCCATGCGAACACGCATCGGTCGGTTCACAGCCCCGGATCCTATCAGCACAACAGAGGAGGCAGTCGTTCCATGGTCCGTGAAGATCGCCGCCGTTGACGCACCCCTCCGCGGGGTGGACCCTATGGGTCCCGACATCATGATGATCGGCGTTCAGTCGGTGACGCTTACGACCCAAGACCCGACGCAAGAGGGCGAATCGCCTAGCGAAAAGTCGACAGGGGTCGAGCTCAACGCGATGGCCACGATCTGGATCGTCCGAGTGGCAGCAGGACCATCGTGTCCGGCCCCGAGTGTTTTAGTCGAGCCATCCGCTCGGCTGACATCCCACCCAACTTCCGATTGGCAGCGGGAATCGGAAAATTTACGGGGAAATCCAAGCCTGAAACATGGCTAGACGACTACCGAGTGGCGGTCCAGATCGGAGGAGGGGACGACTATGTCGCTATGAAGCACCTCCCTCTGATGCTCGACGGCTCGACGCGAGCTTGGCTAAACCAGTTAGCCCCCTCAAGCATTTACAGTTGGTCAGATCTTTCCCGAGTGTTCATCAGGACCTTCGAAGGGACGTGCAAACGCCCTGCAGGCCTTGTGGAGCTTCAGCACTGCGTCCAGAAGCCGAATGAGCCCTTGCGCGACTTCATCCAGCGATGGACGACTCTTTACCACACGGTGGAGAGCGTCACCGAGCATCAAGCGGTTTGCGCATTCAAGGCAGGCGTACGGTACAGAGAGTTGTACTTAAAGTTCTGCCGGACAGGCGACATCTCCATGAGCAAGATGATGGAGATAGCTGCTCGTTATGCAAATGGCGAGGAAGAAGACCGCATCCGGAGCGGCAAACAAAAGACAGTCGGCGATGCCGACGGAGGTAACACTCGGAAGCAGAAACAGAAAGTTCCACCCACACCGCAGGCAGAAGCTGCAGCTGTGACCACCGCCAAGTTCAAGGGCAAGGGGAAAGCGCAGTCTGCCCCCAAGAAGAAGCCGTTCAACAATCCCATCCTGGATCAGCCTTGTCCAATACACACGAAGATGGACGAAGAAGGCAATCCCATATACGCGAAGCATACCACTCGGCAGTGTCGTCTCCTGATCCAGGGGTTCAGCGAAGGACAACCGAGTGAGAAGAATCCCGAGCAAGACGAGGAGGACAAGGAGGATCCGTTCCCCCAAGTCCATGCAACCCTCATGATTTTTGCTGATGTCGAAAGCAAGAGTCGTCTGAAGTTGGTGAACAGAGAGGTCAACATGGCCGTTCCGACTGCTCCCAAGTTCCTTAGATGGTCTCAGACTGCGATCACCTTTGATCAGTCGGACCATCCAACGCATGTCCCCACTCCAGGAAGACAGGCTCTGGTCGTCGACCCGGTGGTGGGAGGAGTTCGACTGCGTAAAGTTCTCATGGACGGCGGTAGCGGACTGAACATCATGTACGCCGACACCCTCAAGGGAATGGGCATTCCAATGTCCAAACTCAGCGAGAGCAATATGTAGTTCCATGGAGTCGTCCCCGGGAGGAAGGCCAAGTCACTCGGCCAGATCGCGTTGGACGTCACTTTCGGCTCCGACAAAAACTTTCGCAAGGAGAAGCTCACATTCGAGGTGGTAGATTTCCAGAGTGCTTACCATGCAATTCTGGGCCGCCCGGCGTACGTGAGTTTCATGGCACGCCCGTGCTATGTGTACTTGAAGCTGAAGATGTCGGGCCCAAAGGGCGTTATCACCATCACCGGCAACCGCCAGCGAGCCGAGGAATGCCTGCAAGAGGGATCAAGAATCGCCGACCATCAGATGGCGGTACTCGAGCTCGATGAATACAAGAAGACAGTCGACCCTGTCGACATGATGCGCTCGAAGAAACCAGCTTCTGAGTCCACGTTCCAGTCGGCGGGAGAGACGAAGAAAATCAGCATCCACCCGACGGACGAGTCTGCCGCCCCGACGAACATCTCCACCACCGTCGATCCTAAATAGGAAGCCGAGCTCACCCAATTCCTCCGTGAGAACTGGGACATCTTCGCATGGAAACCTTCTGACATGCCGGGTGTACCCAGGGAGTTGGCTGAGCACCGACTGCATGTGGATCCTGTCGCTCGGCCCGTTCGAGAGCGCGTGCGTCGGTCCTCCGCGCACAAGAGGAAGGCAATCGGAGAAGAGGTGGCCAAGCTGCTGGCTGCCAACTTCATTCGCGAGGTTCACCACTCCGAGTGGCTCGCCAATGTCGTCATGGTACCCAAGAAGGACAAGTCACTCCGAATGTGCATTGACTTCAAACACCTCAATAAGGTCTGCCCCAAAGACCATTTTCCGCTCCCCCGCATAGATCAAATTGTCGATTCGACTGCGGGATGCGAGCGTTTGTCGTTCCTTGATGCCTACTCGGGTTATCATCAGATCCGTCTGTATGGTCCCGATGAATTGAAAACAGCCTTCATCACCCCGTTTGGGTGTTTCTGCTACATCACTATGCCTTTCGGTCTGAAGAATGCAGGAGCTACCTTTATGCGCATGATCCAAAAACGTCTCCTCGACCAGATCGGTCGCAATGTGGAGGCATATACGGATGATATCGTAGTCAAGTCACGTAAAGGTTCCGACCTGCTGACTGACTTGGCAGAAACATTCGCCAACCTTCGTAGGTATGATATCAAGCTAAACCCAGCCAAATGTTCATTCGGTGTTCCCAGCGGAAAGTTACTCAGTTTTTTCGTTTCCGAACGAGGGATCGATGTTAACCCCGAAAAGATCGGGATCATCGTCCGAATGGATAGGCCGGTCAGAATACACGATGTTCAACGGCTCACAGGTTGCCTAGCAGCTTTGAGCAGGTTCATCAGTCGACTCGGCGAAAAAGCACTTCCTCTGTACCGACTCATGAAGAAGTCAGATACCTTCGAGTGGACAGACGAAGCCCAAGTCGCATTCGACAACCTCAAAGTCCTACTTTCCACCCAGCCGGTTCTTACTGCTCCACTCAGTAAAGAGCCCCTTCTTCTATATATCACGGCTACAAATCAAGTCATCAGTACTGTTCTTACAGTCGAGCGAGAAGAAGAAGGCAAAGCATACAAAGTTCAGCGGCCAGTGTACTACGTCTCCGAAGTCCTCACCCCTTCCAAGCAGAGATATCCCCATTATCAGAAACTTATCTATGGGATCTATATGACTGCAAAGAAGGTGGCCCATTATTTCCAAGACCACTCGGTATCTGTCGTTTCTGATGCTCCGTTGTCAGAAATTCTCCACAGTCGGGACGCATCAGGCCGAGTGGCGAAGTGGGCAATGGAGATGCTGTACTGCGACATCAAGTTCGAGGCCAAGAAAGCTATTAAGTCTCAAGCCCTGGCTGACTTTATAGCAGAATGGGTAGAACAACAGCAACCGACTCACATCTACTCGGCTCATTGGACAATGTTCTTCGACGGGTCTAAGATGTTGAATGGATCCGGCGCTGGTGTTGTGATCATATCGCCAAAGGGTGACAAGCTCAAGTACTTGCTTCAGATACACTTTGATTCCTCTAACAACGAGGCAGAGTATGAAGCTCTTCTCTACGGATTGTGCATGGCCATCTCACTCGACGTCCGTCGCCTGATGGTCTACGGCGATTCGGACTTGGTGGTCAACCAAGTGATGAAAGAGTGGGCCGTAAGGAACCCCACCATGACAACATACTGCAATGCAGTCAGGAAGCTGGAGAAGAAGTTTGAAGGTCTAGAACTTCATCATGTTCGAAGACTGAAGAACCAAGCAGCTGACGAGTTGGCGAAACTCGGATCCACTCGGAGACCAGTCCCGAGTGATGTCTGCCTCGAGCACCTCCATCTTCCTTCAGTCAAAGAAGATCCCTTCACGGAAGAACCAGTACAACCCAAGAGCGCAACAGATCCGACTGAAGTCGATGTGCCTGCCATGGTTGATCTGGTCACAGAGATTCTGGTTGCCATTCCCGATTGGACTGTGCCGATCATAGCATATATCCTAATACAAGAACTTCCAGAAGATGAAGTCCAAGACTGACAGATAGTTCGCAGGTCGAAGGCATTCACGGTCATAGACGGTCAATTGTACAAGGAGAGTGTTTCAGGCGTTCTTCAATGTTGCATTTCCCCAGAGGAAGAACAGTTGATCCTAGAGGATATTCACTCGGGAACCTGCGGCCAGCACGCTTCTTCGAGAGCAATCATCGCCAAGGCGTTCAGAGCTGGGTTCTTCTGGCTGCAGGCCAACGAGATGGCCAAAGCTATGGTCGACCGATGTGAAGGCTGTCAGTTCTACTCCAATAAGTCCCACAAGCCAACATCTGCACTAAAGACAATCCCACTTGTGTGGCCATTTGCAGTTTGGGGATTAGACACAGTCGGACCATTCAAGACAGGCCAAGGAGGCTATACACATCTGTTGGTGGCAGTCGACAAGTTTACAAAATGGATAGAAGCCAAGCCCATCAAGAAACTCGACGCCTCCACAGCCGTTAAGTTTGTCAGGGACATCATCTCCAGATTCAGAGTGCCTCACAGCATAATCACGGACAACGGGACAAACTTCGACTCGGACATGTTCAAAGGTTTCTGCACGAGTCAGGGTATCCTTGTGGATTTTGCTTCTGTAGCACATCCGCAATCCAATGGACAAGCTGAGCGTGCGAATGGACTTATCCTTCAAGGTTTGAAGCCCCGACTCTTGTGCGAGGTAGGACATGCTGCAGGTGCATGGGTCACCGAGTTATCTTCAGTGCTTTGGGGCCTCCGTACCACTCCGAACAGATCAACGGGGCGTTCACCGTTCTTCCTCGTTTATGGAGCAGAAGCGGTCCTTCCGAGTGACCTGCTTCACAACGCCCCGAGAGTTGAACTCTTCTTCGAAACCGAAGCTGAACAAGCAAGGCAAGACGGAGTCGATCTTCTAGAGGAGGAACGCGAGATGGCACTCACTCGTTCGGCAATTTACCAGCAAGATTTGCGACGCTTCCACGCACGTCACGTCAGGAGTCGCACGTTTCAAGCTGGCGATTTGGTGCTCCGAGTGGATCAGCAAAGACCACACAAGTTGGCTCCAGCCTGGGAAGGGCCTTTCATCATTTCCAAGGTGCTGAACAACGGAGCATACAGACTCTACAATATTCAGAGGGAGATAGATGAGCCGCGCACATGGAACGGAGATCTCCTCAAGCGTTTTTACACGTGATCGTCGACTGAAGCAGTGTAACGAACAAGTTTGAAGAAATAATATATTCAGCAGATTCAGTTTTGTGCAGATTCAGAGTTCTCACACAAAAAAATAAATAAAAACTTAGCTGCGATCCTGAATCGCCTAAGTAGTAACCTCCTCCGAGTGTGCACTATACGTTACACTCGGGGACTTAGCTGCGATCCTGAATCATCTAAGTATTAACTTCCTCCGAGTGTGCACTATACGTCACACTCGGGGACTTAGCTGCGATCCTGAATCGCCTAAGTATTAACCTCCTCCGAGTGTGCACTCTACGTCACACTCGGGGACTTAGCTGCGATTCTGAATCGGCTAAGTATTAACTTCCTCCGAGTGTGCACTATACGTCACACTCGGGGACTTAGCTGCGATCCTGAATCGCCTAAGTATTAACCTCCTCCGAGTGTGCACTCTACGTCACACTTGGGGACTTAGCTGCGATTCTGAATCGCCTAAGTATTAACTTCCTCCGAGTGTGCACTATACGTCACACTCGGGGACTTAGCTGCGATCCTGAATCGCCTAAGTATTAACTTCCTCCGAGTGTGCACTATACGTCACACTCGGAGACTTAGCTGCGATTCTGAATCGCCTAAGTATTAACCTCCTCCGAGTGTGCACTATATGTTGCACTCGGGGACTTAGACGTGACCAAGAATCACCTAAGTCTTAATCTTCGAGTATGCACTAAGTGTTGCACTCGAAACAACATTCAAACAAAAGAATAAATGTTTTCATTCCGACAACATAAGTTCAAAAATGATAGCTGACTCGGTGCGGATCAAGCTTACCCACACCGATTTAAAAGTACGACCACCAACAGAAGTGGCCAGAGTATATTACAGGTAAACACTCGGCATACCGAGGATAAAGTTCGATCATGCGTCAGCTGGGCCGGCGTCAGGACTGGAGGGCTCCACAAAAGTGTCCAAGTCGATTCCATCTGTGATGCGGGTAGCAGTCTCAAGGAACGTCTCCATGAAGTCTTCGAATTGAAGCTTCTTCGTGTTGGCGACCTTCAATGCTATCAGCTTATCTTCCCGCACCTCCTTGCAATGGACTCGGACCAAAGACAGCGCAACGTCAACACCGCAACATGCTGCCGATTTCTTCCAGGATTGCACTTGGGCCGAAATCTTATCCAGTCGCCCCTACAGACTCCCCATCTCCTGCCGCGACTCGTCTTTCGGCCAAAGCTCTTTCTCAATGCGGCCGAAGACTTCTCTCAATCGGCTGATGAAAGGACCCACTTTGCCTACGCGGATATGCGCATGGAGCTGATCCCGGTTGGCGTCCTTGCTGAGTGGCACATTGTCCTTCATGGACCGCTCCACAGCCGCTGCTTCAGCTTCGGCATCAGTACAAAAATCTGCACCAAACGAGCAAATAGACAGTAAAAACCGAGTGTTGGTCACACGGTACAACCACTCGACAAAGCATAAGACTTACCTGCCAGACGAGACATCATCTGGACAGCCCAGTCGTTGACATACTTCTCTTGAGCTGTCCATCGTTTGTTTCGAACAGCCATTTGATTGTGCAGTTCGGTCCTCTGTTTCTTTAGCCTTTCCACCTCCGCCACCAACACCCTGTTTGCCTCCAGCGCCTCCTCCAAGGACTTCTCTCGTACTTCCAGTGCACTCTTCATGCCGGCCATGGCGAGCATTGCAGCTTCTAGTTCACCAGCATACTGGTTCCTCTCCGCTCTCAAGGCTTCATAAGCAGTTCCCATTTCACAAGTTTTCTGCATCAACAAACAAAGGGTAATCAGCAAGTTTATCAGTTCACAGGCTATGTTCTTAAGACCTCTGCCGACGCAAGCAGTCGACAGCGGTCTCAGGGACTACACCCAGTGGGTTCACTGAGAGTGCCCCACTGGCATGCACCTCACGCAGGTCCGCCCTGTTGAGATGCATGTTTTCCTACGCCTCAAAGGCTAATTCTACTCCACCTACGTGCAACTTACTCTCGGCGACTCTTAACGCAAGAGCGCTCCGACTGCAAAAAGTACTCGCACTCGGAAATATTGTCTACGGACACAACCAAAATAAAGACCAAATATATAAAGACAACTGTCGGTGCAAGCACTCGACAGAAGTCTCGGGGACTACACCCACTGGGTTCACTCGGAGTGAACCCATTGCAACAACAATACCACCCAGTGGGCTACAGAAGAAAAGTAAGTACTTACTAGGCTACTTACTCAGATGTCATCGCACAGCTCCAAGCTCTGCCGATACAAGGCCGCAACGGAGTCATAAGCCCTCTTGGCCTCTCCGGCCATCAGCTCCACCTAGATCATGGCCCCCTTGGCCGCCTCCACCCGCTCCTCTGGGACACGCCGAATGCTGAATTCAGCATTCGACGAACCGGGAATCGTGGAAAGTTCATGGGGCATCCCAAGGTTCGCCCCAGTAGGTTCTTCACCCACCGGCACCGGTTCAGTCCGTGGAGGCACTTCAGTCGGGGGAGGCATCTCAGTCGGGGGAGCGTTGGCGGCGGGGGCGGCAGCAGGAAGAGCGGCCTCAAGGACAGGCTCCAGGACAGGCTCTTGGGCAGGCTCCACGATGGGGTCAGCTCTCCCCTGGTCACCCTCGTCCAGGCAGATCGCCCCTGACAAGCCAAATAACATAACGCCTCAGAAAAAGAAAAGGACGGCGCAGTCTACAGAAATAAAATACCCGACTCTCCCACAACATGACTGGTTGAGACGAAATGACGTCGTCCGTGTCCATGGGGTCGTCCCCTTGGTGGGCCGGCGAGGTTGCAGAAGTGGCAACCCTGTCGAGTGAAGTCCATTCGACTTGTAAAACAGGAGTTCACTCGGTCAACAGAAAGAGCCGAAAGCTAGATTCACTTACGTAGAGGTGACGGGGACGGCCATCCTCATCCACGGCAGAGCCTTCTTAGGTTTGGGCCCACTCGGCTTGGGAGCCCTGGAGGACTGACCTGCAAGTTCAGTGGCTGCATCCCTGGCCCTCTTGGTGCCTCTAACACTCGGTACCGCCGGAGCAGCAGTCGGAGCACTCGACGACGCAGGAGGGGCTGAAGGGACGGCAGGCTCATGCCGACGCTTACTCCGATGCTCTGGCCGCGGAGGTGGCGAATCTGACTCTTCGTCCTCTTCCTCTTCCTCGCTGTTATCCTCCTCCGACTCCCCGCTGTCGGAGACGTATTCGGCGCTCTCCACGCTCCCCTCCTGGCTGCCTTCTTCCTCCTCCTCCGCCGGATTCCCGTTTGAGACGGGGGAAGACCAGTTGGTCCACTCCTGCATGAGGTTCAGTCGGAAACATTAAGCATCACACGGAGATATAAATAAACAACTGAAATCAAGACAGTTCAATGCACTCGGCTAATGCTGCTCACCTGATTCGGTGGAGGGTTGTTCGCGCTGTAAGGCGCCACTCGGCGGGCTCCTTTGGGGTTCTCACAGGGACCCGTGATTTGGAGCACCCATGAGGTCACCTTCTCCTCAAGAATGCCCTCCACGTTGGTCCGAGTGGAATCCTCGCGCCCTGTGTAGTGCCACATAGCGTGGTGGCGGGCCTGCAGAGGCTGGATTCGCCGACCGATGAAGACTTCCAACAGGTCAATACCGGTGACCCCCCTCCTGACAACATCCACGAGTGCCTCGACCAAAGGCTGGATGTCGTTCTTCTCGGCTTTCGAGAGGGCGAGTTGCTTGGGTGGAGCAGGGCGGTCTAGACTAAATGGAGGCAGCCCAGTCGACGCGTTCGGACAGGCTATGTCCTGGCAGTAGAACCACGTCAACTACCAGTTCCTAACCGACTCGCTCAACTGGAGAGCAGGGTAGCTACTCCGACTCTTTTTCTGAAATCCTAAACCCCTGCAGAGCTGGAGGAGATGCGTCTTGTCATCCGACTGACTAAGACGTTTGATGGTTTGAGAGCGGGCGGAGAAGATATGTTTGAATAAACCCAATGGGGGGGGCAACCGATAAAGCACTCGCACAAAACAATGAAGGCAGAAAGGTGGGCGATGGCATTCGGAGGGAAGTGATGGAGTTGAGCACCAAAATGATTCATGATACCTTTGAAGAAAGGATGCGGGGGCAGAGAGAAACCTCTGTGAACATGGCTGAGGAGCAAGACGCGCTCCCCCTCCCGTGGTGCCGGCTCGACCTCGTCGTCCGTCGGCAGCCTCCAGGACTTATGCACGAGCTGACCATGCTCTACCAGCTCCAGCAGGTCCTCCTCCGTCACCGTGGAGGGGATAAAGTCTCCCTGGATCCACCCCGCCGGCAACGGCCGCTGCCGCCGCTGAGCAGCGCCGCCTTGTTCTTCTTCTTCCTTGCCTCCATCTTGCTGGTCTGACCTTTGGTCATGGCAGCGACGGCGAGCTCTCGAGAAAGAGGGGAAGGGAAGGGTGTACAGGCGCAGGAGGTGGCGAGGAAGACGGAGCAAGCAAGAGCAAAGGATTCGGCGATTGTAACCGAAAGGTCTCGTCGCCCAGAGTTAAATAGAACACCGACTGGGTCGCTGGCGAGCGGGCCCGAAATCTTATCCACCCAACCAACCGCGGCGATATTGGTGGAGGAGCTAAAGGCGCGAGGATCGAGGAGTTAGGCGCTACTCGAGCACGCTGACGTCGCCCCCGCTGAGCGCGCGGAACCCAAAATTTGAGATCTTGGAAAATCCGCCGCTGTGAGTTGACCGGTCGTGTCAAAAGATGTCGTGGAAGCACTCGGTTCCCGACTGTCTATTTCGCAAGCACTTCCAGTCGGAGCGTTGGTCGAGAGACGTAAAATGGATAGAGGCAAGCAACGCCAAAGCCGAACCTAGTTCAGTCGGATCTGAACCTCAAGCACCGCTTCTACGTTTCAACCCCAATCCATTCGGGGACTAATGATGGGGTCATAGTCCTAGGGTAGGGTCATAGGCCTGCCGTACACGTCCTATCCAAGGACTACCCCACACAAAGGACAGGACCCTAAGTTTGCCCCGACTGAATCAAGGTATCCCCGTCATCCAGTCGGTAACAGGCCCTGAATCATCCAGTCGGTAACTAGCATTCGGAGGACACCAGGCTCACCGACTGGATACACACGGTACGTCGTAACCTCTCCGGAGGGAAACTACCGTATGTTTCCGGGTGCATCTATTAGCATTTAGAGCATACGTTACCTGTAACGTCCGCATTCAATCGCCACTACTCCACCTCTGAGTCAGAACCGTTGTGGGGGGCAGCGCACTCTATATAAGCCGCCCTCCCCCACTGGTAAAGGGGTTAGCAAATCTTTGTACTCCATATCACACTCGGTAACAAGCTCCGAGAGCGCTGAGACGTAGGGCTGTTACCTCCACCGCAGAGGGGCCTGAACTCATACAACCTCGCCGTAGCTAGGACTCTGCCCATCTCATTCGTACCCTACACATCTACTGTCAAGCTTATACCCACGACAGGCGGTGCTAGCAGATGTGGACGAACGGTAGGAATGGATGGGCACCGACAGGGATTTAGAGGGACCCGTTGAAAGACCATGTTTTGATCATCCGGTCTTCAAACACCCTGAAGTGCGAGGACATACTCGGAGGCGATCAAATCTTGCGGGGAACGTGTGCAAAACTCTGCAGAGTACTCAAACCTAATCGATTAGCCGTGTCCACGGTCATGGACATCTTGAGCCAAAGGAACTGAAGTTATCTGGATTTCTCAACACCATTAAATATATTTGATGTGGGAATTATTGACAACATGGGTACGAGAATTGGTTGGTGGAACCATCTCGTTAACAACCAACAATGTAGTAACATTTTGCTTTTAGCCCTCTCTTGATGTAGGAGAAAACTTGTTTTTCGCTAAAAACTTATAGCCCCACCTGCCATATATGCATATAGTATAGATGATTACTTTTCACCCCTCTCTTATGTGACTTGCCGGCATATTCAATATGCTGACCTACACGGCTGCAACGTCTCATGTTGCAGATATTTTTCTTCGACGAGTAAGAGTACGATTCAGGGTTATGGTCTACACTCAACTTGCCGTTGGTGTTTATTGGGACTCCACTCCCTTGACTGCTTCCGCTGAGATATTTAAGGTATATATCAGTTTTACGCTATTTACATGTGATTGCACTTTGATATATACATTGATGCACTGTGTGTGCGAGCATACTGATCCAGGGATGGCACAGATACACAGAGGCTTGACTCGTTTTGAGTTGGGTCGCTACAGGGATGGTATCAGAGCACATGTTGACTGTAGGACATGACCCTAGAAACTGGAAACTTCTTAGGATATGACCTCTCAAAAATCTTATTTTCGAGAACACCTTTCACTTCTCATCCCTTCTGATTTCATCAAATATTCTCTCTCACCTCCAATAGTTAGACAACACCCTTACCCCTTTGACCTCATGAAGAATCAACGGAGTTCTACTTCAAAGTAAAGAGGATTTCATCATGCATTTGAAGAATTCAAGCTGCACCAATTGAAGACTCTCAAGATCCGAAGAACTCGAAGATCCTGAAGCGTTCGAATATTTATATGACCATTAGAAGTCCAAACCCCAATTATATACCCACGTTAGTTACGATGATTTGTGAGCCGTCATTGGTGTGTGTTTTCCAACGGCCACAACTAAAACCTATTCTCAAAAATATTGTTTGTATTGTGTGTATCTCCCTCCCTCTCTTACCCGTCTCATCCCCAAAACCTCAACCCTACCAGATGGAGTATGAAGCTGGACTTGTAGTCTCTGGACCAATGACCCAGCTGGAGGCTGAAATATGGATTCAGAACATGGAGAACCACTTCGGGAGCAACTTGATCTCAAGGAAGTATGAAGTGGAACACGCTCTCCAGTACTTTACCCAAAGTGTTGCAATCTGGTGGAAAATTCATCATGCCATACAAGGATTTGGTGGAGCAGAAACCTGGGACGAATTCAAGAAGACTCTGTTAAGATCCCGTCTCATTCGGAAGTGCTATGATAATCCGAAGAAGAAGACTTGTGCATGCAAGATCTGTGGAGAAATCGGACACACCGACGAGGAACACAAGGATGGATGCACTCATTGTGAAGAAGATCACCCAGCTGAGGAGTGCCCAAGTAGTCAGGTGACTTGTTTCTTGTGTGAAGGAACCACCCACTACCCAGCTCAGTGTCACATTTACCCCAAGGTGCAACAGGTTGTCAAGCAGCAGAAAGATGCAGTGAAGGAAAGCCTCAAGAAGAAGATTCTAGAAGAACCGGTGATGAACGAAAATATTGAAGACCCCGATGGACAAGGTCTGACCAGATTTTTCTCCAATGCATGCTACTCATGTGGAGAAGAAGGACATTATTCACAGAATTGCACGAAGAGAAGCCAAGAGTATCTGGGAAACTTCCCGACGGAAGAAGTGGAGTTTGATCCATTTGAAATAGAAGAACTGGCCAAAATGAAGCAGTCCAGAAAGAAGAAAAAGTACCCTCGGAAGAACCAAATCTCTGCAGACATAGACCTGAGTCATGTCATATGTTACAAGTGTATGAAGTTTGGCCACCACAAATACATGTGCCGAGGAAGGAAGCCGGGAATCCAAGGAGCAAAAGCAGAAGCTAAGAAGCCTCGAGACTTGTTAGAAATCATTTGCTTTTGCTGCAAGGAAGCAGGACATTTTGCCAGCGATTGTCCACAAAGGAAGAAAGCTAGAATGGAGTAGTAAGTTTTGACCATGGCAATAAGTGTAATCTAAAGCACTCTTGTTTCTCATGAGACCATGGAGTGAAATTTTTGTAACAGAAGTCCCTGAGGTTGTAATAACATCATGAATAAATGGAATTTATTGTCTCATGATTGTCTATGTTGAAACTATATGCGTTGTTTCTCTTCGAACAAAGATCTCTGAACATTTATGAGGATATGAGAAAATATGGTCTATGCAGGCATGAGTATAATTATTTTAAGTGTGGTAGTAATCGGTAAACCCACATGGATCCACTGAGTAGGAGTGTACCATGATTACCAAGGAGACACATACATTCCTCTGAGTACCTATTTACTGACACGTGCAGATGACAACTCTCTACGAGTCATTCCTCAAGGGCCCAGAAACGATCATAACCCTGACCAGTGATCATGATTACCTGAAAATCCTCAAGGACATGATGAAGCACATTCATCTTGAAGGTGATGCAGTCTACAAAGGCTACCCATTCATGGAAAGTGGAGTAGAACTTTGGTATGTGGAAGTACACCTCTATCATGTGAAAGGAGTTTGTCCAAAGACTATGGGGCAATACTTTTTCATTTCACGTGTACCACGAGCAACCTTCTTTGATGCTGTTCGTGAAGCTGCCATGGAAGCCATACGTCAGATTGGAGAGATACTTGAAGCAAGACTCCGTCATACCCAGGAATACCTGAGTGAGGTACGTGCGGAGATGATGGAGATGAAGCTCATGACCACCATGATGAAGCAAAAGATGGATGATTTCAAGGAGCACCTCGGAAAGTTCCAGTGGAACTAAAGTACCTCCAAGAGAGACAGATGAATAAAGTTGGCAGAAATGTTTGACCATACCGAACAATGTGGATGGCAGCATTTGTAATGAACTTTTGAGTTAGAATTTTGAAGAAAGCAGGGATGTAATAAAGGATTGATTATGAAATGAATATGATTTATGGAAGAATCTATGATGGATCATCAAACGTTTTCTTAGGAGCATACGAAAACCTGAGAGTTGTGAAGATACGATAGATGTTTCGTTCAGCTTGTAGAACCAATGGATTATCCGAACTTCGTTCGTGGACAAGAGAAATTCTGCAATGCTTGTGAGGATGCCCAAGTGTTAGAATGCGAGATTCGCTAAACCTTATACAGAGAAATGATTTGGGTGCGGAATGGATTGATCCCCATGACGACTTACTCTTATCATTTATCTTGCTATTCGGAATGGTAAATCTGAGAGACTTACCCATATAGAGAGACGACATTCTTTGAAGCTTTTGTTTAAGCCTTAGAATGGTACTAGGAAAGCCCCAAGTACATGGCATTTGTTGTCACACGTAGGAAATTTTACGGTGAGAATGAAACCAAGACCCCTCTCTCTGCAGGATAACCACAAATGGTAGACCACCATGAGAATCATCGATAGGTTAGTTAGAATTGATCACAAGACTGTCAGTTAAAGAAGACCCAGTAACGGAAGAAGCTTATATCAACCGAAGAGCCCTCGTTTTTGATGGAAATGTTATGAATATAGCGGAAGATATGAAGACTGTGAGGAGTCATATGTTAAAACCCCAGAGGATTGTTAAAATCTTAAGGGACCAGCAACACTCATTTTAAGTGTGGTAGCATCCCACTTTGCCGGAAGTTGGATTTGTTAGAAGAGCCCCAAACCCTAACCTTTCTTTCTAGCCTCTTCGAATCTCGAGGACGAGATTCATTTTAAGTGTGGTAGTTTGTAACATCCCAAAATTATAAATTTTGGAATGTTAATATAATTATTAGATTGATTGTTTGTTTGTTTGCTGAGTGACTGAAACTTGTGTGAAATTTGAAACTTTTCGAAACTTTTGAATGAGAGGGAATAAAATGACTTTCCCTTCTCCGGTGAATTCAAATTCAAGCTTTTTAAAAAAAAAAGCAAAGAGAGAAGATGACATGACTTCTTCAACTATAAAGAATTTGAACGGAGATATTTGCATTGAATTCTTTTGCATTTCCATTCATTTTCTTCGTGCAACAAAATGCCGGGAAATACATTCTAGAGCGGAGGAACATGACCCTCGAACCCACGGGCATTTTGAAAGTTATTTGAACCCTCAAACTCAGAGGATAATTTGAAAATTATTTGCAAAAAGAAATAATGCTTTTAGGGATTTTTTGGAAAAACATTTTTTCTGAAGTTTTTATTTTTGCCGTGGAAAAATGCCCATCATCTATATTTTATTTTTCTGATAATTTTAGTATATAAAAACTCTTTATTCCGAATTGATTTGATTTCCTTTTTAACGTTTTAGTTTCCTATTTTTGAAAATAGGAATAGAATCACTTTTATTAGGAAATAGGAGCTGGCCCATTAAGCACTTTCCAAATTTGGCCCAACAGAGATCATCTTCTTCCTCCTTTCTTCTTCACGTGACAGTAGCTTTCCATCCATGGAGGAAGGAATCCCCTCCTTCCCGATCTCCCTCCTCCTTCCTTCCGGACGCCATCCGAGACCGCCTATAAATTCCCACCGTCCCCCTCTCTCCATTTTTCCTGAGAGAACCCCCTCTACTCGCCTCTAGCTCGCGCACCCCTCGCCGGAGTCGGCACCGGAGAACACCAGAGAACTCCTCCACCTCGCCACGACCATGATCTTTTCTCCAGCAGATCCTCCACCTCGCCACCTCCCTGCACCTCCTCCACCTCCCCCACTTCGGCTCCACCTCGCTGCTCCTCCCCACCCCCACGAAAAAGCTCCTGCCAGGAGACACCAGCAGTTTTTCTCCCTCCACCTCGCCCCCTACAGCCCCCCCTCCACCTCGCCACCACTCCCCTCCCTGGAGCCCCACCTTCGCCCCCCCCCCTTCCCCACCCCTTGCCGGCCCTCCCCCTTCCCCACCGGTGACCCAGCCCCCTCGGCCACCATTGGCAGCCACGAGAGCACCTCCAGCCACGGTAAGTCTCCACCCCCTCCTGTTTCTTTTTGTTTTATGTAGTAGCCCTTAGATCTTTATTCAAGGGTGTAGATTAGATCCTAGAAATACCTCTTCGGTTTAGAGTAGAAAACCAGCGGTTTTAATTCACTTATGTTTTAACCAGCAAGTTTTTATTAGCCTTCGGCCGTTTGCTCCTAAGTTTGCAACGAACACCCTCCGCAGCCTATCACATCATGCCACGTGTACCCCCTATTTGTAGATAGTTAGCTTCAGTTTTTTCTGTCTAAATTGCAAAAACAGAAAGTTTCTGTTTTGTTTTGGCCACAACTTTTGATCCCGAAGTCCAATGATATTGATTCTTTTTCCAGTAGCTCACAAATTTCCGGTAGTTTCTAAAAACATATAATTTGTCTATGTTTGAAATTTTCAAATATAAGTTAGATCAGATTTAGTTTAAACCTTGTTTTGCCTATTCCAACAGTTTAAAATAGCTTTTAATTTGATTCCTTTTGGTACTGATCATTAGTGATCTTATTTATCAGTGGTAGAAATTTCAGATTTGTTTGAGTATATTAGCTCACTGTTTCATGTGAAACAATTTATGTTTCACCTCTTTTAAGATTTCGGCTAATTCCTTTTCTATTTTTGTTTTAAAATATTTTCTTTATTATTTCAGAAATATTATGTTTTGTTTCTGTTAGATAAACAGTAGTTTTGCAACAAGTTTTTATTTTATATGTATTTGTTTTCATGAAATCAATTATAGTCCCGTAGTAACGTGCAATTGTTTTCCCCACTGTTTCAAATCCCGTTTGGGAATACTTTCAAAAAGTTTTGTGAAAAATACTTTATTTTATCTTAGTTAAACTTATATCTTAGTTCCATGTTATTATTTTCTGTTGGACAAAAATCATTTAGTGTTTGATGTAGTAGAAGACTCTCTAGTCTTATTTGAAGTTTTCTTTCGGATTCCTTTTCACTCTCTCGTTTGTTTTGATTGTTAGAATGATTGCTAGTATGAGTGCTTATATAGATTTCGTTATATAGTTTCATCGGAGAGTGATGAGTAGTCTATCAAGTTATTTTCTCGAGAAATTCTTCTTCGTCAACATCACAGGCAAGTCACTTCGATCATACTATCACCTATGTTTTATGCATCATAGTTCTACCATCCTATGCCCAATTGCATGCTGCTTAGGTACTTGGAAATTTTAGTATAGATTCTAGTATCATGTGGTAGGCACACAACAACCCCGATACTTGGCCCCGGGATGACAAATTCCATATTGGTATGCTTGAGTAGACGGGATTTCGGTTGAGTGCATAACCCGAGTGACGCGAGGTTGATTAAATAATCAAGACCGGTTAAGACAGGATTTTCAAGACCTCGGACGCAATGCCACTCTGGGTGAAGGACGGTTGATCGGCTCCCTGGAGAACCCAGTGGATGCCCGGGATGCTGGGGACGGCCATGACATCCTGCAGAAAGCTTCACCTAGGCTCAAAGGGACGGACGGATATTTTGAAGACCCAAGGCTTACCTGCACAGTCACAAGTCATTATGGGCTCTGGCTTGGTTGGACAACGCGGCGACTCTGGACAGGCGGTGCGAGCAGATGTAGACGAACGGTAGGAATGGATGGCCACCGACAGGGATTCAGAGGGACCCGTTGAAAGACCATGTTTTGATCATCCGGTCTTCAAACACCCTGAAGTGCGAGGACATACTCGGAGGCGATCAAATCTTGTGGGGAACGTGTGCAAAACTCTGCAGAGTACTCAAACCTAATCGATTAGCCGTGTCCACGGTCGTGGACATCTTGAGCCAAAGGAACTGAAGTTATCTGGATTTCTCAACACCATTAAATATATTTGATGTGGGAATTATTGACAACATGGGTACGAGAATTGGTTGGTGGAACCATCTCGTTAACAACCAACAATGTAGTAACATTTTGCTTTTAGCCCTCTCTTGATGTAGGAGAAAACTTGCTTTTTGCTAAAAACTTATAGCCCCACCTGCCATATATGCATATAGTATAGATGATTACTTTTCACCCCTCTCTTATGTGACTTGCCGGCATATTCAATATGCTGACCTACACGACTGCAACGTCTCATGTTGCAGATATTTTTCTTCGACGAGTAAGAGTACGATTCAGGGTTACGGTCTACACTCAACTTGCCGTTGGTGTTTACTGGGACTCCACTCCCTTGACTGCTTCCGCTGAGATATTTAAGGTATATATCAGTTTTACGCTATTTACATGTGATTGCACTTTGATATATACATTGATGTACTGTGTGTGCCAGCATACTGATCCAGGGATGGCACAGATACACAAAGGCTTGACTCGTTTTGAGTCGGGTCGCTACAATGAAGCAGTTTCCGAATCCTTCATTTGAGGAATCAAATAAGTCGTAGGAGTTGGTGGAAACAAGCGCAATCCCGACAACACCTTCATCTTGACTATAGTCGGAGTTGCAGTGATAGCTTCTCTCGGAGTGGTGATCAGACCCAGAGCCATAAACCCATTCACCATCATGAGTTTGATATCTTCTTCTTGAACTGCTCTTGGTGTATTTGTCCTTCTTCTCCGATTCCTTGCCTCTCCGTGAGTGTCTTCATTCATAGTGATATTTTCTACCCCTTCTCTCTCTACGAGGTGACTCGTCTCTTGAGCTTCGTCTTTGAGGTGACTCTTCTCTTCTTTTGTAGGGAGTCGAGCACTCATTTTAGTAGTGTCCGGGCTCCCCACAATTGTAGCATTATCGGTCACGACTGGACGAACGCTTCTCAGTATGTCTTGAACTTGAGCTTCTATCTTCGCCTCTACTCTTGTAGAAACTTGTTGAATTTTCTGACCTTGGGGCTTATCTATTAATTAGTGACAAGATTGTCCTTTGAAGTAGCGGGAGTATCACATGAAGATTTATAAGCACCGATTGACTTGTTGTGCAACTCATCTTTGTCCTTGAGTGACATCTCATGAGAAACAATCCTACCAATGACTTTAGTTGGCTTGAGATCTTTGTAATTTTGCATCATTTAGATCAATGTGCACACTGTGTCATACTTCCCATCAAGAGCTCCAAGTATCTTCTTTATGATGAATTTGTCGGTCATCTCTTTGCATCCTAAGCCGGCAATCTCATTGGTGATGAGAGCAAGCCTAGAGTACATTTCAGCGACACCTTCACCATCCTTCATCTTGAACTTGTCAAGTTGACTTTGAAGCACATCCACGTTAAATTCTCTGACAAAATCAGTACCTTCGTGCATATCAATCGAAGTATCCCAAATTTCTTTCAGATTCTCAAGACGACTCACTTTGTTGAATTCTTCGGGGCAAAGGCAATTGAAGATGATATCACACGCTTGAGCATTAAGTTGCAACATCTTCAGTTCATTAGCTATCGCATCATGATCCGATTCATGCCATTCTCCAAAGAAATTACCTTGCACACCAACACGAATAACAACCCAAACATGAGTATTAAAGCCAATAATATGCATTTTCATTTTATGCTTCCAACTAGCAAAATTAGTGCCATCAAAATAAAGACCTCTACAATGATAATTTCCCTCACTAAATGCCATACTATCCTAGGTTGCTAAACCAATGAAATGGAGACCAAGCTCTGATACCACTTGTAGGGTCGAAAGTATGTCTAGAGGGGGGGGTGATTAGACTACTTGATAAGATTATTTTTTTGCCTTTTTCTAATTTTACTTGAGAGGCAACTATGGCAGTTACAACAAGTCAAGTGCACCCTAAACATGCAGTTCTAATAGTATAGCAGCGGAACATAAACATGCAAGTGTAAAGTAGAGGAGTAAGGTAGGGAGATCAAACGAATGAGGTTGACACGAAGATTTTGGCATAGTTCCGATACGTGGCGCTATCGTACGTCCATGTTGGTGGAGACTTCAACCCACGGAGGGTAACGGCTGCGAGAGTCCATAGAGGGATCCACCCACGGAGGGTCCACAGAGAAGCGGCCTTGTCTATTCCACCACAGCTTCCGTCCACGAAGGACTAGCCTTACTCACAGTACATCTTCACGATGTAGCCGATCTCCTTGCCCTTACAAACATCTTGGTTCAACTCCGCAACACGAAGTAGGAAGCTCCCAAGCGACACCTAACCAGTCCATGAGGCACCACCCTCCAAGATGGGGTAGATCAATGAACTCCTTGCTCTTGTGCTTCTAAAGATAGTCTCCTCAACACTACATCTCTCTCACACAATATGCATGGGTAGGAGAGGTAGATTTGGTGGAAAGCAGTTTGGGGAGGCTAGAGATCAAGTTTCAAATGATTGGATAGGAGTACCTTGGTATCAACACATGAGTAGGTGGCTCTCTCTCGAAAAATGGATCTGGAAATGAAGTGTGTGTTATGAGTGCTTCACCCACGAATGAGAGGTGGGTGAAGGGGTATATATAGGCAGTAGCCAAAATCCAATTGGTACACACAAAAGAGCAAACCCGGTGACACCGAAGTGGACAACTCGGTGGTACCGATTAGCACAAAGGTGTGAACTATTGAATCTCGGTGAGACCGATATATAGAACTCAGTGGCACTGAAAAGGTTACTAACGGTCAGATGGCCAAACTCGGTGGCACCGATACTCAAACTCGGAAATTGCGATTTGTGTATCTTGGCAACAGAATGTGAGTCAAGCTGAACTCGGTAGCACCGACTTGGTTTCGGTTGCCCCGATTTTGTGGGAATAGCTAGGATTCTGTCTGATGTCAAACTCGGTGGGTCCGATTATGGAAATGTTGGTGACACTGAATTTGTGTATGTGGAACTTGACAGAGTGGATATGTGGGGAAAATTGACTGAGTGTTTTGGTGGCTAACTTTGAGCATTTGAGCAATCAGTTCATTTTACTACATCACCCCCTTTTAATAGTATTGTCTTACCTATGGACTCAAAAGTGATTTGTCACAAATATAAAATGAAGATTCTTCTAGCTTTAAGCTTGAGCCAATGTTATTCCTTTCTTGCATCCAGGGGCATCTCCACATAAACCTTAAGCCATATCATCTTGTGAACTTTTCCGAAATATACTTGGAAAACACATTAGTCCAATGATGTATTTGTTGTGATCAATTATCAAAACCACCTTAGGGAGCAATTGCACTTTCAGAATTGTATGATTATAGGGAATAATGGACAAGAATAACATGAATATCAATAAGAAATCATGATGCAAAATGGACGTATCAGTGCTTGACTTGCTATAATTACTAAATTCTACCAACCATTAAAATTGGGAAAATGTTAGGTTTTAATTTGTCAAGTATTCTATTCACCCCCGCTAGACATCCCTTCTAGTGATCCCACAATTGGTATTAGAGCTTTGGTCTTCATAGCCTTGGTTTAATCACCATTGGAGGAAGATGAATGTATCTAGTTTGGGGAATCTTAGTTGTAGAGTATCTATTCCCAATGAGGAGTAGTATAGTCAATGGAAAGATGAAATTCTTGATATATTTGATAAATTACATTTCAACAAGTATGTTAAAAACCCCTATGTACCTCCCATCAATCTCTTACATCCTTCTCATGAGGAAGAATTTGATATGCTTTGCAATCTTAGAACTGCTAATCTTATCATTAGAGGTTTGCCAAGAATTGTGCTTAATGGGATGAAGAGCTTTGAGTGTGCTTATACTTTGTGGAAAGATTTGGAGAAAATATATTCCAACTATTTCTTGAAAAATATTTATGTCATTTTCCATAAATCTATTACCTTCCACAAAATGAAGCCCAATGATCCAAACTTTTGAAATTACTTGTTTGAGCTTCGTGACCCATGCGTGCTAAAGGAGATGTCATTACCTTAAATAACGTCATTGTTGAAGCAATTCACATTCATAAACTTGAATATTGTTATGAGCAAAATTCTAACAAATCTCTTGATTCTCGTGACAAAGACATTCCATTTGATGATGGAAATGTGGAGCATGGCTACTACGATGATGACATGATGTTTGACATCGAATGTGAGAAGACCATGAGGAGCCCAAGTCTTATGGAGAACCTTAGACACTACATGGCCGGAGGAAAAGGGTGGATTCTCGATTGTGGATGCACCAATCACATGACCGGAAATAGAGATATGTTTCAAGAGATCACACCAAACCATGGAGCATGGAGGTATGTGACATTTGGAGACAACTCCAAGGGTAAGGTACTAGGTCTTGGTAAGGCGTCCATATCTCATGATAGTTCCATTAAAAATGTCATGCTTGTTGAATCCCTTTGTTACAATATTCTTTCCGTATGTAGACTAGCAGACTTTGGTTTCAATGTGCTATTTATGAAAGTCGATTGCCAAGTGTTTCATCAAGATAATCATAACATGATTTTTTTTCATAGAGGTGATCTATACATTGTTGATTTCACTAAAAAATCCAAACCTCATACGTGTCTCAACACAAAATCTTCTAAAGTTTGGCTATGGCATAGAAGGCTAGGATATGTTGGTATGCGTAATTTAGACAAGCTTATCAAAGGTGATCATTTACTTGGTATTAAAGATGTTATCTTTGACAAAGATAGACTTCGTAGTGCTTGTCAAGCAGGAAAACAAGTAGGTGAAATTCATCTCATGAAGAACATCATGACTACTAGAAGGCCACTTGAGCTGGTTCACATGGATCTGTTTGGTCCTAGTGCTTACAAGAGCCTTGGTGGAATTTCTTTTGCTCTAGTTATTGTTGATGATTTTTGCAGATTTATGTGGGTATTCTTTCTTGATGACATGTCACAGGTACAAAAGATCTTCAAGAACTTCGCTCCAAAAGCACAAAATTAGTTCAAAGTGAAGATCCAAAATGTTCAGAGTGACAACGGATCAGAGTTCAAGAACACCAATGTGGATACCTTTCTTGATGAAGAAGGTATCTCAGATGAGTTTTCGGCTACGTACACATCTCAACAAAATGGAGTTGTTGAGAGGAAGAATCGGACTCTCATAGAAATGGCAAGAAGGATGCTTGACAAATACAAGACGCCAAGACAATTTTGGGTAGAAGCCGTGGAAACAGCTTGTCATGCCACAAACTGAATCTACCTTCACAAGCTTCTCGGTAAAACGACATACGAGCTACTCACCAGTAACAAACCCAAAGTTGGATACATTCGGGTATTCGACTCAAAATGCTACATTCTTGATAAGCATCGTCATTCAAAATTTGCTCCTAAATCTCATGAAGGTTCCCTACTTGGTTATGGATCAAACCGCACACTTACAGTGTCTACATGAACTTCACTCAAAAAGTTGAAAAAATGGTAGATGTGAAGTTTGATGAATCTAATGCTTCGCAAGTCAAACAATTGCCAAATTATGTAGGAGATAAGGAACCTTCAGAAGCCATTTAAGACTTGTCCTTTGGCAATATCCTTCCCAAGGAGGTTAAGGAAAGTACTTCATCAACTAAAGTGGAAGCTCTTACGACATGCCAAGGTCAACTACAACATGACATGAGGCATCCACAAGCGGTACACGACAAGATGAAGAGGAGGAAGAAGTACATCATGATGATCCACCTCAACCTCCTTCACCACCACCTCAAGGAGATGACACCCTCAACAACGAAGAAGAATATGATGATGAGGAAGCTCCACCATCCGACAAGCAAAAGCAACCATGAATTCAAGCAAGAGAGAACAAAAATCATCCCGTTGAACAAATTCTCATGACATACAAACCAGGAGAATCACTCTCTCCAAAACTTGATTAGATAAATTTTGTGAGCATTACTCATTTATCTCTAGCATTGAGCCTATGAAAGTAGAAGAAGCACTTCAAGACCCGGATTGGGTGAATGCCATGCACGAAGAGCTACACAATTTCGAGAGGAATGAAGTGTGGACACTAGTGGATATGCCCAAGGACTAGCACAACATCATTGGTACAAAATGGGTGTTTTGGAACAAGCAAGATGAAGATGGCCAAGTGGTACACAACAAGGCGCGTCTAGTAGCACAAGGTTACACACAAGTCGAAGGATGGACTAGAGTGAGACCTACGCTCCCGTTGCTGGACTTGAAGCCATTTCTATTCTTATTGCTAAACTTCATTACGCTTTTTAGGTACAAATGCCTAATGAAGTTTCTCATTGAGAAGTGTTTTGAGATTGGTAAAATTTACGCAACCTTGTTTACTAAAAGAGTTAATGGCAAATTATTCGTGTGCCAAATGTTAGGGCATATTTCTACCCAAGTGGTTTTGTTGATTTGATGACAATGCATTTGCGGACTGATGTGTGCACTAAGTCTTTCACGTATTTCATCATATGGAACAAGACGATTCATGCCCCTCGATGTATTAAAGTGAAGACGGTTTTGTTTCTTGCGTTTCATTGTTGGTGGACTTGAGACGTAGGAAAAGCCATACTATTAAGAGGGGGTCCGCATCGGAAAGGTTTGAGTGGAGTCATCATGTACACATTTTATCACACCCTCATTCCTTTCCCACCTCGATGGAGCCTCTAACCTTGCCCCTGCTCTACCTGAAAAGGCCTAAGCGATAGCTCCGCTCCGAGGAGTGGTACTACCTATTATCTGCGGTAGTACCGCCCTAGTCAGCGGTAGTTCCCTCGCCAGTGTCGCTGGCTTGGGCCGCTTCCACGGCGTCTTGACACTTTTTGTGTAGGACTAAGAGGTTTATGGAGTGGTAGTTCTAGGTGGTAGTACCGCTCTAAGAGTGGTAGTACTGCTTATTACCACCGCACTGGTTTTGCTCAGGTTTTCTCAGGATGGGCTCTCGGCGGATCTTGAGCGGATGTAGGTGGAGGTACTACTCCTTGTGGGCGGTAGGACCACCCGTGGCAGCGGTAGTTGCGGGTGTAAAAACCGGTGGATCTCGAGTAGGGTGTTCCGAGCAGTGTTCCTTGGATCGATGGGTTGCAGGTTCGAGCCCTCTTGAGAAGGTAAAACCCTACGCCCGGCTTGATTATATTGATGTATGAGGATTACAAAGTTGATCTACCTCAAGATCGTATGAGCTAAAAGCCTAGATGCGTCAACCTGCCTATGCGGATGAAACCCTCTAGTTTATATAGATACCAAGGGTTCCTAGGGTTACATACCACAACCTCCAACAGGGACAGATGCGTAGATCTAGCCTACTCAACTTGGACAATATGCTTTTCTTCAGAGCTTTCCTTCTTGAACACGAGGTCGTCTTGCAGTCCAGTCTTCAATAATGCGGCCCATTAGGTCGGCCTCTAAGAGATGGGCCGACCATACGGGGACCCCTTAGTCTTGGACTCCCTTAGTAGCCCCTGAACTGGCATCCAACGCCGATGTACATGGTCTTCGGCAGCACCTTGTATCCATATTAATCGGCTTGCAAGGCAAGTTCCCTTCATGTTCAACTAGTTTAAACTAGGTCATTCGGTGATGTCGTGCCTTTAAAACATGCACTGCTTAATCAGAAGACTCTAAAGCCCGGGTGTGAACAGTTCCTTATATGACAACCTTTGTGTCGAAAGGTCGCGATAGCGAGTTATGACAAAAACTTGATTCGCAGTTCGAGGCCACTTTCTGACAGGCACGCCTTGTCAACAAGGAGATCGTGCACCGAGTTTAAGCGGATATGAGTAATGATTTGGGTAATCCCGTGCGTGTTCACTGGCGCAGTCGTTTCGGGAAGTGGCAGGGCCTGTGGCGCAATAAACAGGAACTCTTGGCCTCGCGGCCCCCATAAGAGGGAAAAAGATCCTCAAATCCACCATAGGCATCCCAGACTCGACCCCCGTTTCGTTCTAGCTTCAAGCTCCCATATCCATTTCACTTTCCATCCTCTACGAGCCGCCCTTTCCCAAGCTCAGCTGTAAAATCCCAAAATTATAAATTTTGGAATTTATAACAAATAAATAATTAGGATTTTTCTTTGTTCGAACGGTATGCGATTGATTGTTTGAAACTGAGTGGAATTTGGAACTTTAAAAATAATAATGAGAGGGAATAAAATGACTTTCCCAAAATTTTCCCACTGAATACAATTGAAGAAAATGTCGGATCATATCAAACTATGGGGATGACAAACAGATGAATAATGTACCTTGGTATTGGAATTTTGAGGAGAGAATTAATATGAGGAACAAACACTTTTGTTGGTAAACAGACAAATGGCAAGGAATAATGAGTTCAGGGAATACAACCGGTACCAAGGATGCATCTCAAGATTTTCATGAAGGTTGCCCCAAGAGCATGAAGGAATAAGCTATGATGGATTAGCAAACGTTTTCTTAGGACCATGCGTAAACCCGAGAGTTGTGAAGAAACGATAGATGTTGGTTCAGCTTGCAGAATCAATGGATTATCCGAACTTTGTTCGTGGATAAGAGAAATTCTGCATTGCTTGTGAGGATGCCCAAGTGTTAGAATGAAAGATTAGCTAAACCTTCTACAGAGTAATGATTTGGGTGCATAATGGATTGATCACCATGACGACTTACTCTTATCATTCTCTTGCTATTCGGAATGGTAAATCTAAGAGACTTACCCATAGCGACAGAAGGCGCTCTTTGAAGCTTTTGTTTAAGCCTTAGAATGGTATGATGAAAGCCCATGTACATGTCATTTGTTGTGACGCATAGGAAATTTTACGGTGAGGATGAAGCCAAGACACTTCTCACTGCAGGATAACCACAAATGGTAGACCACCATGAGAATCATCGATAGGTTACTTAGAATCGTCAGGAGACTTGTCAGTTAAGAAGACCCAGTGCCGGAAGAACCTTATATCAACGAAAGAGCACTCGATTTTGATGGAAAACATTATGAGTATAACAGAAGATCATCACCAAAGGAGTTACCATGCAGAATGTGAGGAGCCAGATGCCATGACCCCAGAGGATTGTTAAAAATTTGAGGGACCGGTAATTATCATTTTAAGTGTGGTTGCACCCCACTTTGCAGGAGACTAGATTTGTTAGAACACCCCCAAACCCTAACCTTTTCTTTCTAGCCTCTTTAAATCTCTAGGAAGAGATTCATTTTAAGTGTGGTAGTTTGTAACTTCCCAAAATTATAAATTTTGGAATGTTATAACAAATAAATAATTAGGATTTTTTTGTTCGAATGATATGTGATTGATTGTTTGAAATTGAGTGGAATTTGAAACTTAAAAACATAATAAAGAGAGGGAATAAAATGACTTTCCCAAAATTTTCTATTTTGAAACCCTATTCAATTTTGAGTTTGAATATTTTCAAAACCCTCTCGTAAAAAACAATCAAATGAGAGGAGGAAAATGACACTCCAAAAATCAGAGACAATGTCCTGATTCAAATTTTAAGTATTTGCAATTTATTTGAAATTCAAATTCCTTTTCTTTTTGAAGTTATTGCGAAAAAATATTTTTTTCAAAAATTATTTTATTTGGTCTTGAAAATATGTTCATGTTGTAGGACATTTTATTCTCAAAATTTTGATATATAATATTCCTATATAAAATATTCTCTTAATTTCGTTTATATTTTTTTGCTGTTTATTGTCAAAAATAGAAAAAGCACTACTCACCACGAACACTATTCATCCAGGAAAAAAAAATAATGTTGGCCGATTTGCCTCCTACGGCCGTCCGAATCGGACTTGGCCCATGGACGTGTGATTCTTCTTTTCTCCATATTATGTATATGTTTAGTCCCACATTGTCTATTTATTGACCTTTAGTCCTTCCTTTCACCTATAAATATAGATCCATAGAAGCATAAAAAAATCATCTACTCCGGGTTAAATCAATCTTTTGGTTTAACTAGATTTATTAAATAAAAATATTCTCTTCTCTTCGGTAGGATTTCTCGAAGTCATCTCCTCTTTGTAATTATCTCTTGTGTACATTCTAAAGGTATTCTCTTCGTAATTTTATTTTATACTCTCATAGTTTATTGTTTTTAGACTAGTATTTCTATACTAGTATACGGTAGAGTAACTAGATTATTAATTAGTCTTTCTATTTACATATTAGTATTAGAATTCTTTTAGACAACACTTTTTCTTTCGTAAAACATCTTGGCCTTGATTTTTCAAATAGCCATAACTTTTTACTCGTTCAGTCAAATTAGATGAAATCAGCACCTAGATTTTAGTCTTGACCTCACCTGTCGAGTGAACCTATCAAACCAACTTTTCGAAATTTTCAAATTTCGAAATTTGTTCAGATTCATATTCAAACTTCTTTTGCTCATATCTTTTTATTCACAACTCTGTTTTAGATGAATCCAATTGCACCGGATTCGTATCAAAGTAATCTTTTTGTTTGTGTCAATTAGTGTTATCTTTCCAACATATATTTTCGATCAAATTCGTTACTCCACTAGTCCATAGTAGTGTTGACACACCGCGTTCTAACTAGATTCAATGCCATATTGTATTACTCATATCTTTTGATCCGTTATTCGAAATCTAGTAATTCTTTTTTCTACATGTTCATTTTGACCTCCCATTTGCAGTAGCTTCATTAGTTTCAACCTTTGAACCTTTCAAATTTGAGCGATCCAAATTTGAATTCGAACCTTTGTTTGATCATACCTTGCAAACAGTAGCACCTTTTCCATTGATTTCTTTTTCCCCTAAACACTCGTGTTATGTACTTTCTATTCATAAGAACCATGCTCTAATTAAAATACTTTTGAACTTTATGGATTTAAAATTCTATACATACTTCAATTCGCTATAACTTGCGTTGTAGTGCTCCATTTCAATATTTTTTTGCAACTGAATTCTTATGTCCTATGCTATTTGTCATTCATGTTGTTCTCCCCATACTTGGGATCGTCTTTCATAGTATCTCCACTCTAAGCGTATATATCAATAGTTCATCCTCCATTAACTCTTGTGATCTCATTCCACCACCTTCACTTTACAACACACTTAGAACCTATTTTTTATTTTTGTAATTAAAACCTTTGTATGTTGTTATTTTGCACAAAGACATGTTTTGTTCTTATGTTCTTTTGATTCTTCCTTTTGGCATGAATGTTTATTGAATGCTATTCGTTTATGATAGATTGCTCAGAGTGTGACGAGTAGAATTATCAGGATTATGAGAGCGACTATCTTCATCAAGTAATACCAGGCAAGTTCACTTTGATTATAATTTACCTATGGTTTTATTGCATTAGATCAACCTTCTTCACCCATTGCATGCAAGTAGGTACTTGGAAATTTTGGTTCTTGATGTAGTATCATGTGCTAGGCACTCATAAACTCTTGGTACTTGGCCAGGACATTAATTTGCTATGCTCCTAGTAGACGGGGTCTGGTTGAGTGTTTACCATGAGTGTTGTGAGAATTTAATAATCAAGACCTGAAGACTTAAAGACTTCAAGACATCATGATGCAATATACCTCTCGGTGAAGGACGGTTTTGATGGGCTCCCTGGGGAAACTAGTGGATGACCCATGATGCATGGGGAAGCGCCATGACATCCTGCGGAAAGCTTCACCCAGGCACAAAGATATGGATGGATAATTCAAGACCCGGGGCTTACCTGCACAGCCACAAGTCAGTATGGGCTCTGGCTTGGTTGGACATTGTGGTGACTCTTGACGGGCGGTGCTACGAGATGTAGAAGAACAGTAGGATTGGATGGGCACCAACAGTGGCTCAAAGGAACCCTTTGGAAGACCATGTTTTGATCATCCGGTTCTCAAACACCCTGAAGTGCGAGGACTCCAACGGAGGCGATCAAATCTTGTGGGGAATGTGTGCAAAACTCTACAGAGTACTCAAACCTAATCGATTAGCCGTGTCCACGGTCATGGACAACTTGAGGCAAAGGAACTGAAACTATCAGGAATTCTCAACACCATTAACTTATTGATGTGGGTAATATTGATAATTTGGGTATGAGAAATGGTTGGTGGAACCTTCTCATTAACAAACAACAATGTAGTAAATTTTTCTTTTACTTCTCTCTTGTTGTAGGAAAAATTTGCTTTACGCAGAACTTAAACTACAGCCCCACCTGCCATATATGCATATAGTATAGATGATACTTTCACCTCTCTCTTTTGTGACTTGCCGACATATTCAATATGCTGACCTACACGGATGCAACGTCTTATGTTGCAGATATTTTCTACGACGAGTAAGGGTACGATTCAGGGTTACGGTCTACACTCAACCTGCCGTTGGTGTTTATTGGGACTCCACTCCCTTCGATTGTTTCCGCTGAGATTCTCAGGTATATATCAGTTTTACGTTATTTACATGTGCTTGCACTTTGATATATACATTGATGTACTGTGTGTGCCAGCATACTGATCCAGGGATGGCACAGAAAACAGAGGCTTGACTCGTTTTGAGTCGGGTCACTACAGATATGGTATTAGAGCACATGTTCACTGTAGGACGTGACCCTAGAAACTGGAAAGCTCCTAGGACAGGATATCTCTAAAACTTTACTTTCAAAAGATCCTTTACATCTCATCTTTTCTGAGTTTTATCAACTATTCTCTCTTACTCCAAATTTTTACACAATACCATTTCCCTTTGACCACACGAAGGATCAACTGAGACCACTTAAAGAAGGACGAGATATCGAAACAACTTATGGACACTTCAAAGTAAAGAGGATTTCACCATGCAATTGAAGAATTGAAACTGCGCCAACTGAAGACTCTCAAGACCCGAAGAATTCGAAGACCATGAAGCGTTCCAATATTTGTATGGACATTAGAAGTCCAAACCCTTGTTATATACCCATGTTAGACATGATGATTTGTGAGACATCATTTGTGTGTGTTTTCTGACAGCCACAAATAAAACCTATTCTCAAAACTATTGTTTGTATTGTGTGTATCTCCCTCTTTACCTCTCTCTCTCTTGCTGATCTCATACCTAACACCTTGGACCCAATCGATGGCGTATGAAGCTGGACTAGTAATCTCCGGACAAATGACCCAGCTAGAAGCTGAAATATGGATCCAGAACATGGAGAACCACTTCGGGAGCAATTTTATTTCAAGAAAGTATGAAGCTGCACACGCTCCTCAGTACTTTACCCAAGGTGTTGCTATCTGGTGGAAAATGCATCATGCCATACAAGGATTTAGTGGAGCAGAAACCTGGGACGAATTCAAGAAGACTCTGTTAAGATCCCGTCTCATTCAGAAGAGATATGATAACCCGATGAAGAAGACTTGTGCATGCAAGATCTATGGAGAAATAGGACACACCCAGGAAGAACACAAGGAAGGATGCCCTCATTGTGAAGAGAATCACCTAGTGGAGGAATGCCCAACTAGCCAGGTGACTTGTTTCTTGTGTGAAGGAACCACCCACTACCCAGCTCAGTGTCACATTTACCCCAAGGTTCAACAAGTTGTCAAACAGCAGAAAGAAGCAATGAAATAAATGCTCAAGAAGAAGATTCAAGAAGAACCTGTGATGACGGAAGATATACAAGACCCTGATGGACAAGGTCTAACCAGATTTTTCTCCAATGCCTGCTACTCATGTGGAGAAGGACACCTTTCACAAGATTGCCAAAGGAAAGCCATAAATATCTGGGAGACTTGCCGACAGAAAGAGTAGAGTTTGATCCACTTGAAATAGAAGAACTGGCCAGAATGAATGAGTCTGGAAAGAAGACAAAGTACACCAGCCAGAGTCAAATCCTTGCACATAAAGACCCGAGTCACATCAGATATTTCAAGTGTAAGGAATTGGGCCACTACATCAATATGTGCCTAGGAAGGAAGCAGGAAACCCAAGGAGCAAAAGCACACACCAAGAAGCCTCGAGACATGTCGGAACTCATTTGTTTTTGTTGCAAGGAAGCAGGACATTATGCTACTAAATGTCCACAGGGGAAGAAAGCTAAGATGGAGTAGTAAGTTTTGACAATGACAATAAGTGTAACATGATGCCCTCTTGTCTTCATGAGATTATGGAGTTAAATTTTGTAACGGAAGTCTCTGAGATTGTAATAACCTCATGAATCAATGGACTTTATTGTGTCATGATTTCCTATGTTGAAAATTGTATGAGTTGTTTCTCTATGAACAAAGATCTCTGACCATTTTCGAGGATATGAGAAAATATGGTCTACACTGGCATGAGTATATTTCATTTTAAGTGTGGTAGTAACTGGTAAATCCACATGATCCAAGGAGTAGGAATGTACCATGCATACCAAGGAGCCAAACCCACTGAATACAATTGAAGTAAATGCTGGATCATATCAAACTATGGGGATGACAACAGATGAATAATGTACCTTGGTATTGGAATTTTGAGGAGAGATTTAATATGAGGAACAAACACTTTTATTGGTAAACAGACAAATGTCAAGGAATAATGAGTTCAAGGAATACAACCGGTACCAAGGATGCATCTCAAGATTTTCACGAAGGTTGCCCCAAGAGCATGAAGGAATAAGCTATGATGGATTAGCAAACATTTTCTTAGGACCATGCGTAAACCCAAGAGTTGTGAAGAGAGGATACATGTTGATTCAACTTGCAGAATCAATGGATTATCCGAACTTCGTTCGTGGATAAGAGAAATTCTGCAACGCTTGTGAAGATGCCCAAGTGTTAGAACGCGGGATTCGCTAAACTTTACAGAGTAATGATTTGGGTGCATAATGGATTGATCACCGTGACGACTTACTCTTATCATTCTCTTGCTATTCGGAATGGTAAATCTGAGAGACTTATCCATAGCAAGAGACGACGCTCTTTGAAGCTTTTGTTTAAGCCTTAGAATGGTATGATGAAAGCCCATGTACA
This sequence comes from Hordeum vulgare subsp. vulgare, assembly GCF_904849725.1. Taxonomy (NCBI): domain Eukaryota; kingdom Viridiplantae; phylum Streptophyta; class Magnoliopsida; order Poales; family Poaceae; genus Hordeum; species Hordeum vulgare. The sequence continues at coordinate 325,530,587 of NC_058522.1, read as the reverse complement.
TGGCATTTGTTGTCACGCATAGGAAATTTTATGGTGAGGATGAAGCCAAGACCCTTCTCACTGCAGGATAACCACAAATGGTAGACCACCATGAGAATCATCGATAGGTTACTTAGAATGGTCAGGAGACTTGTCAGTTAAGAAGACCCAGTGCCGGAAGAACCTTATATCAACGAAAGAGCACTCGATTTTGATGGAAAACATTATGAGTATAACGGAAGATCATCACCAAAGGAGTTACCATGAAGAATGTGAGGAGCCAGATGCCTAGACCCCAGAGGATTGTTAAAAATTTGAGGGACTGCTACGTCAACAAAAGTCCTTCCCCGCCAGTGGTGCTAGAGATCCTTCTGTCGTCTCTTGAGCTTGCGTTGTTTTTTCCCTTGAAGAGGAAAGGGTGATGCAGCACAGGAGCAGTAAGTATTTCCCTTAGTTTGAGAACCAAGGTATCAATCCAGTAGGAGAATATCGTCAAGTCCGGAATACCTGCGCAAACAAAAAATAGCTTGCACCCAATGCTATAAAGGGGTTGTCAATCCCTTCAAGATTGATTGCAAAGTGAGATCTGAAGGCGGAAATTGCAACGACGTAAAAAGATTAAGGCTGAAAATATGGTGTGGAGTAGACCCGGGGGCCATAGTGTTCACTAGAGGCTTCTCTCAAAATAGCAAATATCACGGTGGGTGAACAAATTACCGTCGAGCAATTGATAGAACCGCGCAAAGTCATGACGATATCTAAGGCAATGATCATACATATAGACATCACGTCCGAGACAAGTAGACCGATACTTTCTGCATCTACTACTATTACTCCACACATCAACCGCTATCCAACATGCATCTAGTGTATTGAGTTCATGACGAACATAGTAACGCCTTAAGCAAGATGACATGATGTAGAGGGAGAATCTCAAACCAATGATGAAAACCCCATCTTTTTACCCTTGATGGCAACAACACGATGCGTGCCTCGCTACCCCTTCTGTCACTGGGTGAGGTCCCCGCACGGTATGAACCCAAAACCAAGCACTTCTCCCATTGCAAGAATCATAGATCTAGTTGGCCAAACAAAACCCACAACTCGAAGAGAATTACAAGGATATGAAATCATGCATAAGAGAGATCAGAAGAAACTCAAATAAGATTCATAGATAATCTGATCATAAATCCACAATTCATCGGATCTCGACGAACACACCGAAAAACAAGATTACATCGGATAGATCTCCATGAAGATCATGGAGAACTTTGTGTTGAAGATCCAAGAGAAAGAAGAAGCCATCTAGTTACTAGCTATGGACCCGTAGGTCTATGGTGAACTACTCACGCATCATCAGGGAGGTCATGGTGTTGATGAAGAAGCCCTCCGTATCCGAATCCCCCTCCGGCAGGGCACCAGAACGTGCCCAGATGGGATCTTGCGGAGACAGAAGCTTGCGTTTGTAGAAAAGTACTTTCGATGATCTCCTGATTTTTTTATGGAATTTTAGGGAATATATAGGTGCAAAACCTAGGGCAATGGAGCCTCAGGGAGCCCACAAGCCAGGGGGTCGCGGACCCCCTGGCCGCGCCATGAGGGCTTGTGGGGTCCCTGGTGGCTCCCTGCCCTGATTCTCCGGCTTCCCGATCTTTTTCTGTTCCGTAAAAAATCTTTTTGGCAGTTTCATTCCGTTTGGATTTCGTTCAAAATCCTCCTCCGAAAGGGGTCAAAAACAAGTTAATAAGTTAATAAGTTTGTCCCAAAAAATATATAAAGGCATGCAAAACATCCAAAGTTTGACAAGATAATAGCATGAAACCATCAAAAATTATAGATACGTTGGAGACGTATCAAGCATCCCCAAGCTTAACTCCTGCTCGTCCTCGAGTAGGGAAGTGATAAAGACTAAATTTTTGATGTGGAATGCTACCTAGCATAGTTGTCCTTTGCAACTTCTTTCACGTGACATGAATGTTCAGATCCGTAAGATTCGAAACAATAGTTTTCTATTGATATGAAAACAATAATACTTCAAGCAGACTAGCAAAGTAATCATGAACTTTCAAAATAACAAGGCCAAGGAAAGTTATCCCTACAAAATCATATAGTCTGGCTATGCTCCATCATCCTCACACAACTAATGTAAATCATTCACAACCCCGATATTGGCCAAGTAATTGTTTTCACACTCTTACTTTCTCAAACTTTTTATAACTATCACGCAATACATGAGCGTGAGCCATGGATATAACACTATAGGTGGAATAGAGTGTGGTGGTGGTTGTGAGACAAAAAGGAGGAGATGGTCACATTGACTCGGTGTATCAAAGGGCTATGGAGATGCCCATTAATTGATATCAATGTGAATGAGTAGGGATTGCCATACAAGGGGTGCACTAGAGCTATAAGTATGTGACAGCTCAACAGGAGAACTAGTGGGTGTGCATCCAACTTGCTTGCTCACGAAGACGTAGGGCAATTTTGAGGAAGCCCATCATTGGAATATACAAGACAAGTTATATAATGAAGATTCCCACTAGCATATGGTAGTGACAAAGTAAGAAGCTCTCAATCATGAAGAACATGGTGCAATTATGAAGCACAAGTGTGGAAAATGATAGTAGCATTGTCCCTTCTATCTTTTTCTCTCTTCTCTTTTTTTTGTTTGGGTCTTTGGCCTATTTTTTATCTCCTCACATGGGACAATGCTCTAATAATGATGATCATCACACTTTTATTTACTCACAGCTCAAAGCTTAGAATGATGATGACTCTATAGGAAATGCCTCCGGTAGTGTACCGAGATGTGCAATGATCTAGCATGGCGTATGACGTTGAAAACATCTCGCTAGCTATCTTACGATCATGTAATGGCAATATTAGAGTGACGGCACAAGTCATGAGACGGAACGGTGGGAGTTGCATGGCAATATATCTCAGAATGGCTATGGAATGTCATAGTAGGTAGGTATGGTGGCTGTTTTGAGGAAGGCATGTGGTGGGTTTGTGCACCGGAGAGAATTGCGCGGCACTAGAGAGGCTAGCAATGGTGAAAGATGAAAGTGCATCTATACCATGGACTCACATTAGTCATGAAGAACTCACATACTTGTTGCGAAAGTTTTTATTAGTAATTGAAACAAAGTGCTAAACGCATACTCCGAGGGGAAGTGTTGGTAGGTGTTAACCATCGCGCGATCCCGACCTCAACACAAAGGATGACAATCAATAGATCAATTATGCTCCGACTTCCTAACATAGTGGTTCACCATACGTGCATGCTACGGGAATCACTAGCTTCAACACAAGTATTTCTAGATTCAGAACACCCTACTAACATAAGTCTTAATATTACCGAATCCACGTCTCAAAACTAATTGAGAGGAATCAAGACTTCTCTTTCTACTCAATGCACATGAAGATGGAGGTTTTTGTATCCTCTTTGGGTACCTATCAATTTTGGGACTACTTTCATAAGATAATCCAACTACTAAGTCACGCACCACCGTGCTCTAAAAGATATAAGTTGAGCACGTAGAGCAAAAGTATCTAGCTCAAAAGATATAAGTGAAGCACTATGAGCATTCTAGCAAAATCACGATAAGTGCATGTCTCTCTCTCTCTCTCAAAAAGGTGTTCAGCAAGGATGATTGTGACACAACAAAAAGAAAAGACTCCTAAGATACAAGACGCTCCAAGCAAAACACATATCATATGGCGAATAAAAATATAGCTCCAAGTAATGTTACCGATGGATTGAAGACGAAAGAGGGGATGCCTTCCAGGGGCATCCCCAAGCTTAGGCTTTTTGGTGTCCTTGAATTTGGCTTGGGATGCCTTGGGCATCCCCAATCTTGAGCTCTTTCCACTCCTTATCTCTTTGTCCATGAGAACATCACCCAAAACTTGAAAACTTCACAACACAAAACTTAAACAGAAAGTCGTGATAACATTAGCACAAGAAAACAAACTACCACCTCTTTTGGTACTGTAGCAAACTTGAATATCTATATTGGTGTTGGGCTACTGTATTCTCACTTTTCCATGGCTATTACCCCCCGATACTAACCATAGTTCGATCAAAACAAGCAACCAACTCAACAAAAAATAGAATCTGTCAATAACAGACCAGTCTATAGCAATCTGTATACTTCGTATACTTCTGGTACCTAAACAATTCTGAAAAATTACGACTGCCTGGGAAAAAGGCATATCAACCAGCAGAAAAAAAAATCAACTCAAAATCTCTTTATTAATAAAAATGAAAAATCATCTCGTGAGCGAAAAGTTTCTATCTTCTTCCAGCAGGATCAAACAACCATCACCAAGACTAGTCATAAAGGTTTTGCTTGGCTCAAACACAAAAATAAACACAAAAAACACAATCAAAACAGAATTATGATGGTGTGGACGCAAAAAACAGAAAGAAAAAGATAAATTCATTGGGTTGCCTCCCAACAAGCGCTATTGTTTAACGCCCTTAGCTAGGCATTGATAATTCAATGATGCTCACACAAAAGACAAGAATTGAAGCACAACGAGAGCATCATAAAGCATGTGAAAATCACATCTAAGTCTAACATACTTCCTATGCATAGGCATTTTATAGGAAAACAAATTGTCAAGACAACCAATAGCTGCCATATGCAAGGAAGAACAAAGACAAGAGCAATCTCAACATCACGAGAGGTGATTTAGTAACATGAAAGTTTCTACCACAATATGTTCCTCTCTCATTACATGTGGGATCATATTCGAATTCAATGATATAGCTATCACATAGGATATTCTTTTCATGATCCACATGCAAGCTAAGTTGACGCTCTTCAAAAATAGTGGGATTATCATCTAAAGTCATGACTTCTCCAAACCCACTTTCAATAATATTGAAAATATCATATTCATCTTGAGGCTTGAACAAATTTTCAAGATCAAAAGAAAAATCATCACCCCAATCATGATCTTTGCAACAAGTAGTGGGCATAGCATGTGTCACACCCGGTTTTTGGATTTCCTGACTAATTAACTTATTTCAAAAATTAGGACCAATTAATTTTTTCTGTGAATGCTTGTGATGCTTGAACTGACTATTGTTTGTCTGTTTGCTTGAATGCATGTGATTGCTCCCCCAATAATTCTTGCCATCCTCCAATTTCAGCTCCTCATCCCATGTTCTCCTGCCTAATGATCATGCCATGTGTTTAGGACCAAACTCTATTTTTACCAAATATTGTTTTCACCAAAAAGCATTTCTTGAATTAAGCTTTCAAACCCCTCAGATGAGACTTGTACTACAAGTCCTCAAATTAGGGAATGTATTTTGCACCAATTATTTTATTTAAAACCTATTATAAAAATGTCTTCCAAAGACCACAATTATTTTAAAAGTTATTTTATTATTTTATTTAAATGCCTTTCTGTGAGGCCAGAAATGGTCTCATATGAAGGAAAGTTATTTTTATTACTTTCAAAAATATTTAAGACAACTTAGGGAAACTCAGTGGATATTTTTTTGCATATATAGGAGTTTCAACACATGGTCATATTCAAAATATTGGTCAAAACCCTCCAAAACCCTTCTTGCCTATTTCAAGCTTTTGAAATAATTCTATTAGAAATATTCTCAATAAATTCCAGTAAAATTCCAGCATGTCATCTATGATATTCTTGATGATCTTGCGAAGTTTCATCTTAATCCAAGTTGATTTGACTCCCCTAATCATTCTAAAACCCTGTCTGTCCAGATTCAAATTTGAGCAACTCTACGTGGTGAAGTGTCTCCAATTGTGCTCAAATGTAGTGGACATGTTATAATACTCCAATAATACATTCACACCAAGTGGTGCATCAAGGAGAATAGAAGAACTTGTCCTAAGACCCTCAAAACCCTCTCTGTTGATTTCTAACTTTGGTAAACTTTACATTACAAAGTTTCTCCAATTGACCCCAAACTTTTTGTGCATGCCTTAATGCTCAAATAATGCCCCTACATAAAATATTGGATTTGTGGGAATTGATTTGAATAGGTTTGTAAGTAGAAAGCCATTTTTGCCCATTTCATGGGTTTTCCAAGTCTACATTGGAAAACTTCTCTAGCAAATCCCAAATTTGGTGTGCAAGCTTATTTTCATCTATCATTTGATCCTGTTAAGTTTCATAGCCAATTGAATCCATCTGGTAGCCTAACCACAGATCAAACACCTTGTGTGCACTCACTAAATTGGCTTTTTTGACCCCTTCCACTTTTACCCTTGAGCTCAACTTTCTACCACATCTATCTCTAGTCACATTTTACCTCCAGTAACATTCCCATGGCCACTGGTCAATTATTGGAGAAGGACCCTTTGTAACTACTTCTCATTTTCACCCTTGGCAGCACTATTTTACCTCTATTCCATACTTCTGCTTAACCCAAGGCTCCCAACTCTTTCTAGAGCATCTCTAGTATGCCAATGCTTCATTTCAAACCAAGAGATGGCATGCTCATGTGGAGAAAATGAGCAACACATCTACAAGTTCATTTCTGGCGGAAACATAGCTTTGTACAGCAAGTACTAGCTACCCTCCTCTGCTTGATCTCAAACTTGGCATTATTGTAGTCCTTTCAGAGATATCACTGCCAGACATAATGTTTTTCCAGGACTACCTATTTGAGACCCACTCTCCTTAACTTTAAGTTTGCTCTTGCAAACTTAACCGCAGTCAAACCCCAGTCAAAACTGGTCCTCTTGGGTTCAAACTCCACCAGTGCTTTGTGGCACGCATGCCTTGCATGTTTGACACCTTGGCCTAGCCCAGGGGTGGCCCAGGACACCAAGTGGGGTGGTGACCACCTCCCTCGCGTGAAGAAACGGTGCTCTGCACCTTGTCTTCTTTCTCCACGGCGTGTCCAGCCGTTTCATCGTGTCTTAGAGCACCAGGGTATCCCATTTGACCGGTCCAAGCCCTCCCGGACACCAGCTCGCCGCCAAAGTGCCCCACGGACGCATGTATGCCCGTGCCTTGAGAGCACCGAGAGCTCCTGAGCTCTTCTTCTCTTCTCCCTCTCTTATCTCCTCTCCCCTGAGCCCTCACTATATCTCTCTCGTTTTCCCTCTCCCGTGGACCTCGAGGCACCCCATTTCTCCTCCCGTGCTCTATCTCCCCTCCCATGGCCGAATCTCGCCGACGGCATCCGTTCCAATTTGGACAGGACCGAGGCTCCCCTCGCCCCTAACCTCCCCTACGGGCGCACCTGTCCGAGGCGAGCCCGTTCCCCTTCCTCTAGGCCTTCCCCTGGCGCCAAGGACCCGGGACTAGAGGAGGTTGCAGCCACCTGCACTGCCCTAGGAACCGGCAACGCTCTGGCCTTCTCCGGCCAGTAGGAGCCACCCAACTGGGTGCGGCTCGCGCCCCGTTGCCCTCCGGCGGTTGGATCGCAGAAAACGGTGGCCAATAGCATGGGCCATCGGCGGCGAGGGCTCCTCTCTTCCTCTGCTGCCTGTTTCGACGGGAGGTTGAAGAAGGCCGCGGGCCCGCTCGTCAGCTCGTTGACGAGGCAGCCAGGTGGGCCGCGCCACTTAGGTGGCCGCGCCTCGGTGGGAGGCCGTCTCCCCGCGCGAGAAGCGCATTTCGTGCAAGGCGTCTTCTGCGTGGCTGCAGCTGGCCAAGCCGAGCTCGTGGGCTAGCACGAGGCCTATCCAATGCCCTGAGCGTTAGATAACCCGAGGCTAAACCTTTTCTCTTTTCCTATTTGGTTAAACTTCAAAAATCTATCATAAATTCATACTAACTCCAAATTGCTTGATTCAAATTTCTACAGGTTCCTAAATTTAAGATCTATCAACATATGTGCTTTGCACATTTTTCCAAGAATATTTTCTGTAGTGTTGTTATTCAAATCCAAATCTGGATGAAGTTGTTCCACCTCTCAAAAATCCTATAGGTTCCAAATCAACTCCAAATGGAGTGATTCCAATTCCTAGGGCCTTCTAAAATTATGTCCTATTTTTGAAGCCTTGGTCAACATTTTTGTGTGACTTACTTCTGGTCCAATAAGTAAATAGCTTCCTATTGCTATTTATTCCGTATTAGAAAACTCCTAGAATATTTTTCTCAACTCTAAAATCCAGTGAGATAACTTCCTAAATATTTCTAAAATCATGCTATGTTTATTGAGTGCCTCCACTCATTTTTAAGAGAATGATTTCTGTAGGCTTCTTCAATAATCACCTATTCCTCCTTTCATCTATTCAAAAATACTTGATGATCCAAATCTCCTGTGGAAAGCTTCAGGTATTTTTCTTATGACGAGAGAGGTCCAAGAAAAATAAAAACTTCTATTTTTGTGACACTTTTGTTTTCTGCTTGCTGTGTGACTTACCGTGGTTGTTCCCGACGATAGTTGACGGGTAGACGGAGTATTCGGAGTTGGAGCGGAAGACCTCGAAGACCCCGAGGACTTAAGGGAGCAAGGCAAGCAGCCCTTTGACCATGACTGAGCATATGCTACTTTGCACGTTAAAATAGGAAGTATTCCCGTTGCATATGATCATAAGTGCCAGTAATCATTTGATATGATTTTACCGAAGGCTCCCCCGGAGCACATGCATTGAGCTTGACCCTACCCCTTGAGGGTCATGCTAATACCATGTTGACAAGTAAAGATAGAAGTAGTACTACCATGAGCATGTTGTTGACATAAAGCAAGAGTTTATGAAAACCCTGTCGGGTGCCACTAATGGCCGAGGGTGATGATGAGTTAGGTGGTCACTTTTGGTGAAGTGATGCACCCGGTATTAGCGAGTATGGTTTCGGAAATGGGAATAGATTTATGATGTGTCGACCGTCCCAACCTTACCAGTACGACCACGTTACCCCTTATGGGACGGGGCTATGTTAATTACTCTGGTCGGTGCTAGCAAAGAGCCACATTACTAGTGACGGGAGTGATGTGTGGTCACTCTCGTGATGGGGTCGTGCCGGGTAGGACGACTATGCCATTTTTATGAGTTCCAGTCACACCATTGGTCCCCGCATGGTTGGTACTGTCCAGAGTTAGTGCTCGTAAGACGTACAACATGTGGGATGGGTACCAATAGAGTGGACCTCTTTGTCTAGTATCGTCAGGGGAAAGGCATTGATCGGGTACTTACCTCGGGTATGTGATATAACACGAGTCGTGGATGACACGGAAGTTTCCCGGATCTCGTGGGTCCAGCGTACTACCTTTGCAGAGTGTAAACTATTCGAATAGCCGTGTCCACGGTAAAGGACAGTTGGGTAATCCTGATTAAACTACGTCCAATTATTTCCGCATAAACCAAGTGTGAGTGTGTGTGTGGTGTTGAAAAAGGTGTTGCTATGAAAGTAGTGATATGACCAAGTTTAGTGACTTGGCATATAGGGTGAACCCAGATGGTTCATCCCTCGACAGATATATTGATATCTGTAACCTGTTCTTCAAAAGTAATTCTTTAACTTGATGCATATTCATGATCATTCCACCCAAATAAGCTACACTAAAGATGCATGATATGGTTATCCTTCACTTTCGTTGATTATATCAGAGGCTGTTTGCGAGTACATTCAAAGTACTCATTGGCTTGCCACTGGTTATTTCATTGACCAGGTGTGAAAGAACATGATATGGTGGAGAGTAACTCCGTGACGTTCTTGCGAGCTAGGACGCTTCCCAGTCGGAATGCCTGTAGGTAAGGTTGATGGCATGGGTTCACGCTTTCAACCAATAATTCCGCTATTGGTCTAGTTTGGAGTCTTGGCATTTAAGGCCCTATATATGTAAGACCCGACCGAGGTTGTTATTTACTGTATCAAACATTATGTATGGATGTAAGACTCTTTTATTTGGTATCTGTGTTCAGTGAGCATTGATCTCTGGGATCACTGAGCACGGCGATCTCGACTCGTAAGTCGGGGTCCCCACAGCAAGACTAGCATCCCCAAGCTTAGTGTTTTGCATAATTTTAGCATGACTGTCACTAATAGAATTTATAGTGAAACCATTGCAATCATGCTTTTCATCCAAGGGGCCCTCGTGAATCACTTCATGAATTTCTTCATCATGATTTTCAGATTCACGCATCTCAAGCAAAACTCCATAAAGATAATCTAGTGAGCAAAACTCACTAGAAATTGGTTCAACATAGTTGGACCTCTTGAAAATATTAGCAAGTGGATGAGGATCCATGTCACTAGATTCTTAGCAAGCGAAGATGCAAGCATTTTGAAGGCACATGGCACACAAGCAAAGGAAAGGCAAACGAAAAAGGAAAATGTAAAAGGCAAATTGGTGAAGTGGAGTCGAGGAAAACGAGAGGCAACTGGCAACCAAAGTAAATGCTAGAGATGAGTTTGCGACACTTACTTGGATAAGTTCTTGACTTGATCCTCCCCGGCAACGGCGCCAGAAATCCTTCTGCTACATCAACAAAAGTCCTTCCCCGGCAGTGGTGCCAGAGATCCTTCTGTCGTCTCTTGAGCTTGCCTTGGTTTTTCCCTTGAAGAGGAAAGGGTGATGCAGCACAGGAGCAGTAAGTATTTCCCTTAGTTTGAGAACCAAGGTATCAATCCAGTAGGAGAATCTCGTCAAGTCCAGAGTACCTGCGCAAACACAAAAGAGCTTGCACCCAACGGTATAAAGGGGTTGTCAATCCCTTCAAGATTGATTGCAAAGTGAGATCTGAAGGCGGAAAATGCAACGAAGTAAAAAGAGTAAGGCTGAAAATATGGTGTGGAGTAAACCCGGGGGCCATAGTGTTCACTAGAGGCTTCTCTCAAAATAGCAAATATCACAGTCGGTGAACAAATTACTGTCGAGCAATTGATAGAACCACGCAAAGTCATGACGATATCTAAGGCAATGATCATACATATAGGCATCACGTCCGAGACAAGTAGACCGATACTTTCTGCATCTACTACTATTACTCCACACATCGACCGCTATCCAGCATGCATCTAGTGTATTGAGTTCATGACGAACGGAGTAACGCATTAAGCAAGATGACATGATGTAGATGGAGAATCTCAAACCAATGATGAAAACACCATCTTTTTACCCTTGATGGCAACAACACGATGCGTGCCTCGCTGCCCCTTCTGTCACTGGGTGAGGTCACTGATACGCCTCCGTCGTATCTACTTTTCCGAACTCTTTTGCCCTTGTTTTGGACTCTAATTTGCATGATTTGAATGGAACTAACCCGGACTGACGCTGTTTTCAGCAGAATTGCCACGGTGTTGTTTTTGTGCAGAAATAAAAGTCCTCGGAATGTCCTGAAAATTTAGGGAGATTTTTCTGGAATAAAATAAAAATACCCGCGCAAAGATCCACCGGAGGGGGCGTGCCAGTGGGCCACAAGCCCACAGGCCGCGACCACCCCCTAGGTCGCACCATGCAGGCTTGTGGGGCCCACGTGGCACCACCGCCCCAAACTCAGCTCTATATCTTCCGTCTCGCCCGAAAAAAATCAGAGAGAAGGTTTCATCGCATTTTATGATACGGAGGTGCCACCACATCCTGTTCTTCATCTGGAGGGCAGATCTGGAGTCCGTTTCGGGCTCCGGAGAGGGGAAATCGTCGCCATCGTCATCATCAACCTTTCTCCATCGACAATTCCATGATGCTCTTCATCGTTCATGAGTAATCTCATCGTAGGCTTGCTGGACAGTGATGAGTTGGATGAGATCTATCATGTAATCGAGTTAGTTCTTGACGGGGATTGATCCCTAGTATCCACTATGTTCTAGATTGATCTTGCTACTACTTGGCTATGCTTAATGCTTGTCACTAGGGCCCGAGTGCCATGATTTCAGATCTGAACCTATTATGTTGTTGCCAATATATGTGTGTTTTAGATCCTATCTTGCAAGTTGTAGTCACCTACTATGCGTTATGACCCGACAACCCCGGAGTGACAATAGCCGGAACCACTCCCGGAGATGACCATAGTATGAGGAGTTCATGTATTCACCGTGTGTTAATGCGTTGGTCCAGTTCTTTATTAAAAGGAGAACCTTAATATCCCGTAATTTCCATTAGGACCCCGCTGCCACGGGAGGGATGGATAATAGATGTCATGCAAGTTCTTTTCCCTAAGCACGTATGACTACATACGGAATACACGCCTACATTAGATTGACGAACAGGAGCTAGTTACATATCTCTCCGTGTTATAGATGTTACATGATGAATCACATCTGTCATACTCATCCATCACCGATCCACTTCCTATGAGTCTTTTACTACTGGTCCTCGCTACGTTACTTTGTCTAGGCTTGTCCCTTCCTACAAAAGGGATTGGGCCACTTTGCTGCTATTGCTGTCACTTTGCTGCTAGTGTTGCTACTGCTGGTGCTGCTGTTCCTTGATACTTCTCTGTTACTTGTTGCAAGACTTTTCTGGAGCCGTTGCCTGGGAAGAATAGTTCCCCATCCACGTGCTATTTACTGGCGCCATCGATACAATAGTTAGGGATAGTCTGCCATCAACAAATCGTTTCTGGCACCGTTGCTATCATACTACTTTTCTTGAAGACACTAATCTTTCAGGTGTGGTTGAATCTGACGAACTCACCTGCTAATACTTGAGAATATTCTTTTGCTTCCCTTGTGTGAACCAACAAATTTGGGTTGAATACTCTACCCTCGAAAACTGGTGCGATCCCATACGCTTGTGGGTCATTAAAGGCTTTTTCTGGCGCCGCTGCCGGGGAAGCATAGCTATATTCTCTGAGTCACTTGGGATTGATGTCTGCTGATCACTATGAGGAATCCGAAAGATCCAAGAACTAAAATCCTACCTTCCACTACGAGGAGAGGTAAGGAACTGCCATCTAGCTCTGCACTTGATTCGCCTTCAGTTTTGAATAAGTTTGTGACATCGCCTCCTGCTAGATATCTTGATATGTCGCATGTGCTTGATGATGCTACTTCTGCTGTCCATGATGCTTATGATGCTGCTATGCTTGATACTATGCCATATGATGCTATGCTTGATACTATGCCTGATGATGCTATGCTTGATACTATGCCTGCTATGCCTGATACTGCTTTGCCACTTGGTGCATTCCTTGATGCACATATTGCTAGAGCTGCTGCTAGATGTGATGATACTTCTGAAACTGCTGATACTATTGAAGTAGAACCTGCTACTATGCCTGAATTGCCTGATACGCGCTATGTCATGGAGGGAGAGATAGCTGAGGACTTTCTTGCATGTAAGGATAGCTATGATGTTGAGAAACTTCTGCGCAAGTGGAAAGGAAAATCTCTGAACGCTAGATGAAATACGACCCGAAGTTTGCCACTTCGCCTATCTTTGTGACCGATAAGGATTATGAATTCTCTGTCGACCCTCAGTTAATCACTATGGTCGAATCTGATCCTTTTCACGGTTATGAGTCTGAAACGGTTGTAGCCCATCTTACCAAAATGCACGATATAGCCACCCTATTCACTAGTGAGGAAAAGATCCGCCACTACTATTTGCTCAAGCTGTTTCCTTTCTCGCTAAAGGATGATGCTAAGTCCTGGTTCACTTCTCTTGCTCCTGGATGTGTGCGTAGCCCCCAGGATATGGTCTACTACTTCTCTGAAAAATATTTCCCTGCCCATAAGAAGCAAGCTGCCTTGCAGGAAATATACAACTTTGCTCAAGCTGAAGAAGAGAGTCTCCCACAAGCTTGGGGGAGGCTCATCCGGCTACTGAATGCCTTGCATGATCACCCTCTTGAGAAGAATGAAATACTTGATATCTTCTATAATGGAGTTACCGATGATTCCAAGGACCACCTCGATAGTTGTGCCGGTAGTGTTTTTAGAGAACGAACCGTAGAACAAGCTGACATTCTACTGAATAACATCTTGTGAAATGAGAATTCTTGGACTATTCCCGAACCACCTCCTAAGCCAACTCCGAAGAAAAGAGGTATTATATTCCTCAGTCCCGAAGATATGCAAGAAGCCAAGAAATCTATGCGAGAGAAAGGCATTAAATTTGAAGATGTCAAAAATCTACCACCTATCGAAGAGATCCATGGTCTCGATAACCCGATACAGGTAGTAGAAGTAAATTCTCTGCGTAGGTTTGATGAGAGTGATATTCCTTTTGATAAATCTGCTAGCTTATGCCTGGAAGAATTTCATAACTTTGTTGTCAAACAACAAAGTTTCAATGATTATGTTAGCATCCAATTGGAATAGAATGCTCGTATGCTTTAATCATTTAAGTGCTTGTGTGGACAGAAACGTCAATGGTCTTAAACTTCTGAGTAAACATGCTTCTATGGTTACTACTCAGGTAGAACAAGTACTTAAAGCTCAAATTGACTTCCTCGATGAGTTGAATGAAAATTCCGTTAGAGTCGTCACTAGAGGTGGTAGAATGACCGAGGAACCTTTGTATCCTAAGGGTCATCCGAAGAAAACTAAACAAGATTCTCAAGGAGTTAGCACTGATGCACCTAGTCATCTTAGAAAGAAGAAGAAAGATGATAGGAACCTGCCAGCTAGCAACTCTGTTGCTGCTACACCTGAGAGTCCAAACAATGTCTCTGTCTCTGATGCTGAAACACAATCTGGTGATGAACATGAACCTAATGATAATATCAATAGTGATGTTCATGAAGATGCTCAACCTAGCAATGATAAGGATGTGGATATTGAACCTATTGATCTTGATAACCCACAACCTAAGAATAAGAGATACGATAAGAATGACTTCACTGCTAGGAAGCATGGTAAAGAAAGGGAGCCATGGGTTCAGAAACCTATGCCCTTTCCTCCCAAACCATCCAAAAAAGGATGATGAGGATTTTGAGCGATTCGTTGAAATGATCAGACCTGCCTTTCTACAAATGCGTTTGACAAATATGCTCAAAATGTCTCCGTATGCTCAGTACATGAAAGATATTGTGACTAATAAAAGGAGGATACCTGAGGTTGAGATTTCCACCATGCTTGCTAACTATACCTTCAAGGGTGGAACTCCCAAGAAACTAGGTGATCCCGGTGTGCCCACTATACCTTGCTCCATTAAAGGTAACTATGTTAGAATTGCTTTATGTGACCTTGGAGCCGGTGTTAGTGTTATGTGATACGTCTCCAACGTATCTATAATTTTTGATGGTTTCATGCTATTATCTTGCCAAACTTTGGATGTTTCGCATGCCTTTTATATATTTTTTGGGACTTACTTATTAACTCAGTGCAAAGTGCCAGTTCCTGTTTTTTCCATGTTTTTGACCCCTTTCAGAGGAGATTTTGAAACGGAGTCCAAACGGAAGAAAATCCCCGAAAAGATTTTTTTGGAACGAAAGAAGATCGGGGAACTTGGGAGCCAAGGCAGGGGAGCCCCAGGGGCCCCACAAGCACCCTCCCCGCGGACAGGGGGGCCACACCATCCAGGCTTGTGGGCCCCCTCGGGGTCCCCTGACCTAGGTCTTTCGCCTATATATTCCCATAAATTCGAGAAAAAATCAGGAGATCATCGCAATCGCTTTTCCGCCGCCGCATGCTTCTGTCTCCACAAGATCCCATCTGGGGCACATCCTGGTGCCCTGCCGGAGGGGGGATTCAGACACGGAGGGATTCTTCATCAACACCGTGACCTCTCCGATGATGCGTGAGTAGTTCACCATAGACCTACGGGTCCATAGCTAGTAACTAGATAGCTTCTTCTCTCTCTTGGATCTTCAATACAAAGTTCTCCATGATCTTCATGGAGATCTATCCGATGTAATCTTCTTTTGCAGTGTGTTTGTCGAGATCCGATGAAATGTGGATTTATGATCAGATTATCTATGAATCTTATTTGAGTTTCTTCTGATCTCTCTTATGCATGATTTCATATCCTTGTAATTCTCTTCGAGTTGTGGGTTTTGTTTGGCCAACTAGATCTATCATTCTTGCAATGGGAGAAGTGCTTGGTTTTGGGTTCATACCGTCTGGTGACCTCACCTAGTGACAGAAGGGGTAGCGAGGCACGCATCATGTTGTTGCCATCAAGGTTAAAAAGATGGGGTTTTCATCATTGGTTTGAGATTATCCCTCTACATCATGTCATCTTGCTTAAGGCGTTGCTCTGTTCGTCATGAACTCAATACACTAGATGCATGCTGGATAGTGGTCGATGTGTGGAGTAATAGTAGTAGATGCAGAAAGTATCGGTCTACTTGTCTCGGATGTGATGCCTAGATGTATGATCATTGCCTTAGATATCGTCATGACTTTGCATGGTTCTATTAATTGCTCGACAGTAATTTGTTCACCCACCGTGACACTTGCTATTTTGAGAGAAGCCTCTAGTGAACACTATGGCCCCCAGGGTCTACTCCACACCATATTTTCAGCCTTACACTTTTTACTTTGTTGCACTTTCCGCCTTCAAATCTCACTTTGCAAACAATCTTGAAGGGATTGACAACCCCTTTGAAGCGTTGGGTGCAAGCTTGTTTGTGTTTGCACATGTACTCTGGACTTGACGAGACCCTCCTTCTGGATCGATACCTTGGTTCTCAAACTGAGGGAAATACTTACTACTCCTGTGCTGCATGATACGTCTCAAACGCATCTACAATTTTTGATGGTTTCACGCTGTTATCTTGCCTTCTTTGTATGTTTTATGTACCTTTTTATATCTTTTTGGGACTAACTTATTGATTCAGTGCCAAGTGCCAGTTCCTGTTTTTTCGTGTTATTGACTCTTTTCAGATCTGATTTTGGAACGGAGTCCAAACGGAAGAAAATCCCCGAAATGATTTTTTCTCGAACGGAAGAAGTCCACGGGGCTTTTGGGCCAAGCCAGGTGGGCTCCAAGGAGCCCACAAGCCCCCACTCTGCCACCAGGGGGTAGGCGGCGGTGGGCAGGCTTGTGGCCTCCCTGGCCGCCCCCTGACCTAGATCTTTGGCCTATAAATTCGCAAATATTCCGCAAAACATCAGGGGAGCCTCGAAAATACTTTTCCGCCGCCGCAAGCTTCCGTTTCCGCGAGATATCATCTGGAGACCCTTCCCGGCGCCCTGTCGGAGGGGACTTTGGAGTTGGAGGGCTTCATCATCATCATCATCGCCCCTCCAATGACTCGTGAGTAGTTCACTTCAGACCTACGGGTCCGTAGTTAGTAGCTAGATGGCTTCTTCTCTCTCTTGGATCTTCAATACAAAGTTCTCCATGATCTTCATGGGATCTATCCGATGTAATCTTCTTTGGCGGTGTGTTTGTTGAGATCCAATGAACTGTGGACTTGTGATCAGATTATCTATGATATATATTTGAGTCTTTGCTGATTTCTTATATGCATGATTTGATATCCTTGTAAGTCTCTCCGAGTCTTGGGTTTTGTTTGGCCAACTAGATCTATGATTCTTGCAATGGGAGAAGTGCTTGGTTTTGGGTTCTGCCATGTGGTGACCTTTCCCAGTGACAGTAGGGGTAGCAAGACACACATCAAGCAGTTTCCATCTAGGGTAAAAAGATGGGGGTTTTTATCATTGGTTTGAGATTATCCCTCTACATCATGTCATCTTGCTTAAGGCGTTACTCTGTTCTTATGGACTTAATACACTAGATGCATGCTGGATAGCGTTTGACGTGTGGAGTAATAGTAGTAGATGCAGAAAGTATCGGTCTACTTGTTTCGGACGTGATGCCTATAGAAATAATCATTGCATAGATATCGTCACGACTCTGCAGTGTTATATCAATTGCTCGACAGTAATTTGTTCACCCTCCGTCTACTTGCTCTCATGAGAGAAGCCACTAGTAAACACTACTGCCCCGGAGTCTATTCACATCCATCGTTTACATCTCCGCTTTTACTCTGCTTTGTTGCTTTGCTGCTTTCAGTTCTCACTTGGCAAACAATCTATAAGGGATTGACAACCCCTTCATAGTGTTCGGTGCAAGTTGTTTGTGTTTGTGCAGGATCTTGAGATACTCTTCCGCCGGATTGATACCTTGGTTTTTAAACTGAGGGAAATACTTACCGTCGCTATGCTACATCACCCTTTCTGCTTCGAGGTAACACCAACGCAAGGCTCCAAGGCCACAGGGGAAATCCTTTGCATACTTGCCTAGGAAGTCCCTTAAGGCGTATCCGTAGCTGAAGGATTCTTGGTGCCGTTGACACAACTATTTCTGGCGCCGTTGCAAGGGATACACATCAGCCATCAGAAGTATTTCTGGCGCCGTTGCCGGGGAGGAGAAATCAAGATCTATCCAAGTAGGCCTCACAAACTCTTCTCTTGCATTTACTTTTGTTGCCAGTTGCCTCTCGTTTTCCTCTCCCCCACTTCACATTTGCCGTTTTCATTCGCCTTTCTCCTTCGCCATTTTCTTTTGCCCTTGCCATCTTCCTTTGTCGGTTTCTTGCTTGCTTGTGTGCTTGTTTGTTTGTTGAAGACATCATGTCTGAAAACACCAAACTTTGCGACTTCTCAAGCACTAATAATAATGATTTTATTAGTACTCCTATTGCTCCCTCCACTAGTGCGGAATCGTATGAAATCAACGCAGCTTTGCTGAATCTTGTTATGAAAGAGCAATTCTCTGGCCTTCCTAGTGAAGATGCCGCATCCCATCTCAATACCTTCATTGAGCTTTGTGATATGCAAAAGAAAAGAGATGTGGATAATGACGTGATTAAGTTGAAACTTTTTCCTTTCTCGTTGCGAGATCGCGCAAAAACTTGGTTTTCTTCTTTGCCTAATTATAGTATCGATTCTTGGGATAGGTGCAAAGATGCTTACATATCCAAGTATTTTCCGCCGGCTAAGATCATCTCCTTACGTAACGATATCATGAATTTCAAGCAACTTGATCATGAACACGTTGCACAATCTTGGGAGAGGATGAAGCTTATGATTAGAAATTGTCCTGCTCATGGCTTGAGTTTGTGGATGATTATACAAATCTTTTACGCTGGCTTGAATTTTGCTTCTCGCAATATCTTGGACTCCGCCTCAGGTGGAACGTTCATGGAAATCACGTTAGGAGACGGTACAAAACTCCTAGACAATATCATGACCAACTACTCTCAGTGGCACACTGAAAGGTCGCGTGCTAGCAAAAAGGTGCATGCTATAGAAGAGATTAACTCGCTTAGTGCTAAGATGGACGAGTTGATGAATTGGGTTGCTAGTAGAAACGCTACCGTAGATCCTAATGACATGCCACTATCTTCTTTGATTGAGAGTAGAAACGCTAGTTTGGATGTGAATTTTGTTGGTAGGAACAATTTTGGCAACAACAATGCTTTTAGAGGAAACTATGTTCCTAGGCCTGTTCCTAGTAACTCCTCTAACAATTATGGCAATTCCTACGGCAACACTTATGGAAATCACAACAAATTACCCTCTGATCTACAGTGTAATATCAAAGAGTTCATTAACTCTCAAAAGATTTTCAATTCGTCCATAGAGGAAAAACTACACAAAATAGACAATTTGGCTAAGAGCGTTGATAGGATGTCTTGTGATATTGATGCTTTGAAAGTTAGATGCGTTTCTTCCGAAGATCAACTTGTATGAAACTTTGAAAGATATGCGTATCTCCATGAATGAGAGCAAAGAAAGAACCGCCCAAATTCGCACTAGACATGAATGGTTTAAAAGGATGCGATCTAGTGATGCAAATCACGAAGATCTTAAAGTGCTTGGTGTGTCTCCTCTTGAATCTTTGTTTTCGCGTGTCAAACCTACTTATGAAGGGGCTGGATATGAATCCACTTTGGTTGAAAAACGCCCCAATGATTCTGAGTCCACCTATCTTGATGATAAAGGTGTGGAGAGTGGAGTAGAAGAAGTCAAAATTTTGGGTAGTAATGAAACTCCCACTTTGGATTTCAAGGAATTCAATTATGATAATTGCTCCTTGTTTGAATGCATTTCTTTGTTGCAATCCATTGCAAACTCTCCACATGATTATAGCCAAAGCAAAGCCTTTACCGCTTATATCGTAGATGCTATGATGAAATCTCTTGAAGAGAAGCTTGAACTAGAAGTCTCTATACCTAGAAAACTTCATGATGAGTGGGAACCTACTATAAAAATCAAGATAAAAAACTATGAGTGCAATGCTTTGTGTGATTTGGGTGCTAGTGTTTCCGCGATTCCAAAGTCTTTATGTGATATTCTAGGTTTTCATGAGATTGAAGAGTGTTTTCTTAATTTGCATCTTGCGGATTCTACCGTCAAGAAGCCCATGGGGAGGATCGATGATGTTCTTATTGTTGCAAATAAGAACTATGTACCCGTGGATTTCATTGTACTTGACATAGATTGCAATCCTTCATGTCCCATTATTCTTGGTAGACCTTTCCTAAGGACTATTGGTGCTATCATCGATATGAAGGAAGGGAATATTAGATTTCAATTTCCCTTAAAGAAGGGCATGGAGCAATTTCCTAGAAGGAAAATAAGATTGCCTTATGAATCTATGATGAGGGCTACCAATGGTTTGAGCACCAAAGATGACTATACGTGATTCCATCACTTTCGCCTAGCTAAGGGCGTTAAACAAAAGCGCTTGTTGGGAGGCAACCCAACAAATTTATCATTTTTCTTTCTGTTTTGTGTTTTCCACATTTTCATAATTCTGTTATGATTGTGTTTTTTGTGTTTCTTTTTGCGTTTGTGCGAAGCAAAACCGTTATGATTAGTCTTGAGGATGATCGTTTGGTCATGCTGGGAAAGATAGAAACTTTCTGCTCAAGAATTGTTTTTTCGTTTTTTTGGTGTAAGAGATTTTGAGTTGATTCTTTTTGATTCTGATTGCTACGCAAATTCTGGAGACTGTCGTAATTTTTCAGAATTTTTGAAGTACCATAGGTATACGAAACATACATATTGCTACAGACTGGTCTGCTGTTAACAGATTCTGTTTTTGTTGTGTTGGTTGCTTATTTTGATGAATCTATGGATAGTATCGGGTGGTATTAGCCATGGAATATTGAAAGTACAGTGACCCAACATCAGCACAAGTAGAATTTAAGTTTGCTACAGTACCTAAGGAAGTGGTGGTTTGCTTTGTTGTACTAATGTTATCACGAGTTTCTGTTTAAGTTTTGTGTTGTGGAGTTTTCAAGTTTCGGGTGAAGTTCTTATGGACAAAAAGATAAAGAGTGGCAAGTGCTCAAGCTTGGGTATGCCCAAGGCACCCCAAGAGATTCAAGGATGCAGTAAAAGCCTAAGCTTGGGGATGCCCCGGGAAGGCGTCCCCTCTCTCGTCTTCAATCCATCGGTAACGTTACTTGGGGCTATATTTTTATTCACCACATGTTATGTGTTTTTGCTTGGAGCGTATTGTATCGTAGGAGTATTTTATTTTGTTGTTTCACAATCATCCTTGCTGCAAACCTAGAGAGAGAGACATGCACACACCATGATTTTGTCGAGCTTCACTTATATCTTTTGGTAGACAATTCAGCTCACATATGCTTCACTTATATCTTTTGAGCTAGATACTTTTGCTCTATGTGCTTCACCTATATCTTTTAGAGCGCAGCGGTGCATGGCTTGGTAGTTGATCTATTCTTTGAAAGTAGTCTCAAAAGGGGTAGTTATCCAAAGGGATACGAAAACTTCCACCTTCATGTGCATTGAATAGTTAGAGAAGTTTGATTCATCTCAATTAGTTTTGAGTTGTGGTTATGGTAATATTGAAGTCATGCTAGTAAGGTGTTGTGGATCTAGAAATACTTGTGTTGAAGTTTGTGATTCCCGTAGCATGCACATATGGTGAACCGCTATGTGATGAAATCTGAGCATGATTAGTCTATTGGTTGTCATCCTTTGTGTGGCGGTCGGGAACGCGCGATGGTTTATACCTACCAACCCTTCCCTAGGAGTATGCGTTGAATGCTTAGTTTCGATTACTAGTAGAACTTTTGCAACAAGTATATGAGTTCTTCATGAATAATGTTGAGTCCATGGTTTAGATGCACTTTCACCTTCCACCATCACTATCTTCTTAGTGCCGCGCAACTTTCGCCGGTGCACAAAACCCACCATTAGCCTCCCTCAAAACAGCCACCATACCTACCTATTATGGCTTTTGCAAAGTCATTTCGAGATATATTGCCATGCAACTACCACCATGACATGTGCCACCACGTCTACATTGCCTTTGCATGATCGTAAGATAGCTAGCATGATGTTTCCATTTATGTCTATGCCATGCTAGATCATTGTCACGGTACACTCATAATTGCTCTAAGTTTTCAGTTGAAAGTGTGATGATCATCATTATTGGAGCACTGTCCCATGTGAGGAAATAAAAGAGGCCAAAGAGGCCCATAAAAAAGAGGCCAAAGAGACCACCAAAATAAAAAAAAAGAAAAAAAGACGAAGAGAGAAAAAGAGAGAAGGGACAATGCTACCACTTTTTCCACACTTGTGCATATTGAGCACCATGATCTTCATGATTGAGAGGCTCTCGTTTTGTCACCACCATATAGCTAGTGGGAAATTCTCATTATATAACTTGGCTTGTATATTCCAATGATAGGCTTCCTCAAAATTGCCTTAGGTCTTCGTGAGCAAGCAAGTTGGATGTACACGCACTAGTTTTCTTTAAGAGCTTTCACATACTTGTAGCTCTAGTGCATCATTTGTATGGAAATCCCTACTCATTCACATTGATATCTATTGATGAGCATCTCCAGAGCTCATTGATATGCCTAGTTAATGTGACTATCTTCTCCTTTTTGTCTTGCAACCTCCACCACATTCCACACCATCTATAGTGCTATAACCATGGCTCACGCTCATGTATTGCGTGAGGGTTGAAAATGTTTGAGAAAGTAAAGGTGTGAAACAATTACTTGGCCAATATCAGGGTTGTGCACGATTTAAATTCGTTGTGCAATGATGATAGAGCATAGCCAGACTATATGCTTTTGTTGGGATAACTTTCTTTTGGCCTTGTTATTTTGAAAGTTCATGATTACTTTGCTAGTTTGCTTGAATTATTATTGTTTCCACGTCAATAGCAAACTATTGTTTTGAATCTAATGGATCTGAACATTCACGTCACATAAGAGGAATTGCAAAGGACACCTATGCTAGGTAGCATGAAAGCATCAAAAAATTCATTCTTATCACTTCCCGACTCGAGGACGAGCAGGAGTTAAGCTTGGGGATGCTTGATACGTCTCAAACGTATCAATAATTTTTGATGGTTTCACGCTGTTATCTTGCCTTCTTTATATGTTTTATGTACCTTTTTATATCTTTTTGGGGCTAACTTATTGATTCAGTGCCAAGTGCCAGTTCCTGTTTTTTTCGTGTTTTTGACTCTTTTCAGATCTCATTTTGGAACGGAGTCCAAACGGAAGAAAAACCCCGAAATGATTTTTTCTCGAACAGAAGAAGTCCAGGGGGCTTTTGGGCCAAGCCAGGTGGCTCCAGGGAGCCCACAAGCCCCCATTCTGCCACCAGGGGAGGCAGCGGTGGGCAGGCTTGTGGCCTCCCTGGCCGCCCCCTGACCTAGATCTTTGGCCTAGAAATTCCCAAGTATTCCGCAAAAAATCAGGGAGCCTCGAAAATACTTTTCCGCCGCCGCAAGCTTCCGTTTCCGCGAGATCTCATATCGAGATCCTTCCCGGCGACCTGCCGGAGGGGACTTTGGAGGTGGAGGGCTTCTTCATCATCATCATTCCCCCTCCAATGACTCGTGAGTAGTTCACTTCAAACCTACAGGTCCGTAGTTAGTTTCTAGATGGCTTCTTCTCTCTCTTGGATCTTCAATACAAAGTTCTTCATGATCTTCATGGCAATCTATCCGATGTAATCTTGTTTGGCGGTGTGTTTGTTGAGATCCGATGAGTTGTGGACTTGTGATCAGATTATGTATGATATATATTTGAGTCTTTGCTGATTTCTTATATGCATGATTTGATATCCTTGTAAGTCTCTCCGAGTCTTGGGTTTTGTTTGGCCAACTAGATCTATGATTCTTGCAATGGGAGAAGTGCTTGGTTTTGGGTTCTGCCATGTGGTGACCTTTCCCAGTGACAGTAGGGGCAGCAAGGCACACATAAGGCAGTTGCCATCAAGGGTAAAAATATGGGTTTTTTTATCATTGGTTTGATATTATCCCTCAACATCATGTCATCTCCCTTAAGGCGTTACTCTGTTCTTATGGACTTAATACACTAGATGCATGTTGGATAGCGGTCGACGTGTGGAGTAATAGTAGTAGATGCAGAAAGTATCGGTCTACTTGTTTCAGATGTGATGCCTATAGAAATAATCATTGCATAGATATCGTCACGACTCTGCATAGTTCTATCAATTGCTTGCTAGTAATTTGTTCACCCTCCGTCTACTTGCTTTCATGAGAGAAGCCACTAGTAAACACTACGGCCCCCGGGTCTATTCACATCCACCGTTTACATCTCCGCTTTTACTTTGCTTTGTTACTTTGCTGATTTCAGTTCTCACTTGGCAAACAATCTATAAGGGATTGATAACCCCTTCATAGTGTTGGGTGCAAGCTGTTTGTGTTTGTGCAGGATCTTGAGATACTCTTCCGCCGGATTGATACCTTGGTTCTCAAACTAAGGGAAATACTTACCGTCGCTGTGCTACATCACCCTTTCCGCTTCGAGGGAACACCAACGCAAGGTTCCAAGGCCACGGGGGAAATCCTTTGCATACTTGCCTAGGAAGTCCCTTAAGGCGTAGCCGTAGCTGAAGGATTCCTGGTGCCGTCGACACAACTATTTCTGGCGCCGTTGCAAGGGATACACAACAGCCATCACTGCATCACCCTTTCCTCTTCAAGGGAAGAACCAACGCAAGCCCAACCTCTATCAACGTGTCAATTTCTGGTGCCGTTGTCTGTGGGATAGCAGAAGAATTTCTGGCGCCGTTGCCGGGGAGGAAGATCAAGTCAAGAACTCATCCAAGTAGGTGTCGCAAAGTCATCTCTTGCATTTACTTTGTTTGCCAGTTGCCTCTTGTTTTCCTCTCCCCCACTTCACCAATTTGCCTTTTTTGTTTGCCTTTTTCGTTCGCCCTTTTTCTCGCCTGCTCTTTGTTTGCTTGTGTGCTTGGTTGCTTGCTGAAGTTACCATGAACGAAAACACCAAACTTTGTGACTTCTCGAATACTAATAATAATGATTTTATTAGTAATCCAATTGCTCCCGCCACTAGTGCGGAGTCATACGAAATCAATGCCGCTTTGCTGAATCTTGTTATGAAAGAGCAATTCTGTGGCCTTCCTAGTGAAGATGCCGCATCCCATCTCAATACCTTCATTGAGCTTTGCGATATGCAAAAGAAAAAAGATATGGATAATGACGTGATTAAATTTAATCTTTTTTTCCTTTCTCGTTGCGAGATCGCACAAAAACTTGGTTTTCTTCTTTGCCCTAAAATAGTATTGATTCTTGGGATAAGTGCAAAGATGCTTATATATCCAAGTATTTTCTGCCGGCTAAGATCATCTCTCTCTGTAATGATATCATGAATTTCAAGCAACTTTATCATGAACATGTTGCACAAGCTTGGGAGGGAATGAAATTAATGATTAGAAATTGTCCCGCTCATGGCTTGAGTCTCTGGATGATTATTCAAATCTTTTACGCTGGCTTGAATTTCGCTTCTAGAAATATCTTGGACTCCACCTCAGGTGGAACGTTCATGGAAATTGACGTTAGGAGAAGCCACAAAGCTCTTAGACAACATCATGACGAACTACTCTCAGTGGCACACTGAAAGGTCACCTACTAGTAAGAAGGTACACGCTATAGAAGAAATTAACTCGTTGAGTGCTAAGATGGATGAGTTAATGAATTTGGTTGCTAGTAGAAGTGCTCCTTTGGATCCTAATGATATGCCTTTGTCTTCTTTGATTGAGAGTAGCAACGCTAGCTTGGACGTTAATTTTGTTGGTAGGAATAACTTTGGCAACAATAATGCCTTTAGAGGAAACTATGTTCCTAGGCCTTTTCCTAGTAACTCCTCTAATAACTTTGGCAACTCCTACAACAATACTCATGGAAATTACAATAGATTACCCTCTGATCTAGAGAGTACTATCAAAGAGTTCATCAACTCTCAAAAGATTTTCAATGCGTCCATAGTGGAAAAACTACTCAAAATTGACGATTTGGCTAAGAGCGTGGATAGGATTTCTTGTGATGTTGATGCTTTGAAAGTTAGATGTGCTCCTCCCAAAATCAACATGGATGAAACTTTGAAAGCTATGCGTGTTTCAATGATTGAGATCCAAGAAAGAACCTCCCAGATTCGTGCTAGACATGAATGGCTTAAAAAGGCGTGTTCTCGTGATGAGAATCACGAAGATCTTAAAGTGCTTGGTGTGACTCCCATTGAATCTTTGTTTTCTTGTGTCAAACCTAATGATTATGGGGCTGGATATGAATCCACTTTGGTTGAAAAGTGCCCCAATGATTCGGAGTCCATCTATCTTGATGCTAAAAGCATTAAAAGTGGAGTAGAAGACGTTAAAACTTTGAGTAGTAATGAAATTACTACCGTGGATTTCAAGGAATTCAATTATGATAGTTGCTCCTTGATTGAATGCATTTCTTTGATGCAATCCATGTTGAACTCTCCACACGCTTATAGCCAAAACAAAGCCTTTACTGATCATATCGTCGAAGCTATGATAAAATCTCTTGAAGAGAAACTTGAATTGGAAGTCTCTATCCCTAGAAAGCTTCATGATGAGTGGGAACCTACTATCAAAATCAAAATAAAAAACTATGAGTGCAATGCTTTGTGTGATTTGGGTTCTAGTGTTTCTGTGATTCAAAGTCTTTATGTGAGGTTCTGGGTTTTAATGAGATTGAAGAGTGTTCTATTAATTTGCATCTTGCTGATTCTACTGTCAAGAAACCCATGGGAAGGATCAATAATGTTCTTATTATTGCAAATAGGAACTATGTACCCGTGGATTTCATTGTGCTTGACATTGATTGCAATCCTACATGCCCTATTATTCTTGGTAGACATTGATTTCAATTTCGCTTGAGGAAGGGATGTAACACTTTACTAGAAAGAAAATAAGATTGCCTTATGAATCCATGATGAGGGCCACTTATGGTTTGAGCTCCAAAGACGACGATACGTGATTCTATCGCTTCTATGCCTAGCTAAGGGCGTTAAACAATAGCGCTGGTTGGGAGGCAACCCAATGAATTTATCTTTTTCTTTCTGTTTTTTTGTGTCCACGCTTTCACAATTCTGTTGTGATTGTGTTTTTTGTGTTTATTTTTGTGTTTGAGCCAAGCAAAGCCTTTATGACTAGTCTTGGTAATGGTTGTTTGATCTTGCTGGAAAAAGACAGAAACTTTTCGCTCACGAGATGATTTTTCATTTTTATTCAGAAAGAGATTTTGAGATTATTCTTTTTGATGCGGATTTATATGCTTTTTTCCAGGCCGTAGTAATTTTTCAGATTTGTTGAGGTACCAGAAGTATACGAAGTATACATATTCCTACAGACTAGTCTGTTTTTGACAGATTCTGTTTTTGTTGAGTTGGTTGCTTCTTTTGATGAATCTATGGTTAGTATCGGGGGGTAATAGCCATGGAAAAGTGAGAATACAGTAGCCCATCATCAATATAGATGGAATTCAAGTTCTCTACAGTACCAAAAGAAGTGGTAGTTTGTTTTCTTGTAGTAATGTTATCACAAGTTTCAGTTTAAGTTTTGTGTTGTGAAGTTTTCAAGTTTTGGGTGATGTTCTCATGGACAAAGATATAAGGAGTGGAAAGAGCTCAAGCTTGGGGATTCCCAAGGCATCCCAAGCCAAATTCAAGGACACCAAAAAGCCTAAGCTTTGGGATGCCCCGGGAAGGCATCCCCTCTTTCGTCTTCAATCCATCGGTAACATTACTTGGAGCTATATTTTTATTCACCACAAGATATGTGTTTTGCTTGGGGCGCCTTGTATCTTAGGAGTCTTTGCTTTTTGTTGTGTCACAATCATCCTTGATGCACACCTTTTTGAGAGAGAGAGAGACATGCACTCATCGTGATTTTGCTTGAATGCTCATAGTGCTTCAGTTATATCTTTTGAGCTAGATACTTTTGCTCTAGTGCTTCACTTATATCTTTTGATCTAGATACTTTTTCTCTTGTGCTTCACTTATATCTTTAGAGCACGGCGGTGCGTGATTTGGTAGTTGACTTATGCTATGAAAGTAGTCCCAAATGTGCTAGGTACCCAAAGAGGATGCAAAAACCTCCATCTTCATGTGCATTGAGTAGAAAGAGAAGTTTCGATTCCTCTCAATTAGTTTTGAGACGTGGATTCGATAATATTGAGAGTTATGTTAGTAGGGTGTTGTGAATCTAGAAATACTTGTGTTGAAGTTAGTGATTCCCGTAGCATGCACGTAGGTGAACCTCTATGTTAGGAAGTCAGAGCATAATTGATCTATTGATTCTCATCCTTTGGGTTGAGGTCGGGATCGCGCGATGGTTTACACCTACCAACCCTTCCCCTCGGAGTATGCGTTTAGCACTTTGTTTCGATTACTAAAAAAACTTTCGCAATAAGTATGTGAGTTCTTAATGACTAATGTGAGCCCATGGTATAGATGAACTTTCACCTTCCACCATTGATAGCCTCTCTAGTGCCGCGCAATTCTCGCCGGTGCACAAACCCACCAAATTCCTTCCTCAAAACAGCCACCATACCTACCTACTATGGCATTTTCATAGCCATTCTGAGATATATTGCCATGCAACTCCCACCATTCCTTCTCATGACTTGTGCCGTCACTCTCATATTGCCATTGCATGATCGTAAGATAGCTAGCAAGATGTTTGAACGTCATACGCCATGCTAGATCGTTGCACATCTCGGTACACTGCCGGAGGCATTTCCTATGGAGTCATAATCATTGTGATCTTTGAGCTGTGAGTAAATAAAAGTGTGATGATCATCATTATTAGAGCATTGTCCCATGTGAGGAAAAAAAAGAGAGGCCAAAGAGCCCAAAAAGAAAAAAAAGAGAAAAGAAAAGAAAAAAAAGAGGCCTAAGAGCCCAAATGAAAAAAGAGAGAAAAAGAGAGAAGGGACAATGCTACTATCTTTTTCCACACTTGTGCTTCATGTTAGCACCATGTTCTTCATGATTGAGAGCTTCTTGCTTTGTCACTACCATATGCTAGTGGGAATCTTCATTCTATAACTTGGCTTGTATATTCCAATGATGGGCTTCCTCAAAATTTCCCTAGGTCTTCGTGAGCAAGCAAGTTGGATGCACACCCACTAGTTTTCCTCTTAAGCTTTCACATACTTATAGCTCTACTGCATCTCTTGTATGGCAATCCCTACTCATTCACATTGATATCTATTAATGGGCATCTCCATAGCCTATTGATACGCCGAGTCAATGTGACCATCTCCTCCTTTTTGTCTCACAACCACCACCACACTCTATTCGACCTATAGTGCTATATCCATGGCTCGCGCTCATATATTGCGTGATAGTTATAAAAAGTTGGAGAAAGTAAGAGTGCGAAAACAATTACTTGGCCAATTCCGGGGTTGTGCATGATTTACATTAGTTGTGTGAGGATGATGGAGCATAGCCAAACTATATGATTTTGTAGGGATAACTTTCTTTGGCCTTGTTATTTTGAAAGTTCAGGATTACTTTGCTAGTTTGCTTGAATTGTTACTATTTTCATGTCAATAGCAAACTATTGTTTTGAATCTTACGGATCTGAACATTCATGTCACGTGAAAGAAGTTGCAGAGGACAACTATGCTAGGTAGCATTCCACATCAAAAATTCATTCTTTATCACTTCCCTACTCGAGGACGAGCATGAGTTAAGCTTGGGGATGCTTGATACGTCTCCAACGTATCTATAATTTTTGATGGTTTCATGCTATTATCTTGTCAAACTTTGGATGTTTTGCATACCTTTTATATATTTTTTGGGACTAACTTATTAACTTAGTGCCAAGTGCCAATTCCTGTTTTTTCCATGTTTTTGACCCCTTCTAGAGGAGACTTTGAAACGGAGTCCAAACGGAAGAAAATCCCCGAAAAGATTTTTTTTGGAACGGAAGAAGATCGGGGAACTCGGGAGCCAAGGCAGGGGAGCACTAGTGGCCCCACAATCCCCCACCCCGTGGCCAGGATGGGGCCGCGCCATCCAGGCTTGTGGGCCCCCTGGAGGTCCCCTGACCTAGGTCTTTCGCCTATATATTCCCATAAATTCCAGAAAAAAATCAGGACATCCTCGCAATCGCTTTTCCGCCGCCGCAAGCTTCTGGCTCCGTAAGATCCCATCTGGGGCACGTCCTGGTGCCCTGCCCGAGGGGGGATTCGGACACGGAGGGCCTCTTCATCAACACCATGACCTCTCCGATGTTGTGTGAGTAGTTCACCATAGACCTACGGGTCCATAGCTAGTAACTAGATGGCTTCTTCTCTCTCTTGGATCTTCAATACAAAGTTCTCCATGATCTTCATGGAGATCTATCCGATGTAATATTCTTTTGCGGTGTGTTTGTCGAGATCCGATGAATTGTGGATTTATAATCAGATTATCTATGATTCTTATTTAAGTTTCTTCTGATCTCTCTTATGCATGATTTCATATCCTTGTAATTCTCTTCGAGTTGTGGGTTTTGTTTAGCCAACTAGATCTATGATTCTTGCAATGGGAGAAGTGCTTGGTTTTGGGTTCATACCATGCGGTGACCTCACCCACTGACAGAAGGGGTAGCGAGGCACGCATCGTGTTGTTGCCATCAATGGTAAAAAGATGGAGTTTTCATCATTGGTTTGAGATTATCCCTCTACATCATGTCATCTTACTTAAGGCGTTACTCTGTTCGTCATGAACTCAATACACTAGATGCATGCTGGATAGCGGTCGATGTGTGGAGTAATAGTAGTAGATGCAGAAAGTATCGGTCTACTTGTCTCGGACGTGATGCATATATGTATGATCGTTGCCTTAGATATCGTCATGACTTTGCGCGGTTCTATCAATTGCTTGACAGTAATTTGTTCGCCCACCGTGATACTTGCTATTTTGAGAGAAGCCTCTAGTGAACACTATGAACCCCAGGGTCTACTCCACACCATATTTCCAGCCTTACACTTTTTACTTCATTGCACTTTCCGCCTTCAGATCTCACTTTGCAAACAATCTTGAAGGGATTGAGAACCCCTTTGAAGCGTTGGGTGCAAGCTTGTTTGTGTTTGCGCAGGTACTCTGGACTTGACGAGACCCTCCTTCTGGATTGATACCTTGGTTCTCAAACTAAGGGAAATACTTACTTCTCCTGTGTTGCATCACCCTTTCCTCTTCAAGGGAAGAACCAACGCAAGACCAGGCTCTGTCAACGTGTCAATTTCTGGCGCTGTTGTCTGTGGGATAGCATTATGCCTCTCTCTCTTTATCGTAGACTTGAACTGGATAAGTTGACACCCACTAAAATCTCTGTCCAAATGGCTGACAAATCAACTGATTTCCCTATTGGCATTTGCGAGGATGTGCCTGTTGTGGTTGCTAATATCACTATCTTAACAGACTTTGTTATCTTGGATATTCCTGAGGATGATGCCATGGCAGTCATCCTCGCGAGACCCTTTTTAAACACTACAGGGGCTGTTATAGATTGCAACAAAGGCAATGTCACTTTCCATGTCAACCGTAATGAGCATACGGTGCACTTTTCGAAGAAACAATATCGAGTACATTGCATCAATGCTATCGAAAAAACTTCATCAATTCTTATTGGGAGCTTTGAATGCCCTATTCCTAATGTCAAGATGAAGTATGATTTTCCTATTGGGGAGATACACATCCCCATTGAGATGACCTAGTGACTATTTGAAAATTCTCCGTTCTCTTTTGCGATTCGAAAAGGTTTGTCAAAGAGACTTGATCAACCTTATTGGCGGATTTTCTTTCGATGACCATGAGATGGATGAATCGAGGACTCACAAACCTCTGTTCCAAGCTTTCACCTTCAGTTGCTTAGAAGAAAAATGATAGATTTAGTTTAGTTTTCCCTGTTTTCTGTATTAGCATCCCGTGGAAAAGTACCCCGGAGCTGGTTATTTCCCTCCTTGGGAGTAGACCAACTTAGGCCAAAAGCCTAAGCTTGGAGGAGTATGTGTTTCTCACCGACTTTACATTCTTGCTTATGCTTTCACTTTGTTAGCCGGTGTTCACACCTTGCCACTGTATCATCCATGCTAGTTTATTTTCTTTTTCTCGTTTTCTTTTCGTGTGTCTGTCTAGTTTGAGTAAAACCAAAAAGATTTTATTTTTCTTCTTTTGCTTGTTGGGAGATTTCTCGTGTTGATAGTTTTCTTTTTCTTTGGGTCAAGGTAGAAGATAATGGTTACAATGTTTAGTGGCTCTTGCATGCATACCTGTTTAGCTTTCAAAGAGCCATATTACTTTGTCTTCTCCTTTGTGTTTGCCTGCAGATTACATCATAGTCCAATGCACGAGCACTCTTATTATTGTTCACATCATTCGGTCGTGCAAGTGAAAGGCAATAATGACGATATATGATGAAGTGACTGAGCCTGGAAAAGCTGGTATGAACTCGATCTATTTTGTTTTTGTAAATATGACAAGCTCTTCATGCCTGATTCAGCTTTGTCGTGAGAGAAACATGTTTGCAATGACAACTTAGAAATCATAGTTGCTTATGCCATGCTTACTTAGCTAGGAGCTTATAATGGTTTGTCTTGGATGCCCACATGAATTTTGAGATGACTGTGTTGTAGTGTGATAGGATGGTATCCTCCTTTGAATGTTTCAAGTGGCTTGACTTGGCGCATGTTCACGCATGTAGTTGAAACAAAATCAACATAGCCTCTATGATATTCATGTTCATGGTGATTTATGTCCTACTCATGCTTGTACTCAATGATAGTTAATCTCAATGCATTTTGATGACTGTTGTCGCTCTCTAGTTGGTCGCTTCCCAGTCTTTGCTAGCCTTCACTTGTACTAAGCGGGAATACTGCTTGTGCATCCACCTCCATAAACCCAAAGTTGTGCCATATGAGTCCACCATACCTACCTACGTGTGGTATCTACCTGCCGTTCCAAGTAATTTGCATGTGCCACTCTCTAAATCTTCAAGAAATAATCTGTTTTGCATGACCGAACCGCTCATGTGTTGACAGGGGGCTATCAGTATCTTCCATGGTGACAGGGGGCTATTGGTATCTTCCATGCTAGGCGTGTTATCCTCGATATGTGTTTATTCGCTATCATTCACGAGAAAGGGGCCGGTAATTGGAATTCCCAGTTCCATGCTCAAATCGAAAAGATAATTGCAATCAAAACTCCCCCAGGATTGATGTTGGTATGGACGGTACCCGAGGATTCGGCTAGCCGTGGAGTGTGATTGATTGGTGGTGGGGGAGTCAAAACTTTACTTTTCTGTTTGGGAACCGCCTATAGCATGTGTAGCGTGGAAGATGTTGAGAAATCTTAGTCATTGCGTTGACAATGAAAGCATGCCACCCAAAATTATTATCTCTGTTTTCAAAGCTTGAGCTTTCGCACCTCTGCAAATCAATGCTTCCCTCTAGGAAGGGCCTGTCTATTTATGTTCCTGTTGAGTCATCCTCCTCTTACGAAAGCACCAATTAGAGAGAACCTCTATCATTTTTATGCTTTGCTTTTAACTGTGTTGAGTATGACTGTGACTGGATCTTCTTTGCCTTGAATTACAATGTTTAGTCAGCCCTTGGTCTTTGAAGGTGCTCTGCATTTATGTTTTGCGGTCTCAGAAAGAGCTAGCGAGATACCATCTATTCGTACTGCTTCATGTTGTTTTGATTGAAGTGTCGACATTTGAGGCTTATTATTATTTGCTCGCTAGTTGATTATGCCATTGATATGAGTTTATCGTGAGACCTAGATGTCATTTGCTTATGTGGTTTACTTGTGATCTTGCTGAAATTCTGGTTGTGAGTTAGACATAGTCGCAACAACAAGATCAAACAGAGTTCGTCAAAGTTTTTCTTTTGTCTCTTTCAGTTTGTCAACTGAATTGCATGGGGACAAGCAAGGCTTTAAGCTTGGGGGAGTTGATACGTCTCTGTCGTATCTAGTTTTCCAAACTCTGTTGCCCTTGTTTTGGACTCTAATTTGCACGATTTGAATGGAACTAACCCGGACTGACGCTGTTTTCAGCAGAATTGCCATGGTGTTGTTTTTGTGCAAAAATAAAAGTTCTCGGAATGTCCTGAAAATTTACGGAGATTTTTTCTGGAATAAAAGAAAAATACCTGCGCAAAGATCCACCGGAGGGGGCGTGCCAGTGGGCCACAAGCCCACAGGCCGCGGCCACCCCCTAGGTCGCGCCGTGCAGGCTTGTGGGGCCCACGTGGCACCACCGCCCCCAAACTCAGCTCTATATGTTCCATCTTGCCCGAAAAAAAAATCAGAGAGAAGGTTTCATCGCGTTTTACGATACGGAGGCACCGCCACATCCTGTTCTTCATGTGGAGGGCAGATCTGGAGTCCGTTTCAGGCTCCGGAGAGGGGAAACCGTCGCCATCGTCATCATCAACCTTTCTTCATCGACAATTCCATGATGCTCTTCATCGTTCATGAGTAATCTCATCGTAGGCTTGCTGGACGGTGATAAGTTGGATGAGATCTATCATGTAATCGAGTTAGTTCTTGACGGGGATTGATCCCTAGTATCCACTATGTTCTAGATTGATGTTGCTACTACTTGGCTATGCTTAATGCTTGTCACTAGGGCCCGAGTGCCATGATTTCAGATCTGAACCTATTATGTTGTCGCCAATATATGTGTGTTTAGATCCTATCTTGCAAGTTGTAGTCACCTACTATGCGTTATGACCCGGCAACCCCGGAGTGACAATAGCCGGAACCACTCCCGGAGATGACCATAGTATGAGGAGTTCATGTATTCACCGCGTGTTAATGTGTTGGTTCGGTTCTTTATTAAAAGGAGAACCTTAATATCCCGTAGTTTCCATTAGGACCCCGCTGCCATGGGAGGGATGGACAATAGATGTCATATAAGTTCTTTTCCCTAAGCACGTATGACTACATACAGAATACATGCCTACATTAGATTGACGAACGGGAGCTAGTTACATATCTCTTCGTGTTATAGCTGTTACATGATGAATCACATCCGTCATACTCATCCATCACCGATCTACTGCCTACGAGTCTTTTACTACTGGTCCTCGCTATGTTTCTTTGTCTAGGCTTGTCCCTTGCTACTAAAGGGATTGGGCCGCTTTGCTGCTACTGTTGCTACTCCTGTTACTTTGCTGCAGCTACTACTGCTGTTCCTTGCTACTTCTCTGTTACTTGTTGTAAGACTTTTCTGGAGCCGTTGCCTAGGAAGAAGAGTTCCCCGTCCACGTGCTCTTTATTGGCGCCATTGATACAAGAGTTAGGAATAGTCTGCCGTCAACAGATCGTTTCTGGCACCGTTGCTATCATACTACTTTGCTTGCAGACACTAATCTTTCAGGTGTGGTTGAATCTGACGAACTCAAGTGCTAATACTTTAGAATATTCTTTCGCTTCCCTTGTGAGAACGAACAAATTTGGGTTGAATACTCTACCCTTGAAAACTGCTACGATCCCATACGCTTGTGGGTCATCACTCACCGCATGGTATGAACCCAAAACCAAGCACTTCTCCCATTGCAAGAATCATAGATCTAGTTGGCCAAACAAAACCCACAACTCAAAGAGAATTACAAGGATATGAAATCATGCATAAGAGAGATCAGAAGAAACTCAAATAAGATTCATAGAGAATCTGATCATAAATCCACAATTCATTGGATCTCGACAAACACACCGCAAAAGAAGATTACATCGGATAGATCTCCATGAAGATCATGGATAACTTTGTATTGAAGATCCAAGAGAAAGAAGAAGCCATCTAGTTACTAGCTACGGACCCGTAGTTCTATGGTGAACTACTCACACATCATCGGAGAGGTCATGGTGTTGATGAAGAAGCCCTCCGTATCCGAATCCTCCCTCCGGCAGGGCACCAGAACATGCCCCAGATGGGATCTTGCGGAGAGAGAAGCTTGCGGCGGCGGAAAAGTACTTTCGATGATCTCCGGATTTTTAATGAAATTTTAGAGAATATATAGGTGCAAAACCTAGAGCAAAGGAGCCTCAGGGAGCCCACAAGCCAGGGGGCCGCGGCCTCCCTGGTCATGCCATGAGGGCTTGTGGTATCCCTGGTGGCCCCCTGCCCTGATTCTCCGGCTTCCCAATCTTTTTCTGTTCCGGAAAAAATCTTTTTGGCAGTTTCATTCCGTTTGGACTCCGTTCAAAATCATCCTCTGAAAGGGGTCAAAAACATGGAAAAAACAGGAACTGGCTCTTGGCACTGAGTTAATAAGTTAGTCCCAAAAAATATATAAAAGGCATGCAAAACATCCAAAGGTTGACAAGATAATAGCATGAAACCATCAAAAATTATAGATACGTTGGAGACGTATCAGGGACCGGTAACTATTATTTTAAGTGTGGTAGCACCCCACTTTGCAGGAGACTATATTTGTTAGAAGACCCCCAAACCCTAACCTTTTCTTTCTCGCCTCTTCAAATCTCAAAGACGAGATTCATTTTAAGTGTGGTAGTTTGTAACATCACAAAATTATAAATTTTGGAATGTTATAACAAATAGATAATTAGGATTTTTATGTTCGAATGATATGTGATTGATTGTTTGAAATTGAGTGGAATTTGAAACTTATAAATAAATTAGAGGGAATAAAATGACTTTCCCAAATTTTTCTATTTTGAATCCCTATTCAATTTTGAGTTTGAATATTTTCAAAACCCCGTGGTAAAAAAATCAAATGAAAGGAGGAAAATGACACTCCAAAAATCAGAGACAATGCCTTGATTCAAATTTGAAGTATTTGAAATTTATTTGAAATTCAAATTCCTTTTCATTTTAAAGTTATTGCAAAAAAGTATTTTTTTCAAAAGTATTTTGTTTGGTCTTGAAAATATGTTCATGTTGCAGGAAATTTTATTCTAAATTTTTTGATATATAATATCCCTTTATAAAATATTCTCTTAATTTCGTTTATATTTTTTCGCTATTTATTTTCAAAAATAAAAAAAGCACTATTCACCACGAACACTATTCATCCAGGAAAAAAAACACAAGGCTGGCCGATTTGCCTCCTGCGGCCGGCCGAATCGAACTTGGCCCATGGACGTTTGATTCTTCTTTTCTCCATATTACGTATATGTTTAGTCTCACATTGCCTATCTATTGACCTTTAGACCTTCCTTTCACCTATAAATATAGGTCCATAGAAGGATCCAAAAATCATCTACTCCGGGTTAAATCAATCTTTTGGTTTAACTAGATTTATTAAATAAAAATATTCTCTTCTCTTCAGCGGGATTTCTCAAAGTCATCTCCTCTTTGGAATTATCTCTTGTGTACATTCTAAAGGTATTCTCTTCGTAATTTTCTTTTATACTCTCGTAGTTTATTGTTTTTAGGCTAGTATTTCTAGACTAGTATACGGTAGAGTAACTATATTATTAATTAGTCTTTGTATTTACATATTAATATTAGAATTCTTTTAGACAACACTTTTTCTTCCGTAAAAAAACTTGGCCCTGATTTTTCAAATAGCCATAACTTTTTACTCGTTCACTCAAATTAGATGAAATCAGCGCCTAGATTTTAGTCTTGACCTCACCTAGCTAGTGAACCTATCAAGCCAACTTTTCAAATTTTTCAAGTTTCGAAATTTGTTCAGATTCATATTCAAACTTATTTTGCTCCTTTCTTTTCATCCGTAACTCTGTTTTAGATGAATCCAATTGCATTGGATTCGTATCAAAGTAACATTTTTGTTTGTATCAATTAGTGTTATCTTTCCAACATATAATTTCGATCATATTCATTACTCCACTAGTCTATAGTAGTGTTGACACACCGCGTTCTAACTAGATTCAATGCCATATTGTATTACTTATATCTTTTGATCCGTTATTCGAAATCTAGTAATTTTTTTTCTACATGTTCATTTTGACCTCCCATTTGCAGTAGCTTCATTAGTTTCAAACTTTGAACCTTTCAAATTTGAGCGATCCAAATTTGAATTCGAACCATCTTTTGATCATACCTTGCAAAGAGTAGCACCTTGTCCATTGATTTCTTTTTCCCCTAAACACTCGTGTTATGTACTTTCTGTTCATAACAACCATGCTCTAATTCAAATACTTTTGACCTTTATGGAATTCAAATTCTATTCATACTTCAATTCGCTATAACTTGCATTGTAGTGCTCCATTTCAATTTTTTTTTTGCAACTGAATTCTTATGCCCTATGCTATTTGTCATT
This sequence comes from Hordeum vulgare subsp. vulgare, assembly GCF_904849725.1. Classification (NCBI taxonomy): domain Eukaryota; kingdom Viridiplantae; phylum Streptophyta; class Magnoliopsida; order Poales; family Poaceae; genus Hordeum; species Hordeum vulgare. Next base: position 325,492,231 of record NC_058522.1, on the reverse strand, counting down.
CATGTTGTTCTCCGCATACTTGGGATCGTCTTTCATAGTATCTCCACCCTAAGCATCAGTAGTTCATTGTCCATTAACTCTTTTGATCTCATTCCTCCACCTTCACTTTACAACACACATAGAACCTATTTTTTTATTTTTTTAATTAAACCTTAGTATGTTGTTATTTTGCACAAAGACATGTCTTGTTCTTATGTTCTTTTGGTTCTTCCTTTTGGCATGAATGATTATTGAATGCTATTCGTTCACGATAGATTGCTTGGAGTGTGACGAGTAGAATTATCAGGATTATGAGAGCGACTATCTTCATCAAGTAATATCATGCAAGTACACTTTGATCATAATTTACCTATGGTTTTATTGCATTAGATCAACCTTCTTCACCCTTTGCTTGCAAGTAGGTACTTGGAAATTTTGGTCCTTGATGTAGTATCATCTGCTAGGCACTCATAAACTCTTGGTACTTGGCCGGGACGTTAATTTGCTATGCTCCTAGTAGACGGGGTCTGGTTGGGTGTTTACCATGAGTCTTGTGAGAATTTAATAATCAAGACGTGAAGACTTCAAGACTTTCAAGACCTCATGATGCAATATACCTCTGGGTGAAGGACGGTTTTGATGGGATCCCTCGGGAAACTAGTGGATGACCCGGGATGCATGGGGAAGCGCCATGACATCTTGAGGAAAGCTTCACCTAGGCACAAAGAGATGGATGGATAATTCAAGACCCGAGGCTTATGTCACGCCCAAGATGCGACTCTGTCCTCAATTTGGCACGAGGGCCTCGTCAGGGATAGAAGCGCATCTCGTCGTGTCGCAAGAATGGATATCATTACAAGTACACGTACTGAAAAGAAGATATATATATATATATATATAGAATTGGCTTACACTCGCCACAAGCTACATCAGAGTCACATCAGTACAATACATAAACATCATGAAGAAGCGCAGGGTCCAACTACGGACAAAAACAAACGAGAAAAGAAGAACGACGTCCATCCTTGCTATCCCAGGCTGCCGGCCTGGAACCCATCCTAGATCGATGAAGAAGAAGAGGAACAAGAAGCAACTCCAAATGAACTGCGCTCGCGTCAAATAACCCTTACCTGAACCTGCAACTAGTGTTGTAGTAATCTGTGAGCCACAAGGGACTCAACAATCTCATTTCCAAAGGTATCAAGACTAGCAAAGCTTAATGGGTGAGGTAAGGTTAAGTGGTGACGTTGCAACAACGGCTGGCTAATCTTACGAGTACAAGAAATAAGAGGGGGAAGATCTACGCATAGCGTACGTGACTACTGATGATGAAATGAATTATCCTGAACACCAACCTACGTCAGACATAACCCCACCGTGTCCTCGATCGGAGAAGGAACTCACGAAAGAGACAGTCACGGTTACGCACACAGTTGGCACATTTTAATTAAGTTAACTTCAAGTTATCTAGAACCAGTGTTAAACAAAGTTTCCACGTTGCCACATAACCGCACGCACGGCTTTCCGAAAGATTTAACCCTGCAGGGGTGCTCCAACTAATCCATCACAAATTACCACAAGCCGCATAGAAATCCTCGATCACGAAACTGGCGATCTCGTCGGACTCCTTAGTGGAAAACCTCAACTCTGAGATTACCCAAAGCATCACCGGAATTCCGATGCACAAGATATCTCGTCAAAGGTAAAACTAATCTAGCAAGGCCACCAGCGTGTCGATGATCCCAATAGGAGTCGTGTATCTCGTTCTCAGGACACGACGGATGAGCGACGCGTACGGTGGCCTGATATAAATCTCCCAAGTTGCCGAAACTAAGGGGGCAAAGGTGGAACAAAACACCAGGCTAGAAAGGCCAAGCCTTCCACCTTTTACCAAGTATATAGGTGCATTAAAATAAATAGAAATTAATATGGTGATATGACAAGGGACCCATGTTGTCACATGGAAGCAACTGCACCTACAACTAGCAACTCTAACACATGGTTAAGCAAGCGGTAACATAGCCAATCAGTGGTTTGCTAGGTTGAACAAGTTGAAGGTTTTCATGGCATTGTTGAGAGGCCGATATTTAACATGTGGTAGGCAACAAGAAATAATCGATTGAAACGGTAATACTAGCATGGGAATGATAGTAATGGTATTTGGGGAAATGGTCATCTTGCCCGAGATCCCGCTTGGAAGAAGAATGACTCCGTGAAGCAGACGAACCGATGTAGTCGAACGGGTCCTCACTCTCCGACACGCTTGCGGAACTCTATCGAGACAGAGGAAACCGAAAACAAGCATCAACACACGATATTCACCACACGATGCACAACACAAATGATGAATGAGCAGCTGAACACATGCAAGTCACGACTTGACAATTCACACAATCAAACACTACACATTAAGTGAAGTTCAATATGCAACGAGTTGCATATTGATGAAACTCCACATACGAGTTATTTAGTTCTATCTCGATTAGGTACCGGCAATATTAAATGTGTTTAAACATGGCAAGAGGTGAGGCGCAATTAATCTACCTATCTAGGCATTTTAAATGAGGTCGGAAATGACATATAACACCTCCGAAACGACCTCACATGTTAATTTACAATTCTGTCCAGATCTGAACTAAAGCGTTTAAATAGTTGTTAAACAGCAAAACAAATAGGTTCACGTGATTCTACGCGTCATTACAAGCAATTTACACATAGAGAACATCTCCAATGGAGCTACGGTTCAAAAGATACGGACACCGCAAGATATGATGGCATGAATGCAATATGTGTGCAACAACGGTCATGAGCACTTCAAAACATACAACCAGCAAGATAAAATGAAACTACACGAGATTCTAAGAAAGTTTCATATAGGACACGATCAAATCGGAGCTACGGTTCAACAACTACGAGCAAAACAAGAAATCACTACAATCTGCCAAAATCAGCCACGTAGCATTTTCTACACCCCACAACTATGAGTTACTCAACTCCAATATGCTCAACCAAGGCATAACACGATAGAGGGCAAGAAGCAGTACAACATAAAACTAACAAGAACTAGCATGGACGCACGAAACACTAGGAAAAGAAGTCACAAAATGGCTTCTCACACACAATTTCAGCCTTAGTGAAAATAACCGTTTATGAAACTACAGTTTTCGATCTAAAGGCATATTGACAGCAGCAAAACCATAAGCTACAGGACTCCAAATGGCATGAAAATTGACAGCATGCTAGAAAACCCAAAGTCTATAACTAACTCCATTGCACCAACCTCAAAAGAGCTACAGATCACAAGATAGAAGCAAGACAAGACAACAACAAAATATAACAGATTCAGACTTAGAAATATTTCAGCATCTCTAAAACATCACTATTTCCTAGCAAGTAAAGAACAACCAAAACACACCTAAACATGGATTTCTATTGCAACCAAAAATACCAGGGGCTAGAGTAAACATCCAAGAGCAACTCTCTAGTTGACAACTCCTTCAAACGAAGCACGAAATAAATCCTACGAAATAGACAAGAGTGCAACATGGAAAAATATCGCGCGAACTAACTTGCTCAAAAGCTAAAACTAAATACACAGGATTTTTCTGTCCCGAAAACATATAAAACATGTTGGGTTGCACAACAATAATTTCACCACACGTAAATGCGAGATAATCTCCTAAACACGGAAAATAAACTAGCGGCAAATCCCTACACGCAAAAATACCAAATACTACTCTAAAATTCATGGCAAAGGGGTTCCTAAAACATGGACATATCTACTACGTAGTTCGAACAATCCGGACACGCATGAAAAAAATAACCCGGGACACAAACATAATAGACAACACACGTTTCTAGGCATTCGACACGCTAAACTACGTCAAACAATTACGCAAGTTGCAAAAACGTAATCTACGCGCAAATCTACACAAAATCCATATGCTACACGTCGAGATCCGAACGCGGATTAAAAGTTACGGGCGTACTAATATCGTCTATTTCTCTGGAATTTAATTAAATTCCGGAAAAACCTAAATAACTAACAGGCCTAATAGTGGGCGCAAAATAGCTAATCAGTACAAAGGCGTAATTTAGAGGGCTCGGGGCGGCCGCATACCTGGGCCGGCCTGGCTCGGTGGCGGGATCTGGTGGAGTGGGCCGAGCCGCAGAGGAGCTGGGCCAAGCTAGCGGCACCGCAGGCAGGGGCCAACTAGGCCGCTGCGCTGTCAACGCGGGGGAGGCCCAGGCGGGGTCGCGGGGAGGCCGGCTTGGCGGCACACGCCTCGATCCCTCCCGTGCTCGAGCACCAGCCATGGTGGTTGGCCGGTGGGAGTAGCGGATCTGGCGGGGCGGCGCGCGGGAGTCGGCAGGGCCAGCCGGATCTGCCCGTGTGCGGGCCGGGGCGACATCCCAAGGCGGAGGAGGACCAACGTCCGGCGACTGGTGTAGCACTCCGACGGCGAGCTCGGGCACCAGCGGGAGGCGGCGCTACGGAAGGACAGTGGGGACGGCGGGAGACGTGCTCCGACGAGAGGAGGCGCCGGTGGTGTTCTGGTGGGGCTGGCCGGCGGCGTGGGGCACGGGGCTGCTCGGGCAGGGGAGGCTCGGGCTAGCTCCGGGAGCCTCGGGAGGAGCTGTGGTCGCCTGGACATGTCCGATTTGACCATGGACATGTCCGGTAGGTGGGGTTTTTGGGCAATCTGAGCCATTAGATGTAAATCCAATGGCCAGATTAGGTCAGAGGGTTTGGGCTGCAGGATTTAGAGGGTTAGGCCTAGCAGGTGGAGTTTTTGAGGGGGGGTGGTGGCTGCTAAAATGGCTAGGGTAAACCCTAGTAAAGTGAGAGGGGTCTCTCTAGGGGGGTGATACTTATATAGGGTTGGTCTCTGGTGGGGTGGACCTCGTCCGTCCGATCGCGTTACGGCGACCATGAACGGAGGAAGTGGCTAGGTGGGACTAGTGGGTTGTGTAGTTTGGCTACGTAGGGATGAGAGGGAAATGGGCGACCCGACAACGATATTTTAAAACATCGATAAAACGTCCGACAATAGACCGAATCCGTTGCCGCTACGGTCGACCGTTCGGGTACCAGACGAAATTCAACAGGCGGCCTACCTATTTAAAAATAAGACTGCACGTCAAATCTCAACCCAATCAGAGAAAGTTTAACACACACTTTTGAAAACACGATTTAAACATTGCCGCGGGCGCATGCGTGTGTTGTCGGGCTCAGAACGAACAGCGACGAGAACCGACAACTAACAACGGATGCAAGTTTTTGAAAACAGGGTGCAACGGGATGCCGATGCAATGCTGATGATGCACATGATGTGATGATGATGCAACAAAAGAAAATAGACACACGACGAAAACGGAATGGAAGGGGAATCTTCTGGAATGTCGGCATCGGGCCGTCACAGCTTATTTGCACAACCACAAGTCATTATGGGATCTGGCTTGGTTGGACATTGTGGTGACTCTGGACGGGCGGTGCTACGAGATGTAGAAGAATGGTAGGATTGGATGGGCACCAACAGTGGATCAGAGGAACCCTTTGGAAGACCATGTTTTGATCATCTGGTTCTCAAACACCCTGAAGTGCGGGACTCCAACGGAGGCGATCAAATCTTGTGGGCAACGTGTGCAAAACTCTACAGAGTACTCAAACCTAATCGATTATCTGTGTCCACGGTCATGAACAACTTGAGCCAAAGGAACTGAAACTATCAGGAATTCTCGACACCATTAACTTATTGATGTGGGTAATATTGATAGTTTGGATATGAGAAATGGTTGGTGGAACCTTCTCATTAACAACCAACAATGTAGTAAATTTTTCCTTTACCTCTCTCTTGTTGTAGGAAAAATTTGCTTTACGCAAAACTTAAACTACAACCCCACCTGCCATATATGCATATGGTATAGATGATATTTTCACCTCTCTCTTTTGTGACTTGACGACATATTCAATATGCTGACCTACACAGATGCTACGTCTTATGTTGTAGATATTTTCTACGACGAGTAAGAGTACGATTCAGGGTTACGATCTGCACTCAACCTATCGTTGGTGTTCATTGGGACTCCACTCCCTTCGACTGTTTCCGCTGAGACTCTGAGGTATATATCAGTTTTACGTTATTTACATGTGATTGCACTTTGATATATACATTTATGTATTGTGTGTGCCAGTATACTCATCCATGGATGGCGCAGAACACAGAGGCTTGCCTCGTTTTGAGTCAGGTCGCTACATCAGCCATGGCCGGCTCAGGCTCCCACGACAAGTGGGAGGTCTCATGCGTCTTCGATGAGGACATCCGGGAGCTGTAGGATGCCGGTTATCTCTCATCGGACATTTCCCACTGTGTGTCCGAGGAAGGCCAGGTGGTACCTACACCAAAGCCAGGCGAAAGGGTGGTGTTCATCCCCCAGTTCATCTAAGGGCTTGGATTACTGCTCCACCCCTTTGTTAGGGGCCTGATGTTCTACTACATGTTAAATTTTCACGATCTTCCCCCGAACTCATTCATGCACATCTCTGCCTTCATCACTCTTTGTGAGGCCTTCCTGCGGGTTCAACCGCACTTTGGCTGATGGTTCAAGACTTTTAACGTCAAGACGAAGTCAATCAGCGGCCAACACACCGACTGTGGCGAAGCCGTGACCAGCAAACTCCCCCCCCGGTCGAATGGCTGGAGGGTACCTTTATTGACACCATCAAGACCTCGAAAAAGGAGGGTTTTTTTACATCATTGAGCCTCGGGAAGCAAACTAGTCAGCACCTATTGAGTTTAGATCCGGACCCCTCACAAGGCTAACGTTGTGGATTAGAAGAGGTCTTGACTTCGGATCATCCTCGGAGGTAAAAGCACTGCAAAAGCGCATTACGCAGATGGTGGAGGCGAATATCGAGTTGACCAACATTGCTGAGGTCATGCTCCGCCGCCGCATCCTTCCGTGCCAGCGCCGGGACACTCTGATGCGGTCCTACAAGCTTGGTGACCCCGACGCCATGAACGAGTTCTACCACACAACCCATGAGAAATTATGGAAGGTGTTGTTCAAACCTCAACAAGAATGGCTAGCCGAGGAAGAAGACGTCTACTTGGATGTTGATCACCCTCCCTTGGAGGTATGGTCGAGCCTTTATTCTTTATTTAAAGCATTAATATTTATCAAAGATCTTATCCTTTCTCCCACCGTTCTTGTAGGGTTGGCAGAAAAAAGGTTGAGAAGAAGATAAACGACAAAGCCCCCCTGCCCGAGGACCCATGGTCGTCATTTCTGACCGTGTTGCTAGTGGTGGCACCGTACACGGTTCCAAAGAAGAAAGAGAATAAAAAGGGAGACCCGCGGGGGTCTCTGCTCGAGGGGTCCCCCAGATACCAAGTCAGGAGACACCCACGCTTCCTCCGCATATGAGGAAGAAGATGCAGAGGATGGAGAGGAAAAAGATTCTCTCTGAACAAAAAAAGATGGTGGCACTGAAGGAGGCCAAGGAGGGCTTTCCTCCTCAGGCCCCGAAGAGTCTCTGCAGGAGCAAGGTCACCTTACCCGATGACAACCCGAATTCTGATGAGGACTCCGGGGCCTTTGAGAGGGTTCCCTGAAGGACCACCAAGATCAAGCCCCTGGCCCAAAGGTATGTAATCTGAACTTTATTTAATGGGATTATACTGAGCTTTTGTTCATAAACATACGTGTTCCTTTCCCTATTGCGGCCCTGCTTGAAACTTCTTGACGGACTAGGTCTCAGAGGGGGGTATGCCACTGGACGAGCTAGCGGAGAGCGGGAACTTGTCTCGTACTACTCTCCCTCAGGCATCTAACGAGGCTACGGAGATGATATCCCACAAAGCTCCTCCTAACATGGGAGACGAGGTGGTGATGGTCGAGGTCCACACATCAGCCACTGAAGACTGAGAGGTCTCATCCGAGGTTCATGCAACGGTCACCGAAACCTAGGAGGTTGATCCCCTCCCAACAAGTGGAGAGGGGGCCTAGATTCATCCGAGATTTTTTCGAAGACAGCTCCAAGGAGCTCTGATCCTCCGACATCTTCATCGTTCCCTCCGGCGCCACCTATGACAAAATGGGTTGCAACCGAGTGGCGTGCAATGATGGAGGAACCTCTATCCGGCTCCTTCATTGCCGATGAACATCACATGCTTGTGTGTGTGATTCTACAAAGCATATAGTCCGTTGATAGCGGACTGAATGGAGCCTTCAGCGGTTTGCTCGCAGTCTTCAAGCTAAATCGAATAATGTTAGATTTTTATAAGGTTTTTACATGCCTTATAGGTATGATAGCCCCCGAGCCATGGGTGCGTTGGAAACACTTACCTGTGTCTCAAAATAATTTATGGTTATGAACAAAAATATTTTGGGAACCCTTGAACTATAACAACTCACGGGGGGTAGTTCAGATGCTTATCAATCCCTAACTTATCTCGCACGCCTCATACTCGGCAGTGCCTCCAATACCCTTGAACTTGCTGAGCCAAACCGGAAACTCCAAGTTTCTGATGAGGAGCTTAGCTGTCTTATAATCGGCTCGACGAGAAGTAGGGTAAGCTTAATGTGTGCCGTTAAGAATCATGTGTAGTTTTAGTACCATCTGGCTTTTAGTATATGGCATCTTGATTATGTCAGCAACTATGGACGTGGAGTTTGAGAAACTCAGGGCCGAATTGGAGAAGGCCAAGCACGAGGCCTCCGTTCCTAAGATGGTGGCCGAGCAGACCGCCGCCGAGCTAAACTCGCTCAAGGTTGAGAGTGGCAGGCACAAGGATAAAGTGGACGAGGTCCAGCAGGAGCTTCAAGATGCGAGCGCTAAGAGCGAGGTCTTGGAACAAAAATCCAAAGAACAAGTGGCCGAGCTATCCAAGCTGTCCTCCGAGCTCAAATTAGAGCGGGCAGAGAGGCGGCTCTTTGAAGAAGAAGTACGCCAAGCGAAGAAGGTTGCGGATGGTAAGCCATACTTACTACAATGTGCCTTTGCTGCAAACAAGTTTGCCTTTCTCACACGGCTATGGCGTTCCCTAGGCGCCTTTACGGACCTCGTGCGGAGTGCAGTAGATGCGGCCAAGCACTACACGGTCCACGACGGGGATGTCGAGCAGAGGCTTTTCTGGGCACAGTTTCAGACTCCCGAGCCCAACCCCTTCTCATCAATCAGATGAAACAGCTCATGGAGTTGCATTGGATGGTGGAGCCGGCCTTGAAGGACCTCTACATCTGGCTATGGCTTACCGAGTCTTTTCCAAGAAGCTACTTCATCTTAGTGCAGAAGTTGTACGACGTCGTGCCTCAACTCAAGGTCATGAAGCGCTCTGTTTGGATAGAGGGAACTTGTATGGCTTTTGCAAGGCCGCGATGCACTGGCTAGGGGTGAAGCCCCTTACGATGGCAACCGCACCTCCTCCTCCTCCTGGAAAGGAGCACAGGCGTCCAGAGCCTTATTTCTCTACCCTGACGGAGGGTGCTCGAGCGATAGAAGCCCAATGTTCCAAAGATTTTATATATCAGTAGGGACATTGTAGTGTGTACTGGAACAATTTATAATTATGAAGCTTGTCCTAGTGTAATGAACTTTATATTATTTTTGAATCATGTTCGGCCATTTAATCTGAAAGTTTCCAGTCGTCGGGTTCAGCCCCCATGTAGGGACTACATAGGGTTTTTTGTCATCCACACTATGACCCTTAGCCGATATATTGGTGCCTAGTGGCGGTAGTGTGTGAACGAAACGAGGCAATCAGACTATGCAGCTTTAGTGCTTCAGTTAGCCTTAGGAGCTTGAATTCGGGAGCAGGTTACGAGCCCGAGTGTTTTGTGGTAGTCGGATAAACCGGATTTTGAAATAGTTACCACAAGGTTTGCAAAGGTACAACCCCCTCCGTATGACACATAATAAAACCTCCATCGTTCTTTCGTACTTAAGCTCGAATTGCAGACCAGTTCTCGCTTATTATGACATTCAGTTTTCGGCTTTCTCCACTCAGGTATTTTTAGCCAGGCCAGCTGGGAATAGAATTGTAGTGGTTCTCCCTTTACCCCTTTAGCCGAACTAGCGGAACGTAAGGGGGTAAGCACGGGAGCGAGGCAACCCAACTATTGACCCAAGACATAATTCAGAACCGATGCATATAAAGCAAGAAATCGAACACTTTAAGAAAAGGTAGTGACGGGGTAGTGCTCGGGGCGGTATTTTCATCCAAGCCCAAGTATATAGCCGATCGCACTTGATATTTTATTGAACAAATTTACCCTTTGGCGCCACTGAGAAGGAAACATATATATGTAAAGATACTGTAAAAGAGTGTATGAGTAATGTTTGCTAGGAATTTTTGTAATTCATGGCGCCAAGGCAGCTGTTACTGGTAACTATTGTTTTGAAAAACATATTTCAAAGTAACTTTTTCTCCACGGCTTTCCATGGGTGACTTGACGTCCGCCCTACTTCCAGCTGTGCAATTTCTCCTATGCTTCTTAGAAGGGAGAGGTTGTATCCTTTAAAGGTTGTTGTTGTCGGCAAACAAACCTTGAATAGAGGGTCTTGAGAAGCTGCCATGCTATAGGTGAGCTTGATACTTGGGATATCCTTAACGGTATCTCAATTTTGTTCGTGAAGATGGTTGGGACATAGTTTGGTCGAGCAAAACATATGATCTTTGGTGGTGAATCCCCACAATTGCCCATGGTATTTTGTGAATGAAATTCTGTCTACGAGGGACATACCTGACGAGAAACCGGGCCATGCCGTGGGGAGCGTATACCTATTTGTTTTGTTTTGAGCCAGAGCTGTCGTCGGGAGATTCAGTTGAGCTCGGGGTCGCTTGCCCATCTGCCGCGCCTCGATTGCTAGCTTGTAGCATGTTGCTTCATTGTCGTATTGGCATTCAGCTGCCAAGGCAACTATGTGCTCCTCTGTCTAAAGGGAGCATTTTGTATTGCCGTTGACGGTGATAACTCCGCTCTGTCTGGGCATCTTGAGCTTTAGGTAGGCGTAATGAGTCACAATGTTGAAGTGGGCGAATGATGTGTGGTCGAGTAGTGTGTGTTACCTGTTGCAGAAGGGGACGATGTCGAAGTCTAATTCTTCGCCGCGGAAGTTGTCGAGTGATCTGAACACAACCTCCAACGTTACCGTGCTGAAGCTGCGAACTTTGACACCAGGGGTCACTCCTTTAAAGGTAGTGTTGCTGGGTTTGATCCTTGATGGGTCTAAGTCCATCGTTTTCACTGTATCTCAATAAATCAAGTTCAGGCTACTTCCCCCATCTATAAGGACTCTAGTGAGGTGATACCCATCTATGATGGGGGTCTAGGACAAGGGCCGACGACCCTCCATGGCGGATACTGGTCGGATGATCCCTACGGTCAAAGGTGATCGGCCAAGCCGACCATAGGTTGCACTTCGGGGCTAGGGGCTCTATGGCGTATACGTCCCGAATGGCTGGCTTCCTCTCCTTCTTTGGTATGTGAGTAATGTGTATCATATTCACGGTTTTCACCTCTAGGGGGAACTATTTCTGGCCCCTAGTGTTTGGACTGCGGGGCTCTTCGCCGTCCTTGATTTGTGGGCCCTTGCCTTGTTCGTGGCACGCTAGTTTGCCGGCTTGTTTAAAACCCAACAATTACTGTTGGTGTGGGTGGTGGGCTTATCTTGGGTGCCATGGATTTGGCAGGGCCTTTCCATACTTTTATCTAATGGGGTTGGTCCATCCCTGTCCCCTTTAAAGGGTTTCTTCCGTTGTCCGGATTTTGAGCTGCGGAAGCAAGCATTTACAGCTGTGTCATTGGTATCACTACTACGGTGGCGATGTTTGGACTTGTTTTGCCTTGGCTTTCCATTTCCAACCTAAACTTTAGAGGTGTCGGGGTCGTCCACATTGTGGCCGCGCCAAGCTAACCAATTGTCCTCGCCCGCCAAAAAGCGGGTCATGAGGGAATTAAGAGCGGACATTGTTATCGACCTATCCTAGCCAAGCTGGCGAGCCAGCCTTTCATCCCGGATATTGTGCGTGAAGGATGTTGTGGGGATAAGCCTAACAATAGATGTGTAGGGTACGAAAGGAGAGGACAGAGTCCTAGCTAAGGCAAGCTTGTATGAGTTCAGGGCCCTCTTCGTGGAGGTAACAACCCTAGTCTCAGTGCTCTTGGAGCTTAGTGTCGAGTGGAATATGAATTTTTACATGGGGTGCGAAACCTTGTGCCAGAGGGGAGGGGCGTATTATATAGAGTGCGCTACCCCTCATCAATGCCCGGAAACCAAGGGTTCGATCAGTGGAGTATAAAGGCGTACGTTACTGATAACGTACGTAATAAATGATATTTACTACAACCAGCAGAACGCTCGCCTGTCGGCCTCCCTAGAGTGGCTTCTGGTCTTCTGTGCCAACTGGCTTCTGGTTCTTCCGAGTCAAAGTTAATCGTCGAGTGAATGAGGAACCCTCTGAGTGATTCTTTACCAAGTGGTTTAGATGTTGTCGCCATCCAGTCGGAGTCCTCCTTGTAGTCTTCAAGCTAATAATGAGGTGCCCTTAGGCCGGACATGTAGGTCAGACCTATGACCCTACCCTAGGTACATATCCTCATCTTTAGCCCCCGAATGGATCGGGGTCCGAGTGGTGAAGAGATCGATGTAAATTTTGTTGAAGCATACTGAACTTGAATGTGCTTCGGGGCTTTGTAGAATTGTGCATCGATTGAAGTCTTCTTCATTCGCCCTGATCGATTCTGCTAAGAAGTACGACCGAGTAAATTTGAGCGTTGAAGCAGATCCGAGTGACCAACAGGATCTTGAGATATGACGGATCACCCTGCCAGGTCCGGATTTCACTGGATTCGAAATTTTGGTTAGCGTGCGCTTCATGATGATGACACAACGGCCAGGGCAAGTGGGGTGACGCCTCGATTATTGCGCCGCTCTTACCGCCACGTATCTTGTCTCCTTTGTTATCGGGATAGACAGAGATCCGGCGGACCCACCAGTCAGTGACTCAGTCGAATGGTTATAAATTTGGCCGATGCTAGGGTTGAGACGGCGGTTCCTTCAATATCCTCTATTTCTCCTCCGCTTCCGTTCTACAAGCTTTGCTCACAGATCTGATCCTGCCGCTGCCGAGATGACCAAGGGTCAAACCAGCAAGCTTGAGCGCGCCAAGAAGCGCGCCAAGAGTTGCGCTGCCGCCGGGGTGGATCCAAGGGGATTTTGTCCCATCCACTGTCCATAAGAAGATTTCCTCGAGCTTGTCGAGCATGGGATGGTGGCCGAGAAATCATGGAGGCTACCTGGCAGAGAGGCCGAGCCAGAACCACGCGACGGGGAACGAGTCCTCCTCCGTACTCATATTGAGCGAGGTTTTTCTCTACCCCTCACCCTTATATCCCTGGATTCTTGAACTATTTTGGAGCACAACTGCATCATTTTCCTCCCAATGCAACCACTTATCTTTCTGCATTCGTGACTCTGTGGGAGTGTTTCCCGGGCTGTCCCCCTCACTGGGGTTGTTCAAACAACTCTTCACTGTGCGCTCCCAATCGGTGAAGAAGCCTAATCCGAGTGATGATAAGACTCATGTCATACAATTGTGCGGGGGTTTGGAACTCCAGAAGAGGAGCAAAACCACTTATCCCCAAATGACCCTTCCCGGGTCGGTCCGTAACTGGCAATCGACCTGGTTCTACTGTAGTGATCTTGCATCTCCGGGCATGTCGAGTGTCCTTCCTCCTTTGTCTTTAGAGCGACCGACTACTCCTAGGACTCTGAAAGTGTCGAACAAGGAGAAGGTTGAAGTAGGGATCTTGGTGAACGTGTTGATTGACTTGGTCCGCAGCCGGGTGACTGGGATGGATTTGCTTGAAACGTTCCTCGGACAGCACATCCAGCCCCTCCAGGTGAGAGACCATGCTATGTGGCACTATTCCGGTCCTGGGGATTCGACTCGGTCCCACGTGGAAGAGGTCGATGAAGAGACAGTGGCAAAGTGGATCAAGAGCATCGCTGGCCCTTGTGACAACCCCTTGGGGGCCAAACGGGTTTTACCCTATTCTGACCAGAATCCACCCAGGAATGTGGTGAGTCATATTTTGTAGTATAACTTCGTATTGTTATCGAGTGACTGAGCTTTCTGTTGACTGACTTTGTGATTTGTATCTTGCAGGAGTGGACGAACATGCACTAGCCGGTGCCGAATGGTGACCATCTTGAGGTTGATGAAGGGAATGTAGGTGACAGCGCGGAGGGCGACTATGCCGAGGAGAGCGAGGAGAGCGAGGAGGAGTCGGAAGAGAGCGAGTAGGCGATCCAATCTCCTTCCCGTATTGAGCCTCTATCTAAGCAACGCCATGATCCAACACTTGTGCCGAGTAAGGCTTTAGCGTTGAGCAGTCGAAATACCAAGCGGGTTAGGGGAGCATCCAGTGAGTCGGCGGAGAAGTCCGCGAAGCAACCAAAGCCTGACGCGCCAAAGCCTCGGAAGGCTTTACCTCGAATGAGGATCCCCGTACCGATTGCCTCGACGTAAGTGTTCATCTTCTTTCATTTGATCCAAGTGAACATTCATTCTTGATGTTGGCTGAATGGAATTTGTTTGTCAGAGCTGCTACTTCGATGATGTCACCACCGGGAGGAGACGAAGACCACATGGGCGTGGATACTGTGGACATGGCTACCTCCCAACAAAGTGCGATCAGTATTTCACCCTGCTCTGTTTTTTGTGTGTGTGATCCTTCCATTGGAAGTACTTCTACTGTTGTTTGGCATCTACAGATGTCATCCACTTGGACGACGACGATCAGCAGCGGCCAATTGTTGATTTGGCCCGAACTGTGTCCGAGACGCCGATGTTGAATGCTCCTCCCGTCAGCTCGGTCGTTGTTACTACAACGTCGACTGAACCTCAGTTGGTAGCTCTAGTTGCATCTGCCGCGACACCGACTCCTCCGCTGCCTGCATAAACTTTGCGCCGAGTCTTGGAGGACCAAACTGGTGCCTGCTACCTCTTGAGCTTGCGTTGGTTTTTCCCTTGAAGAGGAAAGGGTGATGCAGCACAGTAGCATTAAGTATTTCCCTCAGTTTGAGAACCAAGGTATCAATCCAGTAGGAGTATCAAGACAAGTCACCAATGTACCTGCGCAAAAACAAAAAACTTGCACCCAATGCTATAAAGGGGTGATAACCCACACTACTGAAATTCATAAATTTGCCGTCTGCCAAAGCGGACGGCAAATGGTGCAACCACGAACGGCAAAGGCTTTGCCGTCGGTCAGCAGACGGCAAAGTAGATGGTAAAAAAATCCGGTGAAGAGGTTCTTTGCCGTCAGCTTTCCCAAAGCGGACGGCAAAGAATCTTTGCCATGAGTGGGCTGACAGCAAATTAGCTGGGACGGCAAAGGGTGCAACGTCCCCGTTAAGTGTTAACGTCAGGCCGTCTGCCTTTGCCGTCTGCCTCCCCTCCTTTGCCGTGCGTGGGCAGACGGCAAAGAGGGGAGAGAGAGGGGAAGATTCCCCCCTTTGCCGTCTGCCTCCACCCCTTTGCCATGTGGGGGCAGACGGCAAAGAGGGGAGAGAGAGGGGCAGATCCCCCCCTTTGCCGTCTGCCTCCCCCCCTTTGCCATGTGGGGGCAGACGGCAAAGAGTGGAGAGAGAGGGGGCAGATTCCCCACTTTGCCGTCTGCCTCCCCCCTTTGCCATGTGGGGGCAGACTGCAAAGAGGGGAACCAGCCCCTTTTTTATTTATTTTTTGTTATATCCAGCATTTTTAACAATAATTAGGATATATATATATATTTGACATAAATAAATTTCTTTCCGTACTCATAACCATATTAAAATAACCTCTTATATCCAGCTATCAAGTGGCATCCACGTGCATACAAAGTTTCATATATTACACCAGTATCACCCACGTGCATACAAAGTTCCATATATTCATATACTACAATAGTTTCAATACAACCCATGTTACAAGAAATCATCTTCAAGCATTCCATCAATATTTGCCAAGCTTCCCGTGAAGTGAAGGTAATCTGCAAAATGACAAATAAGAAAGTTAGAAGAATAATAGTAGATGAAGTAGTGTATATATAGGTTATTTCGGAGAGAAATTAGCTAAGTATAGACCATTTAGGAGCTAACTAAGCTAATTATGTCATTTAGGTGGAACCCTAGCTAACTATAGGTCGTTTCAGAGCTAACTTGGGTAAAATAGGTCATTCCGGAGCAAACTATGCTTATTAAGCCATTTTTGATCTAGCTAGGCTAATTATACGGCATTTAATACCTAAGTTAGGGGGAATAGGTCATGTTGCAGCTACGTAAGCCTTATTATGTCATTTCGACGATAATTACCTAAGTATAGGTCATTTTTTATTAAATAGACCATTTAGGAGCTAACTAAGCTAATTATGTCATTTAGATGGATAATTAGCCAATTTAGGCTTTGTTGGATAAGTCTAAGCTACGTAGAATAAGAGAAAGAGAAGAAGAAGTAAAAGAAGGAGGAGGAGGAGGAGAAGGAGACGGAAGAAGACAAGAAAAGAAGAAGGAGAAGGAGAAGGAGGAAGAAGGAGGAAGAAGGAGAAGGAGGAGCTCCTTCTCCTTCTTCTCCTCCTTCTTCTTATCCTCCTCCCTCTCCTTCTTCTTCTTCTCCTCTTCTTCTTCTTCCTTCCTTTCATTTTTCCTCTTTCTTCTCCTCTCGTCTCCTTCTTCGGGCTAAATTGGCTATGAATGCCTTTTTGGAGCTAATTATGTCATTTCGAGGATAATTAGCTAAGTATAGGTCATTGTTTATTAAATAGACCATTTAGGAGCTAACTAAGCTAATTATGTCATTTAGATGGATAATTAGCCAATTTAGGCTTTGTTGGATGAGTCTAATTAAGCTACGTAGAATAAGAGAAAGAGAAGAAG
The DNA here is from genome assembly GCF_904849725.1 of Hordeum vulgare subsp. vulgare. Lineage (NCBI taxonomy): Eukaryota > Viridiplantae > Streptophyta > Magnoliopsida > Poales > Poaceae > Hordeum > Hordeum vulgare. The sequence continues at coordinate 325,475,328 of NC_058522.1, read as the reverse complement.
AAGTAAAAGAAGGAGGAGGAGGAGGAGGAGGAGAAGGAGACGGAAGAGGAGAAGAAGAAGAAAAGAAGAAGGAGAAGGAGAAGGAGGAAGAAGGAGAAAGAGGAGCTCCTTCTCCTTCTTCTCCTCCTTCTTCTTATCCTCCTCCCTCTCCTTCTCCTCCTTCTTCTTATGCTCCTCCCTCTCCTTCTCCTTCTTCTCCTCTTCTTCTTCTTCCTTCCTTTCATTTTTCCTCTTTCTTCTCCTCTCGTATCCTTCTTCGGGCTAAATTGGCTAAGAATGCCTTTTTGGAGCTAAGTATGTCATTTCGAGGATAATTAGCTAAGTATAGGTCATTTTTTATTAAATAGACCATTTAGGAGCTAACTAAGCTAATTATGTCATTTAGATGGATAATTAGCCAATTTAGGCTTTGTTGGATGAGTCTAATTAAGCTACGTAGAATAAGAGAAAGAGAAGAAGAAGTAAAAGAAGAAGGAGGAGGAGGAGGAGGAGGAGGAGGAGAAGGAGACGGAAGAGGAGAAGAAGAAGAAAAGAAGAAGGAGAAGGAGAAGGAGGAAGAAGTAGAAGGGGGAGCTCTTTCTCCTTCTTCTCCTCCTTCTCCTCCTTCTTCTTATCCTCCTCCCTCTCCTTCTCCTTCTTCTCCTCTTCTTCTTCTTCCTTCCTTTCATTTTTCCTCTTTCTTCTCCTCTCGTCTCCTTCTTCGGGCTAAATTGGCTAAGAATGCCTTTTTGGAGCTAATTATGTCATTTTGAGGATAATTAGCTAAGTATAGGTTATTTTTTATTAAATAGACCATTTAGGAGCTAACTAAGCTAATTATGTCATTTAGATGGATAATTAGCCAATTTAGGCTTTGTTGGATGAGTCTAATTAAGCTACGTAGAATAAGAGAAAGAGAAGAAGAAGTAAGAGAAGGAGGAGGAGGAGGAGGAGGAGAAGGAGACGGAAGAGGAGAAGAAGAAGAAAAGAAGAAGGAGAAGGAGAAGGAGGAAGAAGGAGAAGGAGGAGCTCCTTCTCCTTCTTCTCCTCCTTCTCCTCCTTCTTCATATCCTCCTCCCTCTCCTTCTCCTCCTTCTTCTTATGCTCCTCCCTCTCCTTCTCCTTCTTCTCCTCTTCTTCTTCGTCCTTCCTTTCATTTTTCCTCTTTCTTCTCCTCTCGTCTCCTTCTTCGGGCTAAATTGGCTAAGAATGCCTTTTTGGAGCTAATTATGTCATTTCGAGGATAATTAGCTAAGTATAGGTCATTTTTTATTAAATAGACCATTTAGGAGCTAACTAAGCTAATTATGTCATTTAGATGGATAATTAGCCAATTTAGGCTTTGTTGGATGAGTCTAATTAAGCTACGTAGAATAAGAGAAAGAGAAGAAGAAGTAAAAGAAGGAGGATGAGGAGGAGGAGGAGGAGAAGGAGACGGAAGAGGAGAAGAAGAAGAAAAGAAGAAGGAGAAGGAGAAGGAGGAAGAAGGAGGAAGAAGGAGAAGGAGGAGCTCCTTCTCCTTCTTCTCCTCCTTCTCCTCCTTCTTCTTATCCTCCTCCCTCTCCTTCTCCTTCTTCTCCTCTTCTTCTTCTTCCTTCCATTCATTTTTCCTCTTTCTTCTCCTCTCGTCTCCTTCTTCGGGCTAAATTGGCTAAGAATGCCTTTTTGGAGCTAATTATGTCATTTCGAGGATAATTAGCTAAGTATAGGTCATTTTTTATTAAATAGACCATTTAGGAGCTAACTAAGCTAATTATGTCATTTAGATGGATAATTAGCCAATTTAGGCTTTGTTGGATGAGTCTAATTAAGCTACGTAGAATAAGAGAAAGAGAAGAAGAAGTAAAAGAAGGAGGAGGAGGAGGAGGAGGAGGAGGAGAAGGAGACGGAAGAGGAGAAGAAGAAGAAAAGAAGAAGGAGAAGGAGAAGGAGGAAGAAGGAGGAAGAAGGAGAAGGAAGAGCTCCTTCTCCTTCTTCTCCTCCTTCTTCTTATCCTCCTCCCTCTCCTTCTTCTTCTTCTTCCTTCCTTTCATTTTTCGTCTTTCTTCTCCTCTCGTCTCATTCTTCGGGCTAAATTGGCTAAGAATGCCTTTTTGGAGCTAATTATGTCATTTCGAGGATAATTAGCTAAGTATAGGTCATTTTTTATTAAATAGACCATTTAGGAGCTAACTAAGCTAATTTTGTCATTTAGATGGATAATTAGCCAATTTAGGCTTTGTTGGAAGAAGAAGGAGAAGGAGGAGCTAACTAAGCTAACTAAGCTAATTAAGCTAACTAAGCTAACTAAACTAACTAAGCTAATTAAGCTAACTAAGCTAACTAAACTAACTAAGCTAACTAAGCTAACTATGTCATCTAGCTATATTTTACTAAATAGGTCTTTTTGGAGCTAACTAAGCTAATTATGTCATCTAGCTATCTTTTATTAAAACACTAGAAATAACATACCTAAGTTAGGGTAAAGACCATGAAAAGACGTTGAAGTCTTGGTATCTTTTATCTAGCTATCTTCGACCATGAAAAGACGTTGAAGTCTTGGTACGATTGGCAGATATCGAAGAACACTAATGGGGATTTTGGTCTGATTCTTCTCACCCATGCCGTTTTCTACCACAATATACCTGGAAGAATTGCAAATGGGGCAATAGTTCAAGGCCGCATACTCAAGCCTAAGTAAGGCACATCCATTCTCACAGGCATGTATCTTCTCATAGGGCATCTTAAGTACACGGAGGATTTTCTCTTACTGGTACAGGTTTGCAGGCAGTACATGGCCTTTGGGTAGAAAGCGTCCAAATGTCGTCATCATCGCGTCGTAGCATTCTCTGCCTAGGTTGAATTGAGCCTTCACAGCCATTACTTGTGCGATGGCATCGAGCTGACAAAGCTCAGTCTGCTCGTGGAGAGGACGTTTTGAAGACTCCAGCATTTCATAGAAGGCTTTGCAGATTCCTCCATCTCATCGTCCGAATCACGAGCATCATCAAAGTCTTGCACCATGTATTCAATCCCGGTACCATGCTCGTCGGTGCGACGACGAATCACCTCATCTCTGGCACGTTGGTCAGACTCACCATGAAAAGTCCACACCATATAATTAGGCGTAAAACCCCACTTCTACAGGTGTTTACCCATTTCAAACTCTGTCAGCTTTTTCCAGTTGTCGCAGTTGGGACAGGGGCACCATGTTTTATGCTGGCCATTTGCAAATGCGGCTCTCACAAACCCCCTGGTTTTTGTTAACCATTCATGGGTCATGTCTTTCTGACTAGGGTGACGAGTGTACATCCAAGCACGATCACTCATGTTGCCTAGCTACCTATGGGGGCACAAGAAATAAATATATAATTCATCATCTATATTCATACGCTAATCAAGTTTGTCAGTTTTATTATCCATGCAACCTACGTGCTAATAGTTAAAGATAGGTCCTAATGCCACCCGAGTATGTGTAGAGTGGGTTCGTTTTCCCATGCTCTGCTCCAGATGCGATGCAGAATTTCGGCAGCACCTCCCCGCTGTTCTCCTGATACACGTCTCGGCAATAAGCAGAGAGGATGTGTACCCGGAGAACAACAGGGGAGGCACTGACGAAATTCCGCATCGGATCCGGAGCACAGCATACGGGAAAACAAACCCAATCTACACATACTCGGGCTGTCCATGGATAATGTTGGACAATTCGAAAGGATGGCGGTTATAAATATGCAAAGAAATGCATATTTACAGATGTCGCCCTTTCGAACGGGAGACGCATAATGGTCACGCATACTCATGATTGAAGAAACCTATAGCTAGCAAGTTTCATCGGCACGAAGACCGGGACAGAGCAAATTAAGGGGTAGGAGGAGAAGTCATTTGTTCTCACCAACAAACGCAAGGGCGGAGCTCGTCCAACGCACGTGGAGGTCGTCGAACAACTACACATTGAAATTCACACGATCAACACAAATACGATGTTTTTATAATTAACATAATCGGAAAATATGTGACCTAACTCATAATTTACAAAACTATGACCTCGTGGGCCTCTGGAAGGCCGAAAAGCACCTTCTCGTTCAAAAGAAGGCAGAAGAGGTGTCGGGGGTCGGGGCTTAGTGGCCTCGGGAGTCAGTGCCATTGAGGGTCGGTGGTGTGGGGTGTCGGTGGCATCAGGGTCGGGGGGTTAGTGGCGTCGGTTGTGGGGGGTCAGTGGCGTCGGGGGTCCAGGGTCAGTGACGTCGGGTGTCAGTGGCGTCGGGGGTTGGTGGCGTCGAGCATTGGGGTCGGGAGTTGTGGGCCGAGGGTCTGGGTCGGGGGTCGAGGGTTAGTGGCGTCGGGGGTCAATGGCGTCGGGGGTCGGGGGTCAGTGGCGTCGGGGGTCGATGGTCGGTGTCAGTGGCGTCGGGCGTCACGGGTCGGGGGTCGAGGGTCAGTTTCGGGGTGCCAGGGTTCCCTTTTGCTCTTCTTTCTTCTTCTCCCCTCTCCTCTTTTTCTTCTTCTTCTTCTTCTTCTTCTTCTTCTTCTTCTTCTTCTTCTTCTTCTTCTTTTTTCTCCTCCTACTCCCCCTCCTCTTTTTCTCCTCCTATTCTTTTTCTTGTTCTTGTTCTTGTTCTTGTTCTTGTTCTTCTTCTTCTTTCTCCTCCTCTTCCTCCTCCTCCTCCTCTTCTTCTTCTTCTTCTTCTTCCTCTTCTTCTTCTTCTTCTTCTTCTTCTTCTTCTTCTTCTTCTTCTTTTTTCTCCTCCTCCTCCTCCTGTTCTTCTTCTTCTTCTTCTTCTTCTTCTTCTTCTTCTTCTCCTTCTTCTTTTCTTTCTTCTTCTAATTATTTTCTTCTTTTCCTTTTTCTTTTTCATTTTTTCCTTCTGCTTTTCCTCTTTTTTTCTTCTAACCTAACTAACTAACCTAATTAGCCTAATAATCTAACCAAATAAACTAACTAAATTACCCTATATATAATAAAAATTAACCTAATAAACTAACTAAAGTAATTAACTTTTTTTTAAAAAAAAGAAGAAGAACTCAACTCACCGTGGTGGACGACGGCAGGGGGCGGCGGCGGCGGTGGACGACGGCAGGGGGGCAGGGGGCGCGCGGCATGCGGCCGGCGGGCAGGGAGGAGGGGTGCCGCGGGCGGGAGGGCAGGCGGCCGGCGGCCGGGGAGGAGGGGTGCCGCGGGCGGGAGGGCAGGCGGCCGACGGGTGGGGAGGAGGGGTGCCGCGGGCGGGAGGGGAGGCGGCCGGTGGGCGGGGAGGAGGGGTGCCGCTGGCGGGCGCGGGGAGGAGGGCGTGGGGAGGAGGCCGCGGGAGGGGAGGTGGTCGGCGGGCGGGGAGGAGGGGTGCCGCGGGAGGGAAGGAGGGGGCGAGGGAGGAGGCGGCCGACGGGAGGGGAGGCGGCCGGCGGGCGGGGGTCGAGCGGCTGAGAGTAAGGAGGAGACGGATGAGAGTGAGAGGGAGAGGGAGATGGCCGGTGAGTTTTTCTTCTTCTTCTTCTTCTTCTTCTTTCTCCTCCTCCTCCTCCTCCTATTCCTCCTCCTCTTCTTCTTCTTCTTCTTTTTTTTCTCCTCCTCCTCCTCGTCCTCTTCTTCTTCTTCTTCTCCTTCTTCTTTTCGTTCTTCTTCTAATTATTTTCTTCTTTTCCTTTTTTCTTTTTCATTTTTTTCCTTCTACTTTTCCTCTTTTTTCTTCTAACCTAACTAACTAACCTAATTAGCCTAATAATCTAACCAAATAAACTAACTAAATTACCATATATATAATAAAAAAACTAACCTAATAAACTAACTAAAGTAATTAACTTATGAAAAAAGAAAAAGAAGAAGAACTCACCGGCGAGGTGGTGTGGGCGCGGCAGGGGGTGGCGGCGGTGACGGTGGACGACGGCAGGGGCGGCGACGGCGGCGGTGGACGACGACACGGGGGCAGGGGCGCGCGGCAGGGGGAGGCAGTGCCGCGCGGTAGGGGGCGCACGGCAGGGGGGTAGGGGCGTGCGCCGGGGGGAGGCAGGGGGCGCGCGGCAGGGGCGGGACGGCTCCGACGGCGGCGGCGGGAGGTGGGCACGCGAGAGAGAGAAGGCAGGGCGAGAGAGAGAGAGCGGGCAGTGGGCACGAGAGCCGTTAGGGGAGGGGTGGGGGGGCTACGCGCCGTTAGAGAGGGAGCCCCCTTTTCCGTCTGCAAAGGCTGGGTGGCAGACGGCAAAGGGGTGGGTGGGGTGGGGAGGCCTCCGGCCGCTAGGGTGGCGCCCCCTTTGCCGTTTGCCAACCCTTTGTCGTCCGCCTATGGTTCCTTTGTCGTCCGCTGGCCGACGGCAAAGAAAACTTTTGCCTTAGGTGTTGTCTTTGCCGTCTGCTTTGTGCCAGCTGACGGCAAAGAAGCTCTTTGCCATGTGTCATCAGACGACAAAGGAAAGCCAGACGGCAAATTTCTGAATTCCAGTAGTGCCACAAGTATAGGGATCGCAATAGTTTTCGAGGGAAGAGTATTCAACCCAAACTTATTGATTCGACTCAAGGAGAAGCCAAAGCATATTCTCAAGTATTAGCAGTTCAGTTGCCAATTCAACCACACCTGAAAGATTTAGTATCTGCAGCAAAGTATCAGTAGCAAACTAGGGTGATAGCAGTAGTAGCAACAGTAACCAGTAGCAGCAAAGTGACAGCAATAGCAGCAAAGTAACAGGAGTAGCAATAGAGTAACAGTAGCAGCAGTGAAAGCAGTAGCACCAATGTAACGTAGCAAGGACCAGTAGTAAAAGACTCCTAGGCATTGGATCAGTGATGGATGATTATGCCGGATGCTATTCATCATGCAACAGTTATAACACAGAGAGATATGTAACTAGCTCCAGTTCGTCAATCTAATGTAGGCATGTACTATGTATGTAGTCATACATGCTTACGGAAAAGAACTTGCATGACATCTATTGTCCATCCCTCCCATGGCAGCATGGTCCTAATGGAAACTACGGGATATTACGGTTCTCCTTTTAATAGAGAACCGAACCAACGCATTACCACTTGGTGAATACATGAACTCCTCATACTATGTTCATCTCCGAGAGTGGTTTCTGCTATTGTCACTCCGGGTTTGCCGGGTCATAACACATATTAGGTGACTACAACTTGCAAGATAGGATCAAGAACACACATATATTGGCGAGAACATAATAGGTTCAGATCTGAAATCATGGCACTAGGGCCCTAGTGACAAGCATTAAGCATGGCAAAGTAGTAGCAACATCAATCTCAGAACATAGTGGATACTAGGGATCAATCCCCGTCAAAACTAACTCGATTACATGATAGATCTCATCCAACCCATCACCATCCAGCAAGCCTACGATGAGATTACTCACGAACAGTGAAGAGCATCATGGAATTTGCGATGAAGGAAGGTTGATGATGACGATGGCGACGATCTCCCCTCTTCGGAGCCCAAAACGGACTCCAGATCTGCCATCCAGATGAAGAACAGGAGGTGGCGGCGCCTCCGTATCGTAAACGCGATGAACTCTTCTCCTTGTTTTTTTTCTGGACGAAACGGACTAAATAGAGCTGGATTTGGAGGCAGTGGAGCTTTGTGGGCCCCACAAGCCTGCCAGGCGCGGCAAGGGGGCCGCGCCTGGTGAGCTTGTGGGCTCACGGCTCCACTTCCTCCACTGATTCTTGCGCTAGTATTTTTCATAAATTCCAGAAAAATTGTCCGTAAATTTTCAGGTCATTCCGAGAACTTCTATTTCTGCGCAAAGTAGATACGACAGAGACGTATCAACTCCCCCAAGCTTAAAGCCTTGCTTGTCCTCAAGCAATTCAGTTGACAAACTGAAAGAGACAAAAGAAAAACTTTTACGAACTCTGTTTGATCTTGTTGTTGCAACTATGTCTAACTCATAACCAGAATTTCAGCAAGATCACAAGCTAACAACATAAGTAAATGGCATCTAGGTCTCACGGTAAACTCATATCAATGGCATAATCAATTAGCGAGCAAATAATAATAAGTCTCAAACGTCCACACTTCAATCAAAACAATCATGAAGCAGTACGAACAGATGGTATCTAGCTAGCTCTTTCTGAGACCGCAAAACATAAATGCAGAGCACCTTCAAAGATCAAGGGCTGACTAAATATTGGAATTCATGGCAAAGAAGATCCAGTCACAGTCATATTCAACACAGTTAAAAGCAAAGCATAAAAATGACAGAGGTGCCCTCAAATTGGTGCTTTTATAAGAGGAGGATGACTCAACAGGAACATAAATAGACAGGCCCTTCGCAAAGGGAAGCATTGATTTGCAGAGGTGCCAGAGCTCAAGCTTTGAAAATAGAGATAATAATTTTGGGTGACATGCTTTCATTGTCAACGCAATGACTAAGAGTTCTCACCATCTTCCATGCTACACATGCTATAGGCGGTTCCCAAACAGAAAAGTAAAGTTTTGACTCCCCCACCACTGATCAATCACACTCCACGACTAGCCGAATACTCGGGTGCCGTCCATACCAACATCAATCCAGGGGAAGTTTTGTTTGCAATTATCTTTTCGATTTGAGCATGGAACTGGGAATTCCAATTACGGGCCCCTTTCTCGTGAATGATAGTGAATAAACACATATCGAGGATAACACGCCTAGCATGGAAGATACTGATAGCCCCCTGTCAACACATGAGCGGTTCGAGCATGCAAAACAAATTATTTATTGAAGGTTTAGAGAGTGGCACATGCAAATTTACTTAGAATGACAGGTAGATATCGCACATAGGTAGGTATGGTGGACTCATATGGAACAACTTTGGGTTTATGGAAGTGGATGCACAAGCAGTATTCATGCTTAGTACAAGTGAAGGCAAGCAAAAGCCTGGGAAGGGACCAACCAGAGAGCGACAACAGTCATCAAAATGCATTGAGATTAACTAACATTGAGTGCAAGCATGAGTAGGACATAAATCACCATGAACATGAATATCATAGAGGCTATGTTGATTTTGTTTCAACTACATGCATGAACATGCGCCAAGTCAACCACTTGAAACATTCAATGGAGGATACCATCCTATCATACTACATCATAGTCATCTCAACATTCATGTTGGCATCCAAGGCAAACCATTATAAGCTCCTAGCTAAGTAAGCATGGCATCAACAACTATGATCTCTAAGTTGTCATTGCAAACATGTTTCTCTCACAACAAAGCTGAATCAGGAACGATGAGCTAGTCATATTTACAAAAACAAAATAGATCAAGTTCATACCAGCTTTTCCAGGCTCAGTCACTTCATCATATATCATCATTATTGCCTTTCACTTGCACGACCGAATGATGTGAACAATAATAAGAGTTCTCGTGCATTGGACTAAGTTGGAATTTGCAGGCAAACACAAAGGAGAAGACAAGGTAATATGGCTCTATAACAAATAAACAGATATGCATGCGAGAGCCACTAAACATTGTAACCATGGTCTTCTACCTTGACCCAAAGAAAAAGAAAACTATTTACACGGGAAAGCTCCCGACAAGCAAAAGAAGAACAAGAAAATCTTTTTGGGTTTTATCAAACTAGACGGACACACGAAAATAAAACGAGAAAAAGAAAATAAACTAGCATGGATGATACAGTGGCAAAGTGTGAACACCGACTAACAAAGTGAAAGCATAAGCAAGAATATAAAGTCGGTGATAAACACATACTCCCCCAAGCTTAGGCTTTTGGCCTAAGTTGGTCTACTCCCAAGGAGGGAAATAACCAGCTCCGGGGTACTCCGGAGTGGACTGAGGGTGCCACTGCTGTGTGAGCTCCTCTGGCTCCTACTGATAAACTAGCATATGGTACTCGACTGGTGGCTCGGGCACGGGCACCTGTCGTTGGGCTAAGCCCCAATATGCGTAGATGTCCGAGGGCATAATAATGTACCTGCTTGCATGAAGATTGAACAAAGTGGGAGTAGGCAAAATAATAGTCTCACGAGTACCCTGACTAAATACCAGGTTAAAAATCATCCTTCTATTTATATCTCTATCAAGAAAGTCATGGCGAACCATGCTATCGTAATCTAGGTATCTCTCAGGAAGAAGAATCTCTTCTTCCTCGTCCAGTCTAATAGGTATCTCAAAGTGTCTGGCAAGATGGGTAGCATCGATACCTCCATAGAGAAAGCCTTTAGAATGGTTCATGTTCAACCGTTGAGATAGTATAGCGCCCAAGCTATAAGTTTTGTCGTTATAAAGGGCTTCGCGCGAGATCGCAAGATCTGGGGAGCTAAGGGACCCAGCTTTCCCACGGCCAATCAAACATTTTCCCACAAATAGTGAGAAGTACCGAAGCACGGGAAAATGTATGCTAGCAGCTCTAGTGCAAGACACTGCTCTCTCCTCTCCTACAGCAATCGTATCGATGAAAGCCTCCAAGTCCCGTGGACGAGGTTCATGAATATCCCCAACTAAAGGCAATTTTCAAAAATTGCAAAAATCCTAGAGTGACATGCGCTGGGGGATATCATAAAGTTTGAACTCAACCATAGGAGGATTCTTCCTCGGATAGAAGTTAAAGCATTGTACGAAGATATTAGTGAGGAGGAGGTATTGCGGACACTTATCTTCAACGAAGGCAGTAAGGCCTACGTTCTCCAGCAAGTAGTAAAAGTCCTCATAAAGTCCGGCGGCGCGTAAGAACACATCGCTTGGCCACTCGCACGCTCGAACTTCTCCAACTCGAGGGACCGGATATTTGGGTTTCTTCTCACTTCCATCATCCTTGGGGTCACTGCTTGAAGAGCCTCTTAAGAACCTCCTCATCTTTTCCCTTTTCCTATCTCTGAAAATTTCTGAAATTTTTAGTGACTCTAAGGAAAAGTGAACAAGGCTGAACAAAACTCATAGCGACTACTCCAACAAGTGCCTAGAAGCCATATTACGCATCAAAACAACTTGGGACCAGCTAAAATGAGCATGCAAAGCTCAAGAACAGGGTCACCAAGGCAGCAAAAATACGCGAAGTATAAGGCACTAGAGCAAAAGCTAATTGGACCAATGGAGGAGTCACTTACCAAGGAGTAATTTCCCCAAAACAGTTCGGAGAATGGTGCTTTGAGCAAGGAGATCGAAAATCCCAGCAAGAAGAGCAAGAACAAGGGTTTGAGCTGCGAAACGATTTTTTCTAGAGGTAGGAGAAGCAGATGAGAGCTAGAATGAGTGGAGGGGGTGCACGTGGGCCCACAAGCCTGGTAGGCGCGACCAGGGGGGTGCCCGTGCCTCGAGGGCTTGTGGCTCACTGGTGTAGCCCCCAAACTAGCTCTTCGTCTCAGTATTTTTCAAAAATTCCAGAAAAAATCATACTTGATTTTCACGGCATTCGGAGAACTTTTATTTTCGGGATACCTTTCTACGGGACGCTAAAAGAAGAAAATAGGGAAAACTAAACTAAGTCTATCATTTTTCTTCTAAGCTACCGAAAGTGAAAGCTTGGAACAAAGTTTTGTGACTCCTCGATTCATCCATCTCACGGTCATCGAAAGAAATCCGTCAATGAGGTTGATCAAGTCTCCTCGACAAACCTTTTCGAATCGCAAAAGAGAACGGAGAATTTTCGAATAGTCACTAGGTCACCTCAATGGGGATGTGTATCTCCCCAACAAGCAAATCATACTTCATCTTAACAGGAGGTATAGGGCATTCAAAGCTCCGAATAAGAATCGATGAAGTTTTTTCGATAGCATTGATGCAGTGTACTCGGTATTGTCTCTTCGAAAAGTGCACCGTATGCTCATTACCGTTGACATGGAAAGTGACATTGCCTTTGTTGCAATCTTTAACAGCCCCTGCAGTGTTTAAAAAGGATCTTCCGAGGATGACCGCCATGGCATCGTCCTCGGGAATATCCAGGATAACAAAGTCTGTTAAGATAGTGACGTTCGCAACCACAACAGGACATCCTCGCAAATGCCGATAGGGAAAGCAGTTGATTTGTCGGCCATTTGCAGAGAGATTTTAGTGGGTGTCACCTTATCTAGTTCAAGCCTACGATAAAGAGAGAGAGGCATAACACTAACACCGGCTCCAAGGTTGCATAAAGCAGTTCTAACGTAGTTTCCTTTAATGGAGCAAGGTATAGTGGGCACACCGGGATCACCTAGTTTCTTAGGGGTTCCACCCTTGAAGGTGTAATTAGCAAGCATGGTGGAAATCTCAACCTCAGGTATCCTCCTCTTATTAGTCACAATATCCTTCATGTACTTAGCATACAGAGACATTTTGAGCATATCTGTCAAACGCATTTGCAGAAAGACAGGTCTAATCATTTCAACAAATCGCTCAAAATCCTCATCATCCTTTTTCTTGGATGGTTTGGGAGGAAAGGGCATGGGTTTCTGAACCCATGGTTCCCTTTCTTTACCATGCTTCCTAGCAGTGAAGTCATTCTTATCGTATCTTCTATTCTTAGGCTGTGGGTTATCAAGATCAACAGGTTCAGTCTCCACATCCTTATCATTGCTAGGTTGAGCATCATCATGAACATCACTATTGATATTATTATTAGGCTCATGTTCATCACCAGATTGTGTTTCAGCATCAGAGACAGAGACATCGTTTAGACTCTGAGGTGTAGCAGCAACAGGGTTGCTAGCGTGCAAGTTCCTATCATCTTTCTTCTTCTTTCTAGGATGACTAGGTGCATCAGTGCTAACTCCTTGAGAATCTTGTTCAATTCTCTTTGGATGACCCTCAGGATACAAAGGTTCCTGGGTCATTCTACCGCCTCTAGTGATGACTCTGACATAATTTTCATTCAACTCATTGAGCAAGTCATTCTGAGCCTTAAGTACTTGTTCTACCTGAGTAGTAACCATAGAGGCATGTTTACTCAGAAGCTTAAGATGATTGCCATTTTTGTCCACACAAGCACTTAAATGACTAAGCATACGAGCATTCTGTTCCAATTGTCTACAAACATAATCATTGAAACTTTGTTGTTTGGCAACGAAGTTATAAAATTCATCTAGGCATAAGCTAGTAGGTTTATCAAATGGAATATCATTCTCATTGAACCTACACAGAGAATTTACTTCTACTACCTGTATCGGGTTATCAAGACCATGGATCTCTTTGATAGGTGGTAGATTTTTGACATCTTTAGATTTAATGCCTTTCTCTTTCATATATTTCTTAGCTTCTTGCATATCTTCAGGACCGAGGAATAGAATACCTCTTTTCTTCGGAGTTGGCTTAGGAGGTGGTTCGGGAATAGTCCAAGCATTGTCATTGCATAAGATGTTATTCAGTGGAATCTCAGCTTCTTCTACGGTTCGTTCCCTAAAAACACAACCAGCACAACTATCTAGGTGGTCTCTAGAAGCATTGGTAAGTCCATTATAGAAGATATAAAGTATTTCATTCTTCTCAAGAGGGTGATCAGGCAAAGCATTCAGTAGCTGGACGAGCCTCCCCCAAGCTTGTGGGAAACTCTCTTCTTTAGCTTGAGCAAAGTAGTATATTTCCTGCAAGGCAGCTTGCTTCTTATGGGCAGGGAAATATTTTTCAGAGAAGTAGTAGACCATATTCTGGGGCTACGCACACAACCAGGATCAAGAGGAGTGAACCAGGTCTTAGCATCATCCTTTAGCGAGAAATGAAATAGCTTGAGCATATAGTAGTGGAAGATCTTTTCCTCACTAGTGAATAGGGTGGCTATATCGTGCAGTTTGGTAAGATGGGCTACAACCGTTTCATGCTTATAACCGTGAAAAGGATCAGATTCGACCAGAGTGATGAACTCAGGGTCGACAGAGAATTCATAATCCTTATCGGTCACAAAGATAGGCGAAGTAGCAAACTTCGGGTCGTATTTCATCCTAGCGTTCAAAGATTTTTCTTTCCACTTGAGCATTAATTTCTCAACATCATAGCTATCCTTACACGCAAGAAAGTCCTCAGCTATCTCTCCCTCCATAACATAACACTCAGGCATATCAGGCAATTAGTATCTAGGAGAGCTAGTTCTAGCAGGCAAAATAGCAGGTTCTACTTCAATAGTATCAACAGTTTCAGAAGTATCATCACATCTAGCAGCAACTCTAGCAATTTGTGCATCAAGGAATGCACCTAGTGGCAAAGCAGAATCAAACATAGCATCATCAGGCAAAGCAGTATCAAGCATAGCATCATCATAAGCATCATGGGCAGCAGAAGTAGCATCATCAAGCACAGGCGACGTATCAAGATTTCTAGCAGGAGGTGATGTCGCAAACATACTCATAACTGAAGGTGAATCAAGTGCAGAGCTAGATGGCAGTTCCTTACCTGTCCTCGTAGTTGAGGGCAAGACTTTAGTTCTTGGATCTATCGGATTCCTCATAGTGACCAACAGACATAAATCCCAAGTGACTCAGAGAATATAGTTGTGCTTCCCCGGCAACGGCGCAAGAAAAAGGTCTTGATAACCCAGAAATATAGGGGATCGCAACAGTTTTTGAGGGTAGAGTATTCAACCCAAATTTATTGATTTGAATCAAGGGGAAGCCAAAGAATATTCTCAAGTATTAGCAGTTGAGTTGTCAATTCAAGCACACCTGATAGATTTAGTATCAGCAGCAAAGTATCAGTAGCAACGTAGGGTGATAGGAGTAGCAACAGTAACCAGTAGCAGCAAAGTGACATCAGTAGCAGCAATGTAATAGCAGTAGCAACACAGTAACAGTAGCAGTGGTGACAGTAGTAGCAGCAAAGTAACATAGCAAGGACCAGTAGTAAAAGACTCGTAGGCATTGGATCGATGATGGATGATTATGCCGGATTCTATTCATCATGCAACAGTTATAACACGGAGAGATATGTAACTAGCTCCAGTTCGTCAATCTCATGTAGGCATGTATTCCGTATGTAGTCATACGTGCTTAGGGAAAAGAACTTGCATGACATCTATTGTCCATCCCTCCCGTGGCAGCAGGGTCCTAATGGAAACTACGGGATATTAAGGTTCTCCTTTTAATAAAGAACCGGACCAACGCATTAACACTTGGTGAATACATGAAGTCCTCATACTATGGTCATCTCCGGGAGTGGTTCCGGCTATTGTCACTCCAGGGTTGCCGGGTCATATCACATAGTAGGTGACTACAACTTGCAAGATAGGATCAAGAACACACATATATTGGCGAGAACATAATAGGTTCAGATCTGAAATCATGGCACTCGGGCCCTAGTGACAAGCATTAAGCATCGCAAAGTAGTAGCAACATCAATCTCAGAACATAGTGGATACTAGGGATCAATCCCCATCAAAACTAACTCGATTAAATGATAGATCTCATCCAACCCATCACCGTCCAGCAAGCCTACGATGGGATTACTCATGAACGGTGAAGAGCATCATGGAATTGGCGATGAAGGAAGGTTGATGATGATGATGGCGACGATCTCCCCTCTCCGGAGCCCAAAACGGACTCCAGATCTGCCCGCCAGATGAAGAACAAGAGGTGTCGGCGCCTCCTTATCGTAAAACGCGATGAACTCTTCTCCTTGATTTTTTTCCGCCGAAACGGACTAAATAGAGATGGATTTGGAGGCGGTGGAGCTTTGTGGGCCCCACAAGCCTGCCACGCGCGGCCAGGGGGCCCGCGCCTGGTGGGCTTGTGAGCTCATGGCTCCACTTCCTCTGCTGATTCTTACGCTAGTATTTTTCAAAAATTCCAGAAAAATTCTGTGTAAATTTTCAGGTCATTCCGAGAACTCTTATTTCTGCGCAAAAACAACACCATGGCAATTCTGCTGAAAACAACGTTAGTCCGGTTTAGTTCCATTCAAATCATGCAAATTAGAGTCCAAAACAAGGGCAAAAGAGTTCGGAAAAGTAGATACGACAGAGACGTATCAAGGGGTTGTCAATCCCTTCACGATTAATTGCAAGGTGAGATCTGAAGGTGGAAAGTGCAATAAAGTAAAAGTGTAGAGCCGAAAATATGATGCGAAGTAGACCCGGGGGCCATAGTGTTCACTAGAGGCTTCTGTCATGATAGCAAATATTACGGTGGGTGAACGAATTCCTGTCGAGCAATTGATAGAACCGCGCAAAGTCATGACGATATCTAAGGCAATGATCATACATATAGGCATCTCGTCCGAGACAAGTAGACCGATACTGTCTACATCTACTACTATTACTCCACACATCGACCGCTATCCAGCATGCATCTAGTGTATTGAGTTCATAACAAACAGATTAACGCCTTAAGCAAGATGACATGATGTAGAGGGATACATTAATGCAATAGATATAAACCCCATATTTTTACCCTTGATGGCAACAACACAATGCGTGCCTCGCTACCCCTTCTGTCACTGGGTGAGGACACCGCACGGTATGAACCCAAAACCAAGCACTTCTCCCCTTGCAATAATTATAGATCAAGTTGGCCAAACGAAACCCACAACTCGAAGAGAATTACAAGGATACGAAATCATGCATATAAGAGATCAGAGGAGACTCAAATAATATTCATAGATAATCTGATCATAAATCCACAATTCATCGGATCTCGACAAACACACCGCAAAAGAAGATAACATTGGATAGATCTCCATGAAGATCATGAAGAACTTTGTATTGAAGATCCAAGAGAGAGAAGAAGCCATCTAGCTACTAGCTATGGACCAGAAGGTCTGTGGTGAACTACTCACACATCATAGGACAGGCAATGGTGTTGATGAAGAAGCCCTCCGTGTCTGAATCCCCCCTCTGGCAGGGCCCCAGAATGGTCCCCAGATGGGATCTTGCGGAGACAGAAGCTTGCAGCAGCGGAAAGTATTTTCGTGGCTCCCTGTGGCAGTTTGGGATTTTTCGGGGATTTATAGGCGGAAGAAGTAGGGCAAAGGAGCCACGGGGGGTCCACAAGCCTGCTAGGCGCGCCCCCCAGGCCGCAGATAGGGGGCTTGTGGCCTCCCTTGGGGTCCTTTGCCTTGGTTCTCAAGTCCCGTGCGTATCTTCTGTTACGGAAAAAAATCTTTCCGAAGGTTTTATTCCGTTTGGACTCCATTTAATATTCTTCTCTGAAAAGGGTCAAAAACACAAAAAAACATGAACTAGCACTTGGCACTGAGTTAATAGGTTAGTCCCAAAAAAGATATAAAATATCATGTTCATGCATACAAAACATCCAAAGTTGACAAGATAATAGCATGGAACCATCAAAAATTTTAGATACGTTGGAGACGTATCAAGCATCCCCAAGCTTAACTCCTCCTCGTCCTCGAGTAGGGAAGTGATAAAGACTTCTGCCTAACATATTTGTCCTTTGTAACTTCTTTCTTGTGGCATGAATGTTCAGATCCGTAAGATTCAAAACAATAGTTTACTATTGACATGAAAACAATAGTACTTCAAGCATGCTAGCAAAGTGATCATGAACTTTTGAAATAACAAGGCCAAAGAAAGTTATCCCTACAAAATCATATAGTCTGGCTATGCTCCATCATCCCCACACAACGAATTTAAATCATGCACAACCCCGGTATTGGCCAAGTAATTGTTTTCACACTCTTACTTTCTCAAACTTTTTCAACTCTCACGCAATATATAAGCGTGAGCCATGGATATAACACTATAGGTGGAATAGAGTGTGGTGGAGGTTGTGAGGAAAAAAGGAGGAGATGGTCACATTGACTTGGCATATCAACGGGCTATGGAGATGCCCATCAATAGATATCAATGTGAATGAGTAGGGATTACCATGCAATGGATGCATTAGAGCTATAAATGTGTGAAAGCTCAAAAGGAAAACTAGTGGGTGTGCACCCAACTTGCTTGCTCACGAAGACCTAGGGCAATTTTGAGGAAGCCCATCATTGGAATATACAAGCCAAGTTATATAATGAACATTCCCACTAGTATATGGAAGTGTCAAAACAAGAGACTCTCTATCATGAAGAACATGGTGCTATTTTGAAGCACAAGTGTGGAAAAAGATAGTGACATTGTCCCTTCTCTTTTTTTTGGGCTCTTTGGCCTCTTTTCATTTTTTTTGGTGGGCATCTTTGGACTCTTTCTTTATTTACTCACTTGGGACAATGCTCTAATAACGATGATCATCACACTTTTATTTACTCACAACTCAATACGTAGAGCAATGGTGACTCTATAGGAAATGCCTCCGGCAGTGTACCGAGATGTGCAACGATCTAGCTTAGCGTATGCCGTTGAAACATCTTGCTAGCTATCTTACGATCATGCAATGGCAATATTAAAGTGACAACACAAGTCATGAGACAGAACGGTGGGAGTTGAAGGGCAATATATCTCGGAATGGCTATGAAAATGCCATAGTAGGTATGTATGGTGGTTGTTTTGAGGAAGGTATATGGTGGGTTTGTGTACCGATGAAAGTTGCACGGCACTAGAGAGGCTAGCAATGGTGGAAGGTGAAAGTGTATCTATACCATGGACTCACATTAGTCATGAATAACTCATATACTTATTGCGAAAGTTTTATTAGTAATCGAAACAAAGTGCTAAACGCATACTCCTAGGGGAAGGGTTGGTTGGTGTTAACCATCGCGCGATCCCGACCGCCACACAAAGGATGACAATCATAAATCAGTTATGCTCTGACTTCCTAACATAGCGGTTCACCATACGTGCATGCTACGGGAATCATTAACTTCAACACAAGTATTTCTAGATTCACAACACCCTACTAACATAACTCTTATATTACCAAATCCATATCTCAAAACCAATTGAGAGGAATCAAACTTCTCTTTACTAATCAATGCACATGAAGATGGAAGTTTTTATTATATCCTCTTTGGATGCCTATCATCTTTAGGACTACCAATTGAGTGGAATCAAACTTCTCTTTAGTAATCAATGCACGTGCCAACTACCAAGTTACTTAGAGAGAGCACTCTCAAAAAGATATAAGTGAAGATCGAGTGTTCTTATTTCTCCAAAATATGACACCGCCGTGCTCTAAAAAGATCTAAGTGAAGCACGAGAGCAAAATTATCTAGCTCAAAAGATATAAGTGAAGCACATGTGAGCTAAATTGCCTAACTCAAAAGATATAAGTGAAGCTCAATGAGTATTCTAGCAAATTCACGATGAGTGCATGTCTCTCTCAAAAAGGTGTGTAGCAAGGATGATTGTCACACAGCAAAAAGAAAAGACTCCTATAATACACGACGCTCCAAGAAAAACACATATCATGTGGTGAATAAAAATATAGGTCCAAGTAATGTTACCGATGGATTGAAGACGAAAGAGGGGATGCCTTCCTGGGGCATCCCCAAGATTAGTCTTTTGGTTTCCTTTAATTGGCTTGGGATGCCTTGGGCATCCCCAAGCTTGAGCTCTTTCCACTCTTTATACCATTGTCTATGAGAACATCACCCAAAATTTGAAAACTTCACAACACAAACTTAAACAGAAACTCGTGATATCATTAGCATAAGAAAACAAACCACCACCTCTTTAGGTACTGTACCAAACTTGTTTTCTATTTATATTGGTGTTATTTTACTGTATTCTCACTTTTCCATAGCTAGTACCCCCCGATACTCTCCATAGTTTCATCAAAATAAGCAATCAACACAATAAAAACAGAATCTGTCAAAAGCAGACCAGTATGTATCAATCTGTATACTTTGTATACTTCTGGTATCTCAAAAATTCTGAAAACTTACGACAATTAGGGAAATTTGCATATCGACCAGCAGCAAAAAGAATCAACTCAAAATCTCTTTCTTGTTAGGAATGAAAATTAATTTCGTGAGCGCAAAGTTTCTGTCTTGTTCGGCATGATCAAACAACCATCACCAAAACTGATCATAAAGGTTCTACTTGGCACAAACACAAAAAGAAATATAAAAAACACAATCATAACAGAATTATGATGGTGTGTACACAACAAAACAGAAAGCAAAAAAGCAAAGATAAATTCATTGGGTTGCCTCCCAACAAGCGCTATTGTTTAACGCCCTTAGCTAGGCATTGATAATTCAATGATGCTCACACAAAAGACAAGAATTGAAGCACAACGAGAGCATCATAAAGCATGTGAAAATCACATCCAAGTCTAACATACTTCCTATGCATAGGCATATTATAGGAAAACACATTATCAAGACAAGTAATAACTACAAAATGCCAGGAAGAAGAAAGAGACAATATCAATCTCAACATAACGAGAGGTAATTTAGTGATATGAAAGTTTCTACCACAATATTTTCCTCTCTCATAACAATTACATGTGGGACCATATTCAAATTCAACAATATAGCTATCACATAGGCGATTATTTTCATGATCCACATGCATGCAAAGTTGCCGCTCTTCAAAAATAGTGGGATTATCATCAACTAAAGTAATGACTTCTCCAAACCAACTTTCAATATTATTGAAAATATCATATTCATCATGAGGCTTAAACAAATTTTCAAGATCATAAGAAAAATCATTACCCCAATCATGATCATTACAACAAGTAGTGGACATAGCAAAACTAGCATCCCCAAGCTTAGGCTTTTGCATATTTTTAGCATGATTGATATTAATAGAATTCATAGTGAAACCATTGCAATCATGCTTTTCATTCAAGGAGCCCTCGTGAATCACTTCATAAATTTCTTTATCACAATTTTCACATTCACGCATCTCAAGCAAAACTTCATAAAGATAGTCAAGTGCACTCAACTCACTAGCAATTGGTTCAACATAATTGGATCTCTTAAAGAGATTAGCAAGTGGATGAGGATCCATATCAATTGATTTTCAGCAAGCGAAGATGCAAGCATATTGAAGGCACATAGCACACAAGCAAAGGAAAGTCAAATGAAAAAGGCAAATATTTTTGTAAATTTTTGTTTTTTAGAAGTGGGGGAGAGGAAAACGAGAGGCAAAAGGGAAATAAAAGTAAATGCAAGAGATGAGTTTGTGATAGTTACTTGTATAAGCTTCACTTAGAATAGTCCCTAGTGCCAGAAATTGACACGTTGAAGGGAGACTATTCTTGACTTGATACTCCCCGGCAACGGTGCCAGAAATTCTTCTTGCTACCTGTTGAGCTTGCATTGGTTTTTTCCCTTGAAGAGGAAAGGGTGTTGCAGCACAGTAGCAGTAAGTATTTCCCTCAGTTTGAGAACCAAGGTATCAATCTAGTAGGAGGATCAAGACAAGTCACCAATGTAACTCCGCAAAAACAAACAAACTTGCACTCAACGCTATAAAGGGGTTGTCAATCCCTTCACGATTAATTGCAAAGTGAGATCTGAAGATGGAAAGTGCAACAAAGTAAAAGTGTAGAGCTGAAAATATGATGTGAAGTAGACCCGGGGGCCATAGTGTTCACTAGAGGTTTCTCTCATGATAGCAAGTATTACTGTGGGTGAACGAATTATTGTCGAGCGATTAATAAAACCGCGCAAAGTAATGACGATATTGTTGGGGAACGCCGCATGGGAAACAAAAATTTCCTACGCGCACGAAGACCTATCATGGTGATGTCCAGCTACCAGAGGGGATTTCCGATCTACGTACCCTTGTAGATCGCACAGCAGGAAGCGTTAAGAAACGCGGTTGATGTAGTGGAATGTCCTCACGTCCCTCGATCCGCCCCGCGAACCGTCCCATGAACCGTCCCGCGATCTGTCCCACGATCCGCTCCGATCTAGTGCCGAACGGACGGCACCTCCGCGTTCAGCACACGTACAGCTCGACGATGATCTCGGCCTTCTTGATCCAGCTAGATAGACGGAGAGGTAGATGAGTTCTCCGGCAGCGTGACGGCGCTACGGAGGTTGGTGATGATCTATCTCAGCAGGGCTCCGCCCGAGCTTCGCAGAAATACGATCTAGAGGAAAAACTGTGGAGGTATGTGGTTGGGCTGCCGTGGCAAAGTTGTCTCAAATCAGCCCTAATACCTCAGTATATATAGGAGGGAGGCGGAGGGACCTGCCTTGAGGCTCAAGAGAGCCCCAAGGGGTCGGCCGAAGGGGGGAGGAGTCCTTCTCCAATCCTAGTCCAACTAGGATTGGAAGGTGGAGTCCTTCTCTACCTTCCCACTTCCCTTTTTTTCCTTTCTCTTTGATTTTTCCTATCTCCTGCGCACAGGGACTCTTGGGCTGTCCCACCAGCCCACTAAGGGCTGGTGCGGCACCCCTAAGGCCTATGGGTTTCACCCGGGTGGGCTGGCCCCCCCGGTGAACATCCATAACCCATTCGTCACTCCCAATACATTCCCGGTAATGCCGAAAACTTTCCGGTAATCAAATGAGGTCATCCTATATATCAATCTTCGTTTCGAGACCATTCTGGAAACCCTCGTCACGTCCGTGATCTCATCCCGGACTCCGAACAACATTCGGTAACCAACCATATAACTCAAATACGCATAAAACAAAGCCGAACCTTAAGTGTGCAGACCCTGCGGGTTCGAGAACTATGTAGACATGACCCGAGGGAGTCCTCGGTCAATATCCAATAGCGGGACCTCGATGCCCATATTGGATCCTACATATCCTATGAAGATCTTATCGTTGGAACCTCAGTACCAAGGATTCATATAATCCCATATGTCATTCCCTTTGTCCTTCGGTATGTTACTTGCCCGAGATTCGATCGTCAGTATCCGCATACCTATTTCAATCTCGTTTATCGACAAGTCTCTTTACTCGTTCTGTAATACAAGATCCCGTGACTTACACTAAGTCACATTGCTTTCGAGGCTTGTGTGATGTTGTATCACCGAGTGGGCCCTGAGATACCACTCCGTCACACGGAGTGACAAATCCCAGTCTTGATCCATACTAACTCAACGGACACCTTCGGAGATACCTGTAGAGCATGTTTATAGTCACCCAGTTACGTTCTGACGTTTGATACATACAAGGCATTCCTCCGGTGCCAGTGAGTTATATGATCTCATGGTCATAGGAATAAATACTTGACACGCAGAAAACAGTAGCAACAAAATGACACGATCAACATGCTATGTTCATTAGTTTAGGTCTAGTCCATCACATGATTCACCCAATGATGTGATCTAGTTATCAAGCAACAACACCTTGCACATAGTCAGAAGACCTTGACTATCCTTGATCAAGTTGCTAGCCAACTAGAGGCTTGCTAGGGACAGTGTTTTGTCTATGTATCCACACATGTATGTAAGACTTCATTCAATACAATTATAGCATGGATAATGAACGATTATCTTGATACAGGAATTATAATAATAACTTATTTATCATTGCCTCTAGGGCATAATTACAACAGTCTCCCACATGCACTAGAGTCAATAATCTAGTCCTCACATCGCCATGCGAATTACATTGTAATAAATCTAACACCCATACAGTTCTCGTGTTGATCATGCTTTGCCCGTGGAAGAGGTTTAGTCAGCGGGTCTGCCACATTCAGATCCGTGTGCACTTTGCAGATATTCACATCCTCCTCCTCGACATAGTCGCGGATGAGGTTGAAGCATGATTTGATGTGTCTGGTCTTCTTGTGAAACCACGGTTCCTTTGCTAAGGCAATGTCACCCGTGTTGTCACAAAACAGGGTTATTGGATTCAGTGCGCTTGGCACCACTCCAAGATCCGTCATGAACTGCTTCATCCAGACACCCTCCTTAGCTGCCTCCAAGGCAGCCATGTACTCCACTTCACATGTAGAATCAGCTATGACGCTTTGCTTGGAACTGCACAAGCTTACCGCACCCCATTAAGAATAGATACATATCCGGTCTGCGACTTAGAGTCGTCCGGATCTGTGTCGAAGCTTGCATCGATGTAACCTTTTACGACGAGCTCTTTGTCACCTCCATATACGAGAAACATCTCCTTAGTCCTTTTTAGGTACTTCAGGATATTCTTGACCTCCGTCCAGTGATCCACTCCCGGATTACTCTGGAACCTGTCTGCCATACTTATGGCCATGCTAACGTCTGGTCCAGTGCACAACATTGCATACATGATGGAACCTATGGCTGAAGCATAGGGGACGTAACTCATTGTATTTCTGTCTTCCTCAGTTGCTGGGCACTGAGTCTTACTCAATTTTATACCTTGTAATACTGGCAAGAACCCTTTCTTGGACTGATCCATTTTGAACTTCTTCAAAACTTTATCAAGGTATGTGCTTTGTGAAAGTCCTGTCAGGCGTTTCGATCTATCCCTATAGATCTTAATGCCTAGAATGTAAGCAGTTTCTCCTAGGTCTTTCATAGAGAAACTTTTATTCAAGTAACCTGTTATGCTCTCCAAAAGCTCCACGTTGTTTCCAATCAGCAATATGTCATCCACATATAAAATTAGAAACGCCACACAGCTCCCACTCACTTTCTTGTAAATACAAGATTCTCCAACCACTTGTATAAACCCAAATGCTTTGATCACCTCATCAAAACGTTTATTCCAACTCCGAGATGCTTGCACCAGTCCATAAATGGATCGCTGGAGCTTGCACACTTTGTTAGCATTTTTAGGATCGACGAAACCTTCGGGTTGCATCATATACAACTATTCCTTAAGGAAACCGTGAAGGAATGCCGTTTTGACATCCATCTGCCAGATTTCATAATCGAAAAATGCATCTATTGCTAACATGATTCGGACAGACTTAAGCATCGCTACGGGTGAGAATGTCTCATCGTAGTCAATTCCTTGAACTTGTGAAAAACCCTTTGCCACAAGTCGAGCTTTATAAACGGTCACATTACCGTCAGCGTCCGTCTTCTTCTTAAAGATCCATTTGTTCCGAATAGCCTTGCGACCTTCAAGTAGTACTTCCAAAGTCCACACCTTGTTTTCATACATAGGTCATATTTCGGACTTCATGGCCTCCAGCCATTTGTTGGAATCCGGGCCCACCATTTCTTCTTCATAATTCGCAGGTTCATTGTTGTCTAACAACATAATTGATAAGACGGGATTACCGTAGCACTCTGGAGTAGTATGCGGTCTCGTCGACCTGCGAGGTCCGACAGAAACTTGATCCAGAGTTTCATGATCATCATCACTAACTTCCTCCTCAACCGGCGTCGCAACGACAGGGGTTTTCCCTTTCCCTGCGCCACCATCCAGAGGGATGAGAGGTTCGACAACCTCATCAAGTTCTATCTTCCCCCCACTCAATTCTCTCGAGAGAAACTTCTTCTCAAGAAAAGCTCCGTTCTTAGCAACAAACAATTTTCCCTCGGATTTGAGATAGAAGGTATACCCAACTGTCTCTTTTGGGTAACCTATGAAGACGCACTTTTCTGCTTTGGGTTCCAGCTCTTCAGGCTGAAGCTTTTTGACATAAGCATCACATCCCCAAACTTTAAGAAAGGACAACTTTGGTCTTTTGCCATACCACAGCTGATATGGTTTCGCCTCAACGGATTTCGATGGTGCCCTATTTAAAGTGAATGCAGCTGTTTCTAATGCATAACCCCAAAACGATAACGGCAAATCGGTAAGAGACATCACGGATCGCACCATCTCTAATAAAGTACGATTACGACGTTCGGACACACCATTACACTGTGGTTATCCAGGCGGTGTCAACTGTGAAACAACTCCACATTGTCTTAAGTGAGCACCAAACTCGAAACTCAAATTTTCACCCCGACGATCAGACCGTAGGAACTTGATCTTCTTGTTACGATGATTTTCAACTTCACTCTGAAATTGCTTCAACTTTTCAAATGTTTCAGACTTGTGCTTCATCAAGTAGACATAACCATATCTACTCAAATCGTCAGTGAAGTTGAGAAAATAATGATATCCGCCGCGTGCCTCCACACACATCGGACCACACACATCGGTATGTATGATTTCCAACAAGTCATTTGCACGCTTCATTCTTCCGGAGAACAGAGTTTTAGTCATCTTGCCCATGAGGCATGGTTCGCACGTGTCAAGTGAATCAAAGTCAAGTGACTCCAAAAGTCCATCGGTATGGAGTTTCTTCATGCGCTTTACACCAACATGACCTAAGCGGCAGTGCCATAAAAACATGGCGCTATCATTGTTAACTCTAACTCTTTTGGTCTCAATGTTATGTATATGTATATTATCACTATCAAGATTCAACATGAACAATCCTCTGACATTAGGTGCATGACCATAAAAGATATTACCCATAGAAATAGAAAAACCATTATTCTCTGACTTAAACGAGTAACCGTCTTGCAATAAACAAGATCCAGATATAATGTTCATGCTCAACGCAGGCACTAAATAACATTTATTTAAGTTTATAACTAATCCTGATGGTAACTGAAGTGAAACTGTGCCGACAGCGATTGCATCAACCGTGGAACCATTTCCCACGCGCATCGTCACTTCATCCTTCGCCAGCCTTCGCTTATTCCTTAGTTCCTGTTTCGAGTTGCAAATATGAGCAACAGAACCGGTATCGAATACCCAGGCACTACTACGAGAGCTGGTTAAGTACACATCAATACCATGTATATCGAATATACCTGATTTTTCTTTGGCCGCCTTCTTATCAGCCAGATACTTGGGGCAGTTGCGCTTCCAGTGACCCATACCTTTGCAATAATAGCACTCCGTTTCATGCTTTGGTCCAGCTTTGGGTTTCTTCGTCGGATTGGCAACAGGCTTGCCGCTCTTCTTTGAATTACCCTTCTTTCATTTGCCATTTCTCTTGAAACTAGTGGTCTTATTCACCATCAACACTTGATGCTCTTTACGGAGTTCTGACTCTGCGACTTTCAGCATCGCGAATAACTCGCCGGGTGACTTGTTCATCCTTTGCATGTTATAGTTCAACACAAAGCCCTTATAGCTTGGTGGCAGCGATTGAAGAATTCTGTCAGTGATAGCCTCTTGCGGGAGTTCAATACCCAGCTTAGCTAGACGATTTGAGTACCCAGACATTTTAAGCACCTGTTCACTGAGAGACGAATTCTCCTCCATCTTGCAAGCAAAGAATTTATCGGAGGTCTCATACTTCTCGATCCGGGCATTCTTCTGAAAGATAAACTTCAACTCCTGGAACATCTCATATGCTCCATGATGCTCAAAGCGACGTTGAAGTCCCGGTTCTAAGCCATACAAGACTGCACATTGAACTACTGAGTAGTCCTCCTTGCATGCTAACCAAGCGTTCTTAGCATCTTGGTCAGCCGCGGTGGGTGGTTCATCTCCTAGCGCTGCATTAAGTACATAATACTTCTTCCCAGCTTGTAGGAGCAACTTAAGATTACGAGCCCAGTCTACAAAGTTGCTTCCATCATCTTTCAACTTAGCTTTCTCTAGGAACATATTAAAATTCAGGGTGACTGTCGCGTGAGCCATTGATCTACAACACAAATATTTTCAAAGTGGACTTAGACTATGTTTAAGATAATTAGAGTTTAACTAATCAAATTACTTGCTAAACTCCCACTAAAAAGTACATCTCTCTAGTCATTTGAGTGGTTCATGATCCAATTCCACTAGCTCAAGTGCGATCATCACGTGAGTTGAGGATAGTTTCAGTGGTAAGCATCCCTATGCTAATCATATCAACTACATGATTCATGATCGACCTTTCGGTCTCATGTGTTCCGAGGCCATGTCTGCACATGCTAGGCTCGTCAAGCTTAACCCGAGTGTTCCGCGTGTGCAACTATTTTGCACCCATTGTATGTGAACGTTGAGTCTGTCACACCCGATCATCATGTGGTGTCTCAAAACGACGAACTGTAGCAATGGTGCAAAGTCGGGGAGAACACAATTTCGTCTTGAAATTTTAGTGAGAGATCACCTCATAATGCTACCGTCGTTCTAAGAAAAATAAGGTGCATAAAATGATTAACATCACATGCAATTCGTAAGTGACATGATATGGCCATCATCATGTGCTTCTTGATCTCCATCACCAAAGCACCGGCCCGATCTTCTTGTCACCGGTGCCACACCATGATTTCCATCAACGTGTTGCCATTGGGGTTGTCGTGCTACTCATGCTATTACTACTAAAGCTACGTCCCAGCAATATAGTAAAGACATTTGCAAGCAGAAACATTAGTTTAAAGACAACCCTATGGCTTCTGCCGGTTGCCGTACCATCGACGTGCAAGTCGATATTAACTATTACAACATGATCATCTCATACATCCAATATATCACATCACATCGTCGACCATATCACATCACAAGCATACCCTGCAAAAACAAGTTAGACGTCCTCTAATTTTTGTTGCATGTTTTACGTGGTGACCATGGGTATCTAGTAGGATCGCATCTTACTTACACAAACACCAGAACAAAGATGTATGAATTGCTATTTAACCTCACTCCAAGGACCTCCTCGGTCAAATCCAATTCAACTAAAGTCGGAGAAACCGACACTCGCCAGTCATCTTTGAGCAACAGGGTTGCTCGTAGCGATGAAACCAGTCTCTCGTAAGCGTACGAGTAATGCCCGTCCGAGCCGCTTCGATCCAACAATACCGCGGAATCAAGAAAAGACTAAGGAGGACAGCAAATCGCACATCACCGCCCACAAAAACTTTTGTGTTCTACTCGAGATGACATCTACGCATGAACCTAGCTCTGATACCACTGTTGGGGAACGCCGCACGGGAAACAAAAAAATTCCTAACGCACGAAGACCTATCATGGTGATGTCTATATACGAGAGGGGATTTCCGATCTACGTACCCTTGTAGATCGAAGAACAGGAAGCGTTAGGAAACGCGGTTGATGTAGTGGAACGTCCTCACGTCCGTCGATCCATCCCGCGAACCGTCCCGTGATATGTCCCACGATCCGCTCCGATCTAGTGCCGAACGGACGGCACCTCCGCGTTCAGCACACGTACACCTCGACGATGATCTCGACCATCTTGATCCAGCAAGAGAGACAGAGAGGTAGATGAGTTCTCCGGCAGCGTGACGGCGCTGCGGAGGTTGGTGATGATCTATCTCAGCAGGGCTCCGCCCGAGCTTCGCAGAAATACAATCTAGAGGAAAAACCGTGGAGGTATGTGGTTGGGCTGCCATGGCAAAGTTGTCTCAAATCGGCCGTAATACCTCAGTATATATAGGAGGGAGGGGGAGGGACTTGCCTTGAGGCTCAAGAGAGACCCAAGGGGTCGGCCGAAGGAGGGGAGGAGGAGTCCTCCTCCAATCCTAGTCCAACTAGGATTGGAAGGTGGAGTCCTTCTCTACCTTCCCACTTCCCCTTTTTTTTCCTTTCTCTTTGATTTTTCCTATCTCCTGTGCATAGGTCCTCTTGGGCTGTCTCACCAGCCCACTAAGGGCTTGTGCGGCACCCCTAAGTCCTATGGGCTTCCCCCGGGTGGGCTGCCCCCCCGGTGAACATCCGGAACCCATTCGTCACTCCCGGTACATGCCCGGTAATGCCGAAAACTTTCCGGTAATCAAATGAGGTCATCCTATATATCAATCTTCGTTTCTAGACCATTTCGGAAACCCTCGTGACGACCGTGATCTCATTCGGGACTCCGAACATCATTCGGTAACAAACCATATAACTCAAATACGCATAAAACAAAGCCGAACCTTAAGTGTGTAGACCCTGCGGGTTCGAGAACTATGTAGACATGACCCGAGGGACTCCTCGGTCAATATCCAATAGCAGGACCTGGATGCCCATATTGGATCCTACATATTCTACGAAGATCTTATCGTTTGAACCTCAGTGCCAAGGATTCATATAATCCCGTATGTCATTCCCTTTGTCCTTCGGTATGTTACTTGCCCGAGATTCGATCGTCAGTATTCGCATACCTATTTCAATTTCGTTTACTAACAAGTCTCTTTACTCGTTCCGTAAAACAAGATCCCGTGACTTACACTAAGTCACATTGCTTTCAAGGCTTGTATTTGATGTTGTATTACCGAGTGGGCCCTGAGATACCTCTCCGTCACACGGAGTGACAAATCCCAGTCTTGATCCATACTAACTCAACGGACACCTTCCGAGATACCTGTAGAGAATCTTTATAGTCACCCAGTTACGTTGTGACGTTTGATACACACAAGGCATTCCTCTGGTGCCAGTGAGATATATGGTGCTAGGGACAGTGTTTTGTCTATGTATCCACACATGTATGTAAGACTTCATTCAATACAATTATAGCATGGATAATAAATGATTATCTTGATACAGGAATTATAATAATAACTTATTTATCATTGCCTCTAGTGCATAATTCCAACAGTCTCCCACTTGCACTAGAGTGAATAATCTAGTCCTCACATCGCCATGCGAATTACATTGTAATAAATCTAACACCCATACAGTTCTGGTGTTGATCATGCTTTGCCCGTGGAAGAGGTTTAGTCAGCGGGTCTACCACATTCAGATCCGTGTGCACTTAGCAGATATTCACATCCTCCTCCCCGACGTAGTCGCGGATGAGGTTGAAGCGTCGTTTGATGTGTCTGGTCTTCTTGTGAAACCGCGTTTCCTTTGCTAAGGTAATGGCACCCGTGTTGTCACAAAACAGGGTTATTGGATTCAGTGCGCTCGACACCACTCCAAGATCCGTCATGAACTGCTTCATCCAGACACCCTCCTTAGCTGCCTCCGAGGCAGCCATGTACTCCACTTCACATGTAGAATCAGCTATGACGCTTTGCTTGGAACTGCACCAGCTTACCGCACCCCCATTAAGAATAGATACGTATCCGGTCTGCGACTTAGAGTCATCCGGATCTGTGTCAAAGCTTGCATCGACGTAACCTTTTACGGCAAGCTCTTTGTCACCTCCATATACGAGAAACATCTCCTTAGTCCTTTTCAGGTACTTCAGGATATTCTTGACCATCGTCCAGTGATCCACTCCTGGATTACTCTGGAACCTGCCTGCCATACTTATGGCTAGGCTAACGTCCGGTCTAGTGCAAAACATTGCATACACGATAGAACGTATGGCTGAAGCATAGGGGATGGAACTCATTGTCTTTCTATCTTCCTCAGTTGCTCGGCACTAAGTCTCACTCAATTTTACACCTTGTAATACTGGCAAGAACCCTTTCTTGGACTGATCCATTTTGAACTTCTTCAAAACTTTATCAAGGTATGTGCTTTGTGAAAGTCCTATCAGGCGTTTCGATCTATCCCTATAGATCTTAATGCCTAGAAAGTAAGCAGTTTCTCCTAGGTCTTTCATAGAGAAACTTTTATTCAAGTAACATTTTATGCTCTCCAAAAGCTCCACGTTGTTTCCAATCAGCAATATGTCATCCACATATAATATTAGAAACGCCACACCGCTCCCACTCACTTTCTTGTAAATACAAGATTCTCCAACCACTTGTATAAACCCAAATGCTTTGATCACCTCATCAAAGCGTTTATTCAAACTCCGAGATGCTTGCACCAGTCCATAAATGGATCGCTGGAGCTTGCACACTTTGTTAGCATTTTTAGGATCGACAAAACCTTCGGGTTGCATCATATACAACTCTTCCTTATGGAAACCGTTAAGGAATGCCGTTTTGACATCCATTTGCCAGATTTTATAATCGAAAAATACAGCTATTGCTAACATGATTCGGACGGACTTAAGCATCGCTACGGGTTAGAAGGTCTCATCGTAGTCTATTCCTTGAACTTGTGAAAACCCCTTTGCCACAAGTCGAGCTTTATAAACGGTAACATTACCGTCAGCGTCTGTCTTCTTCTTAAAGATCCATTTGTTCTGAATAGCCTTGCGGCCTTCAGGTAGTACTTCCAAAGTCCACACTTTGTTTTCATACATAGATCCTATCTCGGACTTTATGGCCTCCATCCATTTGTTGGAATCCGGGCCCACCATTGATTCTTCATAATTCGTAGGTTCATTGTTGTCTAACAACATAATTGATAAGACGGGATTACCGTACCACTCTGGAGTAGTACGCGGTCTCATCGACCTGCGAGGTCCGACATAAACTTGATCCGGAGTTTCATGATCATCATCATTAACTTCCTCCTCAACCGGCGTCGCAACGAAAGGGGTTTCCCCTTGCCCTGCGCCACCATCCAGAGGGATGAGAGGTTCGACAACCTCATCAAGTTCTATCTTCCTCCCACTCAATTCTCTCGAGAGAAACTCCTTCTCGAGAAAAGCTCCATTCTTAGAAACAAACAATTTGCCCTCCGATTTGAGATAGAAGGTATACCCAACTATCTCTTTTGGGAAACCTATGAAGACGCAATTTTCTGCTTTGGGTTCCAGCTTTTCAGGCTGAAGCTTTTTGACATAAGCATCACATCCCCAAACTTTAAGAAACGACAACTTTGGTCTTTTGCCATACCACAGCTGATATGGTTTTGTCTCAACGGATTTCGATGATGCCCTATTTAAAGTGAATGCAGCTATTTCTAATGCATAACCCCAAAACGATAACGACAAATCGGCAAGAGACATCATAGATTGCACCATATCTAATAAAGTACGATTACGACGTTCGGACACACCATTGCGCTGTGGTGTTCGAGGCGGTGTCAACTGTGAAACAATTCCACATTGTCTTAAGTGAGCACCAAACTCGAAACTCAGATTTTCACCCTGTTGTGGGTATAAGCCTAACAGTAGATGTGTAGGGTACGAATGAGATGGGCAGAGTCCTAGCTACGGCGAGGTTGTATGAGTTCAGGCCCCTCTACGGTGGAGGTAACAGCCCTACGTCTCAGTGCTCTCTCGGAGCTTGTTGTCGAGTGTAATATGGAATACAATGATTTGCTAACCACTCTACCAGTGGGGGAGGGTGGCTTATATAGAGTCCGCTGCCCTCCACAACGGTTCCGGTACAGGGGTGGAGTAACGGGGGTTGAATGCGCACGTTACAGGTAACGTATGCCCTAAATGCTAATAAATGCACCCGGAAACGTACGACAGTTTCCCTCCAGAGAGGTTATGCTGTACCGAGTGTATCCAGTCGATTAGTTTGGTATCTTCTGAATGCTAGTCTCCGACTAGATGATTGAGGATCTGTTACCGACTGGATGATGGGGACTCCTTAATCCAGTCGAGACAGACTTAGGGCCCTGTCCTTTGTGTGGGGTAGTCCTTGGGTAGGACCTGTATGGTAGGCCTATGACCCTACCCTAGGACTATGACCCCATCATTAGTCCCCGAATGGATTGGGGTTGAAACGACGAAGCGATGCTTGAAGTTCGGATCTGACTGGATTAGATTCGGCCTGGGCGTTGCTTGCCTCTATCCATTTTATCTTTTCTGACCAACGATCCAAGTGGAAGTGCTTGCGGAACCGACTGTCGGGAGCCGAGTGTTTCCGCGATATCTTTTTACGCGACCGGTCAACTGACAGCGGCGGATTTTCCGGGATCTCAAATTTCGGGTTCCACGAGCTCAACGGGGCCGATGTCAGTGCACTCGAGTAGCGCCTGAAGCCTCGATTCTCGCGCCTTCAAGTCCTCCACTGATATCGCCGCGGCCGGTCGGGCGGATAAGATTTCGGGGCCACCCACCAGTAACCCAGTCGGAACCCTATTTAAATCTGGGCGGCGAGGCTTCTTCGTTACGCTCGCCGAATCTTTCACTCTCGCCTGCTCCGTCTTCCTCGCCATCTCCAGCGCTCCAACACTCCCTCCTTCTCCTTCTTCTCGAGAGTTCGCCGTCGCCTCCATGACCAAGGGTCAGACCAGCAAGATGGAGGCGAGGAAGAAGAAGGGCAAGGCGGCATCGCCTGTTCAGCGGCGGCAGCGGCCGCTGCCGGTGGGGTGGATCCAAGGAGACTTCCTCCCCTCCACGGTGATGGAGGGAGATCTGCTGCAGCTGGTGGAGCACGGAGTGCTCGTGCACAAGTCCTCGAGACTGCCGATGGAGGACGAGGTCGAGCTAGCGCCGCGGGAGGGGGAGCGCGTCCTGCTCCTCAGCCATGTCCACCGAGGTTTTTCTTTGCCCCCGCATCCTTTCTTTAAGGGCATCATGAACCACTTCGGGGCCCAACTTCACCATTTTCCTCCGAATGCCATTGCCCATCTTTCTGCCTTTATAGTTTTGTGCGAATGTTTCAATGGTTGTCCTCCCCATCGGGGTTTGTTCAAACACATCTTCTCCGCCCGATCCCAAACTATCAAACGACTTAGCCAGTCGGATGATAAGACGCAACTCCTCCAGCTCTGCGGGGGTTTAGGATTCCATAAGAAGAGTCGGAGTAGCTATCCTGCTCTCTAGTTAAGTGAGTCGGTTAGGAATTGGCAGTCGACGTGGTTCTACTGCCAGGATATCACCTGTCCAAATGCGTCGACTGGGCTGCCTCCTTTTAGTCTAGACCGGCCCGCCCCGCCTAAGCAGCTCGCGCTCTCGAAGGCGGAGAAGAACGACGTCCAGCCCTTGGTTGAGGCGCTCGTGGACGTCGTCGGGAGGGGGGTCACCGGTATAGACCTGCTGGAAGTCTTCCTTGGTCGGCGGATCCAGCCTCTGCAGGCTCGCGACCATGCCACGTGGCATTATACGGGGCCCGAGGATTCCACTCGGACCAATGTTGTGGGCGTGACTGAGGAGAGGGTGACCTCATGGGTGCTCCAGATCACGGGCCCCTGCGAGAATCCCAAAGGATCTCGGCGAGTGAAGCCCTTCTGCGCCGACAACCCTCCGCCGAATCAGGTGAGAGACTCTTGTCGAGTGCTCCTAACTGTCTTAATCTTGTCGTTTGCTTGAATCTCTGTATGATGTTTGATGTCGCCGACTGAATTTTATGCAGGAGTGGACCAACTGGTTTTCTCCCGTCTCGAACGAGAACTCGGCCGAGGAGGAGGAGGAGGGCAGCCAAGAGGGCAGCGTGGAGAGCGCTGAATATGTCTCCGACAGTGGGGAGTCGGAGGAAGAGTCCAGCGAGGAGGAGGAAGAAGACGAGGAGCAGGACTCGCCACCTCCACAACTGGAGCATCGGACCAAGCGCCTACACGAGCCCGCTGTCCCCTCAGCTCCTCCCGCGTCTTTGAGTGCTCCGCCTACTGCTCCAATGGTCCCGAGTGTTCGAAGCGCTAAGAGGACCAGGGATGCCGCCGCTGAGCCTGCGGGCCAATCTTCTAAGGCGCCCAAGCCGAGTGGGCCTAAACCTCGGAAGGCTCTGCCGCGAATGAGGGTCGCTGTCCCCATCACCTCCACGTAAGTGTACTCAGGTTTCAGTTTTTTCTGATATCCGAGTGAACTTTTGTTTACTGGCCGACTGGATCTCACTCGACAGGGTCGCTACTTCTGCCACCTCCCCGGCGCGTCAGGAAGACGACCCCATGGACACGGACAACGTTGTCTCGTCTCAGCCAGGTGCGTTGTAGGAACGTCGAGTGTTTTATACCATCGCGTCCCAACCAGGTGCTTCTTTCTTTTTCTAAGACCTCGTGTCATTCGGCCTGTCAGGGGCGATCTGCCTGGATGAGGGCGACCAGGGGAGAGCCGAACCAGCTGTGGAGCCTGTTCTTGAGGCTGCTCCTCCCGCTGCCGCTCTCGCCGCCGACGTGCAGCCGACAGAGGCACCGCCGCCGACTGAACCAGTGCTGGTGGAGGAGGAGCCGACTGGGGCGGGCCTTGGGATGCCTCAGGAACCTCCGACGATTCCAGGTTCGTCGCATGCTGAATTCAGCATCCAGCGTCTTCCGGAGGAGCAGGTGGGAGCGGCCAAGGGGGCTATGGTGCAGGCGGAGCTGATGACTGGAGAAGCTAAGAGGGCCTATGACTCCATTGCGGCCTTGTACCAGCGGAGCTTGGAGCTGCGCGATGATATCCGAGTAAGTGGTCTAGTAAGTATTTACTTTTCCCGTGTAACCCACTGGGTGTTATTGAATATCAGCTGTTGTTTGCAATGAGTTCACTCTGAGTGAACCCAGTGGATGTAGTCCCCGAGACTTCTGTCGAGTGCTTGCACCGACAGTTGTCTTTATACACTTTGCCTTGAGTTTGGTTGTGTCCGTAGATAGGATTACCGAGTGCGAGTAGTTGTTGCAGTCGGAGTGCACTTACGGTAACAGTCCCCGAGAGTAAGCTGTACTCAGGTCGGGTAGTATTGGCCTCGGAGGCATAGGTGATTACATGCATTTCAATAGGGCAGGCCTGCTTGAGGTGCATGCCAGTGGGGTCTCTTAGTGAACCCACTAGGTGTAGTCCCCGAGACCGCTGTCGACTGCTTACGTCGGCAGGGGTCTGAAGAACTTAGGTAGATAACTATTGAACTTTCTGATTGTCCCTTGTTTCTTGTTGGCAGAAAACTTGTGAAATGGGAACAGCCTAAGGGGCTCTCAAGGCGGAGAGGAATCAGTTCGCTGGTGAACTTGATGCGGCCATGCTTGCAATGGTCGGCATGAAGGAAGCTCTGGCGGAATGGGAGAAGTCATTGGAGCAGGCGCGTGAAGTGAACAAGGTGTTGACTGAGGAAGTGGAAAAAATGGGGAAACAGAGGACTGCGCTGATGAGTCAGATGGATGTGCTGAACAAACGATGCAGAGCACAAGAGAAATATGTCAGCGACTGGGCTCGGCAGATGATGACGCGTCTGGCTGGTAAGTCCTTCTTTTTCCGAGTGGTTGTGCTATGCGCGTAAAACTCGGCGCTTATTGTCTGTTTGTCCTATTGTCGCAGATTTTTGCTTTGATGCCGAAGCTGAAGCGGCTGACGTGGAGCGTTCGATTCTTGAGAACGTTCGACTCGGCGACGGCGCCAATCGGGATCTGCTCCGTGCGCACATCCGAGTGGGCAAAGTTGGTCCTTTCATCGGTCGACTGAGAGAAATCGTCGGCCGAATCGACAAGGAGCTTTGGCCAGAAGATGATTCGCGGCAGAAGATGGAGAACCTGATGACCCGACTAGAGTAGATTCCCAACAGAGTGCAGTCGTGGAAGAAATCTGCAGCTCGTTGTGGTGCAGATGTTGCTCTGTCCTTGGTCCGAGTCCATTGCAAGGAGGTGCGTGAGGAAAAACTGAATACTCTGAAGGTTGCCAACACGAAGAAGCTTCGATTCGAAGACTTCATGGAGACGTTCCTTGAGAGTGCTACCCGCATCGCCGATGGAATCGACTTGGACACTTTCGTGGAGCCCTCCAGTCCTGGTGCCGGCCCAGCTGACGCGTAAGAAACTTTATCCTCGGTATGCCGAGTGTTTATCTGTAAAGTACTTTGGCCACTTCTCTTGGCCGTCACACTTTTAAATCGGTGCGGGTAAGCTTGATCCGCACCGAGTTAGCTACCTTTGCGGGAATTTTGGAATCCGATTTTTGCTCTTCTGTTGCAATGTTGATTCGAGTTTTTGTTTGGCGTTTGTTGGTGAAGCCAAAGGCAAACAGTCGATGCTGGATCGCTGTTAAGCCCCCCGAGTGTGACGTGAAGTGCACACTCGGAGAAGGTTAATACTTAGGCGATGCTGGATCGCAGCTAAACCTCCGAGTGTGACGTGTAGTGCACACTTGGAGAAGGTTAATACTTAGGCGATGCTGGATCGCAGCTAAGCCCCCGAGTGTGACGTTAAGTGCACACTCGGAGAAGGTTAATACTTAGGCGATGCTGGGTCGCAGCTATGCCCCCGAATGTGACGTGAAGTACACACTCGGAGAAGGTTAATACTTAGGCGATGTTGGATCGCAGCTAAGCCCCCGAGTCGCTGCCCCCGAGTGTGACGTTAAGTGCACACTCGGAGAAGGTTAGTACTTAGGCGATGCTTGATCGCAGCTAAGCCCCCGAGTGTGACGTGAAGTGCACACTCGGAGAAAGATAATACTTAGGCGATTCTGGATCGCAGCTAAGTTTTTTTTTTTTGAGACCGGAGTCTGCGACCGCGGAAGAACTTTGAACCTGCAAAAAAAAACTCAATCTGCTTTATATTATTTCGCCAATAACTGTTCTTTACATCGCTTCAGTCGACGGTCACGTCTAGAAGCGCTTCAGGAGATCTCCGTTCCACGCGCGCGACTCGTCTGTCTCCCTCTGAATGTTGTAGAGTCTGTATGCTCCGTTGTTCAGCACCTTGGAGATGATGAAAGGCCCTTCCCAGGCCGGAGCCAACTTGTGGGGTCTTTGCTGATCCACTCGGAGTACTAAGTCGCCTGCCTGGAATGTGCGACTCCTGACGTGACGCGCATGAAAATGTCGCAGATCCTGCTGGTAAATTGTTGAGAGAGTTAGTGCCATCTCGCGTTCCTCCTCTAGAAGATCTACCCCATCTTGCCTTGCTTGTTCTGCTTCAGCTTCGGAGAAGAGTTCGACTCGTGGGGCATTATGAAGCAGGTCACTCGGAAGGACCGCTTCTGCTCCATAAACGAGGAAGAACGGTGATCGCCCCGTTGATCTGTTCGGAGTGGTGCGGAGGCCCCAAAGCACTGAAGGTAACTCGGTGACCCATGCGCCAGCAGCGTGTCCCACCTCTCGCAGGAGTCGGGGCTTTAGACCTTGAAGAATAAGCCCATTCGCCCGCTCAGCTTGTCCGTTGGATTGAGGATGTGCTACGGAAGCAAAATCCACTCGGATACCCTGACTCGCACAGAAACCTTTGAATCTGTCCGAGTCGAAGTTTGTCCTGTTGTCCGTGATTATGCTGTGAGGTACCCCGAATCTGGAAATGATGTCTCTGACAAACTTGACAGCTGTTGAGGCGTCGAGTTTCTTGATGGGCTTGGCTTCTATCCATTTTGTGAACTTGTCGACTGCCACCAACAGATGTGTGTAGCCTCCTTGGCCTGTCTTGAATGGTCCGACTGTATCTAATCCCCAAACTGCAAATGGCCACACAAGAGGGATTGTCTTCGATGCAGATGTTGGCTTGTGGGACTTGTTGGAGTAGAATTGGCAGCCTTCACATCTGTCGACCATGTCTTTAGCCATCTCGTTTGCCTGCAGCCAAAAGAAACCGGCTCTGAACGCCTTGGCGACGATTGCTCTCGAAGAAGCGTGATGACCGCAGGTTCCCGAGTGAATATCCTCCAGAATCAGCTGCCCCTCCTCTGGGGAGATGCATCGTTGAAGAACGCCCGAGATACTCTCCTTGTACAATTGGCCTTCAATGACAGTGAATGACTTCGACCTGCGGACTATCTGCCTGGCTTGGACTTCGTCTTCTGGAAGTTCTTGCCTCAAGATATATGCCATGATCGGCACAGTCCAGTTGGGAATGACAGCCAGAATCTCCATGACCAGATCAACCACAGCAGGTACATCGACTTCAGTCGGATCTGTTGTGCTCTTGGGTTGTACCGGTTCCTCTATGAAGGGATCTTCTTTGATTGAGGGAAGGTGGAGGTGCTCGAGGAAGACATCACTCGGGACTGGTCTCCGAGTGGATCCGAGTTTTGCCAACTCATCAGCTGCTTGGTTCTTCAGTCTTGGAACATGGTGGAGCTCTAGACCTTCAAACTTCTTCTCTAGCTTCCTCACCGCATTGCAGTATGTGGTCATGGTGGGGTTCCTGACGTCCCACTCTTTCATCACTTGATTGACCACCAAATCCGAATCGCCGTAGACCATCAAGCGACGGACGCCGAGTGAGATGGCCATGAGCAATCCATAGAGGAGAGCTTCATATTCGGCCAAAGGTAGCTCCTGCATTCATCAGACCGAAAGGCATAGTGATGTAGCAGAAGCACCCGAATGGGGTGATGAAGACTGGCTTTAACTCATCGGGACCATACAGACGGATCTGATGATAGCCCGAGTAGGCATCGAGAAATGACAGACGCTCGCAACCCGCAGTCGAATCGACAATTTGATCTATGCGGGGGAGCGGAAAATGGTCTCTCGGGCAGACCTTATTGAGATGCTTGAAGTCGATGCACATTCGGAGCGACTTGTCCTTCTTGGGCACCATGACAACATTGGCGAGCCATCGGAGTGGTGAACCTCACGAATGAAGTTGGCTGCCAGCAGCTTGGCCACCTCCTCTCCGATTGCCTTCTCTTGTGCGCGGCGGACCGGCGCAGCCGTTCTCGGATAGGCCGAGCCGTGGAATCCACGTGCAGTCGGTGCTCAGCCAACTCCCTGGGTACACCTGGCATGTCAGAGGGTTTCCATGCGAAGATGTCCCAGTTCTCACGGAGGAATTGGGTGAGCTCGGCTTCCTATTTAGGATCGAGGGTGGTGGAGATGTTCGTCGGGGCAGCAGTGGCGTCCGTCGGGTGGATGCTGACTTTCTTCGTCTCTCCCGCCGACTGAAATGCACACTCTGAAGCCGGCTTTTTCGAGCGCATCAGGTCGGCGGGGTCAACT
The DNA here is from genome assembly GCF_904849725.1 of Hordeum vulgare subsp. vulgare. Lineage (NCBI taxonomy): Eukaryota > Viridiplantae > Streptophyta > Magnoliopsida > Poales > Poaceae > Hordeum > Hordeum vulgare. The sequence continues at coordinate 325,435,224 of NC_058522.1, read as the reverse complement.
GTTTTCTTGTACTCGTCCAGCTCGAGGACGGCCATTTGCTGGTCGGCGATCCTTGATCCCTGCTGTAGACACTCTTCAGCTCGCTGTCGATTGCCTGTGATGGTGATCACACCCTTCGGGCCTGGCATCTTCAACTTCAGGTACACGTAACATGGACGGGCCATGAAGTGCGCATACGCTGGGCGACCCAAAATTGCGTGATAAGCACTCTGGAAGTCAACCACTTCGAACGTCAGCTTCTCCTTGCGGAAGTTCTTGTCGGAGCCGAAAACGACGTCCAACGCGATCTGGCCGAGTGATTTAGCCTTCCGTCCAGGAACGACTCCGTGGAACTGCATGCTGCTCTCGCTGAGTTTGGACATCGGGATGCCCATCCCCTTGAGGGTGTCGGCGTACATGATGTTCAAGCCGCTGCCGCCATCCATGAGGACTTTGCGCAGTCGGACTCCTTCTACCACCGGGTCGACGACCAAGGCCTATCTTCCCGAGGTGGGTACATGTGCCGGGTGATCCGACTGGTCGAAGGTGATCGCAGTCTGCGACCATTTGAGGAACTTGGGGTTGGAAGGGGTGGCCATGTTCACCTCTCTGTTCACCAGCTTCAGTCGGCTCTTGCTCTCGACGTTAGCAAAGATCATCAGGGTTGCATGGACTTGGGGGAACGGATCTTCCTTATCCTCCTCATCCTGTTCACGGTCCTTCTCACTCGGTTGCCCTTTGCTAAACCCCTGGATCAAGAGGCGACACTGTCGAGTGGTATGCTTCGCGTATATGGGGTTGCCTTCTTCATCCATCTTCGTGTGAACCGGACAAGGCTGGTCCAGGATGGGATTATTGAACTGCTTCTTCTTGGGGGTGAATTGAGCCTTCCCTTTGCCCTTGAATTTGGCATTGCTTACGGCTGCAGCTTCTGCTTGCGGAGCGGCCGGAGCCTTCTGCTTCTGCTTCCGAGTGTTGCCCCCATCGCCGTCAGCGACTGTTTTGTGTTTGCCGCTCCGGATGCGGTCCTCTTCTTCGCCATTTGCGTAGCGCGTCGCTATCTCCATCATCTTGCTCATGGAGATGTCACCTGTTCGGCCGAACTTCAGGTACAGATCCCTGTACCGCACGCCTGCCTTGAAGGCGCTGACTGCTTGATGCTCGCTGACGTTCTCCACCGTGTGATAGAGAGTTGTCCAGCGCTGGATGAAGTCACGCAGGGCCTCATTCTGCTTATGGACGCAGTGCTGGAGCTCCACAAGGCCAGCAGGGCGCTTGCACGTCCCTTCGAAGGTCTTGATGAACACTCGGGCCAGATCTGCCCAACTGTAGATGCTTGAGGGGGCCAACTGGTTCAGCCACGCTCGCGCCGAGCCGTCGAGCATCAGAGGGAGGTGCTTCATGGCGACATGGTCGTCCCCTCCTCTGATCTAGACTGCCACTCGGTAGTCATCCAGCCACGTTTCTGGCTTGGACTCTCGTGTGAACTTGCTAATTCCCGTCACCAATCGGAAGTTGGAAGGGATGTCAGCCGAACGGATGGCTCGACTGAAACACTCGGGACCAGACACGGTGGCCCTGCTTCCACTCGGACGATCGATATTGCGACCATCACGGTGGGCTCGACCTCTGTTGACTCTTCGCGGGGCGATACGTCCTCTTGCGTCAGGTCTTGGGTCGTAAGTGTCGCCGATGGAACGCCGGTCATCATGATGCCGGGACCCATAGAGCCCACCCCGCAGAGGGGTGCGTGAGCGGTGACGATCTTCGTGAATCATGGAACGGCTGCCTCCCCTGCGGCGCTGATGGGAACCGGGGTTGTGAAATGATCGATGCGTATTCGCGTGGACGGAGCTGTTATAGATCCAGTTGTGCGACTGGGAGACTGCCGAATTCTGCTACTGCGCCGTGTGCAACAGGGCTCGAATCTGCTCGATCCCTCTACCAGCCTCTGAATCAGTCGGCTGGAGGGAATCGGCTATCTTGGCAGCTGCAGCCAAGTTGAGGAGGGGTGTGCGGAACAGCTCCATGTTGCTCCGCCGAGTGTGCCGACTAGCAGAACGGCGAGGTGGACGACATGCGCCGGATGTTTCGCCGATCTCGTGCTCGTTTCGGCCAGCCTGACGGGGATCTTCATGGGAGTTGGCCATGTGTACTTCTGCTGCAGGCCCGCGACCTGCGTACTCGGAAGGAAACTCAGTCGGAACTGAGCCCGAGCGCTGGGAACGCGGGGCAACCACAATAGACTCCAGAACTGCCACTTGAGAAGACGCGATCTGACGCGCTCGGGCATGCTGCACCCAATGTTGGAGACGCGGACGGCGGGACCGCTTGTTGCGGCGCATGACGGAAGTGTAGGTCGACAACGGAGCCGATTGTTGGAGAAGAAGAACGCCGCGGGCGCCGGCACGGAAGTGCGTGGCCCCGCGACGGGGAAGCGCCCTGACGTCGACAGGCGCCTCCCGAAGTCACGCCGAATCGTCGACGGTGAAGGAGAGAGCGCCGAAGAAGATCTGGTGACCCATGCTCGAATCTCCACCGGACGACATAACGAAAAGAAGTAGTCACAAACTCGCCGGAAGTCGCTTAGACGCCTGCCCCATGGTGGGCGCCAACTGTCGTGGGTATAAGCCTGACAGTAGATGTGTAGGGTACGAATGAGATGGGCAAAGTCCTAGTTACGACGAGGTTGTATGAGTTCAGGCCCCTCTGCGGTGGAGGTAACAGCCCTACGTCTCAGTGCTCTCTCGGAGCTTGTTGTCGAGTGTAATATGGAATACAATGATTTGCTAACCACTCTACAAGTGGGGGAGGGCGGCTTATATAGAGTCCGCTGCCCTCCACAACGGTTCCGGTACAGGGGTGGAGTAACGTGGGTTGAATGCGAAACTTACAGGTAACGTATGCCCTAAATGCTAATAAATGCACCCGGAAACGTACGGCAGTTTCCCTCCAGAGAGGTTATGGTGTACCGAGTGTATCCAGTCGGTTAGTTTGGTATCTTCCGAATGCTAGTCCCCGACTGGATGATTGAGGATCTGTTACCCACTGGATGATGGGGACTCCTTAATCTAGTTGGGACAGACTTAGGGCCCTGTCCTTTGTGTGGGGTAGTCCTTGGGTAGGACCTGTATGGCAGGCCTATGACCCTACCCTAGGACTATGACCCCATCACACCCCCACGATCAGACCGTAGGAACTTGATCTTCTTGTTACGATGATTTTCAACTTCACTCTGAAATTGCTTGAACTTTTCAAATGTTTCAGACTTGTGCTTCATCAAGTAGACATAACCATATCTACTCAAATCGTCAGTGAAGGTGAGAAAATACCGATATCTGCCGTGTGCCTCCACACTCATCGGACCACACACATCGGTATGTATGATTTCCAACAAGTCACTTGCAAGCTCCAATGTTCCGGAGCACGGAGTTTTAGTCATCTTGCCCATGAGGCATGGTTCACACGTGTCAAGTGAATCAAAGTCAAGTGACTCCAAAAGTCCATCGGTATGGAGTTTCTTCATGCAGTTTACACCAATATGACCTAAGCGGCAGTGCCATAAAAACATGGCGCTATCATTGTTAACTCTAACTCTTTTGGTCTCAATGTTATGTATATGTGTATTATCACTATCAAGATTCAATATGAACAGTCCTCTCACATTAGGTGCATGACCATAAAAGATATTACTCATAGAAATAGAACAACCATTATTCTCTGACTTAAACGAGTAACCGTCTTGCAATAAACAAGATCCAGATGTAATGTTCATGCTCAAAGCAGGCACTAAATAACATTTATTTAAGTTCATAACTAATCCTGATGGTAACTGAAGTGAAACTGTGCCGACGGCGATTGCATCAACCTTGGAACCATTTCCCACGCGCATCGTCACTTCATCCTTCGCCAGCCTTCGCTTATTCCGCAGTTCCTATTTCGAGTTGCCAATATGAGCAACAGAACCGGTATCGTATACCCAGGAACTACTACGAGAGCTGGTTAAGTACACATCAATAACATGTATATCGAATATACCTGATTTTTCTTTGGTGGCCTTCTTATCAGCCAGATACTTGGGGCAGTTGCGCTTCCAGTGACCCATACCCTTGCAATAATAGCACTCTGTTTCAGGCTTTGGTCCACCTTTGGGTTTCTTCGTCGGATTGGCAACAGGCTTGCCGCTCTTCTTTGAATTACCCTTCTTTCCTTTGCCATTTCTCTTGAAACTAGTGGTCTTATTCAACATCAACACTTGATGCTCTTTACGGAGTTCTAACTCTGCGACTTTCAGCATCGCGAATAACTCGCCGGGTGACTTGTTCATCCCTTGCATGTTATAGTTCAACACAAAGCCCTTATAGCTTGGTGGCAGTGATTGAAGAATTATGTCAGTGATAGCCTCTTGCGGGAGTTCAATACCCAGCTCAGCTAGACGGTTTGAGTACCCAGACATTTTGAGCACATGTTCACTGACAGACGAATTCTCCTCCATCTTGCAAGCAAATAATTTATCGGAGGTCTCATACCTCTCGACCCGGGCGTTCTTATGAAAGTTAAGCTTCAACTCCTGGAACATCTCATATGCTCCTTGATGCTCAAAGCGACGTTGAAGTCCCGGTTCTAAGCCATACAAGACTGCACATTGAACTATTCAGTAGTCCTCCTTGCGTGCTAACCAAGCGTTCTTAGCATCTTGGTCAGCCGCGGCGGGTGGTTCATCTCCTAGTGCAGCATTAAGGACATAATCCTTCTTCCCAGCTTGCAGGAGCAACTTAAGATTACGAGCCCAGTCTACAAAGTTGCTTCCATCATCTTTCAACTTAGATTTCTCTAGGAACGTATTAAAATTCAGGGTGACTGTCGCGTGAGCCATTGATCTACAACACAAATATTTTCAAAGTGGACTTAGACTATGTTCAAGATAATTAGAGTTTAACTAATCAAATTACTTGCTAAACTCCCACTAAAGAAGTACATCTCTCTAGTCATTTGAGTGGTTCATGATCCAATTCCACTAGCTCAAATGCGATCATCACGTGAGTTGAGGATAGTTTCAGTGGTAAGCATCCCTATGCTAATAATATCAACTATATGATTCATGATCGACCTTTTGGTCTCATGTGTTCCGAGGCCATGTCTGCACATGCTAGGCTCGTCAAGCATAATCCGAGTGTTCCGCGTGTGCAACTGTTTTGCACCCGTTGTATGTGAACGTTGAGTCTTTCACACCCGATCATCACGTGGTGTCTCGAAACGACGAACTGTAGCAACGGTGCACAGTCGGGGAGAACACAATTTCGTCTTGAAATTTAGTGAGAGATCACCTCATAATGCTACCGTCGTTCTAAGCAAAATAAGGTGCATAAAAGGATTAACATCACATGCAATTCATAAGTGACATAATATGTCCATCATCATGTGCTTCTTGATCTCCATCACCAAAGCACCGGCACGATCTTCTTGTCACCGGCGCCACACCTTGATCTCCATCAATGTGTTGCCATCGGGGTTGTCGTGCTACTCATGCTATTACTACTAAAGCTACGTCCTAGCAATATAGTAAACGCATCTGCAAGCACAAACATTAGTTTAAAGACAACCCTATGGCTTCTGCCGGTTGCCATACCATCGACGTGCAAGTCGATATTAACTATTACAACATGATCATCTCATACATCCAATATATCACGTCACATCGTCGACCATATCAAATCACAAGCATACCCTGCAAAAACAAGTTAGACGTTCTCTAATTGTTGTTGCATGTTTTACGTGATGACCATGGGTATCTAGTAGGTTCGCATCTTACTTACACAAACACCACAACACAGATGTATGAATTGCTATTTAACTTTTCTCCAAGGACCTCCTCGGTCAAATCCGATTCAACAAAAGTTGGAGAAACCGACACTCGCCAGTCATCTTTGAGCAACGGGGTTGCTCGTAGCGATGAAACCAGTCTCTCGTAAGCGTACGAGTAATGTCGGTCCGAGCCGCTTCGATCCAACAATACCGCGGAATCAAGAAAAGACTAAGGAGGGCAGCAAATCGCACATCACCGCCCACAAAAACTGTTGTGTTCTACTCGAGATGACATCTACGCATGAACCTAGCTCTGATACCACTGTTGGGGAACGCCGCATGGGAACAAAAAGTTTCCTACGCGCACGAAGACCTATCATGGTGATGTCCATCTACGAGAGGGGATTTCCGATCTACGTACCCTTGTGGATCACACAACAGGAAGTGTTAAGAAATGCGGTTCATGTAGTGGAACGTCCTCACGTGCCTCGATCCGCCCCACGAACCGTCCCACGAACCGTCCCGCGATCTGTCCCACGATCCGCTCCGATCTAGTGCCAAACGGACGGCACCTCCGCGTTCCGCACACGTACAGCTCGACAAAGATCTCGGCCTTCTTGATCTAGCAAGAGAGACGGAGAGGTAGATGAGTTCTCCGGCAGCGTGACGGCGCTCCAGAGGTTGGTGATGATCTATCTCAGCAGGGCTCTGCCCGAACTTCGCAGAAATACGATCTAGAGGAAAAACCGTGGAGGTATGTGGTCGGGCTGCCGTGGCAAAGTTGTCTCAAATCAGCCCTAATACCTCAGTATATATAGGAGGGAGGGGGAGGGACCTGCCTTGAGGCTCAAGAGAGCCCCAAGGGGTCGGCCGAAGGGGGGGAGGAGGAGTCCTCCTCCAATCCTAGTCCAACTAGGATTGGAAGGTGGAGTCCTTCTCTACCTTCCCACTTCCCCTTTTTTCCTTTCTCTTTGATTTTTCCTATCTCCTGCGCATAGGTCCTCTCGGGCTGTCCCACCAGCCCACTAAGGGCTGGTGCGGCACCCCTAAGGACTATGGGCTTCCCTTGGGTGGGCTGGCCCGCCCGGTGAACATCCGGAGCCCATTCGTCACTCCCGGTACATTCCCGATAATGCCGAAAACTTTCTCGTAATCAAATGAGGTCATCCTATATATCAATCTTCATTTCCGGACCATTCCGGATACCCTCGTAACGTCCGTGATGTCATCCGGGACTCCGAACAACATTCGGTAACCAATCATATAACTCAAATACGCATAAAACAAAGCTAAACCTTAAGTGTGCAAACCCTGTGGGTTCGAGAACTATGTAGACACGACCCGAGGGACTCCTCGGTCAATATCCAATAGCGGGACCTGGATGCCCATATTGGATCCTACATATTCTACGAAGATCTTATCGTTTGAACCTCAGTGTCAAGGATTCATATAATCCCGTATGTCATTCCCTTTGTCCTTCGGTATGTTACTTGCCCGAGATTCGATTGTCAGTATCCGCATAACTATTTCAATGTCATTTACCAGCAAGTCTCTTTACTCGTTCCGTAATACAAGCAACAACACCTTGCACATAGTCAGAAGACCTTGACTATCCTTGATCAACTGGCTAGCCAACTAGAGGCTTGCTAGGGACAGTGTTTTGTCTATGTATCCACACATGTATCTAAGACTTCATTCAATATAATTATAGCATGTGTAATAAACGATTATCTTGATATGGGAAGTATAATAATAACTTATTTATCATTGTCTCTAGGGCATAATTCCAACAGATATCTAAGGCAATGATCATACATATAGGCATCCCGTCCGAGACAAGTAGACCGATACTGTTTGCATCTACTACTATTACTCCACATATCGACCGCTATCCAGCATGCATCTAGTGTATTGAGTTCATAACAAATTGAGTAACGTCTTAAACAAGATGACATGATTTAGAGGGATAAATTCATGCAATAGATATAAACCCCATCTTTTTACCCTTGATGGCAACAACATGATGCGTGCCTTGCTACCCCTTCTGTCACTTGGTGAGGACACCGCACGGTATGAACCCAAAACCAAGCACTTCTCCCATTGCAAGAATTATAGATCAAGTTGGCCAAACAGAACCCCCAACTCGAAGAGAATTACAAGGATACGAAATCATGCATATAAGAGATCAGAGGAGACTCAAATAATATTCATAGATAATCTGATTATAAATCCACAATTCATTGGATCTTGATAAACACACCGCAAAATAAGATTACATCGGATAAATCTCCATGAAGATCATGGATAACTTTGTATTGAAGATCCAAGAGAGAGAAGAAGCCATCTAGCTACTAGCTATTGACCTGAAGGTCTGTGGTGAACTAATCACGCATCATCGGAGAGGGAATGGTGTTGATGAAGAAGCCCTCCGTGTCCGAATCCCCCCTCCGGCAGGGCACCAGAACGGTCCCAGATGGGATCTCGCGGAGACAGAAGCTTGCAACGGCGGAAAAGTATTTTCGTGGCTCCCTCTGGCAGTTTGGGATTTCGCGGGGATTTATAGGCGGCTGAAGTAGGGCAAAGGAGCCATGGGGGGCCCACAAGCCTGCTAGGCGCGCCCCCCAGGCCGCGTCTAGGGGGCTTGTGGCCTCCCCTGGGGTCCTTTGCCTTGGTTCTCAAGTCCCATGCGTATCTTCTGTTACGGAAAAAATCTTTCCGAAGGTTTTATTCTGTTTGGAGTTCGTTTAATATTCTTCTTTGAGAAGGCTCAAAAACGCGGAAAAAACAGGAACTGGCACTTGGCACTGAGTTAATAGGTTAGTCCCAAAAAAGACATAAAATAGCATATTCATGCATACAAAACATCCAAAGTTGATAAGATAATAATATGGAAGAAATATGGTCCAGTGGGGTCACGCTGAGTGAACCCATTGTGTTTAGTCCCCGAGGCCGTTGTCGAGTGCTTGCATCAGCAGGGGTCTGATCGGAAGAAATACTTTCCTCTTTGTTTTTGACTTAGCTAGGACAGACCTAGACGAGTGATTTTGTATCGCCCACTGGTTGTAGTCCCCGAGACCACTGTCGAGTGCTTGTACCGGTAGGGTTCTGATCGGAAGATACACTCTTTATTTTTAGTTTTATTCGGCCAGGACGGACCTGGTCGAGTGTTACTGAATCCAGTGGGGGCATTCTGAGTGCACCCACTGGGTGTAGTCCCCAAGACCTCTGTCGAGTGCTTGCATCGGCAGGGGTCTGGTTAGAAGACACACTTTTTCTTTATCTAACTCGGCCAAGACGGACATGTTCGAGTGTTTTTGTATCTAGTGGGGGCACGCTAAGTGCACCCACTGGGTGTAGTCCCCGAGACTATTGTCGATCGTTTACAAAGGGCAATAGTCTTAAGAACTTGAATGGAGGGTCCTTTTTGTCTTGAGTAATTTGCGTGTCGATTGAACTGCACCTTTCCAATCGGAAGTGGAAAAATATTGGCATCGACTGAATCGTTTCTTTGATGTTTTCGGAAAACCTGTGATATTGGAACTGAGTACACCAAATTGGAAGCAGAGAAGAATCAGCTCCAGATAAATCTGAAGGTTGCCACCAATGATTTGAATCTCTTGAAGAAGGCGGTTGGGGATAAGGATAAGGCCCTTGTAGAATCCAAGGAGAAGCTCTTGGAAGTCGGTAAGGTTGAAGAAGAAAACTGCAGGCTTAAGAAGGAACAAAGTGAGTGGGCCAAAAAGCTTGAGCAGATGCCAAAAGGGGAAATGCCATGGAAAAGTATGTTGGGGACTTTGCAATCAAGATGCTTGGCACGCTAGCTGGTATGTGATTTTCATCGAGTGAAGTTCTTCAATCATAACCGAGTGTGTTGTGGCTGACTTCTCAATTTTCTTTCCCATAGAATTCTGCCAGGACTTGGATAAGGAAACCGAAGAAATGGAGCCACACCTGGACCCAATCAAGTCACCAGTTGCATATGTTGTGTGTCTGAACATGTTTCGGCTCAATTCTCGTCTCCTGAAGGTTCAAGGATACGTCGTCCGACTGCGAACCGCTATGGGAAAGATCGACAAAGAACTGTGGCCCCAAGATGCTCTCCAGACCGATCTATAGGTGATGATGAGTTGTTTGGATCAGATTCCCAGCAGGGTGCATGAGTGGAAGAAATCAACCGCTCGTTGCGGAGCCGACGTAGCTCCTTTGTTGGTCACACTCCATTGCAAGGAAGCCAAAGAAGATAAGCTGAAAGCCCTCTAGGTGGCCAGTACAAAGAATCTCTGTTTTGAGGACTTCATGGAGACCTTCATCGACACGGCTACTCGCATCGCTGACGGGATCGACCTTGACACCTTCGTCGAGCCTGCGAGTCCTGGTGAGCCTTGAAGGGAAATTTTGATTTGCAGTAAAAACTTTTATTCGCCTCGGTATGCCAAGTGAATATGTATCCTTTAAACTTCATTTGAGTGTTTAACCCGAGTACTCTCGTCCACACAGATAATATTGATTTGTGCCGAATATCTTTGAGTTTACCCGTATTTTGTTGAGTTTATTTGGTTTTTGAATGCTCTTGACATTTGAGGAGTCCCATACTTAAGAGAAGTGTGATTCAAGTGAAATATCCGAGTGAAAAGATTACTTTTCACCTGGCTTGCCAACTTAGGCAAAGACTGAATCGCTGCTAAGTTTTTGAGTGGATGGATTGCCATTAACTTGGCGGGGTTTTCTAACTTAGGCGAAGACATGTTCACAGCTAAGTTTCTGAGTGAGAAAATTGCTTGTCACTCGGAATAGATTTTATACTTAGGCTAAAGCATGTTAGCGGCTAGGTCCCCGAGCAAGAGGGGCACTCGTCAATCGGACTAGGTTTGTACTTAGGCGAAGACTGCTTCACACCTAAGCGCTCGAGTGAAAGGATTGCTCGACACTCAGAGTGGGTTTTGTAACTAGGAGAAAGTATGTTTGGGGCTAAGCCCCCTTAGTGAGAGGATTGCTCGTCACTCGGAGTATATTTTATACTTACGCAAAAACTGGTTCGCACCTAAGCCCCCGAGTGAGAGAATTGCTCGTCACTCGGAGTATGTTTTATACTTAGGCAAAAACTGGTACGCAGCTAAGTCCCTGAGTGAGAGGATTGCTCGTCAATCGGAGCAGGTTTAATACTTAGGCGAAAATTGGTTCGCAGCTAAGCCCTCGAGTGAGAGGATTGCTCGTCACTCGGAGTATGTTTTATACTTAGGCGAAAACTGGTTCGTAGCTAAGCCCCCGAGTGATAGGATTGCTGGTCACTCGGAGCAGGTTTTATACTTAGGCGAAAACTGGTTCGCAACGAAGCCCCCGAGTGAGAGGATTGCTCGTCACTCGGAGCAGGTTGTATGCTTAGGCGAAAACTGGTTCGCAGCTAAGCCCTTGAGTGAGAGGATCGCTCTTCACTTGGAGTATATTTTATACTTAGGCGAAAACTGGTTCGCAACCAAGCCCCAGAGTGAGAGGATTGCTCGTCACTCAGAATAGGTTTCAGGACAGAAATTGCAGGAATCATGACTTTGACAAATAATATTGTTCAGAAAACTCTCTTCATTATATCAAACCAATGAGTGTTCAAGCATAAAAACTTCTAAGTAGGTCCGGATTCCAGGCGCGTGGCTCATCAATCCTCTTCTTGAGATTGTAGAGGTGATAGGCTCCATTGTTCAATACTTCGGTGATGATGAAGGGTCCTTCCCACGTAGGCGCAAGCTTGTGAGGTCGCTGTTGATCAACTCGAAGCACCAAATCTCCTTCGTGGAACGTCCGACTCTTAATGTGCCATGCATGGAAGCGTCGTAAATCCTGCTGGTATATTGTTGACCGAATCAAGGCCATTTCAGTCTCTTCCTCCAGGAGATCCACTTTGTCCTGTCGCGCTTACTCGGCTTCAACTTCTGAATAAAGATCTACTCGAGGAGAATTATGGAGCAGATCACTCGGCAAAATAGCTTCAGCTCCATACACCAAGAAGAATGGTGTATGTCCAATCGACCGGTTCGGGGTTGTCCTCAAGCCCCATAGAACGGAAGGCAGTTCAGTTACCCAAGCTCCAGCCGCATGATCCAAGTCTCGCATGAGTCGAGGCTTCAATCCTTGAAGGATAAGTCCATTCGCTCGCTCTGCTTGACCATTGTTTTGGGGATGTGCAACAGATGCATAATCCACTCGGGTGCCTTGATCGGAGCAAAAACACCTGAACTAATCTGAGTGGAAGTTAGATCCATTGTCCGTGATGATGCTGTTCGGAACTCCGTATCAGAATGTTATCTCTTTTGTGAATTTGATGGCAGTGCGTGAGTCCAGCTTTATGATAGGTTTGTCTTTAATCCATTTAGTAAACTTGTCGACTGCAACAAGAAGATGTGTAAACCCACTCTGGCTTGTTCGGAATGGACCGATCATATCTACGCCCGAGACAGCGAGCGGCCAGATGAGAGGGATAGTCTTCAAGGCAGATGCATGCTTGTGAGACAAGTTGGAATAGAACTGACAGCCTTCACAATGATCAACGATATCCTTGGCCATCTTGTTGGCACGTGGCCAGAAGAATCCAGCTCGGTATGTTTTAGCAACGATGGTCCGAGAGGACGCATGATGACCACACGTCGACGAGTGGATTTCCTCCAGAATCAGTCGGCCCTCCTCGGGGGATATGCACCATTGAGCTATGCCAGTAACACTCTATTTGTAGAGTTGATCACCCATCATAGTGAACGCCTTTGATCTGCGGACAATCTATTGAGCTTCAGCATCGTCTTCTGGTAACTCTCGCCTCAAAATGTATGCAATGTATGGCACTATCCAGTCGGGCGTGATCAACAGAATTTCCATAACTAAATCGACGACCGCCAGAACATTGACCTCGGTCGGATTGGAAGTGCTTATAGGTTGTGGGGACTCTTCAGTGAAAGGATCCTCTTGCACTGAAGGAGTGTGTAAGTGCTCCAGAAACACGTTATTGGGCACAGGCTTCCGAATGGACCCGACCTTAGCCAACTCATCAGCTGGTTTGTTTTCAGTCGGGGTACATGATGGAGTTCTAAGCCCTCAAATTTCTTCTCAAGTTTCCTTACCGCATGACAATATCTAGTCATGGCGGGGTTTCTGACATCCTATTCCTTGATCACTTGATTGACCACCAGATCTGAGTCACCGTATACCATCAGGCGCCGGACACCGAGTGAAACGACCATAGCAAACCGTAGAGGAGTGCTTCATACTCAGCCTCGTTGTTCGAGGAATCAAAGTGAATCTGGAGAACATAGTTGAGCTTGTCGCCATTTGGGGATATCAATACCACGCCAGCACCGAAACCATTCAACATTTTAGAGCCATCAAAGAACATGGTCCAGTGCGCCGAGTGAATCTGGGCTGGTTGCTGCTGTTCCGCCCACTCAGCCATGAAATTGGCAAGTGCTTGAGACTTGATAGCTTTCTTTGGTTGAAACTTGATGTCACAATATAATAACTCCATAGCCCATTTGGCCACTCGACCAGATGCGTCCAGATTGTGAAGGATTTCAGACAACGGAGCATCACTGATAACTGATATCGAGTGGTCTTGGAAGTAATGTGCCACCTTCTTCACTGATAAATATATTCCATAAAGGAGTTTCTGGTAATGGGGATACGTTTGCTTGGAAGGGGTCAATACTTCAGAAATGTAATAGACCGGGCGTTGAACTTTGTAGGTTCTGCCCTCCTCTTCTCGCTTGACAGTCAGGACTGTGACGACGACTTGATTCGTAGCTGTGGTGTAAAAGAGGAGATGCTCTTTGCTGTGCGGAGAAGTGCTGATGCAACAAAAGACCTTCCAACGGCGCCAGAAACACATGCTGACGGGAGACTGTTCTTGATACTCCTCAGCAATGGCACCAGGATTCCTTCTGCTACGGCTACGCCTTTAGGGACTTCCTAGGCAAATATGCAAAGGATTTCCCCGTGGCCTTGGAGCCTTGCATGGGTGTTCCCTCGAAGCGGAAAGGGTGATGTAGCGCAGCGGTGGTAAGTATTTCCCCTCAGTTTTGAGAACCAAGGTATCGATCCAGTGAAGGAGTTGTTGGGGAACGTCGCATGGGAAACAAAAATTTTCCTACGCGCACGAAGACCTATCATGGTGATGTCCATCTACGAGAGGGGATGAGTGATCTACGTACCCTTGTAGATCGTACAGCAGAAGCGTTAGAGAACGCGGTTGATGTAGTGGAACGTCCTCACGTCCCTCGATCCGCCCCGCGAACAATCCCGCGATCAGTCCCACGATCTAGTACCGAACGGACGGCACCTCCGCGTTCAGCACACGTACAGCTCGACGATGATCTCGGCCTTCTTGATCCAGCAAGAGAGACGGAGAGGTAGAAGAGTTCTCTGGCAGCGTGACGGCGCTCCGGAGGTTGGTGAGGATCTTGTCTCAGCAGGGCTCCGCCCGAGCTCCGCAGAAACGCGATCTAGAGGAAAAACTATGGAGGTATGTAGTCTGGCAGCCGTGAGAAAGTCGTCTCAAATCAGCCCTAATTGCTCCATATATATAGGAGGAGGGAGGGGGGACCTTGCCTTGGGGTCCAAGGACCCCCAAGGAGTCGGCCGAGCCAAGGGGGGGAGGACTCCCCCCCCAAACCGAGTTGGACTTGGTTTGGTGGGAGGAGTCCCCCTCCCTTCCAACTTCCTCCCTCTTTTTTTTTCTTTTCCTTTGATTTCTTATCCTTGGCGCATAGGCCCCCTTGGGGCTGTCCCACCAGCCCACTAAGGGCTGGTGTGTCTCCCCAAAGCCTATGGGCTTCCCCGGGGTGGGTTGCCCCCCCCCCGGTTAACTCCCGGAACCCATTCGTCATTCCCGGTACATTCCCGGTAACTCCGAAAACCTTCCGGTAATCAAATGAGGTCATCCTATATATCAATCTTCGTTTCCGGACCATTCCGGAAACCCTCGTGACTTCCGTGATCTCATCCGGGACGCCGAACAACATTTGGTAACCAACCATATAACTCAAATACGCATAAAACAACGTCGAACCTTAAGTGTGCAGACCCTGTGGGTTCGAGAACTATGTAGACATGACCAGAGAGACTCCTCGGTCAATATCCAATAGCGGGACCTGGATGCCCATATTGGATCCTACATATTCTACGAAGATCTTATCGTTTGAACCTCAGTGCCAAGGATTCGTATAATCCCGTATGTCATTCCCTTTGTCCTTCGGTATGTTACTTGCCCGAGATTCGATCGTCAGTATCCGCATACCTATTTCAATCTCGTTTACTGGCAAGTCTCTTTACTCGTTGCGTAATACAAGATCCCGCAACTTACACTAAGTTACATTGCTTGCAAGGCTTGTGTGTGATGTTGTATTACCGAGTGGGCCCCGAGATACCTCTCCGTCATACGGAGTGACAAATCCCAGTCTTGATCCATACTAACTCAACTAACACCTTCGGAGATACCTGTAGAGCATCTTTATAGTCACCCAGTTACGTTGCGACGTTTGATACACACAAAGCATTCCTCCGGTGTCAGTGAGTTATACGATCTCATGGTCATAGGAATAAATACTTGACACGTAGAAAACAGTAGCAACAAAATGACACGATCAACATGCTACGTCTAATAGTTTGGGTCTAGTCCATCACGTGATTCTCCCAATGACGTGATCGAGTTATCAAGCAACAACACCTTGTTCATAATCAGAAGACACTGACTATCATCGATCAACTGGCTAGCCAACTAGAGGCATGCTAGGGACGGTGTTTTGTCTATGTATCCACACATGTAAATGAGTCTTCATTCAATACAATTATAGCATGGATAATAAACTATTATCTTGATACAGGAATTATAACAATAACTATACATTTATTATTGCCTCTAGGGCATAATTCCAACAGTCTCCCACTTGCACTAGAGTCAATAATCTAGCCTTCACATCACCATGTGAATTACATTGTAATAAATCTAACACCCATACAGTTCTGGTGTCGATCATGTTTTGGCCGTGGAAGAGGTTTAGTCAGCGGGTCTGCTACATTCAGATCCGTGTGCACCTTGCATATATTTACGTCCTCCTCCTCGACGTAGTCGCGGATGAGGTTGAAGCGTCGTTTGATGTGTCTGGTCTTCTTGTGAAACCTTGGTTACTTTGCTAGGGCAATGGCACCAGTGTTGTCACAGAATAAGGTTATTGGATCCAGTGCACTTGGCTCCACTCCAAGATCCGTCATGAACTGCTTCATCCAGACACCCTCCTTAGCCGCCTCCGAGGCAGCCATGTACTCTGCTTCACATGTAGAATCTGCTACGACGCTTTGCTTGGAACTGCACCAGCTTACTGCACCCCCATTAAGAATAAATACGTATCCGGTTTGCGACTTAGAGTCGTCCGGATCTGTGTCAAAGCTTGCATCGACGTAACCTTTTACGGCGAGCTCTTCGTCACCTCCATACACGAGAAACATCTCCTTAGTCCTTTTTAGGTACTTCAGGATATTCTTGACCGCTGTCCAGTGATCCACTCCTGGATTACTCTGGAACCTACCTGCCATACTTATGGCCAGGCTAACATTCGGTCTAGTGCACAGCATCGCATACATGATAGAACCTATGGCTGAAGCATAGGGGACGGAGCGCATATGCTCTCTATCTTCATCAGTTGCTGGGCACTGAGTCTTACTCAATCTCGTACCTTGTAAAACTGGCAAGAACCCTTTCTTGGACTGTTCCATTTTGAACCTCTTCAAAACTTTATCAAGGTATGTGCTTTGTGAAAGTCCTATCAGGCGTTTTGATCTATCCCTATAGATCTTAATGCCTAGAATGTAAGCAGCTTCTCCTAGGTCCTTCATAGAGAAACTTTTATTCAAGTAACCTTTTATGCTCTCCAAAAGCTCTACGTTGTTTCCAATCAGTAATATGTCATCCACATATAATATTAGAAACGCCACAGAGCTCCCACTCACTTTCTTGTAAATACAAGATTCTCCAACCACTTGTATAAACCCAAATGCTTTGATCACCTCATCAAAGCGTTTGTTCCAACTCCGAGATGCTTGCACCAGTCCATAAATGGATCGCTGGAGCTTGCACACTTTGTCAGCATTTTTAGGATCGACAAAACCTTCGGGTTGCATCATATACAACTCTTCCTTAAGGAAACCATTAAGGAACGCCGTTTTGACATCCATCTGCCAGATTTCATAATCGAAAAATGCAGCTATTGCTAACATGATTCTGACGGACTTAAGCATCGCTACGGGTGAGAAGGTTTCATCGTAGTCAACTCCTGGAACTTGTGAAAAACCCTTTGCCACAAGTCGAGCTTTATAAACGGTCACATTACCGTCAGCGTCCGTCTTCTTCTTAAAGATCCATTTGTTCTGAATAGCCTTGCGGCCCTCAGGTAGTATCTCCAAAGTCCACACTTTGTTCTCATACATGGATCCTATCTCGGATTTCATGGCTTCTAGCCATTTGTTGGAATCTGGGCCCACCATTGCTTCTTCATAATTTGCAGGTTCATTGTTGTCTAACAACATGATTGATAAGACGGGATTACCGTACCACTCTGGAGCAGCGCGTGATCTCGTCGACCTGCGTGGTTCAACAGAAACTTGAACTGGAGTTTCATGATCATCATCATTAACTTCCTCCTCAACCGGCGTCGCAACGACAGAGGTTTCCCCTTGCCCTGCGCCACCATCCAGAGGGATGAGACGTTCGACAACCTCGTCAAGTTCTATCTTCCTCCCACTCAATTCTCTCGAGAGAAACTCCTTCTCGAGAAAAGTTCCGTTCTTAGCAACAAACACTTTGCCCTCGGATTTGAGATAGAAGGTGTACCCAACTGTCTCTTTTGGGTAACCTATGAAGACGCATTTTTCCGCTTTGGGTTCCAGCTTTTCAAGCTGAAGCTTTTTGACATAAGCATCACATCCCCAAACTTTAAGAAACGACAACTTTGGCCTTTTGCCATACCACAGTTCGTATGGTGTCGTCTCAACGGATTTTGATGGTGCCATATTTAAAGTGAATGCAGCTGTTTCTAATGCATAACCCCAAAAAGATAACGGCAAATCAGTAAGAGACATCATAGATCGCACCATCTCTAACAAAGTACGATTACGACGTTTGGACACACCATTACGCTGTGGTGTTCCAGGTGGTGTTAACTGCGAAACAATTCCACATTGTCTTAAGTGAGCACCAAACTCGAAACTCACATATTCACCCCCACGATCAGACCGTAGGAACTTGATCTTCTTGTTACGATGATTTTCCACTTCACTCTGAAATTGCTTGAACTTTTCAAATGTTTCAGACTTGTGCTTCATCAAGTAGACATAACCATATCTACTTAAATCGTCAGTGAAGGTGAGGAAATAACGATATCCGCCGCGTGCCTCTACGCTCATTGGACCACACACATCGGTATGTATGATTTCCAACAAGTCACTTGCACGCTCCATTGTTCCGGAGAATGGAGTCTTAGTCATCTTGGCCATGAGGCATGGTTCGCACGTGTCAAGTGAATCAAAGTCAAGTGACTCCAAAAGTCCATCAGCATGGAGTTTCTTCATGCGCTTTACACCAATATGACCCAAGCGGCAGTGCCACAAAAATATGGCGCTATCATTGTTTACTCTAACTCTTTTGGTCTCAATGTTATGTATATGCGTATCGCTATCAAGATTCAATATGAACAATCCTCTCACATTCGGTGCATGACCATAAAAGATGTTACTCATAGAAATAGAACAACCATTATTCTCAGACTTAAAAGAGTAACCGTCTCGCAATAAACAAGATCCAGATATAATGTTCATGCTCAACGCAGGCACTAAATAACAATGATTTAAGTTCATCACTAATCCCGATGGTAGCTGAAGTGACACTGTGCCGACGGCGATTGCATCAACCTTGGAACCATTTCCTACGCGCATCGTCACTTCGTCTTTCGCCAGCCTTCGTCTATTCCGCAGTTCCTGTTTCGAGTTGCAAATGTGAGCAACAGAACCGGTATCGAATACCCAAGCACTACTACGAGACCCGGTTAAGTACACATAAATAACATGTATATCAAATATACCTGATTTTTCTTTGCCCGCCTTCTTATCTGCCACATACTTGGGGCAATTGCGCTTCCAGTGACCCATACCCTTGCAATAGAAGCACTCTGTTTCAGGCTTAGGTCCAGCCTTGGGTTTCTTCGGCGGATTGGCAACAGGCTTGCCGCTCTTCTTCGAATTGCCCTTCTTGCCTTTGCCGTTTCTCTTGAAACTAGTGGTCTTGCTCACCATCAACACTTGATGCTCTTTACGGAGTTCAGACTCTGCGACTTTCAGCATCGCAAACAACTCGCCGGGAGATTTGTTCATCCCTTGCATGTTGTAGTTCAACACAAAGCCTTTATATCTTGGCGGCAGTGATTGAAGGATTCTGTCAGTGATAGCCTCTTGAGGGAGTTCAATCCCCAGCTCAGCCAGACGGTTTGAGTACCCAGACATTTTGAGCACATGTTCACTGACGAACGAGTTTTCCTCCATCTTGCAAGCATAGAATTTATCGGAGGTCTCATACCTCTTGATCCGGGCGTTCTTCTGAAAGATAAACTTCAACTCCTGGAACATCTCAAATGCTCCATGACGCTCAAAGCGACGTTGAAGTCCCGGTTCTAAGCCATACAAGACTGCACATTGAACTATTGAGTAGTCCTCCTTACGCGCTAACCAAGCGTTCTTAACATCCTGATCAGCCGTAGCGGGTGGTTCATCTCCTAGCGCAGCATTAAGGACATAATCCTTCTTCCCAGCTTGTAAGATTAGCTTAAGATTACGAGCCCAGTCTACAAAGTTGCTTCCATCATCTTTCAACTTAGCTTTCTCTAGGAACGTATTAAAATTCAGGATGACACTCGCGTGAGCCATGATCTACAACACAAATATATTCAAAGTGGACTTAGACTATGTTCAAGATAATTAGAGTTTAACTTAATCAAATTATCTGCTAAACTCCCACTCAAAAAGTACATCTCTCTAGTCATTTGAGTGGTTCATGATCCACTTACACTATCCCAAGTCCGATCATCACGTGAGTTGAGTATAGTTTCAGTGGTAAGCATCCCTATGCTAATCATATCAACTATATGATTCATGATCGACCTTTCGGTCTCATGTGTTCCGAGGCCATGTCTGCACATGCTAGGCTCGTCAAGCTTAACCCGAGTGTTCCGCGTGCGCAACTGTTTTGCACCCGTTGTATGTGAACGTTGAGTCTATCACACCCGACCATCACGTGGTGTCTGGAAACGACGAACTGTAGCAACGGTGCACAGTCGGGGAGAACACAATTTAGTCTTGAAATTTTAGTGAGAGATCACCTCATAATGCTACCGTCGTTCTAAGCAAAATAAGGTGCATAAAAGGATTAACATCACATGCAATTCATAAGTGACATGATATGGCCATCATCACGTGCTTCTTGATCTCCATCACCAAAGCACCGGCACGATCTTCTTGTCACCTGCGCCACACCATGATCATCCATCAACGTGTTGCCATCGGGGTTGTCGTGCTACTTATGCTATTTCTACTAAAGCTACATCCTAGCAAAATAGTAAACGCATCTGCAAGCACATATGTTAGTATAAAGACAACCCTATGGCTCCTGCCGGTTGCCGTACCATCGACGTGCAAGTCGATATTTCTATTACAACATGATCATCTCATACATCCAATATATCACATCACATCGTTGGCCATATCACATCACAATCATACCCTGCAAAAACAAGTTAGACGTCCTCTAATTTTGTTGTTGCATGTTTTATGTGGTGACCAAGGGTATCTAGTAGGATCGCATCTTACTTACGCAAACACCACAACGGAGATATATGAGTTGCTATTTAACCTCATCCAAGGAGCTCCTCGGTCAAATCCGATTCAACTAAAGTTGGAGAAACCGTCACTTGCCAGTCATCTTTGAGCAAAGGGGGTTACTCGTAACGATGAAACCAGTCTCTCGTAAGCGTACGAGTAATGTCGGTCCAAGCCGCTTCAATCCAACAATACCGCGGAATCAAGAAAAGACTAAGGAGGGCAGCAAAACGCACATCACCGCCCACAAAAACTTTTGTGTTCTACTCGAGAAGACATCTACCCATGAACCTAGCTCATGATGCCACTGTTGGGGAACGTCGCATGGGAAACAAAAATTTTCCTACGCGCACGAAGACCTATCATGGTGATGTCCATCTACGAGAGGGGATGAGTGATCTACGTACCCTTGTAGATCGTACAGCAGAAGCGTTAGAGAACGTGGTTGATGTAGTGGAACGTCCTCACGTCCCTCGATCCGCCCCGCGAACAATCCCGCGATCAGTCCCACGATCTAGTACCGAACGGACGGCACCTTCGCGTTCAGCACACGTACAGCTCGACGATGATCTCGGCCTTCTTGATCCAGCAAGAGAGACGGA
Source organism: Hordeum vulgare subsp. vulgare (assembly GCF_904849725.1). Lineage (NCBI taxonomy): Eukaryota > Viridiplantae > Streptophyta > Magnoliopsida > Poales > Poaceae > Hordeum > Hordeum vulgare. The sequence goes on along the minus strand of NC_058522.1, from coordinate 325,413,946 downwards.
GAGTTAGAAGAGTTCTCTGGCAGCGTGACGGCGCTCCGGAGGTTGGTGAGGATCTTGTCTCAGCAGGGCTCCGCCCGAGCTCCGCAGAAACGCTATCTAGAGGAAAAACTATGGAGGTATGTGGTCGAGCAGCCGTGAGAAAGTCGTCTCAAATCAGCCCTAATTGCTCCATATATATAGGAGGAGGGAGGGGGGACCTTGCCTTGGGGTCCAAGGACCCCCAAGGAGTCGGCCGAGCCAAGGGGGGAGGACTCCCCCCCAAACCGAGTTGGACTTGGTTTGGTGGGAGGAGTCCCCCTCCCTTCCCACTTCCTCCCTCTTTTTTTTCTTTTCCTTTGATTTCTTATCCTTGGCGCATAGGCCCCCTTGGGGCTGTCCCACCAGCCCACTAAGGGCTGGTGTGTCTCCCCAAAGCCTATGGGCTTCCCCGGGGTGGGTTGGCCCCCCCCCGGTGAACTCCCGGAACCCATTCGTCATTCCCGGTACATTCCCGGTAACTCCGAAAACCTTCCGGTAATCAAATGAGGTCATCCTATATATCAATCTTCGTTTCCGGACCATTCCGGAAACCCTCGTGACGTCCGTGATCTCATCCGGGACTCCGAACAACATTCGGTAACCAACCATATAACTCAAATACGCATAAAACAACCTCGAACCTTAAGTGTGCAGACCCTGCGGGTTCGAGAACTATGTAGACATGACCCGAGAGACTCCTCGGTCAATATCCAATAGCGGGACCTGGATGCCCATATTGGATCCTACATATTCTACGAAGATCTTATCGTTTGAACCTCAGTGCCAAGGATTCGTATAATCCCGTATGTCATTCCCTTTGTCCTTCGGTATGTTACTTGCCCGAGATTCGATCGTCAGTATTCGCATACCTATTTCAATCTCGTTTACCGGCAAGTCTCTTTACTCGTTCCGTAATACAAGATCCCGCAACTTACACTAAGTTACATTGCTTGCAAGGCTTGTGTGTGATGTTGTATTACCGAGTGGGCCCCGAGATACCTCTCCGTCATACGGAGTGACAAATCCCAGTCTTGATCCATACTAACTCAACTAACACCTTCGGAGATACCTGTAGAGCATCTTTATAGTCACCCAGTTACGTTGCGACGTTTGATACACACAAAGCATTCCTCCGGTGTCAGTGAGTTATACGATCTCATGGTCATAGGAATAAATACTTGACATGCAGAAAACAGTAGCAACAAAATGACACGATCAACATGCTACGTCTATTAGTTTGGGTCTAGTCCATCACGTGATTCTCCCAATGACGTGATCGAGTTATCAAGCAACAACACCTTGTTCATAATCAGAAGACACTGACTATCATCGATCAACTGGCTAGCCAACTAGAGGCATGCTAGGGACGGTGTTTTGTCTATGTATCCACACATGTAAATGAGTCTTCATTCAATACAATTATAGCATGGATAATAAACTATTATCTTGATACAGGAATTATAATAATAACTATACATTTATTATTGCCTCTAGGGCATAATTCCAACAGGAGTATCACAAGTGCCTGCACAAACACAAAAAGCTTGCTCCCAACTCTATGAAGGGGTTGTCAATCCCTTATAGATTGTTTGCCAAGTGAGAACTGAAAGCAACAAAGTAACAAAGCAAAGTAAAAGCGAAGGTGTAAACGATAGGTGTGAATAGACCCGGGGGCCGTAGTGTTTACTAGTGGCTTCTCAAATGAAAGCAAGTAGACGGTGGGTGAACGAATTACTGTTGAGTAATTGATAGAACCGCGCAAAGTCGTGACATCATCTATGGCAATGATTATATCTATAGGCATCACGTCCAAAACAAGTAGACCGATACTTTTTGCATCTACTACTATTACTCCACACGTCGACCGCTATCCAGCATGCATCTAGTGTATTAAGTCCAAAAGAACAAAGTAATGCCTTAAGCAAGATGACATGATGTAGATGGACAATCTCTGTAGCGACCCGACTCAAGACAAGTCAAGCCTCTGTGTTTCTGTGCCATCCCTGTATCAGTATGCTGGCACACACAGTACATCAATGTATATATCAAAGTGCAATCACATGTAAATAGCGTAAAACTCATATATACCTTAATTATCTCAGCGGAAGCAGTCAAGGGAGTGGAGTCCCAATAAACACCAACGACAAGTTGAGTGTAGACCGTAACCCAGAATCGTACTCTTACTCGCCGAAGAAAAATGTCTGCAACATAAAACGTTGCAGCCGTGTAGGTCAGCATATTGAATATGCCGGCAAGTCACATAAGAGAGGGGTGAAAAGTAATCATCTATACTATATGCATATATGGCAGGTGGGGCTATATGTTTTTTAGCAAAAAGCAAGTTTTCTCCTACATCAAGAGAGGGCTAAAAGCAAAATGTTACTACGTTGTTGGTTGTTAACGAGATGGTTCCGCCAACCAATTCTCGTACCCGAGTTGTCAATAATTCCCACATCAATATTATTATTTGTGTTGAGAATTTCAGATAACTTCAGTTCCTTTGGCTCAAGTTGTCCATGACCGTGGAAACAGCTAACCGATTAGGTTTGAGTACTCTGCAGAGTTTTGCACACGTTCCCCACAAGATTTGATCGCCTCTGTGTATGTCCTCACACTTCAGGGTGTTTGAAGACCGGATGATCAAAACATGGTCTTTCAACGGGTCCCTCTGAATCCCTGTCGGTGCCCATCCATTCCTACGGTTCTTCTACATCTGCTAGCACCGCCTGTCCAGAGTCGCCGCGTTGTCCAACCAAGCCAGAGCCCATAATGACTTGTGGCTGTGCATGTAAGCCTTGGGTCTTGAAAATATCCGTCCGTCTCTTTGAGCCCGGGTGAAGCTTTCCGTAGGATGTCATGGCCGTCTCCAGCATCCCAGGTCATCCACTGGTTTCTCCAGGGAGCCAATCAACCGTCCTTCACCCAGAGATGCATTGCATCACGAGGTCTTGAAAAGTCTTGACTTAACCGGTCTTGGTTATTAAAGTATCCTCGCATCACTCGTGATAAACTGTCAACCAGAATCCCGTCTACTCAAGCATAGCAATATGAAATTTGTCGTCCCGGGCCTAGTAACGGGGTTGTTGGGTGCCTATCACATGATACTACAATATGTAACCATAATTTCCAAGTACCTAGTCAGCATGCAATTGGGCATAGGATGGTAGAACTACGATGCACAAAACATAGGTGATACATGATCAAATGACTTGCCTGGTGATGTTGACGAAGAAGAATTTCTCGAGAAATAACTTGATAGACTACTCGTCACTCTCCGATGAAATCTATATAACAAACATATCATTCACATATGCACTCATACTAGCAATCATTCTAGAAATCAAAACAAAAGAGAGAGCGAATAGGAGTCCGAAGGAAACTTCAAATAAGACTAGGGAGTCTTCTACTACATCAAACAATAAAATAGTTTTTGTCTAGCAGAAAATAATAACAGGGAACTAAGATATAAATTTAGCTAAGATAAAATAGAGAATTTTTCACAAAACGTTTTGAAAGTATTTCCAAACGGGATTTGAAACACTCGAGAAACCAATTGCATGTTATTAGAGAACTAGAATTGATTCCATGATAACATATAAAAATAAAAATCAAAACTTGTTGCAAACCTACTGTTAACTTACAGAAACAAAACATAATCTTTCTGAAATATAAAAGAAAATAACTTAAAAGCAACTAAAGAATTAAATTAAAAGCTATTTTTAAACTCCTGGAATAGGCAAAACAGGATTTAAACTAAATCTGATTGAATTCAAATTTGAAAATTTCAAACATAGACAAATTATATGTTTTTAAAAACATAAAATTTTTGATCTACTGGAAAAATAATCAACCTCATTGGAGTTGTGGATCAAAAGTTATGATGATAACAAGATTGAAACTTTCTCTGTTTCAGAATTAAAATAGAAAAGAGAACCGATGACGTGGCACGATCTGATTTGATGAAAACTGTTCACTGCTACAGCTTAACTAGAAAATGGCCGCTATATAACAAAAGTCCTCCGGCTAAACTATAAGTAAACAAAAAACCGTTTCGGTTTTTGGCTACAAACCGAAGAGGTATTTCGATCTAATCTAACACATTGATTAAAGATCTAATGGTAGAAAAGAAAAACAAAATAAAACAGAGAGTGGGAGATGAATATCACCGTTGCTGGCAGGGGGAAGAGTTCCTCCGGCGAGGTGGCGAAGTCGCCGGCGAGGTGGGGCGGCGGAGGGGGCGGTCGGCGGTGGGGTTCTCCAGCGGCGTCGGGGGGCGCTGGGGCGGGTGAGGCGATGGAGGCGCGGGAAGGGGAGTTCCTGGAGTTGCTCGGTCTAACTCGGGCGAGGGGTGGTGCGGTGGCGTGGAGCGGCGATGGGTCGGGCTAGGGGGAAAATGGAGCGCTGTGGACGAGGGGAACCTCGTGGCGGCGGCGGTTGGGGCGGGGAGGCGCGGTGGTGGTCGGGCCGAAGTGGAGTTGTTCCTCTGGTGCCTGGCTCCGGCGAGGCAGCAGGGGGCTGGGGCGAGGCCTGGCGGCGTGGGGAGGAGGGGCCGAGGAGGGGCGGCTCGGGGCTCCGGCTTAAATAGGGAGGGAAGAGGGGCCGCAGAGGGAAAGGAAGGAGAGAGATCGGGGCGGATCCCGTGATCGAGCGGGTGGCACCATGGACAGGGGAGGAGCGCTGGGGAAGGAAAGGCACGGGAGGAAGAAAAGGAAAGGGAAGAAGAAGAAAGAAGGAAAGAAAAGAAAAGAAGAAAAAAAAATAAGGGAAAGAGGGGGTGCGTTGGGGCTGGATGCTAACGTGGGGAGGAAGGATTCGGCCACACGGATCTCTCCAGCGATCTGGGGACGTGGCCGAGGAAAAATCTCCTGATTTGTTTTTTTTAAACAGCAAGAGAAAGAAATAATAAAAGTAAACAAAATAAAAAGATTTATATGGGGTATTATATACCAAAATTTTCAGAAAAATATTCCCTACTCGTTTATCATTTTTCCAACACCAAAATAAAAACTTTTAAAAAATGTTTTTTCAGAAAAATCCCTAAGGCTTTATTTTCTTTTGGCAAAGTATTTTCCCCATAAACTTGGGTCTTCTTGGCTCAAAATATTTCAGAAATGCCTCACATTTTGGAGGGTCATTTTCCTCCGCTCTTTCTTGCGTGCAAGAATTTTGTCGGGGCATTTTCTCGGGGAAGAAAAATATAGAAGCAAGGGAAAATATTTTGAAAGGATTCAAATGCAAACTCCGTTCAAATTCTTTATAGTTGAAGAAGTCATGTCATCTTCTCTCTTTGCTTTTAAAATATTGAATTTGAATTCATCGGAGATGGGGAAAGTCATTTTATTCCCTCTCATTCAAAAGTTTTTGAAAAGTTTCAAATTTCACTCAAGTTTCAATCACTCAAGCAAACAAACAAACAATATAATAATTATATTAACATTCCAAAATTTGGGATGTTACAAACCTACCACACTTAAAATGAATCTCGTCCGCGAGATTCGAAGAGGCTAGAAAGAAAGGTTAGGGTTTGGGGGTCTTCTAACAAATCCAACTTCCGGCAAAGTGGGATGCTACCACCCTTAAAATGAAGATTACTGGTCCCTCAAAATGTTTTAACGATCCTCTGGGGTTTTGGCAACTGAATTCTCACAGTCTTCATATCTTCCGTTATATTCATAACGTCTCCATCAAAACAAGGGTTCTTCTGTTGATATATGCTTCTTCCGTTACTGGGTCTTCTTAACTGACAGTCTCGTGATCAATTCTAAATAACCTATCGATGATTCTCATGGTGGTCTACCATTTGTGGTTATCCTGCAGATAGAGGGGTCTTGTCTTTATCCTCACCGTAAAATTTCCTACGCGTGACAACAAATGCCATGTACGTGGGGCTTTCATCATACCATTCTAAGGCTTACACAAAAGCTTCAAAGAACGTCGTCTCTCACTATGGGTAAGCCTCTCGGATTTACCATTCCAAATAGCAAGAGAATGATAATAGTAAGTCGTCATGGTGGCCAAGCCATGTCGCACTGAAATCATTACCTTGTATAAGGCTTAGTGAATCTCGTATCCTAACACTTCGGCATCCTCACAAGCATTGCAGAATTTCTCTTGTCCACGAACGAAGTTCGGATAATCCAATGATTCTGCAAGCTGAACAAACATCTATCGTTTCTTCACAACTCTCAGGTTTTCGTATGCTCCTAGGGAAATGTTGCTGATACAAGTTTCCTTCTCCAAAGGATAGTACTAGATCCTTGTTAGTCCCGGGGTCTGTGGGTTGCAAGCATACTTGGGATTACTCCGCCTTTAAATTTCCATAGTGTTTGATTCCATCATACTCTTGGGGTAACCATCATAAAAATAGTCCGCAGACTTATTTTTGGTACACACTCCACTCTGTGGGACACTTTCCATTGGTGTGTTTACCATGAACAGGTATTGGTTCATCCATAAATCATATTCATTTCATAATCAATCCTTTATTACATCCTTAATTTCTTCTCAAAGACTCCAATTCAAAAGTACTCTATTACAAATGCTGCCACACACATTGTTTGGTATGGTCGAGCATTTCTGCCAACTTTATTCCTCTGCCTCTCTTGGAGGTACTTTAGTTCCACTCGAACTTTCCGAGGTGCTCCTTGAAATCATCCATCTTTTGCTTTCTCATGGTGGCCATGAGCTTCATCTCCATCAGCTTCGCATGCACTTCACACAGGTATTCCTGGGTGTGACGGAGTCTTGCTTCAAGTATTTCTCCAATATGATGTATGGCTTCCATGGCAGCTTCACGAACAGCATCAAAGAAGGTTGCTCGTGGTACATGTGAAATGAAAAAGGATTGCCCCATAGTCTTTGGACAAACTCCTTTCACATGGTGGAGGTGTACTTCCACATACCAAACACTACTGGAATTCCTATATTTGTCGTCTGCCAAATCTTTGCCATCAGCCAGCAGACGGCGAAGAACCTCTTTACCGTGTGTTGGCAAAAAACAGACGGTAAAGAGGAGGCTGATGGCAAAATACATATTTGCCATCAGCCACCTCTTTGCCGTCTGTCAACAGACGGCAAAGGTAGGGATGGCAGACGGCAAAGCTATCCCACCCCACCCCTCCTCTCTCCCCATCCCAACCCGGCCCCACCCACCCCTTCGCCGTCTGCCTGACTAGCTTTGCCGTCCGTGGCAGACGGCAAAGGGGATCAGTGGCAGACGGCAAAGGGGATGGACCCCCCAAACGTTAACGGTCGCCGCACGCCCCACCTCTCTCCTCTCTCCCACGCACTCTCTCTCACTGCTCTCCCCTCAGCGCCGCCGCAGCCCCTCAGCGCCGCCGCAGCAGCCCCCGGCCCCCAGCGCCACCGCCGCCCCACCGCCGCCGCCGCCGACGCCACCCCCACCCCACCTCACCCCCTCTCTCTGCGAGCGCCGCCGCCTCCCTCGTCGTCACCCTCCGCCCGCACCCTCGCCCTCGCCCTCCTCGCCGTCCTCCCTCCGCCCGCACCCTCGCCCTCGCCCTCCTCGTCGTCCTCCCTCCGCCCTCGCCCTCCCATCACCGGCCAGACCCCCTCCTCGCTCAACGGCACTCCTCCCTCCACCGTCTTGGACCAGCAACCCCATGGCAATGACGAGGTCACCCGGACGCCATTGACTCCCGAGACCAGCGTCGGAGCCAGGAGCAGCAGCCCTTCGACCGATTCCTCTCGCCCAAATCACAAGGTGAGCTCCAACAATGGATTTCTACCAATGTTTTTTGACTTTGGATAAGTACTAGTGGACTGTACAGAAACTTGTTATGTGTTGAATATCCCTTAATTAGTTTATGCCACCACAATCTTGTTTTAGTTTAGGTTTAGGTTTAGATTTAGTTTTAGATTAGGTTTATGTTTAGTGTTAGGTTTATGTTTAGTCTTAGGTTAGTTTCCTGTTTAGTAGAAGAAAATAAGAAAAAGTAGAAGAAGAAGAATAAGTAGAAGAAGAAAAAAGGAGAAGAAGAAGAAGAAGAGCTAGAGGAGGAGGAGGAGAAGAAGAAGAATAAAAAGAAGAAGAAGAAGAAGGAAAATAAGAAGGAATAAAAGGAAAAGGCAAAAGGAAAATAAGAAAAGAATAAGAAGAGTGGAGCCCGTATCCAGCAGGGCGACCACCTGCTCGCCATGGATCGTCACGGGCAGCAACATGGTCCGCTCATGGCGGATGCCGGCGAGGGCGTGGAGAGAGACGACGCAGGCCGTCGCCGTAGAATCTGCGGCCGGGTCTGGTGCGTCGTTCGTCTCGTCCGCCTCGGTGTAGTCGACCGTCTCCAAGTAGAAGAGGCGGGGGCAGACATGTGTCGGCGTGTAGGGCTCATCGCAGTTAAAGCAGAGACCCTGACGTCGACGCTCCTGCTGCTCGGCCGGGGACAACCTGTGGAAGGTCCGTGTGGCGGCCGGAGGTGCGGCCGTTGCGGCTGGCGGAGGCCGGCCCGGTGCTGGAAGGTTCGGCACGGGTCGACTGAGCTGGCGGCCGCCCCGTCCGGGCGGTTGCTGCCGTGCCTGTGCCTAGGTATAGATCGGACCCGAAGATGATCCGGCTGCCCACGCGGGAATTGGCGATGGCGATGACGGCAACTGTTGTGCTCTGGATCCGATGCGGAATTTCGTCAGTGCCTCCCTGTTGTTCTCCGGATGCACATCCTCTCTGTTTATTGCGGAGACGTGTATCAGGAGAAGAGCGGGGAGGTGCTGCCGAAATTTTGCGTTGGATCCGGAGCAGAGCATGGGAAAACGAACCCAATCTACACATACTCGGGTGGGATTAGGACCTATCTTTACCTATTAGCGTGTTGGTTGCCTGGACGTAATAAAAATGGCGAAAGATGAATATAAATGCTAAATTATATATAAATATATTTCTTCTATCTTTAGTACCTATGCAAGATGAGTGATCGTGCGTGGATGTATACCGGTCACCCTAGTCAGAAAGAGATGACGAAAGAATGGTTTTTAAAAACAAAGGAATTTGTGAAAGCCGCATTAGCAAATGGCCAGGAAAGAAACTATTGCCCCTGTCCTAGATGCGACAACTATAAAAAGACGACAGAGGCTGTAATGATTAAACACCTGCAGAGGAGGGGTTTTAAGCTTAATTATACGGTGTGGACATTTCATGGTGAGTCTATACAACGCACAAGAGCTGAGGTGGTCCGTCGTCGCACGGACGAGCATGGTACTGGGATCGAAGACATGGTGCAAGACTTTGATGATGCTCGGGATTCGGAAGATGAGATGGAGGAATCTGCAAAGGCCTTTTATGAAATGTTGGAGTCTTCAAAACGTCCTCTCCATGAGCACACCGAGCTCTGTCAGCTGGATGCAATTGCACAAGTAATGGCTCTGAAGGCTCAGTTCAACTTGGGAAGAGAATGCTACGACGCGATGATGACACTATTTGGACGTTTCCTACCCAAAGGCCATGGCATGCCTGCAAACCTGTACCAGTCGGACAAAATACTTGGTGTACTTAAGATGCCCTATGAGAAGATAGATGCATGTGAGAAAGGATGTGTCCTATTTAGGAAGGAGTGTGCACACTTGAACTATTGTCCCAATTGCGAGTCTTGCAGGTATCTTGTGGTAGACAACGGTATGGGTGAGAATAGGCAGACCAAAATCGCAGTTAGTGTTCTTCGGTATATGCCAATCGTACCAAGACTTCAACGTCTTTTCATGGTCGAAGAGACAGCCAGACAGATGACATGGCACAAATTGGGCAAAAGAACCGAACTAGATGCGGATGGGAATAAGATGATGGTACACACATCGGATGGGGAAGCGTGGAAACATTTCGATGGATTGTATCAGGATAAAGCGGCAGATCCAAGGAATCCTCGAGTCTGCGCCACCACGGATGGTTTTAATCCCTTCGGCATGACGGCAACCCAATACAGTTGTTGGCCTGTATTTGTCATTCCACTGAATCTCCCCCGGGGCAGATTATGCAAAGAAAGAACATATTTCTGACGTTGATAATTCCAGGGCCCAATTATCCGGGGAAGAATATGAATGTGTACCTGCAACCGCTTAAGGATGAATTGGAAGAAGCTTGGGAAAATGGGGTCAAGACATACAATGCCGCTAGAAAAGAAAACTTCAAAATGCATGTGTGGTACATGTACTCTATGCATGACTTGCCAACCTATGCGCTATTCTCTGGATGGTGTGTGCATGGAAGGTTCCCGTGCCCCCAATGCAAGGCAGCTCTTCAGTTTCATTGGTTGAAGGAGGGTCGGAAGTATTCTTGCTTTGACTTGCATAGACAGTTCCTGGATCCTGACCATCAGTTCAGCAAAGACAAGAAGAACTTTACCAAAGGTAAAGTTGTCAAAAACTTGGCACCACATGCGTTCACAGGCCAACAGATCCTGGATCAGTTAAACGCCCTCGAGCCTGATCCAGAGCGTCTAGGGTATTTCAAGGGGTATAATTTAAAACACGCCTGGACTCACAAGCCATGCTTCTGGGATCTGCCGTACTTGAAAGACCTCCTTCTTCCACACAATATCGACATGACGCACACTGAAAAGAATATCGGAGAGGCTATTTTTGGTACATTGTTCGACATAGATGGGAAGACAAAGGATAATATTAAGGCTAGAGTCGATCAAGAGACACTATGTCATAGACCGTTACAAAACATGCGAGAAGGCAAAGGAAAGCAGAAGTGGTCGAAGCCAAAGGCCTGGTTCAATCTTGGAAGGCCAGCTATGAGGAAAATTATCTTGTGGGTCAAAATGCACTTGATGTTCCCCGATGGGTATGCAGCGAATCTAAAGAGGGGAGCGAGTCTTGAAAAATTAAAAATCTTTGGTCTCAAGAGTCATGATTGGCACATATGGCTAGAGCGGGTAATGCCGGTGATGTTACGTGGCTTTATTCCTAAGGATGAATGGCTAGTACTGGCGGAGCTGAGCTATTTCTTCCGTGTTCTTTGTGCGAAAGAATTGTCGCCTGGCATGGTAGAAGACATGGAGGAGTTTGCACCGGAGTTGTTGTGCAAGTTAGAGAAGATCTTTCCACCGGGCTTCTTTAATCCAATGCAGCATTTGATTTTACATCTACCGACCGAGGCAAGATTGGGTGGGCCGGTGCAAGATTGTTGGTGCTATGAATCTGAGAGGATGCAGAAGACCCTTCGAGCTAAATGTAAAAATAAGCGTAGAATTGAAGCATCGATGGCTGAGGCATTCATTACTGAGGAGGTGGCAAACTTTGTGACAACACACTACGAAGCCAAAAATCATCATTTGCATAATCCGAAGCCTCGGCACAATGATTGAGACCCTAAAAAAGGTGGGTCCAACCTCTGCCTATTCAAAGGGAAGCTCGCACCAGCCGGTGCTTCGAAACCAATAACGTTGGATATCGAAGAATGGCGGAACATTTCTTTGTATATCTTCAACAACCTAACAGAAGTGCGGCCGTACATCGAGTGAGTTCTCGGCACATTTTCCCGTAACTTCTAATTCATTTGAACTGTTCTTATTCCCGGATATTTCAAACAGCCGTTACGTCGTCAAATTCTCGGATGGAGCGGTGATAGAAAATGATTCCGTCGAAGAGTATGAGCTTCTGTCAAAGACAGGAGGCGGCTATCCCGGTTTCATCTCTTGGTTCAAACAAACGGTAATTATCAATAATGGACCATTTCATTCCTGGTCTAACTTGCGGCTAATGCAACAACCGTTTCGTATTAAACTTGTAGGCTAATTCAGAGTCTATGGACGCCGAATTGAGACAAGTCGCTAATGGTTTTGACTATAACGTCCGTTCATTTGAGAAATACAACATCAACGGGTATCTCTTTCATACCTTTGGCAAAGAGCTATCTATGCCCGACCGGAAATCTACAAATTGTGGTGTCTCTGCTATCGGCGAAGGTGTTATCGAGTATTATGGAAGAGTTGAAGCAATTTATGAACTTCAATTCTATGGTGAAAACCCACCGAACGTCGTAGTCTCCAAATGTTATTTGTTCCAGCCGAAGGAGACTAGAAGGGCTCATGAACATATAGGACTAGTCGAAATCAATCCAAACACCCATTTAGATGTTCCCGATGTCTATATTACGGCTCAACAGGCGACCCAAGTTTTCTACCTACCATGGGCATGCCAAACGGATAAGAATCTGGAAGGTTGGTATGTTGTTTATGAAGTGCCGCCACATGTCAGACCACCTCTCCCAAATGAACAGGATTATGAACCTCACATTAACCCAGACACATATGATGGAGAATTCTTCCAAGAAGCACGTCTTTCCAAGAAACGTTTCAAGAACCGCCGTGCTTCATCCAAGAACATGGAAGTAGACAGCGACAATGAATCTGAGTCCAGCCCTGAGCCGGAACCAGAAGACCTGGAACTCGTAGAGGTTACTCATGCGGATGACCTGTCAATGCTTCAACGATTAAAGGAAGGCCTTTCACAACTTCATGCTGTTGAACCCGATGAGCACGTCATTCATGAAGACATGCGTGATAGTGATGATGATGATGCATTTATTGATGATGATTATTAGTTTGTAAGTTCTCGAGGTCGAGTGTAGGCGGTTACTACAGAACTTGCGCCACGAGGCTCGGCCGCAGGCTATTCGAGATTACTACGCCACGCGTGGTATTAAGAAGGAGAAGAAGGATTGCCGCGGAAAGTTTCTGAAGAAGGATCAATACATGAAGGTAATTACCTATTCTTAAGTCCTTCTACGTAGTTTTCTTGATTTCATTCGTAGGCGTAGCACTGAAAATTCTTTCTAATAACTTACAGGTGCCCCCGAGATGGTGTGCGGATAAGATGGATTGTTGGGAGGCGTTGGTTGATGAGTGGTGCACAGGCAGCTGGCGAGCCGTCCACGATAATGCGAAGGATCGGCGTAGCCAAATGTTTGGTGTGCCACACCATCAAGGCAGCGCCAACTTACTTCAATTTGGACGAAACTGGGTATGTGATTTGCTTCATGATTCATGCAATTCATTCTTATGCTAATATTTTGTTCCTCTCTTTTAGGCGCATCACAATAAGACTGAGATGCCACACTTGTACGACGTTTATGGCATGGCCCATACTGCCTCGTACAAGAAGGCGAAGGCATTCTCTGAGTCTGACCTGGATGATCCCAGTAACTTCACCAACATATCATCCCACCAGAAGCTCGTGGCATACAGGGACGCGGGGAAGGCTACGAAAGGGGATGACTTTAACCCTAGCCAGGAACCTTTGGATCCAGAGCTGGTGATGATATCTGGTGGCGGGAGGCCCCATGGCTCGATAGCCATTGGAGATGGGATAATACGTTGTCCACTCACTCTTCCGGAGATCAAGGCGCGCCAGTCGAGCAACTGTCCTGAGATAACGCGTCGTCCACGGCCAGTCGAACTTGCCATCGAGGTTAGTTTTACGGACTAAGAACACTTTCATCCATTTCATTATGTGTGTCACCATAGATCATTACTGTGGTAACGAGGAATGGTTTTTCAGGCTGCTCTTCAGAAAGAGAGAGCGGCAAACCAGGCTGCTCTTGAGAAAGAGAGATTGGCAAGCCAGGCTGCTCTTGATGAGAGGGACCAGAGCACGGCACGATTGCTTGCGGAGGAGAGGGCCCGAAATGAGGCGGGTCAACGGGCCCTGTACGAGCTTTTTGTGGTACGTTTTTTTTCACATTAGCCAAATCATGTGTGTAATGTCTGTTTCAATACTAACTAATACGACCCACTCTTCAGGGTCTGTGCGAGAAGAGCGGTCAAGTCCCTCCGCCGATGCCCGTCTTCTCTTCGATTGGCACGGTGAGTTTCATTATAAACTAGTATTAATAATTGAGTGTCATCATGCTAACTGAGACATTGCAAAATATCTTTTCTGCAGAATAACTCCTGAGCGGCATCGCATGACCCTTCTCTAGGGCAACCGTCTCCAAACGAAGCCGGCGGGAGCAATCGTGGTGTTTCTCCTCCTTGATGACCACTACGGTAAGTTTCTCCTCCAAACTTAGCTTGTTTTCCTCTAAAATGAGATAATTAGCCAATTTAGCTCCAAGAAGACATAATTAGGTAATTTAGCTCAAAAAAGACATAATTAGGTAATTTAGCTCAAAAAAGACATAAAGAGGAGGAGGAGGAGGAGGAGGCCAAGGCCAATTTGGCGTCCCAGCCGCCAGAATGTCATCGTGAGGGCGTCGAAGTCCCGGATATGCCTGGCGCGTGGCATGCCAGGGCTTAGAATCGGTCGGCGTAGTCCTGGACCGTTGAGGTAAACGGTAAGCGGCCGAGGGCTGCCAGTTGGCTGCCACTAATGGGGGGGCCAAACCGGAGAAGGTAGAGCTCGCGAAAGCGGTCCCACGGTGGCATGCCGCCCTCGTCCTGCTCGAGGGCGTAGTACCAAGTCTGGGCAGTACCACGGAGATGATAGGACACGAGCCAGGTGCGATCCGACGCGAGCGTCCGCTGCCCCCGAAAGAACGGCTCGCACTGGTTGAGCCAGTTGAGGGGGTCTTTCGCACCGTCGTAAGTGGTGAAGTTCAGCTTAGCGAAGCGAGGAGATGTCGGCCCGCCGTGTCCGGGAGCCACGGATGTCAGCGGCCTCGCGTATGCCGGGTCGGGAAACTCCGGGTCGTAGGGCGCCGAGCTAGAGGACCGCTCGAACGGCAGAGAGGGCGCCGGTTGTTCCGGTGCCGGGGTATAGATCGGACCCGAAGATGATCCGGCTGCCCACGCGGGAATTGGCGATGGCGATGACGGGAACTGCACCTGGTGCAGGGGCCGACCGGTGGTTCGGGGCGCTGGAGGTGCTGCTGTCGATGGCGGCGGCGGCTGCTGGTGCGGCGCCGGAGCCTGCGCCGTGGTGGCCGATAGCGACTGGTGGGGCAGCCCCCCCAGCGGCGCGGTGGTGGCCGGCCACACCGGCCAGGGAGTGCCCGCGGCGTGGTAGTGCTGCAGCAGCAGCTGCGGCGGCGGCGGCGGCGCCCCTCCGTGGAGTGGCTGGAAGGCCGGGGTGGCCCACGGCAGCGACGGCGGCCCGTAGGTAGTGGGGGCGACGCTCGGCGGTGGGGGTTGGGTCCCAGCGAGGTAGAGGCTGATGCCTTGGACCGCTTGGACAAGCTCCCGCAGGGTGCCCGATATCGCCTCGGGCGAGAGTATGGGGAGCGGCTCCTCCGCGGTGATGATCGGCACTGGCGAGGGAGCGGTCCCGGACGTGAGCGGCAGCGGCGGCGGGGCGGTGGTGGTGGTGTGCGGCAGTGGGGCGGTGGTGGTGTTGAGCGGCAGCGGTGGTGGAGGGAGCGACATGATCAACCTGGAATCTCTGGATACCAAATTGGTAGGACTAGGGTTCCTACCGGGCCTCCGGCGTAGGTTGTAAGGGCAGGGAGGAGGGGAGCGAGGGCTGGAGCGGACGCGCCGGCGAGATGGCGCCGTCGCGGCTAGGGTTAGGTGCGGCGGAGGCTAGGGTTCCGGTTCCTTGGAGAGCCGGGCAACAGAAGATAATATCCTTCTCCTCCTCCTCCTTCTATCCTTCTCCTCCTCCTTCTCCTCCTCCTCCTCCTCCTTCTTTTTGATTTCTTCTTCTTCTCCTCCTCCTCCTCTTTCTTCTCCTCTTTCATATTATCCTTGCTTTAATTAACCCAACAATGACATAATTAGCCCATTTAGCTCCAAAATACCATAATAAGCTCAAAATGGCATAAGAACCTTGGTTAGCTCATGAATATTATATACTTAGCTTGTTTTTCTCTAAACTGACATAATTAGCCCATTTAGCTCAAAAAAGACATAATTAGGTAATTTAGCTCCAACAAGAGGAGAAGAGGAGAAGAAATAGGCAAAATGAACAGAAAGAAGAAGAAGAGATGAAGAAGAAGTGAAGAAGGAGGAGGAGGAGGAGGAGATGAAGGCCAAGGACCTTTTATCCTTCTCCTCCTCCTCCTCCTTCTTCTTGATTTCTTCTTCTTCTCCTCCTCCTACTCTTTCTTCTCCTCTTTCATATTATCCTTGCTTTAGTTAACCCAACAATGACATAATTAGCCCATTTAGCTCCAAAATACCATAATAAGCTCAAAATGGCATAAGAACCTTGGTTAGCTCATGAATATTATATACTTAGCTTGTTTTTCTCTAAAATGACATAATTAGCCCATTTAGCTCAAAAAAGACATAATTATGTAATTTAGCTCCAACAAGAGGAGAAGAGGGGAAGAAATAGGCAAAATGAAAAGAAAGAAGAAGAAGAGATGAAGAAGAAGAGAAGAAGGAGGAGGAGGAGGAGGAGGAGGAGGAGGAGAAAGCCAAGGACCTTCTATCCTTCTCCTCCTCCTCCTCCTTCTTCTTGATTTCTTCTTCTTCTCCTCCTCCTCCTCTTTCTTCTCCTCTTTCATATTATCCTTGCTTTAATTAACCCAACAATGACATAATTAGCCCATTTAGCTCCAAAATACCATAATAAGCTCAAAATGGCATAAGAACCTTGGTTAGCTCATGAATATTATATACTTAGCTTGTTTTTCTCTAAAATGACATAATTAGCCCATTTAGCTCAAAAAAGACATAATTAGGTAATTTAGCTCCAACAAGAGGAGAAGAGGATAAGAAATAGGCAAAATGAAAAGAAAGAAGAAGAAGAGATGAATAAGAAGAGAAGAAGAAGGAGGAGGAGGAGGAGGAGGAGGAGGAGGAGGAGGAGAAGGCCAAGGACCTTCTATCCTTCTCCTCCTCCTCCTTCTCCTCCTCCTCCTTCTTCTTGATTTCTTCTTCTTCTCCTCCTCCTCCTCTTTCTTCTCCTCTTTCATATTATCCTTGCTATAATTAACCCAACAATGACATAATTAGCCCATTTAGCTCCAAAATACCATAATAAGCTCAAAATGGCATAAGAACCTTGGTTAGCTCATGAATATTATATACTTAGCTTGTTTTCCTCTAAAATGACATAATTGGAATATTTAGCTCAAAAAAGACATAATTAGTTAATTTAGCTCCAACAAGAGGAGAAGAGGAGAAGAAATAGGCAAAATAAAAAGAAAGAAGAAGAAGAGATGAAGAAGAAGAGAAGAAGGAGGAGGAGGAGGAGGAGGAGGAGGAGGAGGAGAAGACCAAGGACCTTCTATCCTCTCCTCCTCCTCCTCCTCCTTCTCCTCCTCCTCCTCCTTCTTCTTGATTTCTTCTTCTTCTCCTCCTCCTCCTCTTTCTTCTCCTCTTTCATATTATCCTTGCTTTAATTAACCCAACAATGACATAATTAGCCCACTTAGCTCCAAAATACCATAATAAGCTCAAAATGGCATAAGAACCTTGGTTAGCTCATGAATATTATATACTTAGCTTGTTTTCCTCTAAAATGACATAATTGGAATATTTAGCTCAAAAAGACATAATTAGGGAATTTAGCTCCAACAAGAGGAGAAGAGGAGAAGAAATAGGCAAAATGAAAAGAAAGAAGAAGAAGAGATGAAGAAGAAGAGAAGAAGGAGGAGGAGGAGGAGGAGGAGGAGAAGGCCAAGGACCTTCTATCCTTCTCCGCCTCCTCCTCCTTCTTCTTGATTTCTTCTTCTCCTCCTCCTCCTCCTCTTTCTTCTCCTCTTTCATATTATCCTTGCTTTAATTAACCCAACAATGACATAATTAGCCCATTTAGCTCCAAAATACCATAATAAGCTCAAAATGGCATAAGAACCTTGGTTAGCTCATGAATATTATATACTTAGCTTGTTTTCCTCTAAAATGACATAATTGGAATATTTAGCTCAAAAATAAGGAGAAGGAAGAAGAAGAAGAAGAAGAGAAGAAGAATAGAAGGAGAAGGAGAAGAATAAGGAGGAGGAGGAGAAGAAGAAGAAGGAGGAGGAGAAGAAGAGAAGAAGGAGGAGAAGAAGAAGGAGAAGGAGAAGGAGCCCTCCTTCTTCTCCTTCTTCTTCTCTCCTTCTTCTCCTCCTTCTTCTCCTTCTTATTCTCTTCTTTTTTCTTCCTCTCCTCCTCCTTCTCCTTCTCCTTCCCCTTCCCCTCCTCCTCCTCCTCCTTCTTGTTTTTCTTCTCCTTGTTCTCTTATTGCTTCTTCTCTTTCTTCTTCAATTTAGCTTATTTGTCATATATATGTTGTTGTTCTTCTTCTACTTACTTTCTTATTCCCATTTTGCAGATTGGATGTACTACATGCATGGAAGCTGGCGTTGGAGTGCTTTAGTTTCCGTTTTTATTTGAGTTGATGAACAATGTGTTGGTTCTTTGTATGTGTTGATGAACAATATATGTGCAACTATATGTATGTATATATGGATGAAACTTCGTATGTGTTGGTTCTTTTGATATATGGGATGTACGTTGATGAACAAATGGCATTGATGAGCTTTATATGTATATCATATATGTGTTGTGATCTATTTATGATATATGTGCTCTGAATTATATGTATATGTGATGTGAAATAGAAAAAATAAATAAAAATGGGACAATATAGGATCTTTGCCGTCTGCCAGCTGATGGCAAAGGCCTTTGCCATCAGCCAGCAGACGGCAAAGGTGCCACGTGGCGCCCAGCTGTGCAACCTGGGCAGTAGCAGCTGGCCATATAGTCTCTTTGCCGTCTACCTGCGGGGTGGGCAGACGGCAAAGAAGAGGGCACAGAGGAGGGGGCAGAAGACAAAAGTGCAGAGAGGGGAGGACACGGCAGACAGCAAAGATAGTCAAGGGGGCGGACGGCAAAGATTGCCGAGGAGGCAGACGGCAAAGATAGTCAAGAGGGCAGACGACAAAGATACCAGGAGGCAGACGGCAAAGATACCAGGAGGCAGACGGCAAAGGCTCCGTTAACCCCTAACGGAGGCAACGCCTCTCGGCTGCCATCCCAAACTCTTTGCCGACTGCTCCTCAGGAATGCTGACGACAAAGAGCTTTGCCGTCCGCTTTGGGGGGGCAGACGGCAAGGAAGGTCCTATGCCGTCGTAGGCTGACACAGATAATTTGTCGGCCGTGACAATCTTTGCCGTCTGTGGGATTGTCGTTGCCGTCCGGGTATTTGTCTTTGCCGTCTGTGATGGCAGACGACAAAGAAGGTGATTCCTGTAGTGAAAGTTCTACTCCACTTTCCATGAATGGGTAGCCTTTGTAGACTGCATCTCCTTCAAGATGAATGTGCTTCATCATGTCCTTCAGGATTTTTGGGTAATCATGGTCACTGGTCAGGGTCATGATCATTTCTGGGCCCATGAGGAATGACTCGTAGAGAGTTGTCATCTGCAGGTGTCCGTAAATAGGTAATCAGAGGAATGTATATGTCTCCTTGGTAGTTATGATACATTCCTACTCAGTGGATCCTGTGGGGTTTACCGATTACTACCACACTTAAATGAATTATACTCATGCCTTCATAGACCATATTTTCTCATATCCTCGTAATTGTTCATAGATCTTTGTTCGAAGAGAAACAACGCATACAGTTTCAACATAGGCAATCATGAGACAATAAATTCAATTTATTCATGATGTTATTACAATCTCAGGGACTTCTGTTACAAAAAATTTCACTCCATGATCTCTTGAAAAACAAGAGTTCTTCAGATTACACTAATTGCCGCGGTCAAAACTTAACTACTCCTTTTTAGCTTTCTTCCTTTGTGGACAATCGCTAGCAAAATGTCATGCTTCCTTGCAACGAAAGCAAATGAGTTCTGACAAGTCTCGAGGCGTCTTAGTGTTTGCTTTTTGCTCCTTGGGTTTCCGGCTTCCTTCCTGAGCACATGTATTTATGGTGGCCAAATTCCATACACTTGTAACATCTGACATGACTCAGGTCTATATCTACACAGATTTGGCTCTTCCGAGGTTACTTTTTCTTCTTTCCGGACTCCTTTATTTTGGCCAGTTCTTCTATTTCAAGTGGATCAAACTCCACTTTTTCCGTCGGGAAGTTTCCCAGATACTCTTGGCTTCTCTTCGTGCAATCCTGTGAATAATGACCTTCTTCTCCACATGAGTAGCATGCATTGGAGAAAAATCTGGTCAGACCTTGTCCATCAGGGTCTTCAATATTTTCGTTCATCACCGGTTCTTCTAGAATCGTCTTCTTGAGGGTTTCCTTCACTGCATATTTCTGCTGCTTGACAACTTGTTGCACCTTGGGGTAAATGTGACACTGAGCTCGGTAGTGGGTGGTTCCTTCACAAAGGAAACAACTCACCTGTCTACTTGGGCACTCCTTAGCTGGGTGATTTTCTTCACAATGAGTGCACCCATCCTTGCGTTCTTCCTGGGTGTGTCCTATTTCTCCACAGATCTTGCATGCACAAGTCTTCTCCTTCGGATTATCATAGCACTTCTGAATAAGTCGGGATCTTAACAGAGTCTTCTTGAATTCGTCCCAAGTTTCTGCTCCACTAAATCCTTGTATGGCATGGTGCATTTTCCACTAGATTGCAGCACTTTGGGTAAAGTACTGGAGAGCGTGTTCCACTTCATACTTCCTTGAGATCGAGTTGCTCCCGAAGTGGTTCTCCATGTTCTGAATCCATATCTCAGCTTCCAGCTGGGTCGTTGGTCCAGAGACTACAAGTCGAGCTTCATACTCCATCTGGTAGGGTTGAGGTTTTTGGGGATGAGACGGGTAAGAGAGGGAGGAAGATACACCCAATACAAACAATATTTTGAGAATAGGTTTTATTTGTGGCCGTCGGAAAACACACACCAATGACGGCTCACAAATCATCGTATCTAACGTGGGTATATAAAAGGAATTTGGACTTCTAATGGTCATATAATTATTCGAACACTTCAGGGTCTTCGAGTTCTTCGGGTCTTGAGAGTCTTCTGTTTGTGTAGCTTCAATTCTTCAAACGCGTGGTGAAATCCTCTTTACTTTGAAGTAGACCTCTGTTGATCCTTCATGAGGTCAAAGGGGTAAGGGTATTGTCTAACTATTTGAGGCGAGAGAGAACATTCGACAAAATCAGAAGGGATGAGAAGTAAAGGATATTCTTGAAAATATATTTTTTTGAGAGATCCTTTCCTAAGGGATTTCCAGTTTCAAGTGTCACGTCCTACAGTCAACATGTGCTCTGATACCATTTCTGTAGCGACCTGACTCAAGACGAGTCAAGCCTCTGTGTTTCTGTGCCATCCCTAGATCAGTATGCTGGCGCACATAGTACATCAATGTATATATCAAAGTGCAATCACATGTAAATAGTGTAAAACTGATATATACCTTAATTATCTCAGCGGAAGCAGTCAAGGGAGTGGAGTCCCAGTAAACACCAACGGCAAGTTGAGTGTAGACCGTAACCCAGAATCGTACTCTTACTCGCCGAAGAAAAATGTCTGCAACATAAAACGTTGCAGCCGTGTAGGTCAGCATATTGAATATGCCGGCAAGTCACATAAGAGAGGGGTGAAAAGTAATCATCTATACTGTATGCATATATGGCAGGTGGGGCTATAAGTTTTTTAGCGAAAAGCAAGTTTTCTCCTACATCAAGAGAGGGCTAAAAGCAAAATGTTACTACGTTGTTGGTTGTTAACGAGATGGTTCCGCCAACCAATTCTCGTACCCGAGTTGTCAATAATTCCCACATCAATATTATTATTTGTGTTGAGAATTTCAGATAACTTCAGTTCCTTTGGCTCAAGTTGTCCATGACCGTGGACACAGCTAATCGATTAGGTTTGAGTACTCTGCAGAGTTTTGCACACGTTCCCCACAAGATTTGATCGCCTCCGTGTATGTCCTCGCACTTCAGGGTGTTTGAAGACCGGATGATCAAAACATGGTCTTTCAACGGGTCCCTCTGAATCCCTGTCGGTGCCCTTCCATTCCTACCGTTCTTCTACATCTGCTAGCACCGCCTGTCCAGAGTCGCCGCATTGTCCAACCAAGCCAGAGTCCATAATGACTTGTGGCTGTGCAGTTAAGCCTTGGGTCTTGAAAATACCCGTCCGTCTCTTTGAGCCTGGGTGAAGCTTTCCGCAGGATGTCATGGCCGTCTCCAGCATCCCGGGTCATCCACTGGTTTCTCCAGGGAGCCGATCAACCGTCCTTCACCCAGAGTTGCATTGCATCACGATGTCTTGAAAAGTCTTGACTTAACCGGTCTTGGTTATTAAAGTATCATCGCATCACTCGTGATAAACTCTCAACCAGAATCCCGTCTACTCAAGCATAGCAATATGAAATTTGTCGTCCCGGGCCTAGTAACAGGGTTGTTGGGTGCCTACCACATGATACTACAATATGTAACCATAATTTCCAAGTACCTAGTCAGCATGCAATTGGGCATAGGATGGTAGAACTATGATGCATAAAACATAGGTGATACATGATCAAATGACTTTCCTGGTGATGTTGATGAAGAAGAATTTCTTGAGAAATAAGTTGATAGACTACTCGTCACTCTCCGATGAAATCTATATAACAAACATATCATTCACATAAGCACTCATAATAGCAATCATTCTAGAAATCAAACCAAAAGAGAGAGCGAATAGGAATCCGAAGGAAACTTCAAATAAGACTAGGGAGTCTTCTACTACATCAAACACTAAAATAGTTTTTGTCTAGCAGAAAATAATAACAGGGAACTAAGATATAAATTTAGCTAAGATAAAATAGAGTATTTTTCACAAAACTTTTTGAAAGTATTTCCAGACGGGATTTGAAACACTGGAGAAACCAATTGCATGTTATTAGAGAACTAGAATTGATTCCATGATAACATATATAAATAAAAATCAAAACTTTTTGCAAACCTACTGTTAACTAACAGAAAAAAACATAATATTTCTGAAATATAAAAGAAAATAATTTAAAAGCAACTAAAGAAAGTAAATTAGTCACAATCCTACAAGAGGTGAAACAGAAATTCTTTCACAAGAAACAATGAGTTACAATACTCAAATAATTCTGAAATTTGTACCACTGATAACTAAGATCAGTAGTGATCAGTAGCAAAAAGAATTTAATTAAAATCTATTTTTAAACTCCTGGAATAGGAAAAACAAGATTTAAACTAAATCTGATCTAATTCAAATTTGAAAATTTCAAACATAGACAAATTATATGTTTTTAAACACTACAGAAAAATTGTGATCTACTGGAAAAAGAATAAACCTCATTGGAGTTGTGGATCAAAAGTTTTGATCATAACAAGATTGAAACTTTCTCTATTTCAGAATTAAAATAGAAAAGAGAACCGATGACGTGGCACGATCTGATTTGATGAAAACCGTTCACTGCTACAGCTTAACTAGCAAATGGCCGCTATATAACAAAAGTCCTCCGGCTAAAGTATAAGTAAAGAAAAACCGTTTCGGTTTTTGGCTACAAACTGAAGAGGTATTTCGATCTAATCTAACACGTTGATTAAAGATCTAACGGTAGAAAAGAAAAACAAAAAAAAAGAGAGTGAGAGATGAATCTCACCGTTGCTGGCAGGGGGAAGAGTTCCTCCGGCGAGGCGGCTGCTCCGGCGAGGTGGCGAAGTCGCCGGTGAGGTGGGGCGGCGGAGGGGGCGGTCGGCGGTGGGGTTCTCTAGTGGCGTCGGGGGGCGCTGGGGCGGCTGAGGCGATGGACGCGCGGGCAGGGGAGTTCCTGGAGTGGCTCGGTCTAACTCTGGTGAGGGGTGGTGCGATGGCGTGGAGCGGCGATGGGTCGGGCTAGGGGGAAAAATGGAGCGTTGTGGACGAGGGGAACCTCGTGGCGGTGTCGGTTGGGGCGGGCAGGGGCGGTGGTGGTCGGGGCGAAGTGGAGTTGTTCCTCTGGTGCCTGGCTCCGGCGAGGCAGCAGGGGGCTGGGGCGAGGCCTGGCGGCGTGGGGAGGAGGGCCGAGGGGGGGGGGCTCGGGGCTCCGGCTTAAATAGGGAGGGGAGAGGGGCCACAGAGGGAAAGGAAGGTGAGAGATCGGGGCGGATCCCGTGATCCAGAGGGTGGCGCCATGGACAGGGGAGGAGCGCTGGGGAAGGAAAGGCACGGGAGGAAGAAAAGGAAAGGGAAGAAGAAGAAAGAAGGAAAGAAAAGAAAAGAAGAAAAAAAAAGGGAAAGTGGGGTGCGTTGGGGCTGGATGCTCACGTGGGGTGGAAGGATTCGGCTAGAGGGGTCTCTCCAGCGATCTGGGGACCTGGCCGAGGAAAAATCTCCTGATTTGGTTTTTTTAAACAGCAAGAGAAAGAAATAATAAAAGGAAACAAAATAAAAAGATTTATATGGGGTATTATATACCAAAATTTTCAGAAAAATATGCCCTACTCGTTTATCATTTTTCCAACACCAAAATAAAAACTTTTAAAAAAATGTTTTTTTTTCACGAAAATCCCTAAGGCTTTATTTTCTTTTGGCAAAGTATTTTCCCCATAAACTTGGGTCTTCGTGGCTCAAAATATTTCAGAAATGCCTCACATTTTGGAGGGTCATTTTCCTCCGCTCTTTCTTGCGTGCAAGAATTTTGTCGGGGCATTTTCTCGGGGAAGAAAAATATAGAAGCAAGGGCAAATATTTTGAAAGGATTCAAATGCAAACTCCGTTCAAATTCTTTATAGTTGAAGAAGTCATGTCATCTTCTCTCTTTGATTTTAAAAGATTGAATTTGAATTCATGGGAGATGGGGAAAGTAATTTTATTCCCTCTCATTCAAAAGTATTTGAAAAGTTTCAAATTTCACTCAAGTTTCAATCACTCAAGCAAACAAACAAACAATATAATAATTATATTAACATTCCAAAATTTGGGATGTTACAATCTCATATCTACGACAAAGCCCACCTTGTTATCCTTGATGGCAACTACACGATGTGTGCCTTGCTGCCCCTACTATCACTGGGAAAGGTCACCACACGGTAAGAACCCAAGACCAAGCAGTTCTCCCATTGCAAGAATCATAGATCTAGTTGGCCAAACAAAACCCAAGACTCGGAGAGACTTACAAGGATATCAAATCATGCACATAAGAAATCAGCAAAGAATCAAATATATATCATAGGTAATCTGATCACAAATCTACAATTCATCGGATCTCGACAAACACACCGCCAAAGAAGATTACATCAGATAGATCTCCATGAAGATCATGGAGAACTTTGTATTGAAGATCCAAGAGAGAGAAGAAGCCATCTAGCTACTAACTACGGACCCGTAGGTCTGAAGTGAACTACTCACGAGTCATTGGAGGGGCGATGATGTTGATGAAGAAGCCCTCCAACTCCAAAGTCCCCTCCGGTAGGGCACCGAGAAGGGTCTCCAGATGAGATCTCGCGGAAATGGAAGCTTACGGTGGCGGAAAAGTGTTTTCGTGGATGCCCTGATTTTTTCTGGATTTTTAGGGAATATATAGGCCAAAGACCTAGGGTACGGGAGCGCCAGGGAGGCCACAAGCTTGGTTGCCGGGGCCTCCCCCCTGGCCGCGGCAGCAGGGCTTGTGGGCTCCCTGTGGGCCCACTTGCTTGGCCCTCAAGCCTCCTGATCTTCTTCCGTTCTGGAAAAAATCATTTTGGGGATTTTATTACGTTTGGACTCCGTTCCAAAATCAGATCTGAAAAGAGTCAAAACACAGAAAAAACAGGAACTGGCGCTTGGCACTGAGTTAATAAGTTAGTCCCAAAAAAGATATAAAAGGTAAACAAAACATCCAAAGTTGTCAAGATAATAGCGTGAAACCATCAAAAATTATAGATACGTTTGAGATGTATCAAGAAGCAAGCACCGACTGGGTGGAAATTAGAGTTTTCAGCTCGACAAATGCAGCTTCTGCCTCGGGGGTCCACTCGAAATTGTCAGACTTCTTCATGAGTCGATATAGAGTTAAAGCTTTCTCCCCAAGGCTATATATAAACCTGCTTAGTGCTGCCAAGCACCCGGTAAGCCTTTGGACATCATGCACATGCCTGGGGCTTTTCATTCGGACGATGGTGCCAATCTTCTCGGGATTGACGTCGATTCCTCGTTCAGAAACGAGAAACCGAGTAACCTGCCGCCAGGAACGCCAAAAGTGCACTTAGCTGGATTCAGTTTGATATTGTATCGTCTCAGGTTGGCGAATGTTTTAGCCAAGTTAGTCAACAGGTTAGAACCTTTGCAAGAGTTGACAATCATATCATCCATGTAGGCTTCAACATTCCGACTGATTTGATCGAGCAGGCACTTCTGGATCATAAGCATGAATGTAGAGCCAGCATTCTTCAAACCAAAAGGCATGGTGATGTAACAGAAACATCCGAAAGGGGTGATGAAGGTTGTTTTTATTTTGTCTGGACCAAACAGACGGATCTGATGATCGCCAGAATAAGCATCCAGAAAAGATAAATGCTCACATCCCGCAGTCGAGTCGATAATATGATTGATGCGGGGGAGCAGAAAATGATCCTCCGGGCAGACCCGATTGTGATGTTTGAAATCTATACACATACGAAGAGACTTGTCCTTCTTGGTGACCATGACAACATTCGCGAGCAACTCGGAGTGGTAGACATCGCGAATGAACTTCGCCTCAAAGAGCCGAGCCACCTCCTCGCCGATTGCTTTTCGCTTTTCCGTTGCCGACCGACGCAAGTGCTCCTTGACAGGTTTAACCTTTAGGTCGACTCTCAGTCGGTGCTCAGCCAGCTCCCTAGGTATACCAGGCATGTCAGCGGGCTTTCATGCAAAGATGTCCCAGTTCTCACGGAGGAACTGGATGAGCTCGGCTTCCTATTTGTTGTCGAGCGTTGTTGATATATTGGTCGGGGCAGCGTTGGGCTTCGTCGGGTGGATGCTCACTTTCTTCACGTCTCATGTCGACTGAAAAGCGGACTCAGAAGCGGACTTCTTAGAGCACATCAGGTCGGTAGGGTCAGCGGTCTTCCTGTACTTGTTCAGTTCAACCATAGCCATTTGCTGGTCGACAATTTTGGAGCTTTGCTGCAAGCACTCCTCTGCTCTCTGCCGATTTCCTCTAACTGTCATAACTCCCTTCGGCCTAGGCATCTTCATCTTCAGGTACACATAACATGGCCGGGCCATGAAACGTGCATAGGTTGGGAGGCCAAGGATAGCTTGGTAAGCACTCTGAAAGTCCACCACTTCAAAGGTGAGTTTCTCCTTGCAAAAATTCTTGTCGGAGCCGAAGACGACGTCCAACGCGATCTGGCCGACTGACTTGGCCTTCTTTCCAGGAATGACCCCATGGAACTGCATGTTGCTCTCGCTGAGTCAAGACATCGGAATGCCCATTCCCTTGAGATTATTTGCGTATAAAATGTTCAGTCCACTTCCTCCATCCATTAGCATTTTGTGGAGCCAAACACGCCCCACAACTAGGTCGACCACCAGAGCATGTCGATCGGGAGTGGCAACATGAGTGGGTGATCCGACTGATCAAATGTGATAGCAGTCTGCGACCACTTGAGGTACGTGGGGGTGGAGGGCGTAGCCATATTGACTTCTCTCTGTTGACGACCTTTTAGTCGACTCTTGCTTTCTATATCAGCAAAAATCATCAGCGTTGCTTGGATCTCTGGGAAACCATCTTTCCCCTCTTCATCTTCCTTTTCAGGATCCTTTTCACTCGACTGATCCTCCTTGAACGACTAGATCGGCAATCTGCAGTGCCGAGTGGTGTATTTTGGCAATATTACATTGCCCTCAACATCTGTCTTCGTGTGGATTGCACACGGTAAATCCAGGACATCAGGCCCTGACTGCTTCTTCGATTTCTTAGGGGGAAACTGCCCCTTAGCCTTCCCCTTGAACTTCCCTGCCGCCAGAGCGGTCGCTTCTACTTGAGCAGTGCCTTCAACCTTCCGCTTTTGCTTCTGATTGGAATTGTTACCGATGGCGTCATTGTCGACTGCTTTTCCTTTACCGCTACGGAGGCAGTCTTCCTCTTCAACGTTTGCATAACAGGCTGCTATCTCCATCATCTTTCTTAGTTACATGTCGCATGTCCGACCAAATTTCAGATATAGCTCCATGTACCTGACGCCTGCCTGAAGGCGCAGACTGCCTGGTGCTTAGATACATTTTCCATCGTGTGGTGGAGGGTGGTCCCATGCTGGATTCTATCGTGCAAAGTCTCACTCGGCTTTTGTATGCAATGCTGCAACTCAGACAGACCAGCGGGGCGCTTGCAAGTGCCCACAAATGTTTTGCTGAAAACTCGGGCCAAATCCCCCCAGCAGTATATGCTAGAAGGAGACAACTGATTCAGCCAAGCACGGGCCAAACCATCTAACATCAAGGGCAAATGCTTCATTGCTACATTGTCGTTGTCGACACCAATCTGCACTACGACTCTACCGCCACCATGTTTCAGGCTTAGACTCTCCAGTAAATTTGCTTATTTCAGCCACCAACCTGAAGTTGGCGGGAATGGCAGCGGAGCGAATTGCTCGGCTGAAACACGCGGGACCAGAAATAAAGGTGCCACTTCCACTCGGACGATCTCTATCGTAGCCATCTCTGTGGGCTCGACCTATGTCAATCCGCTTCTGGGTGAGGTAGTTCCTCGCATCATGTCTAGGATCGCGCTCATCACCGACCGAGCGCCTTTTGTCGTAGTGCCGGGGCACGTACGATCCACTCCGCATAGGAGAGCGCGTTCGATGGTGATCATCACTGTGATATCAGGGGGAGCAGATTCTACCCCTGATCTCTGTACCGATCCTCTCGATAATCTCCGCCTCTGCGACGCTGAGGAGACCCTGAACTATAAACTGATTGAACGGTTTCTGCTCGGGGTGAATTGTTGTGCAATCTATTTAATGACTGACAGACAACCGAATTATGCTGCTGTGCCACCTGAAGCAAAGCATGAATATGCTTCAGGCCTCTACCTGCCTATGAGTTTGTCGGCTGGATAGAATCTGCTATCTTTGTGGCTGCATCTACGTTCAGAACGGGCGTGCAAAATACCTCAACATTGTTCTGAGGTCCATTCAGGAAAAGTTGTTGATGATGTCGACTGGAAGTTGGAGGGTGCTGGCGGATGTGATCACCTGACGCCCCTCTAGCCTTGCGCTTGTCACGGCTGAATCTGGGCAGGCTCTCCTGTGAGCCGGCCATGAAAACCTCCACCACAGGGTTGCAGCTCTCGCACTCGGAGGGGACATCAGACTGGTCTGACACCGAGTCAGAAGCGCCGCAAGGAGAAGTAGCAGGCTCAATGGCTGCAACCTGTGAAGAAGATGCTTGATGAGCCAACGCGTGTCGCACCCAGCGCTGAAGCCGCGAGCAACTCGATCGCTTGTGGCAACACACAGCGGGTAGTGCGGTCGACAACAGAGTCGATGGTTGATGAAGAACAACTCCGCAGGAACTTGCACGGAAGTGCGTTGCTCCATGGATCGGGAGCGCCTCAACATCCAAAGGGGCCTCCTTAAGCCATACCGAATCATCGGTGACGAAGACGAGTGTGCCGAAACGGATCTCGTGACCCAAGCACAGATCACCGTTGGAAGACATGGTGAAGACGAAAGTACGCAAACTTGTCAGAAGTCACTTAGACGCTTGCCCCACGGTGGACGCCAACTATCGTGGGGATAAACCTGACAATAGATGTGCTGGGTATGAAAGGAGGGGGCAGAGTCCTAGCTACGACAAGCTTGTATGAGTTCAAGCCCCTCTTCATGGAGGTAATTTCCCTACGTCTTAGTGCTCTTAGAGCTTAGTGTCGAGTGGAATATGAATGTTACACGGGGTGCGAACCCTTGTGCCAAAGGGGAGGGGCGGCTTATATAGAGTGTGCTGCCCCTCATCAATGCACTGAAACCAAGGGTTCGATCAGTGGAGTATAAAGGCGTACATACTAATAACATACGTAATAAATGATATTACTACAACCAGCAGAACACTCGCCTATCGGCCTCCCTGGAGTGGCTTCTTGTCTTCTGCGCCGACTGGCTTCTGGTTCTACGGAGTGGAAGTTAATCATCGAGTGAATGAGGAACCCTCCGAGTGATTCTTTACCGAGTGGTTTAGATGTTGTCGCCATCCAGTCATAGTCCTCCTTGTAGTCTTCTAGCTAATAATGAGGTGCCCTTAGGTAGGACATGTAGGTCAGGCCTATGACCCTATCCTAGGTACATATCCCCATCAAAGGAAGCTATCGCCTCGGCATTCAGGAAGTCTACGATGTGGTTCTTCTTGGTTAGGAACCTATTCCAGAATTCTCTGACCTACTCGCCCGCTTTTTGGATGACCTTGCTCAGGTCAGAGGAGTTCGGTGGCGGGACATAGGTCCTCTGAAAATTAGATAAGAAGGCTTCTTCAAGATCTTACCAACTTCCAATAGAATTTTTGGGTAAGCTGATTAGCCAATGTCGTGCCGACCCTTTCAGCTTAAGGGGCAGGTACTTGATGGCATGGAGGTCATCTCCTCTGGCCATATGGATGTGGAGAAGGAAATCCTCTATCCACACGACGAGATTCATAGTAACTTCATATTGCTCTATGTTCATGGGTTTAAACCCTTCCGGGAATTGGTGCCGCATGACCTCATCTGTGAAGCATAGTGGGTGGGCGGTGCCTCTAACCTGGGCTATGCTATGCCGGAGATGGACTGTTGGTTGTGCCTAGTATGATTCCCAATCTTTGTTGATGTGGGTAAACCGAGGTCGGTCTCCATCCCATCGAGTGGGAGAGTACCTTCTAAATCCGTAAATGGATCTGTTGCGACCTGTTTTGTTCTCCAACTCGTGACGTAGGTCGTGTCTACCCCTGGGTTGCACATGTTCCTTTCCTTTCCTGCAGGGAGGCTTGAGTCTATACTCGGCTTCTCCAGCCGCTCTGTCGCACCCTCATGGTGGGCGATCGGGTTGATTGTACTGTGTGCGCCTGGGGGACACGGGCTCTGGGCCTCGTCATCGAACAGAGGCAGCAGGCACTGGCATGGGTAGCTTTTGTTTTGACCCGTCCACTCGGTGCCATATCCTTCTTCGGCTGCTATTACTTTCATCCATCTATTGTTGATAGTATCTTCTTTGGCTTGGATCCGTTGTTGCTTCGCTGGGAGGCTGCACGCGATAGCTATGAGCTACTGCCTGAACCGTTCCTGACCCTTAGGATCCTCGAGAATCGTGAAGTCTTCGTCCTCTAGACTATCTTCCGCATCATCAGGAGAGAGGTAGTTTTCATCGTCTAAATCATCGGGGTCATCGGGATCGGACTGGCCCTCAGGTTTGTTCGGGTCCTACGATAGCATCTCGGGACCTCTGAGGTTACCAGGGTCCTCCGAGGTTTTGTTCTCCCCGGTGCCATGTAATATTCCCCTTCCGTTGTTTGCCTTGGCTTGTTTACGCTGCCTTTGGCGCTTTGATGGCCTATCCCCGGACTTATCGTTGCTTTGTATTGGGGTATGATTGTCATTGCCGTTAGGTGTGTCCACCATGTAGACGTCGTAGGTGGAGGTGGCGGTTCACTGCCCAATATTCATAGGGGCGGGGTCATCGGCCTCATAATCCATCTCTTCAACCTCATTAGAGCCGTAATCCAACATGTCAGTTAAGTCCTCGTAGTGCCTACCAAGTGGGTGGTGGGTGGGTCATAAAAGTCGTCATAATCTGCATCTGGACCAGTCTGAGCATAGATCGGGTTTGGGCTATCCGTGATTTTCAGCTACTGGATCTGGTCGAGCGTCCTGTTTAATATCAAGATGTTGTCCTCGTCGATCTCTTGATGGTTTTCGAAGTTGACCTTCGTAACTTCCGCAAGGGATGCGTGTTCGTCAATGGCCGTTTGCCATTGCCCGGGCGCTTAGGTCGGATCCGGGCTCAAAGCTAACTCACCGACAAAGAGGGGACCAAGGTGATGGTCGGGCAAGAGACTCGAAGTCAAGGCTTCGAGATTTTGGAGCTCATCACACGAAACTGTTATCTTAGTGAGGGAAAGGTCGCCCTGGGAGTTGGCGGTGAACTTGAGTTTCTTGAACCTTATCTCCGGACCAGCGACGAAGCTTCTGATCTGGCCGAGGTGGCCGGTCAGGTCGACGTGCAGCGTGAAGCTGCCGAAAGTGAGAACCTACCCGGGGACGAAGATGTCCCCATAGCTGATTCTATTGCTTATGATTAAGCGAGCTATCAATCCTTCTGGAGATCCTACATCGGAAATATCAATGAAAGCACCAATGTCGGTGTAAAAACCGGAGGATCTCGGGTAGGGGATCCCAAGTTGTGGACCTTGGATTGATGGGTTGCAGGGGACGAAGGAGACAATATTTACCTAGGTTTGGGCCCTCTTGAGGAGTTAAACCCCTACATCCCGCTTGATTATATTGATGTGTATGAGGATTACACGGTGGATCTACCTCGAGATTGTATGAGCCATAACCCTAGATGAGTCAACCTGCCTATGCGGATGAAACCGTCTGGTTTATATAGATACCATAGGTTCCTAGGGTCACATACCATGCCTCCAGCCGAGGACATATGCGCTGATCTAGACTACTCAACTTGCACGACATGTGATTCTTCGAAGCTTTCCTTCTTGAACACAAGGTCGTCATGCAGTCTGATCTTCAATAATGCGGCCCATTAGGCCGGCCTCTAAGAGATGGGCCGGCCATCTGAGGACACCCTACTCCTGGACTCCCTGAGTAGTGCCACGCCGATAGTACTACCTCCATGTGCCTCCCTCCTGATCTGCCACTCCACAGTCAAAGCGGTAGAACCGCTCCTCCCATGAGTGGTACTACCTCTAATGGGAGTAGTATCGCTCCACCCTCTAGAGAGGCAATAGCGCTCATGTGCGGGCTGAGTGAGTGGGTAATGGTTGTAATTGTCCCCCACTAAATAAAGGAGGTCTGAAAGCACAATTGCTCCCTAAGGTGGTTTTCGTAATTAATAACAACATATGTATCATTGAACTAATGATTTTATCCAAGTATATTTCGAAAAATTTAAAAGATGCATTGGCTAAAGGATTGTGAGGACAAACCCCTTGATGCGAGGAAAGGAATAAGGTTATCCAAGCTTCTAGCAAGAGGACTCTACATTTTACATTTGTGAGAAATCACTTTTGAGTCCATAGGAAAGCCAATACTATTAAAAGGGGTGAGGTATTTATGATGAATTGGTTGCTCAAGTGCTTAGAAATAGCCATCAAAAATACTTAGCATTTCTCTCACATAATTCTGTGTCCAAATCCTACACATCAAAATCGGTGCCACCAAGAGTTCCATTTCGGTCCTACCAATTTTCTGAGAGACAGAACCTTTGCCAAACCCTAATCTCTCGATACCACCAACTTTCATATCGGTGCCACCAAAAGTGAGTGACCAACTTTCTGGTCTGTCGATTTCAAGAATCATAATTTTGAAATCGGTCTCACGGAGATTTGGAAACTGCCCTAGGCCACCATATCGGTACCACCAAGATTATAATATGGGTCTCATCGAGAATTCAAAAGTTTCCACATTTAGTGCAACTCGGTACCATCCAGATTCATGTCAGTGTCACCGAGTTGGGCAATAATGTTGTACCGGTTGGATTTTGGGAGATGCCTATATATACCCCTCCACCACCTCTCATTCGCATAGGAAGCACTCAGAACGTACACACACACTTGCCATATCCATTTTTCCAGAGAGATATCCACCTACTCATGTGATGAGATTGAGAGATTCCAATCCATCCATTAGAAACATGATCTCTAGCCTCCCCAAGTTGCTTTCCACCAAATCAATCTATCCTACCCATGCCAAATCCGTGAGGGAGGGATTGAGTGTTGAGGAGCTTGTCTTT
Organism: Hordeum vulgare subsp. vulgare; assembly: GCF_904849725.1. Classification (NCBI taxonomy): domain Eukaryota; kingdom Viridiplantae; phylum Streptophyta; class Magnoliopsida; order Poales; family Poaceae; genus Hordeum; species Hordeum vulgare. The sequence goes on along the minus strand of NC_058522.1, from coordinate 325,380,223 downwards.
TGAAGCACAAGAGCAAGAAGTTCATCGTTCTATCGTATCTACTATCTTTTGGAGTGTGGTGCCTCCTAGATTGGTCAGGTGCCGCTTGGGAGCCTCCTACTTTGTGTTGTGGGGTTGAACCAAGAAGTTTGTAAGGGCAAGGAGATCGCCTACTTTGTGAAGATCTACCCCGAGTGAGGCCAGTCCTGGGTGGACGTAAGCCAAGGTGGATAGACAAGTCCACTTCTTCGTGGAACCCTTGTGGGTGAAGCCCTCGATGGACTCTCACAGCCGTTTCACTTCGTGGGTTGAAGTCTCCACTAACGTGGACGTACGATAGCACCACCTATCAGAAACACGCCAAAAATCACTTTGTCAATCTTTGCATTTGATCTTTCTTACCCTATCATCTACTTACATTTGCATGTCTTTTCTTTCCGCTGTTATACTCTTAGAGATGCATGTGTAGGGTGAACTTGACTAGTCATAAATTGCTAAAACTGGTCCACAACTAAAATTGGGAAAATGCCAAGTTTTATTTGGTCAAGTAGTCTAATCACCCCCTCTAGATATACTTCAAGTCCAATAAGTGGAATGAGAGCTTTGTTCTCCATTGCATTGGTTTCACAACCTAGGAGAGTATGGTGTCTAACAAGGGAAATTACCATCGTAGAGGTCTGTATTTTGATGATACAAAAATCACTAGTTTTAAGCATAAGATGAAAATGCATATTCTTGGTCATAACCCTGCAGTTTGGGCTATTGTTCGTGCTGGTGTGCAAGGTGATATCTTCAATGATGCTAGGAAACCGGATCATGATACAACATCAGAAGAATTAAAGATGTTGTAGTACAACGCTCAAGAATGCGACATTCTATTCAACTGCATGTGCCCCGAAGAATTCAACAAAATCAGCCACCTTAAGAGTGCAAAGGAAGTTTGGGGTCTTCGGTTGATATGCATGAAGGTACAGATTCTATCGGGGAATATAAGTTGGATGTGCTTCAAATTTAGCTTGACAAGTTCAAGATGAAGGATGGGGAAGGAGTAGCTGAGATGTACTCTAGGCTAGCTCTAATCACAAATGAGATTGCCAGCTTAGGAAGCGATGAGATGACTGAAAAATTCATCATCAAGAAGATACTTAGAGCCTTGGATGGAAGGTACGACACCATGTGCATATTGGTCCAAATGATGCAAAACTACAAGGATCTCAAGCCAAAGGAAGTCATTGGAAGGATTGTCGCTCATGAAATGTCACTCAAGGACAAAGATGAGCTGCACAACAAGTCAAGTGGTGCCTACAAAGCTTCAAGTGATACTCCAACTACATCAAATGAAAACCTTGTTACCAATGAAGAGATAACCCTCATGGTTAGGAAATTCAACAAGTTCTACAAGAGTGGAGGTAAAGAGAGAAGCTCTAGCTAAAGATACAAAGAGAAGTGTTGATCTAGTCATGACAGAAACTGCTATAATTGTGGAAAGCCCGGACACTATTCCAAGTGCTCAGCTCCCCACAAACTAAGCGAAGAGTCACCAAGAAGACAAAGCTCAAGAGAAGAGTCACCTCGCAAAGAGAGAAGGAGTAGAGAAGATCGTTATGAACGAAGACACTCTTGGAGAAGCAAGGAATTAGAGAAGAAGGACAAGTACACCAAGATCCACTCAAGAAGAAGACATCAATATCATGTTGGTGAATGGGTATTCGGCTCCGAGTCTGACAACCAATCCGAGAGAAGCTACCACTCCAATTCCGACTATAGTCAAGATGAAGGTTTTGTCGGTATTGCACTCGTATCCTCCAACTTCTATTACACATTTGATTAAAGAAATGAAGGGATTGGAAGCTACTTCATGATAAAAGGCCCCAAGGTATCACACCCCTAGTACTTTGAATTTGATAGTGATGAGGATGACTTGTTAGGGGAAGATGGCTAGCTCTTTGATGAAACTAGTGACAGTGATAAAAATGAACTTGATGTTAATTATGCTAGTCAAGAGGGGTCGAATGACAATCATAAGAAAGAGATTGAACGACTAACTAAAGAATTAAATGCTCTCAAGTTATCTGATGAAACTACTCTAGAAGATCATAGAGAGATTTCAAGAACCCATGATAAGCTACACTTCGAGAAGCTAAATTTAGAGCAAGAGCATGAATTTCTAAAAGCAATCAATGATGATCTTTGAAAGAAGAGTTCTTCTTATCTACCCAAACGATTACTCTTTTCTAGCTTTGTTCCACAAGTTAAACCTAAGCACACTAGTAACAAAGGCAATAAAGTTTCTTCATCTAGTAACAACAATTCTAAAGTTAAATCAATTTTTGTTGTTGCTAGTAGCTGCCTTGATTCCACTAATGATTCTCTTAGCCAAGTTACATTTGATCATAAAAATGATTTATGGAAAGCAATTATAGAGAGAGAGAGGTGTCTTCAAGAATCTTGTCGGAACTAAGCAATTCGAGGAAATTATACGCAAGGAAGGTGGACACCAAAATAAGAAAGGTGTTGGCTACTTTAATGCCAATGGAGTTGAATGGCAAGAAGGTCAATATCCCATCCTGAAGTTTGTTCCCAAAAATAAAAGTATTCCCAAGATGTGGGTCCCCAAGAAGAAGAACTAGAGAAGTTCTTGAGGGTGAGTCCGCCAATGAAATTCACTCTTATTCATTTTGGCAAGAACTATATGCAATAAACTCCAACCATATGCATTAGTTCAAGGAGTCACAGATTCCCTCAAAGCAAGGGACAAGGTAATTAATGTATCATTGGACATCATCTCACATGTACTTCACTCCATGTCCATAGATATCCTTGTGTATGTTCCTTGTGCATTGGGACTAACCCATTTAGGCGAGAAGAGTAAGAAACAACAAGTATTGCTCCCAACTCAAGATGATCTTCATCAACAATGAGCATCCACCACTACTACACCTACATGAAGTTTTCTATGACAAACCTAAGGTTAGTTTATCCCTCTTAGGGGGGATGTCACATCAAGGGGGAGATTTACTCTAAGACTTGAGTACAAGCATATCTTAAGATGTGAAAACATTGAAAGCTTTATATAACAATGGTATCCCCACTTGTGCTTAAACGACGAGTATGACCTATGATCAAGTATTCTTGCTTGGCTCCTATGTCAATATACTCATATATAGATGACTTCGTCATCGCCAAAGTGCTTTTGGTAATTAATAACAACATAAGTATCATTGAACTAATGATTATATCCAAGTATATTTTAGAAAATTACAAAGATGCATTGGCTAAAGGATTGTGAGGAGAAACCCCTTGATGCAAGGAAAATAATATGATTGGCCAATCTTCAAGCAAGAGGACTCTACATTTTATATTTGTGAGAAATCATTTTTGTGTCCATAGGAAAGTCAATACTATTAAAAGTGGTGAGGTATTTATGATGAATTGGTTGCTCAAGTGCTTAGATATATACACCAAAAATACTCAACATTTGTCTCACAAAATTCTCTGTCCGAAGCCTACACATCGAAATTGGTGCCACCAAGGATTCCATTTCGGCCCCACACATTTTCCCACAAACACAACCTTTGCCAAACCCTAATCTCTCGGTACCACCAAATTTCATATCGGTGCCACCGAAAGTGAGTGACCAATTTTCTGGTTTGTCGATTTCAAGAATCCGAAAATCTGAGTTTTGAAATCGGTCTCATCGAGATTTGGAAACTGCCCTAGGTCACCATATCGGTCCCATCAAGAATTCAAAATTTGCCACATTTAGTGCAACTAGGTACCACCAAGATTGATGTCAGTGTCACCGAGTTGGGAAATAATGTTGTAATGGTTGGATTTTGGAATATGCCTATATATACCCCTCCACCACCTCTCATTCGGAGAGGAAGCATTCAAAACACACTCACACTTGCCGTATCCATTTTTCTCAAAGAGAGCCACCTACTGATGTGTTGAGACCAAGAGATTCCAATCCATCCATTAGAAACTTGATCTCTAGCCTCCCCAAGTTGCTTTCCACCAAATCAATCTCTCCTACCCATGCCAAATCTGCGAGAGAGTGATTAAGTGTTGAGGAGACTATCTTTTGAAGCACGAGAGCTAGGAGTTCATCATTATACCACATCTATTGGCTTTTGGAGGGTGATGCCTCCTAGATTGGTTAGGTGTCGCTTGGGAGCCTGCTACTTTGGGTTGTGGAGTTGAACCAAGAAGTTTGTCAGGGCAAGGAGATCGCCTACTTCGTAAAGATCTACACCGCATGAGGCTAGTCCTGTGTGGACATAAGCCATGGTGGAATAGACAAGTCTGCTTCTTTGTGGACCCCTTGTTGGTGGAGCCCTCCGTGGACTCTCGTAGTCGTTATCGTCCATGGGTTGAAGTCTCACTAGAGTGGACGTACGATAGCACCACCTATTGGAACCATGCCAAAAATCATCATGTGAACCTTTACGTTTGATCTCCCTTTCGCTATCCTCTACTTACATTTGCATCTATTTACTTTCCGCTGCTATACTCTTAGATATGCATGTGTAGGGTTAACTTGACTAGTCATAAATTGCTAAAACTATCCCACAACTAAAATTGGGAAAAGGTAAGTTTTATTTTGTCAAGTAGTCCAATCACCACGCCTCTAGACATACTTGAGATCCTACAAGGTATTCTTTCTCAAGATGCTCACCTTTCCCAACCCTAAGCTTTATTGTTGCTCCAAGATCCATTTTCTCACGACTTCTCTAGCTAGCCAATAAAACTTGTTGATACTCTGCGGTTAGCTTTAGCGGGCCTTGATCTACACTTCCACCAACAGATATTTGATTCCCCCCACTAATCCCTTGTGGATCCTGTTACTCTTGGTTGTTTGAGGACCCTATATGGTTTAGGTCACCTCAAAGCCAAATTCCGTTGTGGTGAAGCTTCATGGTTTCATTGGGAGCCTCTAATTAAATGGTGGAGATTGCCCCAGCCTTATTTATAAAGGTTTGGTTGTTGTGGGAATGAGCCTGACAGTAGAGGTTAGGGGTACATAAGGAGAGGGCAGAGTCCTAGCTATGGCGAGATTGTACACACGTATGTATGAGTTCAGGCCCCTCTCATGGAGGTAATAACCCTATGTTTGAGTGCTCGGGAGCTTCCGTCGTGTGGAATTTGTGAGTTATAGGGGGTGCGAACCCTTGTGCCAGAGGGGAGGGGTGGCTTATATAGAGTGTGTTGCCCCTCATGAATACCTGGTTACCAAGGGTTCAATCATGGTAATAAAGGTGAATGTTACTAATAACACACATAATAGATGCTACTTATGGCGACCGGTCGAACGCATGTCCATTGGCCTCCCCGGAGTGGCTTCTGATCTTCTGCGGTCGACTGGCTTGTGGTTCTTCCAAGTGAAAGGCAACTGTCGAATCGAGAGAGAAACCTCCGATTGGATGTTCTGTCGAGTGATCAATGCACCGTGGTGATTTCAGTCAGAGTCTTCCTTGTAATCTTTAAGTTATCCAATGTGGTATCGTTGGGTAGGACATTCAGGTCAGGCCTATGACCCTACCCTAGGTACATATCCCCATCATCGGTCGCCACCTTCAAGGGCACAACTAGTGGAATCACGACATCTTGCATTGTGTGAGGGCGTGAGGAGAATATGGTGGACTTAGTGGCATCTGGGGGAGCATTGTGCCTCCACACCGCTCCAACAGAGCCGTACTTCCCCTCAAAGGGAAGGAACTTTGGTAACACATCCTCATCTTCATCGGTTCCACTTGTAGTTACTTATTACCTTTACTTTTTATTTGTTACTTTCTTGTTATTGTGGTTATTAGCATCATATAGGTTGCTCACCTAGTTGCATTTCTAGGAAACCTATTTGTTGTTAAACTTATTTTGTTAAAGGAAAGGTAAAAATTGGTATTTGCCTATTCACCCCCTCTAATGAACCATATTGATCCTTTCAATTGGTATAAGAGTTGCGTCTCTTTGTTAAAGGTTTCAGCACCCAAAGAGTATGGTGAGCGACATGGAAAGGGTTATGGATTTACTCGAGGCCATGGGTGTGAGCATGGTCTCCCGAGAGGATTTAAATGAGGAATTTTCCTCACTGAAATCCTCTATGGAAACCAAGGTCAAATCCATTTTTAAAGATTTCTTTGACGGGCTCCAACTCTCTACCGATCCATTGCGAGTGGTTAACCCGACTACTTTGAACTCGGATGCCAACTCCGATAAGGAGAGGGCTAGTCATGATAAAAACAAGTTGCCTCAAGGAATGAGCGGGACGGATACCTATGCCTCGGTCCCCCCTCCCGTGGTTTACGGAGGTCCGGTTCACCCACCGCATATTATTAACCTTGGTCCTCCTCCTATACTTGTTAAGAATGATTTTTCTAATTGGGTTTTTTAATACCAAGTCTCATTTGAATCACAGCTCAAAACAACTTTGGAGAATCATTGAGCAAGGGTACTATCCTCCCGATCCAAGCAACCTCACTCCAAGAGAAGAGGTTGACAATTAACTTAATCACTCCACCTTATCCCTATTGAAGATCTTGCTCACTGGCGGCCTTCCACTCGTGCTAAGGATTGTTGGGAACACATTGTTTCCACGTACAGGGAAATCTCAAGTATTCGACGGTCTAACTTTGAGGTGGTTCTTTAGGAAGCCGATGAATTTGTGATGCTTGATGATGAGGACCCTCGTGAGCTCTAACAGAGAGTGACAACTCTTTTCGTTGGTCTTTAATATCATGGAACCAAGGATGCAGATGAAAATTGGATCAAGTAAAAGTTTCTCAAGGCCATCATGCCATTCAACAAGGCCACGTTTGCCGTCATCCGTCAAATGCCGGACATTCACTGTTTGTCCTCAAGGGATGTGTTGGATGAATTCATTGCTATGAACATACTGAACAAGACCGTCGACAATGCTCTAGATCGCGTCCAACGGTCAAGAAAAGACTCTCCCAACCTAGCTTTGAAGGACAAGGCTGTTTCGGAGGAGGAGGAAGAAGAAAAAGAACAAGAACAAGAACAAGAAGAGGAAGGTTGTCCCGAAGACACAAATATGCTTACCACGAGTACATGGCTCTTGCGTCAAGGCAATTTTGGGGCAACAAGAGAAACTCAAGGCTCAACTTCTCCAACAACAACACAAGTGGGTCCAAGGGCAAGCAATGTGTGAGGGCTCGCTACAATTGTAGCAATGTGAGTCACTTTGTGGAAGATAGTCCGTATGAGAAGAGGGAATACAATCGTGGCAAGCTCATTCGCAAAGACAAGGCCAAGCCCTTCGCCGACAATAACAACTTCTCCAAGAAGATGCCCCAAAAGTTTTTGCTGGCTCAAGAAGAGTACCTCTCTGATGAGGATGAGGATGATGATGTAAGTGGTGAAGTACCGGAAATGGCCATGGTGTCCATTTCATCCTCTTCTCCAAGCAAGGTGTCACTCTTCGACTCCCCCCCCCCCCCGAACAAGAACCGCATTGCCAAGTGCCTTATGACCAAGGCATCCAACAAGGTAACCTCCAACATCAAACCTACCATTTACACTACCCCCTCGTCTATGGATAGTGGAGATGAAAAAAGAGGAGGTAAAATTTAAGGAAAACTCCTTTGATAAATTCATGAGAACAATCAAGGGTGAGACAAGAAGCACTTTTTGCTATCTTAGAATAACTAGGTGAGGCTACTGATCTCACTGAGACTCATGAGGAAACAATTAGAGGGACATGGTCGTGACCATGACGATGAGAGAGCGGATCTTTCCATTGCTCTTGAGGAAGAGTGAGGTTTTCGTTTTACTCTTGAGGAGTCACAAAACTATGAACTTGCTACATTAAAAAAAGATCATGATCATGCTCTCATTCTTACTCGTTTGCTCCAATCCGAAAAGGTTGCAGTTGGGATTGACCATGATAGACTCAAGGAAGAATTTGTCACAATTTGGAAGTCTCACAAAGCTTTTAAGAGTGCTCATGCTTATCTAAAAGAGTCTCATGTTCAACTCCAAGTAAAACTTACTAAGGAAATAGCCACATGCCCTCCTTTCGTAATAATTGATAATGCTCGTGCTACTAACCCTTGTTGGGAGCATGTGCATTGATACGGCTCTGTTGTATCTATAATTTTTGATTATTCCATGTCAATATTATACAACCTTCACATATTTTTGGCAATAGTTTATATGATTTATTGGACTAACATATTGATGTACTGCCAAGTGTCAATTCCTATTTGTTGCATGTTTTTCTTTTCGCGGAATATCCATATCAAACAAAGTCCAAACACGATAAAAATTTATAGAGAATTATTTTCGAATATATGTGATTTTTGGGAGCTGGGATCAACGTAAACGGAGGCCCACGGCCTCCACTACCCACCAGGGCACGGCCCACACCCCCTGGCGCACCCTTCCATCTATTGGTCACACCGTGAGTCGGCTGGGGCTATTCTTCGGGCGCAAGAAAGATATTTTGTGGAAAAAACCGTGTAAAAATTTCAGCCCGATCGGAGTTATGGTTCTTTGGGAATTTAAGAAACGGTGAAGGGCCAGAAAACGGGAACATGAAATAGCAGAGAACAAAGAGGGAGATCCAATCTCGGAGGGGATCCTACCCCTCCGCCCCATGGAGGCCATGAACCAAAGGGGGAACTCCCCTCCAATTTTGGGGGAGGCTAAGGAAGAAGAAGGAGCGGTCTATCTCCCCCCTCTCCCAGTGGCGTCAGAATGCCGCCGAGACAAGGAGCATGACGACAATCTAAATAAAAAACTTGTTGTCATCAACACCAACTCTCTCCCCCTCTATGCAGCGATGTAACACCTCTTTTCCCGTTGTATCTCTCTACTTAAACATGGTGATCAACATTACATACTATTTACCAATGATATGTGGCTATCCTATGATGTTTGAGCAGATCCGTTTTGTCTTACGGGTTAATTGTGATATGATGTTATTGATATGAGTTGTGTGTTGATATGGTGTTGTCCTAAGGTGCCTTCCATGAGGTGCACACGTGAAGGATACACGCTGGATGGTTTGCAATATGTTCATGATTCTCTTATAGTGGGTGGTGAGAGTATTAGAAACTTACACCCGAGTAAGGGGGTTGTGCGCGTATGTGAGTAAAGAGGACTTGATGTTTATGTTATGGTTGGGTTTACCTTGATGATTTCTAGTAGTTGCACATGCTTTCTAGAGGTCCAATCATAAGTGCATATGGTCCAAGTACGGAAAGTGTGTTAGCATATGCCTCTCCCTCATTGCACATGATAAGTACCTATCAAGTTATATTCAATTGCCTATGGACAATCTTTTTCTTGCGTTACACAAAAAGCTTTGTACTAGACAACCCCTAACTTTTATTTCCAAGCTCTTTATTTTCTTGTAAAACAACACCTAACTTTTATTTACTTGTTCTTTATTATCTTGCAAACCTATCTATTACACCTACTAAGTATTTCTTGTTTTATTCTTGTTTTTGGTAAAGCGGACGTTAAGTGTGTTTAGAGTTGTTTTAGTGGTTGATAGAACTTGAGGGAATATTTGATCTACCTTTATCTCCTCATTGGGTTCGACACTCTTATTTATCTCAAAGGGCTACGAATGATCGCCTGTACTTGTGGGTTATCATGCATATTGTGGAGGAGAATGCCAAGTTAAAAGAGCAACTTTATAAAGGCCTTGTGACATGCATCCAAGGCGAAAAGAACCTTAATGACCTTTTGAGAAATCAAAAGTAAGCGGTTGTAAGGGAAGGATTTGGGTTTGCACCCAAGCCCAAGAAGAACAAGAAGGTCAAGGCCAAGCAACCTCCCCTACTCAAGGAAACCTTTGTCAAAGTCGGGGAGGGTACTCATGAGAAGAAGAAGGACAAGGTTGCGAGTGGTAATGCAAAGAAGGGAAAAAACCCCTCACCCAACAATGTCGATGACTTTAACCCCTCTTATGTTGTATGTCGTGCTAGTGATGGACATGTTTTTGCTAAATTTGTAGGTTCTTTGTATGAGTACATTGAATGGTCTATTCGGGTTCCTAAGACCCTTATTGCTAACTTGAAAGGAACCATTAAAGAATGGGTACCTAAATTGAAGCATTGATCTTATGTAGGAGTTTTCTTCTGGAGGAGTGTCATGGTTGCTTGATAGCGGAGCAACAAATCATATGACGGGAAGCAAGGACTTTGTGGTGGATGTTCATCGTGGCCCATCTGTGGCCACTCAAGTCTCCTTTGGTGATGATGCGATTTCAAAGGTATTGGGTCTTGGGAAGGTGGTAATCTCACCAGAACTTTCCATTGAGAATGCCATGCATGTTGAGACCTTTGCTTACAATTTACTTTCTGTTCATCAACTTGCACTCATGGGCTTTTGTACTTTCTTTGGTGTTGAAACCGTGGACCTTTTGTGGAGGAAGACTCTTAAAGTATCCTTTGTTGGGCATGTCAAGAATGGTCTTTATGTGATTAACTTCTCGGAGTGACCCACTAAGACCGTGACTTGCTTAATGGGTAAAGTTGATGTGCGATGGCTTTGGCATCACCGGCTAGCCCATGTCAATATGAGACCTTTGCAAAGTCTCCTCGGAGGGGATCACGTTCTTGGACTAACAAATGTACGTTTTGCCAAATATCATGCTTGCGGTGCTTGTATTGAAGGAAAGCTACATGAGATAACTCACCGGCCCATGACTACCATCTACTCAAAGAGGATTTTGGAGCTACTTCACAAGGATATGTTTGGTCCTCCATCTTTCAATAGTCTTGGGGGAAGAAAATATTGCTTGGTGATTGTGGATGATTACTCAAGATATACTTGGGTATACTTCTTCAAGAGGAAGAGGCCCAAAAAACTGTCATCGCCTTTGCTAATGAAGCTCAACTTCAACATGAGGCAAATATTTTGATGATTAGAAGAACTACACCTTTGATGAGTTTCTTAGTGATCACAGGATCAAGAATGAATACTTCGCACCATATACCCCCCAATAAAATGGTGTTGCAGAAAAGAACAACCGAATATTGATGGACATGGCAAGGACAATGATGGAAAAATTCAAACCTTCGTACAACTTTTGGGCCGAAGCCATCAACACGGCATGTTGTGCATCTAATAGTATCTACCTCCGCAAAGGCATGAACAAGACTCCTTATGAAATTCTTACCGGTAACAAGCCCAACCTCAAGTACTTCCGGGTGTTCCGCTGTAAGTGTTTCATTCTCAAGAATGGTGCTCGTTTGTATAATTTTAACCTAGAGCTCAAGAGCGCATATTTTTTGTCTATGCTACAAACTCTCATGCTTACCGTGTCCTCAACAAATCAAATGGACTAACTGAGGAGACGTTTAATGTGGAGTTTGATGAAAATAATGGCTCCCAAGTTAAGCAAAGTGGTCTTTGTGATGTAGGTGATGAAATTCCTCCCCAAGCCATAATGAGAATGGGTGCGGGACATTTCCTACCCGTTGAAGAAGCCCATGTGGTCGAAGGAGAAGGAAAATGTTTCGTGCAACTGGAACCATCACTGATGTGAGACCCACAAGCTTCCGAAGAACAATGTGAAGGCCCTCAAACTTGTGATCAAGATCAAGGAAAAGATCAAACTCATGATGGTAGTTCACCAAGTGATGTCCAAGATCAAGCTCACACGTTTGTGCAAGTTCAAGATCAAGACCAAGCTCTTGACGACATTCAAGGTCACAAAAATGTTTCTCCTCAACTTTCCATGGAGAAGATTATAGAAATACGAGCCGCCAAAATTGCTGCCAAACTTAAACATAAACAATATGTTTTGGAGAATGTCTATGGTAGCTTGAAAAGAGGGGTAACCACTCGTCGTCAACTAACAAACTATTGTGCAGATCATGCGTTTGTTTCTTCTATTGAACCCCTAAAGGTACAAGAAGCGCTCGAGGACATGGAGTGGCTTGAAGCCATGCATGATGAACTCAACAAATTCGAGCGCAACAAAGTGTGGCATTTGGTACCAAGACCAAAGGAGAATCACAATGTCATTGGAACCAAATGGATCTTTAAGAACAAGCAAGATGAGAATGGTGTCATCATCCACAACAGTACAAGATTGGTAGAACAAGGCTACTCCCAAGTCGAGGGTATAGACTACGGTGAAACCTTTGCTCATGTTGCTCGCCTTGAATCTATTCATATGTTTCTTGTGTTAGAGCATATATCTCCATATGTGGTTTTGGTAATTGATGACAATTCCTATGGACTAATGGTTGCCTTAAGTTACATTTATAGGATTTGTCCATAGGCACTTCTTGAAGTCCATATGTTGGGTTCAAGGAGTTTATATGATGACCAAGATGGTATTCAAGGTATTATCCAAAGAATGGTCATAGAGACACATGGTTGATCAAGATCTCAGACAAAGAGTAAATCAAGATGATCAACACACAAAGCGTACAAGATGTACCGAGAGGGATCAAGTGATCCCATGGTATGGTAGGCATTGTCCATTACGTGTTTGTGTACTAACCCATGGTCTTCGTGAGAGTTCTATGTGGGGGTTAGGTGTGTTTCCATGGGCTTGCGTCAAAGGAAGATCTCATACAACCCATGAAGTATGACGTCAAGTTGTGATCGTCATCAATATTGCGATGTGCAAGTTCAAGTGGATCAACACGAAGATATCATGCTTGAAGCTTGCCGTCCATTGTGGTGGCAATGGACTTGTGAAGATATGCTGAAGAGTGGCTCACCCATAGTGAGTATGGGGAGCAATCAACTAGTCTTCATCAAGCCAACGCAATCAAGAAAGGTGGTCCATCTTGAGGAAGCCAAGATCATCATCATCTAGCTCAAGAGGACGAGGTGCAAGGTATAGGTTTGCCCTTGATAGGTTTTCTGTTTAGGATAGATTGTTGTACTATCAAGGGGGATCTCAAGTGAGTAGCTTGATCGTATCGTTCGTTGAGAGCTCAAACCATTTGCATCCTTGCATCATACTTCTTGGTTCTTGTTTGGTGTTTCTCTTTGTGAGTTTTAGAGCTTATGGTCATCTTCGTGACAAGCTCGAGTTCATCGAAAACGGAGTCCATATGCATCTACTATGATGTTTTCGATGTTGGAGTTTTTGCCGGTTCTTCATTCATAGAGGACTCAAATCACTATATCATTGGCATTTTCATATCTGCATGGTCTTAAGATTTCCAGTCGCTGTTCGGATAGCTCTTGTCGTCCTGAATCCAACAAGCTTGGCTGTTTGGAGCTCGTATGCGAAAGTTATGGCTGTTTCAGTGGCGAGCGGTAGTACCGCTGGACCTAGCGCTAGTACTGCTGGACCTAGCGGTAGTACCGCTGGACCTAATGGTAGTACCGCTAGAGTTGGCGGTAGTACCGCTGGCCCTAGCGGTAGTATCGCCCCTGGCTAGCGGCAGTACCGCTCCAAGTTTTTAGTACCGTCATCTTTGCGGTTGTCCTGCGTCGGACATTTTTCGAAGACTTTCTTGGCGGTGGTTGGCCCGGTAGTATCTTTGCGCTACCATGGGCTCAGCGGTAGTACCGCTGCAGCCAGCGGTAGTACCGCCGGAGGGTCAGCGGTAGTACCGCTCCAGCCAGCGGTAGTACCGCCGGAGGGTCAGCGGTAGAACCGCTGGAGCCAGCGGTAGTACCGCTGGGCTCGGGATGTAAGTGGGGGTAACAGTCTGATTCCTTCCCCCACTATATAAAGGGGGTCTTCTTCCCCCTTGGCCTTATCTATCCGTTGATCTCTTGTTCTACCTCCATTGTTGACATTCTTAGAGCTTGCTTACTCTCAGTCCCTCCAATGATTCTTGCTTGTTCTTGAGGGAAAAGAGAGAGGAGATCTAGATCCACATCTCCACCAATCACTTTCTCCTCTATGTGAGGGGAACCCCTTGGATCTAGATCTTGGAGTTCTTTGTGAGCTCCTTGTTCTTCCTCTCATATTTCTCCATAGCTTTCGTTGTTGTGGAGGGATTTGAGTGTGAGGGACTTGACCACTTCGTGTGTTCTTGCCATTGCATTGGTTGCATTGGTTTGAGTTCTCCACGGAGATACGTGGAAGTGAAGTTTGAGAAGCTTATTACCTTTGGTACTTAGTGCCCTAGATATTGTTCTTCGTGGATGCTTTGGCGTCCTAGAAGCTTGGTGGTGTCTCGGAGCTCAATCATTGTGGTGTGAAGCTCCGGGAAAGCGTCGGGGTCTCCAATTAGGTTGTGGAGATTGCCCCGAGAAATTTGTATGGGTACCGGTAACCGCCCCCAAGGGTTGCCACGTGTACGGGTTCGGTGACCGCCCCCAAGGTTTGCCATTTGTACGGGTTCAGTGACCGCCCTCAAGGGTCCCTTAGTGGAATCACAGCATCTTGCATTGTGCGAGGGCGTGAGGAGATTACGGTGGCCTTAGTGGCATCTTGGGGAGCATTGTGCCTCCACACCGCTCCAACGGAGACTAGCATCTGCAAGGATGTGAACTTCGGGATACATCATCGTCTCCGCGTACCTCGGTTATCTCTTACCCGAACCCTTTACTTATGCACTTTACTTTGTGATAGCCATATTGTCTCTTGTCATATATCTTGCTGTCACTTAGTTGTTTATCTTGCTTAGCATAAGTTGTTGGTGCACATAGGTGAGCCTAGTTGTTTGTGGTTTTGTGCTTGACATATTAAACGTTAGTTTTATTCCGCATTTGTTCAAGCCTAAACCTTAATTATTTTAAAGCGCCTATTCACCCCCCTCTAGGCGACATCCACGTCCTTTCAGCTTGCATATTCATATCATAATAATTTGAAACTATAATAAATGGATGTGAAGAGTGCATTTAGTAATGGCCCTCTTAAGGAGTCGGTATATGTCAAGCAACCCACAGGGTTCGAGGATCCCAAGTTCCCCAATCATGTATACATTCTCGATACGGCACTATATGGCCTTAAACAAGCCCCATGTGTGTTGCATGGGCACCTTACCGAGATGTTGCAAAATCATTGGTTCGGAATTGGGAAAATTGATCCAACTCTTTTGAGGAAGAAGATCAAAGAGAACTTGTTCATATACCAATTATATATTGATGATGTTATCTTTGGTTCTCCTAACAAAGATTTTAATGAAGATTTTGCCGCACTAATGACCAAAGAGTTTGAGATGTCTATGATGGGAGAGTTGAAGTCTTCCTTGGATTTGAAGTAAAGCAACGAAGTCAAGTAGCCTTCATCAACAAGGAAAAATACACTCAAGACATGCTTAAGAGGTTCAATATACATGAACTCAAACCGGCTAAGGCAAACACTCCCATGCCACTCAAATGCAAACTTGACATAGATCTCAATGGTAAAGCTATGGATCAAAAGGTATGTCATTCTATGATTGACTCTTTGCTTTACCTTTGTGCATCTAGACCGGATATTATATTGTGTGGTAGTTTGTGCATGATTTCAATCCACGACAAAGGAAAGTCACTTGGTTGCTGTCAAGCGGATCTTCTGATATTTGGCTCATTCCCCAAACTTTGGCTTATGGTACCCAAAAGGTGTTTCATTTGATCTCATAGGATATTCGGACTCGGATTGGGCGGCAGACCATGTCTAGAGGAAGTTAACTTCCATAGGTTGCCAATTCCTTGGTCACTCTCTTGTAAGTTGGTGTTCAAATAAACTAAAAATTGTGTTTATCTCTCGTCCAATGATGCCAAGTATGTAGCAGTAGCAAGTTGCTATGCTCTCTTGCTTTGGATGAGGCAAACTTTAAAGGATTATGGTGTCACTTGTGACAAAGTGCCTCTTTATTGTGATAATGAAAGTGTCATTTCGATCTCCAACAACCTGGTTCAACACTGCAAGACGAAACACATTGATATTCGACATCATTTCATCCGGGATCATATCAAGCGTGGGGAGATTGATCTTATTCACCTCAACACTAATGAACAACTTGCAGATATTTTCATGAAGCCATTGGTTGAAGCAAGATATCATATCAAGGCATAAGCTAAATATCATTGATTTGAGCAATGTGGATTGAAGTATTGCACACCCACCACTCTCATCATACTATCTTGTTTAAATGTAGGCATGGATTTAGGGGGAGTGTTGTTCTCTCAATGATCTCTCCCTCCCCCTAGTATGCATAAATCGATCAAGTCTTTCACATTACTCATTTTTATGACACTTTGATACGTCTGCAATGTATCTATAATTTTTTATTGTTCCATGCTGATATATTATCATTCTAGGATACTTTTTGGGTATTTATTTACCAATTTATATTATTTTTGAGTACTAACCTATTGACCCAGTGCCTAGTGCCAATTGCTGTTTTCTGCATGTTTTTCACTTTTCAGGTTTTCAATACCAAACGAGGTCCAATAGACCTAAAGCTTTTTGGAGATTTTTTCTGGACCAAAAGAAGACCAATGAACATCGAAAGAAGGCTGGAGGCCACCAAGGGCCCCACAAGGCAACACGACGTGGCCTGGGGGGCACACCTTGATGGCTTGTGGGCCCCTCAAGGCTCTCCTGACTCTGTTCTATGGATTATAAATTCTCATATATCCCCAAAACCCTAAAGGCAGTCCCAACACACTTTATATGCTATCGCAAGTCTCTGTTCCAACGGGAGGCCATCTAGAGCTCCGTTCCGGCACCTTGTCGGAGGGGGGATCGATCACGGAGGGCCTCTTCAGCATCCTTGCTGCCCTCATGATGATGTGTGAGTAGTTCACCATAGACCTAGAGTCCATGGCCAGTACCTAGATAGCAATCTCTCTCTCACTTGATCTTCAACGCATCTTCCCTTTGATCCATATGATGTAATCCTTTTGTGCCCTGCGTTTGCTCGGATCCAATGAATTGTGGGTTTATGTTCAGATTATTCATGATAAATATTTGAGTCTTCTCTTAATACTAATATGATTCTTATGTGCATGATTAGGATAGATTCTTAATTCTCTCCAATATATTGAAATGGTTTAGCCAACTAGATTGATATTTCTTCGGTAAGAGAGGTGCGTTGTAGTAGGTTCAACCTGGCGAATTTCTATATCCCAGTGCCAGAAGGGAACAATATGCGTCTTTGTGTTGCTGCTACTAAGGATAACACGATGGGGTTCATTCATATTGCTTGAGTTTACTTTGTCTACATCATGTCATCGTTCTCCATGCGTTACTCTGTTTCACTTAATAATCTAGATGCATGCAGGATAGGGGTCGATGAGTGGAGAAATAGTAATAGGTGCAGGCAGGAGTCGGCCTCTTTATTTATGGACATGATGCCTATATACAAATGATCATTTAAATGAATATCGCATAAATATCTGCTTTTCTATCAATTGCCCAACTGTAATTTGTTTACCCACTGTATGTTGTTTTCATGAGAGATGCCGTTAGGGAAAACTATGGCCCCGGGTCTATTGACCATATATTTATAAAACCTTAAATTCCTTGCTTCCATTTACCTGTTTCCATTTATTTTGCATTTTAAAATTATCTACAATTAGCTACACATCTCACTTGTTTGCAAATAACGAGACCACGGGGATTGACAACCCTCTTGCCCGCGTTGGGTGCAAGTTGTTTGTTCTTTGTGCGCAGCCGCTGAAGACGATTGTTATTTATATTCCTATTAGTTCAATAAATCTTGGTTTCATGAGTGAGGGAAATAATTAATCACATTGTGTTGTGATAACCCATTCCTTCTTCACGGAAAACCCAACACAGATCACAAGTATCAGACTTGTGCTTCAAAGACAAGTTTTGGTCACGGGCCCAAGGTTAAAATGTTCACGACGCCATACCAATTGACTCAAATAGAGGTGGCTTGGTCCACTGCCCCCTCCTAGTGAGGCATTTTGTTTTGAGAGCTTGTCCGTGTTTTGTGTCACCCAAGTTGTTTTTTCTTCAGTTTGATTCTTCACAACTTGGCATGTCCTTTTTTCCTTGAATAGTTTCCAAGTCTCATGCCCATTTCTTTTAAAGGAACATCATAGTTATGCATATGCCACCACTTGGAGTCACCTTGTGGTCATATTGAGCGGTACTACCTCTCACAAGAGGTAGTACCATTGTCTTCACTCGTACCATCGCAGGACAATACTACCGCTCTGTCAGCGGTACTACCGCTCTTGCGAAACCACAAGGGTTATGGGGCATGGACAGGGGCAGTTTCCACTCCCCATACCCATTCATCCCCACTCCTCCTCGTGTATTTCTCTCTCCAAGCGACCCAAGGGCTGTGGTGGCCGCCGCTGATCTTCGTTTTTGGTAGCTCTTCTATGATTCCGACCAGTGGAAATGATCCCACCTCTTCCTCTTGCCATGGATGCAGGCATTGCCCCCACTCTTCTCTCTTTTGGGTCTTTTTCTTCAGATCTAGTTTTAGGGCAATATGAGATACATCCTTCACTTTTTTAGTCAAATCACAACATGTGTAGGATGTGGAATGCGGCTAGGGAGTAGATTTGATGTTCTAGTGGAGAATATGTGCACTTGGCATCCCCGGTAGTATCGGATCTAACCAGTGGTTGTAGCCACCCAGTGGCATCTTCTAGGGTGGTACTACCACTTTGGGATGACAATTGCACATGTTTTCCACTTTAATATCAACCTTTGTCCAACTTTTTGGTTTCTGTTGGGCTTATGCATATCATTTACTCTCGTGTTTCCCCTAGGTTTATGTTTTGGATCACAGGAGGTGGCATCTCTGCTCCTCAGGAGCGTATGGTGAACCCCATCCATGGGATCTCGAAGCATTGCCACACCTCTGAAGAAGACAGTTCAAGCCAGCGTGGGAACCCAAGTTCAAGTCAGGAAACCTCAAAGTCAAAGCGGAAGCAGCCTGCTATCAGACCAAAGAATTGCCAATCCATGGCAACTATGTCCAACAAGAACTTTTAGATGACCGCAAAGCATATCCGTATGGTCACCCTCAGGATCCATCTCTACACAACCGTAACTTCTAGACCAGGAAGCAACTATCGATCTATAATGATATTCTGAAGGAAAAGGAGAGTTTTTATGTTCCTAAAGTCAAATCCATTGACGTAGAATATCTGCATAAGAATGCCAACTACTTCGGGACTGCTCTTCCACTATGTGAAAAACTGGACATTCTCAACGTGATGCAGTTCTACAAGGACGTTGATCTAGAGATTATAGTTGTATTATTTGCCATGGTGCATCTGGGATTGAAGAGGACGGGACCTTAACTTGGATGACCAATGGAAGGATGCTATCTGCTCCGTGGAAGACGTCTACGAATCTGCTAGGATATGATGATCAGGGGCTCCATAACCCACTTGGCTTCCGCCCACACAAAGAAACTACTTAAACCCACAAGTTCCACCTCTATAGATATAGTATGGAGAAGATCTCCTCCACGACGGGCAAGTCTACCTGGGTGCTCGGGCCATTCTTGGATATTATGCACTGTATCTTCCAGCACACTCTCTTTCCCCGTGTTGGGATCTAGATCAGGTACACTCGTACTTGGTGGATATGCTACTATTCTGTTAGGCTCATAAGTTCAATATCAATGTTTAGGTGTTGGATGTATCCCATGCTATGTGGTCTGAGCTCCTATGTGTTGTTTTGGAATAGAAGTGCCCTATCTATGGACCTTACCTCATACATTTGATTGGTATCACCTCGAGAATGACCTTTCCTGGGGTTTTGTTTGAATGTGGTGAGTTGGTGCTGATGGGGAACGTTGCATGGGAAACAAAAAAAATCTGCGCACACGCAAGAGCTATCCATGGTGATGATCATCTATGAGAGGGGAGATCGGATCCACATACCCTTGTAGATATCTAAGCGCGAAGCGCTAAGAAACGCGGTTGATGTAGTCGAACGTCTTCGCGATCTGAATAGCAAGTGTCCCACGAACTCCGTCCCGATCTAGCGCCGAACGGACGACACCTCTGTGTTCAACACACGTGCAAATCGATGATGATCTCCGCATTCTTGATCCAGCAAGAGAGACAAAGTGCTAGCTGAATTCTCGGGCAGCACGACGGCGTGGCGGTGATGGTGGTGGAGCTACTCCGACAGGGCTTTGTCGTACCATACCGAACTAGCTACAGGGTGTCACGAAGTGGTGAAGGGAGAGTGGGCTACGGCGTGGCTTGAAGTGCCAAAAGCCTCTCCCACCTCCACTATATATAGGAGGTAGGGGAGGGGTGGCGCCCTAGGGACAAGCCCTAGGGTTCGGCCAGCGCAAGGATAGAAGGAGGAGTCCTCCTCCAATATAGTTTGGAGGAGGAGTCCCCCTTCCCCAATTCGGTTTGGTCCCACCCTCCTTTCCTTTCTCCCTTTGTCCGAATAGGCCTCCTTGGGCTAGCCACCAGCCCACCAGGGGCTGGTGCGCCACCCTTGGGACTCTTTGGTTCTCTCCTGGGTGGGTGGCCCCTCCCGGTGGAACTCTGGAACCCATTCGTCAGTCCCGGTACTTTACGAGTAATATCCGAAAACCTTCCGGAAACCTAATGGATACTTTCAATATATCAATCTACAACTCCAGACCATTACGGAAACCCTCGTGATGTCCGAGATCTCATCCGGGACTCCAAACAACATTCAGTTACCAACATCAATAATTCAACTATACCGAAATGTCACCGAACCTTAAGTGTGCAGACCCTGTGGGTTCGAGAACTATGTAGACATAACTGAGACACTCTCCGGTCAATATCCAATAGCAGGACCTGGATGTTCATATTCGATCCTACATATTCTGTGAAGATCTTTATTGGTTGAACCTCTATGTCAAGGATTCAGTTAATCCCGTATAACATTCCCTTTGTCTTTCGGTATGTTACTTGCCAGAGATTCGATCGTCGGTATCTCTATACCTATTTCAATATCGTTATTGGCAAGTCTCTTTACTCGTTCTGTAATACAAAATCCCATGTATAACTCTTTAGCCACATTGCTTGCAAGGCTTGTTTTTGATATGGTATTACCGAGTGGGCCCCGAGCTACCTCTCCGACATACAGAGTGACAAATCCCAATCTTGATCCATGCTAACTCAACGGACACCTTCAGAGATACCTGTAGAGCACCTTTATAGTCACCCAGTTACGTTGCGGTGTTTTGTACACACAAGGCAATCCTCCAGTGTCAGTGAGTTACATGGTCTCATGGTCATAGGAACATATACTTTATATGCAGAAAACAATAGCAATAAGATAACACGATCACATGTTATGTTTATAGTTTGGGTCTTGTCCATCACATCATTCTCCTAATGATATGATCCCGTTATCAAGCGACAACACTTTTCTAGGGCTAGGAAACCTCAACCATCTTTGATCAACGAGCTAGTCAACTAGAGGCTTACTAGGGACAGTGTTTTGTCTATGTATCCACACATGTATCTAAGTTTCCATTCAATACAATTCTAGCATGGATGATAAATGATTATCTTTAAATAGGAAATATAATAATAACTATTTTATTATTGCCTCTAGGGCATATTTCCAGGAGTCTCCCACTTGCACTAGAGTCAATAATCTAGCTTCACATCACTATGTGATTTACAATGTAACGTATCTAACACCCATACAGTTCTGGTGTTGATCATGTTTTGCTCGTGGAAGAGGCTTAGTCAACGGGTCTGCAACATTTAGATCTATGTGCACTTTGCAAATATTTATGTCCTCCTCGTTGATGTAATCACGGATGGCATTGAAGCGTTTCTTTATGTGTCTGGTCCTCTTGTGAAACCTTGGTTCCTTGGCTAGAGCAATGACACGACTGTTGTCACAGAATAGATTTATTGGATCCAGTGCACTTGGCACAACTCCAAGATCTGTCATGAACTGCTTCATCCAGACACCCTCTATAGCCGCCTCCGAGGCAGCTATGTATTCCGCTTCACATGTAGAATCAGCTACGATGCTCTGCTTGGAACTGCACCAGCTTACCGCACCCTCATTGAGAATAAATACGTATCTGGTTTGTGACTTAGAGTCATCCATATCAGTGTCGAAGCTTGCATCAATGTAACATTTTATGATGATCTCTTCGTGACCTCCATAAACTAGAAACATTTCCTTAGACCTTTTCAGGTACTTTAGAACATTCTTGCCCGTTGTCCAGTGCTCCATTCCTGGATTACTTTGAAACCTTCCCGCCATAATTATGGCAAGGCTGACATCAGGTCTTGTGCACAACATTGCATACATGATAGACCCTATGGCTGAAGCATAGGGGATGACACTCATCTTTTCTCTATCTTTTGCAGTCATTGGGCATTGAGTCTTACTCAGCTTTATACCTTGTAACATAGGCAAGAACCCTTTCTTGGATTGTTCCATTTTGAACTTCTTCAAAATCTTATCAAGGTATGTCCTTTGTGGAAGTCCTATCAGGTGTCTTGATCTATCTCTATAGATCTTGATGCCAATATGTAAGCAGCTTCTCCCAGGTCCTTCATTGAAAAACTTTTATTCAAGTAATCCTTTTCGCTTCCCAGAAGTTCTATATTGTTACCAATCAGCAATATGTCATCCACATATAATATTAGAAAAGCTATAGAGCTCCCACTCACTTTCTTGTAAATACAAGCTTCTCCAAAAACTTGTATAAACCCAAATGCCTCGATCACCTCATCAGAGTGTTGATTCCAACTCCGAGATGCTTGCACCAGTCCATAAATGGATCACTGGAGTTTGCATACTTTGTCAGCATTCTCTGGATCGACAAAACCTTTCGGTTGCATCATATACAACTCCTCCTTAAGAAACCCGTTAAGGAACACTGTTTTCTCATCCATCTGCCAAATTTCATAATCGAAAAATGTAGTATTGCTAACATGATTGTGATGGACTTAAGCATCTCTATGGGTGAGAAAGTCTCATCGTAGTCAACTCCTTGAACTTGTGAAAAACCCTTTGCCACAAGTTGAGATTTATAGACGGTCACATTACCGTCCGCGTCCGTCTTATTCTTAAAGATCCATTGTTTTGAATAGCCTTTTGGCCTTCAGGTAATACTTCCAAAGTCCATACTTTGTTTTCATACATAGATCCTATCTCAGATTTCATGGCCTCAAACCATTTGTTGGAATCCGGGCGCACCATTGCTTCTCCATAGCTTGTAGGTTCATTGTTGTCGGACAACATGATTGATAAGACAAGATTCTCGTACCACTCAGGAGCAGTACATGCCCTTGTCGGCCTACGAGTTCCGATAGCAACTTGATCTAAAGTTTCATGATCATCATCGTTAGCTTCCTTTTCAACTAGTGTAGCTTTGACAGAAACTTATTTCTCCCATGCACCACCATCAGGTTGAAGCAAAGGTCCTACAACCTTATCAAGTTCTATCTTCCTCCCACTCAATTCTTTCGAGAGAAACTCTTCCTCAAGAAAAGCTTCGTTCTTAGCAACAAACACTTTGCCCTTGGATCTGAGATAAAAGGTGACCCAACTATCTCTTTCGGATATCCTAGGAAGATGCACTTTTTCGCTTTGGGTTCCATCTTTTCAGGCTGAAGCTTTTTGACATAAGCATCACATCCCCAAACTTTAAGAAACGACAACTTTGGCTTCTTGCCATACCACAGTTCATATGGTGTCGTCTCAACGGATTTTGATGGTGCCCTATTTAAAGTGAATGCAACTGTCTCTAATGCATAACCCCAAAAGGATAGCGGCAAATCAGTAAGATACATCATAGAACGTACCATATCTAATAAAGTATGATTACGACGTTTAGACACACCATTAGGCTGTGGTGTTCCACGCGATGTCAACTGTGAAACAATTCTACAATGACTTAAGTGAGCACCAAACTCGTAACTTAGATACTCACCTCCTCGATCAGATTGTGGGAATTTAATCTTCTTGTTACGATAATTTTAAACTTTACTCTGCAATTGCTTGAACTTTTCAAACGTTTCAGACTTGTGCTTCATCAAGTAAATATAACCATATCTACTCAAATCATCAGTGAAGGTGAGAAAATAGTGATATCCACTACGCGCCTCTATGCTCATTGGTCCGCATACATCAGTATGTATGATCTCCAACAACTCACTTGCACGCTCCATTGTTCCGGAGAACAAAGTCTTAGTCATCTTGCCCATGAGGCATCATTCACATGTGTCAAGTGATTCAAAATCAAGTGACTCCAAAATTCCATCAGCAAGGATTTTCTTCATGTGTTTTATACCAATATGACCTAAGTGGCGATTCCACATGAAGGTGACGTTAGCATTATCAACTCTACATCTTTTGGTCTCAATCTTATGTATACGAGTATCATCACTATCGACATTAAACATGAATAAACCCGTCACATTGGGTGCATGACCATAAAAGATATTACTCATATAAATAGAACAACCATTATTCTCTGACTTAAATGAGTAACCGTATCGCAATAAACAAGATCCATATATAATGTTCATGCTTAATGCAGGCACTAAATAACATTTATTTAGGTTCAACACTAATCCCGATGGTAAGTGAAGTGACATCGTGCCGACGACGATCGCATCAACCTTGGAACCATTTCCCACGCGCATTGTCACTTCATCCTTTGCCAGCCTTCGTTTATTCCGCAGTTCCTGTTCTGAGTTGCAAATGTGAGCAACAAAACTGGTATCAAATACCCAGGCACTACTACGAGAGCTGGTGAGGTACACATCAATAACATGTATATCAAATATACCTTGTTTGGCGTTGGCCGCCTTCCTATCGGCCAAATACTTGGGGCAGTTCCGCTTCCAGTGACCAGTCCCCTTGCAATGATAACACTCAGTCTCCGACTTGGGTCCAGACTTGGGTTTCTTCGTCGGAGGGGCAACAACTTTTCCACTCTTCTTGGAGTTACCTTATTGCCCTTGCCGTTTTTCTTGAAACTGGTGGTCTTATTGACCATCAACACTTGATGTTCTTTCTAGATTTCTGACTCAGCAACTTTCAGCATCGCAAATAGCTTGGTGAGTGACTTATTCATCCCTTGCATGTTATAGTTTAACACAAAGCCTTTATAGCTAGGTGGCAGTGATTGAAGAACTCTGTTAGTGATAGCCTCTGGCTGGAGAGCAATACCTAGCTCAGCTAGAAGGTTAGAGTACCCACACATTCTGAGCACATGCTCACTGACAGTCCCGTTCTCCTCCATCTTGAAAGCATAGAACTTATCGAAGGTCTCATACCTCTCGATCCGGGCATTCTTCTCAAAGATAAACTTCAACTCCTGGAACGTCTCATATGGTCCATGACGTTCAAAATGTCTTTGAAGTCTCGATTCTAAGCCATACCAAACTGCATATTGAACTAATGAGTAGTCATCCTTGCGCGTTTGCCAGACGTTCATAACTTCTGGGAACGCCGGTTGGGGTGGTTCATCACCTAGCGGCGCATCAAGGACATATTGCTTTTGGGCAGCCGTGAGGATAAGCCTCAGATTATGAGGCCAGTCAACAAAGTTGCTTCCATCATCGTTTAGCTTAGCTTTCTCTAGGAACGCATTAAGATTCAGGGTTGCTACTACGCGAGCCATTGGCCATTGATCTACAACATAAAATTTTGCAAAGATTACTTAGACTATGTTCAAGATAATTGAGTTAGTTAATCATATTACTAGTAAACTCCCACATAAATTGACATCCCTCTAGTCATTCGAGTGTCACATGATCTAAATTCACTAACTCAAGTCCTATCATCACATGAGTTGAGTTAGCTTCAATTTTGAACATCTCCATGTTTATCATATCTTCTATATGACTCATGTTTGACCTTTCGGTCTCTTGTGTTCTGAGGCCATGTCTGTACATGCTAGGCTCGTCAAGTTTAACCCGAGTGTGTCACGTGTGCAATTGTTTTGCACCCGTTGTATGTGAACGTAGAGTCTATCACACCCGATCATCACATGGTGTCTCGAAATGACGAATTGTCACAACGGTGCACACTCGGGGAGAACAAAATTATATCTTGAAATTTTAGTGAGGAATCATCTTATAATGCTACCGTCATCCTAAGCAAAATAAGGTGCATAAAAGGAATTAAATCACATGCAAATCAAAAGTGACATGATATGGCCACGAACTTGTGCTTATTGATTTCCATCACCAAAGCACCAACAAGATCTCCAATGTCACCGACGCTACCCCATGATCTCCATCATTGTGTTTCCATCGAGGTTATCGCACTACCTATGTTGTTACTACTAAAGCTACTGACTAGCAATAAAGCAAAGCATCACTAGGCGCAAAATAATTAAATACAACCCTATGGCTCCTGTCGGTTGCCGTAGCATCAACGTGGAAGTCGATATTTAACTATTACAACATGATCGTCTCATACATCCAATATTTCATATAATGTCTTTGGCGATATCACATCACATCATACCCTGCAAAAACAAGTTAAACATCCTCTAATTTGTTGTTGCAAAATTTACGTGGCTGCTATGGGTCTATAGTATGATCGTATCTTACTTACGCAAAGCCACAACAGTGATATGAAAGTTGCTATTTAACCTTCTCGAAGGACCTCCTCGGTCAAATCCGATTCAACTAAAGTTGGAGAAACAGACACCCGGCAGTCATATTTATATAACAAGTTGCATGTTGGCCGATGAAACCGGTCTCCCGTAAGCGTACGAGTAATGTTGGTTCGGGCCGCTTCATCCAACAATACCACTGAATCAAGAAAAGACTAAGGAGGGCAGAAAATTGAACATCAACACCCACAAACTCTTTTGTGTTCTACTCGATATATCATCTACGCATAGACCTAGCTCTGATACCATTTTTGGGGAACGTTGCATGGGAAACAAAAAAATTCCTACACGCACACAAGGCCTATCCATGGTGATGATCATCTACAAGAGGGGAGATCGGATCCACATACCCTTGTAGATCACTAAGAACGAAGCCTTAAGAAATGTGGTTGATGTAGTCGAACGTCTTTGCGATCCGAATCGCAAGCGTCCCAAGAACTCCTTCCCGATCTAGCACAGAACGAACGGCACCTCCGCATTCAACACACGTGCAGCTCGATAACGATCTCTTCCTTCTTGATATAGCAAGAGTGACAAAGATGTAGCTGAATTCTCTAGCAGCACGACGGCGTGGCGGTGATGGTGGCGGAGCTACTCCGGCAGGGCTTCGTCGTACCGTACCAAACTAGCTACGGGGTGTCACAAAGTGGTGGAGGGAGACAGGGCTACAGCATGGCTTGAAGTGCCAAAAGCCTCTCTCACCTCCACTATATATAGGAGGGAGGGGAGGGGTGGTGCCATAGGGACAAGCCCTAGGGTTCGACTGGCGCAAGGAGAGGAGGAGGAGTCCTCCTCTAATATGGTTTGGAGGAGGAGTCCCCCTTCTCCAATTCGGTTTGGCCCCACCCTCCTTTCCTTTCTCCCTTCGGCCAAATAGGCCTCCTTGGGCTGGCCACCAGCCCACCATGGGCTGGTGCACCACCCTTGGGCCTCTTTGGTTCTCTCCCGGGTGGGTGGACCCTCCAAGTGGAACTCAAGAACCCATTCGTCACTCCCGGTACTTCACCAGTAATGTCCGAAAACCTTCCAGAAACTAAATGGATACTTCTTGTATATCAATCTTCGTCTCCGAATCATTCTAGAAACCCTCGTGACATTCGGGATCTCATCCGGGACTCCGAACAACATTCGGTTACTGTCGTGGTTTTGTCACGGCAAATGTCCTCGTGAAAGGACTTAGTGAAGGAGCCATCGCACCTTGGTGGCAACTCAAAGGGGGTGAGTGGAAGCGAGACTCAGATTTACCTAGGTTCGGCCCCTCGTGTGGAGGTAAAAGCGTACGTCCTACTTTGTGTATATTGATGATGGATTCGATTACAAGGAGGGCGTAACGCGCCTGACCTAGCTCTTGATGATTTCTATCTTGATCTATCTGCCCCAGAGGCTCGCCTTTATATACAGGTCCAGGCACTAGGGTTTACAAAAGTCCTAGCCACGTTACAGATCGTGGTCTTCCATATCTCTAATCGTCGTGTTTTCCAAGCCTGGAAACCTCCTTGGCGGCATATCTTCTTCATCAATCCTGAACCGCCATCCGGTTCATGGGCCCCGGCGGCCTTCTGAAGAATATCTCTCGATACGCCTCCATCCTAGGCCAAGGCTTACACTAACCATTTAGAGTCGCCACTTTTCCGACCCGGCCCAATTAGGGAGGGTCACACCGTAGGTAATATCCCCAACATTAGGCCCCAGATTGACTTGAATTTATTCATGCCAATGAACTTCCACGCTCACTCTGGGCGACTCGTAGTACTTCCATCCCTTGATAAGTGACAAGCCGCCATCTCTCACAAATTGTCTCAGCCGCCAGGTTAGTTATTGATGGCATCACCTTTTACTACATTTCCGGGATTTGTTGACATAATTCCCAACGGATCTTTTTCGTCCTCACCATGCTATCCCCGAAATCTAGGCACCATCATTGTTGGTTTTCAATCTATCGCCTCTATTCCCCTGCCTGCCGCTTCGTTTCCAGCGCCAGGCCTCTAAATAGCCGTGGGGGAAGGCAATGCCACCTACCCCCACTCCCTTCTTCTAGACGCATCATCTTCTTCAAACGCCCCTCGACTGCTTCATCGCTGCCGGAGCCCTGCCGCAAACCGTCGCCGTACGGCCACTTCCTAGCCCAGTAGAAGGTGCGACCACAAGGGCCGTCGCAGGTCTTCCTCGCCGGGCATATTCTTCTTCTTCCAGGTAAACCTCCCTTTCTCATTAGAGGTAGATCCAAACCTTCATATTTCTTAGCGTGCCATTAGAACTTCACGAATGCCTCGTGTTCTTGCTTTTCGTCAAACCTAGATGTGGCACCGTAGATCCGTGAAATAATGAATGCGACAGTTCTTGTTAAAGCTCCTATCAATCCGCTGTTTCCCCGCAGCTCATAGATCTATGCACCATTTTTCATAGTGTTCTTCCGCGTTCTTGAAGTGTCTGAACCCTTGGCCAGGTTATTTTTTCTTCACTGGAAACGCTCGTAGATCTGTAATTCACCATTTGATGTTAGAAACATGTTTGTCTCGAATCAAGAATGTTCCTAAGGAAAAAACCTTTTTAGAGCTGCCACTCATCATCCTTCACCATGGCGAGTTAGAACATTCGCATAGATACATCTTTGGTCATTTTAACTGGCGAATTAAAATATTCTGTGGTTTCTGATAACCCGCCCTGCTCCTTTCCTTTGTAGTTATGGGCACTATCTCAAAATGCAACTGGCTGCCAACTAAAGTTAATGATGCTTATCTTGATAAGTTTGTTTTGGCGGGTTATCTTGACCCCAAAGAAGTTGTTGGCTGACGGACTTCCTTTGGCGAGACAATTCCTCAACCCGCCGAAGAAGAAGTAGTTGTCTTCGCCGATCACTTCAAATGAGGCTCCAAGCCGCCTGGCTCCAAGTTTTTCAGAGATGCTTTGCACTTTTTCAACCTTCATCCCCAAGATTTGGGGCCAAACTCCATCACAATCTCTGCTAGTTTCAAGTGTTTTGCGAAGCTTATCGGCAGATAGAACCCACGGTGTTACTGTTTAGGAAGTTTTTTCATCTAAACCACCAGACCGAGTTCGCCAGCGGGCCCTGCTTGGAACTTGGGGGCTTAACATTCAACGATGCCGTGAATGCGGGTTCCCATCTGTCGTTCTGCCCATCCATCCCAAAGGCTGGGCAGAGTCTTGGTTTTATTGCCGCGACACATCTCCACCCAACAAGAACCCACTTCTGGGTTTCAGAGAAGAACGCTTGCCCATGGATTTCAAGCTGCAAGAAAAACTAACTGAAGAAGAAGAATCAAGTTTTATCCCTGCTTTCTCCAAGCTGAGGTCTTTGACTAACAATGGGCTTACTTGGATTGACCTAATCCGTTGTTGGGTGGAGTGGAGGATTCTTCCTTTGAGTCCCCGGGACGGCCTGATGTGTGAGTATGATGGTAGCTTGAACCACCCCCAATGTTTCTTCCATACAAGACTTACTGAAGAAGACATTGTTGAAATTATCAAGAAGTTAACTAGCGAGCCTTTGAGAACTGTGCCAAGATTGGGCTCAAGCCTTTCTGTCTCTCCAACCCTGCTCCAGCGGTAACAACCTAAGTCGCGTCCTTTTATTCTTTCAATATTCTTACCCATGTTCGTGATCTGAACTTTCATTATATCAATTAGAGGGGCTCAACTTTTTGGTCTCGAAAGCCCAAAGTGATTGTCCAAAAAACAACCAAGCCGCCTCCCAAGAAGAAGAAGAACAAGGGCAAAGCCGCCGCCAAGGAGTCATTTATCGTTGGCGAGTCTCGAGCCGCCGAAGATCAATCAGAGGCAAAAGTTACCTATTCTTTATTACTGCGTACTGTCTTATACTTATGCTCCATTACCTTTGTCCGTAGGATGATGGCTATAGAAGCCAGGATGACGCTATCGAGGTAATTTCTATTTCTTCCGACTCAACTTCTTCTTCCCCCAAGCCGACCAGGCGGATCTGTGCAAAAGTTCCCATGTCTCACCCGAATGCTCATTTGGACCCCAATTTCCTTTTGAAGAAGGCGAGTTACACCCCTAAACGTCATACCTGAAGCCATTCCAGCGACTTAATGTCTGGATTACCTGAAAAGCAACTGGTCAAAAACGACAAAGTGATGTATGTTCCCACGAGTATCTTTTCCTTTTTGTATAAGATTTGATCGCCATTCGTTCACTCCTTGAATTTTCGCTCATCAGGTTTCACCTCCTTCATCCGACGACTCAGTAATGTCGACTCTCCTCCCAATGATTCGTGTTCAAGGGCAAGTTCCTTTACTAGCCCTTTTTTCCTTTCCAATACCAATGCATGTCTTAAATTTGTTGCTTTTACATCTCAGAGCACAAGCAAATAAAAGGAAAACTAGCAGCTCATCTTATGCTCCAAAGGCAGCTGAACTATTTGGTATGAGCGGCCCTGTCCCAGAATTTGGTGCAGAACCAACGGGACTCATGGTGACCTTGTGGATGATTTTTCTGATGTCCGGATTGATCCTTCAAGCCCTCTGAAGGAGGTAACTGAAAATGTTAACCCGCCAAGCTCTTCCAAGGCGGCTGAAGACCCAGATACCATAGTTGTTACCGGTACTGGTTACTCTAAGCCTGCAACTGCGGTGTTAACAAAACATGCATGCAAGGAAACCCACTCTTCTGCAGAACAAGACATTACCAAACTGAAGCTTACCAATTATGTGAAACTTGAATTTGAGCAAATCTTCTCTGGTTTCGTAAGTCGCCTTGAAACAAGCTATTAAATGGAAAAGATCTTGGCCAATCTGATGCGGATCAAACATGAGGTACGTCCTTTGTTATTTGTATTTCCACCCATTAGCTGTCCAGAAGACTAGTTTTCTTTGATGAATTGTGTTTTTTGCGTTATCTTTGAGACCCATACTTGCATGTAGCCCCCAAGGGTCGGGTCATCTTTCAAAAGATGAGCCGGGTCTTGAATTTAGTGAAAAACTTCAACCTGTAGCCCCCAAGAGCCGGGTCATCTTTTGAAAGATGAGCCGGTTCTTGATTTTAGTAAAAAAACATCAACCCGTAGCCCCCAAGGGCTGGGTTATCTTTTGAAACAAGATCCAGGTCTTGAATTTAGTTAAAAACTTCAACCTGTAGCCCGCAAGGGCCGGGTCATCTTTTGAAAGATGAGCCGGGTCTTGAATTTAGTAAAGAACTTCAACCTGTAGCCCCCAAGGGCCGGGTCATATTTTGTAAGATGAGTCGGGTCTTGAATTTAGTAAAAAAAACTTCAACCTGTAGCCCCCAAGGGCCGGGTCATTTTTTGAAAGATGAGTCGGGTCTTAAATTTAGTAAAGAACTTCAACCTGTAGCCCCCAAGGGCCGGATCATCTTTTGAAAGATGAGTCGGGTTTTGAATTTGGTATGATTTGAAAAGAATCATACATTAGCCCCCAAGTGTTAGGGATATTGCTTGCAATAGTTCTGGAACTTGCTTCCCCAAAATTTATTTGCAGGAATCCTTGACTCGGGCTGACTCAACCTTGGCCAATTTGAAAGAAAAATTAGCCGAACAGTAGGATGCTTGAGCTAAGTCTAAAGAGAAATATCGCCTCGCCCTTGCTGACATGGAGAAGATGAAAGCTGGTCATCGGAAATTTGAAAAGAAAGCCCATGTTGATCAGGCCGCCATCGTGAAGCAGGCGGAACAAGCCAAAGAAAAGCTAGAAGCCACTCAGCAAGAGCTCTCCGGCTTAAAACAACATATCTCCAACATGACCAAAGCCATCTTTGGTAAGGATCAATTCCCCTCATCTAAAAAGGGCTGCAAAGTATTACTAATGCAAATTATCTCATTCTCTCCTTTGTAGGTCCGCGACCCGCCCACCTGCAGAACGACTGCATTCTAAAGCTGAAGGCGATTTATACATTTATAGAGCAGTTGTACACGGGTGGCATGATGACCATGAAGGCCGTGATGGTTAACAAAGAGCCCATAAAGTCCATAAAACACATGCTGGGTTGTCTATCAACATTGTCGCCACAAGTGGAAGAATTAAAAAAATCAGCCGCCTGGAAAGGAGCACTGACCACTTCAGGCCGGTGTCTGGCATATGCTCTCGAACTTAAGCCGGAGGAGGTAGCTGTTGGCTTTCCAGAATTGAAGGATGATGAGTCGGAGTTCATCGAAGAGGACTACCACCGATGTGTGAAAGCATCTCGCACTGCGGTGACTCAACTAGCAGTCAGCCTGGACTTAGGAAAATACTAGGGGATTATGATGAGAGCAATAAAAAGGTGACTTCTCCTTCCTACGAAGTCACCAGCCTGACTCCTCGACGCCGTAAGAATCCCTTTGACTTTGATGTCAATCTGTCTGCTATCTTGAACGATGAAGACGAGTTCGTCGCCTTGATCAATTGCAATTGGAAACTGGGCGACTTATAGATCGAAGATGGAGAAAGCTCGAAGCAGGGTGACTCGAAGGCGGCTTGAACTGACTGAGCATTAAATCGACTCTCCAAGAATATGGTGATCTTTCTTCTGATCGGGAGATGATTCCTGGGTGGCCTAGTGAGCCATGTAATAGTATTAGGTATCTGGAAAACAATGTCACAACCATACCTTATGTTGGTTGGAAGTTTTAACCTTCAGTAATATGAATCGCCCTTTCCAAACTTGTGTCATAATTTGACAAAAAAATTCTTCAACCTGTTTACCAGGGAAAACATCATAAGCTGACTCAATGAGTCGCGGCAAGCAATGAACCGGCCCAGTGGGTCACGTCGAGTTGTAAGCAAGGAGCTGGCTTAGTGAGTCGCGGCGAGTTATAAAAATGTTTTATGAAACCTTGCGGCAATGCCACAAAGATAGTCATAAAATTTGTCGGCTCGATGAGTTAGGACAGGATAGGACGAGTTTGCAAAACTCTAGTGCTACCCCAAGAAAGCTTTTGCAACAACCCAAGTTATTTAGACCGGCTGATCAGGCGTGAGTCAAGTTTACGTGAAGCACGTTCAGTGAACCAACGGTTTGTCTATTTTCCATGTGTTGGCTCTTGCCGATACCTTTCATGTTTTAACCAAGGCAAGTTCAGGGTTCAAAAGCGGATTGACTCGCCAAGAGTACATGGGTCCATCACTACTGGAATCCAGTTCTTTGCCATCAGCCATGTCTTTGCCGTCTGCTGGCTGATGGCAAAGAACCTCTTTGCCGTCAGTTGAGACAAGGCAGACGACAAAGGGCTGACTGATGGCAAAAATACTATTTGCCATGTTTCGGCCCTTTGCCGTCACTCGCCCCCGCCGTCGCCCTGCCTCGCTCCCACCGGCGACCCCCTCCCCGCGTTGCTCCCCTCCCCGCGGCGACCCCCTCCCCGCGGCCACCCCGGCCCCTCCCCGCGGCCACACCCCTCCCCGCAGCCACCCCTCCCTGCGGCCACCCCCTCCCCGCGGCCACAACCCTCCCCGCGGCCATACCCCTCCCCGCGGAGACCCCTCCCTGCGGCCAGCCCCTCCCCGCGGCGACCCCCTCCCCGCGGCCCTCCTCCCCCACCACCACACCTTCCCTGGTGAGTTCATTTTCTTTTTCTTTTTTTATTTTTTTCATTTCATTGCAACTGTTAGTTTAGGTTACTCTCAGTGTTAATTAGGTTAATGTTAGTTTAGGTTAATTAGGTTACTATTAGTTTAATGTTAATTAGGTTATTGTTAGTTTAGGTTAATTAGGTTACTATTAGTTCAGTGTTAATTAGGTTGCTGTTAGAAGAGGAGGAGGAGGACGAGGAGAAAGAAGAAGAAGAAGAAGAAGAAGAAGAAGAAGAGGAGGAGAGAAAAGAAGAAGAAGAACAAGAAGAAGAAGAATAAGAGGAGGAGGAGAAAAAAGAAGAAGAAGAAGAAGAAGAAGAAGAAGAAGAAGAAGAAGAAGAAGAAGAAAAAGAGGAGAGAGCAGAAGAAGAAAGAGAAGGACCCTGACCCCCGCCCACGACACCCGACGCCCGACGCCACCAACCCCCGAGGCCCGACGCCACCAACCCCCGACCCTCGACCCCCGACCCCCAACACCACTAACACCCGACTCCCGACCCCCGACACCCGACACCACTGACCCCCGACACCCGACTCCCGACCCCCAATGCCTGACGCCACCAACCCTCGACGCCCGACGCCACCAACCCCCGACCCTCGACCCCCGACCCCCCACGCCACTGACACCCGACTCCCGACCCCCGACCCCCGACGCCCGACACCACTGACCCCGACCCCCAACTCCCGACGCCCGACACCACTGACCCCCGACCACCGACCCCCGACCCCCGACTCCCGCCCCCCGACGCCCGACACCACTGACCCCCGACCCCCGACCCCCGACGCCACTGACCCTCGACCCCCGACCCCCGACCCCCTACCCCCGACCACTGACGCCACTAACCCCCAACCCTGGGCCCCCGACACCTCTTTGGCATCTTGTTGATCGAAAAGACCCCAACCCCCGACGCTAGTGACCCTCGACCCCTGACGACACTGACCCCCGACCATCGACGCATTTAACCCGACTCCCAACCACCGACACCCGACACCACCGACCCTCGACGGCACTGACTCCCGACGCCACTAAGCCCCGACCCCCGACACCTCTTCTGCCTTTTGTTGAACGAGAAGCTGCTTTTCGGCCTTCTAGAGGCCCACGGGGTCATAGTTTTGTAAATTATGAGTTAGGTCACATATTTTCTAATTATGTTAATTATAAAAACATCATTTTTTTTGTTCATTGTGTGAATTTCAATGTGCAGTCGTTCGACGACCTCCACGTGCGTTGGACGAGCTCTGTCCTTGCGTTTGTTGGTGAGAACAAATGACTTCTCCTCCTACCCCCTTAATTTGCTCTGTCCTGGTCTTCGTGCCGATGAAACTTGCTAGCTATAGGTTTCTTCAATCATGAGTATGCGTGACCAGTATGCGTCTCCCGTTCGAAAGGGTGACATCTATAAATATGCCTTTCTTTGCATATTTATAACCCCCATCCTTTCGAATTGTCCAACATTATCCATGGACAGCCCGAGTATGTGTAGATTGGGTTTGTTTTCCCGTATGATGTGCTCCGGATCTGATGCG
Source organism: Hordeum vulgare subsp. vulgare (assembly GCF_904849725.1). Classification (NCBI taxonomy): domain Eukaryota; kingdom Viridiplantae; phylum Streptophyta; class Magnoliopsida; order Poales; family Poaceae; genus Hordeum; species Hordeum vulgare. The sequence goes on along the minus strand of NC_058522.1, from coordinate 325,344,696 downwards.
GAATTTCGTCAGTGCCTCCCATGTTGTTCTCCGGGTACACATCCTCTCTGCTTATTGCCGAGACGTGTATCAAGAGAATAGCGAGGAGGTGCTGCCGAAATTCTGTGTCGCATCTGGAGCAGAGCATGGGAAAACGAACCCAATCTACACATACTCGGGTGGGATTAGGACCTATCTTTACCTATTAACGTGTAGGTTGCATGGACGTAATAAAACTGACAAACTTTATTAGCGTATGAATATAGATGATGAATTATATATTTATTTCTTGTGCCCCCATAGGTAGCTAGGCAACATGAGTGATTGTGCTTGGATGTACACTGGTCACCCTAGTTAGAAAGACATGACCCATGAATGGTTAACAAAAACCAGGGGGTTTGTGAGAGCCGCATTTGCAAATGGCCAGCAAAAAACATGGTGCCCCTGTCCCAACTGCGACAACTGGAAAAAGAAGACAGAGTTTGAAATGGGTAAACACCTGCAGAAGTGGGGTTTTACGCCTAATTATACGGTGTGGACTTTTCATGGTGAGTCTGACCAACGTGCCAGAGCTGAGGTGATTCGTCGTCGCACCGACGAGCATGGTACCGGGATTGAACACATGGTGCAAGACTTTGATGATGCTCGGGATTCGGACGATATGATGGAGGAATCTGCAAAGGCCTTCTATGAAATGTTGGAGTCTTCTAAACATCCTCTCCACGAGCAGACTGTGCTTTGTCAGCTGGATGCCATCGCGCAAGTAATGGCTCTGAAGGCTCAATCAACCTAGGCAGAGAATGCTACGACGCGATGATGACGATATTTGGATGCTTTCTACCCAAAGGCCATGTACTGCCTGCAAACCTGTACCAGTCAAAGAAAATCCTCCGTGTACTTAAGATGCCCTATGAGAAGATACATGCGTGTGAGAGTGGATGTGCCTTATTTAGGCTTGAGTATGCGGCCTTGAACTATTGCCCCATTTGCAATTCTTCCAGGTATATTGTGGTAGACAACGGCATGGGTGAGAAGAATCAGACCAAAATCCCCATTAGTGTTCTTCGGTATGTGCCAATCGTACCAAGACTTCAACGTCTTTTCATGGTCGAAGAGACGGCCAGACAAATGACATGGCACAAATTGGGCAAAAGAACCGAACTAGATGCGGATGGGAACAAGATGCTGGTACACACTTCAGATGGTTTTGCGTGGAGGCACTTTGATGCATTACATAAGGATAAATCGGAAGATCCAAGGCAACCTAGAGTTGCCATCAGCACGGATGGGTTCAATGTGTATGGTATGACGGCAGCACAATACAGTTGTTGGCCCGTATTTTTCATTCCACTAAATTTGCTACTCGGAGAGATTATGAAAAGAAAGATCATTTTCCTGACGTTGATAATTCCAGGGCCCAACTATCCGGGGAAGAATATGAATGTGTACATGCAGCCGCTTAAAGATGAGTTGCAAGATGCCTGGGATAATGGGATCAAGACCTACGACGCGGCTACCAAAACAAATTTCAAAATGCATGTGTGGTACATGTACTCGACGCATGATTATCCGGCGTTTGCGCTATTCGCTGGCTGGTGTGTGCATGGAAGGTTCCCGTGCACCACATGCAAGGCAACTCTTCAGTTCCGTTGGCTGCAGGCTGGTCGTAAGTATTCTTTCTTCGACATGCATAGACAATTCCTGGATCCTGACCATAACTTCAGAAAAGACAAGAAGAATTTCATCAAAGGTAGAGTTGTCAAAAACACTGCACCAGCTACGTTGACAGGCCAACAGACCCTTGATCAGTTAAACGCTCTCGAGCCTGATCCTTTGCGTCCAGGATACTTCAAAGGGTATAATACGGAACACGCCTGGACTCAGAAGTCATGCTTATGGGATCTGCCTTACTTCAAAGACCTCCTTTGCCCACACAACATTGACGTGATGCACACTGAAAAGAATATTGCAGAGGCCATTTTTGGTACATTGTTCGGCATAGAGGGGAAGTCAAAAGATAATCCTAAGGCTAGAATCGACCTGGAGGCTCTATGTGATAGACCGTTTCAAAACTTGCGACAACGGAAAGGAAAGCAAAGCATAGCGAAGCCAAAGGCATGGTTCAATCTTGAAAGGCCAGCTATGAGGGAAATGCTATTGTCGGTGAAAATGCGTTTGATGTTCCCCGATGGGTATGCTACGAATCTAAAGAGGGGAGCGAGTCTTGAGAAATTGAAAATATTTGGGCTCAAGAGTCATGATTGGCACATATGGATTGAGCGGGTAATGCCGGTGATGTTGTGCGGCTTTATCCCTGAGGATGAATGGCTTGTACTGGCAGAGATGAGCTATTTCTTCCGTTCTCTTTGTGCGAAAGAACTATCGCCTGGCGTGCTACATGAAATGGAAGAGTTGGCGCCGGAGTTGATCTGCAAATTAGAAAAGATCTTTCCACCGGGCTTCTTTAATCCAATGCAACATTTGATTTTGCATCTCCCGACCGAGGCAAGAATGGGGGGGGCGTTCAAAATCGATGGTGCTACTCAACTGAGAGGATGCAGAAGACGCTTCGAGCTAAGTGTAAAAATAAACGTAGAATTGAAGCATCGATGTCCGAGGCATTCATTACTGAGGAGGCGGCAAACTTCATGACAACACACTACGAAGCCAAAAATCATCATTTGCATAACCCGAAGCCTCGGTGCAATGATGGCGATCCAAAAAAAGCTCGATCCAACCTCAGCCTATTCAAAGGTAAGCTCGCACCATCCGGTGCTTCGAAAGGGAAACCGTTGGATGTCGAAGAATGGCGGACCATTTCTTTGTATATGTTCACGAACCTAACAGAAGTGCGGCCGTACATCGAGTAAGTTCTCGGTAATTTATTGTTCCGCAACTTCTAATTGCTATGAACTACTCTTATTCCCGGATATTTGATATAGTCGATACGTCGCCGAATTCTCGGATGGAGCGGTCATCGAAAAGGATTCCGTCGAAGAGTATGAGCTTCTCACAAAGCATGGAGGCGACTATCCCGGTTTCATCTCTTGGTTCAAACAAAGGGTAATTAATTACCATTAAGGGCCCATTTGATTTCTTGGTCTAATTTGCGGCTAATGCATCCATTCTTTCGTATTAAACTTGTAGGCTGATGCAGAGTCTATGGACGCCGAGTTGTGACAAGTCGCTAATGGTTTTGACTATAAGCTTCGTTCATTTGACAAATACAACATCAACGGGTATCACTTTCGTACCTTTGGCAAAGAGCTACCTATGCCCGACCTAAAGACTAGAAATTTTTCTATCTCTGCTATCGGCGAAGGAGACACCGAGTATTATGGAAGAGTTGAAGCAATTTATGAACTTCTATTCTATGGTGAAAACCCACCGACCGTCGTAGTCTTCAAATGTTATTGGTTTGAGCCGAGGGAGACTAGAACAACTCATGAACATATAGGACTAGTCAAAATCAACCAAAACACCCACTTAGATGTTCCCGATGTCTATATTACGGCTCAACAGGCGACACAAGTTTTCTATCTACCGTGGGCCTGCCAAACTGATCCAAATCTCAAAGGTTGGGATGTCGTTTATGAAGTGCCACCACATTTTAGACCACCTACCCTCAATGAAGAGGATTACGAACCTCACATTAACCTAGACACATATGAAGGAGAATTCTTCCAAGAAACACGTATGTCCAAGAAACATTTCAAGAACCGCTCTACTTCACTCCAGAACATTGAAGTAGACAGCGACAGTGAATCCGTCTTAACCCCTGAGCCCGAACAGGAAGAGCTAGAAGAAGAAGAGGTTACTGCTGCGGATGACCTGTCACTTCTTGACCGATTACATAATGGTGGCCTTCCACATGTTCTTCGTGATAGTGATGATGATGATGCATTTATTGATGATAGTGATGATCATGATGCATTTATTGACCCCGAAGCATATATAGACAAGCACGATTGTTATTAGTTCATGTCAGGTATTCAACTATTATACTATATATAAATTTTGAGTTCATGTTAGGTATTCAAATTTTATTAGTCATGTTGGTATTTATGATGATGATACACTTAAATTATATACATTTTATTACTCATGTTGGTATTTATGTTGTACTAATTTCATTTACTCTTTGTGATGACAGGTGTTGAAAGATGGTGGGAAAGGGTCGAAAGCACTCCGCGGCTCCTTTGTCGGCGGGTGATGGGATGGGTGCTTCCATTCCTGCCTCGCCTCTTCGGAGAGTGTTGCTCTCTACTCTGGAAGGAGCGCCCCCCGTGAGAGGAGGTCGACCCCTCGTGAAGCCGAGAGGTACTAAAGGTACACGTTGTATTCATGTTGGTATTTATGTTGTACTCATGTTATATACATATTGGTATTTATATACATTTTATTACTCATGTTGGTATTTATGTTGTACTAAAGGTACACGTGGCCACGGGAGAGGTAGGGCGGTGGCTGCCATGCCTTCTGAGGTGGCGGCTACACGGTCTCCGCCACCACCCCAAGCTGATTCACCTGAGCACAGGACTTCTAGGGTGGATTCGTCTAAGGTGGAGGCTACACGGTCTCCGGTTCACGAGCCTCGGGTCGACGAGCCTCAGGTCGACGAGCCTTCGACCCACGAGACTCGTGTCCCAGGGGCTTCATTCCAGGCGACTCCGGAGCAAAGCAGGGATGAGGGTACGTCCCAAGAAACCCAGTGGGATACCTGGGCTGAGCCAAGTGGCCATGCTGGTAACGACGAGGAGCTGGGTGAGCGGGCTACCGTCTACCAGCGTGGTAGTTCGGGGCTCCTGCTCATGCCGGCGACCCCCGAGCAGAGGTGGTCGATTAGGCCAAATGGGGACAAGTAAGTTAATTTACTCTTATTTAACCTTTTGCCTTTGCGTTTTCTCCAATATCTAATGTTTTGGCTTTAATTTGTCATACTGTAGGGGTTGGGTTGTGGCCAAGGGTGTCCGCAAGCCCAACAACGTCCTTGGTGTGCTTTGCCGTAAAAACTTCCCAAGGTTTGTTACGTTGCCCGGTCGGGAGCGAGAGGTATGAATGACTTGGCAGCACTACTTGGGTACCCCGGCCCCGCCAGAGGTGGAGATCGACGGTGATTTGTGCGACATGAGGGCGGACATGGTGATCCGGATGTTCTGGGTAATTTCTCCTTCACACAATTATAAATCAATCATAGCTATTTATTGCACTAATCGGTGTTGTCTCGTTTGCAGACCTACTACAGGTGTGAGGAGGGATACGAGGAGGACGCGGCAAAGGTTATCGAAACCGAATGTCGCCGCCTACTTCAAAACTTTCGGCACGGGGCTCGGGTGCAGGCTGTTCGAGACCACTATGCCACGCGGCGTATTAGGATTGACAAGGCGAAGTGTCGTGATGCTAAGATGGAGAAGGAGCATTACATGAATTGGTTCCTTGATTTGGTTCTTACGCGCTCAAATTTCTCTTTATTAACTTAGGTGCCCCCGAGATGGTGTGTGGATAATATGGATTGTTGGGAGGCCTTGGTGGATCAGTGGTGCTCCGAAACGTGGGAGGCCAGCCACAACAACGCCAAGGAGAGGCGTGGCAAAATGGTTGGCGTGCAACACCATCAAGGGAGCGTCCACTTAATCCAATTTGGCGAGAACTAGGTATGTGGTTTCCTTCATGCCTCATGCAATTCATTCTTAATGCTATCTTGAGCCCTTTACTCATACAATTTTTCTCTCTCTCCCTTTTAGGCGCGTCACAATAAGACGGAGGTGCCACAGATGTATGACCTGTATGCGATGGCCCATACTGCCTCCTACAAGAAGGTCAAGGCATTCTCTGAGTCTCACCTCGAGCATCCAGAAAACTTCACCAACATCTCTTCCCACCACAAGCTCATGAAGTACAGAGATTACGGGAAGGTGAGGTAAGGGGAGGACTTTAACCCGAGCAAGGGGCCTATTGATCCAGAGCTGGTGATGATAGCTGGCAACGGGAGGCTCCATGGCTCGATCGCCATTGGAGACAGCCTTATACGTTGTCCTAGCACTCTCCGGCAGATAAAGGCACGCCACACGAGCTCTTGTCCGGAGATAACACGTCGTCCACGGCCAGTCGAGCTCGCCATCGAGGTTAGTTTAATGGACTCAACTATCTTTCCGCATAATGTTGTGCGTTGGAACCAATATGATTACATTGCTAACAATGAGTTGTGTGGCAGGCTGCTATTCAGAAAGAGAGAGAGGCAATGCAGGCGGCCATGGCGGAGAAGGATAAGGAAATTAGGGAGCTGGAGGAGAGGACGACTACATTGGTGGAGGCGGAGAGGGCACGGAATGATGCGTCTAACAGGGCCATATACGAGCACTTCGTGGTAAGTTTCTTCTTCATGTTATTTCAAATCTTGCATTTGAATGTCCGTTTCATTAGTAAATAAAAAGTTTGACTTGTCGAAACCAAATGTACAGTTTATGTGTGAGAAGAGCGGCCAAGTCCCTCCGCCGATGCCAGTCATTAATATGGTGGGGACAGTGAGTTTCATTTCAGTGCAGTGATCTTAAGAGTGTCCTCATGCTAACTACACATTGCAAACGATGTTTGGTGCAGAATATCTCCCGAAACGCATCGCACGACCCTTCTACAGTCGAGCCTTCTCCAGGGCAGCTTCTCCAGGTGAAACAAGCCAGAGCCACCGTGCTTCATCGCCGTCATGACGATAATGGTATGTTATTTCTAGTGTTTTAATAAAAAATAGCTATACTTCCATCTAAATGACATAATTAGCTTAGTTATCTCCAAAATGACCTATTTAATAAAAAATGACCTATAGTTAGCTAAGTTCTCTCCTAAATGACATAATAAGGCTTACGTAGCTCCAAGATGAGCTATTCCCCCTAACTTAGGTATTAAATGCTGTATAATTAGCCAAGCTAGATCCAAAATGGCTTAATAAGCATAGTTTGCTCTGGAATGACCTATTTTACCTAAGTTAGCTCCGAAACGACCTATAATTAGCTAGGGTTCCACCTAAATGACATAATTAGCTTAGTTAGCTCCTAAATGGTCTATTTAATAAAACATGACCTATACTTAGCTAATTATCCTCGAAATGACATAATTAGCTCCAAAAAGGTATTCTTAGCTAATTTAGCCCGAAGATGGGGACAAGAGGAGAAGAAAGAGGAAAAATGAAAGGAAGGAAGAAGAAGAAGAAGAGAAGAAGAAGAAGAAGAGAAGGAGGAGGATAAGAAGAAGGAGAAGAAGGAGGAGAAGCAGGAGAAGGAGCTCGTCCTTCTGCTTGTTCTTCCTCCTTCTTCCTCCTTCTCCTTCTTCTTTTCTTCTTCTTCTCCTCTTCCTTCTCGTTCTCCTCCTCCTCCTCCTCCTCCTTCCTTTACTTCTTCTTCTCTTTCTCTTCTTCTACGTAACTTAGACTCATCCAAGAAAGTCTAAATTGGCAAATTATCCCACGAAATGACATAATTAGCTTAGTTATCTCCAAAATGACCTATTTAATAAAAAATGACCTATAGTTAGCTAAGTTCTCTCCTAAACGACATAATAAGGCTTACGTAGCTGCAAGATGACCTATTCCCCCTAACTTAGGTATTAAATGGCCTATAATTAGCCTAGCTAGATCCAAAATGGCTCAATAAGCATAGTTTGGGCTTCTCTAGGTCTGATGGCAATGCATTCCACACCACTTAAGTCTTCTCTCAAATCTGGATCTTCTGTTCGTAAGAAGCTATATTTTGCATCCCTTCAACAATATGAGGTTTGCAAGGGCTATAGGTACCCTGTTTCCCATGATGAGCTAGTCACTCTTGAGTAGGCTGGTTATTCGGTGCCTACCCCTGAACGTGTCATCATTTCTGCACCACCGCCGGCGGAACTCCGGTGGACGGTAGCCACGCCGCATATTACGTTTGGCACAGTTCCTTGCCAAGTTTCATCCCCCGGTTCTCCCGGCGAGAATTTTCAAACTGCCAAAATTTTCGGAACTTCCCACGTGCAGCAAAAGGATACAGCTAATCCAGCCGAGATTCAGGGCTCTTTCAATAATGGGACTCAATCTTCGGGGGCAAGTTTGGATTCTGGACAAATCTCCTCTCTTATTAATGAGCCTGCTAAGATTTTTCATCCTCTGGGGCCGATACTGACTCCATGATGGATATTCCTTCTTCTCAGGAGGCCCATACGGCCTTTGACGAACTAATTAATAGTATGGTTGAGGATATATTTTCTTGCTCTATTTGCAACGCTCGGGGCCATGTGGCTGCAAACTGTTCGGCTTCGCCCGGCTACTCTAACAACACGGTGGGCCACGCACGATCTAGAGGAGCCTCTTTTATGCGTAGTAATTGTCTTACTTGGAACTGTAAGAGATCCACCACCTCCCCTGTCGCTGATATGTTGGGAACTGTTGATACTCTTGGCGAAACAGCAACCCCTACGAAGCAGTTCCGTCCTGTCTCATCACCGTCGCCTCGAACTCCCTCAGAGACACCACCGGTCACTCCGCCACCGCCACCAGCAATGGCAAACTTTGAGCTTGATCCTGAGTTCTTCCTCTCGCCCGGTCACAACATCATTGATGGAGGAGTTGAACGGCTACCGCGGACCTACACCACGCCGGCAGTACCCATCACCAGGCGCCATGAGCGCTTCGTCATCGCTACAGTTCATCCAGCGCCGCTGGCCGACGAAGTCATTCAGGTACGACAAGAAGTCGCTGCCCTTCTCCTGCATCAAGGATTCCATGTCTGGTCTGCTCAACCCTGGATTGAGGGAGTGGGTTTGTTTGAGCTCCGGGATGCTGCTGACAGTTATGCTACGGTCCACATGGTGCCGCAGCCTCTTGCAAATGCTGTGGTGCGCTTCATACGTCATGATTATGGTCTAGGCTTCCGCGGCCAAGAGGGTTTTCGTCAGGGCTGCCTCATGCTTCTAGGGGTACCATTGGATTTCCGCAACACTGAAGATCTTAGGGCGGTTGTTAACACCTTCGGGGAGTTTCATCATTGGGTCAGTGATGACCCATATTTGGTTCGTTCTATTGTTTTTGCTGCCTTCCCAGAAGACCGGCTGGTACCTCGCAGTATCAGTTTCTCAGAATATTCTGCTTGGGGTGGCGCAAAGGTGTCCTGGTCTGCTCCTGTGTACATTTTGGGTACGGCGGCTGCAGAGATTCTTCCCAATGATGAGGACCCGATGCCTCTCAATGGCAACCCTCATCCACTCCCTGGGCAGCTCGTGCATGACAATCTGCAATTTGCTTTGCCCCCATATCCTGCACTAGGCTGGAATGCGGTGCTGCTCGCCCCTGGAGATCCTGGGCCTGCCGCTGCAGATGCTGAAGAATGTGGCTGGGGGCTGCCGCCCGTTGATCTTGAGGCTGGAGGCTGGGCTCAACCGCCTGCTGATGGAGGTGTCTGGGATCAGGCTGCGGCACCTGCTGCGCCCGCTGATGCACCTACTGCTGCTGCTGCTGCTGATCCAGTTCAAGACCAGGAATCAATGGTGATTGATCAGCCGAGTCCCTCCTCCTCGGAATCGGTGCATGAATTGGTGGACCTTGATCCACAGCAGGGTCATATGGCAGAGGAGCCGGCCGCTGGTGCTGAAAACGTTGATATTGCTAATGCTGATATTGCTGCTCTCGCTGATGCCCCGGACAATGCTACTGTGCCCGAGGCTGGTGCTGCTGGTCCTGATGCTAGTCTGGACAATGGGGCTGAGCTGGAGGAAGAAGAGCCTAGGCTGGAGGAGGTGGATACAAACCCTCTGGCAATGGTTCTCTACAAACCCCCCCCCCACCCGCTCAGTCCAATCTCATTGTTGGGGTGTCTAGGGTTTTATATGGGCCTCCGTTGCCCCTAGTGATGTCCTGGGCACGCACTTTCGATAATCTGATGGGCCCTGCTGCTGCTATGCATGTACCTCGTCAGTTCCAGCTGCCAATCCTTGAGCCCATCCTGATCCCCAAGCGATCCTGGGACGTGGCTTTTGATGCTGATACTCCAGGACCTTCACTGTCGGACCCTGCTTCTGCCTCGCTCTCATTACAGGAGGTAACCCCTATCAGCCCAGCTTCTTCTTCAAAGGACTTATCCTTCCGCTCTCCTGCTCCATCCAAGAAGGGGTCCCGCAAGAAGGCCACCCCGATGGTGGACTCCTCGGTGAGGCGATGTACTCGTGGCTCAATCAAGCGCGACGGCTTCAAGCCAATTCTGCAGGAGCTACCTGCACACATCCCCAAGAAAAGGAAGCCCAAAGCCAAGCCTATGTCCTCAACGTCCCAGGAGACTGAAGATGTACCTTCCGCCACTCCTATCCCAGCGATCCAGGAGGTAGGGCAGTCATTGGGCATAGCCCCTGAGAAGCTCACGGTGGATCGACTTATGGAAGATCCTGCTGACTCTGCACCCACATCTTCTGATGTTTAATCTGTCCATGTTAAGCTATTACTGTACTGGTTTTACGTCCTGTCGAACTTCTGCTGTTTTTTGGTGTTTCAAACTTTGGTTGCAGTGGCTATTACATAGCCTTGCTTTTGCTATATCTCTAATCTGCAATGGATAGTCGTTCCACGAGGAGTTGGCGTGTGCTGTGCTGGAATGTGCGTGGCCTCAATTTGGATCATAGACAACGGGTAGTCCGTAACAAAGTCGATGAGAGCCTTGCTGCGGTAGTCTGCTTGCAGGAAACAAAGATGCAGTCTATTGAGTTTCGTGCGGTTAAAGGTTTCTGCCCCAAACGTTTTGATCAATTTTCTTACTCCCCTTCCAGGGGTGCATCAGGAGGGCTGATCACCCTTTGGAACTCTTCCATTCTCACTGGTCACTTAGTAGAGTGCACCCCATATGGCTTGATCACCTCCTTTACCTCAAATCACACAGGTGAATCATGGACTTTGGTTAATGTCCATGGACCATGTCAAGGGGAGGCCCGTGATCTTTTTGTGAGTTGGCTTTACAATCTTCATATCCCCACTTGGGCTAATTGGCTGCTCCTTGGAGACTTTAATTTCCTTAGATCTCCTGACAACAGATACCTCCCTGGGGCTGATGTAAATGACATGTTCATCTTCAACGAAATTATTGGGCATTTGGGATTATTGGAGCTTCCCATCAAAGGCAGATCCTACACTTGGTCCAATATGCAGGACACCCCTCTTCTGGAGCAGCTCGACTGGTTCTTTACATCCACCAACTGGATCTCCTCTTATCCTCTCACCCAAGTGCTCCCTCTGGCAAAGACTGCATCTGATCATGTGCCTTGTGTGGTCACTGTTAACACCTCCATCCCCAAATGCAACTTATTTCGTTTTGAGAACTACTGGGTTGAAATGGAGGGTTTTATTGAATGTGTGCAACAATCATGGCTCATTCCTTCAAGAAAGACACACATCTCTGCTATTATCATGGAGAAGATGAAGCATCTTAGGCAGGCTCTGAAGAAATGGCACACGTCTCTGTCTCAGTTAAAACATCTTATTTCCAGATGTAATCAAGTGGTGCTATGCTTGGATGAGCTTGAAGAGCTGAGGCCCCTATTCAGGCCAGAGGCTAATTTCAGGAAAATTGTCAATCTCCATTTGGAACATCTGCTACACCTTCAGTGTTTATACTGGAAGAAGCGGGCCACTATTCGATTTGTTAAGGTTGGTGAGGAAAACACTAAGTTCTTTCATGCTATGGCCACTGAGCGGTATAGGAAGAATTCCATTGCCTCTCTCAAGTTAAATGATGGTTCTATTATCTCTGATCATGATCAAATTGCTGCATGCTTCTGGGCATCTTTCAAGGATCGAATGCGAACTTCTCTTGGCATTAATATGGCATTTGACTTAGCCTCCCTACTGGATGAGGTTCAGGGCCTTGACATTCTCACAGAACCTTTTACCAAGTCTGAAATGGATAAAACTGTGCATGATATGCCTCCTGACAAAGCTCCAGGGCCTGATGGTTTCAATGGGCTCTTTTTCAAGAAATGCTGGCACATTATCTCCCCTGAGTTTTATCAGCTTGCTGCTGAATTTCATGCGGGCCATGCCCAGCTAGTAAACATGAACTCTTCCCAAGAATAGGTCACCTGAACATGTGGGAGATTACAGACCAATATCTCTTACTGGAATGGGTCTAAATTTTTTGTCAAAAATGCTTGCCAATAGGCTACAATTGCAGATTGTTAAATGTCTTCACAAGAATCAATACGGTTTTATCAAATCTAGGACTATTCAGGATTGTGTAGGCTGGACTCTTGAGTATCTGCACCAATGTCATCAATCCAAGATGCCTATAGTTATCCTTAAGCTGGACTTTGGAAAGGCATTTGATTCTGTGGAGCATGAATTCATCTTCCATATTCTTAAATCCAAGGGCTTCAATGATCGATGGATCCTTTGGGTTAGGTAGCTTCTAGCCTCTGGATCTTCTTCAGTACTAATCAATGGTGTGCCTGGAAAGAAGTTCATGTGTAAAAATGGTGTCAGGCAGGGAGATCCTTTGTCCCCATTGCTGTTTGCTATTGCTGCTGACTTTCTACAAACTCTGGTTAATCAACTGCTGGTGGATGGGCTGATTCAGCTGCGTATACCTACTCATGATAAAGATTACCCTATAGTGCAATATGCTGATGATACTCTTATCATCCTACCAGCTGACAAATCACAGTTGTTGCAGCTTAAGAAAATGCTTTTGCTTTTCTCCCAGTCCAGTGGATTACAGGTGAATTATCACAAATCTGCACTCCTACCTGTCAACATTTCTTCTTAGCATCTACAGGACCTCGCAGACTCCATTGGTTGTAAAGTGGGATCTCTACCCTTCACATATCTGGGACTGCCTGTTGGAACAACTAAACCTCGAATCATTGATCTCATGCCTTTGGTGGATAAAATGGAAAGAAGGCTCAGTGCTAGTTCCTCTTTTCTTGCTCAGGGGGGAAGACTGCAATATGTAAACTCAGCATTGTCTGTTGTTCCCATTTTCTTTCTATGCAGCCTGGATATACCACCAGGTATACTGAAGCAATTGGAGAGGATTCAAAGACAATGTCTATGGAGAAGAAATGGGAATGATCATGCCCCCTCTCTTGCTGCTTGGCCTCTGGTGTGCAGGCCTAAAAATAAAGGGGGTTAGGGATTGTGAATTTAGCAATTCAGAATGAAGCACTCCTGCTCAAACATGCTGAAAAATTCCTCAATCATGCTGATATCCCTTGGGTTCATCTGATTTGGAACACATACTATCACAACACTGTACCTTAGGGTACTGCACTTTGTGGCTCCTTTTGGTGGAAGGACATCTGCAAACGTCTTGACAAATTCAGATCTGTTACCTATGTTCTACCTAATAAGGGTGACTCCTTCTTGTTTTGGTCTGATTCATGGTTACTTGGCAATTCCACTATGCCATTGGCAGCTAGATTCCAACGATTGTTCTCCTTTGTGGCTGACCCTTTCTACACAGCTCAAGAAGTCTTTGCTGCTTTTTTTGATGACAGTATGCTATCCATGTTTCACCTCCCACTGTCTGCTCAAGCTTATCAGGAACTGACTGCGGTTCAATCTTTACTTCTGGACCTGGACCTTGATCCTCAGGCCTTTGACAGATGTGTATGGCGTAAGGATGCTAAGGTCTACACACCTAAGGCCTACTATGCTCATGTTCATAGCAGTATTGTACCTAACCCTCTGCTTACCTGGATCTGGAAAAGCTGTTGTACCATGAAAGTTAAGATCTTTGCCTAGATGCTCATTATGGACAGGCTGAACACACAGGACATGCTGGAAAGACGTCACTGGAAGGTCTCTGATTCTAATCTCTGTGTGTTATGCCATGCCCGAGTCAAGGAAGACAGAGACCATTTATTCTTCACATGTCTATTCAGCACCAGAGTTTGGAACTACCTACAGATCACTTGGCAGGGGTCCTCTATGTGGACTGCTACTGCTACAGCTAGAAAGGATTTCCCTCATCCCTTCTTTGCTGAGGTTGTTTTCACTGCATGTTAGAATATCTGGATTACCAGAAATGCAAAGGTCTTCAATCAGGAACAGCCAAAGTTTAGGAAATGGAGAGCTGGATTTCTTCATGACATTTCTTTGTTAGCTCATAGAATTAAGGCTAGTTTCAAGGATGATCTCCTTAAGTGGATTTCCTATTTGCCTCCTTGAGGTTTGTATCCCCCTGCTCCTGCTCCTCCCCCTGTGTACATTCTACAACCTCTCTTGTACATATAGTTTTCATAGTTGCAATATAGAAAATGGTTGTGGGGGGCTTTCCCTACAGTAGCCGGTCAAAAAAATGACATATTTTACCCAAGTTAGCTCCGAAACGACCTATAATTAGCTAGGGTTCCACCTAAATGACATAATTAGCTTAGTTAGCTCCTAAACGGTCTATTTAATAAAACATGACCTATACTTAGCTAATTATCCTCGAAATGACATAATTAGCACCAAAAAGGCATAATTAGCTAATTTAGCCCGAAGAAGGGGACAAGAGGAGAAGAAAGAGGAAAAATGAAAGGAAGGAAGAAGAAGAACAAGAGAAGAAGAACAAGAGAAGGAGGAGGATAAGAAGAAGGAGAAGAAGGAGGAGAAGAAGGAGAAGGAGCTCCTCCTTCTCCTTCTTCTTCCTCCTTCCTCCTTCTTCTCCTTCTTCTTTTCTTCTTATTCTCCTCTTCCTTCTCCTTCTCCTCCTCCTCCTCCTCCTCCTTATTTTACTTATTCTTCTCTTTCTCTTCTTCTACTTAGATTAGACTCATCCAAGAAAGTCTAAATTGACTAATTATCCTACGAAATCACATAATTAGCTTAGTTAGCTCCAAAATGACTTATTTAATAAAAAATGACCTATAGTTAGCTAAGTTCTCTCCTAAATGACATAATAAGGCTTACGTAGCTACAAGATGACCTCTTCCCCCTAACTTAGGTATTAAATGGCCTATAATTAGCCTAGCTAGATCCAAAATGGCTTAATAAGCATAGTTTGCTCCGGAATGACCTATTTTACCCAAGTTAGCTCCGAAACGACCTATAGTTAGCTAGGGTTCCACCTAAATGACATAATTAGCTTAGTTAGGTCCTAAATGGTCTATTTAATAAAACATGACCTATACTTAGCTAATTATCCTCGAAATGACATAATTAGCTCCAAAAAGGCATTCTTAGCTAATTTAGCCCGAAGAAGGGGACAAGAGGAGAAGAAAGAGGAAAAATGAAAGGAAGGAAGAAGAAGAAGAAGAGAAGGAGGAGGATAAGAAGAAGGAGAAGAAGGAGGAGAAGAAGGAGAAGGAGCTCCTCCTTCTCCTTCTCCTTCCTCCTTCTTCCTCCTTCTCCTTCTCCTTCTTCTTTTCTTCTTCTTCTCCTGTTCCTTCTCCTTCTCCTCCTCCTCCTCCTCCTTCTTTTACTTCTTATTCTCTTTCTCTTCTTCTACGTAGCTTAGACTCATCCAAGGAAGGCTAAATTGGCTAATTATCCTACGAAATAGCATAATTAGCTTAGTTAACTCCAAAATGACCTATTTAATAAAAAATGACCTATAGGTATCTAAGTTCTCTCCTAAATGACATAATAAGGCTTACGTAGCTGCAAGATGACCTATTCTCCCTAACTTAGGTATTAAATGGCCTATAATTAGCCTAGCTAGATCCAAAATGGCTTAATAAGCATAGTTTGCTTTGGAATGACCTATTTTACCCAAGTTAGCTCCGAAACGACCTATAGTTAGCTAGGGTTCCACCTAAATGACATAATTAGCTTAGTTAGCTCCTAAATGGTCTATTTAATAAAACATGACCTATACTTAGCTAATTATCCTCGAAATGACATAATTAGTTCCAAAAAGGCATTCTTAGCCCATTTAGCCCGAAGAATGGGACAAGAGGAGAAGAAAGAGGAAAAATGAAAGGAAGGAAGAAGAAGAAGAAGAAGAAGAAGGGAAGAAGAAGAAGAGAAGGAGGAGGATAAGAAGAAGGAGAAGAAGGAGAAGGAGCTCCTCCTTCTCCTTCTTCTTCCTCCTTCTTCCTCCTTCTCCTTCTCCTTCTTCTTTTCTTCTTCTTCTCCTCTACTTCTCCTCTTCCTTCTCCTTCTCCTCCTCCTCCTCCTCCTCCTTCTTTCACTTCTTCTTCTCTTTCTCTTCTTCTACGTAGCTTAGACTCATCCAAGAAAGGCTAAATTGGCTAATTATCCTACAAAATGACATAATTAGATTAGTTAGCTCCAAAATGACCTATTTAATAAAAAATGACCTATAGTTAGCTAAGTTCTCTCCTAAATGACATAATAAGGCTTACGTAGCTGCAAGATGACCTATTCCCCCTAACTTAGGTATTAAATGGCCTATAATTAGCCTAGCTAGATCCAAAATTTCTTAATAAGCATAGTTTGCTCCGGAATGACCTATTTTACCCAAGTTATCTCCGAAACGACCTATAGTTAGCTAGGGTTCCACCTAAATGACATAATTAGCTTAGTTAGCTCCAAAATGGCCTATACTTAGCTAATTTCTCTCTGAAATAACCTATATACATTTCTTCATCTAGTATTATTCTTCTAACTTTTTATTTGTCATTTTGCAGATTACATTCACTTCACGGGAAGCTTGGATTATATTGATGGAATGCTTGAAGATGATTTCTTGTACCATGGCTTGTATAGAAACTATTGTAGTCTATGGATATATATGAAACTTTGTATGCATGTTGATGAAACTGGTGTAATATATGGTTTGGTACGGATGCAACTTGCATAATATGTATGCACTATGGATGAGAATTATTTTAATATGGTTATGAGTATGGAAATAAATTTATGTATGTCAAATATATATATATATCCTGATTATTGTTAAAAATGCTGGATATAATTAAAAAAAGGGGTTGGTTCCCCCCTTTGTCGTCAGCCCCCACATGGCAAAGGGGGGATGGCAGACGACAAAGAGGGGAGAGAGAGGGGGATGGTTCCCCCCTTTGCCGTCTGCCCCCACATGGCAAAGGGGGGAATCAACCCCCTCTCTCTCCCCTCTTTGCCGTCTGCCCCCACATGGAAAAGGGGGGATGGCAGACGGCAAAGAGGGGAGAGAGAGGGGGCTGGTTCCCCCCTTTTCCATCTACCACCACATGGCAAAGGGGCGATGGCAGACGACAAAGAGAGGAGGCCTGCCGTTAACACTTAATGGGGCCGTTGCAGTATGTGTTGTCTCATTTAATTTGCCGTCTGCCCCCTCATGGCAAAGATTCTTTGTCGTCCGCTTTAAAAAAGCAGACGGCGAACAACCTCTTCACCGGATTTTTTTGCCGTCTAGTTTGTCGTCTGCTGACCGACGGCAAAGGCTTTGCCGTCCGTGGTTCCCCCCTTTGCCGTCCTCCATGGCAGACGACAAATTTCTGAATTTCAGTAGTGCATAGGGCGATTCGTGCAACACATAGTCTAGTATAACCATTTGTAATGCGGTAATTTTTCGCAAGCCAAGAGGGTATTCAGGCTGAACTCGGTGAGTGGAAGCCCCCCAAGTGACCTATGATTAGGGGAAAAACCGGACATAGGATTGCATAAGCGTATCCGCTCTTACTCAAAACGACTTGGGAGCTAGTAGCCCCCAAGTAAGCCAACTTAGTTCTCAAAATCATATAAGGCGCCCATGTTTGAACCATGCAACATGGCAACTTTGGTCCTCTTTGGTTTACCAGTATCCAGTTTTGAAATAAGTGCAGCATGGCGACTTATGCTCTTTGATACTGATAGCGTCCATGCTTGGACGGCTTATGGAACAATAAAGACTCATTCTTTCAAGAAGCTGAAACAACGAAGGACCCCGAAGTTCGTGGGTGTCGGCTTTATTGCTTTAGAAATAAAATATTACACATTTTGAGATTGTAAAAATAAATAAGGAGCCCCTGTCTCTAAGTGTAGTATGGCCGCAAGTGGGCGATGTTCCATAGGCGAGCTGTCTCAACCTCTGTCGTTGGCCTATCCGGGCAAAGATCCACCAAGTAATATGAACCGTTCTGGAGATTCTTGCTAATGAAAAACAGTCCTTCCCATGGCGGGGATAACTTATGCATACCAGTGTGGTCTTGAATCAACCGGAGTACTAAGTCGCCCTCTTGAAAAGTTCGGACCTTGACGTGGCGGGTGTGGTAACATCGCAAGTCTTGCTGATAGATCGCTGATCATTATGCGGCCAAGTCTCGCTCCTCCTCCAAAGCATCCGACGAGTCTTGAAATGCTAACTCGTTGTCGTTTTCCACATAAGCAGCGACTCATGGTGAATCATGGCTGATGTCACTTGGCAATACTGCCTCTGCCCCGTGGACCATAAAAAAGGAGTAAAACCCGTAGAGCGATTTGGGGTGGTTCTAATTCTCCATAAAATAAAGAACAGTTCTTCAACCCAACATCTCAGGGTACATTCCAAAGGTACCATAAGACGGGGCTTGATTCCTCGCAATATTTCTTGATTCGCCCTCTCTCCATGTCCATTAGACTGGGGGTGTGCTACTGCAGAAACGTCGAGCCGGATATGCTCCCTTCCGCAAAACTCTTGTATTGCCTCTTTTGATAGATTTGTACCATTTCAGTAATGATACTATGAGGATATCCGAAGCGGAAGATCAACTTTTTCAGGAATTTGATAGCCGTGTCTACATCACAAGTACTAACCGGTTCTGCTTCAACCCACTTGGTAAACTTGTCAACTGCCACCAATAGGTGAGTATTTTTGTTGGACGACATTTTGAAAGGACCAACCATGTCCAGCCCCCAGACCGCAAACAAGCATGTGATTGGGATCATCCGTAATTCCTGAGCCGGCACATGCATCTGACGCCCAAATTTTTCGCAACCATCACATCGGCGAACTATATCTTCAGCATCTGCATGAGCCGTCAGCCAATAAAACCCATGCCTAAAAGTTTGGACACCAGGGAGCGTGACCCGGCATGATGACCACAGTCGCCTGCATGAATTTCATTGTGGATCGCACATCCTTCCTCGGAAGAGACGCACCTTTGAAATACTCCTGAAATGCTTCGCTTATGCAACTCGCCGTTATGTATGACCATGGACTTGCATCGACGGACGATTTGGCGGGCCAACAACTCATCAGTGGGTAACTCGCCTCGTGCCAGATACGCCATGTAGGGAACTGCCCAATCCGAGGTAGCATGGAGAGCCGCCATAAGTCGAGACTCAGGGTCTGGCACCGCCAAATCTTCCTGTGAAGGCAGCCTTACCGATGGGTTATGCAACACATCCAAAAAGACATTAGGGGGACCGGCTTACATTGTGAACCGAGACGTGAAAGGGCATCTGCCGCTTCATTAAGTCGACGATCAATGTGATCCACCTGATAACCATGAAAATGACCCGCCATGTCCAACACAGCTCGCCTGTAAGTCGCCATCAAGGGATCTCTGGAATCCCAAGTGCTAGAAACTTGCTGCGCCACTAGATCTGAGTCGCCCAAACATCTGACTCGGGTGAGACTCATCTTTTTAGCGAGTAACAACCCATGGAGCAGAGCTTCATATCCTGCCGCATTGTTGGTACATGGAAACATGAGTCGGAGAACATAGCAGAATTTGTCACCTTGAGGCAAAGTCAACACCACGTGAGGCCCCGAGCCTTCCAGCTGCCTAGACCTGTCAAAATGGATGGTCCAGTATGTGTGATCAGGCGTGTCTTCTGGAATCTGCAACTCAGTCCAGTCGTTGATGAAATCCACTAGTGCTTGAGACTTAATGGCTGTACGAGGGGTATATCACACATGGTGAGTTCCTAACTCGATGGCCCACTTAGCAATCCGTCCAGTCGCTTCTCGATTCTGTATAATATCACCGAGGGGTGCAGAACTAACCACTGTGATGGGATGCTCTTGAAAGTAGTGTTTCAACTTCCGGCTCGCCATAAACACCCCAAAGACTAGCTTCTGCCAATGTGGGTAGCGCTATTTGGCGAGGGTTAGGACTTTGCTGATAAAATAGACTGGTCGTTGAACCAAATATTCCTTTCTTCTTCTTTACGCAAGACGACCACTTCCATGCTCACCGCTTTAGAATTGGACGCGATGTACAAGAGCATAGGCTCCTTGTCAGTCGGAACAGCCAATACGGGCGGCTTAGCTAGTTGTTGCTTCAGGGCTTCGAAGGCTTCGTCGGCTTCATCCGTCCAAACAAAACTATCGGTTTTCTTGAGCAACTGATAAAGAGGGATGGCTTTCTCCCCAAGGGGACTTATAAAACGACTTAGAGCCGCGATGCGACTTGCCATGTGCTAAAACTGATTGATATTGGACGGCTTGGCTAGTGAAGTGATCGCTTCAATTTTATCCGAGTTAGCTTCAATGCCTCGCTCTCACACCAGAAAACCCAATAACTTTCCTGTGGGAACACCAAAAACACACTTGGTAGGTGTCGTGGCTTTGTCACGGCAGAGGTCCTCGTGAAAGGACTTAAAGATGAAGCCATCGCACCTTGGTGGCGAATCAAAGAGGGTGAGCGAAAGCGAGACTCAGATTTACCTAGGTTCGGCCCCTCGTGTGGAGGTAAAAGCCTATGTCCTGCTTTGTGTAGATTGATGATGGTTTCGATTACAAGGAGGGCATAAATCGCCTGACCTGACTCTCGATGATTTCTACCTTACCCTATCTTTCCCAGGGACTCGCCTTTATATACACGTCGAGGCCCTAGGGTTTACAAGAGTCCTGAATTGCTACAAATCGTAGCTTTCCCTATCTCTAAGTCGCCCTGCCTTCCAAGACTGGAAACCTCCTTGGTAGTCTATCTTCCGTATAGCTCTTGAACCGCCATCCGGCTCTTGGGCCAAGGGTTGTACCACCAATGGTTGAGTCGCCCTTTTGACGACCCGACCCATCTAGGGCGGGTTATACCGCAGGTAATCTCCCCAACATTAGGCCCCAGATTGTCTTGAATTAATTCACACCAACAAACCTTCACACACTTGGGGCGATTTATACCATCCTTACTTTTCGTCGGATGATAAGCCGCCATTCATCATGAATTTGTTTGACCCGCCATGTAATCTTGGATGACATCACCTTATCCCTTTAATTCCGGGGTTTTAATGTCGTAACCACCCAACGGATCTTTTGCTCCACATTTACTTCTCCCGAAAATCCAAGCGCCATCATTGCACATTCTTGATCTGTCGCCTCGATACCCGCTCTGGCCGCCTCGATTCCCACTATGGCCGCCTCGATTACCACTCTGGCTCGTTAAATAGCCGTAGGGGGAGTGGGGGCACCATCACCTACCCCCACTTTGGCCTCCTCGCGACCTCCGTCTTCCTCGCGCCCTTCGTCTCCCTCGTGCCACCGCCTCGGCTTCCTCACCGGCCTCCGAAGCTACATCGCCAGCCATGGGTTCCTGGGCGTCCCCGAGTCAACCGAAGGCGCGAGGTTCTCCGCGTACATCTCTGGTGCCGTTCTCTGCTCCCAGGTAAACGCATTTCCCCATTAGGATTAAACCGAGAACGCCATTGTTCCTGCAAGTTAGCTTTGAAATGCAACGAATGTTCCTTTTTGCTCCGGATCTACTTCATGTTCTTGCGGTAGATCTTTTCAGTAGAAAATCATGGTAGCCTCATTGCATCTCTCCACCACTTTAAGTTTTTACTCCCTAGATCTAGACAATAGTACTGCCGCATCTTTTGTGTTCATAGCTTTCGCCATTTTATCAAGTATTATCCTTTTAATTTGATCCGCCCGTAGATCCGTAATTCACTGCCCGTTTTTAGAAACATGTTTGTCCTCCTCCTGGGAATACCCCTAAGGAAAAAGACCTTTGAGAGTCGCTGCTCAGTTCTTCCACCATAGCGAGTTAGATTATCACCATCGCTACGCCCTTTGTTCGGTTGAGGGGCGAGTCGCAATACTTTGAAGATATTTCATAAATCGCCCAATTCGCGAGTTAGAATGCCTTCACATCCATATTTTGTCACCTAATGACGAGTCATAAAATCCTTCACAGACATATCGTAGATCCCGAACTCATGAGTTACCGTACTTCATGATCCCCACTGAACCGCCTTGTTTCCTCTCTCTCTCTCTTTTTGTAGTCATGGTCATTGTTTCGAAATGCGATTGGTTACCAACCAAGATTGATGATGCTATTCTCTAGAAATTTGCTAAGTCGGGTCACCTCGACTGTAAGGAATTCATCGGTTGGCGAACCGCCCTAGGCGAGTTGATCCCTAACCCTACCGAAGGAGAAATAGTCATTTTCACCGACTATCTTGAACGAGGTTTTAAACCACCCGGGTCAAAGTATTTCAGAGACACTCTGCATTTTCTTAACGTTCATCCTCAAGATCTGGGACCCAATTCCATCAGCAATCTCTGCCAGTTCCAAGTGTTTTGCGAGGTATACCTACAAAGAAAGCCCACGGTTCCTTTGTTCTGGAAAATCTTTGATTTGAATCGCCAGACTGAATTCTGTAACGGACCCAATCATGAACTCGGAGGGGTCAACATCCAAAGACACCGTGATCGTGGGTTTCCATCAATCCTTCTGCCCTGCCATCCCAAAGGCTGGGCTGAGTAATGGTTCTACTATCGCGACACCTCTCCTCCTAGCGAGAACCCACTTCCGGGTTATAGAGAAGATCGCCTGCCCATGGACTTCAAGCTGCCCGAGAAGCTCACAGAAGAAGAAGAATCAGAGTTCATTCCCATCTTCTAGGAGTTATGGTCCTTGAACAATAACGGGCTCATTGGGATTGATCTGTTCCGTTACTGGGTGGAATGGAACATTCTTCCTCTGAGTCGCCGGGACGGATTGATGTGTGAATATGATGGCAGCATGGATCATCCGCAATGCTTCCACCATAAAAAACTTGCAAAGAAGGGCATTGTTGGGACAATTAAGAAACTAACCGGCAAGTCTTTGGAAGATTGTGCCAAAATCGGGCTTAAGGCCTTCTGCCGATCCAACCTGGCTCCGCCGGTAAGAATCTGAGCCGCCTTCCTTTACCTTATAAATACACGTGCCAACACTCCGGGTTTGAAATTTTATTCTGTCCATCAGAAAAGTGCTCCCTTTTGGCGAAGGGGTCCAAAAGTGACAGCCCAAAAAAACACCAAACCCGCCCCCAAAGGCAAAGCCGCGGTCAAGGATTCATCCATTGTCGTGAGTCACAAGCTGTTGAAGAACAGTCAGAGGTAAAACTTCCCCTTTACTTATCATCCTTATGTTCCGACTCATGCTTATACCCTGTGTCCTTGTGTGTAGGATGACGACGACGAGAGCCAAAATGATGCGGTTGAGGTAATTTCCATTTCTTCCGACTCAACTTCGTCTTCACCTAGGCCAGCCAGGCGGATCTGTGGGAAAGTTCCCATGTCTCACCCAGATGCTTATATGGACCCTGATTTCCTTTTGAAGAAGGCGAAGTATCCTCCCAAGCGCAAAACCCGGAGCCGCTCTGGCGACTTAATTTCCGGGTTGCCTGAGAAGAAAACCGGTCGTAAGCGCACAAGTGAGGTGTACTCTCGTTCGAACACACTTTTTCTTGTGGAAAATGCAATTCGCAACTCCCTCAGTCTTGAAACTTTTATTCTTTCACACTTCTCCCCCTTCATCTGGTGACTCAGCAATGTCAGCTCTCTCGCCAATGATTCGTGTACAAGGGTGAGTTCCTTTATTAACTCTTTATCTTACCAATAATGATATTTCCCCTAATCTTGGTGCCTTCATCCCAGAGCACAAGCAAAGAAAAGAAAGACTGGCAACTCATCTTCTGCTCCTAAGACGACTGAGGTCTTAGGCATGACCACCTCTATCCCAGAGCTTGATGAGGACCAAGTGGCGGCTCATGATGTTCCTTTGGATGATATCCCCGACATCCGAGATGACTCGCCAGTCATTTTGAAGGAAACTGCTGACAAGGTTAACCCGTCGAGCCCTCTCAAGGCGACTGAAGACCCAGATGCCGTCATAATCACTGGTACTGGCTACTCCATGCCTACGGTGGTGGTGTTATCTAATCACACCTCAAAGGAATACCATCCTTCCACCGAACAAGATGTCAGTAAGTTGAAACTTCCCTAGTATGAGAAGCTGGAATTTGATCAACTCTGCTCTCGCTTCGCAAGTCGCCTAGAGACGATGTACGAAATGAACAAAAGCTTGATCAACCTGATGAAAGTTAAACATGAGGTACGTCTATTATGTATTCTCTTCCACCCATTAGCCTTACAATAGACTAGTCTTTGCTTGATGAAATTATTTTTGTTGCAATGTCTTATCAGACCCGTATCTGTCCATAGCCCCCAAGGGTCGGGTCATCTTTTGAAAGATGCGCCGGTTCTTGTATATAGTTTAAAAACTTCAACCTGTAGCCCCTAATGGTCGGGTCATCTTTTGAAAGATGAGTCGGGTCTTGTGTTTAGTTAAAAACTTCAACCTGTAGCCCCCAAGGGCCGGGTCATCTTTTGAAAGATGAGCCGGGTCTTGTATTTTAGAAAAAATCTTCAACCTGTAGCCCCCAAGGGCCGGGTCATCTTTTGAAAGATGAGCCGGGTCTTGTATCTCAGAAAAAATTCTTGAACCTGTAGCCCCCAAGGGCCGGGCCATCTTTTGAAAGATGAGTCGGGTCTTGTATTTAGTTAAAAACTTCAACCCGTACCCCCCAAGGGCCGGGTCATCTGTTGAAAGATGAGTCGGGTCTTGTATGTAGTTAAAAACTTCAACACGTAGCCCCCAAGGGCCGGGTCATCTTTTGAAAGATGAGCCGGGTCTTGAATTTTGTATGACTTCGAATAGAATCATACATTAGCCCCCAAGTGTCAGGAATATTGCTTGCAATAGTTTTGAAATTTGTCTCCCCAAATTTTGTTTTGCAGGAATCTATGACCCAGACTGAGTCAGTCTTCGCCGACTTAAGGAAGAATCTAGGCGAACAGCAAAATGCACGGTCTGAGTGTGAGAAGAAATATCACTTGGTTCTAGTTGAACTAGAAAGAATGAAGGCTGATCACCAGAAACTAGAGAAGATGGCCAAAGCTGACCAAGCAGCCATCCCGAAGCAGGCTGAGCAAGCCGAGGGAAAAGTGGAAGCCGCCCAGCAAGAGCTATCCGGCTTGAAAAAGCACATCTCCAACATGACTCTAGCCATATTTGGTAAGTATTAAACCTCTTCATTGAAAAATCAGTCTAGTTTCCCAAGGCTAACAAACACAAATGTATCCTTTGTAGGTTCACGAGCCGCCGATCTCCAAGATGACTGCATGCTGAAA
Organism: Hordeum vulgare subsp. vulgare; assembly: GCF_904849725.1. NCBI lineage: Eukaryota > Viridiplantae > Streptophyta > Magnoliopsida > Poales > Poaceae > Hordeum > Hordeum vulgare. Next base: position 325,319,464 of record NC_058522.1, on the reverse strand, counting down.
CTAAAGGCTATGTATACCTTCACCGAGCAGTTATATATAGGGAGCGTGCTGACGATTAAAGCAGTGATGGGCAGCAAAGAGCCAGTTAAATCCATCAAGAACATGCTCAGCTACCTGTCCACGTTGCCTCCTCAAATAGAGGAGTTGAAGAGAACAGCCACCCGTATGGGAGCCCTGAATACCCTAAGCCAGTTTTTGGCCTATGCTCTGGAGGTGAAACCAGAAGAGGTAGCTGCTGGCTACCCTGAACTGAAAGACGACGGGTCGGAGTTCACCGAGAAGGACTATCACCAAGTAATCAAGCAATCCCACTTTGCGGCGACTCAGCTGGCAGCCGGCTTGGATTTAAACAAATACCAAGCCGCATATGACGATAAGAACAAGAAGGTGACTCCTCCCTCGTACGAAGTTACTAGCTTGGCTCCTCGCCGGCCCAAGAATCCCTTTGATCTTTATGTAGATCTATCCCTCTTCCTTAATGATGAAGATGAGTTCGTCGCCTTATCCAAGTGTAACTGGAAGCTGGGCGACTTACAAATTGAAGTTGGAGAGAGCTCGAGGCAAGGTGACCCGGAGGCGGCTTGAGTCTTCTCAAGATGTAATCATTGCCTTTAAAAGACAATCTGATCCTTTCCTTATCGGGGGAAGACGCTGGACTTGGCCATGCGAGCCATGTAATAGTTTGTTAGATTTTGTAGGGAAACAATCTGTAAGCTGTGCCTTTTGATTGGCATCACTGAACAACTTATTCCTTTAGTCTATTCATGATTCGCCCTTTAAAAATCTTCGGCTTTGATAAGCAAGGAAGTGTCACAGTTTGACATAAAAGCCTTCAACCTGTGTGTCACAAAAAACATAAGCCGACTCAGTGAGTTATGGCAGAGGATAAACCAGCCCCGTGGGTTAAGGCAAAAAATAAACCAGCCGACTCAATGATATTATGAAACCTTGTCGTAATGCCATCAAGAAATAAAATTCGTCGTCACAATGAGCTGCGACAAGACAAGACGAGTTTGCAAAACTCTAGTGTTACCCCTAGAAGGCTTTTGCAACAACCTATATTGTTTAGACCGGTTGATCAGGCGCGAGTCAAGCTTTAGTGAAGCAGGTTTAGTGAACCAATGGTTTCTCTATTTTCCATGTGTGGCTCCGGCCGGTACCTTTTATGTTTTAACCAAGGCGAGTTCAGGGTCCAAATGACGTATTGACTCGCCCAGAGTATATAGGTCCATGTGGCGACTTGTCCAACACATAGTCCAGTATAACCATGTGTAATGCGGTAATTTTGGCTAGCCAAGAGGGTATTCAGGCTGAACTCAGTGAATGGAAGCCCCCAAGTGACCTGTGATTTAGGAAAAGCCGGACATAGGATTGCAGAAGCGTGTACGCTCTTACTACAAAACGACTTGGGAACTTGTAGCCCCCAAGTAAGTCGGCTTAATTCTCAAAATCATATAAGGCGCATATGTTTGAACCGTGTAACGTGGCGACTAGTCCTCTTTGGCTTATCAGGGTCCAGTTTTGAAATAAGTGCAGCATAGCGATTTATGATCTTTGGCCCTGATAGCGTCCATGTTTGGACGACTTATAGAACAATAAAGACTCATGCTTTCCAGAAGAAAAAACGGCAAAGGACCCCGAAGTTCGTGGGTGTCGGCTTTATTGCTTTTATCAATAATGGATTACAGTTTCTGAAATTTGGAAAAAAAAGGAGCCCATGGCTCTAAGTGTAGTAAGGCCGCAGGTGGGCTATATTCCAGGGGCGAGTTGTCTCAACCTCTGTAGTTGGCCGATCTGGGCGAAGATCCACCAAGTAGTATGAGCCATTTCAAAGATTCTTGCTGATGACAAACGGTCCTTCCCATGGAGGTGATAGCTTGTGCATACCAGTGTGATCTTGAATCAACCGGAGCACTAAGTCACCCTCTTGAAAAGTCCGGCTCTTGACACAGCGGCTGTGATAGCGTCGCAAGTCTTATTGGTACATCACCGACCGTGACGCGGCCAAGTCACGCTCTTCCTCCAAAGCATCCAACGAGTCTTGTCGTGCCAACTTGTTGTCCTGTTCCACATAGGCGGTGACTTGCGGTGAATCGTGTCTGATGTCGCTTGGTAATACTGCCTATGCCCCGTAGACCAGAAAGAAAGGAGTAAAACTCGTGGAGCAGTTTTGAGTGGTCCTGATGCTCCATAACACTAAGGGCAGTTGTTCCACCCAACACCCTGGAGTACGTTCCAAAGGTACCATGAGCCGGGGCTTGATTCCCCGCAATATTTCCTGATTTGCCCTTTCTGCCTGCCCATTAGACTGGGGATGTGCGACCGCAGAAACGTCAAGCCGGATATGTTCTCGACTGCAAAACTCTTGCATTGCACCTTTTGATAGATTAGTACAATTGTGAGTAATGATGCTATTAGGGTATCCAAACCTGAAAATCAATTGTTTCAAGAATTTGACAGTTGTATCTGCATCACAGCTACTAACGGGCTCTGCCTCAACCCACTTAGTAAACTTGTGAACTACCACCAATAGGTGAGTATTTTTATTGGACGACATCTTGAAAGGGCCAACCATGTCAAGCCCCCAGACTGCAAACGGCCAAGTGATTGGTATCATCCGCAACTCCTGAGCCGGCACGTGCATCTCACGTCCAAATTTCTGGCAACCATCACATCGGCGAACTATCTCCTCTATGTATGCATGAGCCGTCAGCCAATAGAACCCATGTCTGAAGGCCTTAGAAACTAAAGATCGTGACCCACCATGATGACCACTGTCGCCTGCATGAATCTCATTGAGGATCATACATCCTTCTTCAGGAGAGACGCACCTTTGAAATACCCCTGAAGTGCTTCGTTTGTGCAACTCGCCGTTGTGTACACCGACGGACGATTTGGCGAGCCAATAATTCATCTGCGGGTAACTCGCCTCGGGTGAGATACGCCACATAGGGAGCCGCCCAATCCGGGGTAGCATGAAGAGCCGCCACGAGTTGAGACTCGGGGTCCGGTACCACCAAGTCTTCCTCTAAAGGCAGTCTCACCGAAGGTTTATGTAATACATCCAAAAATACATTGGGAGGAACTGGCTTACGCTGTGAACCGAGACGGGAAAGAGCATCCGCTGCTTCATAAAGTCGCCGGTCGATGTGATCCACTTGATAGCCATGAAAATGACCCGCTACATCTGACACAGCTCACGTGTAAGCCGCCATTAAGGGATATCTTGAATCCCAGGTGCCAGAAAGCTGTTGTGCCACCAAATCCGAGTCGCCCAAACATCTGACTCGCGTGAGGTTCATCTCTTTGGCGAGTCACAATCCATGGAGCAAGGCTTCATACTCTGCTGCATTGTTGGTACATGGGAACATGAGCCGAAGGATATAGAAAAATTTGTCACCCTGAGGCGAAGTTATCACCACGCCAGCCCCCGAGCCTTCCAGTAGCCTGGATCCGTCGAAACAGATGGTCCAATAGGTATGATCGGGCCTATCCTCTAGGATTTGCAACTCGGTCCAATCATTGATGAAGTCCACTAGTGTTTGAGATTTAATGGCCGTACGGGGAGTATACAACATGTGATAGGGCCCTAACTCTATGGCCCACTTAGCAATCCGTCCGGTTGCTTCTCGATTTTGTATAATGTCACCAAGGGGGGCAGAACTGACGACCGTGATGGGATGTTCCTGGAAGTAGTGCTTCAGCTTCCGACTTGCCATAAACACCCCAAAGACCAGCTTCTGCCAATGCGGGTAGCGTTGCTTGGAGAGGGTCAGGACCTCGCTGATAAAATACACTGGTCATTGGATCGGATATTCTTTCCTTCTTCCTTCCGCTCGACAACCACTGCCATGCTAACTGCCTTGGAATTGGCCGCGATGTACACGAGCATAGGCTCCTTGTCCATCGGAGCCGCCAATACTGGCGGGTTAACTAATTGTCGTTGCGTGGCTTCAAAGGCTTCGTTGGCTTCGTCTGTCCATATGAATTGATCAGTTTTCTTGAGCGGCTGATAGAGAGGGATGGCCTTCTCCCCGAGGCAACTTATAAAGGGGCTTAGAGCTGCGATATGACCCGCCATGGGCTGGACTTGGTTACTGTTAGCCGGCTTCCCCAGCGAATTAATTGCTTCAATTTGTCCGGGTTAGCTTCAATGCCGCGTCACGACACCAAAAAAACCAATAAGTTACCTGCAGGAACACCAAACACACACTGGGTGGGATTAAGCCTCATCTGGTAGACGCGCAAGTTGTCAAAAGTCTCCTTGAGATCCTCCAAGAGCGACTCCTTCTGAGATCTGACCACGATGTCGTCCACATAAGCATGGACATTACGACCGATTTGGTTATGCAAACAATTTTGGATGCAACGCTGATAAGTCGCCACCGCACTCTTGAGCCCGAACGGCATAAACACGTAACAAAAGGCTGTGAAAGGGGTTATGAAGGATGTCTTCTCCTGGTCCGCCACCGCCATCTTGATCTGGTGGTACCCTGAATAAGCGTCCAAGAAACAAAAACTCTGGCAACCCGCCGTTGAATCAATGATTTGAACAATGCGGGGAAGGGCGAAGGGATCCTTCGGACATGCACTGTTGAGGTCACTGTAGTCGATGCACATGCGGAAAGTGTCGTTCTTTTTTAGCACCAGGACCGGGTTAGCCAACCATTCAGGATGGAAAACCTTGATGATAAACCTGGCGGCCAAAAGTCGGGCGACTTCCTCTCCGATCGCCTTACGATGCTCTTCATTAAACCTTCTAAGGTACTGCCAGACTGGCTTTACTTTGGGGTCAGTATTAATATGGTGCTCAGCGAATTCTCTCGGTACACCTGGCATGTCAGAAGGTTTCCATGCGAAGATGTCCCGATTCTCATGGATGAATTCGATGAGCGCACTTTCCTATTTGGGATCCAGACCCGTTCCAATAGTGAACTGCTTGGTGGAGTCACCAGGCATGAAGTCTATGACCTTGGTATCATCCGTCGGTTTAAACTTGAGGGGCGGCTCAGAGTCAATTGTTGGCCTCTTGAGCGGCGTCATGTCTGCCGGATCAACATTGGCTTGGTGAAACTTGAGCTCTTCGGTCGCGCAAGCCGACTCGGCATAAGCTGCGTCTCCCTCTTTGCATTCTTGGGCTATCTTCCTGTCTCCGCTGATTGTGATAGGTCCCTTAGGACCAGGCATCTTGAGCTTGAGATAAACGTAACATGGGCGAGCCATGAATCGGGCATAAGTCGGCCTCCCAAACAATGCGTGGTAGGGGCTCTTGATTTCGACAACCTCGAACAGGAGAGACTCGCTCCTGTAATTGGACTCTGTGCCAAAGGCCACGTTAAGTTTAATCCGCCCAATTGGATATGCCGATTTACCGGGGACGATGCCGTGGAAGACCATGGACGATGGCATTAAGTCTTTCTCCAAGAGATTCATCTATCGGAAAGTATCAAAGTATAGGATGTTAATGCTGCCGCCTCCATCCATGAGGACTTTGGAAAGGGTGTATCCTCCGACTTGGGGAGCCACGACCAAAGCTAAGTCGCCAGGGTTATCCACTCGAGGCGGGTGATCCTTGCTATCTCAAAAAGATTCCCGGCAACGATGCCGGAAATACTACTGATTGTTCTGATGTGTATCCCTTGCAACGGCGCCAGGAAGTAGTTGTGTCGACGGCACCAGGAATCCTTCAGCTACGGCTACGCCTTAAGGGACTTCCTAGGCAAGTATGCAAGGGATTTCCCCCGTGGCCTTGGAGCCTTGCGTTGGTGCTCCCTCGAAGCGGAAAGGGTGATGTAGCACAACGACGATAAGTATTTCCCTCAGTTTGAGAACCAACGTATCAATCCGGCGGAAGAGTATCTCAAGGTCCTCCACAAACACAAAAGCTTGCACCCAATGCTATGAAGGGGTTGTCAATCCCTTATAGATTGTTTGCCAAGTGAGAACTGAAAGCAACAAAGTAACAAAGCAAAGTAAAAGCGGAGATGTAAACGATGGATGTGAATAGACTCAGGGGCCGTAGTGTTTACTAGTGGCTTCTCTCATGAAAGCAAGTAGACGGTGGGTGAACAAATTACTGTCGAGCAATTGATAGAACTGTTCAGAGTCATGAAGATATCTATGCAATGATTATTTCTATAGGCACCATGTCCGAAACAAGTAGACCGATACTTTCTGCATCTACTACTATTACTCCAGACGTCGACCGCCATCCAGCATGCATCTAGTGTATTTAGTCCATAAGAACAGAGTAACGCCTTAAGCAAGATGACATGATGTAGAGGGATAATCTCAAACCAATGATAAAAAAACCCATCTTTCTACCCTTGATGGCAATTTCTTGATGTGTGCCTTGCTGCCCCTACTGTCACTGGGAAAGGTCACCACATTGCAGAACCCAAAACCAAGCACTTCTCCCATTGCAAGAATCATAGATCTAGTTGGCCAAAAAAAAACCAAGACTCGGAGAGACTTACAAGGATATCAAATCATGCATATAATAAATCAGCAAAGACTCAAATAGATATCATAGATAATCTGATCACAAGTCCACAATTCATCGGATCTCGACAAACACACCGCCAAAGAAGATTACATCAGATAGATCTCCATGAAGATCATGGAGAACTTTGTATTGAAGATCCAAGAGAGAGAAGAAGCCATCTAGCTACTAACTACGGGCCCATAGGTCTGAAGTGAACTACTCACGAGTCATTGGAGGGGCGATGATGATGATGAAGAAGCCCTCCACCTCCAAAGTCCCCTCCGACAGGGTGCCGAGAAGGGTCTCTAGATGAGATCTCGCGGAAACGGAAGCTTGCGGCGGAGGAAAAGTATTTTTGAGGCTCCCCTGATTTTTTGCGGAATATTTCGGTATATATAGGCGCAAGATCTAGGTCAGGGGGCGGCCAGGGTGGCCACAAGCTTGCCCACCGCCGCCTCCCCCCTGGTGGCGTGGTGGGATCTTGTGGGCTCCCTGGGCCCACCTGGCTTGGCCCAAAGGCTCCCTGGTCTTCTTTCGTTCGGGAAAAAATCATTTCGGGGTTTTTATTCCGTTTGGACTCCGTTCCAAAATCAGATCTGAAAAGAGTCAAAAACACGGAAAAAACAGGAACTGGCACTTGGCACTGAATTAATATAGTCCCAAAAAGATATAAAAAGGTACATAAAACATACAAAGAAGGCGAGATAACAGCGTGAAACCATCAAAAATTATAGATACGTTTGAGACGTATCAAGCATCCCCAAGCTTAACTGCTGCTCGTCCTCGAGTAGGGAAGTGATAAGAATGAATTCTGCATGCTTTCATGCTACCTAGCATAGGTGTCCTTTGTAGTTCCTCTTATGTGACGTGAATGTTCAGATCCATTAGATTCAAAACAATAGTTTGCTATTGACGTGGAAACAATAATAATTCAAGCAAACTAGCAAAGTAATCATGAACTTTCAAAATAACAATGCCAAAATAAAGTTATCCGTACAAAAGCATATAGTGTGGCTATGCCCTATCATCATTGCACAACAAATTTAAATCATGCACAACCCCGGTATTGTTCAAGTAATTGTTTCACACCTTTACTTTCTCAAACATTTTCAACTCTCATGCAATACATGAGCGTGAGCCATGGTTATAGCACTATAGATGGTGTGGAATGTGGTGGGGGTTGCAAGACAAAAAGGAGAAGATAGTCACATTAACTAGGCATATCAATGAGCTGTGGAGATGCTCATCAATAGATATCAATGTGAATGAGTAGGGATTGCCATACAAATGATGCACTAGAGCTACAAGTATGTGAAAGCTCTTAAAGAAAACTAGTGGGTGTGCATCCAACTTGCTTGCTCACGAAGACCTAAGGCAATTTTGAGGAAGCCTGTCATTGGAATATACAAGCCAAGTTATATAATGAGAATTTCCCACTAGCTATATGGTGGTGACAAAACGAGAGACTCTCAATCATGAAGACCATGGTGCTCAATATGCACAAGTGTGGAAAAAGTGGTAGCATTGTCCCTTCTCTCTTTTCTCTCATTTTTTTATTTTGGTGGGCTCTTTGGCCTCTTTTTTTTGGGATTCTTTGGCCTCTTTTATTTCCTCACATGGGACAATTCTCCAATAATGATGATCATCACACTTTCAACTCAAAACTTAGAGCAATTATGACTCTGTATGGAATGCCTTCGGTAGTGTACCGTGGCAGTGATCTAGCATGGCATGGACATCAATGGAAACATCATGCTAGCTATCTTATGATCGTGCAAAGGCAATGTAGACGTGGTGGCACATATCATGGCGGTAGTTGCATGGCAATATATCTCGGAATGACTTTGAAAAAGACATAATAGGTAGGTACGGTGGCTGTTTTGAGGGAGGCTAATGGTGGGTTTTGTGCACCGGCGAAAGTTGCATGGCACTAAGAAGATAGTGATGGTGGAAGGTGAAAGTGCATCTAAACCATGGACTCAACATTAGTCATGAAGAACTCATATACTTGTTGCAAAAGTTTTATTAGTAATCGAAACAAAGCATTCAACGCGTACTCCTAGGGGAAGGGTTGGTAGGTATAAACCATCGCGCGATCCCGACCGTCACGCAAAGGATGACAATCAATATACTAATCATGCTCAAATTTCATCACATAGCGGTTCACCATACGTGCATGCTACGGGAATCACTAACTTCAACACAAGTATTTCTAGATCCACAACACCTTACTAGCATGACTTCAATATTACCATAACCACAACTCAAAACTAATTGAGATGAATCAAACTTCTCTAACTATTCAATGCACATGAAGGTGGAAGTTTTCGTATCCCTTTGGATAACTACCCCTTTTGAGAGTACTTTCAAAGCAGAGATCAACTACCAAGCCACGCACCGCTGTGCTCTAAAATATATAACTGAAGCACATAGAGCAAAAGTATCTAGCTCAAAAGATATAAGTGAAGCACATGTGAGCTGAATTGTCTACCAAAAGATATAAGTGAAGCTCGACAAAATCACTGTGTGTGCATGTCTCTCTCTCTAGGTGCGCAGCAAGGATGATTGTGACACAAAAAAAATAAAAGACTCCTACGATACAAGACGCTCCAAGCAAAAACACATAACATGTGGTGAATAAAAATATAGCCCCAAGTAACGTTACCGATGGATTGAAGACGAGAGAGGGGATGCCTTCCCGGGGCATCCCCAAGATTAGGCTTTTACGGCATCCTTGAATCTCTTGGGGTGCCTTGGGCATCCCCAAGCTTGAGCTCTTGCAACTCTTTATCTTTTTGTCCATAAGAACTTCACCCAAAACTTGAAAACTTCACAACACGAAACTTAAACAGAAATTCGTGATAACATTAGTACAAGAAAGCAAACCACCTCTTCCTTAGGTACTGTAGAAAACTTAAATTCTACTTGTGCTGATGTTGGGTTACTGTACTTTCAATCTTCCACGGCTAATACCCCCCGATACTATCCATAGCTTCATCAAAATAAGCAACCAACACAACAAAAACAGAATCTGTTAACAGCAGACCAGTCTGTAGCAATCTGTATGTTTCGTATACCTATGGTACTTCAAACATTATGAAAACTTATGACAGTCTGAAGAATTTGGGTAGGAATCAGCAGCAAAAAGAATCAACTCAAAAGCTCTTACATCAAGAAAATGAAAATTCTTTTCGTGAGCAGAAAGTTTCTATCTTTCCCAGCATGACCAAACGATCATCCTCAAGACTAATCATAACGGTTTTGCTTGGCACAAACGCAAAAACAAACACAAAAAACACAATCATGACAAAATTATGAAAGTGTGGAAAACACAAAACAAAAAGAAAAAGGATAGATTCGTTGGGTTGCCTCCCAACAAGCGCTTTTGTTTAACGCCCTTAGCTAGGCATTCAATGATGCTCTCACAAAAGACAAGAATTGAAGCACAACGAGAGCATCCTAAAGCATGTGAAAACCACATCTAAGTCTAACATACTTCCTATGCATAGGCATTTTATAGGAAAACAGATTGTCAAGACAACCAACAGTTTCCATATGCAAGGAAGAAGAAAGAGACACTAGCAATCTCAATATAACGAGAGGTATTTTGGTAACATGAAAGTTTCTACCACAATATTTGCCTCTCTCATCGCAATTACATCTGGGATCATATTCAAATTCTACAATATAGCTATCCCATAGGATATTCTTTTCATGATCCACATGCATGCAAAGTTGACGCTCTTCAAAGATAGTGGGATTATCATCAACCAAAGTCATGACGTCTCCAAACCCACTTCCAATATTATTGAAAATATCATATTCATCATGGGGTTTGAAAAAAAATTCAAGATCATAAGAAAAATCATCACCCCAATCATGACTATTGCAACAAGTAGTGGTCAAAGCAAAACTAGCATCCCCAAGCTTAGGGTTTTGCATATTTTTAGCATGATTGTCACTAATAGAATTTATAGTGATACCATTGCAATCATGATTTTCATCCAAGGAGCCCTCGTGAATAACTTCGTGAATTTCTTCCTCACAATTTTCAGATTCACGCATCTTACGCAAAACTCCAAAGAAATAGTCAATTGCCCTCAACTCACTAGCGATTTGTACCACACGAGTGGGTCTCTTAAAGAGATTAGCCAGTGGATGATGATCCATATCAATGGATTTTTAGCAAGCAAAGATGCAAGCTAAAAGAAGGCACATGGTAACACAAGCAAACAGAAAGCGAGCGGAAGAAGGGCGAATGGAAAACGGCAAATGAAAACGGCAAATGTGAAGTGGGGGAGAGGAAAACGAGAGGCAACTGGCAACAAAAGTAAATGCAAGAGAAGAGTTTGTGAGACCTACTTGGATAGATCTTGATTTCTCCTCCCCGGCAATGGCGCGAGAAATACTTCTGCTATCTCGAAAAGATTCCCGGCAACGGTGGCGGAAATACTTCTGATTGTTCTGCTGTGTATCCCTTGCAACGGTGCCAGGAAGTAGTTGTGTCGACGGCACGAGGAATCCTTTAGCTACGGCTACGCCTTAAGGGACTTCCTAGGCAAGTATGCAAAGGATTTCCCCGTGGCCTTGGAGCCTTGCGTTGGTGCTCCCTTGAAGCGAAAACGGGGATGTAGCACAACGACGGTAAGTATTTCCCTCAGTTTGAGAACCAAGGTATCAATCTGGCGGAAGAGTATCTCAAGATCCTGCACAAACAGAAAAGCTTGCACCCAACGCTATGAAGGGGTTGTCAATCCCTTATAGATTGTTTGCCAAGTGAGAACTGAAAGCAACAAAGTAACAAAGCAAAGTAAAAGTGGAGATGTAAACGATGGATGTGAATAGACCCGGGGGCTTTAGTGTTTACTAGTGGCTTCTCTCATGAAAGAAAGTAGACGGTGGGTGAACAAATTACTGTCGAGCAATTGATAGAACTGTGCAGAGTCATGACGATATCTATGCAATGATTATTTCCATAGGCATCACGTCTGAAACAAGTAGACCGATACTTTCTGCATCTACTACTATTACTCCACACGTCGACCGCTATCTAGCATGCATCTAGTGTATTAAGTCCATAAGAACAGAGTAACGCCTTAAGCAAGATGACATGATGTAGAGGGATAATCTCAAACCAATGATAAAAACCCCATCTTTTTACCCTTGATGGCAACTGCTTGATGTGTGCCTTTCTACCCCTACTGTCACTGGGAAAGGTCACCACATGGCAGAACCCAAAACCAAGCACTTCTCCCATTGCAAGAATCATAGATCTAGTTGGCCAAACAAAACCAAGACTCAGAGAGACTTACAAGGATATCAAATCATGCATATAAGAAATCAGCAAAGACTCAAATATATATCATAGATAATCTGATCACAAGTCCACAATTCATCGGATCTTGAAAACACACCGCCAAAGAAGATTACATCGGATAGATCTCCACGAAGATCATGGAGAACTTTGTATTGAAGATCCAAGAGAGAGAAGAAGCCATCTAGCTACTAACTACGGACCCGTAGGTCTGAAGTGAACTACTCACGAGTCATTGGAGGGGCGATGATGATGATGAAGCAGCCCTCCACCTCCAAAGTCCCCTCCGGCAGGGTGCCAGGAAGGGTCTCTAGATGAGATCTCGCGGAAACGGAAGCTTGCGGCGGCGGAAAAGTATCTTCGAGGCTCCCCTGATTTTTTGCGAAATATTTGGGAATATATAGGCGCAAGATCTAGGTCAGGGCGACTAGGCTCCCTGGTCTTCTTTCGTTCGGGAAAAAATTATTTCGGGGTTTTTATTCCGTTTGGACTCCGTTCCAAAATCAGATCTGAAAAGAGTCAAAAACACGGAAAAAACAAGAATTGGCACTTGGCACTGAATTAATAAGTTAGTCCCAAAAAGATATAAAAAGGTACATAAAACATACAAAGAAGGCAAGATAACAGCGTGAAACCATCAAAAATTATAGATACGTTTGAGACGTATCAATCCTCCCTTCTCCAGGTTATGGGTTGTTCAGACCAGTGAAGGTACCTAGGGACTGCCGGCTCGATCACGCTGAAGGTTCTATGTTTCACCTTCTGATCTCGTTTGCAGGTGCTGGTGGTAAACACATGGTCCTGTCCGCTGTTCAGTTGCTTAGGGTTATTTTGGAAAGCGCCACGATCATCCAGTCGTTGGAGATCCCCTTGCGGGGGTGGTTGCTGAAACACTCCTGGCGGGTTGTACTGCTGGGTGTGAACTTGGTTGTGAACTTGGTATTGTCCAGTGTTGGGTTGCGATCCGCCCTATGGTCCCGGGTTAGAAAAGCTGTCGAACGGTCTCTGGTGTGACCCGGGCGCGCCGGGCTGCTCCTGTCGCTAGCCTGATCACCGCCATGAACTCTTCTGAGCGTCTCGGCCCGGACTCCTGCGTCACATAGTAATCCTCCCAAGAGTGAGTCGTTGGTCCCTCAGCCGTAGCATGCTGCGAAGAAGGGCCTTTGAGCATCTCATGATAATTGTGCATCTTCTTCCCACTAAAGCACCGCTTCTTCTGGTGCTGGTTTCCGTTGCCGGTATTGGTATTAGCAACGAAATCTGTAGGACCTTCCTGTTGTCTCTTTTTGCCCTGCCCACCATGATGGTGGTTGCCCCAGCCCTGAAACTGAGAATGGCCCTTCGACGACTCACCCTTCCTGGCGGTGCTAGCTTTGTCGTCCTCCTCTCCAGGATCCTTGGTGTCATCTGACTCGGCATATCTAGTGAGGGTATCCATCAACTCGCCCATGTCCTGTACTTTTCGCTTAAGTCGCCCCACCTTCAGTACCAGAGGCTCGTAATGGCAGTTTTTCTCCAGGATCAACACTGCATTAGCCGCCGAGATGCCCTCTGATGAATGAATAACTTATGTGACTCGCCGAATCCAATGATGGGCCGACTCATCCGGCCGCTGAACGCAGTGTTGCAGGTCGACAATAGTCATCGGGCATTTGCAAGTCCCTCTGAAATTCTTGATGAAGCACTTTTTTAGCTCTGTCCAGGTGTTGATGGAGTTAGCCAGTAAGTTTTTTAACCATGCACGTGTCGTTCCATCGAGCATCATAGTGAAATACTTGGCGCAAACCGACTCGTTTACGTCGAGCATGTCCATCGGAAGTTCGTAACTCTCCATCCATGACCCTGATTCGAGATCTGGCGAGTAATTAGGCACCTTCCTGGGTCCTTTGAAGTCCTTCGGCATCCACTCATTGCGTAGAGAGGGAACAAGGCATGACACTCCAATGTGCTTGCCTCTGGCGTCGAGAGGTGCGGGAGGCATCTGGGTGTAAGCCGGATAACCCTGACCCACTGCGACTGCCGTTTCCATCTGACGCGCGGCTCGCGCTGCGTCCACAATGTCTTGGGCTCGTCCGTCGGGCATCCCAAGTGGGTCGTTTTGAGGAAGGCGTCGTTGCCCGCTGGTTACTGCGGGTAAGTCCTCGTGGCGACTTCTGGTGTGACTCGCCTGGGGCGTGGAGTTTAACCGGCGAGGCTATGAGAATATTGCGCGTGTTGGACCACGGCTGTCTTTAGCATCTCAATGGCGTTTCTCGCCTCTATCTCGGTCGGGGAGTTTCCGTAAATCGGGAGAGACTCCAGGTGGCGGGTTGCTGCCAGCACATTATCCACGAGATTTGAGAAGTGGCCTCGTGGCGTCTGGAAACGAGTTGCATGGGCATCCATTGGTTGACGCAGCGGCGGGTTAGGTGGTTGAACCGGACCTCTCCTCGGAACAGTTTGTAAAGGTCGATCAGGACCCGCCCCAGGGGTGTGTGGGGTGTCGAAGGTGCGAGTTGGGTGTAAGTCGGCCGAGATGCGTCTGTGGTGCCTCCTTTGGTGAACGGCGTCGGACGCATGATGTTGTCTCTCGAGCCGCCAGCCTTCGGTGTTCAGGCGTTCCGTCTCTGCTGCGATCGCAGCCTGCTGCGTCTCTACCCTGGCGGCTTCTGCTTCCATGTGCCGCTAAGCTTTGGCCATCGCCTCCCGCAGCTTCGTCAGCTCGGCGTTGATCGACTCCTGATTTTCGGGTGTCACGGTGGTTGCCATGAGCCTGGTGACCTCCATCGCTAACTCCGCCATGGCTTGAGCCGGGGTTTTCGACGTCCCGCCGGTCTCATTGTTGCCAGTCGGGTTTTGCTGAGGATGTGTCGCCCCTTCCATATAGATGGCGATTTGTCGATGGGATCTCTCAAGGGTCTCGGGGTCCATTGCCAGTAACAGCCCTCCGAGTTGTCCTTCGTGAAGAGGATGGATTGAATCTGTCTCGCCCATGGATGACTGATACGTCTCAACGTATCTATAGTTTTTGATGGTTCCATGCTATTATCATGTCAACTTTGGATGTTTTATATGCATGGATATGTTATTTTTGGGACTAACCTATTAACTCAGTGCCAAGTACCAGTTTATGTTTTTTCGTGTTTTTGACCTTTTTCAGAAAAGAATATTAAACGGAGTACAAACGGAATAAAACCTGATGGGTGATTTCTTTTCATAATAGAAGATACGCAGGGGACTTGAGAACCAAGGCAGGAGACCTCGTGGGAGATCACAAGCCCCCTAGCCGCGGCCTAGGGGGTGGCCGCGCCTGGCAGGCTTGTGGGCCCCACGTGGCTCCTTTGCCCTACCTCTTTCGCCTATAAATTCTCTAAAATCCTGAAACCAAAGAAGAGAGCCACGTAAATACTTTTCCGCCGCCGCAAGCTTCTGTCTCCGCAAGATCCCATCTGGGGACCGTTCTGGTGCCCTGCCGGAGGGGGATTCGGACACGGAGGGCTTCTTCATCAACACCATTGCCTCTCGGATGATGCGTGAGTAGTTCACCACAGATCCTCGGGTCCATAGCTAGTAGCTAGATGGCTTCTTCTCTCTCTTGGATCTTCAATACAAAGTTCTCCATGATCTTCATGGAGATATATCCGATGTAACTTTGTTTTGCGGTGTGTTTGTCGAGATCTGATGAATTCTGGATTTATGATCAGATTATCTATGAATATTATTTGAGTCTCCTCTCATCTCTTATATGCATGATTTAGTATCCTAGTAATTCTCTTCGAGTTATGGAATTCGTTTGGCCAACTTGATCTATAATTCTTGCAATAGAAGAAGTGCTTGGTTTTCGGTTCATACAGTGCGGTGTCCTCACCCTGTGATAGAAAGGGTAGTGAGGCACGCATCGTGTTGTTGCCATCAAGGGTAAAAAGATGGGGTTTATATCATATTGCATGAATTTATCCCTCTACATCATGTCATCTTGCTTAAGGCGTTACTCTGTTTGTTATGAACTCAATACACTAGATGCATGTTGGATAGTGGTCGATGTTTGGAGTAATAGTAGTAGATGCAGAAAGTAGCGGTCTACTTGTCTCGGACGTGATGCATGTATGTACAATCATTGCCTTAGATATCGTCATGACTTTGCGATATTCTATCAATTGCTCGACAGTAATTCGTTCACCCACCGTAATACTTGCTATCATGAGAGAAGCCTCTAGTGAACATTATGGCCCCCGGGTCTACTTCACATCCTATATTCAGATCTACAAGACTACTTTGTTGCACTTTTCACCTTCAGATCTCACCTTGCAAATAATCGCGAAGGGATTGACAACCCCTTTTTCGCGTTGGGTGCAAGTTTATTTGTTTTTGCGCAGGTACATTGTTGCCTCGTCTTGATACTCCTACCGGATTGATACCTTGGTTCTCAAACTGAGGGAAATACTTATCGCTACTTTGATGCATCACCCTTTCCTCTTCAAGGGAAAAACCAAGGAAAGCCCAAGAGGTAGCAAGAAGGATTTCTGGCGCCATTGCCGGGGAGTATTCAAAGTGAAGCATATCCAAGTAACTATCGCAAACTCATCTCTTGCATTTACATTATTTGCCTTTTGCCTCTCGTTTTCCTCTCCCCCACTTCTGAAAAAAACAAAATTTACAAAAATATTTGCCTTTTTTGTTCGCCCTTTCTTTCGCTTGCTTTCTGTTTGCTTGTGTGCTGGTCCATTTGCTAAGTCATCATGACCCAACCAAATGATTATGATGCTTACTATAAAAGGTTGGAAGAGATTGAAACTAGTGCTAAAAGCTTCATGACTACACAGTTTGATCACAATATTTACTTTCGTAGAGAGCTAAGGGAGCAAAATTCTTTTATGGCTTATATGAATATAGAGGTTGATGATATGGCCAAAGAATTCCTTGTGTTAAATTCTCAATTTGCTCGTCTCGAAAAATTGGTAGGCCAGATTTCTGATAAACAAGCTACCTTAGTCAATAAAATGGCTGCTAAACCTGAAATATGTGATGAGAATCACGAAGATCTTAAAGTGCTTGGTGTGACTCTTATTGAATGCTTGTTTTCTAATGTCAATCCTAATGATGAAGGGGTTAGATATGAATCAACTTTGGTTGAGAAACGCCCCAATGATTCGGAGTCTATTTATCTTGATGCTAAAAGCACTGAAAGTGGAGTAGAGGATATCAAAAGTTTGAGTAGTGATGAAATTACTACTTTGGATTTCAAGGAATTCAATTATGATAGTTTCTCTTTGATTGAATGTATTTCCTTGATGCAATCCATGCTAAACTCTCCACATGCTTATAGCCAAAATAAGGCTTTTACCGATCATATCGTTGATGCTATGATGAAATCTATTGAAGAGAAACTTGAGTGGGAGATATCTATTCCTAGAAAACTTCATGATGAGTGGGAACCTACTATCAAAATCAAGATTAAAAATTATTAATGCAATGCTTTGTGTGATTTGGGTGCTAGTGTTTCCGCTATTCCAAAGTCTTTATGTGATGTTCTAGGCTTCAATGAGATTGATGAGTGCTCTCTTAATTTGCATCTTGCGGATTCTACTATTAAAAACCTATGAGAAGAATCAATGATGTTCTTATTATTGCAAATAGGAACTATGTGCCCATAGATTTCATTGTGCTTGATATTGATTGCAATCCGACATGTCCCATCATTCTTGGTAGACCTTTCCTTACGACTATTGGTGTTGTTATCGATATGAAGGAAGGGAATATTAGATTTCAATTTCCATTAAAGAAGGGCATGGAACACTTTCCTAGAAAGAAAATAAGATTGCCTTACAAATCCATGATGAGGGCTACTTATGGTTTGAGCACTAAAGACGACGATACTTGCTTCTATTGCCTTATGCCTAGCTAAGGGCGTTAAATGATAGCGCTTGTTGGGAGGCAACCCAATGAATTTATTTTTGCTTTTTACTTTATGTTTTGTTGTGACCACACCATCATAATTCTGTTATTATAGTGTTTTTTATGTTTTCTTTTTTGTGTTTGTGCCAAGTAGAACCTTTATGATTAGTTTTGGTGATAGTTGTTTGATCATGCTGAAAAAGACAGAAACTTTGTGCTCACGAAATTAGTTTCAATTCCTATCCACAATGACCTTTTGAGTTGATTCTTTTTTATGCTTGTTGATATGCAAATCTCCCTAACTGACATAATTGTTAAGAATTTTTGGGATACCACAGGTATACAAAGTATACAAATTGCTACAGACTGGTTTGTTTTTGACAGATTCTATTTTTGTTGTGTTGATTGCTTATTTTGATGAAACTATGGTTAGTCTCGGGGGTACTAGCCATGGAAGAGTGAGAATATAGTAATATAACATCAATCTAAATAGAAATCAAGTTTACTACAGTACCTAAAGAGTTGGTGGTTTGTTTTCTTATGCTAATGATATCACGAGTTTCTGTTTAAGTTTGGTGTTGTGAAGTTTTCAAGTTTTGGGTGATGTTCTCATGGACAATGGAATAAAGATTGGAAAGAGCTTAAGCTTGGGGATGCCCAAGTCATCCCAAGCCAAATTCAAGGACACCAAAAAGCCTAAGCTTGGGGATGCCCCGGGAAGGCATCCCCTCTTTCGTCTTCTATCCATCGGTAACGTTACTTGGAGCTATATTTTTATTCACCACATTATATGTGTTTTGCTTGGAGCCTCGTGTATTATAGGAGTCTTTGCTTTTTGTTTTGTCACAACCATCCTTGCTGCACACCTTTTTGAGAAGGACATGCACTCATCGGGAATTTGCTAGAATACTCAATGAGCTTCACTTATATCTTTTGAGTTAGGCAATTTAGCTCACATGTGCTTCACTTATATCTTTTGAGCTAGATAACATTGCTCTAGTGCTTCACTTAAATCTTTGTAGAGCATGGCGGTGTCATATTTTGAAGAAATAAAAACTCTCGATCTTCACTTAAACCATTTTGAGAGTGCTCTCTTTAAGTAACTTGGTAATTGGCGTGTGCTATGAAATTAGTCCTAAGTATTATAGGCATCCAAAGAGGATATAATAAAAACTTTCATATTCAAGTGCATTGATTCATAAGAAAAGTTTGATTCCTCAGAATTAGTTTTGAGATAAGGATATGGTAATATTAGAGTTATGTTAGTAGGGTGTTGTGAATCTAGAAATACTCGTGTTGAAGTTAGTGATTCACGTAGCATGCACGTATGGTGAACCGCTATGTTAGGAAGTCGGAGCATAATTGATTTATTGATTGTCATCCTTTGTGTGGCGGTCGGGATCGCGCGATGGTTAACACCTACCAACCCTTCCCCTAGGAGTATGCGTTTAGCACTTTGTTTCGATTACTAATAAAACTTTCGCAATAAGTATATGAGTTCTTCATGACTAATGTGAGTCCATGGTATATATGCACTCTCACCTTCCACCATTGCTAGCCTCTCTAGTGCCGCGCAACTTTCGCCAGTGCACAAACCCACCATATGCCTTCCTCAAAACAGCCACCATACCTACCTATTATGGCATTTTCATAGCCATTTTGAGATATATTGCCATGCAACTTCCACCGTTCCGTCTCATGACATGTGCCGTCACTTTCATATTGCCATTGCATGATCGTAAGATAGCTAGCGAGATGTTTCAACGTCATACGCTAAGCTAGATCGCTGCACATCCTGGTACACTGCCGGAGGCATTTCATATAGAGTCATCATTGTTCTAAGTATTGAGTTGTAAGTAAATAAAATTGTGATGATCATCATTATTAGAGCATTGTCCCATGTGAGGAAAAAAAGAGCCCAAAGATGCCCACCAAAAAAATGAAAAAAAGAGGCCAAAGTGCCCAAATAAAAAAAGAGAAAAAGAGAGAAGGGACAATGCTACTATCTTTTTCCACACTTGTGCTTCAAAATAGCACCATGTTCTTCATGATAGAGAGTCTCTTGTTTTGTCACTTCCTTATACTAGTGTGAATTTTCATTATACAAATTGGCTTGTATATTCCAATGATGGGCTTCCTCAAAATTGCCCTACGTCTTCGTGAGCAAGCAAGTTGGGTGCACACCCACTAGTTTTCTTTTTGAGCTTTCACACACTTATAGCTCTAGTGCATTCGTTGCATGGCAATCCCTACTCATTCACATTGATTTCTATTGATGGACATCTCCATAGCCCATTGATACGCCGAGTCGATGTGACCATCTCGTCCTTTTTGCCTCACAACCTCCACCACACTCTATTCCACCTATAGTGCTATATCCATGGCTCACGCTCATGTATTGCGTGAGAGTTGAAAATGTTTGAGAAAGTAAGAGTGCGAAAACAATTACTTGGCCAATACCGGGGTTGTGCATGATTTAAATTTGTTGTGTGGGGATGATGGAGCATGGCCAGACTATATGATTTTGTAGGGATAACTTTCTTTGGCCTTGTTATTTCAAAATTTCATGATTACTTTGCTAGTATGCTTGAAGTATTATTGTTTTCATGTCAATACTAAACTATTGTTTTGAATCTTACGGATCTGAACATTCATGCGACAAGAAAGAAGTTACAAAGAACAAATATGTTAGGTAGCATTCCACATCAAAAATTCGGTCTTTATCACTTCTCTACTCGAGGACGAGCAGGAGTTAAGCTTGGGGATGCTTGATACGTCTCCAACGTATCTATAATTTTTTATGGTTCCATGCTATTATCATGTCAACTTTGGATGTTTTATATGCATGAATACGCTATTTTTGGGACTAACCTATTAACTCAGTGCCAAGTGCCAGTTTCTGTTTTTTCCGTGTTTTTGACCTTTTTCACAGAAGAATATTAAACGGAGTCCAAACGGAATAAAACCTGCGGGATGATTTTTTCCATCACAGAAGATACGCACGGGACTTGAGAACCAAGGCAGGAGACCTCCTCGGAGATCACAAGCCCCCTGGCCGCGGCCTAGGGGTTGGCCGCGCCTGGCAGGCTTGTGGGCCCCAAGTGGCTCCTTTGCCCTACCTCTTTCGCCTATAAATTCTCTAAAATCCCGAAACCAAAGAAGAGAGCCACGAAAATACTTTTCCGCCGCCGTAAGCTTCTATCTCCGCAAGATCCCATCCGGGGACCAGTCTGGTGCCCTGCCAGAGGGGGATTCGGACACGGAGGGCTTTTTCATCAACACCATTGCCTCTCCAATGATGCGTTATTAGTTCACCACAGACCTTCGGGTCCATAGCTAGTAGCTAGATGGCTTCTTCTCTCTCTTGGATCTTCAATACAAAGTTCTCCGTGATCTTCATGGAGATCTATCCGATGTAACTTTCTTCTGCGATGTGTTTGTCGAGATCCGATGAATTGTGGATTTATGATCAGATTTTGTATGAATATTATTTGAGTCTCCTCTAATCTCTTATATGCATGATTTCGTATCCTTGTAATTCTCTTCAAGTTATGGGGTTTTTTGGCCAACTTGATCTATAATTCTTGCAATAGGAGAAGTGCTTCGTTTTGGGTTCATACCATGCGGTGTCCTCACCCACTGATAGAAAGGGTAGCGAGGCACGCATTGTGTTGTTACCATCAAGGGTAAAAAGATGGGGTTTATATCATATTGCATGAATTTATCCCTCTACATCATGTCATCTTGCTTAAGGCGTTACTCTGTTTGTTATGAACTCAATACACTAGATGCATGCTCGATAGCGGTCGATGTGTGGAGTAAAAGTAGTAGATGCATAAAGTATCGGTGTACTTCTCTCGGACGTGATGCCTATATGTATGATGATTGCCTTAGATATCGTCATGATTTTGCACTATTCTATCAATTGCTCGACAGTAATTCGTTCACCCCCGTAATACTTGCTATCATGAGAGAAGCCTCTAGTGAACACTATGCCCCCCGGGTCTATTTCACATCCTATATTCAGATCTACAAGATTACTTTGTTGCACTTTTCACCTTCAGATCTCACCTTGCAAATAATCGTGAAGAGATTGACAACCCCTTTTTCGCGTTGGGTGCAAGTTTGTTTGTTTTTGCGCAGGTACATTGGTGCCTCATCTCGATACTCCTACTAGATTGATACCTTGGTTCTCAAAATGAAGGAAATACTTATCGCTACTTTGCTGCATCACTCTTTCTTCTACAAGGGAAAAACCAACGCAAGCTCAAGAGGTAGCAATGACTCGCCGTCAGAATTGACGGGGGTGACCTCCTGGGCCACCGGTTCATGTTGTACGTTATTTCCCTGCGTAAAACCGACGAAAGCATGGCAACTCCTGTCCTGTCGTGTGATGGGGAGAACGTACCTGGTCGGCTCAACGATGTCGGTGGAGATATCCGGCTCAGGCATGGGTGTTCCAATCATGCCGATGAAGATGTTGATTTTGCCTAAGGGGACTCTATAACCACATTCGACTGAATCTGCTTGTGGCCCCCACAGCTTGTTGTCGATGTAGTACCTTCCGCGGCGGCTCTTCGTCATGATGCCGACCACATAGCTTTCTGACCCTGGTAGGGATCCCTTTGAGAACTCAACTCCACCGTGCGCTAGCCCCACGGTGGGCGCCAACTGTCGTGGTTTTTTCATGGCAGATGTCCTCGTGAAAGGACTTAAAGATGGAGCCATCGCACCTTGATGGTGGCTCAAATAGGGTGAGCGAAAGTGAGACTCAGATTTACTCAGGTTCGGCCCCTCGTGTGGAGGTAAAAGCTTACGTCCTGCTTTGTGTAGATTGATGATGGTTTCGATTACAAGGAGGGTGTAACTCGCCTGACCTGACTCTCGATGATTTCTAACTTTCCCTATCTTTCCGAGGGACTCGCCTTTATATATAGGTCGAGGCCCTAGGGTTTACAAGAGTCCTGGCTATGCTACAAATCGTAGCTTTCCCTATCTCTAAGTCGTCGTGCCTTCCAAGACTGGAAACCTCCTTGGTAGTCTATCTTCCGTATAGCTCTTGAACCGCCATCCGGCTCCTAGGCCAAGGGATGTACCACCAATGGTTGAGTCGCCCTTTCGATGAGCTGGCCCGTCTAGGGTGGGTTATACCGCAGGTAATATCCCCAACATCTGGTATATGCGCAAATTGTCAAAAGTATCCCTGAGGTCCTCCAAAAGTGATTCCTTCATCTAGGATCAGACTACAATATTTTCATAGTAGGCGTGAACATTGCGTCTGATCTGGCCATGCAAGCAATTCTGGATGCAGCGTTGATAAGTCACCCCGCGCTCTTGAGCCCGAATGGCATGGACACGTAACAGAAGGCTGCAAAGGGGTTATGAAAGACGTTTTCTCCTAGTCTGCCACAGCCATCTTGATCTGGTGGTATCCTGAGTAAGAATCCAAAAAACACAAACGCTTGCAACCCGCCGTAGAGTCAATGATTTAATCAATGCGAGGAAGGGTGAAGGGATCCTTTAGACAAGCCCTATTGAGGTCGGTGTAGTCGATGCACATGCGGAAGGTGCCATTCCTCTTGAGCACCAGGACCGGGTTAGCAAACCATTCAGGATGGAAAACCTCAATGATGAACCCGGCAGCCAAAAGTCGGGCGACTTCCTCTCCAATTGCCTTACGTCGTTCTTCGTTAAACCGGCAAAGATACTGCCGAACCAGCTTTACTTTGGGGTCAATATTAAGTTGGTGCTCAGCGAGTTTTCTCGGCACACCTGGCATGTCTAAAGGTTTCCATGCGAAGAAGTACCGATTCTTATGGATGAATTCGATGAGCGCGCTTTCCTATTTGGGATCCAGACCCGTCCCAATGGTGAACTGCTTGGTTCAGTCGCCTGGCGTGAAGTCTATCACTTTTTTGTCATCCGTGTGTTTAAACTTGAGGGGAGTCTCTGAGTCGATTATTGGTCTCTTGAGCGGCATCATATCTGCTGGGTCAACATTTGCTTGGTGAAACTTGAGCTCCTTGGCCGCGCAAGGCGTCTCGACATAAGCCGCCTCACCTTCCTCGCACTCTTGGGCTATTTTCCTGTCCCCATTGATTGTGATAGTCCCTCTAGGACCAGGCATTTTGAGCTTGAGGTAAACATAACATGGGCGGGCCATGAACCGAGCGTAAGCCAGCCTTCCAAGCAATGCATGGTAAGGGCTCTTGATCTTGACCACCTCAAACATGAGGGACTCGCTCCTGTAATTGGACTCCGTGCCAAAAGCTACGTTAAGTTTGATCCGCCCAATGGGGTATGCCGACTTACCCAAAACAATACCATGGAAAACCTTGGAAGATGGCATCAAGTCTTTCTCTGAGAAATTCATCCTTCGAAAGGTATCGAAATATAAGATGTTTATGCTGCTGCCACCATCCATAAGGACTTTGGAAAGGGTGTAACCTCCGACTTGGGGAGCCACGACCAAAGCCAAGTCGCCTGGGTTATCAACTCGGGGCGGGTGATCTTCCCTACTCCAGGTGATGGGCTGCTCAGACCAATTGAGGTACCTAGGGAGTGCCGGCTCAACCATGCTAAAAGTTCTATGTTTCACCTTTTGGTCCCATTTGCAAGTGCTGGTGGTGAACACGTGATACTATCCACTGTTCAACTGCTTAGGATTATTCTAAAAGCCGCCATTGTCATCCTGCTGCTGGGATCTCCTTGCGGGGGTGGTTGCTGAAACACGCCTTGCGGGTTGTACCGCTGTTGATTGTCAACTTGGCACTGTCCGGCATTAGACTGTGACCCGCCCTACGGGCCCGGGTTAGGAAACCCACCGAACGGGCTTCGGTGTGACCCGGGCGTACCGAACTGTTCCTGTCGCACGCCTTGGTCACCTCCTTGACCTTTCTTCAGTGCCTCAGCTCGGAACTCCTTCATCACGTAGCAATCCTCACAAGAGTGGGTAGACGGTCCTTCGGCGGTGGCGTGCTGTGGGCAGGGGCCTTTGAGCATCTCGTGATAGTTGCGCAGTTTCTTCCTGCTGAAGCCCCTTTTCTTCTAGCGTTGGTTCCTGTTGCCGGCATTTCTATTGGCGACGAAGTCTGTGGCACCTTCTTGGTGTCTCCTTTTACTTTGCCCGACGTGGTTGTGGTTGCCCCGCCCCTGAAACTGGGAGTGACCTTTTGATGACTCGCCTCTCCTCGCGGTGCTAACCTTGTCATCATCTTCCCCTGGATCCTTGGTGTCGTCTGACTTGTCATACCTGGTCAGGTTGTCCATCAACTTGCCCATGTCGTGCACCTTACGCTTGAGTCGCCCAAACTTCAGCACCAAAGGCTCGTAATGACAATTTTTCTCCAAAATTAGCACTGCCCGAGCCGCCGAGATGCCATCTGATGAATGAATGACCTCTGCAACCCTCCGCGTCCAATGATGGGCCGATTCATCCGGTCGTTGGACGCAGTGTTGCAGGTCAATGATGGTCATCGGGCGTTTGCAAGTTCCTCGGAAATTATTGATGCAATGTTCCTTCAACTCTGCCCAAGTGTTGATGGAATTGGGCGGCGGGTTTTTCAACCATGTGTGCGCCGTTCCCTCGAGCATCATGGTAAAATACTTGGCGTAGACCGCCTCATTCACATCGAGCATATCCAGTGCAAGCTTGTAACTCTCAATCCATGACCCTAGCTCGAGATCTGGTGTGTAATTGGGTACCTTTCTCGGTCCCTTGAAATCCTTTGGTATATGCTCGTTGCGGAGAGAGGGCATGAGATAGGGTACCCCAACATGCCTGCCGCCCGTATTGGTCGACGCGGGAGGGGACTGGGCATAAGCCAGATAGCCTTGACCCACCGCAGCTGCCGTCTCCATCAGGTGGGCGGCTAGCGCCGCATCCACAAGGTATTGGGCTCGTGTGTAGTGCATCCCGGGCGGGTTGTTCTATGGCACACGCTGTTGCTCGCTGGTCACCGCAGGCAAATCATCATGGCGACTCCTGGTGTGACTTTCCTGGGGCGTGGAGTGTAGCCGGTCATGGTTATGTGAATATTGCGCATGTTGGACCACCGTCGTTTTCAGCATCTCAATGGCGTTTCTCGCCTCCACTTCAGCCGGGGAGTTTCCGTAAATTGGGAGAGACTCCAAGTGGTGGGTTGCCACCATCATGTTATCCACGAGATTCGAGAAGTGACCCCGTGGTGTCTGGAAGCGGGGTGCATGGGCCTCCGTTGGCTAAGGTGGTGGCGGGTTAGGCGGCGGGCAAGCCGGATCATCCCCTGGAGCGGCCTGCCAAGGCTGATCGGGTCCCATCCCGGGGGTATGCGGGCTGTCGAAGAGGCGAATCGGATTTAGATCGGCCGGGAGGCGGCCATGATGTCTCCTCTGGTGGATAGCATCGGAATCCCGCTGTTGTCGCTCAAGCCACCAGCCTTCGGTGTTCAACCTCTCTGTCTCTGCGGTGATCTGGGCCTGCTGTGTCGCCATCCTGGCGGCTTCCGCTTCCACGTCCCACTGAGTCTTGGCCATCTCCTCCCGCAGCTTTGCCAGTTCAGCATTGATTGTTTCCTGATTCTCTGTTGTTACAACGATCGCCATGAGTTTGGTTGTCTCTGCCGCCAAGTCCGCCATGACCTGAGCCGGAGCTTTCGATGACCCGCCAATCTCATTGTTGCCCGCCGTGTTTGGCTGAGGCGGTGCCGCCCCCGCCATGTAGATGGCAACTTGTCGATGGGGTCCAGCAAAGTCCTCAGAGTTTTCCACCCGTGGCAACCCTCTGAGCTGTCCCTCGTAGAGAGGGTGAATTGAATCTGTGTCGCCCATAGATGACTCGTCGTCCGAGTTGACGGGGGTGATCTCCTGGACTACCGGCTCATCCTGTAGGTTGGCTCCCTGCGTAAAGCCGACGAAAACGTGGCGTCCCCTGTCCTGATGTGTAGTAGTGTGGTCATACCGGGCCGACTCGACAATGTCGGTGAAGGTGTCCGGCTTAGGTACGGACGCCCCAAACATGTCGATGAAGACGTGGATCTTTCTGAAGGGGACCTTGTAACCAGATTAGATTGAATCGGCTTCAGGCCCCCACTGCGAGTTGTCGATGCAGTATTTTCCACGACGGCTCTTCGTCATGATGTTGACCGCATAGCTTCCTGACCCTGGAAGGGCTCCCTTTGAGAACTCAACTCCACTGTGCGCTAGCCCCACGGTTGGCGCCAACTGTCATGGTTTTGCCACGAAAGATGTCCTCGTGAAAGGACTTAGTGAAGGGGCCATCTTACCTTGGTGACGACTCAAAGGGGGTGAGCGGAAGCGAGACTCGGATTTACCCAGGTTCGGCCCCTCATGTGGAGGTAAAAGCCTACGTCCTGCTTTGTGTATATTGATGATGGATTCGATTACAAGGAGGGCGTAACTCGCCTGACCTAGCTCTCGATGATTTCTAACTTGATCTATCTGCCCTAGAGACTCACCTTTATATACAGGTCAAGGCCCTAGGGTTTACAAAAGTACTGGCCACGTTACAGATCGTTGTCTTTCATATCTCTAAGTCGTCGTGTTTTCCAAGCCTGGAAACCTCCTTGGCGGCTTATCTTCTTCATCAATCCTGAACCGCCATCCGGTTCATGGGCCCCGGCGGCCTTCTGAAGAATATCTCTCGACACGCCTCAGTCCTGGGCCAAGGCTTACACTAACCATGTATGAGTCGCCACTTTTCTGACCTGGCCCAATTAGGGCGGGTCACACCGCACGTAATATCCCCAACAGTTACCAACATCAATAATTCAATTATACTGAAACGTCACCGAACCTGAAGTGTGCAGACCCTGCGGGTTCGAGAACTATGTAGACATGACTGAGACACTCTCCTATCAATATCGAATATCGGGACCAGGATGTCCATATTAGATCCTAAATATTCTACAAAGATCTTTATCGATTGAACCTCTATGTCAAGGATTCAGTTAATCCCGTATAACATTCCATTTGTCCTTCGGTATGTTACTTGGCCGAGATTCGATTGTCAGTATCTCTATACCTATTTAAATCTCGTTACTGGCAAGTCTCTTTACTCGTTCCGTAATTCGAAATCCCATGGCTAACTCTTTAGCCATATTACTTGCAAGGCTTGTTTGTGATGTTCTATTACCGAGTGGGCCCCGAGATACCTCTCCGTCATACAGAGTGACAAATCCCAGTCTTGATCCGTGCTAACTAAACAGACACCTACGGAGATACCTGTAGAGCACTTTTATAGTCACCCAGCTAAGTTGCAACGTTGCATACACAAAAGGCATTCCTCTGGTGTCAGTGAGTCAGATGATCTCATGGTCATAGGAACACATACTTGATATGCAGAAAATGGTAGCAATAAAATAAGACGATCACATGTTATGTTTATAGTTTGGGTCTTGTCCATCACATCATTCTCCTAATGATGTGATCCCATCATCAAGCGACAACACTTGTCTATGGCTAGGAAACCTCAACCATGTTTGATTAACGAGCTAGTCAACTAGAGGCTTACTAGGGACAATGTTTTGTCTATGTATCTACACATGTATCTGAGTTTCCATTCAATACAATTCTAGCATGGTTAATAAACGATTATCTTTTAAACAAGAAATATAATAATAACTATTTTATTATTGCCTCTAGGGAATATTTCCAACTCGTGCCACATAAGGTTGTTCAGCTGAGGCAGAAGGATAACTAGGCTACTCACACTGCTCGTGAGAGGGGTTTACGAGAGGATGAAAAGGGTGAAGATGAAGAGGATGATGATGACTATGTGGCCGAGGGTGGCACTATTCCTAGTGTTGCGACCCCTTCTGCAGAGTCATCTTGAGATAGGAAGCTCAAGGAGAAGATAAAGAAGATGTTCTGTCTGCAGGCAAAGGTTCAGTACAGGGCTCACCTTGCCAAGAAGGCGGCTATCAGTCATCACAGGATTATTGGTAGGCAGCGGAGCTTACATATTTCTAGCGGTTCCGAGGACAAACTCACTGATGAATATACCTGGATTGCTCAACACTGCCTATGGAATTCCGATGCTGAGTTGCGTGGCTCACATGCTCCACCTGGCACACATCATCACAACCCAGTGTCTGGAGAGTATTGAAGTCAGTCACCGGAGTTACTGCCTTCCTGGATCCTCTTAGTTCTTTCCGCCCTTTTGGTGTCTTGCTGCCAAAGGGGAGAGAGTTTAGGGATCTGCGAGTCATGAGTGTGTTTTTGTTGTCTGGTTTTATTCGCTCGTGAACTCTTCTATCGTTTGCTTTGCTTGTTTTATGTGTGCGAGACTCTTGTGAGACCGCATCATATGGTGTGAGACATATGCTACCTTTAAATTATCTTATGTCTTAATTTGTGAGATGTCTATCATGTGCCCTATTATTATTGCTCACACTTCACTTCTTGCATCTATATTGCTTTCATATTCTCTTAATTCAAGTAGTGTGGGGGGTATTTATCCTAGTGTGTGCACTTTGCATTCCATAAGCATACTCCAAATAGTTCACACATCTAGGGGGAGTCTGTCTATATTTTGTAGATAGTGGTGTTTTCTTTCTATCCTGTTATATTACATGTGCAAATGTCGTGTTGTCATCAATCTACCAAAAAGGGGGAAATTTTTAGGGAATATTTCTACCCTGGTGGTTTAGGGGATTGATGACAATGAATTTGTGGACTAATCATGTGCACTAATCCTTTCATGTATTTCATCATACGATACAAGACGATTCATGCCCCTCAGTGTATTAAAGTGAAGCCGGTTTCTTTCTTGTGTTTGACTACGAGTGGACTTGAGTTGTAGGAGAAGTCGTACTATTAAGAGGGGGTTCGCATCAAAAAGGTTTGGGTGGAATCATCATGTACACATATCATCGCACCCTCATTGCTTTCCCGCCTCGATGGAGCCTCTAACCTTGCCCCTGCCCTACCTGAAAAGACCAAATTTGTAGTACCGCTCCCAGGAGCGGTACTACCTCTCATCTGCGGTAGTACCACCCTGGTCAGCGGTAGTACCGCTCTCGGGCAATAGTGCCCTCGCCAATGTTGTTGGCTTGTGCCGCTGCCTCGGGGTACCGACACTTTTCATGTCGCACTGAGTGGTTTCTGGAGCGGTAGTTCTGGGCTGTATTACTCCTCTAAGAGTGGTAGTACCGCTTATTACTATCGCGCAAGTTTTGCTCAGGTTTTCTTAGGCTGGGATCTCAGCGGATCTTGAGCGGATGTAGGTGGCATTACTAACCCTTATGGGCGGTAGTATTACCCCTTGCAGCAGTAAAACTACCCCTGTAGTACTACCGCCCTCTGCCTCCCTCCTGATCTACCACTCTACAGCCACAACAGTAGTACCGCTCCCCCCATGTGCGATACTACCTCTAATGGGCAGTAGTACCGCTCCCCCATGAGCGCTACTACCTCTAATGGGCTGTAGGACCACTCTCCAGAGCGGCAATATTGTTCATGTGCGGGCTGAGTGAGTGGGCAATGGTTGGAATTGTCCCCCACTATATAAAGGAGGTCTTATTCTCCAAGAAGCTCACCTTTCCCAACCCTAAGCTCCATTGTTTCTCCAAGCTCCATTTTCGCATGATCTATCTCCATAGCCAACAAAACTTGTTGGTACTCTAGTGTTTGCTTGAGAGGGCCTTGATCTACACTTACACCAAGAGAAATTTGATTCCCCCACTAATCCCTTGCGAATCTTTGTTACTCTTGGGTGTTTGAGCACCCTAGATGGTTGACGTCACCTCGAAGCCAAATTCCATTATGATGAAGCTTTGTGGTTGTGTTAGGAGCTACCAATAAAGTTATGGAGATTGCCCCAACCTTGTTTGTAAAGGTTCGACCGCCACTTTCAAGGGCACCACTACTGGAACAACACCTCACATTGTGTGAGGGCATGAGGAGGTTACGATGGCCTTAGTGGCATCTTGAGGAGCATTGCGCCTCCACGCCGCTCCAACGGAGATGTACTTCCCCTCAAAGGGAAGGAACTTCGGTAAGACATCCTCGTCTTCATTGGTTCCACTTGTGGTTACTTCTTACCTTTACTTTGTATTTTTACTTGCTTTTTATTGTTGTTGTTACCATCATATAGGTTGCTCACCTAGTTCATATCTAGACAACCTATTTGTTGCTAAACTTAATTTGTTAAAGGAAAGCTAAAAATTGGTAGTTTCCTATTCACCCCCTCTAGCCAACCATATCGATCCGTTCACCAAATGAATGTGAATGATATTATCTTTGGATCTACTAACCCACATCTTAGTAAAGAGTTTGGAAGTCTGATGACCGAGAAGTATGAGATGTATATAATGTGTGAGCTGAAATTATTATTAGGTTTGCAAATCAAACAAACGAGAGAAGCTATGGTTATCTCTCAAACCAAGTATACCAAGGAATTGATCAAGAAGTTCAACATGCAAGAGTGCAAAGGTATGAAAACTCCCATGCCTACTAATGGACATGTTGACCTCACCAAGGAGGACAAAATGGTTGATCAAAAAGTTTATCAATCAATGATCGGTTCAT
The DNA here is from genome assembly GCF_904849725.1 of Hordeum vulgare subsp. vulgare. Lineage (NCBI taxonomy): Eukaryota > Viridiplantae > Streptophyta > Magnoliopsida > Poales > Poaceae > Hordeum > Hordeum vulgare. The sequence continues at coordinate 325,288,265 of NC_058522.1, read as the reverse complement.
TGCTATATCTATGCCCCCCCCCGTCATGATATCATGCTAAGTGTGTGCATGTGTGACCGATATCAAGCGGCACAGTCGGTGAAGGATCGACACCTATGGGGGCCTCAACGGTCCCCTTTTGCTGGTTTGGCGGGGAGAGGGGTTGCGGCAAGAGCAGAACCAACAGTCAGGGCCCGACAAGATCTTTTTACCCAGGTTCGGGCCAAGTAATGTGTAAAACCCTACTCCTGCATGCATTTAGTTATTTATTTTGGGTTACTACAGATCTACCCCCTTTTATAGCCTTTCGATTGGTCAAAAAGCCAAAAAGTCCCTACTACTGAGCCTCGGGACTCCTTTTATAGGCGAAGGGGTCACCATAGTGGCTCAGTGGGTGAACGGTGGGTCCACGAGTGAAACAGCACTGACCGACAGTTACAGTGTTAGTGCCTTGTTAGGGGTGCATTGAATGCTTCGACAAACTTCCCTGACCTCGTCAGGGGGGGTGGACACGTACCTACACGTGGCAACTTCGGGGCGTTGCGCTGGCGTGCGGGCGGACGCGTGGCTCATGCATCGTCCGTGGCGTGCTCGTCGGTGGAGGCGTTCGCAGGATGCGAGGGCGCCCTCGGCCTGCGCCTCCCCTCGGGCCTTCTCTTCCTTCACGGCAGGATTACCTTGCCGGGGCTATTCTTGTTCCTCTCGGCAGGGAGGTGATGGCCTACCGAGTACTTGTGAGCCTTCCCGACAAGGTTGACTTGCCGGGGCTCGGTCCTTCTTCCTCGACGGGAGGGTCTCGCCGTGGCGTTGTCTGTCTCCTCGGCAGGTAATTCCTGCCGGGGTCTCTTCTTTCTTCCCAGCAAGCGAGTGCTTGCCGGGGCTTGCAATCTGCACTTGGTGGCTTCTGAGCCTTGCTTTTGCCCTAAGCCCTAGCGACACGCCTTGCCGCTATGGAGGGGTTGCCGGTGTCCGCACACAGGTCTGGGGCACTGGAGACCCCAGTCTTTAGTGCATCGATAGGAGCCCTCGGGCCTGGGCAACACATGCATGCGAGGCGTTGTTGGGCCAGTCCCAAAGCGGTGCGCGGACTTGCGGGTGCCGGGCTTATCAAAATCAAGTCGTTACATGCTTTCTTTCCCCACGACGCGCATTGAACGCCCGAAGTGGGAGGGTGTGCGGCGTGCGCATGATGGCCTATTTTTCCTTGAAAATGCCTCTGACATGCGCAGGGGCGGTCGGGCGAGTGGCGATCGTGGCCTCAAAAGCCGCAGGCATGAATTGGCCCGCCCCTGCATGCATTGGTGCATCAGGGAGGTTCCATGTTTCGCTCGTGACTTGAGCTCGATTGGGCGAGAGGGGCGGAGGCTTATGGAGCGAGGAGGATGGGCCTCCGAGTTTTGCCCTATAAATTAGGGGGTTTGCGGGGAGGTTTTGCCTATCCATCTCACTCTCGAAGCCTTCAGCGCATGTCGCCTTGTCATCTCTTGTTTCTTGCAGCCTTGTCACTGGCACCCGCCCCTAACCATGGTTAGGGGACAGGGCCGGCCTCCGTCGGCCGCCAGGGCGGCAAGGGGATCCCGCTCGTATCATGCCACAGCTTCAGGATCCGCAGCCAGCGGCAGCCCCGTTGGCCATGGCGGGACAGGCTCGAGGGGCCGAGGACGCTGAGGTCGTGGCCGAGGGAGGTGGAGTGCTACTCTAGCTCCATGGTGTCCTGCGGGGCCACCTGCATCTCCCCGCCCTTTCGCTAGGGCGATGGAGGCCGCCAGGCCCCCTATCTTGTGGTTGCGGGCGCACAGTTGCTCCCACGGCGCTATGCAGGTGCGCATGGAGTACCCGAAGCACCACTCCATGCTGCTCGGGCGGGGATGGAAAGCCTTCACCCGCGCCCAAAGCCTCGAGGATGGGCATATCCTCCGCTTTAAGCTAGCGGAGGAAAATATGCTATCCGTCAAGTTTTACGGGCGCATAGGTGTGCGTCTCGGCTGCTGCGAAGAGAGCCCGAGCGGCGCCGAGTGTCCCTCCTCGAGAGATAGCGACGAGGGGGACAACGGCGGCAGTGGTGCCCTTGGCAGGTCAGGATCTCGGGGGGTCAAGTTGGAGGACGACTCCCCGAGCTCTGACTGACTGATGGCCCTACCGTCGAGGCCTGCTCACGCCTCTCCCCCGCCTAGCGGGGTTTTCTTGCCAGAGCCCGCATCAACGCTTCGTCTTCGAGGGGGTGCGGCCATTGGCTCCGGCCCCTTCATCCCTTCCGAGTGCCCCGTCCTCCAGCGCTCCTCTCCACTGCGCAATGCTGGTCCAGGAGGGGCCAGCCTGGGTTGTGACGGGGGCTGACCCTCTTTTTGTCATTTTGAGCTTCACTCCCTCAGCATAGGTCGCCAATCGTCAAAAGAGAGAGTCTTCAGGTTAGGACAACAATGCTTTGTAAGCGATATCAAATGTATCCACACAAATGAATGAATAGGTGCATCCTTTATTTGACTCTCATTTTGTATGATTATTTCTATGCACTTTACGGATGCTTGCTGATGACCCACCAGTATAGGGGATCAATCGTAGTCCTTTTGATAAGTAAGAGTGTCGAACCCAATGAGGAGCAGAAGGATCTGACAAGTGGTTTTCAGCAAGGAAATATCTGCAAGCACTGAAATTGTCGGTAACAAGTAATTGTGTGGTGAGATGATTCGTAGCGGGCAACAAGTAACAAAAGTAGCAACGGTGCAGCAAAGTGGCCCAATCCCTTTTGTAGCAAGGGACAAGCCTGAACAAAGTCTTATAAGAGGAAAAACGCTCCCGAGGACACACGGAAATTTCTGTCATGCTAGTTTCATCATGTTCATATGATTCACATTCGTTACTTTGATAGTTTGATATGTGGGTGGACCGGCACTTGGATACTGCCCTTACTTGGACAAGCATCCCACTTATGATTAACTCCTCTCGCAAGCATCCGCAACTATGAAAGAAGAATTAAGACAAAGTCTAACCATAGCATTAAATTAGTGGATCCAAATCAGCCCCTTACGAAGTAACACATAAACTAGGGTTTAAGCTTCTGTCACTCTAGCAACCCATCATCTACTTACTACTTCCCAATGCCTTCCTCTAGGCCCAAATAATGGTGAAGTGTTATGTAGTCTACCTTCACATAACACCACTAGAGGAAAAACAACATACAACATATCAAAATACCGAACGAATACCAAATTCACATGACTATTATTAGCATGACTTATCCCATGTCCTCAGGAACAAAAGTAACTACTCACAAAGCAGAATCATAACCATGATCAGAGGTGTAATGAGTAGCATCAAGGATCTGAACATAAACTCTTCCACCAAGTAATCCAACTAGCATCAACTACAAAGAGTAATCAACACTACTAGCAACCTTGCAAGTACCAATCGGAGTCGCGAGACGGAGATTGGTTACAAGTGATGAACTAGGGTTTGGGGATGAGATGGTGCTGATGAAGATGTTGATGGTGACGAGTCCCCTCCGATGAGAGGAGTGTTGGTGATGATGATGGTGACGATTTCCCCCTTCGGGAGTGAAGTTTCCCTGGCAGGATCGTCCTGCCGGAGTTTTAGATTGGTTCTGCTCAAGTTCCGCCTCGTGGCGGCGGCGAAACCACGAAAAAGCTCCCTTCTGATTTTTTTTCCTGGACGAAACCCTCCATATAGCAAAAGAGGGGGCCAGTGTGCCAGTGGGCTGCCCACAAGCCCCCATGGCGCGTCCAGGGGGGTTGGCTGCGCCGTGCAGGCTTGTGGGCACCCCCTGGTGCCCCTCCGGCACTTCTTCGGCCCAGTATTTTTTATAAATTGGGAAAAAAAATCTCCGTTGATTTTCACGGCGTTTGGAGTTGCGCAGAATAGGTATCTCAACTTTGCTCCACTTTCAGGCCAGAATTCCAGTTGCCGGTATTCTCCCTCTTCATGTAAACCTTGCAAAATAAGAGAGAAAAGGCATAAGAATAGTACCGTGAAGTGAAATAACAGCCAAAGAAGCGATAAATATCAACATGAAAACATGATGCAAAATGGACGTATCAACTCCCCCAAGCTTAGACCTCGCTTGTCCTCAAGCGAAAGCCGAGCTCAATAAATATGTCCACATGTTTAGGGAGAGAGGTGTCGAAAAAACAAGATACAAACATGCATGCATCATGATCATGATCAGAGCAGCATACCAACATATAATCTCTCATGCTAAAGTGATAATTCCTTCACAAAGTAAAGCATGGATCAAGTACCTTACCGAGAAGTAACAACCGATAGCCTTTAGTCATTGAAGCAATTGCAATTTATCACAACATCAGAAAAGAGTTAATAAGAGCTTGTAAAGCAAATCCACATACTCAATCATTCTTTCGTTCTCTACAGTTGCTACAACTCACGTGGTACTCATGAGATCAAAGTTTCAGACGGACATAGAGAAAGATAGGGGCTTATAGTTTTGCCTCCAAACTTCTTACCTCAAGGGTAATGTCAACAATAATAATTCATGAATGCTTACCTCCAAGTAGACATATGAATATAGATCTTTCCCTAGCATATGACGTTAGCCAAGACAAAGGCAAAATAGGGAATTGGTGAAGATCACCATGACTCTTTCAGGGACAAAAAGTAAAGGTACAAGATAGGCCCTTCGCAGAGGGAAGCAGAGGTTGTCATGTGCTTTTGAGGTTTGGATGCGTGTCCTCTTAGTGCGGAGGAACGTCACTTTATATTTCCCCCTATGATAAAGAACTTTATTATGCAGTCTGTGGCTTTTATGTCTTCCTCATCACAGGTTCGTATAAAGCTTATTTTCCACACACTAATAGATCATACATATTAGAGAGCAATTTTTATTGCTTTCACCGATGACAACTTACTTGAGGGATCTTATTCAATCCATAGGTAGGTATGGTGGACACTCATGGCAAAACTGGTTTGAAGGTTTATGGATGCACAAGTAGTATCTCTACTTAGTGCGGGAGTTTTGGCTAATGTGAGATGGAAGCAATCGTCACATGCTAAGGGATCTCTAATCATATAACATTGTTCAGAGCCAAGCAAATACAATCCATTACGTTGTCTTCCTTGTCCAACATCTACTTCTAGGCATGCAATAGTTTGGTGAGTGTTCACAATCATAGATGGTGTCAGAGATGATATATTTAGATGTGAACCTCTCCTTCCTTATCACTTCCTATTAATTGCAACAATGACCGAGGTCTACGTTTGCCTACCCTCAACAAGTTTCAATCCTCATTCTTTTTATATGTGAAGCCATCACTTCCCATAAGATCACTACATGATCTTTCATGCTTTTGTTCTATTGTCACTCTTTTGATCATGGCAAGAGGCAAAGCCCTTCAACTAAGACACTTTTATTATATGGCTCAGGAGCAAGAATACATCGGGGGTGACACAAAGCAAAACTCAAGACTAAAACACTAAGAGTTTTACTCTACTAGAAAAAGAGAAAACTAAAAAGGAAAACTAAAACAAAGGTAAAGGCAAAAGATGTGATGGTGATACGATACCAGGGCAACTCCCCCAAGCTTGGCAAAAGCCAAGGGGATTGCCCATACCAATGCTGAGTTCTCTTCCTTTGGTGGTGATGGTGGAGTTGTTGCAACATGGGTTTGATCCTCCGTCTTCCAAGGCATAGGTGCTCCATCATGGAAAGTTGAACGAGTCTCCGGAATCCTCAAATCTGCAGCCAACCGTATTGATTTCAATCTATAGTTATACTCACAGTTTTGGTTCTGCAGGTCATAGATCTGGCCCTGGACTTGATCAATCCTGTCATAGAGCCTGGAGAGGTGCTTCCCAATGTCATTGGCATCAATCCTGTGCTTGTTGGTGAACTCCGTGATCATCATGTGTTTGGCGTTGAGTCCATGCTCCACCATCCGTTGGCACTTGAAGACTTGTTGCTCCATTGCTTCGAGCCTCATCTCCACGATTCCGGTCTTCTTAGGCCCCTCAACATCACGGATGTGAAACATCCCCTCACGCATCTCGATAGATTGAGGGTGTTGCAGCGCTTCCTTGAGGTAGGGATTGATGACCTTCTCGAAGATCTTGTCCTTAGGAGCTTTTGGGGAAGTCATGGCGATCTAGATATGCAACAGAAACAGGCTCGAAATGAAAAACAAAGCAAATCCGCGTGATGCTGGGGTCAGACCGAACGGAAGTATATATAATGATTTTTTCCAAACCAGAAGGCGTCCCCTGCACGAAAACGGAGTCCGAGAGACGCACGAGGTGGCCACAAGCCCTCACGGCACGGCCAGGGGGTGGGCCCGCGCCGTGCAGGCATGTTGCCTCCTCGCGCACTTTTCGGACTACTTCCAATTTTTTTATTTTTTCAAATATTCCAAAACGGAGAAAATTTCCTACTGGAAAAATTTTGGACTCTGTTTTCTTACCGAATCACATACCTCTTCATTTTCGGAGTTTGAAACAGGCTGATAAATGTCCCTTAGGTATTCTTCCGGAGTTATGGTATTGATGATATTGCTTTCAACATTTATGGGAGTTCCTGAGATATAATGCTTGATTCTCTGCCCATTTACCACTCTCGGACAATTACCTTCCGTGTTGTTGATCTTGATAGCACCGGAATGATATACTTCCTCAACAACATAGGGACCTTCCCATTTAGAGAGAAGCTTGCCTGCAAAGAATCTTAAACGAGAGTTATATAGCAAGACGTAATTACCTACATTGAACTCACGCTTTTGTATCCTCTTATCATGCCACCTCTTAACCTTCTCTTTGAAGAGCTTGGCATTCTCATATGCTTGAGTTCTCCACTCATCAAGCGAGCTAATGTCAAATAACCTCTTCTCACCGGCAAGTTTGAAATCAAAGTTGAGCTCTTTGATTGCCCAATAAGCTTTATGCTCTAGCTCAAGAGGTAAGTGACATACTTTCCCATACACCATTTTGTACGGAGACATGCCCATGGGATTCTTATAGGAAGTTCTATAAGCCCAAAGTGCATCATCGAGCTTCTTAGACCAATTCTTTCTAGACCTGTTGACAGTCTTTTGCAGAATCAGTTCAATCTCACTATTACTTAGCTCTACTTGACCACTGGACTGGGGGTGATAGGGAGACGCAATTCTATGGTTGACATCGTACTTAGCTAGCGTTTTGCGGAAAGCACCATGAATGAAGTGTGAACCACCGTCGGTCATTAGATATCTAGGGACTCCAAATCTAGGGAAGATAACTTCTTTCAGCATCTTGATAGAAGTGTGGTGATCAACACTACTAGTGGGGATAGCTTCTACCCACTTAGTGACGTAATCAACAGCAACCAAGATGTGAGTATACCCATTGGATTTTGGAAAAGATCCCATATAATCAAAGCCCCAGACGTCAAATGGTTCAATGACAAGTGAATAGTTCATAGGCATTTCCTGACGTTTGCTAATATTACCTATTCTTTGACATTTGTCACAAGACAAGACAAACTTACGGGCATCCTTGAAGAGAGTGGGCCAATAGAAACCTGATTGCAATACCTTGTGTGCAGTTCTATCTCCCGCATGGTGTCATCCGTAGGCCTCGGAGTGACACTTCTGTAGGATCTGTCCCTGTTCATGTTCAGGTACACAACGTCTAATAACACCATCTACTCCTTCCTTATAAAGGTGAGGATCATCCCAAAAGTAGTGTCTCAAGTCAAAGAAGAACTTCTTCTTTTGCTGGTACGTGAAACTAGGTGGTATGTATTTGGCAACAATATAGTTCGCATAATCAACATACCACGGTGCACTACGTGAAGCATTGATGACATTCAATTGCTCATCAGGAAAGCTATCATCAATAGGTTGTGGGTCATCAAGAACGTTCTCCAACCTAGACAAGTTATCTGCTACTCGGTTATCAGCACCCTTTCTGTCGACAACCTGCAAATCAAATTCTTGTAGCAAGAGAACCCATCTGATAAGTCTAGGTTTAGCGTCCTTTTTCTCCATGAGGTACTTAATAGCAGCGTGATCAGTGTGAATAATGACTTTGGAATCAACAATGTAAGACCTGAACTTTTCACACGCAAACACGACTACTACAAATTCCTTCTCCGTAGTAGCATAGTTTATCTAGACACTGTCTAGAGTTTTACTAGCGTAGTGAATAACATTCAACTTCTTATCAACTCTTTGCCCTAGAACAGCACCAACAGCAAAATCACTAGCATCACACATGATTTCCAATCAGGTGGTTGAACAATAGGTGTAGTTATCAAAGCCCTCTTAAGTATTTCAAAGGCTTCCTCACAATCATCGTCAAAGACAAAAGGAATATCCTTTTGCAAGAGATTGGTAAGAGGCCTAGAAATCTTAGAGAAGTCTTTAATGAACCTTCTACAGAAACCAGCATGACCAAGGAAACTTCTTATACCTTTGATATCTGTGGGGTATGGCATTTTGTCGATTGCATCAACCTTAGCGTTATCGACTTCAGTACCTCTTTCAGAAATTTTATGTCCTAAGACGATGCCTTCATCAACCATAAAGTGTTACTTATCCCAATTCAAGACAAGATTTGTGTCTTTACATCTCTATAAGACTCGATCAAGGTTGTTGAGGCAATCATCAAAGGAAGACCCGTAAACGGAGAACTCATCCATGAAAACCACAACAATCTTTTCACAAAAGTCAGAGAATATAGCCATCATACATCTTTGAAAGGTGGCCGGTGCATTACATAAGCCAAAAGGCATACATCTATAAGCAAAGGTAGTGAAAGGGAAGGTGAAAGTGGTTTTCTCCTGATCAGATTGTGCAACTGGTATTTGGGACAAACCAGAATAACCGTCTAGAAAGCAGAAGTGTGTGTGTTTGGATAGTCTTTCTAGCATTTGGTCGAAAAAAGGAAAAGGGTAATGATCTTTCCTAGTGTTCTTATTCAACTTCCTAAAATCAATCACCATCCTATAGCCAGTAATAATCCTCTGTGGGATCAATTCATCCTTATCATTAGGGACAACGGTGATGCATCCCTTCTTAGGAACGCAACGCACCGGACTCACCCAATCGCTATGAGCAACATGATAGATAATACCCTCTTCCAGGAGCTTTAGTATTTATTTTCTTACTACTTCTTTCATCTTAGGATTTAATCTCCTTTGATGATGAGCAACTGGTTTGAATTCAGGATCAGTTTTGATCTTGTGCTGGCATAGAGTGGGACTAATGCCCTTAAGATCATCAAGAGTATATCCTATAGCAGCACGGTGCTTCCTCGGAGTTTTTAGTAACTTCTTTTCTTCATGCTCCGAGAGGCTAGCACTAACCATAATAGGATATATCTCTTTTTCATCAAGATAGGCATACTTAAGAGTATCAGGCAACTGTTTAAGCTCGAACACAGGATCACACTTTGGTGGGGGTGGATCCCCAAGCAGTTCAACAGGCAAGTTATTCTTAAGTATAGGATATTGTTCTAAGACAACTCTATATATTTCATCCCTTTCATCCATATGCATATCATTTTCATGCTCAAGCAAGTATTGCTCTAATGGATCAGTAGGGGGCATGGCAATAGAGGCTAAGGCAATAGTTTCGTCCCTACTAGGCAACTCCTTTTCATGAGGTTGTCTACCAAACTTAGAGAAATTAAACTCATGCGACACACCTTCAAAGCCAACAGTGACAATTTGCTTCTCACAGTCAATATGAGCATTGACGGTATTGAGAAAAGGTCTGCCAAATATGATGGGACAAAAGCTATCTTGTGCAGTAGCAAGAACGAGGAAATCAGCAGGATACTTCGCTTTACCACACAAGACTTCAACATCCCTAACAATTCCCACAGGGCAGATAGTATCTCTATTGGCAAGTTGAAGAGTGACATCTATAGGTTCTATCTCAACAGGTGAAATCTCATCTTTGACTTCATCTTATAAGGATTGAGGTATTGCACTAACACTAGCATCCAAGTCAAATAAACCATGATAACAATGATCTCCTATCTTAACAGAAACCACAGGCATGCCAACAACAGGCCTATGTTTATCTCTAGCGTGAGGTTTAGCAATTCTAGCAGCATCTTCACAGAAGTGAATATTATGTCCCTCAACTTCTTCACACAGAAGATCTTTGATAATAGCAATTCTAGGTTCAACTCTAATTTGCTCAGGGGGTGTAGATGTTCTAATATAGCCTCTATGTATGATGGTTGAAGCTTTGGAATGATCCTTTATCCTAACAGGGAATGGTGGTTTCTCAATGTAAGAACTAGGAACAATAGGATCATTATAGGCAATGACTTTCTCTTCAACTGGAGTGGATTTAACTACATTGACTTCGAAAGGAGGATGAAATTTAAACCACTTCTCTTTGGGGAGATCAATACGAGCAGCAAAGGATTCACACAATGAAGCTACTATCTCAGAGTCAAGTCCATACTTAGCGCTAAAATCACAAAAAGTATTTGTCTCAGCAAAGGGTTTAATGCAATAAAAAGTGAAATTCATACCTGACTCCTTACCTTATTCAAGCTCCCAATCTTCAGAGTTGCATTTAATTCTCTCCAATAAATTCCATTTGAAGTCAATATCTCTCTTCATAAAAGAACCGGTACAAGAAGTGTCAAGCATGGTGCGATCATCATGAGAAAGCCGAGCATAAAAGTTCTGAATGATAATTTCTCTCGAGAGCTCATGATTGGGGCATGAATATAGCATTGATTTAAGCCTCCCCCAAGCTTGCGTGATGCTTTCTCTGTCACGAGGCCAAAAATGGTAAATATAATTTCGATCACGATGTACTAAATGCATAGGATAAAACTTTTGATGAAATTCCAATTTCAACCAATTGTAGTCCCATGATCCAGTATCATCACATAGCCTATACCATGTCAACGCCTTATCCTTTAAAGATAAAGGAAAGACCCTCTTCTTGACCTCATCCTCGGGCACACCTGCAAGCTTAAATAAACCACAAACTTCATCTACATAGATCAGATGCAAGTATGGATGTGATGTTCCATCTCCTGTAAAAGGATTAGCCAGCAGTTTCTCAAGCATACCCAAAGGAAATTCAAAGCAAATATTTTCAGTAGGTGCAGCAGGTTGAGGAGCAACCATTCATGCTTCCGTTCAAGGTGAAGATACCCCGAACAAGCCCCTCAAAGGATTAGTATCCATAGTGACAAGTGACAACAAATTTCATTACACTATATGAATGTTTCCTTACCAAGTTCCACTTACCAAAGGCGCTTCACTCCCCGGCAACGGCGCCAGAAAAGAGTCTTGATGACCCACAAGTACAGGGGATCAATCGTAGTCCTTTCGATAAGTAAGAGTGTCGAACCCAACAAGGAGCAGAAGGATCTGACAAGTGGTTCTCAGCAAGGAAATATCTGCAAGCACTGAAATTATCCATAACAAGTAATTGTGTGGTGAGATGATTCATAGCGAGCAACAAGTAACAAAAGTAGCAACGGTGCAGCAAAGTGGCCCAATCCCTTTTGTAGCAAGGGACAAGCCTGAACAAAGTCTTATAGGAGGAAAAACGCTCCCGAGGACACACGGGAATTTCTGTCATGCTAGTTTCATCATGTTCATATGATTCGCGTTCGTTACTTTGATAGTTTGATATGTGGGTGGACCGGCGCTTGGGTACTGCCCTTACTTGGACAAGAATCCCACTTATGATTAACCCCTCTCGCAAGCATCCGCAACTACGAAAGAAGAATTAAGACAAAGTCTAACCATAGCATTAAACTAGTGGATCCAAATCAACCCCTTACAAAGTAACGCATAAACTAGGGTTTAAGCTTGTGTCACTCTAGCAACCCATCATCTATTTAGTACTTCCCAATGCCTTCCTCTAGGCCCAAATAATGGTGAAGTGTTATGTAGTCGACGTTCACATAACACCACTAGAGGAAAAGCAACATACAACATATCAAAATACCGAACGAATACCAAATTCACATGACTATTATTAGCATGACTTATCCCATGTCCTCAGGAACAAAAGTAACTACTCACAAAGCGTAATCATAACCATGATCAGAGGTGTAATGAGTAGCATCAAGGATCTGAACATAAACTCTGCCACCAAGTAATCCAACTAGCATCAACTACAAAGAGTAATCAACACTACTAGCAACCTGCCGGATCGTCCTGCCGGAGCTCTAGATTTGTTCTGCTCAAGTTCCGCCTCGTGGCGGCGGCGAAACCACGAAAAAGCCCCCTTCTGATTTTTTTCCTTGACGAAACCCTCCATATAGCAAAAGAGGGGGGCCAGTGGGCTAGTGGGCTGCCCACAAGCCCCCATGGTGCGGCCTAGGTGGTGGCCGCGCTGTGCAGGCTTGTGGGCACCCCGTGGTGCCATCCGGCACTTCTTCGTCCCAGTATTTTTTATAAATTGGGAAAAATCTCCGTTGATTTTCACGGCGTTTGGAGTTGCGCAGAATAGGTATCTCAACTTTGCTCCACTTTCAGGCCAGAATTCCAGTTGCCGGTATTCTCCCTCTTCATGTAAACCTTGCAAAATAAGAGAGAAAAGGCATAAGAGTAGTATCGTGAAGTGAAATAACACCCAAAGAAGCGATAAATATCAACATGAAAACATGATGCAAAATGGACGTATCACTTGCCAGCTTGACTTATCATGTCGCAAGCACTTAGAGGAGCGGATCCTCAGAAAACTCAACAGAGGAGGTCGTCACCTACAAGGCTCCTTGTCGAACTCAATGCAACCATGTAAATCATCGAGCGCGGCTCGAGGCAAAATAGGGTGCTACGTAGTCGTCTGAAACATTGAACGAGTTCGAAACGAGATAAGGGCACTATGTGGCCGCTCAAGCCGTTGAACAGGCTCGAAATGGAATTGGAGTGCACTTATCCTAGCAAGGTCCTTCCATGCACGGGACTCTCATACAAAAGTCGATGCTTCAAAAGGATACAACTAATCTACCAATAGTCTAGCAAGAAGTTTTCCTCTGTACTTATCTGGCGCGTCGCGGCATTCCTAGCCGCAGCGTCTGAAGGTGCTGCCGGGGAGGAATATCCGTACCCCCGACAAGCTCGTGTCGCTTCCAGCGGCCTCCTTGCGAACGAGGTCTTCGCTGGTGGCCTTTGGCCACTCTAAAGGAAAGAGGCACGCTGGGGCGTAACATTTTTGTATCTCTTTTGCAAGAGATTTGCTCGCGGAGCCCCGAGCGCATCTTTCTGGTGTCATAGCGCTCCAAGGAGAAATGCGAGCCGAAGGGCGCATGAAGGGGCGGTTCGGGGCCTCGGACGCGTCCTCGACGACCATGAAGCACTCCGAAGATGTGCGTCGGTCAGAGTAAGCATCGGAGGCCTGGCCGAAGCCCCCTGTCATGCCCTCGACAGTAGTGCGATGTTCCAAGGAGGTGTGTCGGTCGGGCGATGAAAAGCTCGGGGCTTCCGCTCCTTCCACCCACGCTCGCATAGCACCTATGGAAGCGCTATGAGCTCTCGCGCTGGCATATCAGCCACTGCTTCCTCCCACTCAGGAATATGTCGTGGTGAACTAGGATCCGTGGAGAAGACGAGCGGCTCGTCGGATCGGGGTGGCGCTGACGCCGGCCTTCTTTCGGCGATCCCCCTACCTAGCACGCCAAAGATGTCGGTGAAGGATCGACACCTATGGGGGCCTCAACAGTCCCCTTTTGCTGGTTTGGCGGGGAGAGGGGTCGCAGCAAGAGCAGAACCAACAGTCAGGGCCCGACAAGATCTTTTTATCCAGGTTCGAGCCACGTAATGCGTAAAATCCTACTCCTGCATGTGTTTAGTTATTTGTTTTGGGTTACTATAGATCTACCCCCTTTTACAGCCTGTCGACTGGTCAAAAACCCAAAAGTCCCTACTATTGAGCCTTGGGCCTCCTTTTATAGGTGAAGGGGTCACCATAGTGCCTCACTGGATGAACGGTGGGTTCACAAGTGAAACAGCATTGACCAACAGTTACAGTGTTACTGCCTTGTCAGGGGTGCATTGAATGCTTCGACACACTTCCCTAACCTCGACATGGGGGTGGACACGTACCCACATGTGGCAACTTCGGGGCGTTGCGCTAGCCTGCGGGTGGATCTGTGGCATGCATTGTCGGTGGCATGCTCGCCGGTGGAGGCGTTCGCAGGACGCGAGGGCGCCCTGGGCACGTGCCTGCCCTCGGGCCTTCTCTTCCTTCCCGGCAGGGTTACCTTGCCGGGGCTCTTCTTGTTCCTCTCGGAACGGAATTGATGGCCTGTCGAGGCCTTGTCAGCCTTCCCGACAAGGGTGGCTTGCCGGGGCTCAGTCCTTTTTCCTCAGCGGGAGAGTCTGGCCGTGCCGTTGTCTGTCTCCTCGGCAGGGAATTCCTGCCGGAGCTCTTCTTCCTTCCCAACAAGTGAATGCTTGCCGGGGCTTGCAATCTGCACCTGGTGGCTTTTGAGCCTTGCTTTTTCCGTAAGCCCTAGCGACGCGCCTTGCCGCTGTGGAGGGGCTGCCGGTGTCCGCGCACAAGTCAGGGGCACTGGAGACCCCAGTCTTTAGTGTACCGAGAGGCACCCAAGGAGATTCATTTAAAGGCCGTGAAAATAATTGTGAGGTACTTGATACATACACCAAACTTTGGCATTTGGTATCCCAAGGGATCTTCTTTTAACCTTGTTGGCTATTGTGACTCGGGCTATGTCGGAGACAAGGTTGATAGAAAATCCACCTTGGGTACATGTCAATTTCTTGGGACATCTCTTGTGCCTTGGTCCTCCAAGAAACAAAACTCGATATCTCTATCTACCGCCAAGGCAGAATACATTGTCGTTGGATCATGTTGTGCGCAATTTCTATGGATGACGCAAACTCTTAAGAATTATGGCATACATGAGAAACATGTTCCATGATTATGTGACAATAGAAGTTCTATTAAAAATTGCTCATAATCATGTGCAACATTCTCGAACTAACAATATTCAAGTTCGACATCATTTCATTCGTGATCATGTTGGCAAAGGAGATATTAATCTCAAGCATGTTCGTACCGACAGACAATTGGCTGATATTTTTACCAAGCCACTTGATGAGAAAGTGTTTTGTCACTTTAAGAGTGAGTTGAACATCATTGATGCCTCAAACTTGAGCTAGAACCACTCGGATACATGCAAGGGCATGAGCTTACTTGACTATTGCATGATGCTATTGATATGACACTATCTTATGTCGTGGAAAACTATGCTCCCTTGTATTGCATCTAACCTTTTTGTAGGTATTTGGAAGAACTACACTCCACAAGATTGCCATCAACTCACATCAAGCACAATCTTGTCATGGCCAAGTATCAACAAACCATTCCTTAATGATAGAGGAAGAAAACAACAAAATCATATCCTTAACAACTATTTATAGAATAAATTCACTCTTAAGTCAATATACTCTAATATAGTTGACCTAGTCACCGACCAACATCTAGATGAAGCTTCTTGTATGGTTCATATTTTAGTTGCATGCTTTTCTGGAACCATTCAATCTTCATCTAGTTGTGATAATTCATTGCAAACCTTTTTGAAAATTTCCTTGAAAATATTTTGAACTTTCTCTGAGAACATTGGCCAAAACCTAGTGGGAATCTTTATTGTCAAAATGGCCAAGAAGTATTTTTGTTTGACAAGTAACCCCATATTGAAAAGTAGTTAAGTTTCTATTTACATCTTGGTCCCTCCAAACTGGGAAAATTGGTCTCACCAACACAGCAGATATACCACCAAGATATTCTTCGGCACCACCGATATGAACCTCTTTGGATGTACCGATTTCTCCCAGAGGCCTGAGATCACTTTTAGTTCTACCGATTCACTTTGCCTCGGAGCCTCTGAGTTTTGATACTAGATGAGTTTTTTGTCTTTATCTCAACTTTTTCATAGAGGGATAAATACATATCAAAGGGGGAGAAATATCAAGGAACCATTACCCTCTGACCCTTTTTGGAAATTAATGCCAAAGGGGGAAATATTAAAGCTTATCTTACCCAAAGGCGGAGAAATATTCCAGGGGGAACTACATTAAGGGGGATAGAAAGATAGTAGGAGAGAGAGAAATTTTTAATTGCCTTCTTGTATTGGACTTTACTCACCCTACCTACTCCAAATATCTACATGATGTGATTCAGAGCGAGAGGAAAACCTATGTATCCATACTTAGGGAAGAAATTTATAAACATTCATGGAGACATATCTATCCCAACAAATAAGGGGAGAAATATCTATCATCAAATCATATTTTCAATATGTCTTCCATTTCTTGGTACTATTCAAGCTCTTTGAATCTTTACAATAGAATACCCTTGTGTTATCTAACAATTGTTTTCTCAAGTGTGTTCCTATCGTTTAGATACTCAAGAACTCCAAGGTAAGTATATGCATCATATCCTTGTTCAGGATGATCTCTTGTCTCTTGCACATATTATTTGCAAGAGTGAGTCTTGAACATGGAGACATTTCATTCATATATTGTTTGATGCATATAGCGAAGGTACACATGACTCATCATGTCCCTTTCTACAATGTGTGTATCCATGCATTCCAAAGCAACTGTCCTTTAAAGGGGATTGCACACATTTAGGGGGAGCTTGTATTAGTCATGTATCCTTCAAAGCTGACATACTTTACTGCCTATCTTTATTTGAAGCTTCGATTGTATGTTGTCATCAATTACCAAAAGGGGGGAGATTGAAAGCACATATGCTCCCTTGGTGGTTTTAATAACTCATGTCAACATACATTGTCTCTTGGACTAATATTTATCTAGTTTATTACAGATATAGTCCACATAGAGAATTGGCTAAGGATAGTGAGGAGAAACCCCAAGGAAGCGAATAGGATTGGGCAAGCTTCAAGCTTCAAAACTCTACATTTTATGTTTTGTGAGGAATCACATTTGAGTCCATAGGAAAGGCAATACTATTAAAATGGGATAAGGTGTCTATGATGATCTGGTTGCTCAAGTGCTTAGAGATTAGCCACCAAGAATACTCATGAAATTCTCCCACAAATATTGTGTCCAAAGCCCAAAGTCAAATTCGGTGCCACCAATATTTACAAATCGGCCCTACCGAGTTTTACCCTATCCAGAACCTATGGCAAACCCTAACATCTTGGTACGACTAAGTTTTGTTTCAGTCTGACCGAAAAAGAGTGACCAACTTCCTGGCTAGACATTTGCTAAAATCGTAATTTTCGAGTTTTGTAAATCGGTGCCACCGAGTCTGGTAACTTCCTAGGCCAACCAAAATCGGACCCTCTGAGATTCATATGTCGGTCTCACCGAAAAGCCTAAAGTTGCCGCATTTTGCACTAGTCGATGCAACCGATTTTTTACTTCGGTTTCACCAAGTTGGGCAATAATGTTGTAACGATTGGATTTTTGGTGAAACCGGAGTAAAAACTCGGTTGCATGGACTAGTGCAAAATGCGGCAACTTAAGGCTTTTCGGTTTCACCAATTTGGGCAATAGTGTTGGTTCGAGTTTTTTACTTTGGTTTCACCAATATACACCTCCACCTACCTATTATTCAAAGAGGAAGCACTCAGAACGAATCAACACTTGCCCCATCCATTTTCTGAGAGAGAGCCACCTACTCAAGTGTTGAGATCAAGATATTCCATTCCTACCATACAAATACTGATTTCTAGCCTCCCCAAGTTGCTTTCCACCCAATCAATCTCTTCTACCCAAGCCAAATATATGAGATAGTGATTGAGTGTTGAGGAGACTATCTTTTGAAGCACAAGAGCAAGGAGTTCATCATAGTACCACATCTATTACCTTTTGGAGAGTGGTGTCTCCTAGATTGGTTAGGTGTCACTTGGGAGCCTCCGACTTCATGTGGAGTTGAACCAAGAAGTTTGTAACGGCAATGAGATCGCCTACTTCGTGAAGATCTACCCCAAGTGAGGTTTGTCCATCATGGACGTAAGCCATGGTGGAATAGACATGGTTGCTTTTCTGTGTACCCTTCATGGGTTGAGCCCTCCATGGACTCTTGCGGCCGTTACCCTTCGTGGGTTGAAATATTCATCAACGTGGATGTATGATAACACCACCTATCGGAACCACACCAAAAATCACCGTGTCATCTTTGTGTTTGATCTTCCTAACTCTACTCCTTACTTTCATGTGCATGTATTTAGTTTCTAATGCTATACTCGTAGACTTGCTTGTGTAGGGTGTGCTTGACTTGATATAATTGCTAAAATCTGCCAACCATTAAAATTGGGAAAAGGTTAGGTTTAAATTTGTCAAGTAGTCTATTTACTGCCCTCTAGACATACCTTCTAGTGATCCCACAACAACTCCAACTCTGATGGAGAACCATGAAGAATAAATAGGCACAGGTGGTGCCACAAAAGATCATCAAATGAACCACCTTGATGTGGAGCATCTTACGGACATCACCATGGCAAGATTCTGTTTGGCAGTGACACGTGTGACATCAACTCTGCATACTTAAAGGTGAATCATCTCCTTTACACGAGTTCACTTGACCCCTTCGAGGATGATATACTACTTGACACTCCTCTCGTGTACATACATAGGGATTGTCGGAGCTTCATGTATAAGGAGGAGGAGTGCAAGCGCCAAGGAACTACTACTCCATCAGCGAGGGAAGTTTGGAAGAGAATGAAGAAGAAGCAAGGACAGCTTCTGGAAGGCCCGAACCTTCCGGCTTTCCTGGAACCTCCGGACCCCGGACCTTCCGGCCTCCCGTACCTTTCGGCCTCCAGTGACCAGAGCAGCTCCCAGGCGCGCCAACTCTCTCGACAGCCCGGACCCTGTCCGGAACTCGCCCGAAACCTCCAAACCCTGGACCTTCCGACATGCGTGGAACATCCAGCTGCACCGCACCCGAAGTGCGCCAACTCTCAAGAAATGCTAGAACCTGCTCGGACCTGCCCTGGAACTTCCGGCCCAGCCCAGAACTTCCGGCCTGTATTCGTGCAACCACTCGGGCTCAAGGCTCATGTATCTCTCTCTCCCTCTCACTTAATCCTTCGTGCCTTAGACTATAAATACTTGTCTCCCACCTCCGTTTTAGGGTTAGCTTATGCATAGACATCTTTTGTTGAGCATAGCTCCATCAACTACCTACTCCCATGGAGATGCCTCTGTGTGATAAGACCACGTAGTGGATGCCAAGGCCCCTTACGAGGGAAGATCCCCTAGTGGATTCAAGATCCCATCTCCCCATGGGATTTGGGATGAATTCTACCATGTATCCTGCGTTCCCTTTGTTGTTCATGTACCCTTGTGGATCTTGTGTGTGGTGAGTCTAGTGGATGTGTGATTGGGCTTATTCTTCAGTGTTTCCCCTTGTGATTTCTTCGTGTTCATCCTCATGTTCTTCGTGTTCTTGAGGAATCCCCTCCAATTCGTGAAAGATTGACACCCACGGGTCTACCCTGTATCACACCTGCTCCCTGTCATCGTATACCACTGAGCCCCGCCACTGCTGTTGGGGAACGTAGCATGGGAAACAAAAAAATTCCTATGCACACGAAAGACCTATCATGGTGATGATCATATACGAGAGGGGAGATCAGATCCACATACCCTTGTAGATTGCTAAGCGGGAAGCGTTAAGAAACGCGGTTGATGTAGTCGAACGTCTTCGTGATCCATATCGCAGTAGTCCCTCGATCCGTCCCGATCTAGTGTCTAACGCACGACACCTCCGCGTTAAGCACACGTACAGCTCGATGACGATCTCCACCTTCTTGATCCAGCAAGAGGGGCACAGAGGTAGATGAGTTCTCCAGCACGACGGCATGGTGGTGGTGGTGGTGTAACTATTCCAGTAGAGCTTCGCCTAAGCACCGTTGAAACTAGATTAAAGGAGAAAGAGATCTAGAGAGAGGGCAGTACCTGGTTGATTTCTTCTGTCTCAAAACCCTCAAAACCTCTAGTATATATAGAAGGAGGGAGAGGAGGCAGCCTTGGCCCCTACTCCAAGGAGAAGGGGTCGGCCGAACCCTAAGGAAGAGTCCTCCTCCACAAGGGAGGTGGACTATTTTGGGAGGAGGACTCCTTCCCTTCCTTTTAAAGGTCTTTTGCCTTTTATCTCCTCTCCCAGCCGCATGGGACTTTGAGAGAGGGTTTTCCAGCCCACCAGGGGCTGGTCCACCTCCTCTCACAGCCCAGAAGGCTCTTGGGTAGTCACACCCCTCCCGGTGGTCCCCCGGCACCCTCCCGGCACTCCCGGTACACTACCGATGAGCCCAAAACTTTTCCGGTGACCAAAACAAGACTTCCTAAATATCAATCTTTACCTTCGGACCATTCTGGAGCTCCTCGTGACGTGCTGCATCTCATCCGAGACTCCGAACAACCTTCAGTCACCAGCACCTGTAACTGAACTATACCAAAATGTCACCGAACCTTAAGTGTGCAGACCATGCGGGTTCGAGAACTATGTAGACATGACATGAGACACTCTCCGGTCAATATCCAGTATCGGGACCTGGATTCCCATATTGGATCCTACATATTCTACGATAATCTTATCGGTTGAACCTCTATATCAAGGATTCAGTTAATCCCGTATATCATTCCCTTTGTCCTTTGGTATGTTACTTGCCCGAGATTCGATCGTCGGTATCCCAATACCTATTTCAATTTTGTTACCGGCAAGTCTCTTTACTCGTTCGACAATACAAGATCCCGTGGCTAACTCTTTAGTCACATTCCTTGCAAGGCTTGTTTGTGATGTTGTATTACCAAGTGGGCCCCGAGATACCTCTCTGTCACACAGAGTGACAAATCCCAATCTTGTTCCATGCTAACTCAACGGACACCTTCGGAGATACCTGTAGAGCACCTTTATAGTCACCCAATTACATTGCGACGTTTGATACACATAAGGTATTCCTCCGGTGTCGGGGAGCTACATGATCTCATGGTCATAGGAATGTATACTTGACATGCAGAAAACAATAGCAACAAAATTACACGATCACAAGCTACGTTTATAGTTTGGTCTTGTCCATCACATCATTCTCCTAATGATGTGATCCCATTATCAAGTGACAACACTTGTCTATGGCTAGGAAACCTTAACCATCTTTGATCAACGAGCTAGTCAACTAGAGGCTCGATAGGGACAGTGTGTTGTCTATGTATCTGCACATGTATCTCAGTTTCCAATCAATACAATTATAGAATGGATAATAAACGATTATCATGAACAAGGAAATATAATAATAACCAATTTATTATTGCCTCTAGGGAATATTTCGAAGAGTCTCCCACTTGCATTAGAGTCAATAATCTAGTTCACAACACTATGTGATTTTAACGAATCCAACACCCATACAGTTCTGGGGTTTCATCACGTCTTGCTTGTTTGTGTGTGCTTTATAAATATCTATGCCATCTTGTTGATGCTGCTACCACATGCCATTCGGAACTATTCCAAATGACTGCTCTATTATACGAATCCGGTTTACTACGCAAAGTCATCCGGATTAATGCAAAGCTTGCATCGGTGTAACCCTTTACGATGAACTCTTTTATCACCTCCATAATTGAGAAAAAAATCCTTAGTCCACTAGTTACTAAGGATAACTTTTGATCGTTGTCTTGAAATCCATTCCTCGATCACTTTTGTACCCCTTGACAGATTCATGGCAAGGCACACATGAGGTGTGGTACACAGCATAGCATATTATAGAGCCTATGGCTAAGGCATAGGGGACGACCTTCATCCTTTCTCCTTTTCTGCCATGGTTGAGCTTTGAGTCTTACTCAAATTCACACCTTACAACACATCCAAGAACTCCTTCTTTGCCGATCTATTTTGAACTCCTTGAAAAACTTGTCAAGGCATGCATTTTCTTGAAAGTTTTTTATCAAGCGTCCCGATCTATCTCTATAGATCTTGATGCTCAATGTTCAAGTAGCTTAATCCAGCTTTTGCTTTGAAAAACACTTTTCAAACAACCCTATATGCTTTCTAGAAATTCTACATCATTTCCGATCAACAATATGTCAACCACATATACTAATCAGAAAATCAATAGCTCTCCCACTCACTTACTTGGAAATACAAGTTTCTCATAAACTTTGTATAAACCCAAAAGCTTTGATCATCTCATCAAAGCGCATATTCCAACTCCGAGATGCTTACTTTAGTCCTTAGAAGGATCGTTGGATCTTGCATACTTGTTAGCGTCCCTAGGATTGACAAAACCTTCTGGTTGTATCACATACAACCTTTCCTCAAGGAAACCATCAAGGAAACAATGTTTTGACATCCATCTGCAAGATTTCATAATTGAAAAATGCAGCAACTGCTAACATAATTCCAACAGACTTTTAGCATCGCTACGAGTGAGAAAGTCTCATCGTAGTCAACTCCTTGAACTTGTCGGAAACTTCTTTGCAACAAGTCGAGGTTTCTAAATGGTGACATTCACCGTCATCGTCTGTCTTCCTTATACAGATCCAACTGTCCTTAACAGTCTTACAACTATCAAGTATTTCTTCCGAAGTCCATACTTTGTTTTCATACATGGATCCTCTCTCGGATTTCATGGCCTCCAGCCATTTGTCGGAAACCGGGTCGACCATCGCTTCTCCACAGCTAGTAAGTTCATTGTTGTCCGGCAACATGACCTCCTAGAGAGGATTACCATGCCACTCTGGAGCAGCGTGTATCCTTGTCAACCTACGAGTTTTGGTAGTAACTTGATTTGAAGCTTCATGATCACCATCATCGGTTTCCACTTCGACTGGTTTAGGCGCCATAGGAACCACTTCTTGCACCCTTCTACTCTCTGGTTAAAGTGATGGTTCCAAACCTCATCATGTTCCACCATCCTTCCACTCAATTCTTTCGAGAGAAACTATTTCTCGAAGAAAGGACCCGCTGACTGACACAAACACTTTGCTTCTGGATCTGGGATAGGAGGTATACCCAATTGTTTTGGGTATCTTATGAAGATGCATTTATCTGCTTTGGGTTTGATCTTATCAGGTCGAATCCTTTGGACATGAGCATCATATCCCCAAACTTTTTAAGAAACGACAGCTTAGGTTTCTCCAAACTACAGTTCATACGGTGTCATCTCAATGGAACTTATGTGGTACCCTGTTTAAAGTGAATGTGTTTATCTCTAATGCATAACCCCAAAACGATAGTGGTAATTCGATAAGAGACATCATAGTATGCACCATATCTCAATAGGGTGCGACTACGTTGTTCGGACACACCATCACACTACGGTGTTCCAGGTGGCATTAGTTGTGAAACAATTTCCACATTGTCTTAAATGTGTACCAAACTCGCAACTCAGATATTCATCTCTACGAACATATCGTAGACATTTCATCCTCTTGTCACGACGATCTTCAACTTCACTCTGAAATTACTTGAACCTTTCAATAATCCAGACTTGTGTTTCATCAAGTAAATATACCAGTATCTACTCAAATCATCTGTGAAGTAAGAACGTAACAATATCCATTGCGTGCCTAAGCACTCATTGGACTGCATACATAAAAATGTATTACTTCCAATAAGTCACTATCTTATTCCATCTCAATGGAAAACGAGGCCTTCGGTCATCTTGCCCATGTAGCATGATTTGCATGTCACAAGTGATTCAAAATCAAGTGAGTCCAAACGATCCATCTGCATGCATTTACACCAATAGGCTGTTGGAAATATGCCCTAGAGGCAATAATAAAACGGTTATTACCATGTTTCCTTGTTCATGATAATCGTCTATTATTCATGCTATAATTGTATTAACAGGAAACAGTAATACATGTGTGAATAAATAGATCACAATGTGTCCCTAGTAAGCCTCTAGTTAGCTAGCTCGTTGATCAATAGATGATCATGGTTTCCTGATCATGGACATTAGATGTGATTGATAACGGGGTCACATCATTGGGAGAATGATGTGATGGACAAGACCCAATCCTAAGCATAGCAATAGATCGTGTTGTTCGTATGCTAAAGCTTTTCTAATGTCAAGTATCTTTTCCTTCGACCGTGAGATTGTGCAACTCCTGGATACCGTAGGAGTGCTTTGGGTGTATCAAACGTCACAACGTAACTAGGTGATTATAAAGGTGCACTACGGGTACCTCTGAAAGTTACTGTTGGGTTGGTACGAATCGAGTTCAAGATTTGTCACTCCGTGTGACGGAGAGGTATCTCTGGGGCCACTCGGTAGAACATCATCATAATGAGCTTAGTGTGACTAAGGAGTTAGTCACGGGATGATGTGCTACGGAACGAGTAAAGAG
The DNA here is from genome assembly GCF_904849725.1 of Hordeum vulgare subsp. vulgare. Classification (NCBI taxonomy): domain Eukaryota; kingdom Viridiplantae; phylum Streptophyta; class Magnoliopsida; order Poales; family Poaceae; genus Hordeum; species Hordeum vulgare. The sequence goes on along the minus strand of NC_058522.1, from coordinate 325,264,012 downwards.
ACTTACCGGTAACGAGATTGAACAAGGTATGGGTATACCGACGATCGAATCTCGGGCAAGTTCTGTACCGACAGGCAAAGGGAATTGTATACGGGATTGATTGAATCCTTGACATCGTGGTTCATCCGATGAGATCATCGTGGAACATGTGGGAGCCACCACGGGTATCAAGATCACGCTGATGGTTATTGGCCGGAGAGTGTCTCGGTCATGTCTGCATGCCTCTCGAACCCGTAGGGTCTACACACTTAAGGTTCGATGACGCTAGGGTTATAGGGAATTGTTATACGAGGTTACCGAAGGTTGTTCGGAGTCCAGGATGAGATCCTATACGTCACGAGGAGCTTTGGAATGGTCCAGAGGTAAAGATTGATATATATGATGGATGGGTTTGAATGCCGGAAATGTTTCGGGCACCACCAGCAAAGTGTCGGGACCACCGGAAGGGCTCCAGAGGCCCACCGGGAGGGGGCCACAAGCCCCGGAAGGCTATATGGCCCAAGTGTGGGAGGAAACCAACCCCTGGGTGGGCTGGTGCACCCCCCACACCCATCCCATGGGGCACCACAGAGGAAGGGGGAACCCTAGGCGCTGGTGGGCCTAAGGCCTACCAGGGGTGCGCCCCCCCTCTCCTACCCTGGTTGTCGCCCCCCTATCCCATCTGGGCTGCCGCCACCCCTAGGGTGGGAACCCTAGAGGTGGCGCACCCCTCCCCTCTCCTCCTATAAATACAGAGGGGTTTGGGGCTGTTGGAGACACAAGTTGATCTCTCCCTCGGCGCAGCCCTATCCTTCTTCTTCCTCCTCTCCCACGGTGCTTGGCGAAGCCCTGCCGGGAGACCTCGACTCTCCATCGACACCACGCCGTCATGCTGCCGGAGATCTTCCCCAACCTCTCCCTCGTCCTTTCTGGATCAAGGTGCGGGAGACGTCACCGGGCTGCACGTGTGTTTAACGCGGCGGTGTCGTGGTTTGGCTCTGGATCGGAATCACACCGCGATCTGAATCGCCGCGAGTACGACTCCATCAACCGTGTTCTAGAAACGCTTCCTCTTAGCGATCTTCAAAGGTATGAAGATGCACTCTCCCCTTTCTTGTTGCTGGTCTCTCCGTAGGAAGATGTAATATAGCATAGGAAAATTTTGAATTTATATATGCTACGTTCCCCAACAGTGGTATCAAAGCCAGGTTTTCTATGCGTAGATTCCATGCACGAGTAGAACACAAAAAGTTGTGGGCGCTGATTTGTCAATTGCTTGCCACTACTAGTCTTATTCTTTTCCGGCGGTATTGTGGGATGAACCGGCCCGGACCGACCTTACACGTACGTTTACATGAGACAGGTTCCACCGACCGACATGCACACAGTGCATAAAGGTGGCTAGCGGGTGTCTGTCTCTCCCACTCTAGTCGAATTGGATTTCATGAAATGGGTCTTTATGAAGGGTAAATAGCTTTGGCATATCATCGTTGTGGCTGTCATGTAGGTAAGAAGGCGTTCTTGCTAGAAACCCAAATCATCCACGTAAAACTTGCAACAACAATTAGAGGACGTCTAACTTGTTTTTGCAGGGTTTGACATGTGATGTGATATGGCCAAAGTTGTGATGTTACATGTGTGATGTATGAGATGATCAAGTTATTATAATAGGATTCACGACTTGCATGTCGTTGAGTATGACAACCGGCAGGAGCCATAGGAGTTGTCTTAATTTATTGTATGAGATGCAACGCCATGTGTTTACTACTTTTACTTCATTGCTAACGGTTAGCTATAGTACTAGTAGTAGTAGTAGTTGGCGTGACGACTTCACGGAGACACGATGATGGAGATCATGGTGTCACGCCGGTGACAATGATGATCGTGCGATGCCCGAAGATGGAGATCGAAAGAGCAAAGATGATAATGGCCATATCATGTCACTACATGATTGCATGTGATGTTTATCATGTTTTTCATCTTATTGCTTAGAACGACGGTAGCATAATAAGATGATCCCTCATAAAAATTTCGAGAATGTATTCCCCTAAGTGTGCACCGTTGCGAAGGATCGTTGTCTCGAAGCACCACGTGATGATCGGGTGTGATAGATTCTAGCGTTCGCATACAATGGGTGTAAGCCAGATTTACACACGCGAAACACTTAGGTTGACTCGACGAGCTTAGTATGTACAGACATGACCTCGAATACAAGAGACCAAAAGGTCGAACATGAGTCATATGGTTGAATACGATCAGCATGAAGTTGCTCACCATGACGACTAGTCCGTCTCACGTGATGATCCGACACGGGTTAGTCAACATGGATCATGTATCACTTAGATGACTAGAGGGATGTCAATTTAAGTGGGAGTTCATACTTAATTTGATTAAATGAACTTAATTGTCATGAACTTAGTCTAAAAGTTGTCTTTACAAATATCATAGATCCAATGGCCAATGCACCTGTCAACCTCAATTTCAACGCATTCCTTGAGAAAAACAAGCTGAAAGATGATGGTAGCAACTATGCAGACTGGGTCCGCAACTTGAAGCTCATCCTCGAAGTAGCTAAAAAGGCTTATGTCCTTAATGCCCCGCTAGGTAACCCTCCTGCTCCCGCAGCGGCCCTGAACATTCAGAATGTCTGGCAACGCGGAGTGATGACTACTCTCTGGTTAGGTGTGGCATGTTATACAGTTTGGAAACGGGGCTCCAAAGGCGTTTTGAGCAACACGGAGCATATGAGATGTTCCAGGAGCTGAAACTAGTTTTTCAAGCTCATGCCCGTGTCGAGAGATATGAAGTCTACGACAAGTTCTTTAGTTGTAAGATGGAGGAGAACAGTTCTGTTAGTGAGCATATACTCAGAATGTCTGGGTTACACGCTCGTCTGACTTCGCTTGGAGTTGAACTTCCGGATGACGCTGTAATTGACAGAATCCTCCAGTCTCTCCCACCAGGATACAAAGGTTTTGTGCTGAACTACAACATGCAAGGGATGGAGAAGACCATTCCCGAGTTGTACTCGATGCTGAAGTCTGCAGAAGTAGAAATCAAGAAAGAGCAAGAAGTGTTGATGGTCAATAAGACCACCAGTTTCAAGAAGGGCGAGGGTAAGAAGAACTTCAAGAAAGGCGGTAAAGCCGTTGCCGCACCCGGTAAGTCAGATACCGGGAAGAAGAAAAAGAATGGACCCAAGCCTAAGACTGAGTGCTTCTATTGCAAGGGAAAAGGTCACTGGAAGCGGAATTGGCCCAAGTACTTAGCGGACAAGAAGGCCGGCAACATTAAAGGTATATATGATATACATGTTATTGATGTGTACCTTACCAGCGCTCGTAGTAGCTCATGGGTATTTGATACCGGTGTTTTTGCTCACATTTGCAACTCAAAGCAGGAATTGCGAAATAAGCGGAGACTGGCAAAGGATGAGGTGATGATGCGCGTCGGGAATGGCTCCAAGGTCGATGTGATCGCCGTCGGCACGCTACCTCTACATCTACCATCGGGATTAGTTTTAAACCTTAATAATTGTTATTTAGTACCAACTTTGAGAATGAATATTGTATCAGGGTCTTGCTTAATGCGAGACGGCTACTCATTTAAGTCAGAGAATAAAGGTTGTTCTATTTATATGAGTGGTATGTTTTATGGTCATGCTCCGCTCATGAATGGTTTATTCTTGATGAATCTCGAACGTGATGTTACACATATTCATAGTGTGAGTACCAAAAGATGTAAAGTTGATAATGATAGTCCCACATACTTGTGGCACTGCCGCCTTGGTCATATCGATGTTAAGCACATGAAGAAGCTCCATACTTATGGACTATTAGAGTCTCTTCACTTTGAATCATTTGACACATGCGAACCGTGCCTCATGGGCAAGATGACTAAGACTCCATTCTCAGGAATAATTGAGAGAGCAACCGACTTATTGGAAATAATACATACTGATGTGTGTGGTCCAACGAACGTTGAAGCTCGCGGTGGCTATCATTATGTTCTCACTCTCACCGATGATTTGAGTAGGTATGGGTATATCTACTTGATGAAGCACAAATTTGAGACGTTTGAAAAGTTCAGGGAATTTCAGAGTGAGGTTGAGAATCAACGTGACAGAAAAATAAAGTGTCTACAATCTGATCGTGGAGGAGAATATTTGAGTCACGAGTTTGGCACACACCTAAGGAAGTGTGAATTGTTTCACAACTGACGCCGCCTGGCACACCGCAACGTAATGGAGTGTCTGAACATCGTAATCGCACTTTATTGGATATGGTACGATCTATGATGTCTCTTACCGACTTACCGCTATCATTTTGGGGATACACATTGGAAACTGCAGCATTCACTTTAAATAGGGCACCGTCTAAATCCGTTGAGACGACACCGTATGAACTATGGTTTGGCAAGAAACCTAAGCTGTCATTTCTAAAAGTTTGGGGCTGCGATGCTTATGTGAAGAAACTTCAACCAGAAAAGCTCGAATCCAAAGCGGAGAAATGTGTATTCATAGGATACCCTAAGGAAACTATTGGGTATACCTTCTATCTTAGATCCGAAGGTAAAACCTTTGTTGCCAAGAACAGATACTTTCTAGAGAAAGAGTTTCTCTCAAAACAAGTAAGTGGGAGGAAAGTAGAACTTGACGAGGTAATTACACCCCCTCACAAACCGGAGAGTAGCGCAACACGGGAAATTGTTCTTGTGGCGCCTATGCCAACTAGAGAGGAAGCTAATGATGATGATCATGAAGCTTCAGATCAAGTTGCTACTCAACCACGAAGGTCCACAAGGGTACGATCCGCACCAGAGTGGTATGGCAACCCTGTGATGGAAATCATGTTGTTAGACAACGGTGAACCTTCGAACTATGAAGAAGCAATGGCGGGCGCGGATTCCAACAAATGGCTTGAGGCTATGAAATCCGAGATAGGATCCATGTATGAGAACAAAGTATGGGCTTTGGTGGACTTGCCCGATTATCGGCGAGCCATAGAAAATAAATGGATCTTCAAGAAGAAGACTGATGCAAACGGTAATGTGACTGTTTACAAAGCTCAACTTGTCTCAAAGGGTTTTCGAAAAATTCAAGGAGTTGACTACGATGATACTTTCTCTCCCGTAGCGAAGCTGAAGTCAGTCCGAATCATGTTAGCAAATGCCACTTTTCATGATTATGAAATTTGGCAAATGGACGTCAAAATAGTGTTCCTTAATGGGTACCTTAAGGAAGAGTTGTACATGATGCAACCAGAAGGTTTTGTCGATCCTAAGAGTGCTAACAAGGTATGCAAGCTCTAGCGCTCCATCTATGGGATGGTGCAAGCATCTCGGAGTTGGAACATTCGCTTTAATGAGGTGATTAAAGCATTTGGGTTCATACAGGTTTATGGAGAAGCCTGTCTGTACAAGAAAGTGAGTGGGAGCTCTGTAGCTTTCCTCATACTATATGTGGATGACATATTATTGATGGGAAATAATATAGAGTTATTGGAGAGCATAAAGGCCTACTTGAACAAGAGTTTTTCAATAAAGGACCTTGGAGAAGCTGCATACATATTAGGCATCAAGATCTATAGAGATAGATCAAGACGCCTCATAGGTCTTTCGCAAAGTACGTACCTGATACGTCTCCAACGTATCTATAATTTTTTATGGTTCCATGCTATTATGTTGTCAACTTTGGATGTTTTATATGCATGAATATGCTATTTTATATCTTTTTTGGGACTAACCTATTAACTCAGTGCCAAGTGCCAGTTTCTGTTTTTTTCGTGTTTTTGGCCCATTTTCAGACGGAGTCCAAATGGAATCAAACTTTACGAGGATTTTTTTTGGACCAAAAGAGAACCCCGAGGCTTTGGAAGAAGGCCAGAAGAGCCACGAGGGAGTCACAAGCCCTGACGCTGCCACCACCACCCTAGGTGGTGGCGACCACGCTTGTGACCTCCTCGTGGGCCCAACTAACGCAATTCCACCGCCATGAATTCCTATAAATTCAGAAATCCCCAGAAAGAAACCTAGATCAGGAGTTCCGCCGCCGCAATCCTTTGTAGCCACCAAAAACCAATCTGGAGCCCATTCTGGTACCCTGTTAGAGGGGGAATCCATCTCCGGTGGCCATCTTCATCATCCCGGCGATCTCCATGACGAGGAGGGAGTACTTCTCCCTCGGGGCTGAGGGTATGTACGAGTAGCTATGTGTTTGATCTCTCTCTCTCTCTCGTGTTCTTGAGATGTCTTAATCTCGATGTACCATGGGCTTTTCTACTATAGTTGGATCTTATGATGTTCTTCCCCCTCTCCTTCTTGTAATGAATTGAGTTTCCCATTTGGAGTTATCTTATCGGATTGAGTCTTTGAGAATACTTGATGTATGTCTTGCACGTGTCTATCTGCTGTGATCAACTTGCGGGTTTGTGACAATTGGGAACCTATGCATATGGGTTGGCACATGTGGATTCATGTGAGTACTTGATGTATGTTTTGGTGATCAACTTGCGGGTTCGTGACATTGGGAACCTATGCACAGGGGTTGACACACGTTTTGACTCTCTGGTAGAAACTTTGGGGAACTCTTTGAAGTTCTATATGTGGGTTGAATAGATGATTCTGAGATTGTGTGATGCATATCGTATAATCATATCCACGGATACTTGAGGTGACAATGGAGTATCTAGGTGACATTAGGGTCTTGGTTGATAAGTATCTTAAGGTGTTATTCTAGTACGAACTCTTGTATAGATCGATCAGAAAGAATAACTTTGTGGTGGTTTCGTACTCGACAATAATCTCTTCGTTTGTTCCCCGCTATTAGTGACTTTGGAGTGACTCTTTGTTGCATGTTGAGGGCTAGTTATATGATCCAATTATGTTATCATTGTTGAGAGGACTTCACAAGTGAAAGTATGAACCCTAGGCCTTGTTTCCACGCATTGCAATACCGTTCGTGCTCACTTTTACCATTTGTTACCTTGCTATTTTTGTAATTTCAGATTACAAAAACCTATGTCTACCATCCATATTGCACTTGTATCGCCATCTCTCGCCGAACTAGTGCACCTATACAACTTACCATTGTATTAGGTTTGTTGGGACACAAGAGACTCTTTGTTATTTGGTTGCAGGGTTGCTTGAGAGAGACCATCTTCATCCTACGCCTCCCGCAGATTGATAAACCTTAGGTCACCCACTTGAGGGAAAATTGCTACTGTCCTACGACCCTCTGCACTTGGAGGCCCAACAACGTCTACAAGGAGAAGGTTGCGTAGTAGACATCAAGCTCTTTTCTGGCGCCGTTGCCGGGGAGGCTAGGTAAGCGGCACTCACCTCCCGTCAACGAAGGTCTTTTCTGGCGCCGTTACCGGGGAGGTTAGCGCTTGAAGGTATATCTTTAGATCTTGCAATCGAATCTTTTTGTTTCTTGTTCTTTCGCTAGAAAACTACAAAAAAATGGAATTGAGGATGCCTCATATGCTCCATCTTTTCAATGTCTTTCGTGAGCATGATGGGAATGAAAATTGTGCTCAAGTGCTGAAAGAAGAATTACATAGAATGCTTGGCATAGAATATGTGAATGATGAGCATGATTGCAATGTTGTTAGCATGAATTATATGAATACCCATGATGCTAACGATATGCAAAGCCACAAGCTTGGGGATGCTATATTTGATGAAGATGATCTTTTTAGTTCTTCCACTTTGAATGATCAAAATTATTTTGATGAAAGCATGCCCCCTATCTATGATGATTATTGTGAGGATACTTATGCTTTAAAGAAGAGGGATGATAAAACTTGTCATACTCTCGAGAACCCCTTTGCTAAACCTTGCTTTTTCATTGTGGACACAATTTTTAGTGCTCATGTCTTTTACGATACTCCCACTACTATTCTTGAGAATATATTTTCTTATGTGGAGAGTAGTAAAATTTCTATGCTTGTAGATCATGAAAAGAAAGCCTTAGGTGCTGGTTGTATTGCTTAAGTCATTCTTGATGCTACTGAAAATTACTATGAGAGAGGATCATATGCTTCTACTTATTGCAATAGTATCAAGCTTCCTCTCCATATGTTGAAATTTTTGAAGTTGTGCTTGTTTTGCCTTCCTATGCTAGTTCATTCTTGCTCCAATAAATTGTTTAATCACAAAATCCCTATGCATAGGAAGTGGGTTAGACTTAAATGTGCTAGCCATTTGCTCCATGATGCTCTCGTTGTGTTTCAATCCTTACCTTTTATGTGAGCATCATTGAAATCAATGCCTAGCTAAGGGCGTTAAACGATAGCGCTTGTTGGGAGGCAACCCAACGAATCTATCCTTTTTATTTCTGTTTTTTGTTTTCCACACTTTCATAATTCTGTTATGATTGTGTTTTTTGTGTTTCTTTTTGCGTTTGTGCCAAGCAAAACCGTTATGATTAGTCTTGGGGATGATCGTTTGGTCATGCTGGAAAAGACAGAAACTTTCTGCTCACAAAAAGAATTTTAATTTTTTTTCTGTAAGAGCTTTTGAGTTGATTCTTTTTGCTGCTAATTTCTACACAAATTCTTCAGACTTTCGTAATGTTTCAGAATTTTTGAAGTACAATAGGTATACGAAATATAAAGATTGCTACAGACTGGTCTGCTATTAACAGATTCTGTTTTTGTTGTGTTGGTTGATTATTTTGATGAAACTATGGATAGTATCGGGGGGTATTAGCCATGGAAGATTTAAAATACAGTAACCCAACATCAGCATAAGTAGAATTTAAGTTTTCTACAGTACCTAAGGAAGTGGTGGTTTGCTTTCTCATACTAATGTTATCACGAGTTTCTGTTTAAGTTTCGTGTTGTGAAGTTTTCAAGTTTTGAGTGAAGTTCTTATGGAAAAAGAGATAAAAAGTGGCAAGAGCTCAAGCTTGGGGATTCCCAAGGCACCCCAAGAGATTCAAGGATGCCGTCAAATCCTAAGCTTGGGGATTCCCCGGGAAGGCATCCCCTCTTTCGTCTTCAATCCATTGGTAACGTTACTTGGGGCTATATTTTTATTCACCACATGTTATGTGTTTTTGTTTAGAGCGTCTTGTATCGTAGGAGTCTTTTATTTTTGTTGTGTCACAATCATCCTTTCTGCACACCTAGAGAGAGAGACATGCACTCATCATGATTTTGTCGAGCTTCACTTATATCCTTTGGTAGACAATTCAGCTCACATGTGCTTCACTTATATCTTTTGAGCTAGATACTTTTGCTCTGTGTGCTTCACTTATATATTTTAGAGAACAGCGGTGCGTGGATTGGTAGTTGATCTATGCTTTGAAAGTAGTCTCAAAAGGGGTAGTTATCCAAAGGGATACGAAAACTTCCACCTTCATGTGCATTGAATAGTTAGAGAAGTTTGATTCCTCTCAATTAGTTTTGAGATATGATTGTGCTAATATTGAAGTTATGCTAGTAAGGTGTTGTGGATCTAGAAATACTTGTGTTGAAGTTAGTGATTCCCGTAGCATGCACGTATGGCGAACCGCTATGTGATGAAGTTTGAGCACGATTAGTCTTTTGATTGTCATCCTTTGCGTGGCGGTCGGGATCGCGCGGTGGTTTATACCTACCAACCCTTCCCCTAGGAGTATGCGTTGAATGCTTTGTTTCGATTACTAATAAAACTTTTGCAACTAGTATATGAGTTCTTCATGACTAATGTTGAGTCCATAGTTTAGATGCACTTTCACCTTCCACCATCACTATCTTCTTAGTGCCGTGCAACTTTCGCCGGTGCACAAAACCCACCATTAGCCTCCCTCAAAACAGCCACTATACCTACCTACTATGGCTTTTTCAAAGTCATTCCGAGATATATTGCCATGCAACTACCACCATGACATGTGCCACCACGTCTACATTGCCATTGCATGATCATAAGGTAGCTAGCATGATGTTTCCATTAATGTCTATGCCATGCTAGATCATTGTCACGGTACACTACCGAAGGCATTCCATATAGAGTCATCGTTGCTCTAAGTTTTGAGTTGAAAGTGTGATGATCATCATTGATGGAGGATTGTCCCATGTGAGGAAATAAAAGAGGCCAAAGATGCCCACCAAAAAAAGAGAGGCCAAAGAGCCCACCAAAAAATGAGAGAAAAAGAGAGAAGGGACAATGCTACCACCTTTCGACACTGGTGCATATTAAGCACCATGATCTTCATGATTGAGAGTCTCTCGTTTTGTCACCACCATATAGCTAGTGGGAAATTTTCATTATATAACTTGGCTTGTATATTCCTATGATGGGCTTCCTCAAAATTGCCTTAGGTCTTCGTGAGCAAGCAAGTTGGATGCACACCCACTAGTTTTCTTTAAGAGCTTTCACATACTCCTAGCTCTGGTGCATCATTTGTATGGCAATCCCTACTCATTCACATTGATATATATTGATGAGCATCTCCATAGCTCATTGATATGCCTAGTCAATGTGACCATCTTCTCCTTTTTTGTCTCACAACCTCCACCACACTCCACACCACTTATAGTGCTAAAACCATGGCTCACGCTCATGTATTGCGTGAGAGTTGAAAAGGTTTGAGAAAGTAAAGGTGTGAAACAATTACTTGGCCAATACCGGGGTAGTGCATGATTTAAATTCGTTGTGCAATGATGATAGAGCATAGCCAGACTATATGCTTTTATAGGGATAACTTTCTTTTGATCTTGTTATTTTGAAAGTTCACGATTACCTTGGTAATTTGCTTGAAGTATTATTGTCTCCACATCAATAGGAAACTATTGTTTTGAATCTAATGGATCTAAACATTCATGTCCCATAAGAGGAGTTACAAATGACATCTATGCTAGGTAGCACGAAAGCATCAAAAATTCATTCTTTATCACTTCCCTACTCAAGGACGAGCAGGAGTTAAGCTTGGGATGCTTGATACGTCTCCAACGTACCTATAATTTTTGATGGTTCCATGCTATTATCTTGTCAACTTTGGATGTTCTATATGCATGAATATGCTATTTTATATCTTTTTTGGGACTAACCTATTAACTCAGTGCCAAGTGCCAGTTTCTGTTTTTTTCGTGTTTTTGGCCCATTTTCAGACGAAGTCCAAATGGAATGAAACTTTACGATGATTTTTTTGGACCAGAAGAGACCCCCGAAGCTTTGGAAGAAGGCCAGAAGAGCCACGAGGGAGTCACAAGCCCTAACACCGCCACCACCCCCCTAGGTGGTGGCGACCAGGCTTGTGACCTCCTCGTGGGCCCAACTGACGCAATTCCACCGCCATAAATTTCTATAAATTCAGAAACCCCCAGAAAGAAACCTAGATCGGGAGTTCCGCCACCGCAAGCCTCTGTAGCCACCAAAAACCAATCTGGAGCCCGTTCTGGCACCCTGTCGGAGCGGGAATCCATCTCCGGTGGCCATCTTCATCATCCCGGCGATCTCCATGACGAGGAGGGAGTAGTTCTCCCTCGGGGCTGAGGGTATGTACCAGTAGCTATGTGTTTGATCTCTCTCTCTCTCTCTCTCTCGTGTTCTTGAGATGTCTTGATCTCGATGTACCATGGGCTTTGCTACTATAGTTGGATCTTATGATGTTCTTCCCCCTCTCCTTCTTGTAATGAATTGAGTTCCCCCTTTGGATTATCTTATCGGATTGAGTCTTTGAGAACACTTTATGTATGTCTTGCACGTGTCTATCTGCTGTGATCAACTTGAGGGTTTGTGACAATTGGGAACCTATGCATATGGGTTGGCACACGTGGATTCATGTGAGTACTTGATGTATGTTTTGGTGATCAACTTGCGGGTTCGTGACATTGGGAACCTATGCACAGGGGTTGACACACGTTTTACCTCTCTGGTAGAAACTTTGGGGAACTCTTTGAAGTTCTATGTGTGGGTTGAATAGATGATTCTGAGATTGTGTGATGCATATCGTATAATCATGCCCATGGATACTTGAGGTGAAAATGGAGTATCTAGGTGACATTAGGGTCTTGGTTGATAAGTATCTTAAGGTGTTATTCTAGTACGGACTCTTGAATAGATCGATCAGAAAGAATAACTTTGTGGTGGTTTCGTACCTGACAATAATCTCTTCGTTTGTTCCCCGCTATTAGTGACTTTGGAGTGACTCTTTGTTGCATGTTGAGGGCTAGTTATATGATCCAACTATGTTTTCATTGTTGAGAGAACTTCACTAGTGAAATTATGAACCCTAGGCCTTGTTTCCACGCATTGCAATACCGTTCGTGCTCACTTTTACCATTTGTTACCTTGCTGATTTTGTAATTTCAGATTACAAAAACCTATATCTACCATCCATGTTGCACTTGTATCGCCATCTCTTCGCCGAACTAGTGCACCTATACAACTTACCATTGTATTAGGTGTGTTGGGGACACAAGAGATTCTTTGTTATTTGGTTGCAGGGTTGCTTGAGAGAGACCATCTTCATCCTACGCCTCCCGCGGATTGATAAACCTTAGGTCACCCACTCGAGGGAAAATTGCTACTGTCCTACAACCCTCTGCACTTGGAGGCCCAACAACGTCTACAAGGAGAAGGTTGGGTAGTAGACATCAATACCTTGACAAGATATTGAAGATATTCAATATGGAAAACTCAAAGAAGGGGTTCTTGCCAGTTTTGCAAGGTATGAGATTGAGTAAGACTCGGTCACCGACCACGGCAACTGTCGTGGGTATAAGTCTGGCAGTAGTTGTGTAGGGTACGAAAGGATGGGCAGAGCCTTAGCTAAGACGAGGTTGTATGAGTTCAAGCCCCTCTACGGTGGAGGTAAAAGCCCTACGTCTTAGTGCTCTTGGGAGCTTAGTGTCGAGTGGAATATAGGATTACAGTAAATGCCAACCCCTGCACCAGTGGGGAAGGGCGCCTTATATAGAGTGCGCTTCCCTCCACAACGGCCCGGTGGACAGGGGTGGAATAGTGGCGAATAAATGCCTACGTTACAGGTAACGTATGCCTTAAATGCTAATAATGGTGTATGAAAACGTATGACCGTTGCCCTCCTGGGAGGTTACGATGTACAGAGTGGAATTCAGTCGGTACGATAAATACGCTCCGAATGCTCGTCACCGACTGGATGATGGGGGGTCCTTAGTTCAGTCGGAACTGTCTAAGGGCCTTGCCCTCTATGAAGGGTAGTCCTTGGGCAAGACCTATAGGGAAGGCCTATGACCCTACCCTGGGACTATAACCCCATCATTAGTCCCCGAATGGATCGGGGTTGGAATGACGAAGTGATGCGTGGAGTACGGATCCGACTGGTATGGATGTGACTTTGGCGTTGTTTGCCTCGATCCATTTTATCCTTTCGACCAGTGAAACGAACCGTCAGGGACCGAGTGCTTCCGCGGAATCTTTCGATGTGACCGGTCAAACTGACAGCGGCGGATTTTCTGGGATCCTCAAATTTCGGTTGCCGCGCGCTCAGCGGGGATGACGACATCGCCATCGAGTAGTTTCTGCCGCCTCGATTACCGCGCCTTTATCTTCTCCACTAACATTGCCGCAGCCGGTCGGGGGATAAGATTTTGGGGCCACCTGTTAGTGACTCAGTCGGAAGCTTATTTAAGTCTCTCCGGCGGGGGTTTCTTGTTGCGCTGCCCTTGTTACTCGCATTCACCTCGCTCCTCCCGTAGCTCCCTGCGCTCCAAGCCTCCTCCTTCCTCTCCTCCTTGCCGGATATGTTGCCTTCACGATGACGAAGGGGCAGACCAGCAAACTCGAGTCGCAGAAGAAGAAGAAGGGGGCGGCCCCTGCTCAGCGGCGACAGCGGGCACTACCGGCGGGTTGGATCCAGGGGGATTTCCTCTGCTCCACGGTGACGGCGGACGACTTGCTGGAGCTAGTGGAGCACGGCATGATCGCCAACAAGTCGTGGAGGCTGCCGGCGGAGGGCGAGACAGAGCCGGCGCCGCAGGAGGGGGAGCGCGTCCTGCTGCTCAGCCACGTGTTCACGGGCTTCTCCTTGCCTCCCCACCCCTTCTTTAGAGGTATTATGAATCACTTCGGGGCGCAGCTCCATCATTTTCCTCCCAACGCGAGAGCCCATCTTGCCGCATTCGTCACCCTTTGCGAGTGCTTTATTGGATGTCCCCCCATTGGGGTCTCTTTAAGTACATCTTCTCCGCTAGGTCCCAGACTGTCAAAAAGCTTAGCCAGTCGGACGATAAAACTCATCTCCTCCAGCTCTGCGGGGGCTTAGGCTTCCAGAAGAAAACGAAGAGTAGCTACCCCCCTCTCCAGTTGTCCGAGTCAGTCAGGAACTGGTAGTCGACCTGGTTCTATTGCCAGGACATCGCTTGTCCGAATGCCGCCACTGGGTTGCCGCCCTTTAGCCTAGACCGTTGGACCCCTCCCAGGCAGCTTGCGCTCTCAAAGGTGGAAAAGATCCAGATCCAACCTCTGGTTGACGCGCTGATAGCTATCGTCCGCAAGGGAGTCACCGGCATAGATTTGCTGGAGACTTTTCTGGGTCGGCGCATCCAGCCGCAGCAAGCCCGACACCATGCCATGTGGCACTGCACGGGGCCTGAGGATTCCACTCGGACTCATCCAGAATGCGTCACCTGGGAGGTTGTCACAGCGTGGGTCCGCGGCATCACAGGCGCATGCGACAACCCCAGAGGAGCCCGGCGGGTGAAGCCCTTCCGCGCCGATAATCCTCCTCCGAATGAGGTGAGCACCTCTCGTCGAGTGCTTTCAATCTTCTTAGATCTATCGCTTTTCTTGTACCGCCGCCTGACGTCTGACGTTGCCGACTATGTTTTGTGCAGGAGTGGACCAACTGGTATTCTCCCGTCTCGAACGGGAATCGAGCTGAGGAAGAGGAGGGCAGCCAGGAGGGCAGCATGGATAGCGCCGAGTACGTCTCCGACAGTGGGGAGACGGAGGAGGAGACTGAAGAGGAGGAGGGGGAGGTTGGGGAGCAGAGCTCGCCACCTCCACCATCAGAGCCTCGAACTAAGCGTCGTCACGAACCCGCGGCTCCACCGGCTCCTCCAGCGGCCCCGAGTGCTCCGCCAGCCTCTCCCGTGGCTCCGAGTGCTCGGAGCGTGAAGAGGACTAGGGACGCTGCTGCTGAGCCCATGGACCAGCCGTCCAAGGTGGCCAAACCTAGCGGGACCAAGCCTCGGAAAGCTATGCCTCGGATGAGGATCGCTGTTCCAGTCACCTCAGCGTAAGTTTCTTGTTCTCCCATCTTCCTTCAGTATCTAATTGAACTCATGCTTATCCGTCGAGTGGATTTTACTCGACAGAGTTGCTACCTCCGCCACCTCTCAGCCACGCCAAGACGATGATCCCATGGATACGGATAACGCTGCCACATCCCAGCAAGGTACGTTGTCGCGACTCCGAGAGCTTGTATTACTATTTCGTGAGCACTGTCTTTAATCTTGCCCTTTTTCTGCAATTTCATGTTGTTCAGTCTGGCTTCCTTCGGAGGTGATTCATCTGGAGGACGACGACCAAAGGGGGTCAGGGCCAGCTTTGGCGCCTGTCCTTGAGGTTGTTCCATCTGCTGCTGCTCCCACCACGAACGTGCCGCCGACCGAGACGATGTCGCCGACTGAGACGGTGCCCCTCGCGATGGAACCGACTGTAGCGGAGCTTGGGATGCCCAAGGAGTCTTCTGTCGTGCCGGGTCCGTCGACCATTCAATACGACGCTCGACACCTCCCGGAAGACCAGGTGGGGGCCGCCAAGGAGGCCATGGTGCACGTGGAGTTGATGGTGGGTGATGCCAAGGGAGCGTATGACTCCATCGCGTCTTTGTACAAGAAAAGCTTGGAACTCCGGGACGATATCCGAGTAAGTGCGCTAGTAAGTGTTTACTTTCCTCTTGTTACCCACTAGGGGTTTCAGTGATAGACTCGGATACAGTAGGATGTTTTTGCAGTGGGTTCACTCCGAGTGAACCCAGTGGGTGTAGTCCCCGAGACTTCTGTCGAGTGCTTGCACCGGCTGTTGTCTTTGTATGTATTTTCCGTGAGCTGAACAGATCAAAGCTGATCTGCCCGAATGGTACCAGTGGGGGCACTCCGAGTGCACCCACTGGGTGTAGTCCCCGAGAGTAGTGTTACTCAGGTCGGGTGATAGTAGTCTCATAGGCTTGTCTGTTTGTCATGTAGCTCAATAGGGCCGGCCTGTTCGAGCTTCATGCCAGTGGGGTCACTCTTAGTGAACCCACTGGGTGTAGTCCCCGAGACCGTTGTCGATTGCTTGCATCGGCAGGGGTATGAAGAACTTTGAGCTTTGTTTGTTTTCCTTGTTGAATGTGTCTGATCTTCCCTTTGCGCTGATTTGGCAGAAGACTTGCCAAATGGGATCCGCGTAGATTCAGCTTGCCGCGGAATTGGAGGCGGATGTGAATGACTTGGCTGGTGTGAAGGGGGCTCTTGCTGACCGAGAGAAGTCTTTGGAGGAGTCCCGGGAGACCAACAAGGCATTGGTGGCCGAAATTGATAAAATGGGCAAGCAAAGAACTGAACTGATGGGTCGGATGAAGTTCATGAACAATCGGTGCATGGCGCAGGAGAAGTACGTCAGCAAATGGGCAAGGAAGATGATTGCACTGCTTGGTGGTAAGTTTTTTGCCGAGTGCTTCTTGTCTTTGGAGTTTATTCAGCGCTTACTTTCTGCTTGTCTTTTCTTGGCAGATTTTTGTCTAGACGCTGAGGCGGAAGCAGCCGACATTGAACGGTCGGTTGTTCCGAACGTTCCACTCAGTGACGAAGCCAGCTGGGACATGCTCCGAGCGCATATTCGCCTTGGCAGAGTGGGACCTTTCATTGGCCACCTGAGAGAAGTCATCGACCGGATCGACAAGGAGCTATGGCCCGAAGACGATTCCCGGCAAGAAATAGAAGGGTTGATGACTCGGCTGGAGGACGTCCCGAACCGAGTGCAGGCATGGAAGAAGTCTGCCGCTCGTTGTGGTGCGGACGTGGCGCTATCTCTGGTCCGAGTGCACTGCAAAGAAGGTCGCGAAGAAAAGCTGAAGGCGTTGAAGGTCGCCAATACCAAGAAGCTTCGATTCGAAGATTTCATGGAGACCTTCATCGACACAGCCACTCGCATGACACCTTTGTGGAGCCTGCCAGTCCTGGTGACGCTTGAAAAACTTTATGGTGAACGCACTTTTGCCTCGGAATGCCGAGTGTTATCTGTATCAAACTTTGGCCACTGTTGTTAGCCGTCACATTCGTGGTTCGGTGTGGATAAGCTTGATCCACACCGAGCCGACTGATCGTAGATCCAACTTTGAATTCGAATCGAATATTTTGCTCTTCTTTCGCCAAGTTTTTTTTACACGATTTTGGCTCGTGGTTTTTGTTTGGCGTTTCTTGGTGAAGCCAATGTCAAACATGCGGAGCATGTAATTGTCAGTTCTCTTCACATCCACATGAGCCTCAATGAGGGTCTGCTAAGCCTCCGAGTGGATCTCGAGAATACACTCGAAGGAAGCTTTTTATTTAGGCGATTCTGGATCGCAGCTAAGTCCCCGAGTGCGGCATCTCGTGCGCACTCGGAGTGAGTTGATACTCATGTAGTTGTCAGTTGTCTTCACATCCACATGAGCCTCAATGAGGGTCTGCTAAGCCTCCGAGTGGATCTCGAGGATACACTCGAAGGAAGCTTTTTTACTTAGGCGATTCTGGATCGCAGCTAAGTCCCCGAGTGTGACTTTTCGTGCGCACTCGGAGTGAGTTGATACTCATGTAGTTGTCAGTTGTCCTCACATCCACATGAGCCTCAATGAGGGTCTGCTAAGCCTCTGAGTGGATCTCGAGGATACACTCGAAGGAATTTTTTTACTTAGGCGATTCTGGATCGCAGCTAAGTCTCCGAGTGCGGCTTTTCGTGCGCACTCGGAGCGAGTTTGTACTTAGGCGATACTGAGTCGCAGCTAAATCCCCGAGTGCGACTTTTAGTGCACACTCGGAGCGAGTTTGTACTTAGGCGATTCTGGGTCGCAGCTAAGTCTCCGAGTGCGGCTTTTAGTGCGCACTCGGAGCGAGTTTGTACTTAGGCGATTCTGGGTCGTAGCTAAGTCCCCGAGTGCGACTTTTAGTGCGCACTCAGAGCGAGTTTGTACTTAGGCGATTCTGGGTCGCAGCTAAGTCCCCGAGTGCGACTTTTAGTGCGGACTCGGAGCGAGTTTGTACTTAGGCGATTCTGGGTCGCAGCTAAGTCCCCGAGTGCGGCTTTTGGTGCGCACTCGGAGCGAGTTTGTACTTAGGCGATTCTGGGTCGTAACTAAGTCCCCGAGTGCGAATTTTAGTGCGCACTCGGAGCGAGTTTGTACTTAGGCGATTCTGGGTCGCAGCTAAGTCCCCGAGTGCGACTTTTGGTGCGCACTAGGAGCGAGTTTGTACTTAGGCGATTCTGGGTCGCAACTAAGTCCCCGAGTGCGGCTTTTAGTGCGCACTCGGAGCGAGTTTGTACTTAGGCGATTCTGGGTCGCAGCTAAGTCCCCGAGTGCGACTTTTAGTGTGCACTCGGAGCGAGTTTGTACTTAGGCGATTCTGGGTCGCAGCTAAGTCCCCGAGTGTGGCTTTTGGTGTGCACTCGGAGCGAGTTTGTACTTAGGAGATTCTGGGTCGCAGCTAAGTCCCCGAGTGCGACTTTTGGTGCAAACTCGGAGCAAGTTTGTACTTAGGCGATTCTGGGTCGCGGCTAAGTCCCCGAGTGCGGCCTTTGGTGCGCACTCGGAGCGAGTTTGTACTTAGGCGATTCTGGGTCACAGCTAAGTCCCCGAGTGCTACTTTGAGTGCGCACTCGGAGCAAATTTTTTAGACCGGAGTGTGGGAACGCGGAAGAATTTTGAACCTGCAAGAAATCAATCTGCTTTGTATTACTTCAATGATACTTGTTCTTTACATTGCCCCCGTCGGCGGTCACGTGTAGAAGCGCTTGAGGAGATCTCCGTTCCATGCTCGCGGCTCGTCTGTTTCTCTGTCGAGGTTGTAGAGTCGATATGCTCCGTTGTTCGGCACCTTAGAGATGATGAAGGGTCCTTCCTAGGCGGGAGCCAACTTGTGAAGCCTCTGCTGGTCCACTCGGAGCACCAGGTCGCCTGCTTGGAATGTGCGACTCCTGACGTGCCGCGCGTGAAATCGTTGATAAATTGTTGAGCGAGTCAGTGCCATCTCGCGCTCTTCTTCTAGTAGATCCACCCCGTCTTGCCTGGCTTGCTCTGCTTCGGCTTTGGAGAAGAGTTCGACTCGTGGAGAGTTGTGAAGCAAGTCACTCGGAAGGACTGCCTCGGCTCAATAAACGAGGAAGAACGAGGATCGCCCTGTAGATCTATTCGGAGTTGTGCGGAGGCCCACAACACCGAAGGCAGCTCGGTGACCCACGAGCCGGCGGCATGTCCAACTTCTCGCAGGAGTCGAGGCTTCAACCCTTGAAGAATAAGTCCATTCGCCCGCTCTGCTTGCTCGTTTGTTTGGGGGTGCGCCACAGATGCAAAATCCACTCGGATACCTTGGCCTCTGCAAAAACCTTTGAATCTGTCCGAGTCAAAGTTTGTGCCATTGTCAGTGACTATGCTGTGCGGGACTCCGAATCTGGCGATGATGTCTCTGACAAATTTGATGGCCGTGAGGGCGTCGAGCTTCTTGATGGGCTTGGCTTCAATCCACTTGGTGAACTTGTCGACTGCTACCAACAGATGAGTGAATCCCCCTTGGCCTATTCTGAATGGTCCGACTGTATCTAATCCCCACACGGTGAAGGGCCAAACAAGAGGGATTGTCTTCAGCGCAGATGTTGGCTTGTGGGACTTGTTCGAATAGCACTGACAGCCTTCGCATCGGTCGACCATATCTTTTGCCATTTCATTCACCTGCAACCAGAAGAAACCAGCACTGAATGCTTTGGCGACGATTGCTCTTGAGGAGGCATGATGGCCGCAGGTTCCCGAGTGAATTTCTTCCAGGATTAACTGTCCCTCCTTAGGGGAGATGCATCGCTGAAGGACGCCTGAAACACTTTCCTTGTACAACTAGCCATCAATGACGGTGAAGGACTTCGATCTGCGGACGATCCGCCTCGCTTGGACTTCGTCTTCTGGTAATTCTTGCCTCGGGATGTACGCAATGAACGACACAGTCCAATCGGGGACGAGAGCAAGGATCTCCATGATCAAATCAACCACAGCGGGGACCTCGACTTCAGTCAGATCTGTTGAGCTCTTCGGTTGTACTGGTTCCTTTGTGAAAGGATCTTCTTTTACTGAGGGAAGGTGTAGGTGCTCGAGGCAGACATCACTCGGGACCGGTCTCCGAGTGGATCCAAGTTTCGCCAATTCATCAGCTGCTTGGTTTTTCAGTCGCGGAACATGGTGGAGTTCCAGACCTTCAAACTTCTTCTCGAGCTTCCTTACTGCGTTGCAGTATGTAGTCACGGTGGGGTTCCTGACATCCCACTCCTTCATCACTTGATTAACCACCAAATCTGAATCGCCATAGACCATCAGGCGACGGACGCCGAGTGTGATGGCCATGCGCAATCCATAAAGGAGAGCTTCATACTCTGCCTCATTGTTGGAAGAATCGAAATGTATCTTCAACACATACTTAAGTTTATCACCTTTTGGCGATATGATCACTACGCCAGCGCCGGAGCCATTCAACATCTTGGACCCATCGAAGAACATAGTCCAATGAGCCGAGTAGATGTGAGTCGGTTGCTGTTGTTCTACCCATTCTGCTATGAAGTCAGCCAGAGCTTGAGACTTTATAGCCTTCTTGGCTTCGAACTTGATGTCGCAGTATAACATCTCCATAGCCCACTTCGCCACTCGGCCTGATGCTTCTCGATTGTGGAGGATTTCCGACAACGGAGCATCAGAAATGACAGACACCGAGTGGTCTTGGAAATAATGAGCCACCTTCTTTGCAGTCATGTAGATCCCATAAATAAGCTTTTGATAATGGGGATACCTCTGCTTGGAAGGAGTCAGGACTTCGGAGACATAATATACTGGCCGCTGAACCTTGTACGCTTTGCCTTCTTCTTCGCGTTCAACTGTGAGAACAGTGCTGATGACTTGATTTGTAGCCGCGATGTACAGAAGAAGGGGTTCTTTAGTGAGCGGGGCAGTAAGAACCGGCTGGGTGGAAAGCAGGGCTTTGAGGTCGTCGAATGCAATTTGGGCTTCGTCTGTCCACTCGAAAGTATCTGATTTCTTCATGAGTCGGTACAAAGGTAACGCCTTCTCGCCGAGTCGAGCGATAAACCTGCTCAAAGCCGCTAGGCAACCTGTGAGCCTTCGAACATCATGTATTCTAACCGGCCGCTCCATTCGGGCGATGGTCCCGATATTTTCGGGGTTGACATCGATCCCTCGTTCGGAAACGAAGAAACCGAGTAACTTTCCGCTGGGAACACCAAATGAACACTTGGCAGGGTTGAGCTTGATATCGTACCTACGAAGGTTGGTAAATGTTTCTGCCAAGTGAGTCAGCAGGTCGGAACCTTTGCGTGACTTGACTACGATATCGTCCATATATGCCTCCACATTTCGACCGATCTGGTCAAGGAGGCATTTTTGGATTATGCGCATAAAAGTTGCTCCTGCATTCTTCAAACCGAATGGCATAGTGATGTAGTAGAAACACCCGAATGGGGTGATGAAGGCTGTTTTTAATTCGTCCGGACCATACAGACGGATCTGATGATAGCCCGAATAGGCATCAAGGAATGATAAACGCTCGCAACCCGCAGTCGAATCAACAATTTGATCAATGCGGGGGAGCGGGAAATGATCTTTCGGGCAGACCTTATTGAGATGCTTGAAGTCGATGCACATACGGAGAGACTTGTCCTTCTTGGGCACCATGACAACATTGGCGAGCCACTCGGAGTGGTGTACCTTGCGAATGAAGTTGGCTGCCAAAAGTTTAGCCACCTCCTCTCCGATTGCCTTCCTTTTGTGTGCAGCGGACCGACGCAGGCGTTCTCGGACGGGCCGAGCAGCAGGATCCACATGCACTCGGTGCTCAGCCAACTCCCTGGGTACACCTGGCATGTCAGCGGGCTTCCATGCGAAAATGTCCCAGTTCTCACGGAGGAATTGGATGAGCTCGGCTTCCTATTTTGGATCAAGGGTGGTGGAGATATTCGTCGGGGCGGCGGTGTCGTCCGTCGGGTGGATGCTGACTTTCTTCGTGTCGCCCGCCGACTAGAATGCGGACTCCGAAGCTGGCTTCTTCGAACGCATCAAGTCAGCGGGGTCGGTTGTCTTCTTGTACTCATCCAGCTCCACGATAGCCATCTGCTGATTGGCAATCCTCGACCCCTCCTGCAGACACTCCTCGGCCCGCTGCCGATTGCCCGTGACCGTGATCACACCTTTGGGACCCGACATCTTCAGCTTCAAATACACGTAACATGGACGGGCCATGAAACGTGCATACGCCGGACGGCCCAGAATTGCATAGTATGCACTCTAGAAGTCCACCACCTCGAATGTCAGCTTTTCCTTGCGGAAGTTCTTGTCGGAACCGAAAACGACGTGCAACGCGATCTGGCCGAGTGACTTGGCCTTTCGTCCTGGGACGACTCCGTGGAACTGCATGCTGCTCTCGCTAAGTTTGGACAACTGTCGTGGGTATAAGTCTGATAGTAGATGTGTAGGGTACGAAAGGATGGGTAGAGCCTTAGCTACAGCGAGGTTGTATGAGTTCAGGCCCCTCTACGGTGGAGGTAAAAGCCCTACGTCTCAGTGCTCTTGGGAGTTTAGTGTCGAGTGGAATATAGGATTACAGTAAATGCCAACCCCTGCACTAGTGGGGAAGGGCGGCTTATATAGAGTGCGCTGCCCTCCAGAGTGGCCCGGTGGACAGGGGTGGAATAGTGGTGAATAAATGCCTAAGTTACAGGTAACGTATGCCTTAAATGCTAATAATGGTGTATGAAAACGTATGACCGTTGCCCTCCTGGGAGGTTACGATGTACAGAGTGGAATTCAGTCGGTACGATAAATACGCTTCGAATACTCGTCACCGACTGGATGATGGGGGGTCCTTAGTTTAGTCGGAACTGTCTAAGGGCCTTGCCCTCTATGAAGGGTAGTCCTAGGGCAGGACCTATAGGCCAGGCCTATGACCCTACCCTGGGACTATAACCCCATCAGCAGCAGATAGAGAGAAGATGAGTACTTTCCCCTACGCTTCAGCCGTAGGCTCTCTAATGTATGCCACGTTGTGTACCAGACCTGATATAAACCTTTCCATAACTTTGGTATGGAGGTACCAAAGTGATCCCGGTATCGAACACTGGACATCGGTCAAGAATATCCTTAAGTACCTGAAAAGGACTAAGGACATGTTTCTCATTTATGGAGGTGACAAAGAGCTCGTCGTAATGGGTTACGCTAATGCTAGCTTCGACACGGATCCGGATGACTCTAAGTCACAGACTGGATACGTATATGTTTTTAATGGCGGGGCAGTGAGCTGGTGCAGCAGCAAGCAAGACGTCGTGGCAGCATCTACATGTGAAGCGGAGAACATAGCTACTTCAGAAGCGGCTCATGAAGGGATTTGGATGAAGGAGCTCATCACCGACCTTGGAGTGGTTCCAAGCGCGTCCGGTCCGATGACACTCTTCTGTGATAACACTGGAGCCATTACCATAGCCAAGGAGCCCAGATTTCACCGGAAGACCAAGCACATCCAACGTTGCTACAACTCCATCCAGGACCAGGTCCGGAGAGGAGTAATAGATATTTTAAAGTGGACACGGATCTGAATATTGCACACCCGTTGACTAAACCTCTTCCTCGAGCAAAACATGATCAACACCACAATGCTATGGGTGTTCGATACATCACAATGTAACTAGATTATTGACTCTAGTGCAAGTGGGAGACTATTGGAAATATGCCCTAGAGGCAATAATAAAATGGTTATTATCATATTTCCTTGTTCATGATAGTCGTCTATTGTTCATGCTATAATTGTATTAACAGGAAACAGTAATACATGTGTGAATAAATAGATCACAATGTGTCCCTAGCAAGCCTCTAGTTAGCTAGCCCGTTGATCAATAGATGATCATGTTTTCCTGATCATGGACATTAGATGTCATTGATAACGGGATCACATCATTGGGAGAATGATGTGATGGACAAGACCCAATCCTAGGCATAGCAATAGGTCGTGTTGTTCGTATGCAAAAGCTTTTCTAATGTCAAGTATCTTTTCCTTCGACCGTGAGATTGTGCAACTCCCAGATACCGTAGGAGTGCTTTAGGTGTATCAAACGTCACAACATAACTGGGTGATTATAAAGGTGCACTACGGGTACCTCCAAAAGTGTTTGTTCGGTTGGTACGAATCGAGATCGGGATTTGTCACTCCGTGTGACGGAGAGGTATCTCTGGGCCCACTCGGTAGAACATCATCATAATGAGCTCAGTGTGACTAAGGAGTTAGTCACGGGATGATGTGCTACGGAACGAGTAAAGAGACTTACCGGTAACGAGATTGAACAAGGTATGGGTATACCGACGATCAAATCTTGGGCAAGTTCTATACCGACAGACAAAGGGAATTGTATACAGGATTGATTGAATCCTTGACATCGTGGTTCATCCGATGAGATCATCATGGAACATGTGGGAGCCACCATGGGTTTCCAGATCCCGCTGATGGTTATTGGCCGGAGAGTGTCTCGGTCATGTCTGCATGCCTCCTGAACCCGTAGGGTCTACACACTTAAGGTTCGATGACGCTAGGGTTATAGGGAATTGTTATACGAGGTTGCCGAAGGTTGTTCGGAGTCCCGGATGAGATCCCGGACATCACGATGAGCTTTGGAATGGTCCGGAGGTATAGATTGATATATAGGATGGATGGGTTTGGACGCCGGAAATGTTTCGGGCACCACCAGCAAAGTGCCGGGACCACCGGAAGGGTTACGGAGGCCCACCGGGAGGGGCCACAAGCCCCGGAAGGCTATGTTGGACAAGTGTGGGAGGGAACCAGCCCCTGGGTGGGCTTGTGCGCCCCCCACACCCAGCCCATGGCGCACCAGAGAGGAAGGGGGGAACCCTAGGCGCTGGTGGGCCTAAGGCCCACCAGGGGTGCGACACCCCTCTCTTGCCCTAGCCGCCGCCCCCTCTCCCATCTGGGCTGCCGCCACCCCTAGGGTGGGAACCCTACAGGTGGCGCACCCCTCCCCTCTCCTCCTATAAATAGAGAGGGGTTTGGGGCTGTTGGTGACACAAGTTGATCTCTCCCTCGGCGCAGCCCTGCCCTTCTTATTCCTCCTCTCCCACGATGCTTGGCGAAGCCCTGCCGGGAGACCTCGTCTCTCCATCGACACCACGCCGTCGTGCTACCGGAGATCTTCCCCAACCTATCCCTCCTCCTTGCTGGATCAAGGTGCGGGAGACGTCACCGGGCTGCATGTGTGTTGAACACGGAGGTGCCGTGGTTCGGCACTAGATCGGAATCACACCTCGATCTGAATCGCCGCGAGTACGACTCCATCAACCGCGTTCTAGCAACGCTTCCGCTTAGCGATCTTCAAAGGTATGAACATTCACACTCCCCTCTCTCGTTGCTTGTCTCTCCATAGGAAGATGTAATATGGCGTAGGAAAATTTTGAATTTATGCTACATTCCCCAACATAGGCATGGTTCACATGTCTCAAACGATGAAAAACGAGTGAGTCCAAAGATCCACTAGTATGGAGCTTCTTCATGCGTTTTACACCAATATGACTCAAGTGGCAGTGCCACAAGTAAGTGGTACTATCATTACTACTTTGTATCTTTTGGCATCAATATTATGAACATGTGTATTACTACGATCGAGATTCAATGAACCATTCACATTGGTGCATGACCATTGAATGTATTATTCATGTAAACAGAATAACCTTTTATTCTCTGACTTAAATTAATGATCGTGTTGCAATAAACACGATCCAATCATGTTCATGCTCAACGCAAACACCAAATAACATTTATTTAGGTTCAACACTAATCCCAATGGTAGAGGGAGCATGCGATGCTGATCACATCAACCTTGGAAACACTTCCAACACATCGTCACCTCTCCTTTAGCTAGTATCCTTTTATTCCGTATCTTTTATTTCAAGTTACTAACACTTAGCAACCTGAAATGGTATCTAATATCCCGGTGCTATTAGGAGTACTAGTAAAGTACACATCAAAATCATGTATATCCAATATACTTTTGTCGACTTTGCCAGCCTTCTCATCTACCAAGTAATTAGGGTAGTTCCGCTTCAGTGACCGTTCCCCTCATAATAGAAGCACTTAGTCTCGGGTTTGGGTTCAACCTTGGGTTGCTTTACTAGAGTGGCAACTGGTTTGCCATTTCATAAAGCATCCCTTTTAACCCTTACCCCTCTCGAAACTAGTGGTTATACTAACCATCAACACTTGATGCTCCTACTTGATTTCTACCTTCACGGTGTCAAACATCACAAATAGCTCAAGGATCATCAACTCTATCCATGATATGTTATAGTTCATCATGAAGCTCTGTAGCTTGGTGGCAGTGACTTTGGAGAACTATGTCAATCACTATCTTATGTGGAAGATCAACTCCAACTCGATTCAAGTGATTGTAGCACCCAGACAATCTGAGCACATGCTCAAATATTGAGCTTTTCTCCCTTACTTTGTAGGCAAAGAATCACGTTGAAGGTCTCATACCTATCAACATGGGCACGGGCCTGAAATCGCAATTTCATCACTTGGAACATCTCATATGCCCCGTGACGTTCAAAACGTCTTCAGCGCCTTACTTCTTAGCCGTTAAGCATTAAGCACTGAACTATCATGTAGTCATAAAAAACATGTATGCCAGATGTTCGCAACATCTACAAGCGACGTTCAGGGTTTAGCACACCGAGCGGTGCATTAAGGACATAAGCCTTCCGTGCAGCAATGAGGACAATCCTCAGTTTACGGACCGAGTCCGTATAATTGCTACTATCATCTTTCAACTAAGTTTTCTCTAGGAACATATCAAAAACCAGTAGAGCTGCAATGCAAGCTACAACATAATTTGCAAAGACATTTTGACAATGTTCATGATAATTAGTTCAATTAATCATATTACTTAAGAACTCCCAGTCAAATAGACATCCCTCTAGTCATTCGAGTGGTGCATGATCCAAATCCACTAACTCCAGTCCGATCATCACGTGAGTGGAGATTAGTTTCAATGGTGAACATCTCCATGTTGATCATATCAACTATATGATTCATGCTCGATCTTTCGGTCTCTTGTGTTATGAGGTCATGTCTGTACATGCTAGGCTCGTCAAGTTTAACCCGAGTGTTCCGCATGTGCAACTGTTTGCACCCGTTGTATGTGAACGTTGAGTCTATCACACCCGATCATCACATGGTGTCTCGAAACAAAGAACCGTCGCAACGATGCACATTCAGGGAGAGCACAATTTCATCTTGAAATTTTAGTGAGGGGTCACCTTATAATGCTACCGTCGTTCTAAGCAAAATAAGGTGCATAAAAGGATTAACATCACATGCCAATCATAAGTTACATGATATGGCCATGAACTTGTGCTTCTTGATCTCCATCATCAAAGCACCGGCATGATCTCCATCGTCACCAGTGCCACACCATGATCTCCATCATTGTGCTGCCATTGAGGTTGTCACGCGATCTATGTTGTTACTACTAAATCTACTGCCTAGCGATATAGCAAGAACATCTGCATGTGCAAAATAAATTTAAAGACAACCCTATGGATCCTGCCGGTTGCCGTAGCATCGACGTGCAAGTCGATATTTAACTATTACAACATGATCATATCATACATCCAATATATCATATCATGTCTTTAGCCATATCACATCACATGCATAACCTGCAAAAACAAGTTAGACGTCCTCTAATTTGTTGTTGCAAATTTTACGTGGTTGCTATGGGTATCTACTATGATCGCATCTTACTTATGCAAAGCCACAACGGTGATATGCAAATTGCTATTTAACCTCCTCCAAGGACCGCCTCCATCAAATCCAATTCGACTAAAGTTGAAGAAACAGACACCCGCGAGTCATCTTTATGCAACAAGTTGCATGTCAGTCGATGAAATCGGTCTCTCGTAAGCGTACGAGTAAAGTTGGTCCGGGCCGCTTCAATCCAACAATACCATTGAATTAAGAAAAGACTAAGGAGGGCAGAAAATTTAACATCAATGCCCACAAACTCTTTTGTGTTCTACTCGAGATATCATCTACACATGAACGTAACTAATGATGCCACTGATGGGGAACGTAGCATGGGAAACAAAAAAATTCCTACGCACACGAAAGACCTATCATGGTGTTGATCATCTACGAGAGGGGAGATCGGATCCACATACCCTTGTACTCCATCCGTTCCTAAATATAAGTCTTTTAAACGATTCCACTAGATGTCTACATACGAAGCAAAATGATTGAATGTACACTTTAAAGTATGTCTATATACATCCGTATGTAGTCCACTAGTGAAATCTCTACAAAGACTTATATTTAGGAACGGAGGGAGTAGATCGCTAAGCGGGAAGCATTAAGAAACGCGGTTGATGCAGTCGAACGTCTTCGCGATCCAAATTGCAAGCGTCCCTCGATCCGTCCCGATCTAGTGCCGAACGGACGACACCTCCGCGTTAAGAACACGTACAGCTCAATGAGGATCTCCGCCTTCTTGATACATCAAGAGGGGGAGGAGATGTAGATGAGTTCTCCTGCACGATGACGTGGTGATGGTGGTGGTGGTGGAACTATTCTAGCAAAGCTTCGCCTAAGCACCGCTGAAACTAGACTAGAGGACAAACAAATCTAGAGAGAGAGGGCAGTATGTGGCTTATTTCTTGTGTCTCAAAACGCTCAAAACCTCTAGTATATATAGGAGGAGGGAGAGGAGGCATACTTTACCCCTACTCCAAGGAGAAGGGGTCGGCCGAACCCTAAGGAAGAGTCCTCCTCCACAAGGGAGGTGGACTACTTTGGGGGGACTCCTCCTTCCCTTCCTTTTAAAGGTCTTTTGCCTTTTATCTCCTCTCCCAGCCGCATGGGCCTTTGGGTGAGGGTTCGGACAGCCCACCAGGGGCTGGTCCACCTCCTCTCACAGCCCATAAGGCTCTTGGGTCGTCACACCGCTCCCGGTGGTCCCCCGGCACCCTCCCGACACTTCCGGTACACTACCAATGAGCCCGAAACTTTTCCGGTGACCAAAACAGGACTTCCTATATATCAATCTTTACCTCCAGACCATTCCGGAGCTCCTCGTGATATCTTGGATCTCATCCGAGACTCCGAACAACCTTCGGTCACCAGCACCTATAACTCAACTATATCAAAAATTCAACGAACCTTAAGTGTGCAGACCATGCGGGTTCGAGAACTATGTAGACATGACATGAGACACTCTCCGGTCAATATCCAATAGCGGGACCTGGATGCCCATATTGGATCCTACATATTCTACGATAATCTTATCGGTTGAACCTCTATGTCAAGGATCCAGTTAATCCTGTATATCATTCCCTTTGTCTTTCGGTATGTTACTTGCCCGAGATTCGATCGTCGGTATCCCAATACCTATTTAAATCTCGTTGCCGACAAGTCTCTTTACTCGTTCCATAATACAAGATACCGTGGCTAACTCTTTAGTCACATTGCTTGCAAGGCTTGTTTGTGATGTTGTATTACCGAGTGGGTCCCGAGATACCTCTCCGTCACACAGAGTGACAAATCCCAGTCTTGATTCATGCTAACTCAACAGATACCTTCGGATATACCTGTAGAGCACCTTTATAGTGACCCAGTTACGTTACGACATTTCATACACACAAGGTATTCCTCCGGTGTCAGTGACTTACATGATCTCATGGTCGTAGGAATGTATACTTGACATGCAGAAAACAATAGCAACGAAATTACACGATCACAAGCAATGTTTATAGTTTGTCTTGTCCATCACATGATTCTTCTAATGATGTGATCCCATTATAAAGTGACAACACTTGTCTATGGCTAGGAAACCTCAACCATCTTTGATCAACGAGCTAGTCAACTGGAGGCTCACTAGGGACAGTTTGTTGTCTATGTATCCACACATGTATCTCAGTTTCCGATCGATGCAATTATAGCATGGATAATAAATGATTATCATGAACAAGGAAATATAATAATAACCAATTTATTATTTCCTCTAGGGCATATTCCCAACAACTACAGCTTAGATTAAGTGAAGGACCACCACCATTTCAGGTACAATAGCTTCACAATGGATGCAAAAAAGGTACCTCTTCGTCGAGTGTCAAAAAACGTCTTACATTTTAGGACAGTGGGAGTACAATGTATAGAAGATGGAGTGATGGTCAAATTTGCTCGAGATCAACGAAATTTGACTCATCTAAGATCTTGTTTGCATGATACAATGCACTCAAGATGGAGTTGCACCTATTATTTTTCAGGAGTATTTAACATAAAACCACAACAATACGTCCAAACATGCCTACAAATTATCACTTTACAAATTTCTGTCAAAAACTATCACTTTTTCATTAATCCTTGATTAAAAACTACCATGTCTGAAAAGTGCGCAAATTGACTCTTTTAAGTGTGTTTATGACTGACTGGGCCCACATGTAAGCATTAATGTGGCATAATAACCAACTCCGTTAGATTGACCATTATGAGACCCACATGCGAGTCTCAATAAATCTTCTCAGTTTTTAAACTTCTATAAATTTAGTCATTGACTTAAAACTAAACTAATTAGTAGTTAGACTAATATGATCACATGGGCCCGGTTGACAGTGGCCCATCTAACCCTAACTCAATTAGTAACCACATGATCAACTCAGAAAATAAATTGAACCACATGGAGGCACGACCATGGATGAGCTCGCCTTAGGAAACCGCCGCCTTGCGAGGAACATCTCTCTCTCCCTCTCTCTATCTATCTATCTCTCTATCTCTCTCTCCCTCCCTCCCTCTCCCTATATTCCTCCCTCCCTCTCCCTCTCTCTCTCTCCCTCTCCCTCTCTCTCTCTCTTCCTCTCTCCCTCTCTCTCTCCCTCTCTCCCTACCTCCCTCCCTCCCTCCCTCTCGCTCTCGCTCTCTCTCTCTCTCCCTCTCTCTCTCCCTCTCTCTCTCCCTCCCTCCCTCCCTCGCTTCCCTCCCTCCCTCTCTCTCCCTCCCTCCCTCTCTCTCTCCCTAACCTTTCTCTCTCTCCTCCATTTTACAAAGATATGCCTACTTCGCGTCGCCGCACCTGCTCGACGTCGAGCATCTCTGTCGGTGGATCTTCCTTCCCCAATCTCCGTTACCCCGCCTACCTGTCGGATCCGGGAGGAGATGTCGAGCATCGCCACTCCATCGCACGCACAACGTGATGCTAAATGCGGACAAGGAGTAGTTGTCAATGGCGGAGATGGTGTCGTCGAAGCGGTCATCGATGGTTGGTCTCTGTTGTCCCTCTTGTCGTCATTCGCCGCTGGCGATGGGGACTACTCTTGTACTTTCTCCAAGGGAAACTTTAGAAGAAGGAGATAGAAATGACAGGTGGGCCTCATATGTTGATGGTCAAACTTAATGCTTCCGACTTTTTAAATTCTAATGCATGGGCCAACCATGCATAATCAAGTTTAAACAAGCCGAAACCTGCACTTCACACACATGGTAGTTTTTAAAGTGGTACTTTGTAGACGCAGTTTGACGAATTGTGGTAGTTTTTTGTTAAATACTTTATTCTTCACTGTAAGGACTTGACTAACCGATGCTTGACATTTTTCCATATTAATGAAAAATAAAAGGCGCAATCACAAAATTTTATCAAAGGTTACAGTATCGATTTACTTAGAGCGTTGTAGCAGACTCCTTAAAATCGTGCAGAACGTATAATTCTGGCGACTATATGGGTTAGACCTGATTTTTGGGCCAGGCCCCCTATAGTCTGGGTTAGACCTGATTTTTGGGCCAGACCCCATATAATCGGCCCGACACATATTTTTTTTACAATGCCCCCTAGTATATATCTGGGCCCCCGTCGTGATATGGGTCAAAGCCCTATCCCCCGCCGTCGCGATTCCACATTCCCCCTTTGATTTCTCATTGTCCATGGCAAAAAAAATGTCGCCCCGCCCACCGATTCGCCACGATGTGGGCGGCATGTGAGCTCTGCCCGGTGAGATGGCGACGATCCCTACATCGCCGCTAATGCAGTGAGGAAGCGGTCCGCCCTCAGGTACACAAATCGAGGCCTTGAGCCACCGGCGTCCCTCAACCCTCTTCCGCTGCAAGACACAAGAGTATGACCGACATGGGCAGCTCCTCTGATGTGTGCAGCTCGTGCACGCCGTTGCCGTCGGTCAAGAGGGAGGCTGAGGAGCTCCAGCCGCTCCGCGTGATGAAGGGGGAGCACGAGGCAGAGCGGCCACGCGTCGGCGTCGATGGGCCGCAGGACTACCTCCCCCCCTCCCTCCAAGATGGATGCCATCAAGGTAGCGATTCTCGCACGCAATGCATGGAAGGAGGCACAGCGCCACTACCGGGACGAGGAGGTCAACAACGTCCTGCTCGAGCAAGGCCTTGTTGGGTCATGGAGAAGGAGGAGACATGGTGCTACGAAGCCGAAGCGCACGACTCCATGTACATCAACCTCACCTCCATCAACGATGACGAGTGATCACCGCCGCTGCCGCAACGTCACCGCCACACCCACAGGGCTTCGGCGAGCCCCATTTTGGCTAGTTTAGGGTTAGGGTAGGCCGACGCGCTATATGTAATCGATGAACTATATGTATGATCATCTCTACTGTTTCTTTTTCATTTCTTGCCAGAAACATTTTTTTCAAAATTTACAGATCCTTAAAGACGTCATTTTCAGTTCCGCAGTTTAAAGAGTGTGCTAGAGATGCTCTTATGACAGAGCCACTATGTATGTACGTCATCCAAGTACTATTTGTTTTCTTTCACGTTCGAAGAGAGTACAAGGAAAAAAATTAAACCTAGAAAAGCAAAAGCTATATATTACTTTACATCCAGACAGAAGTTAAAAATAAAAATAAACTTTGAAGACGTTGCTAAGCTCATGTTGAATACGCCCTGCCCAGATCGGTATAGCCTACTTCATGCTCTTATACATGTCGTCGATGATGCCCTGGAACATATTTGGATGAATAATACTATCAAATTACCTTTGAAAGTCACGATGCAAAATACATATGTATTGATGAATCGTAGGTGTGAATCATACCTGGTAATATTTGAGGAGCTGTGGCCGCTTCTTCTTGTAAGTCGGGGTGATGAGGTCACGCTCCATGTCGAAGAGCACCGGCTCCAGATGAACAGCCCTGATCATCTCAAAGCCTTTGAGCTGTTGCAACAAAATCAGAGAACGATCATGTCTCAGATATATGTGTGGAGTTCATCACATATTCACATGTGACATTGTTCCAAAAAGTGTTGGTACGTTTAACTACTAGTCAGGTTAACAACTAACCTTCTTATCCTTGCCAGTTTTGTTCAGTTCTTCCAAGATGAACTCTTTCGCTTTAGGATCTCCGCATATCGAGGCAAAGTCTCCGCTAACCCCGTTTAACCCAGCCCATCGTTCCAGACCTTGCTTGTTGGGGTTGATCACCGCAACGAGGCATGATTCGAAGCTGTTTCCGTACACCCAAATCTGAAGAAATTCGTCGAAGTCAGTGGGTAGCACATGGATTATATTTATATAATGCTGTGGAATACTCAGGGGCAAATGAGTGCCCGGAGGTTGTCCCCATACTGTACCGAATCAACATTAGGAGCTTGACCAAATATGTTCTCTAGATTCTCGACCGCGACGTATTCTCCTTGGGAAAGCTTGAAGATGTTCTTCTTGCGGTCGATGATCTTCATGCTTCCATCATACTGCCACTCACCAATGTCTCCTACAGTAAGATGCGGAAATGAGCACACCCGGGAAGAAGCATTCAGAGAGACTGATATGTCAAAGATCCTTATAATTGCAAGTTAAATGGCTGTTTTATGACAAGCATCGCTTATTGGCAAATATGTCTACGAAGTATTTGGTTTCCTCTTGTCACTCGTGACTGGCATTAGCATCATACCTGTGTGGAACCAGCCATCAACCAAGACTTCCTTGGTGAGGTCTTCTCGCTTATAGTACCCTGAGAACAAGGTGTCCCCTCTGATGCAAATCTCCCCACGAGGTGATTCTTTTGATAATGCATCATAGCCCATCTCAGGAACAGACTCTAAGTGTACTTCAACGTATGGGACAGGAGGGCCAACAGTTCCCAGCATGGACATGTTGTTTGGCAAGGAAACAAAAGACCCAGCACAGGTCTCTGTGAGACCTATAAAAACAAGCAATGGCAATCAAGTTAGTCAGGTATCGCAGTAACTACTCAAGTTTTTTTACTTTTAGCTGAATTATGTGCAATAAAATCAACATATATGGCTCAATAAGCATACCATAGCCTTGAAGAACATGAGAGCATGTAACGACACGCAAAAACTCCTCGACATGATTAGATAGAGGAGCTGCGCCAGATAGAATTACTCGTACTCTACCACCTAGTCCTCGTTTCACCTATATGGTTGCATGGTAAAATTAAAGCTGAACTCAGCATAAACATCAGAGATGTTAGGTCAGAACTGCTATTTTAGAATTTTTCTCGTTTTGGAGTACCTTGGTGAAGACTAGTTTGTCAAAAATAGAAGCAGCATCTTCATGCTTGCTTCCTTTTATCATGTTCCCTTGTTTGCTGCAGAATCATTTAGCATTCATAATAAATGATCAAGAATTTCATCACCATGTCATAGAAGAGACCTGACTTGAATGATAAGTTAAAATCTTACTATTTGTAAGCAACATTGAATAATGTCTTCTTTAGGAAACCACCGGTTGAGACTTTATCTTGAAGTCCTGAATCAAAGAAGCAATGCAATATTATCAGCTACCCAAATGGTGCTCCCTCCGTTCCTAAATATAAGTCTTTTTAGAGATTTCACTACCGACTACATACGGAGCAAAATGAGTGAATCTATAATCTAAAGTATGTCTATATACATCCGTATGTAGTCCGTAGTGGAATCTCTAAAAAGACTTGTATTTAGGAAAATACGTGCATATTACATTTGGATTCTTCAGGTTTAAAGCTGTACCTCCATAGATCCTGTCTAGCACACGTGGAACAGCACAGAATATTGTTGGCTTGAGTTCTCCAATGTCTTCAACCAAGAGTTTGACATCCTGAACCAGATTGTTTATTGATCAGAACGTGCTAATTAGAAATTAATAAGGCAACAAAACAATAAACAGTGTGTTTCTTCCATCCTTACTCCACGCCAAAATCCAATTGAAGCGCCGTGGTGAATGAACACCTCCTCAATCACACGATCAAATATATGGGCAAGTGGAAGATAAGAAATATAAACATCATCCTCACGAATCTGTTACAACGAAATCAGATCCAGAGAAATGAGAATATATCTCAAAGGAATTGAAAACTGCAGTGAAATATGAATAGCTGCACCTGTTCATTTGAATTGCGAAGGAACTCATCAACTGCTGAAACAATGGTGATAATGCTCTTATTAGAGATTAAAACGCCCTTTGGGTCACCAGTTGTTCCACTAGTATACATTATTGTGCATATGTCAGCCTTATCCTTTGGAGGGAGTTCATACTTCTCTTCAGCCCCATCTCCCTGTAGGTGTAATAGTGTAGATCCAGGTTTAAAGTCAGTTATTGTAGTGTCAGATGGATATAAAACCATATTGCTCACAAGGATGTCCTTCAAATTCTATGTATGGTTAAAGCATAGACAAGAAAGAGTGTGATATATCAGTAGTTCCATTTTCACAAAACAGCTGTCTCAGAAAGTGAGAAGCTTACCTTCAGCACAAACTCGGTCCATGAGTAGATGGACAATCCGTTCTGCTCAACCTTTTCCTTCTGATCAGGACTGACCTTCCCAAAGCTCACGATGGCTTGAAGCAAAATGTGACCATATCAACAAAACATATACATTGCACTATAACTTAACAACAGAGAACTAAATCATGTCTAACTCACTCTTCAAAAATTTGGTCGCGTTTGGTAATGTCTTGAGTATCTGAAACGTAAACCCAAAAATATATTTGAAACACTCAAAACACAAGGTAGATCACATGTAATTCTTGATAGAGTTGCCAACTTCGACATGCACTGTGCTATGATGATTCTAATAAATCAATGAACACATTTGTATGCCATATCTTACAATCTCTTGGGTGGTTATTAGGAAAACAACCTAATGGTTAGAGAATATATAATGGAGCATGGAATGTAGAACTTCAGGCTATACTATCTGAGATAAATAGTCATTTTAATGACCTGGTTGCTTCGAAAGAATTCTTAAAAAAACAAAGCACCGTGATTAGCCAAGTACTCCCTCCGTTCCAAATTATTTGAAGCTTTGCCCTAAGTCAAACTTCTCTTAAGTTTGGACCAAGTCTTAAAAAAACTATGCTAGTATCTATAACATCAATATATACAGTATGAAAATATACTTTATGACATTTAGTGTTGTAAATGTTGATATAGATTCCTATAAACTCAGACAAGCATAGAGAAGTTTTACTTGGGGGTTAGGACAAAGCTAGAATTTCAAATAATTTGGAACAGAGGTTACAACTACAACATGCTTTCTACTCCTCCACATTTAGGAGTAGTATGGTAACATATAGTTAAACAAGTTGGTGTTCCAGTGGAGCAATGTACCTCTCCAATCTTCTTCTCCTCCACAAAAGCAATTTCGACCTCTGCATGGCACAATATAAATTCTATTGCCCCAGCACCTAAAAACATCAATTGATAGGAGATGTCAGCATGCCACTGTTAAACAGCTTCTAAACTCAAAATTTTGACATGTGAGAGCATGCATCCATGTTCTGGTGCTCACTGTTCCAGGTACCATATCATTATTTTTCAATATCCAGTGAAACCAAGAAAAACTTACCAAGTGTGTCATACAATGGAACACAGTAAATGCCATGGGCATTGCAGGCCTGAGAAAATAAGCAAAGGAAAAATGTAGTGATGAGAAAATGGTGACCGCATTTCAAAAGTTGTGAGGTGATAAATAAAAGCTATTTTAGTACAAGCATAGTTAGGAGATTCCTAGTGCAGAGGAATACACACAGTTTTTTCCATGTTTTCTTCTTTAAATACAGTTAGACAAAATATGAGCAAATGTATGAGTAAACCTTTTTTTATCTTTGGATAGAACAGGCAAATTTGGTCTAGGACTTGTAGCTAAAAGAGGGGCCTTTCTTTTGGACATTAGAATACTGGGGGTACATAAATTGGACTAAGCCTTTCATAACACTGTCTAATGAAGACGGCAACATAACCAAAGTGGTAATGCACTAACATCCATTTTTCTAATTTGCTCCATATATTAAGCATCACTGGTCTATACAGTGATTATATGTATGGCATACCTGCATACTGACGACCCATTCAGGGGAATTGCCTCCATATATGCCACATCGTCCTCCCTGCAGATGATCAAGGAATAACCAATCAGTAAGTTGTTTCTGAACAATACTAAACACTAGCCACACATAATAATACCAGAAGGAACCATGAACCGTTCCCAATTTTCTGGTGTTAACTCAGAGGAAAAGGAGTGTGCAAGGTCACGGAACAAGCATCAAATGCCCAGATCGCTGGTCGCACATACCTTGTTGACGCCACAGCTCCGGATTGAAGCCCCCACCTTGATCACAGTGTCGTATACTTCTTTGTAAGTCACCCATGTGTACTTGCCAGCCTGATATGAAATTGACACAGGGTAGGAGATTGCAAACTAATTCGCCGTAACGAAACTGAGAAGCATTGAGTGCAAACATATGAAATCTAGTTTGGGAAACTGAGAGCCATGGTCTAACCTTTCCGTCCACGATTTCACGGCGGCCCATCATCGGGTTGCCAGGGTACTTTTCCACAGACAAACTGTTCACATGCAAGCATGCATATTATTAGGAGTAAAATGATGTTTCTTTGGAGAGAATACACTAGTTTCATGAAGAAATTGGATAGGATTTTCAGCATTCAGAATGATTGATGTAACTTGTTTTTCTGGTTTCAGAGCTGAACTGGACATAAGGATGAAGTTGACCCTTTTTAGTTTTGTATACTCTACTTCAGTATGTAAATATAAATATTTTATTCCCAGGTTGGCAAACACAACAGTGGAAAACATGGTTGACGCTTTCAGTTTTCTTGTCTAACATTAAATTATTCCACGTAGCATCAGGTTCATGTTTAGCCGGCATTGAATCTTCTATCTAATTTCGATTAAGGGGAAACTACAAGACGCGTGTAAATAACCGATGGGTTTTGATATTTAAAAATCGCCACAGACTGTAACTGTTACGTCAACAATTGCGTATATAAGATAAATAAACTAAACACCAACTGTTTGAAGTTTGAACGGCGCGTAGGTATTATAGCTAATTGTGGCCGCATTGCAGGATCGTTCAAAGGATTGAGCAGCTCCATGATCAGAAGAAATCAATCAGAGGGAACAACACAAGAGGATCTACGATCCGTCCCGAGACCGACCGAACGATTAACAGCTTTGTAAATTATTCCCGAGAGGGAGAAACGAAATAACAATAAAATCGAATTGGAATCGAATCGACCAGCCGTACCGAAATATGTCCCAGCATGACTCGAGCCCCGGCACGGCGGGCGGCGACGCCCCGCCGGTCCCGGCCGCGCAGCGGTACGCGGGCCCGGCCGACGGCGCGCCGCCCTCCTCCGGCGCCGCCTCCCTCCCCTCCGCCACCTGCACCAGGTACTTCATCGTGGCGTCCGCCATCCCTCTCTCTCTCTATCTCTCGTAGGCGACCGACGCCTTCCCCGATCTCTCTCCCTCGCTCGAGAGGAATCCACAGGGGACGGGAAAGGCAAGGGAGACAGCACGGGAAGGAAGGCCAGGCTTGGCTTGCGCTCCAATATAGGAGTAGGACGCAGGTGGCTGCTGCATTCAAAATAGGAATCACAATTTTTTAGGAGTATATCTCTGATTGTATTCTTTATTTATTTATATCAGCACGGCGTGCGGCGTACAGTCTTTTGTTTTGTTTTGTTTTTTTCCCTTTCTTGCTTCGGTATAGAC
The DNA here is from genome assembly GCF_904849725.1 of Hordeum vulgare subsp. vulgare. NCBI lineage: Eukaryota > Viridiplantae > Streptophyta > Magnoliopsida > Poales > Poaceae > Hordeum > Hordeum vulgare. The sequence goes on along the minus strand of NC_058522.1, from coordinate 325,224,807 downwards.
AGAGATTCAGATGCGGCCATGCGGGATTAGTTGGTCAGCGAAATAAAGCGGCCATAACTATGAACAGAGAGGAACAGGGTAGTCACGTTTAATTCTAGGCAAGGGGGCTCCAGCTCGCCCAACGGGGCCACTTTGTTGAACGCTGACATGATCACGGATCGCCGCCTTCTAGAACTTGAAATGTATTGCAGATTGTTTACAGTTTGCAGTCCCAGCGGTAGTCCAAGTACTCGACAAATAAACTTAAACACAAACGTAATTTAGATGACGGTAGATTTAACATTTTATTTATTTTTTGGGACGTGTTAGAGCATCTTCAATAGCAATGTGTATATATTTTTTTTCTTTTTCGGGATAGCAATGTGTATATTTAAATGTCTATATATTCATATATATAACAGTCTAAAAAAATTCTCTTATTCAAAACATCTATATACAGGGACCATGACCGGTGGGCCGCTGCTTGGAGAGGGAAAAATTATGGTAGTAGTTGAGTTTAGACGACGTCTTTACATTGTTCAGGCGTGGACATTATCGGGGTCGATTTAAAGGATGTGCACGTTTAGACGACCGTATAGACAAACCGTTGAACGCCTGTTTTAAATTCATGTCGTGAAAAACGAGTATAGACGTCGATATAGACAAGCTATCGGATATGCTCTTAGAACATGGCCAACGCTCCATGCTGAAGTGTTGCCATGCAGTCCACGTCAGATGAAAAAAGCATACACAAAAAGGGTGTTGTGTGCAGAGCTAAACGGTTTCTTGCAAAGGAGGTTTATGCTTCAATCGAAAAGGAGTAGAAAAGAAAAGAAAAGAAAAGAGGCAAAATCATAGGTAAAGAGTAGAGAGGACCACAACGCACATGTACAATCATGGATTTAGAGGGAAAAGAACATAAAAAAGAGAGAATATATGAGGCCATATATTAGGATTCCCATGACCTTACAAACACGTCCATATAGAAAAATAAAATTATACTCCCTTCGAGCCATATTAATTACCTTAAGGGTGTCGAAGTCTTCTTCCTCTTTCATCATTAGCAACGCACTATGAGCATAGCTCGATGTCGTCTCTCGACCTTCACGTTAGCGGAGCAAACTTTTGAAACCTAAGGTCTTGTAAAAACGATGACCGGAAAGTCGCCGATGCAAACCAGGAGACGTCGATGGCTATGATCTACGAAGAAAATTGCTACCCCCGAAGAAAACAAAAAATGTCAATAAGGGCATGTAAAAACTACAAAGACTGTGAAAGCCAGCCAAATGTAGACAAAGTCATTGAATACCTAAAACGACCGGATCCGAGAAGACCAGCCAGAGACATGGTCTTCTCCAGAAGATCTGGTTTCGAGATAACTTGTCACCCGCGTTGACGCGGTCTTCTCCGGTGGCCTAACTAGGCCGAACCGCTGTAGAAGCTCACCATGATGGATTCGTCTAACCTTCGTCGGCTTCAGTAACGTTATTATTGAGCACCGCTTGGTAAAAAACTCCACTCAAGTCATCATATCCTTCTTCAACCCTAGTAGCCCTCCAAGAATTTCCCACCAAGCCGCCCATGAATCAGACCTTCCTGCCACCCGTCGAGCGTTAAATGCTTTGCCCGACGTCACACCCTGGCAGCGGCGAGAGGGGAATACAACTAGAGTATGGTAGTTGCTTTAGCCCACTCACAAAGCGTTACCTCCCTCGATTATCTCGTACTCTGAATGGTGGTCCCTACAAGAATTAGAATAATAATTCTGAATCTAATTCCAATGAATTTACATAAATTTCAAATCTAATATGAGTAAAATTTGTGAAGTTACTACCAATAAATGATTAAATGGAATTCATTCCACACACCCGTGAAACCTACATGTATGTATCGAGACACTAACATGCACAAAGGATAAGTTTGGTTACTCAGAATGGATTTTTGCCTATTTGCATCTATGGCCAATGAGGGACGGGTTGAGCTAATGCAGGGTAAAACCCATGTTTTGCACTTCATTTGGTACCCTGCATTGCACCACTAAGCATTTTCGTGCCTAGAATTTGGTTAACATGCAGTCCGGGTTTAAGGTTGCAAACATGCAAAATATGGTGTTTAGTCGTGTGCGACATTTTATGCGCTCACCTCTCCTCACTACACACTGCATATGTGATGACCTTACCACACACTATACACTTCATTATTAGAACATCGCACCACAATAGCAGTTCTTACTACTAGCTACTAGCAAATAGCATTACAAGTTAACACACATGTGGTTTAATAAGGGAAAGTTCATTGATGTCGAAACAATGGGTGTCCATTCTTTGTCGTTGCCGCTTCTTGCTATGTTGTCGCTGATGTTCTTCATCTTATTCTTGTGTTATTGTTGTTGTTGCTTCATGTCCTCCTGATGATGTTCTTCTCAGATCCTTGTGATTCCTTTATTTTCCCACACTTCCTTAGCCCATTCCAACATTTTGCTCTTCCAAGCTTCATTATCATGTCCCTCCACACCATAACCGGAGTCATCATCATCATCGGTCGCCACATCTTCCTCATCCGGCACCAACCCATCATAAAGCCCATTGTAGGATCTAGTTATGCAGAATACAATAAGCAAGCTTAACCTGAGTGGGGTAAGGGTGAAATGGCTTCTGATCCAGGATCTTAAATCAATTCTTTAGAGCTCCAAACGCTCTCTCAATCGTGGCTAAGGCTGGAGCGTGATATTGAACAACTTTTGTATAGTCCTAGGATAGTTCCTAGAAGAGAATTCGTTCGAATGATACTTGGTATTCCTGGAGGGTGGAAGAACACTAGGCCGACATGAATAGCCCGCATCTCCTAGGTAGAAATTGACATCATGGATATTGATGACACCATGCCTTGACATGCTGTCAGCAAGAATGTTGGCATCATGGGCCGATCCTTCCCACCCAGCCAATGCATATGTGAACTTTAGATCGAAGTCAATATAGCAAGCACATTCTGACTTGTGTAGTGCTTTCTACCCCTCTATGTGTTGGGGAATATTGCATGGGAAACAAAAAATTCCTACACACACACAAGATCTATCCATGGAGATGCATATCAATAAGAGGTAAGAGTGTGTCTACATACCCCCATAGACCGTTAAGTGGAAGCGTATATTAAGCGGTTGATGTAGTCAAACTCTTCGCGATCCAATCACGGTCCATCCCGATCAAGCGTCGAACGACGGTGTTGGGGATGTACCCCACGGGTTAACCTGCCATGGAGATAACCCACCAGGCCTACACTTTGGGCAAGAGGCCCAAGACGGAGAGGCCCAAAAGGGAGACTCACCGCAAGGTCGGCTCAAGCCCATCAACTGGAGGCTGGATTGTCAAAGGGAGACATGAAGATTCTTCCTTATCCAAGATAGTAAGAAGTAGAAGAGGACACATGTGGCTATTCGACCTGGACTCTATTGTAACCTTGAGGCATCCACGTGCATGTATAAAGGGGAGCCCTTGAGGTAGAGAGGATCGGGTAAGAAAAGACTCGAGAGCTATGTTAGCTATTCCAAACCCTTGTAATGAAGTTCATCATCAATAAGACACAAAAGCAGGACGTAGGCTTTTACCTCCATCGGAGGGGCCGAACTTGGATAAACTCACGTCCTTTGTCTCCCGGCTAACCCCTTCGAGTCGCCACCCTAGTGCGATGGCTCCTATACTTAGTCCTTTCACGAGGACATATGTCGTGACAAAATCATGCTAGTTGGCGCCCACCGTGGGACCAGCACATGATGGAGTTGAGTTCTTGAAGGGAGATCTTCCAAGTATCGAGGGATACGCGGTCGGAGAGATGACCAAGAGTCGTCGTGGTAAGATCTACATCGACGACTCAGGAGGACCTGAGCTGGATATCTACATCAAGTACGGGTACCAAGTCCCTTTTGGCAAGATTCACGTGTTCATCGGCAAGATCGGCGTGTGAGGACCTGAGCTGGATATCTACACCAACATCGTCGAGCTGGCTCGGCACAAGTAACTTGGCCGCGTTCAAGCCGGCCAGAAGCATGCCTTCATTGGTTTTACTCAGGGGGTTGAACATTCCAACAACTCAGTGACCAGCGGGGATACCTTCCTCAACTTTGAAGACTGTAGTCATCGACCGGTGACATCGAGTCGATCTACCCACTTTTTGATGGTCGGCTTGGGGGTTGCACAAACGGTTTGGAGTTCATCGATACTACTGGAATTCAGCAATTTGCCGTCAGCCAGCTCTTTGCCGTGGGCTGGCAAAAGACAAAGAAAGTCTATGCCATCAGCTGTACAAGACCGGACGGCAAAGACCAGGCTAACGACAAAGACACTCTTTGCCATCTACAAGGGTTTTGCCGTCAGCCAGCTCACGATAAAGAGCCCGAAGGCAGACGACAAAGAACCCACCCGGGCCCCACAGGGATTTGCCGTCAGACAGCTCATGGCAAAGAGCACGAAGGCACACAACAAAGACCCCAACTAGGCCCCACAGGTCCTGTGGGGGTGGCGCGTCGTATGCAGGCTCTTTATCGTCTGCATGGGGCTCTTTGTCGTCCGCCAGAAGACGGCAAAGGCGCCCTATACCTAACGTCGTCAACGACCACCCCATCCCTCTCTCTTTCATTCTCTCTCTCCATCTCACCCTCCGCTGCGCCGCCCCGCCCCACCACTGCCCCGCCGCCTCTACCCCTCGCCGCCCGACGACCCTGCGCCCCTGCCTACCACCGTCACCCTCGCCCCGTGCCCCTGCCCCCATCGTCGGACCGCCACCGCCGCCCCTGCCCCCCATCGCCCGACCGCCACCGCCGCCCTTCCCTCCCCCCGGTCGGACGCCCTGCCCCCCGCCGCCGTAACGCCCCCGACATCGTCGCGACGCCGCCGACGCCCCCCGACGTCGCCGACGCCACCCGTCGCCAGGCCACCACCACCACAGCGGCGCCCCCGGCCGCCACAGCCACCCCCGGCCGCCACAGCCACCCCCGGCGTCCCCGCGTAGCCCCGGTCCACCGCCGCCCACGCCGCCCCGCCGCCCCCCGCCGGTGAGTACCACTGCCGGTCGCCCCTTTTTTTTCCATTTTTTCCTGTTTTTTATTTCGGTTAATTTAGTTAGTTTATAATTAGGTTAGTTTTATTAGTTTATTAGGTTAGTTTATTAGGCTAATTAGGTTAGTATTATTAGTTCATTAAGTTAGTTTATTAGGTCAATTAGGTTAGTTAGTTAGGTTAGAAGAAAAAAAGAAAAAAAGGAAAAAAGAAAAAAGAAAAAAGGATAAGAAGAAAATAATTAGAAGAAGAAGGAGAAGAAGAAGATGAGGAGGAGGAGGAGGATGAGAAAAAAGAAGAAGAAGAAGGAGAAGAAGAAGAAGAAGAAGAAGAAGAAGCAGCAGAAAAAGAGGACAAGGGAGAAGAAGAAAGAAGAGGAAAAAGGAAAAGAAGGAAGAATAAGAAGAGGAAAAAGGAAAAGAAGGAAGAACAAGAAGAAGGTGACATCCCGACACCCCGACACGACGCCCCGACACCCCGACACGATGCCCCGATGCCCCGACACCCCGGCACGACGACTGACACCCCAAAACGACACCCTGACACGACATCCTGACACCTTGGAACAAAACTCCGCGCAGCTGTTAATACGCAGCCCCTGACGCCATTGGCCCCCAACCCCCGACAGCTCTTCATCCTCTTGTTGACCGAAAAGGTGATCTTCAGCCTTCCAAAGGCCGCCGGCCGCGGACCTCACCAGGATAATGCTCGGAAAGGAGAGGAGAGGCAGAGAAGAGAGGTCCCCGAAACCAGAAGAGTTGGCGTGCTGACCCTTCAACCGTGCGTCGCCATACCTGAGGGTGCCGGGGACGAGTGAGTTAGGGGGTTCCTCGATGTCGATGGAACCCTAAATGACATCTATATAGGTCATATATTTGTGTTAGGTCATATATTTTTCAATTTTATTAATGAACACAAAATATTTTTGTTGATGGGGTGGATTTACATGTGCAGTTGTCTTGTAGCTGCGAGGTATGTTGTTCGAAGACTTCCCTGTGAGTTCGACGAGCTCCGCCCCTGCATTCGTGGGTGAGTACAAATGATATCTCCTCCTTGCCCCTTAATTTTCTCTGGGTCGGTCTTCGGATGAAACTTCCTAGATATAGGTAAATTAAATTATCAGTATGCGTGACCAATATGCGTCTCTCGTTCGAAAGGGTTATAGTTATAAATATGCATGCATTTGCATATATTTATAACCGTGATTCTTCCGAATTGTCCAACGTTATCCATGGATAGCCGAGTATGTGTAGATTGGGTTCGTTTTCCCATATGCTTTGTTCCAGATTGGATGCATAATTTCATCAGTGCCTCCCTGTTGTTCTCCGAATACACATCCTCTTTGTTTATTGCCGATACATGTATGAGGAGAACAGTGGGGAGGTTCTGCCAAAATTTTGTGTTGGATCCGGAGTAGAGCTTGCGAAAACGAACCCAATCTACACATACTCGGGTGGGATTAGGACCTATCTTTACCTATTAGCGTGTAGGTTGCATGGACGTAATAAAACTGGCGAACTTTATTAACTGATGAACATATAAGATGAATTATATATATATATATATATATATATATATATATATTTCTTGTGTGTTTAGTAGCTAGGAAAGATGAGTGATCGTGCGTGGATGTACACCGGTCACCCTAGTCGGAAAGAGATGATGAAAGAATGGTTTCTATAAACCAAGGACTTTGTGAAAGCTGCATTTGCAAATGGCCAGGAAACAAACTGGTGCCCCTATCCACAGTGCGACAACTATAGAAAGAGGACAGAGGCTGTAATGATTAAACACCTCCAGAGAAGGGCTTTTAAGCCTAATTATACAGTGTGGACATTTCATGGTGAGTCTATACAACACACCAGAGCTGAGGTGGTTCGTCGCCGCACCGACGAGCATGGTACCGGGATCGAAGACATGGTGCAAGACTTTGATGATGCTCGATATTCGGACAAAGAGATGGAGGAATCTACAAAGGCCTTCTATGAAATGTTGGAGTCTTCAAAACATCCTCTCCATGAGCACACTGAGCTATGTTAGCTGGATGCCATTGCACAAGTAATGGCTCTGAAGGCTCAGTTCAACTTGGGAAGAGAATGCTATGATGCGATGATGACACTATTTGGACGCTTTCTACGAAAAGGGCATGTCATGCATGCGAACCTGTACCAGTTGGACAAAATACTTCGTGTACTTAAGATGCCCTATGAGAAGATATTGTTGGGGAACGTCGCATGGGAAACAAAAAATTTCCTACGCGCACGAAGACCTATCATGGTGATGTCCATGTACGAGAGGGGATGAGTGATCTACGTACCCTTGTAGATCGTACAGCAGAAGCGTTAGTGAACGCGGTTGATGTAGTGGAACGTCTTCACATCCCTTGATCCGCCCCGCGAACAATCCCGCGATCAGTCCCACGATCTAGTACCGAACGGACGGCACCTCCGCGTTCAGCACACGTACAGCTCGACGATGATCTCGGCCTTCTTGATCCAGCAAGAGAGACGGAGAGGTAGAAGAGTTCTCCGGCAGCATGAGGGCGCTCCGGAGGTTGGTGATGACCTTGTCTCAGCAGGGCTCCGCCCGAGCTCCGCAGAAACGCGATCTAGAGGAAAAACCGTGGAGGTATGTGGTCGGGCTGCCGTGGAAAAGTCGTCTCAAATCAGCCCCAATACCTCCGTATATATAGGTGGGAGGGAGGGGACCTTGCCTTGGGGCTCAAGGAGCCCCAAGGGGGTCGGTCGAGTCCAAGGGGGGAAGGCTCCCCCCCAAACCGAGTTGGACTTGGTTTGGTGGGTGGGAGTCCTTCCCTTCCTTCCCACCTCCCTTTTTTTCTTTCTCTTTGATTTTCTTTTGTATGGTGCATAGGGCCCTTTTGGGCTTTCCCACCAGCCCACTAAGGGCTGGTGCGCCACCCTCATGGCCTATGGGCTTCCCCGGGGTGGGTTGCCCCCCCGGTGAACTTCCGGAACCCATTCGTCATTCCCGGTACATTCCCGGTAACTCCGAAAACCTTCCGGTAATCAAATGAGGTCATCCTATATATCAATCTTCGTTTCTGGACCATTCCGGAAACCCTCGTGACGTCCGTGATCTCATCCGGGACTCCGAACAACATTCGGTAACCAACCATATAACTCAAATACGCATAAAACAACGTCGAACCTTAAGTGTGCAGACCCTGCGGGTTCGAGAACTATGTAGACATGACCCGAGAGACTTCTCGGTCAATATCCAACAACGGGACCTGGATGCCCATATTAGATCCTACATATTCTACGAAGATCTTATCGTTTGAACCTCAGTGCCAAGGATTCATATAATCCCGTATGTCATTCCCTTTGTCCTTCGGTATGTTACTTGCCCGAGATTCGATCGTCAGTATCTGTATACCTATTTCAATCTCGTTTACCGGCAAGTCTCTTTACTCATTCCGTAATACAAGATCCCGCAACTTACACTAAGTCACATTGCTTGCAAGGCTTATGTGTGATGTTGTATTACCGAGTGGGCCCCGAGATACCTCTCCGTCACACGGAGTGACAAATCCCAGTCTTGATCCATACTAACTCAACTAACACCTTCGGAGATACCTGTAGAGCATCTTTATAGTCACCCAGTTACGTTGCGACGTTTGATACACACAAAGCATTCCTCCGGTGTCAGTGAGTTATATGATCTCATGGTCATAGGAATAAATACTTGACACGCAGAAAATAGTAGCAACAAAATGACACGATCAACATGCTACGTCTATTAGTTTGGGTCTAGTCCATCACGTGATTCTCCTAATGACGTGATCCAGTTATCAAGCAACAACACCTTGTTCATAATCAGAAGACACTGACTATCTGTGATCAACTGGCTAGCCAACTAGAGGCTTGCTAGGGACAGTGTTTTGTCTATGTATCCACACATGTAAATGAGTCTTCGTTCAATACAATTATAGCATGGATAATAAACGATTATCTTGATACATGAATTATAATAATAACTATATTTATTATTGCCTCTAGGGCATAATTCCAACAGTCTCCCACTTGCACTAGAGTCAATAATCTAGCCCTCACATCATCATGTGAATTACATTGTAATAAATCTAACACCCATACAGTTCTGGTGTTGATCATGCTTTGGCCGTGGAAGAGGTTTAGTCAGCGGGTCTGTTACATTCAGATCCGTGTGCACTTTGCATATATTTACGTCCTCTCCCTCGACGTAGTCGCGGATGAGGTTGAAGCGTCGTTTGATGTGTCTGGTCTTCTTGTGAAACCGTGGTTCCTTTGCTAAGGCAATGGCACCCGTGTTGTCACAGAACAAGGTTATTGGATTCAATGCGCTTGGCACCACTCCAAGATCCGTCATGAACTGCTTCATCCAGACACCCTCCTTAGCCGCCTCCGAGGCTGCCATGTACTCCGCTTCACATGTAGAATCTGCTACGACGCTTTGCTTGGAACTGCACCAGCTTACCGCACCCCCATTAAGAATAAATACGTATCCAGTTTGCGACTTAGAGTCGTCCGGATCTGTGTCAAAGCTTGCATCGATGTAACCTTTTACGGCGAGCTCTTCGTCACCTCCATACACGAGAAACATCTCCTTAGTCCTTTTCAGGTACTTCAGGATATTCTTGACCGCTGTCCAGTGATCCACTCCTGGATTACTCTGGAACCTACCTGCCATACTTATGGCCAGGCTAACATCCGGTCTAGTGCACAGCATTGCATACATGATAGAACCTATGGCTGAAGCATAGGGGACGGAGCGCATATGCTCTCTATCTTCATCAGTTGCTGGGCACTGAGTCTTACTCAATCTCGTACCTTGTAGAACTGGCAAGAAACCTTTCTTGGACTGTTCCATTTTGAACCTCTTCAAAACTTTATCAAGGTATGTGCTTTGTGAAAGTCCTATCAGGCGTTTTGATCTATCCCTATAGATCTTAATGCCTAGAATGTAAGCAGCTTCTCCTAGGTCCTTCATAGAGAAACTTTTATTCAAGTAACCCTTTATGCTCTCAAAAACTCTACATTCTTTCCAATCATTAATATGTCATCCACATATAATATTAGAAACGCCACAGAGCTCCCACTCACTTTCTTGTAAATACAAGATTCTCCAACCACGTGTATAAACCCAAATGCTTTGATCACCTCATCAAAGCGTTTGTTCCAACTCCGAGATGCTTGCACCAGTCCATAAATGGATCGCTGGAGCTTGCACACCTTGTTAGCATTCTTAGGATCGACAAAACCTTCGGGTTGTATCATATACAACTCTTCCTTAAGGAAACCGTTAAGGAACGCCGTTTTGACATCCATCTGCCAGATTTCATAATCGAAAAATGCAGCTATTGCTAACATGATTCTGACGGACTTAAGCATCGCTACGGGTGAGAATGTCTCATCGTAGTCAACTCCTTGAACTTGTGAAAAACCCTTTGCCACAAGTCGAGCTTTATAAACGGTCACATTGCCGTCAGCGTCCGTCTTCCTCTTAAAGATCCATTTGTTCTGAATAGCCTTGCGGCCCTCAGGTAGTACCTCCAAAGTCCACACTTTGTTCTCATACATGGATCCTATCTCGGACTTCATGGCTTCTAGCCATTTGTTGGAATCTAGGCCCACCATTGCTTCTTCATAATTCGCAGGTTCATTGTTGTCTAACAACATGATTGATAAGACGGGATTCCCGTACCACTCTGGAGCAGCACGTGGTCTCGTCGACCTGCGTGGTTTGACAGAAACTTGAACCGGAGTTTCATGATCATCATCATTAACTTCCTCCTCAACCGGCGTCGCAACGACAGAGGTTTCCCCTTGCCCTGCGCCACCATCCAGAGGGATGAGAGGTTCGACAACCTCATCAAGTTCTATCTTCCTCCCACTCAATTCTCTCGAGAGAAACTCCTCTTCGAGAAAAGCTCCATTTTTAGCAACAAACACTTTGCCCTCGGATTTGAGATAGAAGGTGTACCCAACTGTCTCTTTTGGGTAACCTATGAAGACACACCTTTCCGCTTTGGGTTCCAGCTTTTCAGGCTGAAGCTTTTTGACATAAGCATCACATCCCCAAACTTTAAGAAACGACAACTTTGGCCTTTTGCCATACCACAGTTCGTATGGTGTCGTCTCAACGGATTTTGATGGTGCCCTATTTAAAGTGAATGCAGCTGTTTCTAATGCATAACCCCAAAATGATAACGGCAAATCAGTAAGAGACATCATAGATCGCACCATCTCTAATAGAGTACGATTACGACGTTCAGACACACCATTACGCTGTGGTGTTCCAGGCGGTGTTAACTGTGAAACAATTCCACATTGTCTTAAGTGAGCACCAGACTCGAAACTCAGATACTCACCCCCACGATCAGACCGTAGGAACTTGATCTTCTTGTTACGATGATTTTCCACTTCACTCTGAAATTGCTTGAACTTTTCAAATGTTTCAGACTTGTGCTTCATCAAGTAGACATAACCATATCTACTCAAATCGTCAGTGAAGGTGAGAAAATAACAATATCCGCCGCGTGCCTCCACGGTCATCGGACCACACACATCGGTATGTATGATTTCCAACAAGTCACTTGCACGCTCCATTGTTCCGGAGAACGGAGTCTTAGTCATCTTGCCCATGAGGCATGGTTCGCACGTGTCAAGTGAATCAAAGTCAAGTGACTCCAAAAGTCCATCATCATGGAGTTTCTTCATGCGCTTTACACCAATATGACCTAAGCGGCAGTGCCACAAAAATATGGCGCTATCATTGTTAACTCTAACTCTTTTGGTCTCAATGTTATGTATATGCGTATCGCTATCAAGATTCAATATAAACAATCCTCTCACATTCGGTGCATGACCATAAAAGATGTTACTCATAGAAATAGAACAACCATTATTCTCTGACTTAAAAGAGTAACTGTCTCGCAATAAACAAGATCCAGATATAATGCTCATGGTCAACGTAGGCACTAAATAACAATGATTTAAGTTCATCACTAATCCTGATGGCAACTGAAGTGAAACTGTGCCGACGGCGATTGCATCAACCTTGGAACCATTTCCCACGCGCATCGTCACTTCATCTTTCACCAGCCTTCGTCTATTCCGTAGTTCCTGTTTCGAGTTGCAAATATGAGCAACATAACCGGTATCGAATACCCAGGCACTACTACGAGAGTCGGTTAAGTACACATCAATAACATGTATATCAAATATACCTGATTTCTCTTTGGCCGCCTTCTTATCTGCCAGATACTTGGGGCAATTGCGCTTCCAGTGACCCATACCCTTGCAATAGTAACACTCCGTTTCAGGCTTAGGTCCAGCTTTGGGTTTCGTCGTCGGATTGGCAACAGGCTTGCCGCTCTTCTTCGAATTACCCTTCTTGCCTTTGCCGTTTCTCTTGAAACTAGTGGTCTTATTCACCATCAACACTTGATGCTCTTTACGGAGTTCAGACTCTGCGACTTTCAGCATCGCAAACAACTTGCCGGGAGACTTGTTCATCCCTTGCATGTTGTAGTTCAACACAAAGCCTTTATAGCTTGGCGGCAGTGCTTGAAGGATTCTGTCAGTGATAGCCTCTGGCGGGAGTTCAATCCCCAGCTCAGCTAGACGGTTTGAGTACCCAGACATTTTGAGCACATGTTCACTGACAGACGAGTTTTCCTCCATCTTGCAAGCATAGAATTTATCGGAGGTCTCATACCTCTCGATCCGGGCGTTCTTCTGAAAGATAAACTTCAACTCCTGGAACATCTCAAATGCTCCATGACGCTCAAAGCGACGTTGAAGTCTCGGTTCTAAGCCATACAAGACTGCACATTGAACTATTGAGTAGTCCTCCTTACGTGCTAACCAAGCGTTCTTAACATCCTGATCAGCCGTAGCGGGTGGTTCATCTCCTAGCGCAGCATTAAGGACATAATCCTTCTTCCCAGCTTGTAAGATTAGCTTAAGATTACGAGCCCAGTCTACAAAGTTGCTTCCATCATCTTTCAACTTAGCTTTCTCTAGGAACGTATTAAAATTCAGGATGACTGTCGCGTGAGCCATGATCTACAACACAAATATATTCAAAGTGGACTTAGACTATGTTCAAGATAATTAGAGTTTAACTTAATCAAATTATTCGCTAAACTCCCACTCAAAAAGTACATCTCTCTAGTCATTTGAGTGGTTCATGATCCACTTACACTAGCTCAAGTTCGATCATCACGTGAGTTGAGCATAGATTCAGTGGTAAGCATCCCTATGCTAATCATATCATCTATATGATTCATGATCGACCTTTCGGTCTCATGTGTTCCGAGGCCATGTCTGCACATGCTAGGCTCGTCAAGCTTAACCCGAGTGTTCCGCGTGCACAACTGTTTTGCACCCGTTGTATGTGAACGTTGAGTCTATCACACCCGATCATCACGTGGTGTCTCGAAACGACGAACTGTAGCAACGGTGCACAGTCGGGGAGAACACCACTGTTGGGGAACATCGCATGGGAAACAAAAATTTTCCTACGCGCACGAAGACCTATCATGGTGATGTCCATCTACGAGAGGGGATGAGTGATCTACGTACCCTTGTAGATCGTACAACAGAAGCGTTAGTAAACGCGGTTGATGTAGTGGAACGTCTTCACGTCCCTCGATCCGCCCCGCGAACAATCCCGCGATCAGTCCCACGATCTAGTACCGAACGGACGGCACCTCCGCGTTCAGCACACGTACAACTCGACGATGATCTCGGCCTTCTTGATCCAGCAAGAGAGACGGAGAGGTAGAAGAGTTCTCCGGCAGCATGACGGTGCTCCGGAGGTTGGTGATGACCTTGTCTCAGCAGGGCTCCGCCCGAGCTCCGCAGAAACGCGATCTAGAGGAAAAACCGTGAAGGTATGTGGTCGGGCTGCCGTGGAAAAGTCGTCTCAACTCAGCCCCAATACCTCCGTATATATAGGTGGGAGGGAGGGGACCTTGCCTTGGGGCTCAAGGAGCCCCAAGGGGTTCGGCCGAGTCCAAGGGGGGAAGGCTCCCCCCCCAAACCGAGTTGGACTTGGTTTGGTGGGTGGGAGTCCTTCCCTTCCTTCCCACCTCCCTTTTTTTTCTTTCTCTTTGATTTTCTTTTGTATGGCGCATAGGGCCCTTTTGGGCTGTCCCACCAGCCCACTAAGGGCTGGTGCGCCACCCTCATGGCCTATGGGCTTCCCCGGGGTGGGTTGCCCCCCCGGTGAACTTCCGGAACCCATTCGTTATTCCCGGTACATTCCCGGTAACTCCAAAAACCTTCCGGTAATCAAATGAGGTCATCCTATATATCAATCTTCGTTTCCGGACCATTCCGGAAACCCTCGTGACGTCTGTGATCTCATCCGGGACTCCGAACAACATTCGGTAACCAACCATATAACTCAAATACGCATAAAACAACGTCGAACCTTAAGTGTGCAGACCCTGCGGGTTCGAGAACTATGTAGACATGACCCAAGAGACTTCTCGGTCAATATCCAACAGCGCGACCTGGATGCCCATATTGGATCCTACATATTCTACGAAGATCTTATCGTTTGAACCTCAGTGCCAAGGATTCATATAATCCCGTATGTCATTCCCTTTGTCCTTCGGTATGTTACTTGCCCGAGATTCGATCGTCAGTATCCGTATACCTATTTCAATCTCGTTTACCGGCAAGTCTCTTTACTCATTCCGTAATACAAGATCCCGCAACTTACACTAAGTCACATTGCTTGCAAGGCTTATGTGTGATGTTGTATTACCGAGTGGGCCCCGAGATACCTCTCCGTCACACGGAGTGACAAATCCCAGTCTTGATCCATACTAACTCAACTAACACCTTCGGAGATACCTGTAGAGCATCTTTATAGTCACCTAGTTACGTTGCGACGTTTTATACACACAAAGCATTCCTCCGGTGTCAGTGAGTTATATGATCTCATGGTCATAGGAATAAATACTTGACACGCAGAAAACAGTAGCAACAAAATGACACGATCAACATGCTACGTCTATTAGTTTGGGTCTAGTCCATCACGTGATTCTCCTAATGATGTGATCCAGTTATCAAGCAACAACACCTTGTTCATAATCAGAAGACACTGACTATCTGTGATCAACTGGCTAGCCAACTAGAGGCTTGCTAGGGATAGTGTTTTGTCTATGTATCCACACATGTAAATGAGTCTTCATTCAATACAATTATAGCATGGATAATAAACGATTATCTTGATACAGGAATTATAATAATAACTATATTTATTATTGCCTCTAGGGCATAATTCCAACAGATATATGCCTATGAGAAATGATGTGTCTTATTTAGGAAGGAGTATGCACACTTGGACTATTGTCCCAATTGAAAGTCTTCGAGGTATCTTGTGGTAGACAACGGTATGGGTGAGAAGAGGCAGACCAAAATCACAGTTAATGTTCTTCGGTATATGCCAATCATACCAAGGCTTCAATGTCTTTTCATGTCCGGAGAGACAGACAGACAGATGACATGGCACAAATTGGGAAAAGAACCAAACTAGATGCGGATGGGAATAAGATAGCGGTACACACATCAGATGGGGAAGCGTGGAAACATTTCGATGGATTACATCAGGATAAAGCGGCAGATCCAAGGAATCCTCGAGTGTGCATCGCCATGGATGGGTTCAATCCCTTCGGAATGACGGTAACCCAATATAATAGTTGGCATGTATTTTTCATTCCACTCAATCTCCCCCCCGGCAGATTATGCAAAGAAAGAACATGTTCCTGACGTTGATAATTCCAGGGCGCAACTATCCGGGGAAGAATATGAATGTGTACATGCAACCTCTTAAGGATGAATTGCAAGAAGCTTGGGATAATGGGGTCAAGACATACGATGCCGCTAGAAAAGAAAACTCCAAAATGCATGTGTGGTACATGTACTCGATGCATGACTTGCCGACGTATGCGCTATTCTTTGGATGGTGTGTGCATGGAAGGTTCCCGTGCCCTTTGTGCAAGGCAGCTCTTAAGTTTCATTGGTTGCACGCGGGTGGGAAGTATTATTGCTTTGGCTTTCATAGACAGTTCCTGGATCCTCACCATCAGTTCAGAAAATACAAGAAGAACTTTACCAAAGGTAAAGTTTTCAAAACCTTGGCACTACCTGCGTTGGCAGGCCAACAGATCCTGGATCAGTTAGACGCCCTCGAGCCCGATCCAAAGCGTCCAGGGTATTTCAAGGGGTATAATTCAGAACACGCCTAGACTCACAAGCCATGCTTGTGGGATCTGCCTTACTTCAAAGACCTCCTTCTTCCACACAATATCGACATGATGCACACTGAAAAGAATATCGGAGAGGCCATTTTTGGTACATTGTTCAACATATATGGGAAGACAAAGGATAATCCTAAGGCTAGAGTCGATCAGGAGACACTATGTCATAGACCATTACAAAACATGCGAGAAGGCAAAGGAAAGAAGAAGTGGTCGAAGCCAAAGGCCTGGTTCATTCTTGGAAGGCCAGCTATGAGGGAAATTATCTTGTGGGTCAAAATGCACTTGATGTTCCCCGCTGGGTATGCAGTAAATCTAAAGAGAGGAGTGAGTCTTGGAAAATTAAAAATATTTGGTCTGAAGAGTCATGATTGGCACATATGGCTTGAGCGGGTAATGCCGGTGATGTTACGTGGCTTTATTCCTGAGGATGAATGGCTAGTACTGGCGGAGCTGGGCTATTTCTTCCGTGTTCTTTGTGCGAAAGACTGTCGCCTGCTACTGCAAGAAAAAACCTTCCAACGGCGCCAGAAATAAGTGTGTCGATGGCACCAGGAATCCTTCTGCTACGGCTACGCCTTAAGGGACTTCCTAGGCAAATATGCAAAGGATTTCCCCGGTGGCCTTGGAGCCTTGCGTTGGTGTTCCCTCGAAGCGGAAAGGGTGATGTAGCGCAGCGATGGTAAGTATTTCCCTCAGTTTGAGAACCAAGGTATCGATCCAGTGAAGGAGTATCACAAAGAACCTGCTCCCAACGCTATGAAGGGGTTGTCAATCCCTTATAGATTGTTCGCCAAGTGAGAACTGAAAGCAACAAAGTAACAAAGCAAAGTAAAAGCGGAGGTGTATTTTAGGGAATATATAGGCCAAAGATCTAGGTCGGGGGGGGGGGGCGCCAGGGAGGCCACAAGCCGTGCCACCGCCCCCTGGTGGCGGAGTGGGGGCTTGTGGGCTCCCTGCAGCCCTCCTGGCTTGGCCCACAAGCCCCCTGATCTTCTTCCGTTCGGGAAAAAATCATTTCGGGATTTTTTTTCCGTTTGGACTCCGTTCCAAAATTAGATCTGAAAAGAGCCAAAACACAGAAAAAACAGGAACGGGCAGTTGGCACTGAATTAATAAGTTAGTCCCAAAAAAGATATAAAAGGTACATAAAACATCCAAAGATGACAAGATAACAGCGTGAAACCATCAAAAATTATAGATACATTTGAGACGTATCAAGCATCCCCAAGCTTAACTCCTGCTCGTCCTCGAGTAGGGAAGTGATAAAGAATGAATTTTTGATGCTTTCATGCTACCTAGCATAGATGTCCTTTGTAACTCCTCTTATGTGACGTGAATGTTCAGATCCATTTGATTCAAAACAATAGTTTTCTATTGACGTGGAAACAATAATAATTCAAGCAAACTAGCAAGGTAATCATGAACTTCCAAAATAACAAGGCCAAAAGAAAGTTATCCCTACAAAAGCATATAGTCTGGCTATGCTCTATCACCATTGCACAACGAATTTAAATCATGCACAACCCCGGTATTGGCCAAGTAATTGTTTCACACCTTTACTTTCTTGAACCTTTTCAACTCTCACGCAATACATGAGCATGAGGCATGGTTATAGCACTATAGATGGTGTGGAGTGTGGTGGAGGTTGCAAGACAAAAAGGAGAAGATAGTCACATTAACTAGGCATATCAATGAGCTGTGGAGATGCTCATCAATAGATATCAATGTGAATGAGTAGGGATTGGCATACAAATGATGCACTAGAGCTACGAGTAAGTGAAAGCTCTTAAAGAAAACTAGTGGGTGTGCATCCAACTTGCTTGCTAACGAAGACCTAAGGCAATTTTGAGGAAGCCTATCATTGGAATATACAAGCCAAGTTATATAATGAAAATTTCCCACTAGCTATATGGTGGTGACAAAACGAGAGACTCTCAATCATGAAGATCATGGTGCTTAATATGCACAAGTGTGGAAAAGTGGTAACATTGTCCCTTCTCTCTTTTTCTCTTTTTTTGGTGGGATCTTTGGCCTCTTTTTTTTGGTGGGATTCTTTGGCCTCTTTTATTTCCTCACATGGGACAATGCTCCATTAATGATGATCATCACACTTTCAACTCGAAACTTAGAGCAACAATGACTCTATACGGAATGCCTTCGGTAGTGTACCGTGACAATGATCTAGCATGGCATAGACATTAATGGAAACATCATGCTAGCTATCTTACGATCATGCAATGGCAATGTAGATCTGGTGGCACATGTCATGGTGGTAGTCACATGGCAATATAGCTCGGAATGACTTTGAAAAAGCCATAGTAGGTAGGTATGGTGGCTGTTTTGAGGGAGCCTAATGGTGGGTTTTGTGCACCGGCGAAAGTTGCACGGCACTAAGAAGATAGTGATGGTGAAAGGTAAAAGTGCATCTAAACCATGGACTCAACATTAGTCATGAAGAACTCGTATACTTGTTGCAAAAGTTTTATTAGTAATCGAAACAAAGCATTCAACACATACTCCTAGGGGAAGGGTTGGTAGGTATAAACCATCACGCGATCCCAACCGCCACGCAAAGGATGACAATCAATAGACTAATCATGCTCAGATTTCATCACATAGCGGTTCACCATATGTGCATGCTACGGGAATCACTAACTTCAACACAAGTATTTCTAGATCCACAACACCTTACTAGCATAACTTCAATATTACCATAACCACAACTCAAAACTAATTGAGATGAATCAAACTTCTCTAACTATTCAATGCACATGAATGTGGAAGTTTTCGTATCCCTTTGGATAACTACCCCTTTTGAGACTACTTTCAAAGAATAGATCAACTACCAAGCCACGCACCGCTGTTCTCTAAAAGATATAAGTGAAGCACATAGAGCAAAAGTATATAACTCAAAAGATATAAGTGAAGCACATGTGAGCTGAATTGTCTACTAGAAGATATAAGTGAAGCTCGACAAAATCATGGTGAGTGCATGTCTCTCTCTCTAGGTGTGCAGCAAGGATGATTGTGACACAAAAAAAATAAAAGACTCCTACGATACAAGACGCTCCAAGCAAAAACACATAACATGTGGTGAATAAAAATATAGCCCCAAGTAACGTTACCGATGGATTGAAGACGAGAGAGGGGATGCCTTCCTAAGGCATCCCCAAGCTTAGGCTTTTACAGCATCCTTGAATCTCTTGGGGTGCCTTGAGCATCCCCAAGCTTGAGCTCTTACCACTCTTTATCTCTTTGTTCATAAGAACTTCACCCAAAACTTGAAAACTTCACAACACGAAACTTAAACAGAAACTCGTGATAACATTAGTATGAGAAAGCAAACCACCACTTCCTTAGCTACTGTAGCAAACTTAAATTATACTTATGCTGATGTTGAGTTACTGTATTTTCAATATTCCATGGCTAATACCCCCCGATACTATCCATAGTTTCATCAAAATAAGCAACCAACACAACAAAAACAGAATCTGTTAACAGCAGACCAGTCTGTAGCAATCTGTATATTTCGTATACCTCTGGTACTTCAAAAATTCTGAAAAATTACGACAGTCTGAAGAATTTGCGTAGCAATCAGCATAAGAAAGAATCAACTCAAAATCTCTTACAGAAAACAAATTAAAATTCTTTTCATGAGCAAAAAGTTTCTATCTTTTCCAGCATGACCAAACGATCATCCCCAAGACTAAGCATAACGGTTTTGCTTGGCACAAACGCAAAAAGAAACACAAAAAACACAATCATAACAGAATTATGAAAGTGTGGAAAACACAAAACAGAAAGAAAAAGGATAGATTCGTTGGGTTGCCTCCCAACAAGCGCTTCTGTTTAACACCCTTAGCTAGGCGAAAGGTGATGGAATCACGTATAGTCATCTTTGGTGCTCAAACCATAAGTAGCCCTCATCATAGATTCATAAGGCAATCTTATTTTCTTTCTAGGAAAGTGCTCCATGCCCTTCTTTAAAGGAAATTGAAATCTAATATTCCCATCCTTCATATCGATGATAGCACCAATAGTCCTTAGGAAAGGTCTACCAAGAATAATGGGACATGAAGGATTGCAATCTATGTCAAGTACAATGAAATCCACGGGTACATAGTTATTATTTGCAATAATAAGAACATCATCGATCCTTCCCATGGGTTTCTTGACAGTAGAATCCGCAAGATGCAAATTAAAAGAACACTCTTCAATCTCATGAAAACCAAGAATATCACATAAAGACTTTGGAATCGCGGAAACACTAGCACCCAAATCACACAAAGCATTGCACTCATAGTTGTTGATCTTGATTTTGATAGTAGGTTCCCACTCATCATGAAGTTTTCTAGGTATAGAGACTTCTAGTTCGAGCTTCTCTTCACGAGATTTCATCATAGCATCTACGATATGCGCGGTAAAGGCTTTGCTTTGGCTATAAGCGTGTGGAGAGTTTGCAATGGATTGCATCAAAGAAATGCATTCAAACAAGGAGAAATTATCATAATTGAATTCCTTTAAATCCAAAGTGGGAGTTTCATTACTACCCAAAATTTTGACTTCTTCTACTCCACTCTCCACACCTTTATCGTCAAGATAGGTGGACTCCGAATCATTGGGGCGTTTTTCAACCAAAGTGGATTCATATCCAGCCCCTCCATAAATAGGTTTGACACACGAAAACAAAGATTTAAGAGGAGACACACCAAGCACTTTAAGATCTTCGTGATTTGCATCATTAGAACGCACCCTTTTAAACCATTCATGCCTAGCGCGAATTTGGGCGGTTATTTCTTTGCTCTCATTCATGCAGATACGCATAGCTTTCAAAGTTTCATCCAAGTTGACCTTGGGAGGAGCGCATCTAACTTTGAAAGCATCAATATCACAAGACATCCTATCAACGCTCTTAGCCAAATCGTCTATTTTGAGTAGTTTTTCCTCTATGGACGCATTGAAAATCTTTTGAGAGTTAATGAACTCTTTGATATTACTCTCTAAATCAGAGGGTAATTTGTTGTGATTTCCATAAGTGTTGTTGTAGGAATTGCCATAGTTGTTAGAGGAGTTACTAGGAAAAGGCCTAGGAACATAGTTTCCTCTAAAAGCATTGTTGTTGCCAAAATTGTTCCTACCAACAAAGTTCACGTCCAAACTAGCGTTACTACTCTCAATCAAAGAAGATAGTGGCATGTCATTAGGATCTACAGTAGCATTCCTACTAGCAACCAAATTCATCAACTCGTCCATCTTAGCACTAAGCGAGTTAATCTCTTCTATAGCATGTACCTTTTTGCTAGCAGACGACCTTTCAGTGTGGCACTGAGAGTAGTTGGTCATGATATTGTCTAGGAGTTTTGTAGCGTCTCCTAATGTGATTTCCATGAACGTTCCACCTGAGGCGGAGTCCAAGATATTGCGAGAAGAGAAATTCAAGCCAGCGTAAAAGATTTGTATAATCATCCACAAACTCAAGCCATGAGCGGGACAATTTCTAATCATAAGCTTCATCCTCTCCCAAGATTGTGCAACGTGTTCATGATCAAGTTGCTTGAAATTCATGATATCGTTACGTAAGGAGATGATCTTAGCCGGCGGAAAATACTTGGATATGTAAGCATCTTTGCACTTATCCCAAGAATTGATACTATTTTTAGGCAAAGAAGAAAACCAAGTTTTTGCACGATCTCGCAACGAGAAAGGAAAAAGTTTCAACTTAATCACGTCATTATCCATATCCCTTTTCTTTTGCATATCACAAAGCTCAATGAAGGTATTGAGATGGGATGCGGCATATTCACTAGGAAGGCCAGAGAATTTCTCTTTCATAACAAGATTCAGCAAAGCTGCGTTGATTTCATACGATTCCGCACTAGTGGCGGGAGCAATCGGAGTACTAATAAAATCATTTTTATTAGTGCTCGAGAAGTCGCAAAGTTTGGTGTTTTCAGCCATGATGACTTCAACAAACAAACAAGCACACAAGCAAGCAAGAAAACCAGCAAAGGGAAACGACAAAAGGCAAAATAAAACGGCAAAGGAGAAAGGCAAATGAAAACGGCAAATGTGAAGTGGGGGAGAGGACAACGAGAGGCAACTGGCAAAAAAGTAAATGCAGGAGATGAGTTTGTGAGACCTACTTGGATAGATCTTGATCTCTCCTCCCCGGCAACGGCGCCAGAAATACTTCTGCTACTACTACAAAAGACCTTCCAACGGCGCCAGAAATAAGTGTGTCGACGGCACCAGGAATCCTTCTACTACGGCTACGCCTTAAGGGACTTCCTAGGCAAATATGCAAAGGATTTCCCCCGTGGCCTTGGAGCCTTGCGTTGGTGTTCCCTTGAAGCGGAAAGGGTGATGTAGTGCAGCGATGGTAAGTATTTCCCTCAGTTTGAGAACCAAGGTATCGATCCAGTGAAGGAGTATCACAAGAGCCTGCACAAACAGAAAGAACCTAATCCCAACGGTATGAAGGGGTTGTCAATCCCTTATAGATTGTTCGCCAAGTGAGAACTGAAAGCAACAAAGTAACAAAGCAAAGTTAAAGCGGTGGTGTAAACGATATATGTGAATAGACCCGGGGGCCGTAGTATTTACTAGTGGCTTCTCTCATGAAAGCAAGTAGACGGTGGGTGAACAAATTACTGTCGAGCAATTGATAGAACCGCGCAAAGTCGTGACGTCATCTATGGCAATGATTATATCTATAGGCATCGCGTCCAAAACAAGTAGACCAATACTTTCTGCATCTACTACTATTACTCCACATGTCGACCGCTATCCAGCATGCATCTAGTGTATTAAGTCCAAAAGAATAGAGTAATACCTTAAGCAAGATGACATGATCTAGATGGACAATCTCATATCAACGACAGAGCCCACCTTGTTACCCTTGATGGCAACCACTCAATGTGTGCCTTGTTGCCCCTACTGTCACTGGGAAAGGTCACCACATGGTAAGAACCCAAAACCAAGCACTTCTCCCATTGAAAGAATCATATATCTAGTTGGCCAAACAAAACCCAAGACTCGGAGAGACTTACAAGGATATCAAATCATGCATATAAGAAATCAGCAAAGACTCAAATATATATCATAGATAATCTGATCACAAATCCACAATTCATCGGATCTCGACAAGCACACCGCCAAAGAAGATTACATCGGATAGATCTCCATGAAGATCATGGAGAACTTTGTATTGAAGATCCAAGAGAGAGAAGAAGCCATCTAGCTACTAACTACGGACCCGTAGGTCTGAAGTGAACTACTCACGAGTCATTGGAGGGGCGATGATGATGATAAAGAAGCCCTCCAACTCCAAAGTCCCCTCCGATAGGGCGCCGGGAAGGGTCTCCAGATGAGATCTCGCGGAAACGGAAGCTTGCAGCGGCGGAAAAGTATTTTCGAGGCTCCCCCCATTTTTTGCTCTATTTTAGGGAATATATAGGCCAAAGATCTAGGTCAGGGGGCGCTAGGGAGGACACAAGCCCTGCCACCGCCGCCCCCTGGTGGCGGAGTGGGGGCTTGTGGGCTCCCTGCAGTCCTCCTGGCTTGGCCCACATGCCCCCTGATCTTCTTCCGTTCGGGAAAAAATCATTTCGGGGATTTTATTCCCTTTGGACTCCATTCCAAAATCTAATCTGAAAAGAGCCAAAAAACACAGAAAAAACAGGAACTGGCAATTGGCACTGAATTAATAAGTTAGTCCCAAAAAAGATATAAAAGGTACATAAAACATCCAAAGATGACAAGATAACAGCGTGTAACCATCAAAAATTATAGATACGTTTGAGACTTATCATCGCCTAGCATGGTAGATGACATGGAGGAGTTGGCACCAGATTTTCTCTGCAAGTTAGAGAAGATCTTTCCGTCGGGCTTCTTTAATCCAATGCAGCATTTGATTTTACATCTACCGACTGAGGCAAGATTGGGTGGGATCATGTGAAATCCTTGGTGCTTTGCAACTGAGAGAATGCAAAATACGCTTTGAGCTAAATGTAAAAAATAAACATATAATTGAAGCATCGATGGCCGAGGCATTCATTACTGAGGAGGTGGCTAACTTTGTGACACCACACTACGAAGCCAAAAATCGTCATTTTCATAATCCGAAGCCTCGGTACAATGACACCGACCCTAAAAAAAGGTAGACGCAACCTCAGCCTATTCAAAGGGAAGCTCGCACCAGCCGGTGCTTCGAAACCAATAACATCGGATGTCAAAGAATGGCGGAACATTGCATTGTACAATAACATCGAGTAGTTCTCGGCACATTTTTCCGTAACTTCTAATTCCTTTGAACTGCTCTTATTCCCGGATAATTGATACAGTCGATACGTCGCCAAATTCTCGGATGCAGCGGTGATCCAAAATGATTCCGTCGAAGAGTATGAGCTTCTGGAAAAGCATGGAGGCGGCTATCCCGGTTTCATCTCTTGGTTCAAACAAACGGTAATTATCAATAATGGACCATTTCATTTCTTGTTCTAACTTGCGGCTGATGCAATAATAGTTTCATATTAAACTTGTAGGCTAATTCAGAGTCTATGGATGCCAAATTGAGACAAGCCGCTAATGGTTTTGACTATAAGGTCCGTTCATTTGAGAAATACAACATCAACGGGTATCACTTTCGTACCTTTGGCAAAGTGTTATCTATGCCGGACCAGAAATCTACAAATTGTTGTGTCTCTGCTATCGGCGAAGGAGGTATCAAGTATTATGGAAGAGTTGAAGCAATTTATGAACTTCAATTCTATGGTGAAAACCCATCGAACGTTGTAGTCTTCAAATGTTATTGGTTCCAGCCGAAGGAGACTAGAAGGACTCATAAACATATAGGGCTAGTAGAAATCAATCCAAGAACCCATTTAGATGTTACCGATGTCTATATTATGACTCAACATGCGACCCAAGTTTTCTATCTACCATGGGCATGCCAAATTGATAAGAATCTGAATGGTTGGTATGTTGTTTATGAAGTGCCCCCACGTGTTAGACCACCTCCCCCAGATGAAGAGGATTATGAAACTCACATTAACCCAGACACATATGACGGAGAATTCTTCCAAGAAACACGTCTTTCCAATAAACGTTTCAAGAACCGCCGTGCTTCACCCTAGAACATGGAAGTAGACAGCGACAGTGAATCCGACTTCACCCCTGAGCCAGAACAAGCACTGTCGGAACTAGAAGAGGTTACTGCTACGGATGACTTGCGAATTCTTGATAGATTATAGAAAGGCCTTTCACAAGTTCATGCCGTTGAACCCGATGAGCATGTCATTCATGACGACAGACATGATAGTGATGATGATTATGCATTTATTGATCGAGAGTATTATTAATTTGTATGCATCCCAACTTAAATTATATATGTACATACTATTATTCATGTCAGGTATTCAATTTTTTATGTTGTACTAATTTCTTTTACTCTTAATCATGACACATATTGAAAGATGGTGGGCGCGGGTCCAGATCGCTCGACGAGTTCTTCTTCATCGGTGGACCCGCGTGAGGGGTGGTACTTCCATTCCACCCCTGTCTCTGTGTAGGGCCTTGGCGGACAGTCTGACGACACCACCCGCGGATGCTTCTTCGTCGGTGGCGTTGCGCACTGCGAGAGGAGGTCGGGCAGGGAAGAAGGGGAAAGGTACATGACGTGGCCACGGGAGAGGTAGCCGGACTGCTACACCGTCCTCGCCAACACCACCAGCTCATTCACCCGAGCACATTACTACTATGGTGGACGCATTTGTGGTGGATACTACGGGGACTCTGGTCCAAGAGCCTCGGGTCGACGGGCATTCGACCCATAAGACTCCGGTCCAGGAGCCTGGGGTCAACGGGCATTCGGCCCATGAGTCTACGATTCCTGAGGCTACGTCCTAGGAGACTCCCTCCACAGAGGCTTCGGCTAATGTGGAGACGTCCGGATGGGGTGCCTCGCCGGATCGGACCGAGGGGCTGGGTGGCCATTCTGTTGGTGGCAGGGATGAGTCTACGGATAGTGAGGGTGGCGTGGTGGACAGGGTCACCGTGTACAAGCATGGTAGTACACTTCTCCAATCGTACCGGCGACCCGCGAGTAGAGGCCGGTGATTAAGCCTAAAGGGGAGAGGTAAGTGCATTTGCTATTGTTTTACCTTTTGCCTTCAAGTTTCTTGAAATATAAAATGTGTTGACCTTGTCATATTGCATGGGTTGGATAAACCCCCTTGGAGTCTGCAAGCCGAACAACGTCCTTGGTGTGCTTTGCCGGACAAATTTCCCGGGGTTTGTTAGTTGCTCGGTGAGGGTCAGGTTCCTACACTATGATTTATCTGGGAGCACTACCAGGCTGCGCAGGCCCCGCCGGAGGAGATTATAGATGGTGTCTTGTGCCACACGAGGGCCGAGATGGTGATCTACACCTTCTAGGTAAATTCTCCTTTTATACAATCTAAAATTAACAATATAGCTAATTATTGTACTAATCGGTGTTGTCTCGTTTGATTGCATACCTTCTATAGGTGTGAGGAGGGATATGAGGAGGCGGCGGCCAATGTTCTTGAGGCCGAGTGCAAGCGGCTATTATAGATTTTGCGCCACGAGGCTCAGCCTTAGGCTATTCGAGACTACTACGCCACGCATGGTGTTAAGAAGGAGAAGAAGGATTGTCGCGGAAAGTATTTGAAAAAGGAGCAGTACATGAAGGTAATTATCTATTCTTAAGGCCTTGTACATAGTTTACTTGATTTGATTCGTAGGCGTAGCACTCAAAATTCTTTTTACTAACTTATAGGTGCCCCCGAGATGGTGTGCGGATAAGATGGATTGTTGGGAGGCGTTGGTGGATGAGTGGTGCACATGCAACTGGTGAGCCATCCACGACAATGCAAAGGAGCGGCATGACCAAATGGTTGGTGTGCCACACCATCAAGGCAGCGCCAACTTAATTCAGTTCGGACGGAACTGGGTACGTGATTTTCTTCCTTATTCATGCAATTAATTCTTCATGCTATCTTGATCCCTTTACTAATACTTTGTTCCTATTTTTAGGCGCATCACAATAAGAGGGAGGTGCCAGAGTTGTACGACATTTATGGCATGGCCCATACTGCCTCCTACAAGAAGGCGAAGGCATTCTCTGAGTCTGGCCTAGATCATCCAGAGATGTTCACCAACATCTCCTCCCACCGCAAGCTCGTGAAATACAGGGACGTGGGGAAGGATAGGAAAGGGGAGGACTTTAACCCGAGCCAGGAGCCTTTGGATCCATATGTGGTGATGATATCTGGTGGCGGGAGGCCCCATGGCTCGATAGCCATTGGAGATGGGATAATACGTTGTCCACTCACTCTCCCGGAGATCAAGGCGCACCAGTCGAGCTCCTGTCCTGATATAACACCTCGTCCACAGCGAGTCGATTTCGCCATCGAGGTTAGTTGTACGGACTCAGAGAACTTTCATCCATTAATTGTGTGTGTGGCCATCAATCGTTACAGCGGTAACAAGGAATGGTGTTGCAGGCTGCTCTTCAGAAAGATAGAGCGGCAAACCAAGCCGCTCTTGAGAAAGAGAGAGTTGCAAACCAGGCTGCTCTTCAGGCCGCTCTTGAGGAGAGCGACCAGAGCACTGCTCGGTTGTTGGAGTAGGAGAGGGCCCGGAATGAGGCGTGTCACCTCGCCATGTACGAGCTTATTGTGGTAAGTTCCTTTTTCACATTAGCCAAATCATGCGTGTAATGTCGGTTTCACTAGTAACTAATCCGACCGACTCTTCAAAACCACATGTGCAGTCTATGTGTGAAAAGACCGGCCAACCCCCTCCGATGATGCATGTCCTTTCTATGATTGGCACGGTGAGTTTCATTTCAATGGTCATTATAAACTATTATTAACATTTGAGTGTCATCATGCTAACGAGATATTGCAAAATATCTTTTGTGCAGAATAACTCCCGAGCGGCATTGCACGACCCTTCTCCACGGCAACCGTCTCCAAACACAACCGGCCCAAGCAATCCTAGTGCTTCTCCTAGATGACCATGACAGTTAGTTTTCTCTAGTTCATTTTATGACATAATTAGCTAATTTAGCTCCAAAATGATGTAATTAGCTAATTTAGCTCCAAAATGACGTAATCAACTGCTTTATCCTCTTTCTTCTCGTCTTTCTTCTTCTCCTTAGCTTATTTCCCAAACAAGGACATACTTAGCTAATTATCCTCCAAAATGACATAATTAGCTACTTTAGCTCCAAAATGACATAAGTAGCTACTTTAGCTCCAAAATGACATAATTAGCTTAGTTAGGTAGAAAAACATCACAAGAACCTTTGTTAGCTCATAACTTAGCGTATCTTCCTCCTACATGACATAATAAGCTCAAAATAAGAAAAGAATTGTAATCATCCTCTTCCTCTTCTTCTTCTTCTTCTTCTCCTTCTTCTTCTTCTTCTTCTTCTCCCCTTCTCCTTCTTCTCCTCCTCCTCCTCCTCCTCCTCCTCCTTCTTCTTCTTCTTCTTCTTCTTCTCCTTCTTCTTCTTGTTCTCCTCTTTCTTCTCATGTTTCTTCTTCTCCTTAGCTTATTTTCCCAACAAAGACATACTTAGCTAATTATCCTCCAAAATGACATAATTAGCTAATTTAGCTCCAAAATGACATAATTAGCTACTTTAGCTCCAAAATTACATAATTAGCTTAGTTAGGTAATAAACATCACAAGAACCTTTGCTAGCTCATAAATTAGTGTATCTTCCTCCTAAATGACATAATAAGCTCAAAATAAGAAAAGAATTGTAATCATCCTCTTCCTCTTCTTCTTCTTCTTCTCCTTCTTCTTCTTCTCCTCCTCTTCCTCCTTCTCCTTCTTCTTCTCCTCCTTCTTCTCCTCCTCCTCCTTCTTCTTCTTCTTCTTCTCCTTCTCCTTCTTCTTCTCCTTCTCCTCTTTCTTCTTCTCCTTAACTTATTTTCCCAACAAAGACACACTTAGCTAATTATCCTCCAAAATGACATAATTAGCTAATTTAGCTCCAAAATGACATTATTAGCTACTTTAGCTCCAAAATGACATAATTAGCTTAGTTAGGTCAAAAATGGCATTAGAACATTTGTTACATCATAAATGCCAGATAGTTAGCTTATTTTCATCCAAAATGACATAATTAGCTTAGTTAGGTCAAAATGGCATAATAACCTTGGTTAGCTCAAAAAGGTCATATACTTTGCTTATTTTCCTCCAGAATGACATAATAAGCTCAGAAATGCCATGTATTGTTCTTCTTCTTCTAACTTTCTTATTCCCATTTTACAGATTAGATTTACTATATGAAGCTGGCATTGATGGAGTGCTTTGGTTTTTGTTTTCATTTTAGTTGATGAACAATGTGGAACTATATGTATGTATATATGGATCAATTAGTGTAAAACTTTGTATGTTGGTTCTTTCGATGTATGTGTTGTGATTGATGAACAAATGGCATTGATGAACTTTATATGTATATCATATATGTCGTGTGAACTATATATATATGTGTTGTGAACTATATGTAATATATGTGCTATGAAATATATGTATATCATATAAATGCTATGAAATAACATAAAATAAACAAAACAATGACAATATGGGCTCTTTGCCGTCTGTCAGCTGATGGCAAAGGCCTTTGCCATCAGCTGGGAGACGGCAAAGAGGCCACGTGGCAGATAGCTGTGCAAAATCGACAGCTGCCCATATGGGTCCTTTGTCGTCAGCTGCCCCCTGAAGGAGACGACAAAGAGGCTAAATAAGGTAGACGACAAAGAGGCTAAAGAAGGTAGTCGGCAAAGAGGCTAAAGAAAGGCAGACTGCAAAGAGACTAAAGAAGGTAGACGACAAAGAGGCTAAAGAAGGAAGACGACAAAGAGGCTAAAGAAGGCAAACAACAAAGAGCTTCGTTAGGCACCTAACGGAGCAGATGCATGTCGGCTGTCGTATAAACATGTTTGTCGTATGTTTGCACCTCTAACTGATGGCAAATCCCTTTGCCATCCGCTTTGTCCAGCAGACGGCAAAGAAGGACATTTACCGACGACAATAGTCATAGAAGTTTTGCTGGCATGAGGCTGTCGGCAAAGGCCTTTGTCGACAGGAGGCTGTTGGCAAAGGCCTTTGCCGACAGTGGAATACCCCTTTGCCATCTGCTTTGGCACACGACAAAGAAGCTGATTCTCGTAGTGCGAGCCGCCATGCCAAGTAGTCGTCTACATGGTAGGAACCGCTGCCGCTCATAATTTCACCGTCTCTAGGACAGCCAACGACGCATGTGGGTCAGCTTCAGGGGCCACCGGACTGGATAAGACGCCGACTCAAGCTTTGGCAGACCTGATGGTGGAGATATCAAATCTTGTGGCATCACAAGTTACATCAGAAATCAGGAGGATCATAACAAAGAGCTGACTAGGCTTCGAGCTGAGGTAATTCGGATCCAGGGAGAAATCGACGTGGAGAACGATCGCATGGCGGAGCTACGAGATCATATTCGTAGTGAAACTTTGCGCTTAAAGAAAGGAACATGCGAGCTCAGACTCTGTCAAAATACTTAGGGAGCTGTTAAATGGAGGAGACATGAGAACCCCCGGGCTCTTAACATTGAGCCGGCTCGATTGTTTGATACTCTGCAGCACACACCGGGGACTGGTCAACCACGGGCAAAACAACCCCATCAGCTGGCTTAGCAACCACTGGCGGCTCAGACATCACCAACACAACCATCGCGAATTGTTTCCATACTCCGTTGGGGCATTTCTCTAACCCGGTGGATAACATGCTGGTTGTAACCCACCACCTTGAGGCTCTTACGATTATTGGAGACTCCCCAATCTAGGTCAAATCTAGGAATGCCATTGACATGTTGAAAACAGGAGTCACCCTACACGCGCAATACTCCTACAGTCGAGACCGGGTTCAACCTACACCTTATGCAAGCCATAGCAAGACTCGCCGTGATTCGCTGACAGTATCCAGCAGTGGACACATGCAACAACCCCATATTTCCCAAACCCGTATGTGGTTTTGGATGCCCAAGCGATAGTGGATGTAGCTCGAGCCCTAAGAGAAGCAGAAGTCGTCGCAGCAACGCCGGGTCAAGTACCATCCCATGTAACCCGACTTGATTCTTTAATGGAAGGTCTAAACAGTAGGACGATTGGAGTTCCATGCCTATCTCCAGCTCTACATAGAGAGTGTATGCCGAAAGATTTCAAAGGCCCACGCAAAGTTCCCAACTGCATGGCTGATCTCGAGCGAGCGGCGTGGATCGAGAGTTATGAGCTAGCTATGGACATGCTCGATGTTAGCGATGGTGTGTGCACTAAGTACTTAACCATGATGTTGGAAGGACTGGCTCGTACATGGTTGAAGAAATTACCTCCCAATTCCATTAATACCTCGTCAGAGTTGAAGGAACATTTCATAAACAAAATCCAAGGTACATGCAAGAGATCGATGATGATTGTTGACTTACAACACTGTGTGCAGCATCCAGATGAGTTAGCTCACCATTGGACCCGTCGGGTCGCGGAGATTATCCACTCATCTGATAGTATCATAGCTGCCCAAGAAATTTTGATTTTGGAGAATAATTACCACTTTCAACCTCTCATCGAGAAGCTTGAGCGCCTCAAACGAAAGGTCCAGGAAATGGGAGACCTGATGGATGTTTTTACGAGGTATGCTGAGTCTGATAGCACCAAGGATCCCGGTTCAGATGATGATAAATCTGGCAAAGGGAATAAGCATGACAACATCAAAGGTCATCAGCAGTACAATTTTGGGTGTCAAGGGAATCATAATAACTAGGGCAATGGTGGAAATGCAAGAACTCAAATGGCGGGTCGGATTTTTTTGCCAACACCAACACTGGTTTCAAGAACAAACGACGAAACAACTACTCTGGCAGGGAATATACAGGAAAGGCACACAATTTTGAAGAAGCACACAAGGCCCCTTGTCCAAAACATAGTTCCCTTGATAAGCCGTCCACTCACTCGTGGGATAATTGCCACATTATGTTGGTGTACCATGATCAAGTTTTGCAGCATTTCCAAGGAGGTAATGGAGGCGACAATAATGGTCACTCCCACGGGTTTAGTGGCAGCTCGTCTGGGGGCTTTGTAGGTCCATGCCCTCATGAGCGGGGCAGCTCAGGTACAGGTTATCAGCACTCCGTCGATAACAACAATGGCCAGCAATGCTCGGGACAGGGAAATCAGCATCATGACAATCAAGCCGGGTTTCAAAGTAATCCCAAGAAGTTGAGTAGTAGGTAATATCATGTGTTCACCACCGGTACCTGTAGTTGGGAGAGTAAGGTCAAAAAGAGGGCCATCAAGATGGTTGTGCTAGCAATCCCTAGGTATTTGAATTGGTCTGAATACCCAATCACATGGAGCAGAGAAAATCATCCAGCCCAGGTTGGTAATCCGGGTGGTTTGTCACTGGTGGTGGCACCTCAAATGGGAGGTTATGTTCTCAACAAAGTTCTCATGGATGAGGGAAATAGCATCAATATCTTATATTATGATACCTTCACACGCATGAACCTTTCTGAGGACAAGTTGCACCCATCTTCCACGGTTTTTCATGGAATCGTCCTTGGGAAATTTGCCTATCCAATTGGCCGGATCAAACTTGATGTTGCGTTCGGCTCGGAGTTCAACTAGAGATGTGAAACTCTGATGTTTGAGGTGGTCAAAATCAAGAGTCCATACCATGATCTTTTCGGATGACCGGCTTATGCTTAGTTCATGGCTTGGCCTTGTTATATCTATCGCAAGCTTAAAATGTCGAGGGAATGTGATACCATCGCAGTTGATGGAAGTCGAAAACTTGCCCAGTAGTGCAAGGAACGAGATGCAACTTACACGGAGACAACTTGTGTGGCGGAGGAATTAACATACTAGAAAGCCAATGTTGAACCAACCACATGACTTCTCTTAAGGAGCACACCATAGAGTCTGGACCTGTCAAGAAGTTCAAGCCGGCTGAAGATACAAAACATGTGGATTTTACTCCTGGAGATTCTTCTCAACAGTTCACTATTAGGACATGGCTGGATCCCAAATAGGAAAGCATGCCGATCGAGTTCATCCGTGAGAATCGGGACATCTTTGCATGGAAACCTTCGGACATGCCTGGTGTACAAAGAGAACTCACTGAGCACCACCTTAATGTTGATCCTAAGATGAAACATGTTCGTCAATTGCTCCATTGTTTCAATAAGAGTCGGAAAGCTATTGGTGAAGAAGTAGCCCGACTCCTAGCTGTCGGGTTCATTGTTGAAGTTTTCACCCAAAGTGGCTGGCAAATCCAGTGGTTGTTTTGAAAAAGAACGACACTTGGCGTATGTGTGTTGATTACACAAATCTTAACAAAGCCTACCCCAAATATCCGTTTGCTATTCCTCGCATTGATTAGATCATTGTCTCCACAGACGGATCTGAGCGCTTGTGTTTTCTCAATGCTTATTATGGTTATCATCAGATCAAGATGGCTATTGAGGATCAAGAGAAGACGACTTTCATCACCCCCTTCGGCACTTTATGCTATGTCTCTATGCATTTTGGTCTTAAAAGCGTAGGGGCTACCTATTAGCATTGTGTCCAGAATTTCTTACATGGTCAAATTGGACGTAACGTTCATGCTTATGTCGATGATATTGTGGTTAAATCCCAGAAGAAAGAGACTCTGATGGATAACCTCAAGGAAACATTTGACAACCTTCATATGTAGAAGATGAAGCTTAAATTGGCCAAATATGTCTTTGGCGTACCTGTAGGCAAGTTACTAGGATTCTTGGTTTCAGAGCATGGCATCGAAGACAACCCGGAAAAAGTCAAGGCAGTCACTTCCTTATCTAAGCCAACAAACATCAATGATGTCCAGCGCATGGCGGGTCATATGGTAGCCTTGAGCCGGTTCATAAGACGCCTTGGTGAGAAGGCAATTCCTCTCTATCAGTTGCTCAAGAAGACTAATAAATTTGTCTGAACCGATGCCGCCGATGACACGTTTGAAGCCTTAAAGAAGCAATTGGTTGAGCCGTCCGTTTTAGCCGCTCCCATTGACAAAGAGCCTATGCTCGTGTACATTGCTGCAAATAATAAAGCAGTGAGTGTTGTAGTTGTGGTTGAGTGCAAGGAAGCAGGGAAGGAATATCAAGTGCAAAGACCTAGCTATTATGTCAGTGAAGTCTTGACCTTATCAACAGAGAGATATCCACATTGGCAGAAGCTGATTTTTGGTGTCTTCATGGCTAGTCGTAAGCTCAAGCATTATTTCCAGGAACATCCAATCATAGTGGTCAGGTCAGCTCCTGTGGGAGATATCTTGCAGAACAAAGAGTCCACGTGCCGGATTGCTAAATGGGCAATCGAGCTTGGACCACGTCAGGTGAGGTACATGCCCCGGACAACCATCAAGTCTCAAGCTTTGCTGGACTTTATCAATGATTGGACTGAATTACAAGCCCCTAAAGAAAAGTCACATAACCCATACTGGACAATACACTTTGATGGGTCAAGGCAGCTGGAAGGCTTGGGGGCTAGAGTTATCTTATCTTCCGCTCGAGGTGACATTTTTTATGTCTCACACCTTATGTTTCCTTGCACTAACAATGCAGCTGAGTCTCTCCTTCATGGGCTACATATGGACAAGATGAACCTCAGCTGGATGAGATGTTTGGGCGACTCACATTTAGTGGCTCAACAAGTATCACAGACTTGGGATTCCAAGGACCCTCTCATGGTGGCTTATCGATGAGCAGTCACAGTTATTGCATGTCATTTTCATGGTTATCTAGTTGATGACAATGACCACCGGCTCGATGAAGCTGCAGATGCCTTGTCCGGACTTGTCTCTCAGCGTAAGCCCCCCCCCCCCTAATTTTTTCCTTGATGTGCTCTACAATCCTTCAGTCGAATTGTCTTCACAGGAGGACATTGCTATCCCAGATCCCGAGGCACAACTCGTGGTGGCTCTTCATGCAATTTATTATTGGACTCTACATTATTTGGCATATTTGACACGAAGCGCGCTCCGTGATGAGAAAATCATCGCCCGACAAATTGTCAGACGTTACAAGTCCATGAAATATAGTCAATGGCGAGTTACACCATCGAAGCGTCATTGACATATTTCAACATTGTGTTTCTCCTACTTAAGGCTAATAAATCCTTAATCAAATTCATGCTAGAGATTGTGGCCATCATGTTGGCTCAAGATCATTGGTGGCAAAGGCTTATCGCCACGGTTTTTACTCGCTTACAACTCAAGCTGATGTGGAGGACATCGTATGAAAGTGTGATGGTTGTCGGAAGTTTGCAAGACAGACTCATGTCCGGGCTCAAGAATTACAGATGATTTAGATAACTTGGCCGTTTTCAGTCTGGGAGCTTGATATGGTGGGACCTTTCAAAACGTTGTGAGATAGAAAGACACACCTTCTAGTTGTAGTGGTCAAGTTGACCAAGTGGGTTGAGGCATAGCCGATCAGTAAGTGTGATGCAGAGATTGCGGTGCAATTCATGAAAAAGCTGAGTTATCGATGCGGTTACCAACATAACATCATCACAGATAATGGCACAAACTTTTCCAAAGGAGCAATGGAAGAATTCTGCCAAAGAGAACATATCCGCCTCGATCTTGCATCAGTAGCACATCCACAATCAAATGGATAGGTCGAGCAAGCCAACCAAGAAATCTTGGGAGGAATCAAACACCGACTCATGGTCCCTCAGGAGTGAACACTGGGTTGCTGGGTTGAAGAACTTACCTCAGTACTTTGGAGCATACACACTACTCCTAATCGTTCCACATGCTATACGCTGTTTTTCTGGTTTATGGAGCAGAAGGTGGGTTACCAAGTGATATCAAACATGACTCCCCCAGAGTTGCAGCCTATGTTGAAGCACACAATGAACAAGCTCGCCAATATGCCCTTGATGCCTTGGAAAAAGAACGTGACCTCGGCGCTTAATGGTCCACCATATATCAGCAATACATGTGTCGCTATCACAACCGGAGAGTCCACAACCGAACTTTCCAGGAAGGCGACTTAGTGCGTCGCTTGATTCAAGACCAAACCAACAAGCACAAGTTATCACCACCATGGGAAGGGCCTTTTGTCATCAGCAAGAACCACAACAATGGGTCATATTATCTGATTGACATACGTGAGCATAAGAAATCATGCACCTCAAAGGAAGAAACAAACATGCCCTGGAACATTGCTCATCTTCGGCCTTATTACACTTAGAGCCACTAGCTCCTCAACATTGTACATCCATGCATCAATCTTTGTGTTCCATATAATAAAGCTGGCATCCCCCGAAACTCAAGGTCTCTGTCGCTTTAGGTACAACAAGTTGTCTGAGTCTTTATTCTTTGAAAGACAGGTCACTTGGGGGCTCCCGACTCAATCAGTTAGCAAGTAATAACTTCCCTCTTGACCAGGCTATCGGCCAAATACAAACAAAACATTATGCTTAAACCTACCTATTTGCAAGATGCTTATCCGAACAAGGTGACCCTATGTACTGTCAATAAGTCAATCCTTCGGGACCCTGAACTTATCCAGGTTATTACATGCTTGTGTCACGTGAGAGCCAGCAAATCAGAAAGCGAGGATACTCCATGGCCTCATGAGCCGCCTTATTTCAAACTTGGTTAAACCTGCCTATTCGCAACATCCTACTCCGACCTCATGTACTCTCAATAAGTCGTGTCCGAACTTATTAGGTTAAAACATTGATTGGGTCATGTGAAGGCTGGCTTACAGAAAGCGAGGATAAACGAGTGGCTATCATGCTAGTTCCGTTGAAGTAAAAATTCCAGTCTCACAACTTGAGGTACATCGTCAAGCTCATAAAGCTGACTCATACATTATTTCAAATTCTTTTTGCATGTATTTCATCTTTTTCATATATTGACTACCAAGCTATTATACCGTGTCATAAAGATGACTAGCTATTTTCTTGGACAAAATTATTGTTGGGTTATTCAAAGATTACTTGATTATTCTACTCGGTCCGAAATTGACCACTTATTTTCCTGATCCATACATCAGAGAAATATTGCTTTTGACAGCTTGTCCCATACATACACAAAAAGGTACGACTACGATTTATCATAAAGTCAAACAAAGCAATTGTAGAATTGCAAAGTATCATATAGAAGACTCAAAGGTGAAAGTTTTTGTGCACAATGGCACGACCGACGGGTTAAAATTGCTACCCCATATTACAAGCTCTCAGGAGCCACAAAAGTATCAAGTTTTTCAGTCATAGAGACTACTCTTGCATGGCGGCTTGCGCGGCTTCTCCTTCAGCTGGTTTGTCTTGGAGCTATGTGTCCGGGTCTGGAACAACCGACTCGTCATCATCAGCTTCCTGGTCCTTGTCATCTCACCCAATGGAGAATAAATTTGGAAATTCGAAATTGCCAGCAACAATGGGAGAAGAATCAACATCATGGAAAACAGGATGCTTTCGACGAGGAGGAACAATTTCAAACAGCTGGTATTATGGCTGATACGTGTGCAATGTATATATAATTTTTTATTGTTCCATGCTATTATATTATCATTCTAAGGTAATTTTTAGTAATTATTTACCAATTTATATTATTTTTAGCACTGACCTATTGGCCCAGTGCATAGTGCCACTTCCTGTTTTTGTGTGTTTTTTGTTTCGTAGAAAATCCATATCAAACAAACTCTAAACACAATAAAATTTACACAGATTTTTTGGAATATATGTGAATTTTGGGATTCGGAATTAACACAACACGATTCCCGACGGAGGCACAAGCAAACATGCCACGGCTTGTGTGTGCATGGGGTAGCTTGATGGCTTGTGGCCAACCCTTAAGTCAGTTGATGCTCTCCTTCTGCCACAAGTAATATATTTTTTTGCGACAAAATTCCCTCAAAATTTCAAGGCGATCAGAGTTATGGATCTTCTGATATTTAAGAAACGGTGAAGGGCCAAAAAGCAGGTCGCAAAAACACGAGAGAAATAGAAAGAGAGATATCCAATCTCGGAGGGGCTGCTGCCGTCACGGAGCCATGTCTGCCATGGACCAGAGGAGAAACCCTCCTCCCACCTAGGGAGGAAGCCAAGGCAGAAGAAAAAGGAGGGGGTTCTCTCCCCCTCTCTCTCTCGGTGGCGCCAGAGCGCCGTTGGGGCAACCATTATGACGGTGATCTACAACAATAACTTCACCACCATCACCACGAACTCTCTCCTCCCCTATGCAGCGGTGTAAAACCTCTCTTTCCTACTGTAACCGTTACTTTAACATGGTGGTTGCTATATATTATTTTCCAATGATGTGTGGCTATCCTATAATGTTTGAGTAGATTTCTCTCGTCTTACGGGTTAATTGTGATATGATGTTATTGATATGAGTTCTGTGTTGATATGGTGATGTCCTAAGGTGCCTTCGTGTGGCGCACACGTGAAGAATACACACTGTACGGTTTGCAATATGTTCATGATTCACTTATAGTGGGTGGCTAGAGTGACAAAAGCTTATACCCGAGTAAGGGAGTTGTGTTCGTATGGGAGAAAAGAGGACTTGATGTTTAATGCTATGGAAGGGTTTACCTTAATGATTTCTAGTAGTTGGAGATGCTTGCTAGAGGTCCAATCATAAGTGCATATGATCCAAGTACGGAAAGTGTGTTAGCGTATGCCTTTCCCTCATTGCATATGATAAGTATCTATCATGTTATATTCAATTGCATATGGACAATCTTTTTCTTGCGTTACACAAAAAGCTTTCTACTAAACAGCCCCTATCTTTTATTTCCATGCTTTTTATTTTCTTGCAAAACAACACCTAAATTTTATTTACTTGTTCTTTATTATCTTGAAAACCTATCTATTACACCTACTAAGTACTTCTAGTTTGTTTCCCGCAAAATAGTTTCATACTTGTTCTGGGTAAAGTAAGCGTTAGCGTGCGTAGAGTTGTATCGATGGTGGATAGAACTTATGAGAATATGAATTCTACCTTTAGATCCTCGTTGGGTTCAACACTCTTATTTATCAAAAAAGGCTACAAACGATCCCGTACACTTGTGGGTTGGCAAGACCTTTTTCTGGCGCCGTTCCCGGGGAGCAATAGCGTAGTGGTTGACATCTCGTTTGTGCTAGTTTTATTTATCACTAAGTAATTTTTATTTTCTGTTAGTAGTTGTTTTCTATCTTTAGTTATGGGTAGGAAACACAAAACACCAAAAAATTAGATGTATTTGCTGCTCCAAAAGTTGAGGAAACACCTGAAATGTATCCTTCTATTGAAACTTATTACTTGGATCATCTTTGATCCCTTTGTGCTCGTATTGAAAACCCAACTAGCTTAGTTGAGGGAAAACTATTCAATGAGCATGCTTATTATGTGCGACATTGCTTATCGCAGAAAGGGAAACTCTTATGGCATCAAATTAATACTTTGTGTTGTTATGCTTGGATTTATGCGAAATATATGATTTTACTTGTTGTTCTGAAGAAACTAAAAAACACCTTCCTTACTAATGGGTGTTTAATGATAATAAAATATTATCTTCTTAGGCCAAGGATGCTTGTTGTTATTATGATGTTGAAGAAATTGAAGAATTTGTTGTTTTTAAGGGTGCTTATGAAATTGCTACTTTGATTGAAAAGTATGATGCTACTCTTTACAAATCGGAAATTTTTGCCGTACTTAAATATTGCTTGAAACTATGCTTCTATGCTTATGTTAAAGAATTTATTGAAAGAATGATCGCTGCCTTGGAGATTAATATTTTGCAGGAATCTATGGAAGAAGAAATTGGTGAAACTGTGAGCTCACTAGATGAGAAATATGAGGAGGACATCGAAGAACAAAAGGAGGAAAAGCGGATTAGCGACCCATAGCCACCTTCTAATGATACTAACTCTTCAACTCATACATTGTTTAATTTCCCTTCGCACATATCGAAGGATGAATGCTATGATCCATTGGATTCGTTTCAAATATCCTTTTTTGATGAACTTGATGCTTGCTATGCTTGTGTCCATGATGCCAATATGAATTATGCTTATGTATATGAACTTGCTATGATTCCTTATGTTAAGCATGAAATTGTTGCTATTGCATCCAAACATTATAGTCCTATTATATATTTGAATTCTCCCAACTACACCATATCGAAGAAGTTTGCACTTATTAAGGATTATATTGACGGGTTGAGATTTACCACTACACATGATGATTTTGATGGATATAATATGGATGCGCCTACTGCTCCTACTTGCAATTGTTATGAGAGAGGAACCAAATCTTCACCTCTTTTTGTTTCCAATACTATAAAATTGCAAGAAACAACTTATGATATGTATTGGCCTTTACTTTGTGTGAATGAATTGTTCTTTTATGACATTCCAATGCATATGAAGAGAGTTAGACTTCGTGGTTACATAATATATATATCACTTTGTTCTAACTACTTAATTACAAATCATTGTTAATTAAATTTGGCTTTGATATACCTTGGGATCCGGGTGGACCAATTACTTCAGCACCATATGCCTAGCTTAATGGCTTTAAAGACATCACTGTCAGGGAGACAACCCGGAAGTTTTAGTGAGTCATTTATTGCTGTTGTGTAATTTTAAGATAATTAAAATAAAATAAAATGGGGAACCTAAAACTTTTTCAAAAATAAAAGTGAAAGTGAGAAGGACGAGCGCCGTTGAAGTGGGGGCTAGCAACTTTGTTCATGCCCATGGAAACTTTGCGAATCTTGATTACATACACTTTTCAACAAAAACAACTATCCCCTTGTACAAATCCTTTTTTATTATAAAAATAATGTGCCAGGTAAAGCCTTTGGGATAATTTCTATGATGAGTAGAATTGATACGGTGCAAAAACAGAAACTTTGACGTCCAGTGCAGAATTTGTGTGATTTTACTTGAACATCTTTTTAAGCTGATTTTTTTACACAGTACTGATATACAAATTATTCAGGTCATCCTTATGTTTCAGAATTTTTTGAGTTCAGTAGTACGGAAATTAAATGTATCATCACAGAATATTATGTTTTAGATACATTCTATTTTTGGCTTGTATAGTTTGCTTTGTTCGATGATGCTATGGATTGTATGAGAGGGTATAAGCCAGGGAGAAGTTAGAGTATAGTACCTTATGGTAAACTAAAATAATAATCAACCTATAACGGTACCTAAAGTATTTGATATGTGGCTTATACTAACGGATCTCACGAAATTTTGTTGAGTTTTATGTGATTGAAATTTTAAAGTTTTGGGTGAGAACCCGATATGCGGTGAATAAGGAGTAGGAAGAACCTAATATTGGGGATGCCCAAGGCATCCCCAAGATAATATACAAGGAATACTCAAGCGTCTAAGCTTGGGGATGCCCCGGAAGGCATCCCCTCTTTCGTCTTGAACACTATGGGTATATCTTACTTGGAGCTATATTTTTTATTGATCACATAATATGTGTTCTGCTTAGAGTGTCATTTTATTTTCTTGTTATGTGTTATATGTTATTTATTATCTTGTTTCTCAATAAAAGTTCCAAGAATTTTCTTTAGGATGTTTAAATTGCTTGTTTGATATGTGTTGTATAAAAACAGAAACTTTGGTTGTAGCGTTTGATTTTTCATATTTTACTCGAACATAAAAAAAATTGAATTTTTTGCACATTTATTTTATAAAAATTGTTTACCAATTCCTAATATTTTATAACTTTCTAAGTTACAGAAGTATACGTTTGATTCGCATATTTCCAAACTGTCTTGTTTTTCACTTATTGTTGTTATATATGCTTTGTGTGCTTATGTTTTGAATTCTTGTTGAGCCCCTTTGACTTGGGAGCCATAGAATTGTTATAGCATACAGAGGGTAATGATATATTGTAATTGTACAATAATTCTATGGAAAGACATGATGAGATTTGATGTTATATTAACTAACCTCTCTAATGAAAATTCTCCTATGTTTTGTGTGGATGAAGTGTTCAAAGATTGAGGAGGTATTGATACGAGAATAATAAGGAGATACAAGAGTTCAAGCTTGGGGATTCCCAAGACACCACGACTAAATATTCAAGGATACTCAAGCGTCGAAGCTTGGGGATTCCCGAGAAGGCATCCCATCTTTCCTCTTCAACAACTATTGGTATGTTTCGTTTTTGTTTTCTTCACATGATATGCGTAAATTGTTGGAGCATCGTGTGCCTTTTATTTTACTTTTAGCAATGCACCATGCTGGTATGACAAAGTCCATGGTTGATTTATAGAATGCTCTTTGCACTTCACTTATATCTTTTGAGTATGGCTTTATAGAATGCTTCATGTGCTTCACTTATATCATTTGAAGTTGGATGCCTATTTCTCTACATATAGAAAACCGTTATTTGTAGAATGCTCTTTTGCTTGACTTATATTTATTAGAGCACGCCCATGTCTTTTTTAGAAATAATTAAATTCTCGTTCTTCACTTATATTTGTTTGAGAGTAATTTGCATGGGTTATAAGACTAGTCCAAAAATAATAGGTATTCAACGAGCGATAATCAAAACCTTCATGTAGCACATTAAAGAGAAATTGTGGGTTAATGATATTGATGTGGTAACGTGAAAGGGTATGAGTGCCTCATTTTTGATTCATAGAAGTGTTGGTATTAAGAGGTGTTAACATCTTGTTCATCTAAAAATTAGAAGGGCATGGTGATGATGTGTGAGCATTTCTATTCCTCGTTGAAATCCTAGTGTTGTTTCGAGTCGGAGTTGCGCGATGGTTAATTCCTCCCAACCCCATCCGTCGAGGCATGCAAGTAGTACTTTGATTTGTGATAAAACTAATAAAAATTTGCAATAAGCATATGAGTTCTTATGACTAACGTGACACCATGGACATACGCAATCTCACCTCCTCATATTTTCTAGCCTCTTCGGTACAGTGCATTACCCATTCTCACCCCGAGGATTGGTGCATATTTCGCCAGTGCATCCAAACCCCATGACATGATACGCTCTGTTGCACATAGGCCTCATTATATCTTCCTCAAAACAGCCACCATCCCTACCTATCATGACATTTCCATAGCCATTCGAAGATATATTGCCATGCAACTTCCACCGTCACTTCGTATGACTTGTACTTCCATTGTCATATAGCTTTGCATGATCATTAGATAGCTAGCATGATATTTATATGGCTTGTCCTTTTTTGATATCTTTTGTTGCGCTAGATCATTGCACATCCTGGTACAGTGCCAGAGGCATTCATATAGAGTCATATTTTCCTATCACTTTTTCATATCAAGTTGTAAGTAAATAAAAGTGTGATGGTCATCATTATTAGAGCATGGTCCCAGTTAGGAAATAAAATGGGGGAAGGCCAAATGAGCCCACCATAAAAATGGGGGGGGGGGCGAAAAAACAAAGAAAGAAAAAAATCCCACCATAAAAAACAAATAAATGAGGAAAAAAAGAGAGAAGGGGCTTTTCTACTATCCTTTACCGCACTTGTGCCTCAAAGTGGAACCATGTTCTTCATATAGAGAGTCTCTTATTTTGTCACTTCCATAAGCTAGTGGGAATTTTTCATTATAGAACTTGGCTTGTACATTCGGATGACGGGCGTCCTCAAATGCCCGAGGTCTTCCTGAGCAAGCAAGTTGGATGCACACCCACTTACCTTCAGTCGAGCTTTTATACACTATATAGCTCTAGTGCATCCGTTGCA
This sequence comes from Hordeum vulgare subsp. vulgare, assembly GCF_904849725.1. Taxonomy (NCBI): domain Eukaryota; kingdom Viridiplantae; phylum Streptophyta; class Magnoliopsida; order Poales; family Poaceae; genus Hordeum; species Hordeum vulgare. The sequence continues at coordinate 325,180,718 of NC_058522.1, read as the reverse complement.
TGGAAATCCCTACTCCTTGCATTGATATCTATTGATAGGCATCTCCATAGCCCATTGATATGCCGAGTTGATGCGAGACTTTAATATCCACTTTTACCCCTTTGAAACCTACCACCACATTCTGTTCCACCTATATACTATGTCGATGGTTCACGCTCATGTATGACACGAAGAATAAAAAGTTCATCCATATTGAAAAAGTACGATCCAATTGCGTGACTTGGGAACCATGGTGCTTAACTTTTGTATTAATGTGGTAAAGATGGAGCCATGCCTTGCTAATATAATAAGATGAATGGGAGTAAACATTCTTTGAGGATCGTATACTTTGAAAGATTGATGATTTTGTTGCTTTTGCTTATAAGTATTACTATGTCAATGTTTGTTAATTCACCGTTTATCAATGAGCATACATACAAAAGATTACATATTGGGAAACATGTCACATCAAAAATTCTGGTTTCATCATTTACCTACACGAGGACTAGTAGGAATTAAGCTTGGGGATGCTTGATATGTATGCAACTTATCTATAATCTTTTATTGTTCCATGTTATCATATTATCATTTTAGGATACTTTTTGGGTAATTATTGACCAATTTATATTATTTTTGAGCACTAACCTATTGACCCAGTGCCAGGGCCAATTCCTGTTTTTTGTGTGTTTTTTGTTTCGCAGAAAATCCATATGAAACAGAATCGAAACGCGATAAAAATTTATGGATATTTTTTTGGAACATATGTAAATTTTGGGAGTCAAAATCAATGCAACAGATGCCCGAGGGAGGCACAAGACAACATGCCGCGAGTTGGGGTGGGTTGCGGCCTGATGGCTTGTGGCCAACCCTTAGTCGGTTGATTCTCTTCTTCTGTCGCAAGGAAGATGTTTTGCGTTAAAAGCCACCTCAAAATTTCAGCCCGATCGAAGTTGCGGATCTCCGAATATTTAAGAAACAGTGAAGGGCCAGAAAACAGGTTGCGAAAACAGGACATAAATAGAGAGAGAGATCCAATCCCAGAGGGTCTGCTGCCCTCCGGGTGCCATGGCGGCCATGGACTAGAGGAGAAACCCTCCTCCCACCTAGGGAGTAGGCCAAGGAAGAATAAGAAAGAGGGGGGATCTCTCCCTCTCTCTCCTGTTGGCACCGAAGTGTCGACGGGGCAACCATTGTGATGGCGATCTACACCAACAACTTTGCCTCCGTTACCACCAACTCTCTCCTCCCCTATGCAGTGGTGTAAAACCTCTCTTCCCCACTATAATCTCTACTTGAACATGGTGCTTAATGCTATATATTATTATCCAATGATGTCTGTCATGGGTATAAGCCTGACAGTAGATGTGTAGGGTACGAAAGGATGGGCAGTGCCTTAGCTACGGCGAGGTTGTATGAGTTCAGGCCCCTCTGCGGTGGAGGTAATAGCCCTACGTCTAAGTGCTTAGGGAGCTTGTTGTCGAGTGGAATATACAATACAATGAATTGCTAACCCCCGCACCAGTGGGGGAGGGTGGCTTATATAGAGTGCGCTGCCCTCCACAACAGTCCGGTTGTACAGAGGTGGAGTAGTGGCGATTAAATGCCTACGTTACAGGTAACGTACGTCTTAAATGCTAATAAAGGCACATGGAAACGTATGACCGTTTCCCTCCAGGGGGGTTACGACGTACAGAGTGGAATCCAGTCGGTTAGTTTGATATACTCCGAATGCTAGTCTCCGACTGGATGATCGGGGATCGGTACCGACTGGATGATGGGAACCCCTTAGTTCAGTCGGAGCTGACTAAGGGCCTTGTCCCTTATGACGGGTAGTCCTTGGGTAGGACCTTCAGGGCAGGCCTATGACCCTACCCTAGGACTATAACCCCATCATTAGTCCCCGAGTGGATTGGGGTTGGAACGACGAAGCGATGCTTGAAGTTTGGATCCAACTAGAACGGATGTGACTTTGGCGTTGCTTGCCTCGATCCATTTTATCTTTTCTGACCAACGATTCGAGTGCAAGTATTGGTGGAACAAACTGTCGGAAACCGAGTGCTTCCAAGGTATCTCCTGACGTGACCAGTCAACTGACAGCGGCGGATTTTCCGGGATCCTCAAATTTCGGTTACCACGCGCTCAGCGGGGATGACGACATTGCGCTCGAGTAGCGCCTGACGCCTCGATTCCTACGCCTTCATCTTCTCCACTGATATCGCTGCGGTTGGTCGGGGGATAAGGTTTTGGGGCCACCTGCCAGTGACGCAGTCGAAACCTTACTTAAACCTCAGCGGCGAGGGTTTTCTAGTTACGCTCGCCGGATCTCTTGCCTTTGATTGCTCCGCTCCTCTCGCCTCCTCCTGCGCACCCAAGCCCCTTCCTTTTCCTTCTCCTCCACGGACCCGCAGCTTCTGCCATGACCAAGGGACAGACTAGCAAGCTGGAGGCGAAGAATAAGAAGGGGAAGGCGGCGGCTCCTGCTCAACGGCGGCAGCGAGCGTTGCCGGCGGGGTGGATCCAGGGGGACTTCCTCCCCTCCACAGTGACGGAGGGGGATCTGCTGGAGCTGGTGGAGCATGGGATGATCGTGCACAAGTCATGGAGGTTGCCGGCGGAGAATGAGATCGAGCCGGCGCCCCGGGAGGGGGAGCGCGTCCTGCTGCTCAGCCACGTATACCGAGGTTTCTCCCTGCCCCCGCATCCTTTCTTGAAAGGCATAATGAACCACTTCGGGGCGCAGCTTCACCACTTTCCCCCGAATGCTATAGCTCATCTCTCTGCTTTCATAGTCTTGTGCGAGTGCTTCATCGGTTGTCCCCCCCATTGGGGGCTTTTCAAACATATCTTCTCTGCTAGGTCCCAAACTATCAAATGACTTCACCAGTCGGATGATAAGACACACCTTCTCTAGCTCTGCGGAGGCTTAGGTTTCCAGAAGAAGAGTAGAAGTAGTTATCCTGCTCTTCAGCTGAGTGAGTCGGTTAAGAACTGGCAGTCGACATGGTTCTACTCCCAGGACGTTGCTTGCCCGAATGCCACGACAGGGTTGCCTCCTTTTAGCTTGGATCGACCGGCTCCGCCTAAGCAGCTTGTGCTCACGGAGGCGGAGAAGATCGACATCCAGCCTCTGGTCGACGCACTCGTAGATGTCGTCAGGAGGGGAGTCACCGGCATAGATTTGCTAGAGGTTTTCCTCGGTCGGTGCATCCAACCACTGCAGGCTCGCGATCATGCCATGTGGCACTAAACGGGGCCCGAAGACTCCACTCAACCAACGTCTTGGGCGTGACCGAGGAGAAGGTGGTGTCGTGGGTGCTCCAGATCACACGCGCCTGCGAGAACCCCAGAGGGTCCCGACGAGTGAGGGCTTTCTGCGCGGACAACCCTCCTCCGAACGAGGTGAGTACCACTTGTCGAGTGCACGTAACTGTCTTAGTTTTATCGCTTTCTTGAATCTCTGTCTGACGCCTGATGTCGCCGACTGTATTATATGCAGAAGTGGACCAACTGGGTTTCCCCTGTCTCGAACGGGAACTCGGCCGAGGAGGAGGAGGAGGGCAGCCAGGAGGGCAGCGTGGAGAGCGTCGAGTACGTCTCCGACAGTGGGGAAACGGAGGAAGAGTCTAGTGAAGAGGAGGGGGAAGACGAAGAGCAGGACTCGCCACCCCCGCTGCCAGAGCATCGAACCAAGCGCCGACATGAACCTGTAGCTCTCTCGGCCCTTCCAGCATCCTCGATTGCCCTGCCAACTGCTCCTACGGTTCCGAGTGCCCCGTCAACTGTTCCCGGGGGTCCGAGTGCCCAGAGCACCAAGAGGACCAGGGACGCTGCTACTGAACTTGCGGGTCAGCCTTCCAAGGTGGCCAAACCGAGCGGATCTAAACCTCGGAAGGCTTTGCCGCGGATGAGGGTCACCGTTCCCGTCACCTTGACGTAAGTATATTGTTCTTCTAACTTCTTCTGATATTCGATTGGATTCCTATTTATTGGTCGAATGGATTTCACTCGACAGGGTTGCTACCTCTGCCACCTCTCCGGTACGCCAGGGGGATGACCCCATGGACATGGACAACGTCGTCTCGTCCCAGCCAGGTGCATCGTAGCGATTCCGAGAGTTTACATCATCGCATCACGAATTCTGTCTTCGGTCTTGCCCCTTTCTTTTTTCTGAGATCTCACGCCATTCGGTCTGGCTTCCCTCAGGGGTGATTTATTGGATGAGGGTGACCAGGGGAGATCTGAGCAAGTTACGGTGCCTGTCCTTGAGGCTGTTCCGCCAGTTACTGCTCTCGCTGCGGACGTGCCGCCGACTGAAGCGATGCCGTCGACTGAAGCAACGCTGGTTGTTACTGAACCGACTGGAGAAAGCCTTGGGATGCCCAAGGAGCCTCCAACGATGCCAGGCCCGTCGAATGTCGAGTATAACGTCCAGCGCCTCCCAGAGGATTAGGTGGGAGCGGCCAAGGGGGCCATGGTGCAGGCGGAGCTGATGGCGGGAGAAGCCAAGAAGGCGTACGACTCCATCGCATCCCTGTACCAGCGGAGCTTGGAGCTGCGGGACGATATCCGAGTAAGTGGGCTAGTAAGTATTTACTTTTCTCTTGTAACCCACTCGGTGTGCTCGGATACCATATGATTTTTGCAATGGGTTCACTCTTAGTGAACCCAGTGGGTGTAGTCCCCGAGACTTCTGTCGAGTGCTTGCACCGGCAGTTGTCTTTATACATATTGTCTTTGACGTGATCAGATCCATAATTAATCTGGTCAAATGCTAACAGTTGGTGCACTCGGAGTGCACCTACTGTAAGAGTTCCCGAGAGTAATTTTACTCAGGTCGGGTAGTATTAGCCTCGTAGGCGTAGGTGTTGTCATGTAGCTCAATAGGGCGGACCTGTTTGAGTTTCAAGCCAGTGGGGTCACTCTTAGTGAACCCACTGGGTGTAGTCCCCGAGACCGCTGTCGACTGCTTGCGTCGGCACGGGTCTGAAGAACTTAGACTTTTTATTGTCGGATTTGTCTGATCGTCTCTTGGCGCTGGCTGGCAGACAACTTGCGAGATGGGGACAACGTACGAGGATCTTAGGGCTGAAAAGGTTCAGTTTGCTGGTGAGCTGGAGGCGGCACTGGTTGCAATGGCTGGCATGAAGGATGTTCTGGTGGAACGAGAGAAGTCGTTGGAGCAGGCCCGTGAAGCAAACAAGGCACTGACTGCTGAAGTTGAGGAGATGAAGGCGCATAGGTCTGAGCTGATGGGGCAAATGAATGTGCTGAACAAGCAGTGTATAGCGCAGGAAAAATACGTCAGTGATTGGGCTCGACAGATGATAACGCGTCTGGGTGGTAAGTCCTGTTTTTTTGAGTGCTTGTGGTATGTGCGTTACACTGGGCGCTTATTGTTTGCTTGTCCTGTGTTTGCAGATTTTTGCATGGACGCTAAGGCTGAAGCAGCTGACGTGGAGCAGTCGTTTCGCGAGAACATTCCACTCGGCGAGGACGCCAATCGAGATCTGCTCCGAGCGCACATTCGCCTGGGCAAAGTTGGGCCTTTCATCGGTCGACTGAGAGAAGTTGTCGGCCGGATCAACAAGGAGCTTTGGCCTGAAGACGAGTCTCAGTATGAGATGCAAGGCTTGATGACTCGGCTGGAGGAGGTCCCAAACCGAGTGCAGTCATGGAAGAAATCTGCGGCTCGCTGTGGTGCAGACGTTGCGCTGTCCCTGGTCCGAGTGCATTGCAAGGAGGTGCGCGAAGAGAAGCTGAAAGCGTTGAAGGTCGCCAACACGAAGAAACTTCGATTCGAAGACTTCATGGAAACCTTCCTTGAGAGTGCCACCCGCATTGCCGACGGGATCGACCTGGACACATTCGTGGAGCCCTCCAGTCCTGGCGCCAATCCGGACGACGCTTAAGAAAACTTTTACCTCAGTATGCCAAGTGTTGGTTGTAAGAAACCTTGGCCACTTCTGTTGGCCGTCACATTCTTGGTTTGGTGGAGATAAGCTTGATCCGCACCGAGTCAACTATCCTTAGGTGAACTTCGAATTTAAATCATATCTTTTGCTCTTCTGTTGCCAAAGAGTTGTTGACACCATTTTGGCTCGAGTTTTTGTTTGGCTTTTCTTGTTGAAGCCAATGGCAAACATGCAGAGCATGTAATTGTCAGTTTCCTTGACATCTGTGTGAGCCTCTCTGAGGGTCTGCCAAGTCACCGAGTGGATCTGTAGGATACACTCGAGGGTAATAGAGTACTTAGGCGATTCATGATCGCGGCTAAGTCTTCGAGTGCGACGGATATGCCGCACTCGGAGAGAGTTTTTACTCATGTAATTGTCAGTGGTCTTGACATCCACATGAGCCTCAATGAGGGTCTGCTGAGTCCCCGAGTGGATCTGTAGGATACACTCGAAGGTAATAGAGTACTTAGGCGATTCATGATCGCGGCTAAGTCTTCGAGTGCGATGGACATGCTGCACTCGGAGCGAGTTGTTACTCATGTAATTGTCTGTTGTCTTGACATCCACATGAGCCTCAATGAGGGTCTGCTACTCATGTAACTGTCAGTAGTCTTGACATCCACATGAGCCTCAATGAGGGTCTACTGAGTCCCCCAGTGTATCTGTAGGATACAGTCGCGGGAAGCTTTCCCATTTCAGCGATTCTTGATCCTAGTTAAGTCTTCGAGTGTGACGAGTAGTGCATGCTCGGAGAAAGTTATTACTTAGGCGATTCTTGATCGCAGCTAAGTCTCCGAGTGCGACGTTTAGTGCATACTCGGATAAAGTTAGTACTTAGGCGAATCTTGATCGCAGCTAAGTCCCCGAGTGCGACGTTCAGTGCACACTCGCAGAAAGTTAGTACTTAGGCGATTCTTGATCGCAGCTAAGTCTCCGAGTGCGACGTTTAGTGCACACTCGGAGAAAGTTATTACTTAAGCGATTCTTGATCGCAGCTAAGTCCCCGAGTGCGACGTTTAGTGCACACTCGGAGAAAGTTAGTACTTAGGCGATTCTTGATCGCAGCTAAGTCTCCGAGTGCGACGTTTAGTGCACACTCGGAGAAAGTGAGTACTTAGGCGATTCTTGATCGCAGTTAAGTCCCCGAGTGCGACGTTTAGTGCACACTCGGAGAAAGTGAGTACTTAGGCGATTCTTGATCGCAGCTAAGTCCCCGAGTGCGACGTTTAGTGCACACTCAGAGAAAGTTATTACTTAGGCGATTCTTGATCGCAGCTAAGTCTCCGAGTGCGACATTTAGTGCACACTCGGAGAAAGTTATTACTTAGGCGAGCTAAGTCCCCGAGTGCGACGTTTAGTGCACACTCGGAGAAAGTTAGTACTTAGGCGATTCTTGATCGCAGCTAAGTCTCCGAGTGCGACGTTCAGTGCACACTCGGAGAAAGTTATTACTTAGGCGATTCTTGATCGCAGCTAAGTCCCAAGTGCGACGTTTAGTGCACACTCGGAGAAAGTTAGTACTTAGGCGATTCTGGATCGCAGCTAAGTTTCCGAGTGCGAGGTTTACTGCACACTCTGAGAAAGTTATTACTTAGGCGATTCTTGATCGCAGCTAAGTCCCCGAGTGCGACGTTTAGTGCACACTCGGAGAAAGTTAGTACTTAGGCGATTCTGGATCGCAGCTAAGTTTTTTTTTGAGACCGGAGTCTGCGACCGCGGAAGAATTTTGGATCTGCAAAAGCTCAATCTGCTTTATATTATTTCACCAATACTTGTTCTTTACATTGCTTCAGTCGACGGTCACGTGTAGAAGCGCTTCAGGATATCTCCGTTCCATGCTCGCGGCTCGTCTGTCTCCCTGTCGATGTTGTAGAGTCTGTATGCTCCGTTGTTCAGCACCTTGGAGATGATGAAGGGTCCTTCCCAGGCAGGAGCCAACTTGTGAGGTCTTTGCTGATCCACTCGGAGCACCAGGTCGCCTGCTTGGAACGTGCGACTCCTGACGTGTCGTGCGTGAAAACGCCGTAGATCTTGTTGATAAATGGTTGAGCGAGTCAGTGCCATCTCGCGCTCCTCCTCTAGAAGGTCCACTCCGTCTTGCCTTGCTTGTTCTGCTTTAGCTTCGGAGAAGAGTTCGACTGGTGGAGCATTGTGAAGCAAGTCACTCGAAAGGACTGCTTCTGCTCCGTAAACAAGGAAGAACGGTGATCGCCCTGTAGATCTGTTCGGGGTTGTGAGAAGACCCCAAAGCACTGAAGGTAGCTCGGTGACCCATGCGCCAGCGGCATGTCCCACCTCTCGCAGGAGTCGGGGCTTCAAACCTTGCAAAATAAGTCCATTCGCCCGCTCTGCTTGTCCATTGGATTGAGGATGCGCCACGGATGCAAAATCCACTCGGATACCTTGGCTTGCACAGAAACCTTTGAATCTGTCCGAGTCAAAGTTTGTCCCGTTGTCCATGATTATGCTGTGAGGTACACCGAATCTGGAGATGATGTCCCTGACAAACTTGATGGCTGTTAGGGCGTCGAGCTTCTTGATGGGCTTGGCTTCAATCCATTTTGTGAACTTGTCGACTGCCACCAACACATGTGTGTATCCTCCATGGCCTGTCCTGAATGGACCGACTGTATCTAATCCCCATACTGCAAATGGCCACACAAGAGGGATTGTCTTCAACGCAGATGTTGGCTTGTGGGACTTGTTGGAGTAGAACTGACAGCCTTCACATCGGTCGACCATATCTTTAGCCATTTCGTTTGCCTGCAACCAGAAGAAACCAGCTCTGAATGCTTTGGCGACGATCGCTCTCGAAGAGGCGTGATGACCGCAGGTTCCCGAGTGAATATCTTCCAGGATTAACTGTCCCTCCTCTGGGGAGATGCATCGTTGAAGAACGCCTGAAACGCTTTCCTTGTACAACTGGCCATCAATGACAGTGAACAACTTCGACCTGCGGACTATCTCCCTGGCCTGGACTTCGTCTTCTGGTAATTCCTGCCTCAGGATATATGCAATGATCGGCACAGTCCAATCGGGGATGACACCAAGAATCTCCATGATCAGATCAACCACAGAAGGTACGTCGACTTCAGTCGGATCTGTCGAACTCTTTGGTTGTACTGGTTCCTCTGTGAAAGGATCTTCTTTTACTGAGGGAAGGTGGAGGTGCTCGAGGCAGACGTCACTCGGGACTGGTTTCCGGGTGGATCCGAGTTTTGCCAACTCACCAGCTGCTTGGTTCTTCAGTCGTGGAACATGGTGGAGTTCTAGACCTTCAAACTTCTTCTCGAGCTTCCTCACTGCATTGCAGTATGTGGTCATGGTGGGGTTCCTGACGTCCCACTCTTTCATCACTTGATTAACCACCAAATCTGAATCGCCATAGACCATCAGGCGACGGACGCCGAGTGCGATGGCCATACGAAGTCCATAAAGGAGAGCTTCATACTCTGCCTCATTGTTGGAGGAATCAAAGTGTATCTGCAGCACATATTTGAGTATGTCGCCCTTTGGCGATACGATCACAACGCCAGCGCCGGAGCCATCAACATCTTGGACCCATCGAAGAACATTGTCCAATGAGCCGAGTAGATGTGGGTCGGTTGCTGCTGTTCTACCCATTCTGCTATGAAGTCAGCCAGGGCTTGAGACTTTATAGTTTTCTTGGCCTCGAACTTGATATCGCACTACAGCATCTCCATTGCCCACTTCGCCACTCGGCCTGATGCATCCCGATTGTGGAGGATTTCCGACAACGGAGCATCAGAAATGACAGACACCGAGTGGTCTTGGAAATAATGGGCCACCTTCTTCGCAGTCATGTAAATCCCGTAGATAAGTTTTTGACAGTGGGGATACCTCTGCTTGGAAGGAGTCAGGACTTCGGAGACGTAATACACTGGCCGCTGAACTTTGTATGCTTTGCCTTCTTCTTCTCGTTCGACTGTAAGAACAGTGCTGACGACTTGATTTGTAGCCGCGATATACAGAAGAAGGGTCTCTTTACTGAGCGGAGCAGTAAGAACCGGCTGGGTGGAAAGTATTACTTTGAGATCGTCGAATGCGACTTGGGCTTCGTCTGTCCACTTGAAAGTATCTGATTTCTTCATGAGTCAGTACAGAGGAAGTGCTTTCTCGCCGAGTCGACTGATGAACCTGCTCAAAGCCGCTAGGCAACCTGTGAGCCGTTGGACATCGTGTATGCTGTCAGGCCTCTCCATTCGGACGATGGTCCCGATATTTTCAGGGTTGACATCGATCCCTCGTTCGGAAACGAAGAAACCGAGTAACTTTCTGCTGGGAACGCCGAATGAACATTTGGCGGGGTTGAGCTTGATATTGTACCTACGAAGGTTGGCGAATGTTTCTGCCAAGTCAGTCAGTAGGTCGGAACCTTTGCGTGACTTGACTACGATATCATCCATATACGCCTCCACATTCCGACCGATCTGGTCGAGGAGGCATTTTTGGATCATGCGCATAAAGGTAGCTCCTGCATTCTTCAAACCGAATGGCATAGTAATGTAGCAGAAGCACCCGAATGGGGTGATGAAGGCCGTTTTTAATTCATCGGGGCCATACAGACGGATCTGATGATAGCCCGAGTAGGCATCAAGAAATGACAAACGCTCGCAACCCGCAGTCGAATCGACAATTTGATCGATGCGGGGGAGCGGAAAATGGTCTTTCGGGCAGACCTTATTGAGGTGCTTGAAGTCGATGCACATTCGGAGCGACTTGTCCTTCTTGGGAACCATGACAACATTGGCGAGCCACTCAGAGTGGTGAACCTCGCGAATGAAGTTGGCTGCCAAAAGCTTGGCTACCTCTTCTCCGATTGCCTTCCTCTTATGCGCGGTGGACCGACGCAGGCGTTCTCGGACAGGCTGAGCGGTGGGATCCACATGCAGTCGGTGCTCAGCCAACTCCCTGGGTACACTTGGCATGTCAGAGGGTTTCCATGCGAAGATGTCCCAGTTCTCACGGAGGAATTGGGTGAGCTCGGCTTCCTATTTAGGATCGAGGGTGGTGGAGATGTTCGTCGGGGAAGCAGTGTCGTCCGTCGGGTGGATATTGACCTTCTTCGTCTCTCCCGCCGACTGGAATGCAGACTCCGAAGCTGGCTTCTTTGAACGCATCAAGTTAGCGGGGTCGACTGTTTTCTTGTACTCGTCAAGCTCGAGGACGGCCATCTGCTGGTCGGCGATTCTTGATCCCTGCTGCAGACACTCTTCGGCTCGCTGTCGATTGCCAGTGATGGTGATCACACCTTACGGGCCTGGCATCTTCAGCTTCAGGTATACGTAACATGGACGGGCCATGAAACGCGCATACGCCGGGCGGCCTAGATTTGCGTGGTAAGCGCTCTGGAAGTCTACCACCTCGAACGTCAGCTTTTCCTTGCGGAAGTTTTTGTCTGAGCCGAAAACGACGTCCAACGCGATCTGGCCGAGTGACTTGGCCTTTCGTCCAGGGACGACTCCATGGAACTGCATGCTGCTCTCGCTGAGTTTGGACACCGGAATGCCCATCCCCTTGAGAGTGTCGGCGTACATGATGTTCAAGCCACTGCCGCCGTCCATGAGGACTTTGCGCAGTCGGACTGCCTCCACCACCGGGTCGACGACCAGAGCCTGTCTCCCTGGGGTGGGTACGTGTGCTGGATGATCCGACTGATCAAAGGTGATCGCAGTCTGAGACCATTTGAGGAACTTGGGGTTGGTAGGGGTGGCCATGTTCACCTCCCTGTTCACCAGCTTCAGTCGAATCTTGCTCTCAACGTCAGCAAAAATCATCAGTGTTGCATGGACTTGGGGGAACGGATCCTCCTTCTCCTCCTCATCCTGTTCATTGTCCTTTTCACTCGGTTGCCCTTCGCTGAACCCCTGGATCAGGAGGCGACACTGTCGAGTGGTATGCTTCGCATATATGGGGTTGCCCTCTTCATCCATCTTCGTATGAACCGGACATTGCTGGTCCAGGATGGGGTTATTGAACTGCTTCTTCTTGGGGGTGAACCGAGCCTTTCCTTTGCCCTTGAACTTGGCATTGGTTATGGCTGCAGCTTCTGCCTGCGGAGTGGACGGAGCTTTCTGCTTCTCCTTCCGAGTGTTACTCCCATATCCATCGGCGACTGTTTTGTGCTTGCCGCTTCGGATGCGGTCCTCTTCTTCGCCATTTGCATAGCGTGCTGCTATCTCCATCATCTTGCTCATGGAGATGTCACCTGTTCGGCTGAACTTCAGGTACAGATCCCTGTACTGCACGCTTGCCTTGAAGGCGCAGACTGCTTGATGCTCTGTGACGTTCTCCACCGTGTGGTAGAGAGTTGTCCAACGCTGAATGAAATCATGCAGGGGCTCATTCTGCTTCTGGACGCAGTGCTGCAGCTCCACGAGGCCAGCAGGGCGCTTGCACGTCCCTTCGAAGGTCCTGATGAACACTCGGGCCAGATCTGCCCAGCTGTAGATGCTTGAGGGGGCCAACTGGTTCAGCCACGCTCGCGCCGAGCCATCGAGCATCAGAGGGAGGTGCTTCATGGCGACATGGTCGTCTCCTCCTCCGATCTGGACTGCCACTCGGTAAGCATCCAGCCACGTTTCTGGCTTGGACTCTCCTGTAAACTTGCTAATTCCCGTCGCCAATCGGAAGTTGGGAGGGATGTCAGCCGAACGGATGGCTCGACTGAAACACTCGGGACCAGAAACGATGATCCTGCTTCCACTCGGACGGTCAATACCGTAACCATCGCGGTGGGCTCGGCCCCTGTCGACCCTCCGCTGGGCAATATGCCCTCTCGCGTCGGGCCTTGGGTCGTAAGTGTCACCGACTAAACGCCGATCATCATGATGTCGGGGCCCATAGGGCCCACCCCGCGGAGGGGTGCGTGAACAGCGATGATCTTCGGGATTTATGGAACGGCTGCCTCCCCTGTGTCGCTGATGAGAACCAGGGCTGTGAACTGACCAATGCGTATTCGCATGAACAGAACTATTGTGGATCCTGTTGTGCGACCGGGAGACAGTCGAATTTTGCTGCTGCGCCGTGTGCAACAGGGCGCGGATTTTCTCGATCTCCCTGCCGGCTTCTGAATCAGTCGGCTGAAGGGAATCGGCTATCTTGGCAGCCGCAGCCAAGTTGAGGAGGGGTGTGTGGAACAACTCCACGTTGCTCCGCCGAGTGTGCCGACTGGCAGAACGGCGAGGCGGATGACGCGCGCCGGACGTTTCGCCGATCTCATGCTCGTTCCGGCCAGCTTGACGGGGATCTTCATGGGAGTTGGCCATGTGTACTTCTGCTGCAGGCCCGCGACCTGCATACTCGGAAGGAAACTCAGTCGGAACCGAGTCCGAGCGTTGGGACGGCGGGGCAACCACAACCGACTCTAGAACCGCCACTTGTGAAGACGCGTTGTGGCGCGCCTGGGCGTGTTGCACCCAACGCTGGACCCGCGGACGGCGAGACTGCTTGTTGCGGCGCGTGACAGCGGTGTAGGTCGACACCGGAGCCGACTGTTGGAGAAGAAGAATGCCGCGAGCGCCGGCACGGAAGTGCGTAGCCCCGCGACGGGGAAGCGCCTCGACGTCGAGAGGGGCATCTCGAAGCCATGCCGAATCGTCGAGGATGAAGGAGAGAGCGCCGAAGAAGATCTCGTGACCCATGCTCGAATCTCCACCGGACGACATGAGGAAATGATGTTGTCGCAAACTCGCCGGAAGTCGCTTAGACGCCTGCCCCAAGGTGGGCGCCAACTGTTGTGGGTATAAGCCTGACAGTAGATGTGTAGGTTACGAAAGGATGGGCAGAGCCTTAGCTACGGCGAGGTTGTATGAGTTCAGGCCCCTCTGCGGTGGAGGTAATAGCCCTACGTCTCAGTGCTCAGGGAGCTTGTTGTCGAGTGGAATATAGAATACAGTGAATTGCTAACCCCTGCACCAGTGGGGGAGCGTGGCATATATAGAGTGCGCTGCCCTCCACAACGGTCCGGTGTACAGGGGTGGAGTAGTGGTGATTAAATGCCTACGTTACAGGTAACGTACGTCTTAAATGCTAATAAAGGCACATGGAAACGTATGACTGTTTCCCTCCAGGGGGTTTACGATGTACAGAGTGGAATCCAGTCGGTTAGTTTGATATACTCCGAATGCTAGTCTCCGACTGGATGATCGGGGATCGGTACCGACTGGATGATGGGAACCCCTTAGTTCAGTCGGAGCTGACTAAGGGCCTTGTCCCTTATGAGGGGTAGTCCTTGGCTAGGACCTTCAGGGCAGGCCTATGACCCTACCCTAGGACTATAACCCCATCAATGTCTAAGTAGATTTCTTTTGTCCTAGGGGTTAATTGTGATATGGTGTTATTTATATGAGTTGTGTGTTGATATAATGCTGTCCTAAGGTGCCTTCCGTGAGGCGCACATGTGAAGGATACACGTTGGATGGTTTTCAATATGTTCATGATTCACTTATAGTGGGTGGTAGAGTGACAAAAGTTTACACCCGAGTAAGGGAGTTGTGTGCGTATGGGAGTAAAGAGGACTTGATGTTTAATGCTATGGTTGGGTTTACCTTAATGATTTCTAGTACTTGCAGATGCTTGCTAGAGGTCCAATCATAAGTACATATGATCCAAGTATGGAAAGTGTGTTAGTGTATGCCTCTCCCTCATTGCATATGATAAGTATCTATCATGTCATATTCAATTGGCTATGGACAATATTCTTCTTGCATTACACAAAAATCTTTCTACTAAAAAGCCCTATCTTTTATTTCCATTCTCTTTATTTTCTTGCAAAACAACACCTAACTTTTATTTACTTGTTCTTTATTATCTTGCAAACCTGTCTATTACACCTACTAAGTACTTCTAGTTTCTTTCCCGCAAAATAGTTTCATACTTGTTCTAGGTAAAGTAAGCGTTAGCGTGTGTAGAGTTGTATTGGTGGTCAATAGAATTGAGAGAATATTCATTCTACCTTTATCTCCCCGCTGTGTTCGACACTCTTATTTATCGAAAAAGGCTACAAATGACCCCCTACACTTGTGGGTTATCAGTGGCGCACTGATGCGACGGTTGTCCATATCATAGGCCGGATGATATTTCTTGATGTTCATCTCCTTCGCAAGAATAGTCGCAAGGGGCGGGTCTCCTTTAGGCATTTATTAAAATCTTCCCTCATAAATTTTGAGCCATCCTCCTTCAACTCAGGAAAGCCATTGGCGACAGCTTTAACATCAAATTCTGGGACATAAGCCTTGGCACGAGCAAGCGCCAAGTTGGCTCCTCTCCGAATCGCCGACTTTTTGTATTCCTCGATCCATTGAGGAACCGTTGATAATTTCTTTAGCATATCCTTTATGTTCATAGGTGGGTCGTGCAAATCTTTGGCCGCCCTGATGGTAGCAATACACCGGTAAATAACTGCTCAATATAAGTGAAGATAGCCTTGGACTTTACGATTGGCGGTTGTACCTGGTTTACATTGCTTCGACCTCCAAAACAATGAACACGGACGTGAGCTGAAGAATCTTTTAAAATCCAGTGTTTAAGAAAATTGTTCATGCACCATACCAAAGATCAGAGTAATCATGTCATTCAGCTACTTCGTCAAATTTCACAAATCTTGCGAAACGGGCTCAAGCCGGCTTTCAGCATCCATGGCACGTTGTAGCAAGGCAACACTTTCCTTCTCAAATTGACCTTGTGTTGCTGAAGGAGATCTAGTGCCTTTCTCTTTTCTGCCTCAAGGCGGGTTATTCTCTCCTATGCAGAAGTTTTTAGCCTCTTCTCATCCACAAGTCGCCTTTGGAGGTTGATTGCAATGGATTTAGAGTCTTGCAAAGATTCCTGCAAAAACATAAAGCAAATAAACACAATTTTTCAAGTGCCCTTAAAGAAAGGCGCCTCAACACTCGGGGGCTACAAGATTTTAAAGTCCCATGCAGTTGGAAGCAATCCACATGGCCCTTGGGGGATAATGCACCATTTTTTGCTATTCTACAATTGCAAGACCCAACCATCTCAAAGAGAACAACTAGCTCTGGGGGGCTATGTCACATGAATTTCTTGTCAAAGAGAAGAACTACATATAAAGTCCCAAGTCACCGCAGGGAAAAAACCGGCACTTGGGGGCTACACATCTCAGTTCAAAAAATTTCTACAAAGTCCTAGGATGTTGCAGGCATGCAACCCAGCACTTGGGGGTTATGGCATCCTGCTGGATTTGACAAATGAAAAGACCCGATTCTCCTATGGAGACAAGCCGGCCCTTGGGGGCTACCATGAACAATGATTGCTTTACCAGAAGTACCGACTCATTATAATAATGGCCCGACCCTTGGGGGCTACTAGTGGATTTTCACACAAAAATTACAAAGACCCAATTTACTACTTATCTATACTAAATTAACTCTTGAGCCTATGAAGGTATGTACGATAAGGAGCAATTTTTTACCTCATACTTGGTCTACATGATATTAACCAAGTTTGCATCAAAATCCCGGCTCTCCGAAAGGTGGGTCACATATTGATGATATAAGCCTTGAAGGTCAAGGTCTTCAAACTCGGGAAGGTCAAGCTTTGCTTTTCCTTTATCTTCATGTGCCGATTCATTCTTGGGCACAACCTTGGTCATGGTAGTTCATGGGCCACGAGCCTAAAAATACTGGCGATAACAACTACTTCTACATTTTCCAAACCGACTGATGGAACGATAACATCCATACAAGCCGGACTTTGAGGAGCTTCTAAGATAGAAGGTGTTGGGGAACGTCGCATGGGAAACAAAAAATTTCCTACGCGCACGAAGACCTATCATGGTGATGTCCATGTACGAGAGGGGATGTGTGATCTACGTACCCTTGTAGACCGTACAGCAGAAGTGTTAGTGAACGCGGTTGATGTAGTGGAACGTCCTCACGTCCCTCGATCCGCCCCGCGAACCGTCCCGCGATCAGTCCCACGATCTAGTGCCGAACGGACGGCACCTCCGTGTTCAGCACACGTACAGGTCGACGATGATCTCGGCCTTCTTGATCCAGCAAGAGAGACGGAGAGGTAGAATATTTCTCCGGCAGCGTGACGGTGCTCCGGAGGTTGGTGATGATCTTGTCTCAGCAGGGCTCCGCCCGAGCTCCGCAGAAACGCGATCTAGAGGAAAAACCGTGGAGGTATGTGGTCGGGCTGCCGTGGAAAAGTCGTCTCAAATCATCCCTAAAACTTTCGTATATATAGGTGGGAGAGGGGGAGCCTTGCCTTGGGGCTCAAGGAGCCCCAAGGGGGTCGGCCGAGCCAAGGGGCAAGGTCTCCCCCCCAAACGGAGTCCTACTTGGTTTGGTGGGTGGAGTCCTTCTTTCCATTCCCACCTCCTCCTTTTTTTTCTTTTCTCTTTGATTTTCTTCCTATGGCGCATAGGACCTTCTTGTGCTGTCCCACCAGCCCACTAAGGGCTAGTGTGCCACCCCCAAGGCCTATGGGCTTCCCCGGGGTGGGTTGCCCCCCCGGTGAACTTCCGGAACCCATTTGTCATTCCCGGTACATTCCCGGTAACTCCGAAAACCTTCCGGTAATCAAATGAGGTCATCCTATATATCAATATTCGTTTCCGGACCATTCCGGAAACCCTCGTGACGTCCGTGATCTCATCCGGGACTCCGAACAACATTCGGTAACCAACCATATAACTCAAATACGCGTAAAACAACGTCGAACCTTAAGTGTGCAGACCCTGCAGGTTCGAGAACTATGTAGACATGACCCGAGAGACTCCTCGGTCAATATCCAATAGCGGGACCTGGATGCCCATATTGGATGCTACATATTCTACGAAGATCTTATCGTTTGAACCTCAGTGCCAAGGATTCATATAATCCCGTATGTCATTCCCTTTGTCCTTCGGTATGTTACTTGCCCGAGATTCGATCGTCAGTATCCGCATACCTATTTCAATCTCGTTTACCGGCAAGTCTCTTTACTCGTTCCGTAATACAAGATCCCGCAACTTACACTAAGTTACATTGCTTGCAAGGCTTGTGTGTGATGTTGTATTACCGAGTGGGCCCCGAGATACCTCTCCGTCACACGGAGTGACAAATCCCAGTCTTGATCCATACTAACTCAACGAACACCTTCGGAGATACCTGTAGAGCATCTTTATAGTCACCCAGTTACGTTGCGATGTTTGATACACACAAAGTATTCCTCCGGTGTTAGTGAGTTATATGATCTCATGGTCATAGGAACAAATACTTGACACGCAGAAAAACAGTAGCAACAAATTGACACGATCAACATGCTACGTCTATTAGGTTGGGTCTATTCCATCACGTGATTCTCCTAATGACGTGATCCAGTTATCAAGCAACAACACCTTGTTCATAATCAGAAGACACTGACTATCTTTGATCAACTGGCTAGCCAACTAGAGGCTTGCTAGGGATAGTGTTTTGTCTATGTATCCACACATGTAAATGAGTCTTCATTCAATACAATTGTAGCATGGTTAATAAACGATTATCTTGATACAGGAATTATAATAATAACTATATTTAAAATTGCCTCTAGGGCATAATTCCAACAGAAGGTTGCACTTCCGGCTCATCATTGGTGCCTTGCCGATCACCAGTTGCTTACTTGGTGGTTGGTTCAGTAATGGGAATCATTTTTGCATCTCGAGTTGGCTTAGCATCCAAAGTCGGTTCACCTTGAGTAGACGACTTAATATGAGCCGCCATTTCAGCAGAAGGCTTTTGTCGATTATCTTCCTCAACAATGGAAGAAGATTCACCCGCCTTTGTCCTAACAAAATCCTTGTCCTTGCAGATCATCAAAATAAGGTTATCAAATTCAACAAAGGCGTGAGGATGTGGTTGACTAGGGATGACTTAAATATAAAACTTACCCACAATTAATGGTGAAGGCCAGTAGTCATGAAGCGGTTGATTCACCCGATGAAGGAGACGAATCCTGGAAATAAAGTGAATTAGATGGACTAAGGTGTTGCTTGAAGAGGCCAACTTGAGGATAAGAAATAGTTGGACTATACGACACCTCTTGGCGTTGCTTCCGGCTTGGCGGCTCTAAGCCGACGGACAACTCACCAGAGCAACTACGGGTTTTGCGTTTTTGAATGGCGTGTTAATCCCGCTTCAAAAGAAAGTGGGGATCTAAGTAAGAAGCTGGATGTGAGAACTTAACTTTTCTCATGGCTCGTCTTGTTTTCTTCACAACACATGTTTCCGAAGAACTGGATGAGATCAAAATCACCTCAACATAGACGGCTTGACTAGCCTTGGTGTTATCCTGATAAAAGGATGTATCAGCAAGTTCGATAAACAAAGGACCAAGAGAATCAGATTCTAGCTCAGATTCCTCTCATGAAGAGGATTCACAAGCTTTCTCCTTTTGATGGCTTGAAGAAGGGGCAGTGATTTTGGAGACAACTTTCGATAAGTTAGAATCATCCTATAAAGATATAAGCTGGATAAAAAGTATGGAGTAATATACAAAGTTGAAGGGATAACAAAGTAACAAATTACATACCGGAGGGACTGGATTTTTCAAGAAGAACAGAGCCAACCCGGTTGCATTACATTTATCATTGAAGTGAGAAAAAATGTCTTGGTTAACCTATTGATAGTTTTTGCAACCATCTTTTTCTTAGTGAAACGCTGCACATCTTTTAACTCGTCGGTATAATTACATATCAGGTCGCCTCTGATACTGATGGGTTGGATCCGCCAGCTGATCCAAAATCAGATCAAGTCAATTCTAGTAAGGCCATTGGTATTAATGTCCTTTCACCTCAAGAGCACACGAGCTAGTAATTTTCTCTCTCCGTCAGTTGGGCAACCCAGAAATTCGACGTGAGAGGGATGTCGCTCCAGTCTATAACTCGGAGTCGGTTTTGGTCTCCACGAGCAGTATTATTGCAGCAGAACCAAGTTTTATTCCATCCTTCTGGATCACTCGCCAGCTTGGTTTCAGAGGAAGGACTATTTTTCCTCTTTTTAATAGAAACACCACAGAGTTCCACACTTGGGCCATCTTTGACTTTGGTTTGGCAGTTCAGATAGAAGAACTCTCTAAAAGGAGTCACAGTTGCTTCAATTTGAGGGCACACTTCACACAACACCTCAAATTGACAAATACTAGTAATTGGATTGGGACCAATATCCTAAGGTCTGAGATTGAAAAAATGTAGGAGATCCCAGAAAAACTTTGAGCCGGGCTGCCTAAACCCTCTATTTATATGGTCTATAAAATAGATTATTTCCCCTTGCCTGCGTTGTGGAGAACTTTCTTCCTCAGGGGCCCACTAGCTGATTATGTTCCAAGCCAGCAAAACACCTTCAGTGACAAGGTTCTCCAAAGTCAGTACGGATTCCTGAGATCTGAGCCACCCACAAACTTTGCTGGTCTTGGGAGGCATGATGATTTTTGCAAGGCACGGGACTACAACGCATAAGAGGAAGAACTATGATAAGTCAGATTTCGAGCTAGTAGAATAAAGATCAAGATCGTCTACAAATCAAAGAGACAATATTGAAGGGGAGAAATTGGCGGCTCATACAATATACGGTCAAATAATCGTCCACCTTCGGATAAGATGGCTAAATGGAGCAGATTAAGTTTTTATCCATACTTAAGTTGGCTTAGAAACAGTTCAGAGACTATCAAGACTTAGCAAAAATTTACAAAGCTACAAACCGATTTCCTACCCAAATGGCTAAAGAAGTGGATCTACGGGGTACACTGAAAGAAGGAAAAATGTGATCTAATATAGTGGAGCTAAAGAGAGGAAGCATCTCCGGGGAGGCAAGACAAATCTACTATGGATCTACAAAGGTTGCCAGATGATGGCGAAGGTAAAACCACATCCAATGTGCATATAATGAAGCAAAAGATCTACATATGTGATTTAGCATGCTTACGATGAACTTCGTATGAAACTACGAAACGAATGGCGATGACCTAAAAGGAAATAATGAGGAACTCACCAGTTTTCATAGCAGATGAAGTTGCGGTCGATGGGTCCTATACTTAGTCCTTTCATGAGGACATCTATCATAACAAAACCACGACAGACGGCACCTCTGTGTTCAACACACATGCAACTCGATGACGTCTCCGCCTCCTCGCTCTAGCGAGCGAGGGAGGAGTAGTAGATGTGTTCTCATCCAGCACGACGGCTGATACGTCCATTTTGCAACATGTTTTGTTACTATTATTTATAGTGTTTTATGCATTTTTCCACATGGTGGAGTAATTCTAATGCCTTTTCTCTCATAATATGCTAGGTTTACATCAAGTGGGAGAATACCGCCAGAGGGATTTCTCGACCTGAAAAAGCTACGTCGGAGATATCTATTCTGCACATCTCCAATTGAGCTGAAAATTTACAGAGAGTTATTTTATAATAAATGAAAAATATTGGAACAAAGAAGTGCCGGAGGGGGCACCATGCGGCCACTAAACAGCAGGGCACGCGAGGCAGCCCTGACACGACCTGATGTCTAGTGGGCCACCTGGCCCACCTCTCGCACCCATCTTCTAGTATATATTCTCCTTAGACCTAAAAAAATAAAGAGAGGACTTTCGGGACAAAGCGCCGCTGTCTCGAGGAGGAACCTGGCCATGAGCACTTCTGCCCTCCGGCGCAGCGATTCCATCGGAGGAACTTCCCTTCCGAAGGGGGAAATCGAGGCCATCGTCAACACCAACAACCCTCTCATCTTGGGGAGGCCAATCTCCATCAACATCTTCACCAGCACCATCTCCTATCAAAATCCTAGTTCATCTCTTATACTAAATCTTGTACCGGAACATTGGATTGGTACCTCGGGTGTCTAGTAGTGTTATTTACATCTTGTAGTTGATGCATTATGGTTTATTTGGTGGAAGATCATATGTTCAGATCCATTATACTATGCAATACCACTCTAGTCATGAACATGTTTATCACTTGTGAGTATTTAATTTTGTTCTTGATGCCACAAGAGAAATCATGTTGCAAGTAGTCATGTGAAGTTGATATTCGTACGATATTTTGATGATATGAATATTGTGATTCCCTTAGTGGTGTTATGTGAACGTCAACTACATAATGCTTCACAATATTTTCGGCCTAAGGGAATGCATTGTGGAGTAGTAATTAGAGGGTTTGTTGCAAGAGTGACAGAAACTTAAACCCTGGTCTATGCACTCCTTCATAAGGGGCTAATTTGGATCCCTATGTTTAATGTTATGGTTAGATTTATTCTTAATACTTTTCTCGTAGTTGCGGATGCTTGAGGGAGGATCAATCATAAGTGGGAGGTTTGTTCAAGTAATAAAAGCACCCAAACACCGGTCCACCCACATATCAAATTATCAAAATACGAAACACGAATTAACCCAAGATGACGAAAGTGGCTAGGTGGAATTCCCGTGTGCCCTCAAGAACGCTTTGCCTATTATAAGAAATTGTTCTGGCCTTTCCTTTGCCACAAAAGGATTGGGATACCTGATGGACCTATTGTTACTATTTCTACTTGTCACTTGTTACAGTTATCTTCCTGTCAAACAACTTGTTACCACTATTTTAGTGCTTGCACAAATTACCTTGCTGAAAACCGCTTGTCATTTCCTTCCGCTCCTCGTTGGGTTCGTCACGCTTACTTATTGAAAGGACTACAATTGACCCCCTATACTTGTGGGCCATCAAGACTCTTTTCTCGCGTTGTTGCCGCGGAGTGAAGTGCCTTTGGTAAGTGGAATTTGGTAAGGGAAAATTTATATTACGTGCTGAAATTTCCTGTTACTTATCACTATGGAAAGTAATCCTTTGATGGGCTTGTAAGGGGTTTATTCACCTCGAATGGAAACACCAAGTGTTGTCCCTCAACCTGCTACACCTACTTAAAATATTTACTATGAAATTCCTTCGGGTATGATAGAGAAACTACTAGCTAATCCTAATGCAGGAGATGGAACAAAACATCCCAATATGCACCTAATCTATGTGAATGGAGTTTGTGGATGATTTAAGCTTGCAGGTTTATCCCGAGATGAAGTCAAGAAGAAGGTTTTCCCATTGCCTTTGGTGAAAAAGGCATTGAAATGGTATAGACTATGTGATGATGCAAGATCTTGGAACTGGAATCGATTGCAATTGGAGTTTCACCAAAAAAATATCCTTTGCATCTTGTTCATCGTGATTGGAATTTTATCTATAATTTTTGGCCTTGTGAAGGAGAATGTTTCGCTATAGCTTGTGGGAGTCTAAAGTCAATGTTATATTCCTGCCCCAATCATGAGCTCTCGAGAGAAATTATTGTTCGGAATTTTTATGCTCTGCTTTCTCGTAATGATCATACGATGCCCAATACTTCTTGCTCTGGTTCTTTTAGGAAGAAGACTATTGAATTCAGGTGGGATCTTTTGGAAAGAATGAAACGCATCTCTGAATATTGAGAGCTCGACGAAGGTAAAGAGTCAGGTATAAAACCTTAGTTTGATTGTGTTAAATCTTTTATGAATACCGATGCTTCCAATGATTTCAGCACTAAGTATGGGCTTGACTCTCAGATAGTTGCCTCATTTTGTGAAACCTTTGCTTCTCATGTTGATCTCCCTAGAGAGAAGTGGTTTAAAAATCATCCACCTATTAAAGAAAAATTGAAGAACCAATCAAAGTTGAAGTTGAAACTATTATTTACAATGTTGACCCACTTGTGGCTAGCGCTTACATGGAGAAACCACCTTTCCTTGTTAGGATAAAGGAACATGCTAAAGATTCAACTGTGGTTAATAAAAGTTTTGTTAGAACAACCAAACCATCTGAGAAAATTCAGGTATCAGCTAGTGACGCTATGGTTAAAGATCTCTTGGTAGACAATATTGATGGGCTTGTTATTTATTTCTGTAATGAAACTGCTAGAATTGCCAAACCAGGTACTAAAGACAAGAATAGACGTGTTGTTGGCATGCTTGTCGTTTCAGTCAAAATAGGAGATCATTGCTATCATGGTTTATGTGATATGGGTGCTAGTGTTAGTGCTATCCCTTTTACCTTATATCAAGAAATTATGCATGAGATAGAACACGCTGAGATAGAAGACATAGATGTTACTATTAAACTTGCTAATAGAGACACCATCACACCACTTGGGATTTTTAGAGATGTTGAAGTCTTGTGTGGAAAAGTAATATACCCTAGTGTTTTTGTAGTACTTGGCTCACCACAATATAATTTTTGTCCCATAATATTTGGTAGACCCTTCTTGAACACTGTCAATGCTCAGATATATTGCAAAAAGGAAACTGTCAGTGTTAATTTTGGTGGTACGTCTCATGAGTTTTATTTATCCAAGTTTTGTAAACAACCCCATGATAAAGAATTGCCTAGTAAAGATGAAGTAATTGGTCTTGCTTCTATTGCCATTCCTCCTACGGACACATTAGAACAATATTTGCTAGACCATGAAAATAACATGCCTATGCATGAGAGGAATGAAATTGATAATATTTTCTTTGAGAAAAACATATCCTTAAACACAACTTGACTATTGAAACTGTAGGAGGTCCTCCTCCATCCAAAGGTGATCCAGTGTTTGAATGAAAGAAATTATCTCACACTTTGAAATATGCTTATCTTGGTGAAAACAAGATATATCATGTTATTATCAGTGCCAACCTTACAGAGTATGAAGAAGAAAGATTATTAAAAACTTTAAGGAAGGACCGAGCTGCTATTGTCTAAACTCTTGATGATCTTAAGGGCATTAGTCCCACTCTCTGTCAGCACAAGATTAATATTGAACCAGATGCTAAAACCGTTGTTGATCACCAACGAACACTGAATCCAAAAATGAAAGAAGTGGTGAGAATGAAATATTAAAGCTTGTGTAAGCAGATATAATTTATCCCCTAGCTGATAGTAGATGCGTAAGTCCCGTGCATTACGTCCCTAAGAAAGGAGGTATTACTGTTGTTCCTAATGATAAAAATGAACTCATTCCACAAAGAATTGTGACTCGCTATAGAATGGTAATTGGCTTTAGAAAATTAAACAAGGCTACTAGAAAAGACCATTATCCTTTACCGTTCATAGATCGAATGCTGGAAAGATTATCGAAGCACACACATTTTTGCTTTCTAGATGGCTATTCTGGTTTCTCTCAAATACGTGTGTCACAACCTGATCAAGAGAAAACCACCTTTACTTGTCCTTTTGGAACCTACGATTATAGACGTATGACTTTTTGATTATGCAATGCACCTGCTACCTTTCAAAGATGTATGACTGCTATATTCTCTGATTTTTGTGAAAAGATTGTTGAAGTCTTCATGGATGATTTTCTGTTTACGAAACTTCTATTCATGATTGCATAAGCAACCTTGATCGAGTTTTGTAGAGTTGTGAGCAAACTAACCTTGTCTTGAATTGGGAAAATTGCCACTTTATGATGAATGAAGGTATTATCTTGGGTCATAAAATTTCTAAACGAGGTATTGAAGTGGATAAGGCTAAAGTTGATACAATTGAGAAGATGCCATGTCCCAAAGATATCAAAGGTATTCGTAGTTTCCTTGGTCATGCTCGTTTCTATAGGAGGTTTATTAAAGACTTCTCTAAGATTTATAGGCCTCTTACCAATTTATTACAAAAGGATGTTCCTTTCATTTTTGATGATGAATGTGTAGAAGCCTTTGAAACACTTAAGAAAGCCTTAACTTCTGCACCTATTGTTTCAACCACCTGATTGGAACTTGCCTTTTGAAATTATGTGTGATGTTAGTGATTATGCTATTGGTGCCCTTCTAGGACAAAGAGTTGATAAGAAATTAAATTTCGTTCATTATGCTAGTAAGACTCTAGATAGTGCCCAGAGGAATTATGCTACCACTGAAAAAGAATTCTTAGCAGTTGTATTTGCTTGTGATAAATTCATCTCTTACATTGTTGATTCTAAAGTAAATTCTTCACAGTGATTATGGTACTATTAAATATCTTATGGAAAATAAAGATGCTAAGCCTAGACTTATTAGGTGGGTTCTCTTGCTACAAGAACTTGATTTACATATCATTGATAGGAAAGGAGCTGAGAACCCCGTAGCTGATAACTTGTCTAGGTTAGAAAATGTTCTTGATGACCCACTACCTATTGATGATAGCTTTCCTGATGAACAACTAGTTTTGGTCAATCTTTCTCATAATACATCGTTGTTCACTGATTATGCTAATTATATTGTTGCTAACTATGTACCACCTAGTTTCACATATCATCAAAAGAAAAAAAAATATTATTTGATTTAGGACATTACTTTTTGGAATGATCCACTCTTTATAAAGAGGGAGTAGATGGTATTATTAGACATTGTATACTTGAGCATGAACAGGAACAAATCCTTCGAAAGTGTCACTCCGAGGCTTATGGAGGACACCATGCGGGAGATAGAACTGCACACAAGGTATTACAGTCTAGATTTTATTGGCCTACTCTTTTCAAACATGCTCGTAAGTTTGTTCTCTCTTGTGATGAATGTCAAAGAATTGGTAATATTAGTAGACGTTAGGAAATGCCTATGAATTACTCACTTGTTATTGAACCATTTGATGTTTGGGTATTTTATTATATGGGACCCTTTCCTTCCTCCAATGGGTATACACATATTTTGGTTGCTCTTGATTATGTCACTAAATGGGGAGAAGCTATTCCAACCAATAGTGTTGATCATAACACCTCTATTCAGATGCTTAAGGAAGTTATTTTCCCATGTTTTGGAGTCCCAGATATTTAATGACTGATGGTGGTTCACATTTTATTCATGTTCTTTTCCATAAGATGCTTGCTAGATATTATGTTGACCATAAAATTGCATCTCCCTATCATCCTCAGTCTAGTGGTCAAGTAGAATTAACCAATAGAGAAATAAAATTAATATTGCAAAATATCGTGAATAGGCCCTGAAAGAATTGGTCTAAGAAATTAGATGATGCATTGTGGGCCTATAGAACAACTTATAAAAATCCTGTGGGTATGTCTCTTTATAAAATGGTTTATGGGAAAGCATGTCATTTACCTCTTGAGTTAGAACATAAAGCATATTGGGCAATTAAAGAACTCAACTATGATTTCAAACTTGCTGGTGAAAAGAGGTTACTTGATATTAGATCATTAGATGAATGGAGAACCCAAGGTTATGAAAATGCCAAACTATTCAAAGAAAAAGTTAAAAGATGGCATGACAAAAGAATCCAAAAGCGAGAATTCAAAGTTGGTGAATATGTTCTATTGTACAATTCTCTTCTTGGATTCTTTGCAGAAACACTTGTGTCCACATGGGAAGGACCATATATCATTGAAGAAGTTTATCAGCCTGGAGCTATTAAGATCAATAATCCAGAAGGCACTAATCCGAAGGTGGTCAGTGGACAAAGAATAAAGCACTATATCTCAGGTACACCAATTAATGTTGAAAAAAATATTATCCAAACCATGACACTGGAGGAGCACATTAGGGAGACCTTCCAGAACACTCCAGAACCCTTAAAAGGAAGAGGTATGTGATATAGTAAGTAAATGGGCTCGGAAAATTCCTAAAAAATATTTTTTGGCAGCTTTGGAATTTTAGAAAATTTAGGAAACTTAGAAACACATGGGAAGGCAACCCATGTGTCCACTAGACACCAGGGCGTGCAAGGCCCCCCATGCGTAGCCTGATGTCTAGGAGGCCCCTCGGGTACCTTGCTTGCTCTATTTTCTTGTGAATACGTATTTCCTTGTATAAAAATTCTCTATATATATCTCCAAATGAGTTGACCCCAGTACCACGAAGAAATCCCCTGTTCCTATTTTGTACTGATTTTCTGATAGATATAGATTACCATGGCCTCATCAAGCTCCTCTAAGGACAAATTATTCGAGAAGGTCATCAACCCCTACTTGTTGGAGGTGATGAAGCACCCTCAAACCATTGAGATGCATGATGGGGTGCTTCACATCCGGGATGTTCAAGTGTCGAAGAAGATGGGACCGGTGGAAGCTAGGTTGGAGGCGGTGGATCAGGAGGTCTTCACGTGCCAAGTCATGGTAGAGCGTGGACTCAATGCCAACCACACCATGATCAAGAAATTCACCCGTGATCTAAAGGTGGATGGCAGGCCCTTGGAGGATATCGTCTTCACCCTCAACGATCAAATCAATTTTCTACAAGGCCAAGTCTTTGATCTTCAAAACCAAATCTTTGAGTATGAAGAAAGCTTTAAAGGTATGAGTTTAGCTGCCAGTTGCAGGACTCTAGAGACTCATGTCTCTTCGTATAATGGTGAGCCAAAGCCAGAGGACTAGTTCGACGTGACCTCATCCTCTACACCACCACCTTCATTTTCACCACCAAAGAAGGATACTTGAGTACACGGGTATGGGCACTCCCCTTGGCTTGTGCCAAGCTTGGGGGAGGCGCTCCGATATCGTATCACCATCACCCTTCTTTATCTTTATCCATCCAAGTTTGATCCTTAACTATTTTGAAACCTAGTCAAGTAAAAGTTTAGTTCAATCTTTTTTCCTTTGAGTGCTAGTTTCATGATCTATCTATCTATCTATGTAATGGAGTGAGAGTTATATAATAAAGTTTAGTTTGAGTTTTGCTTGTTTACTTCCTTGATGCAATCAAAATAAAGGAAAATAATGAAAAATATCATATGTCAATCTTATAGTAAGTAGTGACACCACATAAGGAAAAGTATAAGTGGTAAAATTTGTTCAATATTGACAAACAAAGCATTGGTCGGTGATGCAACACTTGAAAGAAATTAATAAGGGAAGAGAAGATTTACATGGAAATACACTATCCTTGACATCTTTTATGATCGTGAGCCCCCATTAATTATAATATGCCAAAATTGTTGAGATCGGACAAGGAAGACAACATAATGATTTATGTTTGTTCACATTCACATAGAAGTTATATTGTTATAGATCCTCTAACTTGTGGTGCTTGCCCAATACCTTTGTTAGCCAAAAACTCCACACTAAGTAGAGATACTACTAGTGCATCCAAAACCTTAAAACCAAACCTATGTTTCAAGCGTCCACCATACCTACCTATAGATTGAGTAAGATCTTTCAAGTAAGTTGTCATCGGTGCACAAAGCAATAAAAATTGCTTCTAAACATGTTTGATTATTTAGAGTAAGGGAAATTAAGCATTGTACAAACTTGTGATGGCGATAGTAAAAGCGACAGACTGCATAACAAAGGTTGCCATCACAAGGGGCAATATAACGTAATGTTCCTTTGCACTAAGAGATTTAGCATACAACCAAAAAGCGCATGCCAACCTGTGCTTCCCTCCGCGAAGGGCCTATCTTTTACCTTTATGTTTTTACTTTTGTGCAAGAGTGAAAGTATTTTCCTCTACTTCCTTTATCTTCTCTTTGAAAATCATCATGTGGTGGGGAAAGATCTAAACATATATATCTACCTGTATGTGGGTGGCCATGAGTTATTATTGTTGACATCACCCTTGAGATGAACACATTTGGAGGCAACACTCTAAGCCCCTATCTTTCTATGTGTACGTTGAAACCTTTTGCTCATATGTATGCGGTGAGTGTTAGCAATCATAGAAGACTAAATAATGGTTGAGTATGTGGAATTGCTTGAAAGCTCTGACATGTGACCCTTCTTGAAAATATGATGAATTGTGTTGCAAAGTTTACTAAGAACATAGATTGTTAGTTTTCAATAGAGTTTATGCTTCATACTTCAATGGTGTGATGAATTGCTACTTGTTTATAAGAAGCCTTTATGATAAAAGTTATATGATGAAAATGTTGTGACGACGTATTTTATAAAGTTTTATTTGCTATTATAATAATGAGCATGATGCTGCTATGTCCGTATTTTGTTTTTATTGACACCTCTCTCTCTCTCAAAGCATGTGGTCATGATTTTCTGTATCGGCTTTCGCCTAAGCACAAGCGAGGTCTAAGCTTGGGGGAGTTGATACGTCCATTTTGCATCATGTTTTGTTACTCTTATTTATTGTGTTTTATGTATTTTTCCACTTTGTGGAGTAATTCTCATACCTTTTTTCTCAGAATATGCTAGGTTTACATCAAGTGGGAGAATACCGGCAACTAGAATTCTAGACGTGAAAAAGCTACATCAGAGATACCTATTCTGCACATCTCCAATTGCGCGGAAAATTTACGGAGAATTATTTTATAATAAATGAAAAATACTATAATGAAGAATTGCCGGAGGGGGGGCTACCAGGCGGCCACTAGACACCAGGGCACGCTAGGAAAAGGCATGGTGGAGGTAGTTGTGGCGCTAGTTCAGCAGGGCTTCGCCAATCACTACTAGAACAAGGAACGGAGGAGCTACGGAGTAACATGAGAGAGAGGGGCACCAAGGGCTTGGTGTGCTGTCTTAGGGTGCCCCTCCTCCCTATATATAGGTGGAGGGGCGCGGTGGCCAGTCCTCCAAGCCCTAGCAGCATAGCCAAGGGGGAAGATTTGGACTCCTAGTCCCCTCCCTTTCCATACACACATGGATTTTCCACCTCTCCCAAGCCACATGGGCCTTGAGGGACTTGTGCGTCCGGCCCCATAATGCCACTGCGCCTCCCGTCGGCCCATGCAAACCCTTGGGACGTTGTGGAACCCTTGGTGGACTTCCGGACTCCTCCGTGAGTTTCCGGATCCTTTTAGAAGCTTCCCGGTACAATACTCGCAAAACCCGAAACTTTTACGATAGCAAAAAATATGACTTACCATATATAAATATTTACCTCCACACCATTACGGAGCTCCTCATGACGTCTGGATCTCATCCAGGACTCCGAACAACATTTGTTCACCAACATACATAACCCAATAAAACTATATCATCACAGAACGTTAAACATGCGGACCCTATGGGTTCGAGAATCATGTGGACATGACCAAGACACCTCTCTGGTCAATAACCAATAGCGGGACCTGGATGCCCATATTGGATCCCACATATTCCATGAAGATCTTTATCGGTCGAACAATGAAGCCAAGGATTCAACCAATCCCGTATGCAGTTCCCTTTATCCAACGGTATGTTACTTGCCTGAGATTCGATCGTCGGTATCTTCATACCTAGTTCAATCTTGTAACCGACAAGTATCTTTACTCATTCCATAATACAAGATCTCATGACTAACTCCTTAATCACATTTCTTTCGAGCATCTTGTGATGTATTATCGAGCGGGCCTGGAGATACCTCACCATCATACGGAGTAACAAATCCCACTCTCGGTCCATGTTAACCCAACAGACACCCTTGGAGATACCTGTAGAGCAGCTTTATGATCATCCAATTACAAAGTGATGTTTGATACACACAAGGCATTCCTCGGGTTTCAGGGAGTTGCGTGATCTCATGGTCCTAGGAACAGATACTTGACATGAAGAAAGCAGTAGAAACAAACTAAGTGATACGATCATATGCTATGCTTACGGTTAGGTCTTGTCCATCACATCATTCTCCTAATGATGTGATACCGTTATCAAATGACAACCCATATCTGTGGTTATGAAACCTTCACCATCTTTGATCAACGAGCTAGTCTAGTAGAGGCTCACTACGGACATATGTTGTTTATATGCCCACACATGTATTTAAATTTCCTGTCAATACCATTTTAGCATGGATAATAAAGGATTATCATGAACACGGAAGTATGATAATAACCAATGTATTGTTGCCTCTAGGGCATATTTCCAACAGTCTCCCACTTGCACTAGAGTCAATAATCTAGTTCATATTGCCATGTGATTCACACACAATGAGTTCTAGGGTTTGATTATGTTTTGGTTGTGGGAGAGGTTTTGGCCAACGGGTCTGCAACATTCAGATCCATGTATACTTTGCAAATCTATATTCAATACTGTAGATGCTGCTACCACGCTCCACTTGGAGCTATTCCAAATGATTGCTTCACTATACGTATCCAGTTCGCTACCTTAAGTCATCCGGATCAGTGTCAAAGCTTGCATAGATGCAACCCTTTACGACAAACTCGTTGTAACCTCGATAACCGAGAAAAATTTCCTTAGTCCTCTAGTTACTAAGGATAATTTTGACTGATGTCCAGTGATACACTCCTGGATCACTCTTGTACCCCTTGCCTGACTCATGGCAAGGCACACACCAGGCGTGGTACATAGCATGACATACGACTAAGGCATAGGGGATGAACTTCATCCTTTCTCTTTCTTCTGCTGTTGTCGAGCTTCGAGTGCTACACAACTTCACACCTTACAATACAAGCAAGAAATCCTTATTTGACTAATACATTTTGAACTCCTTCAAAATCTTATCAAGGTATGTACTCATTGAAAATCTTATCAAGCGTATTGATCTATCTCTATAGATCTTGATGCCCAATATTTAAGCTGTTTTACCTAGGTCTTCCTTTGAAAAATTCCTTTCAAACAACCCTTTATGCTTTCCAGAAATTCTACCTCATTTCTGATCAACAATATATCATCCACATATACTTATCAGAAATGCTACAATGCTCCCACTCACTTATACAAGTTTCTTCATAAACTTTATCAGAAATACTACAATTATCCCACTCGCTTTCTTGTAAATACAAGTTTCTTCATAAACTTTGTATGAACCCAAAAGCTTTGATCACCATTGTCCTAAGCAAAATAATATACATAAGAGATAAGCATCACATGCAAATCAAATAAGGAACATGATATGGCCATCATCATCTTGTGCTTTCGATAACCATCTTCAAATCACTAGCATGATCTCCATCGTCACCGACATGACACCATGATCTCCATCATCATGTCATCATGTGGTTGTCGTGCCAACCATTGCTTCTACAAGTGTTGCTAACTCATAGTTGTAAAGTAAAGCAAATGACATGAAATAAATTAAAGACAACCATATGGCTCTTGCCGGTTGCCGTACTCATCGACATGCAAGTCGTGATAAATATTACAAAACATGATGATCTCATATATCACATACATAATATCACGTCTTGGCCATATAACATCACAACATGGCCTTAAAAATGAGTTACACGTCCACTAATTTGTTGTCGCAAGTTTTACGTGGTTGCTATGGGAAACTAGCAAGAACCATTCTTACCTACACAAATCCACAACGGTGATAATCAAGTTGCCTTTTAACCTTCTACAAGGACCGCCTTCGTCTAATCCGATTCAAATAAAGTGGGAGAGACAGACACCCGCCAGCCACCTTTATGCAAACAAGTTGCATGTCAGTCAGTGGAATCGGTTTCTTGTGCGAGGACAAGTAAGGTTGGGCCGAGCCGCTTCATCCCACAATACTGCCGAATAAAAATAATACTAAGTAGGTAAGAAATATGAACATGAACACCCGCAAACACTTTGTGTACTACTCGTGCATATCATCTACGCATAGACCTAGCTCATGATGCCACTGTTGGGGAACGTTGAATGGGAAACAAAAAAATTCCAATGCACACACAAGATCTATACATGGAGATGCATAGAAACGAGAGGGGATAGTATGTCTACGTACCCTCATAGACCGTTACGCGGAAGCGTATATTAGCTGGTTAATGTAGTCATACTTTTCACAATCCAATTGGATCCATCCCGATCAAGCACAGAACGGATGACACCTTCGCATTCAGCACACGTGCAGATCGATGACGTCTCCTCCTCCTCGATCTAGCGAGAGAGGGAGGAGTAGTAGATGGGTACTCATCAAGAATGATGATGTGGTGGACGTGGTGGTGGAGCGAGTTTAGCACGGCTTCGCCAAGCACTACTAGAACGAGGAACGAAGGAGCTATGGAGTAACGGGAGAGAGAGGGGCGCCAAGGGCCTTGTGTGTTCTCTTGGAGGCACCCTCTACTCTATATATATAGGTGGAGAGGCATGGTTGGACAACCCTCCAAGCCCTACAGGATTAGAAAAGGGGGAGGAGTTGGCCTCCTATCCAATTATCTCCGTGTCCATACACAGGTGGACTTTCCACCTCTCCCAAGCCACACGGGCATTGAGGGACTTGTGCGCTTGGCCCAATAAGGCCATGTCACCTCCCCTCATCCCATGCAAACCCTTGGGACAAGGTGGAACCCTTGGTGGACTTTTGTACTCCTCAAGAAGTTTCTAAAGCCTTCTAGAAGCTTCCTAGTAAAATACCGGCAAAACCCGAAACTTTTTCGGTAGACATAATATGACTTACCATATATAAATATTTACTTCCAGCCCATTTCGAAGCTCCTCATGACGTCTCTGATATTATCCGGGACTCTAAACAATATTCAGTCACCAACATACATAACCCAGTAATACTTATTGTCACCGAACATTAAGCGTGCGGACCCTATAGGTTCGAGAATCATGTGGACATGACCGAGACACTTCTCCGGCCAGCAACCAATAGTGGGACCTGGCTGCCCATATTGGTTCCCACATATTCCACGAAGATCTTTACCGATCAAACCACGATGCCAAGGATTCAATCAATCATGTATGCTACTAGCGATATGTTACTAGCCCAAGATTCGATCGTCTGTATCTCCATACCTAGTTCAATCTCCTTACTCACAAGTCTCTTTAATAATTCTGTAATACAAGATCCCATGGCTAACTCCTTAGTCACACTGCTTGCAAGCTTCTTGTTATGTTATATTACCGAGAGAGTCCATAGATACCACTCCGTCATACGGAGTGACAAATCCCAGTCTCGATCAATGCCAACCCAACAGACACCCTCGGAGTTACCTGTAGAGCATCTTTATGATCACCCAGTTATGAAGGGACGTTTGATACACACAAGGCTTTCCTCGAGTGTCAGGGAGTTGCATGATCTCATGGTCTTAGGAATAGATACTTGACATGAAGAAAGAAGTAGCAACAGACTAAATGATACGATCATATGCTATGCTTAAAGTTGGGTCTTATCCATCACATCATTCTCCTGATCATCTGATCTCGTTATCAAATGACAACTCATGTCTATGGTTAGGAAACCTTAACCATATTTGATCAATGAGCTAGTCTAGTAGAGGCTCACTAGGTACAGATGTTGTTTATATGTCCACGCATGTATTTAAGTTTCCTGACAATACCATTCTAGCATGGATGATAATCGTGATTATCATGAACATGGAAATATGATAATAACCAATTTTTTATTGCCACTAGGGCATATTTCTAACAGTCCCCCACTTGCACCGGAGTCAATAATCTAGTTCACATCACCATGTGATTCACACCCAATGAGTTTTGTGGTTTGATCATGTTTTGCTTGTGAGAGAGCTTTTAGTAAACTCGTGTGCAACATTAAGATCCGTGTATAGTTTGCAAATCTATATGTGATACTGTAGATGTTGCTACCACACTCCACTTGGACCTATTCCAAATGACTGCTCCACTATACATATCCAGTTTTCTACTTAGAGTCATCCGGATCGTTGTCAAAGCTTGCATCGACGCAACCCTTTACGAGGAACTCTTTATAACCTCCATAATCGAGAAAATTTTCCTTAGTACTCTAGTTACTAAGGATAATTTCGACCGCTGTCAAGTGATCCATTCCTCAATCAATCTTGTACCCCTTGCGAGACTTATGGCATACACTATAGAACCTACGGCTAACGCATAGGGGTTGACCTTTGTCCTTTCTCTTTCTTCTAGTGTGGTCGAGCTTGCGGTCTTACTGAACTTCACACCTTACAATACAGGCAAGAACTCCTTCTTTGACGGAGCCATTTTGAACTCCTTCAAAATCTTGTCAAGGTATGTACTCATTGAAAGTCTTATGAGGCATCGTGATCTATCTCTATAGATCTTGATGCCCAATATTTAAACAGCTTTACCCAGGTCTTCCTTTGAAAAACTCCTTTCAAACAACCCTTTATGCTTTCCAGAAATTCTACATCATTTGTGATCAAAAATATGTCATCCACATATACTGATCAGAAATGCTATAGTGATCCCACTTACTTTCTTGTAAATACAAGTTTCTTCATAAATTTTGTATGAACCCAAAAGATTTCACCACCTCATCAAAGCGCATATTCCAAACTCCGAGATGCTTGCACCAGTCCATAGAAAGATCGCTGGAGATTGTGTACCTTTTAGAATCGTTATGATCAACAAAACCTCGTGGTTGTATCTCATACAATCATTCCTTAAGGAAACCGTTAAGGAAACACTATTTTGACATCCATCTGCGAGATTTCATAATCGAAAAGAGCAGCAACAAAAAATGCAGCAACTGGTAACATAATCTCAAGAGACTTCATAATAGCTACAAGTGAAAAAGTCTCATCGTAGTCAACTCCTTGAACTTGTCGGAAATCTCTTTGCAACAAGTCGAGCTTCATAAATGGTGACATTACCATTATCGTGTGTCTTCTTCTTAAAGATCCATTTGTACTTAATGGCCCGCCGATCAACGACCAAGTCTACCAAATTTCATACTTGGTTGTCATACATGGATCCTATCTCGGATTACATGGCCTCTAGACATTTGTCGGAATCCAGTCCCATCATCGCTTCCTCATAGTTCGTAGGCTCATCGTTGTCTAACAACATCACTTAAGATAAGATCATCATACCACTCAGGGTAGTACGTGCCCTTGTTGACCTACGAGGTTTGGTAGTAACTTGATCCAAAGTTTCATGATCAGCATCATTAGCTTCTTATTCAATTGGTGTACGCATTATAGGAACACCTTTCTACATTGCCCTACTATCTAAATCAAGTGAAGGCTCGATAACCTTATCAAGTTCTACCTTGCTCCCACTCACTTCTTTCGAGAGAACCTCCTTCTCTGGAAATGATCCATTCTTGGCAACAAAGACCTTGCCTTTGGATCTGTGATAGAAGGTATACCCAATTGTTGCTTTAGGGTATTGATGACCCACAAGTATAGGGGATCAATCGTAGTCCTTTCGATAAGTAAGAGTGTCGAACCCAACGAGGAGCAGAAGGATCTGACAAGTGGTTTTCAACAAGGAAAAGTCTACACGCACTGAAATTGTCGGTAACAAGTGATTGTGTGGTGAGATGATTCGTAGCAAGCAACAAATAACAAAAGTAGCAACGGTGCAGCAAAGTGGCCCAATCCCTTTTGTAGCAAGGGACAAGCCTGGACAAAGTCTTATAGGAGGAAAAAGGCTCCCAGGGACACACGGGAAATTCTGTCATGCTAGTTTCATCATGTTCATATGATTCACGTTCGTTACTTTGATAGTTTGATATGTGGGTGGACCGGCGCTTGGGTACTACCCTTACTTGGACAAGCATCCCACTTATGATTAACCCCTCTCGCAAGCATCCGCAACTACGAAAGAATAATTAAGACAAAGTCTAACCATATCATTAAACTAGTGGATCCAAATCAGCCCCTTACGAAGTAACACATAAACTAGGGTTTAAGCTTCTGTCACTCCAGCAACCCATCATCTGCTTACTACTTCACAATGCCTTCCTCTAGGCCCAAATAATGGTGAAGTGTTATGTAGTCAACGTTCACATAACACCACTAGAGGAAAAACAACATACAACATATCAAAATACCGAACGAATACCAAATTCACATGACTATTATTAGCATGACTTATCCCATGTCCTCAGGAACAAAAGTAACTACTCACAAAGCATAATCATAATCATGATCAGAGGTGTAATGAGTAGCATCAAGGATCTGAACATAAACTCTTCCACCAAGTAATCCAACTAGCATCAACTACAAAGAGTAACTAACACTACTAGCAACCTTACAAGTACCAATGGGAGTCGCGAGACGGAGACTGGTTACAAGAGATGAACTAGGGTTTGGAGATGAGATGGCGCTGATGAAGAGCTTGATGGTGAGGAGTCCCCTCTGACGAGAGGAGTATTGGTGATGACGATGGAGACGATTTGCCCCTCCGGGAGGGAAGTTTCCCCGGCAGGATCGTCCTGCCGGAGCTCGAGATTGGTTCTGCTCAAGTTCCGCCTCGTGGCGGCGGCGAAACCACGAAAAAGCTCCCTTCTGATTTTTTCCTAGATGAAACCCTCCATATAGCAAAAGAGGGGAGCCGGTGGGCCAGTGGGCTGCCCACAAGCCCCCATGGCGTGGCCTGGGTGGGTGGCCGCGTCGTGCAGGCTTGTGGGCACCCCCTGGTGCCCCTCGGGCACTTCTTCGGCCCGGTATTTTTGATAAATTGGGAAAAAAATCTCCGTTGATTTTCACGGTGTTTGGAGTTGCGCAAAATAGGTATCTCAACTTTGCTCCACTTTCAGGCCAAAATTCCAGTTGCCAGTATTCTCCCTCTTCATGTAAACCTTGCAAAATAAGAGAGAAAAGGCATAAGAATAGTACCATGAAGTGAAATAACAGCAAAAGAAGCGATAAATATCAACATGAAAACATGATGCAAAATGGACGTATCAACTCCCCCAAGCTTAGACCTCGCTTGTCCTCAAGCAAAAGCCGAGATCAATAAATATGTCCACATGTTTAGGTGTCGAGAAAACAAGATACGAACATGCATGCATCATGATCACGATCAGAACAACACTACCAACATATAATCTCTCATGCTAAAGTGATAATTCCTTCACAAAGTAAAGCAATGGATCAAGAACCTTACTGAGAAGTAACAACCGATAGCCTTTAGTCATTGAAGCAATTGCAGTTTATCACAACATCAGAAAGAGTCAATAAGAGCTTGTAAAGCAAATCCACATACTCAATCATTCTTTTGTTCTCTACAATTGCTACAACTCACGTGGTACTCATGAGATCAAAGTTTCAGCTGGACACAGAGAAAGATAGGGGCTTATAATTTTGCCTCCCAACTGCTTACCTCAAGGGTAATGTCAACTGTAATAATTCATGAATACCTACCTCCAAGTTGACATATGAATATAGATCTTTCCCAAGCATATGACGGTAGCCAAGACAAAGGCAAAATAAGGAATTGGTGAAGATCACCATGACTCTTTCAAGGGCAAAAAGTAAAGGTACAAGATAGGCCCTTCACAGAGGGAAGCAGAGGTTGTCATGCGCTTTTGAGGTTTGGATGCGTGTCCTCTTAGTGCGGAGGAACATCACTTTATATTGCCCCCTGTGATAAAGAAGTTTATTATGCAGTCTGTCGCTTTTATGTCTTCCTCATCACAGGTTTGTACAAAGCTTATTTTCCACACACTAATAGATCATACATATTAGAGAGAAATTTTTATTTCTTGCACCGATGACAACTTACTTGAGGGATCTTATTCAATCCATAGGTAGGTATAGTGGACACTCAAGGCAAAACTGGTTTGAAGGTTTTGTGGATGCACAAGTAGTATCTCTACTTGGTGCAGGAGTTTTGGCTAATATGAGGTGGAAGCAATCGTCACATGCTAAGGGATCTCTAATCATATAACATTCTTCAGAGCCAAGAAAACACAATCCATTATGTTGTCTTCCTTGTCCAACATCTACTTCTAGGCATGTAATAGTTTGGTGAGTGTTCACAATCATAGATGGTTTGAGAGATGATATATTTATATGTGAACCTCTCCTTCCTTATCACTTCCTTTTAATTGCAACAATGACCAAGGTCTACGTTTGCCTACCCTCAACAAGTTTCAATCCTCATTCTTTTTATATGTGAAGCCATCACTTCCCATAAGATCATTACATGATCTTTCCTGGTTTTGTTCTATTCTCACTCTTTTGATCATGGCAAGAGGCAAAGCCTTTCAACTAGGACACTCTTTATTATATGGCTCACGAGCAAGAATACATCGGGGGTGACACAAAGCAAAACTCAAGACTAAAACACTAAGACTTTTAAACTACTAGAGAAAAAGAAAACTAAAAAGGAAAACTAAAAACAAAGGTAAAGGCAAAAGATGTGATGGTGATACGATACCGGGGCAACTCCCCCAAGCTTGGCAAAAGCCAAGGGGATTGCCCATACCAATGCTCAGTTGTCTTCCTTTGGTGGTGAAGATGGTGGAGTTGTTGCAACATGAGTTTGATCCTCCGTCTTCCAAGGCATAGGTGCTCCATCATGGAAGGATGAACGAGTCGCCGGAATCCTCAAATCTGCAGCCAACCGTATTGATTTAAATCTATAGTCATACTCATAGTTTTGGTTCTGTAGGTCATAGATCTGGCCTTGGAGTTGATCAACCCAGTCATAGAGCTTGGAGAGATGCTTCCCAATGTCATTGGCATCAATCATGTGCTTGTTGGTGAACTCCATGATCATCATGTGGTTGGCGTTGAGTCCACGCTCCACCATCCCTTGGCACTTGAAGACTTGTTGCTCCATTGCTTCGAGCCTCGTCTCCATGCTTCCTGTCTTCTTAGGCACCTCAACATCACGGATGTGCAACATCCCCTCACGCATCTCGATAGATTGAGGGTGTTGCAGCACTTCCATGAGGTAGGGATTGATGACCTTCTCGAAGATCTTGTCCTTAGGAGCTTTGGGGAAGTCATGGCGATCTAGATCTACAACAGAAACATGCTCGAAACGAAAAACAGAGGAAATCTGCGTGATGCAGGGGTCAGACCAAACGGAAGTATATATAATGATTTTTTTTTCAGACCAGAAGGAGTACCCTGCTTGAAAACGGAGTCCGGGAGGCGCACGAGGTGGCCACAAGCCCTCACGGCGCGGCCAGGGGGTGGGCCCGCACCGTGCAGGCTTGTCGCCTCCTCGCGCACTTTCCAGACTAATTCCAATTTTTGTTTTTTTCAAATATTCCAAAATGGAGAAAACTTCCAATTGAAAAGTTTTGGACTCTGTTTTCTTACCGAATCTCATACCTCTTCGTTTTCGGAGTCTGAAACAGGCTGATAAATGTCCCTTAGGTATTCTTCCGGAGTTATGGTATTGATGATATTGCTTTCAACATTTATGGGAGTACCTGAGATATAATGCTTGATTCTCTGCCCATTTACCACTCTCGGACAATTACCTTCCGTGTTGTTGATCTTGATAGCACCGGAACGATATACTTCCTCAACAACATAGGGACCTTCCCATTTAGAGAGAAGTTTGCCTGCAAAGAATCTTAAACGAGAGTTATATAGCAAGACATAATCACCTACGTTGAACTCATGCTTTTGTATCCTCTTATCATGCCACCTCTTAACCTTCTCTTTGAAGAGCTTGGCATTCTCATATGCTTGAGTTCTCCACTCATCAAGCGAGCTAATGTCAAATCACCTCTTCTCACCGACAAGTTTGAAATCAAAGTTGAGCTCTTTGATTGCCCAATAAGCTTTATGCTCTAGCTCAAGAGGTAAGTGACATGCTTTACCGTACACCATTTTGTACGGAGACATGCCCATGGGATTCTTATAGGCAGTTCTATAAGCCCACAGTGCATCATCGAGCTTCTTAGACCAATTCTTTCTAGACCTGTTGACAGTCTTTTGCAGAATGAGTTTAATCTCTATATTGCTTAGCTCTACTTGACCACTTGACTGAGGGTGGTAGGGAGACGCAATTCTATGGTTGACATCGTACTTAGCAAGTGTTTTACGGAAAGCACCATGAATGAAGTGTGAACCACTGTCGGTCATTAGATATCTAGGGACTCCAAATCTAGGGAAGATAACTTCTTTCAGCATCTTGATAGAGGTGTTGTGATCAGCACTACTAGTGGGGATAGCTTCTACCCACTTAGTGACGTCATCAAGAACAACTAAGATATGTGTATACCCATTGGATTTTGGAAAAGGTCCCATATAATAAAAGCCCCAGACATCAAATGGTTCAATGACAAGTGAATAGTTCATAGGCATTTCCTGACGTTTGCTAATATTGCCTATTCTTTGACATTCGTCACAAGACAAGACAAACTTACGGGCATCCTTGAAGAGAGTGGGCCAATAGAAACCTGATTGCAATACCTTGTGTGCAGTTCTATATCCCACATGGTGTCCTCCGTAGGCCTCAGAGTGACACTTTTGTAGGATTTGTCCCTATTCATGTTCAGGTACACAACGTCTAATAACACCATATACTCCTTCCTTATAAAGGTGAGAATCATCCCAAAAGTAGTGTCTCAAGTCAAAGAAGAATTTCTTCTTTTGCTGGTACGTGAAACTAGGTGGTATGTATTTGGCAACGATATAGTTTGCATAATCAGCATACCACGGTGCACTACGTGAAGCACTGATGACATTCAGTTGCTCATCGAGAAAGCTATCATCAATAGGTTGTGGGTCATCAAGAACGTTCTCCAACCTAGACAAGTTATCTGCTACTGGGTTATCATCACCCTTTCTGTCAACAACGTGCAGATCAAATTCTTGTGGCAAGAGAACCCATCTGATAAGTCTAGGTTTAGCGTCCTTCTTCTCCATGAGGTACTTAATAGCAGCATGATCATTGTGAATAGTGACTTTGGAATCAACTATGTAAGACCTGAACTTTTCACATGCAAACACGACTGCTAAAAATTCCTTCTCCGTAGTAGCATAGTTTCTGTGGGCACTATCTAGAGTTTTACTAGCGTAGTGAATAACATTCAGCTTCTTATCAACTCTTTGCCCTAGAACAACACCAACAGCATAATCGCTAGCATCACACATGATTTCAAAAGGTAAGTTCCAATCAGGTGGTTGAACAATAGGTGCAATTACGAAAGCCCTCTTAAGTATTTCGAAGGCTTCCTCACAATCATCGTCAATGACAAAAGGAATATCCTTTTGCAAGAGATTGGTAAGAGGCCTAGAAATCTTAGAGAAGTCTTTAATGAACCTTTTGTAGCAACCAGCATGACCAAGGAAACTTCTTATTCCTTTGATATTTGTGGGGTATGGCATTTTCTCGATTGCATCAACCTTAGCCTTATCGACTTCAATACCTCTTTTAGAAATTTTATGTCCTAAGACGACGCCTTCATTAACCATAAAGTGGCACTTCTCCCAATTCAAGACAAGATTGGTGTCTTTACATCTCTGTAAAACTCGATCAAGGTTTGCTGAGGCAATCATCAAAGGAAGACCCGTAAACGGAGAAGTCATCCATGAAAACCTCGACAATCTTTTCACAAAAGTCAGAGAATATAGCCATCATACATCTTTGAAAAGTGGCACGTGCATTACATAAGCCAAAAGGCATACGTCTATAGGCAAAGGTACCGAAAGGGCAGGTGAAAGTGGTTTTCTCCTGATCAGATTGTGCAACTGGTATTTGGGAGAAACCAGAATAACCGTCTAGAAAGCAGAAGTGGGTGTGTTTGGACAACCTTTCTAGCATTTGGTCGATAAAAGTCAGAGGGTAATGATCTTTCCTAGTGGCCTTATTCAACTTCCTAAAATCAATCACCATCCTATAGCCAGTAATAATCCTTTGTAGGATCAACTCATCCTTATCATTAGGGACAACGGTGATGCCTCCCTTCTTAGGAACGCAATTTACCGGACTCACCCATATCGCTATGAGCAACAGGATAGATAATACCCGCTTCCAGGAGCTTTAGTATTTCTTTTCTCACTACTTCTTTCATCTTAGGACTCAATCTCCTTTGATGATCATCAACTGGTTTGAATTCAGGATCAGTTTTTATCTTGTGCTGGCATAGAGTGGGACTAATGCCCTTACGATCATCAAGAGTATATCCAATAGCAGCACGGTGCTTCCTCACAGTTTTTAGTAACTTCTTTTCTTCGTGCTCTGAGAGGCTAGCACTAATAATGACAGGCTATATCTCTTTTTCATCAAGATAGGCATACTTAAGAGTATCAGGCAACTGTTTAAGCTCGAACACAGGATCACCCTTTGGTGGGGGTGGATCCCAAAGCAGTTCAACAAGAAGATTATTCTTA
This sequence comes from Hordeum vulgare subsp. vulgare, assembly GCF_904849725.1. Classification (NCBI taxonomy): domain Eukaryota; kingdom Viridiplantae; phylum Streptophyta; class Magnoliopsida; order Poales; family Poaceae; genus Hordeum; species Hordeum vulgare. The sequence goes on along the minus strand of NC_058522.1, from coordinate 325,136,954 downwards.
AGGATAGGATATTGTTCTAAGACAACTCTATCTATTTCATCCCTTTCATCCATATGCATATCATTTTCATGCTCAAGCAAGTATTGCTCTAAGGGATAAGTAGGAGGCACGGCAATAGAGGCTAAGGCAATAGTTTCATCCCTACTAGGCAACTCCTTTTCATGAGGTTGTCTACCAAACTTAGAGAAATTGAACTCATGTGACACACCTTCAAAGCCAACAGTGACAGTTTGCTTCTCACAATCAATATGATCATTGACAGTATTGAGAAAAGGTCTGCCAAATATGATGGGACAAAAGCTATCTTGAGCGGTAGCAAGAACAAGCAAATCAGCAGGATACTTCGTTTTACCACACAAGACTTCAACATCCCAAATAATTCCCACAGGGCAAATAGTATCTCTGGCAAGCTGAATAGTGACATCAATAGGCTCTATCTCAACAGGTGCAACCTCATCTTTGATTTCATCGTATAAGGATTGAGGTATTGCACTAACACTAGCACCCAAGTCACATAAACCATGATAACAATGATCTCCTATCTTAACAGAAAATACATGCATGCCAACAACAGGCCTATGTTTGTCTCTAACGTGAGGTTTAGCAATTCTAGCAGCATCTTCAAAGAAGTGAATATTATGCCCCTCAACTTCTTCAGACAGAAGATCTTTGATAATAGCAATGCTAGGTTCAAATCTAATTTGCTCAGGGGGTGTATGTGTTCTAATGTAGCCTCTACGTATGACAGTTGAAGCTTTAGAATGATCCTTTATCCTATCAGGGAAAGGTGGTTTCTCAATGTAAGCACTGGGAACCACAGGATCATTATAAGCAATGACTTTCTCTTCAACTGGAGTGGGTATAACTACATTGACTTCTAAAGGAGGATGAAATTTAAACAACTTCTCTTTGGGGAGATCAAGATGAGCAGCAAAGGATTCACACAATGAAGCTACTATCTCAGAGTCAAGTCGATACTTAGCGCTAAAGTTACAAAAAGTATTTGTCTCAACAAATGATTTAACGCAATCAAAAGTGAAATTCATACCTGACTCCTTACCTTCTTCAAGCTCTGAATCTTCAGAGTTGCGTTTAATTCTCTTCAATAAATTCCATTTGAAGTCAATATCTCTCTTGATAAAAGAACCGGTACAAGAAGTGTCAAGCATGGTGCGATCATCATGAGAAAGCCAAGCATAGAAGTTCTGAATGATAATTTCTCTCGAGAGCTGATGATTGGGGCATGAATATAGAATTGATTTAAGCCTCCCCCAAGCTTGAGAGATGCTTTCTCTGTCACGAGGCCAAAAATTATAAATATAATTCCGATCACGATGTACTAAATGCATAGGATAAAACTTTTGATGAAATTCCAATTTCAACCGATTGTAGTCCCATGATCCAGTATCATCACATAGCCTATACCATGTCAACGCCTTATCCTTCAAAGATAAATGAAAGACCTTCTTCTTGACCTCATCCTCGGGCACACCTGCAAGCTTAAATAAACCACAAGGCTCATCTACATAGATTAGATGCAAATCTGGATGTGATGTTCGATCTCTTGTAAAAGGATTAGCCAGCAGTTTCTCAAGCAAACCCGAAGGAAATTCAAAGAAAATATTTTCAGTAGGTGCAGCAGGTTGAGGAGCAACTATTTGTGCTTCCGTTTGAGGTGAAGATACCCCGAACAAGCCCCTCAAAGTATTAGTATCCATAGAGACAAGTGACAATAAATTTCAGCACACTATATGAATGTTTCCTTACCAAGTTCCACTTACCAAAGGCGCTTCACTCCCCGGCAATGGCGCCAAAAAAGAGTCTTGATGACCCACAAGTATAGGGGATCAATCGTAGTCCTTTCGATAAGTAAGAGTGTCGAACCCAACGAGGAGCAGAAGGATCTCACAGTGGTTTTGAGCAACGAAAAATCTGCAGGCACTGAAATTGTCGGTAACAAGTGATTGTGTGGTGAGATGATTCATAGCAATTAACAAGAAACAAAAGTAGCAACGGTGCAGCAAAGTGTCCCAATCCCTTTTGTAGCAAGGGAAAAGCTTGGACAAAGTCTTATAGGAGGAAAAACGCTTCCGAGGACACACGGGAATTTCTGTCATGCTAGTTTCATCATGTTCATATGATTCGCGTTCGTTCTTTGATAGTTTGATATGTGGGTGGACCGGCGCTTGGGTACTGCCCTTACTTGGACAAGCGTCCCACTTATGATTAACCCCTCTCGCAAGCATCCGCAACTACGAAAGAAGAATTAAGACAAAGTCTAACCATAGCATTAAACTAGTGGATCCAAATCAGCCCCTTACGAAGTAACGCATAAACTAGGGTTTAAGCTTCTGTCACTCTAGCAACCCATCATCTACTTACTACTTCCCAATGCATTCCTCTAGGCCCACATAATGGTGAAGTGTTATGTAGTCGACGTTCACATAACACCACTAGAGGAAAAACAACATACAACATATCAAAATACCGAACGAATACCAAATTCACATGACTATTATTAGCATGACTTATCCCATGTCCTCTTGAACAAAAGTAACTACTCACAAAGCATAATCATAATCATGATCAGAGGTGTAATGAGTAGCATCAAGGATCTGAACATAAACTCTTCCACCAAGTAATCCAACTAGCATCAACTACAAAGAGTAATCAACACTACTAGCAACCTTACAAGTACCAATCGGAGTTGCGAGACGGAGATTGGTTACAAGAGATGAACTAGGGTTTGGAGATGTGATGGCGCTGATCAAGATGTTGATGGTGACGAGTCCCCTCCGATGAGAGGAGTGTTGGTTATGACGATGGCGACGATTTCCCCCTTTGGGAGGGAAGTTTTCCCGGCAGGACCGTCCTGCCGGAGCTCCATATTGGTTCTGCTCAAGTTCCGCCTCGTGGCGGCGGCGAAACCACGAAAAAACTCCCTTTTGATTTTTTTTCCTGGACGAAGCCTTCCATTTAGCAAAAGAGGGGGGCCAATGGGCCAGTGGGCTGCCCACAAGCCCCCATGGCGCGGCCTGGGGGTGGCCGCGCTGTGCAGGCTTGTGGGCACCCCCTGGTGCCCCTCCGGCACTTCTTCGGCCCAGTATTTTTGATAAATTGGGAAAAAAATCTCCGTTGATTTTCACGGCATTTGGAGTTGCGCAGAATAGGTATCTCAACTTTGCTCCACTTTCAATCCAGAATTCCAGTTGCCGGTATTCTCCCTCTTTATGTAAACCTTGCAAAATAAGAGAGAAAAGGCATAATAATAGTACCGTGAAGTGAAATAACAACAAAATAAGCGATAAATATCAACATGAAAACATGATGCAAAATGGACGTATTAGGTATCTAATGGAGATGCAGTTTTCCGCTTTGGGTTCAAGCTTACCAGACATAAGTGTCGCATCCTCAAACTCTAAGAAATGACAGCTTTGGTTTCTAGACAAACCATAATTCATACAATGTTGTCTTAACGGATTTAGATGGTGCCCTATTTAAAGTGAATGTAGTTGCCTCTAATGCATAACCCCAAAACTATAGTGGCAAATCGGTAAGAGATATCATAGAATGCACCATATCCAATAGAGTATGCCTACGACGTTCGGACACGCCATTACATAGTGATGTTCCACGCGACATGAGTTCTGAAACAATTCACACATTGTCTTAAATCCATACCAAACTCATAACTTAGATATTCACCTCCATGATCATATCGTGGACATGTTATCTTCTTGTTAGGGAGATTTGCAACTTCACTCTAAAATTGCTTGAACTTTTCACAATTTCGGAATTGGGTTTCATCAAGTTAATATACCTGTATCTACACAAATCATTTGTGAAGGTGATATACTAATGTATCCACCTCATGCCTCAACACTCATTGGACTGCATATATATCAATATGTATTATTTCCAATAAGTCACTTGCCGGCTCCATCGTACCGGAAAACGGGGTCTTAGTCATCTTTCCCATAAGGCAAGATTCGCATGTCTTAAGCGATTCAAAATTGAGTGAGTCCAAAGATCCATCAACATGGAGTTTCTTCATGCGCTTTATACACATATGACCTAATTAGCAATGCCACAAGCATGTCGTACTAGCATCATTAAATTTGCATCTTTTAGCATCAATGTTATGAACATGTGTATCACTATGGTTGAGATTCAATAAACCCTTCACATTGGGTGCATGACCATAGAAGGTATTATTCATGTAAACAGAACAACCATTTTCTCAAACTTAAATGAATAACCATCTCACAATAAACAAGATTCGTATATAATGTTCATGCTCAATGCAGGCACCAAATAACATTTATTTTGGTTTAAGACTAACCCCGAAGGTAGAGGGAGCGTGCGATGGTGATCACATCATCCTTGGAGACACTTCCAACACGCATCGTCACATCGCCCTTAGCTAGTCTTCGTTTATTCCGCAGCTTTTGTTTCGAGTTACCAATATTAGCAACTAAACTGGTACCAAATACCTAGGCGCTACTACGAGTACTAGTAAGGTACACATCAATAGCATGTATATCAAATATACTTGTTGATGTTGCCAACCTTCTTATGTGCTAAGTACTTGGGGTGGTTTTGCTTCAAATGATAGTTCCCCTCATAATAGAAGCACCCAGTCTCGGGTTTGGGTCCAACCTTGGGTTTCTTTACTGGAGCGACAACTTGCTTTCCATTCCTGAAGTTTCCCTTCTTCCCTTGGCCTTATTGAAACTAATTGTCTTATTAACCATCAACACTTGATACCCCTTCTTCATTTCTACCTATGCGACATAAAACATCGCGAATAGCTCAAGGATCATCTTTCCATCCCTTGCATGTTACGGTTCTTCACAAAGCTCTAGTAGCTTGGTGGTAGTGACTTGGAGCACTGTGTCAATCACTATCTTATCTGGAAGGCTAACTCCCACTTGATTCAAGCGATTCTAGCACCCATGCATTTTAAGCACATGCTCACTGATTGAGATATTCTCCTCCATCTTGCAGGCAAAGAACTTGTCGGAGGTCTCATACCTCCTAACTCTAGCTTGTGAGAGGCTATTATTATTTGTAATATGGATCGTGGCCGTACCACTTGAGTAATAGAAATTTCATTCGCAAAAAATAGCATTTACCGACAATAATGAAATTATTATCTATTCTTTTACAAGTTGAAAAGGAGGGTTAACCAGATAAAGGGTATCTACTGGGCATTGCGCACGATCGACTTAAGAGAACTGTGGTCATTTCGGTCTGAGACAGAGAGAGCGTATGAATCCAAGAAAATTAGGCCCAAAAAAATTGGGTTCGTTACATCTAATAACAATACACTTAGCATATGATCCATCACATTAAGATTACATGGATTAAGCTACAAAAATAATTGATCCATCACATTAGTCCCATTAAGTTACATGTAATAACCTCTAACAACTGATGATCAGCAACTAAGCAAATCCTAGAGCAACTATACACAAATAAAATGCTGCAACTATCAGATTATCCTACTTCGTCAGATCAATCATCCACCTTAAGTGCTTGTTCAACTTCTTCAGTTCCCCTTTGAGTTCCGCATACCCCATCTCGAAGCAATGTTGTCATAGCGCAAAATCTCCGCAACCCCATCGTCTTCCTAGCTGACCGCAGATCAAGCACCATCTTTGTTGCCCCCGTCGAATCAATGAAGCCCTCCATTTGAAGCCTCTCAATGTATTCATCCATCTACTCAAAATGGTTGCATCGAGGCAGGTCCTGAAAACGTAAACATGAACCCTAAATCCCAAATCTGAGCAAAAAAAAACAAATCTGGAGAGATATGGAGAGATCTTACCTTCCCAACCTCTAGCATGCTCTCGCATGTCACAAACTCACGCCCTTTGTTCCCATTCGCCTTTTTCCAAGTAACACGACGTACCAGTGGCCTGATGCATGAGCAATCCGGACATCGTGTCAGCGGCACTTCACCATACCATGGCCATGAGGGGCTGGAGGCTGAGGTAGAGCTCAACATCTCTCATTGGCCGCCGTTTCTGCACTTCGTAGCCGAAGAAGAAGAAGAAGAATGGGTGGGGGAAAGGGGAGGCAATGTTGAGCGAGCATGGGGAGAGGAAGAATGACTGCTCTGTTTGTTGGGGGAAAGGGGAGGCAATGGTGAGCGAGCTTATGGACCCACATTTTATGGACCCGCATGTCATTGGGACAGCCGGCCCCACTAGTCAGTGGCAGCGCTTAGACAGAGAATTTCCTTCGGCAACTCTAGGGTATGATCGAACGGCTGTAGTTCAGTGCTAGGGTATGATCGAACGGCTTTAGTTCGACACTATGGTATGATCGAACGGCTTTAGTTCGACACTATGGTATGATCGAATGGTTGTAGTTCGGCGCTAGGGTATGATCGAACGGCTATAGTTTGGTGCTAGGGTTAGCGGGGTTTTGAGGGGGTCAATGGGGTTTTCTGAGGTTTGACCAACATTCAAATGAGCATAAATAATTCAAATGAGCACAAATTGTCATTTTATGTGATATAGTAACCATAAAAAATAATAAACTTGGTCTACAGACATTTTCATAAAAGAACCTTCACACACATGAGCTAGCACGAACGAAGTTGTTCAGAGTTCAAGGAAGTGAGCAAGGGTTTAGGGTGTTCTAAATGTAAAAATATCAAACATCTCACCAAGCGCTTCATATTGGGGTGAATATCCATAGCTAGATGACCATGGGACATGCCCGTTCGCGCCAGAACGCGCCAAAGCGCGCACATCGATTGTTCGACAGAAGTACCACTACAAATAGGGTATTACAAATTCAATGTTCACACTCTTCTCTTGATCCTTGTGTTAGATGATGGGGCCATGACCTTGCTCCTTATGTTCTTTGCTGGAATACTCATTGGTTGCACAACCTTCTTGGCTTGTTTTTTCCTTACTGGGTTCTTGGCTGGGACACGGCCGATCTCAGGAACAGAAGTATCTGGCATAGGTGTCGCTCCTTGGTTACTTCCAGTAGCTGAAGCTACAAAATCATGTTCTCGGGGTTGAAATGGCTCTCTGTCAGGAACCTAGGTATCATCTCCAAGTCTAGCACAAGCCGCTGATACAAATTCTTCTCCTTCTTCGTCATGAACAGAAGGTTCTCCTTTTGTTGATGTCATAAATTCATGTCTCTTCCTTTTATTACTCCTTGGTTGCCAATGTTGTTTGGTTTTACCCTTCTTACTTATCCTAGAGTTGGCATTCGAGACAGAAGTGCAACAAATATTTCAAAATGTGGAAAATAAAAAACTGGCGCACAAAACAATCAAATACACACATACCTAGCTGAAACCGCCGCGGCTGCGGCTTTTGCCACTTTTAGTGCTGCTGCGGTGGCGGCGGCCTGATATGCGTCATTGTCTCCGAAACCCACGGGCACTGCATTGCTACATTTCCTATCTATATATCCCAGTTCTCCACATCTACTGCACTTTTGCCTCTTAACGGTTCGACCCTCGGCAGTACCTCTAAATCTGTTAACCCTTGGCCTGCCAGGTGGTCTAGTCAGAACTGGAGGGCATAGCTTGAATCCTGGATTGACCTTGTCCCATTGGTCTTTTCCCAACAAAGCAGGAACGTTATCCTCATATGTTTTCCAAAACTTGTCAACACAAAAAATATTCAAACACATACAGATGAACTTTTTCGTGCCCACCTCCGATGATGTTCAGGAAATACACGGCTTGTATGCATGGCTTGTCAGTGATCTGCCATCACATACAACTACAAGTCATTTCTCTCAAATTCACTTGGTACTTCCAACACCCTCCTTGCCCGTTATCATATGTCACCTGAGCCTCGACTTCTGACCGTCTAAGATAACTCATATTACCTTGATAATGTCTAACTTTCAAATGCAAAGCTTCGATCATAGATGGAATGATGAGATGGCAGCATATGAAACATGCCCAATTCTATTTTGCAATACCATCTTCTGCATTATCATCTGCCTTATCTTGTCAAATATTTCCCACACAAAAAGAGCTTTCAATCCCTTAATCTTTGCATTGAAACTTTCAGCGAGGTTACTTGTCACATAGTCCACCTTGCATGTGTGACCAAATTTGCTTCTTGTGCACAACTTGTCGTGATGTGTTTCCAAGTATGTCTGCACCGAGGGATTTTCAGCGTACATCACCCTCAAGTGGTGGCTATGCTTCTTCTGGCTGCATGTGTACTGCGCTGGCCGCAGGTTGCCATCAAAAACTTTCCCCCTGAATTTCTTCATGAAATTACCAACAAGGTGTGGCATACATTCTCTATGCTATTCTTCAGGGAACACTTGTTCTACTACAGTCTCCAAACCCTTGCAAGCATTTGTGTGTATAGTCAATCTTTCTGGGCACCCTATGACATTGCACAGATTCCCCAAGAACCACCTCCAAGTTTCCTCTGACTCCACCTCCACCACATCAAAAGCAACTAGAAAAAGCGAGTTATGTGCATCAACTGCACAAGCATCTACTAACTGTCCTTTCCATCTTCCATTCAGCGCAGTTGCATCCACAACCAAATAGGGCCTGCAACCTTTGAGAAACCCCTCATGGCAAGCCTTGAAAGAGACAAAATCCCTCCCAAAGCATGTTTTCTCGAGCATCTTCCCTTTTTCCCTTGGTAACTCACAGTGTGATGATCGATCTCTACCACACTTCCTGGACTTGCTTTCTCCACCTCAATTTTATATGTGTATAACAACTCAAAACTTCCCTCACATTCAGTACCGTTAATATTCTGAAGAGAAGCCATTCTAGTAGTCCATAATATCATGTAAGGTAATTTCTCCTCAAAGCAATAAATCTCTGATATTTTTTTACCAAGGGCACTTGCTCCAATGGATGGATCCCTTCTTAGCATTGTCGTCATTACCTCTGCGAGACAATTTTTGGTTGCTAATTTAGATTTATGCGTCTCCACTTTGGCTGGACAAGTGTGAGGATTGTTGTTGTACCTTATCTGAAATACAATGAGAAGTATATGTTAGACAATGGGATTGAGATCAAGTAAACATTTAACAAAAAAGGACCCAACAAAAAATTACCTGAATAGTCTTCTTCCCATGCATACGAGTGGCATGCAACTTCCAACTACACCTAGGATCTGGGCAGTGCACCGTCAGCTTTCGTTTCTCATTCTTCTCAGTGCCATAAACATTATTTCTCTGAATGCAGTACATTGTAAGTGCATTCCGAAGTTTAGCCATATTTTTGTATACTACACCTGCATTAAGATTAGGATTATCTCTATTCCATTCAATATGTGGCATGTATTTGCCGTCGTATTCCTCTTGAACTAACATGTCCTCGTTCTCTTCCTCCTCTTGAGAATCAGTATCTACAAATGAAATGATGCCCAATTTGCTCGGATGATCCACATGTTCAGGGAACATCTTCTCAGCTTCATCATCGTTGCGAGGCACGACCTCATCAGGAAACAAATCCTCGTCCACACTGGCTAAAGTGGTCTAACTTGCACTACCAGTAGGTTTAGATGGATTGGGCCTACGAGGTGTGGGTGGAAGCGCATAATTAGCAGACTTCGATTTCTCAACAGCCACCCCCTTTCCCGATTCCCTTGGCAATACTTTTAGTTTCTGAACCACTCTTACTACAATTCTACCAAAGCGTCTAGTCATGTTCCGAGCAAACATACAGGCTATCTAGTTGTCATTTTGTAGTGGAACAAATTGCTCGTCAATCATTTCCTAGTATTTCAACTGAACCGAATCACATTCAGACCAAGCATATTTCGTACACATTGCACCCAACAAATCTTTGAACGTACAACTCGTCTCCACCACTAACGGATACCAAAAACCCTTGGACGGTTCATTGGAACCCATAACAGAAGTTTCCATTCTTACCGCCAAATGATAAGCACTCTGTTTGTTCATCTTATACCCATTTAACGAACAAAAATCAACATACTATTGTCAATTCTCCCTGTATTTACTAGATAAATCACACAAATGAGAGATTCATTACTTACTTTTGTGGAATCCAACTGCTATCGTATCCCGGAATGATCCAGTCCTCGTCGCGATCAATGGCGGAAGAAACGCTCAGCATTGATGCGGAAGAAACGCTCACCATTGATGCGTCGTAGCAGATCCACTGAAGCGGAAGTAATAGGGAGTGGCGGGGCGGGGCGGGTTGTTTGTGATGGTGGCTGCTGCAGCGAGTGGCTGTTGTGGCTATCAGATCTGTCGTGTGGTGGATTCAAAATGGGGCACGACGAGTAGCTGTTGCGGCTGTCAGATCAGGATTGGGCGTGGTATGGAGTCAAAATGAGTCCCCAGGCCGACCCCACTAGTCAGGCCAAGTAACGCTCAAAGGTGGTTGACCCGATGGAAACGGCCGCTTGGCCGTATGCAAGAGTGGGATAGAACGAAGTAGGGCAAAAACGAGGAAAGTTAAGCGAGTGGGGCAAAAATGAGCAAAGACAAGCGAAGCGGGGCATAGAACTAATTTTACCAATTAATAATGAACTCCCACTCAAATCAACATCCCTCGGGTTGTTTAAGTGTGACATGATAATCCCCAAGTGCAAGGAATCATCCTAGCACATTCCAAAGATGGAAGTGATAAGTATGGAGTGTTGAATCCACAAGGAGTTAAAGGTAAGATCAATATTATCTCAAGTCCTATGTGCCACCGATACGGATCTACATACACCGAACGTTTGCTTCTTTCTAGTAACGAGAAATAAAATTGCGTTGTGGGTATAAATAGGATAGCTTTGCATGATATTGGAGAACACAAATATGAAAATAGTTTTTGCCTAAATAAAGTTAGAATATATCACAATATATTACAAAAAGCGAGTATGGAATAATGATGGTATTGTGTGCAGAATCATCCTAGGCAATTGATAACAATATGAGTAATCATTCTTGCATTTTTATACGAGGGAGAGGCATGAGCTAACATAGTTTCCATACTTGGATCATATGAGCTTATGATTGGATCTATAGTAAGAATCCGCAATTACCAGAAATCACTAAGGTAAACCCAACCATAGTATTAAATATCAAGTCCCCTTTACTCCCATACGCAATCATCCCCTTACTCGGGTGTAAGCATTTGTCACTCTAGCCGCCCACTATAAGCGAATCATGAATGTATTGAAACACCCTACAACAAGAATTCCCTTACGCTGTGCGCGACACGAAGGTCTCCATAGGACAACACCAAATTAAAATACACACTCAAACCAATCGAGATCATCAATCAACCCAAAGGACAACATAAATCTACTCAAATATCATTGGATGGCAATGCATCATTGATTAATAATATGTGGTATAAAGCACTATGTTCAAATAGAGGATTACAACGGGGTGAGGGAGAGCGGGCCGCTGAAAAGAGATGAGGGTGATGAAGACGGTGATGTTGATGAAGACCATCACCGTGGCGATGGTTCCCCGGCGGCACCCCAGCACCGTCGAGAGAGAGAGGGAGAGATCCCCCCCTTTAGTATTGCTCCTACATGGCCTCATGCTAATGGGGAGAGGTTCTCCCCTCTAGTCATTGGCCTCCATGGCGCTCGGAGGGGTGAGCCCCCCTCCCCCCGAGATTGGATATGTCTCTCTCTCTCTCTCTCTCTCTCTCTTTGTTTCTCTCCTGTTTTCATGCTGTTTTCTAGTCCTTAATCATTTCTTAAATATCCGGAGATCCGTAACTCCCATAGGACTATACTTTTGAGGAGATTTTTATCGGAAAATTATCTTTCTTGCGACAAAAGTAGGGCCCCAACCGACTGAAGAGGGAGCCACGATCTAACAGGGCGCGACCAACCCTTTGGCCCTGTCATGTTGTGTGGTGGGGCCCTCGGGCAAAGTGTTGCTTTGATTCTTCTTCCAAAAATTCACATATATTTGAAAACAAATCTCCATAATTTTTTATTGCGTTTGGACATAGTTTGATATGTAATTTCTGTAAAACAAAAAACAGAAAAAATGGAAATTGACACTAGGCACTGGGTAAGTAAGTTAGTCCCAAAAATAATATGAGATGATGCCAAAAGAATATGAAAATTGTAGAATATTGGCATGAATACTTCACAAATTATCGGTACGTTGGGGATGTAACATCATTCCCAAGCTTATTTCCTGCTCGTCCTCGAGTAGGTAAATGATAAAAGAAATAATTTATGAAATGTGAATGCTAGCATAGTATATAAGTTTGATCAATGTTACTTTCAATCACTTTTTCTAGCATCATAAAACAACAACTCTTTTCTCATAGAACTTTTCATGATCAATTAACAAGCTATTCAGATGTTAAAGTATAAACCATAAACTTTATTGAAAGCTAGCAAACTATGCTTTCAGTCATTAAATAATTACAATTCATCTTATTTTCAGGAAGGGTAGGAGGGACACGGTGAGAGGGTGTGGCTTGATCGAAACATTAGGAGGGGCTAACCCATGTAAGAGGGACCAGTCAATCAAAGGTTGGGAAAATCTCCATCATTCCTGTCTAATTGCATGCTAATGATACAACAAAATTAACTTTAAAAATATGACACAACAAAACTACACTAGTTGAGGCCATGGCCCAGGTTGGCCCTAAGGAATTCCGTTGCTGCGGTGAGCATCATAGCCAAATACACAGTAGTATTTTCCAATTTCTTCATTTCTCACATCCTCGGGTTTATGTTTACAATTCTAGAATGGGCTCGGAAAATGCATAGCTATTTTTTCTCCTTCGTGCTCGCTTTGACGTAGGTGATGGAACAGCCACGAAGTTTTGGTTAGCTAGGTTGTTCTCTGACAGTAAAGCCTGTTCGTGATTACCTCCGATCCCACCATTCTCATCCAAGATGTCTTGAGCAACAACCAGATCGACATAACGTTCCTTCGTAACCTCAACGCCGTAGAGAGGGCAGCTTGGGATATGCGATGCATGGGGACACTCGTGCGATACGGGGAAAAAAGGACCCCCCGCGTCGCTCCTGGTGGCGGCCTAGGGGAACCTAGTTCGGCCAGCCGCCGGCCCTTCCCTGCAACACCACCCCCTCGCTATTGCCGAGGGTTTCTGCGTGGCGAAGCCTGGCCAGTGCCGATTGCGATGGGGCCTTCCTTGGGTGTGACTCCTCTTCCTTCCTGGCGACAAAGTCGTTCCAATCTCGTAGCGCGCATCTCCGATATGGTGGCAGCGAGGTTCCAATCTAGAGGAGGCGATACTGCTCATGAAGGGAGTGGTAGTGTGCTTCGCTCGGTGGTGTGCCCCAACTTGTAGTAGTGGCTTGGGCTGCCAATCCTCTCGATCTGATCTGTGTGGGCTGGTGGAGCTCACTCCAAAGATGCGGTCGGCCGTGTGCCTCGTCGGTTGTGGCGGCATGAAGCTCTGGTCGGCAAGGTTCAGGCCATGGATGTTGACAGGCAGACGACAGCGGGCTTGATCGGGGCGGTGTGGGGGTCTGCTGCCGTGAAAATAATGGTGGTTGTCCTCGTGCTCTTTTCACATCCTGGCAACATCTTACATGATCGGTCCTTCTTGATTTAGTCATCGACGTGCTTCAAAACTGCTGTGGGAGATCCTACCCAACATATCTGGATCGGATAGAATTCGGTCGTGCACACCATATTAGCCTAGGAGGTTCCATGATGGTGTGGCGCGAAGCTTTACTGTTTGTTGACACCATGGAACATGTCGGCTTCTCGATTTCTATGATGTAGACAGTTGTGGAGAAGATCATGGTGGCTGAGATCGGAGGGTCAGTTAGATGGACGGAGCCTTTGCAGCGATGGAGTCAATCAGGTGTTTGATAACTCTGAGGAGCAACACTGTTAAGTGGGGATGGTAGCATTGGAGAAATTCATTTTTGGTGGTGCTCCTATGGTGTCGAACCGCGACTTTCAGGGTGACAACTCAAGGTTTGGCCTTCATTGGTTGTGCCTCACAATTGTCATGCTTATGGAATTGTTTTGAGAGCTCGGAGTTCTCGACGGTGAAAACTAAGATCTTGGATCAGGCAACGATGGTGCTTGGTCACTATTTCCTTTTTGAAGACGTTGTTTTTGGAGAGCTTTTATGTATTTCGGGTGTTGTATTTGGTGGTGGTTTGAGTGCAGCTGCTGAGAGAAGTCGATCGTTGTGGCAGGACATTTGTTTCTTTTTTTTTTTTTTTATCTTTGGTTGTGTGCATCCTCAACGTCGTTGCAACATCTTATAGTTGCAGAGGCCATGTTTAATTGATATCTACTTGATATTAATATATATATTTTCTCGAAAAAACTTAGGATACGGTATCCATTGCTTTGGCCCATGCGGTTTTGTCTAAGACTAGGCCAAACACATGTGCACCAAGAACTGAATAAACGTTGTGGGTGGTTTGAATGTACATAAGGAGAGCACATCAAAACCCATACGATGTACCTCCCGAGTCCCGACGGTCGGACCTGCCAACAGCATGACTGCACGACATTAACTCCATTCGATGCACTGCAAACAATGTAACAATTACGGAACACTTAGACAACTCGCAACTATAGCAAGTTACGAGGGTGGTTGGATTCAAGGGACTTATTTTAATCTGATTAAAAATACTCTTTTTAAAAGGCTAAAGTTTCAAGCACCCCTGATTAAAGAGGGGTTAAAACTAGTCTTGAGACTAAATTTTTTAGTCAGGGGTACCCCTAGTAAATGTGGATTAGTTTTCTCTCTTCTTATTTAACGTCTCTCCTTTAACACAGGCGAGTTCTGAATTGGAGGGTTTGGAGAATAATAAATGATCATTAACTTGATTCTAGTCTCTTTAGAATTTGGATCAAACATGGGTGAGGTTAACAAGTTTTAGTCCCACTACTTTTAGTCATGGGACTAAAACGTATCCAAACACCCTCTAAGGCTAGCCATAGTGGTGGTATCTTAGCTAGTAACATATACTCGGGAATAGCAAACATGTTGATATGGCAGAGAACTAAAAAAGAAAGAGAAGATTAGAGTAACATAGATAGATACCGTATCATGTTAAATACAATGCTACTTTGTGTCATGCATGACAATAAATAAGATCATCTATGATACTAGTTGATACTATGCACTATAAAGATAGTATCATACAATAATATCATATGCATGATAGTACTATATGTTACTTCCCACCATGGTCAGCCTAAGAAGTTTATAAGTAGTACTTTACTGGTCAATCATTTTTTGCGAAACAATGCTCGAATGAACTGAATCAAGCCTCCTCCTTCGGACCATAGTTTCATCAAAAGAGAAGATACCTTTGGAAAACAACTTATTCAGCGGGTTCAGTTAACCGCGGCAGTATCTCTTCGAAGTCGAAGTGGACTACTTGTAGCATTTATTATTCCGTGAGAATCTCTTTGGTCATTGCTCTTATAGTAGTCAGGTCTGACGAGATGATAGCAGACCAAGGAGATAGATATGTTCGACGAAAGTGCTTGACGGAAGAAGAAGATGGACGTGCATAACGACATGGTTAGAAACTACAGAGAGCATTGCACTTCAGAACACAGTGCACATCATTTAAGCATGAACCTCCGCATTTCAGCTTAAATTCAGTTTCCACCTTGACCTGGCAATTGCGCACAATTATAGTAGAAAATAGTTGCATTGTCCTGCACTGAGAAAGAAGTTCCTAATCCACCTAGTTACGCAGGCAGCAGGCCAGTAAGCATTGCTTCTCTGAATCTCTGAACTGGCATCTGCTCTGAACATGCACGTTACCATGATGCTCTGAACTTGCCCGGAACCAAGATTACCAGCGTGCAGCGGGCCCTTCGAAACCACGGCTACCAACGCGCAGCAGCAGCAAGTGGGCGGTGCTGTTGCGGCAAAATGGACACAATTGATCGGTAGATGAAAGTTTTTTACAAACTGAATCATAATTGAAAAAAATTCACCCAACTGATTTTTTTGTATGGCGTCGACAGTCAAGCGTCACACTACATTATCTGACGTTTAAGGCAAATACGTCACATATACTGCTATGCTGGCATCTCGTGTCAAGGTCCGTTTCCATTCTTACATTGTGACGCCTAAGTCAAAAGTGTTGCACTTGGCATGTATGGCGTCCAGTGCTTAAACGCCACACATTGACGCATTGACGGTACATGCATGTCAGATACATCAAGTATTTTAATAGTATTTCTTTCCATTTCTTCATTAGTGTGTGCGTCATGCCGTTGGATTGGACCGTCCATAGATCACAGGCAAGGCAAAGGTCAAAGATGCAGCAGCACTTTGTGGTTCCATCGGCCTTCACACGCAAGGCAACGTGTCCTAGGATTTTTACGACACCATGGCATGATCTAACTTATGCGTTTGGCCCCTTGTCTCTAGCTAGTCTAACGAAATTAGACCGATTGATATGATGCACCGTGCGGGTTAGAGGATGGCAGGATTCATATGGTAAGGCAGGGTCAACAGGTAGGAGCTGCTGCCTGTAACACGCGATGTGTATCCATGTTCATGCGTGCATGGAGGTAGATGGAACCGCAAGTGCTGCTGCATCTTTGACCTTCGCCTTACGTGTGATCCATGGGCGGTCCAATCCAATGGCATGGCGCACAGATCGAGAAATGGAAAGAAATACTACTAAAATACTTCATGTATCTGGCACGCAGATACCATCAATATGTCAATGTGTGACGCCTAAGCGCTGAGCGCCACACATTGTAAGTATAACGTCGTAGGTTTAGACGCCACACTGCGGGAGTGGGGTCGGACCTTGACAGAAAGGCGTCGGCGTAGCAGTATGTGTGGTGCCTTTATCTTGGACGTCATATAGTATCACACAAAAGGATCAGTTGAATGATTTTTTTTAATCACGGTTTAGTTTGTGAAATATTTTTATGCACGGATTAATTGTATTCATTTTGTCTGCTATTGCGGAAGCTATGTCATGAACAGCACGAGCTACGCGGCGTCGAACGCCACTCGATCCTCTTTGATTGTACCGTCCCACTACACAGTCACCATGGCCTTGTACCTACATGTTATAGCTATATATAAATAACGGGAAAACCCTACAGAGCCATGGGCCGGCTAACGTTGCGCATCCGGCTCATTCTACTCGGAAGTATGCTAAGTATAAATGTGCCGGTGCAACTAGATTAGGTCTAAGAGCATCTCCATCCGTTCGGTGCCCCGAGGGAATAAAATAGCGACATTTTGGGTGCGTCGGCGAAAAAATCGACGTGGTGGGCTCGGGTTCCCATCTGCCCCCAAGATCACCCCAGCCGCCAATTTCGGCCCACTTCAACGCAATTTGGTCCACTTTCGGTGTAAAATTGGACCAATTTCGGTCCATATTTGACGTGCTTCAGCACAAATTCAACATATGTTTATTTTTTATCACATAGTTTATCACAAAAATCAATACGAATCAAAATAGTTCAACAAATCAATACAAATCAAAATAGTTCAACAAATAAAAATTCATAATTCATCATGCATCGAGCTAGGTGTTGCCCTTGAGCCTTCATAAGTGCTCCACCAAATCGTGTTGCACTTGTTGATGCATCTGTGGGTCTCGGATCTCGTGACACATGTTTAGGAAGGCAGTCCAGGTTGTCGGTAGGTGGTGATCAACTTGGGCAAGAGGAACCTGTCTATAATATGGTTCAATGTCAAACACTAGCTCTTCCTACTCGCTCTTAATGATCATGTTTTGCAAAATGACACAGCATTTCATGACTTTCCACATTTGATCTTTCGACCAGGTCTGAGTGGGGTACCCGATAACAGCAAATCGAGATTAGAGCACACCAAATGCCCGCTCGACATCCTTCCTGCAAATCCCTTGACACTTTGCAAAGGAGGAGTTTTTCCCTCCTGGCAGAGGGTTTGAGATAGTCTTCACAAATGTGGACCATCTCGGATAGATGCCATCTGCTAGGTAGTATCCCCTGGTGTAGTGGTGCCCATTGACTTCGACGTTCACCAGAGGAGCAAGACCTTCAACAAGCTTGGCAAAGACATTCGACCACTGATGTACGTTGATGTCATTATGAGTTCTTGGCATACCAAAGGAGTGCCAAATCCACAGGTCATGTGGCCACCGCTTCAAGTATCACACTGCAAATGCCTTTGGCACCTTTGTACATCCCCTGCAGAGCAAATGGATAGTTTTTCCATTTCCAATGCATGCAGTCAATAATTTCAAGCATCCCAGGAAATCCTCTTATTGTATTCTGTGCTAGGATCCAAGCAGTGTCTTCAGCATCGGTGATTGCAAGTATTAAGGTCCAAACACTGCCACCAGTGCCAGGTCCAAACACTACTGAAATCTAGAAATTTGCCGTCTGCCACGGCGGACGGCAAAGGGGGGAACCATGGACGGCAAAGGCTTTACCGTCGGCCAGCACACGGCAAACTAGACGGTAAAAAAATCCGGTGAAGAGGTTCTTTGCCGTCTGCTTTTGTAAAGCGGACGGCAAAGAATCTTTGCCATGAGGGGGAAGACGGCTAATTAACTAGGACGGCATATACTGCAACGACCCCGTTAAGTGTTAACAGCATGAGTCCTCTCTTTGCCGTCTGTCGTCCCCCCCCCTTTGCCATGTGGGGGCAGACCGCAAAGAGGGGAGAGAGAGGGGGCTGATCCACCCCTTTGCCATCTGTCCACCCCCCTTTGCCATGTGGGGGCGGACGACAAAGAGGGGAGAGAGAGGGGGCTGATTCACCCCTTTGCCGTCTGCCCACCCCCCTTTGCCATGTGGGGGCAGACGGCAAAGAGGGGAGAGAGGGGGGGCAGATTCCCCCCTTTGCCGTCTGCCTAAACCCCTTTGCCATGTGGGGGCAGACGACAAAGAGGGGAATCTGCCCCATTTTTTTTATTATATCCAACATTTTTAACAATAATCAGGATATATATATATATATATATATATATATATATATATATATTTGACATAAATAAATTTCTTTCCGTACTCATAACCATATTAAAATAACTCTCATCCATAATGCATACATATTATGCAAGTTGCATCCGTACCAAACCATATATTACACCAGTTTCATCCACATGCATACAAAGTTTCATATATATCCATATAATACAATAGTTTCAATACAAGCCATGGTACAAGAAATCATCTTTAAGCATTCCATCAATATAATCCAAGCTTCCTGTAAGAAAGTTAGAAGAATAATACTAGATGAAGAAGTGTATATATAGGTTATTTCTGAGAGAAATTAGCTAAGTATAGACCATTTAGGAGCTAACTAAGCTAATTATGTCATTTAGGTGGAACCCTAGCTAACTATATGTCGTTTCAGACCTAACTTGGGTAAAATAGGTCATTCCGGAGAAAACTATGCTTATTAAGCCATTTTGGATCTAGCTAGGCTAATTATATGCCATTTAATATCTAAGTTAGCGGGAATAGGTCATCTTGCAGCTACGTAAGCCTTATTATGTCATTTAGGAGAGAACTTAGCTAACTGTAGGTCATTTCTTTATTAAATAGGTCATTTTGGAGCTAACTAAGCTAATTATGTCATTTTGTAGGATAATTAGCCAATTTAGCCTTTCTTGGATGAGTCTAAGCTACGTAGAAGAAGAGAAAGAGAAGAAGAAGTAAAAGAAGGAGGAGGAGGAGGAGGAGGAGGAGGAGAAGGAGAAGGAAGAGGAGAAGAAGAAGAAAAGAAGAAGGAGAAGGAGAAGGAGGAAGAAGGAGGAAGAAGAAGGAGAAGGAGGAGCTCCTTCTCCGCCTTCTTCTCCTTCTTCTTATCCTCCTCCTCCTCCTTCTTCTTCTTCTCTTCTTCTTCTTCTTCCTTCCTTTCATTTTTCCTCTTTCTTCTCCTCTTGTCCCCTTCTCCGGGCTAAATTGGCTAAGAATGCCTTTTTGGAGCTAATTATGTCATTTCGAGGATAATTAGCTAAGTATAGGTCATGTCTTATTAAATAGACCATTTAGGAGCTAACTAAGCTAATTATGTCATCTAGGTGGAACCCTAGCTAACTATACGTCATTTTGGAGCTAACTTGGGTAAAATAGGTCATTCCGGATTAAACTATGCTTATTAAGCAATTTTGGATCTAGCTAGGCTAATTATAGGCCATTTAATACCTAAGTTAGGGGGAATAGGTCATCTTGCAGCTACGTAAGCCTTATTATGTCATTTAGGAGAGAACTTAGCTAACTGTAGGTCATTTTTTATTAAATAGGTAATTTTGGAGCTAACTAAGCTAATTATGTCATTTCGTAGGATAATTATCCAATTTAGCCTTTCTTGGATGAGTCTAAGCTACCTAGAAGAAGAGAAAGCGAAGAAGAAGTAAAAGAAGGAGGAGGAGGAGGAGGAGAAGGAAGAGGAGAAGAAGAAGAAAAGAAGAAGGAGAAGGAGAAGGAGGAAGAAGGAGGAAGAAGAAGGAGAAGGAGGAGCTCCTTCTCCTTCTTCTCCTCCTCCTTCTTCTTATCCTCCTCCCTCTCCTTCTTCTTCTTCTCCTCTTCTTCTTCTTCCTTCCTTTCATTTTTCCTCTTTCTTCTCCTCTTGTCCCCTTCTTCGGGCTAAATTGGCTTAGAATGCCTTTTTGGAGCTAATTATGTCATTTCGAGGATAATTAGCTAAGTATAGGTCATTTTTTATTAAATAGACCATTTAGGATCTAACTAAGCTAATTATGTCATCTAGGTGGAACCCTAGCTAACTATACGTCGTTTTGGAGCTAACTTGGGGTAAAATAGGTCATTCCGGAGCAAACTATGCTTATTAAGCCATTTTGGATCTAGCTAGGCTAATTATAGGCCATTTAATACCTAAGTTAGGGGGAATAGGTCATCTTGCAGCTACGTAAGCCTTATTATGTCATTTAGGAGAGAACTTAGCTAACTATAGGTCATTTTTTATTAAATATGTCATTTTGGAGCTAACTAAGCTAATTATGTCATTTCGTAGGATAAGTAGCCAATTTAGCCTTTCTTGGATGAGTCTAAGCTACGTACAAGAAGATAAAGAGAAGAAGAAGTAAAAGAAGGAGGAGGAGGAGGAGGAGGATGAGGAGGAGAAGGAGAAGGAAGAGGAGAAGAAGAAGAAAAGAAGAAAAGAAGAAGGAGAATTCTCCTTCTTCTTCTTCTCTTCTTCTTCTTCTTCGTCTTCTTCTTCCTTCCTTTCATTTTTCCTATTTCTTCTCCTCTTGTCCCCTTCTTCGGGCTAAATTGGCTAAGAATGCCTTTTTGGAGCTAATTATGTCATTTCGAGGATAATTAGCTAAGTATAGGTCATGTTTTATTAAATAGACCATTTAGGAGCTAACTAAGCTAATTATGTCATCTAGGTGGAACCCTAGCTAACTATACGTCGTTTCGGAACTAACTTGGGTAAAATAGGTCATTCGAGAGCAAACTATGCTTATTAAGCCATTCTGGATCTAGCTAGGCTAATTATAGGCCATTTAATACCTAAGTTAGGGGGAATATGTCATCTTGCAGCTACGTAAGCCTTATTATGTCATTTAGGAGAGAACTTAGCTAACTGTAGGTCATTTTTTATTAAATAGGTCATTTTGGAGCTAACTAAGCTAATTATGTCATTTCGTAGGATAATTAGCCAATTTAGCCTTTCTTGGATGAGTCTAAGCTACGTAGAAGAAGAGAAAGAGAAGAAGAAGTAAAAGAAGAAGGAGGAGGAGGAGGAGGAGGAGGAGGAGAAGGAGAAGGAAGAGGAGAAGAAGAAGAAAAGAAGAAGGAGAAGGAGAAGGAGGAAGAAGGAGGAAGAAGAAGGAGAAGGAGGAAGAAGGAGGAAGAAGAAGGAGAAGGAGGAGCTCCTTCTCCTTCTCCTTATTCTTATCCTCCTCCCTCTCCTTCTTCTTCTTCTCCTCTTCTTCTTCTTCCTTCCTTTCATT
This sequence comes from Hordeum vulgare subsp. vulgare, assembly GCF_904849725.1. NCBI lineage: Eukaryota > Viridiplantae > Streptophyta > Magnoliopsida > Poales > Poaceae > Hordeum > Hordeum vulgare. The sequence continues at coordinate 325,115,094 of NC_058522.1, read as the reverse complement.
TTTCCTCTTTCTTCTCCTCTTGTCCCCTTCTTCGGGCTAAATTGGCTTAGAATGCCTTTTTGGAGCTAATTATGTCATTTCGAGGATAATTAGCTAAGTATAGGTCATGTTTTATGAAATAGACCATTTAGGAGCTAACTAAGCTAATTATGTCATCTAGGTGGAACCCTAGCTAACTATACGTCGTTTCGGAGCTAACTTGGGTAAAATAGGTCATTCCGGAGCAAACTATACTTATTAAGCCATTTTGGATCTAGCTAGGCTAATTATAGGCCATTTAATACCTAATTTAGGGGGAATAGGTCATCTTGCACCTACGTAAGCCTTATTATGTCATTTAGGAGAGAACTTAGCTAACTATAAGTCATTTTTTATTAAACAGGTCATTTTGGAGCTAACTAAGCTAATTATGTCATTTCGTAGGATAATTAGCCAATTTAGCCTTTCTTGGAGCTAACTAAGCTAATTATGTCATTTAGATGGAAGTCTAGCTATTTTTTATTAAAACACTGGAAATAACATACCATTATCGTCATCACAGCGGTGAAGCACGGTGGCTCTGGCTTGTTTCACCTGGAGAAGGCTGCCGTGGAGAAGGCTCGACTATAGAAGGGTCGTGCGATGCGTTTCGGGAGATATTTTGCACCAAAATCGTTTGCAATGTGTATTTAGCATGAGGACACTCTTAAGATCACTGCACTGAAATGAAACTCACTGTCCCCACCATGTTAATGACTGGCATCGGCGGAGGGACTTGGCCGTTCTTCTCGCACATAGACTGTACATTTGGTTTCGACAAGTCAAACTTTTTATTTATTACTGAAATGGACATTCAAATGCAAGATTTGAAATAACATGAAGAAGAAACTTACCACGAAGAGCTCGTATATGTCCCTGTTAGACGCATCATTCCGTGCCCTCTCCGCGTCCACCAATGCAGTCGTCCTCTCCTCCAGCTCCCTAATTTCCTTATCCTTATCCGCCATAGCCGCCTGCATTGCCTCTCTCTCTTTCTGAATAGCAGCCTGCAACACAACTCATTGTTAGCAATGTAATCATATTGGTTCCAACGCACAACATAATGCGGAAAGATAGTTGAGTCCATGAAACTAACCTCGATGGCGAGCTCGACTGGCCGTGGACGACGTGTTATCTCCTGACAAGAGCTCATTTGGCGTGCCTTTATCTGCCGAAGAGTGCTAGGACAACGTATAAGGCCGTCTCCAATGGCGATCGAGCCATGGGGCCTCCCGTTGCCAGCTATCATCACCAGCTCTGGATCAATAGGCCCCTCGTTCGGGTTAAAGTCCTCCCCTTTCCTTGCCTTCCCGTGATCTCTGTACTTCACGAGCTTGTGGTGGGAGGAGATGTTGGTGAAGTTTTCTGGATGCTCGAGGTCAGACTCAGAGAATGCCTTGACCTTCTTGTACGAGGCAGTATGAGCCATCGCATACAGGTCGTACATCTGTGGCGCCTCCTTATTGTGACGCGCCTAAAAGAGAGAGAGAGGAAAATTGTATTAGTAAAGGGCTCAAGATAGCATTAAGAATGAATTGCATGAGGCATGAAGCAAACCACATACCCAGTTCTCGCCAAATTGGATTAAGTTGACGCTCCCTTGATGGTGTGGCACGCCAACCATTTTTCCACGCCTCTCCTTGGCGTTGTTGTGGCTGGCCTACCACGTTTCAGAGCACCACCGATCCACCAAGGCCTCCCAACAATCCATCTTATCCACACACCATCTCGGGGCACCTAAGTTAATAAAGAGAAATTTGAGCGCGTAAGAACCAAATCAAGGAAACTAACTACAAAGCCTTAATAATATGTAATTACCTCCATGTAATGCTCTTTCTCCATCTTAGCATCACGGCACTTCGCCTTGTCAAGCCTAATACGCCGCGTGGCATAGTAGTCTCGAACAGCCTGCACCCTAGCCTCGTGCCGAAAGTTTTGAAGTAGGCGGCGACATTCGGTTTCGATAACCTTTGCCGCGTCCTCCTCGTATCCCTCCTCACACCTGTAGTAGGTCTGCAAACGAGACAACACCGATTAGTACAATAAATAGCTATGGTTGATTTATAATTGTGTGAAGGAGAAATTACCCAGAACTTTCAGATCACCATGTCCGCCCTCGTGTCGCACAAAACACCGTCGATCTCCACCTCCGGCGGGGCCGGAGCACCCAAGTAGTGCTCCCAGGTCATTCCTACCTCTCGCTCCCGACCGGGCAACGTAACAAACCCTGGGAAGTTTTTACGGCAAAGAACACCAAGGACGCTGTTGGGTTTGCGGACACCCTTGGCAACAATCCAACCCCTACAGTATGACAAATTAAAGACAAAACATTAGATATTTGAGAAAACGCGAAGGCAAAAGGTTAAATAAGAGTAAATTAACTTACTTGTCCCCATTTGGCCTAATCGACCACCTCTCCTCGGGGGTCGCTGGCACGAGCGGGAGCCCCGAACTACCACACTGGTAGACGGTAGCCCCCTCACCCAGCTCCTCGTCGCTACCAGCATCCCACTGGGTCTCTTGGGACGTACCCTCATCCCTGCTTTGCTCCGGAGTCGCCTGGAAGGAAGCCTCTCGGACACGAGTCTCGTGGGTCGAAGGCTCGTCGACCCGAGGCTCGTGAACCGGAGACCGTGTAGCCTCCACCTCAGACGAATCCACCCTAGAAGTCCTGTGCTCAGGTGAATCAGCTTGGGGTGGTGGCGGAGACTGTGTAGCCGCCAACTCAGAAGGCGTGGCAGCCACCGCCCTACCTCTCCCGCGGCCACGTGTACCTTTAGTACAACATAAATACCAACATGAGTAATAAAATGTATATAAATACCAATATGCATACAACATGAGTAAAACATAAATACCAACATGAATACAACGTGTACCTTTAGTGCCTCTCGGCTTCGCGGGGGGTTGACCTCCTCTCACGGGGGCTGCTCCTTGCATAGTAGAGAGCAACACTCTCCGAAGAGGTGAGGCAGGAATGGAAGTACCCATCCCATCACCCGCCGACGAAGAAGGAGCCGCGGAGTGCTTTCGACCCTTTCCCACCATCTTTCAACACCTGTCATGACACAGAGTAAATGAAATTAGTACAACATAAATACCAACAAGACTAATAAAATGTATATAATTTAAGTATATCATCGTCATAAATATCAACATGACTAATAAAAATTGAATACCTAACATGAACTCAAAATTTATATATAGTATAATAATTGAATACCTGAGATGAACTAATAACAATCATGCTTGTCTATATATGCTTCGGGGTCAATAAATGCATCATGATCATCACTATCATCAATAAATGCATCATCATCACTATCACGAAGAACATGTGGAAGGCCACCATTATGTAATCGGTCAAGAAGTGACAGGTCATCCGCAGCAGTAACCTCTTCTTCTTCCAGCTCTTCCTGTTCGGGCTCAGGGGTTAAGACGGATTCACTGTCGCTGTCTACTTCAATGTTCTGGGGTGAAGTAGAGCGGTTCTTCAAACGTTTCTTGGACATACGTGTTTCTTGGAAGAATTCTCCTTCATATGTGTCTGGGTTAATGTGAGGTTCGTAATCCTCTTCATTGAGGGTAGGTGGTCTAAAATGTGGTGGCACTTCATAAACGACATCCCAACCTTTGAGATTTGGATCAGTTTGGCAGGCCCACGGTAGATAGAAAACTTGTGTCGCCTGTTGAGCCGTAATATAGACATCGGGAACATCTAAGTGGGTGTTTTGGTTGATTTCGACTAGTCCTATATGTTCATGAGTCCTTCTTGTCTCCCTCGGCTCAAACCAATAACATTTGAAGACTACGACGGTCGGTGGGTTTTCACCATAGAATAGAGTTCATAAATTGCGCCAACTCTTCCATAATACTCGGTGTCTCCTTCGCCGATAACAGAGACAGAACAATTTGTAGACTTTAGGTCGGGCATAGATAGCTCTTTGCCAAAGGTATGAAAGTGATACCCGTTGATGTTGTATTTTTCAAATGAACGGACCTTATAGTCAAAACCATTAGCGACTTGTCTCAACTCGGCGTCCATAGACTCTGCATCGGCATACAAGTTTAATACGAAAGAATGGATGCATTAGCCGCAAATTAAACCAAGAAATCAAATGGGCCCTTAATGGTAATTAATTACCCTTTGTTTGAACCAAGAGATGAAACCGGGACAGTCGCCTCTATGCTTTGCGAGAAGCTCATACTCTTTGACGGAATCCTTTTCGATGACCGCTCCATCCGAGAATTCGGCGACGTATCGACTATATCAAATATCCAGGAATAAGAGTAGTTCAAAGCAATTAGAAGTTGCGGAACAATAAATTACCAAGAACTTACTCGATGTACGGTCGCACTTCTGTTAGGTTGGTGAAGATATACAATGAAATGGTCCGCCATTCTTCGACATCCAACGATTTCCCTTTCGAAGCACCGGATGGTGCGATCTTACCTTTGAATAGGCTGAGGTTGGATCGAACTTTTTTTCGATCGCCATCATTGTACCGAGGCTTCGGGTTATGCAAATGATGATTTTTGGCTTCGTAGTGTGCTGTCACGAAGTTTGCCGCCTCCTCAGTAATGAATGCCTCGGCCATCGATGCTTCAATTCTATGTTTATTTTTACACTTAGCTCAAAGCGTCTTCTGCATCCTCTCAGTTGATTAGCACCATCGATTTTGAACGCCCCCCCATTCTTGCCTCAGTCGGGAGATGCAAAATCAAATGTTGCATTGGATTAAAGAAGCCCGGTGGAAAGATCTTTTCTAATTTGCAGATCAACTCCGGCGCCAACTCTTCCATTTAATCTAGCACGCCAGACGATAGTTCTTTCGCACAAAGAGAACGGAAGAAATAGCTCAGCTCTGCCAGTACTAGCCATTCATCCTCAGGGATAAAGCCACGCAACATCACCGGCATTACCCGCTAAATCCATATGTGCCAATCATGACTCTTGATCCCAAATATTTTCAATTTCTCAAGACTCGCTCCCGTCTTTAGATTCGCAGCATACCCATCGGGGAACATCAACCGCATTTTCACCCACAATAGCATTTCCCGCATAGTTGGCCTTTCAAGATTGAACCATGCCTTTGGCTTTGCTATGCTTTGCTTTCCTTTCCGTTGTCGCAAGTTTTGCAACGGTCTATCACATAGAGCCTCCAGGTCGATTCTAGCCTTAGGATTATCTTTTGACTTCCCCTCTATGCCGAACAATGTACCAAAAATGGCCTCCGCAATATTCTTTTCAGTGTGCATCACGTCAATGTTGTGTGGGCAAAGGAGGTCTTTGAAGTAAGGCAGATCCCATAAGCATGACTTGTGAATCCAGGCGTGTTCCGTATTATACCCTTTGAAGTATCCTCGATGCAAAGGATCAGGCTCGAGAGCGTTGAACTGATCAAGGGTCTGTTGGCCTGTCAACGCAGCTGGTGTAGTGTTTTTGACAACTCTACCTTTGATGAAATTCTTCTTGTCTTTTCTGAACTTATGGTCAGGATCCAGGAATTGTCTATGCATGTCGAAGCAAGAATACTTGCGACCAGCCTGCAGCCAACGGAACTGAAGATCTGCCTTGCATGTGGTGCACGGAAACCTTCCATGCACACACCAGCCAGCGAATAGCGCAAACGCCGGATAATCATGCGTCGAGTACATGTACCACACATGCATTTTGAAATTTGTTTTGGTAGCCGCGTCGTAGGTCTTGATCCCATTATCCCAGGCTTCTTGCAACTCATCCCTAAGCGGCTGCATGTACACATTCATATTATTCCCCGGATAGTTGGGCCCTGGAATTATCAATGTCAGGAAAATGTTCTTTCTTTTCATAATCTCTCCGGGTGGCAAATTTAGTGGAATGACAAATACAGGCCAACAACTATATTGTGCTGCCGTCATACCATACACATTGAACCCATCCGTGCTGATGGCAACTCTAGGTTGCCTTGGATCTTCCGATTTATCCTTATGTAATGCATCGAAGTGCCTCCACGCAAAACCATCTGAAGTGTGTACCGGCTTCTTGTTCCCATCCGCATCTAGTTCGGTTCTTTTGCCCAATTTGTGCCATGTCATCTATCTGGCCGTCTCTTCGACCATGAAAAGACGCTGAAGTCTTGGTACGATTGGCAGATACCGAAGAACACTAATGGGGATTTTGGTCTGATTCTTCTCACCCATGCCGTTGTCTACCACAATATACTTGGAAGAATTGCAAATGGGGCAATAGTTCAAGGCCGCATACTCAAGCCTAAATAAGGCACATCCATTCTCACAGGCATGCATCTTCTCATAGGGCATCTTAAGCACACGGAGGAATTTCTCTGACTGGTACAGGTTTGCAGGCAGTACATGGCCTTTGGGTAGAAAGCGTCCAAATATCGTCATCATCGCGTCGTAGCATTCTCTGCCTAGGTTGAATTGAGCCTTCAGAGCCATTACTTGCACGATGGCATCGAGCTGACAAAGCTCAGTCTGCTCGTGGAGAGGACGTTTTGAAGACTCCAACATTTCATAGAAGGCCTTTGCAGATTCCTCCATCTCATCGTCCGAATCCCGAGCATCATCAAAGTCTTGCACCATGTCTTCAATCCCGGTACCATGCTCGTCGGTGCAACGACGAATCACCTCAGCTCTGGCATGTTGGTTAGACTCACCCTGAAAAGTCTACACCGTATAATTAGGCGTAAAACCCCACTTCTGCAGGTGTTTACCCATTTCAAACCCTGTGTGCTTTTTCCAGTTGTCGCAGTTGGGACAGGGGCACCATGTTTTTTGCTGGCCATTTGCAAATGTGGCTCTCACAAACCCCCTGGTTTTGTTAACCATTCATGGGTCATGTCTTTCTGACTAGGGTGACCAGTGTACATCCAAGCACGATCACTCATGTTGCCTAGCTACCTATGGGGGCACAAGAAATAAATATATAATTCATCATCTATATTCATACGCTAATCAAGTTTGTCAGCGTCCATGCAACCTACACGCTAATAGGTAAAGATCGTTCCTAATCCCACCCGAGTATGTGTAGACTGGGTTTGTTTTCCCATGCTCTGCTCTAGATGCGACGCAGAATTTCGGCAACACCTCCCCGCTGTTCTCCTGATACACGTCTCGGCAATAAGCAGAGAGGATGTGTACCCGGAGAACAACAGGGGAGGCACTGACGAAATTCCACATCGGATCCGGAGCACAGCATACGGGAAAACAAACCCAATCTACACATACTCGGGTTGTCCATGGATAATGTTGGACAATTCGAAAGGATGGCGGTTATAAATATGCAAAGAAATGCATATTTATAGATGTCGCCCTTTTGAACGGGAGACGCATACTGGTCACGCATGCTCATGATTGAAGAAACCTATAGCTAGCAAGTTTCATCGACACGAAGACCGGGACAGAGCAAATTAAGGGGGTAGGAGGAGAAGTCATTTGTGCTCACCAACAAACGCAAGGGCAGAGCTCGTCCAACGCACGTGGAGGTCGTCGAACAACTGCACATTGAAATTCACACGATCAACACAAATACGATGTTTTTATAATTAACATAATTGGAAAATATGTGACCTAACTCATAATTTACAAAACTATGACCTCGTGGGCCTCTGGAAGGCCGAAAATCACCTTCTTGTTCAAAAGAAGGCAGAAGAGGTGTCGGGGGTCGGGGCTTAGTGGAGTCGGGAGTCAGTGCCGTCGAGGGTCGGTGGTGTCGGGTCTGGGTGGTCGGTAGTCGGGTTAAATGCGTCGATGGTCGGGGGTCAGTGTCGTCGGGGGTCGAGGGTCACTAGCGTCAGGGGTTGGGGTCTTTTCGATCAACAAGAGGCCAAAGAGGTGTCGGGGGCCCGGGGTTGGGGGTTAGTGGCGTCGGGGTCGGGGGTCGGGGGTCGAGGGTCAGTGGCGTCGGGGGTCGGGGGTCAGTGGTGTCGGGCGTCGGGGGTCGGGGGTCAGTGGTGTCGGGCGTCGGGAGTTGGGGGTCGGGGGTCAGTGGTGTCGGGCGTCGGGGGTCGGGGGTCGGGAGTCGGGTGTTAGTGGCGTCGGGGATCGGGGGTCGAGGGTCGGGGGTTAGTGGCGTCGGGCGTCGAGGGTTGGTGGCGTCGGGAGTCGGGGGTCGGGAGTCGGGTGTCGGGGGTCAGTGGTGTCGGGGGTCGGGAGTCGGGTGTCAGGGGCGTCGGGGGTCGGGGGTCGAGGGTCCGGGGTTGGTGGCATCGGGCGTCGGGGGTCGTGGGCAGGGGGTCGGGGGTCGGGGTCCTTTTCTTTCTTCTTCTCCTCTCTCCTCTTTTTCTTTTTCTTCTTTTTCTTCTTCTTCTTTTCTCTCCTCTTCCTCTTCCTCTTCTTCTTCTTCTTCTTCTTCTTCTTCTTCTTCCTCTTTCTCCTCCTCCTCCTCCTCCTCTTCTAACAGTAACCTAATTAGCACTAAACTAATTGTAACCTAATTAACCTAAACTAACAATAACCTAATTAACATTAAACTAATAGTAACCTAATTAACCTAAACTAACATTAACCTAATTAACACTTATCGTAACCTAAACTAACAGATGCACTGAAATGAAAAAAATAAAAAAAAGAAAGAAAATGAACTCACCAGGGAAGTTGCCGCGAGAGGGGTGTGGCTGCGGGGAGGGGGTGGCCGCAGGGAGGGGTGTGGCCGCGGGGAGGGGGTGGCGGCAGGGAGGTGTCGCCGGGAGGGGTGTGGCCGCGGGGAGGGGGCGGCCGCAGGGAGGGGTCGCCGCGGGGAGGGGTGTAGCCGCGGGGAGGGGGACGCCGCGGGGAGGGGAGCGCCGCGGGGAGGGGGTCGCCGGTGGGAGCGAGGCGGGGCGGCAACGCCGGCGAGTGACAGTGAGCGCGAGGGGGAGAGAGAGACGATACTGTGGGGGGGGGATAGACAGAGAGTGAGCGCGAGGGGGAGAAGATGGTCGTTACACGGTCGGCCCCTTTGTCGTCCGCCCCCGACGGCAAAGGGCCCCACGGCAGACGACAAAGGCCGACCCATGGCAAAGATAGCCTTCCGTCGGACACGGCAGGCATGGGACCCACCCATGCTCTTTGCCGTCTGCCCTTGGTCCCTTTGCCGTCCGCTGGCAGACGGCAAAGGCCCGACACATGGCAAATAGTATTTTTGCCATCAGTCAGCCCTTTGACGTCCGCCTTGTGCCAACTGATGGCAAAGAGCTTCTTTGCCATCAGCCAGCAGACGGCAAAGACATGGCTGACGGCAAAGAACTGGATTCTAGTAGTGATTAATGGTGGTGAACTCGGCCATGCGTCCATAGTCTTTACGAGAATCATCGGGAGTCCCGTATGCAAGCATCCTCATCGCTGTCGTGCACTTCTGGAGTGATGTGAATCCAAGTGTGCCGGTGCAATCCTTCTGGCATTTGAAGTAGCTGTCGAACTCCCTGATGGAATTCACAATCCTGAGAACGAGCTTCCGGCTCAACCGATAATGGCGCCAAAATACTTTCTCGCTGTATTGTGGAGTCTCGGACAAATAGTCGGAGTAGAGCAACCAATAGCCTTCTAGTCGATGCCTGTGCTTTGTCTTCATCCGGCCCGATGTCAAGCCACCTCGTCGTGGCTTTGCTTTGCACACGAACAGGACGACCAGAGCGGTGAGGACCATGAGGTGCTCTTCGTCCTGGGCGTCGGTATCGGCTTCATCCTCGAGTAGAAACGGGAACTCCTCCTCATCGTCGGACTCCATCGCCGAGACAAATCGCTGAACACGTGGCGGGCATGGTAGGTGTGCAGCCACCCATATCCCCGCTTGCGTGGCCGGAGCGCCGGAAAATCTCGTCCAGAAGTAGTGGGGATGATGTCGCGGCTAATCCTCTCTTTCTCGCCGGGGAGATGGCCTTTCTAGTGGCGGTAGGTAGGTGGATGGCGGCGGGATCGGCACGGTGGCGAAGGTGTAGTGCGCGCGAGGGGCGAACCTGGAGGTGGAAAAAATGTTTTTCATGTGACAGTGGTGGCCCACGCGCCATTTTCCCTTCCGTCAATGCCCCCAAGTGCCCACGAGTGCACTGGGTTCGGCCTAGGATCGTCGGGCCAAAAATGGGCCGAACTAGCAAAACCGGTGTCGTGGGGGCGCGACTGGGGGCATTTTTTGGCGCCGGCAGAAAAAACATGCCTTGGGGGGGGGGGGTTGTTGGGGGTGCAGCCTTCGATGCTCTAACATTTCACCCCCACCTCATTCTACCTCCATGACACCAAAGCTTCTGTCTCATCTCTGACTAGTTGGACTATGTTTGTTAATATCAGTTTTTTGTTTGCACAAAATCCTTCACAAGATGACTTCAAATGAAAATGTGCTCAACATGAAAGTTGTTCCCCTCATTGCGGCGAACAATTATACTTTTTGGATCGCTAAAATGCATGATAGTATGCAATAATCACAGCAAGAATCCCATATGAGCTTGAAGGCTACTCACGGTGTGCTACACCACGCGTGGACCGTCGGGAGGCATTTCATGTAGTGGACCGTCCCCACGGGCTAGCAGGCTATGTTGTTCCACATGCGTCCGGTAGAGGCAAACATCGGATGTCTTGGAGCAAAAGCTGCAAACTCCTCCAACCGACATGACGAAGTCGGTTAAGATCTTGTAACCTTAGGTCTTAGAGCTACTCCAACGCAACGGTTCAAACGAACACCGATTTTTTCCTTTTTGTCCGTTTGGGTCGCGTGTCCGTGCGTCCGTGTCCGCTTTTTCAGTTGGGTCTGCAAATGCAGCCAACGGGAACGGATGCATTTTCTCACATGTTTGACCGACATTCACTCGAACATCTGCTGAGCGAACTCGGGCACTGCCGCCCCGCAGCTCCGGTGAACTGATGTCTGCGAGAACTACGTCGGTATTTCCCCAAAGAGGAAGGGATGATGCAGTATAGAGACGATAGGTATTTCCCTCAGTGATGAGACCAAGGTCATCGAACCAGTAGGAGAACATCCTCACACCACGTAAACAACACATGCACACAAATAACAAATACTCGCAACCCGACGTGTTAAAGGGGTTGTCAACCCCTCCACGACAATAGCGCCAGAAATTGGCACGTTGGCGGGAGACTGTCTTGACTTGATCTTCCCCGGCAATGGCGTCAGAAATTCCTTTCGGGTACGGTGCCTCAAGATAGGCAAATAACATGAGGTAAAAGTGGTAGATAGGATAAATAGACCGCGGAACAAATAAATTGCAGCAAGGTATTTTTGTATTTTTAGTTTAAAAGATCTGAATATAAAATCAAAGGGAAATAGATCGCAAAGGAAAATATGATGAAAAGAGACCCGGGGGCTGTAGGTTTCACTAGTGGCTTCTCTCGAGAAAAATAGCAAACGGTGGGAAAACAGTTACTGTTGGGCAATTGATAGAGCTTCAAATAATCATGACGATATCGAGGCAATGATCATTATATAGGCATCACATCCAAGATTAGTAGACCGACTCCTACATGCATCTACTACTATTACTCCACATATCGACCGCTATCCAGCATGCATCTAGTGTATTAAGTTCATGGAAAAACGTAGTAATGCAATAAGAACAATGACATGACGTAGACAAGATCTATTTATGTAGAAATAGACCCCATACGTGTCGTTTTCCTTTCTGTCATTCGGATCAAGCACCGTAAGATCGAACTCATAACAAAGCACAAGGTAAATAGATCAAGTTGGCCAAACAAAACACAAATATCGGAGAAGAAATACGAGGCTATAATCAATCACGCATGTAAGAGATCAAAAAAGAATCAAATAACTTTCATGGATAAAAACATAGATTTGATCATAAACTCAAAGTTTATCGGATCCCAACAAACACACCGCAAAAAGAATTATATCATATGGATCTCCACGAGACCATTGTATTGATAATCAAGCAAGAGAGATTAAGCCATCTAGCTACTAAGTACGGACCCGTAGGTCTACAAAGAACTACTCACGCATCATCGGAGAGGCACCAATGGACATGATGAACCCCTCTGTGATGGTGTCTAGATTGGATCTCGTGTTTCTGGACTCTGCGGCGGCTGGAATTGATTTTCGTCCCCCTCCTTAGGGTTTCTAGAATATTGGGGGTATTTATAGAGCAAAGAGGCAGTGCAGGAGGCCAACAAGGAGGGCACAACCCACCGGGGCGCGCCTGGGCCCCCAGGTGCGCCCTGGTGGGTTGTGCTCCCATTGGCACTCCCCTGAGGTGCGTTCCTGCCCCACTGGATGTCTTCTGGCCCGAAAAATATCCACAAAAAGACTCCATTTGGTATTTATTTCCTGCGATGTAAAAAACATGCAAAAAACAACAACTCGCACTAGCACTATGTCAATAAGTTAGTACCAAAAAATGATATAAAATGATTGTAAAACATCAAAGAATGATAATATAACAACATGGAACAATCAAAAATTATAGATACGTTGGAGACGTATCAGCATCCCCAAGGTTAATTCATGCTCGTCCTCGAGTAGGTAAATGATAAAAACATATTTTTTGATGTGGAATGCTGCCTAACATGTTCATCACATTTTTTTTCTTTATAGCATGGACATATGGATTTTTATATGGTTCAAAGGAATAGTCTAGTTTTAACATGAAGACTTTAATACTCAAGCATACCAACAAGTAACCATGTCTTTCAAAATATCAACACTAAAGCAAGTTATCCCTAGCCCATTATGCTCAATCATTGATCCATTCATGAAACACACTCGAATATTAGCTACACCCAATGCTCAATTACGAACATAGTGCCCCTTAGTTGGTGCTTTATGAGAGAAGCTGGAGACTCAAATTCAAAATAAAAATTGCATAAGTAAAAGAAAGGCCCTTCGTAGAGGGAAGTAGGGATTTGTAGAGGTGCGAGAGCTCCAAGAAAAAATTGAGAGATAAAAACATTTTGGGAGGCATACTTTTCCCACCAACGAAAACGACTTAGAGCTCCCAACACTTTCCATGCTAGATACATCATAGGCGGTTCCCAAACAGAAAATAAAGTTTATTCCTTTTTCCACCATTACTTTCACTTTCCATGTCTTGACCGTATCCATGGGTGCCCTCCATACCAACACTTTCCAAGGAATATATTATTTGACAACAAAAATTAAATTCATTTTTTCATTTCGGGACTGGGCATCCCTAATACCTTTGTCGTACTCTCGTGCAATGACAAGTGAATAAACACTCATCGTGAGAATAACACATCTAGCATGAAAAATATTGGCCACCCCTCACCGCCTCGCGAGCGGTAGAGCACACAAAAGAGAAATTTATTTTGAAAATTAGAGATGGCACATACAAATTTTCTTAGAACGGCATGGAAATACCGCATATAGGTAGATATAGTGGACTCATATGGAAAAACTGGTTTAAAGGGTTTTGGATGCACAAGTAGTGACCATACTTAGTGCAAAATGACGGCTAGCAAAAAGATTGAGAAGCGACCAACCAAGAAATGAAAAAACCTCGTACCCCAACATTAAGCATAAGTAACACCGAGTAATGCACCACAAGTAGGATATAAATTTCATTGCATAACTATTGACTTTCATGCTTGCATAGGGAATCACAAACCTTAACATCAATATTCTTACTAAAGCATGATTTCTCATCAACATGACTCACATATCATATCGTCATATCTCAAAACCATTACTAAGAATCAAGTTTATTTTGTCCGATGATCTTCATGAAAGTTTTTATTATGTCCTCCTTGGATATCTATCACTTTGGGACTATTTTCATATGTTGCTTTTGATAAGCTCAAACAAATTTAAGTGAAGAACATGAGCATAATTTTTCTTTCTCTCAAAATAATCTAAGTGAAGCCGGAGAGAATTTCTTAATTTTTTTACTAACTCCCAAATAAATCTAAGTGAAGCATGGGATCATTTCTTCAAAAATAACAAATCACAACATGCTAAAAAAGATATAAGTGAAGTACTAGAGCAAATTCATGGCTCTGAAAATTTAAGTGAAGCATAGGAGCAAGCATAGCATAATTTTTGGCTCTCTCAAAAATGTGTATCCAGAAAGGATTCAAGACTTAAAACACAAAGCAAAACAAGCAAAGACTCATATCATACAAGACGCTCCAAGCAAAACTCATAATATGTGACGAATAAAAATATAGTTTCAAGTAAAATATCGATGGTTGTTACAAGAAAGATGGCATGCCACTCGGGGGCATACGCAAGCTTAGTTGCTTGCTACTTCTTGAATATTATCTTGGGGTGCCTTGGGCATTCCCAAGCTTAGCCTTTTGCTAATCCTTATTACTTCATCCATCGTAAGATCACCCAAAACTTAAAAACTTCAATCACACAAAACTCAACAAAACCTTCATGAGATCTGTTAGTATAAGAAAGCAAACCACTACTATAAGTATTGTTGCAAACCTAGTCATATTTTTTTTGCATTATATATACTATATTCCAACTTTTCTATGGCAAAAGCTCATCAAATAAAACCATAGAATCATCAAAACAAGCACACAACGCGAAACAAATAGAATCTGTCAAAAACAGAACAGTCTGTAGCAATCTGACTACTTCGAATACTTCTGTAAATCCAAAAATTCTGAAAAATGAGGATTGTGTATAATTTGTTTATTAATCTTCTTCAAAAAGAATCAACTCAGAAGCACTCTTCTGTTAAAAATGAAAAATAATTTCATGAGCGCAAAAGTTTTTGTTTTTCACCAAGATCAAATCAACTTTCACCCAAATCATCCCAAAGGCCTTGCTTGGCACAAACACTAATTTAAACCACAAAACACATCTAACCATAGGTATAATTGTTTATTTTATTGAAAACACCAAGAAAACCAAAAAGCAAAAAGATACAAGTTGGGTTGCCTCCCAACAAGCGTTATCGTTTTACACCCCTAGCTAGGCACAATGCGTAGGATCTAAGTGTTGTCATCTTTGTTTCTAGATCCATATGATGACCTCATGATTGATCCATATGGTGGCCTAATTCTTGTTCTAGAGAAGTGTTCCATTCCCTTCCTTAGTGCAAATTGAAATTTAAAATTGCCTTCTTTCATATCAATCACGACACCAATAGTACGTAAAAATGGTCTACCAAGTATAATTGGACAAGACGGATTGCAAACAATATCCAGAACAATAAAATCTATGGGCACATAATTCCTATTTGCAAGAATAAGAACATCATTAATTATTCCCATAGGCTTTTTAATAGTAGAATCCGCCAAGTGCAAATTTAAAGAGCATTCTTCAATATTGGTAAGACCAAGCACATCACATAAAGATTCCGGAATTGTAGAAACACTAGCACCCAAGTGACATAAAGCAAAACACTCATAATTTTTAATCTTCACTTTGATAGTAGGTTCCCACTCGTCATGCAATTTTCTAGGAATTGAAACTTCTAATTCCAATTTTTCTTCAAAAGCTTTCATCATAGCATCAACAATATGTTTAGTAAAAGCTTTATTTTGTTCATAAGAATGGGGTGAATTTATCATGGATTGCAACAAAGAACTATAATCAACCAAAGAGCAACTATCATAATTAAAGTCTTTGTAATCCAAAATAATAGGCACATCACTAGTTGAAGTCTTAACCTCTTCAAACCCACTTTTATCAATTCTCTCAACAAGATTTTCACCCTCCGAATCATAGGGACACCTTCTAACTAAAATTGACTCTTCTCCAGTCCCTTTTTCATCAATCTTAATTTTACTAAACAAAGAATCAATAGAAAAAACACCAATCATTTTAAGATATTCATCACTTTTATGAAAGTAATCACTAGAAAATGCTCTTTCTAAAAATTCTCTTTGAGCTCTAAGCATAGCGGTTCTTTTCTTACTTTGATCCATAGAAAAATAAAGATCTTTAATTGATTCTTCAACTTTAGGCACAAATTTTTTCATCTTGAGAGTTTCTACATCATGAGAAATTCTATCAATACTTCTAGAAAAATCATCTACTTTATTCAACTTTTCTTCTATCGAAGTATTGAAAGCTTTTTGAGTATTGCTAAATTTAATATTATTCTCAAGATAAGAGGTGTTTCTATTATTATTGTAAGTAGGAATACCATAGGAATTACCATAATTATTAGAGGAATTACTAGGAAAAGGCCTAGCATTAAAATTACCTCTATAAGCATTGTTATTGAAATTGTTTCACGAAATAAAATTCACATCTATGGCATCACTATTTTGCTCAATAAAAGTAGACAAAGGCACATCATTAAAATCAATATGAGCACTTTTATTAGCAACCAACTTCATCAGAGCATCAACTTTTTCAATCAAAGAATTTATTTCTTCTATCGAATAGACCTTTTTACTAGTAGGAGCTCTTTCGGTATGCCATTGTGAGTAATTGGCCATAATATTGTCTAGCAACTTAGTAGATTCACCCAAAGTAATTTCCATAAAAGTACCCCCTGTGGAGGAATCCAAAAGATTACAAGAAACAAAATTCAGTCCCGCATGAAAATTTTGTATGATCATCCAAAGATTTAACCCATGAGTTGGGCAATTCCTTAGCATCAATTTCATCCTTTCCCAAGATTGTGCAACATGCTCTTGTTCAAGTTTCTTGAAATTCATGATCTGGTTCCTAAGGGAAATAATTTTTGCGGGCGGAAAATACTTAGTAATAAAAGCATCCTTGCACTTGTTCCAAGAATCAATACTATTGCGAGGCAAATAAGAAAACCAAAATTTTGCACGATCTCGCAAAGAAAACAGAAATAATTTCAACATCATTGTCCACATCTTTTTTTTTGCATGTCGCATAATTCCATGAATGTGTTAAGATGGGACGCGACATCCTCATTAGGAATACCGGCAAATTGATTTTTCATAATAAGATTCAACAAGGCAGTATTAATATCACAAGACTCCGCACTAGTGGCGGGAGGAGCAATCGAAGTGCTGATAAAATCATTGTTGTTGGTATTTGAGAAATCACACAACTTGGTGTTCTCTTGAGTCATGATGACTTCACAAGAAGATTGCACTCAAAGCCAGATCTGACGAGAAAATGGCAAACGAAAAAGAGATCGAATAAAACGACAAGTTTTTGTGAAGTGGGGGAGAGGAAAACGAGAGGCAAATGGCAAATAACGTAAATTGCGAGGAGATAAGATTTGTGATTAGGAACCTGGTTGATGTTGAAGATCCTCCCCGGCAACGGCACCAGGAATTCCTTTTGATGTCTTCTAGAACTACGTCGGTATTTCTCCAAAGGGGAAGGGATGATGCATATAGCGACGGTAGGTATTTCCTCAGTGACGAGACCAAGGTTATCGAACCAGTAGGAGAACCTCCTCACACCATGTAAACAACACCTGCACACAAATAACAAATACTCGCAACTCGACGTGTTAAAGGGGTTGTCAATCCATCCCCATCAACGGCGCAAGAAATTGGCACGTTGGCGGGAGACTTACTTGACTTGATCTTCCCCGACAATGGCGTCAGAAATTCCTTTCGGGTACGACGCCTCAAGATAGGAAAATAGCGTGAGGCAAAAGTGGTAGATAGGATAAATAGATCGCGGAACAAATAAATTGCAGCAAGGTATTTTTCTATTTTTGGTTTAATATATCTGAAAATAAAAGTAAAGGAAAATAGATCGCAAAGGCAAATATGATGAAAAGAGAGCCCGGGGTCGTAGGTTTCACTAGTGGCTTCTCTCAAGAAAAATAGCAAACAGTGGGGAAACAATTACTGTTCGGCAATTGATAGAACTTCAAATAATCATGACGATATCCAGGCAATGATAATTATATAGGCATCACGTCCAAGATTAGTAGACCGACTCCTGCCTGCATCTACTACTACTACTACTCCACACATCGACCGCTATCCAGCATGCATCTAGTGTATTAAGTTCACGGAAAAACGGAGTAATATAATAAGAACGATGACATGATGTAGACAAGATCTATTTATATAGAAATAGACCCCATCTTGTTATCCTTAATAGCAATGATACATACGTGTCTTTTCCCTTTCTGTCACTTGGATCAAGCACCGTAAGATCGAACTCATGACAAAGCACCTCTTCCCATTGCAAGATAAATAGATCAAGTTGGCCAAACAAAACCCAAATATCGGAGAAGAAATACAAGGCTATAATCAATCATGCATATAAGAGATCAAAGAAGACTCCAATAACTTTCATGGATAAAAACATAGGTCTGATCATAAACTCAAAGTTCATCAGATCCCAACAAACACACCGCAAAAGACTTACATCATATGGATCTCTAAGAGACCATTGTATTAATAATCAAGGGAGAGAGATGAAGCCATCTAGCTACTAACTATGGACCCGTAGGTCTTCAAAGAACTACTCACTCATCATCGGAGAGGCACCAATGGACATGATGAACCCCTCTGTGATGGTGTCTAGATTGGATCTGGTGTTTCTGGACTCTGCGGCAGTTGGAATTGATTTTCGTCCCCCTCCTTAGGGTTTCCAGAATATTGGGGTATTTATAGAGCAAAGAGGCGGTGCGGGAGGCCAACGAGGAAGGCACAACCCACCGGAGCGCGCTTGGGCCCCCAGGCGCGCCCTCGTGCGTTGTGCTCCCATGAGAGCTCCCCTCAGGTGCGTTCTTGGCCCACTGGATCTCTTGTGGCCCAAAAAATCCATAAAAACTTTCGCTCCGTTTGGACTCCGTTTGGTATTGATTTCCTACGATGTAAAAAAGATGCAAAAAAAACAACAAGCACTGGGTACTATGTGCATAGGTTAGTACCAAAAAATGATATAAAATGACTATAAAATGATTGTAAAACATCCAAGAATGATAATATAACAGCACGGAACAATCAAAAATTAAAGATACGTTGGAGACGTATCATGACCTCGCCTCCGCCCCGCCGTGTAGCTGCCCATGCATGCCTAGCTAGCCTCCATGTGCCGCACCTAGCTTGCCTCTGTCCGCCGCATCCATGAGCTCGTTGCTTGTGTCCCCGTCACGTCCCCGTAGTGTCCGCATGCTCGCCTTCGCCCTGCCCCACAACTGCCCGCGTCAACATAGCTAGCTAGCTAACATGCACACCATGCTGCTAGGCCTAATGCGTGCCCCGTGTCTCTCACCGCAACTCTTAGCCTGCCCGCGTCGCCTTAACTCGCCGCAGCACCGCTCTGCCTTGCCCCACCCTGCTCTGGCTGCACCGCACCACGTCGCCTCGCTGCAGCTCTGAGGCTGCCCCACGTCCCCTTGCCTTGTCGCATCTCCGCTCGGACTCGCACATTGTCACATCCCTGACACCTTTAGCAAGTTAGCTTTGTGATCATGTTTTCTTTGCATTGCATCTAGGAAATTTTCAACAAGAACAAGCAAGTGATGAAGGAAAATGCTAAAACCCTAGCCACTTCAAAAAAAATAAAGGAAAATTCAAACTAGTTAAAATCAATGAACCCAAAGTGGCCTCAAGAAAAGTTCAATCTTTCTGATAAATCATGAAAGTAAATAAGCAATGAAGAAAACCTTTTTCTTGACACTTTAAGCATTTTAAATAAATGCAAAAAAGCTACTGGTTTCAAGTTTTAAATTTGAAATCAGAAACTTTAAACTTTCAAAAATGTTGAAAACTTTAGGAATGGTTGGAAATATTCCAACAAATATTCTGGTGTTTTTAAAATAGATTTTACAAACTATTTGGGAGCTGAAATAAATAGCAAGTTAATGAAATAGAAAAATAGAAACAAATCAGAAAAAAAGAGAGAAAGAAATTACCTGACGCTCACCTGGCCCGGCCCATCTTCTCCTGTAGTCTTCCTCCTCGCTAGTAGGAGTAGGAGGTGGCCGCCGCGTCGCCGCGCGCCTCCACGCAGCTCCCTGGCTGCCTGGCCGCCGCCTCGCGCTGGCAAGCACGGGGATATCCACCCCGAGGCCGTCCCTATCCGTTCCCCAGCTCCAGTTCCCCCTTCCTCTCGGGATCTCTCCTCCCTCCTTCTGCCGCCATTGCCACGAGCTCGAGCTCGAGCCGCCGCGCCTCTAGCCACAGGAACCCCCTTCCGAGTAGTCCAGTAGCTTCGCCTCGTCGAGCTGGTTCTCTCTACAACGGCCGAAGTCTCCCCGAGCTCTGCAACGTCCCCAACGCCATCGTCTTCAACCTTCGGTTGCCGGCAAATCGACGGTGAAACGCCGGCAACAGCCCTTCCCCGAGCCATCTAAGCCCTGCTCAGCACTCCCCGTGAGCCTGCGATCACTTCCCCTCTTTCCCCTCGGATCCGAGCCCCCTAGCCGCTGGACCATCGAACCCGTACTCCGGCAGCCGCCCCGGCTCGTCGCCGGCTTACTCCGGCCACCTATAGCTCTCCCTGAGGCCAACAATGGATGTGACCGAGCCTGGAGATCACTCCAGTGCTCTCAGCCTCCTTTTCCGAGCACCACAGCATGTTTTAGCGTGTCTCCGGCGAGGTTCTGCCGCGGATATGGTCGCTGTCGGCCAGGCTCCGACGAGGGCCGACGTGGCCAACCTAATCCAGTAGTTAAAATGCCTAAACACTCACTGACAGTGGGCCCAAGGCCAAGTCAAAACCACTTAGGGGCTGGTCCCCCTTGTCAGGTTTGACCTGAACAGGTCAGCTGACCTGCTGATGTCAGGCTGACGCAATAAAGAGATTTTCCAGTATAAGAATAATTCCAGAAATGTTTAAATCTTCAAAAATTCATAGAAATTAAACTATAATTCCAATGAAAATAATTTATATATGAAAAAGTATCAGAAAAATTCAAGGAATCTGAATATGTCAATTTCAAACATGTTTGGAAATGTTACAGAACCCAAACATGTAGATTAATGAATAAGTCAATTCTTATAAATACTTTATAAATGGATTATGGAAAATACTTAAATTTCACTATGATTGACATGATCAAATACTGTCCTAATTACAAACCAACAACCTAACATGTCATCCCATGCATGTTAACATCAAGTTGATCTAAGCATCAGGTCGAATCAATTAAAACTGTATCCGAGAATACCTCGTTTGAAGTGATATTTGAATGTGATTTAAATCAACTTCAAACCTAATACATGTTAGTTACAATAGTATATCACCTTGCATTCCATGCCATGCTCATGCATCATCTTGATTGCATATGCTTGATATTGATTGTTGTCATTCCTTTCGGTAGGCTCCGCTCCCCCGGATTCCACCGAATATCCGTCTGACGGATATTGTCACTCCTCTGAGCAACAAGGCAAGCAACCATTTTTGATCATCCTGATAAATCCCATGTTCCTGCTTCTGCACTTACTTATTGCATTAGGATCAAATGCTTCAAATGCTTTTGCCACGTTAGTTGAACCCACTTCCTTTGCATGACCTATCCTTGTCACTGTAAATAGCTGAACCTTGCAACCTAGCATACCTGGTAGTTGCTTGAGCCGTGATGTGCCTTATCCTGCTATGCATGCTATGCTTAGAGTTGTGTATGGTCTGTCATCTGGGAGATGAACAAAATTGTGAGAATGTGTTCTGTAAGCAAAGGTTGTGTGTTGAACCTGATTTGGTAAAGGTACCGGTGAAAGGCTGTGTAGGGTTGTTTCATTGGAACCGTCCTTAGGAACTGAGTTCCGTGTATGTAATCCAAGACTAGATACTACCACACGTTGGGATACTTAATTGACCCTCTCGACTTATTAATCGCTTAGTGCTCGGTCCAAGAGTTGCAAGTAGTTTCTGGTGTTTATAGTCATTCTGGAGGCCGTGCAAAGCGCTGACCTGAGAGGTGGGCTGTGATGCGGTAGGCAGTGGCACGGTGTACCAAGTGGCACCCGGATGGTGGGCTTGGGAACCCTGCACACATCGTTTGGGGCCGTGGCGGAAACCTCGGCCGGACTTCCGTGCGGGTTACCCTCAGATAGGCGATAAACCTGGACTAGGTACTAGTGTGGTTAACGGTCGTGGCCGACTCCCTCGCTAGGCTTCCGCTTGAAGGTTGCCGAGGTGCATGACGTGCACATGGCGATAAGTGGCGAGAGCGTGTGTGACGAAGTACACCCCTGCAGGGTTATGATCTATTCGAATAGCCGCGTCCGCGGATATGGATTACTTGGAGACATATGTTGTTCATAGATAACTTCAATGGCTACTCATAAAATTGTCAAGATAAGCGTGAGTGTCGTGGACGGCATTTCCGTATGGATACGGAATGATTCCACGATGGTGTATTGCTGTGGTGTTAGTGGACTCGTGTGCGAGAAATCAAGTTGTCAAAATTATTTAGAAATGCAAGTTGTCTAGCCACGTGTCAAATGCTGGCTTTCCGCATGAAACCCCACCATACCTTATTGATACACTGCATGAGTGGATAGTTATACTAAAGTCTTGCTGAGTAAATCCGTACTCATGTTTGCTTAATAAATGTTGAAGAGGTTGCTAATGACCCTAATGGAGGGTTCTTCATAGACATCGACGACGACGAGTAGCTGGTGTCCCAGCTACGATCTGGCCCTAGGTTGGGTCTGTAGTATAGTCAGGCCATGTGCCTTCTAGTTGCACATGTCTGTACTCAGACAGTTTTAATCTCTTCCGCTGGCTTGTAACTGAATGACTGCTATTATGGGTCATAAGACCCTTACTGTATAATATTATGTTTGGCTCTTCTGAGCCTCTTGAAGAAAGCTTGTATGTTTATGGTTATGTTGTGATGCCATCGGTGTATCTATACATATCGGTATGCCATGCGTACGTGTGTCGTACTTTATATGTACGGGGTTCGATTACCTAGTCGTGAATTTTAGTAGCACTACTTACATGGAAATGCCCCTTTGTGATCCAACGAGCCATGGTAGCTCGCTACTGCTCCGGACACATTGCTTGACCGGCATGTGTCCTTCTTAGCTGTTGTGTCTGTCCCCTTTGTGGAAATGTCACGCGATGTAATGGAGTCCTTGTAGCTTGCTACGACTCGTCTACACTCGCTAGTGACCGACACCTGCTTTGTTGGGTCATGTATGTCTGTCCTTGTGTGGTACTGCCACTTTGGTTTATGACTAGACTTGTCGATCCGGGTTCTTTGACATTGGAATGCTAGCGACACTATTGCATACGTGAGTCAAAAGACGCAAACGGTCCCGGCTAAGGTAAGGCTGCAGCCGTGGAGTTAACCGTGCATGAGACCGCAAAGGAATGCGATATGTTACAGGTTGGATTCCTATGGCTTAGGATCGGGGTCCCGACATCGTTGGTATCAGAGCCTGACTGACTATAGGATTACTAAGCCAAACTGGTTGAAGTTGAGTCTAGAATTTCTTTAGTTATATATAAGGGAATTGTTTGTGGAAGGGAACGTAAGACTCTTGTTCTCTTCTCAAGTTATTCTATTCTGGTCATCCTCGTCTTTCTGCGGGAATTAAGGACTAGGTTACTCATCTTCTTCTAGGCTCGTGTTTCTGATCGGTAGATTATAGGACTCCGGGTCAAGAGATGTTTGGGTTTCTTCCATTCCTAGGAAAAAGGAAGTAAGTTTGATGATCAGAGAATTGAACTTGATAGTTGAGTGGTTACGCTATTCCATTTTGGGTTGTCTCAAAATTTGTTTTTGAGCATTTACAGCCGTTATGCTGCCCAATTTTGCATTCAGAGCTCTAATGCTTTTGCATTCCTCTCTATTTACAGATGCCTGGCCGTCCTTCTCGTCAGGTGGTACGTCTGACCAGGTGCATTGATGTCGGTGTGATGTCGGTGTGCGGTTACCGCTGGTACCCCGAGTACACAGTGGAGGAACAGTACCGAGACTTCAACCAGAGCCAGTACATCTGCACTGTTAGGGTATTTCCAGACTACCCTGGAGCTGAGGAGCCAATCCATTGGTCCTATGGGTTGGGAGTCACTGTTGACATGGCAGTACAAGATGCTGCCTATTCAATGCTGACCATTATGAGAGCGAGACATGCACTGCTGCAGAATTCAGAGTTCTGCTATGTTCCGGCCTCTGAGCCCGGTGAAGAGGGATACCTCAGCGGAGTCTATTTTGATTCTTCTATGGAGGATCCACTATTGCAGTCCACTGTTGAGATGCTAGAGAACAGAGACAGGGATGCTCGTGCTCTCCGCATGGAGCTTTATGCTACCCGTGCCCGTCTGTGGACGGCTTTGACGCAGCTGGCACCGATAGTCGAGATAGGGTACGGAGATATGGAGATGCTGAACCCTGTTAGGACCCATCTTCCGGCCCACGTTGACTGGCCAGCTATAGGAGGAGTCACCCCTCTTCGGGGACCCCTCTTACCACCAGTTAGGGGACCAAGGCCACATCCGTGTCCTTATGGATCCCAGGGATCTCAGGCTAGAGTGTTTCCTGATCCGCAGGTTGAGCGTCCAGGTCATGGAGGTAATCTCTATGAGATGTTCTATGCGGATGCCTGAGCTGTGAGCGGAAGGATAGTATGGTAGTAGCCGTACGTTCACAGTCCTGCGTGACTTGTGAAGTATGCCTGTGATGTGAAATGAATTCCAGAGGCCTGGATAAATAATGTATATGAAGCTTGTGAGCCTCTGATGAGTAGTTTCATAATTTCAGTAGTTTGCTCTTCGGTTAAGGTTGTACTGAAATATGTAAGGGTGTGTATGAACCATGGTGTATATATAGCAGTTGCTTGTTACCATGCTGTTTGGATATTCATTTCCTCATTCCGTGTGTTTAGTACATTCTTAATCTATAGCTAGTATTGATATGATATTGGTCTAAGCTGTGAGTTTGTTTGTCAGGATGGTGTTCACCAGGTTGAACCGTGCCCCTGGTCATGAGCAAGGCGAGGGTAGCCAAGCGTCGCAGGAAGACCTGCCTCACCCGCCCTCTCTGGCGGAAGTTATGCTTGAGGCAGAGAGAAACAAAAGGGAGACCAACCGACTGTTAGAGCGTATTGAGCAGAATACGGCTCGTCAGCCTAGGAATGCTGCAGTGTCCCTCAACGACTTTGTGAAGCTGAATCCTCCAAAGTTTCATCATTCCGTCGATCCCCTCGACGCTGATGACTGGTTGTGCAGCATCTCACGCAAGATTCGCTCTGCGAATGTTTCTGAGGCCGACAAGGTGACCTTTGCGGCTTACTTCCTGGAAGGACCCGCCAATCTCTGGTGGGAGAACTTTGAAGCTATGCGTCCTGCTGAACCAGCAGCCACATGGGCACACTTCAGCGCAGCTTTTCGTCTGCACCATATTCCAGAGGGCCTGATGGACAAAAAGAGATAGGAGTTTTGTGCCTTAACTCAGGGCAAGTTGACCGTGGATGCCTATAGCCGCGAGTTTGGTAACCTCGCCCGCTATGCAACAGAGGAGGTGTCTACTGACGCCAAGAAGCAAGCAAGATTCTGTAAGGGTCTGAGCCCTTAGCTTCGTCGTGATCTGCGCCTCCACGAGTGTGCAAGCTTTCAAGCCCTCTTCAACAAGGCGATCATTGCCGAGACTGGTCATACTGACTTTGAAGCCACAAGGAAGCACTCCCGTGACTTTGGCTCGTCTTCTGGTTCCGCGTTCCCAAAACGCAGGCTGTGGGTTCCGAACAGTTCCCTGCCGCCAAGATACACTCCGAGGCCATCCTACGTGGCGCCTCAGACGAATCAGACCAACCCTCCAACAAAAACCTATGGTGGTCCAGCTAGCAATACTGCACCACGTGCCAACCAAGTGATATGCTACAAGTGTGGAGAACCAGGGCACTATTCCCGTGAGTGTCCTCAGAATGTGGGTGCCAAGCAACCCGGAAAGTCCGTCGGGCAAGGCAAGTCGGGCAAAGCTTACTATGTGAAGCCAACTCCTGCATGTGGCCGTGTGAACTATGTTTCAGCAGAAGAAGCTGCAGAGGATCCCAACGTCATACTGGGTCTTTGACACTGGGTCTTCTCATTCCTTCATTTCAGAAAGTTATGAACAGTTGCATAACATGTCTTTTTGTGATATGCCAATTCCATTGGTTGTCCAAACTCCTGGTAGTAAATGGCAAACCTCTAGGATAACGTATGACAATGAAATTCTAGTAGACAGGCTAGTTTTTCTAGCCTCATTGATAGCCTTGAAATCTTCGGATATTAATATCATCTTGGGTATGGACTGGATGTCAGCTCACTATGCCAAGATAGATACTCATTCTAGAAATGTCCAGCTTACCCATCCCTCGGGTGAGATAGTAAATGTCTCTACTCGAGTTGCCAAATGCCAACTTTATTCCCTAAATGCGAACCCTCTTCCGGAACTTGAAGACATTCCGGTAGTCCGTGACTTCCCGGATGTTTTTCCAGAGGAACTGCCAGGAATTCCACCTGACAGAGATGTAGAGTTTGTGATAGATCTTGTTCCGGGAACTGTCCCAATAGCCAGAAGACCATATAAGATGGCACCCCTGGAGCTAGCCAAACTCAAGAAGCAACTAGATGAGGCCTTGAATAAAGGTTTCATTCGTCCTAGCTCTTCTCCTTGGGCTTGCCCCGTCCTCTTCGTGAAGAAGAAAGACGGAACGGATCGGATGGTTGTAGATTACCGACCAGTTAATCTGGTCACCATAAAGAACAAGTATCCGCTCCCCAGGATCAACGACCTGTACGGTCAGCTCGCTGGGTCCTCAGTCTTCTCCAAAATGGATTTGAGGTTGGGATACCATCAAATCAAGATCAAGAACGGGGATATTCCAAAAACGGCTTTTGTTACTCGTTATGGCCAATACGAGTACACCGTCATGTCCTTCGGTTTAACCAATGCCCCAGCCACCTTCTCTCGTTTGATGAATTCAATCTTCATGGAGTATTTGGATAAATTCGTCGTGGTATACCTCGATGATATTCTCATCTACTCGAAGAACGAACAAGAACATGCCGAGCATCTAAGGTTGGTATTGATGAAACTTTGAGAGCATCGCCTTTATGCCAAGTTTTCAAAATGTGAATTTTGGTTACCAGAAGTGACCTATCTAGGTCACGTAATCTCTGGTAAGGGTATTGCTGTCAATCCCGAGAGAGTTCAAGCTGTCCTTGATTGGACTCAACCTGAATCGGTTAAGCAAGTTAGGAGTTTTCTCGGTCTAGCGAGCTATTGTCGCCGCTTTGTCGAGAATTTATCCAAGGTTGCAAAGCCTCTAAGTGAACTCCTCAAGAAGGATAAAAAGTTCGAGTGGACACCACAGTGTGAGCATAGTTTTCAGGAACTGAAAAGACGCCTGACTTCCGCACGTGTGTTACTACCACCAGATTTTTCGAAGGACTTTGTTATCTATTGCGACGCCTCGCTACAAGGATTAGGTTGCATTCTCATGCAAGATCATCATGTGATCGCATACGCATCTCGACAGTTGCGTCCACATGAGGATAATTATCCCACACATGACCTTGAGCTTGCAGCCGTGGTCCATGCACTGAAAACCTGGCGACATTACCTTTTGGGTAATCGTTGCGAAATATTCACTGATCACCAAAGTCTGAAATATATCTTCACCCAGCCGGATTTGAATCTCAGGCAAAGACGGTGGGTTGAGTTGATCTCGGATTACGACTTAGGGATAACTTACACCCCGGGGAAGGCCAATGTTATGGCTGATGCACTAAGTCGTAAATCTTATTGTAACTATTTGATGCTACAACAAGGTCAACCACATCTCTATGAGGACTTTCGGAAGCTGAATCTTCATATTGTTCCTCAAGGATTCCTTTCTACCCTGGTGGCGAAGCCTACTCTTAAGGATCAAATCATAGCCGTGCAGGCTTATGATAAGGGTATATCCCGGATCAAGGAGAATATTGCTAGCGGTAACGCTAGGGATTTCTCCATCAATGAGAAAGGTGTTGTGTTCTTTCAGAACCGTTTAGTGGTTCCTAAGAGCAAACAACTGCGGCAATTGATCCTTAAGGAGGCTCATGATTCTCCTCTCACCATTCATCCCAGTAGTACTAAGATGTATCAGGACCTACACCAGAGGTTCTGGTGGACTAGGATGAAGAGAGAAATTGCTGAGTTCGTTGCTAACTGCGACGTTTGTCATCGAGTTAAGGCAGAACATCAAAGGCCTGCTGGCACTCTTCAACCTCTAGCTATTCCTGAATGGAAATTGGATAAAGTTAGCATGGATTTCATTACCGGATTTCCCAAGACCAAGAAAGGAAATAATGCTATCTTTGTGGTCATTGACCGTCTCTGCAAAGTGCCTCATTTTCTTCCCGTTCTTGAGAGTATAACAGCTAGCCAGCTAGCAGAGCTATATATCTCTCGGAATAGTGTCTCTTCATGGTGTTCCCTTGGAGATTAACTCGGACCGTGGGAGTATCTTTACTTCTCGCTTCTGGGAAAGTTTTCAGAATGCCATGGGGACTCACCTATCTTTTAGCACTGCTTTCCATCCCCAATCAAGTGGTCAAGTAGAAAGAGTGAATCAAATCCTAGAAGATATGCTCCGAGCTTGTGTTATATCGTTCGGTATGAATTGGGAGAAGTGCCTTCCATTCGCCGAATTCGCTTATAACAATAGTTATCAATCCAGCTTGGGCAATGCTCCTTTTGAAGTTCTCTATGGACGAAGATGTAGAACACCTCTTAATTGGTCAAAACCGGAGAGAGGCAACTCTTTGGCCCGGATATGATCCAGGATGCAGAAGAGCAGGTTCGCATTATTCGTGAAAAGTTGAAAACAGCCCAGTCTCATCAAAAGAGCCAATATGATCGTCATCATAAAGCTGTGACTTTTGAAGTTGACGAGAAGGCTTACCTTCGGGTTACACTTTTGAAGGGTACCCATCGATTCGGTACCAAGGGCAAGTTGGCTCCTCGTTACATTGGTCCTTTTCGCATTCTTGCCAAACGAGGAGAAGTTGCCTACCAGTTGGAACTTCCTCCGCATCTTTCCAAGGTTCATGATGTCTTCCACGTCTCGCAACTCAGGCGTTGCTTTTCGGATCCTATCCGTGAAGTGGACCATGAAACGCTTGATCTCCAAGATAACCTTTCATACCGAGAATACCCCGTGCGTATTCTTGATCAAGCTGAGCGTACGACTCGACGTCGAAACCTCAAGTTTCTTAAAGTTCAATGGTCAAATCATTCTGAAAAGGAGGCAACTTGGGAAAGAGAGGATCGTCTCCGACTTGAGTATCCTGCGTTATTCACGACGACTTCTAAATCTCGGGAGGAGATTCTTTTGAGTGGGGGTGAGTTGTCACATCCCTGACACCTTTAGCAAGTTAGCTTTGTGCTCATGTTTTCTTTGCATTGCATCTAGGAAATTTTCAATAAGAACAAGCAAGTGATGAAGGAAAATGCTAAAACCCTAGCCACTTCAAAACAAATAAAGGAAAATTCAAACTAGTTAAAATCAATGAACCCAAAGTGGCCTCAAGAAAAGTTCAATCTTTCTGATAAATCATGAAAGTAAATAAGCAATGAAGAAATCCTTTTTCTTGACACTTTAAGCATTTTAAATAAATGCAAAAAGCTACTGGTTTCAAGTTTTAAATTTGAAATCAGAAACTTTAAACTTTCAAAAATGTTGAAAACTTTAGGAATGGTTGGAAGTATTCCAACAAATATTCTGGTGTGTTTAAAATAGATTTTACAAACTATTTGGGAGCTGAAATAAATAGCAAGTTAATGAAATAGCAAAATAGAAACAAATCAGAAAAAAGAGAGAGAAAGAAATTAGCTGACGCTCACCTGGCCCGGCCCACCTTCTCCTGTGGTCTTCCTCCTCGCTAGTAGGAGCAGGAGGTGGCCGCCGCGTCGCCGCACGCCTCCACGCAGCTCCCTGGCTACCTGGCCGCTGCCTCGCGCTGGCAAGCACGGGGATATCCACCCCGAGGCCGTCCCTATCCGTTCCCCAGCTCCAGTTCCCCCTTCCTCTCGGGATCTCTCCTCCCTCCTTCTGCCGCCATTGCCACGAGCTCGATCTCGAGACGCCGCGCCTCTAGCCACAGGAACCCCCTTCCGAGTAGTCCAGTAGCTTCGCCTCGTCGAGCTGGTTCTCTCTGCAACGGCCGAAGTCTCCCCGAGCTCTGCAACGTCCCCAACGCCATCGTCTTCAACCTTCGGTTGCCGGCAAATCGACGGTGAAACGTCGGAAACAGCCCTTCCCCGAGCCATCTAAGCCCTGCTCAGCACTCCCCGTGAGCCTGCGATCACTTCCCCTCTCTTTCCCCTCGGATCCGAGCCCCCTAGCCACTGGACCATCGAACCCGTACTCCGGCAGCCGCCCCGGCTCGTCACCGGCTTACTCCGGCCACCTATAGCTCTCCCTGAGGCCAACAATGGATGTGGTCGAGCCTGGAGATCACTCCAGTGCTCTCAGCCTCCTTTTCCGAGCACCACAACACGTTTTAGCGTGTCTCCGGCGAGGTTCTGCCACGGATCTGGTCTCCGCCGGCCAGGCTCCGGCGAGGGCCGACGTGGCCAACCTAATCCAGTAGTTAAAATGCCTAAACACTCACTGACAGTGGGCCCAAGGCCAAGTCAAACCCACTTAGGGGCTGGTCAGCGCGGGATTAGCCCCTGAGAGGCTGAACAGTGGGTCCCCCTTGTCAGGTTTGACCTGAACAGGTCAGCTGACCTGCTGTTGTCAGGCTGACGCAATAAAGGGATTTTCCAGTATAAGAATAATTCTAGAAATGTTTAAAACTTCAAAAATTCATAGAAATTAATCTGTAACTCCAATGAAAATAATTTATATATGAAAAAGTATCAGAAAAATTCAAGGAATCTGAATATGTCATTTTCAAACATGTTTGAAAATGTTACAGAACCCAAACATGTAGATTAATGAATAAGTCAATTCTTATAAATACTTTATAAATGGATTATGGAAAATATTTAAATTTCACTATGATTGACATGATCAAATACTGTCCTAATTACAAACCAGCAACCTAACATGTCATCCCATGCATGTTAACATCAAGTTGATCTGAGCATCAGGTCAAATCAATTAAAACGGTATCCGAGAATACCTCGTTTGAAGTGATATTTGAATGTGATTCAAATCAACTTCAAACCTAATACATGTTAGTTACAATAGTATATCACCTTGCATTCTCCTGCCATGCTCATGCATCATCTTGATTGCATATGCTTGATATTGATTGTTGTCATTCCTTTCGGTAGGCTCCGCTCCCCCGGATTCCACCGAATATCCGTCTGACGAATATTGTGACTCCTCTGAGCAACAAGGCAAGCAACCATTTTTGATCATCCTGATAAATCCCATGTTCCTGCTTCTGCACTTACTTATAGCATTAGGATCAAATGCTTCAAATGCTTTTGCCACGTTAGTTGAACCCACTTCCTTTGCATGACCTATCCTTGTCACAGTAAATAGCTGAACCTTGCAACCTAGCATACCTGGTAGTTGCTTGAGCCATGATGTGCCTTATCCTGCTATGCGTGCTATGCTTAGAGTTCTGTATGGTCTGTCATTTGGGAGATGAACAGAATTGTGAGAATGTGTTCGGTAAGCAAAGGTTGTGTGTTGAACCTGATTTGGTTAAGGTACCGGTGAAAGGCTGTGTAGGAGTACATGGCGGGTTGTTTCATTGGAACCGTCCTTAGGAACTGAGTTCCGTGTATGTAATCCAAGACTAGATACTACCACACGTTGGGATACTTAATTGACCCTCTCGACTTATTAATCGCTTAGTGCTCGGTCCAGGAGTTGCAAGTAGTTTCTGGTGTTTATAGTCATGCTGGAGGCCGTGCATAGCGCGGACCTGAGAGGTGGGCTGTGATGCGGTAGGCAGTGGCACGGTGTACCAAGTGGCACCCGGATGGTGGGCTTGGGAACCCTGCCCACATCGTTTGGGGCCGTGGCGGAAACCTCGGCCGGACTTCCGTGCGGGTTACCCTCAAATAGGCGATAAACCTGGACTAGGTACTAGTGTGGTTAACGGTCGTCGCCGACTCCCTCGCTAGGCTTCCGCTTGAAGGTTGCCGAGGTGCATGACGTGCACATGGAGATAAGTGGCGAGAGCGTGTGTGACGAAGTACACCCCTGTAGGGTTATGATCTATTCGAATAGCCGCGTCCGCGGATATGGACTACTTGGAGACATATGTTGTTCATAGATAACTTCAATGGCTACTCATAAAATTGTCAAGATAAGCGTGAGTGTCGTGGACGGCATTTCCGTATGGATACGGAATGATTCCACGATGGTGTATTGCTGTGGTGTTAGTGGACTCGTGTGCGAGAAATCAAGTTGTCAAAATTATTTAAAAATGCAAGTTGGCTAGCCACATGTCAAATGCTGGCTTTCCGCATGAAACCCCACCATACCTTATTGATACATTGCATGAGTGGATAGTTATCCTAAAGTCTTGCTGAGTACCTCCGTACTCATGTTTGCTTAATAAATGTTGCAGAGGTTGCTAATGATCCTAATGGAGGGTTCTTCATAGACATCGACGACGACGAGTAGTTGGTGTCCCAGCTATGATCTGGCCCTAGGTTGGGTCTGTAGTATAGTCAGGCCATGTGCCTTCTAGTTGCACCTGTCTGTACTCAGACAGTTTTAAACTCTTCCGCTGGCTTGTAGCTGAATGACTGCTATTATGGGTCGTGAGACCCTAACTGTGTAATATTATGTGTGTGGCTCTTCTGAGCCTCTTGAATAAAGCTTGTTTGTTTATGGTTATGTTGTGATGCCAACGATGTATCTATACATATCGGTATGCCATGCGTACGTGTGTCGTACTTGATATGTATGGGGTTCGATTACCTAGTCGTGAATTTTAGTAGCACTCCTTACTGGGAAATGCCCCTTTGTGATCCAACGAGCCATGGTAGCTCGCTACTGCTCCGGACACATTGCTTGACCGGCATGTGTCCTTCTTAGCTGTTGTGTCTGTCCCCTTTGTGGAAATGTCACGCGATGTAATGGAGTCCTTGTAGCTTTCTATGACTCGTCTACACTCGCTCGTGACCGACACCTGCTTTGTTGGGTCATGTATGTCTGTCCTTGTGCGGTACTGCCACTTTGGTTTATGACTAGACTTGTCGATCCGGGTTCTTTGACATTGGAATGCTAGCGACACTATTGCATACGTGAGTCAAAAGACGCAAACGGTCCCGGCTAAGGTAAGGCTGCAGCCGTGGAGTTAACCGTGCGTGAGACCGCAAAGGAATGCGATATGTTACAGGCTGGATTCCTATGGCTTAGGATCGGGGTCCCGACACACATGCCCTGCTCTGGTTGTGACGCACCGCGTCACCTCGCCTCACCGCAACTCCACTCAACCTCTCCCCGCCCTGCTGTGGTTGTGCCACACCGTGTCACCTCACCACACCGCTGCTTCGCTCAGCCTCGTCCCACCCTGCTCTCGCTGCACCACACCGCGTCACCTCGCCTCGTCGCAACTCCTAGGTTGCCTCGCTGCAGCTCCTAGCGGGAGATGTCGTCCCGACCGGAGAAGAGATGTTGTAGCATCCGCAACACGTAGTGGGCAGCTCGGCACTCAGCTCCAACACTCGCCCCGCCTCACCGCGTCACTCTGGCTGCGCTCGCTCGCCTCGCAGCTGGTGGGCTAGCGAATAAAAAAGGGACGGAGGTGGGTGTGTGGGTGATAGATGGGCTAGGCCCAGACACAAATCAATGAGGTAGGTGCAGAAAACGTCTGCTTTGTGTCCGCGCGTGACCCAAATGTGACCCAAATTTGGTCCCAAAATGGGTCCGAGCAGACACAAACCGGACGCAAAATGGGAATGGGTCACTACGTTGGACAACCGTTTTTGTCCACGTGGACCCAAACAGATATCAGCAGACGAAATGGGTCTCCTAGTTGAAGTTGCTCTTATTATCCTTTATAAGGTGAGGCAAAGGGATAGCTGGGATCGTCTCAATAGTCATTACCTCGGTAGCCATAGGCAGCAATAAACATCGTTTCTTCATAACCCCATCACGCAAGGTGGTTTTCACCATCTATCAAATTGAAATCAGGAGTATTGTATTACCTCAGCCACTAGGGCGCAAACCTGGGTTAAAACCCTCGTGTGCGATCCTCTTGAAATATAGGATGGGTTTTAGGCCCATCAAACAATTTCAGAAAAATATTTAAAGGCCATATAGGCCCATGACAAATGGGCAGTGGAAAGCTTAGTCGCACCCCGTTAGTTGAGAAGGAGTTGGACCTTCTTATAAGGAATTCTCTTCCACATGCTATTGAAGCTTGACAAGTGAAGTGGTTCCCGCACACTACTCCTCGGCCGCCCTCGCCACGCCTCGTCACGACGTGACACGGCTTGCGGGATTGTGCCGAGCTCACACCTATGCGCTTATTTTTGTCTGTCAGGAATAAATAGTCCTTAATAGGAGAGCCACCTATATAGAGTGGGCATCCGCAACCCTAGCCATCACCAGAAGAACGAAACATATCTGCTCTACCACCAGGCACACCACCCTTGTTGTTCCCCTTGCTACTACTGGATCCGGTATCATAGCAGGCCTCTGAAACTCCGCCTCTCCAGATCCTGTATGGGAGAGTGACGATTAGGTTTTTGGGGAGCGTCCCTATGCGACCGCTCGCCACCATTTGTTCACGTCCGCTACATCATCTACATATGCATCGCCTTCAGCACCACCATGTCCAACCCCAGCAAAGTCAGCCATCTTGCCATTGAGAAACTCGAAGCTAACAAGAAGTCCACCAAGGAGGCTGCCGCTGCCATTGCTATTGCTATGTCCAGCTTGCCTACCAAAGGGTATAACATGCTTATCCCGCTCCTGTTTATTTCCGTGTTAGCCGTAATAGCTTTATGTGTGTATGTGTACTAAGTATGCTATTACTTATTTCAATGCCATGATCACGATTATTTCCTGGATTAATTTAATCAGAAAATTGCTAACATACTCAACAATCCAAAAACATAATTTGTGTAGGCAATATTCGATTCAAGGTTTTGCTGCTGCACTGAAATTGGGCACATTTACGGGGACGTACGTTAAGCATTAGAAGAGCAAAACCACCTTATGGCTCACAGCCATGAACATGTTCTGGGTCGCTGGTGCCACTCCCATAGGATTGCTCCTGAAAAGGAGAAGGCGTTCAGGGAGGTCACTAACGTCTTTATCGGAGCAGTTTCTAGCGTGACCGGGATAAGTTGGTTGACGCATATTTACATATGTGGTTTGCCAAGGACTTGTGGGAGGCGCTCGAATCTGAATTTGGCGCCACCGATGCTGGGAGCGAGATGTATGTAGTCGAGGAGTTCCACGATTATAAAATGGTCAAGAGGGCGCATGAGCTATATGTTGGAAATATGCCCTAGAGGCAATAATAAAGTGGTTTTATTATATTTCCTTGTTCATGATAATTATCTATTATTCATGCTATAATTTTATTAACCTGAAACCGTAATATATGTGTGAATACATATACCACAATGTGTCCCTAGTGAGCCTCTAGTTGGATAGCTCATTGATCAATAGATGGTCATGGTTTCCTGATCATGGACATTTGATGTCATTGCTAATGGGATCACATCATTAGGAGAATGATATGATGGACAAGATCCAATCCTAAGCATAACAGTAGATCGTATTGTTCGTTTGCTAAATATTTTCTAATGTCAAGTATTATTTTCTTAGCCCATGAGATTGTGCAACTCCCGGAGGAGTGCTTTGGGTGTATCAAACGTCACAACGTAACCGGGTGATTATAAAGGTGCACTACAGGTATCTCTGAAAGTGTTTGTTGGGTTGGCACAAATCGAGACTGGGATTTGTCGCTCCGTGTGACGGAGAGGTATCTTTGGGCCCACTCGGTAATGCATTATCATAATGAGCTCAATGTGACTAAGGAATTAGCCATGGGATGATGTGTTACGGAACGAGTAAACAGACTTACCGGTAATGAGATTGAACAAGGTATAGGGATACCGACCATCGAATCTAGGGCAAGTGTCATACCTATAGACAAAGGGAATTACATACGGGATTGATTGAATCCCCGACATCGTGGTTCATCTGATGGGATCATCGTGGAACATGTCAGAGCCAACATGGGTATCCAGATCCCGCTGTTAGTTATTGACCGGAGAGGTGTCTCAGTCATGTTTGCATGGTTCCCGAACCCGTAGTGTCTACACACTTAAGGTTCGATGATGCTAGAGTTGTAATGGGAATAGTATGTGGTTACCGAAGGTTGTTCGGAGTCCAGGATGAGATCCCGGATGTCATGAGGAGCTCTGGAATGGTCCGTAGGTAAATATTCATATATAGGAAGTGGAGATTTGATCGTCGGAAATGTTTCGGGGATCGTCTGTATTGTACAGGGACCATCGGAAGGGTTCCGGGGGTCCACCGGGACGGGCCACCAGCCCCGAGAGGCCACGTGAGACAAGAGTGGATGGGAGCCATCCCATAGGTGGGATGGTGCGCCACCCACCAAGGCCCAATGCGCATAGGGCAGCAAACCCTAGGGCGTGGTGGCTGCCTTGGGTGGCAAGCCACTCCCTAGGGTGCCACCCCTCCTCCTCTTGGGTTGCCGCCCCTCCATCTAGGGTGCGCTGCACCACATAGGGGAAACCCTAGGGTGGCCGGCCACCCCTCCCCCTCCTCCTATATGTACCCAAGAATTTGGGAGTGCTCCACACAAGGTCCTCTCTCCCTCAGCGCAACCCTACATCTCCTCCTCCTCCTCCGTAGTGCTTGGCGAAGCCCTGCCGGAGTACCACGCAGCTCCACTGTCACCATGCTGTCGTGCTGTCGGAGCTTTCCCTCTACTTCTTCTCTCTCCTTGTTGGATCAAGGTGTAGGAGACGTCACCGGGATGCACGTGTGTTGAATGCGAAGGAGCCGTTGTTCGGCGCTTAGATCGGAATCTTCCGCAATCTGAATCGCTACGAGTACGACTCCATCAACCGCGTTCGTAGTAACACTTCCGCTTAGCGATCTTCAAAGGTACGAAGATGCTCTACCCCTTGCTCGTTGCTAGCATCTCCTAAATAGATCTTGGTGTGACGTAGGAAAATTTTGAATTGCTACTGCGTTCCCCAATAGTGGCATCCGAGCCAGGTTCTACGCGTAGATTCTATGCACGAGTAGAACACAAAAGTTGTGGGCTATGATTTTGTCATTTGCTTGACGTTACTAGTCCAATCTTTTTTCGGTGGTATTGTGGGATGAAGCGGCCCGGGCCGACTTTATACGTACGCTTACGTGAGACTAGTTCCACCGCCTCACATGCACTTGTTGCATAAGGTGGCTAGGGGGTGTCTGTCTCTCCCACTTTAGTCGAATTGGATTCGATGAAAAGGGTCCTTATGAAGGGTAAATAGCATTGGCATATCAACGTTGTGTCTATCACGTAGGTAAGAAGCGTTCTTGCTAGAAACCCAAAACAGCCACGTAAAACTTGCAACAACAATTAGAGGACGTCTAACTTGTTTTTGCAGGGTATGCTATGTGATGTGATATGGCCAAAAGGATGCGATGTTACACATGTGATGTATGAGATTGATCATGTTCTTGTAATCGGATTCACGACTTGCATGTCGATGAGTATGACAACCGGCAGGAGCCATAGGAGTTGTCTTAATTTATTGTATGAGATGCAACGCCATGTGATTACTTTACTTTATTGCTAATCATTAGCCATAGTAGTAGAAGTAATAGTTAGCGAGACGACTTCAGGAGACACAATGATGGAGATCATGGTGTCATGTCAGTGACAATGATGATCATGCCATGCCCCGAAGATGGAGATCAACGGAGCAAGATGATAATGGCCATATCATGTCACTATATGATTTGCATGTGATGTTTATCATGTTTTTCATCTTATTGCTTAGAACGACGATAGCAAAGATAAGAT
Source organism: Hordeum vulgare subsp. vulgare (assembly GCF_904849725.1). Classification (NCBI taxonomy): domain Eukaryota; kingdom Viridiplantae; phylum Streptophyta; class Magnoliopsida; order Poales; family Poaceae; genus Hordeum; species Hordeum vulgare. The sequence continues at coordinate 325,077,287 of NC_058522.1, read as the reverse complement.
GATCCCTCATCAAATTTTGAGAAAAGTATTCCCCTAAGTATGCACCATTGTGAAGGATCATTGTTTCGAAGCACCACGTGATGATCGGGTGTGATAGATTCTAACGTTCGCATACAACGGGTGTAAGCCAAATTTACACATGCAAAACACTTAGGTTGACTCGACGAGCATAACATGTACAGACATGGCCTCAGAATACGAGAGACCTAAAGGTCAAACATGAGTCGTATGGATGATACGATCAGCATGGAGATGCTCACCATTGATGAATAGTCCATCTCACATGATGATCGGACACGGGCTAGTCGACGTGGATCATGTATCATTTGGATAACTAGTGGAATGTCTATCTGAGTGGGTGTTCATTAAATAGTTTGATTAAATTAACTTAATCATCATGAATTTAGTCTAAAATTGTCATTACAAATATTGTAGATCCAATGGCCCATGCAAATGTCCCACTGAACTTCAACACGTTCCTAGAGAAAACCAAGCTGAAAGATGATGGAAGCAACTATGCGGACTGGGCTCGTAATTTAAAGCTCATCCTCACTGCTTCCAAGTAGGGATATGTCCTTGATGCACCGCTAGGTGACCCTCTCGTTCCCGCGGCAGCCCAGGACGTTCAAAACACCTGGCAGTCACGGAGTGATGACTACTCCCTAGTTCAGTGCATCATGCTTTACAGCTTAGAACCGGGGCTCCAAAGGCGTTTTGAGAAACATGGAGCATATGAGATGTTCCAAGAGCTGAAACTAGTTTTTCAAGCTCATGCCCGGGTCGATAGATAGGAAGTCTCTGACAAGTTCTTCACTTATAAAATTGAGGAGAATGGGTCTGTCAGTGAGCACATACTCCAAATGTGTGGGTTGCACAACTGCTTGTCTCAGCTAGGAGTTGAACTTCCGAATGATGCGGTGATTGACAGAATCCTCCATTCGCTTCCACCTAGATATAAGGGCTTTGTGATGAGCGACAACATGCAAGGGATGGAGAAGACCATCCCGAGTTGTATTCAATGGAGGTGGAAATCAAGAAAGAACATCAAATGTTGATGGTGAATAAGACCACCAGTTTCAAGAAAGGCAAGGGTGAAAAGAACTTCAAGAAGGACGACAAAGCAGTTGCCGCGTCCGGTAAACCAGTTGCCGGGAAGAAGCCAAAGAAAGGACCCAAGCCTGAGACTGAGTGCTATCATTGCAAGGGAGCCGGTCACTTGATGCGGAACTGCCCCAAGTACTTAGCAGATAAGAAGGCCGACAACATCAAAGGTATATATGATATACATGTTATTGATGTGTACCTTACCAGCGCTCGTAGTAGCTCCTGGGTATTTGATACCGGTGTTGTTGCTCACATTTGCAACTCAAAACAGGAACTGCGGAATAAGCGTAGGCTGGCAAAGGACGAGGTGACGATGCGCGTCGGGAATGGTTCCGAGGTCGATGCGATCGCCGTCGGCACGCTACCTCTACATCTACCTTCGGGATTAGTTTTAAACCTTAATAATTGTTATTAGTACCAGCTTTGAGCATGAACATTGTATCAGGATCTCTCTTGATGCAAGATGGCTACTCATTTAAATATGAGAATAATGGTTGTTCCATTTATATGAGTGATATGTTTTATGGTCATGCCCCGTTGGTCAATGGTTTATTCTTGATGAATCTAGAACGTAATGTTACACGTATTCATAGTGTGAGTACCAAAAGATGTAAGGTTGACAATGGTAGTCCCACATACTTGTGGCACTACCGCCTTGGTCAAATCGGTGTCAAGCGCATGAAGAAACTCCATACACATGTACTTTTGGAGTCTCTTGATTTTGAATCATTTGACACATGCGAACCGTGCCTCATGGGCAAGATGACCAAGACTCCGTTCTTCGGAACAATGGAGCGAGCAACCAACTTGTTGGAAATAATACATACCGATGTATGCGGTCCAATGAGCGTCGAGGCTCGTGGTGGCTATCGTTATGTTCTCACCCTCACTTATGACTTAAGCAGATATAGGTATGTCTACTTAATGAAGCACACGTCTGAAACCTTTGAAAGGTTCAAGGAATTTTAGAGTGAGGTAGAGAATCAACGTGACAAGAAAATAAAATTCCTACGATTTGATCGTGGAGGAGAATATTTGAGTCACGAGTTTGGCACACCTTAAGAAAATGTGAATTGTTTCACAACTCACGCCGCCTGGCACACCTTAGTGTAACGGTGTGTCTGAACGTCGTAATTGCACTTTATTGGATATGGTGCGATCTATGATGTCTCTTACTGATCTACCGCTATCATTTTGGGGATATGCATTGGAAACTGCTACATTCACTTTAAATAGGGCACCGTCTAAACAGGTTGAGACGACACCGTATGAATTATGGTTTGGCAAGAAACCTAAGCTGTCGTTTTTGAAAGTTTGGGGTTGCGATGCTTATGTGAAGAAACTTCAACCTGAGAAGGTCGAAACCAAAGCGGAAAAATGTGTCTTCATAGGATACCCTAAGGAAACTATTGAGTATACCTTCTATCTGAGATCCGAAGGGAAGATCTTTGTTGCCAAGAACGGATCCTTTCTAGAGAAATAGTTTCTCTCGAAAGAAGTAAGTGGGAGGAAAGTAGAAGTTGATGAGGTAATCGTACCTCCTCTCGAACCGAAGAGTAGCACAACACAAGAAACTGTTTCTGAGGTGCCTGCACCGGTTAGAGAAGAAGTTAATGATGATGATCATGAAACTTCAGATGAAGTTGCTACTGAACCTCGAAGGTCCACAAGGATACATTCTGCACCAGAGTGGTACGACAATCCCGTCATGGAAATCATGTTGTTGGACAATAGTGAACCTTTGAACTATGAAGAAGCGATGGCGGTCCAAGAATCCAACAAATGGCTTGAAGCCATGAATTCCGGGATAGGATCCATGTATGAGAACAAAGTATGGACTTTGGTGGACTTGCCAGATGATCGGTGAGCCATAGAAAATAAATGGATCTTCAAGAAGAAGAATGACGCGGATGGTAATGTGACCATCTATAAGGCTCGACTTGTTGTTAAGGGTTATCGACAAGTTCAAGGAATTGACTACGATGAGACTTTCTCACCCGTAGCGATGCTAAAGTCGGTCCGAATCATGTTAGCAGTTGCCGCATTTTATGCTTATGAAATCTGGCAAATGGACGTCAAAACGGCATTCCTGAACGACTTTCTTAAGGAAGAATTGTATATGATACAGTCGGAAGGTTTTGTCAATCCTAATAATGCTGACAAGGTATACAAGCTCCAGCGCTCCATCTATGGGCTGGTGCAACCATCTTGGAGTTGGAACATTCGCTTTGATGAGGTGATCAAAGCGTTTGGGTTTGTACAGACTTATGGAGAATCCTGTATTTACAAGAAAGTGAGTAGGAGCTCTGCAGCATTTCTCATATTATATGTGGATGACATATTGTTGATGGGAAATGATATAGAACTTTTGGAAAGCATAAAGGCATATTTGAATAAGAGTTTTTCAATGAAGGACCTTGGAGAAGCTGATTACATATTAGGCATCAGCATCTATAGAGATAGATCGAGGCGTCTCATTGGTCTTTCACAAAGCACATACCTTGATAAGATATTGAAGAAGTTCAATATGGACAAGGCCAAGAAGGGGTTCTTTCCTGTAGTACAAGGTGTGAGGTTGAGCACGGCTCAACGCCCCACCACGGCAGAAGATAGAGAAAAGATGGGTACCGTCCCCTATGCTTCAACCATAGGCTCTATTATGTATGACATGTTGTGTACCAGACCTGATGTGAACCTTGCCATAAGCTTGGTAGGGAGGTACCAAAGTGATCTAGGAGTGGATCACTAGACAGCGGTCAAGAACATCCTAAAGTACCTGAAAAGGACTAAAGATATGTTTCTAGTTTATGGAGGTGCCGAAGAGCTCGTCTAAAAGGTTACATCGATGCTAGCTTCAGACAGATCCGGATGACTCCAAGTCACAAACGGGATACGTGTATATTCTGTATGGTGGGGTAGTCAGTTGGTGCAGTTGCAAGCAAAGCGTCGTGGCGGCATCTACATGTGAAGCGGAGTACATAGCTGCTTGGGAAGGAGCACAGGAAGGAGTCTGGATGAAGGAGTTCATCACCAACCTAGGAGTGATTCCCAGTGTGCCGGGCCCGATGACTCTCTTCTGTGACAACAGTAGAGCTATTGCCATTGCCAGGGAGCCCAGTTTCACAAGAAGACCAAGCACATCAAGTGCCGCTTCAACTCCATTCATGGATACATCCAGGATGGAGATATAGATATTTGTAAAGTACACGCGGATCTGAATGTCGCAGATCTGTTAACTAAACCTCTTCCAGGGGCGAAACATGATCAACACCAGATCTTTATGGGTGTTCGATACATCACTATGTAACTAGATTATTGACTCTAGTGCAAGTGGGAGACTGTTGGAAATATGCCCTAGAGGCAATAATAAATTGGTTATTATTATATTTCCTTGTTCATGATAATTGTCTATTACTCATGCTATATTGTATTAACCGGAAACTGTAATACATGTGTGAATAGATAGACCACAATGTGTCCCTAGTGAGCCACTAGTTGGCTAGCTCGTTGATCAATAGATGGTCATGGTTTCCTGATCATGGACATTTGATGTCATTGATAACAGGATCGCATCATTCGGAGAATGATGTGATGGATAAGACCCAATCCGAAGCATAACATTAGATCGTATTGTTCGTATGCTAAAGCTTTTCTAATGTCAAGTATCATTTCCTTAGACCATGATATTCTGCAACTCCCGCATACCGTAGGAGGGCTTTGGGTGTATCAAATGTCACAATGTAACTGGGTGATTATAAAGGTGCACTACAGGTATCTCGAAAAGTGTTTCTTGGGTTGGCACGAATCGAGACTCGGATTTGTCGCTCCGTGTGACGGAGAGGTATCTCTGGGCCCACTCAGTAATGCATCATCATAATGAGCTCAATGTGACTAAGGAGTTAGCCACGTGATGATGTGTTATGGAACGAGTAAAGAGACTTGCCGGTAATGAGATTGAACAAGGTATAGGGACACCGACGATCGAATCTTGGGCAAGTGTCATACCGGTAAACAAAGGGAATTGCATATGGGATGGATTGAATCCCCGACATCATGGTTCATCCGATGAGATCATCGTGGAACATGTGGGAACCAACATGGGTATCCAGATCCCTCTTTTAGTTATTGATCGGAGAGGTGTCTCGGTCATGTCTGCATGGTTCCCGAACCCGTATGGTCTACACACTTAAGGTTCGATGATTCTAGAGTTGTAATGGGAATAGTGTGTGGTTACCGAAGGTTGTTTGGAGTCCCGTATGAGATCCCGGACGTCACGAGGAGCTCATGAATGGTCCAAAGGTAAAGATTCATATATAGGAAGTGGAGATTTGATTGCCGGAAATGTTTTGGGGGTCGTCGGTATTGTACCGGGACCACCGGGAGGGGCTACCAGCCCCGAGTAGCCACGTGGGCCAAAAGTGGATGGGAACCAGCCCCTAGGCGGGCTGGTGTGTGATACATCTCCAACGTATCTACTTTTCCAAACTCTTTTGCCCTTGTTTTGGACTATAATTTGCATGATTTGAATGGAACTGACCTGGACTGACGCTGTTTTCAGGTGTTATATTTGTGCAGAAATCAAAGTTCTCCAAACGTCCTGAAAATTTACGGGGAGCAGTTTTGGGAAATATCAAAAATATATGCGCCAAGTTCCACCTCAGGGGGTGGGCCAGTGGGTCACAAGCCCCTGCTCCGCCACCACCCCGTGTGGTGGTGGTGGGCAGGCTTGTGGGGCCCACATGCACCTGCCGCCCCCAACTCCAGCTCTATAAGTTGCCTTTCATCCTAGAAAAAATAAAAAGAGAAGTTTTTGTCGCGTTTTCGATACGGAGGCGCCGCCACCACCTGTACTTCCTGTGGAGGGCAGATCTGGAGTCCATCTTGGGCTCCGGAGAGGGGAAATCATCGCCATCGTCATCATCAACCTTCTTTCCTCTCTAATTCCACGAAGCTCTTCGTCCTTCGTGAGTAATCTATTCATAGGCTCGCTGGGCGGTGATGAGTAGGATGAGATCTATCATGTAATCGAGTTAGTTTTGACGGGGATTGATCCCTAGTATCCACTATGTTCTGAGATTTGATGTTGCTACTACTTTGCCATGCTTAATGCTTGTCACTAGGGCCCGAGTGCCATGATTTCAGATCTGAAATTATTATGTTGTCACCAATATATGTGTGTTTTAGATCCGATCTTGCAAGTTGTAGTTACCTACTTTGTGTTATGATCCGACAACCCCAGAGTGACAATAACCGGAACCACTCCCGGTGATGGCCATAGTTTGAGGAGTTCATGTGTTCACCAAGTGCTAATGCGTTGGTCCGGTTCTTTATTAAAAGGAGAACCTTAATATCCTGTAGTTTCCTTTTGGACCTCGCTGCCACGGGAGGGATAGACAATAGATGTCATGCAAGTTCTTTTCTCTAAGCACGTATGACGACACACGGAATACATGCCTACATCACATTGATGAACGGGAGCTAGCCACATATCTCTCCGTGTTATAGATGTTGCATGATGAATATCATCCAAACAAATCACAGACCCATTGCCTGAGAGTTTGTCCTACTTTTGCTACTACTGTTGCTACTGCTGTTACTTGTCTTGCTTTGCTGCTGCTACTACTTTGTTGCTACTGCTGTTACTTGTTTTGCTCTATTGCTACTGTTGCTACTACTGTCGCTTGCTACTGTTGCTACTTGCTACTGCTGTCACTACTGTTGTTCCTTGCCGCTGCTATTGCTCGTTACACTGCCGTTACTCGCTACTTTGCTGTTACTACTTTGCTTGTAGATACTAATCTTTCAGGTTTGGTTGAATCCGACAAATTCAGCTGCTAATACTTGAGAGTATTCTCTCACCTCCCGTCATGCGAATCAACAAATTTGGGTCGAATACTCTACCCTCGAAAACTGCTGCGAACCCATGCGCGCGTGGGCCATCAACAACAGTCTTCCAGTTTCATTGCCGGGGAGTGCTAGCAGCATTCTTCTGGTGCCGTTGCAGGAGAAGGTTCGTTGTCATAAGCATTCGTCTAGCTAACACTAGAGATTGCAGGAGCAACACTTTTCTGGAGCCATTGCCCGGGAAGCACAGCTGACGTCAGCATTTTTCTGGCGCCGTTGCCGGGGAGGTATTGCTATATTCTCTGAGTTACTTGGGATTTATATCTGCTGATCACTATGAAGAATCTGAAGGATCCGAAGACCAAAGTCTTGCCCTCAACTACGATGGGAGGTAAGGAATTGCCATCTAGCTCTGCACTTGATTCACCTTCAGTTATGAGTAAGTTTGCGACTTCACCTCCTGCTAGAAATCTTGATATGTCGCATGTGCTTGATGATGCTTGTGATACTACTGCTAGAGATGCTATGCTTGATACTATGCCTGATACTGCTAGAGATGCTATGCCTGATACTACTGCTAGAGATGCTATGCTTGATACTACTGCTAGAGATGCTATGCCTGATACTACTAGAGATGCTATGCCTGATATTGCTAGAGATGCTATGCTTGATACTTCTTTGCGTGATGATGCTAGAGATGCTATTTTTCCTGATGATGCTATGCTTGACACTGCTAGAGATACTCCTTTGCCTAATGTTCCACTAGGAGTGTTCCTTGATGCTCATATTGCTAGAGTTACTGCCAATGCTCGTGATGCTTCTGATACTGCCGATACTATTGAGATAGAACCTGCTTTTGCTCCTGTTAGATCTAGGTCTCCTAGATATGAATTGCCTGATATACCCGAGGGTTACGTTATGCAGGGAGAGATAGCTGAGGATTTTCTTGCGTGTAAGGATGCCTATGACGCTGAGAAATTAATTCTCAAGTGGAAGGAAAAATCTTTGGAAGTTAGGATGAAAAATGATCCGAAGTTTGCCACTTCGCCTATCTTTGTCACCGATAAGGATTATGAATTCTCTGTCGACCGTGAGATAATCTCTCTAGTGGAATCTGATCCTTTTCACGGTTATGAGTCTAAGACGGTCCTAGCCCATCTTGCCAAACTATCCGAAATATCCAACCTTTTCACTAACGAGGAGAAGATCCGCCACTACTATATCCTTAAGCTGTTTCCTTTCTCTCTATATGATGATGCTAAAGTTTGGTTCACCTCTCTTGCTCCTGGATGTGTGCATAGTCCCCAGGAGATGGTCTATTACTTCTATGAGAAATATTTCCCTGCCCATAAGAAGCAAGCTGCCTTGCAGGAAATATACAACTTTGCTCAACTCCAAGAAGAGAGTCTTCCACAAGCTTGGGGGAGGCTCGTCCAGCTACAGAATGCTTTGCCTGATCACCCTCTTAAGAAGAACGAGATACTTGATATCCTCTATAACGGACTTACCGATGCCTCTAGAGACCACCTAGATAGTTGTGTCGGTTGTGTTTTTAGGGAACGAACAGTAGAACAAGCTCAGACTCTACTGAATAACCTCTTGATCAACGATAATGCCTGGACTATTCCCGAACCACCTCCTAAGCCAACTCCTAAGAAAAGAGGTATTCTATTCCTCAGTCCCGAAGATATGCAAGAAGCCAAGAAATCTATGCAAGAGAAAGGCATTAGATCTGAAGATGTCAAAAATCTACCACCTATCGAAGAGATCCACGGTCTCGATAACCCGATACAGGTAGTAGAAGTGTATTCTTTGCGTAGGTTTGACGAGAGTGATATTCCTTTTGATAAACCTGCTAGCCTATGCTTTGATGAATTTGACAAGTTTGTTGCTTGATTATGTTAGCAGACATTTGGAACAAAGTGCTCGTATGCTTAGCCATTTAAGTGCTTGTGTAGACAGAAATGTCAATGCTCTAAAGCTTCTGTGTAAACATGCCTCTATGATTACTACTCAGGTAGAACAAGTACTTAAAGCTCAGAATGACCTGCTCAATGAATTAAATGAAAACTCTGTCAGAGTCATTACTAGAGGAGGCAAAATGACTCAGGAACCTTTGTATCCTGGAGGTCATCCTAAGAGAATTGATCAAGATTCTCAAGGAATCAATGCTGATACACCTAGTCATCCTAAGGAGAAGAAGAAGGATGATAGAAGCCTGCATGCCAGTTCGCCAAATACTATCACACCTGAAGAACCTAATGATATTTCTGCGTCTAATGCAGAAACACAATCAGGTGATGAACATGAACCTAGTGACAATGGGGACAGTGATGTTCATAATAATGCTCAACCTAGCCATGATGAGGATGTGGAGATTGAACCTATGGTTAATCCTGATAATCCACAACCTAAGAGATACGACAAGAATGACTTTATTGCTAGGAAGCATGGTAAAGAAAGAGAGCGATGGGTTCAAAGACCTATGCCCTTTCCTCCTATGCCATCCAAGAAAAAGGATGATGAGGATTTTGAGTGCTTTGTTGAGATGATAAGACCCGTCTTTCTGCAGATGCGGTTAACTCATATGCTCAAGATGTCTCCGTATGCCAAGTACATGAAAGACATCGTGACTAATAAACGGAAGATACCAGATCTTGAGATCTCCACCATGCTTGCCAATTACACTTTCAAAGGTGGAATTCCTAAGAAACTTGGTGATCCTGGAGTGCCCACTATACCTTGCTCCATTAAAGGAAACTACGTAAGAACCGCCTTATGTGACCTTGGAGCCGGTGTTAGTGTTATGCCACTCTCTCTTGATCGTAGACTTGAGTTGGATAAGTTGACACCCACTGAAATTTCTGTGCAAATGGCCGACAAATCAACAGCTTTCCCTATCGGCATTTGCGAGGATGTGCCTGTTGTGGTTGCTAATACCACTATCTTAACAGACTTTGTTATCTTGGATATTCCCGAGGACGATGCCATGGCTATCATCCTTGGAAGACCCTTTTTAAACACCGCAGGGGCTGTTATAGATTGCAACAAAGGCAATGTCACTTTCCATGTCAACGGTAATGAGCACACAGTGCACTTTCCGAAGAAACGGTATCCAGTACATTGCATCAATGCTATTGAAAATACTTCATCGATTCTTATTGGGAGCTTTGAATGCCCTATTCCTCGTGTCAAGATGAAGTATGATTTGCTTGTTGGGGAGATTCATATCCCCATTGAGGTGACTTAGTGGCTATTCGAAAATTCGCCATTCTCTCTCGTGATTCGAGAAAGTTTTGTCATAAGGACTTGATCAACCCCATTGACGAATTTCTTCCGATGACCATGAAACAGATGAATCAGAGAGTCACATACCTTTGTTTTGAGTCTTCATTTTCTGTAGCTTAGAAGAAAAATGATGGAATTAGTTTAGCTTTTCCTATTTTCTGTTCTAGCGCCCCGGAGAAAAATACCTCGAAAATAAAAGTTCTCCGATGGTCCTGAAAATTTAGTATGATTTTTTCTGGAATTTTTGAAAATTTCTGGGCCTAAGAGCTGGCCAGGGGGCCTGACCAGTGGGCCACAAGACCCCCACCACCACCTACCCCCCTGGTGGCGGGGTGCAAGCTTGTGGGGCCCACAGGCATCCCCTCCACTCATTCCAGCTCCCAGCCTTTTCTTCCACGTCCAAAAAAAATTGTTTCGCAGCTCAAACCCGGGTTCTTGCTCATTTGGGTGTGATTTTTGATCTCCTTGCTCAAAGCACCATTCTCCAAACTGTTTTGGGGAAATTGCTCCTTGGTAAGTGACTCCTCCATTGGTCCAATTAGTTTTTGCTCTATTGCTTTACCCTTCGCGAATTCTTGCTACCTTGGTGACCCTGTTCTTGAGCTAGAAAAGTTGATTTTAGCTGGTCCCAAGTAGTTTTAGCGCGTGATACGGTCTCTAGGCACTAGTAGGAGTAGTTGCTACAAGTTGGGTTAATCTTTATTCACTTTTCTTTCGAAGTCTCTAAAAATTTCAGAATTTTTCAAAGCTGGAAAAAGGAAGAGATGAGGAGGTTCCTGAGAGGCTCTTCAAGCCGTAACCACACGGAGGATGAGAAGAACCACCCCAAGTACATAGTCCCTCGAGTCACAGAAGTTCGAGCATGCGAGTGGCCAAGTGGTGAATTCTTGCGCGCTGCCGGACTTTATGAAGACTTTTATTACTTGGTGGAGAACGCAGGTCTTACTGCGTTCGTTGAAGATAAGTGCCCACAATATCTCCTCCTCACCAATATTTTCGTTCAAAGCTTCAACTTTTATCCGAGGAAGAATCCTCCCATGGTTGAGTTCATGATATACGATGTCCCCCAGTGCATGACGCTGCAGGATTTTTGCAATGTATGCAAATTACCTTATGTTGGGGATATTCGTGACCCTCGTCCACGGGACTTGGAGGATTTCATTGGTTCTATTGCTGTTGGAGAGGAGAGAGGAGTGTCTCGCGCTAGAATTGCTAGCATACATTTTCCTGTGCTTCGGTATTTCTCACTATTTGTGGGAAAATGTTTGATTGGCCATGGGGAGGCTGGATCACCTAGTTCTCCTGACCTTGCGGTTCTGCGCGAAGGCCTTTATAACGATAAGACTTATAGCCTGGGCGCTATAGTAGCTCAACGGTTGAACCTGAACCGTTCTAAAGGTGTTGTCTATGGAGGTATCTATGCTACCCGTCTTGCGAGACACTTTGAGATACCGATTAGACTGGGAGAGGCAGGAGGGATGCTTCTCCCTGAGAGATATTTCGATTATGACAGCATGGTTCACCATGATTTTCTGGATAGAGATGCTAGTAGACGGATGATTTATAACCTGGTGTTTAGTCAGGGTACTCGAGAGACTATTACTTTGCCTGCTCCTTCTTTGTTTGATCTTCATGCAGGCAGGTACACTATTATGCCCACAGACATCTACGCATATTGGGGCTTGGCCCAACCACAGGCGCCCGTGCCCGAGCCACCAGTCGAGTACCAGACGCCAGTTTATCGGTGGGAGCCAGAGGAGCTCGCACAGCAGTGGCATCCGCAGTCTACTCCGGAGTATCCTGGAGCTGGTTATTTCTCACCTTGGGAGTAGACCAAGCTAGGCCAAAAGCCTAAGCTTAGGGGAGTACGTGTTCTCACCGACTTTACATTCATGCTTATGCTTTCACTTTGTTAGCCGGTGTTTACACTTTGCCACTGTATTATCCATGCTAGTTTCTTTTTGTTTTCTTGTTTTCTTGTTTTGTGTCCTTTTGAGAAAACCCAAAAAGATTTTTCTTTCTTCTTTTGCTTGTTGGGAGCTTTCCCGTGTAAATAGTTTTCTTTTTCTTTGTGTCAATGTTTATTTGTTCTTGCATGCTTACCTGTTTAGCTTTCAAAGAGCCATATTATTTTGTCTTCTCCTTTGTGTTTGCCTGCAGATTCAGCTTAGTCCAATGCGCTTATTATTGTTCACATCGATCGATCGAGCAAATGAAAGGCAACAATGATGATATATGATGAAGTGACTGAGACTGAAAAGATGGTATGAACTCTATCTATTTTGTTTTTGTAAATATGACTAGGTTGTCCACCCAGATTTAGCTTTGTTGTGAGAGAACCATGTTTGCAATGACAACTTAGAGATCATAGTTTCTAATGTCATGCTTATTTAGATGAGAGCTTATAATGGTTTGTCTTGATTGCCAACATAGATTTTGAGATGGCTGTGATGTAGTATGATAGGATGGTATTCTCCTTTGAATGTTTCAAGTGGCTTGACTTGGCGCATGTTCATGCATGTAGTTGAAACAAAATCAACATAGCCTCTATGATGTTCGTGTTCATGGTGATTTATATCCTGTTCGTGCTTGCATTCAATGTTAGTCAAATTCATTGCATTTTGATGACCGTTGTCGCTCTTTAGTTGGTCGCTTCCCAGTCTTTTGCTAGCCTTCACTTGTACTAAGCGGGAATACTGCTTGTGCATCCACTCCCATAAACCCAAAAGTTTTTCCATGAGAGTCCACCATACCTACCTATTTGCGGTATCTACCTGCCGTTCCAAGTAAATTTGCATGTGGCATTCTCTAAACCTTCAAGAAATAAATCTATTTTGCATGCCCGAACCGCTCATGTGGTGACAGAGGGCTATTGGTATCTTCCATGCTAGGAGTGTTATCCTCGACATTTGTTTATTCACAGTCATTCACGAGAAAGGGGCCGGTATTTGGGATGCCCAGTTCCATGCTTAAATCGAAAACATAACTATAAAACAAGACTCCCCCCCGGATTGATGTTAGTACGGACGGTACCCGAGAATTCGGTTAGCCATGGAGTGTGATTGATTGGTGGTGGGGGAGTTAAAACTTTACTTTTCTGTTTGGGAACCGCCTATAGCATGAGTAGCATGGAAGATATTGAGAACTCTTGGTCATTGCGTTGACAATGAAAGCATGCCACCCAAAATTATTATCTCTGTTTTCAAAGCTTGAGCTCCGGCACCTCTGCAAATCAATGCTTCCCTCTGCGAAGGGCATGTCTATTTATTTTCCTGTCGAGTCATCCTCCTATTTTATAAGCACCAATTAGAGAGCACCTCTGTCATTTTTATGCTTTGCTTTTGATTGATATTGAGTATGACTATGACTGGATCTTTGTTGCTATGAATTACAATGTTTAGTCAGCCCTTGATCTTTGAAAGTGCTCTGCATTTATGTTTTGCGGTCTCAGAAAGAGCTAGCGAGATACCACCTATTCATATTGCTTCATGCTTGTTTTGATTGAAGTGTTGGTATTTGAAACTCATTATTATTTGCTCGTTAGCTGATTATGCCATTGATATTAGTTTACCATGAGACCTTTGTGTCATTTGCTTATGTGGTTAACTTGTGATCTTGCTGAAATTCTGGTTATGAGTTAGACATAGTTGCAACAATAAGATAAAACAAAGTTTGTCAAAGTTTTTCTTTCTCTCTCAGTTTGTCAACTAAGTTGCTTGAGGACAAGCAAGGTTGTAAGCTTGGGGGAGTTGATACGTCTCCAACGTATCTACTTTTCCAAACTCTTTTGCCCTTGTTTTGGACTATAATTTGCATGATTTGAATGGAACTAACCCGGACTAACGTTGTTTTCAGCAGAATTGCCTTGGTGTTATTTTTTTGTCGATATCAAAGTTCTCCAAACGTCCGGAAAATTTACGGGGAGCAGTTTTGGGAAATATCAAAAATATCTGCGCCAAGTTCCACCTCAAGGGGTGGGCCAGTGGGCCACAAGCCCCTGCTCCGCCACCACTCCCCTGGTGGCGGTGGGTAGGCTTGTGGGGCCCACAGGTACCTGCCGCCCCCAACTCCAGCTCTATAAGTTGCCTTTCGTCCCAGAAAAATAAAAAGAGAAGTTTTCGTCGCGTTTTCGACACGGAGGCGCTGCCACCACCTGTTCTTCATCTGGATGGCATATCTGGAGTGCGTCTTGGGGTCCGAAGAGGGGAAATCGTCGCCATCATCATCATCAACCTTCTTCCCTCTCCAATTCCATGAAGATCTTCGTCGTTTGTGAGTAATCTATTCGTATGCTCGCTGGGCGGTGATGAGTAGGATGAGATCTATCATGTAATCGAGTTAGTTTTGATGGGGATTGATCCCTAGTATCCACTATGTTATGAGATTTGATGTTGCTACTACTTTGCCATGCTTAATGCTTGTCACTAGGGCCCGAGTGCCATGATTTCAGATCTGAAATTATTATGTTGTCACCAATATATGTGTGTTTTAGATCCGATCTTGCAAGTTGTAGTTACCTACTTTGTGTTATGATCCGGCAACCCCGGAGCGACAATAACCGGAACCACTTCCGGTGATGACCATAGTTTGAGGAGTTCATGTGCTCACCAAGTGCTAATGCGTTGGTCCGGTTCTTTATTAAAAGGAGAACCTTAATATCCCCTAGTTTCCTTTTGGACCCCGCTGCCACGGGAGGGATGGACAATAGATGTCATGCAAGTTTTTTCCCTAAGCATGTATGACGACACATGGAATGCATGCCTACATCAAATTGACGAACGGGAGCTAGCCACATATCTCTCCGTGTTACAGCTGTTGCATGATGAATATCATCCAAACAAATCACCGACACATTGCCTAAGAGTTTGTTCTACTGTTGCTACTACTGTTGCTACTATTGTTACTTGTCTTGCTCTGCTGCTGCTGCTACTACTGTTGCTACTGCTGTTACTTGTTTTGCTCTATTGCTACTGTTGCTACTACTGTTGCTTGCTAGTGTTGCTACTGCTGTCACTATTGCTGTTCCTTGCCGCTGCTATTGCTCGTTACACTGTCGTTACTCGCTACTTTGCTGTTACTACTTTGATTGCAGATACTAATCTTTCAGGTGTGGTTGAATCCGACAAATTCAGCTGCTAATACTTGAGAGTATTCTCTCACCTCCCGTCGTGCGAATCAACAAATTTGGGTCGAATACTCTACCCTCGAAAACTGCTGCGAACCCACGCGCTGTTGGGCCATCAACAACATTCTTCCAGTTTCATTGTCGGGGAGTGCTAGCAGCATTCTTCTGGTGCAGTTTGAGGAGAAGGTTCGTAGTCATAAGCATTCGTCTAGCTAACACAAGAGATTGCAGGATCAACACTTTCCTAGAGCCATCGCTAGGGAAGCACAACTGACGTCAGTGTGCCACCCACCAAGGCCGAGTGCACATAGGGCAGCAAATCCTAGGGCAGGGTGGCTGCCTTGGGTGGCAAGCCACCCCCTAGGGTGCCACCCCTCCTTCTGTTGGGTCGCCGCCCCTCCATCTAGGGTGCGCCGCACTACCTAGGGGAATTCCTAGCGTGGTTGGCCAGCCCTCCCTTCTCGTATATATACCCAAGGATTTGGGAGGGCTGCACACAAGTTCCTCTCTCCCTCGGCGCAACCCTACCTCTCCTCGTCCTCGTTCTCCGTAGCGCTTGGCGAAGCCCTGCCGGAGTACCACGCAGATCCATCGCCACCACACCGTCGTGCTGCCAGATCTTCGCCTCAAGTTCTCCTCTCTCCTTGCTGGATCAAGGTGTAGGAGACGTCACTGGGCTGCACGTGTGTTGAACGCGGAGGCGCCGTTCTTCGGCCCTTAGATCGGAATCTTCCGTGATCTGAATCTCTACGAGTATGACTCCATCAACCGTGTTTGTAGTAACGCTTACGCTTAGCGATCTTCAAAGGTACGAAGATGCTCTACCCCTTGCTTGTTGCTAGCATCTCCTAGATAGATCTTTGTGTGACGTAGGAAAATTTGGAACTACTACCGTGTTCCCCAACACTATAGTGCATCACCAAGGAGATTGAGCTTTTTAAGTGTGAGTTACCAGGTAAATTTGTCATGGGGTGCATAACCGCCAAGCTCCATAATTCCTTGAGGAACTTTGCTACTACTCTGAAACATCAGAGGTGTGAATTCTTATTAGAGGATGTCATTGGCCATCTGAGTGTTGAGTAGAATTTGAGACCAAAGGACACACACGGAAAAGGAGACAAAGGAACTTCTATTGCCAATATGGTACATCAAAGGAACTTCAATTCCCACAAGGCCGAGGGAAAGAATTATGTCCAAAAAATATCGACTTTAAGAAGAAGGGTCAGAAGACCTTCAAGAAGAACAAGAAGGGAGATAGATGGTTCACTTGTAGTTTGAAGGAACATTGGGCCGACAAGTGCCCAAACTAGTACAAGAAGCTAGGCTGGAACACTAAGAGCGGTGCATCTGGGTACTTTAGTTTATTTACTCCATTTTTAGTTTGTCGATCCGCCGATTGATGGGAGGACACATGTGCAAATATTCATGTGTGTGCTGAAATTTTATTGTTTTCTTCTTATCAGGTCACAAGCCACATGTCCGTATTCATGGGGAATGTCATGAGTGCTTCTATTCTTTGTGTTGGCACGGTCGATCTCAAGTTTACTTCAAGGAGGATCATGCAGCTTAAGAATGTGAAATATGTCCCCGCCATCAAGAAGAATCTCGTTAGTGGCTCCCTTCAGTGTAGATAAGAGTTTGAGTTGGTCTTCAAGTCTAATAGAGTAGTTGTTACAAAATATGGAATCTTTGTTGGAAGAGGTTATGAATGCAGAGGTCTGCTCCTCCTCCCCCTCATGGATTGTTGTTATAAAGTGGCGCATAATAGTCATTTGAGTGTTAAGATACTGAAGTTTGGCATTCACACCTTTATCACAGTAGTTTCAGTGTTATGATACGGCTAGCAAAACTGAATTTAATCTCGAGTTCAATTTAGCCAAAGGTTCTAAGTGCCATTAATCTGTGCATGCAAAGCAAGCTTGCAAGCCTCACAAGGCTGTGGAAGAGAGACATTTGGCTCGATTAGAACTCATACATTCAGATCTATGTGAGATGAATGGTGTGTTGGCTAAAGGTGGAAAGAAATATTTCATGATGTTGATAGATGATCCCACTAGATATTGACATGCATATCTATCAAAATACTAGATATGAGGATCTACACCACTTTAAAATCTATAAGGCAGAATTTGAGAAACAACTTGAAAAGAAAAATAAACGAGCCTGATCAGATCATGGTGGAGAGTACTTCTCGAATGAGTTTGATTCTTTTTATGTGTAACATGGCATTATTCATGAGAGGACGTCTCCCTATTCACCCTAGTCAAAAGGGGTTGTCGAACAGAAAAACCATACTCTAACTGATCTAGTTAACTCCATGTTAAATACAACAGGTTTATCCAAGGCATGGTGGGGGTGGCTATATTGACTTCATGTCATGTAATGAATAAGGTTTCAAAAAAAGATAATGAGATCACTCCCTATGATAATGGTAAAAGAGAAGGATGACACTCTCCTACTTAAGTACTTGTGGCTGTTTGGCGAAAGTCAAGGTGTCGATCCCCAAAAAGCATAAGCTTGGACCAAAGACCATGGGCTGCGTTAATTTGGGCTAAGCTAAGAACGTCGTGAGCTATAGATTTATAGTAGTGAATTTGAGGTACCTGATGTGAAGGTCGGTACAATTATGGAGTCTAAGGATGCTACATTCTTTGAGGATATTTTTCTCATGAGAGATATGCAAAGCACTTCTAGACATGAATATGCAGAGACTCCTATCGGAAATATGACCTAGAGGCAATAATATTGTATTATGATATTTCCATATTAATACTTAAGAGTTTATATTGTATGCTATAACTTCTATGATTCTAGAATATGCGATTCAGTGGACAACTCATACACACGTTTGGAATGATAAACGATTAAATAGAGATTCAGAGTCTTGCCTCTAAGACTGGCTCAAGTGTTGTTGGTGATCATGCTGTCTGGATCTTAGGATATCTTTAAGCGTGTCCTAAAACAACATTGAGATTATGATGTTAAAAGAATGATCATATTGAATTGACCCAAAAACTTGTTTGTTATACTTGGACATAATATTGTTTGAAAATAATTATTATAAGACAGAGTGTCAACATGTGTTTTATGTTACTTTGACCATGATAGTGTTGTAGTCACTTCTCTCTGTGCGATGAGCTTTGGGGTTGCTCAAACTTCGTCCGTAACTAGGTGATCATAATGAAAACTTACAAGTTTATCAGAAAGTTTGACAAGGGAGTAGATAACTCGAAAGTAGTATTTGCTCCACTGATGATTGAAATATATCCTTAGGGCCCTCACGGTGTGATGACATCAATCATCGTCTGGCCATACACATGTGACATAGTCACGGGGATGCTGGAACATGAAAAACAAGAAATAAGAACAAAACAGTAACACGGATAATGGTATTGTGAGCATGTGCTGACTGAGGAGGATATAGATACATCCCGAGTTTTGTAAAGTACCGCTGATACTCGTGATCTGCGTTGGTTTTTCCGTGAAGAAGAATGGGTTATCGTAGCACAAAGTGGGTAAGTATTTCCCTTAGTTATGAAACCAAGGCTTATTGAACCAATAGGAATATCAATCAAAACTGTCTTCAGCGGCTGCACACAAAAGAAGAAACAACTTTCACCCAATGCGGGCAAGAGGGTTATCAATCCTCTTGTCTTGTTATTTGCAAGAAAGTGAGGTGTGTAGATAATTGTATATAGCAAGATAAAATAAAAAGAAGTAAATGGCAACAGGTAATGAAGGTTTTATTAATATGTTGTGAATTGACCCAGGGAGCATAGCTTTCCCTAGTGGCATCTCTCATGAAAAATGGCATACGATGGGTATAACAAATTATTGTTGGTCAATTGAGAGAAAAGCAGATAGTTATGCGATATTCATGGCAATGACCATGTGTATATAGGCATCATGCCATAAAAAAATAGGCCGACTCCTCCCTGCACCGAGTCGAGCCATTCGGGCCTCCAAGTTGTAGAAACATATTGAATATGATTGTATTTTCATGATTTAATTCATCAGTTTTTTGTTTACAATTATTGACTATGTGAAGTAGATGCTTGTATATAACATGAGTGCATCAATAGTACAAAGTAAATTAGTACATCAACATCAAAAATCTACAATAGTACATCAATTTAAGAAATTAATCCTGTGTAACATCTTGAGAAAATAATCCGTAGTTCATAAACTACACTAGCACATACATCTAGTTCAGAAAATAGTTTAATTAAACTTGACGTAGCAATACTAATGAGCAAAGTTTCAGGAAATAGGTTGAATGAGTAGTTTTGCTCACATTTTTGTCGCTGCGGCGATGAGGTATACCAACACTTGTTCCTCCAAGCATAACTGCATAACTGCTACCCTCTAGTTCGGTTGGTCTTCTCTTGGATACTCAACATCAACACTGATAATCCTGTCCCTCATGCTGCCGATCTTGAACCTCATCTTCTTGATCATCACGTTAGCTGCCTCGGCATTGGTGGTGAAGAGGACGTACAACGTCTCCTTGCTGTGGACATCAACTTCCTTTAGTTCCTTGGTGTAGTCGAGCTTCCCAACGTCAGCAACTTTGTCTTGGAGCATGGTGGTGTGCTTCAATGACTCGTCACGGGGATGCTTGTCGATGGTCCATCTGCCATTGCATTGCCGAAGCAGATGGCAGAGGTGTTGTGGCGAATTTTCTGGGAAGATGGAGTGGGAAATGGCGTGGTTGAGGCGAAAATGGTGAGGTTGAGGCGGAGATGAAGGCGAGGAGGGTTTGCAACAGTGGTGTTGTGGGGATTTTCTGGAGAAGATGGAGTGGAAATCGTGAGGTTGAGGGAGATATGAAGGCAAGGAGGGTTTTCTTTGTTGTTGTTTCGGTCTTGCGGGAGGCGGTTTGCCCGAGTTCATCGTGGTAGTGGGGCGTTGCAGTTGCACGTGGCAACCTGCTAGCGGGAGCGCAAGTGGTGGCCTCGATAACCCAACCATGATTGGGCAATTTTCACGAGCCTAATTTAATTGTCGCTCTCACCCGTCTCGTCAGTGTTTTTTGAATTTACATGTCCCACATGTAGGTCGCATAGGTAGTAAGCATGGCAAATGGACCAACCTGGACTGCTGTTTGACTCCAAGTTGAACTTATTTTTTATATGCTACTATTTTAATTTGAATCCTCCCTTTTTAAATAATTCCTTAAATACATATAACTATTTGTAATATTTCCCTAACTTAGTTTAGTAGGAAGTATCGTTTTTGTGTCAACCATATTTATTCTCTGCATGTACCCTTGTACCAGAGCTTCTCTAGTAAGATTATTTGAACTTCATTGTTTTTTTATCTTTTCGTACTTGCTCTTTTTATGTAATATAGAAGTCCTAGTATACAAGAACTTCTCTAGTAGGAATATTTGAACTTCATTGTTTTTTTCTTCTGTTTTCCTGCTTACACTTTTTATGTAATACAGGAAGTCCTCGTATACCGGAACTTCTATGGAAGGAGGTTTATGGCAGAGGCAACGCTTGGTCGGGTTAGCATACTTGGTAGATGGGATAGGCTGCACTAGGTTTGCATACTCGTGTGTCACGTGCCGGCTCTTATGCTCATTTTCTTCAGGCGAGAAACCAATGGGGAAGCTTGCTCGGGAACATGCACAGTTTCGGGCGGGAATGTGGCCAAAAGAAACGCATATGCGGTGCCGAAGAGTGGAGTGGAATCCTCAGGCAAAAACGCGGTGAAAGGATGTGAGAGAGGAATTAGAAGGGGTGATGCGCAGTCAGACGGGTAATAATAATGAAATATATGCGATATTCATATGGGCAAATGACACTTCCGTACATATTCATCGGTAGTGATTTTATCAATCGTTGAAAATTGTTTCGTAGCAACCGCGTGCACACAACACACACAGCTTGTCAGGATGACTCGTTTGTGTTAGTTTTCCGCATATCACACACACCTAGTTACGCTAAATCGTGGGTGATGTGTTGTATCATTGCACACAATTTTCCGTAGTGAACTGTGTGCCTTCTATCGCACATATATGGATCTTTACAACTGTTTGTGTTACCTTGGATAATTGCAAACAGTTCATAAGAACAAACTATGTGTTGTAGATCGAACACACAATGCTTTTCTAAATCATATTTGATGGATCCGCCATCGCAATAGTTTTTGTTATCGGCGACAGAGCTTGAACTATATCATTTGCGTTTCATGCATCGCACACAATCTCGTTGAAGGGTCTCTGATTGTAGTGTCACGTTTGGACCATCCTCGAGTAGTGTCTCCATCACCCTTTCCTCAGTGAGATAGTTCCCTAAATAATGATGATCATCACACTTTGATTTACTTAAAACTCGATATAAAAAACTGATATGATGATATGACTCTATATGAATGCCTCTGGCAGTGTAATAGGATGTGCAATGACCAAGCATAACATGTATAAAAATGATGAATGGTGCCTTTTCCATGAATACTATGTCAGCTTATATGATCATGGAAAGCAATATGACAATGGAGTAAAAGTCATATGAAGTGACAGTGGAAGTTGCATGGCAATATATATGGGATGGCTATGTAAATGTCATGATAGTTGTGTATGGCAATATATATGGGATGGCTATGTAAAGATATAATGAGGCTCATGTGACATCCTCGACTTTTGCTACAGTGATGATTGTAATTAAGCGACAGTGATCCCGCACTATTCATGCCATGTCACTGTGGATTGTATCAATGATCTCGTGTTAGTTGAAACCGAATCAAAATTTGAAGCTTTAAGATAAAGTCAAACGAGAAATGATTTTGGTTGAGAAAATAAAAACGTCAAGGAGTTATGAAAATTCTCTAATGAATTATAAATGTGAATCGGGAACTTTTGGAATTATTGGTAATCCCAATATATTTAAAAGAGGAGCTTTAAATAAAATAAATAAAGGAAATATAGTAAATGAAAAGAAAGAAATAAAAGAAAGTATTAAAAGTATATATAATAAATTGTAAAATAAAGTAAATAAAATTAAATAATAATAAGAAATAATAATAAGAAAAAAAGGGGACAAGAACCCTAGTGGGCCAAAAGTGGCCCAGTCAGGCTCCCCATTTGGCCCACCTCTCCCTGGGG
Source organism: Hordeum vulgare subsp. vulgare (assembly GCF_904849725.1). Taxonomy (NCBI): domain Eukaryota; kingdom Viridiplantae; phylum Streptophyta; class Magnoliopsida; order Poales; family Poaceae; genus Hordeum; species Hordeum vulgare. The sequence goes on along the minus strand of NC_058522.1, from coordinate 325,054,818 downwards.
TATAAATCCCCCAAGGGGGCAAACCCTAGCCGGCCGACCAATCTTCCCCTCGTTTCCCCCCTAGTCGCCGCTGCCAGAGACCTCCCACTCCCGCTCGCCAGCTCACCAGCCCCACGACACCCAGCCCCACCTTCCCCGCGAGAGCCTCCCTCCTCTCTCTCCCGCACCAGCCTCCCCACGGGAGCCCCCCGCGTCCCACCTACCTCCCCACGACACCCCCACTTCCCCCTAGACCGAGAGACTCCCCCACCTACCGCTCCCCCTCTCGGCCTCTCTCTCGGTCACCCACCACCGAGCCCCACCAACCCCAACTACCGCTCTCTCTCCCTTCCACAGATCGGCCCCAACCCCCCTGGAGACCGAGCCCCTTCCCTACCCGAGAGCCCACATCTCGTCGAGCCCCTCCCCGCCGGCTATCGCCACACCCGGCTGGAGCTGCCACTCCGGTTCCTCGCCGTCTCCTCCGCCTCCCGAGAACTCCGGCTTCACCGGGCCCTCTTGTCAACGTCGGTGAGCCCCTTTTCGGGCTCCTCCCACCGTCTCCTTCCTCGCGCCGTCCCGGTTCCATTCTGGCAAACGACGCTCCATTCCGACGCCGTTAAGATCGACTAGGTTATGAGGGAGATGTATCTCTCTCTCTGTTGTTGAGTGTGTGTTGTTAACACACAGAGTTAGGACATGACATGAGAAAAATAAAAATAGATAAAAAGACGTATGTATGTATGTATTAGATGCCGTACGTATTTTGTATCTATGAGATGCACGTATGTATGTAGGTATATGGAAAAATATGTTGGTTGTATAAATATGTTTATGGGTGTTTTGTGTGTATGTGCCCTAAGCCACTTACCAGTGGGCCAACCCACCCCGATGTCTATGACAGGGAGGCCCCACACCCTCTTTTAAGAAAAATGAAAAATGAAGATTTAAAAATAAAAAAATGTTTTATTAAATAAATAAATAAATAGATATATTAATTAATTAATCCGTTGATTAATTAATTAGGTAATTAGAATAATTAGAGTATGACACGTGGGTCCCCCACTAAATTAATCTGGTTAATTACTATTTAATCTTAATTAAAAACTTGTGTCTATGACGCACGGGACCCACTAGTCAGTTGACCAGTCAACTGCTGATGTCAGCATGGCATCATACTGATGTCATAATAGCGTTTAATTAAATTAATTAAATCTGTTTTTAATTCCTAATTATTGAATAAAACTTAAAAAAATTAATATAACATAATCCGTAAGTGAGATCAAAATATTTTCAACATGAAAGTTGATCAGCAGAACGAGACGAACCCGGATACACGGTCCATTCGTCTGTCATGCGTCCCTAGCATAGCAAATATGGAACTTTTCCATCATTTCCAGTCTAACCGGTAGTAGCCCGAGACCCGGAAAATATCGTCAGATATTCTTCCGACTCGTCTATGACGGATGTTGGTGCGTTAGCTCATGCCTAGCTGCATATTGCCGTGTCATGCATTGTGTTGCACCGTTGCTATTACTTATTGTTTCTTCTCCCTCTTCTTATCGGTAAACCCCGAGACTGACGCTGCTGCCGGGTACATCTACGACCCTGTCGACCAGCCTTTTGCCGCACAGCAGCAAGGCAAGCAAACCCCCCTTGATCATTCCTATATCGCCTATGTCTTTCTTCTTACTACTTGCATTAGTATTTTTCTACTGTTGTAGTTAGCTCCTATATGTGATGCATAGCCTGTTTTTGATAATTGCTACTTTCAGCACTGTACTTTAAATCTGCTTTGTATAGGTGGAGCAGTCATCCCCTCTGACCCCGTAGTCGAGTTGCCCCGCATGTTTTCAAATCTCGATCTCTGATCAACGAGCCAGACCCGACACAGCACATACACCTCCTTAGTTGTACGGCGCTACAGAGATACTATCGGGTATCGAGGGTGACACCTCGCTAAGTACTCCTGATGATATCTCTGTAGTATAGCCAGTCGATCGTGGTTATCAAGGGTGATTCCTCTTTCACCATTCCCGACGATGCCTCTGTCGTGCAACCCCTCAAGTGTGGGACCCCCAAGGATGATTCCTCTAAGCCCACCTTGACGGATACATCGTTCGAAATCCAACGAGGGTGATACCTCGGATTCCCCTCGATGTTACTACCACACAGTTACTCGACCATGTTACTATGATCATTGGTGATTAGATGTAAGACGGGTGGTTTCCCGCGAGATTGTGTCGATGGCCTAATTAAAATGATAATGGATTTGGCTATTTGATCTCGGTTGGTCGGAGACCTTTTCGCACTAACCGTCTGCGTGGGAAGAATTATGGGTACTCGGCTTCGCGGTATCAGCCGAAGCTTTTCAGATGTTAGCAACGTAGCGGCGCGCGCCCGAGTGGTCCTGAGATGCATCACGCTTGTGATTAAGGGATGCTAGGACTAATGTCGGCCGCCCACGCATCATGCAGGAGCGCGAAGGGGAACTGGGCCCACAAACCCTTTGTACTTAGGATTTAGACCGGTGGGTTGGCCTCTCTGTTGACTCTTAGGTGGGGCTGCGATGTGTCGATATTCCGAGGCCGGGCAGGACCTAGAAAAGTGTGTCCGTCCAGAGTGTTATCGAGCGCATCGGGACATGTGGTGCACCCCTGCAGGGATGAAAATTAACTATTCGAATAGTCGTGTCCACGGTTACAGGACGACTTAGAGTGGTGCCCTGATCTTATACAACTACAACTATTACTTAACTGGATTTAGTTGCCCCGTGGTCGCTTCCTCGCAGGGAGTCGAGGGAGGATCTCTAGGCATGACCTCATATTAATATTGCTGCAACAATATGACTATTAATTGTGTTACACCTGTTCTACTCTCGTCTATTGCAGCAGGACCCTGAAGATGCTAGTCTTCGATAGGACTAGGCCTTCTCTCTCTATTCTCGCATTGCTGCAGTCAGTCGACATATAACCACCCCTCCTTTGATACTAATGCATACTTAGAATAGTTCTGATGTAAGACTTGCGAGTACTTTGGATGAGTACTCAGCTGCTTTGCTCCCTCTTTTCCCCTTGATCCGTTGCTGTGACCAGATGATGGAGCCCTGGAGATGGAGTTTCCTGCGGATGCCTGCCATCCCGATGGTGTCTTCATCGTGGAGGCCGCTGAAGACCAGGAGTAGTTTAGGAGGTTCCCAGGCAGGAGGCCTCGCCTCGTTCGATCCTGTTTCTTTTGTGCTAGCCTTCTCTAAGGCACCCGATGTTTTCAGGTGTGTACTTAGATTTTGTTGTTTCCACTGACTCGTGTGTTTATCGAGCTTCCGTATTCTATCCCTCGAGGCCCCTGGCTTGTAATATGAAGCTGATATTGTTATTTGTGTCTTGAGTTGTGTTGTGATATCTTCCCGTGAGTCCTTGGGTTTGATCGTACGCATTTTCGTGTATGATTAGCGTATGATTAAACGGAGGGCGTCACAAGTTGGTATTAGAGCCGACTTTCGGTAGGCGTCCGAAGTTGAGTCTAGTGTTTGAAAAACTTTACTAACACTAATGTTGTGGCTTACAGGCCCACATCTCAATTGGGTGGTATTAGTATCTTTTACTCCTTTCCTGTACTCTGGACTCTACTCTCTCTTTTCTTTTGGGTTAAGGATTTTACTAACTTTAACATTAGGTTCTCGTAATCACATCTACCCGGAGAGCCCCGCAATTCCAGACGATGACTTGATCCATCAGAAGACTCCAAGGATAATCTCTGATGTTCACTCGAGAACTTGTGGTCATCGCTTTTGCAATTTCCTTTCCTCCGTCAACCCCTATGGATGACGACATACAAATGTCGTCCATACTTTCTTTTCCAATTGCTCTTGTTTTACAAGATGCAACGAATTATCTTATCCGGGATCCATCTGTGATCAGTTGTCATGGGTTTTGAAAGTTCTTCGAACTGCTATTCGATCTTTCGGAATCCTCAGTACCCTATTGCTTTTGACCTTTCACACCTACTTATGTTATGGTTGAATCCATATGTCTAGCCGCATTCATTAAATTCCTTTGAGAATTTCCTGTGATCTTATTGATTCTACCTTTGTATGAATGCACACAACCATGTGTTGATACTCATAAATTATCTTCCGGCTCAGACATCCTTTCAAACAGAGCTGTTTCTCGACGAATCAACTTTGGTTGGCTGTCCATCCAAGTCCATTCGACTTACTGGTATTTGACCAGAGCATCTGTTTATGATACACCAATCTGGAAATCTTAATTCCTTTGGTAACTAAGTATCAATATTTTTCAGATGTTCTTTAACCCGATGCATTGCATCCTATCTCCCTCTGATTGAGTACCGATACTCACATCAGATCATTTGTGGATTGCCAGACTCATTCTGAGTTATTATCCGACGGCATCCCTTCACATTCAAAAAATTCTTGTGAAAGTGTTCCACTGATACATAATGTCATTGGTAAATTGTGTCTTCTCCCTCTGATAAATTGTATCCTATAGTTTTGTCGGCCATTCTCTGTTGTCTAGCATGTGTAAATTACTCTTGAAGTTTGTGGTATATGTTCCTAAGATGCCCCGATGGGTTGAACCTAGGCCTTCCTAAATCAATATGACCCGAAGAGTTTTCACGAGTCTTACTCTTCTGGTGTTATGCCGGATATCCTTTCAAAGCTACAACTTGATCAAAGGCGAGGAGTAAATTGCAGGTGATGCATTGATGAAGTGGGAGTCGACCTTGAACTTTGTGTTCATCCCATGAAAACGACGTTGATCCTATCATAGAGACTTCTCGTATCAATAATCATTCATTATATGATTTGATCTGGTATTTGTGCTCTTGTACTTTACAATCATGGTTCCGACCATGTTGTCCTACCTTGATTTCATTCTCAGACGAGTTAAAGTACTTGTCTTCTTCGGATCAACACACCAACCCAAACCTTAAAGTTGATCTACCTCCGTGTATTATTCCTTGTAGCTCGAGGATATCACGGAGCAATATAACTTCTTGTGAGCTCCTCAGCAACTATGATATTTTCATTAATTCTAGTTTCCTCATGTTTGAGTTGTTGGACATGCGAGTACATCGATAACTGAATCGAGTACGTATTGCGATTCAATAACTCTTAGTAATATTCCTTGCTTATAAGTTTGAACTCAATCATGTCTTTCCAAGCTATTAAGCTACATCATCGTCGTCATGCAGAAACTTGACCATGCTATCTATACCCTTCATCCCTGGAACATAATTCCAACTGTGTGTTAATCTTGCATCGAGCTTTCCACATCATGTTGGTTGTCTTAAAAGGCAATCTCAATTCTAAGCTAGCAGCCTTATCTGTGATTCCGACAATCTCTTGCTTCATCATTCCCTTGCTTGATGTCATCGCCGATCGATTACATCTTCGTGAAGCTTCTCGATAAATGTGTCGTGATCATCATCAGCATTCTGAGCTCTTGCAGGGTTTCAGTCGAATGCATGTCGAGAAATACTATCCTTGCCCCTCGATGATTGGTGAAATCATCGTCAACCTTAGTGCCTTCCATCCAAACACAAACTTGATCATGTTTTGTGTAATCCTTTGAGTTCCTTGCTAATTCAGCTTATGTTACCTTCTACCTTGGAGTATTACTATCTGGTATGTCAAGAATGTCGTGAGGATTGCACACGTCTTAAGAATTCTTGATATAGTAATACCTCTCGCCATCACCATCCATTTCTTAGTCCCATGTTGCTTCTAACCGGTGTACCGACAAGTGAACTCTGATGTGTGATTCCAATACTTCTGTCAACCCTATTGCCTTGAGTTTAACAACTGATTGTTTCATTCTTAGTGTGTTGGGTGTTGACTCGTCATTTTTGACATTGGTTGTGCTACTCCATCCGTATTTCCGAGTGCACCCTTCGACCAATGTTTGATTGTTGTTGTTCCCTCGAGCATACAACATTATACCATTTGATTTAGAAAATGCTCTCTCCTTGATATAATAATTTTGAAAATCCACCCCTGTCAAAGTCTTGAGGGATTGTTGCTGAGACCATCGACCACACCCTCAACTTATTCATGGTTCGGCTATGAAACTCTTGAGAGATTTATCTTTGTGCCTAGCTTGTGGAGAATATGTTTGATACAAGAAGTGTATTTCCCCAAAGTTCACGTGCAATCTTTCGGCCGTGAATATGTGAAAGTTTTGTTTCTCTTCCTCTTGGGAAATACCAAATCATTCAGGCATGTGCGAAGTGTTATATGTTTTGAAGATTTGATATCTTCACTTCATATAACTTCTCTTAGCACGCCAAGCCACTGACTGATTTGATCAAGGGAAAATAAGTTCCTTCATAAGAGCTAATCCAGACTTACACATGGAACCTTGTTATCCCATATGATGGTTCCCAAATGAGAACTCAGTTGCATTGTGTTGTAAGAATTCCACGTGGGCACGAATGTCTTGACATGGTGTTCATGTGTCTTACAATCGAACTCATGATTCAAGAATTGCTTGTGTAGTTCATATCCTGAGGATCCTGCATCAGCATATTTTCTTCTCAGGTATCTCGAGTCTGAGGTGTCCCGACACCAATCAGATTTGAATCTAGGGCAGATATGATGGATGGAACAATTTCCCAATAATTATAACTTTGGTCTCATATAACCCGGTACGGTGATGTATTGTCTAGGACACCGGGCTTGAGGAACTATTGTTATAAATTCTTCCATATGTAAGATTCGCCATCCTTTCATGCAGAAACTATATGACTTATTTCATAAGTTATCCTTCATGGATCCTCTTTTTGTACCCATTGGTCCAACCTTTATCTGATGACCATGTCGATGCTACCTCGAAGCACGAATGTGGTACTTCAAATTTCAGCAGGAATATTGGAAGCGCAATGCTAAATTGTCGGTATACGACTCTGTCTGTAAGACCCTGTTACTATTGTGGATAACATTCCGGTAGCCCCCAATGGACGAGAGCCTTGCCTATTGGTCCGCCTCGTTTCAATGAGCAGGAAAATGGTTCTATTCGTCTCCCGCACTTGGTACTGACGTTGTAGCCAACATAACTGACAGGTTATCCTTTGACATGTCTTGCTACCAAGACCGTATAATATGTCACCCCTCTACCTACTCCCGGCCCACATGGTGGACCCATTACCCAAGTTCCACAGGATTGAAACCTGACTCTCCTCTACATCTTTTGACTCCAAAGTATCATTTGCACTTGACTTCGTATGGAATTCTAGGGCCACCGTTCAATGTACCGATCACTCTTCGGTCCAGATGTTGTCCAACATGCTGAAGATCAAGTCTACATTATCCATAAGAATCTGAAGGCTGCTCAGTCTCGTTAGAAGAGTCAGTATGACCGTCATCATAAAGATATGGTCTATCAACCTGGAGAAAAGGCTTGTCTTCGTGTCCCATCAATGAGAGGTGCACACCATTTTGGGATCAAGGCAAGTTAGCTCCTCGCTATATTGGTCCTTTCACTGTTCTCGAAAGGCCTGGAAGAGTGGCTTATCAATTGAATTTCTGACGAACCTTTTCTCAGGTTCACGATGTCTTACATATGTCTCAGCTCAGCCGCTGCTTCAAAGATCCTATCGAGCAGTGGATCATGATATGCTTGAGATGCAACAAGACCTCTCTTATAAAGAGCATCCGGTCTGCATTCTCGACCAAGCTGAACGTCAGACTCGTCGCAAAGTCACCAAGTTCCTTAAGGTGCAGTGGTCACATCATTCTGAAGATGAAGCCACTTGGGAACGCAAGGATCATCTTCGTGATAAATACCCCGAGCTCTTTCCTTCTACCTCTTAAATTCTCGGGACGAGAATTCTTGTTAGTAGGGGAGAATTGTGACATCCTTGACTTTTGCTACAGTGATGATTGTAATTAAGCGACAGTGATCCCGCACTATTGATGCCACATCACTTTGGATTGTATCAATGATCTCGTGTTAGTTGAAACCGAATCAAAATTTGAAGCTTTAAGATAAAGTCAAACGAGAAAAGATTTCGGTTGAGAAAATAAAAACGTCAGGGAGTTATGAAAATTCTCTAACGAATTATAAATGTGAATTGGGCACTTTTGGAATTATTGGTAATCCCAATATATTTAAAAGAGGAGCTTTAAATAAAATAAATAAAGGAAATATAGTAAATGAAAAGAACTAAATAAAAGAATGTATTAAAAATATATATAATAAATTGTAAAATAAAGTAAATAAAATTGAATAATAAATATAAATAAAAGGGGAAAAGAACCCCACTCGGCCAAAAGTGGCCCAGTCAGGCTCCCCATTCGGCCCACCTCTCCGTGGGTATAAAGCCCGAGAGAGGGGCAAACCCTAGCAGGTCGACCCCCTCTTCCCCTCGTTTCCCCCGTGGCCGCCGCCGCCAGAGACCCCACCACTCCCGCTCGCAAGCTGACCAGCCCCACGACCCCAGACTCACTTTCCCCGCAAGAGCCGCCCACCTCTCTCTCCCGCACCTACCTCCACAAGGGAGCCTCCTACGTCCCACCTACCCCCCCCCCCCCCGCCCCCCACGACACCCCCACTTCCCCCGAGACCAAGAGACTCCCCCACCTACCGCTCCCCCTCTCGGCCTCTCTCTGTCGGACACCCACCACCGAGCCCCACCAACCCAACTACCGCTCTCTCTCCCTCCCACAGATCGGCCCCAACCCCCCTGGAGACCGAGCCCCTTCCCTACCCGAGAGCCCCCATCTCGTCGAGCCCCTCCCCGCCAGCTGTCGCCACACCCGGCCGGAGCTGCCACTCCGGCGGCCCTCACCTCCCCGCCGGCCGTCACTCACCGGGGACCCTCTCGGCGGCTCCATCCCCGGGGGCCTCTCCTCACCGGGGCCCCTCTCGACGGCTCTTTGGCCGGCCCTCCTTGTCACGCCAATCGGCCCTCCTCGTCACCACCGTCTCCGGAACCGCGCCACTGTCATCGCCTCGTCCTCCTCCCCGCCGTCTCATCCGCCCCCCCGAGAACTCCGGCTTCACCGGGTCCTCTCGTCAACGTCGATGAGCCCCTTTTCGGGCTCCTCCCACTGTCTCCTTCCTCGCGCCGTCCCAGTTCCATTCCGGCAAACGGCGCTTCGTTCCGACGCCGTTAGGATCGAGTAGGTGATGAGGGAGATGTATCTCTCTCTCTGTTGTTGAGTCTCTATTGTTAACAGAGAGAGTTAGGAGATGAGATGAGAAAAAGAAAAATAGATAAAAAGACGTATGTATGTATGTATTAGATGTCGTACGTATTTTGTATGTATGAGATGCACGTATGTATGTATTTATGTATGTAGGTATATGGAGAAATACGTTGGTTTTGTAAATATGTTTATCGGTGTTTTGTGTGTATGTGGCCTAAGCCACTTACCGGTGAGCCAACCCATACCGCTGTCTATGACAGGGAGGCCCCACACCCTCTTTTAAGAAAAATGAAAAATGAAGATTTAAAAACAAAAATATGTTTTATTAAATAAATAAATAGATATATTAATTAATTAATTCGTTGATTAATTAATTAGGTAATTAGAATAATTAGAGTATGATACGTGGGTCGCCCACTAAATTAATCTGATTAATTACTATTTAATCTTAATTAAAAACTTGTGTCTATGACGCACGGGACCCACTAGTCAGTTGACCAGTCAACTGCTGATGTGAGCATGGCATCATGCTGATGTCATAATAGAGTTTAATTAAATTAATTAAATCTGTTTTTAATTATTAATTATTGAATAAAACTTTTAAAAAATAATATAAAATAATCTGTAAGTCAGATCAAAATACTTTCAACATGAAAGTTGACCAACAGAACGAGACGAACCCGGATACACGGTCCATTCGATTGTCACGCGTCCCTAGCATAGCAAACATGAAACTTTTCCATCGTTTCTAGTCTCACCGGTAGGAGCCCGAGACCCGGAAAATATCGTCAGATATTCTTCCGACCCGTCTATGACGGATGTTGCTGCGTTAGCTCATGGCTAGCTACATATTGTCATGTCATGCATTGTGTTGCACAATTGCTATTTTTTATTGTTTCTTCCCCCTCTTCTTACCGGTAGACCTCGGGACTGACGCTGCTGCCGGGCACATATACGACACTGCCGACCAGCCTTTTGCCGCAGAGCAGCAAGGCAAGCAAACCCCCTTTCTCATTCCTATATCGCCTATGTCTTTCTTCCTACTGCTTGCATTAGTATTTTTCTACTATTGTAGTTAGCTCCTATATCTCATGCATAGCCTGTTTTTGATGAACTGCTACTTTCAGCACTGTACTCGAAATCTGCTTAGTACAGGTGGAGCAGTCATCCCCTCTGACCCCGTAGTCGAGTTGCCCCGCATGTTTTCAAATCTCGATCTTTGATCAACGAGCCAGACCCGACACAACACATACACCCCCCTTGGTTGTACGACGCTACAGAGATACTATCGGGTACTGAGGGTGACACCTCGCTAAGTACTCCTGATGATATCTCTGTAGTATAGCCAGTCGGTCGTGGTTATCAAGGGTGATTCCTCTTTCACCATTCCCGACGATGCCTCTGTCGTGCAACCCCTCAAGTGTGGGACCCCCGAGGGTGATTCCTCTAAGCCCACCATGACGGATACATCGCTCAGAATCCAACGAGGGTGATACCTCGGATTCCCCTCGATGTTACTACCACACAGTTACTCGACCATGTTACTGGGATCATTTTTGATTAGATGTAAGACAGGTGGTTTCCCTCGAGATTGTGTCGATGGCCTAATTAAAATGATAATGGATTTGGGTATTTGATCTCGGTTGGTCGGAGACCTTTCCGTACTAACCGTCTGCGTGGGAAGAATTATGGGTACTCGGCGTTGCTGTATAAGCCGAAGCTTTTCAGATGTCAGCAACATAGCGGCGCACACCCGAGTGGTCCCGAGATGTGATACGTCCATTTTGCATCATGTTTTCATGTTGATATTTATAACTTCTTTGGCTGTTATTTCACTTCACGGTACAATTCTTATGCCTTTTCTCTCTTATTTTGTAAGGTTTACATGAAGAGGGAGAATGCCGGCAACTGGAATTCTGGCCTGAAAGTGGAGCAAAGTTGAGATAACTATTCTGCGCAACTCCAAACGCCGTAAAAATCAACAAGGATTTTTTTTCCCGATTTATCAAAAATACTGGGCCGAAGAACTGCCAGAGGGGCACCAGGGGGTGCCCACAAGCCTGCACGGTGCGACCACCCCCAGGCCACGGCATGAGGGCTTGTGGGCAGCCCATTGGCCCACTTTCTCCCCTCTTTTTCTATATGGAGGGTTTCATCCAGGAAAAAATCGAGGAGGACCTTTTTCGTGGTTTCGCCGCAGCCACGAGGCGGAACTTGAGCATAACCAATATAGAGCTCCGGCACGACGATCCTGCTGCGGAAACTTCCCTCCCGGAGGGGGAAATTGTCACCAACACTCCTCTCATCGGAGGGGACTCGTCACCATCAACATCTTCATCAGCACCATCTCATCTCCAAACCCTAGTTCATCTCTTGTAACCAATCTCCGTCTCGCGACTCCGATTGGTACTTGTAAGGTTGCTAGTAGTGTTGATTACTCTTTGTAGTTGATGCTAGTTGGATTACTTGGTGGAAGAGTTTATGTTCATATCCTTGATTCTACTCATTACCTCTCTGATCATGAATATGATTATGCTTTGTGAGTAGTTACTTTTGTTCCCGAGGACATGGGATAAGTCATGCTAATAGTAGTCATGTGAATTTGGTATTCGTTCGGTAATTCAATATGTTGTATGTTGTTTTCCTCTAGTGGTGTTATGTGAACGTCGACTACATAACACTTCACCATTATTTGGGCCTAGAGGAAAGCATTGGGAAGTAGTAAGTAGATGATGGGTTGCTAGAGTGACAGAAGCTTAAACCCTAGTTTGTGCATTGCTACGTAAGGGGCTGATTTGGATCCACTAGTTTAATGCTATGGTTAGGCTTTGTCTTAATTCTCCTTTTGTAGTTGCAGATGCTTGCGAGAGGGGTTAATCATAAGTGGGATTCTTGTCCAAGTAAGGCAGTACCCAAGCGCTAGTCCACCCACATATCAAACTATCAAAGTAACGAACGCGAATCATATGAACATGATGAAACTAGCATGACAGAAATTCCCGTGTGTCCTCGGGAGCATTTTTCCTCCTATAAGACTTTGTCCAGGCTTGTCCCTTGCTACAAAAGGGATTGGGACACTTTGCTGCACCGTTGCTACTTTTCTTACTTGTTGCTGGCTACGAATCATCTCATCACACAACTACTTGTTACCGACAATTTCAGTGCTTGCAGATATTTCCTTGTTGAAAACCACTTGTCAGATCCTTCTGCTCCTCGTTGGGTTCGACACTCTTACTTATCGAAAGGACTACGATTGATCCCCTATACTTGTGGGTCATCAAGATGCATCGCACTTGTGATTAAGGGATGCTAGGACAGACGTCGGCCGCCCACGCATCATGTAGGAGCGCGAAGAGGGACTGGGCCCACAAACCCTTTGTGTTTAGGATTTAGACCTGCGGGCTGGCCTCTCTGTTGAGTCTTAGGTGGGGCTGCGACGTGTCGATATTCCAAGGCCGGGCTGGACCCAAAAAAGTGTGTCCGGCCAGAGTGTTATCGAGCGCGTCGGGACATGTGGTGCACCCCTGCAGGGATGAAAATTAACTATTCGAATAGCCATGTCCACGGTTACAGGACGACTTGGAGTTGTGCCCTGATCTTATACAACTACAACTCTTACTTAACTGGATTTAGTTGCCCCGTGGCCGCTTCCTCGGAGGGAGTCGAGGGAGGATATCTGGGCGTGACCTCATATTAATATTGCTGCAACAATATGACTATTAATTGTGTTACACCTGTTCTACTCTCGTCTATTGCTGCAAGACCCTGAAGATGCTAGTCTTCGATAGGACTAGGCCTTCTCTCTCTATTCTCGCATTGCTGCAGTCAGTCCACATATAACCACCCCTCCTTTGATACTGATGCATACTTAGAATAGTTCTGATGTAAGACCTTCGAGTACTTTGGATGAGTACTAACCTTTGCTTTGCTCCCTCTTTTCCCCTTGATCGATTGCTGCGACCAGATGATAGAGCCCAGGAGATGGAGTTTCCTGTCGACGCCTGCCATCCCGATGGTGTCTTCATCATGGAGGCCGCTGAAGACCAGGAGTAGTTTAGGAGGTTCCTAGGCAGGAGGCCTTGCCTCGTTCGATCGTGTTTCTTTTGTGCTAGCCTTCTCTAAGGCACCCCGTGTTTTTAGGTCTGTACTCAGATTTTGTTGCTTCCGCTGGCTCATGTGTTTATAGAGCTTCCGTATTCTAGCCCTCGAGGCCCCTCGCTTGTAATATGAAGCTGATATTGTTATTTTTGTCTTGAGTTGTGTTGTGATATCTTCCCGTGAGTCCTTGGGTTTGATTCTATGCATTTGCGTGTATGATGAGCGTACGATTAAACAGAGGGCATCACAGCTCATGATCAACAGAGCGTATCATATCATGGGGTTTGGCTGCACGAGCAAAAGTTGCACCGATCCTTCAGGTGAGAATGTTCAATGGACGTTACCGAAGCGGCTAGCAAATATGTGGAGGTGAGAGTGTGTATATCTAGGAATTAAAATTACTCGTGAAGAACTCACATAATTATAGTAAGATTTTATTTCTCTCTCGAAGCAAAGCACTAGTTGCGTGCCACAGGGAGGAGGTTGGTAGGAGTGAACCATCATGAGCCCCCGACTTAGACATCACTAGGATTTCAACGAGGAATAAGTATGCTCACACATCATCAATATGCCATAAAAATATTTGGATGAACAACAAGTTAACACCTCTAATTCACGATACCTATATTAACCAATGATCATGCACTCATGATTTTTCACATTACCACATTAATATCATTAACCATGATTTCTCTTTTATGTGCTACATGTGGTTTTGATTATGCACTCATTGAATACCTATTATTTTCGAACTAATCTTATAACCCAAGCAATTACTATCCTTTTTAATTAACTCTCAAACAAATATAAGTGAAGAATGAGAGAGCAATTATTTCTATAAAATCTATACGCCACCGTGCTCTAAAAGATATAAGTGAAGTACTAGAGAAACTGCTAAGCTCAAAAGATATAAGTGAAGCACAAAGAGTTTTCTAATAAATCATGGTGATCGTGTGACTCTCTCAAGTGGGTGTATTAAGAGAACAATGATCATGGAAAACTAAAACTAAAAGCAAACTAAATAAAATGACGCTCCCAACAAAACACATATCATGTTATGAATAAAAATGTATCTCGAAGTGACGTACTGATGGATTGAGACAGAAGAGGGGATGCCTTCCGGGGCACCACCAAGCTTAGATGCTTTATTATTCCTATAATATTACCTTGTGGTGTCTTGGGAATCCCAATATTTGGCTCTGCTCGCGCCTTATTCCTTCGTCCATCGCGATAACACCCAAAACTTGAAAACTTCAATACACAAAACTCAGCGAAATCTTTGTGAGATCCGTAAGTATAATAAACATATAAAATAATTTTTGTAATATTATAAATTGATTCATATTTTCCTATTACATAAGGTACTGTATTCTATCTTCTCCGTTACTTATAACCCCCTATATAATCCATAGCACCATCAAAACAAGCAGACTATGCAAGCAAAAAACAGAATCTGTCTAACATAGAACAGTTTGTAAAGATATAGTTAAGTACCATACTTATTTAGCTTTAAAAATTCTAAAATTTAGGAAGACTTGGGGAACTTGTATAGCAATATTGTGTAAAAGTTTCAGATCAAAAATACTTCGAGTAAAATCAGAGAAATTTTCCACTAGACGCTAAAGTTTCTATTTTTGCAAAATATCAATTCTACTCTTCATGCAAGTCATCCCAAAGGCTTTATTTGGCACAAACACGAATTTTAACAAAAAAACACAATCATTATGGAGGCAAAAATAATGTTATGACACACAAATAGGAAGTTAACAATAATATAAATATAACTATTCGGTTGCCTCCCAACTAGCGTTATCGTTTTATGCCCCTAGTTAGGCATAATGCATATGATTGAAGTGTTGTCATCTTTGAAACTCCACCCACAAGTATACCTCATGATAGTTTCATAAGGTGGTTTGATTCTATTTCAATGGCAATGTTCTATCACTTTCCTCATTGCGAATTGGAACCGTATGTTTCCCTCTTTCATATCAATTAATGCACCTATAGTTCGTAGAAAAGCTCTCCTAAGTATTATTGGACAAGATGGGTTGCAATCAATATCAAGAACTATAACATCTACAGTCACATAATTTCTATTAGAAATTATTAGAACATCATTTATTATCCCCAAAGGTCTCCTGATAGTAGAAACTGCAAGGTGTAGATTAAGGGAACACTCATGAATATTAGTAAGACCAAGCACATCACATAAAGATTTAGGTATAGTTAAAACACTATTACCTATATTACACAGCCAATTCCATTCATATTCTTGATCTTAATGTTCATAGTAGGTTCCCATTCATCATACAACTCTCTAGGAATAGAGACTTCTCACTCAAGTTTTTCATCATATGCTTTTACTATACTTTTACTGTATGTTGAGTAAAAGGTTTATTTTTTTCATAATAATTAGATGAGATAATAATGGATTCCAGCAAGGAAATACATTATACTAAAGAAAAATTATCATAATTAAAATCCTTGTGATCGAATATAGTGGGTATATCACTATTTAAAGTTTTAACCTCTCCAAACCCACTTTTTTTTTAGATTTAGCATTAGAATCATCACCCTCTAAGCAATTGGGATGCCATCTCAATAGAGTTTACTCATCTCCAGTCCCCTTATAATTTTATTTTAGAGAAGTAAACAATGATTAAATGGGAGAAGTAGCAAGAAATTTAAGATATTCATCATGATTGTGAGAAAAACTGGGTGGTAGAGCTTTTCTAGGAATTCCTGCTTAGCTTTCAACTTGGCGGTCCTCTCCCTACTTTCATTCATGGATATTTAGATAGATTTAATAGTCTCGCTAAAGTCATGCATTGGTGGCAAAGTTTTACCTTTTAGAGTTTCTACATCAAGAGCAATCATATCCATGTTTCTAGCCAAATCATCAATTTTATGCAACTTTTCTTCTACCATAGTATTGCAATTTTTTGAGAACTAATGAATTATTTAATAGTGTTCTCAAGATTAGAGGATAACTTATTATTATTGGTAGAATGATTCCCATAAGAATTGCCATAAGAGTTTCCATAACCATTAGAGGAGTTACTAAGATATGTCATAGCATTGAAATTACCTCTATTGGCATGTAGTTAAAATTATTTTGCAAGATAAAGTTCACATCAATGGCAATATGATTTAGATCAATCAAAGTAGACAAGGGCATTTCATTAGGATCAACATGAGCATTTTTTTGCAACCAAATTCATAAGAGCATCAACTTTTCACTCAAAGTAGCTATTTCCTCAACAGAGTTTACCTTCTTACCAGTTGGAGCTCTTTCGGTATGCCATTGAGAGTAGTTGGTCATGACGTTGTCCACAAATTTGGTGGCCTCTCCTAAGGTCACCTCCATGAAGGTACCACCCGCAACAGAATCTAGAAGATTTCTAGATACAAAGTTAAGTCCAGCATATAAGTTTTGGATAATCATCCACAAGTATAAACCATGAGTAGGGCAATTTCTAATCATAAATTTAATCTTCTCCCAACTTGTGCTACATGTTCATGATCATCCTGTTTAAAATTCATAATGTGATTTCTAAGGGAGATGACCTTAGCAGGAGGAAAATACTTTGTAATAAAAGCATCTTTACACTTATCCCATGTTCAATTACTATTACGTGGTAAAGATGTGTACCAAGGTTTAGCTTTATCTCGTAAAGAAAAAGGAAATAACTTTAATTTCACAATATCATTATCCATATACTTTTTGTTTTGCGTATCACAAAGTTCAACAAAGTTATTAAGATGAGTAGCGGGATCCTCATTAGGACTCCCAGAAATTGTTCTTTCATGACAAGATTCAATAATGCAACATCTATATCATAAGCATCCACACTAGTGGCGGGTGGTATAGGAGTACTAATAAAACCATTGTTATTAGTATTTGAGAAGTCACACAACTTAGTAGTATCTTGAGACGTGGTGACCGAACAAGCAAAGTAACAAGCATGACATGTAAACTAGCAAGTAAAGCGAGCAAAGAAGTAAAGTAGCAACTAGCATAGATAAATATTTTTGTATTTTTTAATTTTTATGAATCAATAAAGATATAACAGAAAATAAAAAAGAAGAACAAGTGAAGGATAATTTTTGTGAACTTACTTGATAGTAGGTTGTGATACTCCCCGGCAACAGCACCAGAAATCCTTCCTAATACTTGTGATTTGTGTTTGTTTTTCCATGAAGAGGAACGGGTGATGAAGCACAATATAGGTAAGTATTTCCCTCACTAGAGAATCAAGGTTTATCAAACCAATAGGAGTAACAACCAACCCCTGTCTTCAGCGGCTACACACAAAAGAGCAAACACTTGCACCCAACCCGGGCAAGAGAGTTGTCAATCCCCTTGGACTCGTTATTTGCAAGCTTGTAAGTAATGTGGTTGGTAGTATAGAATTGTAAATTGCAAAATAAAATAATATGTAAGTAAGAACACTGAGGTATTGTAGAATTTGCAAACTTATAAGTGAATATACCTGGGCAAATAGTTTTCCCTAGTGGCATCTCTCATGAAAGAAAGCATATGGTGGGTAAAATAATTATAGTTGGGCAATTGATATAAAAGCGCATAGTTATGTGATATTCACGACAATGATCGTGTGTATATAGGCATCATGTCCAACATGCATCTAGAGTATTAAGTAAAACAGAGTAATGCTTGGAGAACATTGACACGAGGTAGACAAAGATAATTCAATTAATATGAACTAACCCCATTGTTTTATCCTTAGTGGCAATGATAAAAAGACGTATATTTTCCCCTTTATGCCACTGGGATATAGAAATCCATCATATTGAACCCACTACAACGCGCCCCTCTCACTAAAGAAAGATCGATCTACTTGGCCAAAGCAAATAAATAGATCAGAGAATTTGACGAAGCTATAAAGATCATGCACATAAGAATCATATTAATAATGAAGGGAAGACTCAAATGTTCATCATGAATAATCTGAACATAAACTCACAATCCATCGGATCCCAACAAACGCACCACACGAAAGAATTATACCAGATAGATCAAAGCAACGATGTGATGATCATTGTATTGAACATCAAGAGATAGAGAGATAGCCATCTAGGTACTAACTACGGACCCGTAGGTCTATGGTGAACTACTCACACATCAACATGAGACCAGCAAGGATGATGTAGAGGCCCTCCGTGATCGATCCCCCCTCCGACATGACACCGAAATAGGGCTCCAGATGGGCGCATGACGGACTAGATATTTGCAGCGGCAGAAAAACTGTTTCGGGTTGCTCTCTACGGTTTTTGGAATACATGTGAATTTATAGGATGAAGAGGTGCAGCAGGAGGCAGCCGAGGGGAGCATGAGGCATAGGGCATGTCATACCCCCCTGGTCGTGCCCTATTGACTCGTGCCTCCCTCGTGAGGCCTATGGCCTCCTCCCTAAGCTTAGAGGTCTTCTTTTGGTCTAGAAAAATCACAAAAAATCTTTCGTGGCAATTGGACTTCGTTTGGTACTGTAAACCTAAAAAGCCAAAAACATGCAGAAAACAACAACTAAATTGGCCACTGGTTAATAGGTTAGTCCTCAAAGATAATATTAATTGGTAAATAAACTCCAAAAAAGTATCCTAGAATGATAATATAATAGCATGGAACAATAAAAAATTATAGCTACGTTGGAGACGTATCAGCATAAGGC
The DNA here is from genome assembly GCF_904849725.1 of Hordeum vulgare subsp. vulgare. Classification (NCBI taxonomy): domain Eukaryota; kingdom Viridiplantae; phylum Streptophyta; class Magnoliopsida; order Poales; family Poaceae; genus Hordeum; species Hordeum vulgare. The sequence goes on along the minus strand of NC_058522.1, from coordinate 325,035,879 downwards.
AAATCGTGGAAGACACAGAAGTACCATGAGTCTTGTGGCTAAAGTGTGCAACATTTGCGGAGTGTCAAACTATTCGAATAGACGTGTCCACGGTTAAGGATAATTGGGTGGTCCTGCTTAAACTATGTACGATCTTTTCACAAAACTTGGTGTGTGGGGGGGGGGAGAAATACTTGAGCTAAGTCGGATGACTTGATGATATGATTAAACTGGAGTTGTTCCAACTCTGCCTATATTGATATATGTAACCTCATGCTTCATTATGTTACAAATTACTGGGCATGATATTGCATTAAAACTAGCTTTCCAAAAAACTACCTGCTTAGTGATATACCATGCATTGTTTACCTTGCTCCAAACATGGGTTAATTGTGAGTACATTCAAAAGTACTCACTGGCTTGTCCCTGGCTATCTACTTGGACATGCATGAAATAACATCATATGATGAAGAGTACCTTGGTGACGAACATGCGAGCTAGGACGCTTCCTAGATAGAATGCCTGTAGGGTTAAGGTAGATGGCATGGGTCCACGCTAACGTTCAAGATTTCTGCTACGAGTGTCTATTTGATATTTAGCCTTCATGGCGCATCTATGAATACTTGACCATCATGGTCATATTGGTTTAATACAATATGTAATGGATGTAAGACTCTTGTTATTTAGTTCCTTTATGTTCAGTGAGCATTGATCCTGGGATCACTATACACGTGCATTCGGTGTCTTCAACTTATGACTCGGGGTCGCCTTAGAGTTGGTATCAGAGTCATCGTGACTGTAGGAAGGCTTAGTTAGCATGGAAGTTAGTTAGGACAAAACTATTTTTTCAGACCTTTAACACCCCTTGCCAGAAACATCTATATTTCTTATGTGTTCTATGTTTTCAAGAAACTGAAGATTTTTGCCTTACCACTTCTACCATTTTTCTGTGGGATCTCCTTATCTACTTTTTCAAAATTTTAGGCACGGTCGCTAGTACCCTGATGCCCCTAACCTCCGGATTCCTTGAAATCTTCTTAGTTAATCAGGAAGGTAACCACCTTGCCAGATGTTCGCCCGTATCTCTAAACACAAGGTTGGTGAAACCTGGACAAGTCTTCGCTACAAGGTAACCATGCTGAATAACAAGACTCCTCGCAACTGAGTCCTCATCAAACTCGGATGACGATGATGGGATCAACAAGTGAACCAAACACTTGTTACAACCACTCAAGAAGACATGCATATATAGGATCACATCACAACCTCCTTGGAAGCTAGGGTATTCCTCTTGGACTTAGGCATGTTTATTCCCTATCAAGCTACATGTCTCAAGCGCTGATACGTCCATTTTGCATCATGCTTTCATGTTGATATTTATTGCTTTTTGGACTGTTATTACACTTCACGGTACAATACTTATGCCTTTTCTCTCTTATTTTGCAAGGTTTACATGAAGAGGGAGAATGTCGGCAGCTGGAATTATGGCCTGAAAAAGGAGCAAGTTTGAGATGCCTATTCTGCGCAACTCCAAAAGCCGCGAAAATCAACGTGGATTTTTTTTGGGATTTATAAAAAATACTAGGCCGAAGAAGTACCAGAGGGGCGCCAACAGGGGGCCACAAGCCTGCTAGGCGCGGCCACCCCCCTGGCCGCGCCTAGGGGGCTTGTGGGCTCCCAGTTGGCCCTCTGGATCCACCCTTTTGCTACAAGAAGGATTTCGGCTTGGAAAAAACAGGAGGAGGCTTTTCAGAGGATTCGCTGCCGCCACGAGGCGGAACTTGAGCAGAACCAATCTAGAGCTCCGGCAGGACGATCCTGTCGGGGAAACATCCCTCCCAGAGGGGGAAATCATCGCCATCGTCGTCACCAACACTCCTCTCATCGGAGGGGACTCATCCCCATCAACCTCTTCATCAGCACCATCTCATCTCAAAACCCTAGTTCATCTCTTGTAACCAATCTCCGTCTCGCGACTCCAATTGGTACTTGTAAGGGTTGCTAGTAGTGTTAACTACTCTTTGTAGTTGATGCTAGTTGGATTATTTGGTGGAAGAGTTTATGTTCAGATCTTTGATGCTAGTCATTAACTCTCTGGTCATGAATATGATTATGCTTTGTGAGTAGTTACTTTTGTTCCTGAGGACATGGGATAAGTCATTCTATAAGTAGTCATGTGAATTTGGTATTCGTTAGATATTTTGATGTGTTGTATGTTGTTTTTCCTCTAGTGGTGTTATGTGAACGTCGACTACATAACACTTCACAATTATTTGGGCCTATAGGAAGGAATTGTGAAGTAGTAAGTAGATGATGGGTTGCTAGAGTGACAGAAGGTTAAACCCTAGTTTATGTGTTGCTTCGTAAGGGGCTGATTTGGATCCACTAGTTTAATGCTATGGTTAGACTTTGTCTTAATTCTTATTTCATAGTTGCGGATGCTTGCGAGATGGGTTAATCATAAGTGGGATGCTTGTCCAATTAAGGGCAGTACCCAAGCGCCGGTCCACCCACATATCAAACTATCAAAGTAACGAACGCGAATCATATGAACATGATCAAAATTAGCTTGACAGAAATTCCCATGTGTCCTCGGGAGCGTTTTACCTCCTATAATACTTTGTCCAGGCTTGTCCCTTGCTACAAAATGGATTGGGCCACTTTGCTGCACCGTTTTTACTTTTGTTACTCGCTAGTTGCGAAGAATCATCTCACCACACAACTACTTGTTACCGATAATTTCAGTGCTTGCAGATATTACCTTGCTGAAAACCACTTGTCAGATCCTTCTGATCCTCGTTGGGTTCGACACTCTTACTTATCGAAAGGACTATGATAGATCCCCTATACTTGTGGGTCATAAAGACTCTTTTCTGGCACCGTTTCCGGGGAGTGAAGCGCCTTTGGTAACTGCAACTTGTTAAGGAAACATTCATATAGTGTGCTGAAATTTATTGCCACTTGTCACTATGGAAACTAATCGTTTGAGGGGCTTGTTCGGGGTATATTCACCTCGAACAGAAGCACAAAGAGTTGCTCCTCAACCTGCTGCACCTACTGAAAATATTTTCTTCGAATTTCCTTCGGGTATGCTTGAGAAACTGCTGGCTAATCCCTTTACAGGAGATGGAACATCAGATCCGACTTGCATCTAATCTATGTAGATGAAGTTTGTGGTTTATTTAAGCTTGCAGGTTTTCCCGAGGATGAGGTTAAGAAGAAGGTCTTTCCCTTATCTTTGAGGGATAAGGCATTGACATGGTATAGTCTATGTGATGGTACTGGATCATGGAACTTCAATCGGTTGAAATTGGAATTTCATCAAAAGTTTTATCCTATGCATTTAGTACATCGTGATCGGAATTATATTTATATTTTTTGGCCTCATGATAGAGAAAGCATCGCTCAAGCTTGGGGGAGGCTTAAATCAATGTTATATTCATGCCCCAACCATGAGCTCTCGAGACAAATCATCATTCAGAACTTCTATGCTCGGCTTTCTCATGATGATCGCACCATGCCTGACACTTCTTGTACCGGTTCTTTTATGAAGAGAGATATTGACTTCAGATGGAATTTATTGGAGATAATTAAACACAACTCTGAAGATTGGGATCTTGATGAAGGTAAGGAGTCAGGTATCAATTTCAAGTTTGATTGCGTTAAATCCTTTGTTGAAACAAATACCTTTTGTGATTTTAGCGCTAAGTATGGACTTGACTCTGAGATAGTAGATTCATTGTCTAAATCATTTGCTGCTCATATTGATCTCCCCAAATAGAAGTGGTTTAAATATCATCCTCCCTTAGAAGTCAATGTAGTTAAACCCAATCCAGTTGAAGAGAAACTCATTGCCTATAATGATCCTATTGTTCCTAGTGCTTACATTGAGAAACCACCTTTCCCTGTTAGGATAAAGGTTCATTCTAAAGCTTCAAATGTGATACGTAGGGGCTACATTAGAACACCTACACCCCCTGAGAAAATTAGAGTTGAACCTAGCATTGCTATTATCAAAGATCTCCTGTCCGACAATGTTGATGGCCATAATATTCACTTCTGTGAAGGTGCTGCTAGAATTGCTAAACCACACGCTAGAGACAAACATAGGCCTATTGTTGGCATGCTTGTTGTTTCTGTTAAGATAGGAGATCATTGTTATCATGGTTTATGTGACGTGGGTGCTAGTGTTAGTGCAATACCTCAATCCTTATATGACGAAATCAAAGACGAGATTGCACCTGTTGAGATAGAGCCTATTGATGTCACTATTCAGCTTGCCAATAGAGATACTATCTGCCCTGTAGGAATTGTTAGGGATGTTGAAGTCTTGTGTGGTAAAACGAAGTATCCTGCTGATTTCCTCGTTCTTGCTACCACACAAGATATCTTTTGTCCCATCATATTTGGCAGACCCTTCCTTAATACTGTCAATGCTCTCACTGTTGGTTTTGAAGGTGTGTCACATGAGTTCAATTTCTCCAAGTTTGGTAGACAACCTCATGAAAAAGAGTTGCCTAGTAGGGACGAAACTATTGCCCTAGCTTCTATTGCCGTGCCTCCTACTGATCCTTTAGAGCAATACTTGCTTGAGCATGAAATGATATGTATATGGATGAAAGGGATGAGATAGATAGAGTTCTCTTAGAATAATATCCTATCCTTAAGAATAATCGGCATGTTGAACTGCTTGTGGATCCACCCCCACCAAAGGGATATCCTGTGTTCGAGCTTAAACAGTTGTCAGATACTCTTAAGTATGCTTATCTTGATGAAAAATAGATATATCCTGTCATAATTAGTGCTAGCCTCTCAGAGCATGAAGAAAAGAAGTTACTAAAAACTCTGAGGAAGCACCGTGCTGCTATTGGATATACTCTTGATGATCTTAAGGGCATTAGTCCCACTCTATGCCAGCACAAGATTAAAACTGATCCTGATTCCAAGCCAGTTGCTGATCATCAACAGAGATTAAATCCTAAGATGAAAGAGGTAGTAAGAAAAGAAATACTAAAGCTCCTGGAGGCGGGTATTATCTATCCTGTTGCTCATAGTGATTGGGTGAGTCTGGTGCATTGCGTCCCTAAGAAGGGAGGTATTACCGTTGTCCCTAATGATAATGATGAATTGATCCCACAGAGAATTATTACTGGCTATAGGATGGTGATCAATTTTAGGAAATTGAATAAGGCCACTAGGAAAGATCATTACCCTTTGCCTTTTATCGACCAAATGCTAGAAAGACTATCTAAACACACACACTTCTGCTTTCTAGACGGTTAATCTGGTTTCTCCCAAGTACCCGGTGCACAATCTGATCAGGAGAAAACGACTTTCACCTGCCCATTTGGTACCTTTGCTTATAGACGTATGCCTTTTGGCTTATGTAATGCACCTGCCACCTTTCAAAGATGTCTGATGGCTATATTCTCTGACTTTTGTGAAAAGATTGTTGAGGTTTTCATGGATGACTTCTCTGTTTACGGGTCTTCTTTGATGATTGCCTCAGCAACCTTGATCGAGTCTTGCAGAGATGTAAATATACGAATATTGTCTTGAATTGGGAGAAGTGCCACTTTATGGTTAATGAAGGCATCGTCTTAGGACATAAAATTTCTGAAAGAGGTATTGAAGTCGATAAGGCTAAGGTTGATGCAATCGAGAAAATGCCATACCCCACAGATATCAAAGGTATAAGAAGTTTCCTTGGTCTTGCTGGTTTCTATAGGAGGTTCATTAAAGACTTCTCTAAGATTTCTAGGCCTCTTACCAATCTCTTGCAAAAGGATATTCCTTTTGTCTTTGATGATGATTGTGAGGAAGCCTTCGAAATACTTAAGAAGGCCTTGATAACTGCACCTATTGTTCAATCACCTGATTGGAACCTACCTTTCGAAATCATGTGTTATACTAGTGATTATGGTGTTGGTGCTGTCCTAGGGCAAAGAGTTGATAAGAAGTTGAATGTTATTCACTATGCTAGTAAAACTCTAGACAGTGCCCAAAGAAACTATGCCACTACGGAGAAGGAATTTTTAGCAATCGTGTTTGCATGTGAAAAGTTCAGGTCTTACATAGTTGATTCTGAAGTCACTATTCACACTGATCACGCTGCTATTAAGTACCTAATGGAGAAGAAAGACGCTAAACCTAGACTTATCAGATGGGTTCTCTTGCTACAAGAATTTGATTTGCACGTTGTTGACAGGAAGGGTGCAGATAACCCCGTAGCAGATAACTTGTCTAGGTTGGAGAACGTTCTTGATGACCCACAGCCTATTGATGATAGCTTTCCTGATGAGCAACTGAATGTCATCAATGCTTCACGTAGTGCACCGTGGTATGCTGATTATGCAAACTATATCGTTGCCAAATATATACCACCTAGTTTCACATACCAGCAAAAGAAGAAATTCTTCTTTGACTTGAGACATTACTTTTGGGATGATCCTCACCTTTATAAGGAAGGAGTAGATGGTGTTATTAGACGTTGTGTACCTGAACATGAACAGGGACAGATCCTACACAAGTGTCACTTCGAGGCCTACGGAGGACATCATGCATGAGATAGAACTGCACACAAGGTATTGCAATCAGGCTTCTATTGGCCCACTCTCTTCAAGGATGCCCGTAAGTTTGTCTTGTCTTATGACGATTGTCAAAGAATAGGTAATATCGGTAAACGTCAGGAAATGCCTATGAACTATTCACTTGTCATTGAACCATTTGATGTTTGGGGCTTTGGTTATATGGGACCTTTTCCCAAATCCAACGGGTATACTCATATCCTAGTTGTTGTTGATTACGTCACTAAGTGGGTAGAAGCTAGCCCCACTAGTAGTGCTGATCACAACACCTCTTTCAGGATGCTTAAAGAAGTTATTTTCCCTAGATTTGGAGTCCCTGGATATCTAATGACCGACAGTGGTCACATTTCATTCATGGTGCTTTCCGTAAAACGCTTGCTAAGTACGATGTCAACCATAGAATTGCGTCCCCCTATCACCCTCAGTCCAGTGGTCAAGTAGAGCTAAGCAATAGAGAGATTAAACTAATTCCGCAAAAGACTGTCAACAGGTCTAGAAAGAATTGGTCTAAGAAGCTTGATGATGCACTGTGGGCTTATAGAACTCCCTACAAGAATCCCATGGGAATGTCTCTGTACAAAATGGTGTACAGTAAAGCATGTCATTTACCTCTTAAGCTAGAGCATAAAGCCTATTGGGCAATCAAAGAGCTCAACTTTGATTTCAAAATTGCTGGCGAGAAGAGGTTATTTCATATTAGTTCGCTTGATGAATGGAGAACTCAGGCATATGAGAATGCCAAGTTGTTCAAAGAAAAGGTTAAGAGGTGGCACGATAAAAGGACACAAAAGCGTGAGTTCAATGTAGGTGATTATGTCTTGCTATATAATTCGCGTTTAAGATTTTTTGCAGGCAAGCTTCTCTCTAAATGGTAAGGTCCCTATATTGTTGAGGAAGTATATCATTAAGGTGCTATCAAGATCAACAACACAGAAGGTAATTGTCCGAGAGTTGTAAATGGGCAAAGAACAAGCATTATATCCCAGGTACTCCCATAAATGTTGAAAGCAATATTATCAATACCATAACTCCAGAGGAATACCTAAGGGATATTTATCAGCCTGTTTCAGACTCCGAAAACGAAGAGGTATGTGTTTCGGTAAGTAAACAGACTCCAAAACTTTTCCAGTAGGATTTTTTCTCCTTTTTGGAATATTTAGAAAAATACAAAAATTTGAAGTCGTCCGGAAAGCCCGCGAGGAAGCGACAAGCCTGCCAGGCGCGGGCCACCACCCTGGCCGCGCCTGGCGGGCTTGTGGCCACCTCGTGTGCCTCCCGGACTCCGTTTTCTTGTGGCGTACTCCTTAAAAAAATCAATATATATTCTCCCAAAAGGTCTGACCCTCGTATCATGCGAATTTCCTATGTTTTTGTTTCGAGCCTGTTTTCTGCCGCAGATTTAGGTCAAGATGTCTTCTCAGGATTCAGAGGAGGAGAGCTAAGTGGCTGATTACCTTGCTAACCCCAAGGTCTATGGGGACTTGGATCATTCTAGCTGGACAACTGATGAGGAAGAAGATTATGAACCCAAGGGGAAGGAAGGAACAAGTTCCGATGAGGAGGAGGCTCCTCTACCTCCACCTGGAGACACCCATGTGGAGTTCAAGAAGTCGAGTCTCCCTGACTCAAGGAAGAAGCCTAAGACTTTGTTTATCCCTTCTCTTTTCTTGTAGGAGAGTAAGCAGGAATTATGCCAAAGGGTGTTGAAGCTTGAAGAGGAAAATGATGATCTGAGGGAGCAGAATTTTATGCTCAAGTGGAAATTAAACAAGCTCAAGACCTCTGCAACAAATCCACCACCATCACCTCCAAAGGAAGACAACTGAGCATGGGTATGGGCAATCCCCTTGGCTTGTGCCATGTTTGGGGGAGTTGCCCCGGTATCGTATCACCATCACATCTTTTTCCTTTACCTTTGTTTTAGTTTGTTCCTTTTCAGTTTTATCTTTCTCTAGTAGATTAAAAGTCTTAGTGTTTTAGTCTGGAGTTTTGCTTTGTGTCACCCCCGATGTATTCGAGCTCGTGAGCCATATAATAAAGAGTGTCTTAGTTGAGGGCTTTGATCCATGCATTACTTTGTGAAGGAATTGTAATGATCAAAAGAGTGAGAAAAGAACAAAAGCATGAAAGGTCATGTAATGATCTTATGGAAAGTGATGGCTTCACATATAAAAAGGATGATGATTGAAACTTGTTGAGGGTAGACAAACGTAGACCTTGGTCATTGTTGCAATTAATAGGAAGTGATAAAGAAGGAGAGGTTCACCTAAAAATTTATCATCTTTGACACCATCTATGATTGTGAACACTCACTAAACTATTGCATGCTTAGAAGTAGATGTTGGACAAGGAAGACAACATAATGAATTGTATTTTCTTGGTTCCGAACAATGTTATATGACTAGAGATCCCTTAGCGTGTGGCGATCGCTTCCACCTCATATTAGCCAAAACTCCCGCACCAAGTAGAGATACTACTTGTGCATCCACAAACCTTCAACCCAGTTTTGCCATGAGAGTCCATCGTACCTACCTATGGATTGAATAAGATCCCTCAAGTAAGTTGTCATCGATGCAAGCAATAACAATTGCTCCCTAATTTGTATGATCTATTAGTGTGTGGAAAATAAGCTTTGTACGAACCTGTGATGAGGAAGACATAAAAGCGACAGACTGCATAATAAAGTTATTTATCACAGGAGGCAATATAAAGTGACGTTCCTCCACACTAAGAGGACACACATACAAACCTCAAAAGCGCATGACAACCTCTGCTTCCCTCTGCGAAGGGCCTATCTTGTATCTTTACTTTTTTTCCCTGAAAGAGTCATGGTGATCTTCACCAATTCCTTATTTCGCCTTTATCTTGGCTAACGTCATATGCTAGGGAAATATCTATATTCATATGTCAACTTGGAGGTAAGTATTCATGAATTATTATTTTTGACATTACCCTTGAGGTAAATGGTTGTGAGGCGAAACTATAAGCCCCCATCTTTCTCTCTGTCTGACTGAAACTTTGATCTCATGAATACCACGTGAGTTGTAGCAATTATAGAAGACAAAAGGATGATTGAGTATGTGGATTTGCTTTACAAGCTCTTATTTGACTCTTTCCGATGTTGTGATAAATTGCAATTGCTTCATTGACTAAAGGCTATCGGTTGTTAATTCTCGGTAAGGTTCTTTGATCCATGCATTACTTTGTGAAGGATTTGTCACTTCAGCATAAGAGTTGATATGATGGTATTGCTGTTCTGATCATGATCATGATGCCTGCATGTTCGTATTTTGTTTTGCCGACACCTCTCTCTCTCTAAACATGTGGTCATATTTATTGAGCTCGGCTTTCGCTTGAGGAGAAGCAAGGTCTAAGCTTGGGGGGGTTGATACATCCATTTTGCATCATGCTTTCATGTTGATATTTATTGCTTTTTGGGCTGGTATTACACTTCACGGTACAATACTTATGCCTTTTCTCTCTTATTTTGCAAGGTTTACATGAAGAGGGAGAATGCCGGCAGCTGGAATTCTGGCCTGAAAAAGGAGCAAGTTTGAGATGCCTATTCTGTGCAACTCCAAAAGCCGTGAAAGTCAACGTGGATCTTTTTTTGGATTTATAAAAAATATTGGGCCGAAGAAGTACCGGAGGGGCTCCAGCAGAGGGCCACAAGCCTGCTAGGCGCGGCCACCCCCTGGCCGCGCCTAGGGGGCTTGTGGGCTCCCAACTGGCCCTCTGGCTCCCCCCTTTTGCTACAAGAAGGGTTTCGGTCTGGAAAAAAATCAAGAGGAGGCTTTTCGGAGGATTCGCCGCCGCCACGAGGTAGAACTTGAGCAGAACCAATCTAGAGCTCCGGCACGACGATCCTGCCGGGGAAACTTTCCCCCCGGAGGGGGAAATCATCGCCATCGTCATCACCAACACTCCTCTCATCGGAGGGGACTCATCCCCATCAACCTCTTCATCAGCACCATCTCATCTCCAAACCCTAGTTCATCTCTTGTAACCAATCTCCGTCTCGCGACTCCGATTGGTACTTGTAAGGTTCATAATAGTGTTAATTACTCTTTGTAGTTGATGCTAGTTGGATTACTTGGTGGAAGAGTTTATGTTCAGATCTTTGATGCTACTCATAACCTCTCTGGTCATGAATATGATTATGCTTTGTGAGTAGTTACTTTTGTTCCTGAGGACATGGGATAAGTCATGCTAAAAGTAGTCATGTGAATTTGGTATTCGTTCGATAATTTGATGTGTTGTATGTTGTTTTTCCTCTAGTGGTGTTACGTGAACATCGACTACATAACACTTCACCATTATTTGGGCCTGGAGGAAGGCATTGGGAAGTAGTAAGTAGATGATGGGTTGCTAGAGTGATAGAAGCTTACACCCTAGTTTATGCGTTGCTTCGTAAGGGGCTGATTTGGATCCACTAGTTTAATGCTATGGTTAGACTTTGTCTTAATTCTTCTTTCGTAGTTGCGGATGCTTGCGAGAGGGGTTAATCATAAGTGGGATGCTTGTCCAAGTAAGGGCAGTACCCAAGCGCCGGTCCACCCACATATCAAACTATCAAAGTAACGAACGCGAATCATATGAACATGATGAAAACTAGCTTGACAGAAATTCCCATGTGTCCTCGGGAGCGTTTTACCTCCTATAAGACTTTGTCCAGGCTTGCCCCTTGCTACAAAGGGGAATGGGCCACTTTGTTGCACCTTTGTTACTTTTGTTACTTGCTCTTGCGAAGAATCATCTCACCACACAACTACTTGTTACCGATAATTTCAGTGCTTGCAGATATTACCTTGCTCAAAACCACTTGTCAGATCCTTCTGATCCTCGTTGGGTTCGACACTCTTACTTATCGAAAGGACTATGATAGATCCCCTATACTTGTGGGTCATCAAGCGCCGCTACAAGGAACTTGAAGACATTGACATCCTGAGATGCCGGCACAAGGAAAAATGACTCAGTAGATGTTGACACCCTTGACACTGCCCCAGAGTAATACAACCTTGCCCTACGATGATCAGGGCCCAAGATAGTAAAGATCTTGATGTACATCGCTAATAGAGCAACCCTGTCTTTACTATTTTTTTTGTTGGCAACCATTCGTGGATGAGAACCTCGCCCATTGGTCCACCTCACTAAAGAGAGCAAGAAGACGGTTCTCTTCACCCCCTGCTCTCGATTTTGATGTTCTCATCAACGTAACCGACAGATTGGACCTCTACCATGCCTTGTTACAATAGTTGCGTAATAGATTGCCTACGTGGAACCCTGAACACCTTAGAAGACAAGAAGGATTTGACATGATTGCGAAGAAAATAGAACACCCTGTCACTGGAAGCCATGGGAACGACCTTCGCCCCGTTAGCTCACGTGATGAGAAGTTATCAATAATTCCTGATGACAAGTTGATGAATATACTTCTCCCTCCTCGTTGGGTACCCCAAGTGGAAGGTGAAGATGTAGTCAGCAGCAAGTTTACCCTTACACGTAGACTATAAGGTTTATCGAACCAGGAGGACTCCGAGGATCAACAAGTAGGTGTCCCCTACCCTGGCGCAAGCAAAAGACGTGGACCTGCACACACACAAATAACTTTGCTCCCAATGAGTACAGAGAGGTTGTCAATCTCTCCGTCCTTGTAGTTTAGAAAGGATCAAAACACAAGCGGGAATAGTGATAGTGATTGCAGCGGAAAAGTAAATGAAAGCAGTAAATGATGGAGGTGTAAGCAATGGTGGTGATACGGACCGGAGTCACATGATGTTCACTAGTGATGTCTCTCTCCCAAAAGACGATAAACAACTATGGTTGGGTAAACAAATTACAGCTGGGTAATTGAAAAAATTATAAATGCACCGCAATGCTTATTATGCTACTTGAAAGTTAGAGGCTCAATAGTAATGGGCAATACGCCAAACAAGTAGACCGTTTATTCATCAACATCTACTTACTAATCATCCACCTTCAGATATATATCCAGAACATCTCGCTGGTGTTAAGTTGCGAGCCCCACCCAAAGTGTAAACTCAAAGTAATGGACAACTGCATTAACGAACTATGCATAAGGTAAACAATCCTTGCAACCGTGGTCACAAGCACCGTCGTTTTCTCCCGGGTGGCAACATGATATCCCGTAGTCTCATGTTTCTGTCACTCAAGCTAGACATCAGGGGGCATGAACCCACAATCATGCATCATGCTCCCTCTTGGAGTTACAATCTACTACTCGGCCAAAGCAATAAAGAGCAACGGAGAACATGCATGAATCACTAAAGAACATAATATAAAAGGATAATCCAATATATAAATCATAACAATATGAACATAATCTCATAATCCATCGGATCCCAACAAACTGAGCATAGCAAGAGCAGGAAAATTACATAGATGCATCGATCATGTAGGGCAGCTCACAAGGGATAATCATTGAAGCACAAGATTGGAAACAAGACATCACATAGCTACTGGTCATGGACTCATGTTCCAAGGAGGACTACTCACGGCACATCCGGGAAGCATCCATGGCGGTGGAGAAGCTCCTTGAGGTCAATCCTCCCTCCGGCAGGGTGCCGGGAAGAGGTCTCCTAACGCTCCCAATCTCGGAAGTGTTGTGGTGGCGTAACGATGGAGAAATTCACGATTCTGGATGTGATGGAAGGGTTTCCTCTCGGAGGAGTAAATATAGGCCAAAGGAGGGCGTCAGAAGAGGTGGGGCCCACCCAGGCGGCCTATGGGCACGGCCAGGGGCCAGGCTGCGCCGGGAGGTCGCCTCGGCAGACCTTGCCCCCCTCTGGCCCATCTTCAGTGATCTGGAAGCTTCTGTTACGCTGATTGTTATATATTTTCTTAGGATTTTTGGGGCTCCGGAAAATTGGGTAAAAGCCCCTGCAAAAATGACATCAACAGACAGAAACTGGCACTCGGTGCATTGAGTTAGTAGGTTAGTCCAAATATGTGTAAAAAGATATAAAAGTGTAGCAAAACATATAACGATGTCACCCAAAAGATCAGGGAACAAGCAGAAATTATAGATACGTTTGGGACGTATCAACATCCCCAAAATACACGGATTTTAGTTTTTGGGACGTATCAACATCCCCAAAATACAGAAACTGGCAACGGAGAACAATGCACTCAACTAATTTTTAGTTTTTGAAAACACACGGATTTCCCAAAATATGATACCTATCACTAATAGGCTCAAGCACTTGTCACCAATAGTCGAAACATTACTCAAATCAATACATCAAAACTATTGCAAGTTACTACTATACTTAAAATAGCAACCTTAGTTACCTACTCATGCAAGACACACAACTCAGTGCAACGAGCCAACTCTCTAAACAATATAAGAATGATAACTCAAGAGAGTTCCATAAACAACCTAATTAAAAGCTCTTCAAAAGATAAAGCATGAAAACTAAGAGCTAAGAATGACAACAGCTACGAAAAGATAAAGAACACACATAAGAGATAAGCATGAAAACCTATGTTGTGTTCTAGAGTGGAATGGAGCGTGTTTTTATCCCAAACAAAGTAGGCTAGGTTCCGACTTGTTATGAATATCAAGCAAAACTAAAACAAACTAAAAAGTAAAGAGAGGGACGCTCCAAGCATAGCACATAACATATGAAGTGATAAAAATATAGCATGGAGATGGACGAACTGATTATTTTTGATAAAGAATGGGATGCATGGGGGCATCCCCAAGCTTAGACGCTTGAGTCTCCTTGAATATTTCTTGAGGGTGCATGGGTGCATCCCCAAGCTTGAGCGCTTGACACTCCTGGATCTTCTTTCATCATCTTCCATCGCATACTTTAAAACTCCCTTCATACGAAACTCATCCTGATTAGAGTGGTTAGTACCCAAGATAAAAATAATTCATTACCTACTGGAAATAAATATTTTCATGAAAATCTACTGTTTCTCATGATTGCCAAAAGGTTTTTGGAAAGTAAAAGCAAGCTTAAGATTAGCAAAATGATGAAAATGCAAAACGTGGCAGAATCTGTGAAAAACAGAACAACAGGTAGTAAATAATTGTTTAGGGGAACTTCTGCAACTCAAATCAAAAAACTCACAACATATGCCAGAAAGGAATTTATATATAGCATGTTGTCAAAATAATTCAGATCCAAAAGATGATATAGTGATTTTTGGCGAATCTTTTCGCTAAGCAGACATAATCTGTTTCTGGACAGCATGTCACAACTTTTGAACTTTCTTGCAATCGGAGGTTAAAACTTGGCACAAGTCTTTAAAATAAAGATACAATGATGTTGCTACAGTAGTAACAAGTATCAAGACCACTAAAACTGAAAGTAAAAACAAATTGGGTTGCCTCCCAACAAGCGCTTCCTTTTATGCCTTTGAGCTAGGCATGATGCAAAAAGATCAAGTATTATCAACTCCATAAGAATAACTTGCCCAAATGACAGACTCATAATGTAACTTAATTTTATTCCGAGGGAAGTTTTCCTTTCCATTTTTAAGGGGAAATTAGAATCTAATGGTCCCTTCTTTCATGCCAATAATAGCACCAACAGTGCGGAGAAAAGGACGTCCCAAAATAATTGGACATGAGGGATCACACTCAATGTGCATAATAAGAAAATCAACGGGCACATAATTATCATTGACAACAATAAGCACATCATCAATTCTCCCTAAAGTTTTCTTTATGAAAGAATTAAAAAGACGAACACCAAAAGAAGATTTATCAAAAGGTTTCAAATCAAGCATATTATACATTCTTTTGGTCATAACGGAGGCACTAGCTCCAACATCACATAAATAAAAGCAAGAGATATTATTCAATTTAATTTTGACCATAGGATCCCAAACATCTTCTAGTTTTCTAGGAATAGAAGTCTCTAGCTTGAGCTTCTCCTCCATAGATTTGATAAGAGTATTGCTAATATGCTCGGTGAAGGCAATATTGAGTGTACTAGTGTGGGGGTCTTTAGCCATTCTTTGCAAAAATGTGATAACTTCGGAAAGACTACAATTGTCAAAATCAAGGGTACTACCATTAATTAAAGTGGTGGTAGTGTCATCTAAGCTCATTCTGTTGGTAGTCTCTAAGTTCAAAGGGCCTTCTTGTCCTATAGTTGAGGTATTAGCATCACCATTAATAGGTCCATTGGGACTACGGGTGTGACGGGTGCTAAAAGTTTTGAGATCCTCAACAACTTGTATAGTAGCAATGGTAGTATGTGTAGGAAGGCTCTTAATCCTATCTTCCTCTTCTTTTTCTCTAGCTCGTCTATCTTTAAGTTTGTCTAGCATTCTTATGTTCTCATTAATTTGGACTTGGATAGCATTCATGGGTGTGGTGTTCCATTCCTCATGGGGGGAAGTTCTAATTTTAAGCATCTCTACATCATGAGCTATGTTGTCCACCTTCAAACAGAGACTATCTAATTTTTCTAATTTCTATTCTACACTCTCGTTGAATGATTTTTGAGAAGTGATAAAGTCTTTAAGCATGCTCTCTAATCCAGAAGTGGAGTTTTTGGTTCTAGGATAATTGTTGTTGTTCCCATAGTTGTTGGATGGGAACGTTCTACGTTTGCTATCAAAATTACTCCATTGAGCATTATTACTAAAGTTGTTCTTAGAGATAAAATTAACATCAACTTGCTCTCTTTCTTGAGCAACCAAAGAATTTAGAGGAACATCATGAGGATCAATAGGAGCTTCCTTAGTAAGTAAAGTCATGATCATGTCAACCTTATCATTAAGGGAGGACATCTCCTCAACAGAGTTTACCTTCCTACCTGTTGGGGCTCGCTCGGTGTGCCATTGAGAATAATTTGTCCTCATCTCATCCAATAGCTTTGCGGCAGAACCAAGTGTAGTTTACATAAAGGTTCCTCCCACGGCCGAGTCCAACAGATTCCACGAGGTAAAGTTCGATCCTGCATGGCAAGTTTTATAACCATCCAAGTAGTCAAACCATGTGTATGGAAATTCTTAACAAGAGATTTCACACATTCCCAAGCATGAGCAACATGTTCATTATCCAGTTGCCTAAAATTCATAATGTTACTTTTTAACCGGATAATCTTAGCAGGCGGGTAATACTTCCCAATAAAAGCATCTTTGCACTTATCCCAACAATCTATGCTATTCCTAGGCAAAGATTGAAGCCACACTTTAGCTCCTCCTCTCAAGGAGAAAGGAAAAAAAGCTTAAGTTTAACAATATCACCATCTACTTCTTTATATTTTTGCATATCACAGAGCTCAACAAAATTGTTCAAGTGCAAAGCAGCAGTATCATCTCCAGCACCGGAGAATTGATCTTTCATAACAAGGTTTAGTAAAGCAGGTTTAATCTCATAGGAGGTAGCCTCAGTGGCGGGAGCACCAAAAGGAGTGGAGATAAAGTCATTGTTGTTGTGACTAGTGAAGTCACACAACTTGGTGTTCTTAGTGGAACCCATAGCAGCGGCAACAAGCAAGAACAAAGCAACTAATTTTTGTGTGGTTTTTGGTATAAGACTCTCAAGAAAAAGCAAAAAAAGCAAACTAAAAAGACTAAAAAGCAAAGGTAAAAGATAGCATGCAACTCCCCTATCTTGAAGACTGGAGTCCCCGGCAATGGCGCCAGAAAACTTTCTTGATGATGAGTTGATGAATATACTTCTCGCTCCTGGTTGGTTACCCCAAGTGGAAGGTGGAGATGTAGTCAGTAGCAAGTTTTCCCTTACACGGAGACTGTAAGGTTTATCGAACCAGGAGGAATCCAAGGATCAACAAGTAGGTGTCCCCTGCCCTGGCGCAAGCAGAAGACATGGACTTGCACACACACAAATAACTTTGCTCCCAACGAGTACAGAGAGGTTGTCAATCTCTCCGGCCTTGTAGTTTGCAAAGAATCAAAATACAAGCGGGAATAGTAATAGTGATTGCAACGGAGAAGTAAATGAAAGCAATAACTGATGGAGGTGTAAGAAATCGTGGTGATATGGACCGGAGTCACATGATGTTCCCTAGTGATGTCTCTCTCCCAAAAGACGATAAACAACTATGCTTGGGTAAACAAATTACAACTGGGCAATTGACAGAATTATAAACGCACGGCAATGCTAATTATGCTACTTGAAAGTTAGAGCCTCAATAGTAATGGGAAATACGCCAAGACAAGTAGACTGTTTATTCATCAACATCTACTTACTAATCGTCCACCATGAGATATCTATCCAGAACATCTCGTTGCTATTAAGTTGCGAGCCCCACCCAAAGTGTGAACTCAAAATAATGGACAACTGCATTAAAAAACCATGCGTAAGGAAACAGTCCTTGCAACCATGATCACAAGCACCGTTGTTTTCTCTCTGGTGGCAACAGCACATCCCCAAGTCACATGTTTCTGTTACCCAAGCTAGACATCAGGGAGCATGAACCCACAATCATGCATCACGCTCCCTCTTGGAGTTACAATCTACTACTCGGCCAAAGCAATAAAGATAATCCCTAAATAACATAATATAAAAGGATAATCAAATATATAACTCATAACAATCTGAACATAATCTCATAATCCATCGAATACCAACAAACGAGCATAGCAAGAGTAGGAAAATTACATAGATGCCTTGATCAAGTAGGGCAGCTCACAAGGGCTACTCATTGAAGCACAATATTGGAGAGAAGACATCACATATATAGCTACTGGTCATGGACTCATTGTCCAAATAGGACTACACACGACACGTCCGGGAAGCGTCCATGGCGGTGGAGAAGCTCCCGGAGGTCAATCCTCCCTCTGACAGGGTGCCGAGAAGAGGTCTCCTGACGCTCCCGATCTCGGAAGCGCTGCGGCGGCGGAACGATGGAGAAATTCGCGATTCTGGATGTGATGGAAGGGTTTCCTCTCGGAGGAGTAAATATAGGCCAACGGAGGGCGTCAGAAGAGGTGGGGCCCACCCAGGCGGCATGTGGGCGCGGCTAGGGGCCAGGCCGCGCCGAGAGGTCGCCTGGGCAGTCCGTGGCCCCCCTCTGGCCCATCTTAGGTGACCTGGAAGCTTCCGTTATGCTGATTTTTCTATATTTTTCTCGGGATTTTTGGGGCTCCGGAAAATTGGGTAAAATCCCCTGCAAAAAAGACACCAACAGACAGAAATTGGCACTGGTTGCAATGAGTTAGTAGGTTAGTACAAATATGTGTAAAATGACATAAAAGTGTAGCAAAACATATAACAATGTCACCCAAAAGATCATGGAACAAGCACAAATTATAGAGACATTTGGGACATATCAATTCCTCACGCTCAACCCATTTTGTTTTGATGAATAACTACAAGAGCCATAGAGACACATGGGGAAGACCCAGAAGAGTGAACGCCCTTCTGTGTGAGACACGAAGCAAAGTACGACTACCGAGTCTGAGAACCCCTAGTGTAGGATGAGTCGTGTATCCTCTATGAGAAGTCGAGTGTGTGTGATGGTTCAAATGGAACCATGTTGTGTGTTGCTTGTTTTTATTTGTTTCTGTTTTTATACAAGTCGCACTGTTACCCTAGGCAACAAGTACGCGACTATATCACCCACCTTATCTTAAATTTTTTTTGTTTGGCCCTTTTGGCACTTGTTTGATTGCACTTGTGCCATACCATTTAGGAACCCCATCTATGCTACTTTTCCCTCTCACTTATCTCATCAACTGAAGACCAGGGAGGCAAGATGCACCAAGGATCCACCTCGACAAACAACTAGCACTTAAGGCTTTTGAGGATAACCTATTCAACAGGGTGCAACCCTGTGGAGTTACGCTTTTCCCTCGAGGTTGTAAACCCTTCCCTAGACTATCCTACACCTCTCAAGCTACCCCAACTCGAACCCCTAACCATGAACTTAACCTACAAATTTGTAAGAAAACTCGTGAAGCTCTAACAACTTCTGCTTAGCACTTGGTTCATCATGGAACTAGTGATCATAGTGAACAAATACATTACATCCTTAAGCTCGCACCCGAACTAGTGATGCCATAGGGAAGATCCTTTTGAGGATATATGATTGGTAGGCTAATGATTTGTTAAAGCTGTAATAGACATCTTGGGGAAATAGATGAGACTCTTCGATGATTTACGAGACTTTCATGATGGTAGATGAACTTGTTGATGAAGTTGGTAGAATAGGATAATTTACTTCTCCCTGGAGTAAATTGGATTTAGTAGGACAATTAATCACGCTGAAATTCTTAAAGGAGTAAGAACTTGAGTTGATGAGATGGTATTGATAGGGATTGGTGATGTTATGATAATGGCTTCGAGGAACAAGTACGAATTCTCACGGGACACGAGATTTGGATTAAATAGGTGATCCTAGTGGAGTATAGATATTGAGTAAGTATACATGGTTTGGAGTAGTTTGGATTTAGTTCGATGACCTCGATCATGATATCGTGCTTCTCGATGGAAAACAAATTGGAAATTGGATTGTCGTCAAGAGTTGATTTGAGGACCTATATATGTTTGACATTGGGGTTTACTTGATCGTGATATTATGGGATTTTAGGAACTCTAAAAAATTATGTAGAACCTCATCGAGATTGGATTTGCAGAGTTAATGGATCTTGTAATGACTAACAGAATTAATGAACCACTAGATTGGATTCATAGGAAGGAAACAAAATCTTGGATTGGTATATTATGTGTTTACTTAGCATAGAGATGCAGTACCTTGGACCTTGAACAGATTACTAGAGCACTGGGATTTATTGTGTTTTATTCAAGCTTTGTAGTTTGTATTCTCTACTCGAGGATCTTTACACAGGGATAGATGTGAGGTGGTTACTCAGGACATGCATGATTTTTGTTTAGTCTTTCTTTTGAGATCCATGGAGGTAGGAATAGCATGAGTGATGATTGTAGTTGACTTCTGTGAGGTAATGTTTTGATGGTATAAGGTGATTTTGTTTGGAGGAATACATAAGACTATTGGCATCCAAGAACTGTGCTCAAGGATAAGATGATAGTCGTTCACTCACATCCTAAGATCCTTGAAGCCCCTAAGCTTTACTGAGCCATAACATGATCGTATTATGACCATAGGCTTTGGCTCTAAGTCAAAATACTATGACCAAAACTCCACCTCAACCACCACCAATCTTGTCCATAAGGGAGGTGGACATGAAGAGCTAGATTACAAAGGACCACAAACCCATGGGCAAGTAACCGCCCAAACAAATGCCCATTCCTCTCACATGTCCCACAAGCAATGCAATTATGTGATACTTGGAGAAATGCGTTGTTGTCCTCATGGATGACATACTTATTTATCCAAGGAGAACAGGGAACACCCTAGTCCTATTTTGGATTAGCCCCAAAAGCATTTATTGCCAAGTTACGTAAGTGTAAAGATTTACCTTGAGAAGGTTGGACTCCTCAAGATGCTCCTCCAAAATAGAGAGTATTCTTACCCAAGCAATAAGAAAGACCACTACTGTTGGGAAAACACGGCAAAGATTAAGAAGCATGAGAAGTCAACCATTACCACCTTACCAATACCAACGATGAGGCTATGTCGAGCAATGCCGACGATCAAGCAATTTGAAACCCTTGGAAGTCAAAAGGAATTAAACAGATCCTTATTTTAAAGTTCGCCTTTCAGTTCCTGTGTGGGAAAGAACTGAGAAGTTGATAGAACCCCTCACTCCACCACCTGGATGGAGGAAGATGAGGGGCTGCCCTACTCCCTTGAGAACCTGGAATGGACTAGAACGATTGTCATGACTTCATTAATTGTCATTTTTGGTCCAATCACGGACATGACCCTGACTAGATCATGGTGAACTACCTATCAAAGGTAGTCCTCCCCTCGTGTCCAAACCTCCGACACTGAAGACTAGTTGGCTAATCTACACTTTTGAATAGTCTGCTTACTTAAAGCCCCGCTGGGACCTTCTCAGATGAAGGAACCCATTTTGTTACCAAACCTCCAAGTTAAGTCTTAGGGAATAGACTCAGCCAAAACCTAGCCACCAATGACTACGAAGAGACAAGTGAACCAAGCACACGATGGGAACGTGCGTCCATGACTACAAAGAGAAATGACCAAGGTTGACTGAAGAACGTACCAGGATAGCTTAGTCAAATGGGAGGTCTTGACGAGAAGCCTACACAGACAAGCTTCAACACTCACATAAATGAAGACCACATGCGACTGGAGATCACCTAACTTAAGGAAGCCAACCATTCCGCGTCACTTGGAAGCTACACCAAGGTTTGACCCTTCTAAAGCACAAGACATCATCATACCTCTAACCAATCTGGGTAACCTAGTTCTGGCACTTAGACACGATACTTTTTCACGCATTACGACTTCGGGATACACACACAAGCTAGTCCCTTCCCCGAACCTTGATCATCAAGCCCTTGACCTTAGTCAGCCCTAGCTTATCATGAGAGCCCCGCTCAAATTTTACATGGAGCCAAGCATTGAACTCAATGTCGTGTCATCAGGCACTTCAAGAACCAGTGGAGCAACCACACCGAAGCGGAAACAACATGTGAACGTGAAGGCTACCTCAGATCTAAACTTCCGTATCTCTTCAATGCCTAGCCTAGGAATCACGGGGACGAGATTCTTTTAAGGGGGTAGGTGTGTCCCACCATGTGTTTTGTGTCACGTCACTATGTTAATAAAGCTTCAAAATTAGGGACAATTAAAAAAATTGTGTGTCTAATGCTTGACTAGTTTGCTATTTGCTTGCTTCTTTGTGCTTTAATTCATAAAATTCCTCCAACTACCAAAACTCATTTCCTTGATACAAATCTTTGCACAATGATCCTGCCATGAGTATAGACCATCAAACTATTTTTTTATAAAATATTATTTTGGAAAAATCATTTTTTTGATTTAGGTTTTCAAACCCCGCTGAACTGTGGTTTGTATTACAAGTCCTCAAATTAGAGTAAATATTTTATCCCAAAGATTTTATTTGGGACCAATTATATATAAGACTTCCCAAAAACAGACAAAATATATTATAAAAGTAGTTTTTGCATTTTATTTAAATGCCTTTTCTGAGACCAGAAATGGTCTTGTATAGGGAAACATTGTTTCTGCATTTCAAAAATATTTGAGAAACTTTAGGGAAACTCAGTGGACATATATTCTCCATATATATGAGTTTCAACACATGGTCATGTTTAAAATATTGGACAAAACCCTCCTAAACCTTCTGTTGACATTTCAAGTATGTGAAATATTTCTATAAGAAATATTGCCAAATAAATATAGGAAAAATCTAGCAAGTCACATATGCCTCATATGACGACCTTGACAAGTTTCATCTCAATTCAAACAGTTTTGGTTCACAAAAGTGCCCCAAAACTCTCTCTGTCCTGATCCAATTTTGAACAACTTTACATTGCCAAGTGTCACCAAATGAGCTTAAATTTGGTGGTCATGTTCAAATCCTCTAATGATGCATATTAACCAAGTGGTGCATTAAGGAGAATAGTTCTACTTGACTAAATCAATTAAAATCCATTTATGTTGATTTCTAGGGTTTCCAAAAATTGCATTGGCTACTTTTTTCAAATGAGCTACAAATTTGTTGGCATGACCATTTGGTCCTAATTGTCATTCCTGTTGAATATCATGTCAAGGAGATTAGCTTATATAGCCCAAAACCAACACAAAACACCTTCTTGTAAAATCTTGTATTCCATATTTTGACCCCTTCTTTCTCCTTGAGCTCAAATTTTCACCACAACTCTCCCTAGTGACCTACTATCTACAGTAAGAATTTAAAGACATGGCTCAATCATTGAGTAGGGTAAAACCTCCATTTATTCCCTTTGACGCTAGTTCTTTTCCACTCTCCCACTTTCCTTCTCTCTTAAGGAACCCCCAAGGCATCCAAGGCAAGTTGCACTTTCTTTATGCCCTCGTAGACCTACTGGACACGAGTGGGCATGCTCACCCTCTTCAAAATTGCAAGGATAACAATTTTGGGGCTCTGGGGTGCTATAGTGCACTTCGACACTATAGCAACGTCCATCCTCGTGCCCCGAAAACCTAGGGCTAGGCGAGCACGCCACGAGGTTATCCTCGACACCCACAACGCGACACGAGATTGTGCTCCTCCTTTTACTTTACCTCCTACCCATGCAAAGCGCACTCTTTGTCGCCCGCCATAGCCATCGGCTGAACTTGCATGCGTGAATACCCCCTGGTCGTTCCGGTCGCACGTGGCGAGCAAGTGCCCTTTCCCTCACCCATGTCACCCAAGCCTTCTTCCTGAAGCGCATCCCACTCCTCTTACGACAACCTGAACCGCATAACCGCGGTCGAGCAGGTGGCGGGCACCCGAGCTCCATGCCTACCCTGCCTCAGCCGAACCATGTCTCTGCACACTTTATATACCTACAGACTCCCCAAAGTTGCACCCATAGTTTTCTAGTTTCTATCATGCTCGTAGCTCTCTCGTTCGAGATGCGCGAGCTCGCCTTGGACATTGTCCATGAAACACCACAACTCTGCTACAAATAGTGATCCTTGTGCCCCCTATCCTCCTGCTGCAGCTCCCTCCCACTCTCAATTGCAAGCCCGCACCCTGTCCCTCTCGTTTTGGTGGTCGGGGGTTCAAGTTCAAGCAGGGGATTCGCCGCCTCGGGTTAGCACCAACACGTTGGTACAAAGCACCCCTGGCCTCCGTTTCTTCTCCCTTGATTCTCTCTGATCCCCACGAACCTAACCACACCCTCAATCTGATAATCTGCATGCAAAGTCAAGAATATCATCATAATTTCCCTCGATCACCGCTCTAACTCGACGCTGTTGTCAATTCCATCACTCCCAATGAGCAACTCCCCTACCACCCGACATGTGGTATACCCCTGAGCACAATCGTGCCACTCGTTCATCTCACCATCACAGAAAATGCCCGCAGTGAGCTCCTGCTCACTTTGGTCAGAGGTTAGGATGACATTTGGCCCCTGATACGTCTCCGTCATATCTATAATTTTTTATTGTTTCATACCAGTATTCTACAACTTTCATATACTTTTGGAAACTTTTTATACTATTTATGGGACTAACATATTGATCCTCTGCCCAGTGCTAGTTCCTGTTTGTTGCATGTTTTTGTTTCACAGAAAATCCATATCAAACAAAGTCCAAATGGGATATAAACTCAAGAAGTTTTTTTTGGAATATATGTGAATTTTGGGAAGTGGAATTAACAGAAGGCGGTGCCCGAGGGGCCCACAAGCCATAGGGGCGCGCCTTGGAGGTAGGCCCGCCAGGGTGGCTTGTGGTCACCCCGTAAGGCGGTTGGTGCCCTTCTTTCCCCGCAAAAAAGCTAATATGCGGGTAAAAATCGTGTTAAAATTTCAGCTTAATCGGAGTTACGGATCTCCGAGAATATAAGAAACGGTCAAAAGCTAGAATTTGGAACCCGGAAACAGAAAGAAATAGAGGGAGAGATCAAATCTCGGAGGGGCTCTCGCCCCTCCGCCGCCATGCAGGCCAAGGACCAGAGGGGAAACCCTCCTCCCATCTAGGGTGAGGCCAAGAAATAAGAAGGAGAGGGATCTCCCCCCCTCTCTCCAGGTGACACCAGAACGCCGTCGGGGCCATCATCGTGACAGCGATCTATACCAACAACTTCACCGGCGTCATCACCAACTCTCTCCCCCTCTATGCAGCGGTGTAACACCCCTTCTCCCCGCTATAATCTATACTTAAACATGGTTCTCAACGCTATATATTATTTCCCAATGACGTATGGCTATCCTATGATGTTTGAGTAGATCAGTTTTGTCCTATTGTTGATTGATGATCATGATTGGTTTGAGTTGCATGTTTTATTATTGGTGCTGTCCTATGGTGCTCTCCGTGTCGCGCAAGCATGAGGGATTCCTACTTTAGGGTGTTGCAATGTGTTCATGATTTTCTTATGGTGGGTTGCTAGAGTGACAGAAGCATAAATCCAAGTAGGTGGGTTGTTGCATATGGGAGTAAAAGAGGACTTGATACCTTATAATGCTATGGTTGGTTTTACCTTAATGATCTTTAGTAGTTGTGGATGCTTGCTAGAGTTCCAATCATAAGTGCATATGATCCAAGTAGAGAAAGTAAGTTAGCTTATGCCTCTCCCTCATATAAAACTGCCATAATGATTATCAGTCTAGTTATCGATTGCCTAGGGACAAATAACCTTCTTGTGCAAAAAGATCTCTACTAAGACTAACTTAGTTGTTTCGTTATCTAAGCAGTCCCTAGTTTTTATTTACGTGTTCTTTATTTCCTTGCAAACCTATCCTATCACACCTACAAAGTACTTCTAGTTTCATACTTGTTCTAGGTAAAGCGAACGTTAAGCATGCATAGAGTTGTGTTAGTGGTCGATATAACTTGAGGGAATATTTGTTATACCTTTAGGTCCTCGTTGGGTTCGACACTCTTACTTATAGATAAAGTCTACAATTGATCCCCTATAATTGTGGGTTATCAGCCCCCACCTCTACTCCACAAACGGGTGGGTCTCCCCCGACAGGTTCAAAATGGTATGAAGCGTGCAATGCTTTGCCCCTCGACCGTTTCTCTCTAGCCCGGCTAGGCTAATATCCGTTCCGGTCTGAGGTGAATGGTGCCTTTTCACTTTTTATTTTTTTGAAGAACCTCTAAAATCACAACTAATTAAATATTTTTCCAAAAGGCATGATTCCAACTCCTATATTCTTATGAAATTCAGAACTATTTAATATTGCAACTTTCATACTTTGAAAATCTCTAGATCACTCATTTTTAATCCAAACAAGATGATTCAAATTCCTCTATTCTTTGTTCATCATGCTCTATTTATCTAAGAATGGTGAACATTTTTCCTAGGCCTAGATTCTTTTGGCCCTAATAAATGGTCCATTTCGCCATATAATTCAACTTGGAAAACTCCTAGAATAATCATATGGTGTCCAAATCCGATTAAACCACCTCCCTTCTACTTCTAAAATCACGACTAAGCTAATGAGTGCCTTCACTCATTTTTACAAAAAGGCATTTGGTGGATGCTACCTCTTGAGCTTGCGTTGATTTTTCCTTTGAAGAGGAAAGGGTGATGCAGCATAGTAGCAATAAGTATTTCCCTCAGTTTGAGAACCAAGGTATCAATCCAGTAGGAGTATCAAGATGAGGCACCAATGTACCTGCACAAAAACAGAAAACTTTCACCCAACACTACAAAGGGGTTGTGAATCCCTTCGCGATTGATTGCAAGGTGAGATCTGAAGGCGGAAAGTGCAACAAAGTAAAAGTGTAGGGATGAAAATATGATGTGAAGTAGACCCGGGTCCATAGTGTTCACTAGAGGCTTCTCTCAAGATAGCAAATATTACGGTGGGTGAACGAATTAATGTCGAGCAATTGATAGAACCGCGCAAAGTCATGACGATATCTAAGGCAATGATCATACGTATAGGCATCACGTCCGAGACAAGTAGAACGATACTTTCTGCATCTACTACTATTACTCCACACATCGACCGCTATCCAGCATGCATCTAGTGTATTGAGTTCATGACAAACAGAGTAACGCCATAAGAAAGATGACATGATGTAGAGAGATATATGCATGCAATAGATATAAACACCATCTTTTTACCCTTGATGGCAACAACACGATACGTGCCTCGCTACCCCTTCTGTCACTGGTTGAGGTCACCGCACGGTATGAACCCAAAACCAAGCACTTCTCCCATTGCAAGAATCATAGATCAAGTTGGCCAAACAAAACCCACAACTCGAAGAGAATTACAAGGATATGAAATCATGCATATAAGTGATCAGTAGAAACTCAAATAAGATTCATAGATAATCTGATCATAAATCCACAATTCATCGGATCTCGACAAACACACCACAAAAGAAGATTACATCGGATAGATCTCCACGAAGATCATGGAGAACCTTGTATTGAAGATCCAAGAGAGAGAAGAAGCCATATAGCTACTAGCTATGGACCCGATGGTCTATGGTGAACTACTCACGCATCATCGGAGAGGCAATGGTGTTGATTTAGAAGCCCTCTGTATCCGAATCCCCCCTCCGGCAGGGCACCAGAACGTGCCCGAGATGGGATCTTGCGGAGAAAGAAGCTTGCGGCGGCGGAAAAGTATTTTCGTGGATCTCTCTCGTGGTTTTGGATTTTTCGGGGATTTATAGGCGGAAGAAGTAGGGCAGAGGAGCCACAAGGGGCCCACCAGCCTGCTAGGCGCGCCCCTCCAAGGCTGCGGCTAGGGGGGCCACAAGCCTGCTAGGCGCGGCCCCCCAAGGCCGCGGATAGGGGGCTTGTGGCCTCCCCTGGCGACCTCTGCCTTGGTTCTCAAGCTCAATGTGTATCTTTTGTTCCGGAAGAAAATCTTTACGGAGGTTTTATTCCGTTTGGACTCCGTTTAATATTCTCCTCTAAAAAGGATCAAAAACACGGAAAACAGGAACTGGCACTTGGCACTGAGTTAATAAGTTACTGCCAAAAAAGATATAAAAGGCATACAAAACATCCAAAGTTTGACAAGATAATAGCATGGAACCATCAAAAATTATAGATACGTTGGAGATGTATCAAGCATCCCCAAGCTTAACTCTTGCTCGTCCTCGAGTAGGGAAGTGATAAAGACTGAATTTTTGATGTGGAATGCTATCTAGCATATTTGTCCTCTCTAACTTCTTTGATGTGACATGAATGTTCAGATCCGTAAGATTCAAAACAATAGTTTGCTATTGACATGAAAACAATAATACTTCAAGCAAACTAGCAAGGTAATCATGAACTTTCGAAATAACAAGGCCAAAGAAAATTATCCCTACAAAATCATATAGTCTGGCTATGATCCATCATCCCCACACAACAAATTTAAATCATGCACAACCCCGGTATTGGCCAAGTAATTATTTTCGCACTCTTACTTTCTCAAACCTTTTTCAACTCTCATGCAATACATGAGCGTGAGCCATGGATATAGCACTATTGGTGGAATAGAGTGTGCTGGAGGTTGTGAGACAAAAAGGAGGAGATGGTCACATCGACTCGGCGTATCAAAGGGCTATGGAGATGCCCATCACTAGATATCAATGTGAAACAGTAGGGATTACCATGCAATAGATGCACTTAGAGCTATAAGTATGTGAAAGCTCAAAAGGAGAACTAGTGGGTGTGCATCCAACTTGCTTGCTCACGAAGACCTCGGGCAATTTTGAGGAAGCCCATCATTGGAATATAAAGCCAAGTTATATAATGAAGATTCCCACTAGCATATGGTGGTGACAAAACAAGAGACTCTCAATCATGAAGCACATGGTGCTATTATGAAGCACAAGTGTGCAAAAGATAGTAGCATTGTCCCTTTTCTCTTTTTCTCTCTCTTTTTTTTGTTTGGGCTCTTTGGCCTCTTTTCATTTTTTTGGTGGGCGTCTTTGGCCTCTTTTTTTTATTTCCTCACATCGGACAACACTCTAATAATGATGATCATCACACTTTTATTTACTCACAACTCAATACTTAGAGCAATGATGACTCTATAGGAAATGCATCCGGTAGTGTATCGGGATGTGCAACAATCTAGCTTAGCATATGACGTTGAAACATCTCGCTAGCTATCTTACAATCATGCAATGGAAATATGAAAGTGACGGCACAAGTCATGAGATGGAACGGTGGGAGTTGCATGGCAATATATCTCGGAATGGCTATGAAAAGTCCATGATAGGTAGGTATGGTGGCTGTTTTGAGGAAGGTATATGGTGGATTTGTGCACCGGCGAAAGTTGCGCGGCACTAGAGGGGCTAGCAATGGTGGAAGGTGAAGGTGCATCTATACCATGGACTCACATTAGTCATGAAGAACTCATATACTTATTGCGAAAGTTTTATTAGTAATCAAAACAAAGTGCTAAACGCATACTCCTAGGGGAGGGTTGGTAGGTGTTAACCATCGCGCGATCCCGACCGCCACACAAAGGATGACAATCAATAAATCAATTATGCTCCGACTTCCTAACATAACGGTTCACCATACGTGCATGTTACGGGAATCACTAACTTCAACACAAGTATTTCTAGATTCAAAACACCCTACTAACAAAACTCTAATATTACCATATCCATGTCTCAAAACTAATTGAGAGGAATCAAACTTCTCTTTACTAATCAATGCACATGAATATGGAAGTTTTATTGTATCCTCTTTGGGTGCCTATCACCTTTGGGATTACTTTCATAGCACAAGCCAACTACCAAGTTACTTAGAGAGAGCACTCTTAGAAAGATATAAGTGAAGATCGAGAGTTCTTATTTCTCCAAAATATGACTTCGCCATGCTCTAAAATATCTAAGTGAAGCACTTAGAGCAAAGTTATCTAGCTCAAAAGATATAAGTGAAGCACATGTCAGCTAAATTGCCTAACTCAAAAGATATAAGCGAAGCTCAATGAGTATTCTAGAAAATTCACGATGAGTGCATGTCTATCTCAAAAGGTGTGCAGCAAGGATGATTGTGACACAACAAAAATAAAAGACTCATATAATACACGACGCTCCAAGCAAAACACATATCATGTGGTGAATAAAAATATAGCTCAAAGTAATGCTACAGATGGATTGAAGACGAAAGAGGGGATTCCTTCCCGGGGCATCCCCAAGCTTATGCCTTTTGGTGTCCTCGAATTTTGCTTGGGATGCCTTGGGCATGACCAAACTTGAGATATTTCCACTTTTTATCCCTTTTTCCATGAGAACATCACCCAAAACATGAAAACTTCACAATACAAAACTTAAACAGAAACTCATGATATCATTAGCACAAGAAAACAAACTACCACCTCTTGAGGTACTGTAGCAAACTTGATTTCTATTTATATTGGTTTTAGATTACTATATTCTCACTTTTCCATGGCTAGTACCCCCCAATACTATCCATAGTTTCATCAAAATAAGAAATCAACACAACGAAAACAGAATCTGTCAAAAACAGACCAGTCTGTATCAATTTGTATACTTCGTATACTTTTGTTATCTCAAAAATTCTGAAACATTACGACAGTTTGGGAAATTGGCATATAAACTATATGTAACTGCCTCGACACCACGCCGCACCTCCCCGACGCCACCAACGCACCCGCCGCCCTCGTCCACATCGACGGGAGCTTTCGTCACCGCCGGAGACCCTTTAGAGCGCCTCCCCCGTCCACACCCGAGCCGCCGCCGCCGTCAAGCCCTCGCCGGAGACTCCCACGCCGGTGAGCACCCCATCCCCTCTCCGTAGCCGTTGGATCCTAAATACACGTTGTAGATTAGATCACGATACCCTTTCGGTCTTCTAAACAAAACCGCGCCGGTTTTTGTTCACTTAACTATTAGACAGAGAGTTTTATGTTAGGCTTCGGCCGTTTGCTAGTTCGTCTCGCAACACACACCCTGCAGCAAATCAGTGAGCGCCACGTGTACCCCCTGTCCGTTAGCAACTGTCTTTCTTTTTCTGTTTAGTTCCAAACACAGAAAAGTTTCAATTTTGTTTTGACCATAGCTTTTGATCCCGAAGACCAATGAGGTTGATTCTTTTTCCAGTAGATTCCAAGTTTTCTATAATTTTTAAAAACATATAATTTGTCTATGTTTGAAATTTTCAAATTTGAATTAGATCAGATTTAGTTTAAACCTTGTTTTGCTTATTCCAGGAGTTTAAAAAAATGATTTTTAGTTGATTCTTTTTGCTACTGCTTCCTAGTGATTATATCTTACTGTGGTAGAAGTTTAAAATGTTTTTTAATATTTTTAATTGGGTTTTTAACAGAAACAAGTTTCTGCCTTAGTGACGTGTAGTGAATTCTTTCACTTAGGCCATAGCAAACTTTTACTTGTGATGTTATTTTTACTTGTGATTGGATTGTAGTGCTTATGGTGTGTATTTTTTTGTATTGGTAGATCACTCGGAGTGCGAAGCTTGTTACTTAGAAGCGCTCGATCAAGACAACTATCATCAAGGCAAGTCATTTTGATCATACTATTTCCTATGTTTTCGATGCATGGTAGTTTCACCTTTCTTTGCCCAATTGCATGCTGCTTAGGTACTTGGAAATTTTAGTATAGGTTGTAGTATCATGTGGTAGGCACACAACAACCCCGATACTTGGCCCCGGGACGACAATTTCATATTTGCTATGCTAGACGGGATTTCGGTTGAGTGCATAACACGAGTGATGCGAGGTTGATTAAATAATCAAGACCGGTTAAGACAAGATTTTCAAGACCTCGGACGCAATGCAACTCTGGGTGAAGGACGGTTGATCGGCTCCCTGGAGAAACCAGTGGATGACCCGGGATGCTGGAGACGGCCATGACATACTGCGGAAAGCTTCACCCAGGCTCGAAGGGACGGACGGAGACTTCAAGACCCAAGGCTTACCTGCACAGCCACAAGTCATTATGGGCTCTGGCTTGGTTGGACAACACGGCGACTCTGGACAGGCGGTGCTAGCAGATGTAGAAGAACGGTAGGAATGGATGGGCACCGACAGGGATTCAGAGGGACCCGTTGAAAGACCATGTTTTGATCATCCGGTCTTCAAACACCCTGAAGTGCGATACACGGAGGCGATCAAATCTTGTGGGGAACGTGTGCAAAACTCTGCAGAGTGCCCAACCTAATCGATTAGCCGTGTCCACGGTCATGGACAACTTGAGCCGAAGGCATTGAAATTCCCCTGAACTCTCGACACAACTTAATAATGATGTGGGTGTTAACAACAACTCGGTACGAGTATTGGTTGGCGGAATCATCTCGTTAACAACAAACAATGTAGTAATATTTTGCTTTCCAGCCCCTCTTGTTGTAGGATAAAATTGGCTTTATGCAAAACTTACAGCCCCACCTGCCAAATATGCATGTAGAGATAGTTGATTATTATTTTACCCCTCTCTTTGATGACTTGCTGGCATATTCCATATGCTGACCTACACGGCTGCAACGTATCATGTTGCAGAGTACTTTTCCGACCAGGAGTGAGGCTATGATCTACGCTCAGCGACATGCCCTCGAGTCGGATGGACTCGTCTACCTGATGCTTCCACTAGTCTTCGTTAGTTATCTCATGAGATGGCCTTCAGCCACTTTATTGTAATCCTTTATTGTAATAAAGTACTCATTATGAGATTTTCGATTAATAAAGCTGTGTGATTGAACTCTTGAATATATATATTAATGTACTGAGTGTGTACCAGCATGATCTTGGGATGGTACGGAAACACCAGAGGCTTGACTCGTCTTGAGTCGGGTCGCTACAGAAATGGTATTCAGAGCACACGCTGACCGTAGGACGTAACCTCTAGGAATGGAAAAGCCTTAGGAAGAAAACTATTTTCTTATGTCTATAAATCCTCTATTTCCTCTTCTGATCATTTCTGACTTCTCTCCGATTTTCCAATGTTTTAGATGGCCACCTTCATCCCCGTTAAGTTCACGGAGTTTTGCCAGCCCGACGCCACTATGCCTTTTGGAAAGGAGCTGGTACAGATCACCAAGGACTTGAGGATTGCTCTGCCGACTATCACAGGCAAGCCGACTTCGTCTTACCCGGAGGATTCACGCTACAGGATCGAGGTGCACATTCCCGGAAGGACATTCGAGCCGTGCACTGAGCCGGTGGATTTCAAGTTCATCGCACCCAACTGGATTCTCGGAAGGGACATGGCGGTCCATTGTGCACTCAGACGTATCAAGGAAATGTGCAAAGGCTGCCCTATTTCACCAGACCTATTCACGGTATCCCGGAGAAGAGAAGACAGAGAAATCATCTCAAGAAAGACCAAGGACGCTCTCCTATCCTATGCCCAGACCTTGGAGAAGCACAGCAGGACTCTGGAGCATCGTGTGATCAAGGACACCAGGAAGATCAAGCAACTGTCGCTCCGCGAACTCGAACTCGAAGAAGCAGCCCGGGAAGCCCACTATGAGCACGAACTGGAGGTGAAGGACTTTCTGGAGAGGATCGAGAAGCTGAAGACTCGAGTTGCATACCTAGAGGAGGAACTGGACATGGGCGAGAACCTTCATCCCGAAGGTGACGTAGCCCCCTTGATCAGCAATGACGAGGACTATGAAGAAAGCTCCACCGAAGGACCCATCACCATGCTTTTCTGAGGAGGACACTTAGACTAGACCACCAAATTTATTTGATCGTTAAACGCTTAGGCCGATGTTTAGGATTATCGAATTTTGTATCCCCGTGTGAACCTTTGTGATGGTATTGAATAAAATGTGTGGTGTGATACTTGTTTGTTGCATTTCATATGGGTAGTGTAATTACTCTTAGACCATTGTTCTATGCTAATCTCACCCCTCTAGAAACATCAGATGTCTCCGAGACGTGCCCCTGATTCCAACTTTCTGCCGGAACTCACCTAGTTGATTCAGCAACAGAACACCCTGATGCAGCTGATCATCCAGAACCAGAACAATAACAAAAACCATCATCCACCCCAGGCCGACAATCTCACCCGTTTCCTGAGGTTGAACCCCCCAACTTTCTCCAGCAGCATTGAGCCCATTGTGGCAGATGATTGGCTCCGCAAGATGGAGCGGGAACTTATCACTGCTGGTTGTACTGAAGCTGAGAAGGTGCGCTTTGCCGCGCATCAACTTGAAGGCCCTGCAGCTGCGTGGTGGAAGAACTACACCACCACATGCCCCATTGCTGGAGTCACTTGGGAGCAGTTCAAGCAAGCCTTCCGTACCGCACATGTCTCAGCTGGTGCAATGAGTCTGAAGAAGTGTGAGTTTCGCAACTTACGCCAGGGAAATCGCTCTGTGGCTCAGTATGTCGATGAATTCAGCATGCTCGCCCGTTATGCACCTGGAGATGTGGCCGATGATGCGGCCAAGCAGGAAAAATTCTTGGAAGGACTCAATGATGAGCTGAGCATTCAGCTGACTGTAGCCACGTTCAACAACTACCAGGAGCTGGTAGATAAGGCCCTCATATTGGAGGGGAAACACCAGCAGATGGAGAACCGCAAGCGGAAGTATGGGAATGGAAAGTTCAACTCCGGCACTCAGCAGAAGCCTCGCTACAACCCCTATTCAGGGAATACCGGGACTGGATCCGGTAAGTTTGGAGGACACGTCCAGCATAACCACCCAGTGCACAACCATGGAGGCCACAACCATGGAGGAAATGGGAACCACCGCAACAACAACAACTTCAAGAATGGCGGTACTGGCACTCACCAGCATTCAGCTCCAGCACAGAAGGATCTGAATCACATCACCTGCTTCAAGTTTCAGAAGACCGGACACTATGCCACTGAATGTCCCCACAACAAGCAAGGAAATGGAAACGGCAACGGCAACTCTGCAGCAAAGAAGCCCAATCCTTTTCCTCGAGCTCAGGTGAATCACATTGATGTTGAAGAGGTCTATGACCACCCCGATATTGTGATTGGTAAGTTTTTGCTAAATTCACGTCCAGTATTGGTACTTTTTGATTCTGGTGCAACGCATTCATTCATATCAAGGGTAGTTGTGGAAAAGTATAGTTTGCCAACTAGAACCCTCAGCCAGCCTATTAAGGTC
Organism: Hordeum vulgare subsp. vulgare; assembly: GCF_904849725.1. NCBI lineage: Eukaryota > Viridiplantae > Streptophyta > Magnoliopsida > Poales > Poaceae > Hordeum > Hordeum vulgare. The sequence continues at coordinate 325,000,714 of NC_058522.1, read as the reverse complement.
AGTTCCCCAGGAGGCATGATGACAGCCGGGATAGGATGCCATGCTTTGAGTCTCAACATCGGGAACCATAATTTTCCCACCGACCTCATCGTATTAGAGTCCCAGGGATTGGATGTAATCCTAGGCATGGATTGGTTGGCCAAGTATGAAGGGAATATTGATTGTGCCCTTAAGTCTATTTTGCTCACCACCCCCGAGCAGAAGCGGATTAAGTACGTGTCTCAGCGCCCGACACGGAGTAAACGAGTAAACTCTCTCACGGGAGTAGTCCAGGAGGAAGTACGGATTGTACAAGAGTACCCAGATGTATTTCCGGAGGAATTGCCGGGCATGCCACCTGATAGAGAGATTGAGTTCTTGATTGAGCTATTACCCAGAACAGCCCCGATATCCAAGAGACCCTATCGGATGCCCGCAAATGACTTCGTAGAAATCAAGAAGCAAATTAAGGAGTTGTTGGACGAAGGGTATATTCTCCCAAGTTCTTTGCCTTGGGGAGCCCCATTGCTCTTGGTTGAAAAGAAGGATAAGTCCTTGAGAATGGTTGTCGATTATCGTGCATTGAACGAGGTGACCATCAAGAACAAGTACCCCTTGCCGATGATTAATGATCTGCTTGATCAGTTAGTTGGAGCCCGCATATTCTCAAAGATCGATCTTCGATCCGGGTATCATCAGTTGAAGATTCGTGAACAGGATATACCCAAGACAGCCTTCACCACTCGGTACGGCTTGTATGAGTACACGGTCATGTCATTTGGACTAACTAATGCTCCGGCATATTTGACGAATCTGATGAACAAGGTATTTATGGAATACTTGGACAAGTTTGTCATGGTGTTCATCGATGACATACTGATATTCTCCAAGAACGAAGAGGAACACAAGGAACATCTGCGTCTAGTTCTGGAGAAACTTCGAGAGCATAAGCTATATGCAAAGTTTAGCAAATGTGAGTTTTGGTTGATGGAATTCGGATTCCTCGGACATGTCATCTCAGGAGAAGGAATAGCAGTGGACCCTGCCAAGGTCGCAGCAGTCACCGAATGGGTAGCACCCACTTCAGTCAAGGAGATCCGCAGTTTCCTCGGACTTGCCGGATATTACCGTAGGTTCATTGAGAATTTCTCAAAGATCGCCAAGCCTATGACAGAGTTGTTGAAGAAGGAATCCAAGTATGTTTGGACTAAGGAATGTGAAATCAGTTTTCAAGAGTTGAAGAACCATCTGGTTACAGCCCCAGTGCTGATATTGCCGAACATTCAGAAGGATTTCCAGGTTTACTGCGACGCTTCTCAGTAAGGACTCGGAGGAGTGCTCATGCAAGAAGGTAAAGTTGTAGCCTATACATCCAGACAGCTCAGACCCCATGAGTTGAATTATGCCACACATGATTTGGAACTAGCAGCCGTAGTGCACGCTCTCAAGACCTGGAGACATTTCCTGATCGGAAATAGTTGTGATGTTTACACTGATCACAAGAGCCTGAAATATATCTTCACGCAGAAGGAGTTGAACCTCAGACAGAGGCAATGGCTAGAGTTGATCAAGGACTATGACAAGAGATTGCATTATCACCCAGGCAAGGCAAATGTTGTAGCAGATGCGTTGAGCCGCAAGAGTTATGTGAACACACTCATAGCAGGAGGGTTACCCCAGGAGTTAGCCGATGACCTCCGAGAGCTCAAATTGGAAATAGTTCCAAGAGGATTTGTTGCCACACTATAAATTCAGTCCACTTTGACAGAAAAGATCCGCGAGGCATAGAAATCAGACAAGGAGATAGCTGAGATTAAGCAGAAAATGAAAGACGGGAAGGCTAAAGGTTTTCGTGAGGATGAACACGGAACTTTATGGTTTGAGGATCGCATTTATGTGCCCAATGATCTCAAACTCAGGAAGTTGATACTTCAGGAGGCCCATGATTCCCCGTACTCGATACACCCCGGCAATACCAAGATGTATCTGGATCTGAAAGAAAGTTTCTGGTGGACAGGAATGAAGAAAGACATTGCCGAGTTCGTAGCAATATGCGATGTTTGTCAGTGAGTAAAAGCCGAGCATCAGAAGCCAGCAGGTTTGCTCCAACCTCTGCTGATACCCGAGTGGAAATGGGAAAAGCTTGGTATGGACTTCATCACAGGATTACCCAGGACCCGTTCTGGCTATGATTCTATTTGGGTTGTGGTCGATCGTTTGACCAAGGTAGCTCACTTCATTCCTGTGAAGACTACTTACACGAGTGCCAAGCTGGCCAAGATATATATGACCAGGATCGTATGTCTGCACGGAGTACCGAAGAGCATTGTGTCAGACAGAGGGACCCAGTTCACATCAAAATTTTGGCACCAACTGCATGAAACCTTGGGAACGAGATTGGAGTTCAGTACAGCTTTTCACCCACAGACAGATGGACAGACCGAGAGAGTCAATCATATTCTGGAGGACATGTTGAGAGCTTGCGCACTAGACTATGGGTCTAGTTGGGATGACAATTTACCTTATGCCGAGTTCTCATACAACAACAGCTACCAGACCAGTCTGAAGATGGCCCCTTTCGAAGCTCTATACGGAAGGAGGTGCAGAACACCGTTGATGTGGGATGGAGTTGGAGACAGACAACTTTTTGGTCCCAACCTTATCCGAGATTCTGAAGAGAAGGTCAAGCTTATTCGTGACCGACTCAAGATAGCTCAGTCCAGGCAGAAGAGTTATGCTGACAGCAAACGCAAGGAAGTAACATACGAAGTGGGAGACTGAGCATATCTTCGGGTGTCTCCGCTTCGAGGAATAAAGAGATTTGGTGTGGAAGGAAAGTTAGCACCCCGTTTCATTGGCCCCTACAAAATTCTTGAGCGTAGAGGCGAAGTTGCATATAAACTGGAACTGCCGGAAGGATTGTCCGGAGTTCATGATGTCTTCTATGTTTCCCAGTTGAAGAAGTGCCACGCTGAGATGGCCGATGTTCCGTTGAGAGATACAGTGCCCCTTGAGGCCATACAGCTTGACAGTGATCTGACGTATCAGGAGAAACCCGTCAGGATTCTTAAGACTGCCAACAGAGTTACCCGCAGCAAGATCATCAAGTTCTGCAAGGTGTTGTGGAGCCACCACACCGAGGAAGAAGCCACCTCGGAACGAGAAGAAGATCTTCGTCGAGACCACCCGCACCTATTTTCTAACCAACCTTAATCTCGAGGGCGAGATTCATCTTAAGGTGGGTAGGTTTGTAACATCCCAATTTTCCTAATTGGGAATGTTTTACATTGTAGCTAAGCATCTATGCATATTGATTGAAATAAAGTTGCATTTGAATTCTTTCGACTTTTGCTTTTGCATTTCTATTTTTCTTCACATGAGAAATGCCGGGAAACGATCTCTTGCACGCAAGAGAGAGCGGAGGAAAATGACCCTCCAAAAATGTGAGGCATCTCTGAAATATTTGGAGCCAAGAAAGCCAAGGTTTTATTGCGAAAATATTTGCAAAAAGAAAATAAAGCATTTAGGCGATTTTCTGAAAAAACATTTTTTAAAAAGTTTTTATTTTTGCATTGGAAAAATGTTAATGGCGTAGAGGATATTTTTCTTAATTTTTTGGTATATAATACCCTATATTAATTATTTTTGTTCGTTGCCTTTTTATTTGTTTTAGTTTCTATTTCTGAAAAATTCTAAAAATAGGAAACGTTTTTTTAAAGGAAAGAGCGCCTGGGCGCATTATACCTGTGGGCCGAATCCCACCTTAGCCGGGATCCGAGATCCTTTCGGATCGGCCGACCGCCCAAGCCCCCCAGCTCCCCTTTCCCTGCCAGTGGGACCCCCTGACCGACCCCAGCCCGAGTCGGCCACCTCTCTCCTCTCGCCCCTTCTCTTTCCTTCCCTGGAGCCGAGCTCCTTCCTTACCTCACCGGAGCCGATCCTCTCTCCTCGATCTCCCTACCCCTTCCCTCCCGAGCGCCCCTCTCCCCCTATAAATACCCCCCACCCTCGCCGCACCCCGTTCCCCACCTCGCCACGCCGTCCCGCCGCCTCTAGCCGCCCCTTGTGGCGCCTCGCCGGAGCACCCGAGCTATGCCAACTCCGGCCGCTCCACTGCACCGCCTCGACACCACGCCGCACCTCCCCGACGCCACCAACGCACCCGCCGCCCTCGTCCACATCGACGGGAGCTTTCGTCACCGCCGGAGACCCTTTAGAGCGCCTCCCCCGTCCACACCCGAGCCGCCGCCGCCGTCAAGCCCTCGCCGGAGACTCCCACGCCGGTGAGCACCCCATCCCCTCTCCGTAGCCGTTGGATCCTAAATACACGTTGTAGATTAGATCACGATACCCTTTCGGTCTTCTAAACAAAACCGCGCTGGTTTTTGTTCACTTAACTATTAGACAGAGAGTTTTATGTTAGGCTTCGGCCGTTTGCTAGTTCGTCTCGCAACACACACCCCGCAGCAAATCAGTGAGCGCCACATGTACCCCCTGTCCGTTAGCAACTGTCTTTCTTTTTCTGTTTAGTTCCAAACACAGAAAAGTTTCAATTTTGTTTTGACCATAGCTTTTGATCCCGAAGACCAATGAGGTTGATTCTTTTTCCAGTAGATTCCAAGTTTTCTATAGTTTTTAAAAACATATAATTTGTCTATGTTTGAAATTTTCAAATTTGAATTAGATCAGATTTAGTTTAAACCTTGTTTTGCTTATTCCAGGAGTTTAAAAAAATGATTTTTAGTTGATTATTTTTGCTACTGCTTCCTAGTGATTATATCTTACTGTGGTAGAAGTTTAAAATGTTTTTTAATATTTTTAATTGGGTTTTTAACAGAAACAAGTTTCTGCCTTAGTGACGTGTAGTGAATTCTTTCACTTAGGCCATAGCAAACTTTTACTTGTGATGTTATTTTTACTTGTGATTGGATTGTAGTGCTTATGGTGTGTATTTTTTTGTATTGGTAGATCACTCGGAGTGCGAAGCTTGTTACTTAGAAGCGCTCGATCAAGACAACTATCATCAAGGCAAGTCATTTTGATCATACTATTTCCTATGTTTTCGATGCATGGTAGTTTCACCTTTCTTTGCCCAATTGCATGCTGCTTAGGTACTTGGAAATTTTAGTATAGGTTGTAGTATCATGTGGTAGGCACACAACAACCCCGATACTTGGCCCCGGGACGACAATTTCATATTTGCTATGCTAGACGGGATTTCGGTTGAGTGCATAACACGAGTGATGCGAGGTTGATTAAATAATCAAGACCGGTTAAGACAAGATTTTCAAGACCTCGGACGCAATGCAACTCTGGGTGAAGGACGGTTGATCGGCTCCCTGGAGAAACCAGTGGATGACCCGGGATGCTGGAGACGGCCATGACATACTGCGGAAAGCTTCACCCAGGCTCGAAGGGACGGACGGAGACTTCAAGACCCAAGGCTTACCTGCACAGCCACAAGTCATTATGGGCTCTGGCTTGGTTGGACAACACGGCGACTCTGGACAGGCGGTGCTAGCAGATGTAGAAGAACGGTAGGAATGGATGGGCACCGACAGGGATTCAGAGGGACCCGTTGAAAGACCATGTTTTGATCATCCGGTCTTCAAACACCCTGAAGTGCGAGGAGATACACGGAGGCGATCAAATCTTGTGGGGAACGTGTGCAAAACTCTGCAGAGTGCCCAACCTAATCGATTAGCCGTGTCCACGGTCATGGACAACTTGAGCCGAAGGCATTGAAATTCCCCTGAACTCTCGACACAACTTAATAATGATGTGGGTGTTAACAACAACTCGGTACGAGTATTGGTTGGCGGAATCATCTCGTTAACAACAAACAATGTAGTAATATTTTGCTTTCCAGCCCCTCTTGTTGTAGGATAAAATTGGCTTTATGCAAAACTTACAGCCCCACCTGCCAAATATGCATGTAGAGATAGTTGATTATTATTTTACCCCTCTCTTTGATGACTTGCTGGCATATTCCATATGCTGACCTACACGGCTGCAACGTATCATGTTACAGAGTACTTTTCCGACCAGGAGTGAGGCTATGATCTACGCTCAGCGACATGCCCTGGAGTCGGATGGACTCGTCTACCTGATGCTTCCACTAGTCTTCGTTAGTTATCTCATGAGATGGCCTTCAGCCACTTTATTGTAATCCTTTATTGTAATAAAGTACTCATTATGAGATTTTCGATTAATAAAGCTGTGTGATTGAACTCTTGAATATATATATTAATGTACTGAGTGTGTACTAGCATGATCTTGGGATGGTACGGAAACACCAGAGGCTTGACTCGTCTTGAGTCGGGTCGCTACACTATAAGCAAAAAAGAATCAACTCAAAAGATCTTTCTGGATAAAAATGAAAAATAACTTCGTGAGCGAAAAGTTTCTGTCTTTTTCCAGCATGATCAAACAACCATCACCAAACTAGTCATAAAGGTTTTACTTGGCTCAAACACAAAAAGAGACACAAAAGACACAACAATAATAGAATTATGATGGTATGGACACAACAAAATAGAAAGAAAAAAGCAAAGATAAATTCATTGGGTTGCCTCCGAACAAGCAGTATTGTTTAAGACCCTTAGCTAGGCATAAGGCGATAGAATCACGTATCGTCGTCTTTGGTACTCAAACCATAAGTAGCTCTCATCATGGATTCATAAGGCAATCTTATTTTCTTTCTAGGAAAATGTTCCATGCCCTTCTTTAATGGAAATTGAAATCAAATATTCCCTTCCTTCATATCGATGACAGCACCAATAGTCCTTAGGAAAGGTCTACCAAGAATGATAGGACATGTCGGATTGCAATCAATATCAAGCACAATGAAATCTACGGGTACATAGTTCCTATTTGCAATAATAAGAACATCATTGATTCTTCCCATAGGTTTCTTAGCAGTAGAATCCGCAAATTGCAAATTAAGAGAGCACTCATCAATCTCATTAAAGCCTACAACATCACATAAAGACTTTGGAATCGCGGAAACACTAGCACCCAAATCACACAAAGCATTGCATTCATAGTTTTTGATCTTGATTTTGATAGTAGGTTCCCACTCATCATGAAGTTTTCTAGGAATAGAGACTTCCAATTCAAGTTTCTCTTCAAGAGATTTCATCATAGCATCGACGATATGATCGGTAAAGGCCTTGTTTTGGCTAAAAGCATGTGGATTGTTTAGCATGGATTGCATAAAATAAATACATTCAATCAAAGAGCAACTATCATAATTGAATTCCTTGAAATCCAAAGTAGTAGTTTCATTACTACTCAAAGTTTTGATATCCTCTTTGGATTTCAAGGAATTCATAAGTGGGGGAGAGGAAAACGAGAGGCAAAAAAGTAAATGCAAGAGATGAGTTTGCGACACTTACTTGGATAAGCTTCACTTGATGCTCCCCCGCAACGGTGCCAGAAATTGGCACGTTGACGGGAGACTATTCTTTACTTGATCCTCCCCGGCAATGGTGCCAGTAATTGGCACGTTGACGGGAGACTATTCTTGACTTGATCCTGCTCCCCGGCAATGGCGCCAGAAATTCTTCTTGCTACCTCTTGAGCTTGCGTTGGTTTTTCCCTTAAAGAGGAAAGGGTGATGCAGCACAGTAGCAGTAAGTATTTCCCTCCGTTTGAGAACCAAGGTATCAATCCAGTAGGATTATTAAGATGAGGCACCAATGTACCTGCGCAAAAACAGCAAACTTGCACCCAACGCTACAAAGGGGTTGTCAATCCCTTCACGATTGATTGCAAGGTGAAATCCGACGGCGGAAAGTGCAACAAAGTAAAAGTGTAGGGCTGAAAATATGATGTGAAGTAGACCCGGGAGCCATAGTGCTCACTAGAGCCTTCTCTCAAGATAGCAAATATTATGGTGGGTGAACGAATTACTGTCGGGCAATTGATAGAACCGCGCAAAGTCATGACGATATCTAAGGCAATGATCATACATATAGGCATCACGTCCGAGACAAGTAGACCGATACTTTCTGCATCTACTACTATTACTCCACACATCGACCGCTATCCAGCATGCATCTAGTGTATTGAGTTCATGATAAACAGAGTAACGCCCTAAGCAAGATGACATGATGTAGATGGATAAATTCATGCAATAGATATAAACCCCATATTTTTACCTTTGATGGCAACAACACGATGCGTGCCTCGCTACCCCTTCTGTCACTGGTTGAGGTCACCACACGGTATGAACCCAAAACCAAGCACTTATCCCATTGCGAGAATAATAGATCAAGTTGGCCAAACAAAACCCACAACTCGAAGAGAATTACAAGGATATGAAATCATGCATATAAGAGATCAGAAGAAACTCAAATAAGATTCATAGATAATCTGATCATAAATCCACAATTCATCGGATCTCGACAAACACACCGCAAAAGAAGATTACATCGGATAGATCTCCATGAAGATCATGGAGAACCTTGTATTGAAGATCCAAGAGAGAGAAGAAGCCATCTAGCTACTAGCTACTGACCCGAAGGTCTATGGTGACCTACTCCCGCATCATCGGAGAGGCAATGGTGTTGATGAAGAAGCCCTCCGATTCGAATCCCCCCATCCGGCAGGGCACCAGAACGTGCCCCAGACGAAATCTTGCGAAGACAGAAGCTTGCGGCGGCGGAATATTATTTTCGTGGATCTCTCTCGTGGTTTTGGATTTTTCGGGGATTTATAGGCGAAAGAAGTAGGGCAGAGGGGCCACAGGGGGCCCACAAGCCTGCTAGGCGCGGGCCCCCCTGGACGCGGCTAGGGGGCTTGTGGCCTCCCCTGGCGCCCTCTGCCTTGGTTCTCAAGCTCCCTACGTATCTTCTATTCCGGAAAAAAAAAATTCAGAGGTTTTATTATGTTTGGACTCCGTTTAATATTCTCCTCTGAAAAGGGTCAAAAACACGGAAAAAACGGGAACTGGCACTTGGCACTGAGTTAATAAGTTAGTCCCAAAAAAGATATAAAACATCCAAAGTTTGACAAGATAATAGCATCGAACCATCAAAAATTATAGTTACGATGGAGACATATCAGTGGACTCCTTGCAAGTCCCTGTTCCATCTTGATTCCATCCTAATAAAATCCCTAGTGCTTCAAACCCAATAGGAAGACCTTCGTTATTTCTCTTATAACCATACATGTCATAGAAAAATAAAACTCCTATTTTAGAACGCTTTTTATTGTTTTCCCTCCTTGTTGTGTTGCTTATTGTGATTTCTTTAGACGATAGTTGACGAAGTAGACGAATTTCTTGGAGTTGGAGTAAAAGCTTTGGAAGACCTCAAAGAGTTTTCTAAGCCACGCAAGCAAGCCTTTGACCATGTTCATGAAACTACTTTGTGCATAGCATTGTAAGACTTTACTTCTTGCATGAAAAAGCATGGTGATGTGGTGACAACCTCCCTAGGTTTGCCACTATTGCACTCCTCGTTGATTCTTGCATTGTGCATGACTCTATGTTCAATTCGCATTCATGTGGGTGGGAAGTGGATAGGTGCGAGTAGTAGCTACACAAGTGGGATCGGAATATGCATTGAGAAGGAAAGAAAAATGTTTTACCAAAGACTTTACGAAAACCCCATCGGGTGCCACCAATGCGTGAGGGAAATGTTGAGCTAGGTAACCACTTGATAAAGAAATGGTGTACCGAGGAAAGTTGAGTGTGTTGTTTTCGAAAACAAAGAGATTTAAGATCCGTTGACCGTCCCAACTATACACGTACGACCACACTACCTCTTTTATGGGAGGGGGACTTACGAAGTACCTTAATTGTTACACGCAAAGAGTCTTCATTACTAGTGGTGGGAGTGTCCTGGTCACTCTCGATACGGGGTCATGCCTGAATGGGCGTCTATGATTGTATTTTCAAACACCGGGCACACAATTGTGCCCCCTCGTGTCGTTGTGTTGTTGGTCTTAACGAAAATGTAATTGTCCTCTCGCTTGAGGCATGCATTTTCCCTCTCGTATGTGGTCTTGACATGAGGGATGGGTACCAATTAGTTGGATCAATGCCAGTAGCGTCTGGGGAAAGGTATGGTTTGGGTGCTTACCTCAGGTACTTAATGTACAACAAGTCATGGAAAACATGAAAGTTCGTCGAGTCTTGTGGGCAAAAGTGTGCAACCTCTCCAAAGTGTCAAACTACTCGAGTAGTTGTGTCCACGGTAAAGGATAGTCGGATGACTTGAAGAGATGATTAAAATGAAGTTCTTCCAACTCTGCCTATATTGATATGTGTAACCTCATGATGCATCATTTTACAAATGATAGGGCATGATATGTCATTCAAACTAGCTTTTCACAAAACTACATGCTTAGTCTTATAACATGCATTGTTTACATTGCTCCAAACATGGGTTGCTTGTGAGTACATTTAAAAGTACTCACTGGCTTGTCCATGGCTATTTACTTGGCCATGGATGAAAGAACAGGATATTATGAAGAGTACCTTGGCGACGACCATGCGAGCTAGGAAGCTTCCCAGTCAGAATGTGTGTAGGGTTAAGGCAGATGGCATGGGTCCATGCTATTGTTGAACATATCTCCAGCGAGTGTCTATTTGATGTTTGGCCTTCATGGCCCTATCTATGAAGACTTGACCATCATGGTCATATTTGTGTTTAGTAAGCATTGTTCCAGGGATCACTTTACACGTGCATTCGGTAACTAAGACTTATGAGTCGGGATCCCCACAGCCGCCCACCTCATGACGCCATGCCGTGCCTCGTAAATGGCGTGCTATGTGTTGCGAGATTGAGCCGAGCCGAGCTCACACCTATGCGCTTATTTTTGTCAGTGAGGAACGAAGAGTCCCTAACAAAAGAACCACCATCCAAGATGTCAGATCATGGGTGTCCCCAACTCGGACATGGGTCCATCCCATGTCCTCCTACACTACCGCACCTTTGTGGTGGAGGTGCCGGCATCCCTAGGCATAACTAGAAGAACATATCACACCTCTGCCTCCACGGACACCACCCCTTGTTGTTCCCTTTGTTGCTCCTCACACCGATGATCCCATCTTGTCTGCTCCATACATGGTTCAGGGGAGAGCAGCCCCCCAAAACCTGACCTCTCTAGATCGGGTATGGGAGAGGGGTGGTTAGGTTTTTGGGTTACGTCTCCTATGTGACTACTCTCTGTCGTTCGTTCACGTCCATTGCATCATCTACATCTGCGTCGCCTTCATCACCAGCATGCCGGACCCAGTGAAGTCAACCATCTTGCCATTGAGAAACTCGAAGCGAACAAGAAGTCCACCGCCGCCACTGCCACTGCTATGGACAACTGACCTACCGGAGGGTATAAATTCCTTATCACACTCCTATTTATTTCTGTGTTAGCCATACTAGTATTATGTGTAAATGTGGCGACTATTTTTGTAGTATGTGCATATCTCGATTGTAGTCAGTATGCTATGAACTCTGTCAATGCCATGATGATGATTATTTACTGGATTAATTTAATCATAAAATAGTTATTATACTCAACAAATCTTCTCTTGTACTTTTGGGTACGGTCACCACCCAGTTTATGACACTCGTAGTTTTCTGCGCCACCAATAACTAACTAAAGAAATGAACCAAGCCCTGATCACTTAATGTATTTGGGATATTTATAAAAATTATGATAGCCAGAGGTCCCAAAATCCTAAAGCATATATTGATGTGATCATGTGGGAACACACTTTTTGGTGACTCCACAGGGAACAAAGATGAATCATCATCGTCCATCATGTCTGGTCGTGACATGCTTTCCTAGCCCGTAGAGATTGACACTGATAATATCATCAAGCCAAATCTTGAGGAATTATCACTGGGACATCGCCCAGATTGTGAGGAGTATAAGAAGGAACGTGAAGAGAAGGAGTAGCAGGAATTCCTTGGGAACTTCAAGAAAGATTGTCAAGGAAACTTCATTGTGGTTGGAGAAATCAAGTTCCCTCCTCTTCATGATGAGCATGTTAAATCCATTATGAGTAATACATTTTCTTTTAAGATATGGGCTGAAATTGGTAGTTAATTACTAATACTAATAATGTTATATACCAACATTTAATATAAAGTACCAATGCTCAGAAAAATACTCCTCAATCATCTATCGGTAATGTTGATCTGCCTACTATCATAGAAATCCCCAATCCAACTTTGCCTATTTAGTTAGCACCTCCCATGCCGTTGAATTATTATCCTACCCAATAAATAAAATTTTCTCGCCACCTATTAACCGTAATATTAGTATGCCAAGTTCGTTGGCAATGCCATTAGATCATTGGCAAATTATGGTTTGGCATACGCGCCACAAACCATACCCATGGTTAGTAATCATATTGCTCCTATGGAACTAGCACAAGCAGAACTGTCCACTACGGATGATGCTCTAGCAAATCTTACAAAGGAGCTAAGATGCTTCGAGAGAATTTTGGATATACCAAAAGCCATATCTGGAATACTTTAATGCAATGCAATGCCATCCGGGATATAAAATTTCAGATTTTGTTGAGTTAATGGAGAGAGCACAAAAACAACATGGGGACATGTTAATCAATACTTGGCTCAATTGGGTGAAGTAGGCTCACTAAATGAATTGAAAGTGCACTCATTTATGTTATGTTTAATTGGTACCATATTTTCTAGGTTTGCTCCTTTGCCACATGGTTCTATTAGTATATGGCCACAATTGGAACAAAAATTTAACGATCACTTTTATAGCAGCGACAATGAACTTAAGTTGTCACATCATACATCAGTGAAACAAAAGCATGATGAATCGGTGTCCGATTGCGTCAATAGATTTAGGGATATGAAAAATACTAAGCTTTAGTTTGGTGATAATAGAGAGAGAGACTTGGCAGATCTTGTGCTTAGTGGTTTGAGAACTCACATTAGAGAAAACCTAGAAGGCTATGAGTTTTCAAGTATTAACAAAGGCTTGCAAGGTCTTTGGCTCAGAAATCTCAAACAAAGATTGTAAAGAGGTGCATAGGTATAAAATTGATCATCCTAAGATTAACATGGTTGAATATGGTAATGAAGGATTGGCTTATGAGGTTTAAAATTATGTTGATGAATTTGTTTGGCTCTAAAAGGACAAACCATTTATTAGCAACGATATAAAGACGATTCATAAGAATCGTGATGAGGAGATTAAATTCACTTTCAACATTGCTAAGTGTGATAAATATTTGATGCTTTTTTGCAAGCTAAGGTTATAAGAATATCTCATACTTCATCATTGTTTGAAGAGCTGAAACAACATGCTTATTGCAACTATCATAATTATTTTCTCATCTTACTAATGATTATGATGTTATTTGACAACAGATTCAATTGGCCATTGATGACATACGATTGAATTTTTATGAGATGCCACTCGATAAGCCAACCTCCCAATGACCACGATCAATTTGGAAGGGAAAAGGATGTTGATTTGGTCCAACAAAGCCGAAACAGCTAATAAAAGTAATGTTGTCATTGAGAGACAGAAAAACAGGGAAAGTCACAACGTCTTGGAAATACAAGATGTGCATCCTAAGCAACCCGATAGTAATAAAGTTAAGAGCACCATCAAGAATCCTACACTAGGAGGGAAACCACAAGTGCAAGACAACACTCATGGTAAATTTGTTAAGCCCAAGAGTCTATCAGTCAGCAAGTGGATGAAGAATCAAGCTAAAGTGCAACACAAGAGAATCAACTCGACTTTGATATGTTGTTGTCCTAATATGCCAATCAAGTGGCCGATTATAGCTCTAACCAATCATCACATTTTGAGTGCTCAAGATCACCTCCAAAGCAAGAATTTCAGCATCATGTAATGCGATATAGGTCACATGCCCCATCACCATGGATGGCACTAATGACCCACAAGTATAGGGGATCATAATAGTTCTTTTGGTAAGTAAGAGTGTCGAACACAATGAGGGGTAGAAGGAATGGGTAAGCGTTTTTAGCAAGGTATTCTCTACAAGTGTTGTAGAGTAATAGTGACAGATACTTTGAAACAAAGATAATTCTCATTCATTGCTTTGATAAGTTGTTATGTGGGTGGACCGGTGCTTGCATGTTCTTCTTACTTGAACAGACAAGCCACTTATGTTTAACCCCTCTCGCAAGCATCCACAAGTACGAAAGAAGAATTAAGATAGATCTAACTATAGCATGAAACATATGGATTGAAATCATCCCACTACTAGAGAAATGCCTATAGGTAGATCATTAGTAGTAGCATGGGGTCACCGGCCATCACCGTTGTTAGTTAGTATTACCGCTGGTACAAAACCAACGTTACATGTATAGCATAGTAGTAGCATTGGGTGGCCAATCCCCGCACTGCTGCTACATGGGCCACACGGTCCTCCCCTGGTCGAACTATAATAGCAACATGGCTTCTAAATCCAGCGCTATAGGTAAATACTTAGAAGTATGTCTTGTTCTACACCGACCACTTGCACTAAAGTAACAAGAGGGAAGCTTGTGGGCCCCACTTATCAACATCATGGGGCCAACTAAATGTGCTATAGGTAAAGTGGCAGCAGTAGCGCTGTCACCTAACCCCATGATAGCGAAAAGAAATGTAATCAAAAGAAAACAAAAGGGAAAATAAAAAATAAAAAAAGAGAAAGAGACAACAAAAGCAAAGGAAAAATAATAACTTGGCTTGGAAGGAATAGAAAAGAAAAATAAAAAATAATAAAAAGAAAACAAAAGTAAAAGGAAAAAGGAAAATAGAAAAATAGTAAAGAGAAAAGAAAAAACAATAAAAGGAAAGGAAAAAAAGAAAAGAAAAGAGAAGGAGTAAGAAAACAAAAGAAAAAGGAAAGAAAAGAAAAGGAGAAAGATAAATAATAAAAAGAAAAGGAAAAAAGAAAACAAATGAAAGGAGTAAATATAATAAAACCTTACGTGTAGCATCGGATGACCGCCATTGCGCTACAACTATGTGAATATAGTAATTTAAAAAAGTAAAACAAAAGAAGTTGGACATTTAGAAGTACCGTGGGGTTTCTCACGACGCTATAGCTATGTTAGCTCTAGCGTGGTGTTACGACCCCACGCTACACCTAAGTGTCCCTTAATAGTGTTGCGGGCATCCATTTCTTCCCCCATTCCCCCCACTCCCCTCTCGATCCTCTCCCTCTCCCAGCACCCGCCGTCATCGAAGCCCTCGCTCCCCCTCACCATCGCCAGAGCCCTTGTCAACGATCCTGCCCGAGCACATTTGCCTCATCGCCACCCTTGCCTCCTCGACATCAGCACCCTGCCTCCTCCTCGATGTCGTCGCGCCTGCCTCCTCGGGCCTTGTCGTCGTCATCCCTGCCTCCTCCTCGATGTTATCATGCCCATGTCCTCCTCGTCATCAACGTCGCTTTCTCTCATAGGTGATTCCTCCCCTCTCCTTCATTCCTCCATCCCCTCCCAGCAAACCCTAGTTTGGAAATTAGGTTTAATCCAAAATTAGCATTCATCCAAAATTATTGCGAGCATTAAAAATAGTCGTATTTTAGTGATGGTTGTCCTCATTTGCTAGCCAATTCAAAGGGTGCAATTTTTGATGCAATTTATGTTATTTGGATGATATGGTGATGATTTTTTGATGAAATTTATATGAAAGTGGTAGTGTAGATACAAGTTGTCCATAGATGATATGGTGATATTCATGGAATACAAATTCTGATCAAATTTATGTGCAAACATTGGTTGAGCTTGATTGGTGTGCTATTGATGTTATGTGGATGTTCAGACGTGTGTTGGTGTGTAGAAGACACATATTTGGACATGTGTTGTTGTGGACGAGATGGATATTCAAACATTTGTATGTGCTTTGTAGGGAAACTGATCCGGGTGGCCTATGTTTTGCAGGAATGTTGATTCATTTCTGTTTCAGAAAATTTCACGTGCTCGATATGTCCAGTTTTTAGCAAACTTCATGCCGAAATTTTCCATGAATTTCACCATGAGTAGAACATATAGAGTACCTAGGATTTGCCGGGACAGAAATGAAATGACATTCTTGCAAAATATTAACCATTTTTATTCATTATTCATTTTATTATAGTTCGAGAATTAAATGAGTATATTGAATCCTAGGAAACATGGTGCACAACGACGAAGCCGGGCATTTTGATGACGCCCGCTACAAGAATGCACACAATTTCCTAGGATATCTCGCTAGTGAAGAAGCAGAAGGGTTGCAGGGCCCCTTCACATAATGGAGGGTGGTAGTGCCACCAACACTTGCACCGGCACTGACATCGATCTCACCGACACTCGCACTGGCATTGACACCGACGTCATCAACCCTAACGCCGAGACCGACACGATAGTGGTAACCATACCACGAAAAGTGGTACCCAACACACTGAAGGAGAGGAAGAGGTCCCGCCGCCCAAAAGACTCGTGATCATGAAGGTTCACAAAGCCGAATTCAAGCTAATAGAGCCGCAAGAAGTGTATCGTGCTACGTCAACCAAATAGGATGCAACATACGGGATACCGCCAACCTCCATGGCACAGAAATAAGGAACAAACTACATTTGGAGCACCTCCTATTGACCAAGTTGCACACGAGATACTTTTTCCCTGGTCAAGATGAGAAGAAAGAACCATGGGAAGATAAAGCCATGGCGACGATAAACAACAAACCAATTGTCAAGTTCAGCGGCGCATTGAGCATCTGGAAAGGTAGGGTCATAAAAGCGATTGAAGTTGAAAATTATCCAACATCGAGATTATTGAAGAGAATTCGAGACTTGTGGAAGTGGACTTAGAAAAATTGAAGGAGATTATCACTGTCGAAGCAACCAAGGCCAAGGCGAAAATAATGCAGAACCTTCAGGCGAGGAACTAGGATATCCACCACCTGGTAAGCCGTGGTTACACGGGAAAGAGGCCCGTGTGTGATAAGGAGGACACATAATCTCAACTTTAGGGATCCCAGACCCCTTGGTGAAGTTCACCGACCTACAAGAGCATGACTTCCTTAGGTCCCGATTCAAGTGGGACACGGAAAAAAGGAATGGTGCATGTATGAGCCGACAAGGAAACTCATGAAAATGCTGATAACTATTAATTTACTACCATATATTAGCTTCCGATCAAGTCGACTACGTTCTATTCACAATTTTAAATGGTTCGCGTTCATTTTGCAGAGAGAGCGCCACAGGCTTTTGTCAGAAGAAAGCGACTTATCGACTTAGTGATGTTGAAGTACAAGTGGGACAAGCCTTTCAACCACGCCATCAACATAATGCAGGAGTCCCCTGTGGACGAGCGACCGAAGTATGGACGTGTACACGCCACAAGTGGCGGTTCCACGTGGAAGTACTACTACCGCAAGGAGCTGGAGGTAATAAAGAAGAGATGGAAGTTCAAAGAAGAGAATATTGACGAGAAGGTGGCGGCGGCGGTCTAGAAAAAATTGTTGAGACCAAGGAAGCAACCAAAGCTGAGGCAGTCCACGTAGCACTCGAGGAGGTAGTCCATGTAGTTGTATCTGCGTGCAAAATTAATTTTGTATCCTTAGTTTTTCCTTCATGACAACTTTTCCACCTGGATAACAGAAAATCCACACAAAAGGCTAGAGTATTTCCTCCTTCGAGTTTCTCCGGGAGTGACTCCATGAACATCGCACCCGCATATCCTCTCGTAACCGTACCTTCTCTCGCACATGCACCTTCTCCCGCACCAGCTCATAGTTTCCCATCCCCCATCTCTAGCATGCTTGGTGGGTCTTCCACAATGTTTGAGCTCGACACCCTCGCGGTAATTACGTGTCATACCATCATCAACATATCTATAGTCTTTCGTTTCTTTTGCCATTCAGATGTCTGACCAACCGGACACATGTCTTCACAGACCGGTAATAATTCGCGCGCCCTACTCTACAGCATCAATGGCCAGTTGGTGGATGTAGGAAAGGGTATTATAACAAAGGCCAAGGAAGGCTTGTTCCATAGCCGGTCGATGCCTAATAACATCTTCAGGGTTTCCGTGCGAGTGTGGAAAGTTGCCTACAAGAGTTTCTCTCCTCCACCACAAACTGGGCGAGAGGACGATGAGAGCCCGATGCAACCGGCCAATGCAATAATTGGTAGTTTCTATGGCTAGAGTATCTTCTTTGTGTGGAGGCGGCCATGAGCACACCAACAACAACAATAGTGATGCAAGGTGTGACCATCACCCCACCCACGGAATTACCACCATTTGTCGTGTCGGGTGAGAGTGGGGGATGTGACAAAGGGGGTCCAACCATCGCATCCATGGAGAAAGATACGGATGATGGCGTGGATGAGTATGGCACTCTCGAGCATCAATAACAGCTATGACGATGCACAAATGATGAGTCAACTGCCATATGACTCAGGCTATGAGCATGAATATGAGATGCATGATGCATAGGAGTCGGAACCTCCTCAGGTTGACTACAAGAAGCATTTGTAGGACACACCTCCATATGCTGCCTCAACCTAGGGTCAACTACCCGTGGGTCGTGTAGTGCTTACACCCAACATCACCGGTGGCGGGGGTAAGGAAGGGTCTGGTCGAATCACTACCTATACCCAAGAATAATCATAGGAAGAGAACAACGAGTAAAGGATGTGTTTACACCAATGCTTCTTCCAGCAGCTAGCCACCTCAAGTGTCCAGGGCTGTAGACAGGGTATTGATTAGAGATGTGGCGCATCTCCATGTTGTGGGCGAGTCAATGCTAACATCGGACGCTCTCAAGGCCATAAACGGGGACCTCACGAGACAGAATGTCCATGTGCTATTGAGAGAGAAAAGGTTGCTCGCCTCGGATGTTCCTAGGTACCTGATCTATGTCGTTTGTTTGCCGATGGGAAAGTGCTACATCGAGAGATGTCTCACAGATCAGTTCTTCCTATGGTTTGATCACATATTGATATGTCTACAACGTATCTATAATTTTTTATTGTTCCATGCTATTATATTATCAATCTTAGATACTTTTATGCATTTATATGTTGTTTTATATCATTTTTAGGAACTAACCTATTAACCCAGTGCATAGTGCAAGTTGCTATTTTCTGTGTGTTTTTAGCTTTTCAGGAAAACAATATCAAACGAAGCCGAAATACAACAAAACTTTTTGGTGATTTTTTCTGGACAAAAATAAGACCTCTAAGCTTCAAATGTTGGGGAACGTCGCATGGGAAACAAAAAAATTCCTACATGCACACAAGATCTATCCATGGTGATGACCATCTATGAGAGGAGAGAGTGTATCTACATACCCTTGTAGATCGCTAAGCGGAAGCGTATATAACGTGGTTGATGTAGTGGAACATCTCCGCGATCCAAATTGCATCCCGTCCCGCGATCTCATCATGATCGGTCCCGCGATCCCATCACGATCCATCCCGATCTAGTGTCGAATGGACGACGCCTCTGCGTTCAGCACACGTACAACCCGATGATGATCTCTGTCATCTTGATCCAGCAAGAGGGGTGGAGAGGTAGATGAGTTCTCCAGCACGGCGGCAAGGTGGTGGTGGTGAACTAATCCAACGGCGCTTTGCCAAGTGTAGGATCAATAGTATGTCTAGAGGGGGGGTGATTAGACTACTTGACAAGATAATTTTTTTGCCTTTTCCCAATTTTACTTGAGAGGAAGCTACGAGAGTTATCACAAGTCAAGTACGCCCTACACATGCAGTTCTAATTGTATAGTAGCGGAAAGTAAAACATGCAAGTGTAAAGTAGAGGAGTAAGGTAGGGAGATCAAACACATGAGGTTGACACGGAGATTTTTTCCATGGTTCCGATAGCTGGCGCTATCATACGTCCATGTTAGTGGAGACTTGAACCCACGGAGGGTAATGGCTGCGAGAGTCCACGGAGGGCTCCACCCACGGAGGGTCCACAAAGAAGCGGCCTTGTCTATCCCATGACGGCTTCCGTCCACGAAGACTAGCCTTACTCACGGTAGATCTTCACAAGGTAGGCGATCTCCTTGCCCTTACAAGCATCTTGGTTCAACTCCACAACATGAAGTAGGAGGCTCCCAAGCGACACCTAACCAATCTAGGAGGCACCACCCTCCAAAAGGTAATAGATGGGGTACATCAATGAACTCCTTGTCTTGTGCTTCTAAAGATAGTCTCCTCAACACAAATCTTTCTCTCATAGAATATGAATGGGTAGGAGAGGTTGATTTGGTGGAAAGCAGTTTGGGGAGGCTAGAGATCAAGATTCATATGACTGGATTGGAATATCTTGGTCTCAGCACATGAGTAGGTGGCTCTCTCTCAGAAAATGGATGTGGAAGTGAAGTGTATGTTCTGAGTGCTTCTCCCACGGATCAGAGGTGAGTGAAGGGGTATATATAGGCAGCAGCCAAAATCCAACCGTTACACACAAAAGAGAAAACTCGATGACACCGAAGTGGACAACTCAGTGGTACCGATTAGCACTAAAGTGGTGAACTATTGAATCTTGGTGAGACCGATATATAGAACTCGGTAGCACCGAAGAGGTGACTAACGGTCAGATGGCCAAACTCGATGGCACTGATACTCAAACTCGGAAATTCTGAATTTGTGTATCTTGGCAACAGAATGTTGGTCACACTCAACTCGGTAGCATCGATGTAGTTTCGGTTGCACCGATTTTGTGGGAATGGCTAGGGTTCCGTCTTAGGTTCAAACTCGGTAGGTCCAATGTGGCAATGTTGGTGACACCGAATTTGTGAATGTGGAACTTGACAGAGTGGATATCTGGGGAAAAATGACTGAGTGTTTTGGTTGCTAACTTTGAGCATTTGAGCAATCAGTTCATTTTACTACATCACCCACTTTTAATAGTATAGGTTTTCCTATGAAATCAAAGGTGATTTCTCGTAAATATAAAATGAAGAGTCTTCTAGCTTGAAGCTTGTGCCAATATTATTCCTTTCTTGCATCCAAGGGCATCTCTACATAAACCTTAAGCCATAACATCTTTTGAACTTTTTTGAAATATACTTGGAAAACACATTAGTCCAATGATGCATATGTTGTGATCAATTATCAAAACCACCCTAGGGAGAAATTGTGCTTTCATTCTCCCCCTTTTTGGTAATTGATGACAACATATAGGTCAAAGCTTCAAAAAAAGATATAATCAATGATTAGCATCGACGCTTTGAGAAGTATGTGAAAAGCAAGAGCTCCCCCTAAATTTGTGCATTATTTAAAATTTGCATTTGAATGCAAATGCACAATCGATTAGGACCATGGGTTACACTTCCATCTCACATACATCTTGGTGGTGCGTAAAAAGAATAGCAATGCACATGACACCAACAAGATAAGTGAGTGATCATCAGAAGGATATCTAAAAGATAATATCGTGGCATCACACAGGATAAAGTGTATGATCACACAGAGATAGGATAAAGTCATCCAACAAACAAAGTTTTCTAAAACCAAACAAGAGCAAATAAAGTCAAAGGCTCTCTCTCACACAAAGTCTATAATCTATACATTTGTCCCCCTTTGGCAACAAGTTACCAAAAAGTTCAAAAGTATATAACTACTCATCCCTCTGGGGAGCTGATGACGGAGTCGATAGAACAACGTCTGCGAAGACGTCTGATGAAGTCCTTCGAGTCGGAGGAGTTTATATTGGAGGATCTTGAGCTGGAGTTGGTGCTGATGCTTGTGCTGAAGATGTCTATCTTGTCTTCGGAGCAGGAACAACAACTGACCGGGGCCTCGTGCGGAACTATGTAGTAGTGGGAGGAGCAGAATCATCCTCGTCATCATCATCTTCATCTTCATCTTCATCCTGTGAGCGTGGAATCTCCATAGAGTCAACTTCGTGTTGAAGCTGTGTGACAATGGTGGTCAACTCAGTTACCTTCATATGCATGTTGTGGAACTTTGTGTCCACAACTCTCTCAAGACTCTTTTGATTTTTGCATATTCTCCTGAATGTTCTTCTCCAGGCATTGGACAGTGCTTACTAGAAATGCCATTTGCTTAGCTTGAGTTCTGAGCTGCGGAACTGGAGGTGGCCTGTTTCTAGCAGCTTCAGCCTCTACTGCCATTCTTGTTGCAGCTGAGTTGGGATCATTTTTATCCATCACATCCTCATTGTCTTCAAATTTAGGCTGGAGAGGTAGATGGGGACGATCAAGTTGATATGCATGCTTGCCTAGCTTGGCATTGCTGAGCGTCTGAATATAAGGTGCATATACACAATATCCCTTCTGATCCGCAGCAGTCCTTCGGATAGTCTCAACTATCAAGTTCATCACTCGAAATATGGTATGGTTATCAAGTAGGTGGAGCAGGTTGATTGAATATCCTCTGATCATCTTCTCATCTCCTGACTTAGGCATGAGAGTGTATCGCAGTATAGTGTTTGTTGTGGGAATACCAGCTTGCAAAAAATATACTGAGCCAAACTTGTGACTGGCTAAGTACTGATGTCGAATGGTCTTGTACATGTTGGCCATGGAGTTGTGATTCTACTTAGCATCTGCATACATATCTACATCTGCTTCTTCCTGCTTGGGAACACCAATGGTAACAGCCCATTCAGCAATTGTAGCATCATACCTGTGTCCATCGGCCATCCAAACTAAAGAATCCTGATAGAAATGAACTGTTGCATAGAATTGCATGATCATCTCGTCATTCCATGGGGTCATCTCTTTCCCAATAAAATCTTCTATGTCAACTAGCCTAAAGTTCTCTTGAACAAGTGGAAAGAACTTCTCATTCTCCTTGATGTATGCCCAGTCGACATACCTCGTATCACTCATAGCAGGACTCTTGTCATACAAGACAGACTCATAAAAATATTGTTGTTCCTTGGTGTGAAACCTTAGATCAACAGCATTTCTTCTTCTGACAGCATATGGATCAGCAACTCTCCACTTTCTTAATTCGACATCCTTCCTCTTCTTCATATCTTGTGCTACAGGATGAGCATCATTGTGGAGTGGAAGGTATGGTCTGAGCATCCTCAGAACTGGAGAATTCTCATCAGCTTCTTCCTCTACAATAAGGGCACTGGATGCAGGGCCTTTGCTCTTAGCAGCTGCAGTATTTCTTTGGTGGTCTTCCTGGAAGCTACATCCTTCTTTGCTTTAGCAGCACGCTTTGGAGCAGACTTCATTGCATCTCCCATCAGCTTCTTCTTCTTGGGAGGAACTGGGATTTCCTCAGGAGCTTCTTCTTCAACTTCTTCTACGTCTTCAAACATAGAAGTCTTTCTGCCAATAAGATGGATAGTTCTCTTCCCGGGCCTCTTCACACTAGCCTTCTTTGCAGGTGCTTCCCTGGAAATAGCTTCGCCCTTCCTGGCATAATCAGGTGCTCTCAGATCAGCAACACTAGCAGATATCTTCCTGACAATTTTCCTTGGAGGAGCCTTAGGAGGGGCTGAAGTTTCTTCTGGCAAAAATTCTTAGACTTCCTCATCATAATTTAGGTTCTTTCTCTGCCTGGTGGCTTCCTTGCGCAAGCTATGAGAACTGTATGATCCAGAGTCAGAGTATGTCCTCTCTGGACTAGTGCTAGCTTCCAAGTCAACACTTTGCTCTCTGAAGTCATTCTGACAGTCATCTGAACTTGACATACTGACAGACAAGCACACCAGCAGACAGCAGAACCTATGAAGTGGATGTAGGAAAGACAGATTAGATGAGCATCACAAAATTCAGATATTTTTTGAAAATTTGAAGTCTGAAACTCAGGGTATGATCTTCTACAGGATGTAAATCGGTGGCACCGAGTTGGCATTTTTGGAGTCACCGAGAAAATAGACTCGCTTAACAGAAACTTGGCAGTCATTTTAAGTGGCACTGAAAACAGCTTCTCGGTCTCACCGAGTTGCTTCTGAGGAACCCTAAAATAGGAATCGGTGGAACCGATTTTACAAACTCGGTCTCACCGAGTTGCATTGTGTGGCAGATCAAATCCGAAATTTCCTACTTCTCCTAATCTACTGATTTTATCTGATGGACAGAAGGTTTGCACAATGTGGAAAGAAGAATTAAAAGATCCAATGCGTGAGAAATAGATGGGGAACGCAAAGGAGACCGAACCGTACCCTAGCTCAGTGTCGTTTGGCTACGGCGATGATGAAGGAGCAGATTTCATCGACGACGATGAATCCCAGCGGCGGCGGCGCTTGGGGAGTCAAAGCGATGACCTCGGGTCTCAGGGGGGGGCAACGAGGGTGTGGCGAACGAACGGCTTTGACAAAGTGAAATAAAAAGTTCTAATCCAAAGGTATATATACCCGTGCATTGTCGGTGTCACCAAGATGGCAAAATCGGTGTCACCGAGTTCCTTAACTGTCAGTAGGAAGGGAAACTCGATGTAACCGAGTTGGCGGTTCCGGTGGTACTAAGATGAGAAAACCTAATCAAATTTGGAATATCGGTGGCTCCGAGTTTGTGGAGTTGGACACACCGCGTTTTTCAAAGAGGTTTTGGAAGGCAGCCTTTGACGATACCAAACTCCGAGTGCACCTTCACACACAGGGAGCGACAAGTGCTTGTTCAAGTTTTGTGATGAAGCATGAATAGAACTTGAGATGAGATAGCATAGATAGCTAGAGAAGGGTCCTAGGCATTCTTGTCCATCCAATTGGAAAAAGATAAAACAAAAGCCATATAACAAAAATTGGATGTCCTTGAATGATTAAATTCATGCAGACCAACATGCTCACACAATAAGAATGATTATAGAAACATGGTGAACATGCACAAACATCCTAGCAGCTATCAAGCACTTGGGTGATGACAAGGTCATCTATATATGAGTATATTGACATAGGAGCCAAGCAAGAATACTTGATCATAGGTCATACTCATCGTTTATCACAAGTGGGGTTACCACTTTTACATAAGCATTATGTGTTCATATCCTTAGGAGATGCTTATACTCAAGTATTAGAGTAAAGCTCCCCCTTGATATGATATCCCCACAAAGAGGGATCAACTAACCTTGGGTTTTGTCGTAGAAGACTTCAAGTAGGTGAATTAGTGGTGGACGCTCAAAGTTGATGAAGATCATCTTGAGTTGGGAGCAATCCTTGTTGTTTTCATACTTTTCTCACCTACATAGGTTAGTACCAAAGCAAAAAGGAACATAAGAAAGTATATCTATGGACATGCAGTGAAGCACAAATGGGATGATGTCCAAAGATGCATTGATTACCTAGTTCCTTGCTTACCTTTGACGGAATGTGTGATTCCTTGAACTAATGCATAATGTTGAGGTTCATTGCATATAGTTCTTGCCAAAATGAATAAGAGTGAATTTCATTGGCAGAGTCACCCCTCAAGAACTTCTAGTTCTTCCTCTTGGGAATCCACATCAAATTGATGGGAATCCTTGGAGTTGTTGTATCACTTGTTGAGGTCGAGCTAGTAGAATCCATGGGAGCCACTCGACCTTGGCTTGGGGTTCTTCTTCAAATAGGTCAATGTCATCTTGAAGATTTCCCTTGCCTTTGTGGTCTTGTGGTGGAAGGTCATCTTATGAGCTTGTTCCTTCGAAAGGAGTGGACTTCTCCTCTTGGGGAACAAACTTGGGAGTGGGATACGGACCTTCTTCCCAAACATCTCCGTTGACGTTGAAATAGCCAACACCTTGCTTCTTCCGATGTCCTCTTTGCTTGCGCACAATTTCTTCGAATTGCTTACTTCTGGCAAGACTCTTGAAGACACATCTCTGTACAATCCCTTTCAATAAATCATTTTCTTTTTCAAGTGTAACTTGGCTAAGAGAATCGTTAGTGGAATCAATAGAGTTACTAGCAACAATATTATTAGATTTAGCTTTAGCATTGTGGTTACTAGATGAAGAAACCTTATTGCCTTTGTTACTAGTGTTCTTAGGATTAACTTTTGGAATAAAATTAGACAAGAGTAATCGTTTGGCTATATAATAAGAACTCTTCTTTTGAAGGTCATCATTTATTGATTTTAAGAACTCATGCTCTTGCTCTAAGTTGATCTTCTCGAAGCGTAGCTTCTCATGGGTTCTTGCAAGCTCTCTATGATCTTCTATAGTAGTCTCATGAGCTAACTTAAGATTTTTTAATTCTTGAGTTAGTCATTCAATATCTTTCTTATCGTCATCATTCGATTTCTCTTAACTAGCATGATAATTAGCAAGTTCATTTTCAGTGCAATCACTAGTTTTATCTAGAAGCAAGTCATCTTCTCCTAACAAGTCATCCTCGTCACTATTGAAATGAAGATACTCGGGTTGTGATACCTTGGGGCCTTTAGCCATGAAGAAGTTTCCAACTCCCTCATTTGATGAATCAAATAAGTAGTAGGAGTTGGAGGAAACAAGTGCAATGCTGGCAACACCTTCATATTGACTATAGTAGGACTGGGAGTGATAGCTTATCTCAGAGTGGTGATCATATTCAGAGCCAGAAACCAATTCACCAACATGAGCTTCATGTCTTCTTCTTGAATAGCGCTTGGTGTATTTGCCATTCTTCTCCGATTCCTTGCCTCTCCGTGAGTGTCTTTGTTCATAGTGATCTTCTCTACTCCTTCTCTCCCTGCGAGGTGACTCATCTCTTGAGCTTCCTCTTCGAGGTGACTCTTCTCTTCTTTTGTAGGCAGCCGAGCACTCATTTGATTAGTGTCCGGGTTTCTAACAATTGTAGCAGTTTCGGTCTCAAATGGACGAATGCTTCTTATCATGTCTTGAACTTGAGCTTCTATCTTTGCCTCTACTCTTGTTGAACTTGTTGAATTTTCTGACCATGAGGCTTATCTCATCATAAGTGACAAGATTGTATTTTGAAGTAGAGGGAGTATCACATGAAGCTTTATAAGCACCAATTGACTTGTTGTGGAGCTCATCTTTGTCTTTGAGTTACATATCATGAGCAACAATCCTACCAATGACTTCAGTTGGCTTGAGGTCTTTGTAATTTGGCATCATTTGGATCAATGTGCACACTTTGTCATACTTGCAATCAAGAGTTCTAAGCATCTTCTTGATGATGAATTTGTCGATCATCTCTTCGCTTCCAAAGCCGACAATCTCATTGGTGATGAGAGCTAGCCTAGAGTACATTTCAGTGACTCCTTCACCATCCTTCATCTTGAACTTGTCAAGTTGACTTTGAAGCACGTCCAACTTAGATTCTCTGACAGAATCATTACCTTCGTGCATATCAACCCAAGTATCCCAAATCTCTTTTGAATTCTCAAGATGACTGATTTTGTTTAATTCATCGGGGCAAAGGCAGTTGAAGATGATATCGGAGGCTTGATAATTAAGTTGCAACATCTTCAGTTCATCAACTGTCGCATAACGATCTGGTGCATGGCCTTCTCCAAACAAGTTACCTTGCACACCAACATGAATAACAACCCAAACATGAGGATTAAAGCCAAGAATGTGCATCTTCATTTTATGCTTCCAACTAGCAAAATTAGTGACATCAAAGTAAGTATCTCTACGATGATAATTTCCCTCACTAGATGCCATAATCTCCAAGGTTTCTAAACCAATGAAATGGAGACTACTTGACAAGATAATTTTTTTGCCTTTTCCCAATTTTATTTGAGAGGTAGCTACGTCAGTAATCATAGGTCAAGTACACCCTACACATGCAGTTCTAATAGTATAGCAGTAGAAAGTAGAACATGCAAGTGTAAAGTAGAGGAGTAAGGTAGGGAGATCAAACGCATGAGGTTGACACGGCGATTTTTGGCATGGTTTCGATAGGTGGCGCTATCGTACGTCCATGTTAGTGGAGACTTCAACCCACGGAGATTAATGGCTGCGAGAATCCACGGAGGGCTCCACCCACAGAGGGTCCACAAAGAAGCGGCATTTTATATCCCACGACGGCTTCCATCCACGGAGGACTAGCCTTACTCACGGTAGATCTTGACGAAGTAGGCGATCTCGTTGCCCTTACAAACATCTTGGTTCAACTCCACAACATGAAGTAGGAGGCTCCATAGCGAGACATAACCAATCTAGGAGGAACCACCCTCCAAAAATGTAATAGATGGGGTAGATCAATGAACTCCTTTCTCTTGTGCTTCTAAAGATAGTCTCCTCGACACGAATCTCTCTCACACAGAATATGCATGGGTAGGAGAGGTTGATTTGTTGGAAAGCAGTTTTGGGAGGCTAGAGATCAAGATTCAAATGATTGGATTGGAATATCTTGTCTCAACACATGAGTAGGTGGTTCTCTCTCAAAAATGGACCTGGATATGAAGTGTATGTTGTGAGTGCTTCTCCCATGAATGAGAGGTCGGTGAAGGGGTATATATAGGCAGCAGCCATAATCCAACTGTTACACACAAAAGAGCAAACTGGTGACACCGAAATGGACAACTCGGTGGTATCGGTTAGCACTAAAGTGGTGAACTTTTGAATCTCGTTGAGACCGATATATAGAACTCAGTGGCACTGAAGAGGTGACTAACGGTCCGATGGACAAACTCGGTGGCACCGATACTCAAACTCGGAAATTCCGATTTTGTGTATCTTGGCAACAGAATGCTCGTCACACTAAACTCGGTAGCACCGATGCAGTCTCGGTTGCACCGATTTGGTGGGAATGGCTAGGGTTATGTCTTAGGTTCAAACTCGGTGGGTCCAATGTGGCAATGTTGGTGACACCGAATTTTTAGATGTGGAACTTGACAGAGTGGATATGTGGGAAAAATGACTGAGTGTTTTGGTGGCTAACTTTGAGCATTTGAGCAATCAGTTCATTTTACTACCTCACCCCCTTTTAATAGTTTTGGCTTTCCTATGGACTCAAAATTGATTTCTCACAAATATAAAATGAAGAGTCTTCTAGTTTGAAGCTTGAGCCAATATTATTCCTTTCTTGCATCGAGGAGCATCTCGACATAAATCTTAAGCCATAACATTTTTTGAATTTTTCTGAAATATACTTTGAAAACACATTAGTCTAATGATGCATATGTTGTGATCAATTATCAAAATCACCATAGGGAGCAATTGTGCTCTCACCAAGATTCTATGGAACTAATCTAGAGGGGTAAACGATCTAGAGGGAGAGAGGGTTGTGCCTTTGCTTGAGGTACAAAAAGCCTCTCTACCCTCTAGTGTATATAGGAGGGAGGGAGGTGAGGAGGCAGCCCAAAAACCCTAAAAGGGTTCGGCCAAAGTGGGGAGGAGGTGGAGGTATCCACCTACAATCCTACTCCTAGCAGGATTCCACCTTTACTTTTCCTTCGCCATTTTCCCTTTTTCCCCTTATTTGTTCCTTGAACGAAATAGGCCCTATTGGGTTGAACGAAATAGGCCCTATTCTATACCTCTGGACCATTTCGAAGCTCCTCCTAACATTTGGGGTCTCATCAAGGACTTTGAAGAACTTTCGGTCACCAATATACATAATTCAACTATAACGTAACGCCACGAAACCTTAAGTGTCCATACCATGCGGGCTCAAGAACTATGTAGACATGACTTGAGACACTCTACGGTCAATAAGCAATAGCGGGACCTGGAGGCCCATATTGGATCGTACATATTCTACGAAGATCTTTATCAGTCGAACCTCTATGTCAAGGATTCAGTTAATCTTTTATGTTGTTCCCTTTGTCCTTCGGTATGTTACTTTCTCGAGATTCAATCGTCGGTATCTCTATACCTAGTTCAATCTCGTTACCGACAAGTCTCTTTACTCTTTCCGTAGTACAAGATCCCGTGATTAACTCTTTAGTCACATTTCTTGCAAGTCTGATTGTGATGTTGTATTACCGAGTGGGCCCCGAGATACCTCTCTGTCATACGGAGTGACAAATCCCAGTCTTGATTCACGCCAACCCAACAGACACCTTCGGAGATACCTGTAGAGCACCTTTATAGTTACCCAGTTATGTTGCGACATTTGATACACACAAGTTATTCTTCCGGTGTCCGAGCGTTGCATGATCTCATGGTCATGGGAACAAATACATTGACATGCAGAAAAGAGTAGCAATAAACTGACACGATCATATGCTACGTTCATAGTTTGGTTCTTGTCCATCACATAATTCTCCTAATGATGTGATACCGTTATGAAGTGACAACACTTGTCTATGGCGAGGAAACCTTGACCAGCTCTGATCGACGAGGTAGTCAACTACAGGCACACTAGGGTTAGTGTGTTGTCTTTGTATCCACACATGTATTTGAGTTTCCAATCAATAAAATTCTAGCATGGGTAATAAAAGATTATCACGAACAAGGAAATATAATAATAACCAATTTATTATTGCCTCTAGGGCATATTTACAATAGTCTCCCAGTTGCACTTGAGTCAATAATCTAGTTCACATCACTATGTGATTGCAGTGAATCTAACACACATACACCTCTGTGGCTCGATCATGTCTTGCTTTTGAGAGAGGTTTTTAGTCATATAGGGTGAAACTTTAAGACCCGTGTGTGATTTACAAACCTCTATGTCATCCTATAGATGATGCTACCATGCGCCATTTGGAACTTTTCCAAATGACTTCTCCACTATATGAATCTGGTTTACTACTCAGAGTCATCCAGATTAGTGTCAAAGCTTGCATCAACGTAACCATTTACGACGAACTCTTTTATCACCTCCATAATCGAGATAATTCCTTAGTCCACTAGTTACTAAGGATAACTTTGACCGCTTTCCAGTGATCTATTCCCAGATCACTTTAGTACCCCTTGACAGATTCATGGCAAGGCACACATCAGGTGTGGTACACAGCATATCATACTATAGTGCCTATGAATAAGGCATAGGGAACGTCCTACGTACTGTATCTTTCTTCTGTCATGGTCGAGTTTTGAGTCTTACTCAATATTCACACCTTACAACACATCCAAGATCTCCTTCTTTGCCGATCTATTTTCAACACCTTCAAAAACTTGTGAAGGCATGCATTTCATTGAAAGTTCTATTAAGCGTTTTGATATATCTCTATAGATCTTGATGCTCAATGTTCAAGTAGCTCAATCCAGATCTTCCTTGAAAAACACTTTTCAAACAGCCCTACATGCTTTCCAGAAATTCTGCATCATTTCCGATCAAAAATATGCCAATCGCATATACTAATCAGAAATTCTATAATGCTCCCACACACTTGTTTGGAAATACAAGTATCTTATAAACCTTGTACAAACCCAAAAGCTTTGATCATATCATCAAAGTGTATATTCCAACTCTGAAATGCTTGCTCCAGTCCACAGAAGGATCTTTGCAGCTTGCATACTTGTTAGCATCCTTAGGATCGACATAACCTTTTTGTTGTATCACATTCAACCTTTCTTCAAGGAAGCCGTCGAGGAAACAATGTTTTGACATCCTATCTGCAAGATTTCATAAATAATGCAACAACTGCTAACATAATTCCAACATACTTTTAGCATCGCTATGAGTGAGAAAGTCTCATCATAGTCCATTCTTTGAAATTGTCGAAAACATCTTTACGACAAGTTGAGCTTTCTTAATGGTGACATTTACCATCATCATCCGTCTTCCTTTTAAAGATCCATCTGTACCTAAGATCCTTGCGACCATCAATTAGTTCTTCCAAAGTCTACACTTTGTTTTCATGCATGGATCCTACCTCGGATTTCATGGCGTCGAGCCATCGGTCGGAATCCAGGCCCACCATCGCTTCTCCATAGCTCGTAGGTTCATTGTTGTCTAGAAACAGGACCTCCAAGACAGGATTACGATACCACTTTGGAGCAGTACGTGACCTTGTCAACCTACGAGGTTTTTAGTAACTTGATCCGAAGCTTAATGATCACTATCACCAGCTTCCACTTCAATTGGCTTAGGCGCCACAGGAACAACCGGTACACACTGGTTAACGCGACGATTCAATAACCTCATCAAGTTTCCACCATCATCCCACTCAATTCTTTCGAGAGAAACCTTTTCCCGAGAAAGGACTCGTTTATGGAAACAAACACTTTGCTTTCGGATCCGAGATATGAGGTATTCCCAACTCTTTTGGGTATCATATGAAGATGCATTTATCCGGTTTGGGTTCGAGCTTATCTCACTGAATATTTTTCACATAAGCGTCGCAGCCCCGAATTTTTGAGAAACTGCAGCTTAGGTTTCTCCAAACCAAAGTGCATACGGTGTCATCTCAACGGAACTACTTGGTGCCCTATTTACACTGAATGTGGTTGTCTCTAATGCATAACAAAAAACGATAGTGGTAATTCGATAAGAGACATCATAGTATGTACCATTTCCAATAGGGCACGTCTAGGACGTTCGGACACACCATCACAGTATGGTGTTCCAGTTGGCATGAGTTGTGAAACAATTTTCACTTTGTTTTCAATTTTACCAAACTCGCAACTCCGATATATTTACCTCCATGATCACATCGTAGACATATTATCCTCTTATCAGGACGATCTTCAACTTCACTCTGAAATAGCTTGAACTTTTCAATATTTCAGACTAGTGATTCATCAAGCAAATACTCCAGTATCTACTCAAATCATCATTGAAGTAAGAATGTAACAATACCCACTACTTTCCTCAGCACTCGTTGGACTGCATACATCAAAGCATATTATTTCCAACAAGTCACTTGCTCGTTCCATCTCACTGGAAAACGAGGCCTTCAGTCATCTTGCCCATGATTTGCATGTCTCAAGTGATTCAAAATCAAGTGAGTCCAAACGATCCATCTGCATGGAGTTTCTTCATGCGTTTACACCAATAGGCATGGTTCACATGTCTCAAACGATTCAAAAACGAGTGAGTCCAAAGATCCATCAATATGGAGCTTCTTCGTGCGTTTTACACCAATATGACTCAAGCGGAAGTGCCATAAGTAAGTGGTACTATCATACTACTTTGTATCTTTTGCAATCAATATTATGAACATCTGTATCACTATGATCGAGATTCAATAAACCATTCATATTAGGTGCATGACTATTGAAGGTATTATTCAAGTAAACAGAGTAACCATTATTCTATCTAAATGAATAATCGTATTGCAATAAACATGACCCAATCATGTTCATGCTCAACGCAAACACCAACCAATATTTATGTTTAACACTAATCCCGAAGGTAGAGGGAGCGTGCGATGTTGATCACATCAACCTTGGAATTACTTCCAACACACATCGTCACCTCACCCTTGCTAGCATCCGTTTAATCCATAGCTATAATTTTGACTTACTAACACTTAGCAACTGAACCGGTATCTAATACCCCGGTGCTACTAGGAGTACTAGTAAGGTACAAATCAATATCATGTATATCCAATATATTTTTGTCGACTTTGCCAACCTTCTCATCTACCAGGTATCTAGGGTAGTTCCGCTTCATAAAATAAGCACTTAGTCTCAGGTTTGGGTTCAACCTTGAGTTTCTTCACTAGAGCAGCAACTGGTTTGCCGTATCACGAAGTATCCCTTCTTGCCCTTGCCCTTATTGAAACTAGTGGTTTTACTAACCATCAGCAATTGATGCTCCTACTTGATTTCTACTTTCGCGTTGTCAAACATCGCGGATAACTCAGGGATCATCATCTCTATCCCTCACATGTTATAGTTCATCATGAAGCTCAGTAGCTTGGTGGCAGTGACTTCGGAGAACTATGTCAATCACTATCTTATCTGGAAGATCAACTCACACTCAATTCAAGAGATTGTAGTACTCACACAATCTGAGTACATGCTCAACGATTGAGCTTTTCTCCCTTACTTCGCCGACCAATAATCTTGTCTGAGGTCTCATACCTCTCAACGTGGGCACGAGCCTGAAATCCCAATTTTAGCTCTTGGAACATCTCATATGATCCGTGACATTCAAAATGTCTTCGGCGCCTCAATTCTAAGTCGTTAAGCATTACACACTGAACTATCACGTAGTCATAAAAAACGTGTATGTCAGATGTTCGCAACATCTACAGACGACGCTTGGGGTTCAGCACACCGAGCGGTACATTAAGTACATAAGCCTTCTGTGCAGCAATGAGGATAATCCTCAGTTTACGGACCCCGTCCACATAATTGCTACTATCATATTTCAACTAAGTTTTCTCTAGGAACATGTCAAAAATAGTAGAGCTAAACCGCAAGCTACAACATAATTTGCAAAGACATTTTGACTATGTTCATGATAATAAGTTCAACTAATCATATTACTTAAGAACTCCCACTCAAATTGACATCCCTCTAGTCATTCGAATGATACATGATCCAAATTCACTAATTCAAGTCTGATCATCACGTGTGTTGAGTTTAGCTTCAATGGTGAATATCTCCATGTTGATCATATCAACTATATGATTCATGCTCGACCTTTCGGTCTCTTGTGTTCCGAGGCCATGCATGTACATGCTAGGCTCGTCAACTTTAACCCGTGTGTTCCGCGTGTGCAACTGTTTTACACCCGTTGTATGTGAACGTAGAGTCTATCACACCTGATTATCACGTGGTGTCTTGAAACGACAAACTGTCACAACGGTGCACGGTTGGGGAGAACACAATTTTATCTTGAAATTTTAGTGATAGATCACTTTATAATGCTACCATCTTCCTAAGCAAAATAAGGTGCATAAAAGGATTAACATCACATGCAAATCATAAGTGACATGATATGGCCATGAACTTGTGCTTCTTGATTTCCATCGTCACCGGCGCCACGCCATGATCTCCGTCATCATGATCTCCATCGTCGTGCTGCTATTGAGGTTGTCGCGCTAACTATGTTCTCACTACTAAAGCTACTACTAGCGATAAAGAAAAGCATCGCCAAGCACAAGATAATTAAATACAACCCTATGGCTCCTGCCAGTTGCCGTAGCATCGGCGTGCAACTCGACATTTTAACTATTAAAACATGATCAACTCATACATCCAATATATCATATCATGTCTTTGAACATATCACATCACATGCATACCCTGCAAAAATAAGTTAGACGTCCTCTAATCTGTTGTTGCAAATTTTACGTGGATGCTATGGGTATCTAGTATGATCGCATATTACTTACGCAAAGGCACAACAGTGATATGCAAATTTCTTGTTAACCTTCTCCAAGGACCGCCATGGTCGAATCAGATTCAACTAAAGTTGAAGAAATAGACACCCGCCAGTCATCTTTATACAACGAGTTGCATGTTAGTCGATGAAACCGGTATCTCGTAAGCGTACGAGTAACGTTGGTCTGGGCCGCTTCAATCCAACAGTACCGCCGAATCAAGAAAAGACTAAGAAGGGCAGCAAATTGAACATCAACTCCCACAAACTCCTTTGTGTTCTACTCGAGATGTCATCTACGCATGAACCTAGCTCATGATGCCACTGTTGGGGAACATTGCATGGGAAAGAAAAAAATTCCTACGCGCACACAAGACCTATCCATGGTGATGACCATCTACGAGAGGAGAGAGTGTATCTACATACCCTTGGAGATTGCTAAACGGAAGCATATGTATCGCAGTTGATGTAGTGGAACATCTTCGTGATCCAACTCGCAACACGTCCCGCGATCTCATCACGATCCGTCCCGCAATCCCATCAAGATCCATCCCGATCTAGTGCCGAACGGATGACACCTCCGAGTTCAGCACACGTACATCCTAATGATGATCTGTGTCTTCTTGATCCAGCAAGAGGGGTGGAGAGGTAGATGAGTTCTCCAGCACGGTGGCGTGGTGGTGGTAGTGAACTAATCCAATGGGGCTTCGCCAAGCTTGTGCGGAACAAATCTACAGGGGTCAACGATCTAGAGGGAGAGAGGGTTGCACCTTTGCTTGAGGTACAAAAAGCCTCTCTACCCTCTATTATATATAGGAGGGTGGATGGTGAGGAGGCAGCCCAAAAACCCTAATAGGGTTCGGCTGAAGTGGAGTGGAGGTGGAGGAGTCCACCCCCAATCCTACTCCTAGTAGGATTCCACCTTTTCTTTTCCTTCCCCTTTTCCCTTTTTTCCCTTATTTGTTCCTTGGTCGAAATAGGCCCTATTGGGATAGCCGCACCAGCCCACTAAGGGCTGGTGCACCACCTTTAGGCCTATTAGATTCTCTCCCGGGGTGGGTGGCCCCTTCTGGTAAAACCCTGGAACCCATACATCACTCCCGGTACTTTACCGGTAATGCCCGAAAAGTTTCCGGAAGCCAAATGCAACTTTCCTATATATCAATCTTTACCTTCAAACCATTCTGGAGCTCCTCCTGACATCCGGGGTCTCATCCGGGAGTCCGATTTATTATTATGAACAAGGAAATATAATAATAACCAATTTATTATTGCCTCTAGGGCATATTTCCAACATCGGAGGGAGACCATAGGCCACACAGTGTGGTGCCAAGCCAACAATGCACGCAAAGTGGGGATGGTTGCGCCCTGATGGCTTGGGACCACCTATCACAGCCTCGTGACATAACTCTACCTCTATTAATCCTATTATATTATGAAAACACTAGAGAGCCAGCAAAAATACTTTTTCCACCGTCGCAAGTGTCTATTCCACTGTGATCCCTTGTGGAGCCCTATTCTAGTGCTCTGTTGGAGGGGGATTAATCATAAAGTGCCTCTACCTAAACCTTGCCGCTCCCATGGTGATGTTTGAGTAGTCTATCATAGACATATGAGTCTGTATTTAGTACCTAGATGGCTATCTCTCTCTATGATCTTCAATGCAAAGATCATTGTGATTCCCGCGGTGATCTATCCTATGTAATCTTCTTTTTGATGTGTTTGTTGGGATCCAATGAATTGTTGGTTTATAATCAGATTATTCTTGAAAATATATAAAGTCCTCTCTGAGTTCTTTATGCATGATTATGATATTTCCGTATTTCTCTCTGATCTATCAGTTTGGTTTGGCCAACTAGATTGATTTATCTTTAGTGGGAGTGGTGCAGCGTGATGGGTTCAATCTTGTGGTGCTCAATGCCAGTGACACAGTGGGCATGACACATATTGTATTGCTGCATTAAGGATAAAAGATGGGGGGTTTATTCATATTAGTTGAGTTTACTTTTTCTACATAATGATATCTTGCTTGCAACATTACTCTATTTTTACTTAATACTCTAGATGCATGCTGGATAACAGTCGACAGGTGGAGTAATAGTAGTAGATGTAGGCAAGAGTCAGTCTACTTGCTTTTGGACATGATGGCTATATATATGATCATTGCCATGAATAAATATTTCGCAACTCTACGCTTTGCTATCAATTGCCTAACAATATATTTTTACCCATCGTATGCTTTGTTTGAGAGAAGCCTCTAGAGAAAATGATGGCCCCGGGGTCTTCATAACACATATTAAAAACACCAAAAATAATGCTTCCATTTACTTTCCGTTATTTTATTTTATATCTATATTTTCTATCTATTACTAATTATTGCTTGCAAGGAACGAGTTCAAGGGGATTGACAACCCTCTTGCCCGCGTTGGGTGCAAGTGTGTGCTCTTTTCTCTGTAGGCATTGAAGACACGATCTTGTGTCGTTTTCTTATTGGTTAGATAACCATGGTTCTCATTGAAGAAATACTTATTTCTAATGTGCTGCATCTGTTCTCCTCTTTGGGGAAAATCATGATACCTGTAAAATGCGTTGGGATTTTCCCCGAAGACGAGGGGATGATGCAACACAACACAGGTTAGTGTTTACCTTAATGAGAACCAAGGTTATTAAACCAACTAGAGGACCATGCAATTTCGCGTCTTCAACGCCTGCACACAAAAGAGCACACAGTTGCATCCAACGCAGGCAAGAGGGTTTTCAATCCCCTTGAACTCATTTCTTGCAAGTGATATGTAGTGATACATGGATAATATAATTATAAAATAAATATAAAGCAAAATTACAGAACATAATTAACATATATATATTTAATCTTTTGGAATATAATTTCTAGAGACATGGGGGCCATAGTTTTTGCTAGAGGCTTCTCTCTTGTAGAAAGCATACGGTGGGTATACAAATTATTGTTGGGAAATTGATAGAAAAGTGCATACTTATGCAATATTTATTCATGACAATGATCAAACATATAGGCATTATGTCCATAAGCACGTAGACCGACTCCTGCCTGCATTTACTACTATTACTTCACCCATCGACCGCTTTCCAGCATGCATCTAGTGTATTAAGTAAAAGTAGAGTAATGCTTTGTAATGCCCAAGATACGATCCTATCATTATTTTGACACGAGGGCCTCGACATGGATAGAAGTACACGTACACAAGAGATGAGTATATGGAATTGGCTTACACTCTCTACAAGCTACAACATGGAGAACACCATAAAACAATATATTCAAACACCATACAGAAGAGAAGGGTTCGACTAAGAATGAAAACAAACAATAAAAGAACAATGTCCCTCCTTGCTATCCCAGGCTGCCGGCATGGAACCCTTCCTTTGATCGGTGAAGAAGAAGAAGAAGAAACTCCAAATTGAACAATCTAAAAGCACAGATTCTCCCTAAGGTGGTTTTGGTAATTAATCACACATATGCATCATTGAACTAATGAGTTTTTCAAAGTACATTTCAGAAAAGTTCAAAAGATGCTTTGGCTATAGAATTTAGTGGAGATACCCCCTGATGAAGGAAGAAATAAAATTGGCTCAAGCTTCAAGCAAGAAGACCTTTTATTTTACACTTTGCGAGAAATCACATTGATGAATTGGTTTTGAAGTGCTCAGAGTTAGCCACCAAAAATACTCAGCCAATCTTCCACAAAATATATTTGTCCCAAGACAAATGTCAAAAGTCGGTGCCACCAACAATTCCTAACTGGCCCTACCGATTTTAGAGTTAGACAGATCCTAGCCAAACCCTACCAATTCGGTGCAAGCAAAACTGCATCGTTGCTACCGAGTTCATGTGACCAACTTTTTGTTGCCTCGATACACAAAATCGGAATTTCCAAGTTTGAGTATCAGGGCCACCAAGTTGTGTCATCTCACTGTTAATCGCCTTTTCGCTGGCACCAAGTTGTGTATATCAGTTCCACCGAGATTCAAAGTTAGTGCCTTTGGAGAAATTCGGTACCATTGAGTTTGTAACTTCGGTGTCATCGATTTGGTCAATCATGGTGTAATATTTAGATTTTGTGTGCTGCCTGTAGATACCCCTCCACCTACATCTCATTCGCAGAGGAAGCACTCAGAACACACACTTCATTGCCAGATTCATTTTTCTAAGGGAGAGCCACCTACTCTTGTGTTGAGATCAAGAGATTCCATTCCAACCATTTGAACCTTGATTTCTAGCCTTCCCAACTTGCTTTCCACAAGATCAATCTCTCCTACCCCTGCCAAATCTGAGAGACACTGATTGAGTGTTGAGGAGGCTATCTTTAGAAGCGCAAGAGCAAGGAGTTCATCATTCTACCACAACTATTACCTTTTGGAGGGTGGTGCCTCCTAGATTGGTTTGGTGTCACTTGGGAGCCTCCTACTTAGTGTTGTGGAGTTGAACCAAGATGTTTGTAAGGGCAAGGAGATCGCCTACTACGTGAAGATCTACCCTGAGTGAGGCTAGTCTTGTGTGGATGGAAACAGTGGTGGAATAGACAAGGCCGCTTCTTCGTGGATCCCTTGAGGGTGGAGCCCTCCATGGACTATCACAGTCGTTAACCACTATGGTTTGAAGTCTCCACTAACATGGGCATATGATAGCGCCACTTCTCAGAACCATGCCAAAAATTGTCTTGTCAACCTCATGCATTTGATCTCCCTACCCATCGTTACTTTACACTTGTATGTATTACTTTCAACTACTATATACTCTTAGATGTATATGTGTAGGGTGTACTTGACTAGTCATAATTGCTAAAACTGGCCCATAATAAAAATTGGGAAAAGGCTAAGGTTTTATCTTGTCAAGTAGTCTTATCACCCCCCTCTAGACATACTTTCGATACTACAAGTGGTATAAGAGCTTTGGTATCCGTTGCATTGGTTTCACAACCTAGGAGAGTATGGCGTCTAGTGAGGGGAGTTATCACCGTAGAGGTCCATATTTCGATGGCACTAATTTTGCTAGTTGGAAGCATAATGAAAATGCATCTTCTTTGTTATAATCCTCCTCTATGGGGCATTGTTCGTGTTGGTGTGCAAGGTGATTTCTTCGAAGAAGGGCCAAAACCGGATCGTGATGCAACTACGAAAGAATTTAAGATGTTGCAATTCGATGCACAAGCCCACAACATCATATTCAACTGCCTATGCCACGAAAAATTCAACAAAATCAGTCGCCTTGAGAATGCAAAGGAAATTTGGGATAGTTTGATTGATATGCACGAAGGTACCGATTCTGTTAGAGAATCTAAATTGGGTCTTCTTCAGAGTCAACTTGACAACTTCAAGATGAAGGATGGTGAAGGACTCGCCGAAATGTACTCTAGGCTAGCTCTCATCACAAATAAGATTGCCGGGTTAGGAAGCAAAGAGATGGCCGTAAAATTCATCATCAAGAAGATATTTAGAGCTTTGGATGGAAGATACGACACTGTGTGCACATTAATACAAATGATACCCAACTACAAAGACCTGAAGCCTACTGAAGTCGTTGGAAGGATTGTTGCTCATGAAATGTCTCTCAAAGATAAATATGAGTTGCACAACAAGTCAAGCGGTGCTTACAAAGCTTTAGTCAATGCTCCCGCTACTTCAAGAGATAACCTTGCTACCAATGAAGAGATAAGCCTCATGGTTAGTAAATTGAACAATTTCTACAAGAGTAGAAGCAAAGAAAGAACCTCAAGCCCAAGAAATGATGACAAGTGTTCGTCCAGTCATGACCGAAACTGCTATAACTGTGGGAAGCCCGGACACAACTCTAATGAGTGCTCATCTCCCTACCAGAGGAAGAGAAGAGTCACCTCAAAGACGAAGCTCAAGAGATTAGTCACCTCGTAGAGAGAGAAAGAGTTGGGAAGATCATTATGAACGAAGACACTCCCAGAGAAGAAAGGAATCGGAGAAGGACAAATACACCAAGAGCAGCTCTAGAACAAGACATCAAGCTCAAGTTGGTGAATGGGTTTCTAGCTCCGAGTCTGACAACCAATCCGAGAGAATCTACCACTACAACTCGGACTATAGTCAAGATGAACGTGTTGCTAGCATTGCACTTGTTTCCTCCAACCCATATGACATATTTGATTCACCAAATGAACAGATTGGAAACTGCTTCACAGCAAAAGGTCCCAAGGTATCACACCCCGAGTATTTTGACTTTGATAGTGATGAGGATGACTTGTTAGGAGAAGATAACTTGCTTCTTGATAAGACTAGTGATAATGCTGAAAATGAACTTGCTAATTGTCATGCTAGTCAAGAGAAATCGAATGATGATGATAAGAGCGAAATTGAATGACTAAATAAAGAATTAAACACTATTAAGTTTGCTCATGAAACTACTCTAGAAGATCATAGAGACCTTGCAAGAACTCATCAGAAGCTACACTTCGAGAGGCTAAATTTGGAGCAAGAGCATGAGTTCCTAAAATCAATCAATGATGATCTTCTAAATAAGAGTTCCTCTTATGTAGCCAAACGAGTACTCTTGCCTACTTTTGTTCCACAAGTTAACCCTAAGAACACTAGTAACAAAGGCAAGAAAGTTTCTTCTTCTAGTAACAACAATGTTAAAGCTAAATCAAATGATTACTCCTGATTCCACTAATGATTCTCTTAGGAAAGTTACACTTGAGCAAGAAAATGATTTATTGGAAGGGATTATAGAGAGAGGTGTCTTCAAGACTCTTGCCGGAAGTGAGCAATTTGAGGAAATTGTGCGCAAGCAAGGAGGACATCGGAAGAAGCAAGGTGTTTTCTACTTCAACGTCAATGGAGATGTTTGGGAAGAAGGTCCATATCCCATTCCCAAGTTTTTTCCTCAAGAGGAGAAGTATGATCCTACTCCTTCAAAGGGGACAAGCTCACAATATGGCCTTCTACCACAAGACCACGGGGGCAAGGGAAAGCTTCAGGAGGACATTGACTCATTTGAAGAAGATCCCCAAGCCAAGGTTGCGTGGGTTCCCAAGGACACTTCTAGTACTACCTCATCTAGTGCTACCTCAACTCCAAGGAGTCCCATCAAAGTGATGTGGGTCCCCAAGAGGAAGAACTAGGAAGTTCTTGAGGGGTGACTCCACCAATCAAATTCACTCTCATTCATTTTGGCAACAACTATATGCAATCAACATCAACCATATGCATTGGTTCAAGGAGTCACACATTCCCTCAAAGGTGAGCAAGGGACAAGGTAGTTAAAGCAGCTTTGGACATCAACTCCCATGAGTTTCACTCCATTTCCATAGATATCCTTGCGTTTGTTCCTTTTTGCTTTGGGACTAACCCATGTAGGTGAGAAGAGTAAGAAACAACAAGGTTTGCTCCCAACTCAAGATGATCTTCATCAACATTGAGCATGCACCACTACTTCACCTACTTGAAGTCTTCCACAACAAAACCCAAGGTTAGTTTGTCCCTCTTAAGGGGGATGTCATATCAAGGGGGAGCTTCACTCTAAAATTTTGAGTATAGGAATCTCCTAAAGATAGGAACACATTAATACTTTATGTAAAAGTGGTAACGCCATGTATGCTTAAACGATGAGTATGACCTATGATCAAGTATTCTTACTTGACTCCTAAGTCAATGTACTCATATATAGATGACTTCATCATCGCCCAAGTGCTTGATAGATGTTAGGATGTTTGTGCATGTTCAATATGATTATATTTGACATCTTATTGTGTGAGCATGTTGGTTTGCATATCCTTTCTCATTCGAGGATATCCAATTGTTGCTATTTGGCTTTTGATCTATCTTTTGCCAACTTGATAGACAAGAATGCCTAGGACCCTTCTCTAGCTATCTATGATTTCCCGTCTCAAGTTCTATTCATGCTTCATCACAAAACTTGAACAAGCACTTCTCGGTCCCTCCATGTGAAGGAGACCTTCGTGTTCTGCATCGACAAAGGCGCCACTCCAAAACCTCTTTGTGAATCTCGGTGTAACCAACCCCACAATCTCGGTTCCATCGAATTCCAAAGTTGATCTGGGTTTTCAATCTTGTTAGCACAGAAACCACTATCTCGGCCTCACCGAGTTTCCATGTCAATAGAAAATAGCGGAACTCGATGGCACCGAAATCTTAGTCTCGGTGACACCGACACTGACGGTTATATATTCTCGCAGATCCGACATTTTGAAATACTCATGAAATTTTTCTCCCCAACCCGAAGGTGTCGTCACAAGGACCCATGGTCATCGCCTTTACATCCCCGAGCGACTCCGCCGTTGGGATTCGTCGCCGCCGACGAAATCGTCACCACTGTCATCGTCTAGTGGGTTCATCACTGAATTAGGGTATGAATTTGAACCCTATTGCACTTCTTACTCTGAATCTAGCGCATTACATCTTTCCCATCCACAATACACGGTATGCAACCTTCCTATTCCACAATAAAAGCTCCATAGATTAGATAATGAAGGAATCTTGGATCTGATTTCCCGCGGCATGCATCTCGGTGATACCGAGTTGGAAAAATCAGTACCACCGGTTTAAGTTTTAGGGTTTCTCATAACCGCTTCGGTGAGACCGACTAGCACCGAAAAGACTGCCCAAGTTTCTGTTTAGCAAGTGGTCAGTCTCGGTGACTCCGAAAAACTCAACCCGGTGCTACCAACATTCATTCTGCAGTATATCAAACCCAAAGTTTCTGAATTCAAATTTTGAAAAATTATGTGTATTGTGATGCTCAACGCTTCTGCTCCTCTACATCTATTTCAGAGGGTTGCTTCTATGCTGTATTGTTGGTCCGTCTATTTCTTCCAAGCTGGAATAACCACTACCAATACTATTTTGACGTATCCCTTGATGCCCAAATCAGGTAATGACAACATTATTTGAGGCTATTCCATCAATATGATAATTCATTTAGACATCCACACTCGCTTCAAAGTCATGGATTTGATTGCAGAGACTATCAGGAGAACTTCTGCATAGCAGAAGAGATCTTGCAGATATACACCATATATTCAGATGATCATGAATGCCAAGATTTGTAAGCAAGCATATCAGCTTGATCATCCTCATTTTCTACTACAGACAGAGTTCGAGGATAATGAAGTTCTGATGGATGACACTCATCGAGATTCAGCTACAGCTAGAGAGGCTGTAGAGGCAGCTGCTGCTGAGATCGTTAAGAATGATCTAGCTCCACCACGACAGCTAAAATCCAGAGAGGGATAGATGTCGTTCTTGGTCAGCACCATCCAAGGGATGGACAAGAATATTTCTGAGATCATGTTGAACCAGAAGAGCCTAGAGAGGATCGTGGAAAAAAGGTTTCTTGACCTGGAAGTGAAGGTTACGGAGTTGACTACTACAGTCAAACATT
Source organism: Hordeum vulgare subsp. vulgare (assembly GCF_904849725.1). NCBI lineage: Eukaryota > Viridiplantae > Streptophyta > Magnoliopsida > Poales > Poaceae > Hordeum > Hordeum vulgare. The sequence continues at coordinate 324,956,305 of NC_058522.1, read as the reverse complement.
TTCAACATGAAGTTGACTTAGTGCAGATTCCACGCTCGGATGAAGATGATGATGATTCACCTCTTGTACTACCACATGTTTCTCGACCCAAACTAGGTTAGCAGTCGTCCTAGTACTAGAAGATAAACCGTCTTCATAAGCTCAAGCTTCAGCTCCTGCTCCACCACCTCTAGTGTCTACACCTCCAGCTGCTGTTCCAGCGACATCAATCGAAGCCTTCATCGATGCTCTCTTGTCTACTCCAACTTATCCTACCGGAGGAGATCATGCCCAAAGAGACGCTTAGATTAGACCTTTCCACTTTTTGGTACTCGTTGCCAAAGGGGGAGACGTGTATAGATCATAGGGCTTTGAGAGAGGGAGAGCTTCTGAATTTACTTGCTCTCGTTTGGTTCTCAAAACTTTATTTGTTCTTTCGGATGACATTATCTGCTTAGGTGTGTGTTTGATCATACACTTTGATTTTTTATGCTACCGCGTTATTATCTTTGATCTATCTACATCATGATCATTCACTTACTGTTGGTGCTATGTGCATTGCTATTCATTCTTATTTTTTATGCGCACCACCAAGTTGTATGTGACATCGAAGAGTAACCCATATTCCTAATCAATTATGCATTTGCATTCAAATGCAAATTTAAAATAATGCACAAATTTAGGAGGACCTCTTGATTTTAGCATACCTCTCAATGCGTCGATGCTAATCATTGATTATATCTTTTGTCAACGCTTTGATCTATATGTTGTCATCAATTACCAAAAAGGGTGAGATTGAATGCACAATTGCGCCCTAAGGTGGTTTTGGTAATTAATCACAACATATGCATCATTGGACTGATGAGTCTTTACAAGTATATTTCAGAAAAGTTCAACAGATGCTTTGGCTATAGGATTGAGTGGAGATGCCCCCTGATGATGGAAGAAATAAGATTGGCTCAAGTTTCAAGAAAGAAGACTCTTCATTTTACACTTTGTGAGAAATCACATTTGAGTCCATACGAAAGCCAATACTATTAAAAGGGGATGAGGTATTATGATGAGTTTGTTGCTCAAGAGGTTAGAGTTAGCCACCAAAAATACTCAACCACTCTTCCACAAAATGTATGTGTCCCAAGCAAAATGTCCTAAATTGGTGCCACCAACAATTCCTAATCGGCCATACCGATTTCAGACTTAGACAGAGCCTAGCCAAACCCTACACTTCGGTGCAACCAAAACTGCGTCGGTGCTACCGAGTTCATGTGACCAATTTTCTGTTGCCTCGGTACACGAAATCGGAATTTTCGAGCTTGAGTATCGGTGTCACTAGTTGTGTCATCTGACTGTTAGTCACCTTTTCGGTGCCACCGAGTTGTGTATGTCGGTTCCACCGAGATTCAAAGTTGCTGCCTTTTGAGCAAGTCAGGACCACCGAGTTTGTAACTTCGGTGTCACCGAGTTGGTCAATCATGGTGTAACAGTTGGATTTTGTGTGCTGCCTATATATACACCTCCACCTACCTCTCATTCGCAGAGGAAGCACTAAGAACACACACTTCATTGGCAGATTCATTTTTCTGAGAGAGGGCCAGCTACTCATGTGTTGACATCAAGAGATTCCATTCCAACCATTTGAACCTTGATTTCTAGCCTCCCTAAATTGCTTTCCACAAGATCAATCTCTCCTACCCCTGCCAAATCTGAGAGAGAGTGACTGAGTGTTGAGGTGACTATCTTTAGAAGCACAAGATCAAGGAGTTCATCGTTCAACCACATCTATTACCTTTTGGAGGGTGGTGCCTCCTAGATTGGTCAGGTGTCGCTTGGGAGCCTCCTACTTCATGTTGTGGAGTTGAACCAAGATGTTTGTAAGGGCAAGGAGATCGCATAGTTCGCGAAGATCTACCCTGAGTGAGGCTAGTTCTGTGTGGACGAAAGCCGTGGTGCCATAGACAAGGTCGCTTCTTCTTGGACCCCTTATGGGTGGAGCCCTCCATGGACACTCGCAGTTGTTACCCTCTGTGGGTTGAAGTCTCCACTAACATGGACGTACGATAGCGCCACCAATCAGAACCATGCCAAAAATCATCGTGTCAACCTCATGAATTTGATCTCCCTACCATTCATTACTTTACACTTGCATGTTTCACTTTCTGCTGCTATATACTCTTAGTTGTGCATGTGTAGGGTGTAATTGACTATTCATAATTGCTAAAACTGGCCCATAATAAAAATTTGGAAAAGGCTAGGTTTTTATCTTGTCAAGTAGTATAATCACCCCCCTATAGACATACTTTCGATCCTACACAATCGTCGCGCTCATGTCAAAGTATCGCTTTACCTCTACCTGCAACTGTTGTTGTAGTAATATGTGAGCCACAGGGAGTCAACAATCTCATTTCCAAAGGTATCAAGACTAGCAAAGTTTAATGGGTCAGGTATGGTTAAGTGGTGAGGCTGCAGCAAGCGACTAAGCATTTATTTGAGTGGCTAACTTACGTGTACAAGAATAAAAACAGGGGGTGATCTACACATAATGGAAGTGAACTACTAATAATCAAATTAATGATCGTGAACACCTACTTACGTGAGACATAACCCCACTGTGTCCTCTTCCGGATGGAGAACTCGCGAGAAGAGACAGTCACGGTTACGCATACAGTTCGCAAGTTTTAATTTATGTTTACTTCAAGGTATCTATATCGGATGTTAAAGAAAAATTTCAAGTTTTCCACATAACCGCGGGCATGGATTTCCGAAATATTTAACCCTGCACAAGTGCTCCTACTAGTCCATCACAAACTACCACACGCTGCATGGGAAACCTCGACCATGGAAAACTCATGGTCTCCTCGGATTCCTGGTGGAAAACCTCAACCTCGAGATAGCCCAAAGTATCCTCATTGTCCCTCGCACAAGATGTTCAAGAAAGGTAAAACAAATCCATCGAGAGCACCCAACATGTCGACGATCCTGATAGGAGCCGCGTATCTCGTTCTTAGGACACGACGAATAAGCGAAGCATATGCTGGCCTCATAGACATCTACCGAGTTGCCCTGGGTTGGCCCTACATGGTGCTCTGTTTTGGACCAGCACCATTAGCACTGGCCCTCCTTGTATTATGTTACAATAATCCTCGGGTAGCGCTAACTTCCTATGCGACAATAAATTATCAGTATTCTTATGTTGGGAAAATATAGTACCAATGTTGGGCCTTGCCACATGAGTTATATCCTAAAACGAAAATCAAGGGGGTCCCATAACAACCCCAAGCATGTTAGGAGCGCTCAACTATACAACGTAACACCGGTAGCCAAAACTAAGGCGGCAAAGATGGAACATAACACGAGGCTACAAGGCGAGGCCTTCCACCTTTTACCAAGTATATAGGTGCATTAAATAAAATAGCAATAATATGATGATATAACAAGGAAATCATGTTTTCACATTGAAACAACTGCACCTCCAACTACCAACGCTATCAAAAGGCTGAGCAAGCGGTAACATAGACAAATATTAGTTTGCTAGGTTGTGGAAAAGTTAGGTGCTTTAGATGGCAATGTTGGGAGGCTTATTAAATATGTGGTAGGAAGCAAAACATAGCAAAGAAACGAGACAACGGCATGGCGATGATAGCAATGGTATCTAAGGAAATGTTCATCTTGCCTAAGACCCCGCTTGGAAAAGAACGAATCCACGAAGCAGACAAACCAAAATAGTCGAACAGATCCTCACACTCTCACACGCTTGAGAAACTAAATCGAGAAGAAGCAATCCAGAAAGAAGAATCAACACACGATATTCACCACAACATATGCATGACATGATGCACAGACACATATGATGCATGTCTGGTTTAATTATGCAAGGCATGGCACATCACAACAATCGCATACTACACATTAAGTTGCATATTGACAAAACTCGACGCTCATATATTTAGTTCACTCCCGTCTAGGTACTCATCAATACTAAATGTTGTCTAAACATGGCAAGAGGTGAAGCATCAATAAACTACACTAGCTAGGCATTTTAAATGAGTTCGAAACAACATATAGCTTTTTCGAAATGACCCCATGTGTTAATTTAGAAATTGGACCAGATCTAAAGTAACACATTTTATATTTGTTAAACATAAAAATAAAGTGGGGCATGTGATTGTAGACGTCATTCTAGTCAATTTAGATATACGAATCATTTAGAACGGAGCTACGGTTTAAAAGTTATGAGCAAAACAAGATGATATGTCATGAATGCAAAATGTATGCAAATGATAGCCACAAACATGTTGAATCATGGATTCAACAAGATATTATGAAACGACATGAGATTCTAATCAAGTTTCATATATGGCACATTCAAAACGGAGCAATGGTTCAACGATTACAAGCACAACAATATATAGCTAAAATATGCCAAAAAGAGCAACATGGCATTTTCTACACCCCAAACCAACAAGCTACATGTGTCTAAAATGCTCAAACAATACATGTGGGAGTAGCGGGAAAGATGCACAACAACCCTCTACTAATGGCAAGTTGCATGGAAGCATGGATTACTAGGAAATGAGATCACAAGATGGCAAGTTAAAAAGAGTTTCAGACTTAGTGAAATTTCAGTTTGCACTCGGTTTTTTTTAATCTGGTGACATGTTGACAACAATAAAACTCTACCCGACAGCAAGTTTCACGGCATGAAATTTAACAGGGTGGAAGAGGGCAACCACTACTACAAAACACTAGCACTAAGCATGAGCTAAGACATCACAGGATACATGGTAGCATCCCCTAAACATGGCATGAAAATAACTAAACACTCACACTTTTAAATATTTGAGCCTACCAAATAGCAACATCAACATAGCATGTTCACATGATGAAAATTACACCTAGGCATGGCATACATGACATGAGTACCCCACTAACAGCAACTAGTCATAGCCCTCTACAAATTACTCCACTTAGCACAATCAATAAAGGCATGGTTTGCTTAATGAGGATTCCGCAAAGTTGACTCATCATGAACAGATTTCAGTTTTAACATGATAGCAACTTGAGAACAATAAATAGGCATGATAATGAACTTCTACATAGCAAAGAGAGGCATGGCTTCAAAGTGGACATATCCTAGAGCAATACTCGTGAGGCACATCATGCAAAACACCTGCGAACTAAACACAATCACCCACACAACTTAGAAGAAATTAACAGATCTACCGACTACGATGGGAAGCACTTTTCCAATACAATTATCAGAACCTAGATGAATCCTAATGTGCATGCAAATGCTTCCATGATGTAGAGCACATTGAGTATATGAACTTTCATGTTTTAAACTTTTTCATACGATGCGCGGTTGTCGAGATACAAGCATCACAAAATGCAATATGTTGAAATTTTGCAGGCAGAAAAATGACTTGGAGAAAAGGCTCATGAGGGGGGGCTGCTCACAGTGGCTGGATCGGGGGTTGGCCGGCGGCTATCGGTGACATGGGCGAGAATAGCCGGGGCGGGGCCAGACCGAGCGGATCCGGGGACGGCCGCCCGGATCTGGCCGAAGGAGGCCGGCGGCAAGGCATGGTGGGTCGGCAACGGCAACAACCGCATGAAGGAGGCGACAAAGCGGCTCGGAGGCGGCAATGCAGCGACTCCCAGAAGGATCTCGCGAGATCTCGGCCGGAGGTTGCCACGGCGCGACTGCTACACGTGGTGGCGCCATCGGGCGCGGGAGCCACACGGCACGCAGCGGAATGGTGCACGGGCAGCAACTGCGCGCGGGCTCGCGTGGGGCGGCTCGGGGCCAGTGCAGCCCGTTGCGGGCCTGTCGCGGGCTCCGTAGGGCCGAGACGACAGGGGGAAGCCGGGGCGACGTGGCGTGGCCTGGTTGGCCCGGGAGGCGGCTACGGGCGGCTGTGTGGCTGGGTATCGGGGTGACAAGTGGCGGCACAGGTGGGAGGCTGCCCGGAATTTGAGGGGAGGAGAGACAAGGCGAGATTTGGAAGGGAGAAGCTTGGTTTCATAGGAGGGATTAGGGTTAGAGGTGGTTTTGGGGCGTTTCGAGCCCTTCAATTGCGATCGGACGACTCTGGTCACGGGGGTAGGTTATGGGGGTTGTTGGGCTGTGTAACATCCCAAATTTCCAATTTGGAATGTTATTGCATTAGAGCATCTTGCATATCATATTTTATTTGCATAATTGTTGATCCTAAAAATTCTAAGCAACTCAAGGACCCTTGGAGAGAGTTGGGAATTTATTGATTTTCATATTGGGATTTTCTAAAATAATGAAAAGAGGATAAATGGTTTTTAATTATTTTTGTCTTCAAATATTTCATATATAAAAATATGAGAGAGGGGATAAAATGACTTTCCCAAAATTTAGAAATAATTGAGAGGAAATATTAAAGCCAAATAATAATTTTTATTTGGATTTTATTTGCTATTTTATTGGATTTACGAAAATACGCGTTTTTTAAAATATTATTTCGGTCTTTCAAAAATGTCCACGTTGTAGAGCTCATTTTTAGGAGTCCGGCAAAATTTGTTTCATCGAAATCGGACTTCGTATGGACTTCCTTTTTAATTTTCTATCTCGTCCGATTTAAAAAAAACGAACCGACCCCGAAGGCCTACATAAGCCGCCTCCACCCCCCCCCCCCCCCCCCGCGCACAAACCCTAGCCGTCGCCCGCCGCCGCCGCCGCTCGCCGAAGCACGCCGCCCGAGGTAGAAAAAAATATTTTTTTCAGATTTTTTCGTCCGTACGTTCATTTTAACGAACACTGTTCGTTAGTTAATTTCAGACGACGAACGTTCGTTCGTCCGTCTGTTCGTCATATTTATTTTCTGGGATTTTTTTCGCGATTAATTTCGATCGCGATTCCTCATCCGAATTTCGTTTTAATATAACTTTTGGCTCGTTTATCGGTATCACGTGATTCAAACGCCCAGATCTTCGTCACGAAAATCTCTTTCCGATTAATCCACTTGCACAAGATTTTTATAAATAAAATTTTGACTTTAGTCCAGATTAGTTAACGAATCTCGTTTCTTTCGCAGTTTGAGTTTCGTTGATCCGTTTGATTTGATTCTTTTTGCAAACCGGAGTTCTTTACTTGAACTTTCTGGTTAGATCTTATTCGATTTTACCCGTGCATCTATATTGTTGCTTATGTGTGCTATTGTTTGTTGCGATATAATACCTGGATTGTGAAGCGTGCTACTATGAGTCCCTAGGTTTTGTGGATCATCAGCAAGGCAAGTAACACTTTGATCATATCCCTTATTACCCAGTTTTATTGCATTAGATCCACTCTCACACATTGCATGGTTAGGATCTAATTAACATGTGTTATTGGGAAGTAGATACTGAGGTAGAACCTATTACCTGTTTACTATTAAACTTTGGGAGTTACTTCTACGTTATGCTATTATTGCTATGCTATGCTCGTAGACGATTATTTGGGTGAGTGATTTTCATGACAGATGTGAGTATTGTTAATTAAAGGTTAACTTAAGGTGGCTACTTAAATACACATCTGGGTGGATTGATTGAGGCACCCTAGAATCCCGAGTGATCATCCTAAGGTCCGCCACCCAGTTTCAAAGGGATCATAAGACTATTCGTACCTGAAACTTACGTGTGCAGCCGCAAGCTATTATGGGCTCTAGCATAGTTGAGTAAGTTGTGTGAAGCTCTCGAAGTGGTAGACTAGCAGATGTAGAGGGTATAGGTGGTACGGTCTACCCAGAAGTAGAGTGTTAATGCTTCAGAAAGACCGTGTCTCGAATCTCCGACCATGGATGTATTTCGAGTCTTGTGGGAAAAGTGCACTACCTCTGCAAAGTGTACAAACTAATCATGATTAGCCGTGTCCCCGGTTATGGACATCTTGAGTATCTGGTTCTTGGATTTTCATGTGTATCTCAACACTCTAAATTAATTTGCGGATTAATGATGATTATTTTTGGGTTTGAGTTGGAGGAACCTTCTTATTGTTTAATAACTAACAACGTAGTTAAATAAACTTTGTTCCACTAATATAGGAAGAAATTTGTCTTTATGCAAAACTGTTAACCATAGAGCTTTCCACCGGCGAAATATGCATGTAGATATAGCATTTATTTCTGTTCACTCTCTATGTGTTACCTTGCCAGCATATTCCATGTGCTGACCCGTTTCGGGCTGCAACGTTTATGTTGCAGACTTTTCAGATATCGAGTAAGCGCCATAGGTCGTTGTTTTGCACTCAGCTATGTCGTTGGAGTTGATGGACCTACTTTATCTTCCAAGCCTTCCGCTGTTATCATATTTAGATGGCCTTAGGCCATATTATTGTAATAAGTTCTCTTTGAGACATTCGTTGTAATATGTGTGTGATTGCTACTCTATTATAATACCCATCTAAGTACCGTGTGTGTCACCATACCGATCCAGGGATGACACAAATGCATAGAGACTGGACTGATTGAGGTCTGGTCGCTACAGGTTGTGTGGAAGTCCTTGGGATGAGATGAAAGGCAAGGTGTCAGCCTGTGACATAGTTTGTAAAATCAAAACATCCAATAAATAAACCGGCTATAGTGCCACTATATATTTAACGGTTCGGGTAGCAAACGAACTCCGATTGCGACAAAATTTGGCAGCTGGCCTACCTACATTAAAACAAGACCGCGCGCCAAGTTTCAATCCAATCTGAGAAGTTTTTATACACACTTTTAAAAACAGTATTTTTAATGATGTTGCAGGCGCGGGCGTGTGTGATTGGCTCGAAAGGGTCAATGAAAAAAACGTACAGAACCCGCAACTAACAAAGGATGCTAGTTTTGAAAATTGACGGCAACGGAGTGCCGATGCAATGCGGATGATGCGCTTGATGCAATGATGAATGCGACAACCAAATAAATCGCACGACGGCAATGGAATAAAAGGGGAATCTTCTGGAGCATTGGTTCCATCCTATTACAACTCTCCTACACTAACAAGAGATCTCGCCCCAAGATCTAAGAATGAAAAGGGGAAAGGAAGAGGTAAACTTCATTGCTTCTTGGACAAACGAGTGAAACAAACAATCCTTGAAGGTTGTAAAGAGATGAAGAATGACACGAGGAACAACAGAGAATTCAAAAGAAATTTCGACAATGCTTCGGTAGGAAACAGGGCAAAATTTGATAAGATGGAAAGATCTTGAAAATATTACACAACACTCCGGTTGAATGGAAAAGCAAGAGAATAACATGATCTTGAAAAAACAAGATACTAGATTGAATAGAGAAACAACATCATAAAGCCTCCGGAACAAAAGAATAGAAACTAGATCTTTGAGAAGAAGAGAACGGAGAAGAAAATGACAATTGCTACCACCATGAATTTGAGAAGCATCCTTGAGAAGACGGATTGAATGGAGTTGTTGGAAAATCAACGATGAAAATAAGATGCTTGTTGTGGACTGAAGAAAACCATCTCAAATAATGAGGTGACAACCGGCCACTAACGGAAACAAGATATGCCAAACTTCTTGCACCAAGAGGATAAGAGAATACTTGGATCATTGGGAAGCACCATAAGAGCAACAATCCTTAGGAACATGCTTTAGGTGAAGTCCAAGCCAAGATAACTTCAATGAAGAAATCATAGTTTGAAAATATCTCATGATCAAAGAATTGCTGGTTTAAATATCTTATTCTTGAAACAAATTCTCTTTGAGACTCCTGTCAAGAATGCTATATTCACGACCTCAAAGGACAAATGAGGAAGAATTACATTTTTAAATGGAAGAGAAAGAATACTTGAGGTCCTCCCGCACGAATCTTAAAGAACACCTTGAGAATAAATTGAATCCTTGAATAACCACCATGAAAAAACTTTGTATAACAAAGAATGAAGGTTGAAAAGAATAAGATTGTGGCCTGCCAAGATTTAGATGGGAATTCACGAAGAGATACTTGAGAAAAGCTTGGAACTCCGGAAAATAAAAGATGAAGCACTTAGAATCGAGAATTGATATCATGAACATATCCGAAAATGAATTGAAATCACATTGATGAACAAAGAATATGAATTATTCTATGCTTATCCTTCATCATGTTAAATTGATGACAAACAATGAATTTAGCAAACCACTTATTCTTCTTGGAGAGATTAGAGAGAGAGAGATAGAGCACAAACTTGAAGAAGTCTTGAAAGAACCACCTGTAAGAATTTGGAGTGCAAGAGGATAATACAAATGAATTGGGCTACATGTGGACAAGAGAGCATGATTTGATTAGAGAATGCTTGAACAAGCCACCGGTAAGAAATGCAAATGAACGTGAATACCATGAATGAATGAATATACATGAGAACGAAGAGATCATGACCCACCTGAAGAACTTAGAAGAGATGGGGATATTAGAAATGAATGGAATGCATGACAACGAAGAGATCTTGATCCACCTAACATCAAACTTGAATGAGGCACCGGAATAATTGAGATACGAACAAAGAGACAACAATTGAGAAGAATTTGAGAATGAAACCTGAAAGTTGAGAATGAAGAGATCCTCTGAAATGATGTCCTTCGGAGGATCGAGAAATAAAAACCATTCTGAAATGCACCGGATAGATATGGAAGTAATTACTCATGATCGAAACAACTGAAGAGATTGCACAAAGCTGAGATGACAAACTTCAAAAGAATGGGTAAGATTTAAAAGAACCACTCCTTCGGTCTCCAATGCTGAGAATAATGGCAACAAGCACCATCAAGAATTCCTGAGACACTCCGAAAAAATGAATGAGGAAAAAGGTTGAGCTAAGGATGAAAATTAATTAAAATAGATCCTCGAGAAGGAATATGACTGATGAAATCCATGCTTATGTCATACATGAAAAGAATTAGAGATCTCCAGAAAAAAATAGAATAGCCAAGTAAGATCCTGGGAAAAGCCTATGGGTTAGGAGCCCACTCAAAAGAAACATCATTGAATTGATTTATAAGAAAGATTGATTGCACGATATAAATGAAAACTTGATGAGCTGAGAACCTCAAAATAATTGAAAGGATTGAAAACAAGAAACTTGTGAGATATCTTCAGCACTCCGGCTGGAAAAGAGAGGGATGAATAAATAAGAGAGGCTTGGATAAGAATTTCCAACATGGAAAAGCATTGAACGACGGAAAATTATATCATGAAAACCGAAGCTTGAATTGAATCCACTAGGGCAGAAAACAAGAATGAAGAATGATGAACTGATGAACTCAAAACTCCTGAGAATCTTCACAAAGAACCACCGGATACAACACGAAAGACAGGATAGCGGAAGAAATAATGAAAGAAAGGCACTTGGATGATAATTAAAGCATTGAAGATAAAGGGGGGTGGGGAAACAATGACGACAACTTGGGACAGATGAGCCGAACTCTAGAAGGAATGAGAGATTGATCTTGCAAGTATTGGGGAGATTGAATTAACTTGAAGAGAAGCACTCCGGTTGGAAAAGAATTGACATGGTGACTCCGGTTTGAAAGAATTGATAAGACAATTTGGTTGAGCAAAAGAATTAATTACACTCCCAAGGAAATATGAGAACACCACTAAGAAAAGATAAGAAATCACCACTTGACATCGAAGCAACTAGAATTACCATACTTCAACAAAACAAAGGATGAGGCTTATGAAACAAGCCGAAACAAATACATAACAGAGATTTCGTTCAATTTTTTTGTGGTAAGATTCGCACGGGCTCGATTGTACATTGGATTGTCATATTGAAATGACGCTCGAATATGCTCCCTAGGCGTATCGAACTACAAGGCTTGACGGAGCATATGTGATGACATCTATCGAAACTGTCCTTTGTAAGAAAGACCATGAACAAAGGACTCCACTAGATGCCGAAACCCAACCTCACAACATGCATCTGTTGGAATATAATCCTAGGTAACTACTTGAATTCCCAACTAAGAACCCCCGAAATTTTCTGGTTATGCAATTAGGTCCACGGATACAAGGAGCGAAATTCATCACTCAACTCCTAGCAATAACACTACCCGTCTAGTGTATCACATCCGTCAACACATAACCAGAGATCTCAAAAACTCATCTATCTCAAACCCTTGTAATCGCAACGATACCAAGTATGGAAGTACATCTGGACGCCCTCCACTAGTATCGGGGACGCCAGAATCCTCTCTCCACTACTAGTATTGAAGCAATTTCCAACATCATCCGTCCTGGAATACTAAGGAAATTTAACTGTAACGGTTGTGACATGAATGTCGTGGAGCTCAACTCCTCGATAACAGGAGGCACCAAGAACAAAATCCCGATCACAATGACATCATAGAGGTTCCAAAATACCCGCGTGATCCTAAAAAAAGAGCAAGAAGAGGAGTAGATTTAAAATTCCTAAGCCGTAAACCTAACTAGATCATAGAAGAGGAGTGAAAAGAATCCTACTGTCCGATATATAATTAGACTCAAAGTAGTTTTCCCACTAGAGTCGACTCGGCCAGGTTCGATCAATCAAGGGGGATCCTAGGTCGGTAGTACTTGTTGGACATATGCCCTAGAGGCAATAATAAATTAGTTATTATTATATTTATTAGTTCATGATAATCGTTTACTATCCATGCTATAATTGTATTGATTGGAAACACAGTGCATGTGTGGATACATAGACAAAACACTGTCCCTAGTAAGCCTCTAGTTAACTAGCTCGTTGATCAAAGATGGTCAAGGTTTCCTGACCATAGGCAAGTGTTGTTACTTGATAACGGGATCATATCATTAGGATAATCATGTCATGGACTAGACCCAAACTAATAGACGTAGCATGTTGATTGTGTCATTTTGTTGCTACTGTTTTCTGCGTGTCAAGTATTTGTTCCTATGACCATGAGATCATATAACTCACTGACACCGGAGGAATGCTTTGTGTGTATCAAACGTCGCGACGTAACTGGGTGACTATAAAGATGTTCTACCGGAGGAATGCTTTCCGAAGGTGTTCGTTGAGTTAGTATGGATCGGGACTGGGATTTGTCACTCCGTGTGACGGAGAGGTATCTCGGGGCCCACTCGGTAATACAACATGACGCACAAGCCTTGCAAGCAATGTGACTTAGTGTAAGTTGCAAGATCTTGTATTACAGAACGAGTAAGTATACTTGCCGGCAAACGAGATTGAAATAGGTATGCGGATACTGACGATCGAATCTCGGGCAAGTAACATACCGAAGGACAAAGGGAATGACATACGGGATTTTATGAATCCTTGGCACTGAGGTTCAAACGATAAGATCTTCGTAGAATATGTTGGATCCAATATGGGCATCCAGGTCCCGCTATTGGGTATTGACCGAGGAGTCTCTCGGGTCATGTCTACATAGTTCTCGAACCCGTAGGGTCTGCACACTGAAGGTTCGACGTTGTTTTATGCGTATTTGAGTTATATGGTTGGTTACCGAATGTTGTTCGGAGTCATGGATGACATCACGGACGTCACGAGGGTTTCCGGAATGGTCCGGAAACGAAGATTGATATATAGGATGACCTCATTTGATTACCGAAAGGTTTTCGGAGTTACCGGGAATGTACCGGGAATGACGAATGGGTTCCGGGCGTTCACCGGGGGGAGCAACCCACCTCGGGGAAGCCCATAGGCCTTGGGGGTGGCGCACCAGCCCTTGGTGGGCTGGTGGGACAGCCCAAGAAGGCCCTATGCGCCAAAGAAATAAAATCAAAGAGAAAAGAAAAAAAGGAGGTGGGAAAAAGGGGAAGGACTCCTCCTTCCAAACCTAGTTGGATTCGGTTTGGAAGGGGAGGACTCCCCCCCCTTGGCTCGGCCGACCCCCTTGGGGCCTCTTGAGCCCCAAGGCAAGGATCCCCCTGTTCCCCCTATATATACAGAGGTTTTAGGGCTGATTTGAGACAACTTTGCCCTCGCAGCCCGACCACTTATCTCCACGGTTCTACCTCTAGATCGCGTTTCTACGGAGCCCGGGTGGAGCCCTGCCGAGATAAGATCATCACCAACCTCCGGAGCGCCGTCATGCTGCCGGAGAAATAATCTACCTCTCCTTCTCTCTTGCTGGATGAAGAAGGCCGAGATCATCGTCGAGCTGTACGTGTGCTGAACGCAGAGGTGTCGTCCGTTCGACACTAGATCGTGGGACTGATCGCGGGACGGTTCGTGGGGCGGATCGAGGGCCGTGAGGACGTTCCACTACATCAATCGCGTTTCTTAACGCTTCTGCTGTGCAATCTACAAGGGTACGTAGATCGGAAATCCCCTCTCGTAGATGGAGATCACCATGATAGGTCTTCGTGCGCGTAGGAAAATTTTTGTTTCCCATGCGACGTTCCCCAACAGTGGCATCATGAGCTAGGTTCATGCGTAGATGTAATCTCGAGTAGAACACAAAAGTTTTTGTGGGCGGTGATGTTTGTTTTGCTTCCCTCCTTAGTCTTTTCTTGATTCCGCGGTATTGTTCGATCGAAGCGGCTCGGACCGACATTACTCGTACGCTTACGAGAGACTGGTTTCATCGCTACGAGTAACTCCGTTGCTCAAAGATGACCAGCGAGTGTCGGTTTCTCCAACTTTAGTTGAATCGGATTTGACCAAGGAGGTCCTTGGATGAGGTTAAATAGCAATTCATATATCTCCGTTGTGGTGTTTGCGTAAGTAAGATGCGATCCTACTACATACCGATGGTCACCACGTAAAACATGCAACAACAATTAGAGGACGTCTAACTTGTTTTTGCAGGGTATGCTTGTGATGTGATATGGCCAACGATGTGATGTGATATATTGGATGTATGAGATGATCATGTTGTAATAGTTAATATCTACTTGCACGTCGATGGTACGGCAACCGGCAGGAGCCATAGGGTTGTCTTTAAACTAACGTTTGTGCTTGCAGATGTGTTTACTATATTGCTAGGACGTAGCTTTAGTAGTAATAGAATGAGTAGCACGACAACCCCGATGGCGACACGTTGATGGAGATCATGGTGTGACGCCGGTGACAAGAAGATCGTGCCGGTGCTTTGGTGATGGAGATCAAGAAGCACATAATGATGGCCGTATCATGTCACTTATGAATTGCATGTGATGTGAATCCTTTATGCACCTTATCTTTCTTAGAACGACGGTAGCATTATGAGGTGATCTCTCACTAAAATTTCAAGACGAAATTGTGTTCTCCCCGACTGTGCACCGTTGCTACAGTTCGTCGTTTCGAGACACCACGTGATGATCGGGTGTGATAGACTCAACGTTCACATACAACAGTGCAAAACAGTGCACACGCGGAACACTCGGGTTAAGCTTGACGAGCCTAGCATATGCAGACATGGCCTCGGAACACATGAGACCGAAAGGTCGAGCATGAATCGTATAGTTGATATGATTAGCATAGATATGCTTACCACTGAAACTATTCTCGACTCACGTGATGATCGGACTTGAGATAGTGGATTTGGATCATGTACCACTCAAATGACTAGAGAGATGTACTTTTGAGTGGGAGTTCTTAAGTAATATGATTAATTGAACTAATTGTCATGAACATAGTCTAATGGTCTTTGCAAATTACGATGTAGCTTGCGCTATAGCTCTACTATTTTTATATGTTCCTAGAGAAAATGTAGTTGAAAGTTGATAGTAGGAAACTTTGCAGACTGAGTCTGTAAAACCGAGGATTGTCCTCGTTGCTGCGCAGAAGGCTTATGTCCTTAATGCACCACTCGGTGTGCTGCACCTCGAGCATCGTCTGTAGATGTTGTGAACATCCGACATACACGTTTCTGATGACTGCACGATAGTTCAGTGCAAAATACTTAATGGCTTAGAAGCAAGGCGCCGAAGACGTTTTGAAACGTCACGGAACATAAGTGATGTTCTAAAGAGATGAAATTGTGATTTCATGCTTGTGCCCTTGTTAAGAGGTACGAGACCTCCGACAAGATTCTTTGTCCACAAGGTAAAGGAGAAAAGCTCAATCATTGAGCGTGTGCTCAGATTGTCTGAGTACGACAATCGCTTGAATCAAGTGGGAGTTAATCTTCCAGATCAGATAGTGATGGTTCTCCAAAGTCACTGCCACCAAGCTGTGAGAGCTTCATGATGAACTATAACATATCAAGGATAGATACAATGATCCTTGAGCGATTTGCGATGTTTGTCACTGCGAAAGTAGAAATCAAGAAGGAGTATCAATAGTTGATGGTTTGTAAAACCACTAAGTTTCAAGAAAGGCAAGGGCTAGAAGGGATACTTCGT
This sequence comes from Hordeum vulgare subsp. vulgare, assembly GCF_904849725.1. Classification (NCBI taxonomy): domain Eukaryota; kingdom Viridiplantae; phylum Streptophyta; class Magnoliopsida; order Poales; family Poaceae; genus Hordeum; species Hordeum vulgare. The sequence continues at coordinate 324,940,052 of NC_058522.1, read as the reverse complement.
GAAACGGAAAAACAGTTGCTGCACTAATGAAGAGACCTAAGATTAAACCCAAACCCGAGATTAAGTGCTTCTGTAATTAGGGGAACAGTCACTGAGGCGGAGCAACTCTAGATACTTGGTAGATAAGAAGGCTGGCAAAAGTCGAAAGAAGTATATTTGATATACATGATGATGATGTGTACTTTACTAGTACTCCTAGTAGCATGAGGGTATTGGATACCGGTTCGGTTGCTAAGTGATTAGTAACACGAAATGATAGCTACGGCGTAAACGGAGACTAGCTAAAGGCGAGGTGACAATACGTGTTGGAAGTGTTTCCAAGATTGATATGATCAAAACACCGCACGCTCCCTCTACCATCGGGATTGGTGTTAAAACCGAAATAATTGTTATTTGGTGCTTGCGTTAAGCATGAACATGATTGGATCGTGTTTATTGCAATACGATTATTCATTTAAAGAGAATAATGGTTACTCTATTTTCTTGAATAATCACCTTCAATGGTTTATTGAATCTCGATCGTAGTGTTACACATATTCATAATATTGGTGCCAAAAGATACGAGGTAATGATGATAGTACCACTTACTTGTGGCACTGCCGCTTGAGTCATGTTAGTATAAATTGCATAAAGAGGCTCCATGCTGATGGATCTTTATATTCACTTGATTTTGAATCACTAGTGACATGCTAATCATACCACATGAGCAAGGCCTTGTTTTCATTGAGATGAAACAAGATAGTAACTTGTTGGAAGTGATACGTTGTGATGTATGCAGTCCAATGGGTGCTGAGGCACGCAGTCGATATCATTATGTTCTTACTTCAATGACGATTTAAGTAGATACAAGAGTATTTACTTAATGAATCACAAGTCTGAAATATTGAAAAGTTCAATTTTGTTTCAGAGTGAAGTTCGTCGTGACAAGAGGATAAACTGTCTACGATATGATCATAGAAATGAATATCTGAGTTACGAGTTTTGGTACGCAGTTAAGACAATGTGGAAATTGTTTCGCAGTTCATGCCACCTGGAACATCATAGTGTGATGATGTGTCTGAACGTCATAGCCACGCCCTATTTGATATGGTGCATGCTATGATGTCTCTTATCGAATTACCACTATCGTTTATGGGTTATGCATTAGAGACAACCACATTCACTTTAAATAGGGCACCGCGTATTTCCGTTGAGATGACACATTATAGACTAAGGTTTAGAGAAATCTAAAATGTCGTTTCTTGAATATTTGGGGCTTCGACACTTATGTGAAAAAGTTTCAGTCTGATAAGCTCGAACCTAAAGCGGATAAATGCATCTTCATAGGATATCCAAAACAGTTGGGTACATCTCCTATCTCAGATCCGAAAGCAAAGTGTTTCTAGAAACGGATCCTTTCTCAAGGAAAGGTTTCTCTCGAAAGAATTGAGTGGGAGGGTGGTAGAACTTGATGAGGTTAATGAACCATCACTTCAACTAGTGTGTAGCAGGGCGCAGGAAGTTGTTCCTGTGGCGCCTACACCAATTGAAGTGAAAGCTGATGATGGTTATCATCGAGCATCGGATCAAGTTACTACAAACCTCGTAGGTTGACAAGGTCGCGTACTACTGCAAAGTGGTACAGTAACCCTGTCTTGGAGGTCATGTTGTTGAGCAACAGTGAACCTACGAGTTATGGAGAAAGCAGTGGTAGCCCCGGATTCCGACAAATGGCTTGAGGCCATGAAATCCGAGAGAGGATCCATATATAAAGCAAAGTGTAGACTTTGGATGAACTACTTGATGGTAGTAAGACTATTGAGTAAAGATGGATCTTTGTAAGGAAGACAGACGATGATGGTGATAACTCACTATTAAGAAAATCTCGACTTGTCGCAAAGATGTTTCCGACAAGATCAAACAGTTGACTATTATGAGACTTTCTCACTCGTAGCGATGCTAAAAGTCTTTTAGAATTATGTTAGTAGTTGTTGCATTATTTTTGAAATATTGCACATAGGATGTCAAAACATTGTTTCCTCGACGGTTTCCTTGAGCAAACATTGTATGTGATACAACCGGAAGGTTTTGTCGATCCTAAAGATACTAAAAAGTATGCAAGCTCCAGCGATCCTTCAATGGACTGGTGCAAGCATCTCGGAGTTGGAATATACACTTTCATGAGATGATCAAAGATTTTGGGTTTGTACAAGGTTTATGAGAAACTTGTATTTCCACAGAAGTGAGTGGGAGCACTATAGAATTTCTGATAAGTATATGTGGTTGACATATTGTTGATCAGAAGTAATGTAGAATTTCTGTGAAGCATAAAAGGTTGTTTGAAAGGAGTTTTTCAAAGGAATACCTGGATTGAGCTACTTGAATGTTGAGCATCAAGATCTATGGAGATAGATCAAAACGCTTAATAGAAGTTTCAACAAGATGCATGCCTTGACAAGTTTTTGAAGGAGTTCAAAATAGATCAGCAAAGATGGAGTTCTTGGTTGTGTTGTGAGGTGTGAATTTGAGTAAGACTCGAAACCCGACCACGGCAGAATAAAGAGAATGGATGAAGGTCGTCTTCTATGCCTTAGCCGTAGACTCTAAAGTATGTCGTGCTGAGTACCGCACCTGATGTGTGCCTTGCAGCAAGTCTGTTAAGAGGTACACAGAGTGATCCGGGATTGAATCGCTGATCAGCGGTCAAAGTTATCCTTAGTAACTAAATAGACTAAGGAACTTTTCTCAATTATGGAGGTGGTTAAAGAGTTCGTCGTAAAAGGTTACGTCGATGCAAGCTTTGACACTAATCCGAATAACTATGAGCAGTGAAACGGATTCATATAGTAGAGTAGATATTTGGAGCATTTCCGAATAGCACGTAGTAGCAGCATCTATAAGATGACATAAAAATTTGTAAAGAACACACGGATCTGAAAGTTTCAGAACCGTTGACTAAAACCTCTCTCACGAGCAAGACGTGATCAGACCCCAGAACTATATGGGTGTCGGATTCGTTGAAATCACATGGTGATGTGAACTAGATTATTGACTCTAGTGCAAGTGGGAGATTGTTGGAAATATGCCCTAGAGGCAATAATAAATTAGTTATTATTATATTTCTTAGTTCATGATAATTGTTTATTATCCATGCTATAATTGTATTGATTGGAAACACAGTGCATGTGTGGATACATAGACAAAACACTGTCCCTAGTAAGCCTCTAGTTAACTAGCTCGTTGATCAAAGATGGTCAAGGTTTCCTGACCATAGGCAAGTGTTGTTACTTGATAATGGGATCACATCATTAGGAGAATCATGTGATGGACTAGACCCAAACTAATAGACGTAGCATGTTGATCGTGTCATTTTGGTGCTACTGTTTTCTGCGTGTCAAGTATTTGTTTCTATGACCATGAGATCATATAACTCACTGACACCGGAGGAATGCTTTGTGTGTATCAAACGTCGCAACGTAACTGGGTGACTATAAAGATGCTCTACAGGTATTTCCGAAGGTGTTCGTTGAGTTAGTATGGATCGAGACTGGGATTTGTCACTCCGTGTGACGGAGAGGTATCTCGGGGCCCACTCAGTAATACAACATCACACACAAGCCTTGCAAGCAATGTGACTTAGTGTAAGTTGCAGGATCTTGTATTACGGAACAAGTAAAGAGAATTGCCGGTAAACGAGATTGAAATAGGTATGCGGATACTGATGATCGAATCTCGGGCAAGTAACATACCGAAGGACAAAGGGAATGACATACGGGATTATATGAATCCTTGGCACTGAGGTTCAAACGATAAGATCTTCATAGAATATGTAGGATCCAATATGGGCATCCAGGTGCCGCTATTGGATATTGACCGAGGAGTCTCTCGGGTCATGTCTACATAGTTCTCGAACCCGCAGGGTCTGCACACTTAAGGTTCGACGTTGTTTTATGCGTATTTGAGTTATATGGTTGGTTACCGAATGTTGTTCGGAGTCCCGGATGAGATCACGGACGTCACGACGGTTTCCGGAATGGTCCAGAAACGAAGATTGATATATAGGATGACCTCATTTGATTACCGGAAGGTTTTCGGAGTTACCGGGAATGTACCTGGAATGATGAATGGGTTCCGGGTGTTCACCGGGGGGGGGGGGGAGCAACCCACCCCGGGGAAGCCCATAGGCCTTGGGGGTGGCGCACCAGCCCTTGGTGGGCTGGTGGGACAGCCCAAGAAGGCCCTATGCGCCAAAGAAATAAAATCAAAGAGAAAAGAAAAAAAAAGGAGGTGGGAAAAAGGGGAAGGACTCCTCCTTCCAAACCTAGTTGGATTCGGTTTGGAAGGGGAGGACTCCCCCCCCCCCTTCGCTCGGCCGACCCCCTTGGGGCCTCTTGAGCCCCAAGACAGGGCTCCCCCTCTTCCCCCTATATATACGGAGGTTTTAGGGCTGATTTGAGACAACTTTGCCACGGCAGCCCGACCACATATCTCCACGGTTTTACCTCTAGATCGCGTTTCTGCAGAGCTCGGGCGGAGCCCTGCCGAGATAAGATCATCACCAACCTTCGGAGCGCCGTCACGCCGCCGGAGAACTCATCTACCTCTCCATCTCTCTTGCTGGATCGAGAAGGCCGAGATCATCGTCGAGCTGTACGTGTGCTGAACGCGGAGGTATCGTCCGTTCGGCACTAGATCGTGGGACGGTTCGTGGGGCGGATCGAGGGACGTGAGGACGTTCCACTACATCAACCGTGTTTCTTAACGCTTTTGCTGTGCAATCTACAAGGGTACTTAGATCGGAAACCCCCTCTCGTAGATGGACATCACTATGATAGGTCTTCGTGCACGTAGGAAAATTTTTGTTTCCCATGCGACGTTCCCCAACAGTACTCTGATACCAACTTGTAATGCCCAAGATGCGATCCTAATATTATTTTGACATGAGGGCCTCGACAGGGATAGAAGCGCATCTCATCATTTTGCAAGAATGCATATCGTTACAAGTACATGTACAAAAGAGATGAGTATATGGAATTGGCTTACACTTGCCAGAAGCTACAACATGGACAACACAATACAACAATATATTCAAACACCATGCAGAAGAGCGGGGTCAAACCACAGACAAAAACAAATGGTAAAAGAATGACGTCCATGCTTGCTATCCCAGGCTGCCGTCCTGGAACCCTTCCTATGATCGGTGAAGAAGAAGAAGAAACTCCAAATAGAATAATCATCACGCTCACGTCAAAGTATCGCTTTACCTATACCTGCAACTATTGGTATACTAATTGGTGAGCCACAAGGACTCAGAAATCTCATTTCCGAAGGTATCAAGACTAGGAAAGCTTAATGCGTGAGGTGTGGTTAAATGATGAGGCTACAGCAAGTGACTAAGCATTTATTTGAGTGGCTAACTTGTGTACAAGAATAAAAAGGGGGGTGATCTACACATAATGGACGTGAACTAATAATGATAAAACGAATTATCCTGAACCCTACTTACGTCAGACATAACCCCACCGTGTCGTCTTCCGGATGCAGAACTTGCGAGAAGAGACAGTCAAGGTTACAGACACAGTTGGCAAGTTTTAATTTAAGTTTACTTCAAGTTATATAAAACCAGATGTTAAACAAAGTTTCCAAGTTTCCCACATAACCGCGGGCACGGATTTCTGAAAGATTTAACCCTGCAAGGGTGCTCCAACTAGCCCATCACAAACTACCACACACTGTGTCAAAAACCTCGACCGTGAAAACCCCGTGATCTCCTCCGATTCCTGGTGGAAATCCTCAACCTCGAGATAGCCCGAAGTACCCTCGGAATCCCTCGCACAAGACATTCGAGAAAGGTAAAAAAACCAGCAAGGCCACCCGACATGTCGACGTTCCAGATAGGATCTGCGTATCTCGTTCTCAGGACACGACGGATAAGCAAAGCATACGGTGCCCTGATAGACATCTCCCTAGTTGCCCCGGGTTGGCCCCACACGATGCTCTATTTTGGACCTGCACCATCAGCACTGCCCTCCCTATATTATGTTGAATTACTCCTCGGGTAGTGTTAACTCCTAATGCGACAATTAATTATCAGTATTATTAAGTTGGGCAAATATAGTACCAATGTTGGGCCTTGCGAGATGAGCTTTATCCCAAAACGAAAACCAAGGGGCTCACCATAAAAACCCCAAACATGTTAGGAGCGCTCAATTATGGAACATAACATTGGTAGCCAAAACTAAGACGACAAAGATGGAACAGAACACCAGGCTACAAGGCCAGGCCTTGGACCTTTTACCAAGTATATAGGTGCATTAAATTAAATAGCAGTAATACGGTAATATAACAAGGAACCCATGTTTTCACGTGGAAGAAAATGCACCTGCAACTAGCAAAGCTATCAAAAGGCTAAGCAAGCGGAATCATAGCCAAACAATGGTTTGTTGGGTTGTGGAAAGGTTAGGGGCTTTTCATGGCAATGTTGGGATGCTTATTTAAACAGGTGGTAGGTACTGAGACATAGCGAAGAAAAGAGACAACTAGCATGGCAATTATAGTAATGTTATCTAGGGAAATGATCATCTTTCCTGAGATCCCGCTTGGAAGAAGAATGAATCCGTGCAGCAGACGAACCAACATAGTCGAACGGATCCTCACACGCCAAGATGCTTGCGAAACTATATCGAGAAGAAGCAATCCAGAAACAAGAACCAACAGATGATATTCCCCACAACATATGCATGACATGATGCACAAACACATATGATGCATGTCCGGTTTAATTATGCAAGGCATGGCAAATCACAACAATCGAATACTACACCTTAAGTGAAGCTCAATATGCAACAAGTTGCATACTGATGAAACTTCACATTCATATATTTAGTTCACTCCCGTTTAGATACTCATCAATACTAAATGTTTTTTAAACATGGCAAGAAGTGAAGCATAAATAAACTAAACTAGCAAGACATTTTAAATGAGGTCGGAAACAACATATAGCATTTCCAAAATGACCCCATGTGTTAATTTTGAAATTGGACCAGATCTTAATTAACATATTTTATATTTGTTAAACAGAAAATAAAGTGCACCGTGTGATTCCACATGTCATTCTAGTCAATTTACATATATAGATAATTTAGAATGGAGCTACAATTTAAAAGTTATGACCAAAACAAGATGATATGTTATGAATGCAAAATGGATGAAAATTACAGCTACAAACATGTTGAATCATGGATGCAACAAGGTATTATGAAACTACATGGGATTCTAATCAAGTTTCATATATCGCACGTTCAAAACGGAGCTACGGTTCAACAATTACAAGCAAAACTATAGCTAAAATCAGCCAAAAACAGCAACATGGCATTTTCTACATCCCAAAACAACAAGCTACACGAGTCTAAATGCTCAAACAAGACATGTGCTAGTAGTGGGCAAGATGCACAACAACCCTCTACAAATGGCAAGTTGCATGGAAGCATGGGTTACTAGGAAATGAGCTCATAAGATGGCAAGTTAAACACAGTTTCAGACTTGGTGAAATTTCAGTTTGCACTCGCTGTATTTTTAATCTGGTGACATCTTGATAGCAACAAAACTCTACTCTACAACATGTTTCATGGCATGAAATTTAATAGGGAGGTAGAGGGCAACCACTAATACAAAACACTAGAACTAAGCATGAGCTAAAGCATCACAGACTACATGGTAGCATCCCCTAAACACGGCATGAAAATAACTACAGACTCTCAAAATTCAAAATATTTGAGCCTACCAAACAGCAACATCAACATTGCATGTTCACATGATTAAAACTACATCTAGGCATGGCATACAATGAATGAGTACCCCACTAAGAGCAACTAGTCGTAGCCCTCTACAAACTACTCTATATAGCACAATGAAAAGAGGCATGGTTTGCTTAATGAGGACTCTGCTAAATGGTACTTATTGTTAACAGATTTCCATTTTAACACGATAGCAATTTGAGAGCAATAAATAGACATGATAATAAACTTCTACCTAGAAATCATAGGCATGGCATCAAAGTGGACATATCCTCGAGCAATACCCATGAATACACCTCATGCAAAAGACCTACGAACTAAACACAATCACCTGCGCAACTTAGAAGAAATTAACAGATTTACCAACTACGACGGGAAGCACTTTTGCAACACAATTGACAACACCTATATGAATCCTTATGTGCATGAAAATGCTTCCATGATGTAGAGCACATTTAGTAGATGAAATTTCATATTTTAAACTTTTTCATACGATGCACGGTTGTCGAGATACAATCATCACAAAATGCAATATGATGAAATTTCGTGGGTAGAAAAATGAATTAGAGAAAAAGCTCATTGGGGGGGGACTGCTCACAGCGGCTGGATCAGGGGTTGGCCGGCAGCTACCGGTGGCACGGGCGATGACAGCCATGGATGAGGACAGGCCGAGCGGATCCGACTGCGACGGCTCGGATCTGGCCGGAGGAGGCCAGCGACGAGGCATGGCAGGGCGGCGGCGGCAACAACGGCCGGGAGATGGTTGCGTAGAGGCTCGGAGGCGACGACGCAGCGGATCTCGGCCATATCCCAATCGGAGGCAGCCACGGGGCGGCGCGGCAGTGGCGCCATCGGGCCCGGGAGCCACGCGGCGGGCAGCAGATCGACGCGTGGGTGGAGGTTGTGCACCGGCTGGCGCGAGGCCACTCGGTCCTCGGATGGCCTGGGGCGGGCCTGCCGCGGGCTCCGTAGGGCCGCGGCGGCAGGGGTGCCGGGGCAACGTGGCATGGCCTGGTTGGCCCGGGAGGCGGCTACGGACGACGGTGTGGCTGGGGATCAGCGCGACAAGTTGAGGCCCACGTGGGAGCCTGCCCAGAATTTGAGGGGAGGAGAGAGTGTTGGAATTATGCCCTAGAGGCAATAATAAATATAGTTATTATTATAATTCCTGTATCAAGATAATCGTTTATTATCCATGCTATAATTGTATTGAATGAAGACTCATTTACATGTGTGGATACATAGACAAAACACCATCCCTAGCAAGCCTCTAGTTGGCTAGCCAGTTGATCAAAGATAGTCAGTGTCTTCTGATTATGAACAAGGTGTTGTTGCTTGATAACTGGATCACGTCATTAGGAGAATCACGTGATGGACTAGACCCAAACTAATAGACGTAGCATGTTGATCGTGTCATTTTGTTGCTACTGTTTTCTGCGTGTCAAGTATTTATTCCTATGACCATGAGATCATATAACTCACTGACACCGGAGGAATGCTTTGTGTGTATCAAACGTCGCAACGTAACTGGGTGACTATAAAGATGCTCTACAGGTATCTCCGAAGGTGTTAGTTGAGTTAGTATGGATCAAGACTGGGATTTGTCACTCCGTGTAAACGGAGAGGTATCTCGGGGCCCACTCGGTAATACAACATCACACACAAGCCTTGCAAGCAATGTAACTTAGTGTAAGTTGCAGGATCTTGTATTACGGAACGAGTAAAGAGACTTGCCGGTAAACGAGATTGAAATAGGTATACGGATACTAACGATCGAATCTCGGGCAAGTAACATACCGAAGGACAAAGGGAATGACATACGGGATTATATGAATCCTTGGCACTGAGGTTCAAACGATAAGATCTTTGTAGAATATGTAGGATCCAATATGGGCATCCAGGTCCCGCTATTGGATATTGACCGAGGAGTCTCTCGGGTCATGTCTACATAGTTCTCGAACCCGCAGGGTCTGCACACTTAAGGTTCGACGTTGTTTTATGCGTATTTGAGTTATATGGTTGGTTACCGAATGTTGTTCGGAGTCCCGGATGAGATCACGGACGTCACGAGGGTTTCCGGAATGGTCCGGAAACGAAGATTGATATATAGGATGACCTCATTTGATTACCGGAAGGTTTTCGGAGTTACCGGGAATGTACCGGGAATGACGAATGGGCTCCGGGAGTTCACCGGGGGGGGGGCAACCCACCCCGGGGAAGCCCATAGGCCTTGAGGGTGGCACAACAGCCCTTAGTGGGCTGGTGGGACAGCCCAAAAGGGCTCTATGCGCCAAGGAAAAGAAAATCAAGAGGAAAGAAAAAAAAAGGGGAGGAGGTGGGAAGGAAGGGGGACTCCCTCCCACCAAACCAAGTCCAACTCGGTTTGGGGGGGGAGTCCTCCCCCCTTGGACTCGGCCGACCCCCTTGGGGCTCTTTGAGCCCCAAGGCAAGGTCCCCTCCCTCCCACCTATATATACGGAGGTTTTAGGGCTGATTTGAGACGACTTTCCCACGGCAGCCCAACCACATACCTCCACGGTTTTTCCTCTAGATCGCATTTCTGCGGAGCTCGGGCGGAGCCCTGCTGAGACAAGGTCATCACCAACCTCCGGAGCGCCGTCACGCTGCCAGAGAACTCTTCTACCTCTGCGTCTCTCTTGCTGGATCAAGAAGGCCGAGATCATCGTCGAGCTGTACGTGTGCTGAACGCGGAGGTGCCGTCCGTTCGGTACTAGATCGTGGGACTGATCGCGGGATTGTTCGCGGGGCGGATCGAGGGACGTGAGGACGTTCCACTACATCAACCGCGTTCACTAACGCTTCTGCTGTACGATCTACAAGGGTACATAGATCACTCATCCCCTCTCGTAGATGGACATCACCATGATAGGTCTTCGTGCGCGTAGGAAAATTTTTGTTTCCCATGCGACGTTCTCCAACAGTGGCATCATTAGCTAGGTTCATGCGTAGATGTCTTCTCGAGTAGAACACAAAAGTTTTTGTGGGCGGTGATGTGCGTTTTGCTGCCCTCCTTAGTCTTTTCTTGATTCCGCGGTATTGTTGGATTGAAGCGGCTTGGACCGACATTACTCGTACGCTTACGAGAGACTGGTTTCATCGTTACGAGTAACTCCGTTGCTCAAAGATGACTGGCAAGTGTCGGTTTCTCCAACTTTAGTTGAATCGGATTGGACCGAGGAGGTCCTTGGATGAGGTTAAATAGCAACTCATATATCTCCGTTGTGGTGTTTGCGTAAGTAAGATGCGATCCTACTAGATACCCATGGTCACCACGTAAAACATGCAACAACAAAATTAGAGGACGTCTAACTTGTTTTTGCAGGGTATGCTTGTGATGTGATATGGCCAATGATGTGATGTGATATATTGGATGTATGAGATGATCATGTTGTAATAGAAATATCGACTTGCACGTCGATGGTACGGCAACCGGCAGGAGCCATAGGGTTGTCTTTATACTAAGTGTGTGCTTGCATATGCGTTTACTATTTTGCTAGGATGTAGCTTTAGTAGTAATAGCATGAGTAGCACGACAACCCCGATGGCAACATGTTGATGGAGATCATGGTGTGGCGCCGGTGACAAGAAGATCGTGCCGGTGCTTTGGTGATGGAGATCAAGAAGCACATATCATGTCACTTATGAATTGCATGTGATGTTAATCCTTTTATGCACCTTATTTTCCTTAGAACGGCGGTAGCATTATGAGGTGATCTCTCACTAAAATTTGAAGACGAAATTGTGTTCTCCCGGACTGTGCACCGTTGCTACAGTTCGTCGTTTCGAGACACCACGTGATGATCGGGTGTGATAGACTCAACATTCACATACAACGGGTGCAAAACAGTTGCGCACGCGGAACACTCGGGTTAAGCTTGACGAGCCTAGCATGTGCAGACATGGCCTCGGAACACATGAGACCGAAAGGTCGATCATGAATCATATAGATGATATGATTAGCATAGGGATGCTTACCACTGAAACTATACTCAACTCACGTGATGATCGGACTTGAGCTAGTGTAAGTGGATCATGAACCACTCAAATGACTAGAGAGATGTACTTTTGAGTGGGAGTTTAGCGAATAATTTGATTAAGTTAAACTCTAATTATCTTGAACATAGTCTAAGTCCTCTTTGAATATATTTGTGTTGTAGATCATAGCTCACGCAACAGTCATCCTGAATTTTAATACGTTCCTAGAGAAAGCCAAGTTGAAAGATGATGGAAGCAACTTTGTAGACTGGGCTCGTAATCTTAAGCTAATCTTACAAGCTGGGAAGAAGGATTATGTCCTTAATGCTGCGTTAGGAGATGAACCACCCGCTACGGCTGATCAAGATGTTAAGAACGCTTGGTTAGCACGTAAGGAGGACTACTCAATAGTTCAATGTGCAGTCTTGTATGGCTTAGAACCGGGACTTCAACGTCGCTTTGAGTGTCATGGAGCATTTGAGATATTCCAGGAGTTGGAGTTTATCTTTCAGAAGAACGCCCGGATCGAGAGGTATGAGACCTCCGATAAATTCTATGCTTGCAAGATGGAGGAAAACTCATCTGTCACTGAACATGTGCTCAAAATGTCTGGGTACTCAAACTGTCTAGCTGAGCTGGGGATTGAACTCCCGCAAGAAGCTATCACTGATAGAATCCTTCAATCACTGCCGCCAAGCTATAAAGGCTATGTGTTGAACTACAACATGCAAGGGATGAACAAGTCTCCCGGCGAGTTGTTTGCGATGCTGAAAGTCGCAGAGTCTGAACTCCGTAAAGAGCATCAAGTGTTGATGGTGAATAAGACCACTAGTTTCAAGAGAAACGGCAAAGGCAAGAAGGGAAATTCAAAGAAGAGCGGCAAGCCTATTGCCAATCCGACGAAGAAACCCAAAGCTGGACCTAAGCCGGAAACGGAGTGTTTCTATTGCAAGGGTATGGGTCATTGGAAGCGCAATTGCCCCAAGTATCTAGCAGATAAGAAGGCGGGCAAAGGAAAATCAGGTATATTTGATATACATGTTATTGATGTGTACTTAACCGGCTCTCGTAGTAGTGCCTGGGTATACGATACCGGTTCTGTTGCTCATATTTGCAACTCGAAACAGGAACTGCGGAATAGGCGAAGGCTGGCGAAAGATGAAGTGACGATGCGCGTAGGAAATGGTTCCAAGGTTGATGCAATCGCCGTCGGCACAGTGTCACTTCAGTTACCGTCAGGATTAGTGATGAACTTAAATCATTGTTATTTAGTGCCTGCATTGAGCATGAACATTATATCTGGATCTTGTTTATTGCGTGACGGTTACTCTTTTAAGTCAGAGAATAATGGTTGTTCTATTTCTATGAGTAACATCTTTTATGGTCATGCACCGAATGTGAGAGGATTGTTCATATTGAATCTTGATAGCGATACGCATATACATAACATTGAGACCAAAAGAGTTAGAGTTAACAATGATAGCGCCATATTTTTTGTGGCACTGCCGCTTAGGTCATATTGGTGTAAAGCGCATGAAGAAACTCCATGCTGATGGACTTTTGGAGTCACTTGACTTTGATTCACTTGACACGTGCGAACCATGCCTCATGGGCAAGATGACTAAGACTCCGTTCTCCGGAACAATGGAGCGTGCAAGTGACTTGTTGGAAATCATACATACCGGTGTGTGTGGTCTGATGAGCGTGGAGGCACGCGGCGGATATCGTTATTTTCTCACCTTCACTGACGATTTGAGTAGATATGGTTATGTCTAATTGATGAAGCACAAGTCTGAAACATTTGAAAAGTTCAAACAATTTCAGAATGAAGTGGAAAATCATCATAACAAGAAGATCAAGTTCCTACGGTCTGATCGTGGGGGTGAATATCTGAGTTTCGAGTTTGGTGCTCACTTAAGACAATGTGGAATTGTTTCATAGTTAACACCGCCTGGAACACCACAGCGTAATGGTGTGTCCGAACGTCGTAATCGTACTCTATTAGAGATGGTGCGATGTATGATGTCTCTTACTGATTTGTCGTTATCATTTTGGGGCTATGCATTAGAAACAGCTGCATTCACTTTAAATAGGGCACCATCAAAATCCGTTGAGACGACACCATACGAACTGTGGTATGGCAAGAGGCCAAAGTTGTCGTTTCTTAAAGTTTGGGGATGTGATGCTTATGTCAAAAAGCTTCAGCATGAAAAGCTGGAACCCAAAGCGGAAAAGTGCATCTTCATAGGTTACCCAAAAGAGACAGTTGGGTACACCTTCTATCTCAAATCCGAGGGCAAAGTGTTTGTTGCTAAAAACGGAGCTTTTCTCGAGAAGGAGTTTCTCTCGAGAGAATTGAGTGGGAGGAAGATAGAGCTTGACGAGGTTGTCGAACCTCTCATCCCTCTGGATGGTGGCGCAGGGCAAGGGGAAACCTCTGTCATTGCGACGCCGGTTGAGGAGGAAGTTAATGATGATGATCATGAAACTCCAGTTCAAGTTTCTGTTGAACCACGCAGGTCGACGAGATCACGTGCTGCTCCAGAGTGGTACGGTAATCCCGTCTTGTCAATCATGTTGTTAGACAACAATGAACCTGCAAATTATGAAGAAGCAATGGTGGGCCCGGATTCCAACAAATGTCTAGAAGCCATGAAGTCTGAGATAGGATCCATGTATGAGAACAAAGTGTGGACTTTGGAGGTACTACCTGAGGGCCGCAAGGCTATTCAGAACAAATGGATCTTTAAGAGGAAGACGGACGCTGACGGCAATGTGACCGTTTATAAAGCTCGACTTGTGGCGAAGTGTTTTTCACAAGTTCAAGGAGTTGACTACGATGAGACATTCTCACCCGTAGCGACGCTTAAGTTCGTCAGAATCATGTTAGCAATAGCTGCATTTTTCGATTATGAAATCTGGCAGATGGATGTCAAAACGGCGTTCCTTAATGGTTTCCTTAAGGAAGAGTTGTATATGATACAACCCGAAGGTTTTGTCGATCCTAAGAATGCTAACAAGGTGTGCAAGCTCCAGCGATCCATTTATGGACTGGTGCAAGCATCTCGGAGTTGGAACAAACGCTTTGATGAAGTGATCAAAGCATTTGGGTTTATACAAGTGGTTGGAGAATCTTGTATTTACAAGAAAGTGAGTGGGAGCTCTGTGGCGTTTCTAATATTATATGTGGATGACATATTACTGATTGGAAACAACGTAGAGTTTTTGGAGAGCATGAAAGGTTACTTGAATAAAAGTTTCTCTATGAAGGACCTAGGAGAAGCTGCTTACATTCTAGGCATTAAGATCTATAGGGATAGATCAAAACGCCTGATAGGACTTTCACAAAGCACATACCTTGATAAAGTTTTGAAGAGGTTCAAAATGGAACAGTCCAAGAAAGGGTTCTTGCCAGTTTTACAAGGTACGAGATTGAGTAAGACTCAGTGCCCAGCAATTGATGAAGATAGAGAGCATATGCGCTCCGTCCCCTATGCTTCAGCCATAGGTTCTATCATGTATGCGATGCTGTGCACTAGACCGGATGTTAGCCTGGCCATAAGTATGGCAGGTAGGTTCCAGAGTAATCCAGGAGTGGATCACTGGACAGCGGTCAAGAATATCCTGAAGTACCTGAAAAGGACTAAGGAGATGTTTCTCGTGTATGGAGGTGACGAAGAGCTCGCCGTAAAAGGTTACGTCGATGCAAACTTTGACACAGATCCGGACGACTCTAAGTCGCAAACCGGATACGTATTTATTCTTAATGGGGGTGCAGTAAGCTGGTGCAGTTCCAAGCAAAGCGTCGTAGCAGATTCTACATGTGAAGCGGAGTACATGGCTGCCTCGGAGGCGGCTAAGGAGGGTGTCTGGATGAAGCAGTTCATGACGGATCTTGGAGTGGTGCCAAGCGCACTGAATCCAATAACCTTGTTCTGTGACAACACTGGTGCCATTGCCTTAGCAAAGGAACCACGGTTTCACAAGAAGACCAGACACATCAAACGACGCTTCAACCTCATTCGCGACTACGTCGAGGGAGAGGACGTAAATATATGCAAAGTGCATACAGATCTGAATGTAGCAGACCCGCTGACTAAACCTCTTCCACGGCCAAAGCATGATCAACACCAGAACTGTATGGGTGTTAGATTTATTACAATGTAATTCACATGGTGATGTGAGGGCTAGATTATTGACTCTAGTGCAAGTGGGAGACTATTGGAATTATGCCCTAGAGGCAATAATAAATATAGTTATTATTATAATTCCTGTATCAAGATAATCGTTTATTATCCATGCTATAATTGTATTGAATGGAGACTCATTTACATGTGTGGATACATAGACAAAACACCATCCCTAGCAAGCCTCTAGTTGGCTAGCCAGTTGATCAAGGATAGTCAGTGTCTTCTGATTATGAACAAGGTGTTATTGCTTGATAAGTGGATCACGTCATTAGGAGAATCACGTGATGGACTAGACCCAAACTAATAGACGTAGCATGTTGATCGTGTCATTTTGTTCCTACTGTTTTCTGCGTGTCAAGTATTTATTCCTATGACCATGAGATCATATAACTCACTGACACCGGAGGAATGTTTTGTGTGTATCAAACGTCACAATGTAACTGGGTGACTATAAAGATGCTCTACAGGTATCTCCGAAGGTGTTAGTTGAGTTAGTATGGATCAAGACTGGGATTTGTCACTCCATGTAAACGGAGATGTATCTCGGGGCCCACTCGGTAATACAACATCACACACAAGCCTTGCAAGCAATGTAACTTAGTGTAAGTTGCGGGATCTTGTATTACGGAACGAGTAAAGAGACTTGCCGGTAAACGAGATTGAAATAGGTATACGGATACTAACGATCGAATCTCGGGCAAGTAACATACCGAAGGACAAAGGGAATGACATACGGGATTATATGAATCCTTGGCACTGAGGTTCAAACGATAAGATCTTCGTAGAATATGTAGGATCCAATATGGGCATCCAGGTCCTGCTATTGGATATTGACCGAGGAGTCTCTCGGGTCATGTCTACATAGTTCTCGAACCCGCAGGGTCTGCACACTTAAGGTTCGACGTTGTTTTATGCGTATTTGAGTTATATGGTTGGTTACCGAATGTTGTTCGGAGTCCCGGATGAGATCACGGACGTCACGAGGGTTTCCGGAATGGTTCGGAAACGAAGATTGATATATAGGATGACCTCATTTGATTACCGGAAGGTTTTCGGAGTTACCGGGAATGTACCGGGAATGACGAATGGGTTCCGGGAGTTCACCGGGGGGGGAGCAACCCACCCCGGGGAAGCCCATAGGCCTTGAGGGTGGCACACCAGCCCTTAGTGGGCTGGTGGGACAGCCCAAAAGGGCTCTATGTGCCAAGGAAAAGAAAATCAAGAGGAAAGAAAAAAAAAGGGGAGGAGGTGAGAAGGAAGGGGGACTCCCTCCCACCAAACCAAGTCCAACTCGGTTTGGGGGGGGAGTCCTCCCCCCTTGGACTCGGCCGACCCCCTTGGGGCTCCTTGAGCCCCAAGGCAAGGTCCCCTCCCTCCCACCTATATATACGGAGGTTTTAGGGCTGATTTGAGACGACTTTCCCACGGCAGCCCGACCACATACCTCCACGGTTTTTCCTGTAGATCGCGTTTCTGCGGAGCTCGGGCGGAGCCCTGCTGAGACAATGTCATCACCAACCTCCGGAGCGCCGTCACGCTGCCGGAGAACTCTTCTACCTCTCCGTCTCTCTTGCTGGATCAAGAAGGCCGAGATCATCGTCGAGCTGTACGTGTGCTGAACGCGGAGGTGCCGTCCGTTCGGTACTAGATCGTGGGACTGATCGCGGGATTGTTCGCGGGGCGGATCGAGGGACGTGAGGACGTTCCACTACATCAACCCCGTTCACTAACGCTTCTGCTGTACGATCTACAAGGGTACGTAGATCACTCATCCCCTCTCGTAGATGGACATCACCATGATCGGTCTTCGTGCGCGTAGGAAATTTTTTGTTTCCCATGCGACGTTCTCCAACAGAGAGAAGGCCATATTTAGAAGGGAGGAGCTTCCTTTTATAGCAGGGATTAGGGTTAGAGCTGGTTTTGGGGCGTTTGGAGCCCTCCGATTGCGATCGGACAGCTCCAGTCGCGGGGGTAGGTTAGGGGGTTGTTGGGCTCTGTAGAAGGCCTTGGGCTAAGATGAGAGGGAAGGTGGCACCCCGTGACATAGTTTATTAAACCGAAAAACATATGACGAATAAACTCGCTATAGTGTCACTATATATTTAACGGTTCGGGTATCACACAAACTCCGATTGGGACGAAATTTGGCACGCGGCCTACCTACATTAAAACTAGACCGCACGCCAAGTTTCAACCCAATCCAAGAAAGTTTTATACACACTTTTAAAAACAATATTTTTAACAATTTCGCGGGCGCCTGCGTGTGTGATTGGCTCGAAAGGGTCAACAACAAAAATGGGGAGAACCCGCAACTAACAACGGATGCAAGTTTTGAAAATTGACAGCAATGAAGTGGTGATGCAATGCAGATGATGCACATGATGCAATGATGAATGCGACAACCAAATAAATCACATGGAGACAATGGAATAAAAGGGCAATCTT
This sequence comes from Hordeum vulgare subsp. vulgare, assembly GCF_904849725.1. Taxonomy (NCBI): domain Eukaryota; kingdom Viridiplantae; phylum Streptophyta; class Magnoliopsida; order Poales; family Poaceae; genus Hordeum; species Hordeum vulgare. The sequence continues at coordinate 324,921,646 of NC_058522.1, read as the reverse complement.
CTGGAGCATCGGTTCCGGGTTTTTACATGCTTGCATGATGTTGACATGATGTAGACAAAGTAAATCCAATTAATATGAATAGACCCCATCTTTTTACCCTTATTATTAGCAATACAATACATCTCATGTCCTTTTCTGTCACTTGGATTGAGCACCGCTAGCTTGAACACACCACAACGCAAACCAAACTGATAGATCGTAGAGAATTATGAAGCTATCATAATCCTGAATATATATGAAAGACTAGCAAGGAACTCAATATAAACTCATGAATAAGTTGAACATAAGCCCACAATTCATCGAATCCCAACAAATGCGCCGCACAAGAGTGATTACATAAGATAGATCACTGCAAGAATCACGGTGATCTTCCCAATGGAGAACATGATGAGAGAGAGATAGCCATCTAGGTACTAACTATAGACCCGTTGGTCTATGGTAACACTATGCAGAATTGTCCAAAGATGACACGTCAATCAAAGAACCTTCTACGAAACTGTGTGTGATGCATGAATCGCAAATGGTATAGTTCAAGCTCCTTCACCAATAACACGAACTGTGTGTAATGGCGGACCGATCAAATATGATTCAGAAATGACTTACATGTGGGATTTGTGGCATAGAGTTCTTCCATAGGAACTGATTGCGATTAGCCAAAATAATACAAATAGTTACTGAGATCCAGATGTGTGCGGTAGAAGGTACATAGTTCACTACCATAAACCGTTGCGATGATATACTAGAACACAAATGATTTGGCATAATAACATGTGTGAGATATACAACAAACATGTGAGTAATTGGAATCGTGTGTGAAAACCATAAATAATACACACAATTGGTGCTAATACCCTATGTGTGTTGTGGGTAAACACTTATTGGCATACAATTTTCAATGATTGATGAAATAATCACCAATGGGTTTCGTAGTTTAGAACATGTGTACTGTGATTTTTTCTGTCTGCACAACATCTATGTTGCATCCCGTTCACTCGGGTGAACTATCTGCGATGAGCGAAAATAAAACAAATGGTTGCACATATCAAGATGTGTGCAACAAATGGCATACCGTGCGCTTGGATGAACTATGCGTGATGAGACAAAATAACACAAACAATTCGGATGACATGTGTAATGTTAAGGATTTTGTGGAGGTGAGGATAATGGGAAGAAGAACATCAGATTTGACGGCTCCAAGAGGGGAAAGAGATGATGGAGAGAGAAGAGTGGTGATATTTATTTATGGCCCTATACACGATTGCAGACAATTGCTATATTTCTTCCGTGTGCGATTATGTGTGCACTGAAAAGGTTACAAAGACTGTGAAAATTCTTCCTGCACAAGAGCAACCGCCAGCCACAATGGTAAATTATAAAATTGCCAGCCGAATTGGCAACAGCTAGCTATAAATAACCACAACGAGCTTATCCCTCGCCCTAGATCTAATCCCCCACCATCGACGAGTTATGTTCAACTTCAATACCGAACCCAATTTTCACGAGTGGTTCTTATCCCCCGCCCTAGATCAGCTCAAGGAGCACAAATTTGCAGTTGGACATGGATGCTCGTTGCCTCTTTCCGTGCTCCACCTCGCTCCCATGCTGAGATGCTCTACGTTCAGGGAGTGCCTTTTCCCCTGGATTAATGTCGCGCATGTTGTTCGTATCCCTAAACTGAAGGACATCGAGCTCATTGTCGTCAGCATCTCGAACGAGGATTTGGAACTCCTGCTAATTGGTTGTACTGCGCTCGATTACCTTTGTCTTCAAGTGATGTTTGGGTTCAGTAGCCTCCACATCGCTATGATGAATATCCATACGATTTATATTCATGGCTGATGTTGCAACATGCTATCAGCTGAGGTGTTTCACGATATCGTCATTGAGAATGCACCTTTCCTTGAGAGATTGGTTATATATACTTGATAAAGAAGGTCCAACAAGAACCAGGGTCATTGACGCACCAAAATTGAAAGTGTTGGGCTATTCGTGTATTGAACACTCCAAACTTGTTACGGCTAGATCGATACCAGTTTAGTTACAAAATTCTTGTTCTCCTTCTTATTATTGTACAACACATTTTATCTCATTTTCGTTAACCTATGTTTCTGTGTCATACAGAAATTCACTCACACAGGCTTGACCCTGTCTATGCGCACAGTGAAGATCCTAGCACTACAATCTATCGACCCCATTCTAAATGAAATTGTTATATTAGTGATATGCTTTCCATGCACGGAGAAGCTATACATCAAGGTGATGCGCCTTTCCTTTTAATTGTTAACCACAATGGAATTCAATTTTTTGGTACTTTACCCATCATTACAATGACAAATGTACAATGAGTTATAAAGAAAATTTGTAGGTTTCAAATACATATTTCTGAGATGTTAATCATGAACAATTGAGGATCGCATATCAATGTATTAGTGTATTTCACAAATCCCGCAAATCAAAGATGCACATAGTGTACAAAAGTACATATATGCACTAATATGTTATCTTCATCTGCAGATACAAGGAGGCCTGAAAGTGGAAAATGTGGCATAGTACAACAATCCCATCGAATGCCTTGATTTCCATCTCAAATAAATTACTTTCAACCGGTACCGAGGCACCAAACCAGAGATTCAATTAGACAGGTTCTTTGTTCAGAAAGAAAGGGTGCTGAGGGTAATGAGGTTTGCCCTATATTTAGTGCACCGAAATTAATGATTTTCTCATCAACGAATGCATGTGCAGTTGAATGGAAAAGCTCTACACAAGCTAAAATTTAATTTGGAACTTCAAATGACATATTATTCGGAAGTCACTGTACCAAGCCGATAAATGACTTCTCGGTGGCAGATCTCTTCATATAAATATTGCATGACTCACATTCTAAAGAAGATGAATTTGATTTTTAATATCAGTTTGAACCTTGTCATCTTTGAATTTGGTCCTTGTAAAGATGGAATTTGAACGTTGTAATATTTCTTGTATTTGTGATTTAATATTTGAAATGGCATCGTGTTCTTTTTTGGTTTTGCAATCATTTTTTTTAAGTACATATGTTGTTGTTCCCTACACACATCATATATATGTTGTGCAGACAAAGCAAATCACATCTCACATGACTAAATTAAGGAACACATTGGCAATGAACTTAACAATCGCTGACAACTATTTACCAGCCACCGGCTACTCACAACACACTGTTTGTCAGGATGACTCATTTGTGTTATTATGTGTCTAGCCATAGGACTCTGATTTCTGACTTGTTTGATGCATATCACACACACCTAGTTACACTAAATCGTGTGTCCTCTACTGTATCATCGCACACAATTTTTCATCGTGAACTGTGTGCCCTCTATCGCACATATCCAGATCTTTATAACCGTTTGTGTTATCTTGGCTAATAGCAAATAGTTCATAAGAACAAATTGCCTGTCGTAGATCGTACACGTAACATTTTTCTGAATTGTATTTGTTGGATCCTCCATCGCACATAGTTTTTGTTATTGGCGATCGATCTTGAACTATATCATTTGTGATTCATGCATCACACACAATTTCATCAAAGGGTCTCAGATTCATGTGTCGTCTTTGGACCATCCTATAGTAGTGATTTCATTTTGTGGTTCGCCTTGAAGCGAAGTAGGAGCTTCCACCTGTGTTGCTGAAGTACTTTCCTTAACCTCCATGGGACAAATCTTGTCGATGGACAAGTCTTGAATGGCTTCTGAAGGTTGCTTATCTCCTACATCATTTGGCAATTGTTTGACTTGCGAACCATAAGTCTCATCAAACTTCACATTTACTGTATCCTCAACTTTTTGAGTGAAGTTGTTGTAGACAAGGTATGTGTGAGAGTTTGATCCGTAACCAAGTAGGAAACCTTCATTAGATTTAGGAGCAAATTTAGAACGAGGATGCTTATCAGGAATGTAGCACTTTAAGCCGAATACCCAAAAGTATCAAACTTTGGGTTTGTTACCGGTGAGTAGCTCGTATGTGTTTTTACCAGAAGCTTGTGTAGGTAGAGTCAGTTTGTAGCATGGCAAGTTGTTTCAATGCCTTCCGCCCAAAAGTGTCTTGGCGTCTTGCATTCGTCGAGCATCGATCTAACCATATCTAAGAGAGTCTAGCTCTTTCTCTCAACAACTCCATTTTGTTGAGGTATGTATGTAGCCGATAACTCATGTGAGATACCTTCTTCATCAAGAAAGGTATCCACATCAGCATTCTCGAACTCCTATACGTTTTTGCTCCACAATTTCTTGATCTTCACTTCAAATTAATTTCGGGCTTTGCGAGCGAAGTTCTTGAACATCTTTTGTACCTCTGACTTGTCATCGAGAAACAATGCCCACGTAAATATGGAAAAATCATCAACTATAACTAGACCAAGAGAATTTCCGCCGGGCCTTTCGTAAGCATTGGGACGAAAGAGATCAATGTGAACCAACTCTAGTGGTCTCCTAGTAGTCATGATGTTCCACCCACTAGTTTTCCTGTTTGACAAGCACTACAAAGTCTATCCGTGGCAATCTACTTTAGTAAATAGCACATTGAAACTGAAATTTGCTAGTCTAGATACGAAAAGAAGATTGTCGCCAAGGTATTCAACAAGCATGACATTCCGAATGGAAGAATCATGAGATATAGCTACCTTACCAAGACCAAGTACCTTACACTTGGAGTTGTCTACAAAGGTCACATACCTCCGTGGTCCATGGTTTGCTGTGATCTCATGAAACATCTCTCTATATCCGGTCATGTGATCGGTGCATCCACTAACGAGAATCCACTCTTCTCCTCTGGACATGTAGTCTTTGAAGTTTGTCATGAGACATAACACTCTTCATAGTCTTCTCACATTCAATGTCAAACTTCTCATATTCATCATAGTAGCCATGTTCCACATCGTCATCGTTAAATGGAATATCCTCACCACAAAAATCAAAAGATTCGTTTGAATTGTGATCATGACAATGTTCAAGTTAATGGATGTGAATGGCTTCAACAATGATGTTATTGATGGTAATGACATCTCCTTTAGCATGCATGAGGTCACAAAACTCAAACAAGTATTTATCAAACTTAGGATCACTAGGCTTAATTTTGTGAAAGGAAATAGTTTTATGGAGAATAACATCAAGATTTTTCAAAGAGTGGTTTGGATATCTTTTCTCCAAATCTTTCCACAAAGTATAAGCACACTCAAAGTTCTTCAATTGAGCAAACATGATTATGGGTAATCCTCTAATGATGAGATTGACAATTCTAAGATTGTGAAGCATGTCAATTTCTTCCTAGTGATAAGGATGTAACACTAGTAGAAAATTGCCCATTTGTCCCGGTTCCAGAGGCCCATTAGCCCTGGTTCTGGAACCGGGACTAAAGGGTCGGGTAAAGCCCAAAACCTTTAGTCCCGATTCGCTTACTAACCGGGACAGATGGGTCTCCACGTGGCCGCTGCGGGGAGCCCAGGCAGGAGGACCTTTAGTCCCGGTTGGCCGCACTAACCGGGACTAAAAGGGCATCCACGCGTCAGCATCTGGCAGGAGTTGGGGTTTTGTTTTTTTGAAGGTGGAGTGGGGGGTTTTGGTTGGTTAATTTAGGTTTTTCATATTGTGTTAACTAGCTAATAGAGAGAAGTGTCCTATCTTTCTCCGTTCTTGGTCGACGCTATCTACTATACATATAGAGAAAACTTGATGCTAGCTAATAAGAAAATGAAGGAAACCATTAATTACACAAGATCGTCATGCTGAAATCATATAGAGAGAAGTCACATCTCTTTCTCCGTGCTTGGTCGAACAACAAGTTTTCGTATATCTATCCGACACTACTACATATATACAATATAACATCTTTTTACAATCCCTAACATCATCTACCTAAGATCCAATCACAAATCCACATGGTATTCTCCGTCTTTAGGTATGACATGGTCAAAAAAGAATCCCGTCAATTCCTCTCGAATTGCTTGTGTGCGATCATATGGTAGGAGTTTATCCCGCATCTGCCAGATGTAATTTAAAGAAGGGGGTAAATACATGCATGTATATGAATAAAACTCAACACAATTGATGGTAATATATAAAATAAAATTGTGAACATTATTTACGTACTTCAAATTTTTTGTCAGAGAAGCCCCGCTCAGACGTCGTGTGGCGAATGAACTCGCATACATAGTATGCACATAAAATAGTCCCTTCTTCCTGGTACAAGCACTTTACGAGAATAGAGTTCAATCAAACTGATAAGCAAGCATGGTAATGATTATTTGACGAAAATTTGAATCAATTAGAGATGCGCGGAACTAGCTAGTACTACTTAATCTGGGTGCGTAAATCGCAACTCTTCGTTTAGACCGGGAACCTTTTTGTTGAACTTCTTCCATACCCTGCGGGGCAAAGAAAATGATTACTTGATATCAGGAAATTAATGAAAGTTGCATGCCTATATGGTCCCGGTATATACTGAACTTACTTCTTGAGCATTGTTGTCATGTCTGCATAACCCTCGGGATCTTTACGCGTCGGGTCTAAGATAGTTACTAATGCCCCGTCAAGCTTAATGGATAGCAAAATAAAGTGGAAACTGCACATGCATATATAACTCATCAATTACATTACTTAACCTCGAGTAAGCGAAATCGAGTATACAGAGAAGAAAACAACACTCACTTGAAGTTGTAAGGAAATAGTATTTCCTTTTTGTTTTGTTGTATAAGTAACGACTTTAGCAAGTTCTCCTCTGTCTCTTTGGTTGAGTGTCGTATTGTTCATTCATTTACGACATCTGGGCTAATGAACCCAACGTCGAATATTCCTCCTTTTTTGCACTCGACGATCTTCAATCTGCATAATATAGTGAGGATAATTATATATACATGCAATGAACGAGCTGAGCTAGAGACTTAACTATAGAAGTAATACTTACAGACAGTAGGAAGTCATGAGCTGTTTGTCGAGGGCCAGTTGATTGTATAACTAAAATAACTAAACAAATTAAATAGGCATAACGGAAAGTCCAATGAATTCATGCTATGGTTTCACTACCACATACAGAGTGACTTTCCCAGACACCCTGCAGGTTTTCATGTACCACTCATGCAATTTGTGCATCCTCGTTGTTAGAGGAGGATGATCAGGTTTGACGAGAAGCTTCTCGTGCACGTATTTATATTGTCCTTTTGTTACCTCAGCCTTTTCAAAAATTACATCATCCCCCAAGTAATCACTAGGATTGGTACCGGGCACCATCCCGGGAGGATTAGCGAGGATATCGCTAGACACCTTGAGCGGGGGACACAATTGCTTCTCCTGTTCGCCGAGATGGGGAATTGTTTTCCAACATCTTTGTTCTACTAACCTTGCTTAAGTGGAAGTACTTCCCGACCGCCGCGCTGCTGCATATCTCTTTTTAACAATGCGGCCATAGTTGGAATCCAAAGGAGGCGATAGTGGTCACTTCAGGGCATTGATAGTGCGCGTCACTATCACCGGATCTAGCTTCTCCTTCGGAGGTGAATTTGTTTTTGCAAAATGTTCCCTCAATTGGACATGACATATGTCCTAATTTTCCTGCGCGGTCCTCTCATATGGTAACTTTTCCAGAGGCTTGAGAGATGGACCGTACCTCCCGCCTCTGCTTGTACTGCTAGCCGCCGGAGCGGTGGCATCTCTCCTCTGTCGTTGCTGACAAGGCGGAGGAGGCGGACTTCTCTGACACGCCGAAGGAGTAGGAGCGGCGGCGGCGGTCTTCCGCCGTTGCCGACGAGGTGAAGGAGGAGGCGGACTGCTCTGACGTGCCGGAGTACGCGAAGGTGGAGGCGGAGTGCCCTCACATGTCGGAGGAGCCGGAGAAGGAGGCGGAGTGCCCTGATCACTCGCTGGAGGAGGGTGCGGAGTGCCCTCACATGTCGGAGGAGCCGGAGAAGGAGGCGGAGTGCCCTGATCACTCGCTGGAGGAGGGTGCGGAGTGCCCTGACTCGTCATCGTCGGAGGAGGAGGCGGAGGCGTCCAGTTCGGAAGTTTAATGTACTCCTTCTACCATACACATGTACTCCTCAGAGCACGACCGAGCTGATTCTCCCCTTCACCTATAGGGTGGTCAAGATCGAGTTCCTCAAATCCATCCATTACTTGATCCACCATCACAACAGCATAGCCAAGTGAAATCGAAAGGCAGTGAAAAGTTCTGTTAGGTTGAGGAGGTGCAACAGACACGACAACCGTCTTGAAAGTGAGGTTCTGACATTTCGTTCATAAGATCCCAATGTTGAGCCTCCGTGATAGTATCCACGGGGTAGCTAGGAGCCTGAAGTCAGGCTGAACGGGCTCCGTGGAAGCCACGCTGCTTCTCCAGTAAGATGGCAGGGTACCTTTTGGGCACTACAACATGACCCCCCCTATAGCAACAGTTGTTTCCATATCTAAAAGTCCATATATGCGTTGTTAGTGTCTTATCCAGTGTTACTAGCATATAATGCAACGCTTATACTTCCGCTGGTAAAATAGACCGTTGCAAGAGTACAACACATAAATCAGAATTTTACAACACTTTTATATGTTGTACTTAATGTACATGAATTCAAATCTAATTGCTTGGCAACAAAGAATTTGCAATGCTTATTCTTCCCATCAATTAAATTAATGCTCCGCATATATAACTCTCTATAGAAAATGAGAAAAATATAAGAGAATATATGTACGAAAGGAAGAAATCATATATTGGATAAAACTTTAGGATTACAATAGTGGATATTATAGGAGGAACATCATCCAAATGTGATGCATAATGTAAGTATTTTCTAGAAAAAAACTTAAATTGAAACCATCTGTCAACATCCCTACAACTTAACAAAAAGTTAATAGAGCGACATGATCCAACAGTAACAACATCCCTACTAACTTAATTAAAACTAAAAGCATCCATCATCGTCTTCATGAACAAGAACACCATCACCACCATTGAAGTATACTGGCCTCATGCATATATCTTTTGAATCTACAAAGAAAATAAGAATATGAACTGTTAATACACAATGCATTGACATGACACAAGTAGCATGATGTTTCACATATAAAGGTTAAAGGGAATGCAATCTTTGTTTTTTCTTCATTACCAATAATATTATAGGTTTTGCGACTCAGTACCAAATCTTCAGTTTTTAGAAGTGCCGTGTGAACATGAAGTCCCAAAATACATTACAGTTTCAGCACCATCAAGTTTAAATTTAGGATCAAAACTTACAACTACAGAAAGAGCTACGTACTTGTTAAATGTAAGTGGAGACATGATACAATGAAAAATAAGGATAAAGCCACGTAATTGAAATGTTTAAATAATCGAACCTTTTTATTAACGAATCGAAGTTATAGAGATGTAAATGAAACTTTAGTCTATTTTAGGAATACAAATAGAAAGATGGCCACTCTACAATAATGATTGCAAGTTGACATCTTTCAAGAATTCTGGTGCAAATAAAGGAATTACAATAGGGGAAAGAAGTAGACTTATAGTTACTAAGCTAAATAACAACTGTGGTGAAAACCTTTGTGTGATCTTTCACTTCATAGCCTTGAAGCTCGCCTGCATATATGAGTAGCAACTAAGAATTTATAAAAGAAAAGCCCTCTGTTATCAGCACAGTGTAGAAGTATACAATGAATGAGAATGGATTAACACAAAAACTATAATTAGCACATAATTATAAGCCAGACGCAAGGAATGAATCCTTAGCATATGGTATTGCTTATACGAATCTACTATTGTCATTAGCCTTAGTTTGCTAATACTAAAATTATAGAAAGATATTTTGTATAGATAGTTTTTAACATCTAAGCCAATAAAACATCTATCAATTTCTTCACTTGGTTTCTGGCATCTTACTTCATTTACATTCCATAAACATCGCCAAAAGAAAATTCATTTACGTTAAATGTAAGGGAGCCTAGAGATGCAGTGAAACTAGTCTTATGATTTGTCAACTTCAAGATTACAGCGAGAGGAAGGATTCTAGCACTTAGGTTTATGTATCCATCGAGTAGGCCTTCCTACGGGCTGCAGATCGAGTGTTAACATGCCCTTACGTATCCCTTCCTATCACAGTCGTATTCTGAATTTCTTTTTGCTTTATTTTGGTTCAAAAAATGTGATACGAAGGGATATGCGTATCTCGCGCGTATCCCGGCGTAGCCCCGCCCTAGTGCAGTATCTTGCACCGATACAATACTTCTATGTCGTATCCTTGCAACATGACATGGCTGTTGTTTCAGAACATATGATTCAAGAGATGAATTTGCCGATGTTTGGCATTAGTTCTGGACGTGTGTTCAAGGTAGTGACTGGTGTTGTGAATGTTGGGGTTCTCCGTCTATGCAACCTTCCCTATCATACGAAAAAATGATTTTAATCTAAGTAGCAGGCAAGACATAGATAATAAAAAAACTCGACACAACAAAGAGGCCACTAAATCCATAGTTTTAGGTTGATCAATTATCCTCATGCTTTTTGAGTGAGGTAGCATTGGATATATTCGGATGTTAGGAGGTTCGGCCTTAACTCCCGGGGTAGTTTGGAGTCAAGTCACCGTCACATACCTAGCCTACTCCACGTACAATGTCGCGTTGGCCATGTCCTCCACCCCCAGCACCGTGCCATCGAGTTCCATGATCCTGTATTTTCTTTCAACTTCCCGCCCGAGTGCATCCTCGTCGACGCTGCAGCACATCTCATCATTGACAGTCAACAGCGTCACGATGGAGTTCACAAGCAGCTGGTTCCTCCCTGCACGTGTACAGGAGAAGAGGACAACATCGGTTAAAGGAAGGGGGAGGGAGACAGGACATAGCCACGGGGAGGGACGCACTCATCAGACGAGAGGAGGATGACATGGACACTGGCATCGGAGCCAACACCCGAAACCCTAGGGGGAGGGTCGCAAGTGGTCTTGGGTGGCCGCAAGCACCATATCGAGTTGGATGAGACTGCGCCAGGATTTGATGGGGATCTTGGGGTCAGGGTGGGGATGCGGTGGATTCGGCAGCCGCCAGAGATTCAAGGTGGGAGTAGGGGAGGGGGAGATCCGGTGGCGAGGTGGGAGGAGAAGAGGGGGAGATCCGGCGGTGAGGTGGGGAGGAGGAGGAAGAGGTGGCGGTGATCTGGGAGAGAAGAGGGGAATCGTGGGAATCGTGGGCTTCATTTTTCATACGTATGCTATGATAGGGGCAAGGCCAACCTTTTTTTTGCAAGGAGGGGCAAGGCCAACCTGCAATGTATACACTACAACGTTTATATCCGTATCTCTGGCAAATTCTACAACATATAGTTAAAATGTTGTAAAATTTGTGTTGCTTTATAGGGGGTATCTTTGTAGTGGGGGTAGCTTCGTGTCGTTGAGATGGTTGGACGGCAGCTCCCTGGCTCTCAATTTCCTTTAGTTTTTGTAGTCTTGCTTGGATCTTCTGCATGTCGCTCAGCTCCGCTTTCCTCTTTCTCTCCCGGCTTTTGTAACCGCCTGCATCGGGAAACCCAAACTTCCATGGAACGGAGCCTAGTGTGCCTCGTGTTTGTCCAGGGTGCTCAGCATTCCCTAGGGCCTCGGTCAGCTCGTCCTTCTCTCTATCGAGAATGAACGTCCTTTCCTGCGCTACGGTGATATACTTCTGAAGCTTCTTGATGGGAATTGCAAGTTGCTCATCCGTCCAACAGCACTTCCCTGTTTCAGGGTCCAAAGTTCTCCCAACCCCGAAGAACCAAGTCCTTGAACGGTCTGACCACTTCAATGTCTGTGGTTCGACCCCTTTAGTAATCAGGTCATTCTCAGCTTTGTCCCTGAACGGTCAGGCTTTGAGGTACCACCTGACCCCGTGTGATGGTGGTACTGCTTCTTTGCAGCATTGTCCTTGTTTGTCTCTCACATTTTCTTACTCTTGTCCAATGTCTTGTAGGCCACAAATGTGGGCCAGTGATCTCTTATCTTCTCAAATCGGCCGATGAATTATGGAGTCCTCCCTTTGTCGACAAACTTTGATTTCAACTCCTTATTCCACCTCCTAAATAGGTCTACCATCTTTTTAAGAGCACACATCTTGACCAGTGGCTCTATAACTGGCTTATTTGGATCCTCCTCTGGCGGTAGGGTGAAATTTGCCTTCAGCGTGGTCCAAAGATCATCTTTCTGTCTATCGGTGACATAATAACCTTCAGGGACGTCATCGACATTAGTCTTATTCCATTGCTTGATGCTGATCGGGATGTTGTCCTTAACAATAGCTCCGCAATCAGGAGAAAATGTGTCCTTCGTCCGCTTGGATTGAATCGGTAGGCCATCATCCGCGAGTGTTGTGATCGTGACCCTTTCATCCTTCTGCAACCTTATCTTTGGGCCACGTCTCGCTACACAAGTTTGGCACAATCCGGAGGGCTATAAAAGAAGATTGAATAGTTCATATATGTACATACCAAAACAATTAATGCATCAATTTGCTAGTCAGCACAAGCGTAATTAATATATATACCTCGCCGGACTTTGCAACAGCTCCCTCCTCCGTTCGGTCACCGGAGCCGTCATCATTGTCTCCTTCTTCCTCTGGCATTCCGTCACTGGAGCCATCATGATCATGTCCTTCCTCCTCCATTGTTCGATCACCCGAACCGTCATCCTCCCCTTCCAGGCCATCGGTGTCGTTGAGATACGACAAGACATCACGTCCGGCGAGGATTATGTCCCTCAACAACTGTTCTTTTTCCATGTCTCTTTGATCCATAGTTGGTGTAAATATTTAAGCTCCTTGTACGAATAACCGAATTACACAAACTTATATGTTTTAAACATGCACAAAACATTCTCTTTGGCTCCCATTAATATTGGCCAAAAAAGTTCCATCACTATACGATTTACGTTTTGTGAACGAATGAATCGGGACTTGACAAAGAATCATGTATATATAATATCACTAATACATCGAATAATCCATCTAATTAATGCATCATCAAATAATCCACTTAATATTATCGAATATATAATCTCGAATACATCACTAATACATCTCTCGAATACACTAATACATCAACCAACAAAGAGTTGTCGCTGTACTGAGGCGCGGGCGGTGGACACCCAAAGAGGAGGAACCATCACTGGATCATAGCTCGGGTGAGGTCCCTGGAGAACCTGCCAGGTATTGGAGAACCTGGCGTCCAACGCCTCCATGTAGCGACGGACGTGCTCGTCCTCCTCCCTAACACGGCGACGTACCACCTCCTCGGGGGTCGATAGCCTCGGCGTCGAAAGTGGCCCACGTGACTGCCACCAAAGAAACACCGGGTCAACGACAGGAGCTCGGTTCCTCACCAAGCTGCGCGCCCCGGAAGGTAGCTCCTCCCAATGGGAGCCCGGCGGCGCCTAGTCTCGGATATGCTAGCACCTCTCAAGCAAGTGGTCGCCACCGAGTCGACGTCGAGGATGCGGGGGAGGCATCTTCGTGGATATATAAATTGGCCATAGTGTTTTATAAAAAATATTATTACCGTTTGTCTACCATGTTTAAAAAAGCAGAAGACAAAAGGTAAACTGACGCCACCAACCGGGACTAAAGGTGAAATTCATCACCCGAAAGGGCACGAAACTGCCAGCCCTTTAGTCTCTGTTGGTGGCTCCAACCGCGACTAAAGGGGGGTATTGGTCCCGGTTGGTGCTGCCAACCGGGACTAAAGGGTGGTGCTCCCGCGGCCAAATGTTTGGTCCCACCTCGCTAGTTGAGAGGGGCTCAGAGTTATTTATAAGCTCCGTTGCGGCTTACGTCTCGACCTCCTCTCTAGCAGGTAGTATATGCCACATTTCCTTTGCACTATTGGGCCTAATTGCTCCATGGGCGTGCATCCTGGCCCAAGTATAGTTGGGTTTCTAGTCGTACGCATGCCATGGTGGCCTATTAGGGGGGCATTTTTTTTATTTTTTGCAAAATTATACTTTGATCGTAATGTGAGGTTTACAAAAGATTTTTAGTTGATTTTTTTCTGTTATTTCAGTTTTCTATTAAAGATTTAAAAAAACTTTATGAAAATTATTTTTAGTTGATTTTTATTCTTTTTAGTTAATGTATTACTTCATTCTTTTTAGTTGATTATTTTCAGTCCATTCTTTTTAACAACTAAATACTTTGATAATTTTAGTTATTAGTTTTTTGATTATTTTTAGTTGATTCTTTTTAACAAATCAATACTTTGATAATTTGAGTTAATATTACTTTGATTCTTTTTAGTTCATTCTTTTAGCTAAATGACCCTGAAATTGAAAAGCACAACGAATGAACTCTGAAAAGGTTAAAAGTTGGCATGGTATCATCATTTCTCCTACATAGCATGTGCTAAAAACTTGAGAGGGTTACGGAAAAAATTGGATGCACTTCGTATACAAAATCGACAATCTCTTTCGAAGTATCACAGTTTCAGACGAAACTCATGTGTTATTAAGGGATTTCATTTCTTTGAACTTATTTCAACTCCAGACTTTTTGTGCATTCAACATGCACCATTAAAACCCACATCATCAATCTTCAACCCTTTTTTACTTCAATTGATATTTTTCGTGCATTTACTGATTTTTTGAGCTAAATGGCCCTAAAATTGAGAAGCACTACAAATGAATTCTGAAAAAGGTTGAAAGTTGGCATGGTATCATCATTTCACCCGCATAGCATGTGCTAAAAATTTGAGAGGGTTACGGTAAAAACTTGGTGCACTTCGTGTACAAAATGGACAATCTCTTTCGAACTATGAGGGTTTTGGACGAAAACTCATGTGTTACAAAGGGATTTCATTTTTTTGAACTTATTTCAAGTCCAGACTTTTTCTGCATTCAACATGCACCATTCAAAGCCACATTATTAATTTTAAATCCTTTTTTACTTCAATTGGTATTTTTCATGCATTTACTGATTTTTTGAGCTTAATCACCCTGAAAGTGAAAACCACTACAAGTGAACTCTGAAAAGGTTGAAAGTTGGCATGGTATCATCATTTCACTCACATACATTGTTCTAAAAATTTGAGATGGTTACGGCAAAAACGGGATGCACTTCGTGTACAAAACGGACAATCTCTTTCGAAGTATCAGGGTCTCGGACGAAAACTCATCTGTTACAAAAGGCATTTCAGTGATATTCTAGATAAAAGGCATCATCATACTAGTTGTGGAGAAAAATTCTTCACTTTTTCTTTGCGTGTGTAATTTTCTTATTGCGCCGTAACCATGTATAATTTTCATCGTGTAACACGGTGCTTGTGTCAGCCTTGACTTCGAAGGGAGGAATTTATGGAACTTTTCATAATCTTCAGACATGTCTGTCTTGCCCTCCTACCCCACGATGTCTCTTTTTCCTGAAAGAACTATGTGGCGCTTTAGCTCATTGTATGATGTATTCGCTTCCTTATCTTTTATTTTTCTCGGTTTGTTAGACATGTCCTTCACATAGAAAACCTGCACCACATCATTGGCTAGGATGAATGGTTAGTTTGTGTACCCAAGATTGTTCAGATCCAATGTTGTCATTCCGTACTGTGGGTCTACCTGTACCCCTGACAGATTGACCCATTTGCACTAAAAC
This sequence comes from Hordeum vulgare subsp. vulgare, assembly GCF_904849725.1. Lineage (NCBI taxonomy): Eukaryota > Viridiplantae > Streptophyta > Magnoliopsida > Poales > Poaceae > Hordeum > Hordeum vulgare. The sequence continues at coordinate 324,906,041 of NC_058522.1, read as the reverse complement.
AAAGGGACCTTGAAATCATGTCCATAGTCAAGTTCCCATATGTCCACTATGTAACCATAATATGTGTCCTTTCCCCTCTTGATTGTGATACGTCCATTTTGCATCATGCTTTCATGTTGATATTTATTGCTTTTTGGGATGTTATTTCATTTCACGGTACAATACTTATGTCTTTTCTCTCTTACTTTGCAAGGTTTACATGAAGAGGGAGAATGTCGGCAGCTGGAATTCTAGCCTGAAAAAGGAGCAAGTTTGAGATGCATATTCTGCGCAACTCCAAAAGCCGTGAAAATCAACGTGGATTTTTTTGGGAATATATAAAAAATACTGGGCCGAAGAAGTGCTAGAGGGGCGCCAGCAGGTGGCCACAAGCCTGCTAGGCGCGGCCACCCCCCTGGCCACGCCTAGGGGGCTTGTGGGCTCACTACTGACCCACTGGCTCCCTTCTTCTGCTATATGAAGGGTTTCATTCCAAAAAAATTCAGGAGGAGGCTTTTCGGAGGATTCGCCGCTGCCATGAGGCGGAACTTGAGCAGAACCAACCTAGAGCTTCGGTAGGACGATCCTGCCTGGGAAACTTCCCTCCCGAAGGTGGAAATCGTTGTCATCGTCATCACCAACACTCCTCTCATCGGAGGGGACTCATCACAATCAACATCTTCATCAGCACCATATCATCTCCAAACCCTAGTTCATCTCTTGTAACCAATCTCCGTCTCACGACTCCGATTGGTACTTGTAAGGTTGCTAGTAGTTTTAATTACTCTTTGTAGTTGATGCTAGTTTGATTATTTGGTGGAAGTATTTATGTTCAGATCCTTGATGCTACGCATTATCTCTCTGGTCATGAATATGATTATGCTTTGTGAGTAGTTACTTTTGTTCCTGAGGACAGGGGATAAGTCATGCTAATAGTAGTCATGTGAATTTGGTATTCGTTCGATATTTTGATGTGTTGTATGTTGTTTTTCCTCTAGTGGTGTTATGTGAACGTCAACTACATAACACTTCACCATTATTTGGGCCTAGAGGAAGGCATTGGTAAGTAGTAAGTAGATGATGGATTGCTAGAGTGACAGAATCTTAAACCCTAGTTTATGCGTTGCTTCGTAAGGGGCTGACTTGGATCCACTAGTTTAATGCTATGGTTAGACTTTATCTTAATTCGTCTTTCGTAGTTGCGGATGCTTGCGATAGGGGTTAATCATAAGTGGGATGCTTGTCCAAGTAAGGGCAGTACCCAAGCGTCGGTCGACCCACATATCAAACTATCAAAGTAACGAACGCGAAGCATATGAACATGATGAAAACTAGCATGACAGAAATTCATGTGTGTCCTCGGGAGTGTTTTTCCTCCTATAAGACTTTGTCCAGGCTTGTCCCTTGCTACAGAAGGGATTGGGCCAATTTGCTGCACCGTTATTACTTTTGTTACTTGTTGCTTGCTACGAATCTTCTTGCCACACAACTACTTGTTACCGATAATTTCAGTGCTTGCAGATATTACCTTGCTGAAAACCACTTGCCAGATCCTTCTGCTCCTCGTTGGGTTCGACACTCTTACTTATCGAAATGACTATGATAGATCCCCTATACTTGTGGGTCATCAAGACTCTTTTCTGGCCCCGTTGTCGGGGAGTGAAGCGCCTTTGGTAAGTGGAACTTGGTAAGGAACATTCATATAGTGTGCTGAAATTTATTGTCACTTGTCACTATGGAAACTAATCGTTTGAGGGGCTTGTTCGGGGTATCTTCACCTCGAACGGAAGCACAAAGAGTTGCTCCTTAGCCTGTTGCACCTACTGAAAATATTTGCTTTGAATTTCCTTCGGGTATGCTTTAGAAACTGCTGGCTAATCCTTTTACGGGAGATGGAACATCACATCCAGACTTGCATCTAATCTATGTAGATGAAGTTTGTGGTTTATTTAAGCTTGCAGGTTTGCCCGAGGATGAGGTCAAGAAGAACATCTTTCCCTTATCTTTGAGGGATAAGGCGTTGACATGGTATAGGGTATGTGATGATACTGGATCATGGAACTACAATCGGTTGAAATTGGAATTTCATCAAAAAGTTTTATCCTATGCATCAAGTACATCGTGATCGGAATTATATTTATCATTTTTGGCCTCTGACAGAGAAAGCATCGCTCAAGCTTGGGGAGGCTTAAATCAATGTTATATTCATGCCCCAACCATGAGCTCTCGAGAGAAATTATCATTCAAAACTTCTATGCTCGGCTTCCCATCATGATCGCACCATGCTTGACACTTCTTGTACCGTTTCTTTTATTAAGACAGATATTAAATTCAAATGGAATTTATTGGAGAGAATTAAATGCAACTCCGAAGATTGGGAGCTAGATGAAGGCCAGGAGTTGATACGTCTCCAACGTATCTATAATTTTTGATGGTTTCATGCTATTATCTTGTCAAACTTTGGATGTTTTGTATGCCTTTTATATATTTTTGGGACTAACTTATTAACTCAGTGCCAAGTGCCAGTTCCAGTTTTTTCCATGTTTTTGACCCCTTTCAGAGGAGATTTTGAAATGGAGTCCAAACGGAAGAAAATCCCCGAAAACATTTTTTCTGGAACGGAAGAAGATCGGGAAGCTTGGGAGCCAAGGCAGGGGAGCCTCAGGGGCCCCACAAGCCCTCACCCCGCGGCCAGGGGGAGGTCGCGCCATCCAGGCTTGTGGGCCCCCTGAGCGCCCCCTGACCTAGGGATTGCGCCTATATATTCCCTAAAAATCCCAAAAAAATCAGGAGATCATCGAAAGTACTTTTCCGCCGCCGCAAGCTTCCGTCTCCGCAAGATCCCATCTGGGGCACGTTCTGGTGCCCTGTCGGAGGGGAGATTCGGACACGGAGGGCTTCTTCATCAACACCATAACCTCTCTGATGATGCGTGAGTAGTTCACCATAGACCTACAGGTCCATAGCTAGTAACTAGATGGCTTCTTCTCTCTCTTAGATCTTCAATACAAAGTTCTCCATGATCTTCATGGAGATCTATCCGATGTAATCTTATTTTGCGGTGTGTTTGTCGAGGTCCGATTAATTGTGGATTTATGATCAGATTATCTATGAATCTTATTTGAGTTTCTTCTGATCTCTCTTATGCATGATTTGATATCCTTGTAATTCTCTTCGAGTTGTGGGTTTTGTTTGGCAACTAGATCAACGATTCTTGCAATGGGAGAAGTACTTGGATTTGGGTTCATACCGTGCGGTGACCTCACCCAGTGACAGAAGGGGTAGTGAGGCACGCATCGTGTTTTTGCCATCAAGGGTAAAAAGATGGGGTTTTCATCATTGGTTTGAGATTATCCCTCTACATCATGTCATCTTGCTTAAGGCGTTACTCTGTTCGTCATGAACTCAATACACTAGATGCATGCTGGATAGCGGTCGATATGTGGAGTAATAGTAGTAGCCGCAGAAAGTATCGGTCTACTTGTCTCGAACGTGATGCCTATATGTATGATCATTGCCTTAGATATCGTCATGACTTTGCGTGGTTCTATCATTTGCTCGACAGTAATTTGTTCACCCATCGTAATACTTCCAATTTTGAGAGAAGCCTCTAGTGAACACTATGGCCCCCCAGGGTCTACTCCACACCATATTTTCATCCTTACACTTTTTACTTCGTTGCACTTTCTGCCTTCAGATCTCACTTTGCAAACAATCTTGAAGGGATTGACAACCCCTTTGAAGCGTTGGGTGCAAGCTTGTTTGTGTTTGCGCACGTACTCTGGACTTGACAAGACCCTCCTTATGGATCGGTACCTTGGTTCTCAAACTAAAGGAAATACTTACTGCTCCTGTGCTGCATCACCCTTTCCTCTTCAAGGGAAAACCGACGCAAACCAGAGAAATAACAAGAAGAATTCCTAAGCGCCAAGGAAGGACTTTTGTTGCCGTAGCAGAAGAATTTTTGGCGCCGTTGCCGGGGAGGAATATCAAGTCAAGAACTCATCCATGTAAGTGTCGCAAACTCGTCACTTGCATTTACTTTGTTTGCCAGTTGCCTCTTGTTTTCCTCTCCCCCACTTCACCCATTTGCCTTTTTTGTTCGCCTTTTTGTTCGCCCTTTTCTGTCGCTTGCTTTCTTCTCGTCTGTGTGGGATAGTCTATCCTGATGGCTAGATCCACCACTTCAAACGATACTCCCGAGAGCGAAGTCCTCAATTTCAGACAAATTGAGGAAGAAAACTTAATGGACGCATGGTATAGGATTTGCAATGCTCAGAGTAGATCTACTCATAAGCAATCCACTACCGTCTTGCTTCGTAGTTTTTATGTGGGTGTTTCTCCTTGGAATAGGTATATTCTTGACACCATCGTAGGTGGAAATTTCTTGGGTAGCCATATGGAGCTGTGATAAATTTGGTAGGCTCACCCCCACTCATGGTTAATGGAACTACCTTAACTCTGGAACATGTGATGCGTAGGCTGGACGTTATTGAAAATAAAGTTGCTACGATTGAACTCATTGAGAATTTGGATAAAAAGATCCACAATCTAATTACTTAGCACGGAATCAAGGTGGGAATGGTTTTGAGAAATTTAAAGGCGAAGGAACCCACAGTTAACGAAAAGCTAGGTCTTGATTCCGCTAGGATTGGCAAACTAGAGGATGTTATAACCAACTTGGGTTCCGCTTTTGCCGCTGTGCAGGATACTCCAAATTTTGCCCACAGTAAAATCACCAAGTCTGTCTTTGTTCCTAATAGTAGTGGTGAATCATCCAGCAAGAAATATGAAAACCTTAAGATGACATGTGAGCACGCCACTTATGGTTTGAGCACCAAAGACGACGATACGTGATTCTATCGCTTTTATGCCTAGATAAGGGCGTTAAACAATAGCGCTGGTTGGGAGGCAACCCAATGAATTTATCTTTTTCTTTCTGTTTTGTTGCATACACACTTTCATAATTCTGTCGTGACTGTGTTTTTTTGTGTTTATTTTTGTGTTTGAGCCAAGCAAAGCCTTTATGACTAGTCTGGGTAATGGTTGTTTGATCCTGCTGGAAAAAGACAGAAACTTGTCGCTCACGAGATGATTTTTCATTTTTATTCAGAAAGAGCTTTTGAGTTTATTCTGGTTGCTGCTAATTGATATGCTTTTTTCCGAGGCTGTTGTAATTGTTCAGATTTTTTGAGGTACCAGAAGTATACGAAGTATACAGATTGCTACAGACTGGTCTGTTTTTGACAGATTCTGTTTTTGTTGAGTTGGTTGCTTGTTTTGATGAAACTATTGTTAGTATCGGGGGGTACTAGCTATGGAAAAGTGAGAATACAGTAGCCCAACACCAATATAGATATAATTCAAGTTTGCTACAGTACCAAAACAAGTGGTAGTTTGTTTTCTTGTGCTAATGTTATCACGAGTTTCTGTTTAAGTTTTCTGTTGTGAAGTTTTCAAGTTTTGGGTGATGTTCTCATGGACGATGAGATAAGGAGTGGAAAGAGATCAAGCTTGGGTATGCCCAAGGCATCCCGAGCCAAATTCAAGGACACCAAAAAGCCTAAGATTGGGGATGCCCGGGAAGGCATCCCCTCTTTCGTCTTCAATCCATCACTAACATTACTTGGAGCTATATTTTTATTCACCACATGATATGTGTTTTTCTTGGAGCGTCTTGTATCTTAGGAGCCTTTTCTTTTTGTCGTGTCACAATCATCCTAGCTGCACACCTTTTTGAGAGAGAGAGACATGCACTCATCGTGATTTTGCTAGAATGCTCATAGTGCTTCACTTATATCTTTTGAGCTCGATACTTTTGCTCTTTGTGCTTCACTTATATTTTTAGAGCACGGCGGTGCGTGATTTGGTAGTTGGCTTATGCTATGAAAGTAGTCCCAAATGTGATAGGTACCCAAAGAGGATACAAAAACCTCCATCTTCATGTGCATTGAAAAGAAAGAGAAGTTTTGATTCCTCTCAATTAGTTTTGAGACGTGGATTTGGTAATATTAAGAGCTATTTTAGTAGGGTGTTGTGAATCTAGAAATACTTGTGTTGAAGTTAGTGATTCCCATAGCATGCACGTATGGTGAACCACTATGTTAGGAAGTCGGAGCATAATTGATCTATTGATTGTCATCCTTTGTGTTGAGGTCGGGATCGCGCGATGGTTAACACCTACCAACCCTTCCCCTCGGAGTAGGCCTTTAGCACTTTGTTTCGATTACTAATAAAAACTTTCGCAACAAGTATGTGAGTTCTTCATGACTAATGTGAGTCCATGGTATAGATGCAGTTTCACCTTCCACCATTGCTAGCCTCTCTAGTGCCGCGCAATTCTCGCCGGTGCACAAACCCACCATATGCATTCCTCAAAACAGCCACCATACCTACCTACTATGGCATTTTCATAGCCATTCCGAGATATACTGCCATGCAACTCCCACCGTTCCGTCTCATGACTTGTGCCGCCACTCTCATATTGCCATTGCATGATCGTAAGATAGCTAGCGAGATGTCTCAACGTCATACGCCATGCTAGATCGTTGCACATCCTGGTACACTGCCGGAGGCATTTCCTATAGAGTCATCATCATTTTGAGCTGTGAGTAAATAAAAGTGTGATGATCATCATTATTAGAGCATTGTCCCATGTGAGGAAATAAATAAAAAAGAGGCCAAAGAGCCCAAAAAAAACGAGAAAAAAAAGAGGTCTAAGAGCCCAAATAAAAAAAGAGAAAAAGAGAGAAGGGACAATGCTACTATCTTTTTCCACACTTGTGCTTCATGATAGCACCATGTTCTTCATGATTCAGAGCTTCTTGTTTTGTCACTACCACATGCTAGTGGGAATCTTCATTATATAACTTGGCTTATATATTCCAATGATAGGCTTCCTCAAAATTGCCCTAGGTCTTCGTGAGCAAGCAAGTTGGATGCACACCCACTAGTTCTACTTTTGAGCTTTCACATACTTATAGCTCTAGTGCATCTCTTGTATGGCAATCCCTACTCATTCACATTGATATCTATTAATGGGCATCTCCATAGCCTTTTGATACGCCGAGTCAATGTGACCATCTCCTCCTTTTTTGTCTCACAACCACCACCACACTCTATTCCACCTATAGTGCTATATCCATGGCTCGCGCTCATGTATTGCGTGATAGTTATAAAAAGTTTGAGAAAGCAAGAGTTCAAAAACAATTACTTGCCCAATATCGGGGTTGTGCATAATTTACATTAGTTGTGTGAGGATGATGGAGCATAGCCAGACTATATGATTTTGTAGGGATAACTTTCATTGGCCTTGTTATTTTGAAAGTTCATGATTACCTTGCTAGTTTGCTTGAAGTATTATTGTTTTCATGTCAATAGCAAACTATTGTTTCGAATCTTACGGATCTGAACATTCATGTCACGTGAAAGGAGTTGCAAAGGACAACTATGCTAGGTAGCATTCCACATCAAAAATTCATTCTTTATCACTTCCCTACTCGAGGACGAGCAGGAGTTAAGTGTCACGCCCAAGATGCGACCCTATCCTCAATTTGGCACGAAGGCCTCGTCAGGGATAGAAGCGTATCTTGTCGTGTCGCAAGAATGGATATCGTTACAAGTACATGTACTGAAAAGAAGAGGTATATATACAGAATTGGCTTACACTCGCCACAAGCTACATCAGAGTCATATCAGTACATTACATAATCATCAAGAATAAGAGCAGGGTCCGACTACGGACGAAAACAAATGACAAAAGAAGAACGATGTCCATCCTTGCTATCCCAGGCTGCCGGCCTCGAACCCATCCTAGATCGATGAAGAAGAAGAAGAAGAATAAGCAACTCCAAATGAACAATCAACGCGCTCGCGTCAAGTACCCTTTACATGTACCTGCAACTGGTGTTGTAGTAATCTGTGAGCCACAGGGAACTCAGCAATCTCATTTCCAAAGGTATCAAGACTAGCAAAGCTTAATGGGTGAGGCATGGTTAAGTGGTGAGTTTGCAACAGCGGCTAAGCATATATTTGGTGGCTAAACTTACGAGTACAAGAAATAAGAGGGGGAAGATCTACGCATATCGGGCGTGACTACCGATGATCAAATGAGTGATCCTGAACACCTACCTACGTCATATATAACCCCACCGTGTCCTCGATCGGAGAAGGAACTCACGAAAGAGACAGTCACGGTTACGCACACAGTTGGCATATTTTAATTAAGTTAACTTCAAGTTATCTAGAACAAGTGTTAAACAAAGTTTCCACGTTGCCACATAACCGCGGGCATGGCTTTCCAAAAAGATTTAACCCTGCAGGGGTGCTCCAACTAGTCCATCACAAATTACCACAAGGCGCATATAAATCCTCGATCACGACACTCGCGATCTCGTCGGATTCCATAGTGGAAAATCTCAACTCTGAGATTACCCAAAGCATCACCCGAATCCCGATGCACAAGATATCTTGTCAAAGGTAAAACTAATCCAGCAAGGCTGCCCGGCGTGTCGACGATCCCGATAGGAGCCGCGTATCTCGTTCTCATGACACGACGGATAAGCTACGCGTATGAGTGCCAAACCTCGAGTTTCCTCGCGGTGGCCCCCCAGAGTGCTCTGTTTTGGACCAGCACCATCAGCACTGGCCCTACCTGTATTATGTAGAATTACTCCTCGGGTAGCGCTAACTCCCTATGCATTTCAGTTTAACAAATTATTATGTTGGGCAAATAGTACCAATGTTGGGCCTTGCCAGACCAGCTTTAATCTAAAACGAATTGTCAAGGGGGTCCCCATAACAACCCCGATCGTGTTAGGAGCGCTCATTTATGGAACATAACACCGGTAGCTGAAACTAAGGGCGCAAAGGTGGAACAAAAGACCAGGCTAGAAAGGCCGAGCCTTCTACCTTTTACCAAGTATATAAGTGCATTAAATTAAATAGCATTTAATAGGGTGATATAACAAGGAACCCGTGTTTTCACATGGAAGCAATGCACCTGCAACTAGCAACGCTAACACATGGTTAAGCAAGCGGTAAAATAGCCAATCAGTGGTTTGCTAGGTTGAACAGGTTGAAGGTTATCATGGCATTGTCGAGAGGCTGATATTTAACATGTGGTAGGCAACAAGACATAACGATAGAAGCGATAAAACTAGCATGGCAATGATAGTAATGGTATCTTAGGAAATGGTCATCTTGCCTGAGATCCTGCTTGGAAGAAGAACGACTCCATGAAGCAGATGAACCGACGTAGTCGAACGGGTCCTCACATCCGACACGCTTGCGGAACTCTATCGAGACGGAGGAAACCGGAGACAAGAATCAACACACGGAATTCACCAAACGATGCACAACACATATGATGCATGAGCAGCTGAATACATGCAAGTCACAGCATGACAATTCACACAATCAAACACTACACATTAAGTGGAGTTCAATATGCAACGAGCTGCATATTGACGAAACTGCACGTTTATTTATTTAGTTCTATCCCGATTAGATACACGGCAGTATTAAATGTGGTTAAACATGGAAAGGGGTGAAGCGTAATTAAACTACCTATCTAGGCAATTTAAATGAGGTCGGAAATGTCATATAGCACCTCCGAAACGACCTCACATGTTAATTTACAATTCTGTCCGGCTCTGAACTAACGCATTTAATTGGTTATTAAACAGCAAAACAAATAGGTTCACGTGATTCTACGCGTCGAGACAAGCAATTTACACATAGAGATCATCTCCAACGGAGCTACGGTTCAAAAGTTACAAGCACCGCAAGATATGATGGCATGAATACAATATGTGTGCAACGACGGCTACGAGCACTTCAAAACATTCCAACAGCAAGAGAAAATGAAAATACACGATATTATAAGCAAGTTTCATGTAGGACACGATCAAATCGGAGCTACGGTTCAACAACTACGAGCAAAACAAGAAATCACTACAATCTGCTAAAATCAGCCACATAGCATTTTCTACACCCCACAACTACGAGCTACACAACTCAAATATAACCAACCAAGGCATGACACGAAACAGGGCAAGAAGCACTACTACAAACAACTAACAACAACTAGGATGGCAGCAAGGAACACTAGGGAAAGAAGTCACAAAATGGCATCCCAAACACTATTTCAGACTTGGTGAAAATTACACCTCATGAAAGTGCACTTTTCGGTCTGAAGGCATATTGACAGCAGCAAAACCAATAGCTACAGGACTCCAAATGGCATGAAAATTAACAGCATGCTAGAGAAACACAAGGGCTACAACTAACTCCATTGGATCAACCTCAAAAGAGCTACAGATCACAAGATACAAGCAAGACAAGACAACAACAAAATAAAATAGATTCCAGACTTAGAAATATTTCAGCTCCTCCAAATCAGCACTATTTCTAGCAACTTCAGATCAAGCAAAGCACACCTAAACATGCATTTCTATTGCAACTAAAAATATCAGGGGCTAGACTAAACATCAAAGAAGAACTCCCTAGTTAAGAACTTAATCAAACGAAGCACAGAATAAAACCTACGGAATAGACAAGAGGGCAACATGGCAAACTATCACGCGAACTAACTTGCTCAAAAGCTAAAATTAAATACACAGAAAAATCCCATGGATTTTTCTACCCCGAAAACATATAAAATATGTGGGGTTGCACAACAAAAATAATGCCACACGTAAATGCGAGATAAAAACCTATTCAAGGGAAAATAAACTAGCAGCAATCCCTACACACAAAAATACCAATGTCTACTCTAAAATACATGGAAAAGTGGTTCCTAAAATATGGGCATTTATACTACGGCATCCGAGCAATTCGGACTTGCACGAAAATTAAATACGGGACGAAACCTATAGAAACAACACGTTAATCTAGGCATACGGCACGCTGAACGTCGTCAAACAAATATGCAAGTTGAAAAATCGTGATCTACGCGAAAATCTACACAAGATCCATATACAACTCGCTCCGATCCGACATACGGATTAAAAACTACGGACGTTTTAATATGCCTATTTTCCTGAAATTTAACTAATTCCAAAACCCTAAAAAAATACTATCGGGCCGAATTCCTAATCTGGGCCAAATCCAGAGCGACCAACATATAGCTATAAGGCGCCACGGGCGCTGGATAGAAGGCAGGCTCACCTTGGGCCGGCTCGGTTCGGCGGCAGAGGCAGACCGGTGCTGGGCCGGTTGGGGCGCTGCAAACACAGGCAGACTGGGCCGAGGGCGCGCTTGGCGCTGGTGGAGGCCCAGCTGGGCCGTCGGGCGAGGCAGAGGCGCGCCTGGGCCGACGGGGCAGGCCTGGGGCGGACAACGCGAGGCGAGTGCCTCGTCCTCCCGTGCTCTCCAAGAGCACGAGGTCATGGCCATGGCGGCGCCACACCTTCTGCCAGCGGGCGCGCGGCGCAGGGCCATGGCGGGGAGGGGATCCGGTCAGATCTGGTTGGCTAGCGCCGAATCAGGCCGTTTGGAGGCGACGGCGACCGAAGGGGCGGTCGGGCAAGGGCAGGCGGCGGGCTCGCGGCGGAGGAAGGTCCTGGGGCGGCCCACGGGTGGAACCGGCGGCGCGGGCTTGCTAGCCACGGCGGTGCTGCGGCCAGGGGAGCTGCGCGGCTGCTCGCACCGGCGGTGGCGCTCCGGCCGGCGGAAGGCAGCGGCGCGAGGAGCTCGCACGGCTCGGGACTGCTCGTGGTGAGGCTTCTGCCTCGGGCGAGCGGGTGGCGGCGGCTCGGGGACGAACCGGGCTCGGGCGGGCCCCAGATGGGCTTCGCGGGCCCGGCGGCTGGAGAAGGAGGTGGGAGGAGGTTGCGGCTAGGGTTTGATGGGGGCTCGGATTTCGAGGCAAAGGGGGTAGCTGCCTAAAAAATAGGAGGAGGGGTCTATTTATAACAAATGAGGGGGCTAGGTTACCCGGAATTCCGTTCTGGATCCAACAGTGCGGTCGGATTCGGACGATTCCGAACGCGGGAATGGTTACGAGGCCGTGTAGAGTGGATATCCAGAGATGAGAGGGAGAACGCGCGGGGCGACAACGAATTTTGAAACACCGACGGACGTGTGACGGTAAACCGAATACGGTGCCACTACGGTCGACCATTCGGGTACCAGACGGACTCCAATCGCGACGAAATTCGACACGCGGCCTAGCTATAACTAATCACGACCGCATGCCAAGTTTCACCCCGATCAGAGAACGTTTTACGCACAATTTTTTAAAATAGGGTTTCGACGATGCCGCGGGCTCGTGCGTGTGCGGTCGGGCTCAGAACGGACAACAACGTGAACCGGCAACTAACAACGGATGCAAGTTTGAAAACTGGCGGCAACGGAGATGTCGATGCAATGCTGATGATGCGAATGATGTGATGATGATGCAACAAATTAAAATAACCACACGACGAAAACGGAATAAAGGGGGAATCTTCTGGAATGCCGGCATCGAGCTGTCACAACTCTCCTACACTACAAGAGGATCTCGCCCCGAGATCCAAGAATGAAAGGGGGAGAGGATGAGAAAGAACAAGAGGTAAAAACCTGGTCGCTTATTTGACAAACGAGTGAAACCAATGATCCTTGAAAGTTGCAAGGCGATGAGGAATGATAAGCGAAAGAAGCAAGAATTCACGGAAAATTTCGGCAGCACTTCGGTAGGAAAATGGGACAAAAAATTCGATAAGAATGAAAAAATAGACAATATTCATAACAAACAACTAAATAGAACAAGGGAACACCATGATCTTGGTAGAACAACATAATAGACCCAAAAGATCAACATCACAAAGCCTCCGGAACAATAGAATAGGAACTAGCTCATACGAAAGAAGAGAATGAAGAGAGAATGACAACTACTAACTCCAATGAACTTGGCAAGCATCCTTGCAAGAAGAATTGGACAAAGTTGTTGGAAAAACAACAATGAAACAAACAAGACACTAGTGGGCTTATGGAAAAAATTTCAAACTAATGAAGTGACAACCAGCCACTAACAGAAACAAGGATTGATTGGGAGAAACAAGATATGGACAATTTCTTACACCAAGAGGATAAATTGAGAACTTGGATTAATGACAAGCACCATGATACCAACAATCCATAGGAAAAGCTTTAGGTGAAGTCCAAACCAAGATAGCTCAGAGAAGAACTCATGGGTTGAAAATATCTCATGATCCTAGAATTGGTGGGTTTAATTATCTCATTCCTGAAAGAAAATCTCTTCGAGACTCCTACACTAACAAGAATGCTATAATACCACCTCAAAGGAAAAGGAAGAACATATGCACTTGGAAATGCAAGAGAAGAAAACTTTAGGTTCTCCAATAATATTCTTGAAGAACACTTGAGAATGGATTGAAACCTTAATGAACCACCATGAAGAACCTCCGTATACAAATGAATGATGCAACGATATCAAGGTAGAAATGAATAAGATTAAAGGCCTTGCAATGATTTAGATGAAGCTTCACAAAGAGATACTGATAGACTTGGAACTTCGGAAAATAAAGATAAGCACTTGAGAAAATAATTGATATCATGAGCCACTCCGGAAGTAGAATTGAAATCACTATGAACAAGAATAAGAATTACGTTATGCTTATCCTTCATCAAGTTTAATTGATGACAAGCAACGGATTTAGCATACCACTTATTCATCTTGAAAGAATCTTGAAGAGACAGAGAGATAAGCACCACTTGAAGCATGAATGAAGGACGCACCGGTAAGAATTCACAACTGAATGGGAATTCCAAGAATGCATGGAAACACATGAGAATGAAGAGATCATGATCCACCTAACAGAAAACTTGAATAAGGCACCGGAATAATCGAGAGACGAACGAAGAGGCAACAATTGAGAAGAATTGAGGATGAAAGCTGAAAGCTGAGAACGAAGAATCTTCTAAAATGATGGCCTTCGGAGGATCGAGAATGAAAACAACTCAGAAAAACACCAAATAGCAAGAAAGGGATATTCATGATTGACAGCAATTAAGATGATGCACAAGGCTGAAATGATGAATCTCCAAGAGAATGGACCAAGACTTGAGAGAAAACAATCCTTTGGTCTTGAAGCTGAAAATGACGAGGAGAACACCACCAAGAATAACTGAGACACTCCGGAATAAAGAAGAATGCAAGATTGAGCCAAATATGAGAATTAATTCAAATTGATCTAGAAGAAGGAATATGACTGATGAAATACATACTTACGTCATAATTGAAAGGAATTAATGATCTCCGGGAAAAGATTAAAAGAGCGAGGAAAGATCCTGGGAAAACCTGTGGGTTATGGGCCCACTCAACGAAACCACCGTTGAAAAGATTGCTTAGACAGAGAGATATTGCACCGGTAAAAAGAAAACTAGATGAGGTTGGCTCCTCGAAATAATTAAAAGGATTGAAAACAAGAACTTCTGAGATATCATAAACACCCCAGGTAGAAAGAGGATGATGAATAAACAGTAAAGACTTGACTAAGATTTTCCAACATAGAAAATCATTTAATAAATGAAAAGGATCTGATGAACACTGAAAGCATGAATAGAATCCACCGGAAAAGAGAACAAGAATGAAAAATCATGAACACGGAACTCCTGCGAATCTTCACAATGAATCACTGGATAGAATGCACCAGGCAAGATAGCGGAAGCGACAATGAAAAGAAGACCTTGGATGACAATGAATCACTAACGAAAAGGGTGGGAGGGCGGGGAAAACAAAGACAACTTGGAACAGATGAGATGAACTCCGGAATAAATGAGAGAACGATCTTGCAAAATTGGAGGGATTGAATTCACTTGAAGAGAAACACACCGGTTGAAAAGAATTGATAAGACAATTGATTAAGCAAAATGATTAATACTCTCATAAAAATATGAGAACACCTCTTAGAAAAGATCCGAAATCACCACTTGACATCGACGCGACACAAATTACCATATTCAGCAAAACAAAGGGATGAGGCTTATGAAACAAGCCAGAAAAAACTCATGAGAGAGATTTCGTCCGATATTTTCATGGACAGGAATCCACTAGATGTCGAACCCCAACCTAACATCATGCATTTGTTGGAAGATTGTCCTATAAGTAACTACTTGAATTCCCACCTAAGAATTCCCGAAATATCTGGTCATGCAATCTGGTACACGGATACAAGGAGTAATATCACACAACTCCTATACTAACCCGTCACCTGTATCACATCCGTCGACACACAACCAGAATCTCGGACCTTCATCTACAACAGACCCTCGTGATCACAATGATACAAAGTATGGCAGTACTCCCGAACAATCTGCACCAGTACTGGGGACATCGGGGTTATCTCGCCACTACTAGTATTGAAGCAATTACGAACATTCTTCGTTCTGAGATACTAAGAAATCTGAATGATAACGATGTGCTCAAGAATCCCCTGGAGCTCAACTCCCCTGAAACTCAAAGCAGATAGGAGGCACCAAGACAGAACTCCGTCACATCAGCATCATATAGATTCCAAAAATATCCGCGTGATCCTAAAAAATTTGAGTGAGAAGAGGAGTAGAATTAAAATATTACGTCAAGATTCCTCCCGAGAGCATAGAAGAGGAGAAAAAGAATCCTACTCTCCAATATATAACTAAGACTCAAATAATTTTTCACTAGACTCGACTCGGCCACGTTTGATCAATCAAGGGGGCTCCTAGGTCGGTACTGCTCTGATACCAACTTGTCACGCCCAAGATGCGACCCTATCCTCAATTTGGCACGAAGGCCTCGTCAGGGATAGAAGCGTATCTTGTCATGTCGCAAGAATGGATATCGTTACGAGTACATGTACTGAAAAGAAGAGGTATATATATATAGAATTGGCATACACTCGCCACAAGCTACATCAGAGTCATATCAGTACATTACATAATCATCAAGAATAAGAGAAGGGTCCGACTACGAACAAAAACAAACAACAAAAGAAGAACGACGTCAATCCTTGCTATCCCAGGCTGCCGGCCTCGAACCCATCCTAGATCGATGAAGAAGAAGAAGAAGAAGCAATTCCAAATGAACAATCAACGCGCTCGCGTCAAGTACCCTTTACATGTACCTGCAACTGGTGTAGTAGTAATCTATGAGCCACAGGGGACTCAGCAATCTCATTTCCAAAGGTATCAAGACTAGCAAAGCTTAATGGGTGAGGCATGGTTAAGTGGTGAGGTTGCAGCAGCGGCTAAGCATATATTTGGTGGCTAAACTTACGAGTACAAGAAATAAGAGGGGGAAAATCTACGCATATTGGACGTGACTACTGATGATCAAATGAATGATCCTGAACACCTACCTACGTCAGACATAACCCCACCGTGTCCTCGATCAAAGAAGGAACTCGCGAAAGAGACAGTCACGGTTACGCACACAGTTGGCATATTTTAATTAAGTTAACTTCAAGTTATCTAGAACCAGTGTTAAACAAAGTTTCCACGTTTCCACATAACCGCGGGCACGGCTTCCCGAAAAGATTTAACCCTGCAGGGGTGCTCCAACTAGTCCATCACAAATTACCACAAGCTGCATAGAAATCCTCGATCACGACACTCGCGATCTCGTAGGATTCCATAGTGGAAAACCTCAACTCTGAGATTACCCAAAGCATCACCGGAATCCTGATGCACAAGATATCTCGTCAAAGGTAAAACTAATCCAGCAAGGCCGCCCGGTGTGTCGACGATCCCGATAGGAGCCGCGTATCTCGTTCTCAGGACACGACGGATAAGCTACGCGTACGAGTGCCAAACCTCGAGTTTCCTCGCGGTGGCCCCGCACAGTGCTCTGTTTTGGACCAGCACCATCAGCACTGGCCCTACCTGTATTATGTAGCATTACTCCTCGGGTAGCGCTAACTCCCTATGCATTTCAGTTTAACAAATTATTATGTTGGGCAAATAGTACCAATGTTGGGCCTTGCCAAACCAGCTTTAATCTAAAACGAATTATCAAGGGGGTCTCCATAACAACCCCGATCGTGTTAGGAGCGCTCATTTATGGAACATAACGCCGGTAGCCAAAACTAAGGGGGCAAAGGTGGAACAAAACACTAGGCTAGAAAGGCCGAGCCTTCCACCTTTTACCAAGTATATAGGTGCATTAAACTAAATAGCATTTAATAGGGTGATATAACAAGGAACCCATGTTTTCACATGGAAGCAATGCACCTGCAACTAGCAACGCTAACACATGGTTAAGCAAGCGGTAACATAGCCAATTAGTGGTTTGCTAGGTTGAACAGGTTGAAGGTTATCATGGCATTGTTGAGAGGCTGATATTTAACATGTGGTAGGCGACGAGACATAACGATAGAAGCGATAAAACTAGCATGGCAATGATAGTAATGGTATCTGGGGAAAATGTCATCTTGCCTGAGATCCCGCTTGGAAGAAGCACGACTCCATGAAGCAGACGAACCGACGTAGTCGAACGGGTCCTCACATCCGACACGCTTGCGGAACTCTATCGAGACGGAGGAAACCGAAGACAAGAATCAACACACGGAATTCACCACACGATGCACAACACATATGATGCATGAGCAGCTGAATACATGCAAGTCACGACATGACAATTCACACAATCAAACACTACACATTAAGTGGAGTTCAATATGCAACGAGTTGCATATTGACGAAACTTCACATTGATTTAGTTAGTTCTATCCTGATTAGATACACGGCAATATTAAATGTGGTTAAACATGGCAAGAGGTGAAGCATAATTAAACTACCTATCTAGGCAATTTAAGTGAGGTCGGAAATGTCATATAGCACCTCCTAAACGACCTCACATGTTAATTTACAATTCTGTCCAGATCTGAACTAACGCATTTAATTGGTTGTTAAACAAAAAAACAAATAGGTTCACGTGGTTCTACGTGTTGAGACAAGCAATTTACACACAGAGATCATCTCCAACGGAGCTACGGTTCAAAAGTTACAAGCACCGCAAGATATGATGGCATGAATGCAATATGTCTGCAACGACGGCTACGAGCACTTCAAAACATTCCAACAGCAAGAGAAAATGAAACTACACGAGATTCTAAGCAAGTTTCATGTAGGACACGATCAAGTCGGAGCTACGGTTCAACAACTACGAGCAAAACAAGAAATCACTACAATCTGCCAAAATCAGCCACATAGCATTTTCTACACCCCACAACTACGAGCTACACAACTCAAATATAATCAACCAAGGCATGACACGAAAGAGGGAAAGAAGCACTACTACAAACAACTAACAACAACTAGCATGGCAGCAAGGAACACTAGGGAAAGAAGTCACAAAATGGCATCCCACACACTATTTCAGACTTAGTGAAAATTACACCTCATGAAAGTGCAGTTTTCGGTCTGAAGGCATATTGACAGCAGCAAAACCAATAGCTACAGGAATCCAAATGGCATGAAAATGCACAGCATGCTAGAGAAACAAAAGGGCTACAACTAACTCCATTGGACCAACCTCAAAAGAGCTACAGATCACAAGATACAAGCAAGACAAGACAACAACAAAATAAAACAGATCCCAGACTTAGAAATATTTCAGCTCCTCCAAATCAGCACTATTTCTAGCAACTTCAGAGCAAGCAAAGCACACCTAAGCATGCATTTCTATTGCAACTAAAAATACCAGGGGCTAGACTAAACATCAAAGAAGAACTCCCTAGTTAACAACTTAATCAAACGAAGCATGGAATAAAACCTATGGAATAGACAAGAGGGCAACATGGCAAAATATCGCGCGAACTAACTTGCTCAAAAGCTAAAACTAGATTTTTCTACCCTGAAAACATATAATATATGTGGGGTTGCACAACAAAAATAATGCCACACGTAAATGCGAGATAAAAACCTATTCACGGGAAAATAAACTAGCGGCAATCCCTACACGCAAAAATACCAACGTCTACTCTAAAATACATCGAAAAGTGGTTCCTAAAACATGGGCATTTATACTACGGCATCCGAGCAATTCGGACTTGCGCGAAAATTAAATACGGGACGAAACGTATAGAAACAACACGTTAATCTAGGCATACGGCATGCTAAACGTCGTCAAACAAATATGCAAGTTGCAAAATCGTGATCTACGCGAAAATCTACACAAGATCCATATACTACTAGCTCCGATCCGACATACGGACTAAAAACTACGGACGTTTTAATATGCCTATTTTCCTGAAATTTAACTAATTCGAAAACCCTAAAAAAAATACTATCGGGCCGAATTCCTAATCTGTGCCAAATCCACATCGAGCAGCATATAGCTACAAGGTGCCACGGGCGCTGGATAGAGGGCAGGCTCAAGTTGGGTCGGCTTGGTTCGGCGGCTGCAGACAGGGGCAGAATGGGCCGGGGGCGCGCCTGGCGCTGGGCGAGGCCCATCTGGGCCGTCGGGCGAGGCAGAGGCGCGCCTGGGCCAACGGGGCAGGCCTGGGGCGGACAACGCGAGGCGAGTGCCTCGTCCTCCCGTGCTCTCCAAGAGCATGAGGTCATGGCCATGGCGGCGGCGCACCTTATGCCAGCGGGCGCGCGGCGCAGGGCCACGTCGGGGAGGGGATCCGGTCGGATCTAGTTGGCCAGCGCCGAATCTAGCCGTTTGGAGGCGACGGCGACCGGAGGGGCGGTCGGGCAAGGGCAGGCGGCGAGCTCGCGGCGAAGGAAGGTCCTGGGGCGGCCGATGGGTGGAACCGGCGGCGCGGGCTTGCTAGCCACGGCGGTGCTGCGGCCAGGGGAGCTGCGCGCACCTGTGGCGGCGCTCCGGTCGGCGGAAGGCAGCGGCGCGTGGAGCTCGCACGGCTTGGGGCAGCTCGGGGTGAGGTTGCTGCCTCGGGCGAGCGGGCGGCGGCGGCTCGGGCACGAACCGGTCTCGGGCGGGCCCCAGATGGGCTTCGAGGGCCTGGCGGCTGGAGAAGGAGGTGGGAGGAGGCTGCGGCTAGGGTTTAATGGGGGCTCGGATTTCGAGGCAAAGGGGGTAGCTGCCTAAAAATATGAGGAGGGGTCTATTCATAACAAATGAGGGGGCTAGGTTACCCGGAATTCCATTCCGGATCCAACCGTGCGGTCGGATTCGGACGATTCCGAACGCGGGAACGGTTACGAGGCCGTGTAGAGTGGATATCCGGAGACGAGAGGGAGAACGGGTGGCGCGGCAACGAATTTTAAAACACCGAAAGACGTCCGAAGGTAGACCGGATACGGTGCCGCTACGGTCGACCGTTCGGGTACCAGACGGACTCCAATCGCGACAAAATTCGACAGGCGGCCTAGTTATAACTAATCATGACCGCATGCCAAGTTTCACCCCGATTAGAGAAAGTTCTACGCACACTTTTTTTAAACAGGGTTTCGACGATACCGTGGGCGCATTCGTGTGCGGTCGGGCTCGGAACAGACAACGACGTGAACCGGCAACTAACAACGGATGCAAGTTTGAAAACTGACAGCAACGGAGATGCCGATGCAATGCTGATGATGTGAATGATGCGATGATGATGCAACAAATTAAAATAACCACACGACGAAAACGGAGTAAACAGGGAATCTTCTAGAACGCCGGCATCGGGTTGTCACATTAAGCTTGGGGATGCTTGATACGTCTCTAACGTATCTATAATTTTTGATGGTTTCATGCTATTATCTTGTCAAACTTTGGATGTTTTGTATACCTTTTACATATTTTTGGGGACTAACTTATTAACTCAGTGCCAACTGCTAGTTCCTGTTTTTTCCATGTTTTTGACCCCTTTCACAGGAGATTTTGAAACGGAGTCCAAACGGAAGAAAATCCCCGAAAAGATTTTTTCTGGAACGGAAGAAGATCGGGAAGCTTGGGAGCCAAGGCAGGGGAGCCTCAGGGGCCCACAAGCCCTCACCCTGCGGCCAGGGGGGAGGTCGCGCCATCCAGGCTTGTGGGCCCCCTGAGCGCCCCCTGACCTAGGTGTTGCGCCTATATATTCCCTAAAAATCCAAAAAAAATCAGGAGATCATCGAAAGTACTTTTCCGCCGCAGCAAGCTTCTGTCTCCGCAAGATCCCATCTGGGGCACGTTCTGGTGCCCTGTCGGAGGGGAGATACGGACACGGAGGGCTTCTTCATCAACACCATGACCTCTCCAATGATGCGTGAGTAGTTCACCATAGACCTACGAGTCCATAGCTAGTAACTAGATGGCTTCTTCTCTCTCTTGGATCTTCAATACAAAGTTCTCCATGATCTTCATGGAGATCTATCCGATGTAATCTTCTTTTGCGGTGTGTTTGTCCAGATCCGATGAATTGTGGATTTATGATCAGATTATCTATGAATCTTATTTGAGTTTCTTCTGATCTCTCTTATGCATGATTTCATATCCTTGTAATTCTCTTCGAGTTGTGGGTTTTGTTTGGCCAACTCGATCTATGATTCTTGCAATGGGAGAAGTGCTTGGTTTTGGGTTCATACCGTGCGGTGACCTCACCCAGTGACAGAAGGGGTAGTGAGGCACGCATCGTGTTGTTGCCATCAAGTGTAAAAAGATGGTGTTTTCATCATTGGTTTGAGATTATCCCTCTACATCATGTCATCTTGCTTAAGGCGTTACTCTGCTCGTCATGAACTCAATACACTAGATGCATGCTGGATAGCGATTGATGTGTGGAGTAATAGTAGTAGATGCAGAAAGTATCGGTCTACTTGTCTCGGACGTGATGCCTCTATGTATGATCATTGCCTTAGATATCGTCATGACTTTGCGTGGTTCTATCAATTGCTCGACAGTAATTTGTTCACCCACCGTAATACTTGCTATTTTGAGAGAAGCCTCTAGTGAACACTATGGCCCCCAGGGTCTACTCCACACTTTTTACTTCGTTGCACTTTCCGCCTTCATATCTCACTTTGCAAACAATCTTGAAGGGATTGACAACCCCTTTGAAGCGTTGGGTGCAAGCTTGTTTCTGTTTGCGCAGGTACTCTGGACTTGACGATACCCTCCTTCTGGATCGATACCTTGGTTCTCAAACTGAGGGAAATACTTACTGCTCCTGTGATGCATCACCCTTTCCTCTTCAAGGGAAAAACCGACGCAAACCAGAGAAGTAACAAGAAGAACTCCTAAGCGCCAAGGAAGGACTTTTGTTGCCGTAGCAGGAGTCAGGTATGAATTTCAAGTTAGATTGCGTTAAATCCTTTGTTGAAACAAATAATTTTTGTGATTTTAGCGCTAAGTATGGACTTGACTCTGAGGTAGTAGCTTCATTGTGTGAATCATTTGCTGCTCATATTGATCTCCCCAAAGAGAAGTGGTTTAAATATCATCCTCCTTTATAAGTCAATGTAGTTAACCCCAATCCAGTTGAAGAGAAAGTCATTGCCTATAATGATCCTATTGTTCCCAGTGCTTACATTGAGAAACTACCTTTCCCTGTTAGGATAAAGGATCATTCTAAAGCTTCAACTGTGATACGTAGAGGCTACATTAGAACACCCCCTGAGTATATTAGATTTAAACCTAGCATTGCTATTATCTAAGATCTCATGTCCGATAATGTTGAGGGACATAATATTCACTTCTGTGAAGATGCTGCTAGAATTTCTAAACCTCACGCTAGAAATAAACATAGGCCAGTTGTTGGCACGCCTGTTGTTTCTGTTAAGATAGGAGATCAGTGCTATCATGGTATATGTGACGTGAGAGCTAGTGTTAGTGCAATACCTCAATCATTATATGATGAAATTAAAGACGAGATTGCACCTGTTGAGATAGAACCTATTGATGTCACTATTCAGCTTGCCAATAGAGATACTATCTGCCCTGTGGGAATTGTTAGGGATGTTGAAGTCTTGTGTGGTAAAACGAAGTATCCTGCTGATTTCCTCATTCTTGCTACCACTCAAGATAGCTTTTGTCCCATCATATTTGGCAGACCTTTTCTCAATACTGTCAATGCTCATATTGACTGTGAGAAGCAAACTATCACTGTTGGCTTTGAAGGTGTGTCACATGAGTTCAGTTTCTCCAAGTTTGGTAGACAACCTCATGAAAAAGAGTTGTCCGGTAAGGATGAAACTATTGCCTTGGCTTCTATTGCCGTGCCTCCTACTGATCCCTTAGAGCAATACTTGCTTGAGCATGAAAATGATATGCATATGGATGAAAGGGATGAGATAGATAGGGCTGTCTTAGAACAATATCCTATCCTTAAGAATAATTTGCCTGTTGAACTGCTTGGGGATCCACCCCCACCAAAGGGTGATCATGTGTTCGAGCTTAAACAGTTGTCTGATACTCTTAAGTATGCTTAACTTGAGGAAAAAGAGATATATCATGTTATTATTAGTGCTAGCCTCTCGGAGCATGAAGAAAAGAAGTTACTAAAAACTCTCATAATGCACCATGCTGCTATTGGATATACGCTTGATGATCTTAAGGGCATTAGTCCCACTCTATACCAGCACAAGATTAAAACTAGTCCTGATTCCAAACCAGTTGCTGATCATCAAAGGAGATTAAATCCTAAGATGAAAGAGGTAGTAAGAAAAGAAATACTAAAGCTCCTGGAAGCAGGTATTATCTATCTTGTTGCTCATAGTGATTGGGTGAGTCTGGTGCATTGCGTCCCTAAGAAGGGAGGTATTACCATTGTCCCTAATGATAAGGATGAATTGATCCCACAGAGGATTATCACTGCCTATAGGATGGTGATCAACTTTACGAAATTGAATAAAGCCACTAGGAAAGATCATTACCCTTTGCCTTTTATCGACAAAATGCTAGAAAGACTATCTAAACACACACACTTCTGCTTTCTAGACGGTTATTCTGGTTTCTGCCAAATACCAGTTGCACAATCTGATCAGGAGAAAACCACTTCCACCTGCCCTTTCGGTACCTTTGCTTACAGATGTATGCCTTTTGGCTTATGTAATGCACCTGCTACCTTTCAAAGATGTATGATGGCTATATTCTCTGACTTTTGTGAAAAGATTGTTGAGGTTTTCATGGATGACTTCTCCGTTTACGGGTCTTCTTTTGATGATTGCCTCAGCAACCTTGATCGAGTCTTGCAGAGATGTAAAGACACCAATCTTGTCTTGAATATGGAGAAGTGCCACTTTATGGTTAATGAAGGCATCGTCTTAGGACATCAAATTTCTGATAGAGGAATTGAAGTCGATAAGGCTAAGGTTGATGCAATCGAGAAAATTCCATACCCCACAGATATCAAAGGTATAAGAAGTTTCCTTGGTCATGCTAGTTTCTATAGAAGGTTCATTAAAGACTTCTCTAAGATTTCTAGGCCTCTTATCAATCTCCTGCAAAAGGATATTCCTTTTGTTTTTGACGATGATTTTGAGGAAGCCTTCAAAATACTTATGAAGGCTTTGATAACTGCAGCTATTGTTCAACCACCTAATAGGAACTTACCTTTTGAAATCATGTGTGATGCTAGTGATTATGATGTTGGTGTTGTCCTAGGGCAAAGAGTTGATAAGAAGTTGAATTTTATTCACTATAATAGTAAAACTCTAGAAAGTGCCCAAAGAAACTATGCTACTACTGAAAAGGAATTTTTAGCACTCGTGTTTGCATGTGAAAAGTTCAGGTCTTACATAGTTGATTCCAAAGTCACTATTCACACTGACCACGCTGCTATTAAGTCCCTCATGGAGAAGAAAGACGCTAAACCTAGACTTATCGGATGGGTTCTCTTGCTACGAGAATTTGATTTGCACGTGGTCGACAGGAAGGGTGCTGATAACCCCGTAGCAGATAACTTGTCTAGGTTGGAGAATGTTCTTGACGGCCCACTACCTATTGATGATAGCTTTCCTGATGAGCAATTGAATGTCATCAATGCTTCACGTAGTGCATCATGGTATGCTGATTATGCAAACTATATCGTTGCTAAATATATACCACCTAGTTTCACAAATCAACAAAATAAGAAATTCTTCTTTGACTTGAGACATTACTTCTGGGATGATCCTCACCTTTATAAGGAAGGAGTAGATGGTGTTATTAGAAGTTGTGTACCTGAACATGAAGAGGGACAGATCCTACAGAAGTGTCACTCCGAGGCCTACGGAGGACACCATGCGGGAGATAGAACTGCACACAAGGTATCGCAATCAGGTTTCTATTGGCCCACTCTCTTCAAGGATGCCCGTAAGTTTGTCTTGTCTTGTGAAGAATGTCAAAGAATATGTAATATTGGTAAACGTCAGGAAAGGTCTATGAATTATTCACTTGTCATTGAACCATTTGATGTTTGGGGCTTTGATTATATAGGACCTTCTCCAAAATCCAACGGGTATACTCATATCCTAGTTGCTGTTGATTACGTCACTAAGTGGGTAGAAGCTATCCCCACTAGTAGTGATGATCACAACACTTCTATCAGGATGCTTAAAGAAGTTATTTTCCCTAGATTTGGAGTCCCTAGATATCTAATGACCGATGGTGGTTCACATTTCATTCATGGTGCTTTCCATAAAACGCTTGCTAAGTACGATGTCAACCATAGAATTGCGTCTCCCTATCACCCTCAGTCCAGTGTTCAAGTAGAGCTAAGCAATAGAGAAATTAAACTAATTTTGCAAAAGACTGTCAACAGGTCTAGAAAGAATTGGTCTAAGAAGCTCGATGATGCACTGTGGGCTTATAGAACGGCCTATAAGTATCCCATGGGCATGTCTCCATACAAAATGGTGTACGGTAAAGCATGTCATTTACCTCTTGAGCTAGAGCATAAAGCTTATTGGGCAATCAAAGAGCTCAACTTTGATTTCAAACTTGCTGGCGAGAAGATGTTATTTGACATTAGCTCGCTTGATGAATGGAGACCTCAGGCATATGAAAATGCCAAGTTGTTCAAAGAAAAGGTTAAGACGTGGCATGATAAGAGGATACAAAAGCGTGAATTCAATGTAGGTGATTATGTCTTGCTATATAATTCTCGTTTAATATTTTTTGCAGGCAAGCTTCTCTCTAAATGGGAGGGTCCCTATATTGTTGAGGAAGTATATCATTCCGGTGCTATCAAGATCAACAACACGGAAGGTAATTGTCCGAGAGTTGTAAATGGGCACAGAACCAAGCATTATATCTGAGTTACTCAAATAAATGTTGAAAGCAATATCATCAATACCATAACTCCGGAAGAATACCTAAGGGATATTTATTAGCCTGTTTCAGACTCCGAAAACAAAGAGGTATGTGATTCGGTAAGAAAACAGACTCCAAAACTTTTCTAGTAGGAATTTTTCTCTGTTTTCGAATATTTAGAAAAATAGAAAAAATTGAAGTAGTCAGGAAAGCGCACGAGGAGGCGACAAGCCTGCTAGGCGCGGGCCACCCCCCTGGCCGCGCCTGGGGGGCTTGTGGCCACCTCGTGTGCCTCCCAGACTCCGTTTTCGTGCGGAGTACTCCTTCTGGTCTGGAAAAAAACATTATATATTCTCCCATAAGGTCTGACCCTCGTATCACCCGAATTTCCTTTGTTTTCGTTTCGAGCATGTTTCTGTTGCAAATCTAGATTGCTATGACGTCCCCAAAAGCTCCGAAGGACAAGATCTTCGAGAAGGTCATCAATCCCTACCTCACGGGAGTGCTGCAACACCCTCAATCTATCGAGATGCATGAGGGGATGTTGCACATCCGTGATGTTGAGGGGCCCAAGAAGACCGAAAGCGTGGAGGCAAGGCTCAAAGCAATGGAGCAACAAATCTTCAAGTGCCAAGGGATGGTGGAGCATGGACTCAACGCCAATCATAGGATGATCACGGAGTTCCCAGCAAGCACAGGATCGATGCCAATGACATTGGGAAGCACCTCTCCAGGCTCTATGACAGGATTGATCACCTCCAGGCCTAGATCTATGACCTGCAGAACCAAAACTGTGAGTATGAGTATAGAATTAAATCAATACGGTTAGCTGCAGATTTGAGGATTCCGGAGACTCGTTCATCTTTCCATGATGGAGCACCTATGCCTTGGAAGACGGAGGATCAAACCCATGTCGCAACAACTCCACCACCATCACCTCCAAAGGAAGACAACTAAGCATGGGTATGGGCAATCCCCTTGGCTTGTGCCAAGCTTGGGAGAGTTGCCCCGGTATCGTATCACCATCACATCTTTTGCCTTTAGCTTTGTTTTAGTTTGTTCCTTTTCAGTTTTCTTTTTCTCTAGTAGATTAAAAGTCTTAGTGTTTTAGTCTTGAGTTTTTCTTTGTGTCACCCCCGATGTATTTGAGCTCGTGAGCCATATAATAAAGAGTGTCTTAGTTGAGGGCTTTGCCTCTTGCCATGATCAAAAGAGTGAGAAAGGACCAAAAGCATGAAAGATCATGTAATGATCTTATGGGAAGTGATGGCTTCACATATAAAAAGATGTTGATTGAAACTTTTTGAGGGTAGACAAACGTACACCTTGGTCATTGATGCAATTAATAGGAAGTGATAAATAAGGAGAGGTTCACATATAAATATATCATCTTTGACACCATCTATGATTGTGAACACTCACTAAACTATTGCATGCTTAGAAGTAGATGTTGGACAAGGAAGATAACATAATGAATTGTGTTTTCTTGGTTCCTAACAATGTTATATGACTAGAGATCCCTTAGCATGTGACGATTGCTTCCACCTCATATTAGCCAAAACTCCCGCACCAAGTAGAGATACTACTTCTGCATCCACAAACCTTCAACCCAGTTTTGCCATGAGAGTCCACCATATGTACCTATGGATTGAATAAGATCCCTCAAGTAAGTTGTCATCGGTGCAAGCAATAAAAATTTCTCCCTAATTTTTATGATCTATTAGTGTGTGGAAAATAAGCTTTGTACGAACCTGTGATGAGGAAGACATAAAAGTGACAGGCCGCATAATAAAGTTCTTTATCACAGGAGGCAATATAAAGTGGCGTTCCTCCACACTAAGAGAACACACATCCAAACCTCAAAAGCGCATGACAACCTCTGCTTCCCTCTGCGAAGGGCCTATCTTGTACCTTTACTTTTTGCCCTTGTAAGAGTCATGGTGATCTTCACCAATTCCTTATTTAGCCTTTTTCTTGGTGAACGTCATATGCTAGGGAAAGATATATATTCATATGTCAACTTGGAGGTAAGCATTCATGAATTATTATTGTCGACATTACCCTTGAGGTAAGTAGTTGGGAGGCAAAACTATAAGCCCCTATCTTTCTCCGTGTTCAGCTGAAACTTTGATCTCATGAGTACCACGTGAGTTGTAGCAATTGTAGAGAATGAAAAGATGATTGAATATGTGGATTTGCTTTACAAGCTCTTATTTGACTCTTTCTGATGTTGTGATAAATTGCAATTGCTTCAATGACTAAAGGCTATCGGTTGCCAATTCTCTTGATCCATACTTTACTTTGTGAAGGAATTGTCACTTTAGCATGAGAGATTATATGTTGGTATTGCTGTTCTGATCATGATCATGATGCATGTACGTTCGTATCTTTTTTTGTCGACACCTCTCTCCCTAAACATGTGGGCATATTTATTGATCTCGGCTTTCGCTTGAGGGCAAGCGAGGTCTAAGCTTGGGGGAGTTGATACGTCCATTTTGCGTCATGCTTTCATGTTGATGTTTATTTCTTTTTGGGCTGTTATTTCACTTCATGGTACAATACTTATGCCTTTTCTCTCTTATTTTGCAAGGTTTAGATGAAGAGGGACAATGCCGGCAGCTAGAATTCTGGCGTGAAAAAGGAGCAAGTTTGAGATGCCTATTCTGCGCAACTCCAAAAGCCGTGACAATCAACGTGGATTTTTTTGGGAATATATAAAAAATAATCGGCCGAAGAAGTGCCAAAGGGGCGCCAGCAGGTGGCCACAAGCCTGCTAGGCGCGGCCAGCCCCCTAGCCGCGCCTAGGGTGCTTGTGGGCTCCCTGCTGGCCCACTGGCTCCCCTCTTCTGCTATATGAAGGGTTTCGTTCCAAAAAATTCAGGAGGAGGCTTTTCGGTGGATCCGCCGCTGCCACGAGGCGAAACTTGAGCACAACCAATCTAGAGCTCCGGCAGGACGATCCTGCCGGGGAAACTTCCCTCCCGGAGGGGGAAATCGTCACCATCGTCATCACCAACACTCCTCTCATCACCATCAACATCTTCATCAGCACCATCTCATCTCCAAACCCTAGTTCATCTCTTGTAACCAATCTCCGTCTCGCGACTCCGATTGGTACTTGTAAGGTTGCTAGTAGTGTTAATTACTCTTTGTAGTTGATGCTAGTTGGATTATTTGGTGGAAGAGTATATGTTCAGATCCTTGATGCTACTCATTACCTCTCTGGTCATGAATATGACTATGCTTTGTGAGTAGTTACTTTTGTTCCTGAGGACATGGGATAAGTCATGCTAATAGTAGTCATGTTAATTTGGTATTCGTTCGATATTTTGATGTGTTGTATGTTGTTTTTCCTCTAGTGGTGTTATGTGAACGTCGACTACATAAGACTTCACCATTATTTGGTCCTAGAGGAAGGCATTGGGAAGTAGTAAGTAGATGATGGGTTGCTAGAGTGACAGAAGCTTAAACCCTAGTTTATGCATTGCTTCGTAAAGGGCTGATTTGGATCCCCTAGTTTAATGCTTTGGTTAGACTTTGTCTTAATTCTTCTTTCGTAGTTGCGGATGCTTGCGAGAGGGGTTAATCAAAAGTGGGATGCTTGTCCAAGTAAGGGCAATAGCCAAGCACCGGTCCACCCACATATCAAACTATCAAAGTAACGAACGCGAATCATATGAACATGATGAAAACTAGCATGACGGAAATTCCTATGTGTCCTCGGGAGCGTTTTTCCTCCTATAAAAGTTTGTCCAGGCTTGTCCCTTGCTACAAAAGGGATTGCGCCACTTTGCTGCACCGTTATTACTTTTGTTACTTGTTGCTTGCTACGAATCTTCTTGCCACACAACTACTTGTTACCGATAATTTCAGTGCTTGCAGATATTACCTTGCTGAAAACCACTTGTCAGATCCTTCGGCTCCTCACTGGGTTCGACACTGTTACTTATCGAAAGGACTACGATAGATCCCCTATACTTGTGGGTCATCAGATTGTTGCATCAAATCGGACACCGCTCTTTTGGTTGCTGCTCTGTTGATCTTGGGCGATCGTGTAAAATGTATTCTCATTTATATAGTACCATTTGTAAGTCAATACAGTCTAAGATGGTTCCCTGGCCAACGAGTACAGCTCTTCAGAAATAGTGTTGTCACCCATGAGACTTTTTGCAACCAACTACCGAAAGTCCTGATGTGTTCATAAGTGATCCACTCTTCACACTTCTCTGGGTGTTTGGAACGTAGAATATTCTTGTGTTCATCGACATACGGGGTCACCAAGGTAGAATTCTATAGAGACCAAGAATGCCCGTCCATACATATTATTGAGTATGCTCCTAGCATGCCTTTTCTATTCAGTCTCCCCTCATACCGCAATTGAGGGAGACCAATCTTCTTAAGGTCAGGAATGAAGTCAACACAAAACCCATTGACATCCTCTGTTTGATGGCCCATGGAGATGCTTCCTTCTGGCCTAGCGTGGTTACAAACATATTGAAGAAGGTTGGTGGGAGCACCAACTCAAAATGAACAAGGCATTGTACCAAATCACTCCTTAACCTTGACAGGATTTATAGATCGATCATCTTGTGAGAGATTGCATTGAGGAATGCATATAGCTTCACAATGGCTAATCGAACGTTTTCCGGTAGAAGCCCCCTCAATGCAACCACAAGAAGTTGCGTCATAATCACCTGGCAGTCATGAGACTTTAGGTTCTAGAACTTTTTCTTTGCCATATTTATTATTCCCTTTATATTCGAGGAGAAGACAGACGGGACCTTCATACTGAGCAGGCATTCAAAGAAGATTTCCTTCTCTTCTTTGGTAAGAGTGTCGCTGGCAGGACCTTCATACTGCTTTGGATGCATGTCGTCTTTTTCATGCACACGTTGATGTCCCTCCCTTGCCTCCGATGAATCTTTTGTCTTCCCATACACTCCCAAAAAGCCTATCAGGTTCACAGATAGATTCTTCATCACGTGCATCACGTCATTTGCAAAGCGGACCTCTAGATCTTTCCAACAGGGTAGGTCCCAAAATATAGATTTCTTCTTTCACATGGGTGTGCGTCCCGCATCGTCAGTCGGAACAGATAGTCCTCGCGGACCCTTTCCAAAGATTACTTGTAAATCATTAACCATATCAAGTATGCGATCACCAGTACGGATGGCGGGCTACTCTCGGTGATCTGCCTCACCTTTGAAATGTTTTCCTTTCTTTCGACATTGATGGTTGGTCGGAAGAAATCGACGATGCCCCAAGTATACATTCTTCATGCATATGTCCAAATATATAATGTCGGTGTCATCTAAACAGTGTGTGCATGTGTGGTATCCCTTGTTTGTCTGTCCTGAAAGGTTACTAAGAGCACGCCAATTGTTGATGGTTACAAACAGCAATGCATGTAGGTCAAATTCCTCCCGTTCGTTCTCATCCCACACATGTACACCTGTTCCATTCCATAACTATAAAAGTTCATCAACTAATGTCCTTAGGTACACATAAATGTCACTGTCGGGTTGCTTAGGGCCTTGGATGAGCACTGGCATCATAATGAACTTCTGCTTCATGCATAACCAAGGAGGAAGGTTATACATACATAGAGTCATAGGCCATGTGCTATGCTTGCTGCTCTCCTCCCCGAAAGGATTAACGCCATCTGCACTTAAACCAAACCATACATTCCTTGGGTCACCTGTAAAGTCGCTCCACTTTCTCTCGAACTTTCTCCACTACAACCCGTCAGCGGGTGCTCTCAACTTCCTGTCTTTCTTACGGTCTTTTATGTGCCATTGCATCAACTCGGCATGCTTTTTGTTTGTGAACAGACGTTTCAACCGTTGTATTATAGGAGCATACCACATCACCTTGGTAGGAACCCTCTTCCAAGTGCGCTGGCCCTCAACATCACCAGGGTCATCTCTTCTAATCTTATACCGCAATGCACCGCATACCGGGCATGGGTTCAAATCCTCGTCGGCATTGTGGTAGAGGATGTAGTCATTAGGGCATGCATGTATCTTCTGCACCTCCAATCCTAGAGGACATAGAACCTTCTTTGCTTCGTACGTACTGCCGGGCAATTCATTATCCTTTGAAAACTTCTTCTTCATTTTTTTCAGCAGTGAACTAAATCCCTTGTCACATACACCATTGTCTGCCTTCCATTGCAGCAATTCTAGTGTGGTACCGAGCTTTGTGTTGTCATCTTCGCAATTTGGGTACATCCCTTTTTTTGTGATCCTATAACATATGATCGAACTTCAACTTCTCCCTTTCACTTTCGCATTCTCTCTGTGCATCAACAATGACCCGGCGAAGATCATCATTGGGCACATCGTCTGGTTCCTCTTGATCTTCAGCTTCCCCCATTGCAGCATCACCATATTCAGGGGGCGGGTAGTTATCATCATCCTCTTCTTCTTCTTTGTCTTCCATCATAACCCATCTTTCTCCGTGCTTGGTCCAAACATTATAGTGTGGCATAAAACCCTTCTCAAGCAGGTGGAAGTGAAGGGTATTAGAGTTGAGAGAGCCTTCGTATTCCCACAAACAGTACAAGGACAATGCATAAAACCATTCTGCTTGATTAGCTCAGCCGCTTCGAGAAAATTATGCAGGCCCTTAATATACTCGGAGGTGCGTCACTCATCGTACATCCATTGCTGATTCATCTGCGTGTGTTATGTAATAAAGTGAGTTAAAAACCATTACAACATATCATGAATAGAGAAGTGACCAAATTAATAGAAATTCATCATCACATTAAAGCCAAAGTACAATAGTGACCAAAATAAATACATAACGTTCATAGATTGTTCTCATTATTGAACAACATATAGCCCTCTAGAGCATCAAATTAAAACATACATTGAAAGCAAAAAAATTAAATGCAACAACAAATGCGATCATAACCGCAACTAAGGTACCAATTAATCCAACGGCATAATGATACCAAGCCTCAATATGAATGGCATATTTTCTAATCTTTCTAATCTTCAAGCGCATTGCATCCATCTTGATCTTGTGATCGTCGATGACATCGGCAACATTCAACTCCAATTTCATCTTCTCCTCTTCAACTCTTTGTAATTTTTCTTTAAAGTAATTGTTTTCTTTTTCAACCAAATTTAACTTCTCTACAAGAATTTCTACGTCGGTTGGAATTTCTGGTTCACATACCTCCTAGATTAAAAAATCTATGTCACGTTGGTCGGCATAATTTTCATAAACACTAAATAAAACATATATTTACAAAAGATAATATATACCACATCTGAATCATAGAGAGGACGAGGGCTGATGGAGGCGGATACCAAAACCATTGCACTATTAATAACAAACAATAATAAAAGTAAGAAAATTACACAAGTATCTATCTAAATCATACAAGTAAGAACTTTTTTCTTTTAGAAATAAGATAAGAAGAAGAGGCTAACCACGGTGGTGCCGGTGATGATATGAGCGCGGGCGATCGACGACGGGGACGAGACAGGACGGACCGCCAAACCTAGACAAATCTTGAGGAAGATGGAGCTTGGACAAGGAGCTTCGAGAGGAGAAAGCTTAAGTGTGGCTCGGCATTTCATCGAACACCTCATGTGCATAGGAGGTGAGCTAGAGCACCACAAAGCTCTCCCACGGTCAGCCAAAAAAACAGAGTAGTGCACTGTTGTGCTCGCGGGCAGGGGGTATATATAGGCCAACCATTGGTCTCGGTTTGTGGCTGGAACCAGGACTGAAGATCAACATTTGGTCCCGGTTCCAGCCACAAACCGGGACCAATTGTTGTGGGCCAGGAGCAAGGCCCATTGGTCCCGGTTCTTGTCTGGAACCGGGACCAATGGTGTCAGACGAACTAGGACCAATGGCCCACGAGGCCCGGCCGACGCCCTGGCCTCACGAACCGGGACCGTTGCCCCCATGGGTCCCGGTTCGTGAGTGAACCGGGATTACTGAGACACCACGGAATGAACCGAAGCCGTGTTTTCTACTAGTGTAAGGGATCAATGTGAGGCATATAGGGATTTTCAAAATACTTGCTCATATGAAATTCATCGAATATCAAGCATTTTGTATTTCCTTTGTCTATATTACTCCACATTAAGAATAAACACTCTACAACTAAGACTCCCCAAACAAGGTGGATATGATACCAATTGTAGGATTGGAAGTATGTCTAGAAGGGGGTGAATAGACTACTTGGCAAAACAGAAAAAACCTTTTCCCAAATGTAGTTGTAGGCAAGTTTTAGCAATTCTAGCAAGTATAGAAAGCCCTACACATGCAAGTCAATGAGTGTAGAAGTGGAAAGTAAAGACATGCACATGTAAGCAAGGAGTAGAGATAGGAAGATCAAACGCAAAGATGACACGGAGATTTGTGGTGTGGTTCCGATAGGTGGTGCTATCATACGTCCACATTGTTGGAGACTTCAACCCACTCAAGGTAACGACTTCACTATTCCATGGAGGGCCCCACGCACGAAGGCTCCATGAAGAAGCAATGTTGTCTATTACACAATGGCTTATGTCCACAAAGGACTAGCCTCACTCGGGGTAAATCTTCACGAAGTAGGTGATCTCCTTGCCCTTATAAACTTCTTGGTTCAACTCCATAATGAATGGAGGCTCCCAAGCGACAACTAACCAATCTAAGAGACACCACTCTCCAAAAGGTATAGATGTGGTATGGATGATAAACTCCTTGCTCTTGTGCTTCAAAAGTTAGTCTCATAAACACGCAATCGCTCTCTCACGGATTTGGCTTGGTAGAAGAGATTAATTGGACAGGAAGCAACTTGAGTAGGCTTGAAATCAAGATTCATATGGTTGGAGTGGGATATATAGATCTCAACACGTGAGTAGGTGGTTATCTCTCAGAAATTGGATGGGGCCAGTGTTGTCTTGTTCTGAGTGTTCTGTCTATGAAATAGAGGGAGATGCGGGGGTATATATAGGCATTTCCAATAATACAACCGTTACAAAATTATTTCCTAACTTGGTGGAACCGTAGTAAAAACTCGGCTACACCGAATAGTGCAAATTTGGATAGTTTTGGTGTTTCAATGAGACCGATAAATAAACCTTGATGAGTCCGATTTTGACTGGCCTAGGCAGTGACACATACTCGGTCGCACTGATTTGTAAAACTTGGCAATTCCTACTTTTAGCAAATGGATACTAGAGAGTTGGTCGCTGGATTTTGGCTGCACTGAAATACAACTTGGTATCACCGAGGGACTAGGGTTTGGCTTTAGGATTCTATCTAAGTAAAACTCGGTAAGGCCGAATGTGAAAACTTGGTGGCACCGAATTTAGGCTTTCGAGTTTGGACAAAATTCATTTGTGGGATATTCACGAGGGGGTTTTGGTGGCTAATTCTAATCTCTTGAGCAACCAGATCATCACACATATTGGCTTTCCTATGGACTCAAATGTGATTTCTCACATTACATGCATAATGTAGACTCTTGAAGCTTGAAGCTTGGCCAATCCTATTCTTCTCCTTCCTTGGAATTTCTTCTCCCATTCCCAGCCAGCAATCCTTTGGACTAAATCTTAAACACTAGGTAGAACCATTAGTCCAAGAGATAATGTATGTCGTCATGAATTATCAAAACCTCCAAGGGAGCATATGTGCTTTCACCTATATTTGTTATCCATACTACACTTGTATCACCATCTCTTCGCCGAACTAGTGCACCTATACAATTTACCATTGTATTGGGTGTGTCAGGGACACAAGAGATTTCTTGTAATTGATTGCAAGGTTTTTTGAGAGATACCATCTTCATCCATATCCCACAGATTGATAAACCTTAGGTCATCCCCTTGAGTGAAAATTGCTACTGTCCTACAAAACTTTGCGCTTGGAGGACCAATAGAGTCTACAAGAATAAAGTTGTGCACTATACATCGAGCTCTTTTCTGGCGCTCTTGCCGGGTCGGTGTGTTCTTGAAGGTATATCTTTAGATCTTGCAATTAAATCTTTTAGTTTCTTGTTTATCACTATTTTCCTTTGTAAAAATAAAACTACAAAGAATGGAGTTTAGGTTATCTCAATTGCTTCGTGTTTATAATCTCTTTCATGAAAATGATGGTTCGCTTGGGTTGAATCGGTAGGCCATCGCCCGCGAGTGTTGTGATCGTGAACCTTTCATCCTTGCGCAACCTTCTCTTCGGGCCTCGTCTCGTTACTGAAATTTGGCTCAATCCGGAGGGCTATAAAAGAAGAAAGAAGAGTTAATATATGTACATCCCAAAACAATTAATGCATCAATTAGCTAGTCAACACAAGCTTAATTAATATATATACCTCGCGGGACTTTGTAACAACTCCCTCCTCCGTTCGGTCACCGGAGCCGTCATCATGATCTCCTTCTTCCTCTGGCATTTCGTCACCGGAGCCATCATGATCATGTCCTTCATCCTCCATTGTTTGATCACCCAAACCGTCATACTATCCTTCCAGACCATCGGTGTCATTGAGATACGACAAGACATCACGTCCGGCGAGGATTATGTCCCCCAACAACTGTTCTTTTTCCACGTCTCCTTGATCCATAGTTTCTGCAAATATTTCAGCTCCTTGGATGAATAACCGAATTACACAAACTTATATGTTTTAAACATGCACAAAACATTTTCTTTGGCTCCCATTAATATTGGCCAAAAAAGTTCCATTACTATACGATTTATGTTTTGTGAATGAATGAATCGGGACTTGAAAATTAATCATGTATATATAATATCACTAATACATCGAATAATACATTTCATTAATGCATCATCGAATAATCCACTTAATATTATCGAATATATAATCTCGAATACATCACTAATACATCTCTCGAATACACTATTACATCAACCAACAAAGAGCTGTCGTTTTACTGAGGCACGGGCGGTGGACACCCAAAGAGCAAGAACCATCATCAGATCATAGCTCGGGTGAGATTCCTTGAGAACCTGCCAGGTATTGGAGAACCTGGCATCCGACACCTCCATTTAGCAACGGACGTGCTCGTCCTCCTCTCTAACATGGCGAAGTACCTCCTCCTCGGGGGTCAACGACGGGAGCCCGGTTCCTCACCAAGTTGCGTGCCCGGAAGGTAGCTCCTCCCAATGCCAGCTTGGCGGAGCCCAGTCCCGGACATGCTGGCACCTCTCAAGCAGGTGGTCGCCACTGAGTTGACGTTGAGGATGCGGGCGAGGCATCTTCACGGATATATAAATTGGCCAAAGTGTTTTCAAAAAATATTATTACCGTTTGTCTGCCATGTTTAAAAAAGCAGAAGAAAAAAAGTAAAGTGACGCCACCAACCGGGACTAAAGGTGAAATTCGCGAGCCAAACGGTGCAAAACCACCATCCCTATAGTCCTGGTTGGTGGCTCCAACCGGGAATAAATGGGGGTATTGGTCCCGATTGGTGCCGCCAACCTCGACTAAAGGGTGGTGCTCCCGCGGCCAAATTTTTAGTCCCACCTCGCTCGTTGAGAGGGGCTCAGAGTTGTTTATAAGCTCCGCTGCGGCTTAGGTCTCGAGCTCGTCTCTAGCAGGGAGTACATGCCTAACATTTCCTCTGCACTGTTGGGCCTAATTACCCCATGGGCCTGCATCCTGGCCCAAGTATAGTTGGGATTATAGTCGTATGCACGCCATGGTGGCCTATAAGGGGGGCATTTTTTATTTTTTGCAAAATTATACTTTGATCATAACCTCAGGTTTACAAAAACTTTTTAGTTGATTTTTTCCTGTTATTATAGTTTGCTATTAAGTATTTTTAAATAACTTTATGATAATTCTTTTTAGTTGATTTTTTATTCTTTTTAGTTAATGTTTTACTTCATTCTTTTTAGATGATTCTCTTTAGTCCATTCTTTTTAACAACGAAGTACTTTGATATTTTTAATTATTGTTTTTTTATTCTTTTAGTTCATTCTTTTTAACAAATCAATACTTTGATAATTTTAGTTAATATTATTTTGATTCTTTTTAGTTCATTCGTTGTGCTATTAGTTCATTCTTTGAGCTAAATGACCCTGAAATTGCAAAGCACAACAGATGAACTCTGAAAAGGTCGAAAGTTGGCATGGTATCATCATTTCACCCACATAGAATGTGATAAGAACTTGAGAGGGTTACGGAAAAAAAAAGGATGCCCTTCGTGTACAAAATCGACAATCTCTTTCAAAGTATCACGGTTTCGGACGAAAACTCATGTGTTACAAAGGGATTTCATTTCTTTGAACTTATTTCGACTCTAGACTTTTTGTGCGTTCAGCATGCACCATTAAAACCCAGATCATCAATTTTCAACCCTTTTTGACTTCAATTGATATTTTTCATGCATTTACTGATTTTTTTTGAGCTAAATGACCCTCAAATTGAAAAGCACTACAAATGAATTCGGAAAAGGTTGAAAGTTGGCATGGTATCATCATTTCACCCACATAGGATGTGCTAAAAATGTGACAGGGTTAAAGCAAAAACTAGGTGCACTTTGTGTACAAAACGGACAATCTCTTTCGAAGTATGAGGGTTTCACACGAAAACTCATGTGGTACAAAGGGATTTCATTTTTTGAACTTATTTCAACTCCAGACTTTTTCTACGTTCAACATGCACCATTCGAAGCCACATTATTAATTTTCAACCCTTTTTGACTTCAATTGGTATTTTTCGTGCATTTACTAGTTTTTTGAGCGTAATGACCCTAAAATTTAAAAGCACTACATATGGACTCTAAAAAGGTTGAAATTTGGCATTGTATCATCATTTCACCCACATACATTGTGCTAAAAAGTTTAGATGGTTACGAAAAAAACTGGATGAACTTCGTGTACAAAACGGACAATCTCTTTCGAAGTATTAGGGTTTCGGATGAAAAATCATCTGTTACAAAAGGCATTTCGGTGATATTTATTGGGGAACGTTGCTTGGTAAACAAAAAATTTCCTACGCACACGCAATACCTATCCATGGTGATGATAATCTACGAGAGGGGAGAGTGAATCTACATACCCTTGTAGATAGCTAAGTGAAGCGTATATAACACGGTTGATGTAGTGGAACATCTTCGCGATTCAAACCGCAGCCAGTCTCGCGATCTCATCATGGCCCGTCCCGCGATCCCACCACGATCCATCCCGATCTAGTGCTGAACGGATGGCACCTCCGCATTCAGCACACATACAGCTCGATGACGATCCCCAGCTTCTTGATGTAGCAAGAGGGGCGGAGAGATAGATGAGTTCTCCAGCACGGCGGCATGGTGGTGGTGGTGGTGGATCTATTTCCAGCAGGGATTTTCCTAAGCGCTGCTGAAAACCCGGTCTAGAGAAAGAACAGATCTAGAGAGAAGTAGAGGGAGCACGTGGCAATTAGGGTTAGCCCTCACCTCTAAAACCTCTAGTATATATAGGAGGGAGGGAGGGGAGAGGCAGCCTCAAACCCTCAACGTTTGGCCGAAATTGGAGGTAGAGGAGTCCTACTCTAATCCTACTAGGAGTAGGATTCCTCCTCTCCACTTGGAAACCCTTTCCACCCTTTCCACCTTTGGGTTTCTTTCCTTCCCACCTTCAATCTGCCTTGGGATTTAGTGGAGGCTTCGGCCAGCCCACTAAGGGATAGTCCACGTCCTCTCATAGCCCATGAGAACCTTTGGGGTGGGTGCGCCCACCTGGTGGACCCGTGGAACCCATTCGTCACTCCCGGTACACTACCGAAAATGTCTGAAACTTCTCCGGAGTTCAAAAACCACTTTCCTATATATCAATCTTTATCTCCGGACCATTCTGAAGCTCCTCGTGACGTCCAGGGTCTCATCCGAGACTCCGAACAACCTTCAGTTACCAACACCTATAACTCAACTATACCGAAATGTCACAGAACCTTAAGTGTGCAGACCCTACGGGTTCGAGAACTATGCATACATGACCTGAGACACTCCCCTGTCAATAACCAATAGAGGGACCTGGATGTCCATATTGGCTCCTACATATTCTACGAAGATCTCTATCGGTTGAACCTCTATGTCAAGGATTCAGTTAACCCCGTATGGTGTTCCCTTTGTCCTTCCGTATGTTACTTGCCCAAGATTCGATTGTTGGTATCTCCATACCTAGTTCAATCCTGTTACCGGCAAGTCTCTTTACTCGTTCCACAATACAAGATCCCGTGACTAACTCCTTAGTCACATTGCTTGCAAGGCTTATTGTGATGTTGTGTTACCAAGTGGGCCCCGACATACCTCTCTGTCACACGGAGTGAAAAATCCTAGTCTTGATCCACGCCAACCCAACAGACACCTTTGGAGATACCTGTAGAGCACCTTTATAGTCACCAAATAACATTGTGACGTTTGATACACACAAGGTATTCCTCCGGTGTCCGGGAGTTGCATGATCTCATGGTCATAGGAACAAATACATTGACATGGAGAAAATGGTAGCAATAAACTGACACGATCATATGCTACCTTTATAGTTTGGGTCTTGTCCATCACATCATTCTCCTAATGATGTGATCCCATTATCAAGTGATAACACTTGTCTATGGCCAGGAAACCTTGACCATCTTTGATCAACGAGCTAGTCAACTAGAGGCTCACTAGGGACAGTGTGTTGTCTATGTATCCACACATGTATTTGAGTTTCCAACCAATACAATTATAGCATGGATAATAAACGATTATCATGAACAAGGAAATATAATAATAACCAATTTATTATTGCCTCTAGGGAATATTTCCAACAGTCTCGCACTTGCACTAGAGTAAATAATCTAGTTCACATCACTATGTGATTGCAATGAATCTAACACCCATACAGTTATGGGGTTCGATCATGTCTTGATTTTGAGAGAGGTTTTAGTCAACGGGTCTGAACGTTTTATATCCGTCTGTGCTTTGCAAATCTCTATGTCATCCTATAGATGCTGCTACCACGCGCCATTTGGAACTATTCCAAATAACTGCTCCCGTATACGAATCCAATTTACTACTCATAGTTATTCGGATTAGTGTCAAAGCTTGCATCAACGTAACTATTTACGACGAACTCTTTAATCACCTCCATAATTGAGAAAAATTCCTTAGTCCACGAGTTACTAAGGATAACTTTGATCGTTGTTCAGCGATTCAATCTTGCATCACTCTTTGTACCCCTTGACAGACTTATCGCAAGGCACACATCAGGTGCGGTACAAAGCATGGCATACTTTAGAGCCTACGGCTAAGGCATAGGGAACGACCTTCGTCCTTTCTCTTTCTTCTATCGTGGTTAGGCTTTTTGAGTCTTACTCAAAATCACACCTTAAAATACAGTGAAGAACTCCTTCTTTAACTGATCTATTTTGAACTCCTTCAAAAATCTTGTCAAGGTATGTATCCATTGAAAGTTTTATCAAGCATCTTGATCTATCTCCATAGATCTCAGTGCTCAATGTTCAAGTATCTCAATCCAGGTTTTCCCTCGAAAAACTCCTTTCAAACAACCCTTTATGCTTTCCAGAAATTCTACATTATTCCTGATCAACAATATGTCAACCACATATACTAATTAGAAATTCTATAGTGCTCCCACTCACTTCTTTGGAAATACAAGTTTCTCATAAACTTTTATAAAACCAAAAACTTTGATCATCTCATCAAAGCGTATATTCCAACTCCAAGATGCTTGCTCCAGTCCATAGAAGGATCACTGGAGCTTGCATACTTGTTAGCATCCTTAGGATTGACAAAACCTTCTCGTTGTATCACATACAACCTTTCCTCAAGGAAACCATCGAGGAAACAATGTTTTGACATCCTATCTGCAAGATTTCATAAATAATGCAGCAAGTGCTAACATAATTACAACAGACTCTTAGCATTGCTACGAGTGAGAAAGTCTCATCATAGTCAACTCTTTGAACTTGTCGGCAACATCTTTGCGACAAGTCGAGCTTTCTTAACGGTGGATTTTCACCATCATCGTATGTCTTCGTTTTAAAGATCCATCTAAACCTAATAGTCTTACGACCATCAAGTAGTTCTTCCAAAGTCCACACTTTGTTTTCATACATGGATCCTCTCTCGGATTTCATGGCCTCTAGCCATTTGTTGAAATCCGGGCCCACCATCGCTTCTCCATAGCTCGTAGGTTCATTGTTGTCGAACAACATGACCTCCAAGACAGGGTTACCATACCACTCTAGAGCAGTATGTGATCTTGTCGACCTACTAGGTTTTTAGTAACTTGATCCAAAGCTCCATGATCACTATCATCATCTTACACTTC
This sequence comes from Hordeum vulgare subsp. vulgare, assembly GCF_904849725.1. Lineage (NCBI taxonomy): Eukaryota > Viridiplantae > Streptophyta > Magnoliopsida > Poales > Poaceae > Hordeum > Hordeum vulgare. Next base: position 324,863,635 of record NC_058522.1, on the reverse strand, counting down.
AATTGGTGTAGGCTACACACTTGTTGAAGTGATGGTTCAATAACCTCATCAAGTTTCACAATCCTCCCACTCAATTATTTCGAGAGAAACTTTTCCTCGAGAAAGGACCCATTTCTAGAAACAAACACTTTGCTTCCGGATCTGAGATACGAGGTATACCCAACTTTTTTCGGTGTCCTATGAAGATGCATTTATCCGATTTGGGTTCGAGCTTATCATGCTGAAACTTTTTCACATAAGCATCGCAGCACCAAACTTTTAAGAAACGACAGCTTAGGTTTCTCCAAACCATAGTTAATACGGTGTCATCTCAATGGAATTACGTGGTTCCCTATTCAAAGTGAATGTGGTTATCTCTAATGCCTAACCCATATACGATAGTGGTAATTCGATAAGAGACATCATAGTATGCACCATATCAAATTGGGCACGGCTATAACGTTCGGACACACCATCACACTATGGTATTCCATGCGGCATGAGATGTGAAACAGTTTTCACATTGTCTTAATTGTGTACCAAACTCACAACTCAGATATTCATCTCTATGATCATATCGTAGACATTTTATCCTCTTGTCACGACGATCTTCAACTTCACTCTGAAATTACTTGAACCTTTCAATGATTCAGATGTGTGTTTCATCAAGCAAATACACTAGTACCTACTCAAATCATCTGTGAACTAAGAACATAATGATATCCACTGCGTGCCTCAACACTCATTGGACTGCATACATCAAAATGTATTACTTCCAATAAGTAACTTGTTCCATCTTACTGGAAAAATGATGCCTTCAGTCATCTTGCCCATATGGCATGATTATCATGTCTCAAGTGATTCAAAATCAAGTGAGTCCAAACGATCCATCTCCATGGAGTTTCTTCATGCGTTTAAACCAATAGACATGGTTCGCATGTTTCACACGTTTCAAAAATGAGTGAGCCCAAAGATCCATCAGTATGGAGCTTCTTCATGCGTTTTATACCAATATGACTCAAGCGGCAGTGCCACAAGTAAGTGGTACTATCATTACTATTTTGTATCTTTTGGCATTAATATTACGAACATGTGTAAGACTACGATCGAGATACAATAAACCATTGAAGGTTTTCATTCAAGAAAATAGAATAACCATTATTCTCTTTAAATGAATAATCGTATTGCAACAAACACGATCTAATCATGTTCATGCTCAATGCAAACACCAAATAACACTTATTTAGGTTTGACACTATCTGGATGGTAGAGGGAGCGTGCGATGTTTGATCACATCAACCTTGAAAACACTTCCAACACATATCGTCACCTTGCCTTCAGCTAGTCTCCGTTTATTTTGTAGCTTTTATTTTGAGTTACTAACACTTAGCAGCCGAACCGGTATCTAATACCCTCGTGCTATTAGGAGTACCAATAAAGTACACATCAATATCATGTATATCCAATATACATTTATCTACTTTGCCAACCTTCTCATCTACCAAGTATCTAGGGTAGTTCCGCCCGTGTGACCGCTCCCCTCCCAACAGAAGCACTTAGTCTCGGGTTTGGCTTCAACCATGGGTTTCTTCACTAGAGCAGCAACTGGTTTGCCATTTCATGAAGTATCCCTTCTTGCCCTTGCCCTTCTTGAAACTAGTGGTTTTACTAACCATCAATAATTGATGCTCCCACTTGATTTCTTCTTTCACGGTGTCAAACAACATGAATAGCTCAAGGATCATCATATCTATCCTTGATATGTTATAGTTCATCATGAAGCTCTAGTAGCTTGATGGCATTGACTTTGGAGAACCATCACTATCTTATCTGGAAGATCAACTCCCACTCGATTCAAGCGATTGTAGCACTCAGACAATTTGAGAACATGCTCAACAATTGAGCTTTTCTCCCTTACTTGTAGACAAAGAATCTTGTCGGTTGTCTCATACCTCTCAACAAGGGCACGAGCCTGAAATCCCAGTTTCATCTCTTGAAACATCTCGTATGTCCCGCGACGTTCGAAACATCTTCAGTGCCTCAATTCTAAGTCGTTTAAGCATTATGCACTAAACTATCATGTAGTCATCAAAAACGTGTATGTCAGATGTTCGCAACATCTACAAACGACGCTTGAGGTTCAGCACACCGAGCGGTGCATTAAGGACATAAGCCTTCTGCGCAACAATGAGGACAATCCTCAGTTTATGGACCCAGTCCGCATAATTGCTACTATCAACTTTCAACTAAATTTTCTCTAGGAACATATCTAAAACAGTAGAGCTACAGTGCAAGCTACAACATAATTTGCAAGGATCTTTTGACTATGTTCATGATAATGAGTTCAATTAATCATATTACTTAATAACTCCCACTCAAATAGACATCCCTCTAGTCATTCGAGTGACACATGATCCAAATCCACTAACTCAAGTCCGATCATCACGTGAGTTCAATATAGTTTCAATGGTGAACATCTCCATGTTGATCATATCAACTATATGATTCATGCTCGATCTTTCAGCCTCTTGTGTTCCGAGGCCATGTCTGTACATGTTAGGCTCGTCAAGTTTAACCGGAGTGTTCCACGGGTGCAACTGTTTTGCACCCGTTGTATGTTAACATTGAGTCTATCACACCTGATCATCACGTGGTGTCTCGAAACGACGAACTGTCACAACGGTGCACACTCGGGGAGAACACAATTTTATCTTGAAATTTTAGTGAGGGATCACCTTATAATGTTACCATCGTTCTAAGCAAAATAAGGTGCATAAAAGGATTAACATCACATGCAGATCATAAGTGACATGATATGGCCATGAACTTGTGCTTCTTGATCTCCATCACCAAAGCACCGGCATGATATCCATCGTCACCGGCGCCGCACCATGATCTCCATCATCATGCCGCCATCGAGGTTGTCACTCTATCTATGCTATTACTAGTAAAGCTACAACCTAGCGATATAGTAAAAGCATGTGCAAGCAGAAACGTTAGTTTAAAGACAACCCTATGGCTCCTGCCGGTTGCCGTGGCATCGACGTGCAAGTCGATATTTAACTATTACAACATGATCATATCATACATCCAATATATCATATCATGTCTTTGGCCATATCACATCACATGCATACCCTGCAAAAAAAGTTAGATGTCCTCTAATTTGTTGTTGCATGTTTTACGTGGCTGCTATGGGTATCTAGTACGATCACATCTTACTTACGCAAAGCCACAACGGTGATATGCAAATTGATATTTAACCTTCTCCAAGGACCGCCTCGATCAAATCCGATTCAACTAAAGTTGAAGAAACAGACACCCTCCAGTCATCTTTATGCAACAAGTTGCATGTTAGTCGATGAAACCGGTCTCTCGTAAGCATACGAGCAAAGTTGGTCCGGGCCGCTTCGATCCAACAATACCGCCGAATCAAGAAAAGATTAAGGAGTGAAGCAAATTGAACATCAACGCCCACAAACTCTTTTGTGTTCTACTCGAGATATCATCTACGCATGAACCTAGCTCATGATGCAACTTTTGGGGAACATTGCATGGGAAACAAAAACTTTCCAATGCACACGCAATACCTATCCATGGTGATGATCATCTACGAGAGGGGAGAGTGAATCTACATACCCTTGTAGATCGCTAAGCGCAAGCATATATAACGCGGTTGATGTAGTGGAACATCTTCGCGATTCAAATCGCAGCCCGTCCCACGATCTCATCACGAACCGTCCCGCAATCCCATCACGATCCATCCCGATCTAGTGCCGAACGAATGGCGCCACTGCGTTCAGCACACGTACAGCTCGATGACGATCCCCGCCTTCTTGATCCAGCAAGAGGGCGGAGAGGTAGATGATTTCTCCAGCACGGCGGCATGGTGGTGGTGGTGGTGGATCTATTCCAGCAGGGCTTCGCCTAAGCGATGCTGAAAACTGATCTAGAATAAGAACAGATCTAGAGAGAAGTAGAGGGAGCACGTGGCAATTAGGGTTATCCCTCACCTCTAAAACCTCTAGTCTATATACGAGGGAGGGAGGGGAGGAGGCAGCCTCAAACCCTCAAGGTTTGGCCGAAATTGGAGGTGGAGGAGTCCTACTCCAATCCTACTAGGAGTAGGATTCCTCCTCTCCACTTGAAAACCCTTTCCACCTTTTCCACCTTTGGGTTTCTTTCCTTCCCACCTCCAATCCTCCTTGGGCCTTAGTGGAGACTTCAGCCATCCCACTAAGGGCTGGTACACGTAACCCATTCGTCACTCCGGTACACTACCGGAAATGTCTGAAACTTTTCCGGAGTTCAAAAATACTTTTGTATATATCAATATTTACCTCCGGACCATTCTGGAGCTCCTCGTTACATCCAGGATCTCATCCGGGACTCCAAACAACCTTTGGTTACCAACACCTATAACTCAACTATACTGAAACGTCACTAAACCCTTAAGTGTGCAGACCCTGCGGGTTTGAGAACTATGCAGACATGACCTGAGACACTCCCCGGTCAATAACCAATAGCGGGACTTGGATGTCCATATTGGCTCCTACATATTCTACGAAGATCTCTATCGGTTGAACCTCTATGTCAAGGATTCAGTTAATCCCGTATGTTGTTCCCTTTGTCCTTCAGTATGTTACTTGCCCGAGATTCGATCGTCGGTATCTCCATACCTAGTTCAATATCGTTATCGGCAAGTCTCTTTACTCGTTCCATAATACAAGATCTCCTAACTAACTCCTTACTCACATTGCTTGCAAGGCTTATTGTGATGTTGTATTACCGACTAGGCCCCGAGATACCTCTCTCTCACACGGAGTGACAAATCCCAGTCTTGATCCATACCAACCCAACAGACACCTTTGGAGATACCTATAGAGCACCTTTATAGTCACTGAAGTCTACGCACCCTTCTATTCTTGTAGACTATGTTGGGCCTCTAAGCGCACAGGTTTGTAGGACAGCAGCAATTTCCCTCAAGTGGATGACCTAAGGTTTATCGAACTCAGGGAAGTAGCGGTTGAAGATGGTCTCTCTCAAGCAACCAGAGGGGGTTGGCCCCACCCAGGCGGCCTCCTTGTGCGGCCGGGGGGCAGGCCGCGCCACCAGGGCGCCTGGGGGCCTCGTGACACCCCTTTGGCCCTCCTTTGGTCGTTTGGACTCTTCTAGAATGCTGATTTTTTATATATTTTCTGTGGAATTTTTCGGGCACTATAATATGGGTATAAACCTGCAATTCACAGACATCAGCATACAGAAACTGGCACTGGGTGCACTGAGTTAGTAGGTTAGTACAAATATGTTTAAAAAGGTATGAAAGTGTACAAAAATCATAGTAATATCACCCAAAACTTGCATGGAGCAAGCAGAAATTATAGATAGGTTTGGGACGTATCAACTTCCCCAAGCTTAATTCCTGCTCGTCCTCGCACAGGTAAATGATAACAAGCATAATTTATGTGGTGACATGCTAACACACATATAAGAACTTCAAAGTAAAGCAAGTAAGATATGCAATTCAGTCAAGACAATAACAAGCAAGAGTCTATATCCAGTATTGAAACTAGCAAAGTGAGAACATAAAGGTGCAAGAGCTCTCGTTGTCCGTTACTCAAATGTCTCCAAATGGTGTTTGTGTGCAAGAAGTGGGAGATGGGTTTAGAGCATAAAAATAATATATAGTTTAATTGAGAACTCAATCTACTAAAACTTCACACTTGGTCTCCATCGGAATCTTATTTTGACTCATCCCTCGACCACTAGTCAGGCACAAGTCAAAATGATCCTCTCCCTTTCGACTTTGAGCACTCATGCAATGGATGAGCACGAGCAAAATATGTTGGCACTTAGGATGGCAAAGAGAATAATGATGGGGAAGGAAGACCAAAAAAAGGTGTGAAAGGCTCACATCAATGAGGACAATCATAGACGATAGAAAGGCAAACAATAGATATGATGTGAGGACTAGGGATTGCCATGCAACGGATGCACATATGAGCTAAGGTAAGCTCTCTAATGGAACTAGTGGGGGTGCATCCAGCTTGCTTGCTCATGAAGACCTAGAGCTCATTTGAGGACGCTCATCATTGGAATATGCAAGCACAGTTCTATAGTGTAAGGGTCCCCACATAGTTATGCATGAATGATGATCTCTATGGAGTACAAATATAACACTAAAGTACGAGTGTGGATCTTTCAAAAATAATAGTAGTGTTGCCCCCCTTCTCTCTTTTTTATTCTTTTTTGTGTGTGGCCTCTTTGGCTCTTTCTATTTATTTCTCATTTGTCCTCTTTGGGATCTTTTCATGTGTCCTCCTTTGGGATCTTTTAATTTGTCCTCTTTGGGATCTTTTCCTCACTTAAGGGCAACACTCCATATTTTACAAGAATAAAAAGAAGATCTTCACACTTTATAAGAAGTACTCAACATAAACATAAATGAAAACTATCATGATGTATGCAAATGTATGCCTCTGCCAGTGTAGCAGGATATGCAATGATACTAGCACGTCATGTAGCAATAACAAGGTCAAGGCCCAACTAGCATGCAGCTCCTCGATCAAGCAAAAGCATGTATGACATGAAGATTAAGTCATGAGATGGTGGATGTTGCATGGCAATGTATCTCAGAAAGGCTATGGAAATGCCTTAATATGTAGGTATGGTGGCTATTTTGAGGAAGGATATAATGAGGCTTATGATGACAGAGCGTATCATGCCAAGGGTTTGGATGCACCGGCGAAGTATGCACCGACTCCCAAGATGAGAAAGGGCAATGCACGGTACCGAAGAGGCTAGCTTAATATGGATGGTGGAAGTGCCAACAATCAAATACTCGCATTAGTCCGAAGAACTCATGCACTTATTATCGGTAAATCTCTATCTAGTCAGGAGATTCACAAAAGAGACAAGTACCCCAAGGAGGAATGTTTGGGGGTTTGGTTATCCTTGCGCATCCTCAACCCATGATAACGTGAGGGTACTCTATATATTCCAACCCCTCCAGAGGTTAGTGAACTATCTAATAGCTAGAGTTCTCAACTAATTATTTTGTTTTTAAAAATACACACGGATTTCCCAAAGTACGACACCTATCACTAATAGGCTCAATATCTTGACACCAAAAGTCCAAACATTACTCAAATCAATACCTCAAAACTATTGCAAGTTACTACTATACTTAAATAGCAACCTCAATTACCTACTCTTGCAAGACACACAAATCAGTGCAACAAGCCAACTCTCTAAACAAATAAGCATGATAACTCAAGAGAGTTCCACATGAATCTACATAAAATCTCTTAAAAAGATAAAGCGTGAAAACTAAGAGCTAAACATGAGAGCAGTTATGAAAATATAAAGAACACATAAAAATATAAGCATGAAAACCGATGTTGTGTTCTATGGTGGAGTGGAGCATGTTTCTCCCCAAAAACAAAGAAGGCTAGGGTCCAATCTTGTTATGAACAGCAAGCAAAACTAAAACAAATTAAAAAGTAAAGAGCAGGACGCTCCAAGCATAGCACATAACATATGAAGTGATAAAAATATAGCATGGAGAAGGACAAACTGATGATTGTTGATGGAGAAGGGGATGCACGGGGGCATCCCCAAGCTTAGACACTTGAGTCTCCTTGGTTATTTCTTGGGGTGCATGGGGGCATCCCCAAGCTTGAGCGTTCGACACTCCTGGATCTTCTTTCATCATCTTCCATCACATACTTGAAAACTCCCTTCATACGAAACTCATCATAAGCTGATTAGAATGGTTAGTACCCATAATAAAATAAATTTTCTCCACTGGAAATAAAGATTTTCATGAAGAGCTAATGTTTCTCAAGATTACCAAAAAAATTGCAAATAAAAATCAAGCTTAAGATTTGCAAAACGTGGCAGAATCTGTGAAAAGCACACTAGCAGGTAGTAAATAATTTTTTTGAAGGCAGTTCTGCAACTCAAATCGAAAAACTCAGAACATACGCCAGAAAGCCAATCGTATAGATCATACTGTCAAAACAATTCAGGTCAAAAAGATGATCTCGTGATTTTTGGTGAATTTTTCCGTCAAGCAGACATAATCTGTTTGTGGACAGCATGTCACAACTTTTGAACTTTCTTGCAATCGGAGGCTAAAACTTGGCACAAAGCTTAAAAATAAAGATACAATGATGTTGATACAGTAGTAACACACATCAAGACCACTAAAAACTGAAAGTAAAAACTCAAAGTAAAGATAACAAGGGTTGTCTCCCTAGAGCTCTTTCTTTATACCCATAAAGATAGGCTTAAGATTTGAATGATGCTCTCGTAGGAATAAGAGTTGTAGAACAAAAGAGAGCATCAAGAAGCAAATACCAAACACATGTAAGTCTAACATGCTTCCTATGCATAGTAATATTGCAATATAATAATTCATTAAAGCACAAACCAATAAGCATAGGAAGGCAAAACAAGTGAGCTCCAAAACCTTCGACATAAAGAGGGGAAACTTCTTATTTTTTAGATATTTAGAACCATGTCTCCCCCTCTCATTATAAATTTCAGTGGAATCATAGATGAACTCAACAATATAACTATCACATAAAGCATTATATCCATGATCCAAAAGCATAAAAGTATCATTACTCTTCTTATAACCAAAATCCTTCTTATTAGGAATAGTGAGAGTAAAGCAATAATTATCATCATGGTAATCATCATATTTAGGAAGCATAGTATCATCAAAGAAAATTTTCTCCTCAAAAGTTGGGGGACTAAAAATATCATGTTTATCAAACCCGTCATCCCCAAGCTTAGAGCTTTCCATGTCATCAACAATATTGATATTCAAAGAACGCATACTAATAACATTGCCACCATCATAATTGTTATGCAAATAATAAAGTTCCATAGGTTTTTTAATTTTCTCCTCAAACACTTCATGTCCTAGTCCAAGATAAAATTTATAAAGCTCTCTCATATGTTTGTTGTGTTCCATTAAGCCTAACTAGCAAAATAAAAACAAGAAACAAAAATATTTAATTGCAATGTCTAAAGATATACCTTCAAGCACTCACTTCCCCGGCAATGGCGCTAGAAATAGCTTGATGTCTATGCACACTTCTATTCTTGTAGACTATGTTGGGCCTCGAAGCGCAGAGGTTTGTAGGACAGCAGCAATTTCCCTCAAGTGGATGACCTAAGGTTTATCGAACTCAGGTAAGTAGCGGTTGAAGATGGTCTCTGTCAAGCAACCCTGCAATTAAGAAATGAGAAGTCTCTTGTGTCCCCAACACACCTAATACAATGGTAAATTGTATAGGTGCACTACTTCAGCGAAGAGATGGTAAAATATGGGTGTTAGGTGTGGCAAAGCAAGGTAATATAAATCTGTAATACAAATTACAGTAAGGTAGCAAGTGACAAAAGTGAGCATAAACGGTGTAACAATGGTGAGAAACAAGGCCTAGGCTTCATACTTTCACTAGTGGCAACTCCCAACAACATTAACATAGTCTAATTTGTGTGTGGCCTCTTTGGCTCTTTCTATTTATCTCTCATTTGTCCTCTTTGGGATCTTTTCACGTGTCCTCTTTTGGATTCTTTTAATTTGTCCTCTTTGGGATCTTTTCCTCACTTAAAGGCAACACTCTATATTTTACAAGAATAAAAAGAAGATCTTCACACTTTACAAGAAGTATTCAACATAAAGATAAATGAAAACTATCATGATGTATGCAAATGTATGCCTCTGCCAGTGTAGCAGGATATGCAATGATACTAGCGCGTCATGTAGCAACAAGAAGGGCAAGGCCCAACTAGCATCCGTCTCCTCGATCAAGCAAAAGAATGTATGACATGAAGATAAAGTCATGAGATGGTGGATGTTGCATGGCAATGTATCTCGGAAAGGCTATGGAAATGCCTTAATATGTAGGTATGGTGGCTGTTTTGAGGAAGGATATAATGAGCCTTATGATGACAGAGTCTATCATGCATGCCAAGGGTTTGGATGCACCGGCGAAGTATGCACCGACTCCTAAGATGAGAAAGGGCAATGCACGGTACCAAAGAGGCTAGCATAATATGGATGGTGGAAGTGCCAACAATCGAATACTCGCATTAGTCTAAAGAACGCATGCACTTATTATCGGTAACTCTCTATCTAGTCAGGAGATTCACAAAGAGACAAGTACCCCAAGGAGGAGTGTTTGGGGGTTTGGTTATCCTTGCGCATCCTCGACCCATGATAACGTGAGGGTACTCTATATATTCCAACCCCTCCAGAGGTTAGCGATCCATCTAGTAGCTAGACTTCTCAAGTAATTTTTTGTTTATGAAAATACACATGGATTTCCCAAAATACGACACCTATCACCAATAGGCTCAATATCTTGACACCAAAAGTCCAAACATTACTCAAATCAATACCTCAAAACTATTGCAAGTTACTACTATACTTAAATAGCAACCTCAATTACCTACTCATGCAAGACAACCAACTCAGTGCGACAAGCCAATTCTCTAAACAAGATAAGCATGATAACTTAAGAGAGTTCCAAAAGCATCTGAATAAAATCTCTTAAAAATATAAAGCGTGAAAACTACGAGCTAAGCATGACAGCAACTATGAAAATATAAAGAACACACAAAAAGATAAGCATGAAAACCTATGTTGTGTTCTATGGTGGAGTGGAGAGGAAATCACTCATGAAAGTATTCTTCTAATCCATGTCCAATAGACCGCCGTCACCATGATCTCGGAGATTATACTAGATAAGATCAAGTGAGTATATCAATCTAATACATAGAAGAAGGGGAAACATCATGGGATCACCCTAGGTTAACATAGCCTATGATCATAATCAAGATCACATCATGGGAGGGAGAATTAACCACATAGCTATTGTAGAAGACCTCAGCCCCGAGGAGGAACTACTCCCGCTTTATGGAGCGAGGAAGCAACGCCGATGAAGATGAACCGGGGGCACTTCCCCGTCACGGCAGGGTGCCGGTATAGGAATTCTCGTCCCCCGAAACTTGTTGGCGATGGCGGCGGAGATCGGAATTTCTTCTGGAAAAAAGGGTCCCCGAATCAGGGTTTCCTCCACGGGGGTAAAAATAGGGGCCAAGGTAGGGCACCAGAGGGGTGGGTCCCACCCAGACGGCCTCCCTGCGTGCCAAGGGGCAGGCCGCGCCACTAGGGCGCCTGGGGGGCTGGTGACCCCCCTCTGGCCCTCCTTCGGCCGTCTGGAGTCTTGTGGAACGCTGATTTTTTATATATTTTCTGTGGAATTTTTTGGGCACTATAAATATGGGTATAAACCTGCAATTCACAAACATTGGCAGATACAAACTAGCTCTGGGTGCACTAAGTTAGTAGGTTAGTCCAAATATGTTGAAAAGGTATGAAAGTGTACAAAACACATAGCAATATCACACAAAACTTGCATGGAGCAAGCAGAAATTATAGATACGTTTGGGACGTATCAGTCACCCAGTAACATTGCGACGTTTGATACACATATGGTATTCCTCTGGTGTCCGAGTGTTGCATGATCTCATGGTCATAGGAACAGATACATTGACATTCAGAAAATAGTAGCAATAAACTAACATGATCATATGCTATGTTTATAGTTTGGGTCTTGTCCATAACATCATTCTCCTAATGATGTGATCCCATTATCAAGTGACAACACTTGTCTATGGCCAGGAAACCTTGACCATCTTTGAACAACGAGCTAGTCAACTAGAGGCTCACTAGGGATAGTGTGTTGTCTATGTATCCACACATGTATTTGATTTTCCAATCAATACAATTCTAGCATGGATAATAAACGAATATCATGAACAAGGAAATATAATAATAACCAATTTATTATTGCCTCTAGGGCATATTTCCAACAATATTCTCGATCAAAGGAATCATCATACTAGTTGCGGAGAGAAACTCTTCACTTTTTCTTCGCTTGTGTCCTTGGCTTATTGCACCGTAACCATGGATAATCTTCATCGTGTAACTATGGGGCAGCCTTGACTTCGAAGGGAGGAATTTCAAGAAACTTCTCATAATCTTCAGACATGTCTGTCTTGCCTTCCAATCCCACGATGTCTGTTTTTCCTGAAACAACTATGTGGCGCTTTGGCTCATCGTATGATGCATTCGCTTCCTTACCTTTTCTTTTTCTCGGTCTGGTTAACATGTCCTTCACACAGAAAACATGTGCCACATCATTGGCTGGGACGAATAGTTCATCTATGTACCCAAGATTGTTCAGATCCACTATTGTCATTTTGTACTGTGGGTCTACCTGTACCCCTCACAGATTAACCCATTTACACTAAAACAAAGGGACCTTGAAATCATGTCCATAGTCAAGTTCCCATATGTGCACTATGTAACCATAATATGTGTCCTTTCCCCTCTTGGTTGGTGCATCAAAGCGGACACCGCTCTTTTGGTTGGTGCTTTGTTGATCTTGGGCGATCGTGTAAAATGTATTCCCATGTATCGCGTGCCCTTTGTAAGTCAATACAGTCGAAGATGGTTCCCTGGCCAACGAGTACAACTCTTCAGAAACAGTGTTGTCACCCATGAGACGTTTTTGCAACCAACTGCCGAAAGTCCTGATGTGTTCATGTGTAATCTACTCGTCACACTTCTCCGTGTGTTTGGAGCGCAGAATATGCTTGTGTTCATCGACATACAGGGTCACCGAGGTAGAATTCTATAGAACTGTGTGATGTGCTTGAGACCAAGAATGCACATCCATACATATTAGTGAGTACACTCCTAGCGTGCCTTTTCCACTCAGTCTCCCCTCGTACCGCGATTGAGGGAGACCAATCTTCTTAACGTCAGGAATGAAGTCAACACAAAACCCAATGACATCCTCTGTTTGATGGCCCATGGAGATGGTTCCTTCTGGCCTAGCGCAGTTAAGAACATATATCTTTAAGACTCCCATGAACCTCTCAAAGGGGAACATATTGTGTAGAAATACAGGGCCTAGAATGACAATCTCGTCGACTAGATGAACTAGAACGTGTGTCATGATATTGAAGAAGGATGGTGGGAGCTACAGGTCGAAACTAACAAGGCATTGCACCAAATCACTCCTTAACCTTGGCAGGAATTCTGGATCGATCACCTTCTGAGAGATTGCATTGAGGAATGCACATAGCTTCACAATGGCTAATTGAACGTTTTTCGGTAGAAACCCCCTCAATGCAACCGGAAGAAGTTGCGTCATAATCATGTGGTAGTCATGAGACTTTAGGTTCTAGAACTTTTTCTCTGCCATAATCATTATTCCCGTTATATTCAACGAGAAGACAGACGGGACCTTCATACTGAGCACGCATTCAAAGAAGATTTCCTTCTCTTCTTTGGTAGGAGTGTAGCTCGCAGGACCTTCATACTGCTTTGGATGCATGTCGTCTTTTTCATGCACACGTAGATGTTCCTGCCATGCCTCCGATGAATCTTTTGTCTTCCCATACACTCCCAAGAACCTAGCAGGTTCACGCAAAGATTCTTCGTCACATGCACCACATCGATTGCAGAGCGAACCACTAGGTCTTTCCAATAGGGTAGGTCCCAGAATATAGATTTCTTCTTCCACATGGGTGCGCGTCCTGCATCGTTAGTCGGAACAGATAGTCCGCCAGGACCCTTTCCAAAGATTACTTGTAAATCATTGACCATATCAAGTATGTGATCACCAGTACGGATGGCGGGCTTCTTCCGGTGATGTGCCTCACCTTTGAAATGCTTTCCTTTCTTTCGACGTTGATGGTTGGTCGGAATAAATCGACGATGCCCCAAGTACACATTATTCATGCATTTGTCCAAATATATAATGTCGGTGTCATCTAAACAGTGTGTGCATGCGTGGTATCCCTTGCTTGTCTGTCCTGAAAGGTTACTGAGAGCATGCAGTTGTTGATGGTTACAAACAACAATGCATGTAGGTCCAATTCCTCATATTCTCTCTCATCCAACACACACGTACACCTCTTCCATTCCATAACTATAAAATTTCATCAACTAATGGCCTTAGGTACACATCAATGTCATTACCTGGTTGCTTTGGGCCTTGGATGAGCACTGACATCATAATGAACTTCCGCTTCATGCACAACCAAGGAGGAAGGTTATACATACATAGAGTCAGAGGCCATGTGCTATGCTTGCTGCTCTGCTCCCCAAAAGGATTCACGCCATCTGCACTTAAACCAAATCATACGTTCCTGGGGTCACCTATAATCTCGCTCCACTTTCTCTCGATCTTTCTCCACTATGACCCGTCAGCGCGTGTTCTCAACTTCCTATCTTTTTAAGGTCTTTTATGTGCCATTGCATCAACTCTGCATGCTTTTTGTTTCTTAACAGACATTTCAACCGTGGTATTATAGGAGCATACCACATCACCTTGGCAGGAACCCTCTTCCCGGTGCGTTGGCCCTCAACATCACCAGGGTCATCTCTTCTGATCTTATACCGCAATGCACTGCATACCGGGCATGCGTTCAAATCCTCGTCCACATTGCGGTAGAGGATGTAGTCATTAGGGCATGCATGTATCTTCTACACCTCCAATCCTAGAGGGCATAGAACCTTCTTTGCTTCGTACATACTGCTAGGAAATTCGTTATCCTTTGGAAGCTTCTTCTTCATTATTTTCAGCAGCGAACTAAATCCCTTGTCAGATACACCATTGTGTGCCTTCCATTGCAGCAATTCCAGTGTGGTACCGAACTTTGTGTTGTCATCTTTGCAATTTGGGTATGACCCTTTTTTGTGATCCTCTAACATGCGATCGAACTTCAACTTCTCCCTTTCACTTTCGCATTCTCTCTGTGCATCAACAATGACCCGACGAAAATCATCGTCGGGCACATCGTCTAGTTCCTCTTGATCTTCAACTTCCCCCATTGCAGCATCACCGTATTCAAGGGGCGGGTAGTTGTCATCATCCTCTTCTTCTTCTTTGTCTTCCATCATAACACCTCTTTCTCCATGCTTGGTCCAAACATTATAGTGTGGCATAAAACCCTTCTCAAGCAGGTGGAAGTGAAGGGTTTTAGAGTTGGAGAGAGCCTTGGTATTCCCACAGACAGTACATGGACAATGCATAAAACCATTCTACTTGTTTGGCTCAGCCGCTTCGAGAAAATTATGCAGGCCCTTATTATACTCGGAGGTGCGTTGGTCACCGTATATCCATTGTCGGTTCATCTGTGTGTGTTATACAATAAAGTGTATTAAAAACCATTATAGTATATCATGAATAGAGAAGTGACCAAATTAATAGAAATTCATCATCACATTGAAGCCAAAGTACAGTAGTGACCAAAATAAATATATAATGTTTGTAGATAGTTCTCATTATTGAACAACATATAGCTCTCTAGAGCATCTAATTAAAACATAAATTGAATCTAAAAAATAAATGCAACAAAAAATGCGACCATAACCGCAACTAAGGTACCAATTCATCCAACGGTATAATGATACCAAGCCGCAGTACGATGGCATATTTTCTAATCTTTCTAATCTTCAAGCGCATTGCATCCATCTTGATCTTGTGAACATCGACGACATCGGCATAATTCAACTCCAATTTCATCTTCTCCTCTTCAACTCTTTGTAATTTTTCTTTCAAGTAATTGTTTTCTTTTTCAACCAAATTTAACTTCTCGACAAGAATTTCTATGCCGGTTGGAATTTCCTGTTCACATAACTCCTAGATTAAAAAATATATGTCACGTTGGTCGGCATAATTTTCATAAACACTAAATAAAACAAGTAGTTATAAAAGATAATATATATACCACATCCAAATCATAGAGAGGACGAGGGTCGGCGGAGGCGGATACCAAAACCATCACACTATATAATAACAAACAATAATAAAAGTAAGAAAATTACACAAGTATCTATCCAAATCAGACAAGTAAGAACTTTTTTCTTTTAGAAAGAAGATAACAAGTAGAGGTTAACCACGATGTCGCCGGCACCGAGATGGGTGCGGGCGATCGACGAGGGTGAGGACGGGGACGGGACAGGACGGACCGCCAAACCTAGACAAATCTTGAGAAAATGGAGCTTGGACAAGGAGCTTCGAGAGGAGAAAGCTTAAGTGTGGCTCGGCATTTCATCAAACACCTCATGTGCATAGGAGGTGAGCTAGAGCACCACAAAGCTCTCCCACGGCAAGCCAAAAAAAACAGAGTGGTGCAATGCTCTGCTCGCGGGCAGGGGGTATATATATGCCAACCATTGGTCCCGGTTTTTGACTGGAACCGAGACTAAAGGTCAACATTTGCTCCCGGTTCCAGCCACAAACCGGACCAATTGTTGTGGGCTAGGAGCGAGGCCCATTAGTCCCGGTTCTTGTGTGGAATCGGGACCAAAGGTGTCACACAAACAAGGACCAATGGCCCACGAGGGCCGGCCGGCGCCCTGGCCTCACGAACCGGGACCGATGCCCCCATGGGTCCCAGTTCGTGAGTCGACCGGGATTAATGAGACGCCGTGGAATGGACCGAAGCCCTGTTTTCTACTAGTGTAAGGGATCAATGTGAAGCATATAGGGATTTTCAACATACTTGCCCATATGGAGTTCATCGAATATCAAGCATTTTGTATTTCCATTCACTATAGTACTCCGCATTAAGAATAAACACTCTACAACTAAGACTCCCCAAACTAGGCACATCCATCTTTCTCCAATGGTGATTAAACCAAAGCTATGATACTAATAGTAGGATCCGAAGTATGTCTAGAAGGGGGTGAATAGACTACTTGGCAAAATAGAAAAAAGTTTTTCCCAAATGTAGTTGTAGGCAAGTTTTAGCAATTCTAGAAAGTCTAGCAAGCCCTACACATGCAAGTCAATGAGTGTAGCAGTGGAAAGTAAAGACATGGACATGTAAGCAAGGAGTAGAGATAGGAGGATCAAACGCAAATATGACACAAATATTTTTGGTGTGGTTCCGATAGGTGGTGCTATCATACGTCCACATTGTTAGAGACTTCAACCCACTAAGGGTAACGACTGCACGATTCCACGGAGGGCTCCGCCCACGAAGGCTCCACGAAGAAGCAATGTTGTCTATTACACAATGGCTTATGTACACAAAGGACTAGCCTCACTCAGGGTAAATCTGCACGAAGTAGGCGATCTCCTTGCACTTATAAAATTCTTGGTTCAAGTCCACAATAAATACAGGCTCCCAAGCGACAACTAACCAATATAGTAGACACCACTCTCCAAAAGGTATAGCTGTGGTATGGATGATGAACTCCTTGCTCTTGTGCTTCAAAAGTTAGTCTCATAAACACGCAATCACTCTCTCATAGATTTGGCATGGTGGAAGAGATTAATTGGATGGAAAGCAACTTGAGTAGGCTAGGAATCAAGATTCATATGGTTGGAGTGGGATATATAGATCTCAACACGTGAGTAGGTGGTCATCTCTCAGAAAATGGATGGGGCCAGCGTTTTCTTGTCCTGAGTGTTCTGTCTATGAAAGAGATGGAGGTGGTGGGGTCTATATAGGCATCTCCAATAATCCAACTGTTACAAAGTTATTTCCTGACTCGTTGGAACCGTAGTAAAAACTCGGCTACACCGAATAGTGTCAAATTTGGATACTTTCGGTGTTTTGATGAGACCGATAAATAAACCTCAGTGAGTCCGATTTTGACTAGCCTAGGCAGTGACACATACTCGGTCGCACCGATTTGTAAAACTAGGATATTCCTACTTTTAGCAAATGGATACTAGAGAGTTGGTCACTGGATTTTGGCCGCACTGAAATACAACTTGGTATCACCAAGGGACTAGGGTTTGTCTTTTGGATTCTTTCTAAGGAAAAATCGGTAAGGCCGAATGTGAAAACTTGGTGGTACCGAATTTAGGCTTTGGGGTTTGGACAAAATTTATTTGTGGGAGATTCATGAGGGGTTTTGGTGGCTAATTCTAATCTCTTGAGCAACCAGTTCATCACACATATTGGCTTTCCTATGGACTCAAATGTGATTTCTCACATAACATGCATAATGTAGACTCTTGAAGCTTGAAGCTTAGCCAATCCTATTCTTCTCCTTCCTTGGGGTTTCTCCTCCCGTTCCCAGCCAGCAATCCTTTGGACTAAATCTTAAACACTAGGTAGAACCATTAGTCCAAGAGATAATGTATGTTGTCATGAATTATCAAAACCTCCAAGGGAGCACATGTGCTTTCACCTATATCTATTATCCATACTACACTTGTATCACCGTCTCTTCGCCGAACTAGTGCACCTATACAATTTACCATTGTATTGTGTGTGTTAGGGACACAAGAGATTTCTTTTAATTGATTGCACGGTTTTTTGAGAGATACCATCTTCATCCATCTCCCACAGATTGATAAACCTTAGGTCATCCACTTGAGTGAAAATTGCTACTGTCCTACAAAACTCTGCGCTTGGAGGACCAATAGAGTCTACAAGAATAAAGTTGTGCACTATACATCAAGCTCTTTTCTCGTGTTGTTGCCGCGCAGGTGAGTGCTTGAAGGTATATCTTTAGATTTTGCAACTAAATCTTTTAGTTTCTTGTTTATCACTATTTTCGTTTGTAAAAATAAAACTACAAAGAATGGAGTTTAGGTTGTCTCAGTTGCTTCGTCTTTATAATGTCTTCCATGAAAATGATGGTTTGGAAAATTGTGCCAAAGTGTTAGAAGAAGTGTTCAATTAAATGTTTGGAATTAAATCCTTGAATGATGCGTATGATAACAAAGTCTTTAGTATGAAATCAAAGAATATCCATGATGCCAATGATATGCAAAGCCACAAGCTTGGGGATGCTATTTTTTATGAAAATGATATTTTTAGTCCCCCGAGTTTTGATGAACAAATTTATTATGATGATGGCATCCCCCTACTTATGATGATTATGGTGATGACATATATGTTATAAAGAGTGATAGTAACCGTGAAACTTGTCATCATGATTTTAATGTTCAATTTGATTATGTCAATCAAGTATCTCATGATAGTTATTTTGTTGAGTTTGCTCCCACTATTATGAATGATAAGAAATTTGCCAATGTAGAGAGTAATAAAAATTCTATGCTTGTGGATTTTGAAAAGAATGCTTTATGTGATAGTTATATTTTGACTTCCTTCATGATGGTAATGAATATTATCATGAAGGAGAACGTATTCTTGTAGGTATTGCAATAATATCAAGTTTCCTCCATATGTGTTCAAAGTTTTGAGGTTATGCATGTCTTGACTTCCTATGCAAGTTGATTCTTGCTACAATAAATTGCTTGGTTACAAAATCCCTATGCATAGGAAGTGGGTTAGACTTCAATGTGCTTGCCATGAGATTCCTGATGCTCCCGTTATGTTTCAATTCTTTACTTCTATGTGACCATCTTTGAAATCACCATGCCTAGGTAAAAGTTTTGTAGATATAAATGCTTGTTTTAGCGTGCTTGTTACAAAAGAATGGATTCTTTACTTCTATCATTACAAAAGAATGCTTGTCGGGTGACAACCTATCATTATGTTTTTTGCTTTTTGTGTTCACATTATTAAGCTATTGAAGTATGTATTGTCTCTTTTATTTAATGTGCCAACTAAAGCCTTTGGGATAGTGTGGATACTTGTTGATTTAATTATGTGCAAAACAGAAACTTTTACGCCCAGTATATGGATTATGTGATTTTACTGGAGATTCTTAAAATTTGGAAATTTTTACACAATGTTTCTATTAAAATTTTCAACGTTGTCCTAATGTTTCAATGTTTCAGAGATAGGAAAGTATGGTTTTAGTGCAGATCTTTACAGACTATTCTATTTTTGATAGATCATGTTTTGCGTGCATAGTTTGCTTGTTTTAGCGTGCCCCTACCTTATAATCAGTGATATAAATTATGGGAATGATAGAATACAGTAGGTATTATGTGATAAGAATTATGAGTCTTGTCTTGACAGTACCTAAGTGAATGGTCTATCTTTATTACACTAACCCATCTTACGAAGTTTTGTTAAGTTTTATGTTATTGAAATTTTCAAGTTTTGGGTGAGATACTGATATGATGAGAATAAGGACTCGCAAGAACCTAAGCTTGGGGATTCCCAAGGCACCCCCAAGGTAATATCCAAGGAAGACTCAAGTGTATAAGCTTGGGGATGCATCCAAAGGCATCTTCTCTTTCGACTTCGACACTATCGGTGTATCTTACTTGGACCTATATTTTTATTCGTCAAATGATATGTGTTTTTCTTGGAGCGTCATTTTCTTTCTTTAGTATTTGCTTTCTCTTATTTATAATCTTGTTTTTTGATAAAAAGTTCCAAGAATTACCTTTAGAATGCTTGAATTGCATGTGTGGTATGAGCTATAATCATCCAATTCCTAAGCTAGATGATATGCTTGATGAATTAAGTGGTCTACCATTTTCTCCAAAGTTGATTTGCATAGTGGATACCATCAAATTCGTATGAAATTGGGAGATGAATGGAAAACAACTTTTAAAACTAAGTTTGGATTATATGAGTGGTTAGTCATGCCTTTTGGTTAATTAATGCACCTAGCACTTTCATGAGATTAATGAATGAAGTTTTACGTGCTTTCATTGGACAGTTTGCAGTAGTCCATTTTGATGATATACTAATTTATGGCAAATCTTTGGAGGAACACTTGTAACATTTATGTGATGTTTTTATTGCTCTATGATACGTCTCGAACGTATCTATAATTTTTGATGGTTGCACGCTGTTATCTTGTCATCTTTGGATGTTTTATGTACCTTTTATATCTTTTTTGGGACTAACTTATTAATTCAGTGCCAAGTGTCAGTTCCTGTTTTTTGTGTGTTTTTTGGCTCTTTTCAGATCTGATTTTGGAACGGAGTCCAAACGGAATAAAATCCCCGAAATGATTTTTTTCCCGAACGGAAGAAGATCAGGGGGCCTGTGGGCCAAGCCAGGAGGGCTCCTGGGAGCCCACAACCCCCACTCCGCCACCTGGGGAGGCGGAGGTGGCAGGTCTTGTGGCCTTTCTGGCCGTCCCCTGACCTAGATCTTTGGCCTATATATTCCCTAAAATACAGCAAAAAATCAGGGGAGCCTCGAAAATATTTTTCCACCGCCGCAAGCTTCCGTTTCCACGAGATCTCATCTGGAGATCCTTCCCGGCACCCTGTCGGAGGGGACTTTGGAGTTGGACGGCTTCTTCATCATAATCATCGCCCCTCCAATGACTCGTGAGTAGTTCACTTCAGACCTACGGGTCTGTAGATAGTAGCTAGATGGCTTCTTCTCTCTCTTGGATCTTCAATACAAAGTTCTCCATGATCTTCATGGAGATCTATCCGATCTATCCGATGTAATCTTCTTTGGTGGTGTGTTTGTTGAGATCCGATGAATTGTGGATTTGTGATCAGATTATCTATGATATATATTTGAGTCTTTGCTGATTTCGTATATGCATGATTTGATATCCTTGTAAGTTTCTCCGAGTCTTGGGTTTTGTTTGGCCAACTAGATCTATGATTCTTGCAATGGGAGAAGTGCTTGGTTTTGGGTTCTACCATGTGGTGACCTTTCCCAGTGACAGTAGGGGCAGCAAGGCACACATTAAGTAGTTGCCATCAAGGGTAACAAGATGGGCTCTGTCGTTGATATGAGATTGTCCATCTACATCATGTCATCTTGCTTAAGGCGTTACTCTGTTCTTTTGGACTTAATACACTAGATGCATGCTGGATAGCGGTCGACGTGTGGAGTAATAGTAGTAGATGCTGAAAGTATCGGGCTACTTGTTTTGGACGTGATGCCTATAGATATAATCATTGACATAGATATCGTCACGACTTTGCGCGGTTCTATCAATTGCTCGACAGTAATTTGTTCACCCACCGTCTACTTGCTTTCATGAGAGAAGCCACTAGTAAACACTCCGGCCCCCGGGTCTATTCACTTCCATCGTTTAGACCTCCTCTTTTACTTTGCTTTGTTACTTTGTTGCTTTCAGTTCTCACTTGGCAAACAATCTATACGGGATTGACAACCCCTTCATAGCATTGGGAGCAGGTTCTTTGTGTTTGTGCAGGATCTTGTGATACTCCTTGATACGTCTCCATCGTATCTACTTTTCCAAACTCTTTTGCCCTTGTTTTGGACTCTAATTTGCATGATTTGAATGGAACTAACCTGGACTAACGCTGTTTTCAGCAGAATTGCCTTGGTGTTATTTTTGTGCAGAAATCAAAGTTCTCCAAACGTCATGAAAATTCACGGGGAGCAGTTTTGGAAAATATAAAAAATATATGCGCCAAGTTCCACCTCAGGGGGTGGGCCAGTGGGCCACAAGCCCTGGCTCCGCCACCACCCCTATGGTGGCGGTGGGCAGGCTTGTGGGGCCCACACGGCTCTGCCGCCCCCAATCTCGGGTCTATAAGATCCCTTTCGTCCTAGAAAAAATAAAAAGAGAAGTTTTCGTCGCGTTTACGATACGGAGGCACCGCCACCACCTGTTCTTCATCTGGAGGGAAGATCTGGAGTCCGTCTTGGGCTCCGGACAGGGGAAATCGTCGCCATCGTCATCATCAACCTTCTTCCCTCTCCAATTCCATGAAGCTCTTCGTCATTCGTGAGTAATCTATTCATAGGCTCGCTGGGCGGTGATGAGTAGGATGAGATCTATCATGTAATCGAGTTAGTTTTGATGGGGATTGATCCCTAGTATCCACTATGTTCTGAGATTGATGTTGCTACTACTTTTCCATGCTTAATGCTTGTCACTAGGGCCCGAGTGCCATGATTTCAGATCTGAAATTATTATGTTGTCACCAATATATGTGTGTTTTAGATCGGATCTTGCAAGTTGTAGTTACCTACTATGTGTTATGATCCGGCAACCCCGGAGTGACAATAACCGGAACCACTCCCGGCGATGACCATAGTTTGAGGAGTTCATGTGTTCACCAAGTGCTAATGCGTTGGTACGGTTCTTTATTAAAAGGAGAACCTTAATATCCCGTAGTTTCCTTTTGGACCCCGCTGCCACGGGAGGGATGGACAATAGATGTCATACAAGTTCTTTTCCCTAAGCACGTATGAAGACACACGGAATGCATGCCTACATCACATTGACGAACGGGAGCTAGCCACATATCTCTCCATGTTATAGTTGTTGCATGATGAATATCATCCAAACAAATCACCGACCCATTGCCTACGAGTTTGTCCTACTGCTGCTACTACTGTTGCTACCGATGTTACTTGTCTTGCTCTGTTGCTGCTACTGTTGCTACCGCTGTTACTTGTCTTGCTCTGCTGTTGCTACTACTATCGCTTGCTACTGTTGCTACTTGCTACTGCTGTCACTACTGCTGTTCCTTGCCACTGTCGTTACTCGCTACTTTGTTGTTACTACTTTGCTTGCAGATACTAATCTTTCAGGTGTGGTTGAATCTGACAAATTCAGCTGCTAATACTTAAGAGTATTCTCTCACCTCCCGTCGTGCGAACCAACAAATTTGGATTGCATACTCTACCCTCAAAAACTGTTGTGAACCCACGCGCTGGTGGGCCGTCAACAACATTCTTCTAGGTTCATTGCTGGGGAGTGCTAGTAGCATTCTTCTGGTGCCGTTGCAGGGGAAGGTTTGTTGTCACAAAATCAGCATTCGTCTGGCTATTGCCAGAGAGTGCCAGTCACTCCTCCACTGGATTGATACCTTGGTTCTCAAACTGAGGGAAATACTTACCACCGCTGTGCTACATCACCCTTTACACTTCGAGGGAACACCAACGCAAGGCTCCATAGCTGTAGCAGAAGGATTCCTGGTGCCGTCGACACGACTATTCCTGTCGTCGTTGCCGGGGAAGCACAACTGACATCAGAAGTATTTCTCGCACCGTTGCCGGGGAGGAGAGATCAAGATCTATCCAAGTAGGTCTCACAAACTCATCTCTTGCATTTACTTTTGTTCCAGTTTCCTCTCGTTTTCCTCTCCCCCACTTCACATTTACCGTTTTCATTTGCCTTTCTCCTTTGCCTTTCTCTTTTGCCGTTTTCCTTTGCCCGTTCGCTCTCTCTTCCTGCTCGTTTGTGTCTGAGATAGTCCATCAATGTCTAGACCCACCACTCCAAACGACACCCCTGAAAATGGAGTTCTCCATTTCAGGCAAAATGAGGAAGAAAATTTGAAGGACGCTTGGTACAGGATTTGCAATGCTCAAAGTAGATCTACTCGTAAGCAATCCACTACCGTCCTCCTTCGCAGTTTCTATGTTGGAATTTCTCCTTGGAATAGGTATATCCTTGATACCATTGTAGGTGGGTACTTTTTGGGGAGCCATACTGTTGACTCCTACAGAGCTATCATGAATTTGGTAGGCTCACCTCCACTCATGGTTAATGGAACTATCTTGACCTTGGAACACGTGATGCAAAGGCTTGACGCTATTGAAAACAAAATTGCCACATTTGAACTTATTGAGGGTTTGGATAGAAAGATCCACAATCAAATTACTCAGTACGGATCCAAAGTGGGAAACTTTTTGAAACATTTAAAGGAGAAGGAACTAATAGTTAATGATTCTTCTAGAATTGGCAAATTAGAAGATGTCATAACCAACTTGGGTTCCGCTTTTGCCGTTGTGCAAAATACTCCAAATCTCACCCTCAAAAAGACTGTCAAGCCTGTTTTTGTTCCTAAAGCTAGTGGTGAGTCATCCAATAAAGATGAAGATCTTAAGATGATAAATGATCACGCTACTTATGGTTTGAGCACCAAAGATGACTATACGTGATTCCATCACTTTTTGCCTAGCTAAGGGCGTTAAACAAAAGCGCTTGTTGGGAGGCAACCCAACGAATCTATCCTTTTTTTGTGTTTTCCACACTTTCATAATTTCTTTATGATTGTGTGTTTTTGTGTTTATTTTTGCGTTTGTGCCAAGAAAAACCGTTATGATTACTCTTGGGGATGATCGTTTGGTCATGCTGGAAAAGACAGAAACTTTCTGCTCACGAAAAGAATTTTCATTTTTTTCTGTAAGATCTTTTGAGTTGATTCTTTTTTCTGCTGATTGCTACACAAATTCTTCAGACTGACGAAATTTTTCAGAATTTTTGAAGTACCAGGGGTATATGAAATATACATATTGCTACAGACTGGTCTCTTGTTAACAGATTCTATTTTTGTTGTGTTGGTTGCTTATTTTGATGAAACTATGGATAGTATCGGGGGGTATTAGACATGGAAGATTGAAAATACAGTAAACCAATAAGTGCCTTCTTCTTCATCACAGTCCTCTGATTCTACCTCGGAATCCATTTCCTTGCCAATAAGTGCCCGAGCCTTTCTGAAGCTAGTGTTCTTGTGCGAGGAGGACTTTGAAGATGAGAATTTTGAAGATTTCTTCTTCTTCTTTGAGTCATCAGAACTGTCATCCTTGTATTTCTTCTTCTTTGATTCCTTTCCCCAGCGGGGACAATCAGCAATGTAATGACCTGATTTCTTGCACTTGTGACAGGTCCGTTTCTTGTAGTCCTCAGATGCAGATTCTGATTTCCTCATGTCTCTTCTTGATGATTTACCGAACTGGCCTCGTCGTGTAAATCTCTGGAATTTCCTCACAAGCATTGCAAGTTCCTGACCAAATTCTTCAGGGTCACAACTGCTGTCATCTGTGTCTTCTTCTTCAGATGAGGAAATTTCTCTTGCCTTCAGTGCACGTGGTCTGGAATAGATTTGTCCATATAGATCTCTCTTTTCTTCTAGCTGGAATTCATGAGTATTTAGCCTTTCGAGGATATCAGCAGGATCTAGCATCTTGTAGTCTGGTCTTTCTTGAATCATCAGAACTAAAGTGTCAAATGAAGAATCCAAAGATCTCAGCAGTTTCTTCACAACTTCGTGATCAGTGATGTCTCGAGCTCCCAGTGCTTGCAGTTCATTTGATATGTCAGTGAGGCGATCAAAAGTGTCTTGGCAGCTTTCATTGTCATGTCTCTTGAAGCGATTGAAGAGATTGCGAAGAATATCAACACGAGAGTCACGTTGGGTTGATACTCCCTCATTTACCTTGCACGGTCTCTCCCAGATCAGTGTTGCAGAGCCTAAGGCACTTACTCTTCCAAACTGGCCAGGGCTCAGATGACCACAGATGATGTTCTTCGCTTGAGAATCGAGTTGCTTGAATTTCTTCACATCAGCTGCAGTGACACTAGCAGAAATGATGGGGACACCATTTTCCACAATATACCAGAGATCATTGTCTATAGCTTGTAGATGCATTTGCATTTTGATCTTCCAGAAGGGAAAGTTCTTTCCCTCGTAGGTAGGACATGCTGCAGTCACCTTAAACATGCCTGCAGTTGACATAACTAAAACTCCAGGTGGTTAAACCAAAATCACACAGAACAAGGGAGTACCTTGCTCTGATACCAATTGAAAGTGCGTTTATCGACTAGAGGGGGGTGAATAGGAGATTTTTAGAATTTCATCACTGAGCAAATTCCTTTTGAGGAAATTCCTCCCTGATGACTAACTTACAGCGGAAACAGTTAAGGATCAGTTGTGCAATCTTTCACAACAGCAGTATTACAGAGTGAAGATTATGAAAACAGATTGCACAGTAAGCAGGCACGCAGAATACAGATGATGATTAAGTATTGTGAAGAATTTGGGGATGAGGAAATTCGGAGAAAGTCTTCAAAAAATTCTTCAAACAGTCACAGTGAAAGTCATCAACACATAATACAGAGAAAGTAAAGAGTTGAGGAATTAGAACCCGATTCTTGCTGAAGACTGTTGTTGATGACCCAGTTCCAACTGCTGTGACAGTTGTACATCTGGTTTGGACCGGCTTGGTATTGAAACCAAAGGACACCCAGTCCCAGGACACACAGTCCCTACCGTATTCTCCTTGAGCTAAGGACACACAGTCCTCGCCCAACACTCGTGGTAAGTCTTCAGGGCAGACTTCCAAACCCTCACAAACTCGGTCACCCGGCGATCCACAATTGACTGCTGGATTGCTCTAGACCATGACGCCTAACCGTCTGGAGGATGCACAGTCCTCAAAGGTAAAAGGCTTCAGTCCCACACAGGAACAACTTCTTCAGTGATGCTCAATCACTAGGTTTGGTTTGTGGTTTCGGTGGGTGGTGTATTTCCTCACTGATGATTTACTCTCGTAGGCTCTGAGGAATTTGGGTTGCTCTTATGACAAGTGTCAGTTTCTAACGGAGCAGCCAACCAGCTAGTGGTTGTGGGGGGCGGCTATTTATAGCCTGGGAGCATCCCGACATGATTTGACACTAATGCCCTTAAATAATATGACCGTTGGAGTGGATAAGACTAGTGACTTGGTGTGGCTATCGAAACGGTCGGGACCCTCAACTGTGAGAGTCCTCATGTCACTCATGTTCCTCACTTGAGGCTTTTGGTAGGATTTGGCTTGGGTTGAGCATCATGAGGAAATTCATTCCATAGCACTACTTTGACCCCCTTTAATAGTACGGTGTTCCTATTCATCAAATGCGAAGAAAGTAAAACAGAAAACGTAAATCTTCACGCTTCAATTCTTCAAAATGATTTTCTTCAGGAACCACCGATCTTCTCAATATCAATATCTTCATGAGGAATATCAATTTCATCGCAGATTCCTCGTGATTCATTTCTTCAGCTTCAGACCAATTTCTTCAACTGAAGATATACATTTTTAGGGGTCGATATTCTTCAAATATCTCAAACTCCTCAATGACTTATAGATCCTGTGTACACTTATAAACACATTAGATACTTAACCTATAAGTCTTCAAACCACCAAAATCACTAAGGGGCACTAGATGCACTTACAATCTCCCCCTTTTTGGTGGTTGATGACAATTAGGTTAAGTCTTCAACAGGGAATAAAAATGTGAAGTGTAAATACTCAATTGAGGAATTTGAAGACAAGATTCACAGAGACTCCCCCTGAAGATGTGCATACCTTGAGGATTTTGCTTTTGTAGCATATGCACATTGATGATTTATATCATGGAGATCTCCCCCTGAATCTTGTAAATCATGCATACAGATAACATATCATATGAAGAAAATGAAGATGCATGATGGCAAATGGTATCACACGAATTTCAGCATGCGTGCATTAAAACTTGAGGAATAAGCATGCGAAGAAAAATGTTCAAAAGCATCAGAGTACCATCGGGCTTAAGTTACAACTCATTACATAAAAACTTCAGAAGAGCCAGGAGTTTGTAACTTAAATATAGTTCATAGGCCCCAAAAATAAATCCCGTTTGAAGACTAACTCTCAAGTTTCTCCCCCTTTGTCATCAAGTGACAAAAAGGGACAAACTGAGGACTAACGCCCATGAAGACTTCATTTCTTGGCGGTTGATGAAGATCCTTGACGCTTCTTGGGTGTAGTCTTCTTCCTTGGGCCTGTTGCGGTGTCGAGTTGTTCCTCATCAGATTCGGTGGTGCGGAATGACGAGAAGGAGCTGTCTTCAAGATCTGGCACTGGAATGGGCCTGAACTTCTTCTTGGGAGGCCACGACCACTCAAAGTCTTGCTCAAAGTTCATTTCTTCAAGCTTAGTCTGGGTCTTCAGATGTGCAAGAGTAGCCCAGGTGCGATCGAAAACCTCATGCAGATAGTGATGATTAAGTTTCACTGATTTCTGTGTCTCAGTGAGGGTTTTCACAATGGCACCAAACTGGCGTTTGACCCATTTGTGGTTGTGATCCACCTTCTGATGAAGACTGAAGAGAAGCTCTCTGGTGTTTAACACGCGAGGAGGAACAGGGTTGGGTGGATGAGTCTCAGTATCGTCCCATGAAGAATATGCGTCTGGCTCTTTAAACTGACCATCAAGAGGCCTGCTGCCTTCATCAATCACAGACTTTCCTTTTCCCTCAATGGGCTCGAAAGTCTTCTTGTTGACCCGGATAGGAGGCATATAACCAACATGGTTCTGGAAATCTGCGTGGAAGTTGATGCCTGTCCTTGTCCTGAGGAATCTCATGATCCATGGTGCATAAATCTTGTGATCATAGGGGCACATTGCATTGTCAGCCAAAGTCCTCAAGAAGAAGTCATGGATATTCATGGGGATACCGTGAATGATGTTGAAGAGAATATTCTTCATGAGGCCGACAACATCTTCTTCATCGTCATGGCCTTTGATTGGCGCGAGCACACTGCAGAGAATGCGGTAGACAGACCGGGTGTGTACTTGAGTTCATGGACGAGGAATGTGGTTCTTGAGGGTTTTCCTGCAGCCAATGGCTTCATGAGGACTTCCATCATTCCATTTGGCAGCTCACGCTCACCATAAAGCTTCACTGCCCCTTCTGAAGGAATTGGTACGGGCAGTTCTCTGAGGAGTTCAGACGCTGGAGCCTTGTAGTGAGTGTTTTGGGTCATCCAGTCGAACACCCAAGTGTTGATGTCATCAGCATTGCCAGAGATGTGCAGAGTGGCATAGAATTGAAGAATAAGCTCACTATTCCAATCTGATATGTCTGAGCACATAGGGAGCAAACCTGCATCATGGAGTACACTGAGGACTGGTTCCATGCAGGGAATTTCTTCAAGTTCATCATGAGGAATGTGCCTGTGCTGGAATATCTTGTTGCGTCCACAGAGCACAGAAGCATAATAGTTCATCTGAGTCCTGGTCCAAAACTTCAGATGCCTCATTTGAGGCTTGTCATAGGGATTCTCTCCGATGAAATACATGCGTTCCTCAAAGAAATTTTCTTTCTGAAACTTTGGCCACTTCGAGAATGGCTTGCGCTGAACTGGCTTGATATTGTGCTGAGGAATGGGAGGGGAAACAACCATGGCAGTCTCTGGGTTGAACACAATGAATTCATTGTCAGGGGCGGGAACATTTTCTTCAGCAGTTTCCTCGGGTTGAGGAATTTCATCAGCTGGTATTTCTTGCTCTGGCTGAGCTTCAGGCTGAGGAATTTCTTCTTCCTTCTCAGCTTGAGGAGTTTGGTCAGCCTGTTCAGTGGGAGGAGCCTGCTCAGACTAGACATTTTCTTCAGCTTGGTTTTCATCAGCTGACTTTGTGGCAGAAGCAGATTCATCAGCTGCTGCAGCTGAAGCTTGAGTAGTCTCTGTCTGAGGAACATGAGGTTGAGGACTTTCATCAATCTGGATTTCCTAATCAGTATGCTCCTCAGAGGCAGCATCCTTCATTTCCTCATCTGCCCTTGTAGTTTGGTCACCAATGACGACCATTTCATATGAAGGTGCAACATTTAGAGGCACCGGGTCCAGAGGGGCAGATTCTTCAGTTTCCTTGAGGCGTTTTGCCTCAATCTTTTCTTCTGCTGAGGAAGCTTTTCTCTTCTTCGCTTCCTTCTCAGCAGCTCTTGTCTTTTTCATGTCTGATGCAGATGGGATTTCCTTCTTCACCTTTGAAGCTTTTGGTGAAGGTGTTTTCTCTACAGATTCTTCAGCTGGTAGTGAGGAACCAGCTGGAAGAGAGTCATCAGCCTGCTTTGGTGAAGCAGCTGGATCAGGAGCAGTTGCATCAGGGGTTGTAGTTTCATCAGGAGCGGACTCGGTGATGATTTCTTCAATGGCCGGCTCATCAGCACGGCGCTCTTGGTGTTGTTCCTCACCTTGAGGAATTTCCTCCTCATCAGGAGATGCATCTTCTGGCTGCTCAACCAGGGGCTGAGGAGTTGGTGCTGGTTGTGGGTGTCGCTTGTTGTAGTCATCAACAGCACTAGTGGCTAGTTTGATGAAATTGCGTTTGATGCTTTTGTGGTCTGATAGTTCGTCACACTTGTCAGTCAAGACCTGCAGTTCTGCCTGGGTTGACACCAGTGCTTCAGGCGTCAGCTTGAGGAGATTTCGCTTGAGGAATTTCTCCTTTCTGGCCTTTGCAATCTTTGCCTGCTTGGCCTTCTGCTCCTTCCACTTGGCTTCGTTTATGAAGGTGGCTACCATGTGACTGACGCCAGGAGGAAGTTTCAAATCATCAATGGGTGTGTTTGGATCTTCATACCATACATTGATGAAGTCGAGGAGGACCTTGGATTCCATGGCCAGAGGAATAGCACTGCCTGATGCTTGTGCTACCCATTCTTCCTTGTTCCTGATGATGGCTTCCAGGGATTCATCATCATAATCATCACTTCCCTCTGATGCAGACGGGACTGCGATGATTTTGCTGGGGCTGGGCAGAGGTGCAGGTTTAGTAGTTGCCAAAGTCTTCACAAGGGGTGTTGAAGACTTTGTCTCCGAGCTAGTTGCAGCTGGGAGTGAGGAGCTGGAGCTGGCAGTCGTAGGCTTCACGACTTTCTTCTGTACTGGTTTTGGAGGTGGAGCTGAGGACTTTGGTGTAGATGAGATGGGTGCTGAGGGTTTTGGCGCTGATGGTTTTGGTGTTGACGGTTTTGGAACCGAGGGTTTTGGAGCTGAGGGTTTTGTGACAGAAGCCTGTCCAGACTTCTCTTGAGGCTTTGGAGCCTTTGGCTTTGATGGCGCAGACTGCTTTTGAGGAATCTCTGAGCCTGAAGTTTCTGCTGCTGAGGAATGAGCAGCACCGGAGGCAGCAGCTGAGGATTCATTAAATTTCTTCACTGTTGTTTCGGCTTGCTTCTTGAGCTTGGCCATATGCCTTTCTTTTTCATCTGGGTAGTCATCAAGTGTCATAAGACTTGAGGGATGAGCTACTTGATGATCCTCAAATGGAGCCCTTCTGCCAGTAGGCTTCAAAGCGAATTTCTTCGCATATTTTGGGGTCACAAACCTGTACTCCTTCCACTCATTTGCCCATCTGCGTTCAATTTTCTGCAGCCTAATCTTTCTTTTAGCCATTGTCTCAGGTTCTTCATCAGGCGTGCAATAGTCCATGTATATGTCATCAGGAATATCAACAGCTGTGTTCTGCTCCAGTTTCTTTCCTCCCTTCTGTTTCCTTTCTTCCTCTATTTTCTTCAGACGAGGAATTTGCTGATGATTTTGAACTCTTGAAGATTCTGATGAGCCTTGAAGAGTTTCTTCCAAAAACGCTGCAAATGAGTTAATGTGATGAGAACCGAGAGATTCATCAGCTGACATGTGTGTACCTGTGAACAGAGTATAGTTGCGAGGAATTTGGAGAGGTCATATGCGTTCTCAGATTTGAAGAAAATGAAAAAGTTTGACAGTTTGAGGAATATAACCAGTGGTTGAGGAATTTGCTTAAGCATACTGTTCTTGGGTTCCAGAGTTGTACAGATCCGAAAATTCGCACAATTGAGGAATCTCGTGAAAATCTTAGATGCTTAGCTAGTTCATCAATGATTGTGGTGATGGATAGTGTTTGAGGAATCATGTGCGCATCGTATCTTGAGGAAAAACAGATTTCACATGGGAGAGGTAAAATTTCAGATCTAATCTGTTGTAAAAATGGGATATATTTACCCTGGAAGGTGCGAACGAAGAACACAAAAGGTGGTGTTGGAGAGGCTCTTCGGTCAAGTATCCAATGCACCCTAACTTGGCAGCAGTGGACGTCTACGGCGGCGGCGGACGTAGATGTTCCGACTCCGGCGTGATCCTCGCGGCGAAAAGGTTGAGACAGTGAAGCTCTTCCTTGCCGGCGACAAGACAACCAGCGGTGGCGCTAGGGTTCGATGGAGAGTGTGATGGCAGGAGAGCGATGAGGCGAAGAAGAATATACCGAGAGGGATAAGGACCTATTTATAGCCCGAAAGTTACTGTTTGGCGCGAAAGTTTCGGACCGAATAGCCCTTGCCTCTACGTCTCCGCAGGACACGTGTAGCTCCCGTACGATGCGGTGGAGATAGTGGAGATCGTGGTTATCCGATCGTGGGAAGTGGGGGTTCAGTTACTGTTCCTTTGAAGAAAACAATTTTTGAAGATTTGAGGATTTTTGTTACATAATCATCAGCTGACAAGGATGCAGTGAGGATTTTGAACAAAGTTTCAAGCAGAACGCATATGAAGAATTAAATAGACTGGATAAGTATAGCATAGAGGGAAAGTAGGGTCCGATCACATTCACTTAGCAGAAACATCAACTTGAAGAAATAACAATAAGTGAATGCTGTTGAGGACTAGAAATCACAGTCTACCTAGGCATATGAAAGTCATCAAGTGTTTTTGAAGATTTTGCAATATATCATCACAATGAAGAACAGCTGTTTTGAAGAAAAATGCATTGTGAGGAAATTGATCATTTGAAGAAAATCAACTTGAGGAATTTCACATTTGGCGATGGCGTTCCCACCATATAAGAATGTTGATTACAGATGCCGCGTACAATTGTCGTAGGGCCCTGAGAATCAATTTCTTCGTTAATTTCTTCACATTCAGAGTGACTTTCTTCATTGGTTGAAGAAAATCGTTTCATCATGTGTTGCACATCTAAGTCATCAACTTTGCATAAGTGTTAGGATGTGTGCATGTTTTTACAAAACATTTGAAGACTCTAAGATATTTAGCTCACACCGCAACTTGCAAAACCTTTTCTCATCCAAGGGCTTAGTGAAGATATCAGCCAGTTGATCATCAGTCTTCACATGGTCGATGAGGATATTTCCCTTGAGGACATGGTCCCGAAGAAAATGATGACGAATCTGGATGTGCTTGGTCTTCGAGTGTTGCACTGGGTTGTAGGCAATCTTGATAGCACTCTCATTATCACAGTAGAGAGGCACATTCTTCATGTTGATGCCGTAGTCCTTGAGGGTTTGCTTCATCCATAGCAATTGAGCACAGCAAGAACCAGCAGCAATGTACTCAGCTCCGGCAGTGGAGAGTGATACGCAGTTCTGCTTCTTTGATGACCAGCAAACTAGTGATCTTCCGAGGAAATGGCATGTGCTAGACGTTGACTTGCGATCCACACGGTCACCAGCATAGTCTGAATCAGAATACCCTACCAGATGCATATTTGAGCCCTTGGGATACCACAATCCTAGTGTTGGTGTGTGAGCTAAGTATCGAAGAATATGTTTCACAGCCTTATGGTGTGATTCCTTCGGTTTTGCTTGAAAATGTGCACACATGCAAACACTAAGAATTATATCTGGCCTAGATGCACATAGATACAATAAAGAGCCAATCATAGAACGGTATACCTACTGATCGAAATCTTTACCATTTTCATCAGTGCCGAGGTGACCGTTGGTAGGCATTGGAGTCTTGGCACCTTTGCATTCATGCATGTCGAATTTCCTCAGAACATCCTTGAGGTATTTCTCCTGTGATATGAAGATTCCATTGTTTTGTTGACGAATTTGAAGACCTAAGAAGAATTTCAGCTCCCCCATCATGGACATCTGATATTCTTCACTCATCATATAGGCAAATTCATCACTGTATCTTTTGTCAGTACAACCAAATATGATGTCATCAACATATATTTGACATACAAACAGCTCATTATCATAAGATTTTGTGAAAAGAGTTGGATCGAGTGAACCAGGTTTGAAGCCTTTCTTCATGAGGAATTCCTTCAATGTATCATACCATGCCCGAGGTGCTTGCTTGAGGCCATACAGAGCCTTTTTGAGTCTGAAGACTTTGTCTGGATTCTTTGGATCCTCAAAACCTGGGGGCTGAGCAACATATACTTCTTCCTCAAGCTTACCATTGAGGAATGCACTTTTCACATCCATTTGATATAAGATGATGTTATGATGATTAGCATAAGCAAGTAGAATTCGAATAGCTTCAAGTCCAGCAACAGGTGCAAAAGTTTCATCGAAATCTATTCCTTCAACCTGGGTGTAGCCTTGGGCTACAAGTCGTGCCTTGTTCCTCACCACTTGACCGTCCTCATCTTGCTTGTTTCGGAAAATCCACTTGGTGCCGATGATGTTATGCTTGCGAGGATCTGGTCGTTTGACGAGCTCCCATACGTCATTCAGCTTGAATTGAAGAAGTTCGTCTTGCATGGCTTGGATCCACTCCAGTTCCATAAAAGGCTCAGCTACTTTTGAGGGTTCTGTGATGGATACAAAGGAAAAATGACCACAAAAGTTAACTAAGTGTGAAGCTTTTGAGCGAGTGAGAGGACCTGGCTCGTTGATGTCCTTGAGGATTTTTTCAAGTTCTACTTCATTTGCAATCCTCGGATGAGCTGGTTGAGGATTTTGTCTGGGCTGAGGAAGTGTGCTGTTGCAATTTCCTCAGTAGCATCTTCTTGGCTTTCATCAGCGATGGGGATCGTTTCTTCGTCAATTTCCTCAATGGGGACAATGTCTTCAGTAGGCTTAAGCTTTATAGATTCTTCAGGAGACAGCTTATCTGGATCAGAAGGCAATTGCTCTCTTTGCGAGCCATTAGTTTCATTGAACCGCACATCTACAGTCTCAACAACTTTGTTGTGATAGTTGTTGAATACTCTGTAGGTGTGCGAGTCCTTTCCATAACCGAGCATAAAACCTTCATGTGCCTTAGGTGCAAATTTTGAGCTATGATGCGGATCTCTAATCCAGCATTTTGCACCGAAGACTTTGAAATAACTTACATTGGGTTTCTTGTCAGTGAGGAGTTCATATGAGGTTTTCTTGAGGAATTTGTGAAGATATACCCTGTTGATGATATAGCATGCAGTATTGATTGCTTCAGGCTAGAAGCGACGAGGAGTCTGATATTCTTCAAGCATAGTTCTTGCCATCTCAACCAGAGTCCTATTCTTTCTTTCGACGACACCATTCTGCTGAGGAGTATAAGGAGCGGACAATTCGTGAGTAATACCAATTTCATCAAGATAATCATCAAGACCAGTGTTTTTGAACTCGGTTCCATTATCACTCCTGATATGTTTGATCTTGATGCCGAAGTTCGTCGAGGCCCTTGAAGAAAATCGTTTGAAGATTTCCTGCACTTGAGTTTTATACACTATAATATGCACCCAAGTGTATCTGGAATAATCATCAACTATGACAAAGCCATATGGAGATGCTGCATTGGTTAGTGTTGCATAGTGTGTAGGTCCAAATAAATCCATATGAAGCAATTCAAATGGGCGTGTAGTGGTCATGATGGTTTTGGAGGGATGCTTGGATCTGGTCATTTTCCCAGATTCACAAGCACCGCAGAGATGATCCTTGAGGAATTTGACTGATTCGATGCCAATGACATGCTTCTTCTTTGCAAGTGTGTGCAAATTCCTCATGCCTGCATGACCCAGTCTTCGGTGCCACAACCATCCTTCTGAGGTTTTTGCTAGTAAGCAAGTGGTTGGTTGAGGACCTGTAGAGAAGTCAACAATGTACAAATCCCCTCTTCTTACACCTTCGAAGACTTTGGATCTGTCAGACTCCATGATGACTACACATCTATATCTACCAAAGATAACAATCATATCAAGATCACAAAGCATCGAGACTGACATGAGGTTAAAACCAAGAGATTCAACAAGCCTCACTTTGTCCATATGCCTATCCTTGGAAATAGCTACTTTGCCAAGTCCCAATACCTTGCTTTTACCTTTATCAGCATATGTGATTTGCTTCAGAGGTGATGGAGTTAGTGGCATATTCATCAGTAGGCTTTTATCACCAGTCATGTGATGTGTGCAGCCAATATCGAGAACCCACTCAGTATTTTTGGGTTTGTCATCCTTTGAACCTTTTGCCATGAAGCAATAGGTTGGAGCGAAGTCGTCAGCATAGTCATCAGTATGGATGGTGCACTCATTTTCTTCAAGATTGAAGAATGACTTGCTCACGAAATTGGTTGCTAGTGCAAGACTAGCCTGTCCGGATTCTGAGTCTTCTCCAGAGCCTTCTTCTTCATCACAGCCCTCTGATTCTACCTCGGAATCCATTTCCTTGCCAATAAGTGCCCGAGCCTTTCACAAGCTTGTCTTCTTGTGTGAGGAGGACTTTGAAGATGAGAATTTTGAAGATTTCTTCTTCTTCTTTGAGTCATCGGAACTGTCATCCTTGTATTTCTTCTTATTTGATTCCTTTCCCCAGCGGGGACAATCAGCAATGTAATGACCTGATTTCTTGCACTTGTGACAGGTTCGTTTCTTGTAGTCCTCAGATGCAGATTCTGATTTCCTCATGTCTCTTCTTGATGATTTACCGAAATGGCCTCGTCGTGTAAATCTCGGGAATTTCCTCACAAGCATTGCAAGTTCCTGATTAAGTATTGTGAAGAATTTGGGGTTGAGGAAATTCGGAGAAAGTCTTCAAAAAATTCTTCAAACAGTCACAGTGAAAGTCATCAACACATAATACAGAGAAAGTAAAGAGTTGAGGAATTAGATCCCGATTCTTGCTGAAGACTGTTGTTGATGACCCAGTTCCAACTGCTGTGACAGTTGTACATCTGGTTTGGAGCGGCTTGGTATTGAAACCAAAGGACACCCAGTCCCGGGACACACAGTCCCTACCGTATTCTCCTTGAGCTAAGGACACACAGTCCTCGCCCAACACTCGTGGTAAGTCTTCAGGGCAGACTTCCAAACCCTCACAAACTCGGTCACCCGGCGATCCACAATTGACTGCTGGATTGCTCTAGACCATGACGCCTAACCGTCTGGAGGATGCACAGTCCTCAAAGGTAAAAGGCTTCAGTCCCACACAGGAACAACTTCTTAAGTGATGCTCAATCACTAGGTTTGGTTTGTGGTTTCGGTGGGTGGTGTATTTCCTCACTGATGATTTACTCTCGTAGGCTCTGAGGAATTTGGGTTGCTCTTATGACAAGTGTCAGTTTCTAACGGAGCAGCCAACCAGCTAGTGGTTGCGGGGGGCGGCTATTTATAGCCTGGGAGCATCCCGACATGATTTGACACTAATGCCCTTAAATAATATGACCGTTGGAGTGGATAAGACCAGTGACTTGGCGTGGCTATCGAAACGGTCGGGACCCTCAACTATGAGAGTCCTCATGTCACTCATATTCCTCACTTGAGGCTTTTGGTAGGATTTGGCTTGGGTTGAGCATCATGAGGAAATTCATTCCATAGCGTTACTTTGACCCCCTTTAACAGTACGATGTTCCTATTCATCAAATGCGAAGAAAGTAAAACAGAAAACGTAAATCTTCACGCTTCAATTTCTTCAAAATGATTTTCTTCAGGAACCACCGATCTTCTCAATATCAATATCTTCATGAGGAATATCAATTTCATTGCAGATTCCTCGTGATTCATTTCTTCAGCTTCAGACCAATTTCTTCAACTAAAGATATAACTTTTTAGGGGTCGATATTCTTCAAATATCTCAAACTCCTCAATGACTTATAGATCCTGTGTACACTTATAAACACATTAGATACTTAACCTATAAGTCTTCAAACCACCAAAATCACTAAGGGGCACTAGATGCACTTACAATGGAGCATTGTCCCATGCGAGGAAATAAAAGAGGCCAAAGAAGCACACCAAAAAAAAGAGGCCAAAGAGCCCAACAAAAAAATGAGAGAAAAAGAGAGAAGGGACAATGCTACCACTTTTTCCACACTTGTGCATATTAAGCACCATGATCTTCATGATTGAGAGTCTCTCATTTTGTCACCACAATATAGCTAGTGAGAAATTTTCATTATATAACTTGGCTTGTATATTCCAATGATAGGCTTCCTCAAAATTGCCTTAGGTCTTCGAGCGCAAGCAAGTTGGATGCACACCCACTAGTTTTGTTTAAGAGCTTTCACATACTCTTAGCTCTAGTGCATCATTTGTATGGCAATCCCTACTCATTCACATTGATATCTATTAATGAGCATCTCCACGGCTCATTGATATGCCTAGTTAATGTGACTATCTTCTCCTTTTTTGTCTTGCAACATCCACCACACTCCACACCATCTATAGTGCTATAACTATGGCTCACGCTCATGTATTGTGTGAGAGTTGAAAAGGTTTGAGAAAGTAAAGGTGTGAAACAATTACTTGGCCAATACCGGGGTTGTGCATGATTTAAATTCGTTGTGCAATGATGATAGAGCATAGCCAGACTATATGCTTTTGTAGGGATAACTTTCCTTTGGCCTTGTTATTTTGAAAGTTCATGATTACCTTGCTAGTTTGCTTGAATTATTGTTGTTTCCACGTCAATAGCAAACTATTGTTTTGAATCTAATGGATCTAAACATTCACATCACATAAGAGGAGTTACAAAGGACATCTATGCTAGGTAGCATGAAAGCATCAAAAATTCATTCTTTATCACTTCCCTACTCGAGGACGAGCTGGAGTTAAGCTTGGGGATGCTTGATACGTCTCAAATGTATCAATAATTTTTCATGGTTTCACGTTGTTATCTTGTCATCTTTGGATGTTTTATGTACCTTTTATATCTTTTTTGGGACTAACTTATTAATTCGGTGCCAAGTGCCAGTTCCTGTTTTTTCTGTGTTTTTTGGCTCTTTCCAGATCTGATTTTGGAACGGAGTCCAAACGGAATAAAATCCCCGAAATGATTTTTTCCCGAACGGAAGAAGATCAGGGGGCCTGTGGGCCAAGCCAGGAGGGGTCCTGGGAGCCCACAAGCCCCCACTCCGCCACCAGGGGCGACGGCGGTGGCAGGGCTTGTGGCCTCCCTGGTCGCCCCGTGACCTAGATCTTTGGCCTATATATTCCCTAAAATACAGAAAAAAATTAGGGGAGCCTCGAAAATACTTTTCCGCTACCGGAAGCTTCCGTTTCCGTGAGATCTCATCTGGAGACCCTTCCCGGCACCCTGCCGGAGGGGACTTTGGAGTTGGAGGGCTTCTTCATCATCATCATCGCCCCTCCAATGACTCGTGAGAAGTTCACTTCAGACCTACGGGTCCGTAGTTAGTAGCTAGATGGCTTCTTCTCTCTCTTGGATCTTCAATACAAAGTTCTCCATGATCTTCATGGAGATCTATCCGATGTAATCTTCTTTGGCGGTGTGTTTGTCGAGATCCGATGAATTGTGGATTATCCATGATATATATTTGAGTCTTTGCTGATTTCTTATATGCATGATTTGATATCCTTGTAAGTCTCTCCGAGTCTTGGATTTTGCTTGGCCAACTAGATCTATGATTCTTGCAATGGGAGAAGTGCTTGGTTTTGGGTTCTACCATGTGGTGACCTTTCCCAGTGACAGTAGGGGCAGCAAGGCACACATTAAGTAGTTGCCATCAAGGGTAACAAGATGGGCTCTGTTGTTGATATGATATTGTCCATCTACATCATGTCATCTTGCTTAAGGCGTTACTCTGTTCTTTTGGACTTAATACACTAGATGCACGTTGGATAGCGGTCGACGTGTGGAGTAATAGTAGTAGATGCAGAAAGTATCGGTCTACTTGTTTTGGACGTGATGCCTATAGATATAATCATTGACATAGATATTGTCACGACTTTGCGCGGTTCTATCAATTGCTCGACAGTAATTTGTTCACCCACCGTCTACTTTCTTTCATGAGAGAAGCCACTAGTAAACACTACGGCCCCCGGGTCTATTCAAATCCATCTTTACACCTCCGCTTTTACTTTGCTTTGTTACTTTGTTGCTTTCAGTTCTCACTTGGCAAAGAATCTATAAGGGATTGACAACCCCTTCATAGCGTTGGGAGCAGGTTCTTTGTGTTTGTGCAGGATCTTGTGATACTCCTCCACTGGATTGATACCTTGGTTCTCAAACTGAGGGAAATACTTACCACCGTTGTGCTACATCACCTTTCCGCTTCGAGGGAACACCAACGCAAGGCTCCATAGCCGTAGCAGAAGGATTCCTGGTGTCCTCGACACGACTATTCCTGTCGCCGTTGCCGGGGAAGCACAGCTGACATCACTCTACGTGATGCAGGTTTGTTTGGTAACCTTGGGAGGAGCACCTTTTGCACCAATCGAGTATCTTATCTTGGCTAAGTTTTGTTACTCCACAGAGAATTGATTTGATAACGCCAAGATTGAAGCTATTGAGATTTGGCCGCAGCCAAAACGGTCACATCAGGGAGGATCTTTCTTGGCCTTGTTGGTTTCTATAGGTATTTTGTGAGAGATTTCATCACCATTGTTGCACCTCTCAATGAGCTTACAAATAACGACGTGCCTTTTGCTTGGGGTACCGCACAGTAGGAAGCCTTCACAATATTGAAAGATAACTCAACACATGCTGCTTTCCTGATTTTAATAAGACTTTCAAACTTGAATGTGATGCTAACGGAATTGGATTAGAAGATGTGTGGTTACAAGATGGTAAACTTGTTGCATATTTTTTGAAAAATTGAGTGGGCTAGTCTGAATTATTCTACTTATGATAAGGAATTATATGCTCTTGTTCGGACTTTGGAAACATCGCAACATTATTTATTGCCCAAATAATACGTTATACATTTTGATCATGAATCTTTGAAATGTATCAAAATTCAAGTAAAATGGAACCGTATACATGCTAAATGGGTTGAATTCACTAAGACTTTCACTTATGTCATTAAACACAAGAAGGGTAAAGAAAATATTATTGCTGATGCATTATCTCATCGTTATACTGAATTTAAAGATGTATTGCAGAATTGTAAAGAAGGGAAAACATCAAACAAATTCATAATTAATTATGGATTTGTGTTTCATGCAAACAAGCTATGCATTCCGGCTAGCTTCATTCGTGTTTTGTTGTTGTAGGAGGTGCATGGAGGAGGATTAATGGGACACTTTGGCATGAAGAACGTACTTGCTACACATTTATTTTGTCCAAAGATGAGATGGGATGTTGAGCATTTGTTGCTCGTTGCATTTGATGTCAAAAACTTAAGTCACGACTCATTCCTGATGGTTTACATATGCATTTGTCTGTACCTAGTGTTCCGTGGGAGGATATATCTATGGACATTATTGTAGGTTTACCTCGAACAAAAAAGGGGAGGGCCAGCATATTTGTTGTCATGGATAGATTTTTGTAAATGACACACTTTATACCATGCCATAAAAGTGATGATGTCGCTAATGTTGCTAATTTGTTCTTTCACAAAATTATTCGCTTGCATGGTGTGCCAAATAAAATTGTTTGAGATCGTGATACTAAATTTCTTAGCCATTTTTGGAGATTTTTGTGGGCTAAGTTGGGGATTAATGTGCTTTTTAGTATGACATGTCACCCCCAAACTGATGGACAAACTGAAGTAATCAATAGAACTTTGTCTACTATGTTTAGGGCTGTTTTGAGGAATAGCCAGAAAATGTGGGAAGAATGCTTGCCTCATATTGAATTTACTTATAACCGTTCACTGCATTCTACAACTAAGATGTGCCCTTTTAAAATTGTGTATGGTTTCCTACCTCATGCACCTTTTGATTTGTTGTCTCTTCCATCTTTGAATAAGGTCAATTTTGATGCTAAACAACGTGTTAATCTGACCTTAAAATGCATGAGTTAAATAAGGAAAACATTGAGCATGGGAATGCTAAATATAAACTTGCTCGAGATAAGGGTAGAAAACATGTTGTGTTTGCACCTAGAGGTCTTGTCTGGTTACATTTGCGTAAGAAAAGGTTTCTTGATTTGTGCAAATCAAAGCTAATGCCACGTGTTGATGGTCCTTTTAAGGTGTTAGAGAAAATAAATGATAATGCATATAAACTTGAGTTGCCTGCAGATTTTGGGGTTAGTCCCACTTTTAACATTGCCGATTTGAAGCCTTATTTGGGTGAGGAAGATGAGCTTCCATCAAAACGACTTCATTTCAAGAATGGGAGGATAACGAGGACATCAATACCATTGTTACACTGACAACCCCTACTATTATACATATTGGACCAATTACTAGAGGTAGCGCATGACAATTGAATTATCATGTACTCCCACTTCTTGGTAACAATTCTGATGTTCATGGGAATATGGTGCCGCCTAGATTGGATACATTTTTGTTGATTACTAATGAAGGGCCTAACATGGACAAGATGCATGAACACTGGAACAGAATTAAGCATCTAGATGAAGGCGCGCATGAATGGAACCAGAACATCGTTTCTACTGCTGATTTCAGTACTTTGAAGCTTCCTTGATGACATATAAGGACACGGATGAAATATACGAGATGCCCTTTCATAAATTTCACCCATAGATTATTACAAGTGTCGTGCCACCTTATTTTTGGGACAAGTCCATGTAATTTTGAAATACAACTTTCTAGGTTGTTCATAGAGTCTGCATTCTAGGGGAAACGACTCATGAGGTGTTTTACACCCACCTTGCCAAGGGTGGACGAAGTCTCGTCCCTTTTCCCGTATAAATATAGCCCTTAAGGCACTGTTTAGAGTTGGATTTTTTAGATTAAAAGTTTGACATAGATGCAACTTCGCGTACCTCGTTTGTGTTCTACAACCAGACCAAGACGTCATAGAACCCCACTTTCATTAATAAAGCTTTCCACTTATATTCGCAACGTC
Organism: Hordeum vulgare subsp. vulgare; assembly: GCF_904849725.1. Lineage (NCBI taxonomy): Eukaryota > Viridiplantae > Streptophyta > Magnoliopsida > Poales > Poaceae > Hordeum > Hordeum vulgare. The sequence goes on along the minus strand of NC_058522.1, from coordinate 324,820,273 downwards.
CAGATTGCAATTCCATTTTCGTGCTTGTTCTTCATTTCCGTGCACGAAATAGATATTCATGGTCAGGTTGATCGTGCACCAGCATGGTCAATAACCTCTCGGAGTTGGTTTTGTGATTGCTAAGGCGCGACATCTTCGCACATTCGTAGTCCGATCGTCAAAGTCCAGTCCACCGAAAACGAGTGCCACCATCTCATCAAAAGACGGGGCGCCTTCCCCTCCACTAGTAGGAGAAAGCCTACTAGTAGTGCTGGTTTTACCCCTACCAGTAGCGCTGGTGGCAGCGCTACAACTAAGTTTATAGCAGTAGCGCTTTTCTAGCCAGCGCTACTGCTAAATAGCAGTAGCGCCTACTCTATTCCAGCGCTACTATTATTAATTTTAAAAACGAAAAAAATTATCGATCCCGTGTGTGCTGTCCATGGCTGCAATGATTCGATCCGGCGATGGCAGTGGTCACCGGCGGCATGGACTGGCAGCGATAGACCAGATCTGAGGTGGCTGCTAGATGGGGCCCGGATCCAGGGCACAGCAAGGCGGCGGTGTTGGGCTACTCTTCTCGACCAAGGTAAAGAGCTTCGGGTCATCTATGGCGATGACCTGCACGAGGATGGACATGGGAGGGTGAGTCAAACCGGAGGGAGAGATAGATAAGGACAAACGAGGTAGAGAGGAAGGATATGTAGGGAGCATTAGGGCTGGTCGCCGGTGGCGAGGTGCTCCAGCGTGGTGGCATGGAGACGCGGGGGAAGACCGGCGAGCTGCTGGATGCCGGCGATGTGACGCGGTATCCTCTTTCGGCACCATGGAGGAGGAGGCGCGAATGGGCAGGAGCCTCATGAGAGAGACTATGGACAGAGGGGGAGAGTGACATGGGAGAGGAGGGATTTGGGAGAGGATATGGGGATTTTATACCCCGTGCAATGAAGACCACTTAGCAGTAGCACTTTTTTATACCCCGCGCTACTAGTAAGTAGTAGTAGCGAGTGGTAAAAACCCACGATACTACTATCGACTTAGCAGTAGCGCTTGTTTTATAACCCACGCTACAAGTATGGCTTGCCCCGGGGGGCATAGTGAACACCACTTAGCATTAGCGCTTTTTTATACCCCGCGCTACTACTATTAACTTAGCAGTAGCGAGTGATAAAAATCAGTGCTACTAGTAAGTACTAATAGCGTGTGGTAAAAAACAGCGCTACTAGTAAGCGTCTATCTATAAGGTTTTTCCTACTAGTGCTCTATCGACGTGGATAAGTTGGCTAACTTCAAGGATATTGTAGGTAGGCTCTTATACCCTACCGCCATCAACCCTCGCGGTAGGAAAAGGGTCACATCTGAAAATATTTTCGAACAAAGGTCCGATCCAACTAAACTTTTACAAAAGGCTCAAAACACGAAAATTTGCAGATGGAGGCAACAACTAGGGTCACCGGGACACCTCGCGAAGAGTGATACAATATGAAAGAGTCGCTCTTGACTCATTGTGTCTTTGAATAAGCTGAATACACATGTGTGTAGGAGCATCTACAATCATGCATCCTAAACCTATCTCAAACGCTGGGCGGATGGGCTGGCCACTGTCTAGTCATCAAAGAGTGACCTCGAGAGGCTCCTCAAATGGGCCTCAACTGCCTCGACTAACCGACACCCATCATATCTAGTCTAAATCTAGGATGAATATAGCATGCACGCACATGTCTGTCACGTCAGACACGACCCTCACAGACCATACATATATTCGCCCCCATTCCCTCCCCGGAACGAACCTTGGTCACTCCACTCCATTCCCCTCCACTCCACTACGCCATCCAATCTCTACTTTGGTGACTGCCGACCTTCTTCGCCATGTCGGGCAGCGAATCTGACTCTGGACAGTTCGGATCTGTCGACTCGGGTGCTGTTTCAAGCAGGTTGGAGTAGGCAATGGCCATTCGCATTGCACCCCACCGCTCCCAGGAGGACTACGCCTATCTGACGGTACGATTTGTCCGATACAGTTCCATAGCATAGCCGCATCGTGTGCTCGGATCCTCCCGGGCTGGATCATCACGGTCCCAGGAGCATTCAAGTCTCCCTTCCCCAGCATCGGTTCGGCGAAGTATGAGTCCCACCAGGACCGATGTGCCTGTCATGGGAAGGAGAGGGTAAGGGTGGCCGTGGCCTGCCTCACTGCCGACATGGTGACGTCGGGGCGGCTGAAGTGGGGGCTAGGGTGACCACAAAGGAGGAAGCCATTTGCACCCACATTGTAATGGAGCAGCAGTGCAGGAACATGTGTGCCCTCATCCGAGAGCATAATCGGACGGTTTGTGCCATGGTTGGATTACCACCCAAGGAGGAGAAGGAGGACAACAATGGGTCGGACAGCTCGGGCGACGAACATATCCGTCTTGATCCCTACTACGTTTACTTTGACCAGTAATTCCACGAGAAGGACCATAAGGACGCCATGAAGGGCAAGGGCCGTCGTGGATGATCTTCTCCACCATAGCCAAACATGCCAAATTTTGGTAGTCTCATGGCATGCTATGACATAGTAACCAGACGATGTGTATAATGCATCGTTTATGGAGTTGCATGAGTTCATATGGATTTGAGGTGTGTTAACTATGGTGTTTGATTATGAACAGAAATTTAAGCCTTGACCGTTCGGTGTTCGTGGACGCGCTCGAACACCGTCTGCACACATTTGAGAGGTCAATTTTGTCAAGTCTGGCTCTAAACACTCTAACAGGGCAAAAGGAGAATAAGACACTTCTCATATGCTTCTATCATTTCAAGCAATAAGATATCCTAAGAGAAAAAAGCATACACTAGTAGAAAATGGGTCTTCCGGCCGGAGCAGAAAATACCATTACTCCTGGTTCAAATTAAAACCGAGACCAATGTCAGGCATTGGTCCCGGTTCGAGTTGCCAGGGCAATAGTCCCGGTTCGTTTCGTTTCATTAGTCCCGGTTCGGGGCAAAAACAGGGACTAAAGATCCACCGACTGCCACGTGGTGTGCCGCAGAGCATTAGTCCCGATTTGTGACCAGAACCGGGACTAAATGGTAGGCTATTAGTCCCGGTTTTAGACAAAAACCGGGACTAAAGTTTTGCATGTATATACCCGCGCCCCTGCCCACCCTCTCCTCTGTTTTTCGGTTGTTGAGGTGTGCATGCCATTCTCTTGCCACCCTTCTATTTCATGCACATGAGGTGTTTGATGAAATGCCAGAGCCACACTACTTAAGCTTTCCCATCTCCAAGCTCGACCTCCAAGGTCCATTTTCCTTAATATTTGTCTAGGTTTGGTCGTGCACCAACTACACAAGTGTTCTAAAAGGTTAGCTACTTCATCCTTTCATCTCTCACTTCTAGTTTAGCTCATTTAAAATGCTCTAGAAGTAGAGTGGTTTGTGGGTTTTAGTGTAGTAGTGTATGTGGGAGTTATTTTAATTTAGATGCAAAATTTGAGCTCAAATTAACTTCTTAGAGTCTGCACATATGTAGGGTGTCGTCCCGTTCCCGTCCTCACCGTTGTCGGTCGCCCGCGCCGATCTCGTTGTGAGCACCACCATGGTGAGCCTCTTGTTCTTATCTTCTTTTTAAAAGAAAAAATTCTTACTTGTATGATTTAGATAGATACTTGTATAAATTACTTTATTTCATTATTTTTTGTTATTATATAGTGCGATGGTTTCGGTATCCGTCTCCGTCGTCCCTCGTCCTGCCTATGATTCGGATGTGGTATATATTATCTTTTATAACTATTTGTTTTATTTAGTGTTTATGACAATTATGACGACCAATGTGACATATATTTTTTATCTAGGATGTATGTGAACCGGAAATTCCAACCCACATAGAAATTCTTGTCAAGAAGTTAAATTTGGTGAAAAAGAAAACAATTACTTGAAGAAAAAATTGAAAATAATTGAGGAGAAGAATATGGAACTAGAGTTGCATGTTGCCGATGTCGTCGATGATCGCAAGATGAAGATGGATGCAATGCGGTTCAAGCTGGATGCAATGCGCTTGAAGATGGATGAAATGCGCTTGAAGATTAGGAATATTAGAAAATATTCCATTGATAAAGAGGCTTGGTATCATTATGTTGTTGGGTCAATTGTTACCTTAGTTGCGATTCTGATCGCATTTGTTGTTGCATTTAAATGTTTTACATAGTTGTATGTTGTTTTATGAGAGAACTTTATGTAATTATTTTTGCAACAATAACATTTGATCACTACTGTTGAAAGTGCATGCTATGCCCCTAATTGTCTTTTGGTGTTAATGACAACACATACATAGGAAACTAATCCTATTTGTTGAGTGTATCTGAGGACGGCAAGTACTTTAGTAGATTAAGATTTATGTGCCAAAGGTTGCCTGAAAAGATTGGTGAGTTATATTTCGAGAAGACTCGGGATTAAGAAGAGATGCTGTAGAATAATCTTTTGAGTTTACGGATATTGAGTATAGGGATCCCGCACTATTAAGAGGGGATCACAAGCTTTGCGAGAAACTTTCTCATACCACATGTCTACAACCATATCAAACACCACATATTGTCCACTATCTACAATTCAATATATGTCCAATTACCTCGGACATCCGGCTCCCTCCGGACGTTCGAGGCCGGACGTCCGGCTGACTTCGGAAATCCGCAGCCAGACACCAGTAGTTTGTAGGAACTATATCTCCGAAATCCGGCTCCCTCCGGACGTCCGAGGGCCGGACATCCGGCCAAGCTCCGGAAATCCGGAGGTCAACACCAGTAGTTTGTGTCCACTATATCTCGGAAATCCGGCTCCCTCCGGACGTCCGAGGGCCGGACATCCGGCCAAGCTCCAGAAATCCGGAGGTCAACACCAGTAGTTTGTGTGCACTATATCTCGGAAATCCGGCCCCCTCCGGACGTCCGAGCTCCGGATGTCCGACCCCCGTCGGAAATTCGGAAGCCACCACCAGAAGAAATCGTGTTGTATAACACGGACTTCCGGGCCACTCCGGACGTACGGCTGCTGATGAATTCAAACATGTCCAGGCACATCTACAGGCCTCGGACGTCCGGCCCCTGTCGGACGTCCGGCCGCTGATAAACTCAGATGTGTTCCAGTCATTCCTACAGGTCTCGGACGTCCGACCTCTGTCGGCCTTCCGGCCCCTCGCGGATGCCCGGACGTCCGGCAAGTGTCGGACGTCCAGACCCTGTGTGACTTATTGCACCTCCAACAGCTGGATTTCACTCCACACTATAAATACTCTTCTCCCACCTCATGAAAGGTTGTTCAACACAGCTAAGATACATCCAAGAACACCTTTCCTCTCACTCACTCTTGTCTACACTAAATCCTAGATCCCAAGAGCATTTCTGAGCCATTTAGAGTGTTGTTCCAATCAAAAGATAGATCGTCTCCCTCTCCTCCTTCCCACCAAAGTGATTTGTGATTTGAGCAAGTTTTGAGCAATCCCCGTGATCTTGTTACTCTTGGAGGTTGGAGACTCCTAGGCGGTAGGAGTCTTCGGAGAGGAATCAAACCATTGTGATATCCCCTGGAAAGTTTGTGAAGGTTTGGAAGCCACCTCAAGGCTTACCACTAGTGGTTGAGAAACTCCTTCGTGGAGTTATCTCAAAGGGAGAATAGGGTGAGCCTTCGTGGCGTTGGTGTGCCTTCGTGGTAACATTCGCCCCTCTAACGGTGACGTAGCTTCCCTCCAAGGAAGTGAACATCGGGATTCATCCTTGTCTCTCACGGAGTTTCGGTTATTCCTAACCCTAAGTCTCTACTTGTGTTAATCCTTATTACATACTTGTATTTGCTTATTGTTGACCGCTTGCCTTGCTTCACTCCTAATAGCTTACTCCTTGTCATAGCAATTATTAGGCTTACACTTATATTCCGCACTTTAGCCTAAAATTGCTAAGTAATTGTTAAAATTTGGATTTGTACCTATTCACCCCCCTCTAGGTCCATCTCGATCCTTTTCAATTGGTATCAGAGCCTCGTGCTCTATTTGTGTGGCTTAACCGCCCTAGAGCAAGATGGACGTGAATCCAGCTACGGTAGCTCCAGTGCAGAGGGACGGGACTTCCTCGGAAGTCAAGTCTTTCACCTCTGAGGACCTGGAACGGGCCCTTGCCAAGAAAAAAGAGGAGCATGATGCTTCTCTTGAGTCCCTAATTCAAATGAGACTAGCAGCACTAACCACGGGGACAACCACATCCCCGAGGGCCTCAGGGCCCCACGTGCACGGTACTTCATTTGGCCAACCTCCTCCGGAGAGGAACCAAACCAGTGTTCCATGGCTTTATGCTAAGTCTCGAATTGAGAAACCTAAGTACAATCCTGGAGGAAAACCTCCTTTGCTTGATGAAAATTCCGATTTTGCTTTGTGGAGAGTTGGTATGCAGGATCATCTTAGGGACGCCAATGATGAGATGCTGGACATCCTCGAGCATGGGTACAATCCTGTTGATCCAAGATGCCTCACGCCTAGAGAAACTTATGACAAGCATCTCAATGACACTGCGATCATGTGCATAAGAAAGGGAATGAATGACAAGCAACAAAGACCTTACATTCACATCACAAGTGCCAAGGAATTGTGGGACAGCATCATAAGGACCAAGACCGGTACCTCTACTCTTCGGCTTGCCCAATATGAAATTGCCAAGGGGCAATTACAAAATTCTGTATGGAAAGGGGTGAATCTCCCAAGCAGCTACTAGAACGGCTCATGACTCTCGCCGCAGACATTGAGTCATGTGACTGTGACAAGACGCAAGATGGTTTCAATCTGACCAAGAGATTCCTTGTGGACAAGTTACTTCACGCTCTTGCTCCATATCACCATCAAATGGTATGGGACATGAAACAGCATCATGCTTTCAAAGAAATGACTCCGGATGACATCATATCCACTTCCCAATTATTTGAAGAGTCAAAGGCAAATGCAACAAAGCACCTAGCCATGCATGGCACTTCAACATCAAAGCTCAATCTTGCTTTGAAAGCCAAGCATGAGTATGACGAAGAAGAAAGTGAAGAAGAAGAAGGTGATGATGATATGGTGATGATGTTGACTCTGATGAAAGCCCATCGTTTGAGGACATTGCTCTCTTTGTGAAGAAGTTCAGTGCAGGGAAGTTCAAGGGAAGATTTCCAAAGAAGAAGGTAAGGAAATGCTATAACTGTGAGGAAACCAACCACTTCTCCAACGACTGCCCTTATGAGAAGAGAGAAGACAAACCAAGGTTTCCAAAGACCTTTGTAAAGAAGAAGTCACCAAACCCTATGAACTCCAAGTCCAAGAGGACAGATGGAAGAGCAATGGTCGCACAAGAAGAATTAGATCCAGAAGATGTTGGTGCAGTTGCCGGAGTAGCTCAAGATACACAGAGTACCTTGAGGCTAGTCAACAAAAGTGGTGATGTTGTTCACTACAACTATATGAAGGACTACAAGGGCAACGCTCACAAGTGTTTGATGGCAAAGACTGCCATGGGAGATGGGGAAGACCAAAGCTCCCATGATAAGGTTAAGGTAACCCCACGGTTAAACTCTTTCAGTCTAGTTTCTACCCACTCTGATGAGTATCTTGATGCGGAAGATCATTATGAGGATGATGATTTAGATCATCCCATGTTTGCTAAAATGAACAAATTTATGTGCTCTCTTAAATGAAAGAAGCTCACTATGTTTCGCATACTTATGGAAATGGTGAGTAAGCACACCAATACCATCAAGGAACTCGAAACCCTCGTCACTGAGGAGAAGGAAAGAAATGAACTCCTTGAGCAGAAAGTCCTTTATGAGGAAGCACAAAATGATGCATTATGTTCAAAAGTAGGTGAAAACCTTGATAAACATGCTAATGATCTTGTCTCCTTGAAAAAGACTGAAAATGTGTGTAGAGAATTACTAAATGATAAAGACCGACTTGTGAACTCTCATGCTTCTCTTTCTAAGGACTGTGAGCGTCTATCCTTGTCTCTCAAACACAAGGAAGAGAAACTCACTGTTCTTACAAAGAGCTTTGAGGCACTTAAGGTCACTTATCTTGACACTCTAGCTAAGGCCTACTCCTCACCTATTATCAATGTTGATACCTGCACTACTAACCCTAGTAGTGAACTCACATCTATCCTTGAGGAAAACTGTAAGTTAAGGGCACAGCTAGACAGAGGTCTCATGACATGTGCACAAGGACAAAAGACTCTCAATGAGATCTTAAGTCGACACAATGGAGGTGTCGCCAAGAAAGGGCTTGGGTTCAACCCAAGCACTGCCAAGAAAAGTGCATCTCCTCTGAAGTGTACCACTCCTCTTAAGGAAATATTTGTACCAGAGGGACACACGGAGAAAGGTAAGGTTGTGAGTGGATCGGCCACCAGGGGTCCGTCTACTCACAACAAGACAACCGAATTCATGCCTCCATCCTATGTACTACGCAAATCAAAGGAAGGAGAAGTTTATGCTAAATTCGTTGGTCCCCGTAATGCATTTCGATTCTATGCCATTTGGGTCCCTAAGACTCTTGTAACTAATGTGAAAGGCCCCATGACAAAATGGGTACCTCAAACCAAGTCTTAATTCGTTACAGGTTGTTTTCTCCAGTGGAGCAAAATGGGTGATCGACAGTGGATGCACCAATCATATGACCGGAGATAGTAACTTGCTCTATGACTTCATGCAAGCCATCCGACCATACATGAGCATTGTATTTGGTGGAGGGTCGAAAGGGCAGGTAATTGGGTTGGGCAAGGTGGCCATCACTAATGACATGTCTATTGCAAATGTCATGCTTGTCCAATCTCTTCAATATCATTTACTTTCAGTTCGTCAATTGGCTTCCGTCGGTTATGACACACTATTTGGACTAACGGATGTGAAAGTCTTTAAGAGAGACACTCTTGAAGTGGCTTTTGTTGGAGAGTTGGATGGCAACCTTTACACGATTGATTTCTCGAAAGAGAGCACTTTCCATACAACTTGTCTAATGGCCAAGGCCGACATGGGATGGCTGTGGCATCGCCGGCTTGCCCATGTTGGCATGAAAAATCTTCAAAATCTCTTAAACGGTAATCACATCCTTGGACTAACAAATGTGTCTTTTAAGAAAGATCGTGTGTGCAGTGCATGCATAGCTGGGAAGCAACATCAATCAAGACATCCACCCAAGAACGTTGTATCCACTTCAAGGCCGTTAGATCTCCTTCATGTTGATCTTTTTGGGCCTCCTTCATGGGCAAGTCTTGGAGGGAAAAAGTATGGCCTAGTCATTGTTGATGATTACTCAAGATATACATGGGTGTTCTTTCTCAAGTCCAAGGACGAGACGAAGGTCACTTTGATTGACTTTGCCAAACAATCCCAGTGGAAGTTTGACAAGGACATCAAGGCAGTAAGAAGTGATAATGGCTCTGAGTTCAAGAACTACACCCTGGAAGAGTTTCTTAGTGATGAGGCGATAGAACATCAGTACTCCGCACCTTACACCCCCCAACAAAATGGTGTGGCGGAGAGAAAGAACCGAACACTTGTGGAAATGGCAAGGTCCATGTTAGATGAATACAAGTCACCACATAGCTTTTGGGCTGAGGCCGTCAACACAGCATGTCATGCATCAAACCGACTCTTCCTCCGATCAATATTGGAGAAAACTCCATATGAGCTCCTAACCGGGGAACAAGCCCATTGTTAAGTACTTTCTTGTGTTTGGATGCAAATGCTTCATCCTCAACAAACGGGAACGGTTAGCGAAATTTCAATCCAAAACAACTAAGGGGATTTTTGTTGGCTATGGGTCAAACTCTCACGCCTACAGAGTCTACAACAAATACACTGGATGTGTTATAGAAACCTGTGACGGGACGTTTGATGAATTTAACCGCTCCCATGGGAAGCAAGTTGATATAAATGATGCAGGTGAAGAAGACTATCCACAAGATATCTTAAACATGGGTGTAGGTGCACTTCTGCCTATGGAACAAAGACCCGATGATGATGATGAAGATGATGAGAACATCTCGCATCCTCAAGATAGTTCACTACCCGTACCTCCACAAGATATTAGCACACCCATCATGCCAGTTTTTGAGGATCAAGTGGGAGATGACACTCAAGAACAAGTTGATCTTCAAGAGGTAGACCAAAGTATGGATATGCTTGATGATGAACCTCAACAGGTGCAACGCGAAGAGGAATATCTTCCTCCGCACATAAATGATCCATATGTTGAGGACATTAATGATGGAAACGAAGTTGAACCTCGTGAAACCTTGACCTCCATCATGCCACGTGTGGCCGGTCGTGTTGATATTGATCAAATCCTCACAGGCGTATCGGAAGGTAGAGTGACTCGTAAACAATTAACAAACTTTTGTGCTCACTTTTCGTTTGTCTCTAGTACCGTGCCACACAGGGTTCAGGATGCACTATGTGACAACGACTGGCTACTTGCTATGCAAGAAGAGCTAAAAAGTTTCACACGCAATGAAGTATGGTCATTGGTAGAACGACCAACTGAAGAACATAATGTTATTGGAACTTAATGGATTTTCAAGAACCAGGAAGATGAGAACGGGACTGTTCTATGCAACAAGGCAAGGTTAGTAGCACAGGGGTACTCCCAAGTTGAAGGTTTGGACTTTGGTGAAACTTTCGCCCCTGTTGCCCGTCTTGAGTCCATTCGCATTTTATTGGCCTATGCTGCTTTCAATGGTTTTACCTTGCATCAAATGGATGTGAAAAGTGCTTTCCTTAACGGTCCTCTACAAGAAGAGGTATATGTATCACAACCACCTGGGTTTGTTAACCCTCATCACAAAGACCATGTATATAAACTTCACAAGGCACTTTATGGTCTTAAACAAGCACCCCGTGCTTGGTACGATCATCTTAAGAAGTTCCTACTAGATGATGGCTTTGTGGTGGGGGTGATTGATCCCACTCTTTTTACTAAGAGGGAAAATGGTGATTTGATCTTATGCCAAATCTATGTAGATGACATCATTTTTGGTTCTCCTAACATCCATTTGTGCAAGAAGTTTGCGGCCTCCATGACCAAGACCTTTGAGATGTCACTCAACACGGACTTGAAGTTCTTTCTTGGTTTTCAAATACAACAATTTCAAGAAGGGATTTTCTTGTCTCAAACTAAGTATCTCAAGGACATTCTTGAGAAATTTGATATGACAAATGCTAAACCAATGAAGACACCCATGGCCACTGATGTGGTTCTAAATGAAGACTCAAACGGTATTCCTTTTGACCCATCTACTTATCGCTCCATGATTGGTTCGCTGCTTTACCTTTGTGCATCTAGACCGGACATCATGTTAAGTGTAGGAATATGTGCTAGATTTCAAGCTTCCCCTATGGAAAGCCATCACACGGCGGTTAAGCACATTCTTAGATACCTTGTTCACATCCCAAAGTTAGGCTTATGGTATCCTAAGGATGCAAAGTTTGATCTTATTGGGTATTCTGATGCGGATTGGGCCGGTGATAAAGTGGGACGGAAATCCACTTCCGGTGCATGTCAGTTTCTTGGACGCTCGTTGGTAAGTTGGTCCTCGAAGAAGCAGAACTGTGTTTCTCTCTCCATGGCCGAGGCCGAATATATTGCAGCCGCAAGCTGTGCTACTCAATTGCTATGGATGATGCAAACACTGAAATATTATGGTATCATGTATCGACACGTTCCTCTTCTCTGTGATAATGAAAGTGCCATAAAGATCTCCGTAAACCCCATTGATCACCCTCGCACAAAACATATTGATGTTAGGTATCATTTCTTGAGAGACCATGTGCAAAAGGGTGACATTGATATTACCCATGTGGGTACCGACATGCAGTTAGCCGACATTTTCACCAAGCCACTTAGCGTAGCTAGGTTCTGTCAACTTAGGCGTGAACTTGGTATCTTGGAGCTTGACAACATATCTTGAAATCTTGCACACATACATACACTCACATTATGGTTGTGTCTTGATGTAAGCATATATTTAGGGGGAGTGCGTCGTAATTCTATGTGTTTTTAAGCTTACAACGTACGCACAGACCATTTCATGCATGTAATGCTTCTAGAAAACCAGTGCTCATAGTTTGTTTTATATATATATATACCATGAAAGTCATCATCATCACAACAAAATTACCAGAACTGCCCCCCCCCTCCTCTCTCTCTCTCTCGGACGTCCGGCTCATCTCGGACGTCCGGCGCCAGAAAACCCTCCGGGCGTCCGACTACTCTCGGACGTCCGGCGCCAGAACATCCTCCGGACGTTCGAGGCCTCTCGGATGTCCGACGCCTCGGGGCCCCTATATAAATCTGGGCACGGGGCTGGGCCTTTTGCCCTAATCCCCTGCGCCCCATTTCCCCCAGCCGCCGCTGCCAGCCCTGGGAGCAGCTCGAGGAGCTCCTCCCCAAAGCCGCCCTCCTCGAGATCGAACCGATCTCTTCCGCGGATCCCCTACTCCTCCGTCCGTATCCTTCACGGGATCCATCTCAGGTTGCTCCTCCGTCTCTTCTTGCGTGGATTTGATTTATCCCTTGTCTCTCCTTGTTCGTTCCTCATTTGGGGATTCTTCGTCCGCATAGGGCTCCATGGGCAAGACCAAGCACACCGCTCGGAAGAACGTGGCCGGCTCATCCTCTCGCATCCCTATGAACACGGGGTCGGAATCGGATGATCCACACCGTCCCTTCAAACGGGCTGCCTCGGCAGTCGCCGTCTCCATCACCGTCTGATGATGCTGAGCCCGACTTCGAGGAGGAGCTTGCAGCCGAGGAACTTCCTCAACCCGTCGCTCGCAGGTCCAAGCTCGGGTCTCGCAGGTCCTCCTACATGCCACAACCGCCTCCTGCCCAGCCTGAAGGTGAAGCTCGCCGCATCTCTTTAGAGCCCCCTGCCATGTTAGGTCGTGATATCACCAACTTTACCACTCTTGGGGCTGCTTCCTATTTTACTTTCCAACGCGGCGTAAATCAATACGAGTTCGGCAGTGATTCAACGGATTCACGTTTTCGCACAAACGTCCAGGCTGACATCTTTTCCACGGTCATAGTTCCTAAGGGCTTATATAATCATTTTTACATTGATATTGAGCATATTCGCAAGCACCCGGCGAAATATCCGGGTGCCATTGAGCTTATTGAGTCTTCGGGGCTTGCCGCCCCATTTTCTTTTCATTGCGACTATAATGCTGCTGCCATCCACCAATTCTATGCCACATGTCATTTTGGCTCCGACAACACTGTCACCTGGATGACCTCTGACGTGTGCCTCAAAGCCACTTATGCTACTTTTGTTACCGCTCTGGGTTTTCCCCATACTGGTCATAAAATACATAAGGATGATCCTAACCATGCACCTAAGAATATTGAAGTGTGTGGACACCTCCTCAAACCACTCCGTGAGCTTGATGAGGATGAGCACCAGAAGGACCTTAACCAGGTATCCATCTGGCGCTCACCTTTCTTCATTATCTTTCAGTGTGTCATCCGCACCATCTATCCCAAGATGGGTGATAAGGGTTCTTAGAGTGGCTATTATATCGATATCATGTACCACTTGTTTGAGAATCCCAAGACCAAAATCAATGTGCCCCATTTCCTATGGCATGAGATTCGGCTTGCTAGCTTTCAATTCAAGTGAGCCTTTCCTCATGCTCCTTTCATTCACGCACTTATTAACCACGTTGTTGATTTCTCTGTGGCTACCACTCACATCCATCACAAGTGGACCATTCCCGCTCACATGGCGAATGATTTTGCTCCCAAGAACGCCCCTTCTTCGTCTACTACCACTCGCCGCACTGCTGCACGGGCCGCCACCCCTTCATCTAGCTCCGCGTCTCTCGGTCGCATTGCCAAATTCCTTGGCAAAGCTCACTCTGCTTTGATGAAGGTTGTCTCCTTTCAGTGTGGTCAAACCCATGATGTGGTTTCCCGCTTAGTTTCCTCTCAGAATGCCCTCAAGGCTCGTCTGAGAGCCTCGGGCGATCTTACTGTGACTGATGATGAGGCCCCTCCTGCTGCTCCTTCCATTGATTTTGGCTTCCTTTCTGGTCCTGAGTGGTCTGAGTTCTTTGACGAGGCTGGGGGCAGTGGTTTGGCTGATGATGCTGATGATGATGGTGATGAGCTCTGAGTTTGGTTGGTGTTATTGATGGCTCCCTTTTTGGTACTTCGTGCCAAAGGGGGAGTAATGTATCGTAGTTAAAAATTTTATTCTCGTCATTTTTAGTCTTCGGAGATTTAATGTAATGGATAAAACTCATGTATGGCTACTTATGAATGGTTGTGATTTGCTATGATTTCATCATAGACTATTATGTCTTGCTCCTTTATTTCTATGATGATCTATTATTCTTCCATGTTGATCCATTTGGAGCTCCGATTTCTTTATCATGCATATCCTAAGGGGGAGCTCCGTACTAAATATCTCCTAGACTATAATGTATGGTTAATATTTTTGAGACCTATGTATATGTTGTCATCAACTACCAAAAAGGGCGAGATTGAAAGTGCATGCTATGCCCCTAATTGTCTTTTGGTGTTAATGACAACACATACATAGGAAACTAATCCTATTTGTTGAGTGTATCTCAGGACGGCAAGTACTTTAGTAGATTAAGATTTATGTGCCAAAGGTTGCCTGAAAAGATTGGTGAGTTATATTTCGAGAAGACTCGGGATTAAGAAGAGATGATGTAGAATAATCTTTTGAGTTTACGGATATTGAGTATAGGGATCCCGCACTATTAAGAGGGGATCACAGGCTTTGCGAGAAACTTGCTCATACCACATCTCTACAACCATATCAAACACCACATACTGTCCACTATCTACAATTCAACATATGTCCAATTACCTCGGACATTCGGCTCCCTCCGGACGTCCGAGGGCCGGACGTCCGGCTCACTTCGGAAATCCGCAGCCAGACACCAGTAGTTTGTAGGAACTATATCTCGAAAATCTGGCTCCCTCCGGACGTCCGAGGGCCGGACATCCGGCCAAGCTCCGGAAATCCGGAGGTCAACACCAGTAGTTTGTGTCCACTATATCTCGGAAATCCGGCTCCCTCCGGACGTCCGAGGGCCGGACACCGGCCAAGCTCCGGAAATCCGGAGGTCAACACCAGTAGTTTGTGTGCACTATATCTCGGAAATCCGGCCCCCTCCGGACATCCGAGCTCCGGATGTCCGACCCCCGTCGGAAATCCGGAAGCCACCACCAGAAGAAATTGTGTTGTATAACACGGACTTCCGGGCCACTCCGGACGTCCGACTGCTGATGAATTCAAACATGTTCAGGCACATCTACAGGCCTCGGATGAACGGCACCTGTCGGACGTCCGGCCGCTTATAAACTCAGATGAGTTCCAGTCATTCCTACAGGTCTCGGACGTCCGACCTCTGTCGGCCGTCCGGCCCCTCGCGGACGCCCGGACGTCCGGCAAGTGTCGGACGTCCGGACCCTGTGTGACTTATTGCACCTCCAACGGCTGGATTTCACTCCACACTATAAATACTCTTCTCCCACCTCGTGAAAGGTTGTTCAACACAGCTAAGATACATCCAAGAACACCTTTCCTCTCACTCACTCTTGTCTACACTAAATCCTAGATCCCAAGAGCATTTCTGAGCCATTTAGAGTGTTGTTCCAATCAAAATATAGATCGTCTCCCTCTCCTCCTTCCCACCAAAGTGATTTGTGATTTTAGCAAGTTTTGAGCAATCCCCGTGATCTTGTTACTCTTGGAGGTTGGAGACTCCTAGGCGGTAGGAGTCTTCGGAGAGGAATCAAACCATTGTGATATCCCCCGGAAAGTTTGTGAAGGTTTGGAAGCCACCTCAAGGCTTACCACTAGTGGTTGAGAAACGCCTTCGTGGAGTTCTCTCAAAGGGAGAATAGGGTGAGCCTTCGTGGCGTTGGTGTGCCTTCGTGGGAACATCCGCCCCTCTAACGGTGACGTAGCTTCCCTCCAAGGAAGTGAACATCGGGATACATCCTTGTCTCTCTCGGAGTTTCGGTTATTCCTGACCCTAACTCTCTACTTGTGTTAATCCTTATTACATACTTGTATTTGCTTATTGTTTACCGCTTGCCTTGCTTCACTCCTAATAGCTTACTCCTTGTCATAGCAATTATTAGGCTTACACTTATATTCCGCACTTTAGCCTAAAATTGCTAAGTAATTGTTAAAATTTGGATTTGTACCTATTCACCCCCCCTCTAGGTCCATCTCGATCCTTTTCAACTGTGCTTTGGTTTTAATGTGATGATGAACTTGTATTAATTTGGTCATTTCTCTATTCATGATGTTCTGCAATGGTTTTTTGATATACTTAATTTCGTAATACAGATGAACCATCAATGGATGTATGGTGACCGACGCACTTCGGAGTACATTACGAACCGGGACTAATGCCCGAGTCACACTTAAGTTCACACAAAATGGTATCCTCGACCTAGGTTAGCAACCTTATCCTTTTCATATGTAATTGATACAAAAATATTGAATGTGTCCATGTACGGTGGTCATTTCACTATTCATGTATGATGCAGATGGATGCACGGAAGCGATGGATGTGCGGCGAACAACGCGGTTCCGTATTTATTGCACGCCTACATAAATTTATCGATGTGGCTGAGGCAAACAAAGTGGATAATTTTATGCCTTGTCCATGTGTTGACTGTCGAAACGTGAAGGAGTACTCTAGCTCGAAAACCATTCAAGGCCACGTGCTTCGGAGAGGTTTCATGCCCACATATATTTGTTGGACCATGCACGGAGAAAGAGGGGTTATGATGGAAGACAATGAAGAAGAAGATGATGATGACAACTATCCTATGTTCACTAAATAATACGGTGATACTACAATGGAACACAATGAAGAAGAAGGAGGTGAAGAACAACCGGCATCAGATGAGCCCGGTGATGGTCTTGGTCGGGTCATTTCTAATGCAAAGAGACAATGCGATACAGAGAAGGAGAAGTTGAAGTTGGAGGCCATGCTAAAGGATCATAAAAAGTTGTTGTACCCAAATTGCAAAGATGGCAGCACAAAGCTCGGTACCACACTCGAACTGTTGAAATGGAAGGTAGAAACTGGTTTATCTCACAAGAATTTGAGAAGCTACTCAAAATATTGAAGCCGAAGCTTCCAAAGGATAACAAATTGCCCGAGACTACGTACGAAGCAAACAAGGCTATCTGCCCTCTTGGATTAGATGTGCAGAAGATACATGCATGCATTAATGATTGAATCATGTACCACGGTGAGAAGTATGAGAATATGGACAAATGCCCGGTATGCACTTCATGTCGGTACAAGATTAGACAGGATGACCCTGGTGATGTTGTGGGCGATGACGAACCCCCCAGGAAGAAGGTTCCTGCTAAGGTTATGTGGTATGCTCCAATAATACCATGGTTGAAACATCTGTTCAGAAACAATGAGCATGCCAAGTTGATGCGATGGCACAAAGACGAGCGTGAGAAAGACGGGAAGTTGAGACACCTCGCAGATGGGTTGCAATGGAGGAAAATCGAGAGGGAGTGGCCGGACTTTGCAGATGACCCAAGGAACTTATGGCTTGTTCTAAGTACAGATGACATGAATCCTTTCGGGGAGCAGAGCTGCAGTCACAGCACCTGGCCCGTGACTCTATGTATCTACAACCTTCCTCGTGGGTTGTGCATGAAGCGGAAGTTCATTATGATGTGAGTGCTCATCCAAAGACCGAAGAAACCCGGCAACGACATTTATGAGTACCTAAGGCCATTAGTTGATGAACTTTTGCAGTTGTGGGCCAAACTAGGTGTACGTGTGTGGGATGAGCACAAACAGCGGGAATTTGACCTACGAGCATTGTTGTTCGTAACCATCAATGATTGGCCTGCTCTTAGTAACATTTCAGGACAGTCAAACAAGGGACACAATGCATGCACACACTTTTTAGATAAGACTAAAGGTACATATTTGGAAAAATCTAAGAAGATTGTCTACCTGGGGTGTCATCAATTTCTTTCGATCAATCATCCTGTAAAAAAGAAAGGCAAGCATTTCAACGGTGAGGCAGATCACCGGAAGAAGCCTAACCTCCCTATCGGTGATGAGTTATTGGCTATGGTCAAGGATTTGGATCAAATAGTAATCTTTGGAAAGGGTCCTGGCGGTCAATCTGTTCCGAAAGAAGACGTTACCGGACACGTGCCCATGTGGAAAAAGAAATCTTTATTTTGGGAGCTACCCTATTGGAAACACCTAGAGGTCTGGTCTTCAATCGACGTGATGCACGTGATGAAGAATCTTTGCGTGAACCTGCTAGGCTTCCTCGGCGTGTATGGGAGGACAAAATATACAACAGAAGCATAGGAGTAGAAGCAACATATGAAAGACGCATACGACAAGAAGACCGATAAAGAGCGTCAATACTTAAGCAGCTACGCTCTTACCAAAGCAGAGAAGGAAATCTTTTTTGAATGCCTGAGCAGTATGAAGGTCCCGCTGGCTTCTCGTCTAATATAAAGGGAATATTAAATATGGCAGAGAAAAAAGTCCAGAACCTGAAGTCTCATGATTGCCACGTGATTATGACGCAGTTGCTTCCCGTTGCATTGAGGGGGCTTCTACTGGAAAATGTTTGATTACCCATTGTGAAGCTATGTTGATTCCTCAATGCAATATCTCAGAAGGTAATCAATCGAGAACGTCTGGAAAGGCTACAGAAGGATGTGGTCCAATGTCTTGTCAGTTTTGAGTTGGTGTTCCCCCCGTCCTTCTTCAATATTATGACGCATCTCCTGGTTCACCTAGTCGACGAGATTTCCATTGTCGGTCCTGTATTTCTACACAATATGTTCCCCTTCAACAGGTTCATGGGAGTCTTAAATAAATATGTTCATAACCGTTCTAGGCCAGAAGGAAGCATCTCCAAGGGCTATGGAATAGAGGAGGTCATTGGGTTCTCTGTAGACTTTCTTCCTGACCTTAAGCCGATTGGTGTTCCTGAATCGCGGCATGAGGGGAGACTGAGTGGAAAAGGCACACTAGGAAAGAAAGTAGTGATATGTAGGGACGGGCATTCTTTCACTCAAGCACACTACACAGTTCTAAAAAGTTCCACCTTCGTGGCTTCGTATATCGAGGTACACAAGAATTTTGTATGCTCCGAATTCTCGGGGAAGGCTATCTCCTGGATTGAAGAAAAACACATGGATACTTTCGGCAGTTGGTTGCAAGCACGTCTCATGAATGACAACACTGTTGGAGATCTACTCTACTTGTTGGTCGCGTCACCTTCTTGGATTGTATTACATTTCCATGGGTACGAGATAAACGGGAATACATTTTACACGACCGCCCAAGATAAAAATAGCACCAACCAAAACAGTGATGTCCGCTATGATGCGACATACGAGAATGTGAAAAAGGACACATAATATGGTTACATAGAGGAGATATGGGAACTTGACTATGGACCTACTTTTAAGGCCCCTTCATTTCGGTGTAGTTGGGTGAACATGAATGGAGAAGGGGTAAAGGTAGACCAGTTGCATGGAATGACAACAGTTGATCTCAAGAATCTTGCTTACAGAGACGAGCCATTCTTCCTAGCCAATGACGTGGCTCAGGTTTTCTACGTGAAAGACATGTCCCCGAGACCGAAAAAAGAAAAAATAAGAAAATGCATACATCGGACGATGAGCCAAAGCGTCACATATTTCTTTGAGGGAAACGAAACATCATGGGTATCAAGGACAAGACAGACATGTCAGCAGATTATAATAAGTTTGATGAAATTTCGCCCTTCATAGTGAGAATTGACCCAAGCATCTCGTTAAATACTGAAGATGCTCCATGGTTACGGCCAAAGCGATCATAGGCAAGGGGTCAAAATATAAATCTATGAAATGTATTAAACTTTATGTGATGTGTACTAATGTATTAAACTTCGAAAGAGATTGTCCGTTTTGTACACGAAGTGCATCCAGTTTTTGTCGTAACCCTCTCAACTTTTTAGCACATGCTATGAGGGTGAAATGATTATACCATGCCAACTTTCAACATTTCCACAGTTCATTTGTAGTGCTTTTCAATTTCAGGGTCAATTAGCTGGAAAGAATAAGTAAATGCACGAAAAATACCAAATAAAGTCAGAAATTGTTGAAAATTTATGATGTGCCTTTTAATGGTGCAGTTTGAACACACAAAAAGTATGGAGTTCAAATAAGTTCAAAAAAATGAAATCCCTTTGTAACAGATGAGTTGTCGTTCGAAACCTTGATACTTCGAAAGAGATTGTCCGTTTTGTACACGAAGTGCATCCAGTTTTTGTCGTAACCCTCTCAACATTTTAGCACATGCTATGTGGGTGAAATGATGATACCATGCCAACTTTCAACATTTTCAGAGTTCATTTGTAGTGCTTTTCAATTTCACGGTCAATTAGCTGAAAAAATAAGTAAATGGACGAAAACTACCAAATGAAGTCAGAAATTGTTGAAATTTTATGCTATGCCTTTGAATGGTGCGTTTTGAACACACAAAAAGTATGGAGTTCAAATAAGTTCAAAAAATGAAACCCCTTTGTAACAGATGAGTTCTCGTTCGAAACCCTCATACTTCAATAGTGATTGTCCGTTTTGTACACGAAGTACATCCAGTTTTTGTCGTAACCCTGTCAACTTTTTAGCACATGCTATGTGGGTGAAATTATGATATCATGCCAACTTTAAACATTTTCAGAGTTCATTTGTAGTGCTTTTCAATTTCAGGCTCAATTAGCTGAAAAACATAAGTAAATGCACGAAAAATACCAAATGAAGTCAGAAATGGTTGAAAATTTATGATGTGCCTTTCAATGATGCATTTTGAACACACAAAAAGTATGGAGTTCAAATAAGTTCGAAAAAATGAAATCCCTTTGTAACACATGAGTTGTCGTTTGAAACCCCTATACTACGAAAAAGATTGTCCGTTTTCTACACGAAGTGCATCCATTTTTTGTCGTAACCCTCTCAACTTTTTAACACATGCTATGTTGGTGAAATGATGATACCATGCCAACTTTTAACATTTTCAGAGTTCATTTGTAGTGATTTTCAATTTTAGGGTCAATTAGCTGGAAAAAAATAAGTAATGCACGAAAAATACCAAATGAAGTCAGAAATTGTTGAAAATTTATGATGTGTCTTTGAATGGTGCATTTTGCACACAAAAAAGTATGGAGTTCAAATAAGTTCAAAAAAATAAAATCCCTTTGTAACCGATGAGTTCTCGGTCGAAACCATGATACTTCGAAAGAGATTGTCCGTTTTATACACGAAGTGCATCCAGTTTTTGTCGTAACCCTCTTAACTTTTTAGCACATGATATGTGGGTGAAATGATGATATCATGTCAACTTTCAACATTTTCAGAGTTCATTTTTAGTGCTTTTCAATTTCAGGGTCAAATAGCGGAAAAAAATAAGTAAATGCACGTAAAATACCAAATGAAGTCAGAAATTGTTGAAAATTTATGATGTGCCTTTGAATAGTGCATTTTGAACACACAAAAATTATGGAGTTCAAATAAGTTCAGAAAAATGAAATCCCTTTGTAACAAATGAGTTCTCTTTCGAAACCATGATACTTCAACAGAGATTGTCTGTTTTGTACACGAAGCGCATCCAGTTTTTGTCGTAATCCTCTCAACTTTTTAGCACATGCTATGTGAGTGAAATGATGATACCATGCCAACTTTCAACATTTTCAGAGTTCATTTGTAGTGTTTTTCAATTTCAGGGTCAATTAGCTGAAAAAATAAGTAAATGCACAAAAAATACCAAATGAAGTCAAAAATTATTGAAAATTTATGATGTGCCTTTGAATGGTTCATTTTGAACACACAAAAAGTTTGGAGTTTAAATAAGTTCAAAAAAATGAAATCTCTTTGTAACACACGATTTCTCATTCGAAATTGTGATACTTCGAAAGAGATTGACCGTTTTGTACACGAAATGCATCCATTTTTTGTCGTAACCCTCTCAACTTTTTAGCACATGCTATGTGGGTGAAATGATGATACCATGCCAACTTTCAACATTTTTAGAGTTCATTTGTATTGCTTTTCAATTTCAGGGTTAATTAGCTCAAAAAAATAAGTAAATGCACGAAAAATATCAAATGAAGTCGGAATTTTCATAAAGTTTTTTTGTTCAAATCTTTAATAGAAAACAAAAAAAAGAGTCAACTAAAAATAATCAACTAAAACATTAACTAAAAAGAATGAATTAAAAAATCAACTAAAATTATCAAAGTGTTTATTTGTTAAAAAAATCAAGTAAAACATTAACTCAAAAGAAACAAAAATATATCAACTCGAAAGAATTTTAAGTAAGTTTTTTTTAATCTTTAATTGAAAACTATGAAAGTAAAGTTATTCAAAACATTTAAAGAATTCAAATTTGAAAACTAAATATTAAGTTGTAAGTATTTACGTGCAAGTAGGAAAAAACAAAATAAATATAGCAAAAAACAAAACAAAAATAATTGAAAATTTTGAAAATAGATGCAAATTTATAGAGAAAATTCAACCTAAATTCAAAACTGCAGTTTAGCACTTTGAATTTAGGTTGAATTTTCTCTATAAATTCGCATCTATTTTCAAATTTAGGAACATAGAGTGCATTTAGGCCCGTAAGCTTGTGTTTGAGAGGAGCTCGAGACGGTTGGGGGCAGCGGGGCTTATAAACCATTCCCAGCTCCTCTCGACAAGCGAGGTGAGACTAAACTTTGCCCTGCCGCCAGTCTCAAGTCTTTAGTCCCGGGTCGGGGCTCGAACCGGGACTAAACACCCCTTTTAGTCCCGGTTGGAGCCACGACACGGGACTAAAGACCCGTGCTTCCCGCTTTTTGGGCTACCGAAAAAGGACCTTTAGTCCCGGGTCATGGTTTCAACCGGGACTAAAGAGGGTCTTTAGTCCCGGTTCGAGCCCCGACCCGGGACTAAAGCTCCAACTATATAAGCGGGAGTTCGAAATTTCCAACCCAAATCGCCGTAGTTCGATCTCTTCTTCCTCCTCTCATTGCGCAACGGACGAACGGCTCGACACCACCAGGCTGCGCAACGGTCAAACGCCCCGACATCGTGTCGTCCTCCTCGCCGGCGCCCTCCTCCCCGTCACCGGTGCTGCGCTCCTCCCCACGCGCGCCCTCCTCCCCATCGCCGGTGCCGCGCTCATCTGCCTTGCGCGCCCTCCTCCCCATCGTTGGTGATGCGTTCCTCCCCGCCTTCGGCGTCCTCCTCCGTACCGCCGATGAGCCTCTCTCCTCTCCTCTCGATCGGTCGTCGACATGTGCTTAAGTACTGTATATTCTTAAGTGTTATTTGTAGAATATTTGGTGAATTTTTTTGTAGATTGTAGAATATTTATAGTGTATATGCTTAAGTGATATTTACAAATATGCAGATGATTCAAAAAAAATTGTGGAATTTTAAAAAGATAAAACAATGTAATAAAATGTTCACGGAATTCGGAAAACAAAACCTAACGAATAAAAAAGTTGTATATTTAAAAAATATAATATTTTTTTTAAAAAGTGCATAATTAATAGTCAAGTTTAGTTACATTCATGTGATTTCTCAAGAAACTTTATAAAATATCATAATATGTCTACGTACATTTATAAATCTATTTCATACCATTGGAAAAAATTGAACGTGTATTTAAAAATTACCAAAAAACAAAAAAATGTGTATTTCAAAAAAAAATCACATATTTAAAAAAAATCACCATGAACCAAAAAAATGTTCCTTATATCTCCAAAAAAGTTACCATGTATATGACCTAAATAGACATGTATTTGAAAAGAAAAAAAAACTAAAAAAGGCACAAAACTATAGAAAAATATAAGCCATAAAACCAATGAAAACCGATAGAGTAAAGACAAACATATAAAAAATGGTTTTAGAGGCTCATAAAAGACACTTCCTTGATACCTAGGTTGGCCAATCTGGAGATAAACATTTTCATGAAAAACGCTTTTGTATATGCTTAAGTGTTATTTATAAAATATTTGATGAACTTTCTTTTAAGGTGTAGGTTAAGCTATAGGAAACAACATTGTTAGTGTTAATATTGGATTTATCAAGAATGCCATTCAATTTTTTTGTCTCATCTATGTAACCTAGCTAGCTAGTTAGATTCTATAGGTCACGTTGTCTGTCAAAGTATTGAAGAAATCAATGGCTTCATCATTACCTGGTAGTAATAGACGCATGGCTCTATGAAGCTCTTGAAAGTTGTTTTGGAACGCAGTACCTGATAGAATAATTCGTTTTTTGGTACGAAGTTCAGCAAAGTCCTTTCAAATAGCGATATTCGGATGGCTTTTTTTGAACTACGTACCAAAAAGCTAATTATCCTATTCGGGATTCCGTTACAAAACAACTTGGTAAAGCTTCATAGCATCATGCGCCTATTACTACTAGGTAATGATGAAGTCATGGTTTTCTTGAATCCTTTAACAGTAGACAATGTGACAAATAGAAGGGTAGATGAGATCAGGAAAAATATGGATCATTTTCTTCACATACAGAATGTCTCCATTTTGTTAAATTCCTTAAAGGTTAAGAGAATCCGTTAGACATATTTTAGAGTATACATTCGCTCATTTTGCTTCGTATGTAGTTTTCTCATGAAATCTTTAAAAGGTCTTACATTTTGGAACGGAGGGAGTACAAGTTTAGAAAAGTTTATTAAATAGTAGGATTTAAATAGTAGGACATACGATGCCCGGCCCGCATCCTTGTCGTCGACTCGGTGGCGACCACCTACTTGATAGGCGCCAGCATGTGCGGGACTGGGCTCCGTCGGGATAGCGCTGGGAGGAGTTACCTTCTCGGGCGCGCAACTTGGTGAGGAGCCAGGCTCCCGTCATCGACCCGGAGCTTCTTTGGTGGCGGTCGTGGGGGCCACTTTCGGTGCGTAGGATGCCGGCCCCCGAGGAGGAGGTACGTCGCCGTTTCAGGGAGGAGGACGAGCATGTCCGCCCCTACATGGAGGCGTTGGATGCCAGGTTCTCCAGTACCTCGCAGGTTCTTCAGGTATCTCACCCAAGCTATGATCCGGTGATGGTCGCTGCTCTTTGGGTGTCCATCGGCCGCGCCTCAGTACAGCGACGGCTCTTTTTTGGTTGATCAGTTATATAATATTCGATGTATTACTGTATTCGAGAGATGTATTATTTGTGTATTCCAGATTATATATTCGATAATATTAAGTGGATTATTCGATGATGCATTAATTAAGTGGATTATTCGATGTATATAAGCGGGAGTTTTAGTTGTTAGTTAATTCAGTTTTTTATGTTTAATTAATTTGTAGATACTATGGATCCAATACAAGGCAGCGATGAATATGAGGAAGACGTGATGCATGGTGTCATCCGCAGGGATGATATTTTAGTTGGCGATATCAATGTCACCAATCAGTTTCTGAATGAGTCTGGCAAGGGGGATGAGTCTCTCAACACAGGTGGTAGAAGCTCCGGTGAGGTAGACGTCCACCCCTCGGGCCAGGGAGGAATCGGCGGCTCCAATGAGGAAGAAGCCGACGAGGGAGAAGCCGATCGCTGCGTCAAGGTGCATATATATATTAATAAATTAATCCTCTGCTATAGGACGTGGAGTATCTGCTCCCGAGCTCATTTGAGCTCGGGTGAACGGTAAAATCGGAAAAAATTCAAAAAATGTTCAAAAAATTCTGAATTTTTTTCGAGACCAACTTTGACAAAATTTCTAAGTGCGTGTAAAACTTTGGCATGAACTAACATTTATGCAAGGCGTGGAAAAATAAACAAAATGGATGCTTTGAAAATGCGCATTTTCAGAGTGTTTATTTTGTTTATTTCTGCACGCCTTGTAGAAATGTTAGTTCATGCCAAATTTTTGCATGCACTTAGAACTTTTGTCAAAGTTGGTCTTAAAACAAATTCAGAATTTTTTTAAACATTTTTCGAATTTTTTTGAGTTTACTGTTCACCCGAGCTCAAATGAGCTCGGGAGCAGAAAGGCACTTTCGTCTGCTATATACATATATTAACGCTCTTTCTTTTAGCCCTCCGGATCGAGCAAAACTTCAGTACGGACGAAACGAGGCCCAACCAAGAAGATGGATGACGGTGAGAGGTACATGATCGAAACAGTCTCAAATGTCGGGCAACCAATTGCTCCCACAGATGTAAAGCAGAAGTTTGTAAAGGCATGCGGAGTTGTTGTTAGGGACCACATCCCTATCACCACTCGAGAATGGATTAAGCCAAGGGAGGAAGGAGTCTCATATGTCGGCACAACAGCCAAAGAAAACCTTTGGAGAAAGCTCATGCTTCATTTCACCCTACCGGCGCCAGAGGTAGATCCAGATGAGCAGGAGCTAAATGAGGAGGAAATGAAGAGGCAAAAAGAGGCCCTAGAGAAAAAAGTTAAGGAGTGGGCTCTTAAGAAGATGGCCGGTCTATTCAGGGGCTGGAAAAAAAGATTGCACCAGGAATTTATCTTGAAAGCTAAGACTCCAGATTTCGATCACGGCTATGAGAAGATAAAAGACTACTGGGCCGAATTTTTGGCGTACAAGAAATCGGAGGACGCCTTAAAAAAGTATGCAATAAATAAGACGAATGCAGGTAAGAAGACGTACCACCATATTATGGGGCTTGGTGGCTACAGGGGTCACATGGCTAAGTGGGAAGCACTTGAGGCATCATTTCTGGAAAAAAATATCACTCCAGAGCCCTTAAGATGGCTCAAACGGGGACGAAACTGGTTTTACGGGCATAAGGGCTTGTTGGACGAAGAAGGGAAGGCAATATATAACCAAAGACACAAAGATAATCCCCTACCCATCGAGGACATTAGACGTGCAGTACACGATGTTGAAGAGGGACGGTTCGTTCCGGATAGAGAGAACAACGAGCTCACATGCGCCCTTGGGAATGATGAACACAAAGGGTGAGCACGAGGCTTACCAGGCTCCCGCCGTGGATACTTACGTTTTCCGAGGAAAGGAAGAGATTTCCCGATAGAAGCCATCAGAGGAGAAAGGAAAAGGAGGCAGCTGAGAAAGCGGCTGAGGCAGACCGGCTGTGTAATCTAGAAGAAGCAGTAAAGCGGCTGCACCAGGATCAAATCGATAGAAAATAAGGTAGCGGCCAATCTCAGCGGTTCATGATAGAAGCTGCATCGAATCGGAAAAGCAGTGTCGCTTCCACGCAGCTCCAGGATGATGGTGATGATGCATTGACGACGGATCCTCCTCGTCGCTACCAAGTGGATGATATCACAGAGAGCACACCTTGTGAGCTAAAGGTGAAAGTTGCTAACTTAAGGTTGACGGTGGCGGTCGGCATGGCCGTACCAATTGGACATAATCCAACTTGGCATTGCTCTCCGGTTCTAGAAGGATACGATGTCATCGCGGTGGATGAAGTCATGAAAGATTATGAGGAGCTGAAGCTCGACCACCCTGTAGGTGAAGATAGGGATTTGACTCAACTTGAAGAAGTCAAGAAACAAACCATTGTATGGCCAAAGGAGGACATCTTGCTTCCAAATTGGCCGCGAAGGCCACCGACTCCTCATAGCAGCAATCCTTCTTCGCCTCCACCTCACCAATCTCCAGCGCAACCATCGTCTTCGCCGCCAGATGTCAGCTATGCTACTGCACAAAAGACCTTCCAATGGCGCCAGAAACAGATGTGACGACGACACAAGGAATCCTTCAGCTGCGGCTACGCCTTAAGGGACTTCCTAGGCAAGTACGCAAAGGATTTCCCCCATGGCCTTGGAGCCTTGCGTTGGTGTTCCCTTGAAGTGGAAAGGGTGATGTAGCACAGCGACGGTAAGTATTTCCCTCAGTTTGAGAACCAAGGTATCAATCCGGTGGAGGAGTATCTCAAGATCCTGCACAAACACAAAAGCTTGCTCCCAACGCTATGAAGGGGTTGTCAATCCCTTATAGATTGTTTGCCAAGTGAGAACTGAAAGCAACAAAGTAACAAACCAAAGTAAAAGCGGAGGTGTAAACGATGGATGTGAATAGACCCAGGGGCCATAGTGTTTACTAGTGGCTTCTCTCATGAAAGCAAGTAGATGGTGGGTGAACTAATTACAGTCGAGCAATTGATAGAACCGTGCAAAGTCGTCACGATATCTATGCAATGATTATATCTATAGGCATCATGTCCAAAACAAGTAGACTGATACTTTCTGCATCTACTACTATTACTCCACACGTCGACCGCTATCCAGCATGCATCTAGTGTATTAAGTCCATAAGAACAGAGTAACGCCTTAAGCAAGATGACATGATGTAGAGGGATAATCTCAAACAAATGATAAAAAAACCCATCTTTTTACCCTTGATGGCAACTACTTGATGTGTGCCTTGCTGCCCCTACTGTCACTGGGAAAGGTCACCACATGGTAGAACCCAAAACCAAGCACTTCTCCCATTGCAAGAATCATAGATCTAGTTGGCCAAACAAACCCAAGACTCGGAGAGACTTACAAGGATATCAAATCATGCATATAAGAAATCAACAAAGACTCAAATATATATCATAGATAATCTAACCACAAATTCACAATTCATCGGATCTCGACAAACACACCGCCAAAGAAGATTACATCGGATAGATCTCCATGAAGATCATGGAGAACTTTGTATTGAAGATCGAAGAGAGAGAAGAAGCCATCTAGTTACTAACTGCGGACCCGTAGGTCTGAAGTGAACTACTCACGAGCCATTGGAGGGGTGATGATGATGATGAAGAAGCCCTCCAACTCCAAAGTCCCCTCTGGCAGGGTGCCGGGAAGGGTCTCCAGATGAGATCTCGCGGAAACGGAAGTTTGCAGCGGCGGAAAAATATTTTCGAGGCTCCCCTGATTTTTTGCGAAATATTTGGGAATATGTAGGCCAAGGATCTAGGTCAGGGGCCGGCCAGGGAGGCCACAAGCCCTCACACCGCCGCCTCCCCCCCCCCCCCCTGGTGTCGGGGTGGGAGCTTGTGTGCTCCCTGGGGCCGAACTGGCTTGGCCCAGAGGCCCCCTGATCTTCTTCCGTTCGGGAAAAAATCATTTCTGGGTTTTTATTCCGTTTGGACTCCGTTCCAAAATCACATCTGAAAAGAGTCAAAAACACAGAAAAAAACAGGAACTCGCACTTGGCACTGAATTAATAAGTTAGTCCCAAAAAAGATATAAAAGGTACATAAAACATCCAAAGAAACAAGATAATAGCGTGAAACCATCAAAAAATATAGATACGTTTGAGACGTATCAAGCATCCCCAAGCTTAACTCCTGCTCGTCCTCGAGTAGGGAAGTGATAAAGAATGAATTTTTGATGCTTTCAAGCTACCTAGCATATATGTCCTTTGTAATTCCTCTTTGTAATTTCATGCTACGGGAATCACTAACTTCAACACAAGTATTTCTAGATCCACAACACCTTACTAGCATGACTTCAATATTACCGTAACCACAACTCAAAACTAATTGAGATGAATCAAACTTCTCTAACTATTCAATGCACCTGAAGGTGGAAGTTTTCGTATCCCTTTGGATAACTAGCCCTATTGAGACTACTTTCAAAGCATAGGTCAACTACCAAGCCACGCACCGCTGCGCTCTAAAAGATATAAGTGAAGCACATAGAGCAAAAGTATCTAGCTCACAAGATATAAGTGAAGCACATGTGAGCTGAATTGTCTACCAAAAGATATAAGTGAAGCTCGACAAGATCATGGTGTGTGCATGTCTCTCTCTCTAGGTGTGCAGCAAGGATGATTGTGACACAAAAAAAATAAAAGACTCCTACGATACAAGACGCTCCAAGCAAAAACACATAACATGTGGTGAATAAAAATATAGCCCCAAGTAACGTTACCGATGGATTGAAGACGAGAGAGGGGATGCCTTCCCGGGGCATCCCCAAGCTTAGGATTTTACGGCATCCTTGAATCTCTTGGGGTGCCTTGGGCATCCCCAAGCTTGAGCTATTGCCCCTCTTTATCTCTTTGTCCATAAGAACCTCACCCAAAACTTGAAAACTTCACAACACGAAACTTAAACAGAAACTCGTGATAACATTAGTACAAGAAAGCAAACCACCACTTCCTTAGTTACTGTAGCAAACTTAAATTCTACTTGTGCTGATGTTGGGTTACTGTACTTTCAATATTCCATGGCTAATACCCCCCCGATACTATCCATAGTTTCATCAAAATAAGCAACCAACACAACAAAAACAGAAGCTGTTAACAGCAGACCAGTCTGTAGCAATCTGTATATTTCTTATACCTATGTTACTTCAAAACTTCTGAACAATTACGACAGTCTGAAGAATTTGCATAGAAATCAGCAGCAAAAAGAATCAACTCAAAATCTCTTACAGAAAAAAAATGAAAATTATTTTCGTGAGCAGAAAGTTTTTGTCTGTTCCAGCATGACCAAACGATCATCCCCAAGACTAATCATAGCGGTTTTGCTTGGCACAAACACAAAAAGAAACACAAAAGACAAAATCATAACAGAATTATGATGCTGTGGAGAAAACAAAACAGGAAGCAAAAAGCAAATAAAAATTTATTCATTGGGTTGCCTCCCAACAAGCGCTATCGTTTAACGCCCTTAGCTAGGCAAAAAGTGATGGAATCACGTATAGTCATCTTTGGTGCTCAAACCATAGGTAGCCCTCATCATAGATTCATAAGGCAATCTTATTTTCTTTCTAGGAAAGTGCTCCATGCCCTTCTTTAAAGGAAATTGAAATCTAATATTCCCTTCCTTTATATCGATGATAGCACCAATAGTCCTTAGGAAAGGTCTACCAAGGATAATGGGACATGAAGGATTGCAATCTATGTCAAGTACAATGAAATCCACAGGTACATAGTTCTTATTTGCAACAATAAGAACATCATCGATCCTCCCCATGGGTTTCTTCACAGTAGAATCCGCAAGATGCAAATGAAGAGAACACTCTTCAATCTCATGAAAACCAAGAATATCACATAAAGACTTTGGAATCTCGGAAACACTAGCACCCAAATCACACAAAGCGTTGCACTCATAGTTTTTGATCTTGATTTTGATAGTAGGTTCCCACTCATCATGAAGTTTTCTAGGTATAGTGATGGGGTTATAGTCCTAGGGTAGGGTCATAGGCCTGCCCTATAAGTCCTACCCAAGGACTACCCTTCATAAGGGATAAGACCCTTAGTCAGTTCCGACTGTCTTATGGACTTCCCATCATCCAGTCGGTAACAAATCCTCCACCATCCAGTCGGAGATGAGCATTCGGAGTGTAACAAACTAACCGACTGGATTCCACTCTGTGCATCGTAACCCCCTGGAGGGAAACGGTCGTACGTTTCCATGTGCCTTTATTGGCATTTAAGACATACGTTACCTGTAACATAGGCATTTATTCGCCACTACTCCACCCCTGTGCACCGAACCATTGTGGAGGGTAGAGCACTCTATATAAGCCGCCCGCCCCCACTGGTGCAGGGGTTAGAAATTCACTGTAATCCATATTCCACTCGACAACAAGCTCCCAGAGCACTGAGACGTATGGCTATTACCTCCACCGTAGAGGGGGCTGAACTCATACAACCTCGCCATAGCTAAGGTTGTTCCCATCCTTTCGTACCCTACACATCTACTGTCAGACTTATACCCACGACAGTTGGCGCCCACCGTGGGGCAGGCGTCTAAGCGACTTCCGACGAGTTTGCAACTACATCTTTTCATCATGTCATCTGGTGGAGATTCGAGCATGGGTCACGAGATCCTCTTCGGCGCTCTCTCCTTCATCGTCGATGATTCGGCATGGCTTCGGGACGCCCCTCTCGACATCGAGGCGCTTCCCCGTCGCGGAGCTACGCACTTCCGTGCCGGCGCCCGCGGCATTCTTCTTCTCCAGCAGTCGGCTCCGGTGTCGACCTACACCACCGTCACGCGCCGCAACAAGCGGTCCCGCCGTCCGCGGCTCCAGCGTTGGGTGCAACACGCCCAGGCGTGCCAGAACGCATCTTCACAAGTGGCGATCCTAGAGTCGGTTGTGGTTGCCCTGCCATCCCAGCACTCGGACTCGGTTCCGACTGAGTTTCCTTCCGAGTACTTGGGTCGCGGGCCTGCAGCAGAAGTACACATGGCCAACTCCCACGAAAGTCCCCGCCAAACTGGCCGGAACGAGCACGAGATCGGCAAAACATCCGGCTCTCGCCGTCCACCTCGCCGTTCTGCCAGTCGACACACTCGGCGGAGCAACGTGGAGTTGTTCCGCACACCCATCCTCAACTTGGCTGACGCTGCCAAGATAGCCGATTGCCTTCAGCCGACTGATTCAGAGGCTCGCAGGGGGATCGAGCAAATCCGCGCCCTGCTGCACACGGTGTAGCAGCAAAACTCGGCGGTCTCCCAGTCGCACAACAGGATCCACAATAGTTCTGTCCATGCGAACACGCATCGATCAGTTCACAGCCCTGGTTCTCATCAGCGACCCAGGGGAGGCAACCGTTCCATGAACCCCAAAGATCGTCGCCGTTCAAGCACCCCTCCGCGGGGTGGGCCCTACGGGCCCCGACATCATGATGATAGGCGTTCAGTCAGTGACACTTACGATCCAAGGCCCGACGCGAGAGGGCATATCGCCCAGCGGAGGGTCGACAGGGGCCGAGCCCACCGCGATGGTCACGATATTGACCGTCCGAGTGGAAGCAGGACCATCGTTTCTGGCCCCGAGTGTTTCAGTCGAGCCATCTGTTCGGCTGACATCCCTCCCAACTTCCGATTGGCGACGGGGATCAGCAAGTTTACAGGAGAGTCCAAGCCAGAAACGTGGCTGGATGACTACCGAGTGGCAGTCCAGATCGGAGGAGGGGACGACCACGTCGCCATGAAGCACCTCCCTCTGATGCTCGACGGCTTGGCACGAGCGTGGCTGAACCAATTGGCCCCCTCAAGCATCTACAGCTGGGCAGATCTGGCCCGAGTGTTCATCAGGACCTTCTAAGGGACGTGCAAGCGCCCTGCTGGCCTCGTGGAGCTCCAGCACTGTGTCCAAAAGTAGAATGAGCCCCTGCGCGATTTCATTCAGCGTTGGACGACCCTCTACCATACGGTGGAGAACGTCACAGAACACCAAGCAGTCTGCGCCTTCAAGGCAGGCGTGCGGTATCGGGATCTGTACCTGAAGTTCGGTCGAACAGGCGACATCTCCATGAGCAAGATGATGGAGATAGGGGCATGCTATGCAAATGGCGAAGAAGAGGACCGCATCCGTAGCGGCAAGCACAAAACAGTCGCCGATGGAGATGGGAATAACACTCGGAAGCAGAAGCAGAAAGCTCCGCCCACTCCGCAGGCAGAAGCCGCAGCTGTTACCAATGCCAAGTTCAAGGGCAAAGGGAAGGCTCAGTTCACCCCCAAGAAGAAGCAGTTCAACAACCCCATCCTGGACCAGCCATGTCCGATCCACACGAAGATGGATGAATAGGGCAACGCCATATATCCGAAGCATACCACTCGGCAATGTCGCCTCTTGCTTCAGGGGTTCGGCGAAGGGCAACCGAGTGAAAAAGGCAATGAACAAGATGAGGAGGATAAGGAGGATCCGTTCCCCCAAGTCCATGCAACACTGATGATTTTTGCTAACGTTGAGAGCAAGAGTCGACTGAAGCTGGTGAACAGGGAGGTGAACATGGCCACGCCGACCAACCCCACGTTCCTCAAATGGTCTCAGACTGCGATCACCTTTGACCAGTCGGATCATCCAGCACACGTGCCCACCCCAGGGAGGCAAGCTCTGGTCGTCGACCCGGTGGTGGAAGGAGTCCGACTGCGCAAAGTCCTCATGGACGGCGGCAGTGGTTTGAACATCATGTACGCTGACACTCTCAAGGGGATGGGCATTCCGATGTCCAAACTCAGCGAGAGCAGCATGCAGTTCCACGGAGTCGTCCCTGGCCGAAAGGCCAAGTCACTCGGCCAGATCGCGTTGGACGTCGTTTTCGGCTCCGACAAGAACTTCCGCAAGGAAAAGCTGACGTTCGAGGTGGTGGACTTCCAGAGCGCTTACCACGCAATTCTGGGCCGCCCGGCGTATGCGCGTTTCATGGCCCGCCCATGTTACGTGTACCTAAAGTTGAAGATGCCAGGCCCGAAAGGTGTGATCACTATCACAGGCAATCGACAGCGGGCCGAGGAGTGTCTGCAGCAGGGATCAAGAATCGCCGATCAGCAGATGGATGTCCTCGAGCTTGATGAGTACAAGAAAACGATCGACCCCGCTGACTTGATGCGTTTGAAGAAGCCAGCTTCGGGGTCCGCATTCCAGTCGGCGGGAGAGACGAAGAAGGTCAGCATCCACCCGACGGATGACACCGCTGCCCCGACGAACATCTCCACCACCCTTGATCCTAAATAGGAAGCCGAGCTCATCCAATTCCTCCGTGAGAACTGGGACATCTCCGCATGGAAGCCTTCTGACATGCCAGGTGTACCCAGGGAGTTGGCTGAGCACCGACTGCATGTGGATCCCACCGCTCGGCCTGTTCGAGAACGCCTGCAACGGTCCGCCGCGCACAAGAGGAAGGCAATCGGAGAAGAAGTGGCCAAGCTTTTGGCAGCCAACTTCATTCGCGAGGTACACCACTCCGAGTGGCTCGCCAATGTTGTCATGGTGCCCAAGAAGGACAAGTCGCTCCGAATGTGCATCGACTTCAAGCATATCAATAAGGTCTGCCCGAAAGACCATTTTCCGCTCCCCCGCATCGATCAAATTGTCGATTCGACTGCGGGTTGCGAGCGTTTGTCATTTCTTGATGCCTACTAGGGCTATCATCAGATCCGTCTGAATGGCCCCGATGAATTGAAAACTGCCTTCATCACCCCATTCGGGTGCTTCTGCAACATCACTATGCCATTTGGTTTGAAGAATGCAGGAGCAACCTTTATGCGCATGATCCAAAAATGCCTCCTCGACCAGATCGGTCGGAATGTGGAGGCCTATACGGATGATATCGTAGTCAAATCACGCAAAGGTTCCGACCTGCTGACTGACTTGGCAGAAACATTCGCCAACCTTCGTAGGTACGATATCAAGCTCAACCCCGCCAAGTGTTCATTCGGCGTTCCCAGCGGAAAGTTACTCGGTTTCTTCGTTTCCGAACGAGGGATCGATGTCAACCCCGAAAAGATCGGGACCATCGTCCGAATGGAGCGGCCGGTCAGAATACACGATGTTCAACGGCTCACAGGTTGCCTAGCGGCTTTGAGCAGGTTTATCAGTCGACTCGGCGAGAAAGCATTTCCTCTGTACCGACTCATGAAGAAATCAGATACTTTCGAGTGGATAGATGAAGCCCAAGTTGCATTCGACGACCTCAAAGTCCTACTTTCCACCCAGCCGGTTCTTACTGCTCCGCTCAGTAAAGAGCCCCTTCTTCTGTACATCACGGCTACAAATCAAGTCGTCAGCACTGTTCTCACAGTCGAACGAGAAGAAGAAGGCAAAGCATACAAAGTTCAGCGGCCAGTGTATTACGTCTCCGAAGTCCTGACTCCTTCCAAGCAGAGGTATCCCCACTATCAAAAACTTATCTACGGGGTTTACATGACTGCGAAGAAGGTGGCTCACTATTTCCAAGACCACTCGGTGTCCATCGTTTCTGATGCTCCGTTGTCGGAAATCCTCCACAATCGGGACGCATCAGGCCGAGTGGCGAAGTGGGCAATGGAGATGTTGTACTGCGACATCAAGTTCGAGGCCCAGAAAGCTATAAAGTCTCAAGCTATGACTTACTTCATAGCAGAATGGGTAGAACAACAGCAACCGACCCACATCTACTCGGCTCATTTGACAATGTTCTTCGATGGGTCCAAGATGTTGAACGGCTCCGGCGCTGGCGTTGTGATCATATCACCAAAGGGCGACAAACTCAAGTATGTGCTGCAGATACACTTTGATTCCTCCAACAATGAGGCAAAGTATGAAGCTCTCCTTTATGGATTGCGCATGGCCATCGCACTCGGCGTCCGTCGCCTGATGGTCTATGGCGATTCGGATTTGGTGGTTAATCAAGTGATGAAAGAGTGGGACGTCAGGAACCCCACCATGACCACATACTGCAATGCAGTGAGGAAGCTCAAGAAGAAGTTTGAAGGTCTAGAACTCCACCATGTTCCGCGACTGAAGAACCAAGCGGCTGATGAGTTGGCAAAACTCGGGTCCACTCGGAGACCAGTCCCGAGTGACGTCTGCCTCGAGCACCTCCACCTCCCCTCAGTTAAAGAAGATCCTTTCACAGAGGAACCAGTACAACCAAAGAGCTTGACAGATCCGACTGAAGTCGACGTACCTGTTGTGGTTGATTTGATCATGGAGATTCTTGTTGTCATCCCCGATAGGACTGTGCCGATCATTGCATACATCCTGAGGCAGGAATTACCACAAGACGAAGTCCAAGCCAGGTAGATCGTCCGCAGGTCAAAGTCGTTCACTGTCATTGATGGCCAGTTGTACAGGGAAAGCGTTTCAGGCGTTCTTCAACGATGCATCTCCCCTGAGGAAGGACAGTTAATCCTAGAAGAAATTCACTCGGCAACCTGCGGTCATCACGCCTCTTCAAGAGCAATCGTCGTCAAAGCATTCAGAGTTGGCTTCTTATGGCTGCAGGCGAACGAAATGGCTAAATATATGGTCGACCGATGTGAAGGCTGTCAGTTCTATTCCAACAAGTCCCACAAGACAACATCTGCGTTGAAGACAATCCCTCTTGTTTGGCCGTTTGTAGTATGGGGATTAGATACAGTCGGTCTATTCAGGACAGGCCAAGGGGGATACACACATCTGTTGGTGGCAGTCGACAAGTTCACAAAATGGATTGAAGCCAAGCCCATCAAGAAGCTCGACGCCCTAACGGCCATCAAGTTTGTCAGGGACATCATCTCCAGATTCGGAGTACCTCACAGCATAATCACGGACAACGGGACAAACTTTGACTTGGACAGATTCAAAAGTTTCTGTGCAAGCCAAGGTATCCGAGTGGATTTTGCATCTGTGGCGCATCCTCAAACAAACGGACAAGCAGAGCGGGCGAATGGACTTATTCTGCAAGGTTTGAAGCCCCGGCTCCTGCGAGAGGTGGGACATGCCGCTGGCGCATGGGTCACCGAGCTACCTTCAGTGCTTTGGGGTCTCCGCACAACCCCGAATAGATCTACGGGGCGATCCCCGTTCTTCCTCGTTTACGGAGCAGAAGCGGTCCTTCCGAGTGACTTGCTTCACAATGCTCCACGAGTCGAACTCTTCTCCGAAGCTGAAGCAGAAAAAGCAAGGCAAGACGGAGTGGACCTTCTAGAGGAGGAGCGCGAGATGGCACTGACTCGCTCAACCATTTATCAGCAAGATTTGCGGCGCTTTCACGCGCGACACATCAAGAGTCGTGCATTCCAAGCAGGCGACCTGGTGCTCCGAGTGGATCAGCAAAGACCTCACAAGTTGGCTCCCGCCTGGGAAGGACCCTTCATCATCTCCAAGGTGTTGAACAACGGAGCATACAGACTCTACAACATCGACAGGGAACAGACGAGCCGCGAGCATGGAACATAGATCTCCTGAAGCGCTTCTACACGTGACCGTCGACTGAAGCAATGTAAAGAACAAGTATTGGTGAAATAATACAAAGCAGATCGAGTTTTTGCAGATTCAAAATTCTTCCGCGGTCGCAGACTCCGGTCTCAAAAAAAAAACTTAGCTGCGATCAAGAATCGCCTAAGTACTACCTTTCTCCGAGTGTGCACTAAATGTCGCACTCGGGGACTTAGCTGCGATCAAGAATCGCCTAAGTATTGACTTTCTCCGAGTGTGCACTAAACGTCGCACTCGGGGACTTAGCTGCGATCAAGAATCGCCTAAGTATTGACTTTCTCCGAGTGTGCACTAAACGTCGCACTCGCGGACTTAGCTGCGATCAAGAATCGCCTAAGTACTAAATATCTCCGAGTGTGCACTTCACGTCGCACTCAGGGACTTAGCTGCGATCAAGAATTGCCTAAGTATTAATTTTCTCCGAGTGTGCACTAAACGTCGCACTCGGGGACTTAGCTGCGATCAAGAATCGCCTAAGTACTAAATATCTCCGAGTGTGCACTTCACGTCGCACTCAGGGACTTAGCCGCGATCAAGAATCGCCTAAGTATTAACTTTCTCCAAGTGTGCACTTCACGTCGCACTCGGAGACTTAGCTGCGATCAAGAATCGCCTAAGTATTAACTTCCTCCGAGTGTGCACTTCACGTAGCACTCGGGGACTTAGTTGTGATCAAGAATCGCCTAAGTATTAACTTTCCCCGAGTGTGCACTTCACGTCGCACTCGGGGAGTTAGCTGCGATCAAGAATCGCCTAAGTATTAACTTTCTCCAAGTGTGCACTAAACGTCGCACTCGGGGACTTAGCTGCGATCAAGAATCGCCTAAGTACTAAATATCTCCGAGTGTGCACTTCACGTCGCACTCAGGGACTTAGCTGCGATCAAGAATCGCCTAAGTATTAACTTTCTCCGAGTGTGCACTTCACGTCCCACTCGGGGACTTAGCTGCGATCAAGAATCGCCTAAGTATTAACTTCCTCCGAGTGTGCACTTCACATCGCACTCGGGGACTTAGCTGCGATCAAGAATCGGCTAAGTATTAACTTCCTCCGAGTGTGCACTTCACGTCGCACTCGGGGACTTAGCTGCGATCAAGAATCGCCTAAGTATTAACTTTCTCTGAGTATGCACTTCACGTCGCACTCGGGGACTTAGCTGCGATCAAGAATCGCCTAAGTATTAACTTTCTCCGAGCGTGCACTTCACGTCGCACTCGGAGACTTAGCTGCGATCAAGAATCGCCTAAGTACAAATTTTCTCCACGCATGCACTAACCATCGCACTCGAAGACTTAACTGCGATTAAGAATCGCTTAAAAAGAAAGCTTCCTTCGAGTGTATCTCACAGATCCACTCGGAGGCTTAGCACACCCTCATTGAGGCTCATGTGGATGTCAAGACCACTGACAATTACATGAGTAGCAGACCCTCATTGAGGCTCATGTAGATGTCAAGACCACTGACAATTACATGAGTAGCAGACCCATAGTGAGGCTCATGCAGATGTCAAGACAACTGACAATTACATGAGTAGCAGAACCTCATTGAGGCTCATGTAGATGTCAAGACCTCTGACAATTACATGAGTAACAACTCGCTCCGAGTACGACCTCACAGTCGCACTCGAAGACTTAGCCGCGATCCCGAATCGCCTAAGTACTCTATTACCTTCGAGTGTATCCTACAGATCCACTCGGACACTCAGCAGACCCTCAGTGAGGCTCATGCAGATGTCAAGACAACTAAAAATTACATGCTCCGCATGTTTGCCATTGGCTTCACCAAGAAACGCCAAACAAACACCACGAGCCAAAATCGTATCAACAACTCTTTGGCAAAAGAAGAGAAAAAGATTCGATTCAAATTCAATGTTCACCTAAGGATAGTTGGCTCGGTGTAGATCAAGCTTATCCACACCGAACCAAGAATGTGGCGGCCAACAGCAGTGGCCAAAGTTTCTTACAACCAACACTCGGCATACCGAGGTAAAAGTTTTCTCAAACGTCGTCAGGACTGGCGCTGGGACTGGCAGGCTCTACGAACGTGTCGAGGTCGATCCCGTCGGCGATGCGGGTGGCGCTCTCAAGGAAGGTCTCCATGAAGTCTTAGAATCGAAGCTTTTTCATGTTGGCGACCTGCAACGCCTTCAGCTTCTCTTCGCGCGCCTCCTTGCAATGCACTCGGACCAAAGACAGAGCGACGTCCGCACCACAGCGAGCCGCAGACTTTTTCCACGCCTGCACTCGGTTTGGGACCTCCTCCAGCCGAGTCATCAAGCCTTCCATCTCGTGCCGAGACTCGTGTTCGGGCCAAAGCTCCTTGTCAATTCGGCCGACGACTTCTCTCGGTCGACCGATGAAAGGTCCAACTTTGCCCAGGCGAATGTGCGCTCGGAGCAGATCTCGATTGGCGTCCTCGCCGAGTGGAATGTTCTCAAGCATCGACCGCTCAACGCCAGCCGCTTCAACCTCCGCGTCCATGCAAAAATTTGCAAAGACAGGATGAGCAAACAGTCAGCGCAGAATGAAATGCACAGTCCACAAGCACTCGGAAAAACAGAACTTACCACCGAGAAGCGCTATCATCTTCCGGGCCCAGTCACTGATGTAATTTTCTTGTGCTATGCACCGCCTGTTCAACATTTTCATCTGCCCCATCAGTTCCGTCCTTTGTTTCCCCATTTTCTCCACTTCAGCAGTCAATGCCATGTTTGCCTCACGGGCCTGCTCCAAGGACTTTTCTCATTCCACCAGAACATCCTTCATACCAGCCATTGCAACCATTGCTGCATCCAGTTCACCAGCAAACTGAACCTTTTCAGCCCTCAGAGTCTCGTACGATGTCCCCATCTCGCAAGTTTTCTGCAAGTCAGCGCCAAGAGACGGTCGGACAAATTCAACAAGGACAACAATAAAAATTCTAAGTTCTTCAGACCCCTGCCGACGCAAGCAGTCGACAGTGGTCTCGGGGACTACACCCAGTGGGTCCACTAAGAGTGACCCCACTGGCATGAAACTCAAACAGGTCCGCCCTATTGAGCTACATGACAACAAATAAGCCTATGAGGCTACTACTACCCGACCTGCGTAAAATTACTCTCGGGGACTCATCCAGTAGGTGCATTCCGACTGCCCTAACTGTTAACATTTGAACAGATTAATTTTTGATCTGATCAAGTTAAAGAACATGCATAAAGACAACTGCCGGTGCAAGCACTCGACAGAAGTCTCGGGGACTACACCCACTGGGTTCACTACGAGTGAACCCATTGCAAAAAATCATACGCTATCCGAGCACACCCAGTGGGTTACAAGCGGAAAGTAAATACTTACTAGCCCACTTACTCGGATATCGTCCCGCAGTTCCAAGCTTCGCTTGTACAAGGACGCGATGGAGTCGTACGCCTTCTTGGCCTCTCCAGCCATCAGCTCCGCCTGCACCACGGCCCCCTTGGCAGCTCCCACCTGATCTTCTGGGAGGCGCTAGACGTTGTACCCGACAGTCGACGGGCTCGGCATCGTAGGAGGCTCCTTGGGCATCCCAAGGCCTGCTCTAGTCAGTTCAGCAGCAACCAGCGTCGTTTCAGTCACCGGCATCGCCTCAGCCGGCGGTGCGTCCATGGCGAGAGCAGCAACCGGCAGAACAGCCTCAAGGATAGGCACCGCAACTTGCTCAGACCTCCCCTGGTCACCCTCCTCCACATAAATCACCCCTGAGGGAAACCCGACCGAACGGCGTGAGATCACAGGAAAAAAGGCAATAATGTAAACTCTCGGAATCGCTACGACGCACCTGGCTGGGATGTGACAACGTTGTCCATGTCCATGGGATCGTCCCCCTGGCGTGCCGGAGAGGTGGCAGAGGTGGCAACTCTGTCGAGTGAAATTCATTCGACCAATAAGAAGGAGTTCAATCAAATACCGGAAGAAGATAGAAGAACCATGCACTTACGTTGAGGTGACGGGAACTGTGACCCTCATCCGCGGCAGAGCCTTCCGAGGCTTAGATCCACTCGGTTTAGCCACCTTAGAGGGCTGACCCGCAGGTTCAGCAGCAGAGTCCCTGGTCCTCTTTGTGCTCCGAACGTTCGGAGCCACGGGAACGGCTGGCGAAGCACTCGGTACCACAGGAGCAGCTGGTGGAGCTGGCGGCGCACTCGAGGATGCTAGAGGAGCTGGAGGAACCACAGGTTCATGACGGCGCTTAGTCCGAGGCTCTAGCGGTGGAGGTGGCGAGTTCTGCTCCTCATCTGCCTCTTCTTCTTCTGCGGACTCCTCTTTCGTCTCCCCACTGTCGGAGACGTACTCGCCGCTCTCCACGCTGCCCTCCTGGCTGCCTTCCTCCTCCTCGGCCGGATTCCCGTTCGAGATGAGAGAAAACCAGTTAGTCCACTCCTGCACAAGATACAGTCGACGACATCAGACGTCAGACAGTGATTCAAGGAAGCAATAAATCTAAGACAGTTGTGTACGCTCGACAAGTTGTACTCACTGCGTTTGGAGGAGGGTTGTCCGCCCGGAAGGCCTTCACTTGCCGAGCTCCTCTAGGGTTTTCGCAGGCGCCGGTGATGTTGAGGACCCACGACGCCACCATCTCTCCGTTCACGCACTCGACGTTAGTCCGAGTGGAGTCCTCAGGCCCTGTGTAATGCCACATGGCGTGGTCTCGAGCTTGCAGAGGCTGGATACGCCGACCCAGGAAAACCTCCAGCAAATCTATGCCAGTGACTCCCCTTCGGACGACCTCTACAAGCGCATCGACCAGAGGCTGGATCTGGGTTTTCTCCGCCTTCGTGAGCGCGAGCTGCCTAGGAGGAGCCGGTCGGTCTAAGCTAAAAGGAGGGAGTCCGATGGTAGCATTCGGGCAAGCAACGTCCTGGCAGTAGAACCATGTCGACTGCCAGTTCCTAACAGATTCACTCAACTGCAGAGCAGGATAGCTACTTTTACTTTTCTTTTGGAAGCCTAAGCCCCCGCAGAGCTGGAGAAGGTGGGTTTTGTCATCCGACTGGCTAAGCCGTTTGATGGTCTGGGATCTAGCAGAGAAGATATGTTTGAAAAGCCCCCAATGGGGAGGACAGCCG
Source organism: Hordeum vulgare subsp. vulgare (assembly GCF_904849725.1). Lineage (NCBI taxonomy): Eukaryota > Viridiplantae > Streptophyta > Magnoliopsida > Poales > Poaceae > Hordeum > Hordeum vulgare. The sequence goes on along the minus strand of NC_058522.1, from coordinate 324,777,484 downwards.
ATTAAACACTCGCACAGCACAACGAAGGCACAGAGATGAGCTATGGCATTGGGAGGAAAATGGTGGAGCTGCGCCCCGAAGTGGTTCATGATACCTTTGAAGAAGGGGTGAGGAGGCAGAGAGAAACCTCTATACCCATGGCTCAGCAGCAAGACGCGCTCCCCCTCCCGGGGCGCCGGCTCGGTCTCGCCTTCCGCCGGCAACCTCCACGACTTGTGCGCAATCATCCCATGCTCCACCAACTCCAGCAGGTTCTCCTCCGTCACCGTGGAGGGGAGGAAATCCCCCTGGATCCACCCCGCCGGTAGTGTGCGCTCCCGCCGCTGGGCAGGAGCCGCCGTCTTCCCCTTCTTCTTCTTCGCCCCTAGCTTGCTAGTCTGCCCCTTTGTCATGGCGAAGGCTGCAAATCCGCGAGGGAGAAGAAGAAGGAAGGAGCTTGGAATGCGCAGGAGGTGGCGAGAGAAGCGGGGCAGGCAAAGGCAAGTTATCCGGCGAGTGTAACGAAAAAACCCTCGCCGTTGAGGTTTAAATAAGGTTCCGACTGGGTCACTGGCAAGTGGCCCCGAAATCTTATCCCCCGACCGGTTGCGGCGATATCAGTGGAGAAGATGAAGGCGCGGGAATCGAGGCATCAGGTACTACTCGAGCGCGATGTTGTCATCCCCGCTGAGCGCGCGGCAACCTGAATTTGAGGATCCCAGAAAATCCGCCGTTGTCAGTTGACTGGTCACGTCAGAAGATACCACGGAAGCACTCGGTTCCCGACGGTTCGCTTCACAAATACTTCCACTCGGATCGTTGGACAAATAAGACAAAATGGATCAAGGCAAGCAACGCCAAAGTCGCATCCGTACCAGTCGGATCCATACTTCAAACATCGCTTCGTCGTTCCAACCCCAATCCATTCGGGGACTAATGATGGGGTTATAGTCCTAGGGTAGGGTCATAGGCCTGCCCTATAAGTCCTACCCAAGGACTACCCTTCATAAGGGATAAGACCCTTAGTCAGTTCCGACTGTCTTATGGACTTCCCATCATCCAGTCGGTAACAAATCCTCCACCATCCAGTCGGAGATGAGCATTCGGAGTGTAACAAACTAACAGACTGGATTCCACTCTGTGCATCGTAACCCCCCTCGAGGGAAACGGTCGTACGTTTCCATGTGCCTTTATTAGCATTTAAGACATACGTTACCTGTAACGTAGGCATTTATTCTCCACTACTCCACCCCTGTGCACCGAACCGTTGTGGAGGGTAGCGTACTCTATATAAGCCGCCCTCCCCCACTGGTGCAGGGGTTAGCAATTCACTGTAATCCATATTCCACTCGACAACAAGCTCCCAGAGCACTGAGACGTACGGCTATTACATCCACCGTAGAGGGGCCTGAACTCATACAACCTCGCCGTAGCTAAGGCTCTGCCCGTCCTTTTGTACCCTACACATCTACTGTCAGACTTATACCCACGACATATAGAGAACTCTAGTTCGAGCTTCTCTTCAAGAGATTTCATCATAGCATCTACGATATGCAGGATAAAGGATTTACTTTGGCTATAAGCATGTGGAGAGTTTGCAATGGATTGCATCAAAGAAATGCATTCAAACAAGGAGCAATTATCATAATTGAATTCCTTGAAATCCAAAGTGGGAGTTTCATTACTACCCAAAATTTTGACTTCTTCTACTCCACTCTCCACACCTTTATCATCAAGATAGGTGGACTTCGAATCATTCGGGCGTTTTTCAACCAAAGTGGATTCATATCCAGCCCCTCCATAAGTAGGTTTGACATGCGAAATCAAAGATTCAAGAGGAGACACACAAAGCACTTTAAGATCTTCGTGATTTGCATCACTAGAACGCACCCTTTTAAACCATTCATGTCTAGCGCGAATTTCTGCGGTTCTTTCTTTGCTCTCATTCATGGAGATACGCATAGCTTTCAAAGTTTCATCCAAGTTGACCTTGGGAGGAGCGCATCTAACTTTCAAAGCATCAGTATCACAAGACATCCTATCAACGCTTTTAGCCAAATCGTCTATTTTGAGTAGTTTTTCCTCTATGGACGCATTGAAAATCTTTTGAGAGTTGATGAACTCTTTGATATTACTCTCTAGATTAGAGGGTAATTTCATGGTGATTTCCACAAGTGTTGCCATAGGAATTTCCATAATTGTTAGAGGAGTTACTAGGAAAAGGCCTAGGAACATAGTTTCCTCAAAAAGCATTGTTGTTGCCAAAATTGTTCCTACCAACAAAATTCATGTCCAAACTAGCGTTGCTACTCTCAATCAAAGAAGATAGTGGCATGTCATTAGGATCTACGGTAGCGTTTCTACTAGCAACCAAATTCATCAACTCGTCCATCTTACCACTAAGCGAGTTAATTTCTTCTATAGCATGCACTTTTTTGCTAGCAGGCGACCTTTCAGTGTGCCACTGAGAGTAGTTGGTCATGATATTGTCTAGGAGTTTTGTAGCGTCTCCTAACGTGATTTCCATGAACGTTCCACCTGAGGCGGAGTCCAAGATATTGCGAGAAGCGAAATCCAAGCCGGCGTAAAAGATTTGTATAATCATCCACAAACTCAAGCCATGAGCGGGACAATTTCTAATCATAAGCTTCATCCTCTCCCAAGAATGTGCAACGTGTTCATGATCAAGTTGCTTGAAATTCATGATATTGTTACGTAAGGAGATGATCTTAGCCGGCGGAAAATACTTGGATATGTAAGCATCTTTGCACTTATCCCAAGAATCGATACTATTTTTAGGCAAAGAAGAAAACCAAGTTTTTGCGCGATCTCGCAACGAGAAAGGAAAAAGTTTCAACTTAATCACGTCATTATCCACATCTCTTTTCTTTTGCATATCACAAAGCTCAATGAAGGTATTGAGATGGGATGCGGCATCTTCACTAGGAAGGCCAGAGAATTTCTCTTTCATAACAAGATTCAGCAAAGCTGCGTTGATTTCATACGATTCCGCACTAGTGGCGGGAGCAATCGGAGTACTAATAAAATCATTATTATTAGTGCTCGAGAAGTCGCAAAGTTGGGTGTTTTCAGCCATCATGACTTCAACAAACAAACAAGCACACAAGCAAGCAAGAGAACCGGCAAAGGGAAACGGCAAAGGCAAAAGGAAACGGCGAAGGAGAAAAGCAAATGAAAATGGCAAATGTGAAGTGGGGGAGAGGAAAACGAGAGGCAACTGGCAACAAAAGTAAATGCAAGAGAAGAGTTTGTGAGACCTACTTGGATAGATCTTGATTTCTCCTCCCCGACAACGGCGCCAGAAATGCTTTTGATGTTAGCTATGCTACTGCACAAAAGACCTTCCAATGGCGCCAGAAACAGATGTGTCGAGGGCACCAGGAATCCTTCAGTTGCGGCTACGCCTTAAGGGACTTCCTAGGCAAGTATGCAAAGGATTTCCCCCATGGCCTTGGAGCCTTGCGTTGGTGTTACCTTGAAGCGGAAAGGGTGATGTAGCACAGCGACGGTAAGTATTTCCCTTAGTTTGAAAACCAAGGTATCAATCCGGTGGAGGAGTATCTCAAGATCCTGCACAAACACAAAAGCTTGCTCCCAACACTATGAAGGGGTTGTCAGTCCCTTATAGATTGTTTGCCAAGTGAGAACTGAAAGCAACAAAGTAACAAAGCAAAGTAAAAGCGGAGGTGTAAACGATGGATGTGAATAGACCCCGGGTCGTAGTGTTTACTAGTGGCTTCTCTCATGAAAACAAGTAGACGGTGGGTGAACTAATTACTGTCGAGCAATTTATAGAACCGCGCAAAGTCATGACGATATCTATGCAATGATTATATCTATAGGCATCACGTCCAAAACAAGTAGACCGATACTTTCTGCATATACTACTATTACTCCACACGTCGACCGCAATCCAGCATGCATCTTGTCTATTAAGTCCATAAGAACAGAGTAACGCCTTAAGCACGATGACATGATGTAGAGGGATAATCTCAAACAAATGATAAAAACCCCATCTTTTTACCCCTGATGGAAACTACTTGATGTGTGCCTTGCTGCCCCTACTATCACTGGGAAAGGTCACCACATGGTAGAACCCAAAACCAAGCACTTCTCCCATTGCAAGAATCATAGATCTAGTTGGCCAAACAAAACCCAAGACTCGGAGAGACTTACAAGGATATCAAATCATGCATATAAGAAATCAGCAAAGACTCAAATATATATCCTAGATAATCTGATCACAAATCCACAATTCATCGGATCTCGACAAACACACCGCCAAAGAAGATTACATCGGATAGATCTCCATGAAGATCATGGAGCACTTTGTATTGAAGATGCAAGAGAGAGAAGAAGCCATCTAGTTACTAACTACGGACCCCTAGGTCTGAAGTGAACTACTCACGAGTCATTGGAGGGGCGATGATGATGATGAAGAAGCCCTCCAACTCCAAAGTCCCCTCCGGCAGGGCGTCGGGAAGGGTCTCCAGATGAGATCTCGCGGAAACAGAAGTGTGCGGCGGTGGAAAAGTATTTTCGAGGCTCCCCTGATTTTTTGCGGAATATTTGGGAATATATAGGCCAAGGATCTACGTCTCGGGACAGCCAGGGAGGCCACAAGCCCTCACACCGCCGCCTCCCCCCAGGTGGCGGGGTGGGAGCTTGTGGGCTCCCTGGGGCCCACCTGGCTTGGCGCAGAGGCCCCCTGATCTTCTTCCGTTCGGGAAAAAATCATTTCGGGGTTTTTATTCCGTTTGGACTCCGTTCCAAAATCAGATCTGAAAAGAGTCAAAAACACAGAAAAAACAGGAACTGGCACTTGGCACTGAATTAATAAGTTAGTCCCAAAAAAGATATAAAAGGTACATAAAACATCCAAAAAAGACAAGATAACAACGTGAAACCATCAAAAATTATAGATACGTTTGAGACGTATCACCGCCTCACCAGTCTCTAGTGCAACCGTCGTCTTCGCTGCCTCACCAGTCTCCAGCACAACCGTCTCCACCGCCGCATCAGCCGTCTCCACCGCCCCGTCAACCATCTCCGTCCACTGAGGATTAGAGCAAAAAGCGGAAACGTACCACCGCTAATAGTGGCGGCAGAAAGGGGTTCCGGTCACCGAAACGTAAGTTGTCGCCCCTCCCAAAAGTACCTCATAAGGATATGGAGAAGAGACCTTGGGACTATATTGGAGAGGAGAATATTAAGAGAGAATACGCCCGGCATCAACAGTGGAAGATTGACACGGCTAACAAGAAGAAGCCGAAAGATCCAGAGTTCCCGGTCACCCGAGAAGATCACGCCGTGTGCGTGAAAATGCTGAAAACCCTTGCAGATCCCCCGTCACCGTTGCCAGCAGACTATGAACGCTCTATTCTCAAGTCGGCTCAGGCAAAAAAGCAGCGGCTGGAGAGTAGTACGTCCAGTGGGAAATCAGTTGCCCAGCTCAGATAACAGAAAAACCAATCGTGCCCCCCGCTCAAAGTGTATTCCGATACAAAGGTGTGCTCGAGTGGAGCTGCGGTCGAGCAAAGGAATGATGAAATAGCTGGTATCGATTCGGAGTTTGTTGCAATATACGGAGAAGTAGCCAAGGCTCACGGAATGTCTATTGATGAGTACTTAAACCATATGCAGGAATTCGCTGACATAACATACGTGTACCGGTACGGGGCTCCTCTCATCAAACCTGAGTTAGTCAACGAGCTACCAACAAAAATACGAAGTTTGCATGACTGGTACATGCGAGCATGTGCTGAACAGCAAAACTGGATCTACTGTGCATACAGAAACAAGCATTTTGGGCATGGAGATAGCGTGCTAGTGACTGAATTCGACGAAGTATTTCAGTTATACAAACAAGACGCCCTCAACAAATCTATCATGAGTGCCTATTGTTTGTAAGTATTATTAATTTATGTCATTAAATCTTACTCAGCTCGTTCTTGCATGTATAATCTTACACATCACTATATTAATTTTGCAGAATGAAGATTTTCGAAATCCAAAAGAGGACAAATCTATGACATTGGGTTCATTTAACCATTTTTTATTCATCACCAAAGTCTCGCAACAAATCCCCGTGAGACAGAGAATAACTTGGTACAAGGGTTCAGGTTTTCCAGTACCAAAAGGGAAACACTATTGCCTTACAACTTCAAGTGAGTGTTACTACACACATTATATTTTCGCTTACTCGATGTTATTATAAGTGTATAATTGACTCGTTATGCGTAAGCAGGTTCCACTTTATTTTTGTTAATCATTGTACCTGACAGGGGCGAGGAGAAAGTCATGGACCCGGAATGCACACCTCTCGCTGAATGGGCAAACATGCAGAAATGCCTCCAGAGGTAATTTCAATCATTATGGCACTAGTGCTGGGGAACGTTGCATGGGAAACAAAAAAATTCCTACGTACACGAAGACCTATCATGGTGATGTCCATCTACAAGAGGAGATTAGATCTACGTACCCTTGTAGATTGCTCAGCGGGAAGCGTTAAGAAACGCAGTTGATGTAGTGGTACAGCTTCATGATTCAAATCACCGTCGTCCCACGATCCGTCCCACGAACGGTTCCAATCTAGCGCTGAACGGACGGCACCTCCGCGTTCAGCACACGTACAGCTCGATGACGATCTCGGCCTTCTTGATCCAGCAAGCAAGACGAAGAAGTAGATGAGTTCTCCGGCAGCGTGACGGCGCTCCGGTGGTGGTGATGATCTACTCCTGCAAGGCTCCGCCCGAGCTCCGCAGAAATTCGATCTAGAGGTAAAACTATGTGGAATAGGCTAGAGTTGCACGTGGCAAAGTTATGTCTCAAAATGCCCTAAACCACCAATATATATAGGAGGAGGGGAGGGCTAACCTTGGAGCATAAGAGCCCTAAGGGTGCGCCGGCCGCCAGGGAGGAGGAGGACTCCTCCTCCAATTCGGTTTGGGAAGGAGGAGTCCTCCTCTTCCTTCCCACCTCCCTCTTTCCTTTTTTTTCTTCTTTTCCTTTGGTATTTTTACATGTGGCGCCATAGCCCTCTTGGGATGACTCCACCAGCCCACTAAGGATTTGGTGCGCCACCCTAGGGCCTTGGGATCACTCCCGGGTGGGGTTGGCCCTTCCCGGTAAACACCTGAAACCCATTCGTCACTCCCGGTACACTGCCAGAATTGCCCGAAACTTTCCGATGACCAAATGAAATCATCCTATATATCAATCTTCGTTTCCAGACCATTCCGGAAACCCTCGTGACTCTGAACAATATTCGGTAACCACACATATAACTCAACTATACTAAAACAATATCGAACCATAAGTGTGCAGACCCTGTGGGTTCGAGAACTATGTAGACATGACCCGAGACACTCCTCGGTCAATATCCAATAGCGAGACCTGGATGCCCATATTGGATCCTACATATTCTCCGAAGATCTTATCGGTTGAACCTCAGTGCCAAGGATTCATATAATCCCGTATGTCATTCCCTTTGTCCTTCGGTATGTTACTTGCCCGAGATTCGATCGTCGGTATCCGCATACCTATTTCAATCTTGTTACCGGGAATTCTTTTTACTATTTAATACAAGATCTCGTGACTTACACTTAGTCACATTGCTTGCAAGGCTTGTGTGTGATGTTGTATTACCGAGTGGGCCCCGAGATACCTCTCCGTCACACGGAGTGACAAATCCCAGTCTTGATCCATACTAACTCAACGGACACCTTCGGATATACCTGTAGAGCACCTTTATAGTCACCCAGTTACGTTGCGACGTTTGATACACACAAGGTATTCCTTCGGTGTGCGTGAGTTATATGATCTCATGGTCATAGGAATAAATACTTGACACGCAGAAAACAATAGCAAGAAAATGACACGATCAATATGCTACGTTCATAGTTTGGGTCTAGTCCATCACATGATTATCCTAATGATGTGATCCAGTTATCAAGTGACAACACTTGCAAATAGCCAGAAAACCTTGACTATCCTTGATCAACTAGCTAGCCAACTAGAGGCTTGCTAGGGACATTGTTTTGTCTATGTATCCACACATGTATCTATGTTTTCAATCAATACAATTATAGCATGGATAATAAACGATTATCTTGTAGCAGGAAATATAATAATAACTATTTATCATTTCCTCTAGGGCATATTTCCAACAACTATATCGGCAACTTTTCGTTCATTTCCTGATAGCAAGGAATTAATATAGAACTCCTTTATTCATTTCCTTTTCTTGGCAGGGCTTGGAAACGGTTCACCGCCAAGGCTCGTGATGTTTGGAAGCCAGAGTTTACATTTAGACAATTGGATGTAAGTAACTACTAGCTAGATCCGCGCATCTCTTTATTCTAGTTTCAATATCATTATCATTCTTGATTATGTTTTTGATTGAATTATGTTCTCGTAGAGTGCTTGAGGCAGGAACATGGGAACAATTTACGTGGATACTATGTTTGCGAGTTCATTCGCCAAACGACCCACGAGACGGGCAAAAACCGAGACATAAAAAAATTGAAGTACGATAAACAATACTCACAACTTTGTTTTATTACTGTCAATTGTGTTCGGTTTCATTGATATATATTGGCCACTTCTTTACATTAGATCGAACGGTTGCGGGACAGTCTTCTACCATAGGAACGTGTACGAGCAATTCAAGAGGAAATTGCCGGATTCTTAGATGCAGAGGTCCTAGATGTGAAGGGAGAATATTATTGCCCGTCGATGCAGTTTAGATGAAATGTTAAAGTGTAAAAGAGATGCATATGTGCATGTGTAACTCATGTCTACATTTTTTAATATGTTCGGTAAAGCACAACGGATAAGATGCTGTAATATATTCGTGACGATGCTTGTCACACCCAAGATGCGACCCTATCCTCAATTTGGCACGAGGGCCTCGTCGGGGATAGAAGCGCATCTCGTCGTGTCGCAAGAATGCAGATTGTTACAAGTACATGTACTGAAAAGAAGATATATATATATATATACATACATATATATATATATATAATTGGCTTACACTTGCCACAAGCTACATCAGAGTCACAGCAGTACAATACATATTCATCATGAAGAAGAGCAGGGTCCGACTACGGACGAAAACAAACGAGAAAAGAAGAACGACGTCCATCCTTGCTATCCCAGGCTGCCGGCCTGGAACCCATCCTAGATCGATGAAGAACAAGAATAAGAAGAGGCAACTCCAAATGAACAGTCAACGCGCTTGCGTCAAGTAACCTTTACCTGTACCTGCAATTGGTGTTGTAGTAATCTGTGAGCCACAGGGGACTCATCAATCTCATTTCCAAAGGTATCACGACTAGCAAAGCTTAATGAGTGAGATATGGTTTAAGTGGTGAGGTTGCAGGAGCGGCTAAGCATATAGTTGGTGGCTAAACTTACGAGTACAAGAAATAAGAGGGGGGAAGATCTACGCATAGCGGACGTGACTACTGATGATCAAATGAATGATCCTGAACACCTACCAACGTCAGACATAACCCCGTCGTGTCCTCAATCGGAGAAGGAACTCACAAAGAGACAGTCACGGTTACGCACACGTTTGGCATATTTTAATTAAGTTACTTCAAGTTATCTAGAACCAGTGTTAAACAAAGTTTCCACGTTGCCACATAACCGCGGGCACGGCTTTCCGAAAAGATTTAACCCTGCAAGGGTGCTCCAACTAGTCCATCACAAATTACCACAAGCCGCATAGAAATCCTCGATCACGAAGCTCGCGATCTCGTCGGACTCCTTAGTGGAAAACCTCAACTCTGAGATTACCCAAAGCATCACCGGAATCCCGATGCACAAGATATCTCGTCAAAGGTAAAACTAATCCAGCAAGGCCACTCGACGTGTCGACGATCCCGATAGGAGCCGCGTATCTCGTTCTCAGGACACGACGGATAAGCACAGCATACCGTGGCCTCATAGAAATCTCCCAAGTTGCCCTGGGTTGGCCCCGCAAACAGCTCTGGTTTTGAACCAGCACCATCAGCACTGCCCCCTGTATTATGTGGAATTACTCCTAGGATAGCGCTAACTCCCTATGCATTTCAGTTTGACAGAATTATTATGTTGGGCAAATGTAGTACCAATGTGGGGCCTTGAGAGACCAGCTTTAATCTAAAACGAATTATCACGGGGGTCCCCATAACAACCCCGATCGTGTTAGGAGCGCTCAATTATGGAACATAACACCGGTAGCCGAAACTAAGGGGGCAAAGGTGGAACAAAACACCACGCTAGAAAGGCCGAGCCTTCCACCTTTTACCAAGTATATAGGTGCATTAAATTAAATAACATTAATATGGTGATATAACAAGGAACCCATGTTATCACATGGAAGCAACTGCACCTGCAACTAGCAACGCTAACAACATGGTTAAGCAAGTGGTAACATAGCCAATCAGAGGTTTGTTAGGTTGTGAACAGGTTGAAGGTTTACATGGCATTGTAGAGAGGCTGATATTTAACATGTGGTAGGCAACGAGACATAATCGTTAGCATCGAAATAACTAGCATGGCAATGATAGTAATGGTATCCGGGGAAATTGTCATCTTACCTGAGATCCCGCTTGGAAGAAGAATGACTCCGTGAAGCAGACGAACCGACGTAGTCGAACGGGTCCTCACAATCCAACACGCTTGCAGAACTCTATCGAGACGAAGAAAACCGGAAACAAGAATCAACACACGATATTCACCACACGATGCACAACACATATGATGCATGAGCAGCTGAACACATGCAAGACATGGCATGGCAATTCACAACACTCAAACACTACCCATTAAGTGAAGTTCAATATGCAACGAGACATATTGACGAAACTCCACGTTTATTTATTTAGTTCTATCCCGATTAGGTACTCGGCAATATTAAATGTTATTAAACATGGCAAGAGGTGAAGTGCAATTTATCTACCTATCTAGGCATTTTAAATGTGGTCGGAAATGACATATAGCATCTCCGAAACAACCTCACATGTTAATTTACAATTCTGTCTAGATCTGAACTAACACATTTAGTTAGTTTTTAAACAGCAAAACAAATAGGTTCACGTGATTCTACGCGTTGTTACAAGCAATTTACGCATAGAGAACATCTCCAACGGAGCTACGGATCAAAAGATACGGACACCACAAGATATGATGGCATGAATGCAATATGTGTGCAACGACAGTCACGAGCACTTCAAAACATACAACCAGAAAGATGTTATGAAACTACACGAGATTCTAAGCAAGTTTCATATAGGTCACGATCAAAATGGAGCTACGGAACAACAACTACGAGCAAATCAAGATATCACTACAATCTGCGAAAAACAGCCACATAGCATTTACTACACCCCCACAACTACGAGCTACATAAATCCAATATGCTCAACTAAGGCATGACATGATAGAGGGCAAGAAGCGCTACAACATACAACCAACAACACCTAGCATGGCATCAAGGATCACTAGGAAAAGAAGTCACAAAATGGCTTCTCACACACAGTTTCAGACTTAGTGAAATTAACAGTTTATGAAACTGCAGTTTTCAATCTGAAGGCATATTGACAGCAGGAAAACCATAATCTACAGGACTCCAAATGGCATGAAAATTCACAGCATGCTAGAGAATCCCAAAGTCTACAACTAACTCCATTGCACCAACCTCAAAATAGCTGCAGAACACAAGATAGAAGCAAGACAAGACAGCAATAAAATATAACAGATTTCAGACTTAGAAATATTTCAGCATCTCTAAAACATCACTATTTCCTAGCAAGTAAAGAACAAGCAAACCACACCTAAACATGGATTTCTATTGCAAACAAAAATACCAGGGGGTAGACTAAACATCCAAGGGCAAAACTCTAATTGACAACACCTTCAAACGAAGCACGGAATAAATCCTACGAAATAGACAAGACGGCAACATCGCAAAATATCGCGCGAACTAACTTGCTCAAAAGCTAAAACTAAATACCCCGAAAATATATAAAACATGTGGGGTTGCAACACAAAAATATTGTCACACGTAAATGCAAGATATTATCCTAAACACGGAAAATAAACTAGCGGCAATCCCTACACGCAAAAATACCAATGACTACTCTAAAATACATGGCAAAGGGGTTCCTAAAACATGAACATTTTATCTACGGCATTCGAGCAAACCGGACATGCACGAGAAAATAAATACGGGACGAATCCTATTGGGACAGCACGTAAAACTATGCATTTGGCACGTCAAACAAATATGCAAGTTATAAATTTGTAATCTACGCGCAAAACTACACAAAAACCATATACAACTTGTCTCGAACCGACTTACGGTTAAAAAGATACGGGCATATTAATATCGTCTATTTTTCTGGAATTTATATAATTCCGAAAAAAAAAAACTAACTAATCTATCGGGCCAACAGGGGGCGCAAAATACCTAAGGCGCGCTGGGGGAGAGGATTAGCTCACCTCACGGGAAGCCACTTGGGCCGGTTGGAGGTTGCTGGTGGAGGCAATGGGCCGAAGGGTGTTGGAGGAGGCCAGTTGGGCCACTGCGGGGGCGCCCTGGACTGGGCCGGCGGCGGGGCGCTCTAGGCCGCAGCGACTGGTGGTGCTGGCGCCACGCGCAGCCAGGCGGTGGTCAACGCGGCGCTGGCGAGCGGGAGGCTAGCGAGCGCTGCGTCATGTTGTGCGTCGACGTGAGGTTCCAGGGACCAGGCGCGGCGACGAACAGAGGTCTCCTTCGCGGGAACTGGCCAGGAGTCCATTGGGGGTGAGAGAGTGGGGGATTAGGGTTAGGGGGTAGGTGCGTAGATCCCGAGGCAGAGGGGGTTGGCTGTCCAAAAATACACACGGGACTATTTATAGACAAATGGGGGGCTAGGTTTAGCGAAATTTCGCCCCAGTTTCAACCGCATGGTCGGATACGAATAACTCCGAACGCGGGATGGACTAAATGGCAGTGTAGTGTAGATATCCGGAGACGACAGGGAAAACGGACGGCGCGGCAATGATTTTTAAAACACCAAAGACGTCCGACGGTAGACCGAATACGGTGCCTCTACGGTCGACTGTTCGGGTACCTAACGGACTCCGATCGCGACGAAACTTGACAGGCGGCCTAGCTATAATATATGAAGACTGCATGCCAAGTTCCAACCCAATCAGAGAAAGTTTTCAACACACTTTTAAAAACAAGATTCGAACGATGCCGCGGGCGCGTGCGTGTGTGATCGGGCTCAGAATAGACAACGACGAGAACCGGCAACTACTAACGGATGCAAGTTTGAAAACTGGCGGCAACGGAGATGCCGATGCAATGCAGATGATGCGCAAGATGCGATGATGATGCAACGAATAAAAATAACCACACGACAAAAATGGAATAAAGGGGGGAATCTTCTGGAACGTCGGTCTCGGGCTGTCACAACTCTCCTACACTACAAGAGGATCTTACCCCGAGATCCAAGAATAAAAGGGGAAGAGGGTGAGAAAAGCAAAAGGTAAAACTTAATCGCTTCTTTGACAAACGAGTGAAACCAATGACCCTTGAAGGTTGCAAAGCGATGAGGAATGAAATGAGAAAGAAGCAAGAATTCACGGAAAATTTCAGCAGCACTTCGGTAGGAAAAGGGGACAAATTTTTTTTGATAAGATGGGAGAATTCGACAAGATTCATATCAAACAACTAAATAGAATAAGGGAACGCCATGATCTTGATAGAACAACATGATAGACCCAAAAGAGAAACATCACAATGCCTCCGGACAAGAAGAATTGACGTAGTTGTTGGAAAAACAACAACAAAAGAACAAGCTTGTAGTGAACTTGAAAATCATCTCAATATATATGAAGTGACAAGCAACCACTAAAAGAAACAAGGATAGTTGAAAGCAAAGATATCAAAACTTCTTACACTAAAAGGGCGCATCGAGAACTTGGGTTAAAGACAAGCACCATAATTGCGACAATCCTTAGGAAAGGCTTTAGGTGAAAACTAAACCAAGATACTCAACCCAGAAATCATGAGTTGAAACATATCTCATGATCATAGAATTGGTGGATTTAATTATCTCATTCTTGAAAGGAAAACTCTTCGAGGCTCCTACACTAACAAGAATGCTATAATACCACCTCAAAGGATAAAAGAAGAACAAATGCACTTGGAAATGCAAGAGAAGAAAACTTGAGGTTCTCCAATAAGAATCTTGAAGAACACTTTGAGAATGAATTGGCATCATGAGTCGCTCTGGAAGAAGAATTCAGATTACTATGAACAAGAATAATAATTATGTTATGCCTATCCTTCATCAAGTTTAATTGATGACAAGCCACGGGTTTAGCATACCACTTAATCTTCTTGAAATGATTGAGGAGAGATATGAGCACAAACTAGAAGAAATCTTGAAAGATACACCGGTGAGAATTGAAATGAATGAGGCAACCATGAATGACTGGAGATACATGAGAAAGAAGAGATCATGAGCCACCTGAGAGAAAATTAGAACAAGGCACCGGATAATTGAGAGACGAATGAAGAGACAACAATTGAGAAGAATTGAGGATGAAAGCCGAAAGCTGAGAACGAAGAATCTTCTGAAATGATAGCCTTCGGAGGATCGGGAAATGAACACAACACCGAAATGCACCGGATCGCAAGAAAGGGATTACTCATGATTGGAACAATTAAGATGATGGCACCAAGCTGAAATGATGAATCTCCAAGAGAATGAACCAAGATTGAGAGAAACACTCCTTCGGTCTTCCAAACTGAAAATGATGAGGAGAACACCACCATGAGTAACTGAGACACTCCGGAATAAGGACAAGGAAAAGTTGATCCAATGACGAAAATAAATTTGCAACGATCTCGAAGAAGGAATATGACTGATGAAAATCATACTTACGTCATAGTTGAAACGAATTAGAGATCTCCGGGAAAAGGTTACAAGAACCAAAAAAGATCCTGGGAAAAACCTGTGGGTTATGGGCCCACTCAAAGAACCATCGTTGAAACAATTGCTAACAAAGAAAGATATTGCACCGGTACCATGAAAACTTGATGAGGTTGAGCACCTCGAAATAATTGAAAGGATTGAAAACAAGAAATTCTGAGATATCTATAACACTCCGGATAGGAAGAGAGAGGAATTAATAAACAAGATAGGCTGATAAGAATTTCCAACATCGGAAAGAATTTAACGGACGAAAAAGGATATGATGACACGGATAACTGAATTGAATTCACCGCAAAAAACCATAAGAATGAATAAAGATGAACATGAAGCTCCTGAGAATCTTCACAACGAATCACCGGATAGGACACGGAATAAAAGATAGTGGAAGCAACAATGAAAAGGAAGTCACTAAGATAACAAACTAATCACTCAAGAAAAGGGTGGGAGGGCGGGGAAAAACAAAGACAACTTGGGACAGATGATATGAACTTCGGAATAAATGAGAGAACGAACTTGCAAAATTCGTAAAGGATATGATTGACTGAAGAGAAGCACACTGGTTGAAAAAGAATTGATATGAAAATTGATTGAGCAAAAGAATTAGCGCTCACATAAAAATATGAGAACACGGATTAGGAAAGATCTGAAATCACCACTTGACATCGAAGCAACTTGAATTACCATATTCCAACAAAAACAAAAGGTGCGGCTTATGAAACACGCCAGAACAAACTCATGAGAGAGATTTCCGTTCGATATTTTCGTGGACAGGATCGCACGAGCTCGAACCTTACAGTAGCCATCAAGTGCAAGGCAGTGCACCAGACATACGAAGCGTCCCCGAGTCGTAGCAAGCTACAAGGACTCTTTAAGACACAACGAGAACCGCTGTAAGTCGACCGTCAACAAAAGAATCCACTAGATGTCGAACCCCAACCTAACACCATGCGTTTGTTGGAAGATTGTCCTATAAGTAACTACTTGAATTCCCACCTAAGAATTCCCAAAATATCTGGTCATGCAATCTGTAAAAATGGATACAAGGAGTAATATATCACACAACTCCTATACTAACCCGTCCAGTGTATCACATCTGTCAACACATAATCAGAATCTCGGACCTTCATCTACTACAGACCCTCGTGATCACAACGATACAAAGTATGGCAGTACACCCGAACAATCTGCACCAGTACTGGGGACATCGGGGTTATCTCGCCACTACTAGTATTGAAGCAACTAGGAACATCCTTCGTCCTGAGATACTAAGAAATCTGAATGATAACGATGTGCTCTTGGAGCTCAACTCCCTGAAAGAAATCAAGTCCGACAGGAGGCACCAAGACAGAACTCCGTCACATCAGCATCATATAGATTCCAAAAATATCCGCGTGATCCTAAAACAAAAAAAATTGAGTGTGAAGAGGAGTAGAATAAATTATTACGTCAAGATTCCTCACCAGAGCATAGAAGAGGAGAAAAAAGAATCCTACTCTCCGATATATAACTAGATTCAAAGCAGTTTTTCACTAGACTCGACTCGGCCAAGTTCGATCAATCAAGGGGGCTCCTAGGTCGGTATTGCTCTGATACCAACTTGTCACACCCAAGATGCGACCCTATCCTCAATTTGGCACGAGGGCCTCGTCAGGGATAGAAGCGCATCTCATCGTGTCGCAAGAATGGATATTGTTACAAGTACATGTACTAAAAAGAAGATATATATATATATATAGAATTGGCTTACACTCGCCACAAGCTACATCAGAGTCACAGCAGTACAATACACATTCATCATGAAGAAGAGCAGGGTCCAACTACGGACGAAAACAAACGAGAAAAGAAGAACGACGTCCATACTTGCTATCCCAGGCTGCCGGCCTGGAACCCATCCTAGATCCATGAAGAAGAAGAAGAAGAGGCAACTCCAAATGAACAATCAACGCGCTCGCGTCAAGTAACCTTTACCTGTGCATGAACCTCGTGTTGTAGTAATCTGTGAGCCACACGGTACTCAGCAATCTCATTTCCAAAGGTATCACGACTAGCAAAGCTTAATGGGTGAGATATGGTTTAAGTGGTGAGGTTGCAGCAGCGACTAAGCATATAGTCGGTGGCTAAACTTACGAGTACAAGAAATAAGAGGGGGAAGATCTACGCATAGAGGACGTGACTACTGATGATCAAATGAATGATACTAAACACCTACCTACGTCAGACATAACCCCACCGTGTCCTCGATCGGAGAAGGAACTCACAAAGAGACAGTGACGGTTACGCACACGGTTGGCATATTTTAATTAAGTTACTTCAAGTTATCTAGAACCAGTGTTAAAACAAAGTTTCCACAGTGCCACATAACTGCGGGCATGGCTTTCCGAAAATATTTAACCCTACAGGGGTGCTCTAACTAGTCCATCACAAATTACCACAAGCCGCATAGAAATCCTCGATCACGAAGCTCGCGATCTCGTCAGACTCCTTAGTGGAAAACCTCAACTCTGAGATTACCCAAAGCATCACCGGAATCCCGATGCACAAGATATCTCGTCAAAGGTAAAACTAATCCAGCAAGGCCACCCAACATGTCGACGATCCCGTTAGGAGCCACGTATCTCGTTCTCAGGACACGACGGATAAGCACATCGTACGGTGGCCTGATAGAAATCTCCCAAGTTGCCCTGGGTTGGCCCCGCAAACGGCTCTAGTTTTGGACCAGCACCATCAGCACTGGCCCCCCTGTATTATGTAGAATTACTCCTCGGGTAGCGCTAACTCCCTACGCATTTCAGTTTAACAGAATTATTATGTTGGGCAAATGTAGTACCAATGTTGGGCCTTGCTAGACCAGCTTTAATCTAAAACGAATTATCAAGGGGGTCCCCATAACAACCCTGATCGTGTTAGGAGCGCTCAATTATGGAACATAACACCGGTAGCCGAAACTAAGGGGGCAAAGGTGGAACAAAACACCAGGCTAGAAAGGCCGAGCCTTCCACCTTTTACCAAGTATATAGGTGCATTAAATTAAATAGCATTAATATGGTGATATAACAAGGAACCCATGTTATCACATGGAAGCAACTGCACCTGCAACTAGCAACGCAAACAACATGGTTAAGCAAGCGGTAACATAGCCAATCAATGGTTTGCTAGGTTGTGAACAGGTCGAAGGTTTACATGGCATTGTTGAGGGGCTGATATTTAACATGTGGTAGGCAACGAGACATAATCGTTAGCATCGAAATAACTAGCATGGCAATGATAGTAATGGTATCTAGGGAAATGGTCATCTTGCCTGAGATCGCGCTTGGAAGAAGAATGACTCCGTGAAGCAGACGAACCGACGTAGTCGAATGGGTCCTCACAATCCGACACGCTTGCGGAACTCTATCGAGACGAAGCAAACCGGAAACAAGAATCAACACACGATATTCACCACACGATGCACAACACATATGATGCATGAGCAGCTGAACACATGCAAGACATGGCATGGCAATTCACAACACTCAAACACTACACATTAAGTGAAGTTCAATATGCAACGAGACATATTGACGAAACTTCACGTTTATTTATTTAGTTCTATCCCGATTAGGTACTCGGCAATATTAAAAGTTATTAAACATGGCAAGAGGTGAAGCGCAATTTATCTACCTATCTAGGCATTTTAAATGACGTCGGAAATGACATATAGCATCACCGAAACGACCTCACATGTTAATTTACAATTCTATCCAGATCTAAACTAACACATTTAATTAGTTGTTAAACAGCAAAACAAATAGGTTCACGTGATTCTACGCGTCGTTACAAGCAATTTACACATAGAGAACATCTCCAACGGAGCTACAGATCAAAAGATACGGACACCGCAAGATATGATGGCATGAATGCAATATGTGTGCAACGACAGTCACAAGCACTTCAAAACATACAACCAGAAAGATATTATGAAACTACACGAGATTCTAAGTAAGTTTCATATAGGACACGATCAAAACGGAGCTACGGAACAACAACTACGAGCAAATCAAGATATCACTATAATCTGCGAAAAACAACCACATAACATTTACTACACCCCACAACTACGAGCTACATAAATCCAATATGTTCAACCGAGGCATGACACGATAGAGGGCAAGAAGCACTACAACATACAACCAACAACACCTAGCATGGTATCAAGGATCACTAGGAAAAGAAGTCACAAAATGGCTTCTCACACACAGTTTCAGACTTAGTGAAAATAACAGTTTATGAAACTGCAGTTTTCGATCTGAAGGCATATTGACAGCAGCAAAACCATAATCTATAGGACTCCAAATGGCATGAAAATTCACAGCATGCTAGATAATCCCAAAGTCTACAACTAACTCCATTGCACCAACCTCAAAAGAGCTGCAGAACACAAGATAGATGCAAGACAAGACAACAATAAAATATAACAGATTTCAGACTTGGAAATATTTCAGCATCTCTAAAACATCACTATTTCCTAGCAAGTAAAGAACAAGCAAACCACACCTAAACATGAATTTCTATTGCAAACAAAAATACCAGGGGCTAGACTAAACATCCAAGGGCAAAACTCTAATTGACAACACCTTCAAACGAAGCACGGAATAAATCCTACGAAATAGACAAGACGGCAACATGGCAAAATATCACGCGAACTAACTTGCTCAAAAGCTAAAATTAAATACACAGAAAATTCCTGTGCATTTTTCTACCCCGAAAACATATAAAACATGTGGGGTTGCAACACAAAAATATTGTCACACGTAAATGCGAGATATTATCCTAAACACGGAAAATAAACTAGCGGCAAATCCCTACACGCAAAAATACCAATGACTACTCTAAAATACATGGCAAAGGGGTTCCTAAAACATGAACATTTTATCTACCGCATTCGAGCAAACCGGACATGCACGAGAAAATAAATACGGGACGAATCCTATTGGAGCAGCACGTAAAACTATGCATTTGGCACGTCAAACTACATCAAACAAATATGCAAGTTATAAATTCATAATCTACGCGCAAAACTATACAAAAACCATATACAACTCGTCTCGAACCGACTTACGGTTAAAAAGATACGGGCATATTAATATCGTCTATTTTTCTGAAATTTATATAATTCCATAAAAAAGAAGAAAAAAACTAACTAACCTATGGGGCCAACAGGGGGCGCAAATACCTAAGACGCGCTGGGGGCGAGGATTAGCTCACCTCGGGGGAAGCCACTTGGGCCGGTTGGAGGTTGCTGGTGGAGGCGATGGGCCGAAGGGCGCTGGAGGAGGCCAGCTAGGCCACTGCGGGGGCGCCCTGGACTGGGCCGGCAGCGGGGCGCTCTGGGCCGCAGCGGCTGGTGGCGCTGGCGCCACGTGCAGCCAGGCGCTGGTCAACGCGGCGCTGGCGAGCGGGAGGCCAGCGAGCGCTGCCTCGTGCTGTGCGTCGACCTGAGGTTCCAGGGACCAGGCGCGGCGACGAACAGAGGTCTCCTCCGCAGGAACTGGCCAGGAGTCGCTTGGGAGGGAGAGAGAGTGGCGGATTAGGGTTGGGGGGTATGTGCGCGGATCCCGAGGCAGAGGGGGTTGGCTGTCCAAAAATACACAGGGAGGACTATTTATAGACAAATGGGGGGCTAGGTTTAGCGAAATGTCGTCCCGGTTTCAACCGCACGGTCGGATTCGAATAATTCCGAACGCGGGATGGACTAAATGGCCGTGTAGTGTATATATCTGGAGACGAGAGGGAAAACGGGCGACGCAGCAACGATTTTTAAAACACCGAAAGACGTCCGACGGTAGTCCGAATATGGTGCCGCTACGGTCGACCGTTCGGGTACCAGACGGACTCCGATCGCGACGAAACTTGACAGGCGGCCTAGCTATAATATAGTAAGACCGCATGTCAAGTTCCAACCCAATCAGAGAAAGTTTTCAACACACTTTTAGAAACAAGATTCGAACGATGTCGCGGACGCGTGCGTGTGTGATCGGGCTCAGAACGGACAACGACGAGAACCGGCAACTACTAACGGATGCAAGTTTGAAAACTGGCGGCAACGGAGATGCCGATGCAATGCAGATGACGCGCATGATGCGATGATGATGTGACGAATAAAAATAACCACACGACGAAAACGGAATGAAGGGGGGAATCTTCTGGAACGTCGGTCTCGGGATGTCAGAATGTTGTGCAATATAGTTGTTCCTTTATTGTTGTATATGTATCATCCAATTTAGTGCAAAACAAGAATTAAAAAGTGTCCAAAACAAACAAATGGGAAAATAGGGGGCAACAAAATAGCCCCATCCTATTTAATACAAAATCCTAAACCCTAAAAAATGCTAAAAAAAAGCAGCGAAGAAATAGCTCTGATTCGTAATACGAAGTGGGACTAATACCCCTTCCCCCTCGCTCCAAGCCCCGCGAGGTAGAGGACTATTAGCCCCGGTTCGGAGCCGAACCGGGCTACTATAGGTCCTTTTTCTACTAGTGATACTAAGGAATGACCATTTTTGGCTAGCCAAAAAGGTTAACTTTAGCAAGCAATTAAGCGTGCATGGCTGTTGTATATTTTAATTAGACCGCTGATCGCTTTAGAGGTTAGGAACCTTCTCCATCTCTGCCTTCAATGATTTCCTAATTGAAGGCAAAATTCACGTGTATACAGAATAATGCTCACATGATTTGATTTACTTAGGTTCCTACTAGTGGGTGGGTGACTATATGCCCTAACAATACTACTACTAGCTTTGACCTAACAATATCTACTACTCCCTCCCTTCTAAATTATAAAATGTTGTAACTTTTTGTTCTCAGAATTTAATGTATATAGACGTGTTTTAATGTATTTATTCACTCATTTCGGTCCTTATGCAGTCTAATTGACGTATCCAAAATGTCTACTCCGCTTACTAGTGGGTGGAGTACAATTCAAAACATATATATTTGGGTTAACCCATTTTTTGCCAGAAAATAGTCTCCAATTTAAGCATACAAGTACATGTCTCCTGAAATAGTTTTATAATTCTAATACAAACCATAATAATAATAATAATAATAATAATAATAATAATAATAATAATAATAATAATAATAATAATAATAATAATAATAATAATGTAGGAAGATTTTTAAAATAAGCTATGAAGAGTCAAAGACACATCATAAGCTGGTTTTAGAGGGCTGGACAGAAACTTCTGGCTATCTGGTGCAAGCATATCATATAAGCACAAATAATTTAATAGTTGTAAAAAAGGCAAAACAAAATCTGGATCTCTTTTGGAAACAAAGGTGATTAAGTATTTTACTATTATAAAAAGTTTCACCACGGAGTGAACTTCATGGTATTCTGGGCAAAAAACAAAAAAAAAATCAAACGCAATATACAAGGTAATGTTCATGCTATTCGTCCTCGAAAAATTGTTTTTTTTGTCCTGAAGTCAACGCGAGTTATTCCTTGGAGAATTTTTTTGTACAAGTACAATACACGTCGTAAGATTTGGGATTTTTGACTTTTTTGCGATTACCAAATTATTTTTTGCATATAGGGTGTGCTGGAACTTGGGTGCAGCAGGCTATTTCTCACTGGTAACCTCCATAGCATCATGGACGATGGATCTATTGATCTTGTAACACTCTACTATGGAGTAGGTAATTCACCTACTCTTCCGTCAAAAGTACCATTAATCTCAGGCAGGTGTTATGGCATCTTGACGGAAAAGTACTTTCCTGCTAAGAGCACCTTGTGATGAGAATATCCTCCTATTTTTCTACTAAGATCACCATGCATCCGAGAAGATGTGCAATCGGCATCACATGGTACTGGTAGCTAAGCTTTATCGTCCGCCGGCCGAGAAAAGGCGACGACGCCCCCCATGCTTGCGGTGCACT
Source organism: Hordeum vulgare subsp. vulgare (assembly GCF_904849725.1). NCBI lineage: Eukaryota > Viridiplantae > Streptophyta > Magnoliopsida > Poales > Poaceae > Hordeum > Hordeum vulgare. The sequence continues at coordinate 324,754,589 of NC_058522.1, read as the reverse complement.
GGCCAGCTTTTACTTCGTGGTGTGGCCCTTTTTTTGCTTTCACAGCTTCAAGTCCAAGGGTTCTCACTCACCAAAACCCGAAACCAGTGTACGTACCCTACACAACAGTACTTCAAATTCAACTGAAAGTCCAACAGAGTTGGTGGGAAAGATGATTCAATCTTTTCATGCTTTTTTTCAAGCACCGCACTGTGCCACTACCAATTCATCTGTGCTATAAATGCCCATGCCCCGGCAACCTAGCTCAAGGCAACACACACGCACGCTCTAGCTAGTCAGCGTAGCAACAGGATATCCACAGTTGCACACGGCACGCACACACTCGGGCGCGAGCGAGTCGGGCATGGCTGCTGCAAGAGCAAGTGCTCTGTGCGTCGTCCTGCTAGCCGTCATGGCGGCCGGCGGGGCGTCGGCGCAGCTGTCCACGGGGTTCTACTCGAGCTCGTGCCCGGGCGCGCTGGGCGCAGTCGCGTCGGTGGTGCAGTCGGCCGTGGCGAACGAGCCGCGCATGGGCGCATCCATCCTCCGCCTCTTCTTCCACGACTGCTTCGTCCAGGGCTGCGACGGGTCGCTGCTCCTGGACGACACTGCGAGCTTTCAGGGAGAGAAGATGGCGACGCCCAACAACGGGTCGGTGCGTGGGTTCGAGGTCATCGACGCCATCAAGGTGGCCGTCGAGAAGATCTGCCCAGGCGTCGTCTCCTGCGCCGACGTCCTCGCCATCGCCGCCAGGGACAGCGTCGTCGCCGTACGTACTTCAATCCCCATGCATACGTTAACGTACTTATTATGGCATGCATGCTGAATCTGTGGGTATGTGTGCGTGTAGCTGGGCGGGCCGAACTGGGCAGTGAAGGTTGGGCGGAGGGACTCCACGACGGCGAGCTTCAGCGGCGCCAACAACAACATCCCGCCGCCGACGTCGGGGCTCGCCAACCTCACGTCACTCTTCGCGGCGCAGGGACTCTCCCAGAAGGACATGGTCGCGCTCTCCGGTGCGTACCTCCACCCATCGCTCAAAGCAATAAATAACTAATTATTCCCATTGCATTAACCAACTAATCCCCAAGTATAGTACTCCTACTTTTGGGCGATCACTGGTGCTTAAGAATGTAGACCTAATTCTTCGCAAGAAAGAGAGAGAACGTGTAGTACTGATGTTGTACAGTAAGTAATTAGCAACAAGGAAAGCGACAAGAATCGATTCCCATGTGGAAGAAAAGAAGGAACCATTTCACACTCTGCTTCTACTAGCTTCATCACCTGTAGCCGGCATGCATGCATGCATGATCGCCAACGGAACCGATAGCTAAGTTTTGACTTGAAAGCCTAACGTTGTTACTTTACTGGTGACGAGTTCAATCATCGATGACTAGTGACTAGTAAATACTCGTGCTACCAATTAGGAGTAGCTTCCATTACTTTTTAGTCGGACGAAAAAAACTGGCATTGGCCTGTGATTGTCGGCATGGGTTTCTAGAAGAACCTCATAGTTGTATTGCATTTTGCATGTCACACATCTGAGGCCAGCATTCTAGCAGCCAGGCCACTTAAACTTTTTCAGTGAAACGGCTGGCTCTTGCTTTAGTTGAAAGATGCCTCCCATCACATATTCACATGTCTTTGGACTAAATATTAAAAGCAAGAATAAAGTCGGCATCCCCCAGATATACAACTTGATTACAAATTAATGACAACCACAAAAGCATATGACTCATTTTGCTCTATTCCATGACCGGCTCAAATCCCCTTTTCTTTCTTCCATTATTTTTAGAGAATATACGCACTTGGCTGCAAAGTAAGTACTAATTAAATAAAAGTGCTAAAACGTTCCTTTGGAGGAAAAAGCGCCCAAACGTTCCCTTATAAGTATTCTCAAAAAAGGAAGAAAAAAAAGTGTCCCTCGTCTCAAATTCCGCTTTCTCTGAGGACATACATGCATGTACGTACGCAGGATCTCACACCATAGGCCAAGCTCGCTGCACCAACTTCCGAGCACACGTCTACAACGAGACCAACATCGACAGCGGCTTCGCCGGGACCCGCCGTTCCGGCTGCCCTCCCAACTCCGGCTCCGGCGACAACAACCTCGCACCGCTGGACCTCCAGACCCCGACCGCCTTCGAGAACAACTACTACAAGAACCTGGTTGCCAAGAAGGGGCTCATGCACTCCGACCAGGAGCTCTTCAACGGCGGGGCCACCGACCCGCTGGTCCAGTACTATGTCAGCAGCCAGAGCGCCTTCTTCGCGGACTTCGTGGAAGGCATGATCAAGATGGGAGATATCTCGCCGCTCACAGGGAACAACGGAGAGGTCAGGAAGAACTGCAGGAAGATTAACTAAGAGAACCATTGCGGTCAAGGGTGACACAGCGTGTGGAGTGAGAGATCCATGCTTTGTTGCAAGTTTGTGGTTCCATCTCGTTTTTTTTTTTCATTTTTTCGTGCGTCCACAATTGTGAAATCAATATTGTACTGCAGCGATATGTCCGTTCATTGAATAATTCGACAATATATATATGAACCGTTTGCGTGTTGCGTAATTTCTACGTTTCACATGTACTAGTACTCATTAGAGAACATATGTTTTTGTAAACAAAAACTTTCGATCCATTTGTCAAACATCATGGCAACGTGTTGTTAGATCTCGGATGGAGAAACCGCTCCCGTCGCTCCCTCCAACCGACCGGGGGCGAAAGCTTAGTCACCCAACCGCAATCGCTCCCCCTGCTACCGCCCCACGTCGGCCCCCGAGGCCGCAGTCGAGCAAAAGCCGAACGTCGTCGGTGAAGGGGCGGCGGGGATCTGCTGCCTCGCGGCCCCTTGCGCAGTGCCAGGACGATGGCCACTGTTCTTGGCGTCGATTGATCTTGCCGCTTGATCGGATATGGCACACGACGATCGCAGGGCGGGTGGAGTGAGACGGTGGCGTTATCCCGCCCGTGGCGGCACCGTACTTCTCTGGCGATGGCGGATCGTGATATGGGGGGATGGATCTAGACACGTGGTGCGGCAGGTTCTCGAGGTAAGCACGAGACGGCATTGAGACTACTCACAATAATAACATATAGAATAGTAACATACATATATTACTAGTCTCCCTCTGCTACCGCCCCACGTCGGCCCCCGAGGCCGCAGTCGAGCAAAACCAAACATCATGGCAACGTGTTGTTAGGTCTCGGATGGAAAACCTGGCAACCGACCTAGCGGGGACAGGCTGGATCCGGGCGGCGTGGGGCCTACTGCCGTGATGATTTAGGTAGCAGTCATCATGCTCTTCGTGCATCACGGCAACGGTCTGCATGATCGGTTCTCCTTGATCTAGCCATCTATGTGTTCCGGACCGGCCGTCGGAAATCTTACCAAGGATATCTGGATCGGTTAGATTCATGGACCTTGATCTAGCCATCTCTTGTTCATGGACCTTCCTGTTTTTATTTTATTTTTATTTTTTTCTTTAGCTGTGTGTGCATCCTAGATGTCTTTGTGACATCTTATAGGTGCAAATATTAGATGTAATTGATATTTTTGCCATATTAATACACTTCCTTTTAAAAAAATCAAACATCATGAAAATACAAAAAATATATGAAGTAACAAACATTACATGCAAGTCTATAAACCACTTATCAATGACTAACAAGTACTTAAGCTAGCCGAAGGCGTGCCATCATCTTCGCCCCTTCCTCATCGAACCAAGGCAAATCTTGTTGTTGTAAACAGTTGAAAATTGTTATGGTAAGGCCTCATAGGAACAACACACTGAATCAATGACCATCGCTGATGAAAAGAAATGTATATCGTAAGGATCCAATACGTGGGCGACGAAAAATCGGCCCAGTTGCGCCCCAACTCCTCGTTTAGCATCAGTTTGGGCCAAATAATAGTCGGTGAACCCGAGCCGAATCCAGCCACCCGGGGGCGCCTGGGAGCGTCGGTCGAAGCGAAAAGGCAAGTGGGCCCGCTCTGTCAGCGGTAGCCGGGACTATTCCCGCTGTTTTCTCCCCCTTCCTCCTCCCTTTCCCTCCACACCCCCCCCCCCCCGCGCGCGCGCCACGCCTTTCCCGCCATTCTTCTCCCGCTCTCGCCATCCGGCCGCCATACCACCGAAGAAATACACCTTCCCTTGCCCCGTCACCGCTACCGATTCCAACCAGTCGAAGCCGAGGAAGCCGATGGCTAGGTCGATGGGCGTTTCGGACGCCGAGTGGAGGGCGGATGTCCATCGTCGGGAGGCGGTCACAACAGACCAGCGGAGGATGCTCAACGCCAAGAAGATTAGGGACGCGGAGGATCAGGAAGAGGCGTCCCGCGCGGGGATGATGAATCAGGTTGGCCACAACTCCCAGGCCGCATGGAGGGGATACGAGGGCGTTGCGTTGCCGGCCAACCTCTCGCCACCGATGCCGCCCTGGGAGTATGTGCCCTCGCCTGGCCACTCCGACGACGACGCACATGGCGGCTTCAATCCCAACACCAGATGCCAGCGAAGGTGTGGTACTTCATGGAGTGCTATCTAATCCAGATGCCGGCGGCGACTGCACCGGCGACCGCGACGACGATGACCCCAGTAGAAACCACGCCAACGACGAGCCCGACTACGCCGTAGACGAGCCCGACTACCCCGACCAGTCCCGCGACAGAGGAGCCGCACTATGCCGAGCCGGCCGTTTGATTCGTTTCATGTGTACTATCTTTTTCTTTTGATCGCTGAACTATTGGATGTGTTGATCACCGAACTATGACATGTTGACCGTCGACTCGTGACATGATTATCGTCGAATTTATGACGTCTTTTTGTTAGCGGAAAAGATAAATTAAAAAAATTAACGTTTGACGGTTGAAACCTGAAGACGGCTGGAAACTCGTTTGGCTCAAAATGAAAAAGCACTCGCGCAACGCGAAAAAGGTTTTCGCGGGGCACGCTGGGGCCAAATTGCTGGAGATCTCTAATGCCACGGGAGGTGAGGCAGATTCGTGTCAGCGCCGGCAGGAGGCGGCTGAAAACCTCGTCCGTCGGCTACGAGCACACGCATAGGAGGAAAACCAGAGAACACATGCTTAGAAGACTAGGCATATTAACCCAAGACGGAACAAATTAGCTAACGTACGTACAGCAAAAAGCGGAATAGAACGGTCCATAACCCTAGCTACAGTGTAGCAGTGGGAGCGCATGCGTCCCATCCGTGTGTCATCAGGGCAGATGTCCTACTTTTTTTTGCTTTTGATTTTGAGGGATGCAGCACGTCCAACATCCTAGCTAGAGTCTAGCGGTGGGAGCACTATTTCTCTTCTCCGACACGGGTTTATATCTACGGTCATTAGTTATCTACTCAATGCCGGTTAGTTACGCTACAAACAACGTCCATGTCGATGATGTGCAGTGCAGGTGCTTTTCTCAGTTTTTTACACACCACACGATGATTTGATTGTGACGAACTAACAATATTTGTCGGTCAGAGCCAAGAAATGTATGCATGTTTATACATATCTCTCTGTTTTCGGATGTCGGCTGCCTATGCGCCAAGTGGTACTATATATATATAGTTTTATATGTATATTTCTAACGGCCGGGGTTGCTTTTTCCACGATGATCGCTGTCGGCCTGGCTACCTACGTACCAGAAAGATTACATAGCAGATTAAGCTTTGGAACAAATCGTGCCTGACATGAACGTGCAGAACAGCGAAGGGGTTAGACTGCATGAGTAACATCAAAGGCAACATCAACATCAACGTAATTGTAACTGTAGCATTTTCTATTTAAACCACGTGAAGTCGCGTAAGGAACTGGCAATGTTTCTCGTCGGCTATCACACGCGGTTCTTTTTCTTTTTCGGTGAAGACCGGAGTCCACGTTTTTGATAATTTAATGCTACATGTGGTATAATTGCTTCAATAACAACAATTGTCGATATGTCCGAGTGGTTAAGGAGACAGACTTGAAATCTGTTGGGCTACGCCCGCGCAGGTTCGATCCCTGCTGTCGACGTTTTGTTTTTCCCTTTCCAGATTTTTTTCTAGTCAAGTAGTATATCGGCAAAAGGAGGTCGTCCATTGCCCGTTATTATATGGAAAAGATTATCTTCCACCGGCCCCAATCTTTTTTTAGTATTTAAACAACATTCAGCCTTGGATTTTCTTCAATAAACAAGGTGGTACTAAAGATTTCGGTTCTATAGTTAACTCGCTCTAATGACCTTCACTCGCTTACTTCTTTGGTTTCTGATATTGCTTTTTTGCCTTTCGATTCCTATTCATCGGAGGGGAGTGATCTGCGTCGGCCGCACGATCCACCAACCCCCGCGCGTCCGCACCGTTGAATCTTCATGCAACATTTTTTCCCTGATGCAGAAAAATTTGGATGCGATGCAACAATTTTTTCAACTTTTGCAACAAAAAATAAAATTTGTAGCAACAAGAATATCAACGTGATCGTAGCAAAAAAGCGAAGCTGATGGTACGTGGTAGCAAAAGTAAAACGCCGGTTGTAACAAATATTTACGTGACGTGTATGCAACTTTTTTAGTGAACGGTTGCAGCAAAAAATGGTGCCGGTTGTAGCGAAAATTAACACGGTTGTAGCAAAAGTAAAAAAACATCGATTGTAACGAAAAATTCGAAGAACTAGAGTTGCAACCAAACGTATATGCAACTTTTTTACTGGATAAATATAGAAAAAAAAATAACGCTTGGTTGCAACAATTTAAACGAAAAAATATTGCATGCCCAGTCCGCTGACGCGCGCGGTCACCTGGGGCCGGCCGAACTGTTCAACCGGCGCACCGGTCAGAAACGATTCCCTTCATCGGATGTGTGGACGTTTGAGAAGAAGAATTAGCACTACACTTTACTTTCTTTAACATTAAAGACTATAACAAATAAACTATTTACTGCTCTCGACGTTTTATGTTTTCTTTCTAGTTTGTTTTTAATAGTACTAGCAAAAGGGCCCATGCGTTGCAACGGGAGAAAGAAATATCACACGACACACGCTCTTAATTTATAAAAAATGTCTATAATTTAAGAATTTATAGTTACGATACAAATAAAGATGGTCTTATCCTACAAAAATGCAGTTCAAAATTTCACAGGTCTTGTATTTTAACACGGCTTGCATGTAGATTTAATACACACAAAGAATCAATCAAGTGACCTTCAGTTTCATCTCTAATCCTGATTTTGTTGACGTGTTCCTCCCCAACCCGGATGAGTACCGGTATGAAAGAAAGACGAATAATGACTTATTTATTAAGATTGCACCCTAGATAGTATTTTTATTAAACGTTTAACAGATAAAATAATATCATATTTAAATTCTACACATTTTTCTAATCAAATTCCATGTATAATATGTTAAATTTGGAGTTATGGTTTAAAAGATATGAGTATTTTTAAAAATATTTAATATATACTACGAGTTTAATGTCATAAACAGTAAGGGTTTTTTTGTACAATCATCTCGATGGGTTTTCCGACGGAAGCAATAGCCTCTTTATTATTAGGTAAAGATATCAACCAAAGAGGTCGTGCTTTGCCCGTTGTTATATTCTCCTTTTAAATAAATGTCTTTAGTATTTAAACAACATTCAGCCTTGGATTTTCTTCAACAACCGAGGTGGTACTAAAGATATCGGTTCTATAGTTAAGTCGCTCTCTTGACCTTGACTCGCCTACTTCTCGAGTCTTTGATATTGCTTTCGTGACTTTTATTTCTATTCATTTGATGTGTGGACGCTGGAGAAGAAGCATTGCCAGTAACACTTTATTTTCTTACGCATAAGGCTTTAATAGGCAAACTATTTACAACCCTTTATGTTGTAAAACAAGAGGAAGAAAAATGCACAATAAGTCTTGTCAAACAACTTATTATCTTTTTTTTGGGATAAAAACAACTTATTATCTGATGTAACTGAAGTATTTGTGCCTCCACAACAGATACAATCGGTGAAAGCACTCCAATATTAGCAAGTTAAATGGGTGAAGAAAGATATTTCCAATAAAGTGAATCACGAAAGAAACAATGTTGTAACTTGCTTCATCCGACATTATAAGTAATTAATGAGATTTTCTTCCTCTAGCCCTGACCTTCCATCATAGTTGTGTTGTCGATGGCATATATTCGTTTTTCATTTGTATATATAATACAACTGATATTAAATATCTTCAGCTTTTAAACAATGTCCAACCTTCGATATTCCTGAGCAAGGAAGGTGGTACTAAAGATATTGGTTTTGATGTTAAATCGCTCTCACAACCTTGACTCACCAACTTCTCCGATCTTTGATGTTGCTTTCCTTGCTTTTGATTCCTATTCGTCTCATGTGTTTGATGCTTGAGAAGAAGCTTTAGCACTGACACCCTATTTCTTTCGCACAGGGCTTTAACAGATAAACTTGGTTACAATACTTTATTGCATAAAACAAGACAAAGAGGAGCACACTATAAGTCTCGTCAAACAACTGATTATCCAATGTAACTGAAACATTTGTGCCTCCACATCAAAAGCAATCAGGTGATAGCACACCAATATTAGCAAGTTGAATGGCTAAAGAAAGAGATTTCCAATATACATGAATCACGGAAGAAAACAATGTCTTAACTTGCTTCATCCGACATTATAATAATCAATGAGATTTAAAAAAAAAAGTCTGAAACAAACCTTGAAGTCGTAGACGAAAGCTAAATCAAACCATGGACTTTGAATTCCGTAAATTGGCACTCTGAACTTGTAATCCCGGTCTATTTTAGACCCTAGACCTGTTTGGCATGCTCAGAATACTACAATCCCGACCGGGGTTACCTCCTATTTTCACGGGCGAGAATTTGGGCCGGCCCACTTTACCATCACAAAAATTTGTGAAGTTTAAAAATGTTAGTGCATTTCTAAATTTTTCCAGAAGTTAAAAAATATTTTTTATTTCTATTTTTGGCACAAATTCAATCCCTTTTTTTTTCTAAAAAAGTTTAGAATTATGAAATTCTATTCACATTTTTTTAAAATTGTTAATGATATAAAAAATCGCATTCGTCAATAAACTTCTGAATTCCAACAGTTTTTCACATCAAAGAGAAATGATACGGATTTACCAAAATTACGTCACATTTTTAAATAAGTCTTTTGCAATTTCGTAAATTATTTGTGTTTTTGAAAACACTGAAGCAGTGAACTTCGAATGTATCTTTTGGGCAAACTAATATTGAAGATGTAAACAATTTCGGAATGTCCGAAGATTTTATAAAGCGTGAGAACTTTTTAAAAATTCTGAATACTTTAAGAAAAACTATTTTTTGAAAACAATCAATTTCGAAAAAGCAAACACTTTCTGAAACATTTTTTAAACCAGTTTTTTTTAAAGTGCGAACAGTTTTTCTAAACTTTAAAAACGGGAACAAAGTTTAAAACCTGAACAAATGTGTAAAGAAATATTTGTGACATTTAAAACATATCACGAATTTTAAAAAAAGTACGTGTCATTTGAAAAAAACTTAACATTTGAAGACTGTTCACGAGTTTAAATAAATGTGCTTGTGACATTTTCAAAATGAAGTGTATACAATATAAATAGAATTGCATGATATAAAGAAATGTGTCATACCCATAAAAGAACATACGTAACATGTGTTTGAAAATTATATTTAAAATGTGCAACAATTTAAAAAATGTTTGTGTAGTTTTATAAAAAATATTGTCATTAAGAAATGTAAAACGTGTATTTGAAAAATATTACCGTGTATTCAATTTTTTTGAAAACCTGCATCTAGAAAATGTAAAAAGTGTGTATTAAAAATATATTTGCCCTACAAATTTACTATGGTATTAGGAATAATTAGACATGTGTAAAAAAGTAAACCGGTTACCAATAAAGAAACAAAACAAAAGCGAAAAAGAAAATAATATGAAGAAAAATATGAAAGAAACAAAAGAAATCAAAAGTATAACGAAGAAAGATAAACCAGATAAAATCGGCAAAAAGATAAAGTATAAAGATGGAAAAACCAGAGAAAGAAAATCATGAAAACCAGACTAGCGCGACCGACTGCGCTAATGGGCTGGTTTAATTCAGCAAATACCGGTTAAATCCTTTCAAGGTTTAAAATCGACCGGGATTAAAAAGTTTGATGTGTTAATTTAAAGGATCGAGAGTTTGAGGTTTAATTTATCTTTCGTGTTTGTTTTGAAATTTTTCCTTCTGGCTTTGGGTGCTGCTCCACCGACCAGTCGGAGCAGGCGCTGGATAGAAGACCTGCACGAACTCATACCGTCTACACAACCTGAAAGAAAGAGGAAACGTGGGCGCAACGGACAACCGACTTCGACTCGGAGACAGCAATCACGCTGTAATTTCAAGACGAACTCCTCATAAATCGAGCAGGAGCAATCGCTTAATCAACCCCGCTGCCTCCGTCCAACCACTGCCCGTTCCTCGATTTTGCAAGGTGAGCCTTTCGTTCCCCTTCCGCTTACTTCTTGATTCCCAATCTGGTGAAATCACGCTCACGGTCGGCGAGTTGGATAGTTCCCCTCCCTTGTCTCGATTTCTTCCCTGATCCGCCGCCTCCTCCCGTCGCTTTCGATTTCCTGCTCGACCGGTAACCTTGGCTGCTCGAATCATCGCCTTGGTTTCTAGCGATTTCTGGATTTGGGTGCTGCTCCGGAGGCCAAATTGTCGGCCCCTTTGCTTTTTTTCTGTTGTTTCCGGAGAGTAAAATTGATTGTGCTGCCAAGCCGTATATGATGATTCGCTTTCATGGCAGGTCGACGTGCGCACGATGGGTCTGGGATTGGGAGCGCCGTTCTTCTTCTTCCTCCTCATCTTGCTGGCCGCCGGCTCCGGAGCAGTGCCGCAGGACAAGAGGGTTCGCAGGAATTACGGTATGTCTCTCTCAATGGAAGATATACTTACCCGGTGCTTCATCCTCTTACAGTACTTCTTGCTATAGTCCGTACTGTACCTAAGAACACACGTATAAATTACCCCCTCCTTTTCATAATATAAGACCTTTTAGAGATTTTATTATAGACTACATACGGATGTATATAGACATATTTTAGAGTTTAGATTCACTCATTTTGCTACGTATGTAGTCCATATTGAAATCTCTATGCAATTTTTTTTTTTTTTTTTTTTTTTTGACAAGCTTGACACAAAGTTTCAAGACTGAATTCGATTCACAGCTCGACAAACAAAAAAAGACTAATCAGACTGTGAAATACCTCATATTTGAGGTGAATAATACATGTTTTGTGCAAGTCCCCTTGTTTTTCTTTATCTATTTATTGAGCTTCGGAATGAAATTTCAGGGCATTGTAGATGCATCTTATACCAATCTTATTGGAAAAAAAATACAGATCTTTTTGGGACCTCTAGATGTAGTTTTAAGAGGAGAAAGAACTGGACATATCCTCTCTCTTAACAGCCTTCCTGTGCTGCTAAATCTTATTCAAGTTAATCTTCATATAAAATTAGTACCTCCAATATGCAAATTGGAGAACAAATTCTAGTTTTTCTGCAATGAAAATATTCTCTTTTGATGCATATCTTGGTCCAGTTATAGTATTGGAATACATAAGTTTATTTGGTTTCAATTGGAACTGAAATTGAAGTTTACGATGTCATGTCCCTAGCTTCTTGTGCTAGTTATTTGGGCATTGAATATTTCGTCACACCGTCCATCTGTTGGCATCAAGCCAGTTAGATTGTGTCAATATAACCTGAATAGCATTTTATTTTTCTTTCTGAATAGCGCGTGGCTGTATAAGATGGATAACCATTTTTGCCATATTAGATTTAGGATAACCAACTTCATTGTTTTCACACCATTAACTTCTGGGATATGGGACATGTGTTTTACTGCTTTATATGCTTTGTACGACGTTAGTTCAAGTCCTAGCTGGGGAACATGACCAAAGATACAGCCATTGGTACTTGGTAGTTCGGGAAAATTTTAAGCTCGGGAAAATACTCTTACTTGTGGTTGCCATTGTTCTTAATTGGTGTTACTATCTGCATTATTTTGTCTCAGTTGTTCTCGATCTCAATACAATTGAGATCCACCCAAATGACAAGGAGGAAATTACCTCTAGCAAAATTCCTGTCTCTGTTGAAAGTGGCACTACAGTATGCTCAACTTGTGAGAACTTGACAAACAAATCTGTCAGTTATCTTAGTGAGAAACAAACACAAGATGAGATCATGGAAATTCTTCATGGTGCCTGTTCTCAGACATTCTCCTTAGAACAGAAGGTGCACCACTTTTATATTAATTCACCAAATGCTACATGCTCAAAATGTACTCTTTGAACAGCAGTAGTTTATGACTTTTTGTTTCCATGAACTCTTTCTATGTCTGCAGTGTCTTGAGATGGTGGACTCCTATGCAACTCTTCTCTTTGCAAAGATCACTGAAATCAAACCAGACGAGTTCTGCAAACAGTATGGCCTCTGCAGGGACGTATCTTTTCTGTCTCTTGCGAAAAGTGAAAGCACTTGCGCTTTTTGCCACCACCTCGTTGATGTAGTCCTCTCAAAAATGAAAGATCCTGACTCGCAGGTGACTGCTTTGCTTCATTGACATATAATGGGTGCCCTGACCTGATCCTTTCCGTCTCTTAACATTTGCCTTGTGATATCTGTAGTTTGAGATACTTCAACTTCTCATCAAGGAGTGCAACAAGGTTCACGGTCATGTGCAGGAGGTAAACTTTTCTTCACTTGTATATATGGTCTATGACTCCCTAGATTTTCTCTATGCTATCATGCAATTTGTCGGATTCTGTGCATCAAGGAGCCATTGTCTGCTCCTTGATCCAATGCACAACAGTGTGCAAGCATGACATGGTTTCTTGCTCCCTGTTGGCAGTGTAAGAGAATGGTTCTAGAATACGTCCCCCTCATCCTGGTCAATGGCGAGAAGCTCCTTGAGAAGAAGGATGTATGCACTCTTATGCAAGCCTGTGGCGCCAGCAAGAAGAGGGCGGTTGGATCGTTCTTCGATGGTGGACTGCGGAGTGATGCTTGATGACAGAAACACACATCACTTGTAGGAATGGTGGAAATAGGGTGATGAGGTGATTGTTGTACATATAAGCTTGTCTCTGTTCTTTGGAACGTCCCTATACTACTGTCAAGTTATTGCACAACACTGTCAAGTTATTGTGTCTGACCTCGTGCTACTACTTATTTATAAAAGCCAACGAAGGTCATGCCTTCTGTTGACTATATGAATTTTGATTTACATCCAGAGGCCTGAAAGAAGTTAGATATGGTAAAGCTACGGATGCTCTCAGACATATTTACCCTTGCAAAGATGGGCTGCTAGCGGTTGAATTTTTAGACAGAAAGATTTGCATAATTTTTCATCCGAACCGTCGACGACAGGATTGCCCGTACCCTTCACAATTTGGCGTGTGAAATAAAACTTTCCACTTGCTAGTGGGTACTTATTTGCACGATCTAGCATGTTGCGAGAAGGACAAGCGGGTTTTTATGTTCATCCCAATGAACCAAACGGATGACGGAAGGGATAGCCTATCAACGAAGCACACAAGTGACACATTTGAGGGTTAGTCCATCCCAAAAACGGGTATCCCTGCCTCAAAAATGGATAACCCATCAACCAAACATCCCAAAGTGACACATTTGAGGTGACATGTTTGGACTAGTAGGAAGAAGACCCTTCTAAGTTGAATGTATTCCATTTCTAAGAAAGAACTTGTATACATTCGAACTAGAGAGAAGCTCTAAAATGGAAATGAAAAAGAAACCCATTGTCCGTCCACGTATTCACCTCGCTGGAACTTGGAACTCGCAATCAAACATAGGGTTAGCAAACTGGGAAGACAACTCTCTACTTGGATAGGTAGAGAACCGTTTTGAAACTTGCATGATAGCAAGAAGAAGGGAATGTCCACTAATATAGAACAGAAATTTGGCAACACAGTAAAGAGCCTACATCAATTTTCTGTATGTGACTATTTCATTTTGAATTGTTTGGATTGCTTACCACATGTGTCACATGGTTGTACGGGACTGTTTCATAGTTGACTTATATATGGGGTGTGTTATGCGTCCTCCCTCCTTCCTCCTCCTCTCCCGCTGCCACCAGAGGGCCTGGCCGGGCAAAGCTCGCCCGAGGTGGAGGTGGCGGTGGCGGGGCCTTCTTGTTCCCCCGACTACAGAGGCACGGCGCGGGCCTTCCTCATCGGCTGAGGCGCGACATGGGCCTTCCTCGTCGGCTGAGGCGCGACGCGGGCCTTCCTCGTCGGCCAAGGCACGGCGCAGGCGCTAGGCGCCACGACGCGTCATCGCGCTTGTGTGCTAGAGGGCGCTGGCGTGCTGACGGGCTTCAGGCGGCGCGAGCAGTGGGGGTTCGCGCGGGGGCGAGCTGGGGAGGCACATATCTGGCGCACAACGAGCTCTCGCGGCGACGCGTGAAAGCACAATTGCTCCCTAATGTGGTTTTGATAATTGATCACAACATATGCATCATTGGACTAATATGTTTATTCAAGTATATTTCAGAAAAGTTCAAAAGATGCATTGACTAAAGGCTTATGTGGAGATGCCCCTTGATGCAAGAAAGGAATAAGATTGACCCAAGCTTCAAGCTAGAAGACTCTTCATTTTATATTTGTGAGAAATCACTTTTTGAGTCCATAGGAGAGCCAATGCTATTAAAAGGGGATGAAGTATTAAAATGAACTGGTTGCTCAAGTGCTCAGAGATAGCCACCAAAAATACTAAGTTTTTTCCCACATAATCATTCTACCAAAGCCACAACACAAAATCAGTGCCACCAATATTCTCAATTCGGCCCTACCGATTTTCATCCCAGACAGAACCCTAGCCAAAGCCACCAAATCGGCGCAACCGAAACTGTGTCGGTGCTATCGAGTTTAGGTGACCAACTTTCTGTTGCCTCAGTACACAAAATCGGAATTTCCGAGTTCGGGTATCGGTGTCACTGAGTTGTGTCATCCGACTGTTAGCCACCTTTTCGGTGTCACCGAGTTGTGTATATCGGTTCCAACGAGATTCAAAAGTTGATGCCTTTAGTGCAAGCCGGTACCACCGAGTTCATGACTTCGATGTCACCGAGTTGGTCACTTTAGGTGTAACGGTTGGATTTTGGGGACTGCCTATATATACCCCTCCACCCATCTCTCATTCGTGGGATAAGCACTCGGAACACACACTTCATTGCCAGATCCATTTTCTGAGAGTGGGCCACCTACTCATGTGTTGAGATCAAGATATTCCAATCCAATCATTTGAAACTTGATCTCTAGCCTCGCCAAGTTGCTTTCCACCAAATCAACCTCTCCTACCCATGCCTATTCTGTGAGAGAGTGATTGTGTGTTGAGGATACTATCTTTAGAAGCACAAGAGCAAGGAGTTCATCGTTCTACCACATATATTACCTTTTGGAGGGTGGTGCCTCCTAGATTGGTTAGGTGTCGCTTGGGATCCTCCTACTTCGCGTTGTGGAGTTGAACCAAGATGTTTGTAAGGGCAAGGAGATCGCTTACTTCGTGAAGATCTACCATGAGTGAAGCTAGTCCTGTGTGGACGGAAGCCGTGGTGGAATAGACAAGGACGCTTCTTCATGGACCCCTTGTGGGTGGAGCTCTCCATGGAATCTCGAAGCCGTTACCCTTCATGGGTTGAAGTCTCCACTAACATGGACGTACGATAGCGCCACCTATCGGAACCATGCCAAGAATCGTCGTGTCAACCTCATGCGTTTGATCTCCCTACCTTACTCCTTTACTTTACACTTGCATGTTTTACATTCCGTTGCTATACTCTTATAACTGCATGTGTAGGGTGTACTTGACTTGCCATAATTGCTAAAACTGGCCCACAACTAAAATTGGGAAAAGGCTAAGTTTGTATCTTGTCAAGTAGTCTAATCAGCCCCCCTCTAGACATACTTTTGATCCTACAAGTGGTATCAGAGCTTTGGTATCCATTGCATTGGTTTCACAACCTAGGAGAGTATGGCGTCTAGTGAGGGAAGTTATCACCGTAGAGGTCGATACTTCGATGGCACTAATTTTGCTAGTTGGAAGCATAAGATGAAAATGCATATTCTTGGTTTTAATCCTTCTGTAGGGGTTGTTCTTTGTGTGGGTGTGCAAGGTGATTTCTTCACAGAAGGGCATGAACCGGACCGTGATGCAACAACAGATGAACTAAAGATGTTGCAATTCAATGCGCAAGCCTGTGACATCATCTTCAATTGTCTATGCCCCGAAGAATTCAACAAAATCAGCCGCCTTGAGAATGCAAAAGAAATTTGGGATACTTTGATTGATATGCACGAAGGTACTGATTCTGTCAGAGAATCTAAGTTGGATGTGCTCCAAAGTCAGCTTGACAAGTTCAAGATGAAGGATGGTGAAGGAGTCGCTGAAATGTACTCTAGCTTAGCTCTCATCACAAATGAGATTGCCGGCTTATGAAGCGAAGAGATGATCGACAAATTCATCATCAAGAAGATACTTAGAGCTCTTGATGGGAAGTATGACACCGTGTGCACATTGATCCAAATGATGCCAAACTACAAAGATTTCAAGCCAACTGAAGTCATTGGTAGGATTGTTGCTCATGAGATGTCACTCAAAGACAAAGATGAGGTGCACAACAAGTCAAGCGGTCCTTACAAAGCCTCAAGCGATGCTCCCGCTACTTCAAAGGACAATCTTGTCACTTATGAAGAGATAAGCCTCATGGTCAGAAAAATCAACAAGTTCTACAAGAGTAGAGGCAAAGAGCGAAGCTCAAGCTCAAGACATGATAAGAAGCATTCGTCTAGTCGTGACCGAAACTGCTACAACTCTGGGAAGCCCGTACACTACTCAAATGAGTGCTCGGCTCCCTACAAATGAAGAGAAGAGTTGTCACATCCCTGACCCCTTAAGCAAGTTAGCTTTGTGCTCATGTTTTCTTTGCATTGCATCTAGGAAATTCTCAACAAGAACAAAGTAAGTGGTGAAGGAAAATTCAACAAACCCTAGCCACTTCTCAAATTAAAGGAAATTCAAACTAGTTAAAATCAATGAACCCAAAATGGCCTCAAGAAAAGTTCAATCTTTCTGATAAATCATGAAAGTAAATAAGCAATGAAGAAAACCTTTTTCTTGACACTTTAAGCATTTTAAATAAATGCAAAAAGCTACTGGTTTCAAGTTTTAAAATTGAAATCAGAAACTTTAAACTTTCAAAAATGTTGAGAACTTTGGAAATGGTTGGAAATATTCCAACAAATATTTTGGTGTGTTTAAAATAGCTTTGACAAACTATTTGGGAGCTGAAATAAATAGCAAGTTAATGAAATAGCAAAACAGAAACAAATCAGAAAGAAAATGAGAAAAACCTTACCTGACGCTCACCTGGCCCGGCCCATCTGCTCCTGTCGTCTTCCTCCTCTCCAGTAGGAGCGGGAGGTGGCCGCCGCGTCGCCGCGAGCCTCCACGCAGCTCCCTGGCTACCTGGCCGCCGCTTCGCGCTGGCAAGCACGGGGATAACCTCCCCGAGCTCGTAGCTATCCGTTCCCCAGCTCATTCTCCCCCTCTGCCTCGTTTCTTTCTGCCGCCATTGGAGCCCGAGCAGAGCTCGAGCTCGTCGTCTCTCTAGCCTACCCTTCTCCCTCCTGAGCCGCGCAATAGGTCCGCCGCAACTCCCTGAAGCTTTCTAGCCACGAGCCCGACGCCGAGACGCAGTGAAACGACGAGACGCAGTCGTCTTCTTCTCGGGTCACCGAAGCTCGTCGCCGGCGTTCTTCCTCTCCAGGCCGTCCCCGAGCAAGCTAGCGCCACCACTACACTCCTCGTGAGCTTGCGCATCTTTCCCCTAAGATCTCCCCGTCGATCCCCTTCTCTAGGCCTAGTTCCATCGAAGCCCGACGAGATCTGCCGCGGGAGCTCGTCGCCGGTAGCCCTCTGGTGATCAGCTCGTCCTTCTGAGGCCACCAGCAGCTTCAGGCCGTCGCGTAGATGCCGTAGGAGCTAAGTCCCGTGCGTAACTCCCTCTGTATCGAAGACCCCGATGACGCCCGAACCTTGGCCGCCGCCAAGCTCGTCGCCGGCATCATCTCCGGCCAGATCAGCCCCAGCCAAGTGCAAAAATGAACCCGCGGGAGAAGTGTCGTTCTCTGGTGCTCTCCGCGCCGAGTTTGGTCCCCTGTGCGCCGTTTCCGAGCCCCTCCGACGTACTGGTGCTCGCCGGAGGCTCCCCGCCGGCAAGGACGACCTCGCCGCCGGTGGATCTCAGCTGGCCTGAGCCACTGACATGTGGGGCCAGCCTCTCGGAGTTTAGGATTAAAGAAAATAAATTTAATTAATTTGATAAGTCACTAACATGTGGGTCCAGTGAGATTAATTAGCTAATTAAGTTTAATTTTAATCTAAAACTGACCAGAGACACTGACCAGTGGGTCCCACTGGTCAGGTTTGACTTTCAACGACCAGTTGGACTTGCTGATGTCATGCTGATACAGTAAAGGGATTTTCCAGTATAAGAATAATTCCAGAAATGTTTAAAACTTCAAAAATTCATAGAAATTAATCTGTAACTCCAATGAAAATAATTTATATATGAAAAAGTATCAGAAAAATCCAAGGAATCTGAATATGCCATTTTCAAACATGTTTGAAAATGTTACAGAACCCAAACATGTAGATTAATGAATAAGTCAATTCTTATAAATACTTTATAAATGGAATATGGAAAATATTTAAATTTCACTATGTTTGACATGATCAAATACTGTCCTAATTACCAACCAGCAACCTAACATGTCATTCCATGCATGTTAACATCAAGTTGATCTGAGCATCAGGTCGAATCAATTAAAATGGTATCCGAGAATACCTCGTTTGAAGTGATATTTGAATTTGATTCAAATCAACTTCAAACCTAATACATGTTAGTTATAATAGTATATCACCTTGCATTCTCATGCCATGCTCATGCATCATCTTGATTGCATATGCTTGATATTGATTGATGTCATTCCTATCGGTAGGCTCCGCTCCCCCGGATTCCACCGAATATTCGTCTGACGGATATTGTCACTCCTCTGAGAACAAGGCAAGCAACCAGTTTGATCATTCCGATAAATCTCATGTTCTTGCTCCTGCACTTACTTATTGCATTAGGATCAAATGGTTCAACTGCTTTTGCCACGTTAGTTGAACCCACTTCCTTTGCATGACCTATCCTTGTCATAGTAAATAGCCGAACCTTGCAACCTAGCATACCTAGTAGTTGCTTGAGCCATGATGTGCCTTATCCTGCTATGCATGCTATGCTTAGAGTTGTGTATGGTCTGTCATCTGGGAGATGAACAGAATTGTGAGAATGTGTTTGGTAAGCAAAGGTTGTGTGTTGAACCTGATTTGGTAAAGGTACCGGTGAAAGGCTGTGTAGGAGTACATGGCGGGTTGTTTCATTGGAACCGTCCTTAGGAACTGAGTTCCGTGTATGTAATCCAAGACTATATACTACCACATGCTGGGCCCTGAAATATGACCCCGCTCGACCTATTAATCGCTTAGTACTCGGTCCAGGAGTTGCAAGTAGTTTCTGGTGTTTATAGTCATGCTGGAGGCCGTGTATGGTGCTGACCTGAGAGGTGGGCTGTGATGCGGTAGGAAGTGGCACGGTGTACCAAGTGGCACCCGGATGGTGGGCTTGGGAACCCTGCGCACATCGTTTGGGGCCGTGACGGAAACCTCGGCCGGACTTCCGTGCGGGTTACCCTCAGATAGGCGATAAACCTGGACTAGGTACTAGTGTGGTTAACGGTCGTGGCTGACTCCCTCGCCAGGCTTCCGCTTGAAGGTTGCCGAGGTGCATGACGTGCACATGGCAATAAGTGGCGAGAGCGTGTGTGACGAAGTACACCCCTGCAGGGTTATGATCTATTCAAATAGCCGCGTCAGCGGATATGGACTACTTGGAGACATATGTTGTTCATAGATAACTTCAATGGCTACTCATAAAATTGTCAAGATAAGCGTGAGTGTCATGGACGGCAATTCCGTATGGAGACGGAATGATTCCACGATGGTGTATTAATTGTGGTGTTAGTGGACTCGTGTGCGAGAAATCAAGTTGTCAAAATTATTTTAAAAATGCAAGTTGTCTAGCCACGAGTCAAATGTTGGCTTTCCGCATGAAACCCCACCATACCTTGTTGATACATTGCATGAGTAGTTAGTTATCCTAAAGTCTTGCTGAGTACCTCTGTACTCATGTTTGTTTAATAAATGTTGCAGAGGTTGCTAATGACCCTAACGGAGGGTCCTTCATAGACATCGACGACGACGAGTAGCTGGTGTCCCAGCTACGATCTGGCCCTATGTTGGGTCTGTAGTATAGTCAGGCCATGTGCCTTTTAGTTGCACCTGTCTGTACTCAGACAGTGTTAAACTCTTCCGCTGGCTTGTAACTAAATGACTGCTATTATGGGTCGTGAGACCCTTACTGTGTAATATTATGTGTGTGGCTCTTCCGAGCCTCTTAAATAAAGCTTGTATGTTATGGTTATGTTGTGATGCCATCGATGTATATATACATATCGGTATGCCATGCGTACGTGTGTCGTACTTGACATGTATGGGGTTCGATTACCTAGTCGTGAATTTTAGTAGCACTCCTTACAGGGAAATGCCCCTTTGTAATCCAACGAGCCATGGTAGCTCGCTACTGCTCCGGACACATTGGTTGACCGGCATGTGTCCTTCTTAGCTGTTGTGTCTGTCCCCTTTGGGGAAATGTCACGCGATGTAATGGAGTCCTGGTAGCTTGCTACGACTCGTCTACACTCGCTGGTGACCGACACCTGCTTTGTTGGGTCATGTATGCCTGTCCTTGTGCGGTGCTGCCACTTTGGTTTATGACTAGACTTGTCGATCTGGGTTCTTTGACATTGGAATGCTAGCGACACTATTGCATACGTGAGTCAAAAGACGCAAACGGTCCCGGCTAAGGTAAGGCTGCAGCCGTGGAGTTAATCGTGCGTGAGACCGCAAAGGGATGCGATGTGTTACAGGCTGGATTCCTATGGCTTAGGATCAGGGTCCCGACATCGTTGGTATCAGAGCCTGACTGACTGTAGGATTACTAAGCCAAACTGGTCGAAGTTGAGTCTAGAATTGCTTTAGTTATATATAAGGGAATTGTTTGTGGAAGGGAACGTAATACTCTTGTTCTCTTCTCAAGATTATTCTATTCTGGTCATCCTCGTCTTTTTTGCGGGAATTAAGGACTAGGTTACTCATCTTCTTCTAGGCTCGTGTTTCTGATCCGTAGATCATAGGACTACGGGTCAAGAGATATTTGGGTTTCTTCCATTACTAGGAAAAAGGAAGTAAGTTTGATGATCAGAGAGTTGAACTTGATAGTTGAGTGGTTACGCTATTCCAGTTTTGGGTTGTCTCAAAATTTGTTTTTGAGCATTTACAGCTGTTATGCTGCCCAATTTTGCATTCAGAGCTCTAATGCTTTCGCATTACTCTCTATTTACAGATGCCTGGCCGTCCTTCTCGTCAGGTGGTACGTCTGACCAGGTGCATTGATGTACCGGGTCATACGGCCATGCTGGTCAGGGTGATGTCGCTGTGCGGTTACCGCTGGTACCCCGAGTACACAGTGGAGGAACAGTACCGAGACTTCAACCAGAGCCAGTATATCTGCACTGTTAGGGTATTTCCAGACTACCCTGGAGCTGAGGAGCCAATCCATTGGTCCTATGGGTTGGGAGTCACTGTTGACATGGCAGTACAAGATGCTGCCTATTCAATGCCGACCATTATGAGAGCGAGACACGCACTGCTGCAGAATTCAGAATTCTACTATGTTCCGGCCTCTCAGCCTGGTGAAGAGGGATACCTCAGCGGAGTCTATTTTGATTCTTCTATGGAGGATCCACTACTGCAGTCCACTGTTGAGATGCTAGAGAACAGAGACAGGGATGCTCGTGCTCTCCGCATGGAGCTTTATGCTACCCGTGCCCGTCTGTGGACGGCTTTGACGCAGCTGGCACCGGTAGTCCAGACAGGGTACGGAGATATGGAGATGCTGAACCCTGTTAGGACCCATCTTCCGGCCCACGTTGACTAGCCAGCTATAGGAGGAGTCACCCCTCTTCGGGGACCCCTCTTACCACCAGTCAGGGGACCAAGGCCACATCCGTGTCCTTATGGATCCCAGGGATCTTAGGCTAGAGTGTTTCCTGATCCGCAGGTTGAGCTTCCAGGTCATGGAGGTAATCTCTATGAGATGTTCTATGCGGATGCCTGAGCTGTGGGCGGAAGGATAGCATGGTAGTAACCGTACGTTCACAGTCCTGCGTGACTTGTGAAGTATGCCTGTGATGTGAAATGAATTCTGGAGGCCTAGATAAATAATGTATAGGAAGCTTGTAAGCCTCTGATGAGTAGTTTCATAATTTCAGTAGTTTGCTCTTTGGTTAAGGTTGTACTGAACTATGTAAGGGTGTGTATGAACCATGGTGTATATATAGCAGTTGCTTGTTACCATGTTGTTCGGATATTCATTTCCGCATTCCGTGTGTTCAGTACATCCTTAATCCATAGCTAGTATTGATATGATATTGGTCTAAGCTGTGAGTTTGTTTGTCAGGATGGTGTTCACCAGGTTGAACCGTGCCCCTGGTCATGAGCAAGGCGAGGGTAGTCAAGCGTCGCAGGAAGACCTGCCTCACCCGCCCTCTCTGGCAAAAGTTATGTTTGAGGCAGAGAGAAACAAAAGGGAGACCAACCGACTGTTAGAGCGTATTGAGCAGAATACGGCTCGTCAGCCTAGGAATGCCGCAGTGTCCCTCAACGACTTTGTGAAGCTGAATCCTCCAAAGTTTCATCATTCCGTCGATCCCCTCGACACTGATGACTGGCTGTGCAGCATCACACGCAAGATTCGCTCTGCGAATGTTTCTGAGGCCGACAAGGTGACCTTTGCGGCGTATTTCCTGGAAGGACCCACCAATCTATGGTGGGAGAACTTTGAAGCTATGCGTCCCGCTGAACCAGCAGCCACATGGGCAGACTTCAGTGCAGCTTTTCGTCTGCACCATATTCCAGAGGGCCTGATGGACAGAAAGAGAGAGGAGTTCTGTACCTTCACTCAGGGCAAGTTGACCGTGGATGCCTATAGCCGCGAGTTCGGTAACCTCGCCCGCTATGCAACATAGGAGGTGTCTACTGACGCCAAGAAGCAAGCAAGGTTCCGTAAGGGTCTGAGCCCTGAGCTTCGTCGTGATCTGCGCCTCCACGAGTGTGCAAGCTTTGAAGCCCTGGTCAACAAGGCGATCAGTGCCGAGACTGGTCATACCGACTTTGAAGCCACAAGGAAGCACTCCCGTGACTTTGGCTCGTCTTCTGGTTCCGCGTTTCCAAAACGCAGGCTGTGGGTTCCGAACAGTTCTCTGCCGCCAAGATACACTCCGAGGCCATCCTACGTGGCGCCTCAGACGAATTAGACCAACCCTCCAGCAAAAACTTATGGTGGTCCAGCTAGCAATGCTGCACCACGTGCCAACCAAGTGATATGCTACAAGTGTGGAGAACCAGGGCACTATTCCCGTGAGTGTCCTCAAAATGTGGGTGCCAAGCAACCCGGAAAGTCCGTCGGGCAAGGCAAGTCGGGCAAAGCTTACTATGTGAAGCCAACTCCTGCACGTGGCCGTGTGAACTATGTCTCAGCAGAAGAAGCTGCAGAGGATCCCGACGTCATACTGGGTACGCTTCTTGTTAATCATCACCCATCGTCTGTTCTCTTTGACACTGGGTCTTCTCATTCCTTCATTTCAGAAAGTTATGCACAGTTGCATAACATGTCTTTTTGTGATATGCCAATTCCATTGGTTGTCCAAACTCCTGATAGCAAATGGCAAACCTCTAGGATAACCTATGACAATGAAATTCTAGTAGACAAGCTAGTTTTTCTAGCCTCATTGATAGCATTGAAATCTTCGGATATTAATATCATCTTGGGCATGGACCGGATGCCAACTCACTATGCCAAAATTGATACTCATTCTAGAAATGTCCAGCTTACCCATCCCTCGGGTGAGATAGTAAATGTCCCTACTCGAGTTGCCAAATGCCAACTCTATTCCTTAAATGCCAACCCTCTTCCGGAACTTGAAGACATTCCGGTAGTCCGTGACTTTCCGGATGTTTTTCCAGAGGAACTGCCAGGAATTCCACGTGACAGAGATGTAGAGTTTCTGATAGATCTTGTTCCGGGAACTGTCCCAATAGCCAGAAGACCATATAAGATGGCACCCCTGGAGCTAGCCGAACTTAAGAAGCAACTAGATGAGGCCTTGAATAAAGGTTTCATTCGTCCTAGCTCTTCTCCTTGGGCTTGCCCCGTCCTCTTCGTCAAGAAGAAAGACGGAACGGATCGGATGGTTGTAGATTACCGACCAGTTAATCTGGTCACCATAAAGAACAAGTATCCGCTCCCCAGGATCAACGATCTGTACGATCAGCTTGCTGGGTCCTCAGTCTTCTCCAAAATGGATATGAGGTTGGGATACCATCAAATCAAGATCGAGAACGGGGACATTCCAAAAACGGCTTTTGTTACTTGTTATGGCCAATACGAGTACACCGTCATGTCCTTCGGTTTAACCAATGCCCCAGCCACCTTCTCTCGTCTGATGAATTCAATCTTCATGGAGTATTTGGATAAATTCGTCGTGGTATACCTCGATGATATTCTCATCCACTCGAAGAACGAACAAGAACATGCCGAGCATCTAAGGCTGGTATTGATGAAACTTCGAGAGCATCGCCTTTATGCCAAGTTTTCAAAATGTGAATTTTGGTTACCATAAGTGACCTATCTAGGTCACTAATCTCTGGTTAGGGTATTGCTGTCAATCCCGAGAGAGTTCAAGCTGTCCTTGATTGGACTCAACCTGAATCGGTTAAGCAAGTTAGGAGTTTTCTTGGTCTAGCGAGCTATTGTCGCCGCTTTGTCGAGAATTTCTCCAAGGTTGCAAAGCCTCTAACTGAACTCCTCAAGAAGGATAAAAAAGTTTGAGTGGACACCACAGTGTGAGCATAGTTTTCAGGAACTGAAAAGACGCCTGACTTCCGCACCTGTGTTGCTACCACCAAATTTTTCTAAGGACTTTGTTATCTATTGCGACGCCTCGCGACAAGGATTAGGTTGCATTCTCATGCAAGATCGTCATGTGATCGCATACGCATCTCGACAGTTGCATCCACATGAGGATAATTATCCCACACATGACCTTGAGCTTGCAGTTGTGGTCCATGCACTAAAAACCTGGCGACATTACCTTCTGGGTAATCGTTGCGAAATATTCACTGATCACCAAAGTCTGAAATATATCTTCACCCAGTCGGATTTGAATCTCAGGCAAACACGGTGGGTAGAGTTCATCTCGGATTACGACTTAGGGATAACTTACACCCCGGGAAAGGCCAATGTTATGGCCGATGCACTAAGTCGTAAATCTTATTGTAACAATTTGATGCTACAACAAGGTCAACCACATCTCTATGAGGACTTTCGGAAGTTGAATCTTCATATTGTTCCTCAAGGATTCCTTTCTACCCTGGTGGCGAAGCCTACCCTTAAGGATCAAATTATAGCTAGCCAAAAGCGTGACAAGGGTATATCACGGATCAAGGAGAATATTTTTAGCGGAAACGCTAAAGAATTTTCCATGAACGATCAAGGTGTTGTGTTCTTCCAGAATCGTCTAGTGGTTCCTAAGAACCCACATCTAAGGCAGTTAATCCTTAAGGAGGCTCATGATTCTCCTCTCACCATTCATCCCGGTAGTACTAAGATGTATCAGGACCTACGCCAGAGGTTCTGGTGGACTAGGATGAATAGAGAAATTGCTGAGTTCGTTGCTAACTGCGACGTTTGTCGTCGAGTTAAGGCAGAACATCAAATGCCTGCTGGCACCCTTCAACCTCTAGCTATTCCTGAATGGAAATGGGATAAAGTTAGTATGGATTTCATTACCGGATTTCCCAAGACCAAGAAAGGAAATAATGCTATCTTTGTGGTCATTGACCGTCTTTCCAAAGTGGCTCATTTTCTTCCCGTTCGTGAGAGTATAACAGCTAGCCAGCTAGCCGAGTTATATGTCACTCGAATAGTGTCTCTTCATGGTGTTCCCTTGGAGATTAACTTGGACCCTGGGAGTATCTTTACTTCTTGCTTCTGGGAAAGTTTTCAGAATGCCATGGGGACTCACTTATCTTTTAGCACTGCTTTCCATCCCCAATCAAGTGGTCAAGTAGAAAGAGTGAATCAAATCCTAGAAGATATGCTCCGAGCTTGTGTTATATCGTTCGGTATGAATTGGGAGAAGTGCCTTCCATTCGCCGAATTTGCTTATAACAATAGTTATCAATCAAGCTTGGGCAAAGCTCCTTTTGAAGTTCTCTATGGACAAAGATGTCGAACACCTCTTAATTGGTCAGAAACCGGAGAGAGGCAACTCTTTGGCCCGGACATGATCCAGGATGCAGAAGAGCAGGTTCGCATTATTCGTGAAAAGTTGAAAACAGCCCAGTCTCGTCAAAAGAGCCAATATGATCGTCATCATAAGGCTGTGACCTTTGGAGTTGACGAGAAGGCTTACCTTCGGGTTAGACCTTTGAAGGGTACCCATCGATTCGGTATCAAGGGCAAGTTGGCTCCTCGTTACATTAGTCCTTTTCGCATTCTTGCCAAACGAGGAGAAGTTGCCTACCAGTTGGAACTTCCTCCGCATCTTTCCAAGGTTCATGATGTCTTCCACGTCTCGCAACTCAGGCGTTGCTTTTCAGATCCTATCCGTGAAGTGGACCACGAAACGCTTGATCTCCAAGATAACCTTTCATACCGAGAATACCCCGTGCGTATTCTTGATCAAGCTGAGCGTACCACTCGACGTCGAAACCTCAAGTTTCTTAAAGTTCAATGGTCAAATCATTCTGAAAAGGAGGCAACTTGGGAAAGAGAGGATCGTCTCCGACTTGAGTATCCTGCGTTATTCCCGACGACTTCTAAATCTCGGGACGAGATTCTTTTGAGTGGGGGTGAGTTGTCACAAGAGTCACCTCAAAGATGAAGTTCAAGGGATGAGTCACCTCGCAGAGAGAGAGAGAGAGAGGAGTAGAGAAGATCATTATGAACGAAGACACTCACGGAGAGGCAAGGAATCAGAGAAGAAGGGCAAATACACCAAGAGAAGCTCTATAAGAAGACATAAAGCTCACGTTGGTGAATGGACTTTGAGTTTGACAACCGATCCGAGAGAAGCTACCACCCCGACTCCGACTATAGTCAAGATGAAGGTGTTGTCGGCATTGCACTCATTTCCTCTAATCCCTACGACATATTTCATTCACCAAATGAGGGGTTCGGAAACTGGTTGCTACGGCAACAAAAGACCTTCCCTGGCAACGGCGCCAGGAATCCTTCTGCTACAGGCTATGCCTATAGGGACTTCCTTGGCAAATATGCAAAGGATTCCCCCGCGGCCTTGGAGCCTTGCGTTGGTGTTCCCTTGAAGAGGAAAGGGTGATGTAGCACAGCGGCGGTAAGTATTTCCCTCAGTTTGAGAACCAAGGTATCAATCCAGTAGGAGGACCGCGTCAAGTCACAAGTACCCACACAAACACAAAGAGCTTGCACCCAAAGCTATGAAGGGGTTGTCAATCCCTTATAGATTGTTTGCAAAGTGAGAACTGAAAGCAAAAAGTAAACAAAGCAAAGTAAAAGTAAAAGTGGAGACGATAGTTGTGAATAGACCCGGGGGCGTAGTGTTCACTAGTGGCTTTTCTCATGAAAGCAAGTAAACGGTGGGTGAACGAATTACTGTCGACCAATTGATAGAACTGCGCAAAGTCATGACGTTATCTATGGCAATGATCATATCTATAGGCACCATGTCCAAAACAAGTAGACCGATACTTTCTGCATCTACTACTATTACTCCACACGTTGATCGCTATCCAACATGCATCTAGTGTATTGAGTTCATAAGAACAGAGTAACGCCTTAAGCAAGATGACATGATGTAGGTGGACAATCTCAAATCTATGATGAAAGCCCATCTTGTTACCCTTGATGACAACAACACGATGCGTGCCTTGCTGCCCCTTCTGTCACTGGGAAAGGTCAACTCACGGTATGAACCCAAAACCAAGCACTTCTCTCACTGCAAGAATCATAGATCTAGTTGGCCAAACAAAACCCAAGACTCGGAGAGACTTACAAGGATATCAAATCATGCATATAAGAAATCAGCAAAGACTCAAATATAATTCATAGATAATCTGATCACAAATCCACAATTCATCGGATCTCGACAAACACACCGCCAAAGAGGATTACATCGGATAGATCTCCATGAAGATCATGGAGAACTTTGTATTGAAGATCCAAGAGAGAGAAGAAGCCATCTAGCTACTAACTACGGACCCGTAGGTCTGAAGTAGACTACTCACGAGTCATTGGAGGGGCGACGATGTTAATGTAGAAGCCCTCTAGCTCCAAAGTCCCCTCCGACAGGGCACCGGGAAGGGTCTCCAGATGATATCTCACGGAAACGGAAGCTTGCGGCAGCGGAAAAGTGGTTTCGTGGACGCCTTGATTTTTTCTGGGATTTTAGGGAATATATAGGCGAAAGAGCTAGGGCAGGGGAGCGCCAGGGAGGCCACAAGCCTGGTCGCCGCGGGCCCCCCTGGCCGCGGCGTCAGGGCTTGTGGGCTCCCTGTGGGCCTCCTGCCTTGGCCCTCAAGTCCCCCGATCTTCTTTTGTTTTGGAAAAAATTATTTCGGGGATTTTATTCCGTTTGGACTCCGTTCCAAAATCAGATATGAAAAGAGTCAAAAACATAGAAAAAACAGGAACTGGCACTTGGCACTGAATTAATAAGTTAGTCCCAAAAAAGATATAAAAGGTATATAAAACATCCAAAGTTGACAAGATAACAACATGAAACCATAAAAAATTATAGATAAGTTTGAGACGTATCAAGCATCCCCAAGCTTAACTCGTGCTCGTCCTCGAGTAGGGAAGTGATAAAGAATGAATTTTTGATGCTTTCATGCTACCTAGCATAGATGTCCTTTGTAACTCCTCTTATGTGACGTGAATGTTCAGATCCATTAGATTCAAAACAATAGTTTGCTATTGACGCGGAGACAATAATACTTCAAGAAACTAGCAAGGTAATCATGAACTTTCAAAATAACAAGGCCAAAAGAAAGTTATCCCTACAAAATCATATAGTCTGGCTATGCTCTATCATCCTTGCACAACGAATTTAAATCATGCACAACCTCGGTATTGGCCAAGTAATTGTTTTCACACCTTTACTTCCTCAAACTTTTTCAACTCTCACACAATACATGAGCGTGAGCCATGGTTTTAGCACTATGAGTGGAATGGAGTGTGGTTGAGGTTGCAAGGCAAACAAGGAGAAGATGGTCACATTGACTAGGCATATCAATGAGCTATGGAGATGCTCATCAATTGATATCAATGTAAATGAGTAGGGATTGCCATACAAATGATGCACTAAAGCTAAGAGTATGTGAAAGCTCTTAAAGAAAACTAGTGGGTGTGCATCCAACTTGCTTGCTCACGAAGACCTAAGGCAATTTTGAGGAAGCCTATCATTGGAATATACAAGCCAAGTTATATAATGAAAATTTCCCACTAGCTATATTGTGGTGACAAAATGAGAGACTCTCAATCATGAAGATCATGGTGCTTAATATTAAGAACAAGTGTGGAAAGGAGATAGTAGCATTGTCCCTTCTCTCTTTTTCTCTCATTTTTTTGGTGGGCTCTTTGGCCTCTTTTTTATATATTTTTTATTTATTTTGGTGGGCATCTTTGGCCTCTTTTTGTAAATGGGCTTCGATGGCCTCTTTTATTTCCTCACATGGGACAATGCTCCATCAATGATGAACATCACACTTACAACTCAAAACTTAGAGCAATGATGACTCTATATGAAATGCCTTCGGTAGTGTACCGTGACAATGATCTAGCATGTCATAGACATCAATGGAAACATCATGCTAGCTATCTTATGATCATGCAATGGCAATGTAGAAGTGGTGGCACACGTCATGGTGGTAGTTGCATGGCAATATATCTCGGAATGGCTTTGAAAAAGCCATAGTAGGTAGGTATGGTGGCTGTTTTGAGGGAGGCTAATGGTGGGTTTTATGCACCGGCGAAAGTTGCACGACACTAAAGAAGATAGTGATGGTGGAAGGTGAAAGTGCATCTAAACCATGGGCTCAACATTAGTCATGAAGAACTCATATAATTGTTGCAAAAGTTTTAGTAGTAATCGAAACAAAGCATTCAACGCATACTCCTAGGGGAAGGGTTAGTAGGTATAAACCATCGCGTGATCCCGTCCGCCACAGAAAGGATGACAATCAATAGACTAATCATGCTCAAACTTCATCACATAGCGGTTCACCATACGTGCATGCTACGGGAATCACTAACTTCAACACAAGTATTTCTAGATCCACAACACTTTACTAGTATAACTTCAATATTACCACAACCACAACTCAAAACTAATTGAGATGAATCAAACTTCTCTAACTATTCAATGCACATGAAGGTGGAAGTTTTCATATACCTTTGGATAACTACCCCTTTTGAGACTACTTTCATAGCATAGATCAACTACCACGCCACGCGCTTCCGTGCTCTAAAAGATAGAAGTGAAACACATAGAGAAAAATCAACTAGCTCAAAAGATATAAGTGAAACACATATGAGCTTAATTGTCTAACCAAAGGATATAAGTGAAGCTCGACAAAATCACGGTGAGTGCATGTCTCTCTCTATGTGTGCAGCAAGGAAGATTGTGACACGACAAAAAATAAAAGACTCCTACGATACAAGACGCTCTAAGCAAAACACATAACATGTGGTGAATAAAAATATAGCCCCAAGTAACGTTACCGATGGATTGAAGACAAAAGAGGGGATGCCTTCCCGGGGCATCCTCAAGCTTAGGCTTTTACGACATCCTTGAATCAACTTGGGGTGCCTTGGGCATACCCAAGCTTGAGATCTTGCCACTCTTTATCTCTTTGTCCATAAGAACTTCACCCAAAACTTGAAAACTTCACAACACGAAACTTAAACAGAAACTCGTGATAACATTAGTATAAGAAAGCAAACCACCACTTCCTTAGGTACTGTAGCAAACTTAAATTCTACTTATGTTGATGTTGGGTTACTGTATTTTCAATCTTCCATGGCTAATACCCCCCAATACTATCCATATTTCCATCAAAATAAGCAACCAACTCAACAAAAAACAGAATCTGTTAACAGCAAACCAGTCTGTAGAAATCTGTATACTTCGTATACTTCTGGTACTTCAAAGATTCTGGAAAATTAGGAAAGTCTGAAGAATTTGCGTAGCAATCAGCAGAAAAAAGGATTAACTCAAAAGCTCTTACATAAAAAAAACTGAAAATTCTTTTCGTGAGCAGAAAGTTTCTTTCTTTTCCAGCACGACCAAACGATCATCCCCAAGACTAATCATAACGGTTTTACTTGGCACAAACGCAAAAGAAACACAAAAAAACACAATCATAACAGAATTATGAAAGTGTGGAAAACACAAAACAGAAAGAAAAAGGATAGATTCGTTGGGTTGCCTCCCAACAAGCGCTATTGTTTAACGCCCTTAGCTAGGCATAAGGTGATGGAATCACGTATAGTCATCTTTGGTGCTCAAACCATAAGTAGCCCTCATCATAGATTCATAAGGAAATCTTATTTTCTTTCTAGGAAAATGCTCCATGCCCTTCTGTAGAGGAAATTGAAATATAATATTCCCTTCCTTCATATCGATGATAGCACCAATAGTCCTTAGGAAAGGTCTACCAAGAATAATGGGATATGAAGGATTGCAATCTATGTCAAGTACAATGAAATCCACGGGTACATAGTTCTTATTTGCAACAATAAGAACATCATCGATCCTTCCCATGGGTTTCTTGACAGTAGAATACGCAAGAT
Source organism: Hordeum vulgare subsp. vulgare (assembly GCF_904849725.1). Classification (NCBI taxonomy): domain Eukaryota; kingdom Viridiplantae; phylum Streptophyta; class Magnoliopsida; order Poales; family Poaceae; genus Hordeum; species Hordeum vulgare. The sequence continues at coordinate 324,722,500 of NC_058522.1, read as the reverse complement.
GCAAATTAAGAGAACACTCTTCAATCTCATGAAAACCAAGAATATCACATAAAGACTTTGGAATCGCAGAAACACTAGCACCCAAATCACACAAAGCATTGCATTCATAGTTTTTGATTTTGATTTTGATAGTAGGTTCCCACTCATCATGAAGTTTCCTAGGTATAGAGACTTCTAATTCGAGTTTCTCTTCAAGAGATTTCATCATAGCATCTACGATATGAGCGGTAAAGGCTTTGCTTTGGCTATAAGCATGTGGAGAGTTTGCAATGGATTGCATCAAGGAAATGCATTCAAACAAGGAGCAACTATCATAATTGAATTCCTTGAAATCCAAAGTGGGAGTTTCATTACTACCCAATATTTTGATTTCTTCTACTCCACTCTCCACACCTTTATCATCAAGATAGGTGGACTCCGAATCATTGGGGCGTTTTTCAACCAAAGTGGATTCATATCCAGCCCCTTCATCAATAGGTTTGACACGCGAAAAAAAAGATTCAAGAGGAGTCACACCAAGCACTTTAAGATCTTCGTGATTTGCATCACTAGAACGCACCCTTTTAAACCATTCATGCTTAACGCGAATTTGGGTGGTTCTTTTTTTGCTCTCATTCATGGAGACACGCATAGCTTTTAAAGTTTCATCCAAGTTAACCTTGGGAGGAGCACATCTAACTTTCAAAGCATCAATATCACAAGACATCCTATCAACGCTCTTAGCCAAATCGTCTATTTTGAGTAGTTTTTCCTCTATGGACGCATTGAAAATATTTTGAGAGTTGATGAACTCTTTGATATTACTCTCTAAATCAGAGGGTAATTTGTTGTGATTTCCATAAGTGTTGTTGTAGGAATTGCCATAGTTGTTAGAGGAGTTACTAGGAAAAGGCCTAGGAACATAGTTTCCTCTAAAAGCATTGTTGTTGCCAAAATTGTTCCTACCAACAAAATTAATGTCCAAACTAGCATTGCTACTCTCAATCAAGGAAGATACTGGCATGTCATTAGGATCTAAAGGAGCATTTCTACTAGCAACCAAATTCATCAACTCGTCCATCTTATCACTAAGCGAGTTAATTTCTTCTATAGCGTGTACCTTTTTGCTAGCAGGTGACCTTTCAGTGTGCCACTGAGAGTAGTTGGTCATGATATTGTCTAGGAGTTTTGTAGCTTCTCCTAACGTGATTTCCATGAACGTTCCACCTGAGGCGGAGTCCAAGATATTGCGAGAAGCAAAATTCAAACCAGCGTAAAAGATTTGTATAATCATCCACAAACTCAAGCCATGAGCGGGACAATTTCTAATCATTAACTTCATCCTCTCCCAAGATTGTGCAACGTGTTCATGATAAAGTTGCTTGAAATTCATGATATCGTTACGGAGAGAGATAATCTTAGCCGGCGGAAAATACTTGGATATGTAAGCATCTTTGCACTTATTCCAAGAATCGATACTATTTTTAGGCAAAGAAGAAAACCAAGTTTTCGCACGATCTCGCAAAGAGAACGGAAAAAGCTTCAATTTAACAACATCATTATCCACATCTTTCTTCTTTTGCATATCGCAAAGTTCAATGAAGGTATTGAGATGGGATGCGACATCTTCACTAGGAAGGCCAGAAAATTTCTCTTTCATAACAAGATTCAGCAAAGCAGCGTTGATTTCATATGATTCCGCACTAGTGGCGGGAGCAATCGGAGTACTAATAAAATCATTATTATTAGTATTCGAGAAGTCGCAAAGTTTGGTGTTTTCAGCCATGATGACTTCAACAAACAAACAACAACACAAGCAAGCAAGAAAACTGGCAAAGGAAAATGGCAAAAGGCAAATGAAAACGGCAAAGGAGAAAGGCAAATGCAAATGGAAAATGTGAAGTGGGGGAGAGGAAAACGAGAGGCAACTGGCAAAAAAGGTAAATGCAAGAGATGAGTTTGTGACACCTACTTGGATAGATCTTGAATTGATCTCTCCCCGGCAACGGCGCCAGAAATACTTCTGTTACGGCAACGAAAGACCTTCCCTCGCAACGGCGCCAGGAATCCTTCTGCTACGGGCTACGCCTATAGGGACTTTCTTGGCAAATATGCAAAGGATTCCCCCGCGGCCTTGGAGCCTTGCGTTGGTGTTCCCTTGAAGAGGAAAGGTGATGTAGCACAGCGGCGGTAAGTATTTCCCTCAGTTTGAGAACCAATGTATCAATCCAGTAGGAGGATCGCGTCAAGTCACAAGTACCTGCACAAACACAAAGAGCTTGCACCCAACGCTATGAAGGGGTTGTCAATCCCTTATAGATTGTTTGCAAAGTGAGAACTAAAAGCAAAAAGTAAACAAAGCAAAGTAAAAGTAAAAGTGGAGACGATAGTCGTGAACAGACCCGGGGGCCGTAGTGTTCACTAGTGGCTTCTCTCATGAAAGCAAGTAAACGTGGGTGAACGAATTATTGTCGAGCAATTGATAGAACCGCGCAAAGTCATGACGTTATCTATGGCAATGATCATATCTATAGGCATCACGTCCAAAACAAGTAGACCGACACTTTCTGCATCTACTACTATTACTCCACACGTCGACCGCTATCCAGCATGCATCTAGTGTATTGAGTTCATAAGAACAGAGTAACGCCTTAAGCAAGATGACATGATGTAGATGGACAATCTCAAATCTATGATGAAATCCCATCTTGTTACCCTTGATGACAACAACACGATGCGTGCCTTGCTGCCCCTTTTGTCACTGGGAAAGGTCACCGCACGGTACTAACCCAAAACCAGGCACTTCTCCCATTGCAAGAATCATAGATCTAGTTGGCCAAACAAAACCCAAGACTCAGAGAGACTTACAAGGATATCAAATCATGCATATAAGAAATCAGCAAAGACTCAAATATAATTCATAGATAATCTGATCACAAATCCACAATTCATCGGATCTCGACAAACACACTGCCAAAGAGGATTACATCGGATAGATCTCCATGAAGATCATGGAGAACTTTGTATTGAAGATCCAAGAGAGAGAAGAAGCCATCTAGCTACTAACTACGGACCCGTAGGCCTGAAGTAGACTACTCACGAGTCATTGGAGGGGTGATGATGTTGATGTAGAAGCCCTCCAGCTCCAAAGTCCCCTCCGGCAGGGCACCGGGAAGGGTCTTCAGATGAGATCTCGCAGAAACAAAAGCTTATGGCGGCGGAAAAGTGGTTTCGTGGACGCCCTGATTTTTTCTGGGATTTTAGGGAATATTTAGGTGAAAGAGCTAGGGCAGGGGAGCGCCAGGGAGGCCACAAGCCTGGTCGCCGCGGGCCCCCCTAGCCGCGGCGTCAGGGCTTGTGGGCTCCCTTTGGGCCTCCTGCCTTGGCCCTCAAGTCCCCCGATCTTCTTTTGTTCTGGAAAAATATATTTCGGGGATTTTGTTCCGTTTGGACTCCGTTCCAAAATCAGATCTGAAAAGAGTCAAAAAAACAGAAAAAACAGGAACTGGCACTTGGCACTGAATTAATAAGTTAGTCCCAAAAAAGATATAAAAGGTATATAAAACATCCAAAGTTGACAAGATAACAACATGAAACCATCAAAAAATATAGATATGTTTGAGACGTATCACTGCTTCATGGCTAAAGTCCACAAGGTATCACATCGTGAATATCTTGATTTTGATAGTGATGAGGATGGATTGTTAGGATAAGATGACTTGCTCTTTGATAAAACTAGTGATTGCACTAAAAATGAACTTGCTAATTATCATGCTAGTCAAGAGAAGTCGAATGATGATGATAAGAAAGAAATTGAACAACTAACTAAAGAATTAAATAATCTTAAGTTAGCTCATGAAACTATTCTAAAAGATCATAGAGAGCTTGAAATAACTCATGAGAAGCTACGCTTCGAGAAGCTCAACTTGGAGCAAGAGCATGAGTTTCTAAAATCAATCAATGACGATTTTCGAAAGAAGAGTTCTTCTTATCTATCCAAACGACTAGTCTTGTTTACGTTTGTTCCACAAGTTAAACCTAAAAACACTAGTGACAAACACAAGAAAGTTTCTCCATCTAGTAAAAGCAACACTAAAGCTAAATCTAATGATTTTGTTGCTAGTAGCTCTCTTGATTCCATTAATGATTCTCTTAGCCAAGTTACACTTGAGCAAGAAAATGATTTATTGAAAGGGATTATAGAGACAGGTGTCTTCAAGAGTCTTGCCGGAAGTAAGAAATTTGAGGAAATTGTGCGCAAGCAAGGAGGACATCGGAAGAATGAAGGTGTTGGCTACTCCTACGTCAACGGAGATGTTTGGGAAGAAGGTCCATGTCCCACTCCCAAGTTTGTTCCTCAAGAGGAGAAGTATGATCCTACTCCTTCCAAGGGAACAAGCTCACAAGATGGCCTTATACCACAAGACCACAAGGGCAAATGGAAGTTTCAAGAGGAGCTTGACTTATTTGAAGAGGAACCCTAAGTCAAGGACAAGTGGATTCCCAAGGATACTACTAGCACTACCTCATCTGGTGATACCACAACTCCAAGGATTCCCATCAAGTTGATGTCGATCCCCAAGAGGATGAACTTGAAAGTTCTTGAGGGGTGACTCCGCTAATGAAATTCACTCTTATTCATTTTGGCAAGGACTATATGCAATCAACCTCAACCACATGCATTAGTTCAAGGAGTCACACATTCCCTCAAAGGTAAGCAAGGGACAAGGTAATTAATGTATCTTTTGACATCATCCCATATGTATTTCACTCCATGTCCATAGATATTCTTGCATATGTTCCTTGTGCTTTGGAACTAACCCATGTAGGTGAGAAGAGTAAGAAACAACAAGGATTGCTACCAACTCAAGATGATCTTCATCAACGTTGAGCATCCACTACTACTTCACCTACTTGAAGTCTTTTACGACAAAACGCAAGGTTAGTTTATCCCTCTTAGGGGGGATGTCATATCAAGGGGGAGCTTTGCTCTAAATCTTGAGTATAAGTATCTCCTAAGGATATACTTGGCTCCTCAGTCTTGTGCTTAAACGACGAGTATGACCTATGATCAAGTATTCTTACTTGGCTCCTCAGTCAATATACTCATATATAGATGACTTTGTCATTGCCAAAGTGCTTGACAGATGCTAGAATGTTTGTGCATGTTCACCATGTTTTATATATCGTCTTATTGTGTGAGCATGTTGGTCTGCATATTTTTGCTCATTCGAGGACATCCAATTGTTGTTATTTGGCTCTTGATTTATCTTTTGCCAATTGGATGGACAAGAATGCCTAGGACCCACCTCTAGCTATCTATGCTTTCTCATCTCAAGTTCTATTCATGCTTCATCACAAGACTTGAACAAGCACTTCTCGATCCCTCTTTGTGAAGGAGCACTCAGAGTTCTGTATCGTCAAAGGCTGCCTTCTAAAACCCCTTTGTGAATCTTGGTGAAACCAACCCACAAAATCGGTTCCACCGAATTACAAAGTTGATCATATTTTCCATCTCGGTACCACCGAAATCACTAACTCGGTTACACCAAGTTTCCGTGTCAGCTGACATCATAGGAACTCGGTGACACCGATTTTGTCATCTCGGTGACACCGACTGTGACGGGTATATAACCTGGGAGACATGGTTTTTGAAACCATTCCCTCAAAACTCTTTGTCCCCAAACCCTAATCTGCCTCCAAGGACCCGTGGTTGTCGCCTTTGCATGCCCGAGCTCCTCCGCCGCTGGGATTCACTGCGGTCGACGGAATCTGCAACGCCGTCGCCGTCGTAGTCGGACCGCCGCCAAGTTAGGGTACGACTCCGCTCCTCTATTGCACTCCCAAATCCAATCCATGCGCAATAGTTTCTTTTATCTAAAATCCTCCATGTGCAAAGTTCTTATATCCACTAGAAAGTTCCCGTAGAGTAGAGATTAACAAAATTATGGATCTGATTTCCCGTAGCATGCATCTCGGTGACACCGAGTTTGTGAAATCGGTTCCACCGATTTCGTGTTTAGGGTTTTTGAGAACCATCTCGATGAGACCGAGTATCTCTTTTGGGTGACACCGAAAAGGCTTCCAAGTTTCTGTTACTCGAGTGGACAATCTCGGTGACTCCGAAACAAAAAACCTGGTTCCATCGAATTGCATTCTGCAGTAAATCACACCCATAGTTTCTAAAATGAAACTTTACAAAATCAGCTATGTTTTGTGATGCTCAACCCTTCTGCTCTTCTATATCTATTTCAGAGGGGTGTTGTTTGCTGGTTTGCTAGTGTGTTGCTGCTGGTGTGCCAACATGTTTGATTTAGAGGACAACCAAAACAACTTTAGGGAAAATAGCCCTGAGATGGACTCAAGCACAAGTCGTGAGAGGATAGACTCTAACCCTGGTTCTTACAGCTCCCATGGCTTGCCCAAGGCTGCCACCAGGCAGAGAAAGAAGCTTAATTCAGATGAAGAGGATTCGGATTTTGTGCCAGAGGAAACTTCAGCACGTGAGAAAATGAAAGAGAAAGCTCTTGTCAAGAAGACTATCAGGAAAGCGTATGCTAAGCCTATTGAGGAACCTGCTAAGAAGCCAAGTGTGAAGAAGGCCACGAAGAGGGTGATCCATGTTACTCGAAGACCTACTTCCATGTATGAGGACCCGGAAGATGGTGCAGGTGAAGAAGAAGATATCCCAGCTGATGCCCCTCCTCCTCCTCAGAAGAAGAAGCTCATGGCTGATGCCATGCCCAGGAAAATTGCTCCAAAGCCTGCTTCTAAGGCTAAAACGATTGTAGAACCCAAGATAACTACAAAGGATATTCCTACAACTACCAAGGATAAAGGCCCTGCTTCTAGTGTCTTTGTTGCATAGGAAGAAGAAGAGGATGCACCCATCCTCAGAAAGCTCAGACCTCAACTGCCACTTCACAATGCTACTCATCCAGTAGCTGAAGATATAAAGAAGAGGAAAGATGCAGGATTGAGGAAATGGAGAGTTGAAGATCCATGTGATATATGGAGAAGAACTGTTGTTGATCCTAGATTCCACACTAAGGAATATCAAGATTTTTATGAGACAATTTTATTTGACAAAAGTCCAGCTGTAAGTGGCATGAGATATGTTGACTGGGCTTATATCAAAGAAAATGAACTCTACTTTCCCCCATTGAAAGGACATGGATGTCGCCTAGAGGGGGGTGAATAGGCGCTTTAAAATAATTACGGTTTAGGCTTGAACAAATGCGGATTAAAACTAACGTTTAATTTGTCAAGCACAAAACCTAAAACAACTAGGCTCACCTATGTGCACCAACAACTTATGCTAAGCAAGATAAACAACTAAGTGATAGCAAGATATATGACAAGAAACAATATGTCTATCACAAAGTAAAGTGCATAAGTAAAGGGTTCGGGTAATAGATAACCGAGGCATGCGGTGACGATGATGTATCCCGAAGTTCACACCCTTGGGGATGCTAATCTCCGTTTGGAGCGGTGTGGAGGCACAATGCTCCCCAAGATGCCACTAAGGCCACCATAATATCCTCACGCCCTCGCACAATGACGGATGCCGTGATTCCACTAAGGGGGCCTTGAGGATGGTCACCAAACCCGTACAAAAAAAGGTTGGGGCAATCTCCACAACTTAATTGGAGGCTCCCAACAACACCATGAAGCTTCACCACAATGGCATATGGCTTCGAGGTGACCACAAATGCTCTGGGCAATCTCCACAACTTAATTGGAGACCCTCATGCTTCCCCGGAGCTTTACACCACAATGATTAAGCTTGGAGGTACCGCCAAGCTTCTAGGATGCCAAAGCATCCATGAAGAACAATCTCTAGGGGTACCAAGTACCCAAGGGTAATAAGCTTCTCAACTCCTCACTTCCACGTATCACCGTGGAGACCTCAAACCGATGCAACTAATGCAATGACAAGAAAACACGAAGTGGTCAAGTCCCTCACACTCAAATCCCTCCACAACAACAAAAGCTATGGAGAAATAACAAGGAGCTCAAAAAACTCCAAGATCAAGATCCAGTGGGTTCCTCTCACATAGAGGAGAAAGTGATTGGTGGAGATGTGGATCTAGATCTCCTCTCTCTTTTCCCTCAAGAACTAGCAAGAATCATTGGAGGGATTGAGAGTTAGCAAGCTCTAAGAAGGTCAACAATGGGGGAAGAACACGAGCTCAACAGATGGATTCACTCTAATGGGGAAGAAGACCCCCTTTATATAGTGGGGGAAAGAATCCAACCGTTACCCCCACTCACATCCAGAGCAGAGCGGTACTACCGCTGCTAGGAGCGGTACTACTGCATGGTAGGTTCACCAACCACAGTAGTAAAAAACTACTGCCGTACCTATCACCGCTGAGGAAAAAGGATGCGCAAAAAGTACGACGGAGCTATAGTAAAAAACTACTACCGCCCAGCGAGTGGTACTACCGCTGGCACGTGCGGTACAACCGCTGGCCACTGAAACTGCCATAACTTTCGCATACGAACTCCGAATCGAGCAAACTCGAGCTTGTTGAATTCAGGACGACAAGAGATATCAAAATAGCGACCTCTATGAATGAAAATGCCAATGATATAGAGATGTGAGACCTCTATAATGAAGAACCGGAAAAAACTTCCAACACCGAAAACATCATAGAAGATGCATATGGACTTTGTTTTCGATGAACTCGAGCTTGTCATGAAGATGACCATAAGATCTACAACTCACAAAGAGAAACACCAAACAAGAACCAAGAAATATGATGCAAGGATGCATATGGTTTGAGATCTCTACGAATGATATGATCAAGCTACTCACTTGAGAGCCCCCCTTGAAAGTACGACAAACTATCCTACAATAGAAAAACCTATCAAAGCCAAACCTATACCTTGCACCTAGTCCTCTTGAGCTAGATGATGATGATCTTGGCTTCCTCAAGATGGAACATCTTTCTTGATTGCTCCCCCATACTCACTATGGGTGAGCCACTCTTCAGCACATCTTCACAAGTCAGCATGATATCTTAGTGATGCTCCACTTGAACTTGCACACTGCAATCTTGATGACGATCACCACTTGATGTAATCCTTCATAGGTTGAATGAGATCTTCCTCTTGACGCAAACCCATGGAAACACACCTAACCCCACATAGAACTCTCATGAATACCATGGGTTAGTACACAAAAGTGTTATGGACAATGCTTACCATACCATGGGATCACTTGATCCCTCTCGGTACATCTTGTACACTTTGTGTGTTGATCATCTTGATTTACTCTCTGCTTATTCTTGATCAACCTTGTGTCTTTATGACCAATCTTTGGATAATACTTTGAATACCGCCTTGGTCATCATATAAGCTCCTTGAAACCAACAGATGAACTTCAAGAAGTGCTTATGGATAAATCCTTCGAATGTAACTTAAGGCAACCATTAGTCCATAGGGAATGTCATCAATTACCAAAACCACATATGGAGAAATATGCTCTAACACCCATGTGCAAGATAATTTCAAGTCTGTGGACAATGAAGACTTTGTTGGGAGAGAGATGGCATCATGGAATGATGAGCTTATCATGCAATTTTATTCCACTGCTCACTTCTATGCTGATGGTTCTATAGTCTGGATGACCAATGGACACAAGTATGAATCCACTGTTGATGATTGGGCCACTATCATTGGTGCCCCTAAGAAAAAAGAAGGTGATGTTGATGTATACTCTGAGCTGAAGATGAATCACAATTCCATGGCCAACATGTACAAGCCAATTCCTCACAAGTTCTTGGCTACTCACAAGCTTGGCTTAGTGCACTTCTTGCAAGCAAAGATATCTACAACCAATACCATTCTGAGATACACCTTGATGCCTGAATCAGGTGATGAGAAAATGGTTAGAGGTCACTCCATCACCATGTTGCACCATTTGGACTCTCACATTAGATTCAAAGTGATGGACTTGATAGTAGAGACTATCAGGAGGACTACTGCTGATCAGAAAAGATCTTGTGGATATGCCCCATACATTCAGATGCTTATCAATGCCAAGCTAGGCAAGCGTGCATATCTACTTGATCGTCCCCATTTACCACTTCAGCCAGAATTTGAAGACAATGAAGTGGTGATGGATGACAATGATCCCAGCTCAGCTGCAGCAAGAATGGCAGCACAGGCAGCAGAAGCCAAGGGTGCTAGAAATGTGCCACCACCAGTTCCACAGCTCAAAACTCCAGCCGAGCAAATGCCATTTCTAGTCAGCTCTATCTAAGGAATGGAGAAGAATATATGAGAGATTCTGCCAAACCAAAAGAGCTTAGAGAGAATCATGGAAAAAAAGTTCCATGATTTGGATGTCAAAGTGATATAGATGGCTAGAAGTGTATAAAAGCTTCAACATGAAGTTGATAGGGTGAGGACACCCAGTTCTACCAGTGATGATGAAGATTTTCCTCCTCGCACTACCACTCAGTTCACCACCACGCCTAGGTCAGCTGTTGTGCCAGTTCAAGAGACAAGACATATTTCATCAGCTCAGGCATCTGCTCCAGCACTAGCTCCAACTCAAGCACCTCCAGTATCAACTCCTCCAGCTCCAGGAACCTCAGCAGAAGCCTTCATGGATGCTCTTCTGTCCCTCCTTCATCAACTGCCCAAAGAGACGATTAGCTCTATACTTTTGAACTTTTTGGTAACTTGTTGCCAAAGGGTGAGAAATGTATAGATCATAGGGCTTCGAGAGAGTGAGAGCTTTTGACTTTATTTGCTCTCATTTTGGTTTTATAAAAAAATGGTCTTTTGGAAGACTTTATACTTGTTCCTGTGCTTGATCATATGCTTTGTTTGGTTGATGCTACATTATTATCTTTAAGCTATCTATATGATGATCATTCACTTATCTTTTTGGTGTCATGTGCATTACTATTCATTTTTATCATGTATGCGCACCACCTAGATGTATGTGACATGGAAGAGTGACACATGATCCTAATTGATTGTGCATTTGCATTCAAATGCAAATTATAAATAATGTACAAATTTAGGGGGAGCTCTTGCTTTTCACATACTTTTCAAAGCGTCAATGCTAATCATTAATTATATCTTTTGTTGAAGCTTTGATCTACATGTTGTCATCAATTACCAAAAGGGGGGGATTCAAAGCACAATTGCTCCCTAAGGTGATTTTGATAATTGATCACAACATATGCATCATTGGACTAATATGTTTATCCAAGTATATTTCAGAAAAGTTCAAAAGATGCATTGGCTAAAGGCTTATGTGGAGATGCCCCTTGATGCAAGAAAGGAATAAGATTGACCCAAGCTTTAAGCTAGAAGATTCTTCATTTTATATTTGTGAGAAATCACTTTTTGAGTCCATATGAAAGCCAATACTATTAAAAGGGGGTGAGCTATTAAAATGAACTGGTTCCTCAAGTGCTCAGAGATAGCCACCAAAAATACTCAGTCATTTTCCCACATAATCATTGTGTCCAAAGCCACATACACAAAATCGGTGCCACCAATATTCTCAATTCGGCCATACCAATTTTTGTCCGAGACGGAACCCTAGGCAAAGCCACCAAATCGGTGCAACCGAAACTGTGTTGGTTCTACCGAGTTTAAGTGACCAACTTTTTGTTGCCTCGGTAAACAAAATCAGAATTTCCGAGTTTGGGTATCGGTGTCACCGAGTTGTGTCATCTGACCGTTAGCCACCTTTTTGGTGTCATCGAATTGTGTAAATTGGTTCCACCGAGATTCAAAAGTTGTTGCCTTTAGTGCAAGTCAATACCACCGAGTTCATGACTTCGGTGTCACCGAATTGGTCACTTTTGGTGTAACGGTTGGATTTTGGGGACTGCCTATATATACCCCTCCACCCATCTCGCATTCGTGGAAGAAGCACTCAGAACACACACTTCATTGCCAGATCCATTTTCTAAGAGAGAGCCACCTACTCATGTGTTGAGATCAAGATATTCCAATCCAACCATTTGAAACTTGACCTCCAGCCTCCCCAAGTTGCTTTCCACCAAATAAACCTCTCTTACCCATGCCTATTCTATGAGAGAGTAATTGTGTGTTGAGGAGACTATCTTTAGAAGCACAAGAGCAAGGAGTTCATCGTTCTACCACATCTATTACCTTTTGGAGGGTGGTGCCTCCTAGATTGGTTAGATGTCGTTTGGGAGCCTCCTACTTCGTGTTGTGGAGTTGAACCAAGATGTTTGTAAGGGCAAGGAGATCGCCTACTTCATGAAGATTTACCATGAGTGTGGCTAGTCCTGCGTGGACGAAAGCCGTGGTGGAATAGAGAAGGGCGCTTCTTCGTGGATCCCTTGTGGGTGGAGCCCTCCGTGGACTCTCGCATCCGTTACCCTCTATGGGTTGAAGTCTCCACTGACATGGACGTACGATAGCGCCACCTATCGGAACCATGCCAAAAATCATCGTGTCAACCTCATGTGTTTGATCTCCCTACCTTACTCCTTTACTTTACACTTGCATGTTTTACATTCCGCTGCTATACTCTTATAACTGCATGTGTAGGGTGTACTTGACTTGCCATAATTGCTAAAACTGGCCCACAACTAAAATTGGGAAAAGGCTAAGTTTTTATCTTGTCAAGTAGTCTAATCACCCCCTCTAGACATACTTTCGATCCTACAACGCGGCCTCACGGCTCCTCGGCGTCGGTTTGCCGTTGCTGGCAACATGGCGGCCGGCGGTCCTTCCTACGGGCGGGTGGAGGCAGGACAGTGGATGGGTGATGGTGGAAGGCATTGATACGTCCCCAACGTATCTATAATTTTTTATGGTTCCATGCTATTATCTTGTCAACTTTGGATGTTTTGTATGCATGAATATGCTATTTTATATCTTTTTTGGGACTAACCTATTAACTCAGTGCCAAGTGCTAGTTTCTGTTTTTTCTGTGTTTTTGACCTTTTTCAGAGGAGAATATTAAACGGAGTCCAAATGGAATAAAACGTGCGGAATGATTTTTTCCATAACAGAAGATACGCAGGAGACTTGAGAACCAAGGCAGGGGACCTCGGGGGAGGTCACAAGCCCCCTAGCCCCGGCCTGGGGGGCGGGCCTAGCAGGCTTGTGGGCCCCCCGTGGCTCCTGTGCCCTACCTCTTCCGTCCATAAATTCTCTAAAAATCCAAAACCACGAGAGAGAGCCACGAAAATACTTTTCCGCCACCGCAAGCTTCTATCTCCGCAAGATCCCATCTGGGGACCGTTCTGGTGCCCTGCCGGAGGGGGGATTCGAACATGGAGGGCTTCTTCATCAACACCATTGCCTCTCCGATGATGCGTGAGTAGTTCACCACAGACCTTCGGGTCCATAGCTAGTAGCTAGATGGCTTCTTCTCTCTCTTGGATCTTCAATACAAAGTTCTCCATGATCTTCATGGAGATCTATTCGATGTAACTTTCTTTTGCGGTGTGTTTGTTGAGATCCGATGAATTGTGGATTTATGATCAGATTATCTATGAATATTGTTTGAGTCTCCTCTGATCTCTTATATGCATGATTTCGTATCCTTGTAAATCTCTTCGAGTTGTGGGTTTCGTTTGGCCAACTTGATCTATAATTCTTGCAATGGGAGAAGTGCTTTGTTTTGGGTTCATACCATGTGGTGTCCTCACCTAGTGACAGAAGCGGTACCGAGGCATACATCGTGTTGTTTCCATCAAGGGTAAAAAGATGGAGTTTATATCATATTGCATGAATTTATCCCTCTACATCATGTCATCTTGCTTAAAGTGTTACTCTATTTGTTATGAACTCAATACACTAGATGCATGCTGGATAGCGGTCGATGTGTGGAGTAATAGTAGTAGATGCAGACAGTATCGGTCTACTTGTCTCGGACATGATGCCTATATGTATGATCATTGCCTTAGATATCATCATAACTTTGCGCGATTCTATCAATTGCTCGACAGTAATTCGTTCACCCATCGTAATACTTGCTATCATGAGAGAAGCCTCTAGTGAACACTATGGCCCCCGGGTCTACTTCACATCATATTTTCAGATCTACACTTTTACTTTGTTGCACTTTCCACCTTCAGTTCTCACCTTGCAAATAATTGTGAAGGGATTGACAACCCCTTTATAGCGTTGGGTGCAAGTTTGTTTGTTTTTGCGCAGGTACATTGGTGCCTCATCTTGATACTCCTACTGGATCGATACCTTGGTTCTCAAACTGATGGAAATACTAATCGCTAATGTGCTGCATCACCCTTTCCTCTTCAAGGGAAAAACCAACGCAAGCTCAAGAGGTAGCAAGAAGAATTTCTGGCGCCGTTGTCAGGGAGTATTAAAGTGAAGCATATCTAGCAAGTACCTATCACAAACTCATCTCTTGCATTTACATTATTTGCCATTTGCCTCTCGTTTTCCTCTCCCCCACTTCTAAAACAAAATTTACAAAAAGATTTTCCTTTTTATTCGCTCTTCTTCCGTTCGCCTTTTTGTTGCTATGTTTGCTTGTGTTGCCATGTGCCTTCTATTTGTTTGCATCTTTGCTTGCCAAAAATCTATTGATATGGATCCTCACCCACTTGCTAATCTCTTTAAGAGATCCAATTATGTTGAACCAATTGCTACTGAGTTTTGTGCACTAGATTATCTTTATGAAGTTTTGCTTGAGATGCGTGAATCTGAAAATTGTGATGAAGAAATTTATGAAGTGATTCACGTGGGCTCCTTGAATGAAAAGCATGATTGCAATGGTTTCACTATAAATTCTATTAATGACAATCATGCTAAAAATATGCAAAACCCTAAGCTTGGGGATGCTAGTTTTGCTATGTCCACTACTTGTTGCAATGATCATAATTGGGGTGATGATTTTTCTTATGATCTTGAAAATTTGTTTAAGCCTCATGATGAATATGATATTGATAATAATGTTTGCAATAAGATTGAAAGTGGGTTTAGAGAAGTCATGACTTTAGTTGATGATAATCCAACTATTTTTGAAGAGCGTCAACTTTGCATGCATGTGAATCATGAAAAGAATATCCTATGTGATAGCTATATTGTTGAATTTGATTATGATCCCACATGTAATTATTATGATAGAGGAAAATATGGTTGTAGAAATTTTCATATCACTAAATCACCTCTCGTTATGTTGAGATTGCTATTGTCTCTTTCTTCTTCCTTGCATATGGTAGTTATTGGTTGTCTTGATAATTTGTTTTCCTATAAAATTCCTATGCATAGGAAGTATGTTATACTTAGATGTGATTTTCACATGCTTTATGATGCTCTCATTGTGCTTCAATTCTTGTCATTTGTGTGAGCATCATTGAATTATCAATGCCTAGCTAAGGGCGTAAAACGATAGCGCTTGTTGGGAGGCAACCCAATGAATAAATTTATTTTTGCTTTTCACTTTCTGTTTTGTTGTGTCCACACCATCATAATTCTGTTATGATTGTGATTTTTGTGTTTTAATTAGTGTTTGTGCCAAATAGAACCTTTATGATTAGTTTTGGTGATAGTTGTTTAATCATGCTAAAAAAGACAGAAACTTTGTGCTCATGAAACTATTTTTAATTTCTATCCCGAAAGAGATTTTGAGTTGATTCTTTTGCTACTGATTGATATGAAAATTTACCTAATTGTCATAATTGTTCAGAATTTTTGGGGTACCATAAGTATGTGAAGTATACAAATTTCTACAGACTGGTCTGTTTTTGTTGTGTTGATTGCTTATTTTGATGAAACTATGGATAGTATCGGGGGTACTAGCCATGGAAAAGTGAGAATACAGTAATATAACATCAATCTAAATAAAAATAAAGTTTACTACAGTACCTAAAGAGTTGGTAGTTTGTTTTCGTATGCTAATGATATCACGAGTTTCTGTTTAAGTTTTGTGTTGTGAAGTTTTCAAGTTTTGGGTGATGTTCTCATGGACAATGGGATAAAGAGTGGAAAGAGCTTAAGCTTGGGGATGCCCAAGGCATCCCAAGCCAAATTCAAGGACACCAAAAAGCCTAAGCTTGGGGATGCCCTGGGAAGTCATCCCCTCTTTCGTCTTCAATCCATCGGTAACGTTACTTGGAGCTATATTTTTATTCACCACATGATATGTGTTTTGCTTGGAGCGTCGTGTATTATAGGAGTCTTTTTTGTCACAATCATCCTTGCTTCACACCTTTTTGAGAGGGACATGCACTCATCGTGATTTTGCTAGAATACTCTTTGAGCTTCACTTATATCTTTTGAGCTAGATAATTTTGCTCTAGTGCTTCACTTAAATCTTTGTAGAGCACGGTGGTGTCATATTTTGTAGAAATAAGAACTCTCGATCTTCACTTATATATTTTTGAGAGTGCTCTCTCTAAGTAACTTGGTAATTGGCGGGTGCTATGAAAGTAGTCCTAAAGATGATAGGCATCTAAAGAGGATATAATAAAAACTTCCATATTCTAGTGCTTTGATTAGTAAGAGAAGTTTGATTCCTCACAATTAGTTTTGAGATATGGATATAGTAATATTAGAGTTATGTTAGTAGGGTGTTGTGAATCTAAAAATACTTGTGTTGACGTTAGAGATTCCCGTAGCATGAACGTATGGTGAACCGCTATGTTAGGAAGTCGGAGCATAATTGATTTATTGATTGTCATCCTTTGTGTGGCGGTCGGGATCGCGCGATGGTTAAACACCTACCAACCCTTCCCCTAGGAGTATGATTTTAGCACTTTGTTTCGATTACTAATAAAACTTTCGCAATAAGTATATGAGTTCTTCATGACTAATGTGAGTCCATGGTATAGATGCACTTTTACCTTCCACCATTGCTAGGCTCTCTAGTGCCGCGCAACTTTCGCCGGTGCACAAACCCACCATATACCTTCCTCAAAACAGCCACCATACCTACCTATTATGGAATTTTCATAGCCATTCCGAGATATATTGCCATGCAACTCCCACCGTTCCGTCTCATGACTTGTGCCATCACTTTCATATTGCCATTACATGATCGTAAGATAGCTAGCGAGTCATACTCTAAGCTAGATCGTTGCACATCCCGGTACACTACCGGAGGCATTTCCTATAGAGTCATCATTGTTCTAAGTATTGAGTTGTGAGTAAATAAAAGTGTGATGATCATCATTATTAGAGCATTGTCTCATGTGAAGAAATAAAAAAAGAGGCCAAAGATGCCCACCAAAAAAATGAAAAGAGGAAAAAGAGCCCAAACAAAAAAAGAGAAAAAGATAGAAGGGACAATGCTACTATATTTTTCCACACTTGTGCTTCAAAATAGCACCATGTTCTTCATGATAGAGAGTCTCTTGTTTTGACACTTCCATATACTAGTGGGAATTTTCATTATATAACTTGGCTTGTATATTCTAATGATGGGCTTCCTCAAAATTGCCATAGGTCTTCGTGAGCAAGCAAGTTGGGTGCACACCCACTAGTTTTCCTTTTGAGCTTTCACACACTTATAGCTCTCGTGCATCCATTGCATGGCAATCCCTACTCATTCACATTTATATCTATTGATGTGCATCTCCATAACCCATTAATACGCCAAGCCAATGTGACCATCTCCTCCTTTTTGCCTCACAACCTCCACCACACTCTATTCCACCTATAGTAATATATCCATGGCTCACGTTCATGTATTGCGTGAGAGTTGAAAAAGTTTGAGAAAGTAAGAGTGCAAAAACAATTACTTGGCAAATACCGGGGTTGTGCATGATTTAAAATTGTTGTGTGGGGATGATGGAGCATAGCCAGACTATATGATTTTGTAGGGATAACTTTCTTTGGCCTTGTTATTACAAAAGTCCATGATTACTTTGCTAGTTTGCTTGAAGTATTATTGTTTTCATGTCAATAGTAAACTATTGTTTTGAATCTTACGGATCTGAACATTCATGCCACAAGAAATAAGTTACAAAGGACAAATATGTTAGGTAGCATTCCACATCAAAAAGTTAGTCTTTATCACTTCCCTACTCGAGGACGAGCAGGAGTTAAGCTTGGGGATGCTTGATACGTCTCCAACGTATCTATAATTTTTTATGGTTCCATGCTATAATCTTGTCAACTTTGGATGTTTTGTATGCATGAATATGCTATTTTATATCTTTTTTGGGACTAACCTATTAACTCAGTGCTAAGTGCCAGTATCTGTTTTTTCCGTGTTTTTGACTTTTTCAGAAGAGAATATTAAACGGAGTCCAAACGGAATAAAACCTGCAGGATGATTTTTTCCATAACTGAAGATACGCAGGAGACTTGAGAACCAAGGCAGGGGACCTCGGGGGAGGTCACAAGCCCCCTAGCCCCGACCTGGGGGGCGGGCCTAGCAGGCTTGTGGCCCCCCCGTGGTTCCTCTGCCCTACCTCTTCCGCCTATAAATTCTCTAAAAATCCAAAACCACGAGAGAGAGCCACGAAAATACTTTTCCGCCGCCGCAAGCTTGTGTCTCCGCAAGATCCCATCTGGGGACCATTCTGGTGCCCTGCCGGAGGGGGGATTCGGACACGGAGGGCTTCTTCATCAACACCATTGCCTCTCCGATGATGCGTGAGTAGTTCACCACAAACCTTCGGGTCCATAGCTAGTAGCTAGATGGCTTCTTCTCTCTCTTGGATCTTCAATACAAAGTTCTCTATGATCTTCATGGAGATCTATCCGATGTAACTTTCTTTTGTGGTGTGTTTGTCGAGAACCGATGAATTGTGGATTTATGATCAGATTATCTATGAATATTATTTGAGTCTTCTCTGATCTCTTATATGCATGATTTCGTATCCTTGTAATTCTCTTCGAGTTGTGGGTTTCGTTTGGCCAACTTGATATATAATTCTTGCAATGGGAGAAGTGCTTGGTTTTGGGTTCATACCGTGCGGTGTCCTTACCTAGTGACAGAAGGGGTGGTGAGGCACGCATCATGTTGTTGCCATCAAGGGTAAAAAGATGGGGTTTATTTTTGGGTAACGTAGCATAAATTCAAAATTTTCCTACGCCATATTCAGATCTTCCTATGGAGAGGCCAGCAATGAGAGAGGGGTGAGTGCACCTTCATACCTTTGAAGATCGCTAAGTGGAAGCGTTGCTAGAACGCGGTTGATGGAGTCGTACTCGCGGCGATTTAGATCGCGGTGAGATTCCGATCTAGTGCCGAACCACGGCACCTCCATGTTCAACACACGTGCAGCCCGGTGACGTCACCCGCACCTTGATCCAGCAAGGAGAAGGGAGAGGTTGGGGAAGATCTCTGGCAGCACAACGACGTGGTGTCTATGGAGAGACGAGGTCTCCTGACAGGGCTTCGTCAAGCACCGTGGGAGAGGAGTAATGACCTACAAGTATAGGGGATCAATCGTAGTCCTTTCGATAAGTAAGAGTGTCGAACCCAACGAGGAGCAGAAGGAGCTGACAAGTAGTTTTCAGCAAGGAAAAATCTGCAGGCACTGAAATTGTCGATAACAAGTGATTGTGTGGTGAGATGATTCGTAGCAAGCAACAAGTAACAAAAGTAGCAACGGTGCAGCAAAGTGGCCCAATCCCTTTTGTAGCAAGGGACAAGCCTGGACAAAGACTTAAAGGAGGAAAAACGCTCCCGAGGACACACGGGAATCTCTGTCATGCTAGTTTCATCATGTTCATATGACTCGCGTTCGTTACTTTGATAGTTTGATATGTGGGTGGACCAGCACTTGGGTACTGCCCTTACTTGGACAAGCATCCCACTTATGATTAACCCCTCTCGCAAGCATCCACAACTACGAAAGAAGAATTAAGACAAAGTCTAACCATAACATTAAACTAGTGGATCCAAATCACCCCCTTACGAAGCAACGCATAAACTAGGGTTTAAGCTTCTGTCACTCTAGCAACCCATCATCTACTTACTACTTCCCAATGCCTTCCTCTAGGCCCAAATAATGGTGAACTGTTATGTTGTCGACGTTCACATAACACCACTAGAGGAAAAACAACATACACCATATCAAAATACCGAACGAATACCAAATTCACATGACTACTATTAGCATGACTTATCCCATGTCCTCGGGAACAAAAGTAACTACTCACAAAGCATAATCATATTCATGACCAGAGGGGTAATGAGTAACATCAAGGATCTGAACATAAACTCTTCCACCAAATAATCCAACTAGCATCAACTACAGAGAGTAATCAACACTACTAGCAACCTTACAAGTACCAATCGGAGTCGTGAGATGGAGATTAGTTACAAGTGATGAACTAGGGTTTGGAGATGAGATGGTGCTGATGAAGATGTTGATGGAGATGAGTCCCCTCTGATGAGAGGAGTGTTGGTGATCACGATGGCGACGATTTCCCCCTCCGGGAGGGAAGTTTCCCCGACAGGATTGTCCTGCCGGAGCTCTAGATTGGTTCTGCTCAAGTTCCGCCTCATGGCGGCGACGAAACCACGAAAAAGCTCCTCTGTGATTTTTTCTTGGACGAAACCCTCCATATAGCAAAAGAGGGGGCCAGTGGGCCAGTGGGCTTCCCACAAGCCCCCATGGCACGGCCTGGGGGGGTGGCCGCACCGTGCAGGCTTGTGGGCACCCCCTGGTGCCCCTCTGGCACTTCTTCGGCCCAGTATTTTTGATAAATTGGGAAAAAAATCTCCGCTGATTTTCACGGTGTTTGGAGTTGCGCAGAATAGGTATCTCAACTTTGCTCCACTTTCAGGCCAGAATTCCAGTTGCCGGTATTCTCCCTCTTCATGTAAACCTTGCAAAATAAGAGAGAAAAGGCATAAGAATTGTACCGTGAATTGAAATAACAGCCAAAGAAGCGATAAATATCAACATGAAAACATGATGCAAAATGGACGTATGAACTCCCCCAAGCTTAAACCTCGCTTGTCCTCAAGTGAAAGCCGAGCTCAATAAATATGTCCACATGTTTAGGGAGAGAGGTGTCGACAAAACAAGATACGAACATGCATGCATCATGATCAAGATCACAACAGCAATACCAACATATAATGTCTCATGCTAAAGTGATAATTCCTTCACAAAGTAAAGCATGGATCAAGAACCTTACCGAGAAGTAACAACCGATAGCCTTTAGTCATTGAAGTAATTGCAATTTATCATGACATCAGAAAGAGTCAAATAAGAGCTTGTAAAGAAAATCCACATACTCAATCATTCTTTCGTTCTCTACAAGTGCTACAACTCACGTGGTACTCATGAGATCAAAGTTTCAGCTGGACACAGAGAAAGGTAGGGGCTTATAGTTTTGCCTCCCAACTGCTTACCTCAAGGGTAACGTCAACAATAATAATTCATGAATGCTTACCTCCAAGTTGACATATGAATATAGATCTTTCCCAAGCATATGACGTTAGCCAAGACAAAGGCGTAATGGGGAATTGGTGAAGACCACCATGACTCTTTCAAGGGCAAAAAGTAAAGGTACAAGATAGGCCCTTTGCAGAGGGAAGCAGAGGTTGTCATGCGCTTTTGAGGTTTGGATGCGTTTCCTCTTAGTGCGGAGGAACGTCACTTTATATTGCCTCCTGTGATAAAGAACTTTATTATGCAGTCTGTCGCTTTTATGTCTTCCTCATCACAGGTTTGTACAAAGCTTATTTTCCACACACTAATAGATCATACATATTAGATAGAAATTTTTATTGCTTGCACCGATGACAACTTACTTGAGGGATCTTATTCAATCCATAGGTAGGTATGGTGGACGCTCATGGCAAAACTGCGTTGAAGGTTTATGGATGCACAAGTAGTATCTCTACTTGGTGCGGGAGGTTTGGCTAATGTGAGGTGGAAGCAATCGTCACATGCTAAGGGATCTCTAATTATATAACATTGTTCAGAGCCAAGCAAACACAATCCATTACGTTGTCTTCCTTGTCCAACATCTACTTTTAGGAATGCAATAGTTTGGTGAGTGTTCACAGTCATAGATGGTGTCAAAGATGATATATTTATATGTGAACCTCTCCTTCTTTATCTTTTCCTATTAATTGCAACAATGACCAAGGTCTACGTTTGCCTACCCTCAACAAGTTTCAATCGTCATTCTTTTTATATGTGAAGCCATCACTTCCCATAAGATCATTACATGATCTTTCATGCTTTTGTTCTATTCTCACTCTTTTGATCATGGCAAGAGGCAAAGCCCTTCAACTAAGACACTCTTTATTATATGGCTCACGAGCAAGAATACATCGGGGGTGACACAAAGAAAAACTCAAGACTAAAACACTAAGACTTTTAAACTACTAGAGAAAACTGAAAGAGAAAACTGAATAGGAAAACTAAAACAAAGATAAAGGCAAAAGATGTGATGGTGATACCATACCGGGGCAACTCCCCCAAGCTTGGCACAAGCCAAGGGGATTGCCCATACCAATGCTCAGTTGTCTTCCTTTGGTGGTGATGGTGGAGTTGTTGCAACATGAGTTTGATCCTCCGTCTTCCAAGGCATAGGTGCTCCATCATGGAAAGATGAACGAGTCTCCGGAATCCTCAAATCTGCAGCCAACCTTATTGATTTAAATATATACTCATACTCATAGTTTTGGTTCTGCAGGTCATAGATCTGGGCCTGGAGTTGATCAATCCTGTCATAGAGCCTGGAGAGGTGCTTCCCAATGTCATTGGCATCAATTATGTGCTTGTTAGTGAACTCCGTGATCATCATGTGGTTGGCGTTGAGTCCACGCTCCACCATCCCTTGGCACTTGAAGACTTGTTGCTCCATTGTTTCGAGCCTTGTCTCCACGCTTCCAGTCTTCTTAGGCCCCTCAACATCACGGATGTGCAACCTCATGCATCTCGATAGATTGAGGGTGTTGCAGCACTCCCGTGAGGTAGGGATTGATGACCTTCTCGAAGATCTTGTCCTTCGGAGCTTTTAGGGAAGTCATAACGATCTAGATCTGCAACAGAAATAGGCTCGAAACGAAAAACACAGGAAATCTGCGTGATGCAGGGGTCGGACCAAACAGGAGTATATATAATGATTTTTTCAGACCAAAAGGAGTACCCCGCACGAAAACGGAGTCCGGGAGGCGCATGAGGTGGCCACAAGCCCTCACGGCGTGGCCAGGGGGTGGGCCCGTGTCGTGCAGGCTTGTTGCCTCCTCGCGCACTTTCCGGACTACTTCGAATTTTTGTATTTTTTCAAATATTCCAAAACGGAGAAAATTTCCTATTGGGAAAGTTTTGGACTCTGTTTTCTTACCGAATCACATACCTCTTCGTTTTCGGAGTCTGAAACAGGCTGATAAATGTCCCTTAGGTATTCTTCCGGAGTTATGGTATTGATGATATTGCTTTCAACATTTATGGGAGTACCTAAGATATAATGCTTGATTCTCTGCCCATTTACAACTCTCAGACAATTACCTTCCGTGTTGTTGATCTTGATAGCACCGAAACGATATACTTCCTCAACAACATAGGGATCTTCCCATTTAGATAGAAGCTTGCCTGCAAAGAATCTCAAACGAGAGTTATATAGCAAGACATAATCACCTACATTGAACTCACGCTTTTGTATCCTCTTATCATGCCACCTCTTAACCTTCTCTTTGAACAGCTTGGCATTCTCATATGCCTGAGTTCTCCACTCATCAAGCGAGCTAATGTCAAATAACCTCTTCTCACCGGCAAGTTTGAAATCAAAGTTGAGCTCTTTGATTGCCCAATAAGCTTTATGCTCTAGCTCAAGAGGTAAATGACATGCTTTACCGTACACCATTTTGTACGGAGACATGCCCATGGGATTCTTATAGGCAGTTCTATAAGCCCACAGTGCATCATCGAGCTTCTTAGACCAATTCTTTCTAGACCTGTTGACAGTCTTTTGCAGAATCAATTTAATCTCTCTATTACTTAGCTCTACTTGACCACTTGGCTCAGGGTGATAGGGAGACGCAATTCTATGGTTGACATCGTACTTAGCAAGCATTTTACGGAAAGCACCATGAATGAAGTGTGAACCACCGTCGATCATTAGATATCTAGGGACTCCAAATCTAGGGAAGATAACTTCTTTCAGCATCTTGATAGAGGTGTTGTGATCAGCACTACTAGTGGGGATAGCTTCTACCCACTTAGTGACGTAATCAACAGCAACTAAGATGTGAGTATACCCATTGGATTTTGGAAAAGGTCCCATATAATCAAAGCCCCAGACATCAAATGGTTCAATGACAAGTGAATAGTTCATAGGTATTTCCTGACGTTTGCTAATATTATCTATTCTTTGACATTCGTCACAAGACAAGAAAAACTTACGGGCATCCTTGAAGAGAGTGGGCCAATAGAAACCTGATTGCAATACCTTGTGTGCAGTTCTATCTCCCGCATGGTGTCCTCCGTAGGCCTCGGAGTGACACTTCTGTAGGATCTGTCCCTGTTCATGTTCAGGTACACAACGTCTAATAACACCATCTACTCCTTCCTTATAAAGGTGAGGATCATCCCAAAAGTAATGTCTCAAGTCAAAGAAGAATTTCTTCTTTTGCTGGTACGTGAAACTAGCTGGTATGTATTTGGCAACGATATAGTTTGCATAATCAGCATACCACGGTGCACTACGTGAAGCATTGATGACATTCAATTGCTCATCGGGAAAGCTATCATCAATAGGTTTTGGGTCATCAAGAACGTTCTCCAACATAGACAAGTTATCTGCTACTGGGTTATCAGCACCCTTTCTGTCGACAACGTGCAAATCAAATTCTTGTAGCAAGAGAACCCATCTGATAAGTCTAGGTTTAGCGTCCTTCTTCTCCATGAGGTACTTAATAGCAGCGTGATCAGTGTGAATAATGACTTTGGAACCAACTATGTAAGACCTGAACTTTTCACACGCAAACACGACTACTAAAAATTCCTTCTCCGTAGTAGCATAGTTTCTCTGGGCACTGTCTAGAGTCTTACTAGCATAGTGAATGACATTCAACTTCTTATCAGCTCTTTGCCTTAGGACAACACCAACAGCATAATCACTAGCATCACACATGATTTCAAAAGGCAAGTTCCAATCAGGTGGTTGAACAATAGGTGTAGTTATCAAAGCCCTCTTAAGTATTACGAAGGCTTCCTCACAATCATCGTCAAAAATAAAAGGAATATCCTTTTGAAAGAGATTGGTAAGAGGCCTAGAAATCTTAGGGAAGTCCTTAATGAACCTTCTATAGAAACCAGCATGACCAACAAAACTTCTTATACCTTTGATATCTGTGGGGTATGGCATTTTCTCGATTGCATCAACCTTAGCCTTATCGACTTCAATACCTCTTTCAGAAATTTGATGTCCTAAGACGATGCCTTCATTAACCATAAAGTGGGACTTCTCCCAATTCAAGACAAGATTGGTGTCTTTACATCTCTGTAAGACTCGATCAAGGTTGCTGAGGCAATCATCAAAAGAAGACCCGTAAACGGAAAAGTCATCCATGAAAACCTCGACAATCTTTTCACAAAAGTCAGAGAATATAGCCATCATACATCTTTGAAAGGTGGTAGGTGCATTACATAAGCCAAAAGGCATACGTCTATAGGCAAAGGTACCGAAGGGGCAGGTGAAAGTGGTTTTCTCCTGATCATATTGTGCAACTGGTATTTGGGAGAAACCAGAATAACCGTCTAGAAAGCAGAAGTGTGTGTGTTTGGACAACCTTTCTAGCATTTGGTCGATAAAAGGCAAAGGGTAACGATCTTTCCTAGTGGCTTTATTCAACTTCCTAAAATCAATCACCATCCTATAGCCAGTAATAATCCTCTGTGGGATCAATTCATCCTTATCATTAGGGACAACGGTAATACCTCCCTTTTTAGGGACGCAATGCACCGGACTCACCCAATCGTTGTGAGCAACAGGATAAATGATACCCGCTTCCAGGAGCTTTAGTATTTCTTTTCTTACTACTTCTTTCATCTTAGGATTCAATCTCCTTTGATGATCAGCAACTGGTTTGAATTCAGGATCAGTTTTGATCTTGTGCTGGCATAGAGTAGGACTAATGCCCTTAAGATCATCAAGAGTATATCCAATAGCAACACAATGCTTCCTCACAGTTTTTAGTAACTTCTTTTCTTCATGCTCTGAGAGGCTAGCACTAATTATAACAGGATATATCTCTTTTTCATCAAGATAGGCATACTTAAGAGTATCAGGCAACTGTTTAAGCTCGAACACAGGATCACCCTTTGGTGGGGGTGGATCCCCAAGCAGTTCAACACGCAGATTATTCTTAAGGATAGGATATTGTTCTAAGACAACTCTATCTATCTCATCCCTTGCATCCATATGCATATCATTTTCGTGCTCAAGCAAGTATTGCTCTAAGGGATCAGCAGGAGGCACGGCAATAGAAGCTAAGGCAATAGTTTCATCCCTACTAGGCAACTCCTTTTCATGAGGTTGTCTACCAAACTTAGAGAAACTGAACTCAAGTGACACACCTTCAAAGCCGACAGTGACAGTTTGCTTCTCACAATCAATATGAGCATTGACAGTATTGAGAAAAGGTCTACCAAATATGATGGGACAAAAGCTATCTTGTGCGGTAGCAAGAACGAGGAAATTAGCAGGATACTTCATTTTACCACACAAGACTTCAACATCCCTAACAATTCCCACAGGGCAGATAGTATCTCTATCGGCAAGCTGAATAGTGACATCAATAGGTTCTATCTCAACAGGTGCAATCTCATCTTTGATTTCATCATATAGGGATTGAGGTATTGCACTAACACTAGCACCCACGTCACATAAACCATGATAACAACTATCTTAACAGAAACCACAAGCATGCCAACAACAGGCCTATGTTTGTCTCTAGCGTGAGGTTTAGCAATTCTAGCAGCATCTTCACAGAAGTGAATATTATGTCCCTCAACTTCTTCAGACAAAAGATCTTTGATAATAGCAATGCTAGGTTCAACTCTAATTTCCTCAGGGGGTGTAGGTGTTCTAATATAGCCTCTATGTATCACAGTTGAAGCTTTAGAATGATCTTTTATCCTAACAGGGAAAGGTGGTTTCTCAATGTAAGCACTGGGAACAACATGATCATTATAGGCAATGACTTTCTCTTCAACTGGAGTGGGTTTAACTACATTGACTTCTAAAGGAGGAGGATATTTAAACCACTTCTCTTTGGGGAGATCAATATGAGCAGCAAAGGATTCACACAGTGAAGCTACTATCTCAGAGTCAAGTCCATACTTAGCGCTAAAGTCACTAAAGGTATTTGTCTCAACAAAGGATTTAACGCAATGAAACGTGAAATTCATACCTGACTCCTTACCTTCTTCAAGCTCCCAATCTTCAGAGTTGCGTTTAATTCTCTCCAATAAATTCCACTTGAAACCAATATCTCTCTTCATAAAAGAACCGGTACAAGAAGTGTCAAGCATGGTGTGATAATCATGAGAAAGCCGAGCATAGAATTTCTGAATGATAATTTCTCTCAAGAGCTCATGATTGGGGCATGAATATAGCATTGATTTAAGCCTCCCCCAAGCTTGAGCGATGCTTTCTCTGTCACGAGGCCAAAAATTATAAATATAATTCCGATCACGATGTACTAAATGCATAGGATAAAACTTTTGATGAAATTCCAATTTCAACCGATTGTAGTCCCATGATCCAGTATCATCACAAAGCCTATACCATGTCAACGCCTTATCATTCAAAGATAAAGGAAAGACCTTCTTCTTGACCTCATCCTCGGGCACACCTGCAAGCTTAAATAAACCACAAACTTCATCTACATAGATTAGATGCAAGTCTGGATGTGATGTTACATCTCCTGTAAAAGGATTAGCCAGCAGTTTCTCAAGCATACCCGAAGGAAATTCAAAGCAAATATTTTCAGTAGGTGAAGAAGCTTGAGGAGAAACTCTTCGTGCTTCCGTTCGAGGTGAAGATACCCCGAACAAGCCCCTCAAAGGATTAGTATCCATAGTGACAAGTGACAATAAATTTCAGCACACTATATGAATGTTTCCTTACCAAGTTCCACTTACCAAAGGCGCTTCACTCCCCGGCAACGGCGCCACAAAATAGTCTTGATGACCCACAAGTATAGGAGATCAATCGTAGTCCTTTCGATAAGTAAGAGTGTCGAACCCAACGAGGAGCAAAAGGATCTGACAACTGGTTTTCAGCAAGGAAAAATCTGCAGGCACTGAAATTGTCGGTTACAAGTGATTGTGTGGTGAGATGATTCGTAGCAAGCAACAAGTAAAAAAAGTAGCAACGGTGCAGCAAAGTGGCCCAATCCCTTTTGTAGCAAGGGACAAGCCTGGACAAAGACTTAAAGGAGGAAAAACGCTCCCGAGGACACACGGGAATTTCTGTCAAGCTAGTTTCATCATGTTCATATGATTCGCGTTCGTTACTTTGATAGTTTGATATGTGGGTGGACCAGCGCTTGGGTACTGCCCTTACTTGGACAAGCTTCCCACTTATGATTAACCCCTCTTGCAAGCATCCGCAACTACGAAAGAAGAATTAAGGAAAAGTTTAACCATAGCATTAAACTAGTGGATCCAAATTAGCCCCTTATGAAGCAACGCATAAACTAGGGTTTAATCTTGTGTCACTCTAGCAACCCATCATCCACTTACGACTTCCCAATGCCTTCCTCTAGGCCCAAATAATGGTGAAGTGTTATGTAGTCGACGTTCACATAACACCACTAGAGGAAAAACAACATACAACATATCAAAATACCGAACGAATACCAAATTCACATGACTACTATTAGCATGACTTATCCCATGTCCTCGGGAACAAAAGTAATTACTCACAAAGCATAATCATATTCATGACCAGAGGGGTAATGAGTAGCATCAAGGATCTGAACATAAACTCTTCCACCAAATAATCCAACTAGCATCAACTACAGAGAGTAATCAACACTACTAGCAACCTTACAAGTACCAATCGGAGTCGCGAGATGGAGATTGGTTACAAGTGATGAACTAGGGTTTGGAGATGAGATGGTGCTGATGAATATGTTGATGGAGATGAGTCCCCTCCGATGAGAGGAGTGTTGGTGATGACGATGGTGATGATTTCCTCCTCCGGGAGGGAAGTTTCCCTGGTAGGATCGTCCTGCCGGAGCTCTAGATTGGTTCTGCTCAAGTTCCGCCTCGTGCGGCGGCGAAATCACGAAAAAGCCCCGCTGTGATTTTTTCCTGGACGAAACCCTCCATATAGAAAAAGAGGGGGGCAGTGGGCCAGTGGGCTGCCCACAAACCCCCATGGCGCGGCCTGGGGGGTGGCCGCGCCGTGCAGGCTTGTGGGCACCCCCTGGTGCCCCTCTTGCACTTCTTCGGCCCAGTATTTTTGATAAATCGGGTCAAAAATCTCCGTTAATTTTCACGGCGTTTGGAGTTGCGCAGAATAGGTATCTCAACTTTGCTCCACTTTCAGGCCAGAATTCCAGTTGCCGGTATTCTCCCTCTTCATGTAAACCTTGCAAAATAAGAGAGAAAAGGCATAAGAATTGTACCGTGAAGTGAAATAACAGCCAAAGAAGTGATAAATATCAACATGAAAACATGATGCAAAATGGACGTATCAAGGAGGAAGGAGGGGAGCAGGGCTGCGCCGAGGGAGAGGGAAAACCGTGTGCCAAACAGCCCCAAAAACCCCACTATATATAGGAGGAGGGGAGGGGGTGCCACCCCTAGGGTTTCCCCCCTAGGTGGTGCGGCAGCCCCCCCCCCCCCCAGATGGGAGGTGTGGCGGCTAGGGCAGGGGAAGGGGGTGGCGCACCCCTTAGGTGGGCCTTAGGCCCACCAACGCCTAGGGTTTCCCCCCTCTCCACCTCATGCGCCTTGGGCCTCTTTGTGGGAGGCGCACCAGCCCACTTTGGGCTGGTTGCCCTCCCCCTTTTGGCCCATGCTACCTATTGGGCCTGGTGGCCCCTCCCGATGGACCCCCGGGACCATTTCCGGTGGTCCCGGTGGTCCCGGTACGCTACCGGTGACGCCGGAAACATTTCCGGTGTCCAAAAACCATCCATCCTATATATCAATCTTTACCTCCGGACCATTCCGGAGCTCCTCATGATGTCCGGGATCTCATCCGGGACTCCGAAAAACTTTCGGTAACCTCGTATAACATTTCCCTATAACCCTAGCGTCATCGAACCTTAAGTGTGTAGACCCTACGGGTTCGGGAAGCATGCAGACATGACCGAGACGTTCTTCGGCCAATAACCATCAGCGGGATCTGGATACCCATGGTGGCTCCCACACGTTCCACGATGATCTCATCGTATAGAACTTGCCCGAGATTCGATCTTCGGTATACCTATACCTTGTTCAATCTCGTTACCGGTAAGTCTCTTTACTCGTTCCGTAGCACATCATCGTGTGAATAACTCCTTAGTCACATTGAGCTCATGATGATGTTCTACCGAGTGGGCCCAGAGATACCTCTCCGTCACACGGAGTGACAAATCCCGATCTTGATTCGTACCAACCCAACAAACACTTTCAGAGGTACCCGTAGTGCACCTTTATAGTCACCCAGTTACGTTGCGACGTTTGATACACCCAAAGCACTCCTACGGTATCCGGGAGTTGCACAATCTTACGGTCGAAGGAAAAGACACTTGACATTAGAAAAGCTTTAGCATACGAACAATACGATCTAGTGCTTTGCTTAGGATTGGGTCTTGTCCATCACATCATTCTCCCAATGATGTGATCCCGTTATCAATGACATCTAATGTCCATGATCAGGAAACCATGATGATCTATTGATCAACGATCTATCCAACTAGAGGCTTGCTAGGGACACATTGTGATATATTTATTCACACATGTATTATTGTTTCCTGTTAATACAATTATAGCATGAACAATAGACAATTATCATGAACAAGGAAATATGATAATAACCATTTTATTATTGCCTCTAGGGCATATTTCCAACATTTATATCATATTGCATGCATTTATCCCTCTACATCATGTCATCTTGCTTAAAGCGTTACTCTGTTTGTTATGAACTCAATACACTAGATGCATGCTGGATAGCGGTCGATGTGTGGAGTAATAGTAGTAGATGCAGACAGTATCGGTCTACTTGTCTCGGACGTGATGCCTATATGTATGATCATTGCCTTAGATATCATCATGACTTTGCGTGATTCTATCAATTGTTCGACAGTAATTCGTTCACCCACCGTAATACTTGCTATCATGAGAGAAGCCTCTAGTGAACACTATGGCCCCCGGGTCTACTTCACATCATATTTTCAGATCTACACTTTTACTTTATTGCACTTTACACCTTCAGTTCTTACCTTGCAAATAATCGTGAAGGGATTGACAACCTTTTATAGTGTTGGGTGCAAGTTTGTTTGTTTTTGCGCAGGTACATTGGTGCCTCATCTTGACACTCCTACTGGATCGATACCTTGGTTCTCAAACTGAGGGAAATACTTATCACTATTGTGCTGCATCACCCTTTCCTCTTCAAGGGAAAAACCAATGCAAGCTGAAGAGGTAGCAGGCCTTTGCGTGGTGAGCTGATGGGGGCGCAGGGCTAGCACATGGTTGCGGCTGCCCGGCGGACGAAACTGTTGGCTGCCTTGGTGGCCTCACATCTGGATGTGGGATGCCCAGATCTGATGGGCGGCGCCCGCCATGCCCATGTGCGTTGGCTGGCAGCTGGACGGCAACGCGGTCTGGCGCTGGTGCAGGAGTTGGATGTGGTCCTCTTGCTCTGGTCTCGTCGCTCCTCACGCGGCGCCCGATGCTCGGTCGCCCTGGAGTCAGTGCACGGCTCTGGACCTCCTCCGGTTCGGCCAAGGTTAGAGCTTGCGGTTCGATTAAGGGGGGTCTGCTCGTTATGGCGTTGGTGAAGATGTGTTACGGCGGTGGTCGACACAGTGCTTTGTCTGCTGTCAGATCAGTGTTGTAGGTCGCGGTTTGGCATCGTTTGAGTTGTTGGCTCGGCGATGGCCATCGGCAGCTACTGGGCCATGTTCCCCTCCAGTCCACCGGGATTGGAGAGGACTTCACGCGTGTGTGCCCCTACGGTGGGGGCACTAACCCTGGCCTGGGGACTGATGTCGCACTTTACCAACCATGGTTTGTGCACTGGGAAGTGGGCGACTTGGCATTATCTCGAGACATGGATATCGGGGAGGCGGCCCTGGAAGGAGGTCTGCATGGTTGGCTCTCCGGCGGGCACCATAGTGGTGGTGGTGGCTTTGTCTCTTGGTCGTGTGGGCAGTGAGAGGCATGGCGCAAGGTAGCTCGGGCACGCTCTCGGTCTCTGTGGGGGCACCTAGATCCAAATCTGGGGTTCTGAGCTCGACATGCTTCTTTCGAAGACCTCGTGGTGGCACGCGAGAACTACTGGGCGAAAGCTTTGTGCTTTGGCACCGACGATGGTGACGCTTGTGGGCGCCACTCTCTTCTTGAAGGCGTTGTCTGGGTGTTCTCCTGCGTGTCCGTGTTTCGGGTTAAAACCTTTGTCCATTGTCGAATCAACAGCGGCGATGCATGGCGCCGTCATCCCTCTTGAGGGCGTTGTTGTGGAGCTTAGGTGTGTAGGGCGTAGCATGGAGTTATGCTCGGATCCTCCTATGTTCTTTTTCGGTAGGGTTGTCGCGTGTGGTGTACGTAAGTCGTTTATCCTAGGATCGGCTTTGTAAGGGGGCTACCTTTCCACTCTGTTTCGTTCGGTCGTGTACTGTGTTCGGTTGTTTCTCTCTATATCAAGCGGGACGAAAGCCTATTTCGAGGTGCTACGCGTCCTCCGAAGGTCGCAAGCCGTTAGATCTGTCGCATCGAGCAGCTGGAAGCGCCTTCATTATTACAACACACGTCTTGTTGCGGAATTATTTATGCAACACACGTCTTGTTGTGGAATTATTTCTGCAACACACATCTTGTTGCCAAAAAAAATGCAACATATATTTTGTAGCAAAAAAAATGGAACTGAGATTTTGTTGCATTTTTTTCTAACTCAGATCTTGTTGCAGAAATAATCTGTCAGAGTTGTTTTGTTAGAAAATATAGATCTGTTATAGACCATCGTAACATCGCATATATTTCAGAAGCATAGGCTATGTTGTATAAACACGTTCAACAAAGAATGGTTTGTACGGCCTCACTTTGACGCGTGTCATGCAAAGAAGATGTCGGTTAAGGAATGATTAATGGATGGATGGAGGTATTCACAAAGGGAATATCATTATGTCCCTTCTAATGTTGGTCTCATGGGTGATTTGAAATGAGCGCAACTATCAAGTTTTTAGGAACACTTTGACCTTAAAGATTATTTTCTCCAACATCAAAAGAGAGGCTGACTTATGGTCCATCATCGGAACTAGACTTTCAGAGGCTATTATTCTATGAAAAGTACCCATTCTCCTTTGGGCTTTGGCCTCACTTTGTACATGCTTCCTCACTTAATGAATAAAAAATGGCAAAGCTTTTGCCATCTTTTGAAATAAAAATAATAATCTTCCCACCTCTTCGTATTTACAGAATCTCAATGATCTTCTTAGAGCATCTCTAGCACACCCCATGTAAAACCGCGACCCGTAAAATAACCGTCAAAATACGGGTCGACGCGAAAAATGCTACCCGACCAAACTCCGCAAACGCATCTGGTCCGTAAATTGTTTTTAGGGCGTGAAAAAATCCCATCCTTGATCCGTGAAAACACAGGTTTCTGCCTCGCCCCTATGGTGCCTCGTATCCCAGGAAAGCGGTTGGCGGGAGGGACATTTCAGCATGCTCCCTTTCCCCACCCCCTTCTGCCGATGCCCGTCGTTGGTTCGGCCCGTCCGCCGCCGGCGATTCCGGGAAAATCTGTGGGAGAAATCGCGCCGTGAGGCGCCCCTGCCCTCTTCCACCGAGTCGCTGCACCGGTTCCCCGGATCCGCCAATCCACCGCGACCGGAGAGCCACCGCCGGAGATGAAATTGAGCCCGTGCGAGAAGCTTTTGCTCGACGATTCATCCGATTCGAACGACTCGGATTTTGAGATGATGCTTCTCACCTTTCGCCAGCAGACGTTGGTGATGGACCTTGCTGTGAAGGAGCATGAAGATGAGAACCGATAAAGGCGGCGAGGATTGACCATCGGCCGTCTTTGCATTCCTCGAAATCGCCATCTCGGGAACAAGATGTTGATGCAAGACTACTTCACGGACAATCCAACATATTCACCGCACCTCCTCCGGACAAGGTACCGTATGCGCTGATCCCTCTTTGTGAAAATTGTTCAAGCTTGCGAGGCCAATTGTCGGTATTTTACTCAAAGAAGAAATGTCGCGGGCTTGAAGGGATTTAGTGCATATCAAAAAATCTTAGCAGCTATGCGGGTAATTGCATACGACATTTCGGCTGACTATGCTGATGAGTACCTTCGCATTGGTAAAGATACTACAATTGAGTGAGTGTGTAGGTTTTCCAGAGTGATCATCCGCGTCTTTGGTCCCGAATATTTTCGGGCACCGAACGAGGAAGACACAAGCAATTTTATGGCATCTATAGATAGAAGAGGTTGGCCTGGCATTGCTAGGAAGCATAGATTATATGCTTTGGACTTGGAAAATTTGGCCAAAGGCATGGCAAGGAATGTATTGTGGCAAGTCTCGTGATGCAACAATTATGCTAGAGGTCGTAGCATCCGAGGATTTATGAATTTGACATTGCTTTTTTGGTATGCTAGGTACTCTCAATGATATCAATGTGTTGCAACGGCCTCATTTATTTGCTATGATTGCTAGTGGTGATGCTCTTGTGTGACAGCCCGAGACCGACGCTCCAGAAGATTCCCCTTTTATTCCTTTGCCGCCATGTGATTAGATTGTCTGTCGCATTCATCATCGCATCATTCCCATTGCATCGGCACTCTGTTGCCGCCGGTTTTCAAACGTGCATCCATTATTAGTTGACGGTTCTCTTCGTGTTTGTCGTTGTCCGCTTTGAGCCCGTCCACACACACACGCCAGCGGCATCGTTAAAGTCTTTTTTTAAAGTGCGTTTAAATATTCTAGGATTGGGTTGAAACTTGGCGTGCGGTCTTTATTTAATATATGTAGGCCGCCTGCCAAATTTCGTCGCAATCGGAGTCCGTTTTATACCCGAACGATCGACCGTAGCGGCACCGTTGTTGGTTATTTATCGGACGTTTTTCGGTTTTAAAATATCGTTTTCGGGTCGCCTGTTTCCCCTCTCACCTCCGCCTAGCCACTCTACACAGCCACCTACCCCTACCCGCATACCGGGAGCGTCCGATTTGGATCCTACGGTCGAAATCGGGGCATGAGATCCCTAATCCTAGCCCCACTTGTCTATTTAAGCCCTAACCTGCCCCGAATGGAAAACCCTAGGTTTTCCTCGGGATCTGCGCCCCACCAAGCCATAGCCGTAGCTCCTCTCTCCTCTCTCCCACCTCCTCAGCGTCGCCGGGCACGCGAGCCCACAACTGGCCCGCCCCGGGCCATGCCTGGCCTGAGGGAAGCAGCGCCCCCCTGCTGCCTGGCCTTGCCCGAAATTGGATCGGACCCCGCCTGCCCCGCCTCCACCGTCGTTCGCCGCAGCACCCGCCGGACAGCCTCGCCGCCTCCCCTTGTCCCGAAGCCACCTACGCGCGCGTCGCCTCTCCACGTCCCTGCCGCCATAGAGCTCGCCTGCTCTGTCCCCTCCGTTTCTCGTCGCCGTCCAGCCCGTGGTTCCGGCCGGTCCCTCACCGGTGACCACCTGCTCATCGCCCTGTCTCCCCGATCTGGATCGAGGGATCAAGATCCGCCGCCGTTGACCGCCTCAGCCGCCGCATCGCCAGGACGTCGCCCCACGCTCGATCTGGTTCTAGATCCAGGCCACGCTGTTGCGCGTTGACCAGCCGAGTGGGTCGCGTCGTCCATCCGCACCGTGTCAGGCCCAGGCGCCAGCCTCCGCGTCGCCCCGGCCAGCCGCTAGCCACGTTGACCCGCGTGGGCCAGATCTGCCTCGTCCCGGCCCACCTCCTCTCCACCGAGCCGGCCCAAGAGGCCCTAGGTGAGCCCCTGTCGCCCCTCTATTTCGTGCCCTGGGCGTTGATTAGCTATCTTGCGCCGCATGTTGTTTTGGCCGACTAGCAGATCCGGCCCGAGTAGATTTTCTATTTTCGACGATTTAATTCCTTTTTAGAAAAAGATACTATATTTTTCAAATGCATGTAAAT
This sequence comes from Hordeum vulgare subsp. vulgare, assembly GCF_904849725.1. NCBI lineage: Eukaryota > Viridiplantae > Streptophyta > Magnoliopsida > Poales > Poaceae > Hordeum > Hordeum vulgare. The sequence goes on along the minus strand of NC_058522.1, from coordinate 324,686,287 downwards.
ATTAATTCGTACGTCGGATCGCGACCAGTTATATATGTAAGTCATGTAAAATTTCATGTAGATTATGATTTTACAACTTGCATGCATCTTTGGAGTGGTTTGACCCGCCGTTTGCCTAGATTTGCGTGTTGTCCTAATAGGTTAATATTCCGTAGATATTTTTGTGCGCGTCCGGTTTGTTCAAATCCCATAGATAAAATGTTCATGATGTTTGTGACCCTTTGCCATGTATTTTAGAGTAGTTGCTTGCATTTTTTTGCATGTAGGAGTTGTCAATAGTTTCTTATGTCGTGTTTAGGACATGTTCTCGCATATATGTGTGGCGATAGTTTTATTTTACAACCCCACATGTTATATATGTTTTCCGGGTAGAAAAATCCATAGAATTTAACTGTGTATTTATTTTGACTTCCGAGTAAGTTTGTGTGCATAAAAACTTGCCATGTTGCCCTCTTGTCTATGTTGTGTGATTTACTCCGTGCATGGTATGAATTACTTGTGAACATGAGATATGCCCTCGAATATGTATGCTAGCCCCTGGTAATTTTGGTTGTTTTAGAAATCCATGTTTAAGTGTTGTTTGCTTGTTGCCAAGATGCTAGAAAATAGTGATGATTTGGAGATGCTGAAATATTTCTAAGTCTGAAATCTATTATATATATATTTTGTTGTTGTCTTGCCATCAGTTTTTCTAGTGATCTACAACTCCTTTGGGGTTGGTGCACTGGGGTTATTTGTAGTCCTTAAGATTCTATAGCATGATATTAATTTTCATGCCATTCTATATCATATAGCATATAGTTTTGTTGCTGTCAAGATGCCTTCAGATCGAAAACTGCACTGTCAAAACTGTTATTTTCTCTAAGTCTGGAACTGTGTGCGAGATGTCATTTTGTGAGTTCTTTTCCTAGTGATCCATGCTTCCATGCTAGTTGTATTTACTAGGGTGTTGTTGTGCATCTTGACCACTACTGCCTCATGTCTTGTTTGAGCATTTTAGAATTATGTAGCTTGTTGTTTTGGGGTGTAGAAAATGCCTTGTTGCTATTTTTTGGCAGATTGTAGCTATTTCTTGTTTTGCTTGTAATTGTTGAACCGTTGCTCCGTTTTAAACGTGTCATATATGAAACTTGCTTAGAATCTCGTGTAGATTCATAATATATTTTTGCCTTCTTGGTTTGGAATGCTTGTGGATGACATTGGCATACATATTGCATTCATGGCATCATATCTTGCAGTGATCATATCTTTTGAACCGTAGCTCCGTCTGCAATGATCTCTATGTGTAAATTGATTGGAACGATGCGTAGAATCACATGAAGCAGTTTATTTTGTTGTTTAAAAAAATATTAAAACATGTTAGTTCAGATCTGGGCAGAATTATAAATTAACATATGGGGTCAGTTCGGAGATGCTAAAAGTTGTTTCCAACCTCATTTAAGATGCCTGAATAGGTAGTTTAATTGTGCTTCACCCCTTGCCATGTTTAACAACATTTAATATTGTTGTGTAAATCAACGGGGGTGAACTAAATAACTCGTATGTGGAGTTTCGTCAATATGCAACTCGTTGCATATTGAGCTTCACTTAATGTGTGGTATTGTTTGTTGTGAGTTGCCATGTCGTGCCTTGCATTTAACCGGACATGCATCATATGTGTTGTGCATCATGTCGTCCTTTTGTTTTGGTGATAGCGTGTGTTGATGCTTGTTTCCGGTTTGCTTCGTCTCGATAGAGTTCCGCAAGCGTCTCGGAGTGTGAGGATTCGTTCGACTACGTCGGTTCGTCTGCTTCACGGAGTCATTCTCCTTCTTCCAAGCGGGATCTCAGGCAAGATGACTTCCAAGCGGGATCTCAGGCAAGATGACTATTTTCCTAGATACCATTACTATCATTGCCATGCTAGTTGTTTCGTTTCTATCGTTACGTCGCGTTGCCTACCACCTGTTAAATATCAACCTCTCAACATTGCCATGAAACCTTCAACCTGTTCACAACCTAGCAAACCATTTATTCGCTATGTTACCACTTGCTTAAGCATGTGTTAGTGTTGCTAGTTGCAGGTGCAGTTGCTTCCATGTGATAACATGGGTTCCTTGTTATATCATCATATTAATGCTATTTAATTTAATGCACCTATATACTTGGTAAAAGGTGGAAGGCTCGGCCTTTCTAGCCTCGTGTTTTGTTCCACCTTTGCCGTCCTTAGTTTCGGCTACCGGTATTATATTCCATAACTGAGCGCTCCTAACACGAATCGGGGTTGTTATGGGGACCCTCTTGATAATTCGTTTTAGATTAAAGCTGGTCTGGCAAGGCCAAACTTTGGTACTACATTTGCCTAATAACTAATAAAAATGCATAGGGACCCGCCGGCACCCGCGGAGTAATTAATCAACCCCGGGGCCAGTGCTCCGCATGAGTGTTGGTCCAAACCGGGCGATGTCCGGCACCCCCCGGTCACCCAGGGTTTAGCCAACACAACGTCTTGCCCATCCGTCGTGTCCTGAGAGCGAGATACGCGGCTCCTATCGGGATCGTCGACACGTCGGGCGGCCTTGCTGCATTAGTTTTACCTTTGACGAATGTCTTGTGCATCGGGATTTCGGTGATGCTTTGGGTAATCTCAGAGTTGAGGTTTTCCACTAAGGAGTCCGACGATATCGGGAGTTTCATGATCGAGGATTTCTATGCGGCTCGTGGTAATTTGTGATGGACCAGTTGGAGCACCCCTGCAGGGTTAAATCTTTCGGAAAGCTGGGCCCGCGGTTATGTGGCAATGTGGAAACTTTGTTTAACATCCGGTTCTAGACGACCTAAAGTAAACTTAATTAAAACTTGCCAACTAAGTGTGTAACCATGACTGTCTCTTTCATGAGCTCCTTCTCCGATCGAGGACACGGTGGGGTTATGTCTGACGTAAGTAGGTGTTCAGGATCATTCATTTGATCATTGTTAGTTCACGTCCGCTATGCGTAGATCATTCCCCTCTTGATTCTTGTACTCGTAAGTTAGCCACTAAATAAATGCTTAGTCGCTTGCTGCAGACTCACCACTTAACCATACCTCACCCATTAAGCTTTTCTAGTCTTGATACCTTGGGAAATAAGATTGTTGAGTCCCTTGTGGCTCACAGATTACTACAACACCAGTTGCAGGTACAGGTAAAGAGTTACTTGACGTGAGCGCGATGATTATTCTATTTGGAGTTTCTTCTTCTTCTTCTTCATCGATCTAGGATGGGTTCCAGGCCGGCAGCTTGGGATAGCAACGATGGACGTCGTTCTTTTATCATTTGTTTTCGTCCGTAGACGGACCCTGCTCTTCTTCATGATGATTGTATGAATTGTACTGATGCGACTCTGATGTAGCTTGTGGCGAGTGTAAGCCAACTCCTTATACTCATCTTTTCAATACATGTACTTGTAACGATATCCATTCTTGCGAAACGACGAGATGCGTTTCTATCCCTGTCGAGGCCCTCGCGCCAAAATAAGGATAGGACCGCATCTTGGGCATTACATCTTGCTTGCAACTATACTATCAATGGGCATGAATACACAAAGGAGTATTATCTTGCAGATGATATATACCCTTCTTGCTGCACATTAGTCAAGAGCATCAAAGACCCCCAAACTAGGAAAGAGTGTGAATTCGCAAGGGCACAAGAGGCGGCCCGAAAAGACATTGAAAGAGCATTTGGGGTTTTGCAATCTAGGTTTGCCATTGTTTGTGCTTCTGCTCGCTTTTGGGATAAGCTATCCTTGAAAAAACATCATGACATGTTGTGTTATTCTTCACAATATGATTATTGAATATGAGAGAGGCATGAACTTGAAGTTCTTCTACTACAATGTGGGCAGCCGTGTCGAACCAGCTAGAGAACCTAACTGAATTAGAGCTTTTCTTCACACCTACAAGGAGATTGAAAATGCAAACATCCACTGTCAACTTCAGAAGGATCTCATTGGCAAAGGGCTGGGCAGTAACTCATTTCATTTATCCATTCATTTTCTCTTCATTCATGTGTGATTTGTATACGGGACAAGTTTTGTATTGAATTATTTAGTTTGCTACGGTGATTTGAATAGTTATTGTACTTTAGATGATTATTGTATTGTAATATTGATATTTTTCTTATATTGCACATTAGTAATTCTGATTTACGGGGTTTTTGGTTTGCGGATTGACGCATCGGCGCCCGAGCACAGCCTGCATAGCTGACCTGTAAAAGAGCATCTTCTAGGAATGTCCTTTTTACGTGTCCGTTTTGCGGGGTCTAACTCTGTCCGCGCCCGCATCGACCTGCAAAATCGTTTTTTTCGAGAATTGTAAACGAGTTTTGCAGGCCGGCTTTATACGGGTCTACTAGAGATGCTCTTAGAGCAACTCTAGCAGACCCCGCAAAACGCCTGGCCCACAAAAATTCCGACGAGTATGCAGGCCCGGTCCAATTTTCCGGCCAGAACAGAGCCCGCATACTCGCCCGGCCCGTAAATTGTTTTGTATTGTATTGTAGGTATTAATATATATTTTTATTGTAGGTATTGATATATTTTTGTTTTTTGAAAAACTTGGTCAAATATACACATCACTACATGAAAAAAAAATGTAAGCCATGTACCTAATACACTCGGCTTATGTCAATTTAAACTCGGCAAGTAAAACTCCCGACATACAGTACACGGGGACCGGCTTATTAAGTATGAGTCGGATGGCGTGACAAAAAAACTCAGTCTATACATAAACCGTGTATTTACACGAGGCACCCGGTTTATTAAAGTAACATGATGGCTTCATAGGCTAACACACAGGTTTGATAAAGAATGTATCCACGTTCCAGGAGTAATGTGGCAAATGCTTCCTGTCAGACCGCAGATAGGAAGCGTTTCCCTTCCTTTCCTGCCGGTAGAGACACTTTCGTCCAACTTCCGTCGTACACTGACAGCCCCTTCCATCATCAATAATATGTCTACCATGTATAGCGAGTATATTTTTTTTGTAATAATGGTTTGATTATTTTTTTTTGAATAACTCTGCAATTGTTGTTACGGGATCACCTTTCTAACCAAGGTGGCAAATTAATCTTAAATATATACTATCCTCTTCGTCCGGAATTATTTGTCGCAATAATGTATAAAAATAGATACATCTAAAACTAAAATACATCTGGATACATTCATTTCTATAACAAGTATTTCAAACAAAGGGAGTAGTTCATTAATCAGAATTGCCGCGGTACCTAAAAAAACAGAATTGCTATGAAACCACCAACATTTTTTTACACAAGCATCAATGCACGGGTAAGAGCATCTCTAGTAGACCCCTTAAAGTTGCAAACTGTAAAACTGAGATACGGGTCGAAAGAAAGACATTTTAAGGGTTCATTTTAACTACGGCCGAACAGATACTGTAAAACAAACTGTAAAACTGGGATAAAGAGCTCCTTCCTCCAGTCCGTCCGTCACCGCCCCAGCCGGCCGCGTCGGTCGCGCCCAACCCCGTCGGTTGCGCCCCATCGGCCGTGCCCCGTCTCTGCCGGACGCGGCTAGCATCGGAGGCCACGCCCCGTCGCCTCCGCCGTCAACGCCTTGCTCCGTTGCCAGCCGTGCCGGTCGAGCCGTGCCCCTTTGTCTGCCGTGTCGGGAGGATTCTGGCGACCAGGCTGAGGTCATGGGAGGCCATGGCGAGGTCGAGCTCGTCCAATTCGTACTGACGGAGATCGATTGCGATATCTAGCGGCCTTTTTCGGTGTGCGGTGATGAATTTCGACAAGTTTAAGGTGGACTCCGGTAAACTCCGCGTCGGCGTGTTTGCTCTGACGAGATTTGGCCGGTATACGGACCCCTTCGGTTCAGCCTTCCAACCTTCGAATATAAAGGTTTGAGGTGTGCATTTTCAGTGGTCCTTCAAAAAATTACGGGTTGGACCATTTTTACGGTTTTTGTTCTCGATACTTTTTTCAATTAAAACTGTAAAACGTAAAAATTATAAGGGTTTGCCTACTTATACGAGTCTGCTAGGGATGCTCTAATTACCTAGTACTCATGGTACAGTGATTGGTTCTGGTGGGCATGCATACAAAATCCTTACGGAGCTTTTTTGAGCAAAAATGAAATATACCATTTTCTTGCTCAAAAAGGGAACACTATTTTTTCAAATAACCCATAAATGACGGGGCTGGCGTTTTGGCTTCCGTGAGCAAGCGGACAATAAAGCCAAAAAAACTAAATCTTTTCAAACAGTTCTGAAATTTTTGTAGATGTATGTGTTAGTATGGCAAGCATGCTTGAAAATTTTCATGCGAAACCGAGAGGCAGCTTTCCGTCGGTGAAAAAAAATTAGGCTGACATTTGGCGTTTGATTTTTTTTTTATTTTTTTTTTGCACAGCCAAATTGCTTAACTTTTTTTCCCTAAAAATTTACATGTGACATCTGGATGTGACTAAGAACCCATAGAGTTTTTGTTGAGATTTTTTCTGACATTTGAAAAAATATTTTCACGCGCAGAAGCATATGACTTGATTTGCAGAGCAAGTATTGTTCCTAACTCCACAATGACTTGCACCTGCTTTTCATTTTCACAATGCCTTGTTTCTTGAGCACGTCCACCTACATGCAGCAGACGCCTCGCTTGGCGCGGCGCTCCAAGATCCGACCTTAAAACTAGAGCAATGCCCCGCGCATGATCTTTCTGCCAATCACTTGTAATTCGAGTACGGTAATCGGCGAGTTTCACGCTATAAATCGAGAGGCCCGCCGGATCACTCTTGCCATCGTACAGCGGCGCAGTGTAGTTCGATCTTCCGCTCCCGTCTATCTGCGATCGATACTTGGCTGTCCATGGCGTCATCGTTGGTGTGGTCGAGGCGGGCGCTGGTCGTGGTCGCGGTGGCTGCGATGGTGGTGGCGGCGCGGTCGTCGGAGGCGGCGAGGAGCGGCGGGGCCGACGAAGACGAGCTCCGGTTCCCGGGGTTCCCGGGCGGCAGGCCGCGCAACCCCGGCTTCCCGGGGGTGCCCGGGGGCAGGACGGCATCGCCGCCGGCGGCCCGCTTCAAGCCGTCCTCGCCACCACCGCCGCCGCCGCCGTTGCAGTCGTCGCCCGCTACTATCCCGCCGTGCAGCAGCGGGGCGCCCTCGCAGCCGGCGCTGCAGCCGCTGCCCGGGTTCCCAGGCCTGCAGCAGCCAGGCAACGGCGGCGGGTCGTCGTCCTCGTCGCCGGCTGACTGCGTGACGCCGCTGGCGGGGCTCATGACGTGCGCGTCGTTCCTGACGGGGAGCGAGCCGGAGACGCCGACGCCGCAGAGCGAGTGCTGCAGCGGGCTGGGCATGTTCCTCAACAGCACGGCGGCGGTGGACGACCGGTCGCTGCGGTGCCTGTGCCCGGTCATCCTCGGCGACGTCAACCGCATGCTGCCCAAGCCCATCGACCCCGTCCGCATGATGTACCTCCCCATCTCCTGCGGCGTCGTCCTCCCGCCTCAAGTCCTCTTCATCTGCTTCAGTACGTGCCCTGCCCACATTGCTCTTTTGAATTTGAATTTGAATTTGAATTTCTCTTGGTTTGAATTTGAATTGTTTCTCAAATGATTTGTGTAGCTGGACAGCCAACGCCACCAGTGGTCTCGCGCATCCCTGACTCCTGGATGACGCCAGCTTCATCAGGCAACTAATTCTTCATCATGGTTTAACATTCATTATTTAAAAAGATCAGAATTATGGCCTGCTAATTGTTGTGCTTCTCTGATGTTTTTCATGCAGCTTTGACACCTTGATTGATGCCAACCGGATCAGGGATTCAGATACAATTAAGTATCTCAAGTTAATTTATGCCTATTGGCAGATGATGCTCTATGTCTTGAATTCAGATGCAGTCATGAAAAAAAGTATATAGGCTGCATCACCTGTGCCGGAAACTAGTAAACAACTTACCATACAGCTGACCTAGATTGGTCAGTGCATCATGTGCCTTGTAAGAGATGTACTTTTCCATTGAAAACTATACATATATAAAAGAGCAGATTGTATTCAAGTGCTCAGCTTTGAACGAGAAGAGTGTGATCTCAAGTGGACAAAGAAAACCGAAGGATGCAAAAAAACAGGTCAACCGCAACAAAGAACATTATCGGCATAGTTTAACATTACGATTTTGCGCAAATACAGATGAAACTTTATTATACCTGTGAATGTGACACGGGAAACTTTACCGCACAACCAAAATGACATTTGACGACGATATGATATATGCTCGTACTTTTGAGTAATATACTTAGTTTCAATCTGTTGCCATCAATGGCTAAATACATGAACTAATATTCCCGTAACAACATGATTATGATGATAAATACATCACATCTATATCGATGCATTCATCTTCAAACAAATTAAATGACCTTTGACCGAAAAGATGTGGTAAACTGCATCCAAGTTCACCATATGTGGTAGATAACATCTTCTCATGGCTTTTTATTTTCTTCTTATTACAGTACCAACCAACAACAAGGTCGGTCATAAGCTTTATTCTGAGAATAGCTTGGCTCAAACCTCTTATGTTCCAGCAGCTTGTAGCAATCTAGCAATCAGGTCTATCATATAGCAAAAGTTTACCTCGTACCCTGTCACGGCTGCAGTGTGAAAAAGAACATAAGAGTAGGAATGATATACACTGGCGTGTGGTCCATAACGGACAGCAAAGAACACGTCACCTCTCATGATGTTTTCCCTTTTCTTTCTCATGCCTTGTGGAGAGAACGGACACGGTCTTGTATTAACTTCCTCTCTGAAACTGATATTCCCTCGAAAGCACGCTCTGGAAGGGTCTCAAAAGCTTCTTTATTTGGATCACTCTTAGCTAGATCATAGGTTGCAGCGCGGATAGCTTTCTTACTCGGTCCACACGGTCTTATGGAAGTTAGCTTGTCATAAGCAGTGTTAAGCTGCAAACAGATAGATAGTAATTTACATGTAAAGCACGCATGTGAACACATGACCTGATCATGATTTCTAGGTACCATATTATACGATTTAGATGAAATGTGCTTACATCCATATTCTCGAACCAGAACATGTAAGAAATTGCAACCGCGGGCGCTCTACCAAGTCCAGCAGTGCAATGGATGTAAACTCGTCCTTTGCCTTGTGATATAGCCCATTCTAGTGCTGAAACTGCTTTCGGCAACTGTTTCCTCAGCGAATCTGGATCAAAGTCTACTGCCTGCACACAAGAAATTGTAAATATACTTAGTTTTCCTTCTAAACAGAACACCCTTAGCTCGCAGTTTGCTTATGATTTGCAGCTCGGCTTCTTCAAGAATACCTGTTTGTTAACTTTTTCTTTTTGCGTTTCTTTTAGAGATCTCACGACAAAATTCTGATTCTACAGACTAAAGATCTTTATGATTAATATTTAGCTTAATAACACTATGTAGTCAAAATAAAGGAAATATGGATGTGTTATGATTATTTGTGAGTTGATTATTTAAAATGAACCAAAGGAGTTCAATGAGAGGGCCAACAATTGCCACTGGCCCACTGCAACTTAAGAATAAAATCGCACCCATTGTCATTGATTTGCTCCTCGCCATGGATTATCAATAGATGGACAAGAGAACAAATCTATGGAAACACCAAAAATTATAACTTACAAAGGACTTGAAATGTGAAGAGAAGAGATAGTAACAGTAACTGATTTTTATGTAATCAGTAATAAGGAAGCACAAAACATGAACTCAACCAGTTGATAAAGAAGAAACTCACTGGTCTTCTCATATGCTGAATGCCAAGTTCTTTGCACCTACTGACAACAGCTTGAAAATCAATGCCCCAGTATTCGATATCCTTGTCCTGCTGTAGACAAAGAATATAGGCTACATTTTCCTCATTTTTCAAGTGATCAATATCGTCAGGCTTCTGAGGTTGTGAGCCAACAATCAAGCTATCACTTATGACAGCATAATTCATACCTAAGTTTCACATGTAATAATTAATTCATCAGTGCAGAAAAGGGAAATTCTCGTTCGCTCTAAATAATAATTATACCTCATTCAGCATTTTTAAAATGATAACAAAGCAAGAGAGGGAAACCTAATACTCAGCACAAATGAGGGGCCAATAACTACTGCTAAATAAATTGCCCTTTATAGAAATTGCCAGTTCACCTAGATTTAGGTTATTCTGAACTGTAACAAAAACATGTGCCACACTGTAGTTCTGTTTTAGTAAAATACCATTAAACTGATCCGTGAGTGTATAACACGCATCAGAACAAAATATCTTGGTCCTCCTAAATCAAATTAAGTTTTGAGAATGAAACTAAATTCAGTTTGGCCACTCTTTTGATTAGACCAAGCAGATCCCAAATTCAGTTTTGAGAATGAAACATAAAAGATTGCTCTACCAAATATACTAACTTGAGAAAAATTCATGCTACTCTTGTTGGCCACCAAATTATACACCAGATAACAAAATGCTATGTAAGGACAAAAATAATATGCTCATTGCGAAGTCTTCAAGATGGTAATTTTTTTATCATGTCATCTTTATCAATCGCTTTGTCACGACTAGACCAATTGAGATTGAGATAACTAAAAAGATAAGTAGATGAAAAAAATCAATAAAATGAGTCCAGTTTGCCAGCCAACCCAGAAAACGACATGCTTACTCATCGTCTCCTTGGCCCTTGCTATGGCTTTCATGACATTTATAACTGAAAATTCATGTTACCACTTACCCAATATAAATTATGCGACCATGAACACAAAGTCTAACAAATAGTCTCAATCAGAATCTAAAATCAGCCCAGCTAACAACCTGACACAAATGTACGCATACTATAAGGAACAATTCATTTGGCCAAGACAACAAGATTCCGTACAAAAATTCAACATCTAATCAGGCACAGGTGTAGTTCATCTCATCTAAGAGGATCCAACAAACATTGATGATGCACAAACTGATACAGTACATCATAATACACATCGAGCCACCAATGCGGGCAATTAGTGCTCGATAGTCCTATGAGAAACACAATTCAACATTTACTCACAAATGGAGCCCTACAGCATTTCTTCAGAACAAAGAATCATCCCAGCTCTAACATAATTTACATCCTTCAATCAATCAAAGAACATCCACAATTCATATGGCCAGCAGAAGTTCGTACCAAGGTCGTGGTGGTACTCGTATGGGTTCCGCATCATCCGCTTCATGGCGGTGTTGTAGTCCTCCATCCGACCGCTTCCCCGTGCTCCGGCCGCAGCGGAGGAGGAGGTGCATAGGAGAGGCCGGGCGCTCCTCAGGTGAACCCCGCCGCGTCCGGTAGTGCATCCAACGGCGGCCATTGGCAGCCTCCCCCTGTTCCGGACGCCGGCGCCGCTGGCCGGGAGGCGCGGAGAGGCGGGGATGCAGGACGCGTTGGCCGTGGCTGCCATGACGGCGAGATCTTTGCGGCACTCCGATGTAGAGAAAGTGCGGTGGACGCTCTACGGCCGGCGGTGGTCGGGAGTCTTGCCGCGGCTATTGGAATGGATCCCCTTCCCATCAAGTTGCGGATTTTGGACGTACGGTCGCCACCTTTATTATTTATCTTTTTTTTAGCTAAATTTATCATCAAGTTTAATATTTTTAAATATTTGTTCATTAGTTTTTGGAGACTGCTACCATGGATTTGTAGAAACCATCCACCACATTTTTAACCGTTCGATGGATACGCGTGCACCGTTCGATCACCAGCTCAGTCGCATCCGTCCATCATACAAAATCATGAAACAACGCTTCAATTGCGGAAACAAGCACGCTACTACGTAGTCCGGTTGACGGGTTAAAAAATGACTGACGAGTCTTTTGCAACATAGATTATGTTGTAATTTTTTTACAACAAAAAAGCATGTTGCAAAAACGTCCGTATATATTTTCGCAATAGATTGTGTTATAAAATATTTTCTGCAACAAGGATCGTGTTGCAGAAATTTTTGCAACAAAGGTCATGTTGCAAAAAACTTTTGCAACGTAGGTTAGGCTGTAGAATTTTTTTGTAACAAAAGATTTTGTTCCAATTTTTTGAAACAGAGACGAAGTTGCAGAAACTCGTCATTACGCCCTACTTGCACTATGCGATCGTAAAAATCGACCGGCTGATGGAAAGAGTTTTCCTTGTTATATAATATTTTTCACAACAAAAGATCGTGTTGTGGAAACATATGTAGAATTCTTTCTCTACAACAAAAGTCTTGTTGCATAAATATTTTGCAACTGAGTGTTCATTGTAGATTTTTTTTTTCTGCTATAGTAGATTTTTTTTTGCAACAAAAAGTCAAATTGCAGATTTTTTTTTCCAATTTTCTCCTTTTTGCAACACATGTGTTGTTGCGGAAATAAGTTTTGCAACACATGCAATGTTTCAGGAAAAAAAATAACGATGTTGCAATCTAGATTATCACTCGCACCGCCCGCTATTGACTTCATAGTTGCGGCCCAGCGCACGGGACACGTGTTGTGCGCACGAGGAGGCAGATGGAAAATGTCCGATCCGCCGGATGATTTGCATCATTTCCCTTAGTTTTTACTAGCAAAAGGGTCCCTGCGTTGCCACGGGAAAAAATATCACATATTTTTAATTTCCAAAACGTGATCTATAATTTGAGTATTTATAGCTACGACCCAAACAAAGATGATCTTAGCCTACAAAAACGTAGTTCAAGATTTTACAGGTCTTTTATTTTAATAGGGCTTGTATGTAGATTTAATATGTACAATGAAACTGACAAGTGATATTTTAATTTCGTCCTTAATCCTGATTTTATTGAGATGTTCATCCATAATCCAAATTAGTACTGGTATGAAAGAAAGACGGGTAATACAGTATTGATTAAGATTGCATCCTAGATAATATTTTTAAAATCGTTAACCGGTAAAATAACATCATATTCAGATTCTACATATTTTTCTAATCAAAATCCATATATAACATGCTAAATTTAGAGTTACGTTTAAAATATATGAGTATTTTAAAAATTATTTAATATGTACTGCGGGTTTAATATCAAAAACATTAAGCGGTTTTTTATAAAATAGCATGACGGACTAAAAATATTTATTTCCTTTGTTAGTAGGTATAGATATACTCGTTCAACATTTTTTAGTATCCATTTCATCATTTTTCAAATACTTTTTCAATATTTTAATACATATTCAACTTTTTTAAATACTTGTTCAACATTTTCCAATTTTTTGTTCAACATTTTTAATACCTATTAAAAAATTAAATACTTGTTTAACATTTTTAGTATTTATTCAATATTTTCAAATACTTATTTCATCATCTTTTCAAATGTGTTTTATATATATACATACATACAGGGTCAGGCTATTCGTCACCCTGGATGAGAATAGTTTTATTCACCCCCTTTATTTTAACCTCAATGCACATAAATTTTAGATTTCGTAAATTTTGTCTTATTTTATACGTAAAAATAGGCCACAAGTAAATATATAATTATCGTAAAAAATATTTTCTATCCTGTAAAACTACAAACATATAATATAGTGTAAAATATAGAATAAATTCAATTTTTCTGCTCTTGTGACTTATATTTTTGTTTTCTTATGTCAATTTTTATGTAGTAAATCAATATAAATGTTACTATTTGTATTTCAAATATAATTTATTGATAAATTAATGTAAGATTATTTCGGATGAAGAATAACTTATTATGTACACTGGGTGAGGAATAAAGTTCCTATATATAGAGAGAGAAAGAAAAAGAGAGAGAGAATATTTTAAAGTATAAAGATAACAAAAAATGAGAACAGAAAACAAAAAATAAAACAGGTTGTGGCTCCCACGCAGCTGGGCCAGCCCGTCTAGGGCTCGCCCTGGCGCGATCGCATCCCCCTGTCTTGCTTAAAGCGAGACATAGTGACACTCCTCGACCACTGCTTTCACTCGTTCATCACCTTACAGTTGTACAAAATCATCTTCAACTATGATTACGTAATATGGTGTATAAAAGTGATGACTCATTATGATGCGCGTAGATTGTATTCCCTACCACTCATGGACGATGCCTATTTCGGTTCCTTTACAATCGAGTTTGACTAATATTGGCACATACTCCTAATCATACAATGTACGCAGATCCATAGGACAAAGCATAAACATACAAAATCTTCTTATCGGACATAGATTTAGTTCATCAAAAGGATCAAGTTCATCAAATGTAACCTAAATAGAACACAAAACAGGTAATTAGACATATGATGATATGAGGCCGGTCCGGAGTTCACCACTTCCTCGTCGGACGCTTTCCCTTACGGTCTTGGATGTTGTTCATCGTTTTGTTATCATTATCGAAGGAGGAGCTCATGTAGCATGTCATGCGTCGGGAGGCACGATTCTGGTCCGCCACGAGACGAAACGCACGGTTACCCTAAAAAAATGTTTTCCATTCATTGGTATCATAGACTCGAAGGAATTTTCCCAAGAGATTCCATCCCTGGGCTAGGAATCCCACGGAATTATAGTGTATGAGCGCAGTTCATAGGTTTTTTGTTGGTGTGAAGATTCATTCCTGTGGACCAAACGAACTTCAAACAAACAAACAAACAGGTCATATGGACTGAAACTCTTTAAAATTCCTCTTTAAAAATGCCCTGAACGAAAGAGGCCGAGGAGAAGGTCAATGCGCTTGCCCGTTCAAAATGGCACGCACGATCTCAAGTGTCAAACTCCCGCAAAAAAAAAAAAAAAAAAAAAAACTCAAGTGTCAAACGCAAACGTGTGTGCGTGTGGTGCAAACCCCGTCAACACGACTAGTAGCAGTAGCACTACTCTACCGACCGGGTCTCGCTGTCGTCAGCTGTTACGAGCCTCTGACGCGCGGGCCCGGCGCTAGCCGGCCTCTCCAGCTGTTTCGGTCCTGGCTCCCGCACCATAAAACCGGGACGGGCTCCCCCGTCTTCTTCCTCCCAACCCTACATTTGACATTTCCCACCTCTTCCAGCTGCGCCCCCGGTCCTCGCTGCATCCTGAGCGGATTCCATTTCTTCCGAGCAGCAAATTGCCTCCAAGTTCCTTCCGAGGCCTCCATCTCGTTTCGGATCCATCTTGTTTAATCGATCCCGGAGCTAAAGAAGAGGAAAATGTGCCCGCTGAGGGTGATACTCATCTTCCTCTCCGCCACCGTCGCCGGATTCTTCCTCCTCCGGGGCCTCAACGCCGACCCCGACTGCTTCCAAGACGGCGACGACGGCTCGGAATCTCCCAGGGCCGCCGTTCCCCTCCATTCCAAGGTACCCAACCAACCTGCCTACTTTTAGCTTATTATTGTATATTCCAGAGTACCTCTCACGTTTCTTGCCTAATCCATCCAGAGGATTTCCAATCCGTGTTCATGCAACCAACGTTCGCTAATGATTGATGATACGTACTAAAGTTGAAATTTCGCTGAAAGAAGAACAGTCAATGAATTAGCTAATGTGTAATGATTTTATAACTGATATATGGCTTGTTGGCATGGTTCGCTAGGTTTAGGAGCCACCAAAATCAAACCATGGTTCAAATTTGCAACAACGTCGATTCACCATGTTAGTTTGTGATGAGAATTGCCCCCTACCTTAAGCAGCCAATGATTACTGAACGAGTATTTGCATCTGAATGCAGGTTGGTTCAGCTGTGAAAACCGGGTTCTGGACATCGGTGGACATGGCGAGCGGGCGGTACCTTTGGCGGACCCTTGTTGCGCCACCGGCCAATTCTGAATCTGACAAGGCCCGGTGACGACCAAATCTATGTAGGTCTGTTTGACATTTGTGTAACGGGGCAGACAAGGGATGGAATTGACATGATGTGCGATACGGCGGTGATTGTAAATATGGGTTCTGTATGTTGAAGTAAATGTGCAAATTGTTCATGTTTGAGCCTTGTGTTATATGCCAGCACTGGATTGTTTTGTTTGGGCCTTGTGTTTTTGAGTTGAGTTTTTACTAGTGACGGTAGTGTTCGAACTTCCAAGTATGGATTTTGGACCAAGTTGGTTTCGTCTTTGTTTCGTTTTGATTGGTTGAAGCATATAAGAAAGCTGAAATGGGGATTTGGTTATTTCCTGAAGTACAACTTTGTCGCTTTTGAAATCGGGAATTTTTTTCCTGCTTTGCTCTTGAGTTGTCCCGGGGAGATGTTTTTTCAATACTGAAACTGCAGAGCATCATATCCTGCATACACCCATCCTGTATCGACATGTGAAGCACACACTCTGTGATCTCGCCTCTTGGGAAAGTTGCTTGGCTGGTTGATTACCAGTGTGAAAATGGGCTGTTGCGTAGGGTCAATCTCTTTAACTTGCAGCTGGAGGTACAATATTTTCTAGATAAGACTTAGCCAATGAGCTGTTGGATAGGGACAATCTCTTTATCTTGCAAGTGGAGTTAGTACAATATTTTCTAGATTAGGCTTAGTCAACACGTGGAGTACGTTTGATCTTCTTCATATGTTCTTTTATCATTTATACTTTGATTTATTTGTCAATTTACTTCCAGTGAGAGCAACTCCAACTAGGCGATCATTTTGTCCACCTGCGTCTGTTTGGATCGCCGCGGACAAAAAACGTCGTCCAATGCGTTGATCTAAACGAACACACGTCCGGTTTTCTGTCGGCCCGCTACCCATTCCAGGCTCAAATTTGCGCCGGATTTGTGTCGGTGCGGACACGGGACGGACGGACGTGTCGCCCGCCCTTCTCTTCCACCTGGCCCGCCAGTCGATGGCACATACACCATTCTCCTCTTTTCGCTTCCCCTCCAACACTCCCACACGCCCCGCTTCCACTCCTGCCGCCCCAGTTCCGCCGTCGTCGTCAGCCAACCGTTGTAGACTGATGTCACGCCCAAGATGCGACCATATCCTCAATTTGACACGAGGCCTTGTCAGGGATATAAGCGCATCTCGTCATTTCGCAAGAATGGATATCGTTACAAGTACATGTACTGAAAAGAAGAGATATATATATAGAATTGGCTTACACTCGTCATAACCTACATTAGAGTCACATCAGTACAATATATAAACATCATGAAGAAGAGCAGGGTCCGACTACGGACGAAAACAAACGAGAAAAGAAGAACGACGTCCATCCTTGCTATCCCAGGCTGTCGGCCTGGAACCCATCCTAGATCGATGAAGAAAAAGAAGAAGAAGAAGCAACTCCAAATGAACAATCAACGCGCTCGCGTCAAGTAATCTTTACCTGAACCTGCAACTGGTGTTGTAGTAATCTATGAGCCACAGGGGACTCAGCAATCTCATTTCCAAAGGTATAAAGACTAACAAAGCTTAATGGGTGAGGCAAGTTTAAGTGGTGAGGTTGCAGCAGCGGCTAAGCATATATTTTGTGGCTAACTTACGAGTATAAGAAATAAAAAGGGGGAAGATCTACGCATAGCGAACGTGAACTACAGTTGATCAAATGAATGATCCTGAACACCTACTTACATCAAACATAACACCACTGTATCCTCGATCGGAGAAGGAACTCACGAAAGAGACAGTCACGGTTACACACACAGTTGGTATATTTTAATTAAGTTAACTTCAAGTTGTTTAGAACCAGTGTTAAACAAAGTTTCCACGTTGCCACATAACCGCGGGCACGACTTTCTGAAAGATTTAAGGATGCTCCAACTAATCCATCACAATTTACCACAAGCCGCATAGAAATCCTCGATCACGAAGCTCGCAACCTCGTCGGACTTCTTAGTGGAAAACCTCAACTCTGAGATTACCCAAAGCATCACCGGAATCCCGATGCGCAAGATATCTCGTCAAAGGTAAAACTAATCCAGAAAGGCCGCCCGGCGTGTCGACGATCCCGATAGGAGCCGCGTATCTCGTGTTGGAAATATGCCCTAGAGGCAATAATAAATTAGTTATTGTTATATTTCTTTGTTCATGATAATCGTTTATTATCCATGCTATAATTGTATTGATTGGAAACACAGTGCATGTGTGGATACATAGACAAAACACTGTCCCTAGTAAGCCTCTAGTTGACTAGCTCGTTGATCAAAGATGGTCAAGGTTTCCTGACCATAGGCAAGTGTTGTCACTTGATAACGGGATCACATCATTAGGAGAATCATGTGATGGACTAGACCCAAACTAATAGACGTAGCATGTTGATCGTGTCATTTTGTTGCTATTGTTTTCTGCGTGTCAAGTATTTGTTCCTGTGACCATGAGATCATATAACTCACTCACACCGGAGGAATGCTTTGTGTGTATCAAACGTCGCAACGTAACTGGGTGACTATAAAGATGCTCTACAGGTATCTCTGAAGGTGTTCGTTGAGTTAGTATGGATCGAGACTGGGATTTGTCACTCCGTGTGACGGAGAGGTATCTCGGGGCCCACTCGGTAATACAACATCACACACAAGCCTTGCAAGCAATGTGACTTCGTGTAAGTTGCGGGATCTTGTATTACAGAACGAGTAAAGAGACTTGCCGGTAAACGAGATTGAAATAGGTATGCGGATACTGACGATCGAATCTCGGGCAAGTAACATACCGAAGGACAAAGGGAATGACATACAGGATTATTTGAATCCTTGGCACCGAGGTTCAAACGATAAGATCTTCGTAGAATATGTAGGATCCAATATGGGCATCCAGGTCCCGCTATTGGATATTGATCGAGGAGTCACTCGGGTCATGTCTACATAGTTCTCGAACCCGCAGGGTCTGCACACTTAAGGTTCGACGTTGTTTTATGCGTATTTGAGTTATATGGTTGGTTACCAAATGTTGTTCGGAGTCCCGGATGAGATCCAGGACGTCATGAGGAGCTCTGGAATGGTCCGGAGGTAAAGATTGATATATAGGAAGTCCTGTTTTGGTCACCGGAAAAGTTTCGGGCTCATCGGTAGTGTACCGGGAGTGCTGGGAGGGGTGCCGGGGACCATCGGGAGGGGTGTCACGCCCCAAGGGGTCTCATGGGCTATGGGAAGAGATAAACCAGCCCCTAGTGGGCTGGAATAAGTTCCCACTAAGGCCCATAAGGTTTGAGAAGGAAAAACACAAGGTGGAAAGAGTTTCCAAGTGGGAAGGTGGAATCCTACTCCAAGTAGGATTGGAGTAGGACTCCTCCACCTCCAATTTCGGCCAAACCATGAGGGTTTGAGGCTGCCTCTTCCCTCTCCCTCCCTCCTATATATACTGAGGTATTAGGGATGATTTGAGACAACTTTTGCCACGGCAGCCCGACCACATACCTCCATGGTTTTTCCTCTAGATCGCGTTTCTGCGGAGCTCGGGCGGAGCCCTGCTGAGATTAGATTACCACCAACCTCCAGAGCGCCGTCACACTGCCGGAGAACTCATCTACCTCTCTGTCTCTCTTGCTGGATCAAGAAGGCCGAGATCATCGTCGAGCTGTACGTGTGCTGAACGCGGAGGTGCCGTCCGTTCGGCACTAGATCGTGGGATGGATCGCGGGACGGTTCATGGGACGGTTCGCGGGGCGGATCGAGGGACGTGAGGACGTTCCACTACATCAACTGCGTTTCTTAACGCTTCTGCTGTGTGATCTACAAGGGTACGTAGATCGGAAATCCCCTCTCGTAGATGGACATCACCATGATAGGACTTCGTGCGCGTAGGAATTTTTTTGTTTCCCATGCGACGTTCCCCAACAGTGGCATCATGAGCTAGGTTCATGCGTAGATGTCTTCTCGAGTAGAACACAAAAGTTTTTGTGGGCGGTGATGTGCGTTTTGCTGCCCTCCTTAGTCTTTTCTTGATTCCGCGGTATTGTTGGATCGAAGCGGCTCGGACCGACATTACTCGTACGCTTACGAGAGACTGGTTTCATCTCTACGAGTAACTCCGTTGCTCAAAGATGACCGGCGAGTGTCGGTTTCTCCAACTTTAGTTGAATCGGATTTGACCGAGGAGGTCCTTGGATGAGGTTAAATAGCAATTCATATATCTCCGTTGTGGTGTTTGCGTAAGTAAGATGCGATCCTACTAGATACCCATGGTCACCACGTAAAACATGCAACAACAATTAGAGGACGTCTAACTTGTTTTTGCAGGGTATGCTTGTGATGTGATATGGCCAATGATGTGATGTGATATATTGGATGTATGAGATGATCATGTTGTAATAGTTAATATCGACTTGCGCGTCGATGGTACGGCAACCGGCAGGAGCCATAGGGTTGTCTTTAAACTAACGTTTGGGCTTGCAGATGCGTTTACTTATTGCTAGGACGTAGCTTTAGTAGTAATAGCATGAGTAGCATGACAACCCCGATGGCGACACGTTGATGGAGATCATGATGATGGAGATCATGGTGTGACGCCGGTGACAAGAAGATCGTGTCGGTGCTTTGGTGATGGAGATCAAGAAGCACATGATGATGGCCATATCATGTCACTTATGAATTGCATGTGATGTTAATCCTTTATGCACCTTATCTTGCTTAGAACGACGGTAGCATTATGAGGTGATCTCTCACTAAAATTTCAAGACGAAATTGTGTTCTCCCCGACTGTGCACCGTTGCGACAGTTCTTCGTTTCGAGACACCACGTGATGATCGGGTGTGATAGACTCAACGTTCACATACAACGGGTGCAAAACTGTTGCACACGCGGAACACTCGGGTTTAGCTTGACGAGCCTAGCATGTGCAGACATGGCCTCGGAACACATGAGACCGAAAGGTCGAGCATGAATCGTATAGTTGATATGATTAGCATAGAGATGCTTACCACTGAAACTATTCTCGACTCACGTGATGATCGGACTTGAGATAGTGGATTTGGATCATGTACCACTCAAATGACTAGAGAGATTTACTTTTTGAGTGGGACTTCTTAAGTAATATGATTAATTGAACTAATTGTCATGAACATAGTCTAATGGTCTTTGCGAATTACGATGTAGCTTGCGCTATAGCTCTACTGTTTTTATATGTTCCTAGAGAAAATTTAGTTGAAAGTTGATGGTAGCAAACTTTGCAGATTGAGTCTGTAAAGCCGGGGATTGTCCTCGTTGCTGCGCAGAAGGCTTATGTCCTTAATGCACCACTCGGCGTGCTGCACCTCGAGCGTCGTCTGTGGATGCTGTGAACATCCGACATACACGTTTCCGATGACTACACGATAGTTCAGTGCAAAATACTTAATGGCTTAGAAGCAAGGCCCCGAAGACGTTTTGAAACGTCACGGAACATAAGTGATGTTCTAAAGAGATGAAATTGTGATTTCATGCTTGTGCCCTTGTTAAGAGGTACGAGACCTCCGACAAGATTCTTTGTCCACGAAGTAAAGGAGAAAAGCTCAATCGTTGAGCGTGTGCTCAGATTGTCTGAGTACGACAATCGCTTGAATCAAGTGGGAGTTAATCTTCCAGATGAGATAGTGATGGTTCTCCAAAGTCACTGCCACCAAGCTGTGAGAGCTTCGTGATGAACTATAACATATCAAGGATAGATACAATGATCCTTGAGCCATTCGCGATGTTTGACACTGCGAAAGTAGAAATCAAGAAGGAGCATCAATAGTTGATGGTTAGTAAAACCACTAAGCTTCAAGAAAGGCAAGGGCTATAAGGGATACTCTGACATCCTCGACTTTTGCTACAGTAAATATTGTAATTGAGCTACAGTGATCACCCGCAAATGATGCCACATCATCGAGATTTACCGTCGTTGACCCGCATTGAATTTCTATCCGGATTCAGAAATTGAAAACAAAAGATAATTATAATTATAAATTCATATTAACTATTCAAGAAAGAAAGTATTAAAAATAATAATGATAAAAGAAAGAAAAGAAAAGAAAAGAAATTAAAAAGAAAAAAAAATTAGAAAGAAGAAATAATAGAAAAGGAAAACAAAACAAAACAAAAAAAAAGAAAAAGTGGAACCCCCTCACCCTCCTGGCCGACTGGGCCAAAGTGGCCGAGCCGAGCCAGCCCACCCCACGCGCTGGAACCCTAGGGCGAGGGAGCCCCTGCCTCGCTCCCTCCCCTCCCAATCGCACCGCCGCCGCCAGGGGCTCCCTTCCCTCGATCCCCACGCCAACCCCCACGAGAGGCACGGCCCCTCCCCACCTAATCCCGCTCGCCTGGCCCCTCCCCACCTCTCGTTCTCTCCCCACCGACAGAAACCCCCACGCGTCCCCCTCCTCTCGGCTCTCTTGTACGCCTCCCAACCTCCCCACGACAGAGCCCCCCCCCACCGAGAGGAGCCCCACCCCAGGACCGAGACCCCCAGCCACCGGCAACCGCACCGGCCGCCGTCCCAGTGGTCCCGTCGCCCCTCTCTCTCCCGCAACCCCCAACACCTCCCCTCGGCTCCTCTCCCTCCCAGGAGCCCCAGATCGGCCCCCCTGGCCCGAACCCCTCCCCCACGGTCCCATCTCCACCACGACCGGCCGCCCCCACCCTTCAACTCCGGCGACCACCACCACCCCGGCGACCCCCACCTCGTCGGCCGGGCCTCTTCCTCACCGACCGGCCCTTCTGGTTCCCCCGTCGGCCAAGGCACCCCTTGGTCACCCCGTCGGCCGAGCTCCTCCTCACCATCCGGCCGGTCCCGACCTCCGGGAAGTTTTTCCCGGCGACCCACCTCGCCGGATCCGTCATCACCGCCTCCGGGAACGCCTCCACGCCGTCTCCTCCGCCCCTTCCCGCAAACTCTGGCTTCACCGGGCCATCTCGTCAACGTCGGTGAGCCCCTCCTCGGGCTCCTCCCACCATCTTGTTCTCCTCGCCGTCCCGGTTCCGTTCCGGCAAACGGGGCTCCGATCCGTCGACGTTTGACTCCGGTAGGAGGAGATGAAGTTGGCTCGCTTCTATGTTGAGGAAGTTAACACAGACTCTCTGTTGTGTTCTTTGTAACTCTGTTAACACAGAGAGAGATGAGAGTGTTGAGAGTTAAAAGAAAATAAATAAAAGATGTATTAGATGCCGTATGTATGTATGTATGTATGTATGAGATGCGATGTATGTATTTGCGTATATAGATATTTGGAGGAATACGATATTTGCATGATTATGTATTTGTGAATAAAATCGAGTATTTGGCCTAAGGTCACTTACCGGTGGGGCCAACGCAGCCGCTGTCTATGACAGGGAGGCCCCACGCGATAAAAAATAAAAGTAATGCTAATGCTTTTATTAAATAAATAAATAGATATATTCGTTAAATTAATTAATTGGATAATTAGTATAATTAGAGTATGTCACGTGGGCTCCCCACTAAATTAATCTGATTAATCAATATTTAATCTAAATTAAAACTTGTGCCTATGACATTCGGGACCCGCTGGTCAGTTGACGAGTCAACTGTTGATGTCAGCATGACATCATATTGATGTCACAGTAGCTTTTTATTAAAAAAAATTAATCTGTTTTTAATTCCTAATTATTGAATAAAACTTTAAAAATTAATATTAAATAATCTGTAAGTCAGATCAAAATATTTTCAACATGAAAGTTGATCAGCAGAACGAGACGAACCCGGATACAAGGTTCATTCGTCTGTCACGCGTCCCTAGCATAGCAAACATGGAACATTTCCATCGTTTCCAGTATGATCGGTAGTAGCCCGAGACCCGGAAAATATCGTCAGATATTCTTCCGACCCGTCTATGACGGATGTTGCTGCGTTAGCTCATGTCTAGCTTGCATATTGTCATGTCATGCTTTGTGTTGCACCGTTGCTATTATTTATTGTTTCTTTCCCCTGTTCTTACCGGTAGACCCCGAGACTGACGCTGCTGCCGGGTACATCTACGACCCTGCCGATCAGTCCTTTGCCGCAGAGCAGCAAGGCAAGCAAACCCCCCTTGATCATTCCTATATCGCCTATGTCTTTCTTCCTACTGCTTGCATTAGTATTTTGCTACTGTTGTAGTTAGCTCCTATATCTGATGCATAGCCTATTTTTGATGAACTGCTACTTTCAGTCCTGTACCTTTAATATGCTTAGTATAGGTGGAGCAGTCATCCCCTCTGACCCCGTAGTTCAGTTGCCCCGCTTGTTTTCAAATCTCGATCTCTGATCGACGAGCCAGACCCGACACATCACATACACCCCCTTCGTTGTACGACGCTACAGAGATACTATCGGGTACCGAGGGTGACACCTCGCTAAGTACTCATGATGATATCTCTGTAGTATAGCTAGTCGGTCGTGGTTATCGAGGGTGATTCCTCTTTCACCATTCCCGATGACGCCTCTGTCGTGCAACCCCTCAAGTGTGGGACCCCCGAGGGTGATTCCTCTAAGCCCACCTTGACGGGTACATCGTTCGGAATCCAACGAGGGTGATACCTCGGATTCTCCCCCCGATGTTACAACCACACAGTTACTCGACCATGTTACTGGGATCATTGGTGATTAGTTGTAAGACGGGTGGATTCCCATGAGACTGTGTTGATGGCCTAATTAAAATGTTAATGGATTTGGGTGTTTGATCTGGGTTGGTCGGAAACCTTTTCGCACTAACCGGCTACGCGGGAAGAATTATGGGTACTCGGCGTCGCGGTACCAGCCGAAGCTTTTCAGATGCCAGCAATGTAGCGGCGCGCGCCCGAGTGGTCCCGAGATGCATCGCTCTTGTGATTAAGGGATGCTAGGACTGACGTCGGCCGCCCACGCCACGTGCAGGAGCGTGAAGGGGAACTGGGCCCACGAACCCTTTGTGCTTAGGAGTTAGACCGGCGGGCTGGCCTCTCTGATTACTCTTAGGTGGGGCTGCGACGTGTCGATATTCCGAGGCCGGGCAGGACCCAGAAAAGTATGTCCGGCCAGAGTGTTATCGAGCGTGACGGGACATGTGGTGCACCCCTGCAGGGATGAAAATTAACTATTCGGATAGCCGTGTCCACGGTTACAGGACGACTTGGAGTTGTGCCCCGATCTTTTACAACTACAATTGTTACTTAACTGGAATTAGTTTGCCTCGGGATTGCTTCCTCGCAGGGAGTCGAGGGAGGATCTTTAGGCGTGACCTCACTTTAATATTGCTGCAACAATATGACTATTAATGTGTTACCCCTGTTCTACTCTCGTCTATTGCTGCAAGACCCTGAAGATGCTAGTCTTTGATAGGACTAGGCCTTTTCTCTCTATTCTCGCATTGCTGCATTCAGTCCACATATAACCCCCCTTCTTTGATACTGATGCATAATTAGAATAGTTCTGATGTAAGACTTGCGAGTACTTTAGATGAGTACTCACCGCTGCTTTGCTCCCCCTCTTGTCCCCGCGATCCATTGCTGCGACCAGATGATGGAGCCCAGGAGATGGAGGTCCCCGCCGCCGACGACTGCTACCCCGACGGTGCCTACTACTACATGGAGGCCGCTGATGATCAGGAGTAGTTAGGAGGTTCCCACGCAGGAGGCCTCGCCTCGTTCGATCGTTGTATCTTTTGTGCTAGCCTTCTCTAAGGCACCCCATGTTTTATGTCTGTACTCAGATATTTGTTGCTTCCGCTGACTCGTGTGTTTATCGAGCTTCCGTATTCTAGCCCTCGAGGCCCTTGGCTTGTAATATGAAGCTGATGTTATTTTTATTTGTGTCTAGAGTTGTGTTGTGATATCTTCCCGTGAGTCCTTGGGTTTGATCGTACGCATTTGCGTGTGTGATTAGTGTACGATTAAACCGAGGGCGTCACAGATACTTCGTGAAACGGCAAAACAGTTGCTGCACTAATGAAGAGACCCTAGATTAAACCGAAAGCCCGGGACTAAGTGCTTCTGTTATGAGGGGAACGGTCACTGAGGCGGAGCAACTCTAGATACTTGGTAGATAAGAAGGCTGGCAAAAGTCGAAAGAAGTATATTTGATATACATGATGTTGATGTGTACTTTACTAGTACTCCTAGTAGCACGAGGGTATTGGATACTGGTTCGGTTGCTAAGTGATTAGTAACACGAAATGAAAGCTACGGCATAAACGGAGACTAGCTAAAGGCGAGGTGACGATACGTGTTGGAAGTGTTTCCAAGGTTGATATGATCAAACGTCGCACACTCCCTCTACCATCGGGATTGGTGTTAAACCTAAATAATTGTTATTTGGTGCTTGCGTTAAGCATGAACATGATTGGATCGTGTTTATTGCAATATGATTATTCATTTAAAGAGAATAATGGTTACTATATTTGCTTGAATAATCACCTTCAATGATTTATTGAATCTCGATCGTAGTGTTACACATGTTCATGATATTGGTGCCAAAAGATACGAGGTAATGATGATAGTACCACTTACTTGTGGCACTGCCGCTTGAGTCATGTTGGTATAAATTGCATGAAGAGGCTCCATGCTGATGGATCTTTATACTCACTTAATTTTGAATCACTAGTGACATGCAAATCATACCACATGAGCAAGGCCTTGTTTTCATTGAGATGAAACAAGATAGTAACTTGTTGGAAGTGATACATTTTGATGTATGCAGTCCAATGGGTGCTGAGGCACGCAGTGGATATCATTATGTTCTTACTTCAATGACGATTTGAGTAGATACAAGAGTATTTACTTAATGAATCACAAGTCTGAAATATTGAAAAGTTCAATTCTGTTTCAGGAGTGAAGTTCCTCGTAACAAGAGGATAAACTGTCTACGATATGATCATAGAAATGAATATCTGAGTTACGAGTTTTGGCACGTAGTTAAGACAATGTGGAAATTGTTTCGCAGTTCATGCCACCTGGAACATCATAGTGTGATGATGTGTCTGAACATCATAGCCACACACTATTTGGTATGGTGCATGCTATGATGTCTCTTATCGAATTACCACTATCGTTTATGGGTTATGCATTAGAGACAACTGGATTCACTTTAAATAGGGCACCGCGTATTTCCGTTGAGATGACACAGTATAGACTGAGGTTTGGAGAAATCTAAACTGTCATTTCTTGAAAGTTTGGGGCTTCGACACTTGTGTGACAAGGTTTCAGTCGAATAAGCTCAAACCCAAAGCGGATAAATGCATCTTCATAGGATATCCAAAACAGTTGGGTACATCTCCTATCTCAGATCCGAAAGCAAAATGTTTGTTTCTAGAAACGGATCCTTTCTCGAGGAAAGGTTTCTCTCGAAAGAATTGAGTGGGAGGGTGGTTGAACTTAATGAGGTTATTGAACCATCACTTCAACCAGTGTGTAGCAAGGCGCAGGAAGTTGTTCGTGTGGCGCCTACACCAATGGAAGTGAAAGCTGATGATGGTGATCATCGAGCATCGGATCAAGTTACTACAAGCCTCGTAGGTTGACAAGGTCACGTACTACTACAGAGTGGTACGGTAACCCTATCTTGGAGGTCATGTTGTTGAGCAACAATGAACCTACGAGTTATGAAGAAAGCAATGGTGGGCCCGGATTCCGGCAAATGGCTGGAAGCCATGAAATCCGAGAGAGGATCCATGTATGAAAACAAAGTGTAGACTTTGGAAGAACTACTTGATGGTCATAGGACTATTGAGTAAAGATGGATCTTTAAAAGGAAGACAAACGATGATGGTGATAAGTCACTATTAAGAAAAGCTCGACTTGTCGCAAAGATGTTTCCGACAAGATCAAACAGTTGACTATGATGAGACTTTCTCACTCGTAGCGATGCTAAAAGTCTGTTAGAATTATGTTAGTAGTTGCTGCATTATTTATGAAATATTGCACATAGGATGTCAAAACATTGTTTCCTCGACGGTTTCCTTGAGCAAACATTGTATGTGATACAACGAGGAGGTTTTGTCGATCCTAAAGATACTAGCAAGTATGCAAGCTCCAGCGATCCTTCAATGGACTGGTGCAAGCATCTCGGAGTTGGAATATACACTTTGATGAGATGATCAAAGATTTTAGGTTTGTACAAGGTTTATGAGAAACTTGTATTGCCAAAGAAGTGAGTGGGAGCACTATAGAATTTCTGATAAGTATATGTGGTTGACATATTGTGGATCAGAAGTAATGTAGAATTTCTGTAAAGCATACAAGGTTGTTTGAAAGGAGTTTTTCAAAGGAATACCTGGATTGTGCTACTTGAACGTTGAGCATCAAAGATCTATGGAGATAGATCGAAAGCGCTTAATGGAAGTTTCAACAAGATGCATGCCTTGACAAGTTTTTGAAGGAGTTCAAAATAGATCAGCAAAGAAGGAGTTCTTGGTTGCGTTGTGAGGTGAGAATTTGAGTAAGACTCAAAACCCGACCCCGGCAGAATAAAGAGAATAGACGAAGGTCGTCTTCTATGCCTTGGCCGTAGAATCTGAAGTATGCCATGCTGGGTACCGCACCTGATGTGTGCCTTAACTCAAGTCTGTTGAGAGGTACAGAGAGTGATCCATGATTGAATCACTAGCGGCGGTCAAAATTTATCCTTAGTAATTGATGGACTAAGGAATTTTTCTCGATTATGGAGGTGGTTGAAAAGTTCGTCGTAAAGGGTTACGTCGATGCAAGCTTTGACACTAATCCGTATAACTATGAGTAGTGAAACATATTCGTATAGTAGAGTAGATATTTGGAGTATTTCTGAATAGCACATAGTAGCAGCATCTATAAGATGACATAAATATTTGTAAAGAACACACGGATCTGAAAGTTTCAGAACCGTTGACTAAAACCTCTCTCACGAGCAAGACGTGATCAGACCCCATAACTATTTGGGTGTTGGATTCGTTGGAATCACATGGTGATGTGAACTAGATTATTGACTCTAGTGCAAGTGGGAGACTGTTGGAAATATGCCCTAGAGGCAATAATAAATTAGTTATTATTATATTTCTTTGTTCATGATAATCGTTTATTATCCATGCTATAATTGTATTGATTGGAAACACAGTGCATGTGTGGATACATAGACAAAACACTGTCCCTAGTAAGCCTCTAGTTGACTAGCTCGTTGATCAAAGATGGTCAAGGTTTCCTGACCATAGGCAAGTGTTGTCACTTGATAACGAGATCACATCATTAGGAGAATCATGTGATGGACTAGACCCAAACTAATAGACGTAGCATGTTGATCGTGTCATTTTGTTGCTACTGTTTTCTGCGTGTCAAGTATTTGTTCCTATGACCATGAGATCATATAACTCGCTGACACCGGAGGAATGCTTTTTGTCTATCAAACGTCGCAACGCAACTGGGCGACTATAAAGATGCTCTACAGGTATCTTCGAAGGTGTTCGTTGAGTTAGTATGGATCGAGACTGGGATTTGTCACTCCGTGTGACGGAGAGGTATCTCGGGGCCCACTCGGTAATACAACATCACACACAAGCCTTGCAAGTAATGTGACTTAGTGTAAGTTGCGGGATCTTGTATTACAGAACGAGTAAAGAGACTTGCCGGTAAACGAGATTGAAATAGGTATGCGGATACTGACGATCGAATCTCGGGCAAGTAACATACCGAAGGACAAAGGGAATGACATACGGGATTATATGAATCCTTGGCACTGAGGTTCAAATGATAAGATCTTCGTAGAATATGTAGGATCCAATATGGGCATCCAGGTCCCGCTATTGGATATTGACCGAGGAGTCACTCGGGTCATGTCTACATAGTTCTCGAACCCGCAGGGTCTGCACACTTAAGGTTCGACGTTGTTTTATGCGTATTTGAGTTATATGGTTGGTTACCGAATGTTGTTCGAAGTCTCGGATGAGATCGAGGACGTCACGAGGAGCTCCGGAATGGTCCGGAGGTAAAGATTGATATATAGGAAGTCCTGTTTTGGTCACCGGAAAAGTTTCGGGCTCATCGGTAGTGTACCGGGAGTGCCGGGAGGGGTGCCGGGGACCATCGGGAGGGGTGTCACGCCCCAAGGGGTCTCATGGGCTATGGGAAGAGATAAACCAGCCCCTAGTGGGCTGGAATAAGTTCCCACTAAGGCCCATAAGGTTTGAGAAGGAAAAAACACAAGGTGGAAAGAGTTTCCAAGTGGGAAGGTGGAATCCTACTCCAAGTAGGATTGGAGTAGGACCCCTCCACCTCCAATTTCGGCCAAACCTTGAGGGTTTGAGGCTGCCTCTTCCCTCTCCCTCCCTCCTATATATACTGAGGTATTAGGGCTGATTTGAGACGACTTTTGCCACGGCAGCCCGACCACATACCTCCATGGTTTTTCCTCTAGATCGCGTTTCTGCGGAGCTCGGGCGGAGCCCTGCTGAGATTAGATCACCACCAACCTCCGGAGCGCCGTCACACTATCGGAGAACTCATCTACCTCTCCGTCTCTCTTGCTGGATCAAGAAGGCCGAGATCATCGTCGAGCTATACGTGTGCTGAACGCGGAGGTGCCGTCCGTTCGGCACTAGATCGTGGGACGGATCGCGGGACGGTTCGTGGGACGGTGCGCGGGGCGGATCGAGGGACGTGAGGACGTTTCACTACATCAACCGCGTTTCTTAACGCTTCTGCTGTGCGATCTACAAG
This sequence comes from Hordeum vulgare subsp. vulgare, assembly GCF_904849725.1. Lineage (NCBI taxonomy): Eukaryota > Viridiplantae > Streptophyta > Magnoliopsida > Poales > Poaceae > Hordeum > Hordeum vulgare. Next base: position 324,655,831 of record NC_058522.1, on the reverse strand, counting down.
GGTACGTAGATCGGAAATCCCCTCTCGTAGATGGACATCACCATGATATGATTTCGTGCGCGTAGGAAATTTTTGTTTCCCATGCGACGTTCCCCAACATCTCGTTCTCAGGACACGACGTATGAGCGACCCGTACGGTGGCCTGATAGAAATCTCCCAAGTTGCCCTGGGTTGGCTCCGCATAGTGCTCTGTTTTGGACCAGCACCATCAGCACTGGCCCTCCCTGTATTACGTAAAATTACTCCTCGGGTTCATGACGCCCTATGCTTTCAGTTTTAACAAAATTATTATGTTGGGCAAATGTAGTACCAATGTTGGGCCTTGCGAGACCAGCTTTAATCTAAAACAAGTTATCAAGGGGGTCCCCATAACAACCCCGATCGTGTTAGGAGCGCTCAATTATGGAACATAACACCGGTAGCCGAAAACTAAGGGGGCAAAGGTGGAACAAAACACCAGGCTAGAAAGGCCGAGCCTTCCACCTTTTACCAAGTATATAGGTGCATTAAATTAAATAGAATTTAATAGGGTGATATACAAGGAACCCATGTTATCACCTGAAAGCAACTGAACCTGCAGCTAGCAACATTAACACATGGTAAAGCAAGCAGTAACATAGTCAATCAGTGGTTTGCTAGGTTGTGAACAGGTTGAAGGTTTTCATGGCATTGTTGAGAGGATGATATTTAACAGGTGGTAGGCAACGAGACATAATCGACAGAAGCGATAAAACTAGCATGGCAACGATAGTAATGGTATCTAGGGAAATGTTCATCTTGCCTGAGATCCCGCTTGGAAGAAGAATGACTCCGTGAAGCAGACGAATCGATGTAGTCGAACGGGTCCTCACTTTCCGACACGCTTGCGAAACTCTATCGAGACGAAGGAAACCGGAAACAAGAATCAACACACGATATTCACCACACGATGCACAACACATATGATGCATGAGCAGCTGGATACATGCAAGTCACGGCATGTCAAATCACATAATCAAACACTACACATTAAGTGAAGTTCAATATGCAACGAGTTGCATATTGATGAAACTCCACATACGAATTATTTAGTTCTATCCCTATTAGGTACTTACAATATTAAGTGTTACTGAACATGGCAAGAGGTGAAGCGCAATTAAACTAACTATCTAGGTATTTTAAATGAGGTCGGAAATGACATATAGCATCTTTGAAACGACCTCATATGTTAATTTACAATTCTGTCCAGATCTGAACTAACGCTTTTAAATAGTTGTTAAACAGCAAAACAAATAGGTTCACGTGATTCTATGCGTCGTTACAAGCAATTTACACATAGAGAACATCTCCAATGGAGGTACGGTTCAAAAGATACGCACACCGTAAGATATGATGGCATGACTGCAAAATGTGTGCAAATGGCATCCACAACATTCAAAACACACAACCAGCAAGGTAATATGAAACTACACGAGATTCTAAGCAAGTTTCATATAGGACACGACGAAAACGGAGCAACGGTTCAATAACTACGAGCTAAACAAGAAATCAATACAACCTGCCAAAATCAGCCACATAGCATTTTCTACACCCCACAACTACGAGCTACACAAAACCAAAATACTCAACCAAGGCATGAGACGGTAGAGGGCAAGAAGCACTACCAAATACAACTAATAACACCTAGCATGGAAGCATGGATCACTAGGAAAAGAACTCACAAAATGGCTTCTCGCACACAGTTTCAGACTTAGTGAAGATAACAGTTTATGAAATTGCAGTTTTCGATCTGAAGGCATATTGATAGCAGCAAAACCACAAGCTACAGGACTCCAAATGGCATGAAAATTCACAGCATGCTAGAGAATCCTAAAGTCTACAACTAACTCCATGGCACCAACCTCAAAAGAGTTACACATCACCAGATAAACTCAAGACTAGACAGCAACAAAATATAACAGATCTCAGACTTAGAAATATTTCAGCATCTCTAAAACAACACTACTTCCTAGAAAGCAAAGAACAAACAAACCACACCTAAACATGGATTTCTATTGCAAGCAACATTACCAAGGGCTAGACTAAACATCCAAGAACAACTCTTTAGTTGACAACTTAATCATATAAAGCACGGAATAAATCCCACAAAATAAACAAAAGGTAAAATAGCAAAATATCGCGCGAACTAACTTGCTCAAAATCTAAAACTAAATACACAGTTAAATCCTATGGATTTAACTACCCCGAAAACACATATAACATGAGGGGTTGCAACACAAGTATATCGTCACACGTATATGCGAGATAATGTCCTAAATGCGGAATAATAAACTAGCTATGGAATCCTACATGCAAAAATACCATCCACTACTCTGAAATACATGGCAAAGGGGTTCCTAAAACATAAACATTTTATCTACGGAGGTCGAGCAATCCGGACACGCACGAAAATTAATACGGGACAACTAACATAATAGGACAGCACATGTCTCTAGGCATTTGGCGATTCAAACTACTTCAAACATTCATGCAAGTTACAAATTCGTAATCTACGCGAAAAACTACACAAGATACATATATAGATTACCTCGAACCGACTTACAGTTTAGAAACTATGCACATTTTGATATCGTCAATTTTCTGAAATTTAATTAATTCCGAAAATCCCTAAAAGAAAATAATCTACCGGGCCTAACGGTAGGCGCCAGATAACTAGAAAACGCTCTAGGCGTAAAATAGAGATGCCGGGGGAGGGGCTGTTCACCTTGGGCCGGCTCGGCCGGGGGAAGGAGGCCGAGGCCTGGTCGCGGAGCTGGGGAGGCCTGCTGGCGCTTGGAGATGGGCCGGGGCGAGGCCTGGGCCGGCACGGAGCCCAGCTGGCGAGTGAGACGGCTGGCTCGGTGCGCAGGTCGTTCCCTTGTCCTCCCGCTTGGGACCGAGGTCATGGCGGCTGCCGGCGGTGGCTTCGGGCAGGGCGGCGTGCAAGAGGACGGCGGGGCGAGGGGAGAGGTGACCCGGATCGGATCTGGCCGGATTCGGCCGGTGGTGGCCTAGAGGCGGCGGCGCGAGGGTGCTCGGGGCGGGCGAAGGCGGACATGGCGGTGACTTCTAGGGAGAAGCTCGGGCAAGGCCGAGGCAGTCTTGCGCGCTCTCCGGCGAGCAGTGACCGGAGGCACGTCAGTCGGCGAGGACGAGTGGTTGCGGGCCGGCGGGGAACCAGCGGCGGCTAGGGCGGCGCAGCAGGCTGCAACACAGCTCCGGAGGAGGAGGGAGCCTCGCCTCCAGGCTGCGGTGCGGATCCGGGCCCGGCGGCCTCCGATGGGCTCGGGCGGGCCCGCGGCAGCTGGAGGCTGGTGGGAGGAGAGAGAGAGGTGGGACTAGGGTTTCGGGGTGGCACGGGTTTCGAGGAGAGAGGGATGGCTGTCTAAAAAAAATAGGAGGAGGGTCTATTTATAGACAAAAGGGGGACTAGGTTTAGCGGAATTTTGTTCCGGACCCAACCGTGCGATCAGAATCGGACGATTCCGCACGTGTGAACGGTAAGTGGCTGTGTAGAGTGGTTAACCGGTGACGAGAGGGAAAACGGGCGACCCGGCAACGTGATTTAAAATACCGAAAGACGTCCGACGATAGACCGACTACTGTACCGCTATGGTCGACTGTTAGGGTACCAGACGGACTCCGATTGCGACAAAACTTGACAGGCGGCCTAGCTACCACTAATTACGACCGCATGCCAAGTTCCAACCCAATCAGAGAAAGTTTTACACACACTTTTAAAACAGGGTTTTGACGATGCCGCAGGCACGTGCGTGTGTGGTCGGGCTCAGAACGAACAACGACGAGAACCGCAACTAACAATGGATGCAACTTTTGAAAACTGGCGGCAACGGGGTACCGATGCAATGGTGATGATGCGCATGATGCGATGATGATGCGACAAATAAAATAATCACACGACGAAAAGGGAATAAAGGGGAATCTTCTGGGGCGTCGGTCTCGGGCTGTCACAACTCTCCTACACTACAAGAGGATCTCGCCCCGAGATCCAAGAATGAGAGGGGGAGAGGATGAGAAAGCAAGAGGTAAAACTTAATCGCTTCTTTGACAAACGAGTGAAACCAACGATCCTTGAAGGTTGCAAAGCGATGAGGAATGATATGAGAAAGAAGCAAGAATTCACGGAAAATTTCGGCAGCACTTCGGTAGGAAAATGGGACAAAAATTTGATAAGATGGGAGAATTAGACAAGATTCACAACAAACAACTAAAATAGAACAAGGGAACACCATGATCTTGATAGAACAACAAGATTGACCCAAAAGAGTAACATCACAATGCCTCCGGAACAAGGGACTAAAACTAGATCATTGGGATCAAAGAAAGAATAAGAGTATGACAACTAATATCACAAGAATCTTGAAGAACACATGAGAATGGATTGAAACCTTGATGACCCACCATGAAGGACCTCCGTATACAAATGAATGATGCAAATATATGAAGGTAGAAAAGAATAAGATTATGACCTTGCCAAGATTTAGATGAAGCCTCACAAAGAGATACTTAAAAGAACTTGGAACTCCGGAAAAGAAAGATAAGCACATGGGAAAGAATTGATATCATGAGCCACTCCGGAAGAAGAATTCAGATCACTATGAAGAAGAATAAGAATTATGTTACGCTTGTCCTTCATCAAGTTTAATTGATGACAAGCAACGTATTTAGCATACAACTTATTCTTCTTGAAAGAAACTTGAAGAGAGAGATAGATATGCACCACATAAAGCATAATTGAAGGAAGCACCGGTAAGAATTCACACTTGAATGGGAACGCCACAAATTAATGGAGATACAAGAGAATGAAGAGATCATGAGCCACCTAACAGAAAACTTGAACAAGTCACCGGAATAATAGAGAGACGAACAAAGAGACAACAATTGAGAAGAATTGAGGATGAAAGCTGAGAACGAAGAATCTTCTAAAATGATGGCCTTCGGAGGATCGAGAATGAAAACAACTCACAAAAGCACCGGATAGCAAGAAAAGGATTCTCGAGATTTGGACCAATTAAAATGATGGCACAAAACTAAAAAGATGAATCTTCAAGAGAATGAACCAAGATTTGAGAGAAACACTCCTTCGGTCTTGAAGCTGAAAATGATGAGGAGAACACCACCAAGAATAACTGAGACACTCCGGAATAATGAAGAATGAAAGGTTGAGCCAACTATGAGAATTAATTCGACTAGATCTAGGAGAAGGGATATGATTGATGGAAATCATTCTTATGTCATATTTGAAAAGATTTAGAGATCTCCGGAAAAATTAGAAGAGACATATAAGATCCTGGGAACACCTGTGGGTTATGGGCCCACTCAAAGAAACCACCATTGAAAAGATTGCTAGAAAGAGAGATTTTGCACCGGTATAAAGAAAACTTGATGAGGTGAGATCCTCAAAATAATTGAAAGGATTGGCAACAAGAAACTACTGAGATATCTTCAGCACTCCGGGTAGACTAGAGAGAAATGAATAACAAGATAGGCTGATAAGAATCTCCAACACAGGAAAGAATTACAAGGATGAATAGGATATAATGAACATGAACAACTAAATTGAATTCACTGGAAAAGATAACAAGATTGACTAAATATGAACATGAAGCTCCTGATAATCTTCACAATGAATCATCGGATAGGAGAGAAAGAATAAGATAGTGGAAGCACAATGAAAAGAAAACTCTTGGATGAAAATTGAATCACTGAAGAAAAGGGTGGGAGGGCGGGGAAAAACAAAGACAACTTGGGACAAATGAGATAAACTCCAGAAAGAAAAGAGAGAATGATCTTGCAAAATTGGAGAGGATAGAATTACTTGAAGAGAAACACACCGGTTGAAAAAGAATTAACATGAGGACTCCGGTTGACAAGAATTGATAAAACAATTGATTAAGCAAAATGATTAGCATTCCCATAAAAATATGAGAACACCTCTTGGAAGGATCTGAAATCACCATTTGGCATCGAAGCAACTTGAATTACCATATTCCAACAAAACAAAGGAAGAGGCTTGCAAATTAGCCAGAACAAACTCATGAGGAAGATTTCGTCCGATATTTTCATGGACAGGATCGCACGGGCTCGATCCTTACAGTAGCCATCATGTACAAGGCAGTGCACACGACATACGAAGCGTCCCTGAGTCGTAGCAAGCTACAAGGACTCTTTAAGACACAACGAGAACCGTTGTAAGACGACCGTGAACAAACGAACCCACTAGATGTCGAACCCCAACCTAACATCATGCATTTGTTGGAAGATTGTCCTATAAGCAACTACTTGAATTCCCACCTAAGAACTCCCGAAATTTCTGGTCATGCAATCTGGTCCACGGATACAAGGAGTAATATATCACTCAACTCCTATACTAACCCGTCCAGTGTATCACATCCGTCAACACATAACCAGAATCTCGGAACTTCATCTACTACAGACCCTCGTGATCACAACGATACAAAGTATGACAATACTCCCAAAAAATCTGCACCAGTACTAGGGACATCAGGGTTATCTCGCCACTACTAGTATTGAAGCAATTACGAACATCCTTCGTTCTAAGATACAAAGAAATCTGAATGATAACGATGTGCTCAAGAATCCCCTCGAGCTCAACTCCTCGAAAGAAATCAAGTCAGACAGGAGGCACCAAGATAGAACTCCGTCACATCAGCATCATATAGATTCCAAAAATATCCGTGTGATCCTAAATTTTTTTTGAGCGAGAAGAGGAGTAGAATAAAAATATTACGTCAAGATTCCTCACTAGAGCATAGAAGAGGAGAAAAAAGAATCCTACTCTTCGATATATAACTAGACTCAAAGAAATTTTTCGCTAGACTCGACTCGGCCAAGTTCGATCAATCAAGGGGGCTCCTAGGTTGGTACTGCTCTCATACCAACTTGTCACGCCCAAGATGCGACCCTATCCTCAATTTGGCACGAGGCCTTGTCAGGGATAGAAGTGCATCTCGTCGTTTCGCAAGAATGGATATCGTTACAAGTACATGTACTGAAAATAAGATATATATATATATATATATATATATATATATATATATATATAGAATTGGCTTACACTCGCCACAAGCTACATCAGAGTCACATTAGTACAATATATAAACATCATGAAGAAGAGCAGGGTCCGACTATGGAAGAAAACAAACGAGAAAAGAAGAACGACGTCCATCCTTGCTATCCCAGGCTGCCGGCCTCGAACCCATCCTAGATCGATGATGATGAAGAAGAAGAAGAAGAAGAAGCAACTCCAAATGAACAATCAATGCGCTCGCGTCAAGTAATCTTTACCTGAACCTGCAACTGGTGTTGTAGTAATCTGTGAGCCACAGGGGACTCAGCAATCTCATTTCCAAAGGTATCAAGACTAGCAAAGCTTAATGGGTGAGGCAAGTTTAAGTGGTGAGGTTGCAACAGCGGCTAAGCATATATTTGGTGGCTAACTTACGAGTACAAGAAATAAAGAGGGGGAAGATCTACACATAGCAGACGTGAACTACGGTTGATCAAATGAATGATCATGAACACCTACTTATGTCAAACATAACCCCACCGTGTCCTCGGTCGGAGAAGGAACTCACGAAAGAGACAGTCACGGTTACGCACACAGTTGGCATATTTTAATTAAGTTAACTTCAAGTTGTCTAAATCCAGTGTTAAACAAAGTTTCCACGTTGCCACATAACCGCGGGCATGACTTTCCGAAAGATTTAACCCTGTAGGGGCGCTCCAACTAATCCATCACAAATTACCAGAAGCCACATAGAAATCCTCGGTCACGAAGCTCGCAACCTCGTCGGACTTCTTAGTGGAAAACCTCAACTCTGAGATTACCCAAAGCATCACCGGAATCCCGATGCACAAGATATCTCGTCAAAGGTAAAACTAATCCAGCAAGGCCGCCCGGCATGTCGACGATCCCGATAGGAGTAACGTATCTCGTTCTCGGGACACGGCGGATGAGCGATGCGTACGGTGGCCTTATAGAAATCTCCCAAGTTGCCCTGGGTTGGCCCCGCACAGTGCTCTGTTTTGGACCAGCACCATCAGCACTGGCCCTCCCTGTATTATGTAAAATTACTCCTCGGGTTCATGACGCCCTATGCTTTTAGTTTTAACAAAATTATTATGTTGGGAAAATGTAGTACCAATGTTGGGCCTTGCCAAACCAGCTTTAATCTAAAACAAATTATCAAGGGGGTCCCCATAACAACCCCGATCGTGTAAGGAGCGCTGAATTATGGAACATAACACCGGTAGCCGAAAACTAAGGGGGCAAAGGTGGAACAAAACACCAGGCTAGAAAGGCCGAGATTTCCACCTTTTACCAAGTAGTAGTTGAATGCCCGTGCGTTGCTACGGAGCAATAAACTTATGTACATTGATATATATATTTTAAATGTACATTGATAAAAATACATTGTAATTCAGGAGCATGTGCTTACGAATGCATTGGGACAAATATCGACTTGCTACCATTGTATGGCAATCACCTCATGCGAGTTAAGTTTCTTTCTTGCCTCACACATAAACATAATGCACATACAAATTGACATAAAAATGCTCGTGTGCAGAAACACAACATATGTTGGTAACATAAGGATTCCTCTTCAACTTGAAATATGCTTTCGCATCATATGGATAATAGCTAATTATAACTTACTAAGCTATTACAAAATTGCTTCCAGCAAACAAATTGCAAGTACAAGCATACATCAAAATAATAATAACAATGCCCTTCTTTTTTTGGAGCACACCGAGCCACTTTTCCTCTTTTCTACAAATTGGAGATGTGATACACCAGCGTCGCGTCCATATCTTCTTGCTCTGGTCCAATCACTCATGTTGTTGTCCCCCTTACCTCCTCTCACTGCCTCCCTTTTTGTCCTCATGTTCAAATTCTCAGTACCAAGCACCGGCTAGGTGGATAACAACATCAATGGCAGTTTCTCTTGTCCAAATAGCTCACAATGCTATTAAGATTTTTAATTATAAGGAACCAAAGTAAATGGCCATTTGGGCCAGCCTAAAATAATGGAAGATCTTTAAAAGTCTAACCTCCAAAGATATTAGCTACTAATGTGAAAGTATCAAGCATGGTTTGAGCAAAAATGCATATGACCATGCCTGCAAATTCCAACATTTTTAGAACCAAATTCAAGACCTTTTAGTTAGGAAGCAAGCACAACATAAACCAGGTGATATAGTTGTGTCACACACAGATCTATAATATGTAAAATGCAAAAGGCTAGATAAGTGGACTATCATCTACAAAGAAAACAAGAAAGAACAAATACATGCCCAACAAAAGTTAAGTGTCTCCAAGAGTAACACAACGATGCCCATCTGGTAGTCGGCTAATGGCAACAAGGCGAACAACCATGCAATTATCTCCTAAAACAATTAGGTAGTATTGTTGGTTGAATGATCAGGAGCATGGTCGTGAAGCCATGTCCAGGATCCTGTGGCCGGAAGTAGAAAACAGAAAACAGAATTGAATTAGTTATTCACCAAACAAATAGGTGTAAAAACAAAGGTAATAAATCATTTATAGATGCATACCACGAGAAAAGAGTTCTGGACATACATGTTCATATATGGTTCCTTAAGGAAACAAGAAAAGTTGTCTACATAATAATTCAAGTTGAGAGAACAGGAGAAACCATATGAGAAAGACAATTCAAAGATCACGCAAACCTCATTTAGTTCCACTTTACGCCTAAATATTAATAGAACGATAATATAGTCATACCGAAAATAATAGACAACTAAATTGGGCATGCGAACAATAGCACTTACAATTGGTGTTCTGTATGAAAACATTTGTTTGCCCTTGTGCACGGAGAACCTGCAAGTCAAGGGATGATTCTTTCTTCTTTTGTTGTACTGGAAGCTGTTCCATTAGAACCAAATAAATACCAAGCAAAGGAGATACAATAAGTACTGATGTAAGATGAGCCCATAATCTATTTTATACTGAAAACCCCTGCAGTTTTGCAACACCTGCGTTGTTGTCAACATGAACAGTGGGACATGTAGAGGCATGCTTGTGCCCGTAGCAAAGGCTAAACTGCAGAATTTGATTATTTGGTCATATGTGAACTTATTAGCCATAGCATATTAAAATTAATCCAATCAAGCTTGCCGATCTAAGCTACTATCGGTTAGCTGATGCTTTCCTTTTGAATTTGTTGCCTTAGATCGTTCCTACAACAGATGCAGGACCCCTTATGACGTTCCTATCCAGGTGATTTCAAGCCTCATCGGAGAATTATGGTCACACCACTCTCCACCATCATCGCTATACCCTTGTACGCCGTGATGCCCATGTATCACCTGCTTGTGTTCACCTCCGCCGCAACCACCTCCACTGCTACCATTATAGTTTCAATGGATTTGTACTCCGACGATGGATTAAACAGTCAGCCATTTTTTAAGTTGAGCCAAGAAGGAGGAGGTAAACAGCGGCAATTTGTCTCGGGAGGAGTCGCGAGATTGGAGGAGGCCTACGGCGATGATTTTTCTCGGGAGGAGTCGCGGGATTGTGGACGAGGGGTTTGGGGCTAGGGGAAGATAGTAATTGTGCACGTGCAATACACGTGTTGACTAACATGACATTGCTAGTATTGAAGTTATATTAAGTGTGTGTCAATTAATTTGAATCGGAAAGTATAATTCAATTTCAAAAAATGAAAGCATAACTTCATTTGTGGCCCTATCATTATGATGTTTTCTATCTTGATTATTAACTCCATTTTGAAAAATGAGGACGTATAAGATCAAAACATTGATTTGCATAGAATTTAATGGTGCATGAGAAAATCAAGGGCATGGAACTACCCGAGGTCATGACTCTGTTATTAAAAAATAAGTTGGACCGTTGCTGGACGAATGGTGCCAATAATAAGAAACTCGGTCCAAATTTTTTGGCATCTGCACTCCATTGTACAGATGGATAGAAAAGCCCAATTGTATGGATTGCTAAGCATAACTTATCTATGCTCCATCCTTCATGAGGTCGTCCCTACTTATCAATCACATAGTGATGCAAAGCAGCGGTTAGATATCCTGAAACATCCATCCGATTCTACAAAAAGCATTTTCGTTTTCCCACCTCAAATCTGCAAACTCAGTGTCTTTAATAATCAGAATTTTGGATGGTGATATAAATTAACAAAGTCAAAATGTCGTTGAGTCACACTCTTTCCCACGTCTTACAAATGAAACATGAATTAAAAAGAAACCAATTTTGGATGATGATGTTAATTAACAAAGAATACTTTGATGTATATTAATCAAAATTTCAAATGCAGAGCCAACACACATGGGACACATAGTTGTAGAAGTTCTAGGTTGCAAAGTACCTCATTTTTCATTTGCGCCATGACCAGATGACGGCGAAGCACACTTGGATGCGCGATATGCATGGACAGCGGCGAGATTACCGGCGCATCATTGCTTCCCGGGCTGCTGGCCTACGATGGTAGGCATGCATCAAATTAATCCAGGCAAGCACTGCACGTACGCTGGTCAGACAAAAGACGATACAGCCGCACATGTAGCATCGTTAACTATTAATTACCAACACCAATTAATCCTACTGCGACAGCCATACCTCCAGCCACTAAACTTCTATTCCTAGCCAACTGGTACATTGACGATTCACGAGCAGCTAGCAGAGACGGCGACATTTTGTGTTGGACGAGCACACTTCCTCTTCCCCGCCTGACTATTTGTCAGAGTTCCACACCATGACACATTGCTCGTACTCCTTCAGCGGTGCAGGCTCGCCCACATCACCTGCTGGCTGTCTATCTATCAATGAAACAGATTTGGCCGCAGCTCTTAAGGACAATAAAGAAATGGTGAATACTCTTCAAGGACCACATACTGGAGAAGATAGAAGAGTTCTGCCTCCATCTCCAACAACTGTTAAGAGGATCCTTGCAGTTTGGGTGGAAGTAGATGACACCCAGCTCGATCGGCCTGATCTCAAGATGCTTAGCAGAAGCAAAACGCTGGAGTACTAAGCCCAATCTCTGTTCTGGAGGCACTCGGATCTCATGTGGTGCACTATGCTTGAAGATGGAAGCTGCTAAAAAATAAGTCCCCTAATAGTGCACAAATTTCTGTTTTCGTCTCATGTAATAAAATTGATAGACACGGTTGCCTCAGCAACTTAGTTTTTGTTTCTGTCTTATGCTATGCTTGTAACCCTTAACCTGACAACCATCAGGCTTCTTACTAAGTAATGGAGCCGGGGAGCTCCTCCGTATTGGGACAGGGTGTCCTGCAATTTCAGCGGAGCGGAGAGTGTGCCAAGCTTTTTGGGACATGATGTCTTAATTTCAGTGGAGCGGAGAGTTAGCATACTCCATAGAATATACTGTATAAACTTAATCAAGCTCTGAAATGACATGATGAAATCGTGTGTTTCTAATCTTCGCCATATTCTACCTCTGAAAGTTCACTTGGCAATTAACATACATGTTCACACACTCTCCATAACCCACAATCTAATTTAAAATGATCAATATCCTAGCTCTGTTGGATCGATGACCTCTTACCAACTCTGAAAATTCCATGAGCAGTGACACACTTGGTCAGATATCGTGTGTAAACTATAGAATCTTCAGTCAATGATAAATGTATTACTTCATGCCCGATCGATGACTCTTTACTGAAACATTGAAAACTATGTGTGCACTTGACATAGGTGTGTCACAGACAGTGCTTTGGAAGTGGATCCCGACAAACAAGCCGACCGGCATGCCATACCTGATATCGAAACCATGCTCCCATGGATCAAGGTTGTAAAAACCATATGCTTCACACAAGGAGTCGAAAGTTAATCCAGTAGCACGCTCAACTACATGGTCCCCCAATTTATCTGCATACCCCCTAATTGTCTGCTCCAGCGCGCCTACTCTTTCAGGGCATGTGGCTCTATCCGGTGGCTGATTCCCTACTGTGCAACAACATGAAGCAAAATTCTTATATATGAAATACCAACCATTTTTGCACGCATGTCTAGTTTTTTTTGCATGTAATCAGAAACTAATTCAGGGAAATGCAAGATCCAACACATGGCAGTACAACTACAACACTCATATCCACCACAACATTTCCAGTTCTATTTACTTTATCATAGTCCACGCAAGTAAAAGCAAAAAATTGGGCTACTCTGACAGTGCCTGAGGGGATCATATGAAACTACAATAATTAAGACATCATCACAACCCTGGCTTTGCTATAGCCCATTGACCTCTTATAAGTAAATGCCTATTACCTCTTAGTCCATGAGATGTTTGCGGATCCACCTTGCCAGTAGATTCAGCAGAGCCTCCGTCATCACTTTCAGTTCAATCTTGAATAATAGCCTCTCGGTCTCCATCTATCTGTGCTTGGCCGTGGGCTTGGTCAATTCAGCGGAGAGTTAGCATTTCAGTTGCAAAAATAAGAATATTTTAGCACAATTTTCACTTGGTGTAATTTAATGCAATTTTATCGAAGAAAACCAAGGCATAAATTTAAGCAGAAGGTCCAAAATGAAGTATCAACAACATATGGCAGTGATCAGATTTTCAATTTGTTGCTTTAATTCCTGAACGAAGATCCAAAAACAAATAATAGTGAGCTATTTTCCAGAAAAGTTATTTTTGGTACTATCCAAAAACATCTCAGGAGCAAACCCCCGCTGTCTGGTCCATTGCACACCAGAAGCATAATAATAGAATAATATCAACAGTGGCAGCGCTACTTAATCTCAACCGAGTCAGTCTTGTCTCGCCTCTATTGTGTGGTGGGAGCTTGACATCCATTCTATTCTAGTTCAGTATGCCAATGGAACTACTATCACACTCCTAAAAGGAAAAAAATCCTAGGGGCTCAAAGACAGTAGCATATTGTTTGTATCAATCAGTTTACTCATACTATGTGAGAACAGTGGATTCAACCCAACCAACCAACTTTGTGAAATCTGCCCATTGTTTGCCTTGTGGAAAGAAAAAGAAAAGGCCCTTCGCTTACTACATACCTCCATTTGTAGAGAGCCAATCTCTCGCTCAACTCCTAAAATATGCAAAAGGAGAGAAATGGTGTCAGAAATTAGCACATTGCTAACTACATTTTTTTCAACAGCTGCTACTTAAGCTAGTATCGCTATCTGTTGTAATCTTATTCGGTGAAATTCTCACCTCTTGTGGCGACTGACATCTCTCGCTTGCTCCTCCTAAGAGCCTCTGCAGGAGACAAAAGCATCAGGCCATTAGTTCGCAACGCCAAACTCCACATTGTCTGTTAATTCGCAATTTGCAGCACACCCACGAATGAATTCAGCGAGTTTCCCCACTCCAACACCCACGACATTCTCGATTTATCCTCCATCCACACAGGCGCTAGGTTACCCTAAAACCCTACTTGCGGAAAAGTTATTCCCCCGGACCAAGAAGGCGGCCAAAACACATGAAAGAGTTGACGTGCCTTTTTCTTATTTTAGAAACACAAGTCCCATAGAACAATGGTACAATTCAGGAGGCAATAGTTCAGTTCAGTCTCGTGATGATTTTTCGTCAGATAATATAACACTTAAGGAACTTAAATATATTACTACTTATTCCAAGTAAAGTTCGCCAATTTTAAAAGTAAGTTATGTGCCAAGAACTACATATTTTTTAATATGAAAAACTCAATTTTTCCTCAGCAACCAAGAAAGCACAAGTGCACGATCACGCAGTACATATGTAACCAGCCACTACAGTCAAATCCAAAAGGTAGCTTCTATATAGTAGAATAGTATTTCATACATAAAGGGAAAAGTACAGGCTTTTGCCAAACCAGAAACCATGCGGATTTTATCAGGGTTACTCTCAACTCCCAATCATGCATCGTAGGACTAACCTAGCTCAGAGCATGAATCCAACCAGCCCCGCCGGCCCGCCGGCCGGCCCCAACCCAATCCCCTCACCCGCCCACATATAGAAATATTAATAGTACGATTCAGACGATGGCCGAGGCGAGGAGGGTAATGCACTGACCTAAGGCGGAGGTCTTCTCCCTGAGCTGCGCCAGCTCCGCCCGAAGCGCGGCCGCCTCGGCGGCCTCCTTGACTCCGCCCGAAGCGATCTAAAATATAGGTGCATTAAATTAAATAGCATTTAATAGGGTGATATACAAGGAACCCATGTTATCACATGGAAGCAAATACACCTGCAACTAGCAACGCTAACACATGGTAAAGCAAGCAGTAACATAGCCAATCAGTGGTTTGCTAGGTTGTGAACATGTTGAAGGTTTTCATGGCATTGTTGAGAGGCTGATATTTAACAGGTGGTAGGCAACGAGACATAATCGACAGAAGCGATAGAACTAGCATGGCAATGATAGTAATGGTATCTGGGGAAATGGTCATCTTGCCTGAGATCCCGCTTGGAAGAAGAATGACTCCGTGAAGCAGACGAACCGATGTAGTCGAACGAGTCCTCACTTTCC
Source organism: Hordeum vulgare subsp. vulgare (assembly GCF_904849725.1). Classification (NCBI taxonomy): domain Eukaryota; kingdom Viridiplantae; phylum Streptophyta; class Magnoliopsida; order Poales; family Poaceae; genus Hordeum; species Hordeum vulgare. The sequence goes on along the minus strand of NC_058522.1, from coordinate 324,640,285 downwards.
GACACGCTTGCGGAACTCTATCGAGACGAAGAAAACCGGAAACAAGAATCAACACACGATATTCACCACACGATGCACAACACATATGATGCATGAGCAGCTGGATACATGCAAGTCACAGCATGTCAAATCACACAATCAAACACTACACATTAAGTGAAGTTCAATATGCAATGAGTTGCATATTGACGAAACTCCACATATGAATTATTTAGTTCTATCCCGATTAGGTACTCGCAATATTAAATGTTATTGAACATGGCAAGAGGTGAAGCGCAATTAAACTACCTATCTAGGCATTTTAAATGAGGTCGGAAATGACATATAGCATCTCCGAAACGACCTCACATGTTAATTTACAATTCTGTCCAGATCTGAACTAATGCATTTAAATAATTGTTAAACAGCAAAACAAATAGGTTCACGCGATTCTACGGGTCGTTCCAAGCAATATACACATAGAGAACATCTCCAACGGAGCTACGGTTCAAAAGATACGGACACCGCAAGATATGATGGCATGACTGCAAAATGTGTGCAAATGGCATCCACAACATTCAAAACACACAACCAGCAAGGTAATATGAAACTACACGAGATTCGAAGCAAGTTTCATATAGGACACGACGAAAACGGAGCAACGGTTCAACAACTACGAGCTAAACAAGAAATCACTACAATCTGCCAAAATCAGCCACATAGCATTTTCTACACCCCACAACTACGAGCTACACAAAACCAAAATACTCAACCAAGGCATGAGACGGTAGAGGTCAAGAAGCACTACCACATACAACTAATAACACCTAGCATGGAAGCATGGATCACTAGAAAAAGAACTCACAAAATGGCTTCTCACACACAGTTTCAGACTTAGTGAAGAAAACAATTTATGAAACTGCAGTTTTTGATCTGAAGGCATATTGACAGCAGCAAAACCACAAGCTACAGGACTCCAAATGGCATGAAAATTCACAGCTTGCTAGAGAATCCTAAAGTCTACAACTAACTCCATTGCACCAACCTCAAAAGAGCTACAGATCACCAGATAAACTCAAGACAAGACAACAACAAAATATAACAGATCTCAGACTTAGAAATATTTCAGCATCTCTAAAACAACACTATTTCCTAGCAAACAAAGAACAAACAAACCACACCTAAACATGGATTTCAATTGCAAGCAACATTACCAAGGGCTAGACTAAACATCCAAGAACAACTCTCTAGTTGACAATTTAATCATATCAAGTACGGAATAAATCCCACAAAATAAACAAAAGGCAACATAGAAAAATATTGCGCGAACTAACTTGCTCAAAAACTAAAACTAAATACACAGTTAAATCATATGGATTTTTCTATCCCGAAAACATATTTAACATGAGGGGTTGCAACACAAGTATATCGCCACACGTATATGTGAGATAATGTCCTAAACGCGGAATAATAAACTAGCTACGGAATCCTACATGCAAAAATACCATCCACTATTGTGAAATACAAGGAAAAGTGGTTCCTAAAACATGAACATTTTATCTACGGAGTTCGAGCAATCCGAACACGCACGAAAATTAATACGGGACAACTAACATAATAGGACAGCACACGTCTCTAGGCATTTGGCGGTTCAAACTACTTCAAACATACATGCAAGCTACAAATTCGTAATCTACGTGAAAAACTACACAAGATACATATATAGATCATCTCGAACCGACTTACGGTTTAGAAACTACGGGCATTTTAATATCGTCAATTTTCTGGAATTTAATTAATTCTGAAAATCCCTAAAAGAAAATAATCTACCGGGCCTAACGGTGGGCGCGAGATAACTAGACAACGCCCTAGGCGTAAAATAGAGATGCGGGGGGGGGGGGGGGGGCTGGTCACCTTGGGCCGGCCTGGCCGGGCGAAGGAGTCCGAGGCCTGGTCGCGGAGCTGGGGAGGCGTGCTGGCGCTTGGAGATGGGCCGGGGCGAGGCCTGGGCCGGCACGGAGCCCAGCTGGCGAGCGGGATGGCTGGCTCGGTGCGCAGGTCATTCCCTCGTCCTCCCGCTCGGGACCGAGGTTATGACGGCTGTCGGCGGCGACTTCAGGCGGGGCGGCGTGCAAGAGGACGGCGGGGCGAGGGGAGAGGTGACCTGGACCGGATCTGGCTGGATCCGGCCGGTGGTGGCCTAGAGGCGGCGGCGCAGGGGTGCTCGGGGCGGGTGAAGGCGGACATGGCGGCGGCTTGCAGGGAGAAGCTTGGGCAAGGCCGAGGCAGTCTTGCGCGCTCTCCGGCGAGCAGTGACCGGAGGCACGTCGACCGGCGAGGACGAGCGGCTGCGGGCCGGTGGGGAACCAGCGGCGGCTAGGGCGGCGCGCTCTCCGACGGCGGGGCGGCGCAGCAGGCTACAACACAACTCGGGAGGAGGAGGGAGGCTCGCCTCTAGGCGGCGGCGCGGATCCGGGCCCGACGGGCCTCGGATGGGCTCGGGCGGGCCCGCGGCGGCTGGAGGCTGGTGGGAGGAGGGAGAGAGGTGGGACTAGGGTTTCGGGGTGGCACGGGTTTCGAGGAGAGAGGGATGACTGTCTAAAAATAGGAGGAGGGTCTATTTATAGAGAAAAGGGGGGCTAGGTTTAGCGGAATTTCGTTCCGGATCCAACCGAGCGATCGGAATCGGACAATTCCGCACGCGGGAACGGTGAGTGGCTGTGTAGAGAGGTTAACCAGAGACGAGAGGGAAAATGGGCGACCCGGCAACGGGATTTAAAATACCGAAAGACGTCCGACGATAGACCGACTACTGTGCCGCTACGGTCGACCGTTCGGGTACGAGACGGACTCCGATTGCGACGAAACTTGACAGGCGGCCTAGCTACCACTAATTACGACCGCACGCCAAGTTCCAACCCAATCAGATAAAGTTTTACACACACTTTTAAAACAGGGTTTTGACGATGCCGCGGGCACGTGCGTGTGGTCGGGCTCAGAACGAACAACGACGAGAACCGGCAACTAACAACGGATGCAACTTTTGAAAACTGGCGGAAACGGGGTACCGATGCAATGCTGATGATGCGCATGATGCGATGATGATGCGACAAATAAAATAATCACACGGCGAAAAGGGAATAAAGGGGAATCTTCTGGGGCGTCGGTCTCGGGCTGTCACAACTGACCCCTCCCAGCAACCTCATCTCTCGTCGCCATCGTCCCTGCCGCCCAGCTCCGCTACTTTGTCTCGGGCGCGAGGCTCCTCACCGAACGGATTTGCCACATGACGTCCGCAAGATGGTCGACGCTTTGCCCACAAGGTATAGATGGACTCCGACAGTGAGTTTTTCTTCTACAATGTTATCTGTAATTCCGATGATTCTTCATCCGACGATGAGGAGATCGTGGCAGCTACGTTGGTCGTCCATGACCACCTTAGTATGGAGCGACAGCAGTTTAGGGCTCCATACCGGGGCACACGCCGACGCTGAATCGCAACCGGGAAATGGTCATTTCCTACTCCGGAAGGACTACTTCGAGACTCCAGACCCGCTCTACAAACATTGTTTCGATCTCGTTTTCGTATGGCTAGTCATGTGTTCAACAGTATTTGGGAGGGGGTGGTCGAGTACGATAACTATTTTGAGTACAAGAGGGATTGCCTTGGAAAGATTGACTTCTCTTTATCAAAAATGCACTACTGCCATTCGAATGCTTACACACAGAGTTTCCGATGATCTCATTGATGAGTACGTCCGAATGAGTGAGTCCACATGCCTTGAGTCCATGTATAGGTTTTGCAGAGTTGTCCTGATACTGCACGGTTGCTGACGATGAATACTAGCAGGGTTTTCCGGGGATGCTTGGTAGCATAGACTGAATGGACTGAAAATGGAAAAAACTGTCCTTCTGCTTGGCAGGGCCAGTATAAAGGCCATGTCTGAGCTTGCACTCTCATACTTGAGGCCATGTCCGACCTTGCACTCTCATACTGCCCTTCTGCCCTCTTAAGTTGCAAGTTGCTTGTTTATACGTTGCATTGCTAATCTACTGCTCCACTACTCACTGTGTTGTCGGCACAATATTTCAGTAAGAAAGCATAGTACAGGAACAGTTTACAAAGCACATTTGTAGTATTTCCTTTGTGGAGTGACAAATGTCACTGTAGATAAACATCTTAATCCATGGTCTCAGCTTATCAACAGTTGTTACTCTTCCAGTACAGAAAAATGGAACCATTTATTTGTGACAAAGAGCCCACTTATGTAGAGTACATAACACAATTACTCGAGCTTAAAAATGTAAAAAAAATGCGTAAGTAAACATAACAATTGAGACATCTAAAGCTACACTTGATGCTCCTGCTAACCATCAGCCCCATGCCAGGCCCATATAATGTCCTTGAGTGCTGGCCGGATGCCCTCCTCCAATAGCTTCTGGTACTCCAGAGAATCACCGCTCGTTTGTTTCATCTCAATGAGATGGTACGAGGGGCTGATCTCGAAGATCTCCGAGTCAAACTGAAGAACACCATTCCTGCCTTCCTTCCTCACTTGCATCTTGACGACACCATTATCCTTCTTCCTCACCCTGAGATTCAGCTGCTTTGCGACATCTTCCAGCTTTGAGACGATGGCTGAGGCAGGCTGTTCTGAAGTGAACCTTGCTTCCTTTTTGCTCTCCTTCTCGATGAATAGGCCAGAGAGATCAAACCCTGTGGAGAAAGAGATGATTTCAAAGGCATTTAGATTTGTCACCGCCAGGGGCTTCCTGTCTTCATGGCTGTTCTTCCTGCGCCTCACACCAAGTGTTGGAACAGCATCTGTGGTGGTATTCTCATTTGGCAGTCTCTCCTTCACTGTAAGGTTCTCCCCAGGACCTTTCCGGAACCAGGTGGACTCCTTTATCTTCTGGATCGATATCCTCTTGTTAGGATCAGGGTCCATGATCTTGTGCAACAGCTTCTGAAGTTTTGGGGAAACCCAACCAGGGCACCTGAAATCCCCCTTTTCAATCTTCCGGTACATCTCTATCAAGTTCTGACCTTGGAAAGGGAGGTAACCAGCGACAAGAACAAACAGGATGACACCGCAAGACCAGATATCTGATTTTGCACCATCATAGCCTCCCTTGCTGATCACCTCTGGAGCCACATATGCAGGAGATCCACAGGTGGTGTGGAGCAAGCCATCTTGCCTCTTTGATTCTGAAAGTGCACTCAGTCCAAAATCTGAAACCTTCAGGTTTTCATTCTCATCAAGCAATAGGTTCTCGGGCTTCAAGTCCCGGTGGTATACGCCTCGGCTGTGGCAGTAATCCACTGCACTGATGAGCTGCTGGAAGTACTTATGTGCAGCACCCTCGGTGAGCTTGCCAGCCTTGGAAACCTTGTCAAAGAGCTCACCGCCTTTCATGTACTCCATGACGAAGTAGATCTTGCTTCGTGTCGCCATGACCTCATGGAGCTGAACAATGCTTTTGTGCGCTACCAACCGCATGGTTGTGATCTCACGCCTGACCTGCTCCGCAAGCCCGACCTTCAGCACCGTCTCCTTGTCCATCATCTTTATGGCGACACCTCGGTTTGACTCAAGGTTCTTCGCATAGTGCACCTTGCCAAATGCTCCTTTCCCTAACAGCCTCCCCAGTTCATACCTCCCCATTACAATCTTCCCACTGTTCTCCATGCCTTCAAGAGTATAAGTCACAGCCAATAATATTCTTGTGGCTACCACTTAAATATGCTACGACACTTCAGCCAGCCTCCCCGAAGTCATGATCCAGCACTCTGGTGGATTCATCATAGCGGAGTCTAAATGGGGTGGAGTTGATGCAGGCAAGGTGGTTGCTCACATCAAGAGGTGACCAAATGGGCCCTCGCAGGGTGGTGATGTTCTTGGCCTCACAGAAGAAATCTCCTCTATGCAAGCACATCTTTCAGCATTCCTTGAGACTTTGATTTCTTGTTTTGGACGAGTTCCCTGACAAAGAAGTAACCATCAGATTTGGCAGTCACAGATTAAATAATACAGTACGTAATGAGGAGAAGTACTAGTATGAATGATTCAAGAGAAAACTACAGATGGATGGAAAGAAAATCGATTTCAGGCATAAGTTGCTCAGGAGCAAACAAAATAATTACTACTACTAGGCGTCTAGGCCTGCATGGAATTCAGAGTTCAAATATGAGAAATATCAAGTGCCTCCTTCATCAGCAGCACTGAATTGCTATGACTTGTGAAACCCTGATCCCCTCTAACAATCTAGGTGTTCGGAGAACACGGCGGCCTACCAACAAGCCGGCAAAAGGGACAAATCACATAATGGGATTAGGAGTTTAGTAGGATCCCACAAGAAAACAGAGAAAACCGTGCTACCTTTGTGCATCTAATGGTTCGACAAGTAGAAGGACTCTTCCGGTCGAATTTCAAGATCTGACCGCGCAGGGCGCATATGATTGGAGGAATGTAGGCTGAACCGAGAGAAAACCGGACAACGGAGGACTCCGAAATCTAGGCGAACTAAGACGAAACTGAAGGCCCGATTTTACCCCCTTCTCCAATCAACGTGCACCCACCGGCACGCCAGAGATTTTCTTGATTCTCAAGAAGATCCATCGACATCACCACAATGCATATTATTGGCAATCAAGAAAAGATCGCCACACGGACGGACAACCCAATGCAGGCACGCGTCAGGAAAGGAAGCAGAGGCGATAGGGAAGAGATGTAGCCGCCGCACCTTCCGGCGCTGCCGCGGAGACGAGGACGAGGAGACGGGAGCCGAGAGACTTGCGCCGGCGCGCCGCGCGGGCTCTGCTTCTCTCCTTTTCTTGGGCTTCCGAGGTTCGCAGTGTGTTGGGGTTGTGAGGTGAGCGGCCTCCGGCGACCGCGCGTTTTATATACCGAGGCGGAGGCACGGGACGGGGGAGGTTAGGAAAGGAAGATGAGATGAGGACACCACCTGGACGCCGACGCGGTATGACGAGACTGCCCCTCCCGGCCCGGCCCGGCCCGCGGTTCCAGGGCACCACCCAAGGCATATTCCGGTTTTTCGTTTCTCTCGCTGGTTGTTTGCTGGCAAACCTTTTTAATCCACGATTTAAACACAAAAACGGACAAATCTTGTACTCCATCAAGGACACAAATACGCACAAATCTTTTGCAATTACTCCAAAAGAAATCTTGTAAAAATATGCAGAGATACATCAAGGCTCGAGCGAGCCCTGCCGTGGCCACCGTGGAGCCGTGTCCTTTTTGGTAATTTGTGGCCTGGATAGATGGGGTCTCAGCTGACAGCTAGGGCACGGTAAGTAACCAGCTGGGACGCAGCCAACGGTCTTTTGTGTTGTTCCTGTTTCCCGGCGATCCACTCGTGCCGCCGTTCAAACAATTGATTTGTTACCTTCCCACGCAGGTGGTCGTGTGGTTTTTCTACTGCAATGATTATGGACGTGGCTGGGATCGCCTTATCTCTATCCTATGCACTGCTGAGTCAAGGGCAGGCTGTTCCTTGGACCAGTCATGATGCCGTGTTACATGTGATGCAGATTGAACAACCAACTATATGCATGGACACACAGTCCCATCAGGAAAACTATGGATGCCCCAGCCCATAGCATAGGTACAATTGGGGATAGCTATCACTCGGATGCACATGGACTGCCCAGGTGGTGAATTAGAGGCAAAATGAACACTGCCTAGGTGGTGAATTAGAGGCAAAATGAACTGAACCATAGTTGAAAAAAATACACTCAGCTAATCCTTTTATGTACATCCGGAGGACGCCTGATTCCTAGACGCCACACATCCTACTACGCTGGCGCCACACCCTCAACAGTGTGACGCCTAATTGCACGTCCAAAATATTTACTTGCTGATGATGATTACATTAGACTAGGCTGGGCAGCAGATATTTACGGGCTCATCTCCGATCGTGGCTAGGCTTAGCTGCTAGCAGACACGGTGAAAGTGCTCCTGCGATGAAAGTGCTACTTGGTGTCATACACAGTGAAAACGCTCCGATGCTGTCAGACACGGTGAAAGATGAATGAAGCGGCATTCACGTAATACATTAAGCTGCCCATTATAGCAACTAAATTACTCCCTCCGTTCCTAAATATAGGTCTTTTTAGAAATTGTACTAGTGGACTACATACGAAGCAAAACGAGTGAATCTATGTTCTAAAATATGTTTATGTACATCCGTATGTAGTCCTCTAATGAAATTTCTAAAACTACTTATATTTAGAAACGGAGGGAGGGAGTACTACGTGCGTCTGCAAGTGAAAGTGTGTGCCTTGCCTGCGAGTTTCATCATCATCAATGGTAGTTTTCTTGGACATGCCCAGCCTAGTCTAATGTAATCATCATCAGCCAGTAAATATCTTAGACGTGCAACATCTAACACTTAGGTGTCACACCGTTGAGGGTGTGGCGCCAGCGTGGCAGGATGTGTGGCGCCTATAAGTCAGGCGTCACACAATGTAGTGTGGCGCCTGACTGTCGGGCGCCACATAAAAGGGTCACTTGAGTGTATTTTTTTCATTCGTGGTTCAGTTTGTGAAATACTTTCATTCAGGGGTTAATTGTATGCATTTTGCCTGAATTAGAGCATCTACAGCCGAACCCCTGCTATCCTCCTTAAACATTCAAGCAGGTCGTCCGGTCATAAATTTTTGATCTAACCGAACTTTTTAAACCGGCATTAAACGTCCGAACTGACTCGCATTCGTCGTATCCAGCCCAAATATGAAGCAGACATGACGAGCCCGGGCACGCTCACATTGGTCCGCATCGATCCCACATATATTCGTCCTTCACCGCCCGCCGGTTCAAACCCTATTCATTTCACTTCACTCCTCTTCACTCCCATTCGTCATCCTATCTCACCTCCGACGATCTCCGACTTTCTCTAGCATGGAGGGCAACGGATTTGACTCCGACCAGTCCGGATCCATCAACTGGAGGGTCGTTCCCTGTGGATTGGTGGAGGCAATGGCAGATCCATTGCACTCTGCAGGCCCCGCGAGGACAGCGCCCGACCAAAGGTAGGATCTGTCCGCCACGACTCCATAGCGTTTGTTTAACTAGCGCTCGGTTCCTCTGGGACGGGATCATCGAGGTCTCGTTGGGTGGAAAATCTCTCCTTCCCCATCACGAGTCCGACAGGTTTCGAGTCCCATCGGGAACGGGCTGCCCGCCATAGGAAGGAGAGGGTAAGGGCCGCTGAGGCCTGTCTTGCGAAGGAGATGGCGGAGACGGAGGCGGCTGATGCGGCGGCGCGGGCGGCCGCAGAGGAGGAAGCCATTTGCTCATGCATTTTGAAGAAACAACATAGGAGTAACGCGTACGCCTTCGTCCGAGAGCAGAATCGGGCGGTTCGTGAAATGGTCGGACTGCCACTGAAGGAGGAAGAAGAGTTGAGCGACGGCGAGGATAGCTCCGGCGACGAGCAGATCCAACTCGATTTGTACTACATCATCGACTGCTACTTCGATGAGAAAGACGGCAAGGGCTCCGCGAAGGTCAAGGGAAGTAGTGGCAGATCTCTACCATTGCCAAACATACCAAATTTTGGTAGTGTGATGACATGTTCGTAGTGATGAAGTAGTCGAACGATGTGTGTAGTGCGTCGACGTAGTTGTTTTTGGGGAATGTCGCATGGGAAACAAAAATTTCCTACGCTCACCAAGATCAATCTATGGAGACTAACATCTACGAGAGGGGGAGTACATCTACATACCCTTGTAGACCGCTAAGCGGAAGCGTATATAACGCGGTTGATGTAGTCGAATGTGTTCGCGGTCCAAATCGCAATCCATCCCGTGATCCCATCACGATCCGTCCCCATCTAGCACCGAACGGACGACACCTCCGCGTTCGGCACAAGTACAGCTCGGTGACGTTCTCCGCCTCCTTGATCTAGCAAGCAAGGGCGGAGAGGTAGATGAGTTCTCCGGCAGCACGACGACATGGCGGCGATGGTGGTGGAGCTGTCCCGACAGGGCTTCGCCAAGCACTACCGCGATGAACTATAGGAAGGGTTGATTTAGAGGGAGAGGGAGAGGCTGCGCCGTGGCTTGTGTTGCTGCAGCCCTGCCTCCCCTCACATATATATAGGAGGAGAGGAGGAGGGAGGCTCCCTAGGGTTTCCCCTAGGGGCGGGCGGCGGCAAGTGGGGTGCCTTGGCCCCCAAGACAAGTAGGGCGCCTCCCCTCTTGGCCCAACCCTAGCCCTAGCCGCATGGGCCTTAGGTGGGAGGGGCGGACAACCCACTAGGGGCTGGTGCGCCCTCTCTCACAAACCATGGGGCCCTCCTGTGCAGGTGGACACCCGGAACACTTTTGCCACTCCCTTCACAAAACCGATAAGTCCTGGAACTTTTCAAGAACCCGAATACCAACTTCCTATATATCAATATTTACCTCTGGACCATTCTGGTGCTCCTTGTGACGTCCGAGATCTCATCCGGGACTCTAAACAACTTTCGGTTACCACCATCCATAACTCATTAATACTAAATCGTCACCGAACCTTAAGTGTGCAGACCCCGCGGGTTCGAGAACTATGCAAACATGACTGAGACACTCTCCAGTCAATAACCAATAGCGGAACCTGGATGCCCGTGTTGGAAATATGCCCTAGAGGAAATAATAAATTTTTTATTATTATATTTACAGTTCATGATAATTGTCTATTATTCATGCTATAATTGTATTAACCAGAAACCGGAATACATGTGTGAATATATAGATCACAATGTGTCCCTAGTGAGCCTCTAGTTGGCTAGCTCGTTGATCAATAGATGATCATGGTTTCTTGATCATGAGCAATGGATGTCATTGATAACGGGATCACATCATTGGGGAATGATGTGATAGACAAGACCCAATCCTAAGCATAGCACTAGATCGTGTTGTTCGTCTGCTAAAGCTTTTCTAATGTCAAGTATCATTTCCTTAGACTGTGAGATTGTGCAATTCCCGGATACCGTAGGAGTGCTTTGGGTGTACCAAACGTCACAACGTAACCGAGTGATTATAAAGGTGCACTACGGGTATCTCCGAAAGTGTCTGTTGAGTTGTACGAATCGAGACCGGGATTTGTCACTCCGTGTGACGGAGAGGTATCTCTGGGCCCACTCGGTAATCCATCATCATATTGAGCTCAGTGTGACTAAGGGGTTAGCCACAGGATGATGTGTTACGAAACGAGTAAAGAGACTTGTCGGGTAACAAGATTGAACAAGGTATAGGGATACTGACGATCGAATCTCGGGCAAGTATCATACCGATAGACAAAGGGAATTGCATACGGGATTGATTGAATCCATGACATCGTGGTTCATCCGATGAGATCATCGTGTAACATGTGGGAACCAACATGGATATCCACACCCCGTTGTAGGTTATTGGCCGGAGAGATGTCTCGGTCATGTCTGCATGTCTCCCGAACCCGTAGGGTCTACACACTTAAGGTTCGATGACGCCAGGGTTATATGGAAATAGTGTACATGGTTACCGAAGGTTGTTCGGAGTCCCGGATGAGATCCCGGACGTCACCAGGAGCTCCGAAATGATCTGGAGGTAAAGATTTATATATAGGAAGTGAGATTTTGGTCACAGGAAGTGTTTCGGGCATCACCGGTAATGTACCGGGACCATTGGAAGGGTTCTGGGGGTCCACCGGGAGGGGCCACCAGCCCCAAGAGGCTTCATGGAACAAAAGGTGGAAGGTGACCAGCCCAAAGTGGGCTGGTGCACCCTCTCCTCTCAGCCCAAGGCGCAAGGAGAGGTGGAGGGGGCAAACCCTAGGCGGAGGAGGGACCCAAGGCCCACCTAGGGCGTCGCCCTCCTCTCAACCGTGGCCGCCGCCCCCCCCCCCCCCCCGGGCATCTAGGGCTGCCGCACCCCTAGGGAGGGAACCCTAGGGGTGTGCACCCTCTCTCCCTCCCTCCTATAAATACCCAAGGTGTTGGGGCTGATTTGAGACACGAAAACTCTCTTTCTCGACGCAGCCCTACCCCTCTCTCTCCTCGTCCTCCGCATAGCTTAGCGAAGCTTTGTCGGAGAACCACGTAGCTCTACCGCCACCACGCCGTCGTGCTGCCGGAGCTCTCTCCCTCAACCTCTCCTTCCTCCTTGCTGGTTCAAGGTGTTGGAGACGTCACCGGGTTGCACGTGTGTTGAACACGGAGGTGCCGTAGTTCGGCACATAGATCGGAATCCACCGCAATCTGAATCGCTGCGAGTACGACTCCATCAACCGCATTCATAGTAACGCTTCCGCTTAGAGATCTTCAAAGGTATGAAGATGCTCTACAACCTCTCTCGTTGCTGGTTTCTCCATAGATAGATCCTTGTATGGCGTAGGATTTTTTTTGAAATTACTACGATCCCCAATAGTGGCATCCGAGCCAAGGTTCTATGCGTAGATTCTATGCACAAGTGGAACACAAAAGGTGTGGGCGCTGATTTGTCAACTTGCTTGCCGTTACTAGTCTTATATTTTTTTGGCGGTATTGTGGGATGAAGCGGCCCGGACCAACCTTACACGTACGCTTACGTGAGACTGGTTCCACCGACATACATGCACTTGGTGCATAAGGTGGCTAGCGGGTGTCTGTCTCTCCCACTTTAGTCGAATTGGATTCGATGAAAAGGGACCTTATGAAGGGTAAATAGCATTGGCATATCAATGTTGTGGATGTCACGTAGGTGAGAAACGTTCTTTCTAGAAACCCTAACCAGCCACGTAAAACTTGCAACAACAATTAGATGACGTCTAACTTGTTTTACAGGGTATGTTATGTGATGTGATATGGCCAAAAGGATGTGATGTTACATATGTGATGTATGAGATTGATCATGTTCTTGTAATAGGATTCACGACTTGCATGTCGATGAGTATGACAACCGACAGGAGCCATATGAGTTGTCTTAATTTATTGTATGAGATACAACGCCATGTTGATTACTTCACTTTATCGCTAACGATTAGCTATAGTAGTAGAAGTAATAGTTGGCGTGATGACTTCACGGAGACACAATGATGGAGATCATGATGATGGAGATCATGGTGTCATGCCGGTGACGATAATGATCATGGTGCCCCGAAGATGGTGATCAAATAAGCAAGATGATATTGTCCATATCATGTCACCATATGATTGCGTGTGATGTTTATCATGTTTTACATCTTGTTGCTTGGAACGACGGTAGCAAATATAAGATGATCCCTCATTAAAAATTTCAAGATAAGTATTCCCCTAAGTGTGCACCGTTGCGAAGGTTCGTTGTCTTGAAGCACCACGTGATGATTGGGTGTGATAGATTCTAACGTTTCCATACAACTGGTGTAAGCCAGTTTACACACGCAAAACACTTAGGTTGACTCGACGAGCCTAGCATGTACAGACATGGCCTCGAATACGGGAGACCGAAAGGTCGAACATGAGTCGTATGGTTGATACGATCATCATGGATATGCTCACCATTGATGACTAGTCCGTCTCACGTGATGATCGGACACGGACTAGTCAACGTGGATCATGTAACACTTGGATGACTAGAGGGATGTCGATCTAAGTGGGAGTTCATTAGTAATTTGATTAGATGAACTTAATTATCATGAACTTATTCTAAAATAGTCTTTACAAATATTGTAGATCCAATGGCCAACGCAAATGTCCCATTCAACTTCAACACATTCCTAGAGAAAACCAAGCTGAAAGACGATGGGAGCAACTATGCGGACTGGGCTCGTAACTTAAAGCTCATCCTCATGGCTTCCAAGAAGGCATATGTCCTTCATGCACCGCTAGGTGATCCTCTCGTTCCCGCGGCAACCCAGGACACTAGGAACATGAGGCAGTCGCGGAGTGATGGCTACTCTCTCATTCAGTGCGACATGCTTTACAGTTTAGAACCGGGACTCCAAAGGCGTTTTGAGCAACACGGAGCATATGAGATGTTTGAGGAGCTGTCGTGGTTTTGTCACGACAGATGTCCTTGTGAAAGGACTTAGATATGGAGCCATCGCACCTTGGTGGCGACTCGAAGGGGGTGAGCGAAAGCGAGACTCAGATTTACCCAGGTTCGGCCCCTCGTGAGGAGGTAAAAGCCTACGTCCTGCTATGTATGGATTAATGGTGGTTTCGATTACAAGGAGGGCGTAACTTGCGTGACCTAGCTCTCGATTCTCTCTAACTCTCCTAACCTCTCCCTGGGACTCGCCTTTATATACAGGTGGAGCCCTAGGGTTTACAAAGTCCTGACCTTCTACTCTTTGTGACTTTACTTATCTTTAAGTCGTCGTGTTCCCCACGACTAGGAGCTTTATTGGTAATCCATCATCCGCACGACCTCTCGAACCGCTATCAGCATCTGGGCTACGGGATGCGCAGCTAATGGTGAGTCGCCCCTTTGGTGACCCGGCCCACTAGGGGCGGGTCACCCATAGGTAATATCCCCAACATTAGGCCCCAGATTGTCTTGAATTCATTCATGTCAATAGACTCCCGTCAACTTGGGGTGATTCTCCCCATTTCTATCCTTCAACGAATGACAAGTCGCCTCCCGTTGTCACCTAATATGAGTCACCATGGAATACTGGATGATATCACCTCATCCCCTTAGTTCCGGGGCTCTCACCTCCACAACCATCAACGGATCTTTCGCTCATAATTACTTATCCCGAGAATCTAGGCGCCATCATCGCAACCTCTCACTTGTCGCCTCGATTTCTGCCTCGATTTCCGTTCCTGCCCTTTAAATAACAAGGGAAATGGGGGGGGGGGGGGAAGGAGACCCCGTCACCAACCTCCATCTCTTCCTCGTTTTCCTCGCGCATCTCGTCTCCGAGCACCAGCGCCCCGGCGTCGTCTCTGGCTCCTGGAGCTTCTCCATCAACCGCGACCTTCCGGACGTTAAGGAACACGAAGCACTGCGCATTCGTCCCCGACACCGATCTCCTGCTCTCAGGTACACACATTCCCTTCATTTAGGGTTAAGCCGACAATGCCATGACTGTAGCCTCTTGCGAGCTAGCTTCCACAATGCGATGAACACCCTTAACTGCTTTAGATCCGTTCCATGCTCTCGTGATTGACCTTAGGCAGTAGCAGGCTTCGACCATTTAATCATGTCCTTTTGCCAGCTCAAACCTACATACTGCTGACCCAACGCTGTCGCTGCTTTATATGCATAGTTCACTATCATTATTCCAGGTAATATCGTTCTATTTTGACCTACTCGTAGATCCACAACTTACTGCCTATCTTTAGAAACATGTTTGTTCATCTGCTGCGAATATCTCTAAGGAAGAAAACACATCCGAAAGTCGCCGTTTAGTTCCAGCCTTCATAGCGACTTAGGTTTATTAGTATAGCTATGACACCTTCTCTTCTAGTCTGAAGGGCGAGTCAGAATACTTTTGAAGATATGCCCATAGATCTCCCAAATAACGGGTTGCGACGTACATCAACCATTTGGCGGGTTACCAAATCTTTTACGAACACCATAGACCCATACCGGCGGGTTAGAACATTTCATAGTCTTTTACTGGGTCGCCTCGTTCCCCTCTCTTTTGTAGTCATGGCCATTATGAAGTGTGACTGGTTACCAACCAAAGTCGACGATGCCACGCTCGAGAAATTTGTTAAGGCGGGTCTCCTTGACAGCAAGGAAACCATTGGTTGGAGAACCGCCCCGGGCGAGTTGACTCCCAACCCCGCTCGAGGAGAGGTAGTAATCTTTACCGATTACCTTGAGCGCGGTTTTAAACCGCCCGGGTCAAAGTTTTTCCGGGATGTCCTGCATTTCCTCAACGTCCATCCTCAAGATCTGGGACCCAACTCCATCAGCAACCTGTGCCAGTTCCAGGTCTTCTACGAAGTATATTTGTAGAGAGAACCCGTGATCCCCTTATTCTGGAACTTTTTCCATCTAAACCGCCAGACCGAGTTTCCCAACGGTCCCAACCATGAGCTTAGAGGAGTCAACATCCAAAGACGCCACGAACGTGGATTTCCGACAGTTCTTCTGCGCAGCCATCCCAAAGGCTGGGCCGAGTCATGGTTCTACTGCCGAGACACTTCTCCACCCGGCGAGAACCCTCTTCTGGGCTTCAGAGCAGACCGCCTGCCCATGGACTTCAAATTTCCCGATAAGCTCACAGAAGAAGAAGAGTCAGAGTTTATCCCAATCTTCTCCAAGTTGAAATCTCTGAACAACAACGGGCTCATCGGGATCGACCTATTCCGCTGCTAGATAGAATGGAACATACTTCCCCTGAGTCGCCGAGACGGGCTGATGTATGACTACGACGGTACAATAGACCATCCCAAGTGCTTCAGTCGCCACAGACTCTCAGAGAGCGAAATTGTCGGAGTCATCAAGAAACAAACCGGCGAAACCTTGGAAGAATGTGCCAAGATTGGTCTTAAGGCCTTCTGCCGCGCCAACCCAGTGCCACCAGTAAGAATCCAAGCCGCCCTTTGTCTCTTTTATGCTTAACAATGTTCTTGGCTTAAGATTTGCCTCTATCCATCAGAAAACCGATGTATTTTGGCGAAGGGGCCCCAAAGCAGTCACCCCAAAGTCCACCAAGTCGCCGCCAAAAAAGAAGAAGACGGTGAGCAAAAAGAAAGCCGCCACCAAAGATTCATCTTTTGTTGGCGACTCACAAGCAGATGAGGCACATTCAGAGGTAAGGTTTCCCCTTCACTCATCATCTATGTGTTCCGACTTACATTTATACCATGCATCCTTATATGTAGGGCGAGGATCATGAGAGCAAAAACGATGCAGTCGAGGTAATTTCCATTTCTTTTGACTCACCTTCTCCTTCCCCTAGACCAGCCATGCGGATCTGCAGAAAGGTGCCCATGTCTCATCCACATGCTTATATGGACCCAGATTTCCTTTTAAAGAAAGCAAGATTTACCCCCACGCGCAAGACCCGTAGTCGCTCTGGCGACTTGATCACCGGACTGCCTGAGAAGACAACCGGTCGGAAACGCACCAACGAGGTACATTCTTGTTTTATCATACCCTTTGTCGTGTAAAATATGACTCGCCACTTTGTCAACCTCAAGCCTTTGTTCTGTTAGACTTCTCCCCCTACATCTGGTGACTCGGCAATATCTGCTCTCCCGCCGATGATTCGTGTGCCAGGATGAGTCTTCTTTGCTAATCCATTTTTTCTAAACAATGATATGTGCTTTTAATCTTGGTGATTTTGTCGCAGGGCACAAGCAAAGAGAAGGAAAACCGGCGACTCTCCTTCTGCTCTCTGAACATCTGATGCCTTAGGCACGAGCACCTCTGTTCCTGAGACTAATGAGGAGCAAACGGTGGCTTATGATATTCATGCGGACGATATTCTCAAAACCAGGGATGACTCGCCCGTCATTTTGAAGGAGACTACTGGTAAGAGTAACCCGCCAAGACCTCTCAAGGCGACTGACGATCCAGACGTCGTGGTCACTAGCATCGGTGACTCCACTCCTCAAACTGCCATGCTTTCCAAACATACCTCCAAGGCAACTCGCCTTTCCCCTCATGAAGACACAGACCCCCTCAAGCTCCCCCAATATGAGAAGCTGGAGTTCCACCAACTTTGTTCCGGCTTCACAAGTCATCTAGAGAGAGACTACGAACTAAACAAGAGCTTGATCCGTCTTATGAGGACTAAACATGAGGTATTTATGTTGATGTATTTTCCTGCACCCATTAGCCTTCCAAGGGCCGGATCATCTGTTAAAAGATGAGCCGGGTCTTTGAATAAAAAATCTTCAAGCTGTAGCCCCAAGGGTCGGGTCATCTTTGAGAAGATGAGCCGGGTCTTGCATTAGAAAAAATCTCCAACCTGTAGCCCCCAAGGGTCGGGTCATCTTTGAGAAGATGAGCCGGGTCTTGCATTAGAAAAAATCTCCAATCCTGTAGCCCCCAAGGGCCGGGTCATCTTTGAGAAGATGAGCCGGGTCTTGCATTAGAAAAATCTCCAACCTGTAGCCCCCAAGGGCCGGGTCATCTTTGAGAAGATGAGTCGGGTCTTGTATTAGAGAAAAAAATTCAACCTGTAGCCCCCAAGGGCCGGGTCATCTTTTGAAAGATGAGCCGGGTCTTGTATTCGGTATGATTTTGATAAAAATCATACATTATCCCCCAAGTATCAAGAGTATTGCTTGCAGTAATGCTGAAACTTGTCTCCCAAATTTGATGTGCAGGAGTCTGTGACACAGACTGAGTCGGCGGTGGCCGACTTAAAGAAAAATCTGGCTGTACAATAGGATGCCCACTCCAAGTTGGAGACGAAATTCCGCGTACTGCAGGCTGAGCTGGAGAAGATGAAGGCTGACCAGAATTTTTTTGAGAAGAAAGCCAAGGCCGATCAAGCCGCCATTCTTAAGCGTGTTGAGCAGGCGGAGGAGAAATTGGAAGCCGCCCAACAAGAGCTAACCGGCTTAAAAAAGCATGTGTCCAATATGACAATCGCCATGTTTGGTAAGCGTTATCCTTTGACTGTTTGCTTAACTAATCTGGTATCACAAATTATCAAATACGGATGTACCCTTTGCAGGTGCACGAGCCGCCAATCTTCCGGACGACTGCCTGCTTAAGTTAAAAGCCATATATACCTTCGCTGAGCAGCTATACACCGGGGGCGTGCTGTCAATCAAGGCAGTGATGTGCAACAAGGGACCGGTGATGACCATCAAGCAGATGCTTGGCTTCCTGTCTACATTGCCTCCTCAGATAGAGGAGTTAAAAAGATCAGCCGCCCGAAAGGGAGTGTTGAACACCCTGAGTCGGTGCTTAGCGTACTCCCTTGAGCTCAAAACCGAAGAAATAGCCGCCGGCTACCCCGAGCTGAAAGATAACGGGTCAGAATTCACCGAGGTGGACTATCACCGAACCCTCGTAGAATCTCGCTATGAGGCGACTCAACTGGCAGCCAGTTTAGATCTGAACAAATACCAAGCCGCCTATGACGAGAACAAAAAGAAGGTGACTCCTCCTTCATATGAAACTGCTAGCCTGGTTCCTAGTCGGCCCAAGAATCCTTTTGATATTGACATGGACCTATCTCTCTTCCTTTATGATGAAGACGAGTTCGTTGCCTTGTCCAAGTGTAACTGGAAGTTGGGCGACTTATGAATCGAAGGCGGGGAAAGCTCAAGGCAAGGTGACTCGACGGCGGCCTGAGTCGCCCATGGATCCTTCCTTCACTGGGGGATGACACCCATTCTGGCCATGCGAGCCATGTAATAGCCTTGTTAGTGTGCGTGAAACACCAAGTATGTCGTATTTTTTTATGGAACCACTCGTAGTCCTTGATCTATGCATGACTCGCCTACAATTTTTGATAAACCAAAGAATGTCTCAATGTGACAAACAAATTTTTTCCTGGTATGTTAGAAAAAACAGCAGCCAAGTCAGTAAGTGCATGGCCAGGAATAAACCAGCCGCCTGGATCATGGCAAGAAATAAATTAGCCCCTGGGGTATGGCGAGAAATAAATCAGCCCCCGGGTTACGGCGAGAAATATGAGTCGGGGCGAGTTATAATCAAAGCCGGCTAAAAGATATTTTAAGAAACCTTGTGATCTTGTCATCAAGTAGTAAAAAAATTATCGACTCGGTGAGTTTCGATAGGATAAGACGAGTTTGCAAAACTCTAGTGTTACCCTTAATAAGCTTTTTGCAAAAAAAGGCTTGTTGTTTTATACCGGCTGATCAGGCGCGAGTCAAGCTTCTCTGAAGCAGGTTCAATGAACCAATGGTTTCTCTATTTCCCATGTGTGACTCTGGCCGGTACCTTTTATGTTTTAACCAAGGCGAGTTCAGGGTCCAAATAACGGATTGACTCGCCTTGAGTACATATGTCCATGTGGCGACTTGTTCAACACATAGTCCGGTATAACCATTTGTAATGCGGTAAGTTTTCGCTAGCCAAGAGGGTATTCAGGCTGAACTCAATGACTGGAAGCTCCCAAGTGACCTATGATTTAGGAAGAAACCAGGCATAGGATTAGAGAAGCGTATACGCTCTTACTACAAAACGACTTGGGGACTAGTAGCCCCCAAGTAAGCCGGCTTAATTCTCAAAACCATATAAGGCGCCTATGTTTGGACCGTGCGACGTGGCAACCTTGGTCCTCCTTAGCTTTTATCAAAGCCCAGTTTTGAAGCAAGTGCAGCATGGGGACTTACGGCCTTTGACTTTAATAGCGTCCATGTTTGGGCGACTTATAGAACAATAAAGACTCATGCTTTCAAAAGATGAAACGACAAAGGACGCCGAAGTTCGTGGGTGCTCGCTTTATTGCTTCCATAATTCATGGATTACAATTTTCTGAAAACGGGTAAAGAAAAAGTGGGAGCTCATGGCTCTAAGTGTAGTAAGGCCGTAGATGGGCTATGTTCCAGGGGTGAGTTGTCTCAACCTCTATAGTTTGCCGATCTGGGCGAAGATCCATCAAATAGTATGAGCCGTTCCGAAGATTCTTGCTGACGACAAATGGTCCTTCCCATGGAGGTGATAGCTTGTGCGTACCAGTATGATCTTGAATCAAACAGAGCAGCAAGTCGCCTTCTTGGATAGCTCGGCTCTTGACCTGACGACTATGATAACGTCGCAAGTCCTGTTGGTAAATTGCCGATCGTGATGCGACCAAGTCACGTTCCTCCTCCAAGGCGTCCAGCGAGTCTTGTCGTGCCAACTCATTGTCCTGCTCCACATAGGCGGCGACTCGTGGGGAATCATGTTTGATGTCACTTGGTAACACCACTTCTGCCCCGTAGACCAGAAAGGAAGGAGTAAAACCCGTGGAGCGGTTTGGAGTTGTCCTGATACTCCACAGTACTGATGGCAACTCCTCGACCCAACATCCCGGTGTGCGTTCCAAAGGCACCATGAGCCGAGGCTTAATCCCCCGTAATATTTTCTGATTCGCCCACTCTGCCTGTCCATTGGACTGGGGATGTGCAACCGCGGAAACATCAAGCCGGATATGCTCTCGTGAACAGAACTCTTGCATTGCGCCTTTGGATAGGTTAGTACCATTGTCAGTAATAATACTATGAGGATATCCCAATCTAAAAACCAGTTTCTTCAAGAATTTGACGGCCGTATCAGCGTCACAACCGCTAACAGGTTCCGCCTCCACCCACTTGGTAAATTTGTCAACCGCCACCAATAGGTGAGTCTTTTTGGTGGAAGACATCTTGAAGGGCCCGACCATATCAAGCCCGCAGACTGCAAACGGCCAAGTGATTGGTATCATCTGCAATTCCTGAGCTGACACATGCATCTGGGTCCAAAATTTTGGCAGCCATCACATCGGCGAACGATCTCCTCTGCGTCTGCATGAGCCGTCAACCAATAAAACCCATGTCTGAAGGCTTTAGAAACCAAGGATCGGGACCCAGCATCATGACCACAGTCGCCCGCGTGAATCTCATTGAGGATCATACATCCTTCTTCAGAAGAGACGCATCTTTGAAATACCCCCGAGGTGCTTCGTTTGTGTAACTCGCCATTGTGTATGACCATGGATTTACACCGACGGACGATTTGGCGAGCTAGCAACTCGTTGGCTGGTAACTCGCCTCTGGTGAGGTACGCCATGTAGGGAATTGCCCAGTCTGGAGTAGCATGAAGAGCCGCCACAAGTTGAGACTCGGGGTCCGGTACCGCTAAATCTTCCTCCGAAGGCAGTTTCACTGAAGGGTTATGTAATATATCCAAAAAGACATTGGGAGGAACCGGCTTACGCTGTGAACCAAGGCGGGAAAGAGCGTCCGCTGCTTCGTTAAGCCGTCGGTTGATGTGATCCACTTGATAGCCATTGAAGTGACCCGCCACATCTGACACAGCTCGTCTGTAAGCCGCCATCAGAGGGTCTCGTGAATCCCAGGTGCCAGAAACCTGCTGCGCCACCAGATCTGAATCGCCCAAACATCTTACTCGTGTGAGATTCATCTCTTTGGCGAGTCACAAACCATGGAGCAAAGCTTCGTATTCTGCTGCATTATTGGTACATGGGAACATGAGCCGAAGGACATAGCAAAACTTGTCACCACACCAGCCCCCGAGCCTTCCAACCGTCTGGACCCATCGGAATAGATGGTCTAATACGTAAGATCTGGTCTCTCCTCAGGGATTTGTAACTCGGTCCAATCATTGATGAAGTCCATGAGTGCTTGAGATTTGATGGCTATCCGAGGCGTATATCGCACCTGATGGGATCCAAGCTCGATGTCCCACTTAGAAATCCGTCCAGTAGCCTCTCGGTTCTGTATGATGTCGTCGAGGGGGGCGGAGCTGACGACAGTGATGGGGTGTTCCTGGAAGTAATGCTTCAGCTTTCGACTCGCCATGAACACCCCAAAAACCAACTTTTGCCAATGTGGGTAGCATTGCTTGGATAGGGTGAGGACCTCGCTGATGAAATACACCGGTCGCTGGACTGGGTACTCCTTTCCTTCTTCCTTTTGCCCGACAACTACTGCCACACTGACCGCTTTGGAATTGGCTGCAATGTACAGGAGCATAGGTTCCTTGTCTGCCGGAGCCGCCAACACTGGCGGGTTAGCTAATTGTTGCTTCAAGGTTTCAAAGGCTTCATTTGCCTCGTCCGTCCATATGAAACGATGAGTTTTCTTGAGCAGCTGGTAGCGAGGGATGGCCTTCTCCCCAAGGCGACTTATGAAGCGGCTCATGGCCGCGATTCGACCCGCCATACGCTGCACCTGGTTAACGTTGGCTGGTTTCCCAAGTGAGGTAATTGCCTCAATCGTGTTCGGGTTGGCCTCATTGCCACGCTCTGATACCAAGAAACCCAATAACTTCCCCGCAGGGACACCAAAACACACTTGGTGGGGTTAAGCCTCATCTGGTAAACGCGCAGGTTGTCGAAGGTTTCTTTGAGATCCTCCAAGAGCGATTCCTTGCGGTGAGACCTGACCACGATGTCGTTCACATAAGCATGGACGTTATGGCCTATCTGGCTGTGTAAGCAGTTTTGGATGCAGCGTTGGTAAGTCGCCCCCGCACTCTTGAGCCCAAACGGCATGGACACGTAACAGAAAGCTCCGAATGGGGTTATGAAGGATGTCTTCTCCTGATCCCCCACTGCCATCTTTATCTGATGGTATCCCGAATAAGCGTCCAAGAAACACACACGTTCGCAACCCGCCGTCGAATCAATAATTTGATCAATGCGGGGAAGGGCGAAAGGATCCTTCGGGCAGGCTCTGTTAAGGTCAGTGTAATCAATGCACATGCAGAAAGTGTCGTTCTTCTTGAGCATTAGGACCGGGTTAGCCAGCCATTCAGGATAGAAAACCTCGATGATGAACCCAGCGGCAAGGAGCCGGGCTATTTCCTCTCCGATCGCGTTACGGCGTTCTTCATTAAACCTGCGAAGGAACTGCCGTACTGGCTTAACTTTAGGGTCAGTATTAAGATGGTGCTCAGCGAATTCTCTCGGTACACCCGACATGTCAGAAGGTTTCCATGCAAATATGTCCCGATTCTCACGGATGAATTCGATGAGCGCGCTTTCCTATTTGGGGTCGAGACCCGCCCCAATAGTGAACTGCTTGGTGGAGTCGCCTGGCGTAAAGTCGATAACCTTGGTGTCGTCCGTTGGTTTAAACTTGAGAGGCAGCTCAAAATCGATAGTCGACCTTTTGAGCGGCGTCATGTCCGCCGGGTCGACGTTGGATTCGTGAAACTTGAGCTCCTCAGCCGCGTGATGTCCCACAAGCGTATGGGATCGCAACAGTTTTCGAGGGTAGAGTATTCAACCCAAATTTATTGATTCGCTCACAAGGGGAAGCTAAAGAATATTCTCAAGTATTAGCAGCTGAGTTGTCAATTCAACCACACCTGAAAGATTAGTGTCTACAAGCAAAGTATCAGTAGCAAGGTAGTACGATAGCAACGACACGAGAAAAAGCTTTGGCAATTCCCAGCAGTGGCGCGAGAAAAGGCCCTGTTGACGGGATGTTAGCACCAACAAAGTCTTGCAACAAGTAACAACGGAGTAGCAAGGAACAGTAGTAGTAGCAGCAGCAAAGTAACAAGTAACAACAGTAGTGATAGCAGCAAAGTGACAGCAGCAGCAAAGTGGCCCAATCCCTCTTGTAGCAAGGGACAAGCCTAGGCAAAGTAACGTAGCGAGGACCAGTAGTAAGAGACTCGTAGGCAGTGGATCAGTGATGGATGAGTGTGACGGATGTGATTCATCATGTAATAGCTATAACACAGAGAGATATGCGGCTAGCTCCCGTTCATCAATCTAATGTAGGCATGTATTCCGTATGTAGTCATACGTGCTTAGGGAAAAGAACTTGCATGACATCTATTGTCCATCCCTCCCGTGGCAGCGGGGTCCTAATGGAAACTACGGGATATTAAGGTTCTACTTTTAATAAAGAACCGGACCAACGCATTAACACACGGTGAATACATGAACTCCTCATACTATGGTCATCTCCCGGAGTGGTTCCGGCTATTGTCACTCCGGGGTTGCCGGGTCATAACACATAGTAGATGACTACAACTTGCAAGATAGGATCTAAAACACACATATATTGGCGACAACATAATAGGTTCAGATCTAAAATCATGGCACTCGGGCCCTAGTGACAAGCATTAAGCATATCCAAGTAGTAGGAACATCAATCTAGAACATAGTGGATACTAGGGATCAATCCCCGTCAAGAACTAACTCGATTACATGATAGATCTCACCCAACTCATCACCGTCCAGCAAGCCTACGATGAGATTACTCACGAACGATGAAGAGCATCATGGAATTGTTGATGGAGAAAGGTTGATGATGACGATGGCGACGATTTCCCCTCTCCGGAGCCCAAATGGACTCAAGATCTGCCCTTCACATGAAGAAGAGGATGTGGCGGCGCCTCCGTATCGCAAAACGCGATGAAACCTTCTCTCTGATTTTTTTTCCACGCAAAACGGAAGATATAGAGCTGAGATTGGGGGCGGTGGTGCGACGTGGGCCCCACAAGCCTGCCCGGCGCGGCCATAGGAGGTGGCCGCGGCCTGTGGGCTTGTGGCCCACTGGCACGCCCCCTCACGTGGATCTTTGCGCAGGTATTTTTCTTTTATTCCAGAAAAAATCTCCGTAAATTTTTAGGACATTTCGAGAACTTTTATTTCTGCACAAAAACAACACCATGGCAATTCTACTGAAAACAGCGTCAGTCCGGGTTAGTTCCATTCAAATAATGCAAATTAGAGTCCAAAACAAGGGCAAAAGAGTTTAGAAAAGTAGATACGACGGAGGCGTATCACCGCGCAAGCCGACTCGGCATAAGCCGCATCTCCTTCTTCACACTCTTGGGCTATCTTTCTGTCGCCGTGGACGGTAATAGGACCCTTGGGTCCAGGCATCTTGAGCTTGACATAAACATAGCATGGGCGGGCCCTGAACTTGGCGTACGTCGGTCATCCAAACAACGCATGATAGGGGCTCTTGATTTTGACCACCTCGAACAAGAGGGACTCGCTCCTATAGTTCGACTCCGTGCCAAAAGCCACGTTAAACTTAATCCGCCCAATCGGGTACGCCGACTTACCGGGGACAATGCCGTGGAAGACCGTGGATGATGGCATCAAGTCCTTCTGCAAGAGGTTCATCCGCCGGAAAGTGTCGAAATACAGGATGTTTATGCTACTGCCCCCGTCCATGAGGACCTTGGAGAGGGTGTATCCCCCGACTTGGGGAGCCACGACCAGGGCTAAGTCGCCAGGGTTGTCCACTCGGGGTGGATGGTCTTCCCGGCTCCATGTTATGGATTGCTCTGACAAGTGAAGGTATCGGGGGAGCGCCGGCTCAGCTATGAAAGTTCTATGCTTCACCTTATGATCCCGCTTACAGGTGTTGGTGGTGAACACGTGGTACTGCCCGTGGTAATGCTGGGGGTCTCCATGCGGGGGCGGGGGGGGGGGGGTTGTTGGAACACTCCCGGCGGGTGGTACTGGTGATTATGAACTTAGTATTGGCCAGCATTAGGCTGTGACCCGCCCTGTGGTCCTTGGTTAGGAAAACCCCCGAACGTGACCCAGACGCGCCGGGTTGTTCCTGTCGCTGGCCCTGCTCGCTGCCTTGACTTCTCCTGAGCGCCTCGGCCCGGAACTCTTGCATCACGTAGCAATCTTCCCACGAGTGAGTCGCCGGTCCTTCGGCCGTGGCGTGCTGCGGGCACGGTCCTTTGAGCATTTCATGGTAATTACGCGGTTTTTTCCCCACTAAAGCCCCGCTTCTTCTGACGCGGGTTTGCGTTGCCGGTATTAGTGTTAGCCACAAATTTCGTGGGACCTTCCTGTTGCCTCTTCTTGCCATGCCCGCCATGGTGGTGATTGACCCAACTTTGAAACTAGGAATGGCCCTTGTGTAACTCGCCCTTCCTGGCGGTACTAATTTTGTCGTCGCCCTCTCCACGATCCTTGGTGTCGTCCGACTCAGCATATCTGGTAAGGGCGTCCATTAACTCGCCCATGTCCTGTACCTTTCGCTTAAGTCTCCCTAGCTTCAGTACCAAAGGTTCGTAATGGCAGTTCTTCTCCAGGATCAACACTGCCTGAGCCGCCGAAATGCCTTCCGATGAATGAATAACTACCGCGACTCGCCGGGTCCAGTGGTGGGCCGATTCATCCGGTCGCTGGATACAGTGTTGTAAGTCGACGATAGTCATTGGGCGCTTGCAGGTCCCTCTGAAGTTCTTGATGAAGCGCTCCTTTAGCTCCGCCCAAGTGTTGATGGAGTTGGGCGGCAGGTTTTTTAGCCACGTGCGTGCCGTCCCTTCAAGCATCATAGTGAAGTATTTAGCGCAGACCGCCTCGCTTACGTCAAGCATATCCATCGCGAGTTCGTAGCTCTCGATCCTTGACCCGGGTTTGAGATCCGGCGAGTAGTTGGGAACCTTCCTGGGCCCTTTGAAGTCCTTCGGCATGCGCTCGTTGCGCAAAACTGGCGCGAGACACGATACCCCAATGTGCTTGCCCCCAACATCCAGGGGCGCGGGAGGGGACGGTATGTAAGCCGGGTAAGCCTGATCCGCCACGACCGGTTGCTCCATGTGCCGCGCAGCTCGCGCTGCATCCACAATATCCCGGGCTCGCGTGTCGGGCATCCCGAGCGGGTCGTGTTGGGGGAGACGCCGTGGCCCACTGGTTACTGCGGGGAAGTCCTCATGGCGACTTATGGTGTGACTTGCCTGAGGCGTGGAGTGTAGCCGATCAAGGCTATGGGAATACTGTGCGTGCTGAACCACGACCGTTTTTAGCATCTCGATGGCGTTTCTGGCTTCTATCTCGGCCAGGGTGTTTCCATAGATCGGAAGGGACTCCAGGTGGCGGGTCGCTGCCAGCACATTGTCGACGGGATTCGAGAAATGACCCCGCAGCGTGTGAAACCGAGTCGCGTGTGCATCCATTGGCTGAGTCGGCGGCGGATTGGGCGGTGGAACCGCTCCTCCCCTCGAGATGGTTTGTAAAGGCCGATTAGGACCCGCCCCGGGGGTGTGCGGAGTGTCGAAAAGGCGAGTTGGGTGTAAGTCGACCGGGATGCGTCCATTGTGCCTCCTTTGGTGGACGGCGTCAGACGCGCGCTGCTGTATCTCAAGCCGGCAGACTTCGGTGTTCAGCCGCTCCGTCTCTGCTGCGACTGCGGCTTGCTGCGTCTCAATCCTGGCGGCTTCTGCTTCCATGTCCCGCTGTGCCTTGGCCATTGCCTCCCGCAGCTTAGTTAGCTCGGCATTGACAAACTCCTGGTTTTCAGACGTGATCGTGGTTGCCATGAGGCTGGCGATCTCCGCCACTAGCTCCGTCATGGTTTGCTCTGGGGGTTTGGATGTTCCCCCGGTCTCGTTATTGCCAGTTGGATTCTTCTGAGGTTGCAATGACCCTGCCATGTAAATGGTGATTTGCCGGCGAGACCTCTCGAAGACCTCGGGATCCATTGCCAACGACAGCCCCCCGAGTTGTCCTTCCTTAAGAGGGTGGATCGATTCCGTCTCACCCATGGATGACTCACCATCAGAATTGACACGGGTGATCTCCTGGCTTGCCACTTCATCTTGCACATCATCTCCCTGCGTAAAACCGACGAAAACATGGCGACTCTTGTTCCACCGTGTAACGGGGAGGACATACCTGGCCGGCTCGACGATGTCAGTGGAGATGTCTGGCTCAGGCACATGCATCCCGATCATGCCGATGAAGACATTGATCTTGCCAAATGGGACTCGGTAGCCAGATTCGACAGAATCGGCCTCCGGCTCCCACAACGAGTTGTTGATGTAGTACTTCCCGCGGCGGCTCTTAGTCATGATGTCGACCGCATAGATTTCTAACCCTGGTAGGGCTCCCTTCGAGAACTCAACTCCACCGTGCACTAGCCCCATGGTGGGCGCCAACTGTCGTGGTTTTGTCACTGCAGATGTCCTCGTGAAAGGACTTAGAGATGGAGCCATCGCACCTTGGTGGCGACTCGAAGGGGGTGAGCGAAAGTGAGACTCAGATTTACCCAGGTTCGGCCCCTCGTGAGGAGGTAAAAGCCTACGTCCTGCTATGTATGGATTAATGGTGGTTTCGATTAGAAGGAGGGCATAACTCGCCTGACCTAGCTCTCGATTCTCTCTAATTCGCCTGACCTCTCCCTGGGACTCGCCTTTATATACAGGTCGAGGCCCTAGGGTTTACAAAGTCCCGACCTTCTACTCTTTGTGACTTTCCTTATCTTTAAGTCGTTGTGTTCCCCACGACCAGGAGCTTTCTTGGTAATCCATCATCAGCACGACCTCTCGAACCGCCATGAGCATCTGGGCTACGGGACGCACAGCTAATGGCGAGTCGCCCCTTTGGTGACCCGGCCCACTAGGGGCGGGTCACCCATAGGTAATATCCCCAACCGGAGCTGAAACTTGTTTTTCAAGCTCTTGCCTGGGTCGAGAGGTATGAAGTCTACGACAAGTTCTTTAGCTATAAGATGGAGGAGAATAGTTCTGTTAGTGAGCACATACTCAGAATGTCTAGGTTGCACAACCGCTTGACTCAACTGGGAGTTGAACTTCCGGACGATGCGGTCACTGGCAGAATCCTCCAGTCGCTTCCACCTAGCTACAAAGGCTTTCTGATGAATTACAACATGCAAGGGATGGAAAGGACTATTCCCGAGTTGTATTCGATGCTGAAATCTACAAAAGTAGAAATCAAGAAAGAGCATCAAGTGTTGATGGTCAATAAGACCACCAGTTTCAAGAAAGGCAAGGGTAAGAAGAACTTCAAGAAAGACGGAAAAGTTGTTGTCACGCCCGGTAAGCCAGTTGCTGGGAAGAAGTCAAAGAAAGGACCTAAGCCTGAGACTGAGTGCTACTACTGTAAGGGAACCGGTCACTGGAAGAAGAATTGCCCCAAGTACTTAGCGGACAAGAAGGCCGGCAACGTCAAAGGTATATGTGATATACTTGTTATTGATGTGTACCTTACCAACGCTCGTAGTAGCTCCTGGGTATTTGATACCGGTGTTGTTTCTCACATTTGCAACTCTAAGCAGGAACTACAGAACAAGCGTAGACTGGCCAAGGACGAGGTGACGATGCGCGTCGGGAATGGTTCCAAGGTCGATGTGATCTCCGTCGGCATGCTACCTCTACATCTACCTTCGAGATTAGTTATAAACCTTAATAATTGTTATTTAGTACCAGCTTTGAGCATGAACATTGTATCGGGATCTCGCTTGATGCAAGATGGCTACTCATTTAAATCTGAGAATAATGGCTGTTATATTTATGAGAGGAATGTTTTATGGTCATGCCCCGCTAGTTAATGGTTTATTCCTGATGAATCTCGATCATGATGTTACACATATTCATAGTGTGAGTACCAAAAGATATAAGGTTGATGATGATAGTCCCACATACTTGTGGCACTACCGCCTTGGTCATATTGGCGTAAAGCGCATGAAGAAACTCCATACAGATGGACTTTTGGAGTCACTCAATTTTAAATCATTTGACACATTCGAACCGTGCCTCATGGGCAAGATGACTAAGACTCCGTTCTCTAGAACAATGGAGCAAACAACTAACTTGTTGGAAATAATACATACAGATGTATGCGGTCCAATGATCGTTGAAGATCGCAGTGGCTATCATTATGTTCTCACACTCACTGATGATTTTAAGTAGATATGGGTATGTCTACTTAATGAAACACAAGTCTGAAATCTTTGAAAAGTTCAAGGAATTTCAGAGTGAGGTGGAGAATCAACGCGACAAGAAAATAAAGTTTCTACGATCTGATCGTGAAGGAGAATATTTGAGTCATGAGTTTGGCACACACCTACGAAAATGTGGAATTGTTTCACAACTCACGGCGCCTGGCACACAGCAACGTAACAGTGTGTGTGAACGTCGTAATCACACTTTATTGTATATGTGCGATCTATGATGTCTCTTACCGATTTACCACTATCATTTTGGGGATATGCATTGGAAACTACCGCATTCACTTTAAATAGGGCACCGTATAAATCCGTTGAGACGACATCGTATGAATTATTGTTTGACAAGAAACCTATGCTGTCGTTTCTTAAAGTTTGGGGCTGCGATGCTTACGTGAAGAAACTTCAACCAGAGAAGCTCGAACCCAAAGCAGAAAAATGCGTGTTCATAGGATACCCTAAGGAAACTATTGGGTACACCTTCTATCTTAGATCCGAAGGCAAGATCTTTGTTGCTAAGAACAGATCCTTTCTAGAGAAAGAGTTTCTCTCGAAAGAAGTAAGTGGGAGGAAAATAGAACTTGATGAGATAATTGTACCTCCTCTCGAATCGGAGAGTAGCGCAACACAAGAAAATGTTTCTGAGGCGCCTGCACCGGCTAGAGATGAAGTTAATGATGATGATCATGTCACTTCGGATCAAGTTGCTATTGAACCTCGAAGGTCGACAAGGGTACATTCCGCACCAGAGTGGTACGACAACCCTGTCATGGAAATCATGTTGTTAGACAACAGTGAACCTTCGAACTATGAAGAAGCGATGGCGGGCCTGGATTCCAACAAATGGTTTGAGGCCATGAAATCTGAGATAGGATCCATGTATGAAAACAAAGTATGGACTTTGGTGGACTTGCCCGATGATCGGCGAGCCATATAAAATAAATGGATCTTCAAGAAGAAGACTGACGCGGATGGTAATGTGACCATTTATAAAGCTCGACTTGTCGCTAAGGGTTATCGACAAGTTCAAGGGATTGACTACGATGAGACCTTCTCACCCGTAGCGATGCTGAAGTCTGTCCGAATCATGTTAGAAATTGTTGTATTTTATTATTATGAAATCTGGCAAATGGATGTCAAAACAACATTCCTGAACGACTTTCTTAAAGAAGAATTGTATATGATACAGCCGGAAGGTTGTGTCGATCCTATCAGTGCTAACAAGGTATGCAAGCTCCAACACTCCATCTATGGGTTGGTGCAAGCATCTCTGAGTTGGAACATTCGCTTTGATGAGGTGATCAAAGTGTTTGGGTTTATACAGACTTATGGAGAAGCCTGTATTTACAAGGAAGTGAGTGGGAGCTCTGTAGCATTTCTCATATTATATGTGGGCGACATATTGTTGATGGGAAATGATATAGAACTATTGGAAAGCATCAAGGCCTATTTGAATAAGAGTTTTTCAATAAAGGATCTTGGAGAAGCTGGTTACATATTAGGCATCAAGATCTATAGAGATAGACCGAGACGCCTCATAGGTCTTTCACAAAGTACATACCTTGACAAGATATTGAAGAAGTTCAATATGGAGAAGGCTAAGAAGGGGTTCTTGCCCGTATTGCAAGGTGTGAGGTTGAGTGCGACTCAACGACCGACCACGGCGAAAGATAGAGAAAAGATGAGTACCGTCCCCTATGCTTCAGCCATTGGCTCTATCATGTATGACATGCTGTGTACCAGACCTGATGTGAACCTTGCCATAAGTTTGGTAGGGAGGTACCAGAGTGATCCAGGAGTGTATCACTAGACAACAGTCAAGAATATCCTTAAGTACCTGAAAAGGACTAAAGATATGTTTCTCGTTTATGGAGGTGTTGAAGAGCTCGTCGTAAAGGGTTACGTCGATGCTAGCTTTGACACAGATTCGGATGACTCCAAGTCACAAACCGGATACGTGTATGTTTTGAATAATGGGGTAGTTAGCTGGTGCAGTTGCAAGCAAAGCGTCGTGGCGACATCTACATGTGAAGCGGAGTACATAGCTGCTTCGGAAGGAGCACAGGAAGGAGTCTGGATGAAGGAGTTCATCATCGACCTAGGAGTGATTCCAAATGCGTCGGGCCTGATGACTCTGTTCTGTGACAACACTGGATCTATTGCTATTGTAAAGGAGCCCAGGTTTCACAAGAAGACCAAGAACATCAAGCGCCGCTTCAACTCCATTCGTGGATACATCCACGATGGATATATAGATATTTGTAAAGTACATACGGATGTGAATGTCGCAAACCCGTTCACTAAACCTCTTCCACGGGCAAAGCATGATCAACACTAGAACTATATGGGTGTTCGATTCATCACAATGTAACTAGATTACTGACTCTAGTGCAAGTGGGAGACTGTTGGAAATATGCCCTAGAGGCAATAATAAATTT
This sequence comes from Hordeum vulgare subsp. vulgare, assembly GCF_904849725.1. Classification (NCBI taxonomy): domain Eukaryota; kingdom Viridiplantae; phylum Streptophyta; class Magnoliopsida; order Poales; family Poaceae; genus Hordeum; species Hordeum vulgare. The sequence continues at coordinate 324,607,598 of NC_058522.1, read as the reverse complement.
GTTATTATTATATTTCTAGTTCATGATAATTGTCTATTATTCATGCTATAATTGTATTAACCAGAAACCGTAATACATGTGTGAATATATAGGTCACAATGTATCCCTAGTGAGCCTCTAGTTGGCTAGCTCGTTGATCAATAGATGATCATGGTTTCTTGATCATGGACATTGGATGTCATTGATAATGGGATCACATCATTGGGGAATGATGTGATGGACAAGACCCAATATTAAGCATAGCACTTGATCGTGTTGTTCGTCTCCTAAAGCTTTTCTAATATCAAGTATCATTTCCTTAGACCGTGAGATTGTGCAATTCCCGGATACCTTAGGAGTGCTTTGGGTGTACCAAACGTCACAACGTAACTGGGTGATTATAAAGGTGCACAACGGGTATCTCCGAAAGTGTCTGTTGAGTTTTACGAATTGAGAACGAGATTTGTCACTCCGTGTGACTGGGAGGTATCTTTGGGCCCACTTGGTAATCCATCATCATATTGAGCTCAGTGTGACTAAGGGGTTAGCTATGGGATGATGTGTTACGAAATGAGTAAAGAGACTTGCCAGGTAACGATATTGAACAAGGTATAGGGATACCGACGATTGAATCTCGGGCAAGTATCATACCGATAGACAAAGGGAATTGCATACGGGATTGATTGAATCATTGACATCGTGGTTCATCCGATGAGATCGTCGTGTAACATGTGGGAACCAACATGGATATCCAGACCCCATTGTTGGTTATTGGCCGGAGAGATGTCTCGGTCATGTCTGCATGTCTCCCGAACCCATAGAGTCTACACACTTACGGTTCGATGACGCCAGGGTTATAGGGAAATAGTGTACATGGTTACCGAAGGTTGTTCGGAGTCCCGGATGAGATCTCGGATATCACAGGAGCTCCGGAATGATCCGAAGGTAAAGATTTGTTTATAGGAAGTGAGATTTTGGTCACCGAAAGTGTTTCGGGCATCACCGGTAATGTACCGGGACCATCAGATGGGTTCCGGGGGTCCACCGGGAGGGGCCACCAGCCCCAAGAGGCTTTATCGGCCAAAAGGTGGAAGGTGACCAGCCCAAAGTGGGCTGGTGCGCCCTCCCCTCTCAGCCCAAGGCGCAAGGAGAGGTGGAGGGGGCAAAACCTAGGCGCAGGAGGGGCCCAAGGCCCCCCTAGGCCGCCGCCCTCCTCTCCACCCTGGTCGCCGCACTCCCTGGCCATCTAGGGCTGCCGCCACACCTAGGGAGGGAACCCTAGGGGTGTGCACCCTCATTTCCCTCCCTCCTATAAATATGCAAGGTGTTGGGGCTGATTTGAGACACGAAAACTCTCTTTCTCGGTGCAACCCTACCCCTCTCTCTCCTCGTTCTCCGCATAGCTTAGCGTAGCTCTGCCGGAGAACCACATAGCTCCACCGCCACCATGCCGTCGTGCTGTCGGAGCTCTCTCCCTCAACCTCTCCTTCCTCCTTGCTGTTTCAAGGTGTTGGAGACGTCATTGGGCTGCACGTGTGTTGAACGTGGATGTGCCGTAGTTCGGCACATAGATCGGAATCCACCGCGATCTGAATCGCTGCGAGTACGACTCCATCAACCGCGTTCATAGTAACACTTCCGCTTAGCGACCTTCAAAGGTATGAAGATTCTCTACAACCTCTCTCGTTGCTGGTTTCTCCATAGATGGATCCTTGTATCGCGTAGATTTTTTTTTGAAATTACTATGATCCCCAACATTTGGCTCCTACATATTCTACTAAGATATTTTATCGGTCGAACCACGATGTCAAGGATTCAATCAATCCCGTATATTGTTCCCTTTGTCTATGGGTATGTTACTTGCCCGAGATTCGATCGTCTGTATCTCCATACCTAGTTTAATCTCATTACCGGCAAGTCTCTTTACTTGTTCCATAATACAAGATCCCGTGGCTAAGTCTTTAGTCACATTGCTTGCAAGCTCATTGTGATGTTGTATTACCGAGTGGTCCCTGAGACCGTCACACAGAGTGTCAAATCCGAGTCTTGATCCATCCCAACTCAACAGACACCCACATAGATACGTGTAGAGGACCTTTATGTCACCCAATTGAATTGCGATGTTTGATACACACAAGGTACTCCTGTGGTGTTAGTGAGTTGCATGATCTCATGGTCATAGGAACAGATACTTGACGTGCATAAAATAATAGCAATAAACTGATACGATCATATGCTACGTTCATAGTTTGGGTCTTGTACATCAAATCATTCTCCTAATGATGTGATCTCATTATCAAATGACAACTCATGTCTATGGCCAGAAAACATCGACCATCTTTTGATCAAATAGCTAGTCCATCAATAGGGACATTTTGTTTGTCAATGTATCCACATGTGTATCAGAGTTTCCAATCAATACAATTATAGCATGGATAATAAACGGTTATCATGAACAAGGAAATATAATAATAACCAATTTATTATTGCCTCTAGGGCATATTTCCCACAGTCTCCCACTTGCACTAGAGTCAATAATCTAGCTCACATCACTATGTGATTTAATTGTAATGAATCCATCACCCATACAGTTTTGGGGTTTGATCATGTCTTGCTTGTGAAAGAGGTTTTAGTCAACGGGTCCACGATATTCAGATCGGTGTGTACTTTACAAATCTCCATGTCATATTGTAGATGATGCTACCACACTCCACTTGGAACTATTCCAAATGATTGCTCCACTATACAAATCCGGTTTGCTACTCAGAGTCATCCGGATTGGTGTCAAAGTTTGCATCAACGTAACCCTTTACGACGAACTCTTTTATGACTTCCATAATCGAGAAAATTCCTTAGTCCTCTAGTTACTAAGGATAATTTTGACCGCTGTCCAGTGATCCATTCTTGCATCACTCTTGTACCCCTTGACATACTCATGGCAAGGCACACAACAGGTGTGGCACACAACATGACATACTTTAGAGCTTATGGCTAAGGCACAGGGGACGACCTTCGTCCTTTCTCTTTCTTCTATCGTGGTCAGGCTTCCGGTCTCACTCAAATTCACACCTTACAATACACGGAACTCCTTCTTTGACTGATTCAGTTTTGAACTCCTTCAAAATCTTGTCAAGGTATGCATTCGTTGAAAGTTTTATCAAGCGCCTTGATCTATCTTTATATGCTTCAAGAATGTTCAAGTAGCTTGATCTAGGTATCGTTTGAAAAACACCTTTCAAACAACCCTATATGCTTTCCAGAAATTCTACATCATTTCCGATCAACAATATGTTAATCACATATACTTATCAGAAATTCGTAAGTGCTCCCACTCACTTTCTTGTAAATACAAGTTTCTCATAAACTTTGTATAAACCTAAAAAGCTTTGATCATCTCATCAAAGTGTATATTCCAACTCCGGGATGCTTGCTCCAGTCCATATAAGTGTCTCTGGAACTTGCATACTTGTTAGCATCCTTAGGATCGGAAAAACGTTCTGGTTGTATCACATACAACCTTTCCTCAAGGAAACCATTAAGGAAACAATGTTTTGACATCCATGTGCCAGATTTCATAATAAAAAATGCAGCAACTACTAACATAATTCCAACAGACTTTAGCAGTGCTACGGGTGAGAGAATCTCATCATAGCCAACTCCATGAACTTGTCGGAAACCTCTTTGCGACACGTCGTGTTGGAAATATGCCCCAGAGGAAATAATAAAGTGGTTATTATTATATTTCCTGGTTCATGATAATTGTCTATTATTCATGCTATAATTGTATTAACCGAAAACCGTAATACATGTGTGAATATATTGATCACAATGTGTCCCTAGTGAGCCTCTAGTTGGATCGCTTGTTGATCAATAGATGATCATGGTTTCCTGATCATGGACATTGGATGTCATTGATAACAGGATCACATCATCGGGGAATGATGTGATGTACAAGACCCAATCCTAAGCATAGCACTAGATCGTGTTGTTCGTGTGCTAAAGCATTTCTAATGTCAAGTATCATTTCCTTCGACCATGAGATTGTGCAACTCCCAGATACCGTAGGAGTGCTTTGGGTGTATCAAATGTCAGAACATAACTCGGTAATTAAAAAGGTGCACTACAGGTATCTCCGAAAGTATTTGTTGGGTTGTATGAATCGAGACTGGGATTTGTCACTCCGTGTGACAGAGAGGTATCTCCGGGCCCACTAGGTAATCCATCTTCATATTGAGCTCAGTGTGACTAAGGAGTTAGCCACGGGATGATGTGTTACAGAACGAGTAAAGAGACTTGCCAGTAACGAGATTGAACAAGGTATAGGGATACCGACGATCGAATCTCGGGCAAGTATCATATCGATAGAGAAAGGTAATTGCATACGGGATTGATTGAATCCCCGACATCGTGGTTCATCTGATGAGATCATCATGGAACATGTGGGAACCAACATGGATATCTAGACCCCGCTGTTGGTTATTGACCGGAGAGGTGTCTTGGTCATGTCTGCATGCTTCCCAAACCCGTAGGGTCTACACACTTAAGGTTCGAAGACGCTAGGGTTATAGGGAAATAGTATACGTGGTTACCGAAGGTTGTTCGGAGTCCCGGATGAGATCCCGGATGTCAGGAGGAGTTCCGGAATGGTCCGGAGGTAAATATTCATATATAGGATGTGAAGATTTGGTCACTGGAAGTGTTTCGGGCGACACCGGTAATGTACCGGGACCACCGGAAGGGTTCTGGGGGTCCAACGGCAAGGGCCACCAGCCCCAAGCTTCTACATGGGCCAAGAGTGGGAGGTAACCAGCCCCTAAGTGGGTTGGTGCGCCTCCACAACCAGCCCAAGGCACAGCAAAGGGTAGAGGGGGCAAACCCTAGGCATGGGAGGCCACCTTGGGCCTCAAGGCCCAACCCTAGGACGCCTCCACCACCTTGGCCGCCGCTCCTAAGCCCATCTAGGGCTGCCGCACCCTTGGGGTGGGAAACCCCAAGGGTGGGCACCCTCCTCCCTCTCCTCCTATATATAGTGTAGGTTTTGAGAAGATTTGAGACAAGAATTCTCTCTCTCTCGGCGTAGCCTTACACCTCCTCCTCCTCATCCTCCGTAGTGCTTGGCAAAGCCCTGTCGGAGTTACCACGCAGCTCCACTGTCACCACGCCGTCGTGCTGCCGGAGCTCTCCCTCAATCTCTCCTCCCTCCTTGCTGGATCAAGGCATTGGAGACGTCACCGGGCTGCACGTGTGTTGAACACGGAGGCGCTGATGTTCGGCACATAGATGGGAATCCACCGCGATCTGAATCGCTGCGAGTACGACTCCATCAACCGCGTTGAAGCAACACTTCCGCTTAGCGATCTTTAAAGCTATGCAGATGCTCTACTACTTCACTCATTGTTGGTTTCTCCATAGATAGATCCTTGCATGACGTAGGAAAATTTTGAAATTACTATGATCTCCAACACGTCGATCTTTCTAAATGGTGACATTTACCATCATCGTATGTCTTCCTTTTAAAGATACATTTGTAGTTAATAGCCTTATGACCATCAACTAGTTCTTCCAAATTCCACACTTCGTCTTCATACATGGATCCTTCTCAGATTTCATGGCCTCTAGCCATTCGACGAAATCCGGGCCCACCATCGCTTCTCCATAGCTTGTAGGTTCATTATTGTCCAACAACATGACCTCCAAGATAGGATTACCGTACCACTCTGGAGCAGTACGTGTCCTTGTCGACCTACGAGGTTTGGTAGTAACTTGATCCGAAGCTTCATGCTCACCATCATCAACTTACACTTCAATTGGTGTAGGCGCCACAGGAACAACTTCGTGCGCCCTTCTACTCTCTACTTTAAGTGATTGTTCCAAAACCTCATCAAGTTCCACCATCCTCCCACTCAATTCTTTCGAGAGAAACTCTTTCTCGAGAAAGGACCCTTTTTTGGCAACAAACACTTTGCCTTTGGATCTGAGACAGGAGGTATACCCAACTGTTTTGGGTATCCTATGAAGATGCATTTATTCTCTTTGGGTTCGAGCTTATAAGGCTGAAGCCTTTTGACATAAGCATCGTAGACCCAAACTTTAAGAAATGGCAGCTTAGGTTTCTTGCCAATTCATAGTTCATATGGTGTCATATCAACGGAATTATATGGTGCCCTATTTAAAGTGAATGTGGTTGTCTGTAATGCATAACCCCAAAACGATAGTGGTAATTCAATAATAGACATCATAGTATGCACCATATCCAATAGGGCACGACTACGACGTTCGGTACACCATCACACTATGGTGTTCTAGGTGGCATGAGTTGTGAAACAATGTCCACATTGTCTTAAATGTATACCAAACTCGCAACTCATATATTCACCTGTACGATCACATCACATACATTTCATCCTCTTGTCACGACGATCTTCAACTTCACTCTGAAATTGCTTGAACTTTTATTTCAGACTCGTGATTCATGAAGTAAATACACCTGTATCTACTCAAATCATTTGTGAAGTCAGAACACAATGATATCCACTGCGTGCTTCACCACTCATTGGACTGCATACATCAAAATTTATTATTTCCAATAATTTACTTTGTTGTTCCTTCTCACTCAAAAATGAGGCCTTCAGTCATCTTGCCCATGTGTCATGGTTTGCATGTATCAAGTGATTCGAAATCAAGTGAGTCTAAAAGATCCATCTGCATGGAGTTTCTTCATGCGTTTACACCAATAGGCATGGTACACATGTAAAAAATGATTTAAAATCGAGTGAATCCAAAGATCCATCAGTATGGAGCTTCGTCACGTGTTTTATACCAATATGACCTAAGTGTTACTACCACAAGTAAGTGGCACTATCATTACTAACTTTGTATCTTTTGGCATACATACTATGAACATGTGTATCAATGCGATCGAGATTCAATAAACCATTCACATTGGATGCATGACCATTGAAGGTATTGTTCACGTAAACAGAATAATCATTATTCTCTGACTTAAATGAATAACCGCATTTCAATAAAAGCAATCTAATCATGTTTATGCTCAATGCAAACACCAAATAATATTTAGGTTCAACATTAATCTCGAAGGTAGAGGGAGCATACGATGGTGATCACATCAACCTTGGAAATACTTCCAACACACATCGTCACCTCACCTTTAGCTAGTCTCCATTTATTCCGTAGCTTTTATTTCGAGTTACCAACATTTTAGGAACTGAACCGGTATCTAATACCCAGGTGCTACTAGGAGTACTAATTATGTACACATCAATAACATGTATATCTAATATACTTCTGTTGATGTGGCCAGCCTTCTTATCTACCAAGTATCTAGGGCAGTCCCGCTTCACTGATCATTCCGCTCATAATATAAGCTCTTAGTCTCGGGTTTGGGTTCAATCTTGGGTTTCTTCATTGGAGCAACAACTGACTTGTCATTCTCGAAGTTTACTTTCTTGCCCTTGCCCTTCTTGAAACTAGTGGTTTTACTAACCATCAACACTTGATTCTCTTCCTTGATTTCTACCTTCGCGGTGTCAAACATCGCGAATAGCTTAGGGATCATCTTCTCCATCCCTGGTATGTTATAGTTCATCACGAGGCTCATTAGCTTGGTGGCAGTGACTTTGGAGAACTATGTCTATCAGTATCTCATGTGGAAGATCAACTCCCACTTGATTCAAGTGATTGCAGCACCCAGACAATTTGAGCACATGCTCACTGATTGAGCTTTTCTCCTTCATTTTGTAGGCAAAGAATCTTGTCGGAGATCTCATACCTCTCAACACGGACACGAGCCTGAAATCCTAATGTCATCTCTAGTAACATCTCATATGTTTCGCGACTTTCAAAATGTTTTGGTGCCTCACTTCTAAGCCGTAAAGCATGACGCACTGACTATCATGTAGTCATCAAAACGTGTATGTCAGATGTTCGCAACATCCACAAACAACGCTTGGGGTGGCACACCGAGCGGTGCATTTAAGGACATAATCCTTCTATGCAGCAATGAGGACAATCCTCGGTTTATGGACCCAATCCGCATAATTGCTACTATCATCTTTCAACTTAGTCTTCTCTAGAAACGTATCAAAGTACACGGGAGTTACAACGGAAGCTATTGATCTACAACATAATTTGCAAAAACATTTTTTACTATGTTCATGATAATGAGTTCAATTAATCATATTACTTAAGGACTCCCACTCAACTCAACATCCCTCAGGTTGTTCGAGTCTGACATGATCCAAATACACCAACCCTTGTCCGATCATCACGTGCGATGAGGTGGTTTCAATGGTGAACATCTCCATGTTGATCATATCTACTATATGACTCATGTTCGACCTTTCGATCTCCTGTGTTCCGAGAGCATGTGTGTGCATGCTAGGCTCATCAATTTTAACCCGAGTGTTCCGCATGTGCAAAACTGTCTTGCACCCGTTGTATGTGAACGTAGAGTCTATCACACCCGATGATCACGTAGTGTCTCGAAACGACAAACTTTCGCAACAGTGCACACTCGGGGAGAACACAATTTTATCTTGAAATTTTAGTGAAGGATCACCTTATAATGCTACCGTCGTCCTAAGAAAAACAAGGTGCATAAAAATATTAACATCACATGCAAATCATAAGTCACATGTTATGGCCATGATCTTGTGTTTTTGATCTCCATCTCCAAAGCACCAACATGATCTCCATCGTCACTGTAACACCATGATCTCCATCATCATGTTGCCATCAGGGTTCTTGCGCCAACCATTCTTCTACCACCGTTGCTACCGTTTAGCGATAAAGTAAAGCATTACATAGAGCTTAATGATTGACGCACATGTCATACGACAATTAAAGACAACCCTATGGCTCCTGCCGTTTGTCGTATGCATCGACATGCAAGTCGATATTAACTATTACAACATGATCATCTCATACATCAAATATATATCATCATGTATTTGGCCATATCATATCACAACATACCTTGCAAAAACAAGTTAGACGTCCTCTAATTCGTTGTTGCATGTTTTACATGGCTGCTATGGGTATCTAGCAAGAACGCTTCTTACCTACGCAAAACCACAACAGTGATATGCAAGATGCTATTTAACCTTATATAAGGACTGCCTTTGTCGAATCCGATTCAACTAAGGTGGGAGAGACAGGCACGCGCCAGCCATCTTATGCAACAATGTTAGATGTCTATCGATGGAACCGGTTTCTCGTACGTGGACGAGTAGAGTTGGTCTGGGCCGCTTTATCCCACCATACCGCTGAATCAAGAAAAGACTAAGGAGGGAAGCAATCTGAATATCAACACCCACAAACTCCTTTGTATTCTACTCATGATGTCATCTATGCATAGAGCTAGCTCTGATACCACTCTTGGGGAACATCGCATGGGAAACAAAAAAATCCTACGCTCACCAAGATCAATCTATGGAGACTAACATCTACGAGAGGGGGAGTGCATCTACATAGCCTTGTAGATCGCTAAGCGGGAGCGTATATAACGCGGTTGATGTAGTCTAATGTCTTCGCGATCCAAATCGCAATCCGTCCCGCGATCCCATCACGATCCATCCCGATCTAGCACGGAACGGACGACACCTCGGCGTTCAGCACACGTACAACTCGATGACATTCTCCGCCTCCTTGATCCAGCAAGCGAGGGTGGAGAGGTAGATGAGTTCTCCGGCAGCACGACGACATGGCGGCAATGGTGGTGGAGCTGTCCCGGCAGGGCTTCGCCAAGCACTACCGCGACGAACTAGAGTAAGGGCTGGTTTAGAGGGAGAGGGAGAGGCTGTGCCGTGGCTTGTGTTGCTGCAACCCTCCCTCCCCTCACATATATATAGGAGGAGAGGAGGAGGGAGGCACTCTAGGGCTTCGCCTAGGGGTGGGGCGGTGGCCAAGGGAATGCCTTGGCCCCCAAGGCAAGTGCCCCCTCCCCTTTTGGCCCAACCCTAGCCCTAGCCGCATGGGCCTTAGGTGGGAGGGGCGGCCAGCCCATCAGGGGGTGGTGCGCCCTCTCTCATAGCCCATGGGGCACTCTTGGGCAGGTAGACCCTCCCGGTGGACCCCCGGAACACTTCCGACACTCCCGTCACAAAACCGGTAAGTCCTAGAACTTTTATGGAACCTGAATACCAACTTACCATATATCAATCTTTACCTCGAGACCATTTCAGTGCTCCTCGTGACGTTCGGGATCTCATCTGGGACTCCGAACAACTTTTGGTTACGACCACCCATAACTCATTAATACTAAATCATCACCGAACTTAGTGTGCAGACCTTGCGGGTTCAAGAATTATGCAAACATGACCGAGACACTCTCCAGTCAATAACCAATAGCGGGACCTGGATGCCCATATCTGCTCCTACATATTCTACGAAGATCTTTTATCGGTCGAACCATGATATCAAGGATTCAATCAATCCTGTATACTGTTCCCTTTGTCTATCGGTATGTTACTTGCCCAAGATTCGATCGTCGGTATCTCCATACCTAGTTCAATCTCGTTACCAGCAAGTCTCTTTACTCGTTCCATAATACAAGATCCCGTGGCTATCTCTTTAGTCACATTTCTTGGAAGCTCATTATGGTTTTGTATTACCCAGTGGGCCCTAAGATACCTCTCCGTCACACGGAGTGACAAATCACAGTCTTGATCCATGCCAACTCAACATACACCCTCGGAGACACGTGTAGAGCACCTTTATAGTCACCCAATTACGTTACGACATTTGATACACACAAGGTACTCCTACGGTGTCAGCGAATTGCATGATCTCATGGTGAGAGGAACAAATACTTGACATGCAGAAAATAATAGCAATAAACTGATGCGATCATATGCTACGTTCATAGTTTGGGTCTTGTCCATCACATCATTCTCCTAATGATATGATCTCGTTATCAAATGACAACTCATGTCTATGGCCAGGAAACCTCGACCATCTTTTGATCAACGCGGTAGTCCATTATACGCTCACTAGGGACATTGTGTTTGTCTATGTAACCACACATGTATTTGAGTTTCCAATCCATACAATTATAGCATGGACAATAAACGATTATGAGGAACAAGGAAATATAATAATAACCAATTTATTATTGCCTATAGGGCATATTTCTAACAGTTGTTGCATGGTTTGCATATATTTGAGATATGAGATTTAAGGTCTCTGGTTGTATAATGCATTATTTGAGGCGTGACCGGTCAGCATCCGCTGACGCGCCCATATGAAGACCCATCTTATCAAGTTCTAGTTGTGTGCTCTTAGATCATCTACAGTCGTACCCCTCATACCCATCTCAAACGCCCGGGCAGGCCGCCCCGTCACCAAAATGCGACCGAGACGGGCCTTTCAAACCGGCCTCAAACGCTCGGGCTGACCGACACCCACATTTCCAGCCCAAATATGAGGCGGATATGGGGGAGCACGGACGCGCCCGGGCACGCCCGCCACGTAGGCCTGATGGTTTGGCCCCATGCGGGCTCACCAGGAAACCCGGCGGTCCGATGGGAGCCTCGATCGTTGAAGACCCACAAGTATAGGGGATCCATCATAGTCCTTTTGATAAGTAAGAGTGTCGAACCCAACAAGGAGGAGAAGGAAATGATAAGCGATTTTTAGTAAGGTATTTTATGCAAGTGTTGTAAGTAACAGTGATAGATAGTTTCATAGCAAGATAATGTGTAACAAGTGACAAGTAACAACAGTAGCAAAGGTTCAGAAGGTAGCACAGTCCTTTTTGTAGCAAAGTATAGGCCTGAAAGTACTCTTATATAAAGCAAGCGCTCCTGAGGACACGTAGGAATTTTTGTCTAGTCATATTCATCATATTGAGTTGATTCCCGTTTGCTACTTTGATAATTTGATATGTGGGTGGACCGGTCCTAAGGTGTTGTTCTTACTTGAACAAACAACCAACTTATGATTACCCTCTCTTGCAAGCATCCACAACTATGAAAGAAGAATCAAGATAAATCTAACCATAGCATTAAATGTGTGGACCCAAATCAGCCCCTCATGAAGTAATGCATAAACTAGGGTTTAAGCTTTTGTCACTCTCGCAACCCATCATATACTTGCTACTCCACAATGACTTCACTTAAGCCCATAACATGGTGAAGTGTCATGTACTCGATGTTCATATGACACCACTAAGAGAAGTTACAGACGCATATCATCAAGATATTATACGAATACCAACTTTATATGATTACTTATAACAAGACTTCTCCCATGTCCTCACGAACAATAGTTACTACTCACACCTCATCAACATGTTCAAGATCACACGTGTAATAATGACAATTAAGGATCTGAACATAATATCTTCAACCAACTAATCCAGCAAGCATCAACTACAAGATGTAATCAACACAACTAGTGACCCACCGGTACCAATATGAGGTTTTGAGATAAATATTGAATACAAGAGATGAACTGGTGCTGGTGAATATGTTGATAAAGATTGGTCCTCCCACGAAGGAGGAAGCGTTGGTGATGGCGATGGGTTCGATTTCCCCCTCCCGGAGGGAAGTTTCCCCGGCAGAATCTCTGTACCAAAGAGCAAAAGGGCCTTTGTCCAGGTTTCCGCCTCGAGACGGTGGCGTTTCATCCCGAAAGGTTTCTTATGATATTTTCTAGGTCAAAACATGCCATATAGGAGAAGAGGGAGCCCACAAGGCTTCAGGGCACGACCGAGGGGGGGGGGGTGGGGGCTGGTCGCACCATGTTGCCTTGTGGGCAGCAGGTGGACCTCCTCTCGTATATTTATGATCCAATAATTCTCAAATATTCTAGGAAAATTCTTCGTGATATTTCAGGTCATTTGCATAAGTTGACTTTTTTGCCTTTTTCTTAGTTTCTCGGTCCAGAATTCCTGCTTCCAGATACTTCCCTCTTAGTGATGTACATTGCATATTCAGAGAGAAAGGACATAAGAATAGTATGATAATAGGTAATAATGGATAAGAATAACACAAATATCAATAATAATTCATGATGCAAAATGGATGTATCAACTCACCTAAGCTTAGACCTCGCTTGTCCTCAAGCGAAAGCTGAGATAAAAAATAATGGCCACATGACTTGAGATAGATGTGTCGATAAAAACAAAATATGAACATTAGAGCATCATGAATATTAGCATAGTAGCAAGTATTTTATCATATAGGTCCTGATACACAAGTAACAATCCATTCATAACTATTGGAGTAAGAAGCATAAACTTTATTGACAATCAACAAACTACGTTCTCAGTCATTGTGACAATCACAATTCATCATATTTCAGACGAGAGTCTATGTAAGAGATTTTTTTTGGCAAGTGCACATATTCAACCATCATTTAATCTTCTATGATTGCTCATGCTCAAGACACATTTTTAGAGCTCATGTTTCCATAGGACACATAGGAATATAGGGGCTCAAATGATTTGTCACCCAAGTTTTTTACCTCAAGGATAATGTCAACAATAATAAATCATGATCTTCTACATCCACTTGGATATATAAGTCTGAATCTTTCCTCAAAACATGTTGCTTGCCACTATAGAGTTAATAGGTAGGAAGAGGAATAAACTTTATTGACTCACACACATGATTGAACTCCCGAAGATAAAAGATAGGCCCTTCATAGTGGGAAGGGGAGGCTGTCATGCGCTTTAAAGATTTTGGATGTGCAAACTCTTAATGCAAAGGAACATCACTTTATATTGGCCCTTGTGATAGAAAACTTTATTATGCAGTCCGCCACTTTTATTTCTTCACCCTCACAAGATCGTACAAAGATTATTTTCCCTTACAATAAAAGATCATACATGTTTTAGGAGCAATTTTTATTGCTTGATGCACCGATGACAACTTACTTGTAGGATCTTACTCGATCCATAGGTAGGTATGGTGGACTCTCATAGCAATAGACTGGGTTCCAGGTTTAAGATGCACACGTAGTATCTCTACTTAGTGAGGAATTTTTGGGTTGGAAAGGATCTAAAGAAAGCATCGCATGTTAAAGGATCCATGACCACATAGCTTCTATGTGAATGTAAACTACCATAATCATTATGTTATATTCCATGTCCAATATCAACACTTGATCATTATATAATATTTGGTGAGGGCTCATAATCATAAACGACGTCCAAGATAGTGTATTTATATGTGAGTGTCCTCTTCTCTATCATGACCTTTGTTAGATTGCAACAATGACTAATATTATGTTTGCTTACTATCAACAACTTTTATCACTTATACCCCCTTTTTTGTGAAGTCGTTACTTCTCATGATATAAGCATACGGTCTTTGTATTTCTTTTTATTGCCATGCTATGATGATGGGTGCACATAAGTAAAGCACACAAACTCAACTAATCCTTATTATATAATTCTCATACTCGATTACAAGGATAGACGGATCTCAAAGCAAAAGTTCTAAGAAAAGCAAATCTGAAATTTATTTCTCTAAATCACGGAACAACACCACTTGGTGGGGAAGATAGGGTATCAAAACGGAACAAAAAACAAAGAGCAATTATTGTTGCATGACGAACAGAAAATCCATCAATTATAACTTAGTAATTTAGTACTCACCCTTCCCCATATCACTCCCTATATAAAGAAATATAAGGATTTTTTATATAAAGGGATTAATTGCCTTAGATTTGTATTTAGACAAATCGAATACAAGTACTCCCTCTGCATCTAAATAACTGTAGTTGAGGAGAACTAGTATCTAGTTCTCTCCAACTACAATTATTTAGGTACACAGTGTCGTCGTTTTCTCACGACAGATGCCATGGGGTAGCTAATCGTACGTGGTTGGGACCAAGAGGACGTCGTCAGGCTCCGGAAACAGGAATGGGAACGAGCGGTGTGAGACACACGAAGTACCCAGGTTCGGGGCCCTCCGTGGGAGGTAACACCCCTAGTCCCGCTGGAGTTGGTTGATGATCCAGGTGGGGATACCATATGCTCCCGGGGCTGTATGCTGGAGGAGGAAGAAGGAGTTGGGAGCTCTCTTTTCCCCTCATATGTGTGTGTGAGGTTGTGGTCGACCGACCCCTGCATGGGGGTGCAAGGGGATTTATAGGCCAACCCCTAGCTTGCAATAGGAATAGAAGGATTGGGGGGGACCCTGCTGGCAGCCTTTGGAGCAGGCCAGGGTCCCACTGGTTGGAGAGGTCTTGTCTCAAGTGAGGGCCCGTCGACTGCTAGGTCTCGCCTGGCGCTGGGGACCGCCGGCCGGGCCTCACCAATTGTGCGTGCTTGCTACACAGTGGCGTGTGCCGCATTATGTGCGTCGCCTTGTGTAGCCGGGTTTGGTCATCGTACGACCGACTGCACTGTTGCCCATGCCAGGGAAGGTAATGGAGTGGACGGGGGCGTGCTCGTCACTGTGGTGTCTCGGCTAGTCGCAGTCGGTGATGATCAGTGACACATCCCCTCCACTGTAGACTCGCTTCGATCAGGTCAGCGGTACCTGCTGCAGTGTAGCCGTACCTGAGGTGATGATGGCCTTGACGTGGGTTGTCAGGGCGATGTGACTGGGGCTCACTCGCCGGCTAGCGGGGCGCAGTCGAGCCGGTCCGGCGTAGCTGGCAAGGGGTAGCCGACCTACGAGGGAGGCGGCTGTCCTGTGTGTGTTTTTCAAAGGGTGATGGACATGTCCTTGCATTTGGCCTACCCCGGAGTTATCTCCCCTCAGTAGTCCCCGAAGCAGGGGGCCCGGCTACCTGGAGCGGCGGACCTCACCAGCTTAATCTTCATTTCTTGTGCGGCACGGGTTGTAGCCGGACTGCTGACTCGCTGGTGCCGGCCTGGCTCGTAGCTGGCCGATGTGCGAGCCGCCTCGGGCTCTCCGATGCGTAAACGGTGGGTGCCACATGTGGCCTACCATGGGCCTAGGCCTGACATGCCACATGCGTGACAAGACGGGGCCGTGGAGCAGGGCCCGCGCGGCGGCCGCCTCGGCTCACGTGCAAGGATCTTTTGTGGATTTGGGGGTGTCGGTTGGCGCTCCCGAGGCCTAATTACGCCACCGGCATGGTGCAGAGGTAGTGGGGGCGTGTGCGTCGGATCCCCTCCCCTCTACCCTGTGTGGAGTTTAAATGGGTAGGGGGAACGATCGAGGGAGCCATTTTCTATACCGCTAATGCCCCCGTCCCCTCCGACGCATCCCCTCCCTGCATGAGAGAAAGAGACACCGGTGGCGGGCCTATCGCTGCCGCTCGCCCGACGCACTTTGCCGAAACCTTCTTCGCCGTCAGCCTCTCGTGCAGCCCCGCCGTCGGAGATGTCGACCCCCCCCCCCCCCCGTGTGGCTTGGGATGATAGGGACATCATTGCGGAGCACATCGAGGTCCTCCACCACCGCCCCAAGCTTCCGTGGTTGAACTTGTTGCCGTGCGCGTCCTAGGCCCGGAGAACTCTCCGATACCGGAGGAAGGCAAGGTGGTGGTGTTCGCTGAGCACTTCGCTCGGGGACTCGGGCTGCCAGTGAGCGAGTTCTTCTCCGACTTCCTGGCATATTACGGTATGCATCTGCATCATCTTGCTCCCAACGCCGTCCTACAGCTGGCGGCGTTCGTTACCCTCTGCGAGGGCTTCTTGGGGATTGAGCCGCACCTGTACCAGTGGCGCCGACTCTTCTTCCTTAAGCAGTCGTCAGTGAAGGATCTGGCCACCGGCGGGATGCGGATGACCGCATGCAGGGCAGCACTCATGCATCATCACGTCGGCTTCCCGTAGGTCCCCCTATAGGATTTTCTAAAAAAACTAGCAGAGGGTGTTCTTCTATGTGAAGAACCTTGATCCGGTGTGCGACCATGTCAACCTGTCGGTCTTTTTCGATGCGCCGCTGGTGTAGAGGCTGAACTGGAAAGCCAACCTGTCGGCTGTGGCTGAATATGTGGATGTGATGTGATGTCGGCTGGAGCACATGTGCACCGCAGAGGGCCTCATAGTGTTGGATCTGTTGGCCACCATGGTGTAGTGTCGGATCCAGCCGCTGCAATACAAGCCGCATCTCATCTGCGAGATGGGCGGCCGGCACGACCCGTGCTAGCTTTCAACAAAGGAGTTGCGGGCCCACCGGGTGAACCTCATCGCCGCCAATCCGATGGACGAGGATAATTGGAGCCAGGGCAAGATGCCATACGACTGGGACTATTCGGCTCCGATCGTAAGTAACACGCCGAACTGCCTTTCATTTGATGTTCTTGTTGCGCTTCTGGGTTGATGCCGGATGTCGTGTGTGATGGCAGCTGTTCCCCCGGCTCTAGGAGCACGGCCCGCCGGCCACCGACCTGCCGGATTCGGGTCCGGAGGAGATCGAGGACGCCAATGAGGTGGAGCCGAAGATGACGGCACGCTCCGGAGACGCGACGTCGGAGGGGGAGGCGGTGCAATCAGACACATCCGAGATGGTTGGTGAGTCCCTTAAGTCTGTGTTGTTGATTTGGCCTAATGACGATGTTGAGTCATCAGAGTCGCACGATGTAGCCGCCGCCGAGGATTCCGAAGGGCCCGATGATACCCCCAGCGTGCGGAGGAGGGGGCGCAGAGCCGGCCGGGGCTCGGCCAGAGATGCGATGAAGGCCAAGGGGAAAGGAAAGCTGTCGGCAAGGATTCGTCCGACTTGTAAGCATGGAGCTGGCGGGCCTCCGGCTGGTGGTCGCAGAGGCAGCGGGAAGAAATGGAGGATTACGCCGTGTGGGCCTTCCAGACGGTTGGTTCCCATCAACACGGGGTGAGTCCTCCTTTCTCCTTTTGCCTTTCTTTGCAATTCTTTAATGCTCATCCGAACATGACGAGCAGGCCCCCCGGCGTCCTGATGAAGTCGGACTGAACGTTGATGACCGAGGACGGGGGAAGCTCTGATAGGGAGCACGCCGTCTGGTCTGAATTGGAGGCGCCGCAGCAGGCGCGGATCAAGCAGGAGCGGCGCCCGTGGGAGGAGGCGGCCCGGAAGATGGCAACTGGGGGGAGTCGCTTGAAGCCGCAGTAGGACGGTTCTGTTGTGGAGCTGCCGACGACTAGGGAGAAGCGATCCAAGCGGTCGCACGACCCCATAGAGGGAGCGAGAGGTCGAGCGCCCGGATGCGAACATGGCGGAGGCCGCCAAGGGACCCGAACAAGGGTGTGATGGCGCTCCAGAGGCGCCCGGGGCGGATCCGCAAGGGCCCAACGCCGCGCCTGTGGGGCCGGAGGCGCCCCGCCAGATGTCGAAGCTGCACCGGAGGTGCCCGAAGTCACGTCGGACGTCGCATCGGAGGGGCCAGAGGTTGAGGCCCCGCCGCCAGGGACGGAGGCCATGGATGGCATGACAGATGTTGCCGCGGATCCGCTGGCGAAGAGGGCAACAAGACCCCGGGAGTTGAGGTCCCAGCAACGAGGGAGCCTCACCGGGATGACTCGTCAGTGGAGCCGGCTGGGGGTGTTCCGCCCGGAGCCGGCGCCATGGTTGTGTCCGGACGCGGCCCAGCCGCCCCCAGGGGCCGTTTTTGGCTACGGTTACCGGCCGATGGAGATCTGGGCATAGCCGTCGGGTGCGTGGTGAGGGGAGCCCCTTGCGCGTAGTTGTGCGGAGTCCCTACGCTGATCATGGAGTTCGACCAGTGCTGTCGTTACATGGAGGAGGCGGCACAGGCGACGCGGGAGTGACTGCTTCATCTTGAGCAGTCGGTCGGGGTGTGTTCTTTGCCTCTCCATTCTTCTTTGTTGAAATTTTTTCTTCTGCTTCTTCCTTCAGTGGGTGCACCAGCGCACCCACTGGGTGTAGCTCCTGGGACTCGGGCCGACTAGGAATCAGCCGTGTCGAGTCCAACTTGTGGCGAGTCTTTGTTTTTTCTTTTAGTGGGGGCGCGCGGGCACTCCAACTGGGTGTATCGCTCGACAGTCGGGCAGGCTTGGAGCCAGCCGGGTCGAATCTTATTCCATCTGGCTGTTCTTCTTCCCTTCGTAGGATTATCATGACCGCCGGGTGACTGCCCACAATGCATCGCTGGGCAGGCATAAGGAGGCGGTGAGCCAACTCGCTGATCTTGAGAGTCGGTTGGACCAAGCCAGCCAGCAGCATAATTCTCTTCAGGCGGAGTGCATCCGGCTTCTCAAGGAGGCGGATCTTCTCTAGACGGAGAAGAAAGACCGCGAGGTAGCCCAGCTCACGGAGCTGGAGTAGCGGAGCACGGCCCATCGCCAGGCCTTGGAGGAGCTGAAGGTAACCCATGTTGCGGAGCTCGAGCGGCTAGGGCAGGTCCATTTCGATGAGAAGGAGGAGCTGAAGGCTTCTCACGAGGCGGCCTTGAAGGCTAAGGATGACTGTCTGGCGGAGGAGGCTAATACGTCCGAAACGTATCTATAATTTTTGCTTGTTCCATGATGTTTTGGGTGACATTGTTATATGTTTTGCTACACTTTTATATCATTTTGCACATATTTGTACTAACTACTAACTAAGTGCACCCAGTGCCAGTTCCTGTCTGCTGATGTCTTTTTGCACAGGCTTTTACCCAATTTTGTGAAGCCCGAAAAATCCCGAGAAAAATATATAAAAAATCAGCGTACCGGAAGGTTCCAGATCACCGAAGATGGGCCAGAGGGGGGCCAGGGGCCGTTTAGGTGACCTCCTGGCCCGGCCTACCCCCTGGTCGTGCCCACAGGCTGCCTGGGTGGGTCCCACCTCCTCCGGTGCCCTCCTTTCTCCTATATTTACCCCTTGATGAGGACAACCCTATACGGGATCCAGAATCGCGAATTTCTCCATCGTTCCGCCACTGCAGCGCTTCCGAGATTGGGAGCGTCAAGAGACCTCTTCCCGGCACACTGCCGGAGGGAGGATTGACCTCCGGGAGCTTATCCACCGCCATGGACACTTCCCGGACGTGCTGTGAGTAGTCCTCCTTGGACCATGAGTCCATGACCAATAGCTATGTGATGTCTTCTCTCCAATCTTGTGCTGGAATGGTTAGTCCTTGTGAGCTGCCCTACATGATCAAGGCATCTATGTAATTCTCTTGCTATTGGTATGCTCGGTTTGTTGGGATCTGATGGATTATGAGATTATGTTCAGATTGTTATGAGTTATATATTTTATTATCCTTTTATATTATGTTTCTTAGTGATTCATGCATGTTCTTCGTTGCTATTTATTGCTTTGGACGAGTAGTAGATTGTAACTCCAAGAGAGAATGTTATGCATGATTGTGGGTTCATGCCCCTCGATGTCTAGCTTGAGTGACAGAAACATGAGACTAGGGGATATGTTGTTGCCACCACGGAGAAAACAACGGTGCTTGTGACCACGGTTGCAAGGATTGTTTACCTTACACATAGTTCATTAATGCAGTTGTCCGTTGCTTTGAGTTTACACTTTGGGTGGGGCTCACAATTTAATACTAGCGAGATGTTCTGGATAGATATCTCAAGGTGGATTATTAGTAAGTAGATGCTGATGAATAAACAGTCTACTTGTCTTGGTGTACTGCCCATTACTATTGAGCCTCTAACTGTCAAGTAGCATAATTAGAATTGCGGTGCGTTTATAATTATGTCAGTTGCCCATCTGTAATTTGTTTACCCAAGCATAGTTGTTTATCGTCTTTTGGGAGAGAGACTTCACTAGTGAACATCATGTGAATCCGATCCATATCACCACCATCGTTTACACCTCCACTATTTACCTTTTTCATTTAGTTTTCTGTTGCAATTACTATTACTTTTCCCACTTGTGTTTTGATCCTTTGCAAACTACAAGGCCAGAGAGATTGACAACCTCTCTGTACTCGTTGGGAGGAAAGTTATTTGTTGTGTGTGCAGGTCCACGTCTTCTGCTAGCGCCAGGGTGGGAGACACCTACTTGTTGATCATAGGAGTCCTCCTAGTTCGATAAACCTTACAGTCTTCGTGTGAGGGAAAACTTGCTTCTGACTACATCTCGACCTTCCACTTGGGGTAACCAATGAGGTGCGAGAAGTATATACATCATCTCGTCATCAAGCAAAGTTTTCCGGTGCCGTTGCCGGGGACTACAATCTTCAAGATAGGGGAGTTGCACGCTATCTTGTACTTTTTATTTTTAGTCTTGTTAGTTTGCTTTTTAGATTTTTTCTTTAGTCTTATACCAAAAATCACAAAAAATAGTTACTTTTCTTTGTTCAGTCAGTATGCCTAAATCCTTTGCCTCTTGTGTTGCACTCGAAGGAGAGATTCTCACCTTCGAACAAAGGGTTGGAGAAAGTTTGAAAGATGCTTGGTATAGAATTCAAAAAATCCCAAGATAGAGCCACCAAGAAGCAATCCACCACTATTTTGCTTAGAAATATTTATGTTGGTATTACTTCTTGGTATAGGTTCGTTCTAGACAGAGCAATAGGAGAAAATTTCTTGGAAGCTCCCGTTGGGGAGGCTCTTAACGTTATGGACAATCTTGTCGGAATCCCACCTATTGTTGACATAAAGGATGATATCACTTTAGCCCATGTTATGAGTAAACTTGAGAAGATAGAGCTAGAGATTCCAAGCATGAATAAAATAAATAAAGTAGATCGTAGGATCCAAGGGAATTTAAATAGACTTGATAGCTCCATGCACAAAATTTGCAAAACTTTGGAGACCCTTAAATCCCATGATTTGGATCCTTCTAGGATTGATAAGATTGAGGATATTTTTGAAACATTAGGAACTACTCTATCCACCATCAAGACTAAAAAGGTAGAAACCCCCGCAAGGAAGGGACCTAGGTTCGTTAACGTACCCAAGGTTCCTCAACCCAAAACAAATATACCTATTGCTAGGGGCTTTGAAACCCTGAAGACCTTGGAAGAGATACCTCTCTTAAATAAAATTAGAAATGAAATTCCAATTGGTCTTACTACCTTTGCTTTTGTTCCTAGAAGTGTTTCCACTAAGCCTCTCTTTGAGAGTCCTCTTAAGACTAGTTGTACTATTGAAGAGCTCTTTGATGATCTTGATGATGGTTCAATTGATACAATTTAATCTTTTTGCACTATGACTAGCTCAAAGGCATAAAAGAAAGCGCTTGTTGTGAGGCAACCCAATTTGTTTTACTTTCAGTTTTAGTGGTCTTGATGCTTGTTACTACTGTAGCAACATCATTGTATCTTTATTTTTATGCTTTGTGCCAAGTTATAGCCTCTGATTGCAAGAAAGTTCAAAAATTGTGACATGCTGTCCAGAAACAGATTCTGTGTGCTTGACGGAAAAATCGCCAAAAATCACTAGATCATCTTTTTGATCTGAATTGTTTTGACAATATGCTCTATATAATTTCCTTTCTGGGATCTATTCTGAGTTTTTTGATTTGAGTTGCAGAAGTGCCATGAATAAATTATTTACTACCTGCTTTGCGTTTTCATCATTTTGCAAATCCTAAGCTTACTTTTTATATGCAAAAACCTTTTGGCAATCATGATAAACAATATCTATTCATGAAAATGTTTATTTCTAGCAGGTAATAAATTATTTTATTAAGGGTACTAACCACTCTAACCAGCTTATGATGAGTTTTGTATGAAGGGAGTTTTCAAGTATGCGATGGGACATGATGAAAGAAGATACAGGAGTGTCAAGCACTCAAGCATGCACCCCAAGAAATATTCAAGGAGACTCAAGCGTATAAGCTTGGGGATGCCCCCATGCATCCCTTTCTCTATCAACAAACATCAGTGCGTTCATCTCCATGCTATATTTTTATCACTTCATATGTTATGTGCTATGCTTGGAGCGTCCCGCTCTTTACTTTTTAGTTTGTTTTAGTTTTGTTTGCTGTTCATAAGAAGTCGGAACCTAGCCTACCTTGTTTGGGAGAGAAACACGCTCCATTCCACTCTAGAACACAACATAGGTTTTCATGCTTATCTTTTTTGTGTGTTCTTTATCTTTACATAGCTACTGTCATGCCTAGCTCTTAGTTTTCATGTTGTATCTTTTTAAGAGCTATTATTTAGGTTGCTTTTGGAACTCTCTTGAGTTATCATGCTTATCTTGTTTAGAGAGTTGGCTCGTTGCACTGAGTTGTGTGTCTTGCATGAGTAGGTAATTGAGGTTGCTATTTAAGTATAGTAGTAACTTGCAATAGTTTTGAGGTATTGATTTGAGTAATGTTTGGACTATTGGTGCCAAGATCTTGAGCCTATTAGTGATAGGTGTCGTATTTTGGGAAATCCGCGTGTTTTTCAAAAACTAAAAATTAGTTGAGAACTCTAGCTACTAAATTGATCGCTAACCTCTGGAGGGGTTGGCATATATAGAGTACCCTCACGTTACCATGAGTCGAGGATGCGCAAGGATAACCAAACCCCCAAACACTCCTCCTCGGGTACTTGTCTCTTTGTGAATTTCCTAACTAGATAGGGAGTAACCGATAATAAGTGTATGAGTTCTTCGGACTAATGCGAGTATTCGATTGTTGGCACTTCCACCATCCATATTTTTCTAGCCTCTTCGGTACCGTGCATTGCCCTTTCTCATCTTGAGAGTTGGTGCAAACTTCGCCGGTGCATCCAAACCCATGACATGATACGCTCTTTCATACACAGGCCTCATTATATCTTTCCTCAAAACAGCCACAATACCTACCTATTAAGGCATTTCCATAGCCTTTCCGAGATACATTGCCATGCAACACCCACCATCTCATGACTTGATCTTCATGTCATACATGCTTTTGCTTGATCGTAGAGCCGCATGATAGTTGGGCCTTGCCCATATTATTGCTACATGACGCGCTAGTATTATTACATATCCTGCTACACTGGCAGAGGCATACATTTGCATACATCATGATAGTTTTCACTTGTCTTTATGTTGAGTACTTCTTATAAAGTTTGATGATCTTCTTTTTATTCATGTAAAACATAGACTGTTGCCCTTAAGTGAGGAAAAGATCCCAAAGAGGACAAATGAAAAGATCCCAAAGAGGACAAATGAGAGATAAAAATAAAGAGCCAAAGAGGCCACAATAAGTAAATAAAGAGAAAAAGAGAGAAGGGTGCAACACTACTATTCCTTTTGAAGGATCCACACTCGTACTCCATTGCTATATTTGTACTACATAGAGATTATCATTCATGCATAACTATGTGGGGACCCTTACACTATAGAACTTGGTTTCCATATTCCAATGATGAGCCTCCTCAAATGATCTCTAGGTCTTCATGAGCAAACAAGTTGGATGCACCCCCACTAGTTCCATTTTAGAGTTTACCTTAGCTCATATGTGCATCCGTTACATGGCAATCCCTACTCCTCACATCATATCTATCATTTGGTTTTCTCTCGCCTATGATTGTCGTCATTGATGTGAGCCTTTCACACCTTTTTGTCTTCCTTCCCCATCATTATTCTATTTTCCATCCTAAGTGCCAACATATCTTGATTACGCTCATCCATTGCATGGGTGCTCAAAGTCGAAAGGGAGAGGATCATTTTGACTTGTGCCTGACTAGTGGTCTCGGGATGAGTCAAAATAAGATTCCGAAGGAGACCAAGTGTGAAATTTTAGTAGATTGAGTTCTCAATTAAAAAATTATTTTATGATCTCAACCCATCTCCCACTTCTTGCACGCAAACACCATTTGGAGACATTCGAGTCACGAACAGCGAGAGCTCTTGCACCTTTATGTTCTTACTTTGCTAATTTCAATACTAGATATAAAATCTTGCTTGTTATTGTCTTGACTTGAATTTTATATCTTACTTAGTTTACTTTGAAGTTCTTATATGTGTGTTAGCATGTTGATATGTCTCCAACGCATCTATAATTTTTGATGGTTCCATGCTATTATCTTGTCAACTTTGGATGTTTTGTATGCATGAATATGCTATTTTATATCTTTTTTGGGACTAACCTATTAACTCAGTGCCAAGTGCAAGTTCCTGTTTTTTCCGTGGTTTTGACACTTTTCAGAGAAGAATATTAAACGGAGTCCAAACGGAATAAAACCTTTGGAATTTTTTTTCCATAACAGAAGATACGCATGGGACTTGAGAACCAAGGCAAAGGACCCCAGGGGAGGCTACAAGCCCCCTAGTCGCGGCCTCGGGGGCATGCCTAGCAGGCTTGTGGGCCCCCCGTGGCTCCTTTTCCCTACTTCTTCCGCCTATAAATCCCCGAAAAATCCCAAACTGCCAGAAAGAGCCACGAAAATACTTTTCCGCCGCCGCAAGCTTTTGTCTCCGTAAGATCCCATGTGGGGACCGTTTTGGTGCCCTGTCGGAGGGGGATTCGGACACGGAGGGCTTCTCCATCAACACCATTGCCTCTCCGATAATGCGTGAGTAGTTCACCACAGACCTTCGGGTCCATAGCTAGTAGCTAGATGGCTTCTTCTCTCTCTTGGATCTTCAATACAAAGTTCTCCATGATCTTCATGGAGATCTATCCGATGTAATCTTCTTTTGCGGCGTGTTTGTCGAGATCCAATGAATTGTGGATTTATGATCAGATTATCTGTGAATATTATTTGAGTTTCCTCTAATCTCTTATATGCATGATTTCGTATCCTTGTAATTCTCTTCGAGTTGTGGGTTTTGTTTGGCCAACTTGATCTATAATTCTTGCAATGAGAGAAGTGCTTGGTTTGGGGTTCATACCGTGCGGTGTCCTCACCCAGTGACAGAAGGGGTAGTGAGGCACGCATCGTGTTGTTGCCATCAAGGGTAAAAAGATGGGGTTTATATCTATTGCATGATTTTATCCCTCTACATCATGTCATCTTGTTTAAGGCGTTACTCTGTTTGTTATGAAGTCAATACACTAGATGCATGCTGGATAGCGGTTGATGTGTGGAGTAATAGTAGTAGATGCAAACAGTATCGGCCTACTTGTCTCGGACGTGATACCTATATGTATGATCATTGCCTTAGATATCATCATGACTTTGCGCGGTTCTATCAATTGCTCGACAGTAATTCGTTCACCCACCGTAATATTTGTGTCATGCCCAAGATGCGACCCTATCCTCAATTTGGCACGAGGGCCTCGTTGGGGATAGAAGCGCATCTCGTCGTGTCGCAAGAATGGATATCATTACTAGTACATGTACTGAAAAGAAGAGAGATATATACTATAATAGGCTTACACTCGCCACAAGCTACATCAGAGTCACAACAGTACAATACATAATCATCATGAAGAAGAGCAGGGTCCGACTACGGACGAAAACAAACGAGAAAAGAAGAACGACGTCCATCCTTGCTATGCCAGGCTGCCGGCCTGGAACTCACCCTAGATCGATGAACGAGAAGAAGAAGAAGAAGCAACTCCAAATGAACAATCAACATGCTCGCATCAAGTAACCTTTACCTATACCTGCAACTGGTGTTGTAGTAATCTGTGAGCCACAGGGGACTCAGCAATCTCATTTCCAAAGGTATCAAGACTAGCAAAGCTTAATGGGTGAGGTATGGTTAAGTGGTGAGGTTGCAGCAGCGACTAAGCATATATTTGGTGTCTAAACTTACGAGTACAAGAAATAAGAGGGGGAAGATCTACGCATAACGGACGTGACTACTGATGATCAAATGAATGATCCTGAACACCTACCTATGTCAGACATAACCCCAACGTGTCCTCGATTGGAGACAGTCACGGTTACGCACACAGTTGGCATATTTTAAATAAACTAACTTCAAGTTATCTAGAACCAGTGTTCAACAAAGTTTCCACGTTGCCACATTACCGCGGGCACGACTTTCCGAAAGATTTAACCCCGCAGGGGTGCCCCAACTAGTCCATCACAAATTACCACAAGCCGGATAGAAATCCTCGATCACGACACTCGCGATCTCGTCGGATTCCTTAGTGGAAAACCTCAACTCTGAGATTACCCAAAGCATCACCGGAATCCCGATGCACAAGATATCTCATCAAAGGTAAAACTAATCCAGCAAGGCCGCCCGACGTGTCGACGTACCCGATAGGAGCCGCGTATCTCGTTCTCAGGACACGACGGATGGAACTAGCTACGAGTGCCAAACCTCGAGTTTCCTCGCGGTGGCCCCGCAGGCAGACCGTTTGGGACCAACACCGTCAGCACTGGCCCCCCCTGTTTATGTAAAATTACTCCTCGGGTAGCGCTAACTCCCTATGCATTCAGTTTTACCAGACCAGCTTTAATCTAAAACGAATTATCAAGGGGGTCCCCATAACAACCCCGATCGTGTTAGGAGTGCTCAAATATGGAACATAACACCGGTAGCTAAAACTAAGGGGGAAAAGGTGGAACAAAACACCAGGCTAGAAAGGCCGAGCCTTCCACCTTTTACCAAGTATATAGGTGCAGTAAATTAAATAGCATTTAATATGGTGATATGACAAGGGACCCATGTTTTTCACATGGAAGCAACTACACCTGCAACTAGCAACGCTAACAACATGGTTAAGCAAGCAGTAACATAGTCAATCAGTGGTTTGCTAGGATGATCAGGTTGAAGGTTTTCATGGCATTGTTGAGAGGCATGATATTTAACATGTGGTAGGCAACGAGACATAATCGATAAAACGGTAATACTAGCATGGCAATGATAGTAATGGTACCTGGGGAAATGGTCATCTTGCCTGAGATCCCGCTTGGAAGAAGAATGCCTCCGTGAAGCAGATGAACCGACGTAGTCGAATGGGTCCTCACATCCGACACGCTTGCGGAACTCTATCGAGACGGGGAAAACCGGAAACACAAATCAACACACGATATTCACCACACGATGCACAACACATACGATGCATGAGCAGCTGAATACATGCAAGACACAGCAAGCCAATCCACACAATCAAACACTACACATTAAGTGAAGTTCAATATGCAACGAGTTGCATATTGACGAAACTACACGTTTAATTATTAAGTTCTATCCCGACTAGATACATGGCAATATTAAATGTGGTTAAACATGGCAAGAGGTGAAGCGTAATAAAACTACCTATCTAGGCATTTTAAATGAGGTCGGAAATGACATCTAGCATCTCCGAGACGACCTCACATGTTAATTTACAATTGTGTCTACATCTGAACTAACGCATTTAATTAGTTGTTAAACAGCAAAACAAATAGGTTCACGCGATTCTACGCGCCGAGACAAGCAATTTACACATAGAGATCATCTCCAACGGAGCTACAGATCAAAAGTTACAAGCACCGCAAGATATAATGACATAAATGCAATATGTGTGCGACTACGGTCACGAGCACTTCAAACATACACCCAGAAAGATAGAATTAAACTACACGAGATTCTAAGCAAGTTTCATATAGGACACGCTCAAATCGGAGCTACGGATCAAAAACTACGAGCAAAACAAAAAATCACTACAATCTGCCAAAATCAGCCACATAGCACTTTCTACACCCCACAACTACGAGCTACACAACTCAAATATAATCAACCAAGGCATGACACGAAAGAGGACAAGAAGCACTACAACAAACAACTAACAACAACTAGCATGGCCTCATGGATCACTAGGAAGAGAAGTCACAAAATGGCTTCTCACACACAGTTTCAGACTTAGTGAAAATAACACTTCATGAAAGTGCAGTTTTCGGTCTGAAGGCATATTATTTGGATGAAGCTTCACAAAGAGATATTGATAGACTTGGAACTTCAGAAAAGAAAGATAAGCACTTGAGAAAAGAATTGATATCATGAGCCACTCCGGAAGAAGAATTCAAAATACTACAAATAAGAATAAGAATTATGTTATGCTTGTCCTTCATCAAGTTTAATTGATGACAAGAAGCGGATTTAGCATACCACTTATTCTTCTCGAAATGATCTGGAAGAGACAGAGAGATAAGCACCACTTGAAGTAAAATTAAGGAAGCACCGGTAAGAATTCACAATTAAATGGGAACACCACGGATTAATGGAGATACATGAGAATGAAGAGATCATGAGCCACCTGAGAAAACAAAAACTTAAACAAGGCACCAGAATAATTGAGAGACGAACGAAGAGACAACAATGGAGAAGAATTGAGGATGAAAGCTGAAAGCTGAGAACGAAGAATCTTCTGAAATGATGGCCTTCGGAGGAACGAGAAATGAACACAACATTGAAATGCACCAGGTCGCAAGAAAGGGATACTCATGATTGGGAATAATTCAAGATGATGACAACTCTCCAAGAGAATGAACCAAGATTGAGAGAACCACTCCTTCGGATAGCAAGCTGAGAATGAGGAGGAGAACACCACCAAGAATTAATGAGACGCTCCGGAATAAAGAAGAATGAAAGGTTGATCCAAATATGAGAATTAATTCAAATAGATCTTGAAGAAGGGATATGACTGATGAAATTCATACTTACGTCATAGTTGAAAAGATTTAATGATCTTCGGGAAAAGATTAAAAGCGCCACGAAAGATCCTGGGAAAGAACATGTGGGTTATGGGCCCACTCAAAGAACCACCGTTAGAAAGGATTTCTTAGAAGAGAGATATTGCACCGGTATGAAGAGAACTAGATGAGGTTGAGCACCTCAAAATAATTAAAGAATTGAAAACAAGAACCTCTGAGACATCTTCAATGCTCCGGACAGAAAAGAGAGTAATGAATAACCAAGATAAGCTAAAAAGAATCTCCAACATGAGAAAGAATTACAAGGATAAATAGGATATGATGAACACGGATAGCTGAATTAAATTCACCAGAAAGATAACAAGATTGAATAAAGATGAACACGCAGCTCCTAAGAATCTTCACAATGAATCACTGGATACGACACGGAATAAAAGATAGCTGAAGCATCACTAAAATGGAATGCACTTGGATGAAATCCAAACACTGAAGGAAAGGGCGGGAGGGCGGGGGAAAACAAAAACAACTTGGGACAGAAGAGATGAACTCCGGAATAAAATGAGAGAATGATCTGCAATATTTGGAAAGGATTGAATTCCCTTGAAGAGAAGAACACCGGTTGGAAAAGAATTGACATGACGACTCCGGTTGACAAGAATTGATATGACAATTAGAATGAACAAAAGAATTAGTACTCTCATAAAAATATGAGAACACCTCTTAGGAAAGATCTTAAATCAGCACTTGACACCGAAGCAACTTGAATTACCATATTCCAACAAAAACAAAGGGTGAGGCTTATGAAACAAGCCAGAACAAACTCGTGAGAAAGATTTCGTCCGATATTTTTGTGGACAGGATCGCACGGGCTCAATTTAAAGTAGCCATCAAGTGCAAGGCAGTGCACCCGACATATGGAGCGTCCCAAGTCGTAGCAAGCTACAAGGACTCTTTAAGACACAACGTGTACCGCTGTAAGTCGACCTTCAACAAACGAATCCACTAGATGTCGAACCCCAACCTAACATCATGCATTTGTTGGAAGATTGTCCTATAAGCAACTACTTGAATTCCCACCTAATAATTCCCGAAATATCTGGTCATGCAATCTGGTACACGGATACAAGGAGTAATAATCACACAACTCCTATACTAACCCGTCACCTGTATCACATCCGTCAACACACGACCAGAATCTCGGACCTTCATCTACAACACACCCTCGTGATCACAACGATACAAAGTATGGCAGTACTCCCGAACAATCTGCACCAGTACTGGGGACATCGGGGTTATCTCGCCACTACTAGTATTGAAGCAATTACGAACATCCTTCGTTCTGAGATACTAAGAAATCTGAATGATAACGATGTGCTCAAGAATCCCGTGGAGCTCAACTCCCCGGAAGAAAAATCAAGTCAGACAGGAGGCACCAAGACAGAACTCCGTCACATCGGCATCATATAGATTCCAAGAATATCCGCGTGATCCTAAAAAAAATTGAGTGAGAAGAGGATTAGAATTAAATTATTACGTCAAGATTCCTTACCAGAGCATAGAAGAGGAGAAAAAAGAATCCTACTCTCCGATATATAACTAGACACAAAGCAGTTTTTCACTAGACCCGACTCGGCCAAGTTCGATCAATCAAGGGGGCTCCTAGGTCGGTACTGCTCTGATACCAACTTGTCACGCCCAAGATGCGACCCTATCCTCAATTTGGCACGAGGGCCTCATTGGGGATAGAAGCGCATCTCATCGTGTCGGAAGAATGGATATCGTTACAAGTACATGTACTGAAAATAAGAGATATATAATAGAATTGGCTTACACTCGCCACAAGCTACATCAGAGTCACAACAATACAGTACATAATCATCATGAAGAAGAGCAGGGTCCGACTACGGACGAAAACAAACGAGAAAATAAGAACAACGTCCATCCTTGCTATCCTAGGCTGCCGGCCTGGAACCCACCCAAGATCGATGAACGAGAAAAAAGAAGAAGAAGAACAATCAACGCGCTCGCGTCAAGTAACCTTTACCTGTACCTGCAACTAGTGTTGTAGTAATCTGTGAGCCACAGGGGACTCAGCAATCTCATTTCCAAAGGTATCAAGACTAGCAGAGCTTAATGGGTGAGGTATGGTTAAGTGGTGAGGTTGCAGCAGCGAGTAAGCATATATTTGGTGTCTAAACTTACGATTAGAAGAAATAAGAGGGGGAAGATCTACGCATAACAGACGTGACTACTGATGATCAAATGAATGATCCTGAACACCTACCGACGTCAGACATAACCCCACCGTGTCCTCGATCGGAGAAGGAACTCACGAAAGAGACAGTCACGGTTACGCACATAGTTGGCATATTTTAATTAAATTAACTTCAAGTTATCTAGAGCCAGTGTTAAACAAAGTTTCCACGTTGCCACATAAACGCGGGCACGGCTTTCTGAAAGATTTAACCCTATAGGGGTGCTCCAACTAGTCGATCACAAATTACCACAAGCCGCATAGAAATCATCGATCACGACACTCGCGATCTCGTCGGATTCCTTAGTGGAAAACCTCAACTCTGAGATTACCCAAAGCATCACCGGAATCCCGATGCACAAGATATCTCGTCAAAGGTAAAACTAATCCAGCAAGGCCGCCCGACGTGTCGACGTACCCGATAGGAGCCACGTATCTCGTTCTCAGGACACGACGGATGGAACTAGCTACGAGTGCCAAACCTCGAGTTTCCTCGCGGTGGCCGCGCAGGCAGACCGTTTGGGACCAACACCATCAGCACTAGCCCCCCTGTTTATGTAAAATTACTCCTCGGGTAGCGCTAACTCCCTATGCATTTCAGTTTTATCAGAATTGTTATGTTGGGCAAATAGTACCAATGTTGGGCCTTGCCAGACCAGCTTTAATCTAAAACGAATTATCAAGGGGTCCCCATAACAACCCCGATCGTGATAGGAGCGCTCAAATATGGAACATAACACCGGTAGCCGAAACTAAGGGGGCAAAGGTGGAACAAAACACCAGGCTAGAAAGGCCGAGCCTTCCACCTTTTACCAAGTATATAGGTGCATTAAATTAAATAGCATTTAATATGGTGATACGACAAGGGATCCATGTTTTTCACATGGAAGCAACTACACCTGAAACTAGCAATGCTAACAACATGGTTAAGCAAGCAGTAACATAGCCAATCAGTGGTTTGCTAGGTTGAACAGGTTGAAGGTTTTCATGGCATTGTTGAGAGGCTGATATTTAACATGTGGTAGGCAACGAGACATAATCGATAGAGACGGTAATACTAGCATGGCAATGATAGTAATGGTATCTGGGGGAAATGGTCATCTTGCCTGAGATCCCGCTTGAAAGAAGAATGCCTCCGTGAAGCAGACGAACCGACGTAGTCGAACGGGTCCTCACATCCGACACGCTTGCGGAACTCTATCGAGACGGGGAAAACCGGAAACACAAATCAACACACGATATTCACCACACGATGCACAACACATAGGATGCATGAGCAGCTGAATACATGCAAGACACGGCAAGTCAATCCACACAATCAAACACTACACATTAAGTGAAGTTCAATATGCAACGAGTTGCATATTGACGAAACTCCACGTTTAATTATTTAGTTCTATCCCAACTAGATACATGGCAATATTAAATGTGGTTAAACATGGCAAGAGGTGAAGCGTAATAAAACTACCTATCTAGGCATTTTAAATGAGGTCGGAAATGACATATAGCATCTCCGAGACGACCTCACATGTTAATTTACAATTCTGTCCAGGTCTGAACTAATGCATTTAATTAGTTGTTAAACAGCAAAACAAATAGGTTCACATGATTCTACGCGCCGAGACAAGCAATTTACACATAGAGATCATCTCCAATGGAGCTACGGATCAAAAGTTACAAGCACCGCAAGATATGATGGCATGAATGCAATATGTGTGCGACTATGGTCACGAGCACGTCAATACATACAACCAGCAAGATCGAATGAAACGACACAAGATTCTAAGCAATTTTCATATAGGACACGCTCAAATCGGAGCTACGGATCAAAAACTACGAGCAAAATAAGAAATCACTACAATTTGCCAAAATCAGCCACATAGCACTTTCTACACCCCACAACTACGAGCTACACAACTCAAATATAATCAACCAAGGCATGACACGAAAGAGGGCAAGAAGAACTACAACAAACAACTAACAACAACTAGCATGGCCTCATGGATGACTAGGAAGAGAAGTCACAAAATGGCTTCTCACACACAGTTTCAGACTTAGTGAAAATAACACTTCATGAAAGTGCAGTTTTCGGTCTGAAGGCATATTGACAGCAGAAAAACCATAAGCTACAGGACTCCAAATTGCACTAAAATTCACACCATGCTAGAGAAACACAATGTCTACAACTAACTCCATTGGACCAACCTCAAAAGAGCTACAGATCACAAGATACAAGCAAGACAAGACAGCAACAAAATATAACAGATCTCAGACTTAGAAATATTTCAGCTCCTCCAAAACATCACTATTTCTAACAACTTGAGAGCAAGCAAACCACACCTAAACATGCATATCTATTGCAACCAAAAATACCAGTGGCTATACTAAACATCCAAGAACAACTCCCTAGATGACAACTTAATCAAACGAAGCACGGAATAAATCCTACGAAATAGAAAAGAGGGCAACATGACAAAATATCGCGTGAACTAACTTGCTCAAAAGCTAAAACTAATTGCATAGAAAAATCCTATGGATTTCTCTACCCCGAAAACATATAGAATATGTGGGGTTGCGCAACAAAAAATATTGCCACACGTAAATGCGGGATAATAATCTAAACACGGAAAATAAACTAGCGGCAAATCCCTACACACAAAAATACCAACGTCTACTCTAAAATACATGGCAAAGGGGCTCCTAAAACATGGGCATTTAACCTACGGCATATGAGCAATCCAGACTTGCGCGAAAATTAAATGCGGGCACTATCCTATTGAGACAGCACATAAATCTTGGCATGGCGAACCACGTCAAACAATTATGCAAGTTGTAAAATCGGATTCTATGCGAAATTCTACACCAAAACCATATGCTACACGTCGCGATCCGACTAACGGAATAAAAGTTACGGATGTTCTAATATTACGATATTTCCTCAATACACTAATTCGAAAACTAAATAAAACAAAAAAAATCTACTGGGCCGAAACTACAGCAGTTGCATGAGCGCAACATAACCGAAGGCGCTCGGGGCGAGGAATAGGCAGCTCACCTCGCTCTGGGCCGGCTCAGTGGAGGGGAGGCTGGGCCAAAGCGGTGGGACGAGCTGGTGGGCCGCGGCGCTGGCGAGCGGGGCGATGCGCTGCTGGTGGGCCAAGGCGGGTGTGGAGCTGGGCCGGCGGCTCGGGGCGCTGGGCCACTGTGGGACGGGGCCGACCTGGGCGAGCGACGCGCTGGCCACGGGAGGCCGGTCAACGCCCGGGGCGAGCGGCAGCCGCTCGTGCCCTCCCGATCCGATCGAGGCCATGGATCGGTGGCGGCGGGACTCGACCGGCAGGCAGCAGGGACGCGGGGCCAGGGCGGTGACGGGGCCCGCGCAGGAGACCGAGGCCTCGGGCGGTGGCAGATCTGGCGTGCAGCGCGCGGCGAGGCGGCGGCTCGATCTGGCGGCGGGGAATCTGGCAGCGGGGACGGCTCGTAGATCGAGGAAAGGCGTTGTGCGGGCCCTCCTTTGGGCAGGAGGCGGCGCTGACGCGAGCACAGAGGCTGGGCAGCTCGGGACAAGGGGAGAGGATCGAGGCGAGGGGCTGGCGGCTGCACGGGCTCGCTCGATGTTGTCTGCTGGCGGGGAAAGCTAGGTGGGCACGTGATTGGAAGGTGGAGAAAACAAGGAAGGAGACCAGGTGGTGTGCGGCGGCGGCGCTGATGGGACACGGGAGAATTTCTAGGGTTTCTGTCTATTTGAGCTGGGGTAGTCTATATAGCTAGTGGGTTAGGTATAGGGCATTTGGACCCTCCGATTTAGATCGGATGGTCGAGATAATTAGGTTCGGGAGTGCAACGGACAAACCGATGACGATTTGCGGTAAAACGGGGTTGATCCGGATCCAACAGTCATGACCGCTGGGTTCGGGTTCCGGAAGGTTTTCGGACTGGGCTGCGTGTAGGGTCGATGCACTGTGCAGAGGGGCTAGGCGGAGATGAGAGGGAGAACGGGCGATCCGGCAACGATTTAAAACACCGATAACCGTCCGACGGTAGACCGAATACGGTGTCGCTACGGTCGACCGTTCGGGTACCAGACGGTCTTCGATCGCGACGAAATTCGACACGCGGCCTAGCTATATTAAAATAAGACCGCACGTCAAATCTCAACCCGACCAGAGAAAGTTTTACGCACACTTTTAAAACAGGGTTTTGACGATGCCGCGGGCGCGTGCGTTGGTGGTCGGGCTCAGAACGGACAACGACGCGAACCGACAGCTAACAACGGGTGCAAGTTTTGAAAACTGGCGGCAACGGAGATGCCGATACAATGCTGATGATGCGCATGATGCGACAAAATAAAATAGACACACGACGAAAACGGAATAAAGGGGGGAATCTTCTGGAACGTCGGTCTCGGGCTGTCACAATTTGCTATCATGAGAGAAGCCTCTAGTGAACATTATGGCCCCAGGGTCTACTTCACATCATATTTTAAGCTCTACACTTTTAATTTGTTGCATTTTCGACGTTCAAATCTCACCTTGCAATTAATTGTGAAGGGATTGGCAACCCCTTTATAGAGTTGGGTGCAAGTTTGTTTGTTTTTGCGCAGGTACATTGGTGACTTGTCTTGGTACTCCTACTGGATTGATACCTTGGTTCTCAAACTGAGGGAAATACTTACTGCTGCTATGCTGCATCACCCTTTCCTCTTCAAGGGAAAAACCAACTCAATCTCAAGAGGTAGCAAGAAGAATTTTCGGCGCCGTTGCCGGGGAGTATCCAGTCAAGAATAGTCTCCCTTCAACGTGTCAATTTCTGGCATCGGGGACTATTCTAAGTGAAGCTTATCCAAGTAACGTCCGCAAACTCATCTCTTGCATTTACTTTTTTCTTCTTTTTGCTTCTTGTTTTCCTCTCCCGCACTTCTAAAAAAACAAAATTTACAAAAATATTTTCCTTTCCTTTGCTTGTGTGCTATGTGCCATCAATATGCTTGCATCTTCGCTTGCTGAAAATCTATTGATATGGATCCTCATCCACTTGCTAATCTCTTTAAGAGATCCAATTATGTTGAACCAATTGCTAGTGAGTTGAGTGCACTTGACTATCTTTATGAAGTTTTGCTTGAGATGCGTGAATCTGAAAATTGTGATGAAGAAATTTATGAAGTGATTCACGAGGGCTCCTTGAATAAAAATCATGATTGGAATGGTTTCACTATGAATTCTATTAATGACAATCATGCTAAAAATATGCAAAACCCTAAGCTTGGGGATGCTAGTTTTGATATGTCCACTACTTGTTGCAATGATCATGATTGTGGTAATGATTTTTCTTATGATCTTGAAAATTTGTTTAAGCCTCATGATGAATATGATATTTGCAATAATATTGAAAGTGAGTTTGGAGAAGTCATGACTTTAGTTGATGATAATCCCACTATTTTTGAAGAGCGTCAACTTTGCATGCATGTGGATCATGAAAAGAATATCCTATGTGATAGCTATATTGTTGAATTTGATTATGATCCCACATGCAATTGTTATGAGAGAGGAAAATATTGTGGTAGAAACTTTCATGTTACTAAATTACCTCTCCTTTTGTTGAGATTGATATTGTCTCTTTCTTCTTCCTTGCATATGGTAGTTATTGGTTGTCTTGATAATTTATTTTCCTATAAAATGTCTATGCATATGAAGTATGTTAGACTTAGATGTGATTTTCACATGCTTTATGATGCTCTCGTTGTGCTTCAATTCTTGTCTTTTGTGTGAGCATCATTGAATTATCAATGCCTAGCTAAGGGCGTTAAACAATAGCGCTTGTTGGGAGGCAACCCAATGAATTTATCTTTGCTTTTTTCTTTCTGTTTTGTTGTGTCCACACCATCATAATTCTGTTATGATTGTGTTTTTTGTGTTTCTTTTTGTGTTTGTGCCAAGTAAAACCTTTATGATTAGTTTTGGTGATGGTTGTTTGATCGTGCTGAAAAAGACAGAAACTTTGCGCTCACGAAATTATTTTCCATTCCTATCCAGAAAGATCTTTTGAGTTGATTCTTTTTGCTGCTGGTTGATATGCCAATTGCCTAATTGTCGTGTTGTTTCAGAGTTTTTGAGATACCATAAGTATACGAAGTATACAGATTGCTACAGACCGGTCTGTTTTTGACAAATTCTGTTTTTGTTGTGTTGATTGCTTATTTTGATGAAACTATGGATAGTATCGGGGGATACTAGCTATGGAATAGTGAGAATACAGTAATATAACACCAATATAAATAGATATCAAGTTTTCTACAGTACCTAAAGAGGTGTTGGTTTGTTTTCTTATGCTAATTATATCACGAGTTTCTGTTTAAGTTTTGTGTTGTGAAGTTTTCAAGTTTAGGCTGATGTTCTCATGGACAATGGGATAAAGAGTGGAAAGAGATCAAGCTTGGGTATTCCCAAGGCATCCCAAGCCAATTCAAGGACACCAAAAAGCCTAAGCTTGGGGATGCCCCGGGAAGACATCCCCTCTTTCGTCTTCAATCCATCGGTAACATTACTCGGAGCTATATTTTTATTCACCACACGATATGTTTTTTTCTTGGAGCGTCGTGTATTATAGGAGTCTTTTCTTTTTGTTCTGCCACAATCATCCTTGCTGCACACCTTTTTGAGAGAGACATGCACTCATCGTGAATTTGCTAGAATACTCATTGAGCTTCACTTATATCTTTTGAGTTAGGCAATTTAGCTCGCATGTACTTCACTTTCATCTTTTGAGATAGATAACTTTGCTCTAGTGCTTCACTTAGATCTTTCTAGAGCACGGCGGTGTCATGTTTTGGAGAAATAAGAACTCCCGATCTTCACTTATTTCTTTTTGAGAGTGCTCTCTCTGAGTAACTTGGTAGTTGGCGTGTGCCATGAAAGAGTCCTAAAGATGATAGGCAGTCAAAGAGGATATAATAAAAACTTCCATATTCATGTGCATTGATTAGTAAAGAGAAGTTTGATTCTTCTCAATTAGTTTTGAGATATGGATTTGGTAATATTAGAGTTATGTTAGTAGGGTGTTGTGAATCTAGAAATACTTGTGTTGAAGTTAGTGATTCTCGTAACATGCACGTATGGTGAACCGTTATGTTAGTAAGTCGGAGCATAATTTATTTATTGATTGTCATCCTTGGTGTCGCGGTCGGGATCGCGCGATGGTTAACACCTACCAACCCTTCCCCTAGGAGTATGCGTTTAGCACTTTTTTTTGATTACTAATAGAACTTTCGCAATAAGTATATGAGTTCTTCATGACTAATGTGAGTCCATGGTATATATGCACTTTCACCTTCCACCATTGCCAGCCTCTCTAGTGCCGCGCAACTTTCGCCGGTGCACAAACCCACCATATACCTTCCTCAAAACAGCCACCATACCTACCTACTATGGCATTTTCATAGCCATTCCGAGATATATTGCCAAGCAACTCCCACCGTTCTGTCTCATGACTTGTGCCGTCACTTTCATATTGCCATTGCATGATCGTAAGATAGCTAGCGAGATGTTTCAATGTCATATGCTAAGCTAGATCGTTGCACATCTCGGTACACTGTCGGAGGCATTTCCTATAGAGTCATCATTGCTCTACGTATTGAGTTGTGAGTAAATAAAAGTGTGATGATCATCATTATTAGAGCATTTTCCCATGTGAGGAAATAAATAAAAAAAGGAGGCCAAAGATGCCCACCAAAATAATAATGAAAAGAGGCCAAAGAGCCCAAAAAAGAGAGAGAAAAAGAGAGACGGGACAATGCTACTATCTTTTTCCACACTTGTGCTTCAAAATAGCACCATGTTCTTCATGATAGAGAGTCTCTCGTTTGGTCACCTCCATATACTAGTGGGAATTTTCATTATATAACTTGGCTTGTATATTCCAATGATGGGCTTCCTCAAAATTGCCCTAGATCTTCGTGAGCAAGCAAGTTGGGTGCACACCCACTAGTTTTCCTTTAGAGCTTTCACACACTTATAGCTCTAGTGCATCCATTGCATGGTAATCCCTACTCATTCAAATTAATATCTATTGATGGGCATCTCCATAGCCCGTTGATATGCGAGTCAATGTGACCATCTCCTCCTTTTTTCCTCACAACCTCCACCACACTCTGTTCCACCTATAGTGCTATATCCATGGCTCACGCTCATGTATTGCATGAGAGTTGAAAAAGTTTGAGTAGTTCACCACAGACCTTCGGGTCCATATCTAGTAGCTAGATGGCTTCTTCTCTCTATTGGATCTTCAATACAAAGTTCTCCATGATCTTCATGCAGATCTATCTGATGTAATCTTATTTTGCGGTGTGTTTGTCAAGATCCGATGAATTGTGGATTTATGATGAGATTATCTATGAATATTATTTGAGTTTCCTCTGATCACTTATATGCATGATTTTGTATCCTTGTAATTCTCTTCGAGTTGTGGGTTTCGTTTGGCCAACTTGATCTATAATTCTTGCAATGGGAGAAGTGCTTGGTTTTGGGTTCATGCCGTGCGGTGTCCTCACCCAGTGACAGAAGGGGTAGCGAGGCACGCGTCGTGTTGTTGCCATCAAGGGTAAAAAGATGGGGTTTATATCTATTGCATGAATTTATCCCTCTACATCATGTCATCTTGCTTAAGGCGTTACTCTGTTTGTTATGAACTCAATACACTAGATGCAGACAGTATCAGTCTACTTGTCTCGGACGTGATGCCTATATGTATGATCATTGCCTTAGATATCATCATGACTTTGCGCGGTTCTATCAACTGCTCCACGGTAATTCGTTCACCCACCTTAATATTTGCTATCATGAGAGAAGCCTCTAGTGAACACTATGCCCCCCGGGTCTACTTCACATCATATTTTCAGCTCTACACTTTTACTTTGTTGCACTTTCCACATTCAGATCTCACCTTGCAATTAATCGTGAAGGGATTGACAACCCCTTTATAGCGTTGGGTGCATGTTTGTTTGTTTTTGTGTAGGTACATTGGTGACTTGTCTTGATACTCCTACTGGATTGATACCTTGGTTCTCAAACTGAGGGAAATACTTACTGCTGATGTGTTGTATCACCCTTTCCTCTTCAAGGGAAAAACCAACACAAGCTCAATAGGTAGCACATGTCACCACAGAAATTATTGTGTTATCATTTATCTACTCAAGGACGAGCAGAAATTAAGCTTGGGGATGTTGATACGTCCCAAACGTATCTATAATTTCTGCTTGTTCCATGATCTTTTGGGTGACATTGTTATATGTTTTGCTACACTTTTATACCATTTTACACATATTTGGACTAACCTACTAACTCAGTGCATCCAATGCCAGTTCATGTCTACTGATGTCTTTTTGCACGGGCTTTTACCCAATTTTCCGAAGCCCGAAAAATCCCGAGAAAAATATAGAAAAAAATCAGTGTACCAGAAGCTTCCAGATCACCGAAGATGGGCTAGAGGGGCACTAGGGGCCGTCCAGGCGACCTCCTGGCGCGGCCTACCCCCTGGCCGCGCCCACAAGCCGCTTGGGTGGGTCCCACCTCCTCCGGTGCCCTCCTTTCGCCTATATATACCCCATGACGAGGAAATCCCTATACGGGATCTAGAATCACGAATTTCTCCATCGTTCCGCCGCCGCAACGCTTCCGAGATGGGGAGCGTCAGGAGACCTCTTCCCGGCACCCTGCCAGAGGGAGTATTGACCTCCGGGAGCATCTCCACCGCCATGGACGCTTCCCGGACGTGCCGTGAGTAGTTCTCCTTGGACCATGAGTCCATGACCAGTAGCTATGTGATGTATTCTCTCCAATCTTGTGCTTCAATGGTTAGTCCTTGTGAGTTGCCCTACATGATCAAGGCATCTGTGTAATTCTCTTGCTATTGCTATGCTCGGTTTGTTGGGATCTGATGGATTATGAGATTATGTTCAGGTTGTTATGATTTATATATTTGATTATACTTTTATATTATGTTCCTTAGTGATTCATGCATGTTCTCCGTTGCTATTTATTGCTTTGGCCGAGTAGTAGATTGTAACTCCAAGATGGTGCGTTATGCATGATTGTGGGTTCATGCCCCTCGATGTCTAGCTTGAGTAACAAAAACATGAGAGTAGGGGATGTGATGTTTCCACCTGTAAGTGCATCTAGTCCCCCTTAGTGATTTTGGTGGTTTGAAAGCTTATAGGTTAAGTATCTAATGTGTTCATGAGTGTACAGAGGATCTATTGTCACTGAGGAGTTTGAAATATTCAATGAATAGCGACCCCTAAAAATGTATATCTTTGGTTGAAGAAATTGGTCTGAAGCTGAAGAATTGAATCGCGAAGAATTTGCGATGAAATTGATATTCCTCATGAAGATATTGAAATTGAGGAATTCGGCGTGTCCCGAAGAAAATCAATCTTAAGACTTTGAAGCATGAAGATTTATCCGTTCTGTTTTATTTTCTTCACACTTGAGTAATAGGAACACCTACTGTTAAAGTGGGTTAAGGTAACACATTGGAATGAATTTCCTCATGATGCTCAACCCAAGCCTAATCCTACCAAAAGCTTCAAGTGAGGAATATGAGTGACATGAGGACTCTCACAGTTGAGGGTCCCGACCGTTTTCGATAGCCACGCCACATCATTGATCTTATCCACACCAACAGTCATATTACTTAAGGGCATTAATGTCAAATCATGTCGGGATGCTCCCAGGCTAGAAATAGCCGCCCCCCACAACCATTAGCTGGTTGGCTGCTCCGTTAGAAACTGACACTTGTCACAAGAGCAACCCAATTCCTCAGAGTCTTCGAGAGTAATTCATCAGTGAGGAAATACCCCAAACACCAAACCACAAACCGAGA
The DNA here is from genome assembly GCF_904849725.1 of Hordeum vulgare subsp. vulgare. NCBI lineage: Eukaryota > Viridiplantae > Streptophyta > Magnoliopsida > Poales > Poaceae > Hordeum > Hordeum vulgare. The sequence continues at coordinate 324,565,144 of NC_058522.1, read as the reverse complement.
ACCAAGTGATTGAGCATCACTGAAGAAGTTGTTCCTGTGTGGGACTGATGCATTTTACCTTTGAGGACTATGCATCCTCCAGACGGTTAGGCGTCATGGTCTAGAGCAATCCAGCAGTCAATTGTGGATCACCAGGTGACCAAGTTTGTGAGGGTTTGGAAGTCTGCCCTGAAGACTTACCACAAGTGTTGGGCGAGGACTGTGTGTTCTTAGCCCAAGGAGAATACGGTAGGGACTGTGTGTCCCGGGACTGTGTGTCCTTTGGTTTCAATACCAAGCCGCTCCAAACCACATGTACAACTGTCACACCAGTTAGAACTGGGTCATCAACCACTGTCTTCACTGTGAAACGGGTTCTATTTCCTCAACTCTTTATATTCCTCAGATTGTGTGTTGATGATTTTCACTGTCACTGTTTGAAGAATTTGCTGAAGACTTTGTCTGAAATTCCTCAACCCCAAATTCTTCATGCAAGTTAATCCTCATCCGTTTTCTGCGTGCCTGCATACTGTGCAAACTATTCTCATATTCTTCATCCTGAAAAACTGCTGTAGTGAAACTTTGCACTCCTGATCCTTTGATGTTTCCGTTGTAATTTAGTCATCAGTGAGTAATTTCCTCAAATGGAATTTCCTCAGTGATGAAATTCTAAAAATCTACTATTCACCGCCACTCTAGTCGATATAACGCACTTTCAATTGGTATCAGAGCAAGGTACTCCTTTGTTCTGTGTGATTTTGATTTAACCACCTGGAGTTTTAGTTATGTCGACTGCAGGCATGATTAAGGTTACTGCAGCATGTCCTACTTTCAAAGGAAAGGACTTTCCCTTCTGGAAGACCAAGATGCAGATGCATCTACAAGCTATTGACAATGATCTCTGGTATATTGTGGAACATGGCGTCCCAATCATCTCTGCTATTATCTCTGCTGCGGATGTGAAGAAATTCAAGCAACTTGATTCTCAAGCAAAGAATATCATCCGTGGCCATCTGAGCAAAGGTCGGTATGGCAGAGGGAGTGCTTTGGGCTCAGCGAAACTTATCTGGCAAAGGCTGTCCAAAGTTAATGAAGGAGTATCAACCCAGCATGATTCTCGTGTTGATGTTCTTTGCAATCTGTTCAATCGCTTCAAGAGGTTTGACAATGAAAGCTGCCAAGATACCTTTGATCGCCTCACTCACATATCAAATGAACTGCAAGCACTCGGAGCTCGAGACATCACTGATCACGAAGTTGTGAAGAAACTTCTAAGATCTTTGGATTCTTCATTTGATACTTTAGTTCTGATGATTCAAGAAAGACCGGACTACAAGATGCTTGATCCAGCTGATATACTCGAAAGACTCAATACTCATGAATTCCAACAAGAAGAAAAGAGAGATCTATATGGGCCAAGCTATTCTAGACCACGTGCACTAAAGGCCAAAGCAATTTCCTCATCTGAAGAAGAAGACTCGGATGGTAGCATTGGTGATCCTAAAGAATTTGGACAGGAGCTTGCAATGCTCGTGAGGAAATTCCAGAGGTTTACACGACGTGGCCAGTTCGGTAAATCTTCAAGAAGAGATATGAGGAAATCAAAATCTTCATCTGAGGACTACAAGAAAAGAACCTGCCAGAAATGCAAGAAATCAGGTCACTACATTGTTGATTGTCCTCATTGTGGAAAGGAATCAAAGAAGAAGAAATACAAGGATGAAAGTTCTGATGACTCGAAGAAAAAGAAGAAACCTTCAAAATCCTCATCTTCAAAGTCCTCATCGCACAAGAAGACTAGTTTCAGAAAGGCTCGGGCACTTATTGGCAAGGAAATGGATTCCGAGGGAGAATCCGAGGAATGTGATGAAGAGGAGGGTTGTGATGAAGACTCATAATCCGGACAGGCTAGTCTTGCACTTGCAACCACATTCTTCAGCAAGTCAATCTTCAACCTTGAAGAAAATGATAACACCATCCACACTGATGACTATGCTGATGACTTCGCTCCAACCTATTGCTTCATGGCAAAAGGTTCTAAGGTACCGGATGATGCTTCCTCCTCTGATTCAAGTGACTGTGAACCTGATGATTATAAAAAACCCAGTTACAGTAAACTTGCTCTCATTGCCACTAAACAACAAACTGCCCTGGAAAAGCTTCAGAAACTGCTAGATAGAAGCGATGATCTGTTGAATGATGAAACGAATCTTACCCAAATCCTCACTGGAGATATGAAAAGTCTTCAATCTAGATTTGATAATCTTCAAGATCGTCATGATACACTCCTCGCTGATCATGAGAAACTTTCCTATGAATTTCTTCAAAGGAAGCTTGATCTAGAGAAGTTGAGGATTTCTCATGATGATATTCGTATGGAAAATGATTCATTACTAGCTCAACAGATCAGCGCTGCTTAAGCTGAATTCATCCCACCATGTCTTAAATGCATTGAACGTGAAACTGCTAATTCTTCACCAGAATCATCAAATGCTTCAATTGCTACAAATTCTTCAGTTGCTCCTATAGTGTCAAATTCCTCACTTGAGGAAAACGCAAATGTCACTGATGAAAATAGAGGGCTGAAGGAATTGTATGTGACAGGCATATACAAAAGTCTCAAAGGACATCAAACCCTTTGTGATGTGCTCAAAAAGCAGATCTTGAACAGGAACCCGAGGAAAGAAGGAATTGCCTTTGAGAGGAAATTGAATGCTGATGGATCTTATTGGAAACCTGAGCAGTATCCCAAAACCTCATGGGTTGCTGCTACTGGGCCTCCTTTTGATCCATCCAATCTAACTGGCTTTTCATGTGAATTATCCTATTCCTCAGATGAGTCATTTGACTCCAACTATAAACTGTTCAAAAATCAATCTGGTGAAGTATTTGCTCGATATGTTGGAACTAAGTGCAGGAATGGGCCACCCCTGAGGAAAATCTGGGTTCCCAAAAGTTGCTTTGAAAATCTTCAGGTGAATGTCCTCATGACACCACCGATGAACAATTTGAACCCCAGATCAAATTCCTCAGGAGGACCAAAGTCTTCAAGAGGATCAAAATCCTCAACTGGGCAAAACTATGCTTGTACCCGTGCTAATGCTTCTAACATGCAGGGAAACTACAAGGAATATGAATATGAGCGTTATTCTTCAAATCATTATGTTCATAAATCCTCAAACAAGTTCTCTGCATATTCATATGAGTACTTTAACCCTCCTACTGTTAAGAGAAGTGCATTAGCTTCAATGCCCCTTTCTCATATGGTGCTCGCACGATGATGAATGCTTTACCACCCCTTCAGATGTGGGTGGTGAAGAAATTGGACTACTCACTTCTGCAGGTCAGGTCTCCAGATGAAAATCATCATCTGAAGAATTTGCTGGAGACCTGAGGAAATGCTTGATAGGACGCAAGCTAATATTGATGAAATAGAAATATTTCACACGTCCTTATAATTCTGTTATGATGAAATTCCTATCTGATGAAATTGATATCATATTCTTCAAGTCTGAAGCATATGATATGGTAAGTTGTACTAATTCATCTGCAGGATGACAAACCCAAGAGTACTGAGTGGGTTCTTGATAATGGCTGCACACATCACATGACTGGTGATAAAAGCTTGCTGAGGAATATGCCACTAACTCCATCACCCCTGAAGCAAATCACATATGCTGACAAAGGTAAAAGCAAGGTATTGGGACTTGGCAAAGTGGCTATTTCCAAGGATAGGCACATGGACAAAGTGATGCTTATTGAATCCCTTGGATTTAACCTCATGTCAGTCTCAATGCTTTGTGATCTTGATATGTTTGTTATCTTTGGAAGATATAGATGTGTTGTCATCATGGAATCTGACAGATCCAAAGTCTTCGAAGGTGTTAGAAGAGGGGATTTGTACATTGTTGACTTCTCTATAGGTCCTCAACCAGACACTTGCTTACTAGCAAAAACCTCAGAAGGGTGGTTGTGGCATCGAAGACTCGCTCATGCAGGCATGAGGAATTTGCACATGCTCGCGAAGAAGAAGCATGTCATCGGCATCGAATCAGTCAAATTCCTCAAGGATCACCTCTGCGGTGCCTGTGAATCTGGGAAAATGACCAGATCCAAGCATCCCTTGAAGACTATCATGACCACTACTCGTCCATTTGAATTGCTTCACATGGATCTATTTGGACCTACTCATTATGCCACACTAACAAATGCAACATCTTTATATGGTTTCGTCATAGTTGATGTTTATTCTAGATATACATTGGTGCATGTCATCTTATATAAAACTGAAGTGCAGGAAGTCTTCAAACGATTTTCCTCAAGGGCCTCGACGAACTTCGACGTCAAGATCAAACACATCAAGAGTGATAATGGAACAGAGTTCAAAAACATTGGTCTTGATAATTATCTTGATGAACTTGGTATTACTCACGAATTGTCTGCTCCTTATACTCCTCAACAGAATGGTGTCGTTGAAAGGAAGAACATGACTCTGGTTGAGATGGCAAGAACCATTCTTGAAGAATATCAGACCCCTCGTCGCTTTTGGCCTGAAGCAATCAACACTGCATGCTATATCATCAACAGGGTATATCTTCACAAATTCCTCAAGAAAACCTCATATGAACTCCTCACAGAGAAGAAACCAAATGTAAGTTATTTCAAAGTCTTCGGTGCAAAATGTTCGATTAGAGACCCTCACCATAGCTCAAAGTTTGCACCTAAGGCACATGAGGGTTTTATGCTCGGTTATGGAAAGGACTCGCACACCTACAGAGTCTTCAACAACTATCACAACAAAGTTGTTGAGACTGTAGATGTGCGGTTCGATGAAACTAATGGCTCGCAAAGAGAGCAATTGCCTTCTGATCCAGATAAGCTGTCTCCTGAGGAAGCAATGAAGCTCAAATCTACTGAAGACATTGTTCCCACTGAGGAAATTGATGCAGAAATCATTCCCATCACTGATGAAAATCAAGAAGATGCTCCTGAGGAAATTGCTCCAGAACCAATTCCTTAGCCCAGACGAAATCCTCAACCAGCTCATCCGAGGATTGCAAATGAAGTGGAACTTGACAAAATCCTCAATGACATCAACACGCCAGGTCCTCTCACTTGCTCAAAAGCTTCACACTTAGTTAACTTTTGTGGGCATTTCTCCTTTGTGTCTATCACAGAACCTTCAAAAGTTGCTGAGGCTTTCCTGGAACCGGAGTGGATCCAAGCTATGCAAGACGAACTTCTTCAATTCAAGTTGAATGACGTATGGGAGCTCGTCAAACGACCAGATCCTCGCAAGCACAATATCATCGGAACCAAGTGGATTTTCCAAAACAAGCAAGATGAGGATGGTCAAGTGGTGAGGAATAAGGCACGACTTGTAGCCCAAGGCTACACACAGGTTGAAGGAATAGATTTTGATGAAACTTTTGCACCTGTTGCTAGATTGAAGCTATTCGAATACTACTTGCTTATGCTAATCATCATAACATCATCTTATATCAAATGGATGTGAAAAGTGCATTCCTCAATGGTAAGCTTGAGCAAGAAGTATATGTTGCTCAGCCCCCAGGTTTTGAGGATCCAAAGAATCCAGACAAAGTCTTCAGACTCAAAAAGGCGCTCTATGGTCTCAAGCAAGCCCCTCGGGCATGGTAGGATACATTGAAGGAATTCCTAATGAAGAAAGGCTTCAAACCTGGTTCACTCGATCCAACTCTTTTCACTAAATCCTATGATAATGAGCTATTTGTGTGCCAGATATATGTCGACGATATTATATTTGGCTGTACTGACAAATGATAAAGTGATGAATTTGCTTACATGATGAGTGAAGAATATCAGATGTCTATGATGGGGGAGCTGAAATTCTTCTTAGGTCTTCAAATTCGTCAACAACGCAATGGAATCTTCATATCACAGGAGAAATACCTCAAGGATGTTCTGAGGAAATTCGACATGCATGAATGCAAAGGTGCCAAGACCCCAATGCCTACCAACGGCCACCTCTGCACTAACAAAAATGGTAAAGAATTCGATCAGCAGGATTATCACTCTATGATTGGCTCTTTATTGTATTTATGTGCATCTAAGCCAGATATAATGCTTAGTGTTTGCATGTGTGCACGTTTTCAAGCAAAAACGAAGGAATCACACCATAAGGCTATGAAGCATATTCTTCGATACTTAGCTCACACACCAACACTAGGATTATGGTACCCCAAGGGCTAAAATCTTCATCTTGTGGGATATTCTGATTCTGACTATGTTGGTGACCGTGTGGATCGCAAGTCAACCTCTGGCACATGTCATTTCCTCGGAAGATCACTAGTTTGTTGGTCCTCAAAGAAGCAGAACTGCGTTTCACTCTCCACTGCCGAAGCTGAGTACATTGCTGCTGGTTCATGCTATTCTCAGTTGCTATGGATGAAGCAAACCCTCAAGGACTACGGCATCAACATGAAGAATGTGCCTCTCTACTGCGACAATGAGAGTGCAATCAAGATTGCATACAACCCAGTACATCACTCGAAGACCAAGCACATCCAGATTCGTCATCATTTTCTTCGGGACCATGTCCTCAAGGGCAATATCCTCATCGACCATGTGAAGACTGATGATCAACTAGCAGATATCTTCACTAAGCCCTTGGATGAACAAAAAAAATTCAAGTTGCGGTGTGAGCTAAATATCTTAGAATCTTCAAATGTTTTGTAAAACATGCACACATCCTAACACTTATGCAAAATTGATGACTTAGATGAGCAACACATGATAAATCGATTTTCTTCAACTAACGAAGAATATCACTCTGAATGTGAAGACATCAACGAAGAAATTGATTCTCACGGCCCTACGACAATTGTACGCTACATGTGTAATCAACATTCTTATATGCTGGATCACGCCACCACCCAACTTGAAATTCCTCAAGTTGAATTTCTTCAAAGCTGAATTTCTTCAAAATTTGATTTTCTTCAAAACAGTTGCTCTTGAAAATAGTTTTTCTTCAAAAACTGAAATTCATCAAAATGACGCTTTGTCAAAAAATCCTCAAGTTATTCAAAATCTTCAAAAACACTTGATGATTTTCGTTTACCTAGATATACTCTAATTTCAAGTCCTCAACATCATTCACTTATAGCTATTTCTTCAATTCGATATTTCATCTAAGTGAATGTGATCGGACCCTACTTTTCCTCTATGCTACTCTCGCCCAGTCTATTCAATTCTTCATATGCGTTCTACTTGAAACTTTGTTCTAAATCCTCACTACGTCCTTGTGAGCTGATGGTTTTGTAACAAAATCCTCAAATCTTCAAAAATGTTTTTTTAATACACAGTAACTGAACCCCACTTTCCTCGTTCGGATAACCCCGATCTCCATGATCTGCACCGTTTCTATTGTGAGCTACACGTGTCCTGCGGAGACGTAGAGACATGAGCTATTTGGTCCGATATTTTCGCGCCAACAGTTACCGCCTGGCTATAAATATGTCCCCATCTCCCTCGGTAAAATCTTCTTCGTCACATCGCCCTCCTGCTACAGCAAAGCTCCAAGCCCTAGCGCCACCGCTAGAAGTCTCGACGCCGGCGAAGAAGGGCTTAACTGCCTCGACCTCTCCGTCGCCGAAACCACGCCGGAACCGGACCATCCTCGTCCGCCGCTGCCGTAGACGTCCTCTGCTGCCGAGTTAGGGCGCATTGGACTCACACCGAAAGAGCATCTACTGCTACTTATTCTCTGTTCTTCGTGCGCACCATCTAGGGTAAATAAAAACCCTATTTTTACAACAAGTTTGATCTACTATTTTACCTTAGAGACGTGAAATCTGTTTTTCCTCAAGAATCCATCTCCTCAAACACTACCATCACCCAACTATTGATGAACTTCACTAAGCATCTAAGATTTTCACGAGATTCCCCAGTTGTGCGAATTTTCGAATCTATACAAGTTTGGGACCCAAGAACAGTATGCTTAGACGAATTCCTCAACCACTGGTCAAATTCCTCAACTGTCAATTTTTTTTCATTTCTTCAAATCTGAGAACACATATGACCTCTCCAAATTCCTCGTAACTATACTCTGTTCACAGGTACAAACATGTCAGCTGATGAATCTCTCGGTTCTCATCAAATTAACTCATTTGCAGCGTTTCTTGAAGAAAATCTGCAAGTCTCATCAGAATCCTCAAGAGTTCAATCTCATCGGCAAAAGCCTCAGCTGAAGAAAATGGAGGATGAAAGGAAGCAAAAGGGAGGCAAGAAACTCGAGCAGAACACTGCCATAGATATCCCTGAGGATATATACGTGGATTACTACACTCCTGATGAACATGAATCTATGCCCAAGAGAAAGATCAGGCTTCAAAATATAGAACGCCGATGGGCTAAGGAGTGGAAGGAGTACAGATTCGTCACTCCCAAATACGCGAAGAAATTCGCTCTGAAGCCTCCTCGCAAACGGGCTCCACTTGAGGATTATCATGCAGCACACCCCTCAAGCCTCAAGACAATTGATGACTATCCTGAAGAAAAGTCTAAACACTTGTCAAAGCTTCAGAAGCAAGCAGAGGCTGCTGTGAGGAAGTTCAATGAAGAATCTGCTACCGCTGCAACTGCCGCTACTTCCTCTGCACCTGAGAGTTCTGGTATGGCAATTCCTCAACTGAATTATGTGCCTCCAAAACCAAAGGCTTCAAAGCCTCAAGAGAAAACTGCACCAGCATCAGCACCAAAACCTTCAGCACCAAAACCCTCAGCTCCAAAGGCTTCAAAGCCTAAACAGAAGCCGATAGTGAAGCAATTGCCCGCTGTCTCCAGCTCCTCGGTCCCATCTGCAACAAGCTCGGAGACAAAGTCTTCACCAACTCCTCTGAAGACTAAAGTGACTGCTGGGAGAGGAACAAGACCAATCCCAAGAAAAATCATCAAAGTCCCTTCTGCATCAGAAGGTAGTGATAAATTTGATGATGACACTCTGCAAGCCATCATCAGAAACAAACAAGAGAGTGTAGCTCAAGCTTCTGGCAGCTCCATTCCTCTGGCCATGGACCCAAAAGTCCTCCTCGATTACATCAACATCTGGTATGAGGACCCCAATACTCCACTTGATGATTTGAAGCTTCCCCCAGGCATCAGCCACATGGTGGCCACATTCATCAATGAGGCCAAGTGGAAGGAGCAGCAAGCCAAACAGGCCAAGGTTGCCAAGCTCAAAAAGGATAAATTCCTCAGGCAGAATCTCCTCAACCTGATGCCTGATGCACTTGTGTCAACACAGGCTGAATTGAAGACTTTGACAGATAAGTACTCTAAGCTCTCTGACCGTCAAAGTCTCAAAAGCAATTTCATCAAATTTGCCACTGAAGTTGTTGACAACTACAACAAGAAGGCTGCCCCTCCAGTACCAACTCCTCAGCCTCTGATTGAAGAACCAGCTGATGAAACTGTTCAAGCTGAGGAAATCCCTCAAAGAAGTCGTGATGATGAACCAGATATTGAGGAAATCACCAAGGAAAATCTAGCTGATGACTCTGCTACAGCTGGTGAGACTAACCCTGCTCCGACTGCTGCTTCTAAGCCAGCTGATGACTCTGCTCCAGCTAGTGCTTCAAAGCTAGCCGATACCTCTGCACGAGCTGATGAAATTGTCTCTCCTGAGAAAACACCTTCACCAAAAGCTTCAAAGGTGAAGAAAATGACTCTGTCTGCATCAAACGTGAAAAAGACCAGGGCTGCTGAAAAGGAAGCCAAGAAAAGAAAAGCTTCACCAGCAGAAGAAACCACTGAGGCCAAGCGCCTCAAATCACTTGAAGAAAATGCTCCTTTGGATCATGTGCCTCTTAACAGCGCTCCATAATATGAGATGATTCCCTTCGCAAGCGAAGACCAGGAGCAAGGGGCAGATGAGGAAATGAAGAATGTTGAATCTGAGGAACATATTGATGAGGAAATTCGCATTGATGACAGTCCTTGGCCCTCCATTCCTCATGAAGAAACTGCACAAGGATCAGCTGCACAAGCTGATGAATCTGGCTCCATCACCAAGCAAGCTGAGGAAGAACAAAGTGAAAATCCTCAGCCTGATGAAAGTCATAGTTCTGAGAAAAATCCTCAACCTGAGGATCAGGCTGACCCAACTCCTCCTCCTCCTGAGCAAAACCCTCAAGCTAAGTCTCAGGATGAACCAATTCCTCCTCCAGAGCAAAACCCTCAACGGGAAGCTCCGGTTGACGACATTCCTCAACCAGAGCATGCTCCTCAGCCTGAAGCACAAGCTGATGAAAATCCTCACCCTGAGGACCATGCTGAGGACAATGCACCAGATCTAGAAAATGCCTTTGTCATCCTCAACCCAGAATCTGCAATAGTTGTCTCTCCTCAAGTCAAGCCGCAAAATCTTCAGTCAATGCAGCGTCAGCCGTTCTCCAAGTGGCCAAAGTTTCAAAAGGATTCCTTCTTTGAAGAACGCATGTTCTTCATCGGAGAAAATCCCTATGACAAGACTCGCATCAGGCATCTGAAGTTTTGGACAAGGACACAACTCAACTACTATGCCTGTGTGTTGTGTGGAAGAAACAAGATTTTCCAGCACATGCATATTCCTCATGTTGAGCTTAAAGAAATACCATGCTTTGCTCCAGTCCTCAACGTTCTTTTTGAAGTTGGACTCCTCCCAATGTGCTCGGATATCTATCATTGGAACAGTGAGCTTATTCTTCAATTTTATGCAACTCTTCACATATCAGGAGATCCAACAGACATCAACACATGGGTGCTAGACTGGATGACACAAACCACGCACTTCAAGGCTCCTGCCAATGAGCTACTGCGTGAACTACCAGTATCAATTCCCTCAGAGCAGGCCGTGAAGCTTTATGATGAATGTGAGCTGGCTAACAAGCTGATGGATGTCCTCATGAAGCCTTTGGCTAAGGGGCAACCACCAAGAACAAACTTCCTGGTCCATGAGCTGAAATATGAACCCAGGACGGTTTACAGAATCCTCTGCAGTGTTCTTGCACCAATCAAGGGCCATGATGATGAAGAAGATGCCGTAGGCATCATGAAGAATATCCTCTTCAACATCACACATGGTATTCCCATCAACATTCATGATTTCTTCTTGAGGACTTTGGCCGAAAATGCTATGGCTCCTTTTGACCACAAGATATATGCTCCATGGATCATGAGATTCATCAGAACAAGGCCAGGCATCAATTATCATGCTGATTTCAACAACCATACTAGTTATATGCCTCCTATAAGGGTCAACAAGAAGACTTTGGAGCCTGTTGAAGGAAAAGGCAAGTCTGTCATTGATGAAGGCAGTCGGCCCCTTGATGGCCAGTTCAGAGAGCCCGAAGCTTATTCTTCATGGGATGACACTGAGACCCATCCTCCAAGTCATGTTGCTCCTAGAGTGTTGAATACCAGAGAGCTTCTTCTCAGTCTTCACCAGAAGGTGGATTGGAATCACAAGTGGGTCAAACGCTAGTTTGGCGCCATTGTGAAAACCCTCAATGAAACGCGGAATGCTATGAAGCTTAACCATCATTATCTTCATGAGGTTTTTGATCGCACCTGGGCTACACTGGCTCATTTGAAGACTCCAGCAGAACTTGAAGAATTGGAGTTTGTGCGGGACTTCGACAGGTCGTGGCCACCAAAGAAGAAATTCATGCCAATCCCAGTTCCAGACCTTGAGGACAGTTCGTTTTCTTCATGCCGCACTGCTGAATCTGATGAAGAACAACAAGACAGTGCCACCGGTCCAAGGAGGAAGACCACTCCCAAGAATCCTCACGCGTCTTCCTCAACCGCCAGGAAGTGAAAGTCTTCACGGACGTTAGTCCTCAGTTTGTCCCTTTTTGTCACTTGACGACAAAGGGGGAGAAACTTGAGAGTTAGTCTTCACGCGGGATATTTTGGGGGCTTATAAACTTTATTTAAGTTACAAACACTTGGCTCTTCTGAAGTGTTTTATGTAATGAGTTGTAACTTAAGCCCGATGGTACTCTGACGCTTTTGAACGTCTTTCTTCGCATGCTTATTCCTCAAAATTTTAATGCACGCATGCTGGAATTCGTGAGATACCATTTGCCATCATGCATCCTCAATTTCTTCATACTATATGTCGTATTTATGCATGATTTACAAGACTCAGGGGGAGATCTCCATGATATAAATCATCAATGTGCATTTGCTGTGAAAAGCAAAATCCTCAAGATATCCACATCTTCAGGGGAAGTCTCTCTGAATCTTGATTTCAAATTACTCAAATGAGTATTTACACTTCATATTTTTATCCATGTTGAAGACTTAACCTAATTGTCATCAACCACCAAAAAGGGGGAGATTGTAAGTGCATCTAGTGCCCCTTAGTGATTTTGCTTGTTTGAAGACTTATAGGTTAAGTATCTAATGTGTTCATGAGTGTACACAGGATCTATAGTTGTTGAGGAGTTTGAAATATTCGATTAATATTGACCCCTAAAAATGTATATCTTCGGTTGAAGAAATTGGTCTGAAGCTGAAGAATTGAATCGCGAAGAATTTGTGATGAAATTGATATTCCTCATGAAGATATTGAAACTGAGGAAGTCGGTGTGTCCTCACGAAAATCAATCTGAAGACTTTGAAGCATGAAGATTTATCCTTTCTGTTTTATTTTCTTCACACTTGAGTAATAGGAACACCGTACTGTTAAAGGGGGTCAAGGTAACACATTGGAATGAATTTCCTCATCATGCTCAAGCCAAGCCTAATCCTACCAAAAGCCTCAAGTGAGGAATATGAGTGACATGAGGACTCTCACAGTTGAGGGTCCCGACCGTTTTGGATAGCCACGCCACATCATTGATCTTATCCACACCAACGGTCATATTACTTAAGGGCATTAATGTCAAATCATGTCAGGATGCTCCCAGGCTATAAATAGCCACCCCCACAACCATTAGCTAGTTGGCTGCTCCATTAGAAACTGACACTTGTCATAAGAGCAACCCAATTCATCAGAGTCTTCGAGAGTAATTCATCAGTGAGGAAATACCCCAAACACCAAACCACAAACCGAGAACCAAGTGATTGAGTATCACTGAAGAAGTTGTTCCTGTGTGGGACTGAAGCCTTTTACCTTTGAGGACTGTGCATCCTCCAGACGGTTAGGCGTCATGGTCTAGAGCAATCCAGCAGTCAATTGTGGATCGCGAGGTGACCAAGTTTGTGAGGGTTTGGAAGTCTACCCTGAAGACTTATCACGAGTGTTGGGCGAGGACTGTGTCTTCTTAGCCCAAGGAGAATACGGTAGGGACTGTGTGTCCCGGGACTGTGTGTCCTTTTGTTTCAATACCAAGACACGCCAAACTAGATGTACAACTGTCACAACAGTTGGAGCTGGGTCATCAACCACTGTCTTCATTGTGAAACGGGTTCTATTTCCTCAACTCTTTATATTCCTCAGGTGGTGTGTTGATGATTTTCACTGTCACTGTTTGAAGAATTTGCTGAAGACTTTCTCTGAAATTCCTCAACCCCAAATTCTTCACGCAAGTTAATCCTCATCTATTTTCTGCGTGCCTGCATACTGTGCAAACTGTTTTCATATTCTTCATGCTGAAAAACTGATGTAGTGAAACTTTGCACTTGTGATCCTTTACTCTTTCCGCTGTAAGTTAGTCATCAGTGAGGAATTTCCTCAAAAGGAATTTCCTCAGTGATGAAATTCTAAAAATCTCCTATTCACCCCCTCTAGTCGATATAACGCACTTTCACCACCAGGGAGAAAACAACGGTGCTTGTGACCATGGTTGCAAGGATTGTTTACCTTACGTATAGTTTGTTAATGCAGTTGTCCGTTGCTTTGAGTTTACACTTTGGGTGGGGCTTGCAACTTAATACCGATGAGATGTTCTGGATAGATATATCAAGGTAGATGATTAGTAAGTAGATGTTGATGAATAAACGGTCTACTTGTCCTGGCGTACTGCCCATTACTATTGAGCCTCTAACTATCAAGTAGCATAATTAGCATTGCGGTGTGTTTATAATTCTCTCAATTGCCCAGCTGTAATTTGTTTACCCAAACATAGTTTTTTATCATCTTTTGGGAGAAAGACATCACTAGTGAACATCATGTGACTCCGGTCCATATCACCACCATCGTTTATACCTCCACTATTTACCCTTTTCATTTAGATTTCCATTGCAATTACTATTAATTTTCTCGCTTGTGTTTTTATCCTTTGCAAACTACAAGCCCGGAGAGATTGACAACCTCTCTGTACTCGCTGGGAGCAAATTTATTTGTTGTGTGTTCAAGTCCACATCTTCTGCTAGCGCCAGGGTGGGAGACACATACGTGTTGATCCTAGGAGTCCTCCTAGTTCAATAAACCTTATAATCTTCGTCTGAGGGAAAACTTGCTGCTGACTACATCTCAACCTTCCACTTGGGGTAACCAACGAGGTGCGAGAAGTATATACATCATCTCGTCATCAGAGGCCAAGGCGACGCGGGTGGGCCAGGTCGCGCTTGCCGAGCAGCTCAAGGCCTATGCGACCAGGGAGCACGAGCTGGAGAAGGAGGCGCAAGAGATGGACGCCTTCCTTTTCGGTAAGCCTTCCTTGTCTTGATTTTCTTTCTTGATGTTGATTTGGGTTTTCTTTCTTCTCCTTCTGTCTTATGTCGTGCATCCGCTTTCCTCCCCAGACCTCTCTCCGGGGACGTAGGATGTTGCGGAGACGGCGATTGTGTTCCATCGCGAGGATCAGCGGGATGCAGGCATCCATATTGAGGCATTCGCCGGCTGGAGCGTGGATGAGTTGGGGATCGCCTCCAAGGCCCGCATAAAGGAGCTGGAGCGGGCCCTGGCGAGGCTCCAGGAGGCCAGGCTAGCCATGGTTCATGCGCTCTGGCCGAGCTTAGTGCGGCCCGAATCCATGATCCGGCTCGCGAGGTGACTGGAGGTGGGAACCGCCCGGCTGGGCGATTGGCGTGCCTCGGCGGTGCGAGCCGGTGCGTTCGTGGCGCTTCAGGTTGCCAAGTCATGGTACTCGGACCTCAACTTAGGCTTGCTCGTATCCTAGCTCGCCGGCATGCAGGCGGAGCTAGCGGCGGTCGAAGACGAGCTGTTCCTGCAGGCCAGCGACCTGGCGTCGTTTGCCCTTTGGGACGAGTCCATCGCTGAGCAGAGGGCCAACGACAGCGCGATTCCGGAGCCCCAGTACCGGCTGGCCATCCACGACGTTGAAGACATCGTCAGCGAGACGGAGCTCGAGCTCACCCACTCCAGCAGCGCCGCGTACGCCGACCCTGAAATGGAGGCGGATACAGCCGCGACGGGCGACGCAGGGGGCGCTCGAGCCGCAGATGGAACGTCCACATCGGGTACCGCGGGAGGGGCCAGAGCCGTCGACAAGGCATCCGCCTTGGCTGCAGCAGGAGGATCTGGAGCCGTCAACGAGGCGTTCGCCTCGGCTGTCGCGTGCGATGCCGGAGCTAAGGGTGAAGCCATCGCCTAGTAGATTTTCTTATTTTCCTGCATTTTTGTTAAGTCTGCAATTCCACCCACTCGGGGTGTAACATACTGAACTTGTGGTCGTGGGCCATTTACGCTTTCTTGTAATATATGCATGCTTTATTTGCAAAGTTTGTGCTTGCCCACTCGTCTCTTGTTTCCTTGTTCCTTTGATTTTTTCTTCTTCCAAAACCGTGACCTCCTTCGGCTTTTGCCCCACCAATCCGGCAGCATGGAGCCGGTCTATGACTGGGCGGGGCTTCTGCCTTTGGGGGGTTGGTCGTGGATCTTTGGAGCCGCGGGAACGTTTCGACTTAGGGCGAGCTTTGGCAGAGGTCAGCTCAAAAATAACCGCAGGGGGTTCGACTAGCCCGAGCGGGTCGCTCCTTCGTAGTCGGGTTGATGCGTGGCGAGATTTTCCGTCCAATAGTCCCGCTAGCCGGACAACCGGGAGCCGGTTTGTAGCTAGGCGGACTGGTAGGTTTTTTACTTGGACCACACTACTTAGCCGGCTATGAAGCGGAGAGAGGACTTGGACCGGCCAGCGAGCCCCCAGGCCAGGGGAGCCGGACCTGTGAATTCACTCGAGAAATGACATGATTGAGGGAATCGAAAAGGGAGGCCCCAAACGTCAGCTTGGGGCACCCGCTGCATTCATAAGCCTAAACAGTAGGGGATACATACGTACATTTGTTCTTTCTCTCTTAGCAGTAGAACGGGCGTAGGAGTGTCGCATTCCACGGACACAACGACTCCTCGCCGGAGGCGTCTCTCCTTGGGGCAGAAAATTGCCATGGCGTCCTTCGCGAAGTTGGTGTCGTTGTCGGTGATGATGCTATGGGGAACCCCATAGCAGACGGTGATGTCCTTGATGAATTGGACGGTCGTGGGCCCGTCCAGCTTCTTGATGGGTCTTGCCTCGATCCACTTGGTGAACTTGTCAATGGCTACCAGGAGGTGCGTCATGCCGCCTCTGGCTGTCTTGAATGGCCCCACCATGTCGAGCCCCCAAACGGCAAAAGGCCATGAGAGGGTAATGTTCTTGAGGGTTGTAGCTGACAGGTGGCTATACGTGTTGAAGTGTTGGCACCTTCGCACTCGTCGATGAGCTGATTTGCCTCCTCCAAGGCCGTTGGCCAATAGAACCTGTGGCGGAAGGCCTTGGCCACCAGGGTTCTCAAGGCGGAGTGGTGCCCACACTCGCCCTGATGGATGTCTCTGAGTATGTCCTCTCCCTTTTCTAATTTGACCCATCGCTCAAAAACGCCTGTCGTGTTGCGTCGAACCAGCTCGCGATTGACAATGGCATAAACTGTGGAGTGGCGTTGGATCTGTCGGGCTTCGACTTCATCTGGTGGGAGCATGCCGCCCATGAGATAGGCGAGGATGGGATGGGCCCAGGTTGGGGATGATATCAGAGCCGGAGCCGACTCGAGCTTGGGGAGAAGGAGCCGGAGCCCCTGGGTCTTCAACCGGAGTCCCCGAGGCGGATCGGTCAGCCCCCGGGATGATGGCAGAGCCGGACACGTCTTTTGTCTCCATGGCGGATACGGATCCGTAGTCGGACGCCGCGGGCCTATCGAGAGCCGGCACCCCGGATGCAGCCGGAGGAGCCCCAGGGTCCGGGGCGGGATCGGAGGTGTCGGTCGGCATGAAGATGGATGCCGACTCCGAAGACGGCTTGATCGAAGGCTTGCGCAGTTGCTCGAGGGAGACGCTAGCGGGAAGCGCTTGCCGGGTGGAGCTGATCTTCTCCAGTGCATCTGCTGCCTCATGGTCCGCTCGCGGGACATGATGAAACTCACAGCCGTCGAAGGAGCCGGTGAGCAGTTGAATGAGGAAGCGGTAGCTGTCCATGTTGGCGTCCCCGGCGTCCCATTCGCTAGAGACCTGCTGCACCATGAGGTCGGAGTCACCGAAGCACAGGATCTGACGGATGCCGATCTCCTTGGCGAGCCAGAGGCCGTGGATGACCGCCTCGTATTCGGCTACGTTGTTGGAGGCGGCGAAGTTGATTTGGAGAGCATATTTGAGCTGATCCCCTTTCGGGGAAGACAGAACAATGTCGGCTCCCAAACCAGTTCGCATCTTGGAGCCATCAAATTGCATGCGCCAATGCGTGGAGTCTGGAGGCGGGGGCGTGAACTGGGTCTCTGCCCAGTCGACGAGGAAGTCGGCCAACACGTGGGATTTGACGACCGTGCGCGGCTCATACTAGATGTCGTGGTCGGCCATGGCCATGGTCCACTTGGCGATCCGACCGGTTGCATCTCGGTTGCCCATGATCTCTGAAAGCGGACTTGTGCTCACCACAGTGATGGTGTGCTCCTCGAAGTGTTGCTTCAGCTTCTTGGTAGCGAAGTATATATCGTAGCATATCTTCTGGTAGTGGGGTAGTTCTGCTTGGAGGCGGAGAGGAACTTGCTCACGTAGTAGACGGGGCGCTGAACCGGCAGCATCTTGACCTCCTCAGGCCGCTCCACCACCAGAACGACGCTGACCACTCGCATCGTCGCTGCTATGTACGCTAGCAGGGGCTCCTTCTCAGTCGGTGCGGCCAAGACGGGCATGCTAGAGAGGATGCGCTTGAGGTTATGGAAGGCCTCGTCCGCCTGTTCGGTCCACTCAAACTTGGTCATCTTCTTCATGAGCTGGTAGAGTGGCAGCACCTTCTCACCGAGCCGGCTGACGAACCAGCTAAGCGAGGCCAGGCAGCTGGCAAACTTGTGGACATCGCGGAGCTCAGCTGGCTTGCCCATGTGCTTGATGGCCCTGATCTTCTCTGGGTTGGCTTCGATGTCGCGTGCGGACACGAAGTAACCAAGGATCTGGCCAGCGGGCACACCGAAGACGCACTTCTCCCGATTGAGCCGGATCCAAAACTCGCGCAGGTTGGCGAATGTCTCCTGGAGATCGTCGAGGAGGCTGAATTGTTTCTTGGTCTTGACGACGATGTCGTCAACGTAGACATGCACATTTCTGCCGATTTGGGGCAGGAGACACTTCTGCATGCAGCGCTGGAAGGTGGCGCCTGCATTCTTCAGGCCAAACGACATGGAGACGTAACAGTAAGCTCCGAAGGGGGTGATGAAGGAGGTCTTCAGATGATCTGTCGGATCCAGCTTGATCTGATGGTAGCTGGAATAGGCGTCCAGGAAGGATAGCAAATCGCGGCCGGTCGTGGAGCCAATCACTTGATCGATCCGGGCAGGGCAAATGGTTCCTTTGGACATGCCTTATTCAGGCTTGTGTAGTCTATACACATGCGCCAGGTCTTGTTTTTCTTCAGCAGCAGGACTCGGTTGGCTAGCCATTCCGGGTGGGAAACTTCCATGACGAATCCGGCTGTGAGCAGCCGGGCAATTTCCTTTCCAAAGGTGCGCCGCTTCTCTTCGGAGAAGCGACACAAGGGTTTCTTGACCGGCTTCGCATCTGGTCACACATAAAGCTTGTGCTCGGCGAACTTCCTCGGAACACCAGGCATGTCCTTGGGGGACCATGCGAAAATGTCCCGATTCTCACGGAGTAAGTCGACGAGCTCGCCTTCCTATTTGCTGCTAATGGTGGCGCCAATGGTGATGCACTGCTTCGGGTTGGCCGGGTCGAGTGGCACCTTCTTGGATTCTCTGGATGGCTGCAACGTCGCCTCGCTGGCCGGCCGGGATGGAGGAGTCAGCATGGCCGGCTGCTCGGTGGCCTGGGCCATGAGCCGGTCGAGCTGACGCTTTTCCTCCGCTATCACCACTGCCTCGGCCAACCGGCTGCCGTCGCGGGCGCACTCAATTAACTCCATGTAGTCACCGGCTACAATGATGATGCCCTTGGGACCCGGCATCTTCATCTTGAGGTGAGCATAGTGCAGGATCGCCATGAACTTGGTGAGTGTCGGCCTGACCAGGGGCGCATGATAGGAGCTTTGGAGATCCACCACCTCGAACCATACCGGCTCAAGACAGAAATGAGCCTTGTCGCCAAAGAGGATGTCGAGTTGGATCTTCCCGATGGGGGAGCAGGATTACCTCGGCACGATACCGTGGAACACCGCCCGGGTCGGTTACAAGTCTTTCTCCTTAAGCCCTATCTTGAGCAGCGTGTCGCGATAGAGGATGTTGATGCTGCTGCCGTCGTCGACCAGCACCCGCGAGAACCGATAGGTGAGCCTCTTGGAGGCGATGGTGGGGTCGAGGACGAGGGCGTAGCTGTCGGGATTAGGCATCACGGCCGGATGGTCAGTCCGGCTCCAAGTGACCGGCTTCTCCGACCAGTCCATGTACTAAGAGACTAAGGGCATGGTTGCATTCACCTTGTGCCGGCGCTCGCACTGGTTGTGCTTGTCGTCACCTTCGCTGGTGAAGACGACATAGGACCCGTCCCGATTAGGGAACGGATCATGGAGACGAACGTCATTGGGGGATGGCTGAGTCGGAGCCGGCATGTGAGGAGCCGGCGCTTGCGGAGCCGGAGGCAGAGGAGCCAGAAGGCCCTCACCTCGAGCCAACCTCTGGGAGAAGCTGCACTGCCGGAGCATATGCGTAGCCGGCTTCGCCCCGGCGTGCATCTTGCACGGGGGCGTCGAGAATCTGCTCGAAGGTGAGCTTGGGCTACCACGCGGCCTTGCCGCCGCGTTGGTGCTGGCTGGCGGCCTGGGTAGCCGGTTGCTCTTCCTTCGTGGTGGCGAGCTGCTTGCTCCCGTACCGGGGATCCACCTCGTCGGGCTTGCGTTTGTTGTTCTGCTACCCCCTAGCATCGGCGGTCGGCTTCGGCGTAGCCAACGGCGCGGCGACCTTGCCGGTTGCAGTGACCTTGATCCACATCGCTGAGTCGGCCGTGGCGTACTTGTCGGGCTTGTCCATGAGCCCAACAAGTGTGGCCGGCTTCGAGCGCATGAGCTTGTGCTTGAGGAGGGTTCCGTCTTGGCAGCCCTCGATGAAGTACTCGATGGCCTGGACCTCATGCACTCCTTCACAAGAGTTGCGCAGCTCAGTCCAGCGAGTGAGGTAGTCGCGGAGAGGCTCCTGCTCCGCCTGGACGCACATGGCCAGCTCACGGGGGCGACCAGAGCGCTTGTAGGTGACGGTGAAGTTGTAGACGAAGGCTTCTTCAAAGTCCACCCATGCGTTGATGCTTCTGACTGGCAGGCTGTTAAGCCAAGTACGCGTCGAGCCGGCTAGCATGAGCGGGACGTAGCGCACTGCGGCGCGCTTGGTGCCCCACGCGATGCCGACTGCGGTGGTGTAGTCGGTCAGCCAATCTTCTGTTTTGGTTGTCCCTTGTACTTCGAAGTGTCACGAGGGAGGGTGAAGCCGGCGGGGAACGACTCGTCGCGGATCCGGGGATCGAAGAACGTTGGGCCAATCAAACCCTCCTCCTCTAGGAGGGCGGACTGGGCCAGTTGGTCAATTCGGTTGTGAGCGTCATTCTCGCTTCGAGGGACGCGCGTGCCGAGTCGGCGAATGAGCTCAGACCTAATGGAACGGCCCGACAAGGGTACTCGCTCCCGCCTTGGTGGCGGAATGTGGTGGCGAGCCGACTGGCCGTCGCCTTCGTCGGCGCCATAACGCCAACTGGAAACCGCCGGCTGCTCACCAGTGTGTCGGGTGCGCCCGCCGCGACTCCCATCAGTGCGTCGACCGGAGCCGCGGGGAACGACGAATGCTTGGTCGGTTGGCGTATAGAGGCCGCTCGCAGGCCCTCACCTCCTGGAGAAGCCGACTCGCTGTAGGGGTAATCCAGCTCGAAGCGAGCCTGTTGTGAGTTAGCAGCGACGAGGAGGTCGTGGATGTGCTTCTCTTGCTGCACGCGCTCCTCACCCTCGATGTTGGCCAGCGCCTTGTGGGCCACCTGGGCGGCCCTCATGTTGGTTGCAGGGTTGTCGTAAGTGGGGAGCTTGCCGACGAGGATCTCGGCGACTACGCGTCCGCGGTTACGAACCGCATCACGCCGGCTGGGCGCATCGCCAGCCGGGGTGAGGCCATAGGCGGAGTGGTACTCGCGCTACACGATCTCCATCCGACGTTTAGCAGACGTGAGAGTGTTGGCCTCCGTGAGCAGTTGCTGGCGCACCGCCTCCAGCTCGGCCATAGCCGTGGTTGGGTTAGTCGTTGGCGAGATAGGGGTGCTCAGCCCTTGCAGTACCGAGCGAAGAAGATCGGAAGGGCAAGGGCGTGCCGAGGCGGTAGTAGCGCGCGCCTCGGCCCTGGCGCAAGCGGAGCTCGTGGCGGAATTGGTGACCATCACCTCCGCGAGGGCGCGGAAGCCACACACGTCGCTCGAGGCGATCGTTCCTACGAACGACGGCTGGTCGGAGCAGTCCAACATGTCATTGGGTACTCGTCGAGCGCAGGCGCGTCTTCAAGCCGCAGCTTACCGAAGAGCTTGCAGAGAGCATCGACGTCGGACGAGGCGAGGTTGTGGCTCATCTCGTCGAGGGTAGCGGCGGCGGAGCCTGCGGAGCATGCGAAGTCGGGGCTCAATGTCGTAGAAACTTCCATGAGGGAAAGCTCCACGGGCGTCCTGATCAGCCTGGACGCGGTGCGTCCGGCGGAGTTGGTGAAGGGTCCTGCCCGGAGCATGACTCCCGCCGGCGTCGCGGACGGCCCCGTGATGGGCGCCAACTGTCGTCATTTTCTCACGGCAGATGCCATGGGGTGGCTAATCGTACGTGGTTGGGACCGAAAGGACGCCGTCGGGCTCCGAAAGCGGGAATGGGAACGAGCGGTGCGAGACACACGAAGTATCCAAGTTCGGACCCTTCGTGGGAGATAACATCCCTAGTCCTGCTGGAGTTGGTTGATGATCCGGCTGGGGATATGATATTGCTCCTGGAGCTGTATGCTGGAGGAGGAAGAAGGAGCTAGGAGCTCTCTTTTCCCCTTGTATGTGTGTCTGAGTGTGTGATCGGCCGACACCTGGATAGGGGGGGTGCGAGGGGGTTTTATTGTCCAACCCCCTAGCTTACAATAGGAATATAAGGTATTGGGGGACCCGGCTGGTAGCCTGTGGAGCCGGCCACGGGTCCCACCGGCTGGAGAGGTCATGTCTCAAGTGAGGGCCCGCCGACCGGGCCTCACCATTGGTGCGTGCTTGCTACGCAGTGGCGTGCGCCGCGTTATGTGCGTCGCCTTGCGTAGCCCGCTTCGGTCATCGTACGGCCGACTGCACCCTTGCCCACGCCGGGGTAGGTAATGGAGTGGACGAGGGCGTGCTCGACACTATGCCGTCTCGTTTGATCGCAGTCGACGATGATCAGTGGCACGTCCCCTCCACTCTAGACTCGCTTCGATCGAGTCAGTGATACCTGCTACACTGTAGTCGTACCTTAGGTGACGATGACCCTAACGTGGGTCGTCAGGACGATGTGATTGGGGCTGACTAGCTGGCTAGCGGGGTGCAGTCGAGCCGGTCCGGCGTATCCGGCAAGGGGTAGCCGGCTAGGCGTAGCCGGCCTACGGGCGAGCCGGCCGTCTGCGTGTGTTTTTCAAAGGGTGCTGAGATGTCCTTGCGTTTGGTCCACTCCGGTGTTATCCCTCGTCACAGAGAGTAATATTGATCATCTAGGATTTGTCTTCAGTCAAGTTCAAGGATTTGGTGCAAACTACATTTCTGTACCTAAACCTAATTAAAAGGACTTGAGCGAATGCGGCACCTTATCTTGTGGTTGTTCTGATGTTCATGCAGCTTCTTACGTACTGCTTCTGAGGTTGTAATTCTAATTTTACTCTGCTAAAGCTTGTTTTCAAGAGCTCACAGAATCTAGTTCAGAATCCTGTCTCCATTCATTCGCTGCAGGTTCCGTATGAATTTTGGGGCATGTACAGAGAGCTTCTAACCTGGTCCAAAAATATGGCTACATTACTTCATCTCTCCACCAGCTGGAATTCTGGCCACATTCATCTTTGCTCTAGACGTCCAAATAAATAAACTTATAGTATCTCCGACATCTGTTTTTAATTCTCGTTACCCCCTACCATCCATATTAATGTTCTCTGATTTAGGAGTAGAATCTCTAATTTGTATTAACTAGCAAAAGAGTCTGTGCGTTACAACGGAAGAGAAAATAACAAACGCTCTGATCACAATATGTTTTCACATGGCATCACATTTGTGCTGCCGACGATGGCCTTAGTGCTCACAGAACAAAAACACGTTTGAATGTACAGTCACTCGGAATAAGATGAGAAATATGTTGTTTCTCCCCACGAGGTTTTTCAAAGGTGTTCATGTGTGGTTAACGATGTTTTCTTTCCTCTCAATTTGATTTTTAATTTAATGGATGTTTATTGCAATTGGTATCGTCGCTGGAAAGAGAGAAAAAAAGACCGTGCACTACGGATTAAGTTTGCATCAAAAATAATATTTAAGAAGTATTCAACAGCTAAAAATAACATCATATTTAGATTCTACACATTTTTAATCAAATTTCATATATGACGTGTTAAAATCGGAGTTACGGTTTAATAGATATGGATAATTTTGTTTTAGATAAAATGTGGATTGATTAGCTGAAAAGTCAGGTTTTTTTTGTTAAAACGAAAAAAACGTTTCGGCTGACTTAAATACGGAGGGCGGGTTGATTACCTGAAACATCAGGGGGTTTTCTGGAAAATGCAAAAAAAGATTCGTTTTCTGACTTAAGTCCGGACTGTGGGTTGATTTCAGGAAACATTAAGGGTTTTTTTGTAAAAGTGGCACGGCGGACGACAGAGCAGTCGAAGCTTTATTATTAGGAAGAGATTAGTCTACTTCCTCCGGTTCAGTTTATAAGTTGGGTACGAGTTTTTAGATCTTCGATTGGACTAATAAAACATGTATGATATGCCACGAAAAAAAATATACAGTTAGAAACTATTCCCTCCATTTCATATTAGTTGTCGATGATTTAGTGCAAAGTTATGCTAAATCTGAATGTGGAACAGAGGAAGTACATTTAACATAGACTCTACAAATATATTTATTATAAAATACTCACTCAGTCCGATCTAAAAATGCATTTAAAATGCGTCGGTACAGACGCTAAGCGGACTCGTCGCGCGCCTTATCATGCCCACGTCTGTCCACACGTGGTGCTCGGTCAAAGCCAGCACCACCTTTATTAACGACGACCATCCATCATGGGCCCACGCGTCAGCGACCCACATGTGTCCTTTTTAAATTTGACCGTGCGGGGAAACCGGCTTCACCCTCTTTTAGAAGTCGCCCCCATCCACATCTAGCCACCCGCTGCCCCCCCCCCCCCTCCCGCAGCAACTGACACAAGAGCAGCGGCGCAACCCCGTGTAAGCTGCAAACTCTCTCGAATGGGAGGCGTGGTTTGCATGGGAGCACGAGAAGCAGCGCCGGCATGGCGTCCGTGATGTTGTGGCTGGACCGCCGCTGCCCCTCGTTATGCGAGAAGAAGGCCAGGAAGCGGACGCGGCGTACCAGAACACGCTAGTGGTCGACCTGTGTGCAAGCGAGGAGGAAGCGCGCCTCAAGGAGGAGGAGGAGGCGGCCTAGCAGAAGCAGCTGGCCGGAGGCCGTAGCACTCTCAGCTATCGGCGACTACGTCGTGCCACCACTGGCCCTACCGACCCCAGCCGAGCCATGGTCGATGGTCCTCACGCTCGAATTGTACGCCTGGGACTGGGTGGTGTGCGAGTGGAACAGCGCGCCACCCGTCTGGTTGGGTGCGATGCCGGAGCAGGAGACGACCTACCTGGAGCACTGACGGCAACGGCGGGTGTCGGAGGAGGGTGTAGAGCCTCGGTAGATCGAGCTGATGGAGCGCGAGGCCGAAGCCGGGGAGGAAGAGCGATGTGTTGTCCAGCGAGCGCTGATGCAACCACCGACGAACGACATCGCCGCCGCATGAGAGACGACCTTTCCCTGGGCTAGCCCGGCGCCGACGCTCGTCGACCTCACCATCCCCGACGACGACGAGGAGGAGGACGCCTCGGGCAGCGCGCCTCCTCGGTTTTAGTTTATTAAATTTCCTGTTTATTGTAATGTGGACCATCATCGATCTTTCAGACCATCATCAATGTTTAATTAACAATTTCTATATTTCAAATTGTTTATTATGAATTTTATTCGTGTCCCCTAAAAATAGATCGTGACCTTATTGAACGCAAGTACCAATCCAATTAAAAAACAAATACGGATGCCCGTCAAAACGACTCAAACGGATAAAATACGGATGCACATCCAAACAAGTTGCTCTTACATTGAATTTTGATATGTATATAATGCATGTTATGATGTGGACTCGCGGGGTCCTTGGAAGATTTGTCTAGTAGCCGCAAGCAAGCAAGCAAGCAGTGATGTGCTTAATGATTGGCAATATATATTCATATGTCACAATAATGCCAAATGGAAAGTGCTTGAGGCCATTCTTGATGGGACACTGCCACGTCGCCATGAATGTACACCCGATTCCTGCCCTATCTTCCTCACTCTCGTGATCGACTCGGATCCTCATCTGCATGCCGAATCATCCGCAACCTTATAATTGCAGACCCTCCTCGGTGGTGTGCAGGTGGCAGTGGGTGTAAATATAATTCAGTTAAAAATAAAATAGTTGCTTATTAATCTTATATTTACTACTCTCTTTAGAAGGCACGATTGAAAAATCTCTAAGACCAAGTTAGTCGCCGATTGGTTGTGAGATGTAGCAGATGTAGATGCTAATGCGCCTAATCAATTAAGAAAATATTAATATTAATACATAAGCAGCAAATTAGGAGGATGCATGCATAAGTAGTATTAGTACTAATTAATATGAGTAATTGTTTTCGCGTCTTAAACCTTGTCTATTTTAAAAACGCACGTAAGTTTAACTGTGCCTTCTAAACCGTGACGGAGGAAGTAATTAACGACACCTTTAAAGCCTTCTCATTAATTCACATTGTTGAAATAAATTACACCGTTGGATTAAATAATTAACGCTAGAGATAAAAGGAAAACTTACTCAACACAAACGGTCCAAAAAAAAAGACTGACACGTCCAACTTTGGTGAAGCAAAATAAAAGTCCATGTAGATATGTGATTTAAGTCCAATGTGATAGGTTAAAAAAAACGAGCCCATAACGAATGCTTTAGCATGTGCGGACACTAAAAGTAAGAAGTCCATGTGTAGTATTATATCTTTCCGTATAAAAAAACTTTACAAGTCCTCCTGTAAAGGAAAACGCTGCAACTCATACATGATTTTAGTCCAACATAGCAACTTGAAACGCATGTTCGAGAGTCCTTCTATACTACTCCCTCCGTTCCGAAATATAAGTATTTCACTAGTAGCCTACATACGGAGCAAAATGAGTGAATCTACACTCTAAAATATGTCTATATACATCCGTATGTAGTTCATTAATTAATGAAACGTTTTTAAAGACTTATATTTAGAAACGGAGGGAGTACAACTCATACGGATACAAGTGATTTAAGTCCAATGTGATAACTTTTTTTTAGGGAACATGATAACCTCTTTTTAAAGTTCAACGTTGATAGAACAATACTACTCCTACGCATACATGTAGACAGAAATGTGTATGTGCATAGAAGCATTTGTACAAAAAAAATACAAGGGCCCATGCAAAATTAATAAATAAGGGCAACATGTATGGCCAATTGGCCATTGAAACGTGATTTCAAACAAAACATATATATATATATATATATATATAAGGGCGTTCTCCTATAATGGGAATCAGGATAAGTTCACCAACCAAATATTGCATCGTTGGGATATTTTATGTGCATTGTAGAAACAAAGAATGGACACACAAAAAGTGGAAGAGGTTTGATCGGCAAAGAGGGCACTAATTTTTTTAATGAATAAAATTTGTAAATTCAAATTCTATGGTAGCTAAATTCATTTAATGTTCGCACTTTCCATTCCGATGGACGATGCTCTGAAGGAGGTGCGTCGATGGTTCGCCGATCCAGAGCAACACAAACTTTGTCGGTTCCATTCCTCAGTCACGTTTCTATAGCGATCCAATAGTCGTAGTCTCAGGTTGCATGAATGGCAGGTGTTTCTCCATAGCGTAGGCGTTCCCACTACACCCATGCATCGCCAGAGTCGCTCCCAACATTTGGTTCTTCGGAGATGAGGCATGTCTTCATTCTCATTATGGCCCTAAGAAACGACATCATATACGTTTGCATTCTTACAAAAGTATACTGCATTTATCTTGGAGCAGGGAGAATACGATAGTAAAAACAATTGTATTGGTTAGTCTTCTCTACACTCAGGACGCAAGTTTGCTTTTTGTGTGGATCTAGGATGAGTTTGATCCTTTGTTTGCAATGTAAGTAAAAAAAAATGATCTGTTTGATGACCATTGAAACCTCATCCCTAAAATCTTCTTCAGACCAATACGAGGATAACTATTCATGCAACCTGACATGTGTTATCCTTTGCTATTATATAATAATTTGCATCATAATATTTATACCATTGGATGCAAACAATCTAATTACAAAATTATCGAAGCAATGTATGTTCGTTGGACCCTGTGTCCAACCAAGATACACATCCATGTGTTATAATAATAATCAACGTAAACTTATTCATATTATTGTTTGACATTTTTGAATTTTCACAACTTTGTTATATTAAAGATCAAAATTGCTAGCCGTGCAGGTGCACGGGTTGACGACTAGTTAAGCTAAATAGGATTAAATTAATTGTTAAATAAGTTACTTGGTTCTGAAGTAACCATGTAATTCCTTGGCTCTCAAGGCAACTATGTAATCCCTTGGCTGTAGAGTAACTATGTGTTTACTTGGCTGCCAAACAACTTGTGTACTTCTGTCCGGGTATAAATACCCCACTTCTATCATCAATAAATACAAATGAATCATCTTTCATTCATCTCTTTTCGATCTTTACGTTTTACATTTAACACGTTATGAAGCAGTTTTGTGCTTCGCTGAGAAAAGGCCACACGAGAGAATAAAATTCTTGTTGTTGCTGATTCGATCACTCTTGATTCCGTCCACACAAAGAATCCATGGACATGCATACATTCGTAACAGAGGAAAACAGGACCAGGAGATTGTTCAATTTGTCTTTGTTTCCTTGCAATCAATCCAAGATCTAATAACTACTTGTATTTTGGAAATCGCAAACAAGAAGTACAGAAGGAGGAACTGCGTATTTCGTGAGAAGAACCGAGAAGAACATGAATCAGGAAGCATAAATCGAATAAGAAAAAAGGAGAGTCAAGTCACGAACTAGTAGCATCAAATCAGATTCCGTACTTCACACATGAAGTACAGAGATCAAAACTCTTGGACCTTAATTGCTACATCATGAGGTGATTCTAATCCAAATTTTCTTATTCCCACATATAAAAATTAGTACTAACCTGCTGGACAGCGGCAACGTAACGCTGTCCAGCGCAACCGTGGCCCTCAGCCTTCACGCAGGCGACCAGCGGCCATAGATATCTCCAGGCACAGCAGCAGAATGCGGCGCCAGACGATTCTCGCCTTGCCTCCGAAGAGGCTATGCGGACGGCGAGCGCAGCGCGCATGCCCGCGCCCCCTGGCACGACTCTTCCAGCACGCGGGCGACATGACGCCCTCCGGCAGCGCGACGCAACAAGCCCGAAGCGGTTGTGACTCGACGTCGCTCAGGAATGCGGAACCGCCCTCCGACAGAGCACGATCTATCTCCTGACGACAATGGCTAGAAAATTCCCAACGGGATGTAGCCGCATGGAAAAGGAATTAGGGATTCTTATTGAAAAGGACGTGGATGTCGCCTAGAGGGAGGGTGAATAGGCGCTTTAAAATAGTTAAGGTTTAGGCTTGAACAAATGCGGAATAAAACTAACGTTTAATATGTCAAGCACAAAACCTACAAATAACTAGGCTCACCTATGTGCACCAACAACTTATGCTAAGCAAGATAAACAACTAAGTGATAGCAAGATATATTACAATAAACAATATGTCTATCACAAAGTAAAGTGCATAAGTAAAGGGTTCGGGTAAGAGATAACCGAGGCACGGGGAGACGATGATGTATCCCGAAGTTCACACCCTTGCGGATGCTAATCTCCGTTAGAGCGGTGTGGAGGCACAATGCTCCCCAAGATGCCACTAAGGCCACCGTAATCTCCTCACGCCCTCGCACAATGCAAGATGCCGTGATTCCACTAAGGGACCCTTGAGGGCGGTCACCGAACCCGTACAAATGGAAACCCTTGGGGGCGGTCACCGAACCCGTACACGTGGCAACCCTTGGGGGCGGTTGCCGGTACCCGTACAAATTGCTCGGGGCAATCTCCACAACCTAATTGGAGACCCCGACGCTTCCCGGAGCTTCACACCACAATGATTGAGCTCCGAGACACCACCAAGCTTCTAGGACGCCAAAGCATCCACGAAGAACAATATCAAGGGTACTAAGTACCAAAGGTAGTAAGCTTCTCAACTTCTCACTTCCACGTATCACCGTGGAGAACTCAAACCGATGCAACTAATGCAATGGCAAGAACACACGAAGTGGTCAAGTCCCTCACACTCAAATCCCTCCACAACAACAAAAGCTATGGAGAAATATGAGAGGAAGAACAAGGAGCTCACAAAGAACTCCAAGATCAAGATCCAAGGGGTTCCCCTCACATAGAGGAGAAAGTGATTGGTGGAGATGTGGATCTAGATCTCCTCTCTCTTTTCCCTCAAGAACAAGCAAGAATCATTGGAGGGATTGAGAGTAATCAAGCTCTAAGAATGTCAACAATGAAGGTAGAACAAGAGCTCAACGGATGGATAAGACCAAGGGGGAAGAAGACCCCCTTTATATAGTGGGGGAAGGAATCAGACCGTTACCCCCACTTTCTGCCCGAGCTCCAGCGGTACTACCGCTGGCACTCCAGCGGTACTACCGCCAGCTAGCGGTACTACCGCTGGCACTCCAGCGGTACTACCGCTGGGCCCCTGGTAGTGCAACGGCACTACCACCGCCAAGAAAGTCTTCGCAAAAAGGTCCGTCCACGAACAACCGCTAGGCAGGCGGTACTAAGCTCCTGGAGCGGTACTACCGCTGACCAGGGGCGGTACTACCGCCAGCCAGCGGTACTACCGCTTGGGCCAGCGGTACTACCGCCAACTCTAGCGGTACTACCGTTAGGTCCAGCGGTACTACCGCTAGCCACTGAAACAGCCATAACTTTCGCATACGAGCTCCGAATCGAGCAAACCCAAGTTTGTTGGATTCAGGACGACAAGGGCAAACCTTAAGACTATGCGGTTATGAAAATGCCAATGATATAAAGATGTGAGTCCTAAGAATGAAGTACCGGCAAAAACTCCAACATCGAAAACATCATAGTAGTTGCATATGGACTCCGTTTTCGATGAACTCGAGCTTGTCATGAAGATGACCATAAGCTCTAAAACTCACAAAGAGAAACACCAAATAAGAACCAAGAAGTATGATGCAAGGATGCAAATGGTTTGAGCTCTCAACGAACGATACGATCAAGCTACTCACTTGAGAGCCCCCCTTGATAGAACAACAATCTATCCTAACCAGAAAACCTATCAAGGGCAAACCTATACCTTGCACCTCATCCTCTTGAGCTAGATGATGATGATCTTGGCTTCCTCAAGATGGACCACCTTTC
This sequence comes from Hordeum vulgare subsp. vulgare, assembly GCF_904849725.1. Taxonomy (NCBI): domain Eukaryota; kingdom Viridiplantae; phylum Streptophyta; class Magnoliopsida; order Poales; family Poaceae; genus Hordeum; species Hordeum vulgare. The sequence continues at coordinate 324,534,027 of NC_058522.1, read as the reverse complement.
TTGATTGTGTTGGCTTGATGAAGACTAGTTGATTGCTCCCCCATACTCACTATGGGTGAGCCACTCTTCAGCATATCTTCACAAGTCCATTGCCACCATAATGGACGGCAAGCTTCAAGCATGCTATCTTCATGCTGATCCACTTGAACTTGCACACCGCAATCTTGATGACGATCACAACTTGACGTCATACTCCATGGGTTGTATGAGATCTTCCCTTTGACGCAAGCCCATGGAAACACACCTAACCCCCACATAGAACTCTCACGAAGACCATGGGTTAGTACACAAACACGTAATGGACAATGCTTACCATACCATGGGATCACTTGATCCCTCTCGGTACATCTTGTACGCTTTGTGTGTTGATCATCTTGATTTACTCTTTGTCTGAGATCTTGATCAACCATTGATGATGATCACAACTTGACGTCATACTCCATGGGTTGTATGAGATCTTCCCTTTGACGCAAGCCCATGTAAACACACCTAACCCCCACATAGAACTCTCACGAAGACCATGGGTTAGTACACAAACACGTAATGGACAATGCTTACCATACCATGGGATCACTCGATCCCTCTCGGTACATCTTGTACGCTTTGTGTGTTGATAATCTTGATTTACTCTTTGTCTGAGATCTTGATCAACCATGTGTCTCTATGACCATTCTTTGGATAATACCTTGAATACCATCTTGGTCATCATATAAACTCCTTGAACCCAAAAGATGGACTTCAAGAAGTGCCTATGGACAAATCCATACCATGGGATCACTTGATCCCTCTCGGTACATCTTGTACGCTTTGTGTGTTGATCATCTTGATTTACTCTTTGTCTGAGATCTTGATCAACCATGTGTCTCTATGACCATTCTTTGGATAATACTTTGAATACCATCTTGGTCATCATATAAACTCCTTGAACCCAACAGATGGACTTCAAGAAGTGCCTATGGACAAATCCTATAAATGTAACTTAAGGCAACCATTAGTCCATAGGAATTGTCATCAAGTACCAAAACCACATATGGAGATATATGCTCCAACACTTATCCATTGCGCTATTTAGTGATTTAGTAATCTAACTTTATGCTAATTCCGCGAAAGTCCATGTATTTATGTATCAGACCTCTGCTTACAGTATTTTACATCCAAATTACCGATCCTATTGGACTTTGTAGTTTAGCCCTCAGGCTTACTATTTTAACACTTTAACTCTTTGGTTATTATTATTTCTATTCTAAGCTCTTGGATTTAGATAAATATATATGGAAGAAACACAGGTCATCCTAAATTACGTACAACATAATTTTACACCATTGTATAATGGGCGAAATCTCATTCTAAGACCTCATGTCTTTATATACTTGCATAAGTATGTAAATTAATCATTTCACCTATATGTATTACCTCAGTAATACTATTTGAAATAATATTGTACTAGCATTTTAACACGGTTTCTTCAGAAATTTAAGACATCATCTATGTCTTTACCACAAACATTCCTTACGACATGTGATCTTTGGACAATAACTTTTTGCAAAAGAAACATTTTTCTTGTAAATTTTAAGAATTATGGTGTCATACTTAATATGATTAGCCCGAATTTTATTTGTGAATCACAAGGTATTTGTGGTATCTACTGCATCATTTGCATATTAACCATCACTACTGTAAGGTCTACATCTTGTCACTAACAAGATGACTACCTTCAACGTGCTCTTCCAAATATTAATACTGGATGTGACTCCACCTCAAGATATCATAAGGTAATATTGGCATCTACTGCAAAATTTTGTAGACTATCCACTATTACTGCAAGGTCTACATCATGTCATTGTGACATGTGACTACCTTCAAAGTGATTTTCTTAAAAATAGCATAACATAAGGTAATATAATTACGAACATCTACTAACAAAAGTCAGACTATGTTTTCTATTACTCCGAGATCTACATCATATTGGTGATTATCTTCAAAGTGTTATCCGATATAAATTAAGGTCTACACATATAGCTATATGGCATCAACCGTACTAAAATTTGCTCCTCTAAAGCATTTATTGTTGTTGTTCACTATAATATTTTACTCGCATAGTAAATATTGTTCTTGCACACTTTGCTTGAATATGTAATAGGAAACTATGAAAATATTTGCATATACATATGATTACCTTCTATTACATTGGTAAAATACATGGCAATGGAAACTACGTCACTATTTTTAATTATAGTGTCGTCCATCCATCAAGATGGATCCCATAATTTATGGCAATGATTGAGTGTCTCAACACTTTCACAAGGTCAACATCACATCATGGTTATGCTTTCATAGTGTCTAACCAATGTTAAGCATTCAAATCTATACATTTTGACAGTGACTAAAGTCACACACTTCCTCAAGAATGAAGTCCAAAACATTAGCAATGGTTTCATCGCATGCACTATATTGAAGGTTCACACCCCACGTTCATCAAGGATCACCTTGGCCATGATTGTTCTCAAACAAATTATTTTATCAATATATATTCCTTACTCATAGAAGTAAATTAAAATGAATGCAATAGCATTTTCATGTAACACGTGACTGACCTTTCCAAATGCTTTAAATTCATATTAGGTGGGAGTATTTATCGTAAGATGATTCATGACATCAATCATTGTATCCACATGTGGCATTTGTGGCCACTATAACTCCACCTTCGGAATATGTGTCATGGCTATTCTCTTAATAGCTAAGTATATTCATATGTATTTCATGTGTCACCAAGTTCAATTAGTTCTCAAACTAAGTACATAATGGACGAATATTTATTCACCTTGAATATTTCTCTTAAGAGAAACATGCTGCCATGAGCACATTTGGAATGATCACAGAATAATTTTTCAAGGCCTCAAGTCTATTTCAACTTTCAATTTTGGTAGTTATAAAATCAACTTTAAGTTGAGATTTTATGATCAAATATTTTTCGTATTTTAATCCGATTGAAAAGCCCATAATACACTTTTACACCCTCTTATGATGGTATTACCATTTTCATGGTAAAGAAACATGCTATTTCTTAAAATCATCATATTCACCCAATGGGTGCTTCAAATATTTGCTAGCATTGAGAATACAATGCAAGTCAGTGGTTACAAAATAGAACCATGAGGAATTCAAAGTAAAGTGGAGGGTAAAGAAAACTAATGACATAATTACCTTTTAATTGGTAATTGATCATTTTCAAATGATCATAAAGACAACTCTCAAGTTTGTCAAATGTGTGGTTACAAAAATATCATACATATGATTACCAAACCGTCAAAAATATGGTCAAACCACACCATAAATTTATTATGAAGGCAAATAAGTTCATTGGGATAGTTGAAAACTTGCAAACATACAACCAGGAAATATCCTCGTAAATGATTGTTCTCAAATCTTCATCAGAAGGAGAACCAAAAATATAGTGTAATAAAAGAATGATCAATTCCATTATGCCTTTGATATGTTAATTAATTTTTCAATAATATGGGAGACCTCAGGTATTCTCCTCATTATCCCAACATATTATTACCCTATACTTGTACTACTACATGTAGTAAAATGTCCAATATCATATCCCTCGGATAGAATATTTGATAAATTTGAATGTATGTTTCAATTCATACTCAATATTGTTGCTTATACAATGATTTTCTAAGTATTAATAAATTAGATATTAGGCTTAATAGCCTTAGCCATCCTGGTTTGGGGATGATTAGAAAATTATTGAAAATTCTATTGGTCACAACTTAACAAGTTGCAAAATTTTCCAAATCATCAGATTTTATGTGCACCACATGTGCCATAGCGGAAATTAATTGAAGGCACTCTCACCTTACAATTCTAAATGAGCCAACAATTCTTCCTTGAACACATTCACAAGATATGTGGATTATTCAACCATTATGTGGTATTATATAGATACTTCATAGTACTCATGGAAACATTTATAAAATGATTTCAAGTTCACAAAACCATGAAGGATATAACTAAATCAATTGCTTAGATTCTCAAAGTAAGAGAAAATTATCCTAAAGAAGGGATAAATTAAATCCATTCAAATGGACTACTTCGTTGAACTCATTTCACAAGCAATATCATATTATATATATTAGTTTATGTACATACCAAGAATGGTTTAGTTAAATATCTTATCAAAGATAGTGAAATTAATAAACATGACCAAACTTATAGAATTGTAAATTTACTAGCCTCTTGCTGGACAACTACGATTTTACACACCGTAAGTATGATCTAAATCATACCAATTGCATATCATCCTACTTACCCCTTGTAGTAATTACGTGGAAATCAACAAAGTATTTCCTATCTACAATAATTCAGTTACATGCCGATATCACCAATCCAGCATGCATCAATGGGCCCTCATAGAAAATTACGGATCTATGTGAGGAATAACAATTTATCCGTCAATCAAAATTATTCACAACCCGTATGCTGATTGCATCGGCAATAAGGGCATTTCTGGCATTATGGGGAGATTAGTACCTTAAAGAATGCTGAGAAATAAATTAGACATGTTATTGACATTCAGTCCTTATATTGACGTACTCAAAGAATCTGAACAAGAAGTTTAGAATCACATATTTGCAACTCATTGCAAATCTGCCACATACATTTACTGATGACAAAGGTGTCACTCAATTTTATATTCCTGCAGTAAAGTGTCAGAAAGAGTGGAGGTACCTGATAAAACCACTCTTGTCCCCAAATGAGAGCAATAGGGGGTGAAATCTGACCACACGAGATATAATCTCGCATATGCTTCCGCGGAAACAGAGGAAATCAAATCCTTAACTAGTAAATGTAATTCAACATCATGTTGAAAGACACCTCACCTGATGCTCATCATCCAAAACTCGACATAAATGTGCACGACTGTTTTGGTGTCGGGACATCGAAACACCTTGACTCCATTATTGTAGGAAATCACAAGGAGTTAAAAGGAATAAATATATTTCCACAAATTTCATTGATTCCACCAGAATCATATAAAATAAAGACTACATTTGTCGACATACATTTCTTCTAAAAATTGCTAAAACCATTTGGGCCCTGAACCAAAATCCATGGTAGAGTGCCTCTAGCACTCATATTGGTTCACATAAAAGGAAGCAAGTAATGAAGAATAGCACTCGCTCAGCAAAGAGTGGTATTGACCACAGTAATACCTACTACTCATAAGTATCTTCCATAAGGAATACTAAAAACTTCTTATTTAGACAAAGTAAATGAGGTGGTGAGAAAGTGAGGCTTGTAGCAAAAGGGTTCACGCAGAGACCCGACATCAAATTATGATGTAACATACCCTCTTGGTATGAGTGGAACTAAGTTTCGATAATAAATATCATTGGCAGTACAAATAATATTATCCATGCAATTAATGGATGCAGTGACTACATACTCATATGGGTCACTCGTTTTGGAAAATTATAACGAAGTCCCTGAAGGGCTTACAATTCCGAATCGAAAATAAATCGCAACATATTTGTGTAAAATTTTAGAAGTCACTCTATGGCTTGAAATAGTCGGGAATCATATGGTACTACCGATTAAATGAGTTCCTTCTTCAAAGGATTACTCAAAGGATGATCATTTTTATGTGTTAATAAAGGAATCCCAAAATTTAATTCCCTTACATCACCTCAGTGTATATCGATGATTTCATCATCAATGTCTCTACAAGACATAAACATACACAAAATCATCTCAAGACGGAAATTTTGGATTCAACCAAATTTAGCTTAAGCTTACAACTTGAGCATTCTCTCAAGAATTCATATCCGTCTACATATATACAAAACATATACGAGAAGTTCAATGTGGATATATCATAACAGCAAAAGACATGTATGGTCATACTACCTTTGATAAGGCACATATCTAGGGTTGATAATGAAGTGACATAAATATGTGAAGTTCTATATCTCACTAATGTCAAAGCACTCATATGATTGCAAACTATGTCAGGCCTGACACCATATTTGCTATGTTTGTTCAGAGTGCAACCTGCAACAAAATTTACATGCTTGATATATGGAATATCATCTTATATCTTAAGCTCACGATAAATATTGGACAATTCCATCAGGAAATACAAGATATGACCATGATATGATATGATGGTATTGGCTCTTTATTTGATCCCATGGACGCCATATCAATGACTAAATTTGTTGGAATAGCCTTCATATGGAAGTCATCTAAATGGACTTTAATGGTTATTCCCACTTATCATTCTGACATAATTGCTTTATCTAAAAGCATTGCAAAATATGCATGGCTTGGCAGAATGATTAACCACACTCAAAATCATGTGGTTGAGATTCATCACAATCACATAACTTGATTTATAAAGCTACTTCCACTTGTGTTACTCAATACCTACAGGTTATATGAAGAGCAATATCATAAATCACATTGCTCGGAAACTACTTATCCTCGCGGATTATAGAAAAGTGAGGAAATAATTTGCAAACAAAATCATGTGAAAATCCAACAGATTATACACAATCTTATGTTCATGTCAATGAAATTGGTATGAGACATCCTCCATATTTGCAAAGTTCAGGGGGAGTAATCTCCCCAACTATAACCTATTAACAATCATCAGATTGCATATATTGTACTCTTTTCCCTTGATGAGTTTTTCCCAAATGGTTTCTCATAAAAGGTTTTTAACGAGACAATATAAACACAAGTGTTTGTATATGCCATATCATTTTCTCCTTATATTTTTCCCACTGGGGTTTAAAGGAGTTTTCAATGGCATGTCAAATGCACTCTTTTCCCTTATGAGTTTTCTCCTGTAGTTTCTCATAATGGGTTTTAGTGAGGCAATATCTTCTCAAAGATCATATGTCATACTTTCTATTTTCCCTATTGGGTTTTTTAAAGGAAGTACTCAAGACATATCAATTGTTCTCTAAACTCACCAATGAGTTTTCTCATTCTTCAAAAGTTTTTCTCATATGAGTTATCAAGAGACAATAATCATTATATGTTGCGTCACTTTATCCTTATTATTTTTTCCACTCGGTTTAAAGGAGTTTTAGCAACATAACTGCACAATTCTCCTCATATTTTTCCCACAGGGTTTTTGAAGGAAACTTCAAGATTATTCAAAGAATTTATCAAGATGATGGATATAACCAAGAAGAGGCGTTGTACAAGGGGGAGTGTTAAAAATAGAATAGTTGCTTATTAATTAAGCTAATTAGGATTAAATTAATTGTTAGATAAGTTACTTGGTTCTCAAGTAACCATGTAATTCCTTGGCTCTCAATGCAACTATGTAATTCCTTGGCTGTCAAGTAACTATGTGTGTACTTGGCTGCCAAGCAACATGTGTACTTCCGCCCGGGTATAAATGCCCCACTTCAATCATCAATAAAGACAAATTGATCATCTTTCATTCATCTTTCTTCGATATTTACTTTTTACATTTAACAAATTCGACCTGTGTCCAACTTCTGGAAGGGGTCAAGAATCAATGTCCGCTAGAAAGGTTGATATTCCAGCTCGATCAGATTAATTAGTAGTAGCTGTAATGTGCAACCAAGCAACGCTGTCTTGCGTTGAAAACAACCTTCGTCATTTTTGAGTTGTTGCTCCGGAATCAGCCTGGGCATTCGGGTATTTTGGTTATTTCGGTTCGGATAGTTCGGTTTATGGGTAATTTGGGTATTCGAAAATGGAAACCAAAATTGTTTCTGTCAGAAAAATACCCGAACCCAAATTACCCAAAATTTCGGTTCGGATAATTCGGGTACCCAAAATACCCAAAATATTCTAAGCATACATCAACTTTTGATATGAATAACTCGGATAGTATGGATATTTTTGGTAATATGAGTATTTTAGTTACTATGGGTAACAAGTTAGTGTAATAATAACATGAAAATTTTGGACAGTATGAATAATTTGGGTAGTATGGGTATTTCGGGTTTTCCACAGTAGAACCCGAACCCTAACCCGAAAACCGAATAGTCAAGAAATGAGAACCGAACCCTTATCCGGTACCCGAATTACCCGACAATTTGGGTAATTCGGTTTGGTTCGAGTTCGGGTAGCGGGTTCGGGTACCCAAACGTCCACGGTGACTCTGGAAGACGACCTAGGTATCTTGTTATTGATCGGGCTATTAAAAAACAAACACTCCCAAAAGGCCTAAGACATCCATATGGAGCTCCTATAACCGGTCCATACGGCCGCCTCAAACCGGGAGCTCGAGTAATGCTAGACTTACGTATGTTTACGGGCTGGATTAATTTGGCTATGTTTGATTGGATTAAGGTGGAGGATTAGGCCTACCCGCCCTGAAAATCAGGGGGAGGGACAGTATTAGATTAAGAAAAAAAGGAGAGTAAGTACGTAAGATTTCGTAGACTTATACGTAAGTCTAGCATTATTCTCGGGAGCTCCTACGTGTCGCTCACTGCGGCAGGCTGCCCTGCGCCGCACACAGGCCACCCCGACTGGGCCGCCCCAGTTATGTTTCTTATTTTTCTGTTAGTTTTCTCCTTCTTTATTTATTTTCTTTTTTGGTTTCCTTTTTCCTTTTTTTTATTCGAAGAAAAACATTTTTCAAATTTGAATAACAATTTTGAAAAATAGTGAAAAAATTTAGAAGCGTGAATAACTTTTTAAAGTACGAACATTTTTTAAATCGCGAGAACAAAATTTTGAAAAGGAGAATTTTTTTCAAAAACACTGAAAAAATTTGAAAGCGCGAACAAGTTTTTTAAGCACGAACATTTTTTGAATTTTGATTTTTTTGAAACCTAGAGCAATTTTTAAAAAACTTGAACAAATTTGTAAGCATGCATAATTTTTTAAAGCACGATTTTCTTTTAAATATTGAGAACAAAATTTAGAAAAGGATAAATATTTTGAAAAACCCCGAACAAATCTGAATGTGCAGTCAAAATTTTAAAGCACGAACATTTTTCAAATTTTGAGAACAATATTTGTAGCTGAGTAAATTTTTTAAAAAGTAAACAAGTTTGGAAGCGCGAACAATTATTTAAAGCACGAACATTTTTTGAATCTTGAAAACAAAAATGTTAAAAGGAGAAAACGTTGAAAAACTCCGTACAAATTTGAAAGCTGAACAAATTTTTGAAGCACAAATATTTTTTGCATTTTGAGAAAAAAAATATGGAACCGATAACAATTTAGAAAATGTAAACAAATTTGGGAGCACGAACAATTTTTTAAATACACCAACATTTCTTGAGTCTTAAGAACAAAATTTTGAAAAGGAGAACAACTTTGAAAAACCGCAAACAAATTTGAAAGAGCGAACAATTTTTGAAAGAACGAACATTTTCTGAATTTCGAGAACAATTTTTAAAACCGAGAACAATTTTTAAAAGAGTGAACAAATTTGGAAGCGCGAACAATTTTTTAAATACACAGATTTATTGGAAAACATAAACAATGTCTTAGTCTATAAACAAATTTGAAAACAGAAGCATTTTACAAATATAAAACATTTTTTTTTGTAAGAAAGAACATTTTTTGAAACTTGTGAACAATTTTGGAAATGGGAACATTTTTTGAACTTATGTACACTTTTTAAACAGGAATATTTTTTACCTTACGTGCATTTTTGAAACGGCAAATATTTTTTAGGAAATGAAGAATATTTTTTAAACTTCCTGAACATTTTAAAATCATGAATAATTGTAGAATTGGAGAAAAAATTTGAACAAAGTTTCAGTTTGTGAACAAATTTTCAAAAAATAGAAACATTTTTTGTAAAACAGGAACATTTTTTAAAAAAAATGTGAAAAGAAGAACATTTTTTAAAAATTGTAAACAATTTATGAAGAAAGGAACATTTTTTGAAAAATTATGTATTTTTATGAATACGAGATTTGTTTTTGAAACACGAACGTTTTTCAAAAGATGAACACATTTTGGAAGCAGGAACATTTTTTGAAGCTCGAATATTTTAATATAAACTGTGAATGCGAGAACATTTTCTGAAATTCAAAGCATAAATTATAAAATGTCAACGGGAAAATAGGAAAAGGAAAATTAACAAAAGTGAAGGATTTTTTGAAAGGAAACAATAACATTGTTTGAAAGGAAAAACATTGTTTCAAATTGGCGACCATTTTCTGAAAATATCAGACATTTTCTAAAATCCTGAACATTTTTTGAAGCTATGAATGTTTTTGAAAAACGGTGAATATTTGAAATTTAGAACATTTTTAAAAAATCAAGAACATTTTCTGAATTTCAAGAATTGTTTTAAAACATGAACTTAGGTTAAAAAAATAACCATAGAAAAAAGGACAAAAAAAGAAAGAGAAGCAGTAAAATGAAAAAAGAAAAGAAAAAGAAAAAAATGAAGCAGAAAAAAGGACAAAAAAAAATGAAGCAGAAACCAGAAAAAAATGAAGCAGAAACCGACCTTTTTTACGAGAGGCACGTTTTTGCTTCCGTGAAAGGCACGGTTTTGCCTTCGCGAGAGGCTCCTCTTCCGAAAGGGAAAAACGCGTTTTCTTTTTTTATTTTGCGAGAGGCACGATTTTGACTCCACGAAAGACACGGTTTTGCCTTTGCGAGAGGCACCAGAAAAGGGGAAAAACGCGTTTTCTGCTTTTTTTTCGTGAGAGGCATGGTTTTGCTTTCGCGAAAGGCACGGTTTTGCCTTCGCGAGAGGCACGACCCGTGCCTCTCGGAACGAAAAAAACCGTGTTTTCTTTTTTTTTTCTATCGCTGAGGCACGGTTTTTTCGTCCGATTTTTTTCTTCCGGTTTATTCATAAAAAAAAGTTCATCAAAACCTATCAACATAGGATCTAGTTTTGAAAATCTCGACGCGAGAAAGCCAATTATGAAAATGGTTCAAGATCTGAATGCACGGTTTAGGAGATAAAACGTTTTGTAAATATGGATCTACGAAAAAAGGGAAAACTCCAAAGTTGTGACAAGTGGCACGCATGTAGTGCACCATTTGTTACAACTTGTGAACGTGGGAGTAATCGTTGAAAGGTGTATTGGCTAACTAGTGATTTCGCCCGGATGGAGATACTAGCGCACACAACAGCTTTTTTTAGGCCGGGCAATTAAGCGAGTTGGGCGCTTGTCCGCTCCCTTACTTTGCTTGCCAGCTCCCTTCCTTTGCTCCTTTGGTGTTCCCTAGTTCTTCGTAAGGTTGTCGGGTCAACAATTCATCATATGAACTTTGATATTTTCAAGCAAAAACACAAGAAAGGCAAATTTTTACAAAATATAAAAAATGTTTGTGAATTAAAAAATGTTCACGGTTTTTTGAAAAAAGCTCATAAAATTGGAGAAAATCTCATATTTTTAAAAATAGTTAATCAAATTTGTAATATCATTTTAGAAAAAAGTTCATCAAAATTTTAAAAAGTTTACCAAGTTTGAGAGCAACTCAACAATATGAAAAAAAGTTCATCTAATCAATTTTGGAAAACGTTTATCGATTTTGAAAAACAATCATCAAATTTTTGGGAAAAAGTTCACTTAATTTGAAAAGGTTCATTAAATTAAAAAAATGTTCTTCAAGTTAAAAGCAGATCATCAATTTGTTAAAAATTCATCGAATATGAAACATATGAATATCAAAAATAAAAATATAAAGGGAAAAGAAAATAAATCTGAAAAAGGAAAAGAGAAAGCAAATGAAAAAATGAAACAAAAGATCGATAGGAAGTCTAGAAAACCGGAAGAAAAAACTGAACTCGAACTTTCCGGCACTAAGGAAAAAAAGTATAAAAGGAAGTAAACTAGCACAAGTTGTGCGATGTCCGAGGCGGTCACTACGGTTCGCTATGAACAAAGTGTTTCTTTTTTTGAACTCAATGCAGTTGCATAAAATAGTGTGCAAAGCCAAATCGCTCGCCACTAAAACTGTTCGACATCCCGACCATCAGCAAGTCATTTGTCGCAAGGATATGCGATACCTCATTACATGTTATAGAGGAGTGCGCAAGATTGCATTCAATGAAATTACACAGGATAAAGGTTTTCAAGCGTATAGCCACAACACCGACGCAAGATAGATCAATATTAGAACCATCTAGCGTTTCCTTCAACAACAAAGCATATGTTTCCAATGAGACCTTGCCCATACCCAAATCTAACGCCAATTGAAGTGCAGCTTGAGCTGCCAACAACTTTGAATGTAAGGGATTCAACAAGTTTAGCTGGAAACACTGAGCACAAGCCATTGCCTCACTCCCATGATCCCTGAACACAACCGCAACATCCATTAAATTTGTTTGGTTTGAAGGAGCCATCGATGTTGATTTTAATCCATTCAGCCGACGGTGGTTTCCATCGCTGCTTTGGAGTCGGCCCAACATTCATTGGTTCGAGCAGGAGTTTGCGAAACTCGCTTGTGTGATGCTTTATAATCCAAGCAAGCTCCTGGCTTAGTTTTCCTAGTTCTCCTTCTGTGCGGTTGTTGCGTTCACACCACCAATTCCACATAAGAGTGGCGATGAGAGACTGCTTCTCCCCATCCAAATTTCTTAATTCTTCCATCATTGTTAATGTTGTACGATGATCCATAAGCAACAGTCTCTCCTCTTTCAGCCCACATAACCTCCATATCTCTTTACTTGTTTGCATTTGAAGAGAACATGGCCCCCATCGCCGCCATTAGCTTGACACACAGGCCAGCGCAAGGAAATATCAAGTCCTCTTCTTTGAAGGTTCATAGAAATAGTTGTTGTATTGTGAGACAACCTCCAGATAAAATGTTTGATCTGGCCTGGGACCGTCATCCGCCAGATCTTCTTCCATGGGGAGAAATTGTGCGCCTCCTCAGCCCTCGAAGAAATACACCTCGGTCCCTCTAAATATTTGTCTTGCAAATGAACCCACTATGCGGGTTTTATGGATAAATTAACCCTCCTTTCAAAGTGCCAAGCCGACAGATCTTCAAGGTAACAATTTACGGGGATTGCAAGTATCCAGGAGGTATCATCTATATTGAAAGTGGCCCTAACCAGAGCTTTATCCCATGAACCAGTAGCTGGGTTGATAAGTTCGCTGACCTTTGACATAATATTTGTGCCTCTTGGTGTAGATGGCTGCCTAATTATTCCCCTAGGTATCCATGTGTAACACCCGTGGTTATCACCTAGAGTAACCCGTGTAATTAATCAACAATAACCTCTATTGTTAAGCTACAGTAACCAATTTTTCTGAAGCTAACTTATTTTGCTAAACAGTGTTTCATCATCTTTGTCTCATATCTCATTTCAAATTTTACTTTAAATTCAAATTAAAATAATAAGAGAAATAAAGAAATTCACTAACATGGAAACTAAATTGTTCACAGTGTTGCAAATATTCGCTGGATATTTGTCATGTTGAAACCCACATTTTATAAAGTATTTAAGTGCCCTAAAACATTTTAGGCAAAGGCCAAAGTTTAAATGCCTTTTAAATTATAAAAATTACAAACTAATTTGTTTAAATCTCAAACTTTTTGTGGCACTGCTCAATATTCCCTAGTATTTGTTTTGACCAGATCCACATTTTTGGAAAGTCATTTGATGGCTAAAATAAATGCAAATAGCTAGTTGAAAAAGAAAAAGAAAAGGACAGAAATTATAAAAGAAAAGGAAACGAAAAGACCCCTTGTTCCCCTCGGCCTTGGCCCACTGCACAAGCCTAGCCCAATTCCCTCTCCCTCCTTCAAACTCTGTTCACCAAAGGCGTGCTGGACGCCGGGCGCCCATCCACGATGTCGGTGGCCATGGGGCGGCCATCCGGCAGCACCCCGACGCCCTCAAGTCGCCGACACACCCCGTGGCACAAAACCTAACCCTAACGCCCTTTTTTTCTCACGTGCTCTCCCCGCGCCACTCGTCTCCACCCCCGAGCTTTCAACCGAGCATGTCATCGCCGTTCACCTCGCCCACAAACAACCCCGCACCCGAGCCTTTGTCTTCGAGCTCCGTCGTCCTCGTCCACGTCGGAGGCAAGCATTAGATCGAGATCCTCGCCCCTACTATGTGTGGACGGGGCTCTTCCTTGACCTATGACCCGTCGACGTTCTTCTTTGAATCCGGCGCCACTTCTGCTCCTAGTCACCCACCGGACCACCGTGTGCCCCCGAGGAGAGCTCCGGCTCCTTTCCCATCTCCTCGCGAATCTCCTCCCCCACTGTAGCTCGTTCCCAGCGCAATCGAGCTCCGGTCGCCGCCTAGCTCCACCGTACGACCACCTACGACCACCTCTTATCCTCCCGTTTGCACCATTGGATGTGGCACACTACAATGAGTCGAGCGCGCTCCTCCGCGCCGCTTGTTGCGCCCCGCAGCCACAACCCCGACGAGCCCCGCCTACGCCCGCTGCCCTCGCAGCTCGCCGTCGTTGCTACGGTCCTGCTTTGGCCACGCCACCACCGCAGGCGGCTGTGGCCCGGTCCGCCCATTCGAACGGGATCGACCGCGCCCCTTTTGGTTCATCGTGCCGCATTTCCAGCAAGTCCCGAGCCATCCACCGCTATTTTGGCTCACCGCGGGCGCGCCACTGCATTTCCATGCCAGTGTGACGCTGCGAGGTGGGTCCCCCTTGTGAGGCCGTTTAGGCACTAAATAGCCATTGACATGTGGGGCCACCTAATTATTTAATTAGTTGGTTTAAAGAATAAACTTTGTTAATTAATCTAGTCAGTGATAGCCTGACCCCACATGTTATTTAGGATAGTTGAAATTAATTAAACCATGTTAATTAACTCCTCTTAGTGATAGTAGAGCCCCATTGGTTAGTTGACCAGTTAACTGGTCCACATTTGACTACTGACTCAACAGTCAACTGGCCCTGTGTCAGTCTATGGTACATTAGTGGGTGCACTCGACTAGGTGCACCTAACATTTTCATGTATAGTTTTCGAATTAATATTAATTTCAGAAATTTCAAAATATTATTAAAATTTTGTTAAATAATAAAAATAATCTATAAGTGAGATGAGCATAATTTATATATGAAAGTTGATCAGAGAAATTCAACGAATCCGAATACGCTATCCATTCGTATGTGACATGCCTCTAGCATGACGAACATGAAACTTTTCCCTCCGATTCATATGTCCTGTAGAAGCCAGAGACAAGGGAAATATCGTCACATGTTTTCCCGCTCAACATGTCACGTGTAGTCCTGTGTTAGCTCATCAATAGAACTGCATATTGTCATGTCATGCATCGTGTTGCATCTGCTTGCTTTATATTTATTGTTTCTCCCCCCTCTTCTCTTCGGTAGATATCGAGACTTACGCTGCTGCCGGGTACGACTACATCACCGACGATTAGCCTTTTGTAGCACAACAACAGGGCAAGCACCCCCCTATCATTTCTATATCTCTCATTCTTTATCCCTCATGCTTTCATTAGATTTTGCTATTGTTGTAGATAGCTCCTATTCTAATGCATAGCCTGCTTTTGTTAAATTGTTAATGCATAGCCTATTTTTGTAGATTTTGCTACTGTTGTAGATAGCTCCTATTCTAATTAAATGCTTAGTATAGGTTGATTAGTGATCCCGAGTGACCCCACTTAACCCGAGTTGCCCCTGCTTCATCATCGAAGACTCGATGACTTGAAGACTCGAAGACTCGATCAATCGATCGACAAGCCATGACCCGTCACATCACCTCACACCCCTCAGTTGTATGACCTTGCAGAGCTACTATCGAGTACCGAGGGTGATACCTCGTAATGTACTCCAGATGTTAACCCTGTAGTGTAGTTATTCGGAGGTGGATTACGGAGGGTGATTCCTCCTTCACCACTTTCTATAACGACTTTGTCGTGCAACCCCTCAACCATGAACCATTGAGGGTCATTCCTCCATGGTCACCTTGACGGTTACATCGATTGGAATCCGTCAAGGGTGATACATCGGATTCCTCTAATGTTATAGACATACAGTTACTTTCACTTTACTATTGTAACATGATGATATGTGTGGTGCGGGTGGATTCCCGTGTGATTGTGATGAGGCGTGGTCGGGAATTCTTGGCCGTTTCCACACATCCTTGAGATGGGGCGACAGGACCACAAATCGTGGATCATTAATTGTCATCGCAGTTAGCAATACATTAATGGGTTGGGTATTTGATCTGAGTTGGTCGATTGGCCTATAGGCACTGACCTTCACGCAGGAACAGTTATGGGTACTCAGCATCGTTGTATCTGTCGAAGCTCTTCGGACATCAGAATTGGAGCGGCACGTGCCCAAGTGGTCCGCGTAAGAATTGATCTTGTATAAGAGGTGCTACGACTGATCTCGGCTACCCTCGCAACGTGTAGGAGTGCAAAGGGCAATGGCCCCCAGACCCGTGCACACATAGGGTTTTGTGTGACGGGTTGGCCTCTCTATTGAGCCTAGGTAGGGCTACGACGTGTTATTGTCCCGAGGCCAGTCATGACCCAGGAAAGTGTGTCCGGCCATAGGTTATCAAGCATGTTGGGAAATGTTGTGCACACCTGCAGGGATGATTGAACTATTCGAATAGTCATATCCACGGTAACATGACGACTTGGAGTTATATCCCGATCTAATACAACTAGAATTTTGACTTAAATTGAAATGTTGGCTCCAAGATTGCTTCCTCGCTCGGACTTGAGGAAGGATCTCTGGGCGTAATTAATAAATTTGTTGCAACATAATTATTACGTATGTGTTATTGATCTACACTCTTCTAATGCTGCAAGACCATGAATTTCCTAGTCTTCGATAGGACTGGGTCTTCCTCCTTTATTCTGGCAGTTCTAGAGTTCAGCCCAAAGATATAGCCTCATTCCTTTGAAACCAATGCATACTTAGCATAGTTCTGATGTCAGTCTTGCGAGTACTTTGGACGAGTACTCACTATTGCTTTGCTCCCCCTTTTCCTCTTGATACGATTTCTGCGACGAGATGATGAAGCCCAGGAGCCAGTTAATCCCGCTGACGACTACTACTACCCCGACAGAGCGTACTATTACGTGGAGGCTGTTGAGTAGTTAGGAGGCTCCCAGGCAGGAGGCCTTGCCTTTTCGATCAACATTTATGTTTGTGCTAGCCTTCTTAAGGAAAAAATTCTTGACTTATGTATGTACTTAGACATTTCTTGCTTCTGGTGACTCGTGTGTATTCGAGATTTTGTATTCGAGCCCTCGAGGCCCCTGGCTTGTAATATGAAGCTTGTATGACTTTAATTTGTATCTAGAGTTGTGTTGTGATATTTTCCCGTGAGTCCCTAATATTGGTCGTACGCATTTGCGTGTATGATTACCGTACGATCAAAATGTGGGCATCACAAGTTGGTATGAGATGTGACTACCTGTAGGTAGCCCCTTTCCAACTCCTTGGCCAAAGTTGAGTCTAGTACTTGAAAAACTTTTACTAACAATGTTGTGTGGCTTATGGGCCCACATCTTAATTAGGTGGTATTAGACCTTTTATTCCTATGTTATACTGTGGGTTATGATCTCTCTTCTATTCGGGTTACAGATTTTGCTAACTCTAACTCTAGTTTCTCGTAATTACTTCCTCCCGGAGAGCCCCTCATTCCAGATGATGGCTGAATTCATCAAAAGACTCCGAAGGTACTCTCTGATATTCTCCCGAGAACTTGTGCTCATTGCTTTTGCGATTCCTTTCCACCATCAACCCCTATGGATGATTCATAACATTGACACTCATACTTTCATTTGAAGTTGCTCTTGTTATTACAAGGTACATCAAATTATCTTACCGGGTATTCATTCATCCTCAACCATCAAGGGTTTCACAAGTCCTTCGAATTTCTATTCAATCTTCTGAAATCCTTAGTAGCCTATTGCTCTTGACCTTCCTCACCTGCTTGCATTATGGTTAATTCCATATGTCTAGCAACATTCATTAAAATCCTTTGTAATTGACCTTTGAACTTATTGATTCAACCTATGTGTGGATGCATGCAATTATCAGTTGATCCTCATAAATATTTGTCTCGCTGAGATGTCTTTCCAAATAGGAGGTGGTTCTCGACAAATCAACCTTGATTGATTGCCCATCTAAGTTTATTCAACTTTCTTGTATTTGATCGGAGCATATGATTTTGATACCCCAACGTTGAAATCATAATTCCTTTTGTATTTAAGTATCGATAGTATTCACATGTTCTATAATCCGTTGCCTTGCATTCCTTCTTCCTCTCATTGGGTACCGATACTCACATCAGGTCCTTTATGGACCGCCAAACCTATTGTTGGGTTATTATCCGATAGCATCCTTCACATTCAAAATTCTTGTGATGTTCTTCCCCTGATACAGGATGTCATTGGTAAATTGTGACTTCTCCCTTCGATAAGTTGTATCCTATGCTTTTGTCAGCCATGCTCTTCAAGCATGTGTTAATTACTCTTGAAATTTGTGGTATATAATCCTAACATTCCCTGATGGGTTGAACCTATGCCTTCCATAATCCATGTGAACCCGAGAGTTTTCACGATACTTACTCTTCTGATGTTTTGCGAGATAATCTTTCAAAGCTACAACTTCATCAAAGGCGAAGAGTAAATGGCAGGTGATGCATTAAAGAAGTGGGAGTCAACTTTGAACTTTGTCTTCATGCCCATGGACCCGGTGTATGTCTTATCACATGAACTTCTCATAACAATAAAAATTCCCTTGGTATAATTTGATCTCGTATCTCTCACCTTGTCCTTTGCAATTGTGGTCCCCACCATGTTGTTCTATTTTGATTTCATTCCCATACAAGTTAAAGTGCTTGTCTTCCACAAATCAATACGTTAGTCTAACCTCTATTCTACTCTACCTCCGAGTATTATCCCTGGTATCTCGAGAATATCATAGAGCTATATAACTTCTTATGAGCTCCTCATCAACTATGATATTTCGTTGATTCCAGTTTCCTTGTGTGTCGGGGGGATAACCCCGGGGTAGGCTCATCGAGCCTGCCCCTTCATTTCCTGCCCAAAGGGGACGACCAAGTGTAATTCTCCAAGGCCCAAGTCTTCTGGCCGGCTAGGCAGCACCTGCCGGCTGGAGGACGAGGCGACCAACTCTCTGGCTGGCCAGGCAGCCCCTGCCGACTAGAGGCAAGACGGCTACCTCTTCCTGACCGTCTTGGCCAAGCCAACCGGCTAGGAACGAGGCGGACGTACCCAAACCGGCTATCCCAGCAGGCTAGCCGGCCGGGGATCTCAAGTCACATCAGATCGTAGGTCATGACAAGACCCTACGATTAAAGGTAGCTATGCGTCAGCAAAGGTACTGGATCAGCGTGCCCGGCAGGTACGAGCGTCGGCGGCCACTCTGCTGACCTACCCCGGCTCTGATCCATCACCAAACATAGTGTCGGACCGTGAAAACTCCCACTCCATTACTGCACTCGCCGTGGGGAATAGTGGAGGCGGTCGTACTATCTGCCCATGACAACTCTCGCTGGACGACGCCGCACGTACAGCGCGTGCTCGGCGTCCACCTTACGTGAGAGCATCATTGGCTAGCCGACGGGTCCCACAGCCAGACGAGACCTTGCAGCCGGCGGGCCCCTCAAGTGACAAGACAAGACCCTCGTGGCCCCCCTGGTCAGCCAGCTGATACATCTCAAACGTATCTATAATTTTTTATGGTTTCATGCTGTTATCTTGTCAACTTTGGATGTTTTATATACCTTTTATATCTTTTTGGGACTAACTTATTAATTCAGTGCCAAGTGCCAGTTCCTGTTTTTTCTGTGTTTTTGAGTCTTTTCAGATCTGATTTTGGAACGGAGTCCAAACGGAATAAAATCCCCGAAATGAATTTTTCCAGAACAAAAGAAGATCGGGGGACTAGAGGGCCAAGGCAGGAGGCCCACATGGGCCCACAAGCCTTGTAGCCGCGGCCAGGGGGGCCGTCGGCTACCACGCTTGTGGCCCCCCTGGAGCTCCCCCGCCCTAGCTCTTTTGCCTATATATTCCCTAAAATCCCAGAAAAAAATAAGGGCATCCACGAAACCACTTTTCCGCCGCCGCAAGCTTCCGTTTCTGCGTGATCTCATCTGGAGACCATTCCCGATGCCCTGCCGGAGGGGACTTTGGAGCTGGAGGGCTTCTACATCAACATCATTGCCTCTCCAATGACTCGTGAGTAGTCCACTTCAGACCTACGGGTCCGTAGTTAGTAGCTCGATGGCTTCTTCTCTCTCTTGGATCTTCAATACAAAGTTCTCCATGATCTTCATGGAGACCCATCCGATGTAATCCTCTTTGGCGGTGTGTTTGTCGAGATCCGATGAATTGTGGATTTGTGATCAGATTATCTATGAATTATATTTGAGTCTTTGCTGATTTCTTATATGCATGATTTGATATCCTTGTAAGTCTCTCCGAGTCTTGAGTTTTGTTTGGCCAACTAGATCTATGATTCTTGCAATGGGAGAAGTGCTTGGTTTTGGATTCATACCGTGCGGTGACCTTTCCCAGTGACAGAAGGGGCAGCAAGGCATGCATCATGTTGTTGCCATCAAGGGTAACAAGATGGGATTTCATCATAGATTTGAGATTGTCCATCCACATGATGTCATCTTGCTGAAGGCGTTACTCTGTTCTTATGAACTCAATACACTAGATGCATGTTGGATAGCGGTCGACGTGTGGAGTAATAGTAGTAGATGCAGAAAGTATCGGTCTACTTGTTTTGGACGTGATGCCTATATGTATGATCATTGCCATAGATAACGTCATGACTTTGCGCGGTTCTATCAATTGCTCGACAGTAATTCGTTCACCCACCGTCTACTTGCTTTCATGAGAGAAGCCACTAGTGAACACTACGCCCCCCGGGTCTACTCACAATTATCATCTCCGCTTTTACTTTTACTTTGCTTTGTTTACTTTTTGCTTTCAGTTCTCACTTTGCAAACAATCTATAAGGGATTGACAACCCCTTCACAGCGTTGGGTGCAAGCTCTTTGTGTTTGTGCAGGTACTTGTGACTTGACGCGATCCTCCTACTGGATTGATACCTTGGTTCTCAAACTGAGGGAAATACTTACCGCCGCTGTGCTACATCACCCTTTCCTCTTCAAGGGAACACCAACGCAAGGCTCCAAGGCCGCGGGGGAATCTTTTGCATACTTGCCAAGGAAATCCCTATAAGCGTGGCCAGCAGTGACTGGCACTCTCTGGCAATAGCTAGACGAATGCTGATTCCGTGACAACAAAGCTTCCCCTGCAACGGCACCAGAAGAATGCTACCAGCACTCCCCAGCAATGAAACAAGAAGAATGTTGTTGACGGCCCACCAACGCTTGGGTTTGCAGCAGTTTTCGAGGGTAGAGTATTCAACCCAAATTTGTTGGTTCGCACGACGGGAGGTGAGAGAATACTCCCAAGTATTAGCAGCTGAATTTGTCAGATTCTACCACACCTGAAAGATTAGTATCTGCAAGCAAAGTAGTAACAACAAAGTAGTATGATAACAACAGTGTCAGAAATGATCTGTTGACACGGCAGACTATTTCTAACGATTGTATCGATGGCGCCAAGTTGCCTCGTTGACGGAAATTGTCAGTTCCCGTCAACGACCAGCGATCAAGATTGTAGCAGGTAGCACAGTGTAACGAGTAATAGCAGTGGCAAGGAACAACAGTAGTGACAGCAGTAGCAAGTAGCAACAGTAGCAAGCGACAGTAGTAGCAACAGTAGCAGCAGAGCAAGACAAGTAACAGCAGCAGAGCAAGACAAGTAACAACAGCAACAACAGTAGGACAAATTCGTAGGCAATGGGTCGGTGATTTGTTTGGATGATATTCATCATGCAATAGTTATAACACGGAGAGATATGTGGCTAGCTCCCGTTCGTCAATGTGATGTAGGCATGCATTCCGTGTGTCGTCATACGTGCTTAGGGAAAAGAACTTGCATGACATCTATTGTCCATCCCTCCCGTGGCAGCGGGGTCCAAAAGGGAACTACGGGATATTAAGGTTCTCCTTTTAATAAAGAACCGGACCAACGCATTAGCACTAGGTGAACACATGAACTCCTCAAACTATGGTCATCACCGGGCGTGGTTCCGGTTATTGTCACTCCGGGGTTGCCGGATCATAACACATAGTAGGTGACTACAACTTTCAAGATTGGATCTAAAACACACATATATTGGTGACAACATAATAATTTGAGATCTGAAATCATGGCACTCGGGCCCTAGTGACAAGCATTAAGCATGGCAAAGTAGTAGCAACATCAATCTCAGAACATAGTGGATACTAGGGATCAATCCCCATCAAAAGTAACTCGATTACATGATAGATCTCATCCTACTCATCACCGCCCAGCAAGCGTACAAATAGATTACTCACGAACGACGAAGAGCTTCATAGAATTGGAGAGGGAAGAAGGTTGATGATGACGATGGCGACGATTTCCCCTCTCCGGAGCCCAAAACGGACTCCAGATCTGTCCTCCAGATGAAGAACAGGTTGTGGCGGCGCCTCCGTATCACAAACGTGACGAAATCTTCTCTTTTTATTTTTTCTGGGACGAAAGTGAACTTATAGAGCTGAGGTTGGGGGCGGCAGAGCCATGTGGGCCCCACAAGATTGCCCACCGCCACCAGGGGGGTGGCGGAGGCAGGGCTTGTGGCCCATTGGCCCACCCCCTCAAGTGGATCTTGGTGCATGTATTTTTCATATTTTCCAAAAATGCTCCCCGTAAATTTTCAGGACGTTTGGAGAACTTTGATTTCTGCACAAAAATAACACCAAGGCAATTCTGTTGAAAACAGTGTCAGTCCAGGTTAGTTCCATTCAAATCATGCAAATTAGAGTCCAAAAGAAGGGCAAAAGAGTTTGGAAAAGTAGATACGATGGAGACGTATCAACTCCCCCAAGCTTAAAACCTTGCTTGTCCTCAAGCAACTCAGTTGACAAACTGAGAGAGAAAAAAAAACTTTGACAAACTCTGTTTGATCTTGTTGTTGCAACTATGTCTAACTCATAATCAGAATTTCAACAAGATCACAAGTTGACCACATAAGCAAGTGACACAAAGGTCTCACGGTAAACTAATATCAATGGCATAATCAGCTAACGAGCAAATAATAATGAGTTTCAAATACCAACACTTCAATCAAAACAAGCATGAAGCAATATGAATAGGTGGTATCTCTCTAGCTCTTTCTGAGACCGCAAAACATAAATGCAGAGCACTTTCAAAGATCAAGGGCTGACTAAACATTGTAATTCATAGCAACAAAGATCCAGTCATAGCCATACTCAATATCAATCAAAAGCAAAGCATAAAAATGACAGAGGTGCTCTCTAATTGGTGCTTATATAAGAGGAGGATGACTCAACAGGAAAATAAATAGACATGCCCTTCACAGAGGGAAGCATTGATTTGCAGAGGTCCCACAGCTCAAGCTTTGAAAACAGAGATAATAATTTTGGGTGGCATGCTTTAATTGTCAACGCAATGACCAAGAGTTCTCAATATCTTCCATTCTACTCATGCTATAGGCGGTTCCCAAACAGAAAAGTAAAGTTTTAACACCCCCACCACCAATCAATCACACTCCACGGCTAGCCAAATCCTCGAGTACCGTCCATACTAACATCAATCCAGGGGGAGTCTTGTTTTACAGTTATGTTTTTGATTTAAGCGTGGAATTGGGCATTCCAATTACCGGCCCCTTTCTCGTGAATGACAGTGAATAAACACATGTCGAGGATAACACTCCTAGCATGGAAGATACCAATAGCCCTCTGTCACCACATGAGCAGTTCGGGCATGCAAAACATATTATTTCTTGAAGTCTTAGAGAATGCCACATGCAAATTTACTTGGAACGGGAGGTAGATACCGCAAAATAGGTAGGTATGGTGGACTCTCATGGAAAAACTTTTGGGTTTATGGAAGTGGATGCACAAGCAGTATTCCGCTTAGTACAAGTGAAGGCTAGCAAAAGACTGGGAAGCGACCAACTAGAGAGCGAGAACAGTCATCAAGATGCAATGAGTTTGACTAACATTGAATGCAAGCATGAACATGACATAAATCACAATGAACACGAACATCATAGAGGCTATGTTGATTTTGTTTCAACTACATGCATGAACATGCGCCAAGTCAAACCACTTGAAACATTCAAAGGAGAATACCATCCTATCATACTACATCATAGTCATCTCAAAATCTATGTTGGCAATCAAGACAAACCATTATAAGCTCTCAGCTAAATAAGCATGGCATCAGGAACTATGATCTCTAAGTTGTCATTGCAAACATGGTTCTCTCACAACAAAGCCGAATCTGGGTCGACAAGCTAGTCATATTTACAAAAACAAAATAGATAGAGTTCATACCAGCTTTTCAGTCTCAGTCACTTCATCATATATCCTCATTATTGCCTATCATTTGCACGATCGAACGATGTGAACAATAATAAGCGTGCTCGTGCAATGTACTAAGCTGAAATCTGCAGGCAAACACAAAGGAGAAGACAAAGTAATATGGCTCTTTGGAAGCTAAACATGTATGCATGCAAGAACCACTAAACATTGTAACCAATATCTTCTACCTTGACCCAAAGAATAAGAAAACTATTTACACGGGAAAGCTCCCAACAAGCAAAAGAAGAAAGAAAAATATTTTTGGGTTTTCTCAAAAGAACACAAAACAAGAAAACAAAAATAAACTAGCATGGATAATACAGTGGCAAAGTGTAAACACCAGCTAACAAAGTGAAAGCATAAGCATGTATGCAAAGTCGGTGGGAACACGTACTCCCCCAAGCTTAAGGTTTTGGCCTAGCCTGGTCTACTCCCATGGATGGTCCTGGCGAAACCCAAAATCATAATGGGTGTTATACGGGAGTGCTGCAACCACTGCCTGAATAGCTGTCCCGCGAAGTCGAGCAGCCATCGCCTCCCTCTCATACTCCTCTGCCTCTCCTATGGTTATGTAGTATCTTTGTTTTACCGGAAAGTCAAAGAAAACAGGAGCAGGAAGGGTAATATGGAAAACACGCTGCCGGTTAAATATCAAGCGGTATAGGAGGGATCCATGATCTCTCTCAAGGAACTGGTAGCGTGTTAGAGCGACACGATCAAGGTAGGCTGTACGGAGAGGAGGGTCTTCTGGACGGATGGTTACTCCAAGAAAATTTGCTAAGCGTGTAGCATAAACTCCACCAAAGAAATCCTCCTCACTCGCATTTTTATTCAGCCTCCTTGCTATTATAGCTCCCATATTGAAGCTCCTATCACCTGTTACTGCACTCGTAAGGATACTAAGGTTGGAAGCGCATAGGTGACAATGTGCACCCTTGCCGTTAATGCACCTACCTATGAAGAGGGCAAAGTAGTGCAAGGCAGGGAAATGGATGCTTCCTATGGTGGCTTGCGTGATATCTCTGGTTTCTCCAACAGTTATACTGGAGACGAAGTCTCTGACGAAAGATTTAGAAGGATCATTAATACTACCCCCATCGGGTACTTGCAAATCCTATTGAAATCCTCCAAATCCATGGTATAGGATTTGTCGTACAGATCAAACAATATGGATGAGTCACGGCCAACTGAAAATTTAAATCTACGCACGAAAGAGGCAGTGAGCATAGCATACTGTTCACATTTATCTGAGAGGAATTCTTCTAACCCGGCATTGCGGACAAGTGTATCAAACTCATCCTTGAAACCTGCTTGATCATAAACTCATCGGAAGGCCATTCACATGGTTGCACCGGTGCGTCCCTTAGTTGAAACGGTCCAGGCTCCCGAAAAGAAAGACGAGGACCCTTCTTACTTGAGGAACCGCCATGAAACTTCCTCCTGAACATAATTTCCTTTTGCTGAAATTTTTGAAGTTCAAGTGAAAAGTGAATGAAGACCAACCATACCTTGTAGCAACTACTCCTACTAGTGCCTAGAGACCGTATCACATGCTAAAACTACTTGGGACCAGCTAAAATCAACCTTTCTAGCTCAAGAACAGGGTCACCAAGGTAGCAAGAATACGCGAAAGATAAAGCACTAGAGCAAAAACTAATTGGACCAATGGAGGAGTCACTTACCAAGGAGTAATTTCCCCAAAGCGGTTCGGAGAATGGTGCTTTGAGCAAGGAGATCGAAAATCACAGCCAAATGAGGAAGAACACGGGTGTGAGTTGCACAACTATCTAGGTGGTCTCTAGAGGCATCGGTAAGTCCGTTATAGAGGATATCAAGTATCTCGTTCTTCTTAAGAGGGTGATCAGGCAAAGCATTCTGTAGCTGGACGAGCCTCCCCCAAGCTTGTGGGAGACTCTCTTCATGGAGTTGAGCAAAGTTGTATATTTCCTGCAAGGCAGCTTGCTTCTTATGGGCAGGGAAATATTTCTCACAGAAGTAATAGACCATATCCCGGGGACTACTCACACATCCAGGAGCAAGAGAGGTGAACCAGGCTTTAGCGTAATCCTTTAAAGAGAAATGAAACAACTTAAGGATATAGTAGTGGCGGATCTTCTCCTCATTAGTGAAAAGGGTGGCTATATCGTGCAGTTTGGCAAGATGGGCTACGACCGTCTCAGACTCATAACCGTGAAAAGGATCAAATTCGACTAGAGAGATTATCTCAGGATCGACTGAGAATTCATAATCCTTATCGGTGATAAAGATAGGTGAAGTGGCAAACTTTGGGTCGTATTTCATCCTAGCTTTTAGAGATTTTTCCTTCCACTTGAGAAGTAATTTCTCAGCGTCATAGGCATCCTTACACGCAAGAAAATCCTCAGCTATCTCTCCCTTCATAACGTAACCCTCAGGTATATCAGGCAATTCATATCTAGGAGAGCTAGATCTAGCAGGAGCAAAAGCAGGTTCTATCTCAATAGTATCGGCAGTTTCAAAAGCATCACGAGCATTGGCAATAACTCTAGCAATATGAGCATCAAGGAATACCCCTAGTGGAACATCAGGAAAAGTAGTATCTCTAGCAGTATCAAGCACAGCATCATCATGCAAAGTAGCATCTCTAGCAGTATCAAGCATAGTATCATCAGGCATAGCATCTCTAGCAGTATCAGGCATAACATCTCTAGCAATATCAGGCATACTATCAAGCATAGTATCATCAAGCATAGTATCAAGCATAACATCTCTAGCAGTAGCATCATAAGCATCATCAAGCACAGACGACATATCAAGATTTCCAGCAGGAGGTGATGTCGCAAACTTACTCATAACTGAAGGTGAATCAAGTGCAGAGCTAGATGGCAATTCCTTACCTCCCCTCGTAGTTGAGGGAAAGACTTTGGTTTTTGGATCCTTCAGATTCTTCATAGTGATCAGCAGATATAAATCCGAAGTAACTCAGAGAATATAACAATACCTCCCCGGCAACGGCACCAGAAAAATGCTGACTGGCACTCTCTAGCAATAGCTAGACGAATGCTGATTATGTTACAACAAACCTTCCCCTGCAACAACACCAGAAGAATGCTACTAGCACTCCCCAGCAATGAAACTAGAAGAATGTTGTTGACGGCCCACCAGCGCGTGGGTTCGCAGCAGTTTTCGAGGGTAGAGTATTCAACCCAAATTTGTTGGTTCGTACGACGAGAGGTGAGAGAATACTCCCAAGTATTACCAGCTGAATTTTTCAGATTCAACCGCACCTGGAAGATTAGTATCTGCAAGCAAAGTAGTAACAACAAAGTAGTATGATAACAACAGTGTCAGAAACGATCTGTTGACACGACAGACTATTTCTAACGATTGTATCAATGGCGCCAAGTTGCCTCGTTGACGGAAATTGTCAGTTCCCGTCAACGACCAGCGATCAAGATTGTAGCAGGTAGCACAGTGTAACGAGTAATAGCAGTGGCAAGGAACAACAGTAGTGACAGCAGTAGCAAGTAGCAACAGTAGCAAGTGACAATAGTAGCAACAGTAGCAGCAGAGCAAGACAAGTAACAGCAGCAGAGCAAGACAAGTAACAACAACAACAACAGTAGGACAAACTCGTAGGCAATGGGTCGGTGATTTGTCTGGATGATATTCATCATGCAATAATTATAACACGGAGAGATATGTGGCTAGCTCCCATTCGTCAATGTGATGCAGGCATGCATTCCGTGTGTCGTCATATGTGCTTAGGGAAAAGAACTTGCATGACATCTATTGTCCATCCCTCCCGTGGCAGCGGGGTCTAAAAGGAAACTACGGGATATTAAGGTTCTCCTTTTAATAAAGAACCGGACCAACGCATTAGCACTTGGTGAACACATGAACTCCTCAAACTATGGTCATCACCGGGAGTGGTTCCGGTTATTGTCACTCCGGGGTTGCCGGATCATAACACATAGTAGGTAACTACAACTTGCAAGATCGGATCTAAAACACACATATATTGGTGACAACATAATAATTTCAGATCTGAAATCATGGTACTAGGGCCCTAGTGACAAGCATTAAGCATGGCAAAGTAGTAGCAACATCAATCTCAGAACATAGTGGATACTACAGATCAATCCCCATCAAAACTAACTCGATTACATGATAGATCTCATCCTACTCATCACCGCCCAGCGAGCCTACGAATAGATTACTCACGAACGACGAAGAGCTTCATGGAATTGGATAGGGAAGAAGGTTGATGATGACGATGGCAATGATTTCCCCTCTCCGGAGCCCAAAACGGACTCCAGATCCGCCCTCCAGATGAAGAACAGGTTGTGGCGGCGCCTCCGTATCGCAAACGTGACGAAATCTTCTCTTTTTATTTTTTCTGGGACAAAAGTGAACTTATAGATCTGAGATTGGGGGAGGCAGAGCCGTGTGGGCCCCACAAGGTTGCCCACCGCCACCAGGGGTGGGGGTGGCGGAGGCAGGGCTTGTGGCCCACTGGACCACCCCCTCAGGTGGACATTGGCGCAGGTATTTTTCATATTTTCCAAAAATGCTCCCCGTAAATTTTCAGGACGTTTGGAGAACTTTGATTTCTGCAGAAAAATAACACCAAGGCAATTCTGCTGAAAACAACGTCAGTCCAGGTTAGTTCCATTCAAATCATGCAAATTAGAGTCCAAAACAAGGCTACGATGGAGACATATCATGCAGCAGAAGGATTTCTGGCGCCGTTGCCGAGGAGAGGATCAAGTCAAGAACTCATCCAAGCAGGTGTCGCAAACTCATCTCTTGCATTTACTTTGTTTGCCAGTTGCCTCTCATTTTCCTCTCCCCCACTTCACCAATTTTCCCTTTTCGTTTGCCTTTTTCGTTCGCCCTTTTCCTTCGCTTGCTTTCTATTTGCTTGTGTTGCCATGTGCCTTCAATATGCTTGCATCCTCGCTTGCTGAAAATCCATTGATATGGATCCTCACCCACTTGCTAATCTCTTTAAGAGATCCACTTATGTGGAACCAATTGCTAGTGAGTTGAGTGCATGATGACCCACAAGTATAGGGGATCAATCGTAGTCCTTTCTATAAGTAAGAGTGCCGAACCCAATGAGGAGCAGAAGGCTCTGATAAACGGTTTTCAGCAAGGTAATAACTGCAAGCACTGAAAGTAGGTGTAACAAGTGATGGTGTAGTGAGGTGAAACGTAGCAAGTGAAAAGTAACAAGTAACAAGTAGTAGCAATGGTGCAGCAAGTGGCCCAATCCCTTTTGTAGCAAGGGACAAGCCTGAGCAAAGTCTTATAGGAGGAAAAACGCTCCTGAGGACACACGGAAATTTCTGTCATGCTAGCTTCATCATGTTCATATGATTCGCGTTCGTTACTTTGATAGTTTGATATGTGGGTGGACCGGCGCTTGGGTACTGCCCTTACTTGGACAAGCACCCTACTTATGATTAACCCCTCTCGCAAGCATCTGCAACTACGAAAGAAGAATTAAGACAACGTCTAACCATCGCATTAAACTAGTGGATCCAAATCAGCCCCTTACGAAGCAACACATAGACTGGGGTTTAAGCTTCTGTCACTCCAACAACCCATCATCTACTTACTACTCCCCAATGCCTTCCTCTAGGCCCAAATATGGTGAAGTGTTATGTAGTTGACGTTCACATAACACCACTAGAGGAAAAGACAACATACAACATATCAAAATACCGAACGAATACCAAATTCACATGACTATTATTAACATGACTTATCCCATGTCCTCAGGAACAAAAGTAACTACTCACAAAGCATAATCATAATCATGATCAGAGGTGTAATGAATAGCATCAAGGATCTGAACATAAACTCTTCCACCAAGTAATCCAACTAGCATCAACTACAAGAGTAATCAACACTACTAGCAACCTTACAAGTACCAATCGGAGTCGCGAGACGGAGATTGGTTACAAGAGATGAACTAGGGATTGGAGAGGAGATTGTGCTGATGAAGATGTTGATGAAGATGCCTCCCCTCCGACGAGAGGAGTGTTGGTGATGACGATGGCGACGATTTCCCCCTCCGGGAGGGAAGTTTCCCCAGCAGGATCGTCCTGCCGGAGCTCTAGATTGGATCTGCTCAAGTTCCAGCTCGTCGCGGCGTCGAAACCACGAAAAAGCTCCCTCTTGATTTTTTCTGGAACGAAACCCTACATATAGCAAAATAGGGGGGCCAGTGGGCCGTCAGGGAGCCCAGAAGCCGTGTAGCCGCCACCAGGGGGTGGCGGCTACGAGGCTTGTGGGGCTTTGGTAGCTCCCCTCTGTTACTTCTTTTGCCCAGTATTTTTTATATATTCCCAAAAAATTCCACGTAATTTTTCAGGGCATTTGGAGTTGTGCAGAATAGAGGACTCAGATTTGCTCCTTTTCCAGTCCCGATTTCCAGGTGCCTGAATTCTCGCTCTTCAAATAAACCTTGCAAAATAAGAGAGAAAAGGCATAAATATGGTACCACAAAGTAATATAACAGCCCATAAAGCGATAAATATCAACATGAAAGCATGATGCAAAATGGACGTATCAACTCCCCCAAGCTTAGACCTCGCTTGTCCTCAAGCGAAAACCAAGTTCCATAAACATGTCCACATGTTTAGGGACGAAGGTGTCGATAAAACATAATACGGACATGAGGGCATCATCATCACACATAGAACAACAATACATCATAAAGATTCTTATGGGAAAGTAACAATTCCTTCACAAAGCAAAGTATTAAGAAAAAACCTTACCGAGAAGTCACCAACAACAGTCCATAGTCATTGAAGCAATTGCAATCTATCATAACATTAGAAAGAGTCAAATAAGAGCTTGTAAGGCAAACCCACATACTCAATCATCTCTTTTATTTTCCACAATTGTTACAACTCACGTAGTACTCATGGTGTGAAAGTTTTAGCTGGACACAGAGGAAGATAGGGGCTTATAGTTTTGCCTCCTAACTATTTATCTCAAGGGTAAAGTCAACAATAATAAAGCATAAGTACTCAACTCCAAGTTGATATATGAATATAGATCTTTCCCAAGCATGTGATGGTAGCCAAGACAAAGGCCAAAGTAGGGAATTGGTGAAGATCACCATGACTCTTACAAGGGCAAAAAGTAAAGGTACAAGATAGGCCCTTCGCAGAGGGAAGCAGAGGTTGTCATGCGCTTTTGAGGTTTGAATGCGTGTCCTATTAGTGCGGAGGAATGTCACTTTATATTGCCTCCTGTGATAAAGAACTTTATTATGCAGTCTGTCGCTTTTATGTCTTCCTCATCGCAGGTTCATACAAAGCTTATTTTCCACACACTAATAAATCATAAATATTAGAGAGCAATTTTTATTGCTTGCGCTGATGACAACTTACTTGAAGGATCTTATTCAATCCATAGGTAGGTATGGTGGACTCTCATGGCAAAACTAGGTTGAAGGTTTATGGATGCACAAGTAGTATCTCTACTTGATGCTGGAGTTTTGGCTAATATGAGGTGGAAGCAATCGTCACATGCTAAGGGATCTCTAATCATATAACATTGTTTGGAACCAAGCAAACACAATTCATTATGTTGTCTTCCTTGTCCAACATCTACTCCTAAGCATGTAATAGTTTGGTGAGTGCTCACAATTGTAAAAAGTGTCTAAGATGATATATTTATATGTGAACCTATCTTTCCTTATTACTTCTTATTAGTTGCAACAATGACTGAGGTCTATGTTGATTTATTCTCAACAAGTTTCAATCATCATACGTGTCATATGTGAACCTATCACTTTCCATAAGATCATCTCATGGTCTTTCATGCTATCGTTCTTTTCATACTTTTGATCACGACACAAAGAAAAGCCCTTAAATAATATACTCTTTATTATATAGCTCGTAAGCTCGAATACAAAGGGGGAGAGACAAGGCAAAAGACTCAAACTAAACACTAAAGACTTATTCCTCTAAGAGAAGAAATAAAAAAATGAAAAGGAAAGAACTAAAACAAAGGTAAAAGCAAAAGATATAAAGGTGATACGATACCAGGGCAACTCCCCCAAGCTTGGGAAAAGCCAAGGCGATTGCCCATACCAATGCTTAGTTGTCTTCCTTTGGTGGTGATGGTGGTGGTGTTGTTGAAGCAGTCTTGAGCTTGTCTAATTTCCACTTGAGCAAAAAATTCTGCTCTCTCAGATCGTCATTTTCCTCCTCAAGTTTCAACACTCTATGGCAAAGCTCCTGCTTACTCTCCTGCAAGAAACGAGAGGGCATAAATATGGTCTTAGGCTTCTTCCTGGAGTTGGGGAGGCTTGACTTCTTGAACTCCACATGGGTGTTTGCAGGTTGATGTAAAGGAGCCTCCTCTTCATTGGAACTCGTTTGTTCTTTCCCCTTGGGCTTATAGTCCTCTTCCTCGTTAGTGGTCCAGCCATATGGTTCCAAGTCCCCATTAATCCTAGAGTTAGCACGATCATCGGCCACATAGATCTCTTCTTCTAAATATTGAGAAGACATCTTGACCTAAATCTGCGGCACACAACACACTCGAAACGAAAACAGAGGAAAACTGCGCGAAACGGAGATCAAAACCTTCAGGCGTATATATATAATGATTTTTTCTGGACCAGAAGGAGTGCTCCGCAAGAAAACAGAGTCCGGGAGGCACACGAGGTGCCCACAAGCCCTCTAGCCGCCGCGAGGGGGGTAGGTCACGGCTACCAAGCTTGTGGCCGCCTCGTGTGCTCTGCGGACTGCTTTTTATTTTTCTAATTTTCCAAAAATTCCAAAACGGAGGAAATTTCCTATTGGAAAAGTTTCGGAGTCCAATTACTTACCGAAACAGATACCTCTTCGTTTTCAGGGTCTGAAACAGGCTGATAAACATCCCTTATGTACTCCTCTGGAGTTATGATATTGATGATATTGGTCTCAACATTTATGGGAGTACCGGAGATGTAATGCTTGATTCTTTGCCCATTTACCACTCTAGGAAAATTTCCTTTTGTGTTATTGATTTTGATGGCACCGGAGCGATATACTTCCTCGATAACGTAAGGACCTTCCCATTTAGAGAGAAGCTTGCCTGCGAAGAATCTTAAGCGGGAATTGTATAGCAGGACATAATCACCTACATTGAACTCTCGTTTCTGTATTCGTTTATCGTGCCATCTCTTAATCTTTTCCTTGAACAACTTGGTATTCTCATATGCCTAGGTCCTCCATTCATCTAATGAGCTGATATCAACCAACCGCTTCTCACCGGCAAGTTTGAAATCGAAGTTGAGCTCTTTGATTGCCCAATAAGCTTTGTGTTCCAGCTCAAGAGGTAAAGGACAGGCCTTACCGTAAACCATTTTATACGGCGACATGCACATGGGATTCTTATAAGCAGTCCTATAAGTCCATAATGCATCGCCAAGTTTGCTAGACCAATTCTTTCGAGATCTATTGACAGTCTTTTGTAGGATCAATTCGATCTCCCTATTACTCAACTCCACTTGACCACTAGACTGAGGATGATAAGGAGATGCAACTCTATGGTTGACATCATACTTAGCGAGCATCTTGCAAAAAACACCATGAATGAAGTGTGAACCGCCATCAGTCATCAAATATCTAGGGACTCCAAATCTTGGGTGATGGGGTTATAGTCCCAGGGTAGGGTCATAGGTCTGCCCTATAGGTCCTACCCAGGGACTACCCTTCACAGAAGACAAGGCCCTTAGACAGTTCCGACTGAACTTAGGACGCCCCCATCATCTAGTCGGCGACGATCCACTCGGAGCATATCTAACGTACCGACTGGAATCCACTCCGTACATCGTAACCTCCCAGGAGGGCAACGGTCATACGTTTTCATACACCATCATTAGCATTTAAAGCTTACGTTACCTGTAACGTAAGCATTTACTCGCCACTATTCCACCCCTATCCACCGGGACATTATGAAGGGTAGCGCACTCTATATAAGCCGCCCTTCACCACTGGTACGGGGGTTGGCACTTGCTATAATCCTATAATCCACTCGACACAAAGCTCCCAAGAGCACTGAGACGTAGGGCTTTTACCTCCACCGTAGAGGGGCTTGAACTCATACATCCTTGCCGTGGCTAAGGCTCTGCCCATACTTTCGTACCCCATACTTCTATTGTCAGACTTATACCCACGACAGTTGGCGCCCACCGTGGGGCTGGCGCCTAAGCGACTTCCGGCGAGTTTGCGATTTCATCTTTTCGTCATGTCGTCCGGCGGAGATCTGTGCATGGGTCATGAGATCCTCTTCGGTCCCCTCTCCTTCATCGTCGACGATTCGGCATGGCTTCGGGATGTGCCCCTCGACGCCGAGGCGCTTCCCAATCGCGGGGCTACACACTTCCATGCCAGTTCCTGCGGCGTTCTTCTTCTCCAGCCATCGACCCCGGTGTCGATCTTCGCTCCCGTCACGCGCCGCAACAAGCGATCCCGTCGTTCACGGCTCCAGCGTTGGGTGCGACACGCCCAGGCGCGACAAAACGCGTCCTCTCAAGTGGCGGTGCTTGAATCGGTTGTGGTCCCGCCATCATCTGAGTGCTTGGAGTCAGTTCCAACTGAACTTCCTTCCGAGTATCCGGGTCGAGGGCCTGCAGCCGAAGTTCTCATGGCCGATTCCCACGAAAGTCCCCTCGGGACTGGGCGGAACGAGCATGAGTTCGGAGAATCATCCGGCACTCGTCGTCAGCACCACCGTTCTTCCAACCGACGCACTCGCCAGAGCAACGTCGAGGTGTTCCGCACACCCATCCTCAACTTGGCTGCAGCCGCCAGAATAGCCGATTCTCTCCAGCCGACTGATTTAGAGGCTGGTAGAGGAATCGAGCAGATCCGTGCCTTGTTGCATACGGTGCAACAACAAAATTCGGCGGTCTCCCAGTCGCACAACAGGATCCACAACAGTTCTGTTCAAGCGAACACGCATCGGTCCATTTTCAGTCCCGACTCTCACCAGCGCCGCAGAGGGGGCAGCCGTTCGAGGGACCCGAGTCGTAATCCGCTTCCCATTCGGTCTCATCCCGAAGATCGTCGCCGTTCGCGTACTCCTCCGTGGAGTGGGCCTTACGGACCCCGACATTACGATGATCGTCGTTCGGGCGGTGGCGCGCATGATCCAAGGCCTGATGCAAGAGGGTACATCACCCAGAAGAAGGTTGACAGAAGTCGAGCCCACCGTGATGGTCATGATAGAGACTGTCCGAGTGGAAGCAGGACCGTTGTTTCTGGCCCCGAGTGCTTCAGTCGGGCCATCCGCTCAGCTGACATCCCTCCCAACTTCCGATTGGCGATGGGAATCAACAAATTCACGGGAGAGTCCAAACCAGAAACTTGGTTGGACGACTACAGAGTGGCGGTCCAGATCGGTGGCGGAGATGACCATGTCGCCATGAAACATCTCCCACTGATGCTCGACAGTTCGGCGCGAGCTTGGCTAAACCAGTTAGATCCGTCAAGCATGTACAGTTGGGAAAATTTGGCCCGAGTCTTCATCAGGACCTTCGAGGGTACGTGCAAACGCCCTGCTGGTCTCGTAGAGCTTCAACATTGTGTCCAGAAGCAAAACGAGCCCTTGCGCGATTTCATTCAGCGCTGGACGACCCTCTACCACACGGTGGAGAATGTCACGGAGCACCAAGCAGTCTGCGCCTTCAAGGCAGGCGTGCGGTACAGAGATCTGGACCTGAAGTTCGGTCGGACATGCGACATCTCCATGAGCAAGATGATGGAGATAGCCGCGCGCTATGCAAATGGCGAAGAGGAGAACCGCATACGTAGCGGCAAGCATAAGTCAGTCGCCGATGGAGATGGGAACAACAATCGGAAGCAGAAGGAGAAAGCTCAATCCACTCCACAGGTAGAGGGAGCAGCCGTTACAAATGCCAAGTTCAAAGGCAAGGGGAAAGCACAGTACACCCCCAAGAAGAGGCAGTCAGGAAATTCCATCCTAGATCAACCGTGTCCAATCCACACGAAAACGGATGAAGAAGGCAATGTCATATTGCCAAAGCATACCACTAGGCAGTGTCGCCTCCTGATCCAAGGATTCGGCGAAGGACAACCGAGTGAGAAGGACACCGAGCAGGATGATGAGGACAAGGTGGATCCGTTCCCCCAAGTCCATGCAACGTTGATGATTTTTGCTGATGTGGAAAGCAAAAGTCGACTGAAGCTGGTCAACAGGGAGGTAAACATGGCAACCCCATCCACTCCCACGTTCCTCAAGTGGTCACAGACTGCGATCACCTTTGATCAGTCAGGCCACCCAGCACACGTACCCACCCCAGGGAGGCAGGCTCTGGTCGTTGACCCGGTGGTGGAAGGAGTTAGGCTGCACAAAGTCCTCATGAACGGCGGCAGCGGCTTGAATATCATGTACGCCGACACTCTCAAGGGAATGGGCATTCCGATGTCCAAACTTAGCGAGAGCAGTATGCAGTTCCACGGAGTCGTCCCAGGAAGAAAGGCCAAATCACTCGGCCAGATTGCGTTGGATGTCGTCTTCGGCTCTGACAAGAACTTCCGCAAGGAGAAGCTGACATTCGAGGTGGTAGACTTCCAGAGTGCATACCATGCGATTCTGGGCCGTCCGGCATATGCGTGTTTCATGGCCCGTCCATGTTACGTCTATTTGAAGCTGAAGATGCCCGGTCCCAAAGGTGTGATTACTGTCACATGCAATCGGCAGCGGGCCGAGGAGTGTCTGCAGCAGGGGTCGAGAATTGCCGATCATCAAATGGCTATACTCGAGCTGGATGAGTACAAGATGACCGCCGACCCTGCTGACCTGATGCGTTCAAAGAAGCCAGCTTCCGAGTCCGCATTCCAGTCGACAGGAGGCATGAAGAAAGTCAGCATCCACCCGACGGACGACGCCGCCGCCCCAACAAACATCTCCACCACCCTTGATCCAAAATAGGAAGCCGAGCTCATCCAATTCCTCCGTGAGAACTGGGACATTTTTGCATGGAAGCCTGCTGACATGCGAGGTGTACCCAGGGAGTTGGTTGAGCACCGTCTGCATGTGGATCCTGCCACTCGGCCCGTCCGAGAACGCCAGCGTCGGTCCGCCGCGCACAAGAAGAAAGCAATCGGAGAGGAGGTGGCTAAACTTTTGGCAGCCAACTTCATTCGCGAGGTGCACCACTCCGAGTGGCTCGCTAATGTTGTCATGGTGCCGAAGAAGGACAAGTCTCTCCGTATGTGCATCGATTTCAAGCATCTCAATAAGGTTTGTCCTAAAGATCACTTCCCGCTCCCCCGCATTGATCAAATTGTTGATTCGACTGCGGGTTGCGAGCGCTTATCCTTCCTTGATGCCTATTCGGGCTATCATCAGATCCGTTTGTATGATCCAGATGAATTAAAAACAGCCTTCATCACCCCATTCGGGTGTTTCTGTTTCATCACTATGCCATTCGGTTTGAAGAATGAAGGAGCAACTTTTATGCGCATGATCCAAAAATGCCTCCTAGACCAGATCGGTCGAAATGTGGAGGCATATATGGATGATATCGTCGTCAAGTCACGCAAAGGTTCCGACCTGCTGACTGACTTGGTAGAAACATTCGCCAACCTACGTAGGTACGATATCAAGCTCCACCCAGCCAAGTGTTCATTCGGAGTTCCCAACGGGAAGTTACTCGGTTTATTCGTTTCCAAACGAGGGATCGATGTCAACCCCGAAAATATCGGGACCATTGTTCGAATGGAGCGACCGGTAAGGGTACATGATGTTCAAAAGCTCACAGGTTGCCTAGCGGCTTTGAGCAGGTTTATCGCTCGACTCGGCGAGAAGGCGTTACCTCTGTACGGACTCATGAAGAAGTCAGATACCTTCGAGTGGACAGACGAAGCCCAAATTGCATTCGACGACCTCAAAGCCCTGCTTTCTACCCAGCTGGTTCTTACTGGCCCGCTCAGTAAAGAACCCCTTCTTCTGTACATCGCGGCTACAAATCAAGTCGTCAGCACCATTCTGACAGTTGAACGCGAAGAAGAAGGCAAAGCGTACAAGGTTCAGTGGCCAGTATATCATGTTTCCGAAGTCCTGACTCCTTCCAAGCAGAGGTATCCCCATCATCAGAAGCTTATTTATGGGATCTACATGACTACAAAGAAGGTGGCTCATTATTTCCAAGACCACTCGGCATCTGTCATATCTGATGCTCCGTTGTCGGAAATTCTCCACAATCGGGACGCATCAGGCCAAGTGGCAAAGTGGGCAATGGAGATGCTATACTGCGACATCAAGTTCGAAGCCAAGAAAGCTATAAAGTCTCAAGCTCTTGCTGACTTCATAGTAGAATGGGTAGAACAACAGCAACCGACTCACATCTACTCGGCTCATTGGACCATGTTCTTCGATGGGTCCAAGATGTTGAATGGCTCCGGCGCCGGCGTAGTGCTCATATCCCCAAAAGGTGATAAACTCAAGTATGTGTTGCAGATCCATTTTGATTCTTCCAACAACGAAGCAGAGTACGAAGCTCTCCTTTACGGGTTGCGCATGGCCATCACACTCGGCGTCCGTCGCCTGATGGTCTATGGCGA